>NW_026612049.1:2673529-5347058 GCF_029931775.1 Euleptes europaea
CCTTTCACTGTTCTTCCTAACAACCAAGGGAGTTGAACTAAACTTAAACCCAAAACTAGTTCAGAGAAGTATTTTCAGTGGGCCCAAACTGAACTTGAACCTAAAATATCTCAATTAATTTGAAGCTGAACCAGAACTGAACTGTTAAAGAGAAAAAGTGGCAACCATTTCAAAATAAGTGGCTAAAAAGTAATGAGGGCTATTCTCTGTTCTAGCTAGGTTTTAAAAAGATATATATTTCCAGACAGCCATCTGAAGAAAAGGGAGAACAGAAGAGATTATTAGGCAGGGAAGAGCAAAAGAGATTATTAGGTAGTTTTCCTTCCTAGAGGCTTGATCTCCCATAGGCTATTGTGTAGTATCAAGGTATCAGTTTGGAGGACCCTTGAGCTGAAGCTTGTGTTTCTTTGGCTGTGTCATTCCTCCTTGTCACCATTCTACCATATCTAAACAGCGGGAGACTGAGAGGGCGGGGTTGTGCGGGGTGGCGTTTGGTAACAACATGACATCACTTCCAAGGCTAGCCCAGAAGTGACATCATCACATTACCATGGTGCTCTAAGATTCTCTAGAAAATCTTTCGTTTTACCAGTGAGAGGAGAGACCTGGAAGCCCTAAGTATGGAAGGTGGACAATGAGAAAGGAAGTAAAGGGAGCTCAATTTGAAAAGTGGTTTAAGATAGTACTTAGCTGTTTTAAGATAATTAAAATGTCCAAAGCCTGCCTAACAGCGCATTCCTGAGGTTTGGAACTGGAAGTGCTTAGGAGGCCCATAGGGCCGTCTGCCAGTGCAAAAGATACTTAAGCCGACGCAAGAGGCCTGGACGCTGGCTTAAGTGTAGTTAGGCTGGTGGCGGCAGGCGGCAGAGGAGGAAGGTGCGGAGACACCACCACAAGGGCTGTGGCAGCGCCCGAGAGGTGCAGAAGTGGCTGGCGGCCACCGCAGGGGCATTCCCAGGGGCGTTCCACTGGCTAGGAGGACTCCTGAGGCCCTTTCAGGCCAGGAACACCCACTTTTGCTGCTGAAAAGTTATGCCAGGTATATACCTGGCGTAGCCCATTGAGCCCATTGAGCCCCATGCAATCACTCCAGGCCTTCATCTCTGATCCCGCGCCACTTGGTTTGACCAGGAAAATGAGCCTCCGGGTGGTAGGGAGGAAGACAACAACTGGCCAGGAAGGTGGGGCCAAACCCTGAGTGGGAGTGGGGTTGGGGGCCTCCACAACCTGTGTGTTTTTGGTCTTGCAGAAGTGGTGACTGCTCCCCACAGAGAGATCACTGGCCATGTAGACCAGGGTGTCTGCTGCCCGCCACATTGGGACACACATCATCTGGTCCTGCGCCTCTCCAGGGTGGCAGCCTCATTGAGAGTGGGAGATTGGTCTGGAGGGTGGCTACACTGATGCTTTGGTTCTTAATCTGTGGCAGCGCCGCCCCCCACCTCCCCTCCATGAGCCTCCTAACAATCCCCCCAGGGCAGCTGCCAACCCCGGGGCCAAGGAGGGGCTGCCTCACAGGCCTCATGCATGCAGCCCCACCCAGCACAACCCATCCCCCACCTTCTCCTCCATGCGTACAGCCATTGAGAGGGAATGCCTGGGCGGATCACTGGATGGAGATCTTGGCTGCCAATGTCACCGCCTCCAGGGGCCACCTGTTGAGGATGCTGCAGCTGACCCGCACAATCGCAAAATGGCAGGTGGGATTATTAGAGGCCTTGGAAAACCTACCTGTGCCATGGCTGTGGCCCCACTGCCTCCTCGACACCCCTGGCTCCGGCCCCTGACCACCCACAGCCATGGATGGGGCCATACCCCTGGATGCTAAGGGCAACACTTCTGCCTCCCAGAGGGGTGGAGCTGGCAGCTGCTGTGCCACCCTGGCGGTCATGTCAAGGGAGGGTCTGATGCTTGGGTGCAACTTGGGTGGGCGGGGACCCATGGGCCTTCCGATCCTTCACCCCATTTCTCCGTGACCATGGACCCTGTTTACTGACATTCTCTTGGCCCCTTCAGAAGATCTCCTGACCTTCCTCTCCTGCCCTGTTCTCCCTCTGTCCCAGCCTCTGCCCCTGCCCTTCCCACTGCACTCCCCACTGAGGGACCAACCCCACCCCATGGCCTGTCCCTCTCAGCTCCACTGCCACAATGTCCCTCCCCCAGAATAGGCCCAGCAGCATGTGATGGCCCTGGCTGGGCTCGGCCTGTACTGTGGCGGCCCAGCACCTCCGCCACCCTGCACCTTGCCCTCTCCCTTCTATTTTCGCTTTTATTTTCCATGGACACGCACGCTGCCGCAAAGACCCTTAGGAAGCCTTCTGACTGCACCATTGCTGCACCTCTCCCCACCGCAGTGCAGCGCCTACAGCCTCAGGAATGCGCTGTTAGAGTATCTAATGCATAGGCTCATCCAGTTTAAAACCCAGCCTCTTCATAAGGTCACTTCCATCTTCTTCCATCCTAGCATTAAAGTCACCCACTATCATCATTTCTATAGAGGGAAATTTCAATTCTAGATCCTCAATGAATGATGTTAAGTGGTTCCAGTAGTAGAACAATTTTTGATGGTCTAGACAAGGAGGGATGTAGCCATTGACAATTATTAAAGCTAACTTCAGGGATTTCAGCAGAAAGGCCTGGGCAATAGATTCACCGGTCTTCAAGACTGTCACTTCAAAACCAGCTTGACATGGACATAAAAAGGTTTATAATACCCCTTAGAATTTGATCTGTTACTCAAATATGATACAGTGTCTGAACAAGTTAAACCATGTATGGTCAAATGGATGCAGAACTTTTGTGAGGAAATTCCAATACAATAATGGGTGCTGTTATGGACTAAAGTGGTCAAATTTATATCAAGTCAAGCTTTGAGAGAAAATTGGTATAAAATATTTTTCCATTGGTATATTACACCAAATGATATTCAGAAGATGAACAAGGACATGAGTGGACATTGTTGGAAATGTAAAGAGACAGATGGGACCTACTTTCATACAAGGAGGTCTTGTAAAAAGATAGAAAGATTTGGAGTGAAGTCCAGAATGAAATCCCAAAAAATTTGGAAGTTAAATTTCCTATGGTCCCTAAAATCATGTTGATAGGAATTTTACCTTCAGAAATTGTGAAATCTTTGGAAGAGTTGTTTAGATACATGACCACCACTGTAAGAGTGGTGATTGCTACAAAATGGAAGTCATAAAATTGTCCAGACATAAAAGATTGGCAAGATAAGTTAGCAGAGTATGTGGTGATGGCCAAGCTGACAAACTCCATAAATAAAAGACCCAGTGAGGAGCACCAAAAAAACCTGGCAATTAAACTATGCATGTGTCACTTAAAAATAATGTATACATTAAAATGAAATCGCTTAATTTTGCGGAACTTCAGTACCACAATAGAAATATATATAGTGGAATTTAGTTATTATACGTAAGTTCTTGAGTGATTATAAATGAGTAACGACTTAATAATGGCTAGTTATACTATATTAGGACTAAGTACATATATTAGGAGAGTAAATGACTGATTAAAAACAGCATATTCAATATTATAAAGTTAGAACAGCATAACAGAGGTAAGACAATATGGGGGGAAATTTTGCTTGCTCACCCCGTTCAAAGCTTGCTTTTGTATATCTTGAATGCTACATTAGTGTTGTGTGTGTTTTGTTGTTTTGTATTGTATATTTGTCTGTTTGTAAATAAAATTTAAATTTTTTTAAAAAAAAATTCCCAGAACATTGTAAAGATTACCTTATGATATAGCATTCAAGTTTGTATTCTGGAAGGGTAATGTTGTGATTTCTAGAACTGTTTGGTATATTTCTTAGTTGCAGTACAGCAGTTAAAATATGGTTTTGTTCATGGGAGGAAAGAGAGGGTGTAATATTGTCGAAGGCTTTCACGGTCAGAGTTCATTGGTTCTTGTAGGTTATCCGGGCTGTGTAACCGTGGTCTTGGAATTTTCTTTCCTGACGTTTCGCCAGCAACTGTGGCAGGCATCTTCAGAGTAGTAACACTGAAGGACAGTGTCTCTCAGTGTCAAGGGTGTAGGAAGAGTAATATATAGTCAGAAAGGGGGTTGGGTTTGAGCTGAGTATTGTCCTGCAAAAGTATTGTCCTGTAAGTATCAAGATAATGTGCTAATGAGGGTATGGTATGTTAATATGGAACCATTGTATCCTGAAGTGATCTGTTAATGTGTGTAATCCAAAACTAATCTGTATGGCTATTGTTGAATGTTGTCTTTGTCTGGAGGTTTTTCAGGGCAGGAAGCCAAGCCTTATTCATTCTTAAACTCTCCTCTTTTCTGTTAAAGTTGTGCTGATGTTTATGAATTTCAATGGCTTCTCTGTGCAATCTGACAAAATAGTTGGTAGAATTGTCCAGTCTTTCAGTGTCTTGGAATAAGACCCTGTGTCCTGTTTGTGTCAGTCCATGTTCAGCCACTGCTGATTTCTCAGGTTGGCCAAGTCTGCAGTATCTTTCATGTTCTTTTATCCTTGTTTGTATGCTGCGTTTTGTGGTCCCGATGTAAACTTCTCCACAGCTGCAAGGTATACGATATACTCCTGCAGAGGTGAGGGGGTCTCTCTTGTCTTTTGATGATCGTAGCATTTGTTGTATTTTCTTGGTGGGTTTAAACACTGTTTGTAGGTTATGTTTTTTCAAAAGTTTCTCCATCCTATCAGTGACTCCTTTAATAAATGGCAAGAATACCTTTCCTATGGGAGACTGTTTTTCTTGAGTTTTCTGATTTTTGTTTGGTTCAATGGCCCTTCTGATTTCATTCTTGGAGTAGCCGTTTGCTAGCAGTGCGTGATTTAGATGGTTAGTTTCTTCCTTGAGAAACTGTGGTTCACAGATCCGTCTTGCATGGTCCATTAATGTTTTGATTATTCCTCTTTTCTGTCGGGGGTGGTGGTTGGAGTTTTTGTGTAAGTAGCTCCAACCACAGATGCCTGCCACAGTTGCTGGCGAAACGTCAGGAAAGAAAATTCCAAGACCACGGTTACACAGCCCGGATAACCTACAAGAACCAAAGAGGGTGTAATGTTCAGCATCTATTTCATGGTTTATATTAGCTCAAGAATACTAGAATCTGGAGCAGTTCCAGTCCAGATTTTGCTCATGTCTGTAGATAAGCTGGCTAGCCGAACGGCTATGAAGGACTCTGATAGGCTTAGTGTTCCTCCATTCATTTATCCTGAATAAAGTTACTGCATGTTTATTAAAAAGGTCATCAGCATCTTCCTGGATAATTGAAGCATCTTTTACTATTTGCTTTTGCAAATATGCTTGTATTCCAATCGGCCAACATAGCTGTCTATTTTTGGTCTTTTGGAGACTGCTATGAGAAGCAGAGTTCACTCCCCTAATACTCATCAGTCACACAGGCACAGGGTGTGTTGTAATTTTATATTAATTAATTAATATTATTTTTTATTATATTTTATATCAATGACAGACTTCTAACCAAGAACATATCACTGTGAATGCTATATAAGAAGCATATAAGTATGCAATTAGCCTGGAGCCAACAATTATTCGTATGTTGTAAAGGTTTCAGTAACCGGGACTCAACCCACTAGTCATATGAACACCTTGATGGGTCACAGAGACATGACATCATCTGACAGTGACAAATAAAGTCCTTCATTTATATAAAATACTTCTAAGGCTTGTTCTCTGCAACTAAGAAGTATAATTGGACAACATGCCATGGGGCAAATATAGTATACAATCACTATTACAATTGTGTCTTCTACCTTTCTCTCTTTTACTCTTCTTATAAAAAAGTTCTAGTATTCCTACATATTAATTGTACTGATAATTTCTCCTCAAGTAGGAAAACTACACATTTATATTCAGGAAAATTATCTGGTGCCAATAAATGATGAGGACCTTTGTCTTAAAGAGGAAGTTGGTTTTGCCTGTTCTGTTGCATATGAATAGAACAGATTGCCTGCTTTTCCAAAGACTGCATGCAGGCTGACAGGCTTTTAAATCAAAATAGTTTACCAATTCTTTATCTTTAAAAAAAGAATCATATCAATACATTGCAGATTAATTCTTTCTGTGGGGGCAAGGGGGTAGAAAATGGAGGGGTATGCTGATTATTTAATGCATATGTTGCTGGTCTTAACCAGAGAATATTGTTACTTTTATGTTACTTTGATTACATTAATACTGTATGAATTATGCAGGTAGGCATTAGTTTGCTTCTCCCCAACTGAGCAAGGATGATCCCTGACCATGTTATTGAAGGTTTACTGCGTCTCTCTTCACAAAACTGCTGATTTAGTTCATCCAATGTGTGTGAAGTCTCCATGGGCTAGTCTCCTGACATATGGGTCATAGCAACCTTTGTGAAGCCATATGGCACAGGTGGTCAAGCCATTTCACCTGGATTAGTTCCAAAATGTCCACAGCCACAAAATCAAATGAGTAAAAGTCATCTTGCCACAGGATTTTAATCATTATCATGCATGGAGATATGGGTTGGGAACAAGAGTCTCTTTGACAATTGGTAGATATAATTGAAATGTACATTTTTAATACTGTATCCCTCTTCTAATGGAAGCTAGTTGCATATCAAAAAAATGTTTTGTTATAATGTTTGAAGTTACCAATTTGGTGATGTTCCATTATTGAACTGTATAGCTTTTTTGACATGATCACTGATGTGTATATCAAATGCTTTGACTTCTATTTTAGCAACAGTTAGCAGTTGTTTGTTATTTCAAATCAAGATTCAGAAGAAACTTTTCTGTAATTCTAATCATTGCATGGGGTACTATTGAATCATTATAGTTTAAATAGTTGAAATATTACAAAAATTAAACAATATCCCTACACAGTATTTCCAACTGACTTCTTAAATCCTGGCATTTTAAATGTATAAAGGGGGGCATTTCTCCCCCTCAGAGCCCTCAAGAATTTCTCAGTCCCCAATAAAAAATCCCATTTGGTTTTTGCAAATGTTTTTACTAGTGACGGGCATGCAGATTCTGACAATACCTCGGAGGTAAGCCTGATATAAGTCTATTTGTGGGTGCTATTGAGCCAGTTGGGGAAATTCATGTGCATCCCAGGGAACATGCAACTTTCCCCAAATACTGCCACCTGGAACTGAAGCCCCTTCTCCATTCACACTGTAGCCTTAATCCTAATAGGGCATCCCACATGCAGGAATTAGGGACAACTCATAAATCACATATGACTGTGTTACGACTGACACAGAGTGGGGGCCAAAACCCAACCTGTGTTCTCCATGTGGTAAGAGGAATCAAGTTAAATTTTCTGCACTGAATAGTACTTTTTGCATATCTCCCGTACTTTTCATATTATGATGAAATTGTTGTCAGTTAAAAAAATTGTTTGCGGTAGCTGGGAATAATACCCCCTTTCAGAAGCTCCCTCTACACTCTGCAGATTATGAGAGGCATGCAATGAAGTTTTACACCCAGAAGCAATTTCTTCTTGGCCCCACTATGTTAAATATAAAGGGCCTATGGGGAGGACTTGTTGGGATGACAGGACAAATATGAATGCCAACAGATCTGTTCCCACTCTTACTGTGAGAGGAGATATCTATGAGGCAAGACAGGCTGCAAGCAAAATCCAGGAGGATCAGGTGCCAAGAGCTAAAAGAGTTCAGTATAAAAAACAAAGAAATTTGGTGAGAGTTGCAGAACATCTAAAGCCTTTTGCCCAGCTATTTTCAGCTTTTGCTGTTGTTGTTATAGTCATTTTTTCAAGTGAGGCACCATTTTGGAAGCAAAACAAAAGACTAATATATCTAATATAAAGCTGAGAATTATAAGTAATAAATAGGTAGGTAAATAAAGAGGTTGCTGGTATCATTCTATTTTATTTTTGGATCTCTTTGCCTTTCATCCTGGAAATACTATTCAATTCCACTGGATCTAGTGAGAATACCTAGAGGATATCAAAATCTTTTGAATGATCAGTCTTTTGTAACAGAAAAGATAGGGACTGAGCTTTTCCTCCCATCTCCTCTGTTTTCTAGCCTAGCAGGAACTCTTAGTGGCATTAAGAAGTAGCATCCATCAAGCAGGTGTCAGATTTTACACGTTTGTATAGTTCTCTATTTGGAGGCCCCAGAGCTCCCCCACTCCCCCCCCGGAGTGTGTGTGTGTGCCCCTGTGTGCCAATCCCTTATCTTTATGAACCAGAGGACGAGTTCATTCTAGTGTTTTTTGTCTGAGAGCGCATTACTGTCCCTGTCCTGCAGGTCAGGTGGGTGCTAGAGAAGCAGCCCCCCCCTTTTTTAAGAAAACAATCTATTTAATAAAAAAAAGGTGGAGAAGAAGAAGAAGAACGGTGTTTTTCCTATTTCCCCCATTGCTTGGGAGGGTGGTAATCAGGAGGCGCATTTCATCCTCTGCCCCCCAGAGGGGTTCCAGAGCATGTGTACAGGTAGTCACCTCCAGGGCTGGAGATTTCAGCCCATTGTGTTTTTTTTTACTCTTAGCCACCCTGTAAGGGTGTGGAGAACGCATGCTTTAGGAAATAACGTGTTTCAGAGGCCCATGTTTAACTGTTTTCTGCTTACAGAACAGGCAGCAAAAGTCCTGGTTTTAAGGGAAGTGTTTTTATCTCAGGCCAGGCTTCCTGTGTTTTTTAAACCCCAGGAGTTCTCCTTTTTTGGAACTGTGTGAGAAGCCCCAAAACACAATTCTTTATCCACCCACACAAAAAACATTTTTTTTTGCTACGTGCTGGACAGAGAGAGAGAGAAAGAGAGAGAGAATATGTAAGACAAGGGCAGGGGGCTTTGAGCCCCCTACCCCGTTTATTTGTGCTCATGTTTTCAACGAGATCTTACCCCTGCAGACGCATCCTGCAAAAGAAAGAAAGTAACAGGGGCTGTGGAGGTCTATACGACGAAGGGGGATGGATTGGTATTAGGAAACACCCTCCCTTCTCTACCACCTGATCCGACTTTAAGAATAGGACAGGCTGCTGGCAGACCATGTGCTCTCCAACCCCTGGGAGGGAGGGGGGAGAGGGGAGGGAGAAAGAAGGGGGAGAGGAGGGGTCGGCTTTTCTCCTTATCTTATCTTATACCAAGCAGATCTCTGCAAAAAAAACGGTCTCATAGCAAGCGTGCACGGGCTAGCGTGCAAGGGAGGGGGAAGGGTGTGTGTGTGTGTGTGTGTGTGGAGATAGCTGTTGAAGGCTTCTATTTTCTATGGGGGGCTGAATGACTCCTGCTTGCAAGGTTGACTTTCTAGATCAACACACACACACACACACACACAGTGTTATAAGCATGACATTTTCTAAAGGAGAAAACTTCCAATTTCTAAGTGGCTGAACGAGCCCCAATCTCGCAAAGGAGGTCTAAAGGGGCTGAATGAGGGAGGGCTCTGCTCTCAGACTCCTGCTTGCTGAGCTGGTCCCCTTGAAAGTAAAAATAAATAAATAAAAACACAGAGCTTTTTTTCCCTTAAGCCTCCTGTAGAACGGCTTCCGGTGGCGCTGTTGGGGTGAGTGCCACGTTTCCCCAGGCTCTCCTGGGGGAAATCCAAGTTTGCGTTAATCTTGGGGTGTTTTATATACCCCAACCCGACCCTTGCAAGTGGGTTGGATAGCAGGAATTCCCTGCAGCCCATTATGCAGTTTGACCTCCTAAATACTCCGAGGGAGCTTTTATAAGTCCCCCGGAGTTTTGGATGCCGGTCCTGCGAGGGCACTGAGGGAAAGAAATCGCCAAAACGCAACTTCGGCATAAGACTCTATCCTCCCCCACCTTATAACCAACATAAGACTACTTTAAGATAAGAACCTCACCTCTAGATGCCCAAGTGAGTACACAAGAATCCTTCGTTTCTTACTGGCGTTACCGAATAACCGGGGGGGTAGATGAAGATATTCCCAGTACCCTTACTCCTCCCTTAACTGAATCGGATAAGTTTGACTTACAAAATCCACCAGGATTGGAGACAGGAGCCTTATCAAGTTGATCAGCTTAAATCAAAACAAAGAGTTAGAAGGACGCTTATGAGATGGACTAAAATCTTCACCAATGAGAAGCAACTTTGAGGAAAGGGGAGGGAGAATTACTTTCTGATTTTCTGGTAAAAAAGGACTTCCTGCCATGTTTGCATAACAAGGGATCCCTTGGACCGGAAGACCCTCTATACCACCCTCTCTATCATCTGTTCCACAACAACAGGAAGTAACTCGTAGGACCGGATACACATCGCACTCGAGCTACATAGAAACAATTCCTGAAGGAAACAACCATCGAGAAGAGGCGGTAGAAGGTCCGTGGCGAAATCAACTTCCAGAATACTTCCTGGTTTGATCCGACCTAGAGCGTCCGGTAAAACTCCCTGGGAGTCCCGGCAGGGCTGGGGGGGGGTCTGGAAACCCTCTGCGCAGAGGGTCTTGCCAGCCCGCCGCCAGCCCCGTCGGGAGTCCCAGCAGGGCTGGGGGGGGTCTCCCGGCAGGGCTGGGGGGGCTTCAAATAGATCTGCACCTCCCGGCCGGGAGGCACAGATCTATTTGAAGCCTCCCCCCCAGCCCTGCCGGGACTTGACAACCCCCCACCCCCTTCCCCAGAGTCCCGGCAGACAAGGCAGGGGGTCTGGAAACCCAGGGCTGGTGGGGGGTCTGGGGGGGGGTCTGCGCAGAGGGTCTTGCCATCCCTGCCGCCAGCCCTGTCGGGAGTCCCAGCAGGGCTGGGGGGGGTCTCCCGGCAGGGCTGGGGGGGCTGGAAACCCTCTGCGCAGAGGGTCTTGCCAGCCTGCCGCCAGCCCTGTCGGGAGTCCCAGCAGGGCTGGGGGGGGTCTCCCGGCAGGGCTGGGGGGGCTTCAAATAGATCTGCACCTCCCGGATGGGAGGCACAGATCTGTTTGAAGACCCGCCGCGTGCCCCCAGGGAGCTTCCCTGGAGGCACGCGGCAGGCCCTTTAAATAGATCTGTGCCTCCCGGCCGGGAGGCACAGATCTATTTGAAGCCTCCCCCCCAGCCCTGCTGGGACTTGACAACCCCCCACCCCCTTCCCCAGAGTCCCGGCAGACGAGGCAGGGGGTCTGGAAACCCCTGTGCCCAGCCAGCGTTGGCTGGGTACAGGGGTTTCCAGACCCCCCGCCCCGTCTGCCAGCAGGGCTGGGGGGGTCTGGGGGGTCTCTGTGCTGCCTGCGCAGACAGCACAGAGGGGCTTGTTTAAAGGCCCCCCCGCGCGCCTTCAGGGAATCCCCCTGAAGGCACGTGGGGCCCGAATTTTCCCCCAAACTCTGGATCCCCCTGAATTTCCAGGGATCCGAAGAGGGGGAGTTCGGACTTTGGCACGGCCCGAATAAAAACGGGCCGAATTTTGCCGAAGCCGAACTATACCGAATTTTTTTTTCAACAGACCTAGCACCAGCCACAGCCCGGGAGATCTGTGAAAGTCCTCCAAATTCTAAACAATTCCAGGCCCCTTTTATACTTTTTGATATGAGAAACCTAATCTGTGTTTTTACTTTTATGGTACTTTCTCAAGGGTCTTCACTCTTTCGCAAAACAATGTTACACCTTCTAAAATTCTCTCATGGCATTATTCTAATCCCTTTTACCTGTTTCACACCTCACAAGGTTTCTTTATATGGCCAAAGGCAAGGCTTGCCGATAGGGGTATAATCAGATCAAGGTTTACCGATAGGGGTATAATCAGATTTTCAATGTCAAACCCATCACTCATAGTAAGGTGAGAAAGTCCTAGAAAATATGCCTGAAGCATCCTGTAAAGGGATTCTATGCACACACACCCAATCTGGAATATAAATGGGACACATTTTTCATTTGTAATCTGGTATTTATACTTAGTGAAGGTTATTGGCTGTCTGCCCAGGCTTTTCTGCTGCCAGCTAACGGTGACATTATGGCATAAGGTTTTTTCTACTTGCCATTCACTAAGAAGAAATCTAGCTTTTAATTAACATACGTTGCATGAATATATATATTTTCAAGCTAACAGCCCATTCCTGAGAATTGGGCCGAAAGTGTTTAGGAGGCCGGAGGGGTCTGGCGCTGGCATAAATGGCACTTACGCAGGCACAAATGGCCTGGGCGCCAGCATGCAGCCTGTTACAGCAGCGGCGGTAGTCAGCGGAGGGGTGCAGCATGGCCACAACCGCACCAGGACCTCACCAGAGGCTGAGTGGTGCAGAAGTGGCCGTCGGTGGCCATGGGGGTGTTTCCAGGGGCGTTCCTGTGGCTAGTCAGCCTCCTAAGCCACACTCGGCCCAGGAACGCCCCTTTTTGCCGGCAAAAGGTTACGCCAGGTCTTGACCTGGTGCAGCCCATTGACGACCATGCAAATGCTCCAGACCCTCCTTTCGCCGCCGTGCCCAGGCACCGCCCCTCTCTGCCTGGCACCTCTGGAAGCCAACTACAGGCCAGCCAATGGGGCCAGGACAGGAAGTGGCGGCACCCCACCAGAGGAGGGGCCTCGGAGCTGTGAACTCCCCTCAAAAGCTGCACTTGGTGCCCGGGCGCTCACTTGACAGGTAAGCTTCACATGGGCCAGCATGCTGTCGGTCCATGCTGGGGGTGTCGGGACTTTGCAATGTTCTTGCTCAAAGTCCCCTCTCTGCGGGGGCGATGCTTGCCTCTCACTCAAACTCCCCTCTCTGGGGGGAGTGTGCATGGCTCTTGCTTGAACTCCCCTCTTTGGGGGGGCGCTTCCATGATGGCTCCTCCACCTACCTTCCCCGGGGGGGTTATGGTGGGGAGCACCTCTGAAGTTTAGCTTTAGCCTATTCCCCTCCAGTCAAAGTGCTGCCCTTGTCGAGGTCCACACCTGGGCTCACTGAGAAGACAGCCTTCATGGGAGGGCAGGGCCAGGGAGCCTCTCACCCCTCTGTTTCCAGATGCAGCCACCAGTCTTGCCTGTCGGTAAGCTCCATGCCGGTCTGCCTCTCCCACAGCCTGGATGTCAGCAGCCCAGCAGCCCTGCTGCCCGGCCGCCCCTCGCGCCGCCCTTGCCCTCAGGTCAGCTTCACCCTACACAGGAGACCATCTGAGGAATCAGGTGATGGGTGGGCTAGGACCACCCCCATGCCATGGAAGTGAGACCCCTGGGCGTCACCCATGCCGGCCAGGGGTAGCCTGGCCGTCCACCCCCAGCCCCTTCTGTCTTGTTGCAGGTTTCTGCGGAGGCCAACCGACCGCTGTCACCCTGTCACACACCTATGGACACAAGGGGAGAAGGAGGCCCCCAAGGAAGTGATGGCGTGGCCTCCCACCACCTTGGCGCCTTGCCGTCTCCCTGCCCCCACCAACATCTCGCTGGTAGTGTGGTCAGCCCTCACCACTTTCCGCTTAATCAGCCCCCCACACACACTCTCCCTTGACACGCCCTGGATCAATAAAGGCATTTCTTACACATTGCCCAGCCGTTTGGCCGTGTAGGGAAGGTCTGTTGAGGGGAGTCAAGGGCCGAGTTGTCTCTGCAGGCCACATTGAGGCAGTGGTTTGTCTCAGCAGCAGCATCAGTGCAGCTGTTTGTGGGGGGGGGTTGGTGAGTGGGCTGTGTGAAGGCAGGAAATATTGGAGAGGGGAATGGGAAGAGTCAGAGCATCTGGCAGCTAATGAGCCACTTGTGCAGACGTCCATATTAGAAGAAATGTCCTAATGGTGGGAATATTTTGACAATGTAACCAGTTACCTGGGGGAGAAGGCTCTCTCTTGCTGAAGGTTTTCAGCATGAGTCTGGTGAACCATGTGTTGGGCATCTGCAAACTTTGGATTTCCTGAACTGAACAGGGAGTTGGACAAGATGTCGTATGTGGCATTCAACTCTAGGACTTGATCATCTTACTCGCTGACCAAATAGGGGTGTACTTAGCTGAATACAGTTCACTGTATTTGCCAGATGTTTGATAGCTGCCAATTTTTGCAATCCCAGAGATGCAAAAAAGTCACAGTGTTTATCAGGGTCTCAGTGGAGGCATGGTTTAAGCTTTGTGGGATACATTGTGTTCAGGCTTGAGTCACAGGGAAATGACAGCTGTATTGGTTCTCGTAGGTTATCCGGGCTGTGTAACTGTGGTCTTGGTATTTTCTTTCCTAACGTTTCGCCAGCAGCTGTGGCGGGCATCTTCAGAGGAGTAACTCCTCTGAAGATGCCGGCCACAGCTGCTGGCGAAACATCAGGAAAGAAAATACCAAGACCACAGTTACACAGCCCGGATAACCTACGAGAACCAATGAACTCTGACCGTGAAAGCCTTCGACAATATTTTGACAGCTGTATTGTCTGGCAATATATGAATTGGATCAGAGATGGGAAATAAATTATCTCTAAACATACACCATAGTTGATTATAGATGTCACATTTTCTTCTTTTCTACTCCTAGTGATTTTTGAGAAAACCTTCTACAATGCGTCCTTTGAACTACAAACCTATGGAACACGTCTGTTCAATATTTTTTTATTGCCAGTACACCGCAAGACTAGTTCCAGACTCCTTTCCTAAAGTCAGCCACTGAAATTTTAACTTGTTGTCAATGATTATTAGTCATATTTATTTAACAAATTCTAGTATAAAGGATCTAAAACATAAAGGATCTAAAACTTCAAGGACTTTTTCCTTCTCACATTTGGAAATGTCTATAAAAACTTGTCTTGCAAACAAGAATCAACATGGCATCAGAGTATTGGTTTTGCATTTAAAAGAGGCTGAGGTGTTTATTGAGTTCTGAAGAGAGAGTTTGTTGTTTTCAAGCTTACAGGGACATTTTAATTATCACCTGATGTATATCCACGTTTAAGGTCTTAATTGACAACACATAATTATTTGTTTCCTCTAACTGCAGTGATATCATAAGCCAAAGAAAATGAGAGAAAATGGAGGGAAGTTGACAAGAATGGAAATTCAGTAACAAAAATAAACATATTTGTGTAGTTTTACTTCTAGTACATTCATTTTAAAAGAAAAGTAGTATGAGACAAGCTAGAAAAGGTGCTGATATAACAGCATCTTCTGACCTTGTTTGTCACATTTTTCTGCACATTGAATCTGTCACTCATGGTATTCAGTAATGATTGTAGGAGAACACTGAGCTAAGCATGGAATGCTGGAGGAAAAGGAGCAAAATTGTTCAATAGTTCAGCAGCATAAGCTAAACAAAGGGACAGACAGGTCTGTTATCGTCTCAAATGACCTTTGGAACCTGAGCGATAAATGGAGGAAAACATGACCGAACAATTAGATTACATAGTATGGTTAACGTTAAGGCAACTTTTCATGTTCCTAATGAAAATAGCAGTTGTTCTTCTGAACAAATTAAACCCTTTGCAGTTCTACATATGAAAAGTATGTTGTTTAAGGCAACACCATATAAAAACAGCCACTGCAACAAAATGTAATAAGCTGGGTCCTGGCGCATAGTACGTGCAGCAGGAATGGTTTCTCATTTGCAGAGATGTCATATTTCATGGTTAAAAAGGAGGCTCTCAGATATTTTGCAATACGGCATATCAAACAGAAAAGTGGGAGGAAATCAACAAAGGTTGCTTTTCTTTCTGAAAGCTCCACATATAAGAGGCAATGGGAAGAATGCTTGCTGTTAAAATTCCCCTGAACCCTGAACACAGATTTGACTGTCATGAGGTGCTAAGATGAAAAGGGAAAAAAATCTCTTTCCACAAGAATGTCACACTCCATGTGTGAAAAAGCCAGAGTTGGTAATCATGAAAATTAAAGGCTGCTGCTTGCTTTTCTCTTGACACATTTGTTGTACACATTCAACATACAAGCCAAGCACAAAGCCACATGTGGAGATGCTGTAAGATGTTTAATATTTTTTCCCTCTGGCATCATAAGACAGAATACCATGCCATTTTAAGGGGAGGTATTCAAGTAAAGGGCACTAGGTCTTCAAAAGCTTGGGAGCGGATGGCTATTGAGATGTTCATAGTATCATAGAGTTGGAAGGGGACATACAGGTCATCTAGTCCAACCCCCTGTTCAATGCAGAATCAGCCTAGAGCATCCCTGACAAGTGTTTGTCCACCCTCTGCTTAAAGACTGCCAGTGAGGGGGAGCTCACCACCTCCCTAGGCAGCTGATTGATCAAATAACTCTTACTGTAAAGAGATTTTCCCTAAAATCCAGCCGGAACCTTTCTGCCCGTACTTTAAACCCATTATTGTGAGTCCTATCCTTGGCTGCCAACAGGAATAGCTCCCCACTCTCCTATAAGTGATAGCCCTTCAAATACTTAAAGAGAGCAATCATGTCCCCCCTCAACCTCCTCTTCTCCAGACTAAATATTCCCAACTCCCTTAGCCTTTCCTCATAGAGCTTGGTCCCCAGGCCCCTGATCATCCTCGTTGCTCTCCTGTGCACCCGCTTCATTTTGTCCACATCCTTTTTGAAGTGAGGCCTCCAGAACTGCACACAGACGTTTAAAATGCTTGCCCCTATCCTACTGTCTCCCTTTCATCTCTGAAGAGATGAAGAACAGTTTTGATGCAGCTGCATTAATCTCAGCTTGCAGATTTGGTTTCGGATGCATGTCCAAGGGACTGAGTGAGCCGAGAACCACCTTCAACATTCCCTTGGGCCGCACAGCCACAAAAGGTCAACGGAGGCTTTGGCATGCCTCTGTTTGGCTTTCCAGTTCTGGGCTTTGAGGGTGACTGAGGTGAGCACATACGTGTGCCTGCACCCCCTTGGGGTCTGACTTGGGAAGTTTGGACGAAATGCTCTTCCTGGAATAAAAAAGTCAAAATTAGAAAGAAGTGGCAGGTCAGATTTCCAATATGATTGGCAGTCCCCTCCCTAACCCCTAATGCCACCCTGAACCCACCTGCGCACACACTGAGGCCTCCATTGACCCTTCATGGCCGTGCATCACAGGGGAATGTTGAAGGTGGTTCTTGGCTCACTCAGCCCCTTGGACATGCAACCCACACCAAATTTGCATGCTGCTGAGATTTATGCAGCTTCACCAAAACTGTTCTTCATCTCTTCAGAGATGAAAGTGATGCAGTAGGATAGGGTTCTGCATTTCAAACATTACACAGCAGAAACCAACTGAGTGGCTACAACAATAATGAAGCTATTCAATTGTTTTCCTCCTAACTTTCTTCTTTGTAGGGGTGGGAGGTAGGAAGAGGAGAGACAGCAATGATGAAAGGCAGCTGCAGCACCACAGTTTCCACCTTGTGGGCTGTGTGAGGGTGTGCAAGACTGTAGCGAGAGGAGGATCTGGGTGCATAATGAACCCCCTCCCTCTCACTTTCTGAGGCCTTCCTTCCAAGGGAAAATTATGGGTATGTATCTTTGTTGCATGCCTGGTTGTTGTTGGGTTTTACCCTGTGCATCAGATTGGCTTGGCAGCACATCTGGGCTGCCAGACCTCCAGCTTCCTGGCATTGTGTGGCTGGACATGGGTTTTGTTGGTCATGTGCCTCCAGAGCATGTCTGAATGCTGGTATTTGGCCTCCGCCCTGAGCATAGTGTAGGATTGTGATTTCATATGAGATGGCAAAAGTGTTGTGTTGTGGTGTGTTGTGGTGTGTTTCAGGGTTTTTGTAAAGAGTCTCAGCTCCATTAGACTTCTCTATGTGGTTTGTTGTGCTGCTGGATTGGGTTGTCTGGTTGTGTGGGGCTTGTGTGAATTCTTGGGGAGGGAAGCACTGTTCTGTGCTTATATACCTCTCCGCTTTTCCGCTGGAACTTAGACCTGTCCTCAAATTGCTTTGCATGGGCCCATGAAAACCAATGATGAGAAAGTAAGCTTGTCAATTCCCAGTGCATGAGAAATAGGGGCACTGTAGTTATGGAAAATTCTTTTCAAAGCTCCTGTGGGGGTGTTTTTGGAGGTAGAGTTCCCAAATTTTCAGGATTGCTTGAAGCAACTCTTTGCTCGGACTCCAAAGTTTGTGAAGATTGGGTCAGGGGTCCAATTTTATGGGGTCCCAAAGGGGTAGCCCCCATTCCCCATAGGAAAACATTGTGAAGTTTGCCACAACCAATTGCCTCTTCCCAGGTCCCCATGCCCAGGTGGCATGGGCAAGGGTAACAGGACTATTAGGGTGGCCTGGGTGGCACCACCATCAGGGGTATCGTTGGGCAGGGGAGCACCTGTCTGATATCCACAAGCCACCTTCCGGGTGTGGGGTGCCTCCGTGGGCCAAGGGGGCACCCTGAAGCTCCGCTGTGACTGCATGCAAATTGAGGGGCAGATCCTATGTCTGGGAGTTCCATGGGGGGAGCAGGCCCCAGGAGCAGCCTTTGTTGAGGTTTTCCCTGACAGCAGTGACACCATTAGGCAGGTGGTGAATTGGTGGGCTTGGTCATCTGGTGATCGCGGCCCCTGACACAGCTGATGGGGCTGCTGCAGGTTTCCAATTGATGGCCACAACCCCACCCTTGGGGGGAGCAGAGGTTGGGCCTCAGATACTGTCAATGGGTTCAATGCCTCACCTTCCCTCCAGCTCGGACTTGGGCGCCGCTGCCTCTATCCAGCAGCCTGTCCCATCTTTCAACAAGTGATGGGTTAGACCCCCAAAGAGGGTTCCAGGGTCCACCATTGTCTGAGCTTGGATGTGCACCGCTGTCACAAGTGCAGCCCAGCTCAACACGGGAGGGGGCGCCGGTTCCTGCCGCCAGCCCCATGGTGACTGGCATGTGGCTAAGAGTATCTCGCCACCAGGGCAGGACAAGAGAATGACTCATCTGATTGGATGGCTGTTCCTGTGCCCATGCAGACACTGGGGATCCCATCTGCAACAGAATGGGATGTCCAGGCTCAGATGACAGCTAGAACCCCCTGAGATTCCTCAGTGTGGCTCTGGGGTGGACAGGGTGAGCTGGCCGGTCATGGGTGGTGATGATCACTTGGACATGGGCCATGGAACCCCTCCACACAAGAGGTTGCTTTGTGTCTGGACGCACCGCCAAAGGCAGAGAATCATGAAAGTGCTACTTCCAAACCTTGGGGAGCTATCCAACAGCATCTCAAGCCACATGAGCCTTACCTGTCAGAGGTGAGGCTTGAGCAAAGTGGTGCTTATGAGAAATTACCTGTCAAGCCAGGGGTTGCCTCTATGGTGGCATGGCCCTTTCCATGGCAGCCCCATTGGCCAGTCACTTGGTTGGATTCCAGAGCCTGCAGGGAACAGTAGGAGAGGCAATGCTGAGGTGAGCTTTCCCTTTTGGAAGCTGATTGCATGGGGCTCAATGGGCTGTGCCAGGTAAAAACCTGGCATAACTTTAAGCCACAAAAAGTGAGTGTTTCTTAGCCAAAAGCCCTTAGGAATGGAACTACCACTGGGGATGCCCCAGGGGATGCTGGTGGGGGCCCCAGTACTGTTCTGGCACTGGTGTAGCAGTTGGGCCGACCCTCCGATAATGGCACTTGCCGCCGCCCCATCACGCTGGCCTAGCTCCTCTTCCGCCACCACCTGTGCCAATTTAGACAGTGCAAATGGCATTTGCACCAGCACAAGCCCTTTCCTGCCTCCTAAGCCCATTAAGCCCCCTACCTCAGGAATGAGCTGCATAACTGCCTCTGACTCTTAAAGCCATCTAAACTAGTCCAGATCTATCACCAAATTCTATGGCAGCAGTTTCCACCAGTTAATTACACATTATCAGAAGAGATACTTGCTTTTTTTTGTCCATCCTGATTTTTTTTTCAATCTTCAATGAGCTAGATCAATGCTAATTAAATAGGAAACCACACTTTGCATGAAACAGGAATAAGAAAGCTAATTCTGAAATTACAAATTCACAGCTATTCAAAATATCCTGGGCAGGCAATGACTGTCTTCAGAAAGGTAAAAATATCAGTGGAAATAAGTGAAAGTTTTTACACTTTTCTAATGTTAGTCAGCACTAGCACCTCATCAGCAATTGGTACATTCAGTGAGAAAACACATACTGTGCATATTTAAAGGATACATGCAAATTACCAGGCATCCTTTAATCAAATGCTGTAAAAGCTTGCAAATAGGTAGAATTCCTATTGCATTTTACATTTTTTGGGAAAGAAATAGATGCTTTACTATATATGTCTACGGAATGGAACTCTGGAGTTTGTAATGACAAGTTACATTGAAGTGTCAATTGAAAATCACCCTTACTTAGCACCTGACTTTGTGAAGCCTATCACACACCTTTGTCATTGAATATCAGACATAACTGGAAGTGTCAGCACAGTGATGAAGTGGAGAAAGTATATAATTTCATTTACTTGTGCTAAATGTTGCAATGACATGTCCCTTTAAGTCCTTTGATTCAGTTTGATAACCATATCAATTTGCTGCATTATTTTTCACCTCCAACTATTCCCATCGAAATAGACATGTACCAAACCCAAGTGCCATAAATCTTGTTACTTATGTGTAAAAATAAAAATGCTAAATCAAATTTGAAAATATGGGCAAAGCTTTTATTTACATTAGCTGTCACCAAACCAGTCACTCTACTGAATGATGATCAACTTCATCCAATTTCATGTAGATGACTAATAAGTGTATTAACAGGTAAATTGATAATAATGAATGTATCCAATATTTCCAGTATTTTCACACTTATAACACAATATAACCATGGTGATATGATTAATTTGTTGTAGGGGTGTGAAGAATGGGGTCAGATGGATGTGGAGGATCCTATGTACCCTTAACTGAAACAACTACATGTAAGTGAAAATGTGGGTAACTTGACAATGTGATCATATACATGACTTATACCACCTACTGGGCTGGTTTACAAACACTTTATAGTCTTCTTCCGCTACTGTTTAGGCTGGTGAAGGGAATCTATTGCCAGTAGAACTCTTTTACATCCATGTTACTTGTATCAGCACAAGGGGGGAATCTGATTAAAATTGGAGTCATGCCAGGGAGGAGTGGCAGTTAGTAAGAATAAGGGATATGTGACCTTTGGTTTTTTGTTTCTTTTAATTTTTTGTCTATGATCTAGCAGACTGTTTTTGTCCTGCCTATTTTCTTTGGCAAGTGTCAGACTGTGTGTGTGTTAAGTGCTGTCACGTCACTTCCGACTCATGGCGACCCTATGAATTAATAACCTCCAAAATATCCTATCGTTAACAGCCATGCTCAGGTCTTGCGAACTGAGGGCCTTGGCTTCCTTTATTAAGTCAATCCATCTTATGTTGGGTCTTCCTCTTTTCCTGCTGCCTTTGACTTTTCCTAGCATTATTGTCTTTTCCAGTGACTCTTGTCTTCTTAGGATCTGGGGAACACAGGTTCAAATCCCCACTCTGACATGGAAATTTGCTGTGTGACCTTGGGCCAGTCACATACTCTCAGCCTTGATCCTAGCAAGTATTTGGATGGCAAACCACCTGGCAAACCACCTCTGAACATCAATCATTTTCAAATCAATCATAGTCTCAAATTCCTCCAGTCAGCAGCAGCCACTAGGGAGACACTATGGCACCAAGCCAGATTGGGAAAATGTAAATACTTCACAATCCAGTCCAAATTTAGTACTTTAAAGCATCATTAATTTCAGTGGAAGAGTTAAGTGTGTGCTTAAATCTCTCCCATTAAAATTAAAGAACTCTGAAAAAGTTTAGATCTGGCTGGATTCTTCCCTAAGTGTATTTTCTTATTACTGGAATTGCTAATTTCTTTCCAAAATCTGAAACTGAAGAATATTTGGCGCAACTCTAATTTTTATTATACATTACAATGGGTATGTCCTCTCTTTGTGATGCAAAATAATTTCTGTCTAAAGGGAGTTGTCAGCATCTTCAAATCACAAGAGGTTCAGTTCCTCCTTATCAAGGAAGAACAATGAGATTTGAATCCTTTGAAGGAAGCTCTTCATCCAGGAAGAAAACCCTGGGAAACATTGCTTGTTATGCCAGACCACTGGGGAAAACAGACTTCTGCTAAGAATAACTCTTGCAACAGCTATCCTTTCTTCAATCCCACAGACTGCTAAGAAGCTCAGAAAAGAAAAGAGAAAGAATCTTGAGGACAAGGAGAATAAGGTCTAGCCTTTGACACCACTTATTTTTATTTACCTATATAAGTTTTAAAGTACCCTGTAGCAGACTTTTACATATTATATTTAGCTGTACCATGATAACTTAATCCTATCATTGCCCTCTTCATATTAAGGGCTTGCCAAAATATAGACTGTCCTCCAGTCTCAAGAAGTGAGAGGCAACACCTTACATGTGCTTCTCATAGAGAAGCAAAAGTTGCCTCTTGATTACTAATGTTGAAACCTATTTCAGCATAAACCTAAACTGTTAATTATAAAGGCAGCAATTTGCTTACCATTGTTTTACATAATAACCCAAAAGAAAAAGTGAATAACTCCAAAATACTATTGTAAGTAAAAACATATATTAGTCACTAAAAAGGATTTCTAGGTATTTTTAGATTCCCCCCTCCATTTCTTCTTTCTGTTGTGCTTTCATAGATTCCCTTAATCCTTTAAGGCATGACATCTCTCCCAAACAGTAGACTTTAAGTTCATCCTTTTTATGATACTTCAGAACTTACTTGACATTTAGTTTGATTAAGGATGTTCCAGTGAGACTGCCCAAAGGTTATCACAGGAACTAGGATCTATGTTGCCCTATTTTAGCTGAGCTGTCAGTACCTAAGTAGCACTTAGGTTTGTGATCCAGCTAAACTGCTTGTGTAAAATGTCAGAAAACCCTTGGCCACTAGAGGTTTTTAAAAAGCAATTCCACTGCAGCTGTTTACACAGCTGAAGATGTTACGCCAAGCAGAGGGGTCTCCTTTTATTGGGGGAAATTAGCTGGAGACTGGTAAAGCTTTGCAAGAGGTTGGCGTGGGGATCTTTAAAACCAATTTCTATGCCAGATGAGCACAGCAGTGAAAAAGGTTCCCAATAAAGAAGCATTTTGAGAATTTTAAAGGTTTTTTTTTAAAACAGTCCCATTTGTTTGTGCATTTGCAAAAAATTCCCAATACATACAAAACTTAGAAAGTAAAGGTTTGAAGAGATAGTCACAAGGATTGAAGGTTCCCAGGGGAAACTTTATGATATGATATAAATCAATTTTATAATATATTTACCTTTTGAACAGCAAGGGTCCAGATAGAGGCAGCTGCGTGGAAACAAGTAATGACCTGCGCTACTTATGAGGAAAGAAAAATGATACATACAAGTATCGTGCCTCACACTTTGGATCCAGGAAAAGTGCCAGCAATTTGCTGTGGTGAATGGGGATATATTTATACCCCCCGGATTGGAGTTGGAGGCTATGTCTCACTGAGCCTGCAAAATTGATCCCAGTGAACATCAATACTGTGTGTAATTGCTTAAAAGAGCAGGGACAGAAGAACGGAGGGTAACTCAGTTTTTTCTGAAATATACTTTTTTCTTAAAAAACTGGAAAACATAAGTATTCCATGTAAAACTTGCTTCTTTGATGCAAGCAGATGGATGTGGCAGGTTTGATTCCCTGACTATTTTTGCATCTCTCCTACAAAATGGCCTGAGATGAACTATTTTGCATCTTTTAAGCATCTACCCCTAAATGTGTGACTGACATACACTTTGAAATAATTCAGGGACTTTGTTCATAATAATAATATCTTCATATGTACACACATATGAACAAACCAAACAAAAAACAGAAACTTTTATTTACAACTTATCTGACATGACTCTCACAGAGCTGGAAGAACATGTTCTAAATAGAGGTTTGTCCTTTGTACTCACACGTCATGGTCCAGTAGATATAAAGTTGGATATTTTAAAGTTTACGTAAGAACATAAGAAAGGCCCTGCTGGATCCGACCAAGGTCCATCAAGTCCCGCAGTCTGTTCACACAGTGGCCAACCAGTTTTTGGGAAAGATATTTTAAGAAACAGTTCTTGTTCTACAAAATTCCACCCTCCCTCTTGTTTTATGCTCCCAGGTCCTGTGCCTCTCTCTATTCAGGTATATAAAAATAAATTAATGCAAAACCTAGAGAACATTGAAAAGGATACTAAACCTTATCGGTCTAATTTAAGTCATCTGGAAAGAGAAGCACTGAAATACTTGGCCAATTAACAGAATGTAACTATAAAGTATAAGGGAGGTGCAATTGTGATACAAAACAACTAAATAGTCAAACTGATTATATCTACTATAGTTATGATCCTTTGAAATCAATACAAGATTAAATTAAATTTCTACCTGAAGATAGTGAGATAATGGGTTACATTTCACCAAGAAAGAAACAAAATTCTGTACAATATAAATCCTAGAACACCAGTGTTCTATGTATTACTAAAATTCACAAAAGATTTAACCCCTCCAGGGAGACCTATAGTATCTGGGGAAAATTCAGTGTTATAATTGATTTTCAAACATTTGGACCATTTCCTTAGACCTTTTGTTTCTACTGTTCTTTCTTATATAAAAGACATCTCAGGTTTTATTAATAAGTTGAACAATTTTTCTGGTATAGATGATATCAACCTGTTTGCCACATTTGATGTGGCCTCTCTGCACACTAGTATTCCGCAAATAATAGAGAAAACACTGTAGAGTAGGAAGAACAATTATCCTCCAACTTCATTCCTAATTGCATTGTCAGAAATTGTACTTAAGAAAAAAATATTTTAAATTTAATGATAAGTTCTATTGGAAAATCAAAAATATAGCTATGGGGCCTCCCACGGCTCCAGAAGTGGCTAACCTGTATATGAGTAATTTTGAAGGGAAACAAAACATATATTAATCAGACAATCCATTTCAAATATATATTAAAAATGGTGGTGCTATATTGATGACATTTTTGTATGATGGAAGGGAACTTTGATCCAACTAAAAACATTCTACAGTTGGCTTAACAGTAGAGATATGAACTTAAAATATGAATTACATACCGACAGAAATCAGATTAATTTGTAGATGTTATGATCTGTAGGGATGAAAACCAAATTTTCACAAAATTATGCAACAATAAATTGATAAATGTTCCCTCCTTAAATATGAAAGCCACCATCCACTACATGTGAGAAATAATTTACCCTACAGACAGTTTCTTAGAATAAAGAAAAATTGTATGAGGTTACAAGATTTTCAAAGGGAGGCTGCTATATTACAAAAAAAAACTTGGCAGAAAAATGCTATCCACAGCAGGTTTTGAAAATAGTTTTTACCAAGGCCAT
Organism: Euleptes europaea; assembly: GCF_029931775.1. Taxonomy (NCBI): domain Eukaryota; kingdom Metazoa; phylum Chordata; class Lepidosauria; order Squamata; family Sphaerodactylidae; genus Euleptes; species Euleptes europaea. The sequence goes on from NW_026612049.1 coordinate 2,698,686, forward strand.
TAGAATAATAGAAGAATCATAGAGTTGGAAGGGACCATCAGGGTCATCTAGTCCAACGCCCTGCACAATGCAGGAAACTCAAAATTACCAAAGATAGAAGTGAGATTCTGTTGGGTAAGAAAGAAAATAAGGATCAGGGAAGTCTAATATGCAGCTTAATGTACAATTCTGTTAGTGTAGCTTTAAAAAAGAGTGTTTACAAGAATTGGAATACATTGAATGATATTCCAATGTGCAAAAAGATACCTATTGTTGCTTATAAGAAAATAGGCAGTCTATAAAAGATATTTTGGTACATAGTAACACCCACTACCTCAAGAAGCCACAATCTATCTGTTAGGCAGTAATCCACCATCAAGCCATCATCCGTGTGGGCACTGTTGTTTCTGCAGAAACACAAAATTCATGAAATACTTTATTAATCTGGTTGATAAAAAAAAAACAATATGACCTGAAGCAATTTACAACTTGCAACAGTGACCATGTGGTGGTCTTGCGACTGTGGGAAAATCTGTATTGGCAAGACAAACAGACCCTTAAAATTAAGACTTTCATAACACAAGAGCAATATATCACTTGAAAGAATAGGAGCTCCTCTGATAGAACATATCACAAAACACAAACTTAAACCTACTGGATTTTCATTTTGGGTTGTATATAAATGAGAGAAACAGCACAAAAAACCCTAAGGAAAGAGGCCGAATGGATACTGAAGTTACAAACATTATACTCTCAAGGGTTAAACGAAACCATCTCCAGGCAAACACTTGTATAGATAAGAAAGCAGCAGAAGCAGACTTCATAATTGTTTTATTGCTTGCATGGGATGCTTGAGCAGAGAAAGGTCAGTAGTACTTAATGTGCATTTGAATAAGGTTTTTGTATACATTTATATAGAATGCGGTGTTGTCTCTATTATGTTAATGTTTTTCATATGAAGATGTATATTGATATTGCACTGGACTTATGCTCTGAGGACAGTGCTAGGTATTTAAAAATGTGTTTTTAACTTATATTTATACATATGTTAATACTTTTTAACATTGCACTTTGCTTATGATCTGAGAGAGAACAGTCCTAGGTATTGCTAAGTATGAGTGTTTAACCTATATGGATATATAGGTTAATATAATTTGATACTGCATTTGCTTATGCTCTGAAAACAGTCCTAGGTATTTCCAAAATGTGTTTTTAAAACTTATATGGATATACATGTTAATATTTTGTGTTAATTTTTATTTGTCAAATCCCCTGAAGAAGCTCATGGAAACGCGTAGGGGTACTTTAATGGTTACATTTTAAATTCTATTCCCTTGCACCAATTGTTGCGTTTTGTCTCTGTTTTGTTTTTGTGCAGCCCCCACTTTTTCTGCCATTCTATAAATTATCAAAAAGTATCTAGATAGATAGAGAATTAAAATTTAAACTATTGTCCCAAAATATCTCAGCACTGCCTTTGGTAAATGAGATAAGGTTAAAAGTAAAGGAACCTTGCACAATATACTGGAAGAGCATTCCCCAGTTTTGGTATTTTGCCTAGGGAAAAAAGCACATCCACTACATAATGGAAGTTATGCCAGCCTTATTTAATGTATCTCTCTTCCTCCATGGAGGCTGGCATGATATGGGCATGCAATCATACATCCATTTGCTACCCATAATTAACCCTCCTATAATTTCTTCCCAAGGGTACCAAGCCATTACACTTATCATTCCACAACAGGACCAATACATATTTATAGAATTCCAAAAACCCACTTAAATTAATAGCAATGATGTGCAGCAAATGTATTCCTTAGGCAGGTTTTATTGCGTTAACATGCCTTAATATGGGAGCTTCATCATGTACTACAATTCATGTTCATTGGTGTCACCCGGTATATGTGGCAAAGTGCAGTCATTTTTAACAAATCTCATAGCAATTACACATGCACTAGAATGCTTCAATAAAATGGCTAGGCTCTCATTCACTTTTCAGTGTATCTTTCCCAAATGGCTTTTGTCTAAGATGTGTGTGGATTTTTTTTTTTTATTTGTTTGCCTATGGACAATTCTAAGAGGCTAGGATGAAAAATATTATTTCATTCTTCTGTCAAATATTCCTTCATTTCAGGCATTTTACTGTACTGATTTCTTTTTCAACTGAGGAGAAAATAGAGCTGGTGAGTCAAGCTGTTGACAGTTACTCACCCACCAGCAAGTAATAATTTTCATTTCCTGTGCTTTGTCTGTGCCAATGTGGAAATAATCAATAACAGCAACGGCTGCATGTCCTGTTGTTGTAAGCACACTGTACACTGGTCACAGAAGTGTTGGCGAAAACTATGAAGTCTTGGTTGCATTGAAAAATAGCATGTTACTGCTTATAACATCTGAATTCCCCCAGCAGTCACTGAATACATATTTATTTGTTTACTTACTTATTTACTTATTTATAGTCTGCCTTTCTCACTTGGACTCAAGGTGGATTACACAGAGTAAGTTAATAAAATTAATGGATGGGATATTCAATAACTAATGAAATAGGATTTGGGTTATAGAACCAACCAGAACTCAAAAAACAGAATTAAAAACATTTGGAAGGCTCCTGTGTGAGGAAGGCTAATGTGTTCGGGGTTAATTGCTGGCCCACACTCTGATGTTGGCTGTTGAGGGGTGGGACTGAGAGCTCTTCATTTGGAAGGCTCCTCTCGCCAGGGACAGAAACTGAGGCACTTGGCTGAGAGTCTGCAGAACCCACAGTTCTAAAGAGGTCAGTGCATGTGCAAGTACTTGAAATTTGGTGAGATGTCACTCATGATTGGAAAGTTAAGATTGAGGGGTACAGTGCAAGTACTTGAAATTTGGTGGGATGTCACTCATGATTGGAAAGTTAAGATTGAGGGGTACAACTTGTTTTAAAAGGATAGACAGATAAGGAGGGGGAGGAGTAGCATTATATGTCAAAGACGTTTACACTTGTGAAGTAATACATGAATCTGAGAATGCAAGTCCAGTCAAGAGTCTATGGGTAAAAATAAAAGGAATAAGAAATAATAGTGACATTATGGTAGGGGTCTACTATCAACCAACTAACCAGGCAGAGGACTTGGATGAAACACTCCTAAACCAGATCACAAAGTTCTCAAAGAAATGGGACATGGTGGTCATGGGATATTTTAATTACCGGGATATCTGCTGGAAGTCCAACTCTGCTAAAAATGCAAGGTCTAATAAATTACTGACTTGTCTTGCTGACAACTTCCTATTCCAGAAAGTGGACAGGGAAACAACAGGATCTGCTATATTAGACTTGGTTCTCACCAACAGGGAAGAACTGGTTGATGAGGTTAAAGTACTAGTAGTACTCTGGGTAGTAGAGACTATGTAATCTCGAAATTTACAATCTTGGGGAAAGGAAAAACTGTACGTAGTCAAACATATAGGTTGGACTTTAAGAAAGCAAATTTTAACAAGCTTAAACTTATACTGGGTAGAATCCCATGGTCAGAAATACTTAAGGAGAAGGAAGTTCAAGAAGGGTAGGAGTTTCTTAAAAATGAAATGCTGAAGGCGCAGGCACAAACGATTCCTATGAGGAGGAAAAATGGGAAGAGCCTAGAGGCCAGGGTGGCTTCATAAACAGCATTTTAAATATTTGAGAAATAAAAAAAACTCATTTAGGAAGTGGAAGGAGGGCCTTATAACCAAAGAGGAATATAAACAAATAACTACTGCTTGTAGGGAGAACGTTAGGAAAGCTAAAGCTCAGTATGAGCTTACGCTAGCGAGAGATGCTAAACAAAACAAAAAAAGGTTATTTTCTTATGTACAGAGTAAGAATTAGAACAAGGACATTAGCCCACTGCGGGGAACACAAAGTGAAATTGTAACAGGAGATGAAGAGAGGGCAGAACTGCTCAATTCCTACTTTTCCTCAATCTTTTTTTGCAAGGGAAGCAGTGCTCAACATGGCATAAAAAGAACACATGATGAGGGAAGGGAGTTGTAGCCTAGGATTGGCATTGGGGTAATACACAAATACCTAGTTTCTTTAAATGAAACGAAGACCTCAGGGCTGGATGAACTGCATGCAAGGGTACTTAAAGAACTTGCAGATGTAATTTCTGAGCCTTTGTCCATTATTTTTGAGAAGTCTTGGAGAACAGGTGAGGTGCCAGAAGATTGGAGGCGGACAAATGTCCCCATCTTCAAGAAGGGGGAAAAGGAGGATCCGGGTAACTAACGACCCATCAGCTTAACTTCTATACCAGGAAAAGTTTTTGAACAAATAATCAAACAGTCAGTCCTTGAGCATTTAGAAAGGAAGGATCTGATTACTAAGAGCCAGCACATGTTTATCAAGAACAAGTCGTGTCAGGCTAATCTTATCTCCTTCTATGAGAAAGTTACTACCTTCCTGGATCAGGAGAATGCAGTAGACATAGTTTATCTAGATTTCAGTAAGGCTTTTGATAAGGTTCCCTATAATATTCTTGTTGACAAATTGGTAAAATGTGGTTTAGATCCTGTTACTGTTAAGTGGATCTGTAATTGGTTGACCAATCACACCCAAAGGGTGCTTGTTAATGGTTCCTCGTCCACTTGGAGAGGAGTGACTAATGGAGTGCCTCAGGGATCTGTCCTGGGCCTTGTGTTGTTCAATGTTTTTATAAATGATTTGGATGAAGGAATAGAGGGGATGCTTATTAAATGTGCAGATGATACTAAATTGGAAGGGGTAGCAAATATGGTAGAAGACAGAGCCAGGATACAAGATGATCTTGACAGGCTGGAGTATTGGGCTAACACCAATACAATGCCTTTCAACAGAGATAAATGTAAAGGGGTCTGGAAACCAAGTCCTATGAGGAAAGGTTGAAGGAGCTGGGTATGTTTAGCCTGAAAAGGAGAAGACTGAGAGGGGATGTGATAACCATCTCCATGTACTTGAAGAGCTGTCATATAGAGGATGGTGCCGAATTGTTTTCTGTTGCCCCAGAAGTTCGGACTAAAACCAACGGGTTAAAATTAAATCTGAAGAGTTTCCATCAAGACATTAGGAATAATTTTCTAACAGTTGGAGTGGTTCCTCAGTGGAACAGGCTTCCTCGGGAGGTGGTAAGTTCTCCTTCCCTGGAGGTTTTTAAGCAGAGGCTAGATGGCCATCTGTCAGGGGGAGGGCATCTTGGCCATCTTCTGGTCACTTGGGGTGTGGGGGGGGGAGGTAGTTGTGAATTTCCTGCATTGTGCAGGGGGTTGGACTGGATGACCCTGGTGGTCCCTTCCAACTCTATGATTCTATGATTCTAGCTCTGAAGCCCCAATAAGAACAGGAGGAGCTCAACTTGTGTTGCTCCAGTTTTTGTTGTGGCTTCAACATGGTTGACCAACCAGATCCTATCCTGTTGAATCGCTCAGGTAACAAAAAGGGGCTCAATCACAGATAGATTAACAGCGTATTCCTCACTTTTGAGGATGAATGTCCTAAGGAGGGCAGGAAGGGTTTGTGGCTAGGGCTGTCAAGTATTTTTTTTTCAGTATTCTTTGGGTTCAGGTTTATTGAATCTGAAAATTTTCAGGAATATCCAGAAACCCGGATTTTCTGAAAAGGTTTGGGTTAGTAAACCCAAACAATACCGAAAAAATTTGGCACAGATCCACGCAGCCAAGCCTAGCCACATGGATCTCAGTTAAATGGCCTTTTTTTGCTTTGGTCAACTGGGGAAAGCCGAATCAACATTTATTCAGCTTTTTCCCAGTTCGGGATTGACCGAATTGACAGCCCTAGTTGTGGCAGTGTTGGGGCTCCCTGCACCGGCACCCGGCTACTTATGCTGTTGTGAGTGGCCCCCAATGCCATCAGAGAGTCCCGGACGCTGGTCTCTGGTGCTACCATAGCATCGCTGCTCCAGGACGCCTATCCAGCGGTGTAAGGGCCCACCCTGGCATTGCGGGGGGTGTCCTGGCATCCCAGGGGGTGTTTCGGCATCCCGGGGGCATTCCCAGGGGGTTCCAGGGGCAGAGCTGCCTGTAGGCCGCTTCCTGTTTCCATTCAGCAGGGGGAATGGAGTTGCTGTGCCTGCTTTTTAGCATGTGTAGCCTCACTATTTTCAATGGGGCAGAAAGCCCCATTTAAAAAACAAAAAGTCTTTAAAAGGCTTTTTTTTAAAGCTTTCGGTGGCCAGGAAATGGTGTGAGCACTTGTCCCCATGGTAATCCCACAAACAACATCCACAGACCAGTAGTCCAAAAGAGAGTTGATTTATTAGAAAACCTACAGGTATACAGAGCTAACAGGTAAATTGGCACGAATGGGAACTGGTAGCACAGTACAGGGCCTATATGGGAAAGCATTAGTCACAACGAGTCATGGCAACCCCCCTCCTAACGAGGAGCCGTTCCCACGGGAGATAGCGCTGGAACAGGAATTCAACTGTTAGCAGGCTCGGCCTTGAAATGCACCTGGTGGAACCGAAACCAAAACATTCTCAGTCTGACAGGCTGCTGAGAGCAGTGGAAAGCAGGCCTGACATCGGGTTAGGTGGTGCTGCGGCAACTCCTAGCCGTCCTCTCTGCCCTCCCTAGCTGCCTACAGCTCAGGAATGGGCTGATAGACATATAGACAATTGCCATGTTTTTGAGAATTCTGAGAAACCCTCCCCCAGCACTTAGACAGTACATTAATATCTACCCACAATCTGCTGTCACAATGTGAAACTATGCAAGAACAAATGTATGAATGAATTATTAGAACACCAGAAGAACAAGTGTTTGCTACAGACTGGCTAGCAGCCCTGGAATGCTTGAAAATATTGGCAAAGCCCTCATATCATTACCTGACTGCACAAGAAAGGCAAAATAAATGTAAAGCATGTAGGATAGATGTGTGAACTTTAAAAAAGTTCTCCCAAACACCTGATTGGTCGGATTCAACTTTGGGATAAAAGGATTCCACCTATATACCCCAGCAGCTAGAATGGAATTTGGACTTGGACTTGGGCTTCAGAATTGTACCTGCAGATTGCATTTGAATGTGAAACACTCCCTTTTATTAATATAACTTCATCAATTACATCTCTTCTTTTCCAGTAGGAGCACATGAGACATCCATACCATAATTAAATTTGTTTTAATAAGACAATGAGAGGTCTAACACTTCCATTAATACATATAGGAAATTATGCCTAAAATGCATTTCTGTCTTTTGTGCTTTTATGTTTGCCAGGAGCTTGATCTTTGGTAAATACACTTATGCTCTTTAAAAATAAAACTCTGCCAAAATTTGTTGACCACTTTAGTTTACTCTAAATAAATGATATCCTTGTGATTTATTATTCATATTTAAAAAATGTGGGTATTTATTTAAAGTGGGCAGCAAACAAGAGTTTACTGCAGTGCTTAACAACAGCTGCTCCATGGAGCATCGAAGACAATTAAAGCGCTGATAAATGTGAGCTTATCAAGTTGCCGTAGATAAAGGAGACAATTAATGAATTAACTAGGCAAAATTCTTTTCTTTCCTTACATTTAAAAGGTTAAAACTAACTCACTGTTTAACATAATCACAAAAACAGGTACAGGAAATAAACATAAGGAATAAGATCAATATACAACCAACTTCATGTAGCAGTGGCCAATAAACATGGATTTATCAAACACAAACTGAAGGATAAACATAATCTACAAACAAATTATCCTTAGCAAATACTAAAAATTAAATCCTACCCAGCAACTTTAAATCTCTACCACTCTTTATATTAAAAAGCCCTCTTCACTTTTTCTAAAATTACAAAACTTGGCTACAAAATCAAGCAACCAACCGTGTTGTTTGATTATTCTTATCTGATAGAAGATATTAAAGTCTAGTTTTATTGGCTCTCCCAGGAAACCTTAGAATCATAGAATTATAGAGTTGGAATGGACCACCAGGGTCATCGAGTCCAACCCCCTGCACAATGCAGGACATTCACAACTACCTCCCCCCCCACACCCCCAGTGACCAGATGCCTTCCCTCTCATCATCTGCCTAAGGTCACAGAATCAGCATTGCTGACAGATGGCCATCTAACCTCTTCTTAAAAACCCCCAGGGAAAGAGAGTTTACCACCTCCCGAGGAAGCCTGTTCCACTGGGGAACGGCTCTTAGAAAATACTTCCTAATGTCAAGACAAAAACTGTTTTGATTTAATTTCAACCCGTTGGTTCTGGTGCGACATCCTGGGGCAACAGAAAAAAACTCGGCACCATCCTCTATATGACAGCCTTTCAAGTACTTGAAGATGGTTATCATATCCCCCCTCAGTCTTCTCCTCTTCAGGCTAAACATACCTAGCTCCTTCAACCTTTCCTCATAGGACTTGGTCTCCAGAACCCTCACCATCTTTGTTGACCTCTTCTGGACACATTCCAGCTTGTCTACATCTTTCTTAAATTGCGGTGCCCAAAACTGAACACAGTACTCTAGTTGAGGTCTAACCAGAGCAGAGTAAAGCGATACCATCACTTTGCATGATGTAGACACTATACTTCTGTTGATGCAGCCCAAGACCGCATTTGCCTTTTTAGCTACCGCATTACAATGCTGACTCATGTTTGGTCTACTAAGACCCCAAGATCCTTTTCACACACACTACTGCTCAGACAAGTATCCCCCATCCTATAATTATGCATTTGATTTTTCCTACCTAAATGCAGAACTTTACATTTGTCTTTGTTGAAGTGCATTTCATTAGTTGTAGCCCAATTCTCCAGTCTGTCAAGATCATCCTGTATCTTGGCTCTGTCTTCTACCAAATTTGCTACCCCTCCCAATTTAGTATCATCTGCAAATTTAATAAGCAACCCCTCTATTCCTTCATCCAAATCATTTATAATGATGTTGAACAACACAGGGCCCAGAACAGATCCCTGAGGAACTTCACTAGTCACTTCTCTCCAAGTGGATGAGGAACCATTAACTAGCACTCTTTGGGTGTGATCTGTCAACCAGTTACAGATCCACCTAACAGTAATAGGATCTAAACCACATTTTCCCAATTTGTCAACTAGAATACTATGTGGAACCTTATCAAAAGCCTGACTGAAATCAAGATAAACTATGTCTACAGCATTTCCCTGATCCAGCAAGGTAGTAACTGTCAAGGAAATGGGTCCCCATAATTCCTTGTGTTATAATTTCTTTGGTTCAGGCTTTTGGCCTACTCTAGATTGATATTAGACTCTGAACGGTTGGCATACAAACATTCCAGCCTGCAATTTATTGCCGTGGGAAGGGTTTCACTTTTGAAATATTTACTCCTGTGGGGGGAAGAAATAAGACGCAGCTGTGAGCTGTGAGGCCATTTACAACTTGCTTCCTCCCTAAATTGAAGGTCGTTAGTCACCAGGGCAACTAATCTGTTGGACAAGGCCTTATCTCCCACTGACGAGTACCCGGTGAATTGGGTTCTGCAGGCTCAAGCTCACCTTTTGACATACCCTGATGTAAGAGTGGGGCAATGTTTGACACGTCAGTTAATTACTGGTTTATGGATTTCCTCACAGTCTCATTGGACAATGTGAGCTCACTCTTTTGGGACTGCAAGGATAAAAATGGCCAGTTGATAGGCATAATCTATGAATGCTTGGGATATGCAATGGCATGTCAGCTTCATCAAAAACCCATTTTGATTTGCCCTTTTAGGGTGACTTGCTCTCAGACTGACTATGGAAACAACTCTGGATGCTGTACCAAGAAGCTATGACTTTTGTGGAACCGGTAAACCTTATTTGAAACTTGCCTAAAGCTTTGCCGAACTTTTGAACCTAAGAAATCATACTGTGTAGTTAGCTGTGTTAAACCTGTTGTTATTTTCTGTTTAAAGTAACTTTGGGACCACCTTTACAGAGGACCGCCCAGCGGAGGCAGGGCGGCTTTCCTGTACAGTAATTTCCTCAAAAAAGGAGATAAGATTAGTCTGGCATGACTTATTCTTGAGAAAACCGTGCTGACTCTTAGTGATCAGATCCATCCTTTCTAAATGCTCAAGGACTGACTGTTTGATGATTTGTTCAAAAACATTTCCCGGTATAGAAGTCAAGCTGATGGGTAGGTAGTTACCTGGATCTTCCTTTTTCCCCTTCTTGAAGATGGGGACAACATTTGCCTGTCTCCAATCTTCTGGCACCTCATCTGTTTGCCAAGACTTTTCAAAAACAATGGACATAGGCTCAGAAATTACATCTGCAAGTTCTTTGAGTATCCTTGGATGCAATTCATCTGGCCCAGAGGATTTTGTTTCATTTAAAGAAACCAGGTGTTGGTGCACTACCCCAATGCCAATTCTAGGCTGCAAATCCCTTCCCTCATCACATGTTCTGTTTGTGCCACATTGAGCACCACTTCCCTCACAAGAAAAGACTGAGAAAAAGTAGGAATTGAGGAGTTCTGCCCTCTCTTCACCTCCTGTTACAGTGTCACTTTCCGGTCCCCACAATGGACTTATCTTATTCTTACTCTGTACATAGGAAAATAAACGACTTCCGGGTTGGATCGCCCCCCCCCCCCGCCGCAAGCACGGAGCCGTGCCCTTGCTGCCTCGCTGCCGCAGGGGCTATTAATTAGCCCCTTGAAGATCCGGCAAGCGGCACCCCTCGGAGTAAGAGGGGATGCAGAGTCGGGTGCTGGTGGCGGACCCGTCATCCGAGCGATAGCCGCCCTGAAATCGGCGGCGGTCGCTCCGACGGGAATCCGCAGAATGGCCAGCGCCATCTTAAAGGAGCAGCAAGAAGAAAGCGAGGTGGGATCCGACTTTTTTTTCACATTTCTTTCAAAATAAAAGTTTCTTTGCACTTAAAAGATTAACTTGGGGTGTGTGGCAGTATTGTTCAAGAAAGACATTACTTACAATCATCTATAGTTCTGTTACGTTCTGTTCTGAGACTTTTGGCTTTTTGCCAGTTGTGTGACGCATTTTAAAAAAAAAGTTTCTTTATCAAGCAAGAACTTGGAAATAAAAGTAAAGGGTTGGAGAACAATCAAGTGATATGGAATAATACTATCTAAGATGTCATAGTGATTGCTTTCTCTGACTGGGATTCTTCCATCTGAAATAATTTTTGTGTAAATGATCTAAAAGAAAGTTTCTGCCCCCCCCACCCTCCTATTTTTTTTTTGGATTACAATTGCCAGCTGTTTAGTCTTCAGCACTCACAGTTTTTCAATGGGAGAAAAAGAGAAACACTCCAAAGACATTCTTAAGGATACAAAATTGGCTGTACAGCTTCCTCAAAGAAGGCCTTCAATAACTCAAATTCCACCTAAACAGATAACGTCTCCAGTTACATCAACATCTGTTATTGCTAAGATGCCTCCAAAAGTAAAGCCAGAAGTAACACTGAATTCTGTTTTTGAACTTTTAACTAAGACTCATCAAGATGTCACAGAAATGAAGCAGGATTTAACCCAGAATACTGCAACTACATCTCAAAATTCTGCTGCAATAGCTACTCTGCAAGACACAATTTCATCCCTGACTATTAGACAAGACAAAGTTGAAACTAAGCTCAAGAAAAACATACAGGAAATTAAAGAAACCAAGAAGAAGGTGGATACCCTTGAGATGGCAATAACAGCCTCATCTGACAGAGATGAGAGGCAACAAGACCAGATAGCAATGATTGAACTTAAGATAAAGGAATCTTCATTGCGTATACGTGGACTGAAAGAAAAAGTGGAAAATCGGGATTTACGTGGATACCTGACAGCTCTTTTGGTAGATTTCTTACAGGAAACTGAAGAAGTAATTGCAGGGATGATTGTGACAGCCTACAGAATTAATTCTGCATATGCAATCAGAAACAAAGTACCCAGGGATTGCCTGCTTCAATTATTTTCGAGGAGCCATCGGGATTTGATATTAAACACACACTACAAGACACCATTAAAAGTTGGAGATGAGCCTTTGAGACTGATGAAAGAAATACCGGCTAGACTGCTGAGGAAGAGGAAAGATTTTATGGAAATTGTTCAATACTTAAGATTTAATGGAATCCAATTTAGATGGGAATATCCACAAGGTGTATCCTTCACTTTCAAGGCAAAAAGATTCAAATATACAGAAGTGGACAAAGCTGAGCAGTTCCTAAGAAGATATGAGGCAGAATTGGCCAAACCTACTAAATCAACCAAGCAAGTTCCAACCAGAGAACCCACAGAAGAAGAAAAGGCATCTGAAGCAGCTGGAGGTGGAGATTTGCCAATGCCAATGGATTCTGCGGAGGACTCTTCAATTGATGAAGCTGAAGACTGAACAATGGGGGGAAGGGGGGCAATAAATGACATGGTTTTTAATGCTGAATGTGGATTATAGGATCTAACTGATTTTTGATATGTTACAGGTCTTATCTTGGAATATTAATGGACTGAACTCTCCTAATAAAAGAAGAAAAATATTTCACCAGCTACACAAAAGTAATGCTAACATTATTTGTTTGCAGGAAACTCACATACTCCCAAAAGATATATTTAGATTGGAACATTTAAGGTTGGGTACACTTTTCACGGCATGTAACAATGTTAGAAAAACTAATGGAATAGCTATGTATATACCTGCTTTATTGGAACCAAGAGTTGTTTATCAAGATACAGAGGGAAGAGTGTTGCTAGTTGAAATAACATCTGGATTTCAAAAGATAATGCTCGTGGGAATATATGCACCTAATATAAATCAAAAAGTATTTTATGATAAATTAGCAATAATATTAGCCGAATATGCTACAGAAAAAATGATATGGATGGGGGATTTTAATGGAGTTAAAGTACCTAAGATAGATAGATCTGGAAAAAAGAAAAAAGCGTCCAATGAAGGAAAATTACCAGGGGTTTTTGATGTTCTTACTGATCAATGGAATATGTTTGATGTATGGAGATTGGCACATGGAAATAAGAAAGGTTATACTTTCTTTTCACAAAGACATCTTACATATTCCAGAATAGATATGTTGTGGTTATCGAAAGGTTTAATAGAGAAAGCTGAGGACTCAGAGATTTTACCTAGAGTTCTGTCAGATCATAATGCGATCTCAGTTAAAATTCAATTGGGAGATAGAGGATATAAACCCTGGAGAATTAATGACTTCCTTTTAAAAAATACTAAAATAGTTGATAAATTGAAGATGGAAATAATGAATTACTTTAAAGAAAATACAGATAAAGGTACCCGGGAAGATATAGTATGGGATGCCGGTAAGGCAGTAATTAGAGGATTATTAATTCAACAAAATACAAGATGGTATAGGGAAAGGGAGAATAAGAGAAAACATATATTAGAAGAAATAAAACAAGGAGAAAGATATTTAAGTACTCTACAAGATAAAGTAATTAAACAGGAACAGCAGATTAAGATTAGAAACTGGCAACAGCAATATGAATTCTTAATCGCAGAAGAAATAGAAAGAAAACTTATGTATAACAAACAAAGATTTTTTGAACATGCAAACAAGCCGGGGAAAATGTTAGCATGGCAATTAAAGCAGAAGGAGAAAAAAATACCAATAATTCAAATTAAAAGGAAAGGTAAAATTACAAGAATAAAAGAAGAGATACTTGAAACATTTGTAGAATTTTATACAAACTTATATAGTAAAAAAGTATCTTCAGAGGAAGAAATGAATATGTATCTTACTAAAGGAGATTTGGGAAAAATAACACAAGAAAATAAAGACTTTTTGGACCTTCCAATTACTAAAGAGGAGTTGGAAGAGGCAATAAAAAAAAGTAAATTAAATAAATCTCCCGGTCCAGATGGATTTAATGCATCATATTATAAAATATTTAAAGATCAGTTAATCCCTTACTTATTGGAAGTAATGAATTTAGGATTGATAGAAGGAATTATCCCTCAAACTTGGAAACAGGCAAATATAGCATTAATACCAAAGGCAAATTCTGATACATTGGAAGTTAAAAACTTTAGACCAATTTCATTGTTAAATATTGATTATAAATTATTTGTTACAATTTTAGCCTCAAGATTAAAAAGAGTGTTAAATCAAGTAATACATGAAGATCAAGCTGTTTTTTTACCAGGAAGGTTGATGAGTCAGAACGTGAGGGTGGTAATTGACCTTTTAGAATATGCAGAGCAAGATACAACACCAATAGCTTTGATATTTTTGGACGCTGAAAAAGCTTTTGACAATGTTAATTGGCAGTTTATGTTCAAGATATTAGATTTTATGGATTTTGGTGAGAATTTTAAAACAGCTGTAAAAGGAATATATACACAGCAATTTGCTAACCTGATTATAAATGGGTCATTATCACCCAAAATTGAGATTCAAAGGGGAACGAGACAGGGGTGTCCTCTTTCCCCTTTATTGTTTATCTTAGTGTTAGAATTATTATTGTATAATTTTAGAAAAAGTGATGTAGTTGGTCTACGAATAGGTAAAAATCATTATAAGCTTAAAGCATATGCGGACGATATAGTATGTTTTTTGACTGATCCGATTGAACAAATTGACAGATGGAATAAAATTTTGGAGGTTTATGGTAAGCTTTCAGGATTTAAAGTTAACAAAATTAAAACTAAGATTTTAACTAAGAATATGACTCTTTCACAACAACAAATACTAATAAAAAAGACGGGGTTCATTATTGAAAATAAAGTCAAATATTTAGGAATATGGCTAACAAACAATAATCTTAACTTATTCCAAGACAATTATGTGAATCAATGGCAACAGATAAAAAAGGACTTGGTAAATTGGGAAAAATTGCCATTATCATTGTGGGGAAGAATTTCAGTAGTTAAAATGATGTTATTACCTAAAATGCTTTTTTTGTTTCAAAACCTACCAATACTTAAGGGTGTACAGATATTTGATGTCTGGAAAAAAGACATTATGAGATTTCTCTGGGGTAAAGAAAGACACAGAATTGCATATAATAATTTAATTGAACAAAAAGATACGGGAGGATTTGGATTACCAGATTTGAAAATGTATTATCAAGCAGCATGCTTCACCTGGATTAAAAATTGGATTCTCTTAGAGAATCCGAAACTATTAGAATTAGAAGGTTTTAAGTTGAGATTTGGGTGGCATGCTTATTTGTGGTATGAAAAGGAGAAAGTAAATAAAGAATTTAATTCCCATATTATTAGAAAAAATTTACTACAAATATGGAATAAATATAAAGAAGTTTTTGAAAGTAAAACACCCGGCTGGATTAACCCTATAGAAGCATTTATGAGAAGAGGTGCACACTTAAATTTGGATTGTAACAATTATAGAGAAATAACGGAATATAAAGACGGTATATGGATATTGAAATCAAGAGAAGAAATTCTGATTAAAGATTGGTTTATGTATTACAAACTAAGAGATGTTTTTAACAAAGATAATAAGCTGGGTTTTAACCAAACCAAATCAAAATTTGAGATTATATTATCCAAGGGAAATAAAGGATTGATAGGTAGGGTTTATAAACTACTTATAGAAACAAATTTGGAACAAGAAAGGATTAAGTTTGTGATGCTGAAATGGATGAGAGATTTAGGTTATAACATAGACTTAGAAATTTGGGAAAAGTTATGGAAAAAGGAATTTAACTTTACAATTTCAAATGAAATAAGAGAAAATTTGTATAAAATGTTTTATAGATGGCATATAACCCCAGTACTACTAAGTAAAATGAAGAAGGATGATGAAGCTTTATGTTGGAAATGTGGTACGGAAATAGGTACATTTATGCACGTTTGGTGGTTTTGTAAAAAAATAAGGAGGTTTTGGAGATTAGTTCTGAAGGAAACCAACAATTTGATTAAATTAAAAATTAAGAAAGACCCCGCCTTTTGTCTTTTGGGTATTCCAAAAAGAGATCTAGATAAAGGTGATAGAGTCATATGCCAATATAGCTTTGCTGCAGCAAGAATTGTAATTGCTAAAAAATGGAAGCTAACAAATAAACCTTCAATCAAAGAGTGGCGAGAAAAATTATGGATGTATATGCGGATGGCCAAAATTACAGCATTTTTACAAGATAAAGATATGGAGGAATTTAAATGTATATGGGTAAAGGCCACCGCATATTGGGATAAAGTGGCAAAAACGGATTTTAAAAGTATAGTTAACGAATTATAGTACAATATGATTTTAAATATGATATAATAATAGAATTTTTTTCTGATATGTCATAACACTCCATCGGAAGTCAATTGGTGGAGGGCACTGTGGTGGGGGGATGTGGTTTGGATTCAGGGCACGGTATGATTTATAGAGAGATTTGAATATTGTATTAGTGGAGAAACAGTGCGCTGAATTTGTAATTTTTCTTTTTATTTTTTATTCTTTTTAAATGTATATGTACTTTGTATTTTTTTTTCTTTTTTTTCTTTTTTTTGTGTTTATTATGAAAATAATAAAAAAATTTATAAAAAAAGAAAAAAGAAAATAACCCTTTTTTGTTGTGTTTAGCATCTCTGGCTAGCCTAAGCTCATATTGAGCTTTAGCTTTCCTAACGCTCTCCCTACAAGCACTAGTTATTTGTTTATATTCCTCTTTGCTTATAAGGCCCTCCTTCCACTTCCTAAATGAGTCTTTTTTATCCCTCAAATCTTTAAAAAGCTGTTTATGGAGCCACCCTGGCCTCTTTAGGCTCCTCCCATTTTCCCTTCTCTTAGGAATGGTTTGTGATTGCGCCTTCAGTATTTCATTATTAAGAACCTCCCACCCTGCTTGAACTCCCTTCTGACCATGGGATTCTACCCAGCATACCTTTACGTTTGTTAAAATTTGCTCTCCTAAAGTCCAACCTATATGTCTTACTATGTACAGTTTTTCCTTTCCCCAAGATTGTAATTCCAAGATTACATGGTCACTACTACCCAGAGTACTACTACTACTTTAACCTCATCAACCAGTTCTTCCCTGTTGGTAAGAATCAAGTCTAAGATAACAGAATGTCTTGTTTCCCTGTCCACTTTCTGGAACAGGAAGTTATCAGCAAGACAAGTCAGGAATTTATTGGACCTTGCATTTTTAGCAGAGTTGGACTTCCAGCAGATATCCCGGTAATTAAAATCTCCCATGACCACCATGCCCCGTTTCTTTGAGAACTTTGTAATTTGGTGCTGGAGTGTCTCATCTGAGTCCTCTGCCTGGTTTGGTGGTCGATGGAAGACCCCCACCATAATATCACAATTATTTCTTACTCCTTTTATTTTTCCCCATAGACTCTTGACTGAACTACCATGCTCAGTTTCATGTACTTCTTCACATGTGTACACATCTTTGACATACAATGCTACAACCTTGGCTTGGCCAGGCTGGTTTAGGGGTGGGGTGCCAGCTCCCAGCTCTTGACGGCATGCAATTAACACCTACATCTGCTTTCAAGAGTCTGGGTGTGATCCTTGATGCCTCCTTATCAATGGAGGATCAGATTACTGCCATGGTCAAGGCAGCCTTTTTCCATCTCTGCTGGGCCAGGCTGCTTGTTCCTTACCTCTCCCGCTCTGACCTAGCCACAGTGATCCATGCAATGGTCACCTCTAGGCTGGATTACTGTAACATGCTCTATGCCGGGCTACCCTCGAGACTGATCCGGAAACTCCAGCTGGTGCGAAATTCCACAAGCAAGGCTCCTCATGGGGTCTTCACTGTGAGAATATATAACACCAGTGCTGAAACAACTGCACTGGCTCCAGCTGGAGTATCGGATCAGGTTCAAGGTGTTCGTTTTCACCTTTAAACCTTACACAGTCTAGGATCTTCTTACCTACAGGACCGTCTCTCCTGGTATGCCCTCCAAAGAGCTTTATGCTCTACAAAAAATAATTTGCTGGTGGTCCCCGGTCCAAGGAGTGTGCGGCTGTCCTCAACAAGAACCAGGGCTTTTTCAGTTCGGGCCCTGGCCTGGTGTAATAGTCTTCCTAATAACATCACAGCCCTGCGGGACTAGGGTATTGCATATCAATAAACCTGAACCGAAAATAAACCCAAAATTAGCCATTTTGGTAATTTTGGGGCTTCAGGTTTACCGAACACCAAACCTGGGATCTGAATAATTCAGCTTTTTCGGGTTCAGCTATTTGCCTTTGCTCAGAGTTACAACACTGTGCTTTCTCCCCTTTTTCTTTCTTTTCTTTTTTTACTAGTTTTGAGGTCGGGATCATGTAATTGGAGCCAACTTGGTCTGACCAACCTTTCAGTGGGTTGATCTGGATCAAGCATAAGGGTTTTTTAAAGACAGGGCTCACCAAGTCCCATCCGGAGGGATATATCCTCCAACTAAAAAGAACCAGCCTCAAAAGCTGCTGACCACCAGGCTTCCGAAGGAGACTCCCTCACCCGTGTGGATGAGCAATCTCCTTCATACAGCCCTCGTGGTCAAGACTTTGGCTGGCTCCGATATCACCACCAGCTGAAAACCTGCTCTTAAACTTAAGGTTGTCCTGGGTAGAGGCTTCATTTCCCCGCACCATGACGATATCTGGAAATCAGTTTTTTGATTACCATAATAAAGGACTGTTCATATGATGTCATTTGCCACCCCAAAAATGTTTTCTGTGCCTTTTAAGCCTTTTCCTTCTTGCATTTAAGCCTTTTCCCTCAGTTTGGAAGCTAATTTGCATGGACATCTTGCTATGCTGCCCAGACATGAAGGGAGCCCCCAGACTTTGAGGCGCCAACCTGTCAATTTGCTTTTTCTGCCAGTCATTGGCAATGCTGAACTTCTGAACCTAAAAAATGATGGACAGCTCAACTAGCAAATGACTGGAGGATGGGGGCAACCCATTTGTGGGCCCTTAAAATTGGACTCTCTGCCCAAAAGTTCACCAAACTTCAGTGACCATCCAAGGAGAGTGCAGCCATGCTGCAAATTTGGGGACTCTACCTTAAAAAATGCCCCCAGGAGCTTTGAAAAAATCCCCATAGACTATAATGGGCCCAATTTTTTGGGAAAACCAGGTAATAAGCCAAATACCAATATTTACTGGTATGGGTATCGGCTTGTGTGTGTGTGTGTGTAAAGTGCCGTCAAGTCGCAGCCAACTTATGGAGACCCCATTTGGGGTTTTCATGGCAAGAGACTAACAGAGGTGGTTTGCCAGTGCCTTCCTCTGCACAGCAACCCTGGTATTCCTTGGTGGTCTCCCATCCAAATACTAACCAGGGCTGACACTGCTTAGCTTCTGAGATCTGACGAGATCAGGAAAGCCTGGGCCATCCAGGTCAGGGGGATACCCAAATTACTGTGTGTGATACAGATGTTATTGTTATCTCTGACCACATCCCCATATCATTAGTGCTTCGATTTCCAGACTGGGTTAAACTTCCTGGTTTATGGTGTTTTAATGTTTCTCTTCTTAATGATGAGTCTTCTAAAAATCAAATGATGATTGGGTTATCAGAATATTTTATGTAACAAATAAATAAATAACAACAATAATAGCATTAGAATCTTGAGAACCAGTGTGGTGTAGTGATTAGAATTTTGGATTAGGAGGATCAGGGAGATGCAGGTTATCATTCATACTCTGCCATGGAATCTTGCTGGGTGATGTCGAGCCAGTCACACGATCTCAGCCAAACACACAGTTGGGTGAGGATAAAATTAAGAAGGGGAGAATATTTAAGACCCTTTGATTCCCCTCTGAGGAGAAAAGTGAGGTATTGCTGAAGTAAATAAATAACAGCAACAATACTGTTATACCCTTCTAAACCCATTGCTTTCTATGGTGTAACTGCTTAGGATAGCACTGCAAATCAACAGAAAAGCAACAACAACTTTGCATGTGATTTTTGGTGAGATCTTTAACTATTGGTTTGGTTATCCACTATATATCTGAATGCTCATTATCAACTTCTGACCTGTTGTTAGTTTGAAGGGAAGAACATTCTGATCATTATCTCAAAGCAAATTTATTCTAAATCAGAAGCTTCCAGGTTCCATTTTGGTTTTAATAGAGCCCCTTTCTTTTGGACAACCTTTTCCTCCAATGATTTACTATTATAAACCCCTTCTGCCATTATTACCGTCTCAGCCATGCTTTGAAATCCAGCTTTTTAACATTTTGATTTTGTATCTCCCTTGTACAAATTGAACTTGAGTCTTTACTTTCACACTATTTTCAATATCCTTGTGTCAGTTTTTTCTCATCAAAATAATGTTTTTCAACTTTACTTTTTCATGTGTCAGATTTCCCCCCCTCAAAATAACATATTTTTCAGCTTCACTTTTGTGTATACATGTATGTTGTATAGTATAAATGCAATATAATGTATAAATTCCATGTGAATAGCATATGGTGTACACATGACATAAATTCATCTAAAATTGTGATAAAATTAAATAAGAAAGGCATAACACGGACAAACCAGGAATGTTAGCAACATAGAGTTGCCAGTTCCACAGCTGGAGGGGGGGATCCCTGGTCTCTGCCTCTTGTTTCCTGCCACAACTCAGAGCAGTGGCAAGAGAATGTTTTTTTTTAATGACTGGTGTACCAAATGCATGACATTCTTCCTGGAAAAACCGAGAAGTGACATTATACCTCTTTTAGGAATTGCTGGAAACTCTATGATAAAACTGTTTTCAGAGATTTCTAGAGATAACTGAAGTTACTCTGTAGAGTTTCTGACATATCCTAGGGAGGTGTGAGAGGTGTGATGTCACTTCCATGTTTTTCCAAAAGTGATGTCACACCATGGCCAATGACCATCCCCCATATCCCTGCCCCCCCCCCGTCTTCCACTGGTTGCTCGGCCAGCACTGGCAACCCTACACAAAAAAGCTTACAACATACAGAAACAAAACAAAACAAAAAGGACATATGCATACATCCCTATCAACTGTGGCAAACATGTTTCCAGGAAGACTGGAATGAGAATTAATTACTCCCCCCTTCACAAAGATAATGTTTGTTGCTTAGGAAGGGAAGGGCTGGCAAGGGAGGGGGCAGGCAGAAGTGATTGTATGTTACGTGTTGCGTACAGGCAGGGACCAGGCAGAGGTGCTTGGCTTCTGACTCCACTCCCAGCAATGGAGAGTACTGGGGGGAGCAGAACCTGTCGCGGTTTACTCTTCCTGGTAGTGTGGGTGGACTGAGTGTGTAACCAAGGCAGCACTCTAAACAAGGAACAGGTCTACTCACCAGAACGAGCTCCTTTGAATCAAGGACTAGGCTCGGTCCTCCCAGGTTCTGCAGGGATACCAGAAGGGCAGGAGCTGGTAGCTGGCACCTACACAAGATAATACCGAGCATAGAGATCTCAGCACGAGCAGCAGCGCTTGCAGTAATTAGCAAAGTTGTTCCCACACTGACTGACTGGCCAGCCTAAGATTTATGGCTGTTCCTCCTCACTCCCTTCCCGGACCAGCTGTTCTGCATCACTCGCTGGGAGGAGACGCGATGCCCCAAGAACTCAACCTCTGACTGATTGAACTCACATTTTTCCAGTTTGGCATAGAGCCTATGCTGGCGGAGACGGGATAGGACTGTCCGCACATGTTCTGTATGCTTGGCAGGGTTCCTGGAGTAGATCAGGATGTCATCTAAGTATATGATCACATACCGGTCCAACAAGTCGTGGAATATATCATTGATAAACCGCTGGAAGACTGCCGGTACATTACATAGACCAAAAGGCATCACGAGGTACTCGAACTGGCCATATCGAGTTCCGAAGGCAGTCTTCCACTCGTCATCCAAGCGAATTCGAATCAGGTTGTAAGACCCTCGCAAATCTAGCTTTGTGAATCGAGATGCTCCCCGGAGTCGTTCTAGCAGTTCAGGGATTAATGGCAGTGGGTAACGATCCCGGATCGTAATCTTGTTCAAAGCCCGATCCACCAGGGCAACCTCATTCCACTCCAGATCCTGGGCCAGGAGTTGAAACTCTGTGGCATAAGTAGCTACAGTGCCCCGCCCCTGCCGCAGGCAACGGATTTGTCTATTGGCATTCTCTTCCTTGACTGGATTCACAAATGCCCTCTGGAGCTCTTCCTGAAATCCATCCCAATCCTGCAGCAGAGGGGACTGCCTAAGGAGGAGTGGTGTAGACCATTTTGCTGCCAGTCCTTTAAGCAGGCTCAGCACGAACCCCACTTTAGTACTGGCATCTGGAAAATCTCCTGGCCGGAGCCGAATGTACAGTTGGCACTGAGCCAGAAACAGGGGAAACTCTTCCACATTCCCAGCAAATTTCTCTGGTAAAGAGACCGGACATTTAGGTGGTCTGGCTGGGAAAGCAGGAGGTGGGAGCTGCTGCTGCAGCAGCTGCTGTTGAAGCAAGGTCACCACTTGTGTAAGTTGGGTAACCTGCCCCTGCAGGGCCTGCATTTGGTTAGCAAATGCAGCTGCAGCCTCTCCCTCCATTCACAGCCAGTAAGTTGGGTGGGAACAACGTGTTGCGTACAGGCAGGGACCAGGCAGAGGTGCTTGGCTTCTGACTCCACTCCCAGCAATGGAGAGTACTGGGGGGAGCAGAACCTGTCGCGGTTTACTCTTCCCGGTAGTGTGGGTGGACTGAGTGTGTAACCAAGGCAGCACTCTAAACAAGGAACAGGTCTACTCACCAGAATGAGCTCCTTTGAATCAAGGACTAGGCTCGGTCCTCCCAGGTTCTGCAGGGATACCAGAAGGGCAGGAGCTGGTAGCTGGCACCTACACAAGATAATACCGAGCATAGAGATCTCAGCACGAGCAGCAGCGCTTGCAGTAATTAGCAAAGTTGTTCCCACACTGACTGACTGGCCAGCCTAAGATTTATGGCTGTTCCTCCTCACTCCCTTCCCAGACCAGCTGTTCTGCATCACTCGCTGGTGTTGACTCCTGCAAACACCTACGACCAATGGCCTGCAATCTTTCGCTGCGTCGCCTCTCCTGCAAACTAAGCCGAACCTTTGATCTTCGAAGGCTAACTGGGCTGGGCGAGTCTGGAGGTGATAACCTTCTCTGTTCCTCTGCTCCTTCCCAATATGTACCACCTTCTTCTGCAACTGCCGTCTTTGCTGATTCAGACCTATGGTCCAGTCGCCCTGGTAAGACTTCCACTGGTGCATCACCCTGCTCTGCCACTCCTTCCTCCTCTTCTTCCGAGGAGAGTTCAGGCTGACTCATGACATTACGTGATTGGCCTTGGTGAGTTCTCACAAAAAAACCCTCACATCAAGCTTTTTCAAGTGCTGGCAAGAATACTTACCAAGAACAACTGTCTTTCAAGTCAAGCCTGGTAGAGGAGGCATTACTAGGGCCCTTAGCTAGATTTTATAATAATCAGGAAAAATTCACAGCTGTGAATATTCATAATGTGGGAAGCATTGTAGAACTCTCACAGTCACTAGTTGGAAATTATTTTTGTGATATGGGGAAATCAGGACCAGGTGTACTGTCCTACAATGCAACATGTGATGAAGAGGACATGTAGAGTGTTGAAATATTTGAGGGACCTAGGTTCAAACCACACTCTGCCACAAAGCTTGATGAGGGATCTTGAGCTACCCTTATCTCTTAGCCTAAATTATCCCACAGAGTTATTGGGAGAATAAAGTGGAAGAGTAATAATAATAATAATATTCATAATAATAATAATAGTCATAATAGACATAATAACATACTAAATAAATGCCTGCTTTTACATATATCTCTCACTGAAGATTGTAGGGTGCAGGAATCAGGCATATACATGTATGTATAGACACTTTAAATCATATATTATCCCATATATGTGGTGAGGGAGATGCATGCACAATGCTAATGTAAAACCACACATCCAAACATTTTGGCCAGTGATTGTGTCATTCAGTTCTGAAACACATAAATGCAGGAAAGATTTTGGAATTTTGGCAAACATATTGCTTAGCCTTGCAAGCCTCCTCATTCCCTTGGAAGAAAAATGTTCAATTGTGCCCATTTTCTGGCTGCTCTTCATAAAGTAACAAGAGTAAAGGTAACATCAGAAATACCATTTAAACAGCCAGAACACTGGGAATACCCTATAGGATGCTCATTTAATAAGCTAGAATGAGCAACTTTTAAATTAAGGATTCTCTCAGTGAGTCATATAGTAAAAATGCTAAAAAAATTAGATACTTTAAAAAACCTCTGTAACTGCAACATAAAGAAGAAAGTGTTAATAATAAGACAAAGGCAATGAAGAAAGCCTTTTTATTTCCTTGGCCAAGTTTCAAATGAGTTTTCAAGGGCAAACTGTGCTTCTAATGTGTCGGAAGGAATATGCTTTCAAGTCTGCACCACAGAATTTCAACTTTCTGTATTAGTTACATTTGTTGGTGGTTTCTCTCTCTCTCTTTCTCTGTGAGTCCTCATGCTTAATTTAATCTGGCTGAATTTTCCCCTCCATACTTCCCTTCCTCTTATATGTGTGTGTGCTTTAGCACTCTTGAATCCTCTCATAATTTTAGCCCTTGAAAGAATATAGACTATTGTTAGTTACACTATAATTGTGATCCCATTTGTTAAGGAAGGATTGCAAAGCAAAAAAAAAAAAGGATAATTTTGTTCAGTATCATCGAAGATATATTCAGTCATTGGCTTTCTCTCATTACTTCTTCCCTCCTGTTCAGCAAATGTTCATGAATGATAGATATTCTCAGAGTCAGCATTCTTGCCCCTACTATTGGCAGAGAGCCAAGAAGTGTTCAGGTTACAGCTTAGCATGACATCATCTTTTGGATCCTCCAAAACACTGGCAGGCTTACATAAAGAGAAAGTGTTGACTTTCCAATGTTATCCAAGCCAGAGAAAGAGTCAAAGAAAAAAAGAAGAAAAATTATTCTGGATAAGCTAACAGTATATAGTAGTTATGCTTTCATTCAAAATCTTATTGTAAACAACACAGGTAGCCTACAACACTAGACCAACTGACTATATAGGTTCTTGTAGGTTATCCGGGCTGTGTAACCGTGGTCTTAGAATTTTCTTTCCTGACGTTTCGCCAGCAATTGTGGCAGGCATCTTCAGAGTAGTAACACTGAAGGACAGTGTCTCTCAGTGTCAAGGGTGTAGGAAGAGTAATATATAGTCAGAAAGGGGTTGGGTTTGAGCTGAGTATTGTCCTGCAAAAGTAATGTGCTAATCATTGTCCTGTATCAAGATAATGTGCTAATGAGGGTATGGTATGTTAATATGGAACCATTGTATCCTGAAGTGATCTGTTAATGTGTAATCCAAAGCTAATCTGCATGGCTATTGTTGAATGTTGTCTTTGTTAGTCTGGAGGTTTTCAGAACAGGAAGCCAAGCCTTATTCATTCTTAAACTCTCCTCTTTCCTGTTAAAGTTGTGCTGATGTTTATGAATTTCAATGGCTTCTCTGTGCAATCTGACAAAATAGTTGGTAGAATTGTCCAGTCTTTCAGTGTCTTGGAATAAGACCCTGTGTCCTGTTTGTGTCAGTCCATGTTCAGCCAATGCTGATTTCTCAGGTTGACCAAGTCTGCAGTATCTTTCATGTTCTTTTATCCTTGTTTGTATGCTGCGTTTTGTGGTCCCGATGTAAACTTCTCCACAGCTGCAAGGTATACGATATACTCCTGCAGAGGTGAGGGGGTCTCTTTTGTCTTTTGCTGATCGTAGCATCTGTTGTATTTTCTTGGTGGGTTTAAACACTGTTTGTAGGTTATATTT
Source organism: Euleptes europaea (assembly GCF_029931775.1). Lineage (NCBI taxonomy): Eukaryota > Metazoa > Chordata > Lepidosauria > Squamata > Sphaerodactylidae > Euleptes > Euleptes europaea. The sequence continues at coordinate 2,724,305 of NW_026612049.1, forward strand.
TTTCAAAAGTTTCTCCATCCTATCAGTGACTCCTTTAATAAATGGCAAGAATACCTTTCCTATGGGAGACTGTTTTTCCTGAGTTTTCTGATTTTTGTTTGGTTTAATGGCCCTTCTGATTTCATTCTTGGAGTAGCCGTTTGCTAGCAGTGCGTGATTTAGATGATTAGCTTCTTCCTTGAGAAACTGTGGTTCACAGATCCGTCTTGTACGGTCCATTAATGTTTTGATTATTCCTCTTTTCTGTCGGGGGTGGTGGTTGACTATATAGTTTGTATAGATAAGGTCATGGGTGCTTGATCTTGCAATGCACCTCTTCTTGAAAAATAGGGTTGCTTCTATAGAGAAATTTTGCTCCAGAGTGTGTTTGTTTAAATGCATATACCTGACGTCCCCTAATCATCCACTTTCTGGGTTTTCCCCTGCTTTGCTCCAATCTTTCAAAACTGTTTTGCGCCACCCACTCGCCTGGGACATCCCCGCCGCAGACTTACCAGCCGAACGTGAGTTTGAGGAGGCCTGTGAGGCCTAAGAACCCACCCGCGATGGCTCAAGCCTCAGCAAGAGAGGCCAACAACACCGGCCTCTCCCCTCTGATGAAGCGAGGCGGCTGGGAGAAACGGGGGCGGAAGACGCCCGCTCACTGGCCGCGCTTCAGGCCGACAGCCTCTGCTCCGCCCCAACCCAACAGCTTAGAAATGCTAGTCCCTCCCTTTTCTGATCATTCTGTTTATATCAAGCTTATATCGAGCGATATGAAAATGCTCATCAAAATGGCCACGACCCTTAGAGGAGTGCTGACACATTGACCTGTCAAAAATGCATCTAATAAGAGACAGGAGTTGAAAGGAGGGGTATGTATAAGCACTACTAAGGTCCCTTTCTCAGGTCACTGAAAGGGAATAGGCTCTGGGAAGGAGATATTCCAGATATGAGGTTTTGTTAAGGGATTACTGCCACAAAAGTGGGGTAGATCTATAGAGAGAACTGGAAGAGAGATTTGAGGAAGAATCTCCATACTTTGTTCTCTGGGGGACAGAGATTGTATAATCTCCAGACTTCCCTGTTAGCTAGGCAGTAGAGCCTGAATAGGAACATTTATAGGAAGTTCTGTGAACTGAATGTGGGAATTTAATTTAAGAATTTTAATTCTGTACTAACTAGGCCATCTATGCCTTCTCTGTAGTAAAACTTATAAACTAGCTCTGGTTCTATACCTTTCCTACCTACTATTTCCCTCCAAGTCCATCCCTTGTACAGTGTTTAATAAATCTCTGTTACTTGGTTGTTAAATTGAAAAAAACCTCTGGTGTCTCATTTCTACTGAGGTAAAATAAGTAAAGGGACTAAGGAGAAAAATTAAAACTCCAATAGAATATTTTGGAAACCAGTCTCTCTCTTGCTCAGTACACACAGATCATGATACTTTCCTTTAACACCTATGTCTTTTGCCTCTGATGTGCTATTTTGCCATTGCATGTACTTTGGATTATGCTGCTTCAATTTGAATTGTACCTGCCAGTAGACTTGTGCAAAAAAAAAATAAAAAAAAAAATAAGGAAAATTTGGATTTGACTATATTGTACCCAGAAATTTTCTGGATTCTTGGATATTCCTGAATTCCCATATGAGTATGGAGGTTTCCCCCCCTGATTTTTCTTTTTTTTTGGGGGGGGGGTATCTGAAAAAAAAAGGCTCCATTATAGCCCATGGGGAATCCTTCTGGGGCTCAGGAGGCTGCTTTTTTTAACGTAGAAGCACCAAATTTGTAGCATAGCTGCTGGTGACCCTCCTTAGAGGAACCCCCAAGTTTGGTAAAAATTGGGTCATGGACTCCAATTTTATGGGCCCCCAAATAGGGTGCCACATCCACCCTCCATTGTTTCCAATAGAAGAAAAAATGGGGGGGGGGCTGAAAATTGGACCCCCTGACCCAATCTTTATCAAATGTAGGAGTTCTTCTAAGGAGAGTTACCAGCAGCAATGCAGAAAATTTGGTACCTCAAAAAATACTTCCCAGAGCCCTGTGAAGATTTCCCATAGGCTATAAAGGAGCCGAAGTGGGAGGAAAGCCCTGTGGAATCTGGTGTGAATGTGCCAAAGCATTTTTTCTTTTAACAGAGGTTTCTTTTTTTTATACTGCTGTTGCCAGCGATCTCAAAATGACCCCCCCCCCAAAAAAAAAGCATTTCCCCCCCAGCTTTTTCAGGATCAGGATTACTGGTTACAGTTTAAAAAGTCATTTTTTTCCCAGTTGAAAGAAAGCCGAAAAACACTAGTAAGGTATTTTCCGGCTTTTTTCTGGTTTGACTTTATTGAATGCACCCCTCTATCTGCCCATGATTCTAGAAATTAACATCCATGCTGTAATAACAGTAAGTGTATTTAGGAAGTTAGCTTTGTTGTTTTGATGTACTTTGAACCCTCACTGGAACAAACAAATTAACAAACAAAACCAGTAGAAACTCCAACCAAACAAGACTAAACCAAAACACAGAAATAGAGCAAGCAACACACAGTACCATTGTATACCAAAATGCCCTCTGAAATCTGTTCCTGGGTGACAAATGATCCCAAGGAATGGCCAGGGCAATCAATGGTCTGCTATGGGAGAGAGGAATCAACATGAAATCACCACCTTTCCATTTGCAGAAATATTCTACTGGATATTTAAGACAATCTAAATTATGTTTGCCAACAGGCCTGAAGAAAAATATCCCATCCCTGCAGATAATTGAGACAATGATACAGCAGGCAGTTATGGTTACTGGTGAATTGCTGGGAATACTTGAAATGTACTATCTAAATGCTAAATACTCTTATTATTTTCCCCCTTTCCCAAACAGGCAAAAATGTGGGCAAATATTTTACTAGACACTGATTAACATCTTGTGAAGCTAGATAATGGAGTTAGGGTTGCCAGGTCTCCTGCTATGTTTGGAGACTTGACAATCCTTACCATTGCCTATCAGTGCATGAAAGGCCAACAGGGGGGAAATGGAGACTAATAGGAGGATGCCAGCATCATACTACCATGTCACATCATGATGTTGGGGGGACACTCTAGGATTTGCCAAAAATTCTACAGTTTAACTGACATACCTTTTCCCACCCCCAAATGCTCCTGGGGTGGGGGTTCCAGGATGTGGCCTGGCAACTCTTGAGTGAAGAAACCTGGGAAGTAGAAACAAGCAGGCAGGCATGCCGGCATGTGGACACACAGGATAGTAGGCAATAAAGAGATCTGATGAGTAGGAAATGCAAAACTAGCATACAGTTGTTCAAGCAGAAGTGGAAGCTCACCTGGAAGCATTTATTAGAAGCCATTGTCAGCAGATCCACTGAACAAGTTGGTCTAAGTCAGGTGGGAGATATTGACTAGAATATCCCCTTCTGTTGATTTATTCCACCTTGGGGGTATGGCATGCTGCAGTGTGCTGTGGCCTCTATTTTGCTCCAGTGGCGCCTTCATATTTAAATTATTGTGTATGTACGATTGTACGGGCTAGTTTTTAATTACTGTTTTAATTGTTTAGGTCTAGGCTGGGGAGGGTGGATTATAAATTTAATAAAATAAATAAACACACACACACACTTACATACACAGAAGAGATAATTCAACTGTTCTTCTTCCAAGTTGTGGATGCAACATGGAATCATTAGCCCCAGCCCTAATAGAGAAGAAAGGTTCACTGCAGTGTTATCGGCCTGACCTGGCCTAGTCCTATGACTTGGCAATGTTGTCTTTTATACTCTGTTTGCTTTAAATGGGATTCTGTAGCAATCTCCCTTTTTCTTCCTCTAAAAAAGGGATAGTGTAGATCCATTATTTGAAGTCTCCTTTTTTCCCACCCAAGGTGTTTTTGTTTTGTTTTTTGCCATCAAGTTACAACTGACTTGGTGATCCCGTGGAGTTTTCAAGACAAGAGGTGGTTTGCCATTGCCTGCCTCTGCATCATGACCCTGGACTTCCTTGGAGGTCTTCCATCCAAATATTAACCAGGGCTGACTCTGCCTAACTTTGGAAATCTAACAAGATCTGGCTAGCCTAGGCTATTCAGCTCAGGGCCTGAGATATATATTATATGACTATTTGGATACTGTATCTTAAAGCCACGAACTCTAAAATAATAACTGACCGTTTCTCTCAACACAGCAGCCCAGCTTCAGGTAAGCCAAAACATATTAAGGCAGCTTTCTTGTAAGGCTCATCATCAGGTTAAAGGGAGTTTTTAGCAGAATGTGTAGATCTCTTTCCTGGCTGTGATTCCAGCATCAGTATTATCTCTGAATTTGACAGTTAAAGAGGTCTTACTGATTTCAAACTAGGGTTGCCAGCATCCAGGTGAGTCGAGGAAATCTCCCAAGAGTTACAACTGACTACATAGATCAGTCACCCTAGAGAAAATGGCTGCTTTGGAGAGTGGACTGTATAGCATTATACCCTGCTAAGGTTCCTCCCTTCCCCAACCCTCTCCCTTCCCAGGCTTCATCCCTCAAATCTCCAGGAATTTTCTAACCTAGTGTTGGCAACCCTCAAACACTCATGATTTTATATAGAAATAAAATTCTGGAAGCATGCAAGCAGCTGCATATAGAGGCTTACAGATGATCCTAAGTACTGATACCACCATATAGAATGAGTCAAATCAGCACTTTTACAGGAACAAATCAAAACATAATGCACATATTTCTGAGGGTCATAGTGAGCATGCAAATAGAATATTGTAAGGATTTCTGTAGTTTCTTTTTCTCCCCAACATTCAAGTCATGAATTCCTGCCATGATTCAGTTTATATCCCATATGAGCTCAAGGCCACACATTTTCTATGTATGTAATTCACAGTGGGTAGCCGTGTTAGTCTGTCTGGAGTAGTAGTATTTTCTGGCAGGGTATGAGCTTTCCTTCTTCGAGCTCACGAAAGCTCATACCCTGTCAGAAAATATTTTTGTTAGTCTTTAAGGTGCTACTGGACTCTTGCTCTTTTCTATGTATGTAATAAGAGTTCGTTTTTTTTAAGTTTTAAAAGTTTTATTTCAATACACAAAACAAACATAAACATTCACATTCATACAATTTGTATAGAAATTACTATTTAAGTTTACATTTGTTAAGTTACATTACCATCTTTTCAATATATCTTCATATCTAATAATGTATTTATTGTAAAGCATATATTGTTTAAATCTTTCTTCTTCTATTTTAATTTAACTTTATTCTTAATTTTCACCTATATAATTAAAGAGACATTCAATTTTTCTTGAAATTCTGAAATTTGTCTGTTATGTATAAAGGATGTAAATTTTTACCATAATCACATATTTGGTTAATTTACTCATCCATTCATTCCATCCTGGGTATTTCTCTGCCTTCTATTTTGCTGCATGTTATTCTTGGCGCCATCACCATGTACTTGAATAATTTGCTATATATTTTTGGAATATTACTTGGTAAGATGTTGAGTAGCATATTTTGCATTTCATCGTGTATCTTTATCCAATATTTTCTTGCTTTCTTGTATGTCCACCACATATGATAAAATATTGCACCTGTGTTCTGACATTTCCAACACTTCCCATTATAATCTTTGTTAGCTTTTGCTATATCTTTAGGGTGTAATAATTCTCCCTTAATATTTGACTTTCTGTAAATAAAGATTTCAAATTTTAAAACGAGTAAAATGTAACCAACCTTGGCAGTTTTGTGTACAGTTAATTGTAGTGCAGAATCAGAGGGGAGCAGATTTTAATTACTATGCTGATTGGAAAAGTTACTACAGGATTCAAGATTTACTGAGTATTACTCAGAAATGGGGGACCAGCATAACCATACTGAACAAATGAAAAACACTGAACAACACTGAACAAATTCAAGACAGCTACCTTCATGTCCTGATGAAACCATATCAAAACTGAGAAGGAATCTGGCTATAAGGATGGTGAACACAAAGGGAAAACAAAGCAAAAGTCATATGGTTTCTGCCTTATGTATCAATCAATATTATTTCCATTGGTAATTTGACTCTTGGGGGGAAACAGTCTTTAGGTATTCTGGGTATGATGAGCTGGAAAGATCTCCACTCCTTTACCTTCGGATTGCAGAAAATTGTTCTGTACAACAGAGATTTTTTTAAAATCAGCTTGGGGAGCCTCTCTTCCATATATCTGTTTACTTTATTACTAGGCTTGTGCATATCAGTAAACCCAAGCTGAAAATAAACCTAAAAATCACCGTTTCAGCTAATTTCAGCGTTTGGGTTTGATGGTAAAAAACCCCAACTCCCCCCCCCAAAAAAAAAACCATGGAAGATAGCTGAACCGAATAGGCGATTCCCCAAAAAGCCAAATATATATTAGCTCCTGCTGCCTGATTCTCCCTCTGCTTCCTGGTGCCTCATCCTGACCTGCTGGATTACAGTCTGCTGCTTGGACTGGATTCCTTCCTGCCTGCTTCCTGGAGGAGAAGACATCAAAGGGTTTGAGATCATATAATTGTTTTCATTTTCAACCAGTTGTTGTATATGGGGATTATTTTCTAAATTTTGCTAGAAGCCAGAGACTTTGGCCTGCTGGTTGTTGGTGGTGGGGTTCCTAGTTTTAGGGGCTGATTTGATTGTTTGGGAGGGGGGCAATCCTTGCATTTAAACATTGTTGGCTTGCTGTTTTCCAGTTCAACTGTGTGGATTTTGAGCCTTGTTTTCAGAATTTGGGGAGGGGAATCCTTTCATTTAAGCACTGTTTGCTTGCTGTTTCCCAGTTAAACTGTTTGGATTTTGGGCCTTGTTTTCTGAATTTGGGTAGAAGCCAACAGGCCTGCTGCTCAGGCTGACCCTCCTGCTGCTGCTGTTGTTGAGCCTTCCCAGCAGCAGCAGGGGGAGGAGGAGCAGTCTGGGGTGTCTTTGGGGCTGAGCTTAATGGAAACGAGTCTGTTGGAGTGGTCCCCGAGGACCAGGAGGGTAGTGGAGGAGCTTGCAGAGGTGCTGGGACAACCATCACCTTTGCCTCCTTCAAACCTCAGCAGTCCTTCCAAGGGGAGACAGGAGGAGAGGGTGGAGGAAGAGATGAGGTGCATGGGCTCATTGAAAGCCGTGATGAGAAAGTAGGCTGGGAAATTCCTGGCCACTGAAGTCTATGGTGATTTTTTCCCTGAAGCTACTGTGGAGGCGTCTTTGGAGGTAGAGCCCCCATATTTGTGGTGTTGCTTGAAGGGACTGTCCTTACACAAACCCTAAAGTTTGTTGAAGATTGGGTCAGGGGGTCTGGTTTTATGGGTCTGGAAGAGGCCGGCCAGATTCTCAATTGCTAACTTCACTAAGTTTTTCTATGGATGAGGGGGTGACCCCTTCTGGACCCCATAAAACTGGACCCCCTGACCCAGTCTTCACCAAACTTTGGGATTTCTGCAAGGGGAGTCATTTTAAACAACACAGCAAATTTGCTGGCTCTACCTCCAAAAATGCCCCCACAGGAGCTTCGAAAAAATCTCTATAAACTCAAATAGAGCTGAATTTTTCGGGAAACCCAAAAATAAGCCAAATACCTATATTTACCGGTATGGGTATTCAGCTTATTTCAGGTTTACTGAATACATTCGGGCCCAATAAACCCAAACCTGAAATTTACTGAACTTTTTTATTGCACAATATTTATTACCAAAAATGTAATCTGCCCTAGACACTAAGATCAATCTTTAACTGAACAAACACATTAGCATTTTGTTTTGCTTGTTAAGCCACTAGATAACGCTTCTCTTTAATGTATATGGTTCTCATTTGAATAGAACTCATTTTCTCTTACATCTCTTAGTTCAGCACTAAAGTCATAATGAAGAGCATCAGATTCACTTTCTTCTGGACCTCGCTGCCAAGAGCTGCTTATAATTCAATGCAAGGGCTGCGGGTGAGCCAGGACATTTCTTGGAACAAGGGAGATTCCTCCTTTCCAAGTAAAACAAGTGGCTGAATAAGGTAAGGTTCTCAACTATACATGTACAACAGAATAATAAATTGTTTTTTCAAAAAAGGAGAACTGAGTGTAAGAAGGAGAAAGGAACACAAATGAGAGAAAGCAATAAAATGCCTGTACAAATTAGACAATTGCAACAATCTCTAGAACTGGCACAATATATTCTTATTTTAGCCCACTGGTGACTGGAGAAATGATCTGAGCTAGGTTCAATGGTACTTTGCAGGGTGGGAACTGTAGGAAAGAGGATATTATGGATTTTGATGCCAAAATATCCAGCCAAGTCGGTTTCACTCTGCATTACTGTGCATATAATACCGTACCTAATCTGTTGTTTTGCAAGGGCCTGCATAAGCTGTGGTTAAGTCATTTATCTCAAATAACGTGTGTGCTCTGAAAGCTCCAAGACAGCAGATTGTCCCAGAAATGATATGAGTGGCTACATGCAGCAAAAAGGCCACAAGTGCACAATTCTTTCATTCCTGAGTTGAAAATTTAAATATTTCAAAAGCTCATTAATTGGATGTCTTCTCCTTTAAAAAATAATAATGATAATATTAATATTCCATGGATTTCACAAGGTATTTGTTACCATCCCATTGCAGGCAGGCAGTAAAAACAGAAGATTCAATGTAGAGAGAGATATGTAGCTGGTAGGCTGGATTCATCTTGGGGGGCCAGAAGTTATAGAGACTTAGGCTGGTTGATTTCTTCATTTGCACCCTTTCTGATCTTGTCAATGAACAGAAGCAGACAGGATTATAGGAATCACCAGCCCTCTATCAAGACATTCTTTTGATCAAATCCCCTAATTCTTCTTCTCTATCATGGATTGTGAATTTTTTTGTTTCTTCCAGATCTACAGCCTTAGGTGACTATTAAACCCTATCAGTGTTGATAAAATCATAGAGTTGGAAGGGACCACCAGGGTCATCTAGTCCAACCCTCTGCACAATGCAGGAAATTCACAACTACCTCCCCCCACACCCCGTGACCCCTACTCCATGCCCAGAAGATGGCTAAGATGCCCTCCCTCTCATGATCTGCCTAAGGTCATAGAATCAGCATTGCTGACAGACGGCCATCTAGCCTCTGCTTAAAAACCTCCAGGGAAGGAGAACTTACCACCTCCCAAGGAAGCCTGTTCCACAGATGAACTGCTCTGTTAGAAAATTCTTCCTAATGTCTAGACGGAAACTCTTTTGATTTAATTTCAGCCCGTTGGCTCTGGTCCGACCTTCTGGGGCAACAGAAAACAACTTGGCACCATCCTCTATATGACAGTCCTTCAAGTACTTGAAGATGGTTATCATATCCCCTCTCAATCTTCTCCTCTTCAGGCAAAACAAACCCAGCTCCTTCAACTTTTCCTCATATGATTTGGTCTCCAGACCCCTCACCATCTTTGTTGCCCTCCTCTGGACATGTTCCAGCTTGCCCTCCTTTGGACACGTTCCAGCTTATCTACATCTTTCTTAAATTGTGGTGCCAAAACTGAACACAATACTCTAGGTGAGGTCTAACCAGAGCAGAGTAAAGCAATACCATCACTTCATGTGATCTGGACACTGTACTTCTGTTAATGAAGCCCAAGATCGCATTTGCCTTTTTAGCTACTGCATCACACTGCTGAGTCAAGTTCAGTGTTTGGTCTACTAAGACCCCAAGATCCTTTTCGCACACACTACTGCTAAGACAAGTCTTCCCCATCCTATCATTATGCATTTGTTTTTTCCTACCTAAATGCAGCACTTTACATTTATCTCTGTTGAAAGGCATTTTATTAGTTTTAGCCCAATTCTCCAGCCTGTCAAGATCATACTGTATCTTGGCTCTGTCTTCTAATGTATTTGCTACCCCTCCTAAACTACCTAAAAGTCTTGTGATTGGAATTAAATGTCACTTTTAGGCCATTTATGAAGGGTTGATTTTAATGCATGCTCAAAGCTCCATTTTTAAATCCGACCTTTAAAATGCCTATTCATGGTCCCGATGCAAGAGGAGAAACTCAAACAAATTCCACCCCCACTTGCTTACTCCTTCGTTCCTTCATTTGTATAGCCATTAGCAATTGTCATTTGCATAGCTAATCCGAGGCTGTGAGTCTTCATGCTTCCTTGATGCTTCGAGGTGAGAACTGAGCAAATAAAAAAGGTCACATTAAAGAAGCTCTTAAGAAATGTAAAGCAGGTATGCACCAGCTTTGCAGTGATGTCTGGGATGACAGTTCAGCATGAAGAACTCAAAAAAATATGTGGGGCACTTCAGCCTGGAATGTGCTGCTAATTACCAAGCATAAATGGCCTAAGAGTTATTCCTCTCCAATATAAACATTAATTGCTTTTTTTCTCCCTTAACTAGCTCTGCTTTGCCCTGTTTACCTTTACTCAATCTAAAGCATGAGGAATCAATGCATCCCAGAATCCTTTAGACCTTTTGGAATGGTTCCCAGCCTATCCTGGAATAAGATTATAGCAATTTATCTCTGGAGATGTTGGAGCTAAAACTGTGGTTAGTGAGAGAAAACATGCTGATCCAACTAGACTGTTTTTTGAAGAAAAAATAGAAATCACAGTTAGAAAGTGTTAAAACTAGAGCTGTGTTTTTTTTAAAAGGACTGTCAGGTTTATTTGTCACACAGAAATATATTAAATATAGACTCTAGAATATCATATAGTATGCTGGAAATGAGGAAATTGATTCAAGCTGCTCTGCCTGTTCCCTGTGGTAGATACTGTTCAATATCCACTTACAAGTATTAAATTTCACCCTGGGTGGGATGCCAGATAAATTTATAGTCTATATAAACCAAAATGTACATTTAATAGAAAAGTCCAGGTCAAGATATCGACATTTCAGAAACATTATAATGATGCAAACTGTTTGCTGTTGAGCTTGCAAATGTGAAGATGCCTAAGAGTAACTACTGTTGTGATATATATCTCATTTAAATTTGATTAGGGACAGTGTTGTGGAAGGCTCTTTTAAAATGGCTGGCCCTGGGATGACTCTCTGCAACTTATAGTTATTTGCTCAGTTTTTGATGTTAACCTGATTTTCAACTGGAGCTGACAGCTGTATGCCATCTTATTGATTTCCAGTTTGATCTTTGTTCTAGGGGGCCCAATGGAATGTAAAAGAAATGAGCTGGGACAACTAGCTACAATAAGTTTGTCCAAAGACATACTTCTGAGTTGTAAAATGGTTTATGAGATTTTTAGGCACTACCTCAGAATGTCAGACAAACACATAGACAGAAACACTAATTGAAGTGATGTTTAATAGTAATGGCACATAGCACTTGCTAGGAACACATTTATTTACATCAAGGCAGATGAACTCCTAATTTGTTTGTTTTGCTTGTCGTGTTTAGGATTTTTTGTGCAAAGATAGAAAAGAGTTTTGGGAGAGATGTCATATCTGTGAGTATTTTATTATTACAGAAGATGGGAAGAAAGGTCAACAGATCTCCTATCCTGCAGATATTTTGCTATCTCACTCTGAAGTTGCAGGAATGTTGTTTCCTGCTTGCTTCATACTGCAGTTCTACCTTCATTTCCATCTTAAAGCTGTTGGAGGGGGGAGCTACACAGGAAAGGACAGGGCGTGCCACAAGTGGAATCTATCCCCTTATGCCACACATGGTAATCCAAATAAACAGCTAAGTATTTATCTGAACGATAGGAAAAATATCTAACTCAGCTGGGTAGCTTGGGTTGCAGCACCCATTCTGAGAATGCAGTACTCAAATAGGGACTTGTAGCACCATGACTTTGGGGAGTTGGGATGCATTATGCATCCAACACAATTCGCACAAGAAGTAAAAGGTTACTAGTTCCCATTACCTTGTGGTATGAAGCATTGTTCTCCCGGCACAGGGATTTGTTTTGTGGTTATTTAACCCATCAACCATTCTTGAATTCTAGTGGGAACAACGGCAAGTTATTTGAATATATCTTGTCAAGCCTGTGTGACTGCCTAGGAAGAAACCTATTTATAGGAAACCTTTTCAAAGTGGAACTGGGTCGCAGCAGTCCACAAAATACATCTGGATGTCAGACTGAACATAGCTTGTTAAAGCCCTCCTCAATATATCATTTGGTCAGAAAGCAATGAGCAAGACAACTTGGAGACAGACAGAGCAGAGATTAATCCATTTTGAAATTTGTCCACATTCCAAATTGTGATTAGGGGACACATTGAAAGAAAGGATGTTGTGATTTGCTTAGAAAATAGCCCAGGTACATTTTTATCACATAATGTTCTGCTTTCTAGTAGTATTCTGGACATAGTCCAAGAATTAATGATAGATCTGGGGATTAGGTAGAAACATTGGTTACAATCCAGACAAAATTAAGCACATTTGAGTCCCAGTGCTTTCTATTACAAAAGAGAGTTAAGTATGTGTTTAGATTCTTTGTATTGATGTCAATGGGACTTAAAAGTGTTAAACATTGGCAGATTTTGCTCTTGTTTAGGCATATATAAATAGTCATATGATTCTCTCTCACTGATAATTTATGTGTACCGTAATGTATGGATTTTCCCCATGAGGTTAAACATTATAAACAAGTAGTTACAGAAATGATATAATCCTACATTATTTAGGTATGTTTTTATACATAAAGAAATATTTATTCTAAGTAAACATTCTTGTTTACATCAGCAAGGAATTCCATTTTATATTCCCTTGTTGGTTACCTCACCTTTTTGGTGATTGTATTTGGCTGAATTCCACCAATTGTTACTCGCCTGAAATAAAATATAATTGATCTGGAGATGACAGGGGTCTGCCAAAGCAGCAGCTTATCACGTAACTAGCCAGAGTTCTTTTGCCTTCCCCTCAATTTACTTTAGCCTGTGATTGACATTTTCATCATACTAATAATAGGTTCAATCTGAACTTCTAGATTTGAACTTGCGGGACTGAAATGTAACTGTTAATTTTTAAATGATTTTTTGCCAAAAAATTACCTGTTTCAAAAATGTGGTCCAATTCCAACAAAATCTAATTTCATAAACCAATTTGTAGCACCCCACCAACTTTTGCTAAGAAATATAGTGAATTGGCAAATTTTAAAAAAGAAGGCTTTAAAAGCCATGTGACCTAAAAGCCTGTAAAGCCCAAGTGTTGTATGTGTGTTTACTGCTATTGGACAGGTGAGTATAAAAAACGTGTGTCCAGATTTATGTTGAGTGCTTTTAAATCACATCCCATGTGAAGCTAAACCAAAAATATCTCAAACTCTTTTGGCTTATGGGCGTGGTTTGGGGTATGTGTGCATGCATATCTTTGTGTGTGTGAGAGAGAGAGAGGAAGGAAGGAAGGAAGGAGAGGAAGGAAGGAAGAATATGGATTGGAACCAATTACTTCCTTGAGAGGAATCTTGACCCAAAGAAAGAAATCTTCAGCATAAGGGAGTCACTGGATCCAACCCCATGCTCTAGGTAGGCACAGGATGTCAGAGTTCCTTATATTGTCTGCCCTTAGCTAAATTAATTTTTTAAAATGTTTTATTTATTTTATGTTAAGGGTCCAAAGGGTAAAAAGGGCATGGGTAAACAGGATATCTGTCAAAAGATAAAGAAAAAGAACATAAACACTTCCTCTTGAGAGATTAATCGAGCAAACTACATTATAACTTTTATGGCTTTTGAGTTAGCTATTATCCAGGCAAAAATATAAGTACATTCAAAGAATAAACATCCTACATATTTTGTAGCTATCCAAACAATTTTCTACTCTACACTGAGAAGCTACCTTGTGATTATATAACGTTTAATTTTAATGATATTTCGATTAACCTTCAGCCTCAACATGTCTATAAAACAATTTCCATTTATCATTATTTTGATCATAAGTCACCTCGACAGTTATGTTCATCATATGGGTCATTTTGGCCGTGATTGCATATGTCATTAGTTTGTCTTTCCATTCCTCCACCTCAGGGAGGGATGGTTGTTTCCATCTTTTTGCAAGGATAACTCTAGCCACAGTAGTAGCATACTCGAACAGGTCTTTACGTTGTGGAGACAATTCCGTTGGCATTACACCTAACAACAAAGTTTTAGGATCCAGTATAAATTTTTGTTGGAACATCTTCTGTAATTCTTTATGAATCGCTTTCCAGTAAGACTGCAACATTGGACAAGTCCACCATACATGATTATAGGAACCATCTAGGGTTTTACATTTCCAGCAAGCTCCTTGCCTCTTTTCTTTTCCATTCCTCATCTTCTGTATCATACTGGGAGTAAGATACCATCTATAGAAAATCTTGTACCAGTTTTCTCTAACTTCTTGGCTAGCGGTGAACTTCAACTCTGTTGTACACAATCTTTCCCATGTTTCCATTGTTACCATTTCTCCAAAATTCTGCACCCACTTAATCATATTTGTCTTCACTTGTTCCATTTCAGTATCACATCTTAACAGCAATTTGTATATCTTCCCAGGCAAGTGGTCATGACTTTTAGTTATTATGGTTTCAATTTTTAAAATCAACCAGATTTTAAACAATCTTCTTTGAGCTTTGATCTTAGCTGTAAATATGTTAGCCAGTTCAAATCTTTATTTTCTTTTTTTAGTGCTTGCAGATGCTTGATTTCTCCAGCCTCGCCAACCATGTCTAGGTATGTATGATGAAAACCGCACTTCCAAGCGAGATCTTCATGGTAGGCTTCAATCAGAGACATTATAGAGGGTGGAGAAGGACTAATCCTTCTTTTGAAATTGTACCATACTTTTAACAATGCTGGTTTAACATCACAATCTTCAAGGGTTTGTCTTCTTGTGATAATGGAGACTTTAGCATTCCATAAGAAATTGTGAAACCCAGTCGGAAAATCTGTTCTTTCTATTGCGAGATTTTTATCTGTTGGGAATGTAATCCAGTCTGCAATTCAAGTCAGGCAGGAAGCTTGGTAATATAGTAGGTATCATTTAAAAGGACAGAGTTTACCATGCAAAAAGGACTTTTCACCCCCCAAAATGAATGCATCAAAGTAAACAAATTAGAGATGAAAGAATATCATAAAATAATCTTTGGTCATAACCTAAAGGTAAAGGTCCCCTGTGCAAGCACCGGGTCATTCCTGACCCATGGGGTGACGTCACATCCCAACGTTTACTAGGCAGACTTTGTTTACGGGGTGGTTTGCCATGGCCTTCCCCAGTCGTCTACACTTTACCCCCAGTAAGCTGGGTACTCATTTTACCCACCTCGGAAGGATGGAAGGCTGAGTCAACCTTGAGCCGGCTACCTGAAACCAACTTCCGTTGGGATCGAACTCAGGTCGTGAACAGAGCTCGGACTGCAGTACTGCAGCTTACCACTCTGCACCATGGGGCTCCTGGTCATAACCTACAGGGGAGAAAAGAGAATGCTTGGAGAGTAAATAACATTTTATTTTGGAATAATACTTTGTGAAGGCTAGAACATCTATTTAACCAAGCAGCAGTTCTAATTTCAGTTTTTTCAGCTCTCTCTCTCTCCCTGTGGAAAATATAATTTATTGTTGACTGTTGCCTTTAAGTAGGTCACTGAAACAAAAATAACTTGAGATTAGAATAGTAGCAAATGGAACAGCAGCAGACAAAGAATCTATTCCTTGAGACTTCCTAAACTGATTGATATAAATAAGACGTTTAATACTAAGGTGCAGAGTATTTATCAAATAGGGCACAGCCCTTACTTATTACTAAACCAAAAACTAATCCTGATGAAATGGGGGTACTACTGTTGTGTGTGTGTGGGGGGGGGGGAGGTTTAACACAGAAATTGGAATATCTCTTATGGATGGGGTAGCATTCTCTCTAAAGGATCAGGTTTGCAGCTTGTAGCTTAGGCAGCTACAGAACCTGAGCTGCCTGTTGGATAAACAGGTAACAGTGGTGGCCAGGGGTACCTTTCAACAACTTTGGCTGGTGAGCCAATTACAGCCCTTCATGTGTAGGAAAGGTCTTACCATTCTGCTGCACTCCCTGGTAACATCTACATTAGATTGATGCAATGCACTCTATGTGGGGCTGCCCTTGATAACTGTCCAGAAGCTACAACTGGAAAGAATGCTGCTGCCAGGAAGTTGCTGGGAGTGGGTTATATTTACTCCAGTCTTGTTCCATCTACACTGGCTCCCAATTTGCTTCCAGGTTCAATAAAAGGTGCCAGTATTTACCTTTAAAGCCTAATATGGCTTGGGACCAGCATACCTGCAGGATTTCCTTCTCTTATATGTACCTACCCATCCACTCTGGTCATCTTCAGAGGCCCTGCTTTCGGTGCCCCACCATATGAGGCTAGATAGGTGGCAACCTGAGAAAGGGCCTTCTCAGTTGTGGCACCTAAACTTTACAAGTCCCTCCCAAGGGAGATTTGTCTCTCTCCCTCTATCAGTGTTTTCTTCCAGTGGGTGAAGACCTCTTTGTTTTCTTTGGCGTACCCTCAGTACCCTCAGTAATTCTTATTGGCCTTCCTTCCTAGTAAGCTCTCCTTCCCTGGAGGTTTTTAAGAAGAGGTTAGATGGCCATCTGTCAGCAATGCTGATTCTATGACCTTAAGCAGATGATGAGAGGGAGGGCATCTTGGCCATCTTCTGGGCATGGAGTAGGGGTCACTGGGGGTGTGGGGGCAAGGTAGTTGTGAATTTCCTGCATTGTGCGGGGGGTTGGACTAGATGACCCTGGTGTTCCCTTCCTACTCTAAGATTCTATGCTGCTTTAATGTTTTAAATGTTTTAATGTCCTGATGCTTGTTGCCTTGGGGAGCCTATTTGAGTGAAAAGGCAGAACAGAAATGTTTTAAAACAGTCAGTCAATACAAATGAATGGAACCCATCTCTATGAAGAGATCTCCATAGATTCTTCATAAGCCCCAATAGAATCCTTTTATAGCTTTCAGCACATATAGCCCTGTGGTCCAGCAAGGCAGCTTGATCTACATGTGGGAGGCATGCACAAGTCTCATGTTAAATGCAGTGGATACATATATGTCCATGCTCTTGCCCAATGGACAGGGAGGGAAGGAAAAAGTCTATCCCCTTCCATGGCTGTCAGTGTTGCATCAGATGTATGCCTAACAAGTCTTTTCCATTACTTGGAAATGAAAACCTTTTCCATCCCTACCCCACCCCCCATATTTTAGATAAAGAAACCATTTTGGTTAGTGGACAGCTGAGTTGAGAAACCTGCTTTTTGGGAAATTTTTCAGTGTTTAATGAACTAACTGGTTTGGTAAACAGGAGAAATACAGTAGTTCATATGATAAGCTGAACCTTGTGGAGTAGACTCTGTAACAGGCTTGGAGAGTTCCTTGAGCTGCAGCCTATGGAGAGTCAGCATGTAGCAGTGGTTAAGAGCGGCAGACTCTTATCTGGAGAACCAGGTTTGATTCTCCACTCCTCCACATGAAGCCTGCTGGGTGGCCTTGGGCCAGTCACAGTTCTCTCAGAACTCTCTCAGCCCCACCTACCTCACAAGGTGCCTGTTGGGGGGAGAGGAAGGGATTGTGATTGTAAACTACTTTGAGACTCCTTAAGGTAAATAAAAGGTGGGTTATAAAAAATAGCTCTTCTTCTCAGGCACTATGCCATCATTTTCCATTGGCTTGTGCAGAGCTCTTTCTCAGCTGTGTTTGATGTCCAGGATTTGGATTAAACTAGAGCAAATATTCAGGAACACAAGCTGTGTGAAGCCAATAGCAGCATGGTTGCATCACGTTTATTTATGTGATTGATGGGAGCTCTAGGACAAGTTTAGGCTTGATTTTACTTTTATCTATATCTGGAGCCCCAATAATGAACTGTTTCACTTGCATTCTGCATTGACTGTTACAAAGATTATGTTATTTATTGATTGTAGATGTATGTATACACTATATTGTGACCACTAAAGAAGGCCCTATGGGCTGAAATGTGTATGGTCTTGGTGGTTTTTATTGTGCAACCAATTTTGATGTTTCATCTGACTCCTCATATGCATGAAGTTTGAGTTTTATGTTTCTAACTCTTTTAAAGGGCAGTTGCACTTAACAATAAATATTTGTAATATTATTTTTATTTATTGTGGTGTAAACTGAAAACTACAAAGAGAAATCAAAATGGAATTAAAGATATCCTTTCTTTTGAAAGAGAAAATGAGAATACAAGGAATCAATGACAATATCTTTAAAAAGTTAATTTCAGAAAAAGACATTCCACTCCCCATAACAGCACTTGTGAAAAGTAGCCCTTCGAAAACAGTGCCAGGAACTCTTGTTCATCTTGATAGTTAACTAGAAAGAAGGGAGAAGCTTTCTTGCATTAAAAAAAGTGCTTCTGGGTTCAAAAACAGTCCTGAAATCTAATAACAGTCTCCTGCCATAACGATCAAGAATATAATTGAGACATTTGCTAGGCCAACAAGTGTCTTTGTCACTGCTGAGACTATCCCAAATGAGGGGAAGAACCACATGGATGGAGTTCTTGAGTGATCATGCAGCCACGAGGAGTGTCCTTATCACATGCTACATCATCTGCATGCTGGAGTGGAGGGTTGCAAAACTTCCAACCAGCCCACTAAATATGTGAACCAGGCCTCCAAAACAGCGCCAGGATCTGCTGTTGTCTGCTGGTCCATCTTGTTCATACTGAAGTGTGACGTTTAAGCTGAAGAAAGAGAAAGCAGTTGACCTTTATTTCTCCAAAATATGAAATATTTTTTACTGTGCAATTGTACAATAAGCCGTTTACCTTTTGCGTACTCTACATGGATGTCAGAATGTTTAGACATTTGTAGGTGAGGAATGCAAGATGTAGGTCACCAAGAGTGAATGTTTTTAATGTCTTTTGCTGTTGCTATAGTGATGGCCCATCTGCTTATAATATTTGAAAAGTGGTGATTCACTAGTCTTAAGAGAAAGACTATCACTAACACACAAATAGAAAATTAATTTGCTTCCTCTTCAACCCTCACCCCCTGCTTTATAACTTGGAAGGATTCAGTATGGTTTTAAGAAGAAAAACATGTTTTTTCCTAATTAGAATTACACAATCCATTCCCCCTCTAGACTTTTTTTTTAAAAAATATTTCAATATATAAGGGTACAGAAAAAGAAAAGGGAAAAACAAAGTGGGGGTTATGAAAAGATATATGATATAACACACCTGTGCCCATACAATTACTAATCCTTCTCTATGTCCCGATACCAAGTTTAGTTATTAAACATCACCATTATATATTGCTTATAAATTTAGTGTTTAGCACAAATACTTAAAGCAACAGTATTAAATTCTGTGTGCATTACCTAAATTACTGTTTATGTATTGACATCATGTCAGTCCTAGATTTTAGTTATTATTATTACGTTCTCTATCACTAACAAAGCAAAACAGGCTAGATGCATTTATCTCTGGGATTTTCTTAGTTTTTTCAGTCACATAAACAATTCTGGCTGCTGTAGTCGCATACTGAAAGAGTTCTTCTTGAAGACTGTTTATTTGAGGAGGGATTACACCCAACAATAAGAATGTAGGGTTAAGTTCAAAGTTTGTTTGTAACATGTCTTGAATTTCTTTATGTATTAGTTTCCAATATTTTTGACTCTTTTTACATGTCCACCACTGATGGTAAAAGGTTCCTTCTATTTCAGAACACTTCTTTCTGTGTCAGGTACCATCTGTAAAACATCTTATACCAATTTTCTCTGATAAGTTGAAAAGAGGAGAATTTTATTTAAGTCTTTCATAATCTTTTCCAGGTTTCCATGGGAATCATCTCTCCAAGGTTTTGCATACATTTTATCATTCATGACTTGACTTGTTTGGGGGCAGTTTCATAGGACAACAAAAGTTGATAACATTTAGTTAACAGATGATCTTGCGATTTTGTAATAATTTGTTCGAACTCTGTTTTTTTCCTGATATTCCCTTCCTGTGGACAGTCACTTTTTAAACCATGTATTACTTGATGACAGACAAACCATGAAATATTTATGTTTTCACGCTGGAGATCCTGTAAAGTCTATTTGTCCATTTCTTTTCAGTAGATCTCAGTAGGTTAGATAGTCATTCTTCTTTCTGTTAGCAAAATTCATATAAGCTTCCGTCGGTGACATTAAAGTTGGTGGAGAAGGGCTTAAGATCCTTTTTAAGGAGTCCCATGTCTTCAACAGATGTCCTCCTAGATATCCTTCATGACCTGTCTGGTCTGCGGTCTTAGCTTTCCTTTTCCACAACAAATAATGAAAACCTTGACTTGTTCCATCTTTTTCTAGTCTGGTCTTCCATTCTTATGGGGACATTATCCCATCAGCTAGCACAACTAAGGAGGCCGCTTGGTGATATAATTTGAGATTTGGTAATGCCAGTCCTCCTCTTTTCTTTTCATCTTGCAATACAGTAAATCTGACTCTGGGCTTCTTCCCTTTCCAGACAAATTTGTTTATCTGCTGCTGCCATATTTTAAAGTTCAGACTTTTTGTATGTTTTTGTTTTATCAGACTTTCTCCCCTAGCAAGCAAAATTAGGAAAAATGCAGGGGGGTGATGGATTTGCTTAAGGTGTTGTGCGCAGTACACTTTTTAATGCAGATGGGTGTGAAGGTTGGTGTAACTGACACACCCATATTGGTTCAACCCATTGCAATCCCTTTTAGCAAGTCATCTTACTTACTGGCCACAGTCTTTTATTTCGCTGCCATGCAGACTAAATTTCTTTTCTAGATAACCAGGTTATCAGTTTGAGCAATCCTTAATGTTGTGCTTGAATTATTTCCCCATATAATTCCTCTAATCAATACTATAGCCAAGTTTAGTCATCAGCATTGTCAGACAGCTGTTCTCAAATTTGCTGTGGTAGTAAAAAGTTGAAGCAGCAGCAGAAGCTACCTCCTTCTTAGCTTGCCTCTAACCACCTGGGATTTTGTTTTGATAGAAATCTCTCTGGCTTGGCCTCACAAGAAGGAGGCCTCATCTGTGGACTGGCTGTAAGAAAGGAGAAGGGGAGAGATAGAGAAGGTCCCCAAGAGAGCAGAACTGGCAGAAGCTGCTTGTTCTCAAAGTTCTTCATGACTGGCTCTCATTGAAGACCCTTTCTGTTTGGTGGAATGGAGAAGGAAGGAAAATTTTCTTTATTAGATTTATATTCCACATTTCAACCTTAGGGTCCGCAAAACAGTGTATTAAAAATCCAGTATTAATTTTCCCCCTTTCGCTGTTCCCAAAATATTAGTCCTTAATGGTGCAGTATGGATAAGAAGGCATGTGCTCCTTTTTAAATAATCAGTACTTTTTGGATCTGAATATCAGGGAGCTGGAAAATATCAATATTCCTGGTTATCCAGGTTCCAAAATACCAGTTTAGTATCTGGATCCAGGGTTTTTTGGGGAGAGGGATTTTAATATTATTTGGCTCTATAATTCCCTATAGGGGAATTTTCCAGGGGGCTGGAGGGGCTGTTTTTAATCTAGTGATATCAAAATTGCAGTGACAGCTCATGGCAGCATGTCTGCTATAGAACTCCCAACTACTGAATAATTCCTGACCCTTTAAATACCTTTTTTAATGGGAAACTTAATCTGTGAATAATCTTGTTCCCAACATCATATCTAAGATCAAGACCTTTCTCAGCCTTCAGAAGTTATCTTAAGGCTTTGAATATATGTCAAGGATGTCTCTTGAAGGGCAATTATATCGAATGTCTTACTTAAGAAGGGGATATCAGTATTTCCATGTAGACATCGAAACCATCCCGCCAGGTTCCATGATAGAATTTCAAGTGAATCCACGGAGCACTATTCCCACTGCTCCCTACACTGTCAGGCTGCTACTTTCCTTCAAGTAATATCTTCCATTTCCCTCACTGTTAGTCTATCCTCAGCAGAGACATTGCTATTCCACCCTTCATCATTATCAGTTATAACTGTTCCATTTTTGCTTTGCGAAGATCTTAGTGGGTGGAATGGCTGGAACACATCCCCAGACAGACTGCAGTCCCCCATAGCGTCTTCTTCATTTGAGGACTTCCGTGCTTGAGATGAGGAATTTATGTCATCAGTGACCTTGCTAGCATCTTTATCACACTTTGCAGGTCCTCCCATGAGGAACCCTGTTTGTTCTGGCCACTGTATCTATTTGAACTGGAATCAACAATCTTATCTGATAGGAGACCACAGGGAATTGAGGCAGTTGAAACAAAGGCAGTAAGGGGTTTTACCAAGTTCTTCAGCTCTACCATGGAGCATCTTATCCCTTTAATTGATCTTATACTGTTCTTATATGAAATGTCTTGATTTAGGAAAGATTTCATTCTCAATGGATTATCTCCAATATGTTCAAAGCCATAGTTCAAAGCCAAATGGGAGCGACCAAGCCCCATTACTAAAGGGATCATATCCTCCCTCTGAAACACCCTCACTGTGTGGATGCTGAAGGAGGCAAGGAATCTCTTCATTCTGAGTAACATAAGGGGAATATTGGGTTGTGAGAAAGTCATCAGCAACCTCCACCTGGAGAAAGAATCCTGAAGCCTCTCTGCTTGTAGTAGATCCACACACCTCTGTTCCACTCAGGGAGCAAACAATTTCCCTCCTGTCCTTCCAACGTCCCATATTTTGTGGCAACCAAGCTATCTCGAGAGCCACTTGGTTGTTACTTAGCAGTAGAATGCCCTCCGGTCTTATTTCTGTGGGGTTAAGTAGGCAGTTTAAAGTCTTCGGGTCATCTGATAAGCCAGCCGTGGTATTTTTAAAAACTGTAGTTTTATTACCCAAGAGTGATGATGGCCCCACCCTCCTGGGAGAGCTCAGTACAACCAATAAGTCCATCTCCTGTAACTGATTTCCTGCCTCATTTCCAGCCACTTTGTCCTCTAGTTTTCTGTTCAGCATACCACTTAAATTGTCCAGCTTGATTGAAATCTTATCTAGCTGCTCATAAATAGCTATCACAGTTTCCGCGGTAAGTAAGCACTGTTCCCCCACTATTTTTAATAGCTCTCCTCTCAATATTCCACCCCCTATATTGTCCTCCACAAGGCGTTGAGGGCCATTGTCTCTTAAAGAGGCCACAAGTGAAATTACCAATTCCTCCTCCTTTCCCTCAGTGTATTCCTCTTCTTGCCTTATGGAGTGGGGATGTCATTATCTCTTAACTCAGTCTATGTCAAAACATTGTATCTGCTGGAGCAAGGAATCACATACTTACCCTCCGCTTCATTCCTGAGAATGGTATCCATACAAAGTTGCTTTACAGCTATGGGGGGGTGGAGAATCAGGATTACCTTTCTTCCTGGCTTTAGGAGGAGGAGATAATCTTGGAGAGTCAGGATTAGGCGCAAATTGCTGCAATAACATCCCCTAGAGCTTGTGTACGTAGTAGCGCCCTCTTAGGATTTTATACTTTTAATACTTTTTATACTTGTATTTATGTATCTTATATTTTTATATCTGGAATTTCTGTTTTTAACATCAATGGGATTTTAGGCAACTGTTGATGATTTTATTCTTTTGTATGTGACTGGCCATGTGCTGTATTAATAAATATTATTATGTAATTTCTGTACCACTTAATATGTCACATTAATTCTTATGCTATGCTTCAGAACCTTCTGGTGGTTTCAGACTTCTAATATTCTAATGCACTGGTTTTTGAATGTCCCATTTTGTGATTGTACTGATTCACTATGTGTAATCCATCTTGAGTTCCCTGTGAGAAAGGCAGACTATATATAATGTAAATAAATAAATATTTTCTAAGACTATAAGCACATTGCAATCGAGGGGCAGATTCTTTACAGAGGATCTGATCACTCAATTAGAATGAATACAGCATTTGCATACAAAGATAAGTGCACATGGATAAAAGGTCATACAGGACAGTGTGTCTTACCAAAAAATAGTTCTAGCTAGCTGCAGTTTTACAGGTGGTGACTTTGTAATTGCTCTAATAGCAAATTTAGATATTCAGAGGACCCAAATCTCACTAATTCAAAATAAGAGACCTTTGATTTCAGTGAGATAATACTGATAATAATACCACTTTTCAGGTAGTTTGCTGCAAATGGAAGCAGTCAAACCTCTCCTCCCACTAAAGGGTGCCACAAAGACACAGGAGCCAATGATTGAGATAAGAACAAGACTGAAATTAAAACTGAACTTAGTTTTAATGGTAATTTATGGTTATGTTAAATGTATCTGAAGTGTTGTGAGCTGCTCAGAGCCTGATCTAGCTGGGAATGGGCAGGATAAAAATCTAACAAATAAATAAATAAGACACTGCTTCCCACAAAATGAATGCCTCTCAGAGGGTTTTAGGATCCATCTTGTTTGTCAAGCCTGTGCAGGAAGGCGGTTGACCACTGAACTTTTCCCCTAGCCCTAAGGTGTGCCTGGCTGGACAATGGTGCTAGCTAATTCCCATTGTGTCACCCTAAGGTGATTCAATCAGCGCTCCAAGCAAACAATTAGTTAACCTATCTTCACCCATCCCAGTAATCAGTCAGTATTAAAAAGGCATTCTCTTGGGTCCTGACAATGGCTGTTGTATGAACCGCTACCTCATGCCCTGGCCTTGCATGCTGACCACAGCTCCATCATATTCCAGGCGAGCAAGGTGCAGTTCATTTAATAATATGGCTGAGAGCTTCCTTTTCTTCAAGGGTTGTCTCTCCAGCCTCTGGTTCATTTTTTGGGGGGTAAATCATACTCACCAATAAGCACAGCTTTACAAAATATCAAGATTTGTTTGAAAGAAAGTTAAACAAAAACCAAATGCTCTTGTTTTACAACAAGCAAAGGAAAACCCTCAAAACTTCCTAGTAAAAACAGCCATCATGAGAAAAAAGTCCAACAAAAAAACCAGAGCAAAGCTAATGCCTTGTAACTTCCCCCACCAATCAAGGTCACATCCTTAATTAGTTCTGCAGTTCCAAGTTTAGCACTGCCTGAGTAAATGCACGGTACTTCCATACAGCTGTGAACCTTTTTTCAGTATTTTTCAGGTTCAGGTTTAATAAACTCAGAAATTTTTTAAAAAATCTGAAAAGCCAAATAAAATTGATTAATCTTTTCAAAAAAAAAATTTAAAAAATGAATTTATTAAATGTGGACCTGAAAAATACCCTCAAAAATTCAATTCTGCACTGCTGGGGCGTTCAGAGCCAGATTGCTTGCCAGCTTGCCTCCATGTGGAGGTCCGAGCCCACAGGCAGCGGGGATCTGAAGGCCCCAGCGTTCCAAGACACACTGCTTGCAAGATCCATGCTGCTTAACGACTTGGACCTCCATGCAGAGTTTGGAGCCAGCTGGCAGTGTGGATCTGACTCAGGAAAGTAAGAGGAGGGGGGAGGAGAGGGGGGGAGGAAGGGGAAATCATTGTTTGAACCCCTAAAATCAATCAATTCTTTGTCTCTGGTTTTCTAGCCAGCTCACCTCATTCTGCCTCAGGACCCATTTTGGAGCATAAATATTGGTCCTTTGGTCATTCATAGTGTGTGTGTGTGTTCTGGATCTGTGTGCTCCCCTCTTGCGTGTGGGCTCTTTCCCTTGTTCCTGGAAACACTGGTCATTTTCCTCTTCAACACTGCTTTCCATGGACATCCCTTCAAGACTGGTAACTATCACCCATTTCTGAAACCCTATGCAACTACCTGCCTTTTCTCTTAGTCAGCTCTTGTATGCTTTGTGGGCACATGTTCCTTGCTTAAAATATATTTCTTTTTTTACAATTTTTATTACTTAATAAAACTGATTTTAATTGTACAACTACTTACTCATTTGAGAGTTTTCACCCAGGACTATTCTGATATACATAGGTTATAGATCCCAGTCCCCCCCCCCAACCCTTGCTCTTGTCTCCAGCTAATTCCCCCAAACTTAAATGGAGACTGCCTGCTTAAGGTAACAGACGCACTTAGTTAAACTGGGGGGAAGATCATTATCCCCATTTTCTAACATTAATCCCAAAGAGTGCATCATCTGTCACTAACTGTGAGGTATAAAACTGCTCATTTTGTTTCCCTTCACTCATTCTGGAAGCAGAGCTCAGAACAATCCCTTAGGCATGTTCATCAGAAACTGTGATCTGGCTGATTAAAATGCAGAGATCCTGACATTTGTCTTTTATCTGGAGTCTGTCATATCTGTATTGTTTGAATCTCATTAACACTGTGATTCCAGTCTTCCTTTAGCACTGATTTCTACTTTTTAAGTGAGTAATTAAGCAGCCACATCTTGTCGTCTAGCATGTAGATTTCTCATGTAAATTCCTGTGATACCGTTTGGAAAACTGTCTCCATGTCTCTAATGCTGTCTTCTTCTTGAGAGGAAATTTGCAGGCATGGTGTGGAATTTGGAATCACTGAAAATAGCATTGCCTTTGTGTGAGGCTCATCAGATCTTACTTACATCTGAAGTATACCTATGGTTGCTATTTGATCTTCTCCTTTTTGTGATCTCAGTATTTGGAATAGATTTCTTTTGCACATTTTTTTGTTCTCTGTGTATCTCTGCTTAGTCCTTGTCTGTGTTCCCCTGCCCTTTGATTTTCATTCTTATTTGAATGTTGGATACTTGAAACTGCAGGATACTTGCTATATTTGTCTACCCCCCCGCCAATATGCTTCAGCTGATCCCTCTTTTTTCTACAGGAATTTCTCATTCACAAAGAAGTATTCCCTATTGTGAACACTTTAGTTCACATGACAATAACATCAATAAATACTTTCTAGCTTTGGGATCCATTAATAATTGATAAGTCATTAATTAAGTAAATATTTTCAACTTGGGTTTTCCCTAATTGCTCCCTCTGCTGATAATTCTTCTGGTTCCTAATGAAGTAGAGGAGAACCATATTCATATTATTTCTCTAATAACCTTTCTCTATGTAGAAGTTTCTCTTATGTTGTCTAATGTGTCAGAGACTCTTGAATTTATAGATAAGAAGTCTAAACACCAACAAAATTACTGTCAGCTCATTTCTAGATGTTTGCTTAGAGTGGATTCACATAACCACTTTGCTATGGTGATGTGGCTTTCCTGGGGTCACCAAGGAAGCACCCATTTACTAAATAAGCATTAAGTGTTGATGGGCAATGATGAAACAGATGTATAAAATAATAATGGAACAAAGTAAACAGGACATTCTAACAATTTTCCATAATAAAAAGGAGTAAATTCCTCCTCCTTCATGCATTCATTGAACAACACCGAACATCTTCACAGGGCTATGCAAAACTCATTTCAAGTGTTTATATGGAAATAATAATCTCATGATCCTCTTTGTAAAATATTTAGCTTTGGATTGTTTCTTTATGACAGTTAATAATGCTCAGTCATACTATTCTACAAAATGATAATAATGTTGGAAGCTTGTCAAAATTATATTTTCCGTGCAAGAACTTAACTTTCCCCTCCAACAATAAATATGTACATCTTGAATATGACAAAAAATGCACACTAGTGATAAATGAAGCAATTAAGTAACTTGTGGAGAGTGAAGGCACAGTGATAAAGAAAGAAATATCAGATCAAAAGCCTATAGCCAGAAGCAACAAATATTTCAGGAAAATGATTTTTGGGAACATAATGAGGAAATGGCATTAAATGAGGGGAGTAGAAGAAGAGGGTCATGGTTGTTGTTTTTTAAAAGTGAAACAGTGAAACCATATTTGGCATAGGGCACATCAATTCAGTCATCTGCCTTGTCACTTTTTCTGTAATCTGAAGTCTCCTGTATAGTTTTATGCACAGTTTTATGATCATTTATATTTTGTAACACCTTCCAAGGTTTCCCACTCTTTCCATTTTTACTGGTATTTTAGATATGATCTAACGCTTAACTATTTAAACTTGGGGTGAAATGGTGACAGTTTCTGATTTTCAATTTTGAAATTTTTTTGTGTGGGATTGGGTGCCATTGGGGCATAGCATAGCAGTAAAGCACCTGCTTTGCATTCATAGGGTCCCTAGTTCAATCCCCAGCATCTCTATTTAAAAGGAGTAGGTGATATGAAACACCTCTCCTTGAGCCTCTGGAGGGCTACTGTCTGTCACAGTAGACAGTGCTGATCTTGATAGACCAGTTGTTCTGATTTAGCATAAGGCAGCTTCATGTGTTCATACATGGGAGAATATGATGAATGCAACCCATTGAGCAATTAGAATAAAAAACACAAGAAATAAAGAAAATCCATGATGGAACAGACCATGGAACCCTTGCCTCCAGTACCATATTTACAGTAGCAGCCAGCTGGATATCTTCAGAAAAGCAATATCCCTCCCCTATTGTTTGTCCCCAGCATGATATTCAGGAATAAACTGTTGTTGAACATGGAGGTTTCCACTATCATAGCTATCAACCACTTGCTAGAATTATCTACCTTGATTTTTTCCAATCTTTTAAAAAAGCCAACTTTAAGTGTTGTCTCATTTAGTGTAGTTAATTTAATTTAATTAAACTGCATTGTGTTCTGAGGGGGGTGTTTCATGCCTGATTTTTGCAAAGGGATAAGTTTTAAACTCTTCTATCAGTTGCATTGATGCACAAGGCAGAGCAGTTCTTTAAACACAAACACAAGCAAAAGTTGGGTACATCCCAAAGAGCCAGTTTGATTTTTTTTTCTTTGAAACATACATGTCCATGTCAATCTTGGGCTTTGCAATTCTTCTTAGTTTCAAAAATACTATAACAGATCCTGGGAAAACGAGTCTAAAGTCTTTCTCAGTATGCAGAATGAATTAGTCATGTGGTGTCTCCTTGTTCTTTTCTACAAAAAGGGAACATTGCATGTGCAGTGGAGTACCCCTGTCTGCTTCAGAATAGAAGCTCCTTACCCTTAGCCTTGAGGACAAGATTCTAATGTTACTGTTGCTAAGGAGATGAGGAAGACTTAGAATCATGGAATCATAGACTCATAGAGTTGGAAGGGATCACCAGGGTCATCTAGTCCAACCCCCTGCCCAATGCAGGAAACTAACAACTACCTCCCCCCCACATCCCCAGTGACCCCAACCCTCCCCCCCACCATGCAGGATCCCACAATCAAAGCACTCCTGACAGATGGCCATCCAGCCTCTGCTTAAAGACCTCCAAAGGAGAAGCACCATTTTCCCAAAGAAAATTCCCCACTCCTCCACATGAAGCCTGCTGGGTGACCTTGGCCAGTCACAATTCTCTCAGAACTCTGTCAGCCCATGCAAAGGAAGGCAATGGCAAACAACCTCTGAACATCTCTTGCCTTGAAAACCCTATGGGTTGCCATAAGTCAGCTGGATGAGAAGACTTTGGTTCAGATATATGGGGTCTATTAATTGGAAAATCATGGAAAATCAGATTGTCTAATGATTTGGTTTTCTGCATTAGTCTCAGTCTGTCACACTTGCTTAGGTGTTTCCAAACTCTGTTCTTTTACTGCATTTATATGCTGTCTTTCTGCCATCACAGGAGTCAAAATGAGGTCTTCCTCCCAAGCATTAACCTGACCCAGACTTGCTTAGCTTTAGCAAGTTTGCTGGATAATGTACATCACAGTTATACTCTGAGCCCCATGGAGCATTTTCAGAAGTAGCTAGAGTCTCCAAGAAAACTCAGAAAAAGATAGCAAATGATAAGACACCCTGTAGTGGAGCTTGCCACAATGATTGTCACAATAATTTTGAATGGCCAAACTAAAAAAAAACAAAAACCCACCAACATTTACAGAAGAAGAAGTATTCACACCATAGTATAGCTTCCATTGTGACCTAGCAATTGGTACTCAGAGACATTCTGCTTTCAAACATGGATATTCTATAAGTTCTCATAGCTAAGTTCTCATATCATTGCTTAGTGGGTCAAAGAGACATGCTACTAAACAGAGCAAAAAACAACAACAACCCATGTTCAATCCTAGAAGCTCTGTGAGATTCCAATAAACATTGTACAGGTAATCTTTCAGAAAATCCAATTTTCTGTTTTTGTACTGAGGTAAGCGCCATATTTCTGTGGCCCTAGATGGGGTGGAAAAAATGGTAACAAGATCCACAAAATCACATGCTTTTGTACATTGTAAAGTGAAGAAAATTAGGTGAGAATTTAAGCATTTGTTCTACCCTTTTATCTATCACCTCCATTCAGTTTTACATTGTGTCTTGGCAGAAGGATCAAAAATACAACATAATTTCAAATACAATTATGATAATAAAGAGCTCTAAAGAGATTGTTGTTGTTTTTTGTTACAGATGCTGCATGTATAATTGTCTCTTTCAATTCTCTCAATTTTCCCCTCCCCCTATTTAAATACAAACCAGATTCAACAGAAGCAGATCCAAATTAAAGAGGATTTGTCAGGTTCTAGGAAGAGCATGATTAATGAGTTGCTTATCCTGACCCTAAGGCTTGATGAGCATTACAACGTGGAATAGAAATAAGGGTTATCATGTAACACTGACACAGCAATAATGATAAAATCAGTGTTGATGAGCAAAACAATGGGAGCCGATAAGTACTTTCTGCTTGTACGTCAGAGGAGAAATGGATTGAAAAATGGCTCCTCATCACCTTATTAAATATTAGCAGATAGCTCAAGCTAATTTGCCTGCACAATGTGATAAATGAAGATGGGAAGGTGAAAATGTTTGGAGTAAAAAAAAGTCTTGTTTTTGAAGAGGTTTAGCTGTGGCATGCATAGATTTGTTTGTAGGGCAAATATCTTACAGTTAGAGATGAACACATCTGTTTTTGTTAATTTCTTTGTGGTTTATATATGCTGCCATTCTGAATGGTTTCAATGCACTTATTTTTATTACTGAAATGGTTGATTTGTTTCTTTTACACATTTTAGTACAATTTATTCACAAATTATATTACATTCACGAATACAAATGTAGGTCATTTATACATGTGCACTATATGTCTAATACATAGTACTGGTGTGTGTGTGTGTTATGTTCTGTCAAGTCACTTCCAACCCTATAAATTAATGACCTCCAAAACATTCTATCCTTAACAGCCTTGCTCAGGTCTTGCAAACTGAAGGCTATGGATTCTCTGCCCCTGTTTCATTTGTTAATGCAAAAGTAGGTGGTCAACTCCACAGAGCTTCAGTATGAAAGGCTGTGGCTTTCTTTACTGAGTCAATCTATCTCATGTTGGGTCTTCCTCTTTTCCTTCTGCCTTCAACTTTTCCTAGCACTTTTCCAGCAACTGCCATCTTCAGTGAGTACTGATTTACTCAGGTACAAATAGCATTGAAAATGCATACATTTTATGCAAAGGGGTATATGGAAATGAAACAGAAAATGGATCAATAATTTATTTATTTAGATATTCATACCCAAAAGGACCCAAATCTGCTTATAACCTCATTCCCCCCTTATATTTTATCCTTAAATTAATTCCATGAGGTAGGTGAAGCAAAAAGAGAGAGTGATTGGCCCAAGGTCTAACAAAAAACATCTATGGAAGAGTGGCTATTTGAACTTGGTCTCCCAGATTCTTGTTGACACATTAACCACATTAAACACTACACCACATTGGGTCATATTTTAGTCCTTATAAGGACTCTTGGGTTTCTGTTCACATGAGAAGAAGTGAAACCAAAACATGGATATTTGAAACAAGCTTGTAAAATTCAATCGCATCTCTTCTTATTGTATTCAGATCACAATAGCAAAAGGAACTCATAGAAAGAGAATGACTGAAAGCTCTCTGTGTGAAAAGAAGCAGAGTTGCCTTAGAAAATGAAAAGATACTACGGATAAGACTTAGGGTCTTCTCAGGATAATTGATATGAATGGCAAAGCACCAGCACCTCTGTCCATTCTGTCTAATGGAAGGGAAATATATATTTTATTATAGGCGATTGTGGAGGGTATAATGATTCATGAAGAGCTATGCAGAACAGCCATTATGCAGTATAAAATTAGTATTCATGGGATACAAAGAGGGAAAAGGGAGCTCTTTGCAGGTCTTCCTTTCATATCAAGGAGACAGTATAGGATACATCATAAAGAAATAGACTCTACTAGAAGCTGTAACCATAGTACTTACCCCTTTCATTATCAGTCAAACTTCACAGAAGGACAATGACCCAAGAAATGCTTGTTCACAGATGCTGCAATCCATTATTTCCCCTCTGGACATATAGTATGCCATTTTAACTGGATTAGGAGTTGTTTCGTTATATAAAAGAACATAGCACGAACTTATGCTTGTGTAGCTCTACATATATATCAAATCCATAGGAAGCAGCAAAGCAAATTCCACCTGCATGTGTGAGTGGCTGGTTTATGATTATATTGACACAGAGGCAGTGTGGTTCTGAAGGTGATCTGCCATTTATCCAGAGCAATTCCTATGGTACTATAAAGCTGCTAATTGTCCTTGTAATACAACTAAGGAAGGGAATGGACAATGGATTTTTCAGAGAGATGGCTGTTTGAAAGAGGTATCACTGTTCATGGTGTGTAGACGTATCCCACCTTTGCATTTGATAGGAACAACCCTAAGCCAGGTGTAGATGGAAGTCAGCCCCATTTTATTTGTTAAAGTGTTATTGGGATTGCAGTCTTATAGGGGTTTTGTATCAGTTCCAAAATAAACAAAACCTGTTTGACCATAAGGGGATAATAGAAATCTGGGGGAGCAGAGGAGATAGGCTGCAATCCTAAGGACTAGGGTTGTGTATATCGATATACGCAAACTGAAAATAAAACCAAAATTAGCCATTTTGGCAATATTCGGGTTTTGGGGAGACCAAAAACCAAAACCTGGGAATCTGCCCAAAGCTGAATGGGCAATTCGTGAAAAAGCCAAATAGATATTCAGCTTTTTGGGTTTTGGCTATTCACTTTCTCTGAAGTCTCCATTTTGTGGTCCTTGTGTTTAAAGGAGAACTATCTTCTTTCTTCATATTCCTGTCCCCTGGCTGATTTCCAGGGCAGCAGAAGAAAGGGAGCAGGCATGTTGGAGTGGCCAATAGGAAGGCTCACTGGAGCTTCCCATGTGGCCAATGGCAGCAATCTAACAGTTGGTGCAATCTACCTGGATTGCATCAGAGGAGAACCTAGAGAGGAGGAGGGAGGAGGGCCAGGAATTCTTAGTGTCCAATAGGAACCCAGGTATTGAAGAACAGTGTTCTTTCACCAATTACAGAAGATGTTTTTTAACTGTAATTATTTTCAGACTTTTCTGTGCTTGGCCAAAGACTATAAAACCAGGTGTTGCATACAGATAGGGACCAGGCTGAGGTGCTTGGCCTCTCACCCTACTCCCAGCAATGGAAGGTACTGGGGGGAGCAGAGCCTGTCACAGTTTACTCTTCCCGGTAGTGCGAGCGGACTGAGTGCGGAACCAAGGCAGCACTCCAAACAAGGAACACGGTCACTTACCAGCATGAGTTCCTTTTCTTCAAGGTCTCGGCTAGGGCCTCCCAGGTTCTGCAGGGATGCTGGGGGGGGGGGTAGGAGTTGGAAGCTGGCACCTAAGCAGGAAAATACTGTGCACGGAGATCTCGGCATGAGCAGCAGAGCCTGTAGTAATCAGCAAAGTTGTCCCCACACTGAATTACTTGACAGCCCAAGTTTTAAGGCTCTTCCTCAGTACTCCCTTCCAGGGCCAGCTGTTCTGCATCACTCGCTGGTGTCAGTTCTTGCAAACACTTAGGGCCAAGCACTTCTAATCTTGCACTTCAACACCTCTCCTGTAAACTGAGCCAAACCTTTGATCTTTGCTGGCTAACTGGCCTGGGCGGGTCTGGGGGGAATAACTTTCTCTGTTCCTTTGCTCCCTGCCAATATGCACCACCTTCTTCTGCATCCGCCATCTTCACTGGCTCAGAGCTACTGTCCAGTTGCCCTGGTAAGTCTTCCACAGGTGCAGAACCCTGCTCTGCCACACCTTCCTCCTCCTCTTCCGAGGAGAGTTCAGGCTGACTCACAACAGCAGGTCTGGTTTCCAGACCAGGGCATTTGAGAGAGTTTAGTGGTATAGCTTGGCTTAAGCTCGTGCTGCCTGATTCTTCCTCTGCAATCCTGGATCCTGGTGCCTCATCCTGATGTGCTAGATTACAACCTGCTGCCTGGGTTGGATTCCTTTTTGCCTGCTGCCTGGAGGAGAAGACATTGAAGGGTTTGAGATATCATCATTTTCCTTTTAAACAAGTTGTTGTATTTGGGGCTTATTTTCTAAAGTTTGCTAGAAGCCAGCAAGCCTTGGGGTGTTGGTTGGTGGGGGGGGGAGGAGTTGCTAGTTTGAGGGGGTGATTTGATTATTTTGGTTGGGAGGTCCTGCTTCCATTTCTCCACTGCTTGCTGTTTCAAAGTTGCATTATTTGAATTTTGGGGTTTTCTCTGCTTCAGAATCTTCCTCAGTCCAGCCTCAGGTTCTCCAAAAGAGCCCTCCACCATGGTCCTCTCTATACCCAAAGGTCCCCTGCACCCCAAATCCACCCTATTCTACCACAGCAGGCTTCTGTTCAAAAGCCAGTGGAACAGACAGACCAGGAACCATTTGAATGGACCCACCTACCTCCAGCACCCCCAGATTTTCCCAGATATATTCCAGTAAAGAAGATGCAGAGCCAGAGCTGAAACTTAGATCAAGTGAAGAAGCTCTCATCCAGCAGCTCAAGGCATTCAGAACTCCAGTCTTCTGCAGGAGGAGAACAACGCTGATTGGCTAGGCAGAGAATGGATCACTATTTTACTAATGTCTGCTAACATATATCTGACATACTTTTTCATGGGTTGCTGTTTCTCAGATGCAGAGTGCACCAGGGTCAATTTAGCCCTCCTTGTTTTCCACAAGGGGGCCTGCCACCAAATTCTCAATAGCCTAGTACCACTGCTGTTTTTTATAGGCAGTTTTTGTCTTCCATGCCTTGTGGTATTCACAGTTGCAAGCTTCCAATTGTTTTTTACTCCAAAGAGAGTGAGACAGGAACATTTTACACCCTTTAGAGTGTGTTGTACTTCACTGAAACTATGTACACGGCATTTCAGGAGGAGGGAGAAGCCCTCCTGTCTGTCTCTGGTTCATAGATCTGGTGGGGATTATGTAGGCTAAAAGCTGGAATACATGTGTAATGTAAAATGGGACGGTATGGCTATAAGCTTTCTCAGATGGCATTGAACATCTGAGCACCTATCTAGTATATCCTGAAATGTTGCCACTTCTCCAGAGCTATTACTTCCTAGATCATTGTCCAAAACCTCTTAGTGTGGCAGCTGAAGTGCTATAGGTCACTCCACTGTTTTCTCGTTAGGATTTTCTCCCTCTTATGTAACTTCAAGCTTGGTGAATCCAGAGCCAATAACTCTATACTCTCATTTCAAGCAAAGCCAGTGCAATCAAATCACTTGATATGACAGCAATGAGCCTGCCAGCTCCACAGAGAATTGAGGCACTATGTTGGCTCTCTAGTTCTGACCCACTTGAAATCGTTTTGTTATAATGACTAAATGTGAGGAATGTCATAGATTTATCTACTAATCCTGGCAATAATTACTGTGGAGGGATATATATGGGCTCACTCTGTAGCACAGCAGTTAACAAAACCATTTATTTATTTGCCAACCAGAGCAGCTGTTTGCAGAGAAAAAGTTTCTAGTTCTTCTCTGCCTTTTTGGAATGTTACATCAGAAACACCAGACTGTGTTTTGTCTATCATTCTCTTTCCCCCAATTTCTCTTTTCTGAAAGGTGTGGATGAATTAAAAGCTACAAACTTTTGACATGTTCTATGTGTAAATAACATTGCAGTTCTGTAATAATAAAAACCCTTTGTTTATTCTTTTTTTCACATATAATTGCATGCTGGGCGGGGGTGGGGGGAACCCAGTCATATTCTTTGGTATAGCCTTGTTCATAATTTTTATTGGAATTTGTGGTGTGTGTTTTTTTAATTGTGCTGTTTGTTGCGGACAGGTTAAGTAGTTAGGCTCCAGGGAGCCAATATAGACATGAGGAAAAAGCCCATGACGGTCTACTTGGGCTTGTTGATGGAGTTTATTCCCAGGAAAGTGTCCTTAGTAGGTTTGTGCAAAAAAAAAAAAAATTTCGGGTTCAGGTTTATTGGGCCTGATTTTTTTCAGTGAATCCAAAATAAGCTGAATACCCATACTGGTAAAGATGGGTATTCGGCTTATTTCCAGGTTTACCAAAAAATTCCAGGCCCATTATAGTCTATGGGGGGGAATTTTCAGTGCTCATGTTGGGTGTTTTTGGAGGTAGATTTCCACAATATTCAGGGTATCTTGAAGGAACTCTCCTTGCATGAACCCTGGTGTTTGGTGAAGATTGGGACAGGGGGTCCAATTTTATGGGGTCCCAAAGGGTTCGCCCCCATTCCCCATAGGAAAGCATTGCAAAGTTCACACAAGATTCATAGAATCATAGAGTTGGAAGGGACCACCAGGGTCATCAAGTCCAACCCCCTGCACAGAGGGGTTTTTTTTTTGGCTGTTTGGTGTCTTCTTTTGGGCACCACAATTTAAGAAAGATGTAGACAAGCTGGAACGTTTCCAGAGGAAGGCAACAAAGATGGTGAGGGGTCTGGAGACCAAGTCCTATGAGGAAAAGTTGAAGGAGCTGGGTATGTTTAGCCTGAAGAGGAGAAGACTGAGAGGGGATATGATAACCATGTTCAAGTATTTGAGGGGCTGTCATATAGACGATGGTGCCGAGTTGTTTACTGTTGCCCAAGAAAGCCGGACCAGAACCAACAGGTTGAAATTAAATCAAAAGAGTTTCCGTCTAGAATTTTGAGCTAAGAGCCAAACATTAATAAGAACATAAGAAAAGCCATGCTGGATCAGACCAAGACCCATCAAGTCCAGCAGGCTGTTCATACAGTGGCCAACCAGGTGCCTCTAGGAAGCCCCCAAACAAGACAACTGCAGCAGCACCATCCTACCTGTATTCCAAAGCACCCAATATATTCGGCATGCTCCTCTGATCCTGGAGAGAATAGGTATGCATCATGACTAGTATCCATTTTAACTAGTAGATACCCCTCTCCTCCATGAACATGTCCACTCCCCTCTTAAAGCCTTCCAAGTTGGTAGCCATCACCACATCCTGGGGCAGGGAGTTCCACAATTTAATTGTGCTTTGTGTGAAGAAATACTTCCTTTTATCTGTTTTGAAACTCTCACCCTCCAGCTTCAGCAGATGACCCCACATTCTAGTATTATGAGAGAGGGAGAAAAGCTTCTCCCTGTCCACTCTCTCCATACCAAGCATAATTTTATAAACCTCTACCATGTCTCCCCTTAGCTGCCTTCTTT
Organism: Euleptes europaea; assembly: GCF_029931775.1. Classification (NCBI taxonomy): domain Eukaryota; kingdom Metazoa; phylum Chordata; class Lepidosauria; order Squamata; family Sphaerodactylidae; genus Euleptes; species Euleptes europaea. Next base: position 2,761,509 of record NW_026612049.1, read on the forward strand.
CCAAGCTAAACAGCCCTAAGCTTTTTAACCGCTCCTCATAGGGCAGCTGCTCTAGTCCCCTAATCATTTTGGATGCTCGTTTCTGCACCTTCTCAAGCTCTGTAATATCCTTTTTTAGGTGTGGTGACCATAACTGTACACAGTATTCCAAGTGTGGTCTCACCATAGATTTGTACAATGGCAGTATGATATCAGCAGTCTTATTCTCTATTCCTCGTCTAATTAGGACCAGTATGGAATTTCTCTTTTTTACAGCAGCTGCACACTGGGTTGACAACTTCGTCGAGTGATCCACTATCACCCCAAGATCCCTTTCTCGGTCTGTTGCTGCCAGCACAGATCACATCAGTGCATATGTGAAGTTGGGATTTTTTGCCCCAATTTGCATCACTTTACACTTGCTCACATTGAATCTCATTTGCCATTTTAATACCCATTCTTCCAGTTTATAGAGATCCTTTTGGAGTCCGATTTTGTTTTAACCACTCTAAATAATTTGGTGTCATCTGCAAACTTGGCTACTTCACTGTTCACCCCCAACTCCAGTTCATTGATGAACAGGTTGAAAAGCAATGGTCCCAACACAGATCCCTGATGGGCCCCACTGCTCACATCCCTCCATTGTGAGAACTACCATTGATTCCTACTCTCTGCTTCCTATTTTTGAGACAGCTCAATCCATAAGAGGACTTGTCCTCTTATCCCATGACTATGAAGTTTGCTTAGAAATCTTTGGTGGGGGACTTTGTCAAAAGCCTTTTGGAAATCCAAATACATAATGTCCACAGGCTCATTCCTGTCCACATGCTTATTGACACTTTCAAAAAACTCTAAGAGGTTAGTGAAACAGGACCTACCTTTACAGAAGCCATGTTGGGTTTTGCTCAGCAGGCGTTGCCCTTCTATATGCTCGACAATTCTATCTTTAATAATGCTTGCCACCAATTTACCCAGAACAGACATTAAGCTAACTGGCCTGTAATTTCCTGGGTCTCCCCTGGAACCTTTTTGAAAAATGGGTGTTACATTGGCTATTCTCCAGTCCTCTGGTACAGAGGCTGATCAAAGGAACATGTTACATATCTTTGTTAGGAGTTCAGCAATTTCCCATTTGAGTTCTTGAAGAACTCTAGGATTAATACTGTCTGGTCCCTGTGACTTGTTAGTTTGCAGTTTGTCTAGAAGTTCTAGGACTTCCTGCCTTGTTACCACTATTTGCCCTAGTTCCTCATTCTCCCCTCCCCAAAACCTCTGTTCAGGAGAAGGTAACTGCTTTATATCTTCAACAGTGAAGACAGATAAGAATTCATTTAGTTTCTCAGCAACTGCTTTATCCTCCCTTAGTGTTCCTTTACTCTCATTGTCATGCAATGGTCCAACCGCTTCCCTAGCTGGTTTTGTACTCCTAATGTACTTAAAGAATTTCTTATTGTTTGTTTTTGATTTGCTCAAAATCTTTTTTGCATCTCTAATTGTTTGCTTGCATTTCCTTTGTGCAAGTTTGTGTTTGCTTTTGTTTGCCTCATTTGGGCAATTCTTCCAGCCTCTGAAGGAAGCCTTTTTTTCTCTAATTGCTTCCTTCACCTTACCAGTTAGCCATGGTCGTGACCTCTTAGACTTATTACCACCTTTCCCGACCTGCGGTATACAATCTAGCTGAGCCTCTATTAATGTAAACTTGAGTAACTCCCAAGCCTTTCCCAGAGATTTAACCCTCCTAACTGTTCTTTTTAACTTCCTCTTTAACAGGTTTCTCATTTTAGAGAAGTTCCCTCTTTTAAAGTCAAGGGTAATTGTGTGAGATTTCCCAGTCACTTTCCCACTTACCTATAAATTAAATTTGATGCCATTCTGGTCACTATTGCCAACTGGCTCAACTACATCCACATCCAGCACTAAGTCGCTGGCAGCACCACAGTGTATTAAGTCCAGGATCGCCTCCCCTCTGGTTGGGTCTATGACGAACTGTTCAAGGGCACAGTCATTTAGGATGTCTAAACATTTTATCTCTTTGGATTGACTGAAGCATACGTTTATTCAGTCAATATGAGAGTAGTTAAAGTCTCCCGTTATTACTACTTCATTACCTTTACATGCTTCCCTAATTTCATTCTCCATCTCAAGATCACCCTTAGCCTTTTGGTCAGGGAGCCGATAGAACGTCCCCAGTACTAAATAAACTTTGGGGCCTGGAGTCGTCACCCATAAGGATTCTGTGGATGAGTCTGCCCTATTTTTGGTTTCTAGCTTATTAGACACTATGCCTTCCTTCATATACATAGCAACACCCTCTCCAATATGCCCTTCCCTGTCATTTGTAACCAGGGATGACAGCAATCAAGCTTTAAGCACCCACTCACCTTCAGGCACAACAAACACAATCCTCTCCCAGCAAACCTGTTAATCCTCAGTTAATTTAGGCTTCCCAGCAGTTTTAGGGAAAGCAAAAGTTCAAACTTAACTCTGCCTGTATTCCCCAGCCCAGCTGATTCACATGCATCCTGACCCTCTATTGATGACCACCTTGTCTTATGCTGTCAAAGGGTTTAAAGGTCACTATTTTGGCATGCAGTGGAAAGAAAAGAGAGACAGTCAGTGTAATGGTTTGCCCTTGGATGCCATTGGCCAGGTGTCATGGGATGCTTCTGACTAGGTGTTCCAACACCTACTGGTTTGACTCACATTGTGATTGCATATTGAATCATGATAGCAGAATGTTTGTCAGGATGTTAGGGTTGCATATAACAACTTGAACCTGTCTATTAGGGAATTGTTACATCTGTGCATGCACAGAAATGCAATAGTAACCCTTGCTATGCACCAGTTGTTCAATTAAAGAACTAAATTAGCAATTTCATTGGGGGGGGGAGCCTATATGCTAACTGCCTGGGTATTCATCTGATGCTGAGTTTGATGGTTTGACCAGTAACAGCACTCTCCAGATCTACATCAGGTCATATGTGTGTGTCCTCACACAGCCTTATGGGAGTTGTAGTATATTTCAGTAAAGAAATGGTTTTTAACCTCTTTTAAACTGTAAAAACAATAAAAGGATGCCTTGTTCTTAGATACCATACTGTCAATTAAAGTAAAGCACCCTAATTAGGACTAAATTCTCCCAAGATCACTGACTCCTGGGAGTTTTCTCTGCAACCTACTACCCATGTGCAAAGGTGGGGAAAATGGGATGCTCTGTGCTTAAAACAAATGTCTTTTAAGACCATGATCATCTGGGGGAAAGAGAGACTGACTTTTCCCTGCAGTACAGGCACAAGAGTAGCTGTTTGCTGCAAAATATGGGAGAAAGGAAACCTATCTACAAAGGTCACTATGTAGCCACAAAGCTGCTTGGCTTGATGTTCATATTGGATAACAAACAGTAACACAGCCGATTCAAGTCTTAGTGTGTAAGTTGGCCGTGGCAGACAAATGGGAATATATTTGCCTCGTGAAGGAGTTTGCTGCAAAATTCTCAGCATGCCTAATTCTGATTACCACATCAGAAGATGACCTGCAGGGGGGGTATAAACACAGGGTTTTCATTTGGCAGGTTTAATGTCTTTTACAGTACTTGTATTGAGATTTATAGCCACAATATAGAGATTATTTCAAATAATTGTATCTGATGGCCATTGTATGACGCTCACCGCACGAACCAGGAGCTTTTATGCACATTATTTATTTATTTACTGCATTCATAGCCCCCCCAAGCTGCTCACATCTTTCTCCTCTCCTCCATTTTATCCTCACAACAACCCCATGAGGTAGGTTAGGCAGAGAATGTGTGCCTGGGTCAAGGTTGCCCAGCAAGCTTCCATGGCAGTGTGGGGATCTCTTCCAGAACCTGTGCTGCCACTCTAACCACAACACCACACTAGCACACCGTTGGCAGACAATTGTAAATAATTGTGGCAGAGGTGAGCTTCTTAAAGTCCTGTACAAAATAACAACCTTGTTTTACTAAGCCACTGTGCATGTTCACTAATCACATGATTATGGTGTCATGTGGAGTGATTTTAAATACCCTTCATTTAGCAGATATAACATAAATTGGCTCTAAGGCCACTTTTCTTTCACGGATTCTGATACTAGGGTGTTGGTGTTTATTTTTGCAAAAGCTTGTTTACTGTCCAAAATTACAGAGTTTGGTAACTGCTGCTCCTGGAAACAGGCATGATCCTTAGGTGTTTTAGAGAACAAAAACCATGCTTGCTGTTTGATTATTTAAATGATAATTGTGGAGGTGAAGCCTGTGTATGGTTCATATAAGGAACAGGCACAATGCTTTGAGTTGGCAAATGTCTGCAGCTCAGTGAAATCATCTGAAGACAGAAGTTCCTCTCTTGCCAGTCAGCACTGCTTTTCAGAAGATTGTTTCTGTTGTAAACTGACCAGACAGGCAGGCACCGAAATAGAATGCCTCAAAGAGCGGCTGTGATTCTCTTGCCTCTCTTTAATAACAGTATCACGCTTGATTTTGAAGTTGTTGTGCCTTCCTAAGCAGACATCTTGAAGGCACCATCAGGCATCTGAATAACAGCCAGTGTTTGAAAGCATGCCAGTTTGATGGAAGTTAATTGAGGAACTGTGAGAGTCTACCATTGCACAAAAGCAAATTACACACAGGGTGACACTTTCTCCCTGGCACCTTACAATGAGAAACGGCAGAGGGAGCTGTCAATCTTCACAGAAACAAAGGCATGCATCAAGCACTGGCATTCATCAACCAGTGGCTAGCCATTGGTTTATATAACAGGGAGAAAGTCCTATGTGTTCCTTTTTTAAATGAAGTAGTTCAGCCTTTGTGCATGTGTGTGTGCATGCATGTGTGGGTGTGTTGTAGTTTTCTTTGTGCATGTGTGTCTGCATGCATGTGTTGTGTTGTGGTTTTCCTCAGCCATATGAAACCTCATCTTCATTCATATGCATTTGGTATCCAAAGAACCACACACTGTAATGGCAGTTCATAGAATAGTTCATAGAATAATAGTAATGGCAGTTCATAGAATAGTTCATAGAATAGTTCATACAAACTGGTAGCCCTTATGCCTACAGTAGACCAACTTAATCTGCCAATGCCCTGTATATTCTCCCACCAGCTGGACAAATAGCTCTTTCTTCCTTGGATTTGAACACAAACAGTCCTTCCATCTCTGTGTGTTTGTGTGTTGTTGTTTTCCTGATGCAGCCCTAGGACCAAAACTCATGTGAGCATGTAGTATGATCTGTATTGCAATTGATCTCAGGCTATTGTGGTGGGGATTTAGCTGCAGAGTTTTTAAGCACTGCAAAGTGAATCATTTTAATACCGTACACAGATTTATTCCGTCAGTTCAGTGCTGTATTAGATGTGGTACAGATCATTTCTGTCTTCACTTGAGTGCTAATTTGCCTAAGGCAATTCCTTTAAAATGGAACTTAGTAGTAAATGAGATGACAGCAGAAAGGATGTAGGCAGTAAATCAGGGGAAGTCCTCAATAGGACCTTTTTAAAAAGAATAATTAGAAAATAATACATTTGAAATTATACCCTAACATTATAATTTGGAGGGAGCTGATACAGTTTTTTTCTTAAACGGTTTTTGGATGGCATTATAATCAACAAGAATTGTAAACAATCAAACTCCTGGGGCAAATCTGTTAATTTACTAATGACAAAAATCAGATAAAGAGAAGGCAGAAAACCCACTTAGTGTTGTTAAACTAGGCAGATAATTGCGGTAGAAGTTTCCTTTAATATAGGCTTTTATTCTGTGTTATACTAAATTCTTTGCATGACTGCCCTCCCCCCCCACACACACACACACTGACTGAGAAATGTGCTTGTAGGTAGAGATATACATTAATGCATTACAAGCATAACCATATAGCTGGTATAATTTCACACTTGAAGCTGGTCATCCCCACAACAACAACGATACCAGGAAATGTGATGACTTTCCATCACATTGGTCCAACTTTTCTTCACTATTTGCCTGAATCTAAATTACCACATACAATAGCAACAATGAAAGGAACCAGGGAAGAAATGTTACTAATGTACTATGGAAAAGCAGTCCCTGAACTGAGAGAGTTTGATGAAGACACATTTTTCCCCACTGTATGAGATGCATTCAGCTTACATATCACTCAAGAGAACACAGTGCTTCAAATTTTGACAAGCTATTCCATAAATTAAAAAATTTAAAAGTAGCTAATATTAAGAGAGCTGTCAGTTGAAAGAATTCAAAAGAGTAGCCATATAGGAATTAAAAGCAGAAGAAGAAATGGCAAGAAAAGAGAGAAATGCCACAGAGGAATTTATTAGTTATGTAAACACTGTCAATTCTCAACACTGTGTGTTTAGTTCAATGTAATTGACTTAACACCATAACTACACTCATTTCTTTTTAATATGCTTAAATTGGGAAGAAATCAAGGCAAATTTACTATGCATCATTTAAGGCATATTTATATTCTGTCTTTTAAAGAGAAATGCCATAAATTCAGTGTTGTGCAACCCTTAGAAATTACCCATAGGGCTGTCGATTCGGTTCATCCCGAACTGAAAAACAGCTGAATTTCCCCTGATTCGGGTTTTTTTAGTTCGGATGGAACCTAACTCAAAAAAGGCGGGAAAACGGGGAGCCTAATTCAGCGAGTTCAGGGTGTTCAGTGAATAAATTCGGCAAATTCAGGGTTCGGCGCAGCAGCATAACCGTCGGTTAGTAAGCAGCATTCTCCCGTGGCCAATCGGTGGCCAAGCTGGGTCTTGTTCTGGCCAATCAGTCGCGATTTAGTGCATGAGCCCAGCTGCTGCATGGCCCGGGGAGAGAAAGAGAGAGTATCTGTTTGTGTGAGAGAGAGATCCCCCTTGGGGGGTACCATTCTGTGGCTGCAGGGGGTGCATTTTTGGGGGTAGAGCCCCCAAACTTTCAGCATAGCTTCAGAGGACACTTCTTGCAAGAACCCCCAAGTTTTGTAAAGTTTGGATGGGGGGGGGCTGATATATGGGCCCCAAAAGGCGTCCCTCTCCTTAATCTGCATCTCTGACAATGGGGGTTTGCAATTAGCAGAGCTTGCCACCCACGCCCAAAGCTCCCAGCCCCAACAAACAGCTGAGCTGGGGGGAGCAAGGGCGGGGCAGGTGCAAAGAAGATGGAACAGAAGACATCCACAGTAAGACCCGTTTGGGGGCTTTTCTCTATAATTTTTCTCCTGTGTGTGTGTGTGGGGGGGGAAAGCAGTGTGTGTGGGGAGAGGGAGCAGTTTCTGTGGGGGGGAAGCCAAAGGGGGCTTTTGCCCGTTCTGCCTGGGGTGTGTATGCCCCCTCCAGTCTCTCTCTCCCTGGTTTGAGGGGGGGGGGCTTCAGTTGTGTGTCCTCAGGTTTTCCCTCATTCATAAGATCGGTTAGGTCTATTTTGATGCTTGCTCAAAACTGGTTTTCAAATTGTGACTTAAAGAATGCATTTGCCTGGTCCCAAGTCCGATGCAAAAGGGGAAATTCCACCCCCTCCTGCTCCTTTAGCGTGCCTCTGTCCCTTTCCATGGTTTGCAAACTCCCAGGCATCGTGTTGCTTTGCATGGTTGCAAACGTGTTGCTTTGCATGGTTGCAAACGTGTAGTTTTGCATTGTTTGCAAACTTCTTCTAGACCTGGACTAGAAATAAAAGCAGATTAAGTCCCTCATCAGCTTTGATGATGTCCCCAACAGATGCATACTTAAGCAAGGGGAAAAAGAGGTGTACAGACTTTTTAAGATATCAGGACATGCTGAACAAGCAAAACAAAATAAAATCTTGGGAAGAAATTAAGGGAGAGAAGAAAAAATAGGCTGGCTAGCATACAACCAAATGATTGAAAAACTAAAACAAGACTGCTACCAACAAGGCAAGCTAAAGAAAAGTACAGAATTTGAGACTCTAATAAACAGAAAAACATATAACGTACTGGGAAAAATATACAAATTCTTGCTCAAATACGAAATGGAAGAGGAGCAAGTGAAAACATGCATGATTAAATGGATGCAAACTGCAAGAAAGAGATTTCGATGCAACAATGGGAAAGACTGTGGACTAAATCAATTAAATTTACCACTAGTGACAGCTTTAGAGAGAACTGGTACAAGCAATTTTTCAGATGGTATATAACACCAATGGACATTAAAAAGATGAATGAAACATATGATAGCTGGTATTGGAAATGTAAAGGGAAGGATGGAACTTACTTTCATTCGTGGTGGACTTGTAAAAAAGTTAAGAAATTTTGGATCCAGATTCATCAAGAAATGCAGAATGTCTTAAAAGTTAAATTTCCACTGAATCCAGAAAATATGTTATTGGGAATAGAACCAGAAAATTTGGAAAAGAACCATAAAGAACAATTCAGTTACATGGTGGCTGCAGCTAGAGTAGTCCTGGCAACGGTATGGAAACAAGAAAATGTTCCAGAATTAGAGAGATGGCAACAGAAAATGATAGAATATGTGATGATGGTCAAATTAACCAACATGCTGAAAGGAAAAATGATGGAAGAATTTCAAAATGGGAATGTTATTTTGAGTATGCTAACTGGAAACTATATGAATAGACAATGAATGTGTAAAGAATATACATAGAGTTAAAATAAGAGATGAAGTTAGAATAAAACAGAAATATTAGATATAAGTTTATAATGTTAGTAATTAAAACCTTGGAATTAAGAATTGGAAGCAATTAGAGGATGTATTAATTAGTATTGCTAAGCATATATGTTAGGCAATGAGTAATCGTGGTATTATTCAAAAATGTTAATTGATTTCCCTGGAAGAAGCCCAATTTGTAAACGACTGGGCATGTGTATGTGTATGAGTATGTGCATGTGTAAAAAAAATGCTAAAAAAAATATTTTTAAAAAAGCTTGTAATCCAGCAGTCCAAAGTTTATTGTATTGAGCCAGCAGGCACTTAATAAGCTTCTAATTTTGCTGCATAGGACTGGAAAAAATAACTTCTCTTTTGTTAAAACTTCCCCAAATAAATCACATCTTAGCCATGCTGTAGGAAAATTGATTTCACAATACAGTAATGGGCCAATTTTGACGTACACAGAAAAATTTGCAAGACAGATCTGTATTTTATCTGAGACAATAGGAATATGTGCTGCTGAGCTGTTTGAATATATTCATTATATTTCTGAATAGTACAACTTGTACAATGTGTTTGTCAACAGAATTATTGCACAGTCATTTTACAAGGCATGAATGATACTTTGAAATGTGTCTTTAAAAACTGAAACTATAACACTGTCAGCATGTAAATACATTTTGACTTGTCTCCAAAAAAGATTTCTGGACTCTGCTAACAGTGCAACCCTAAGGAGACTTAACATCCCTTCTAAGTCCATTAAATTCAATGGGCTTAGAATAGTGTTACTTTGCTTAAGATAGTTTTGTTAATCACTTCTTTTTACAAGGGCAATGTTTATAAATCCACAGTGAAGTGACTGACATATCTTTTTAATCTCCTACTGTTATCACGATCCTAATCAGCACAAATCTGCCAGAGGTGAGGGTTAAAGGAGGCTTGTTATGTTCTGTCTAGCTGGCTACAGAGACGTTTAATCAAAAATAGCAAGCAATATTGAAAGTTCAGGAGACTGTTTCATGTATCTTTGTGGCACAGCTGTTTTTAAATATGAAACAATAATTTGCAGGGACACAAAATTCTTTTCAGAAGTTGCAATTACACATACTGAGAGGCCACCAATGGGAGTCCACACTACCCACAATGTTCCCATCTTTGATTCTCCATGCAAATACAGGTTCACCCCTCTCAAACAAGAACCTTAATTTATCAAGGTCCTTGTTCATGTGGCGCAATGCTGTATGCACACAGAAAATCTGTGCATTGCTTTCTTCACACAAAATTGCAACTGCAGGTATCGGGAGTATCACAGTAGCATGCAGTCCTGATGGTGGGCTCCTGGTGCATTTGGTTCTAATGTCTGAAAAGGATTGTATCCTAGCTTCTCTGAAGCATGACCCTCTTAAATCCTCATGGCAAAAAATCTTAGATGAGAAACTGTCGTTGTTGGGCTTCTCGCAGGATATGTTATTAGATCTTGGGAAAACTGAAGCTTTTAAAAAGCGCATTAAAGAGCTCGATTATAACAGCGCTACTTTTCGTGCTCGTCGCGTCTGTTCATCCCAGTTCTTCGGAATACCCCCTCCACGTGGTCTGCCTGCCTATACATATTATCTGACAACTCCTCGTCTCCGTAGAGCTTTTTGCTTGGCTAGATTGAATGCTAACCCTTCTATGGTAATGCAGGGCAGAATTCTGAATATACCATACTCAGACAGGATCTGCCCTTGCTCTTCTGGCTCTATTGACTCATTAGCTCATGCCCTTTTGGAATTTCGCTTTTATGAGGAACTTTGATTGCACTATATTTCCCCCCTTTTAACATACAAATCCAATGCCTCTGTGACTGACATAATGCCTTTTTTACTAAGCGATAGGGAACCCAAGTCTACATTGTCAGTGGCAAGATTTGTCTCAGTCCTTATATCCCTCCAACACAAGATATATGCTGCTCAAGATCAATTGATCAAGGAGCTTCTAAGGGATAAAAGGAAAGGAAAGGAAAAGGATTGTAAAGGTAAAGGTCCCCTGTGCAAGCACCAGGTCATTCCTGACCCATGGGGTGATGTCACATCCTGACGTTTACTAGGCAGACTTTGTTTATGAGGTGGTTTGCCAGTGCCTTCCCCAGTCATCTTCCCTTTACCCCCAGCAAGCTGGGTACTCATTTTACCGACCTCGGAAGCATGGAAGGCTGAGTCAACCTTGAGCTGGCTACCTGAAACTGACTCAGGTCGTGAGCAGAGCTTGGACTGCAGTGCTGCAGCTTACCACTCTGCGCCACAGGGCTCCTTGAAAAGGATTGTAGCATTGGTCAATTCAGTAGTAGTATTTCAGTATGGCAGTGTAATGTAACTCTGGATAGCCATGCAGGTAGAGTGTAAGAATGGGTCTAGCAGATATGAAATGCTTAAGGCATTAAGAAATATGTATATTGATTTTTTAAAATTCATTAGAATTAAATATTGGATTTGAAGGTCTATAAGAGGATGATTGTGGGAAGGACTTGCCAGAACCCATAGTGGATTATGGTAGGTTCTAGAAGGGTTTTCAAGGATTTTTGCTAAGGCTTCTAAGTGAAAACTGGGGTTGACCTTGGTGATACAAATATCACATGCAACAATGTAAGTTTGGTACCAGTTCTGTTGTGGTGTTCCAAAGATTTTATCTTTTCTCCTGTGCTGTCAAACAAACACCATGAAGCAGCTGGGAAATTACATCTGCAGATATAGAAATTATGGAGACCATATTATGCCAGTCCTGAAAGAGGTATTTTGGCTGTTCCAGGCTCAACTCAAAGTATTATTATCTTTAAAGTATGAAGCAATGTGGCACCAGTTTATTCATTTGTTTCTTTTTCAACATTTTAATGCTATTTATGTGCCATATTTACATTATTTGTATGAAATATATGCATAAATAGCACTGAAAAATGCATGCTTTCTAATGTGACAATTGGGCTTGAGGAAACAGAAAATGATGTGAAAATAAAGACACTGGTTTTTTCTCACAAAAGAGAAACAAAATCAAAATGAGGGTATTTGGATCAAATCCAGAAGTTTGCACACTCTATGTCATACATAGCTGTTATGTTAGTGCTCATTCTGGTTTTATTGCTTGTTGTTAATATTGTATTGTACTTAAGGTTTTAAGCTTTTTATCATTTTAAGCTATATGTGCTTTTGTTTTAATGATAATTCTTGTTTCAATATCTCTGCTTATTTTTTAATATTAAGATTGTTTACTGTTGAAACTGCTGATTACTGCTGCTAATAATACTGTTACTCTTTTAAGTCATTACTGTTGCTGGGTTGAAATTAAATCAAAAGAGTTTTGTCTAGACATTAGGAAGAATTTTGTAACAGTTAGTGCGGTTCCTCAGTGGAACAGATTTCCTTGGGAGGTGGCAAGTTCTCCTTCCCTGGGTGTCTTTAAGCAGAGGCTAGATGGCCATCTGTCAGCAATGCTGATTTTATGCCCTTAAGCAGATCATGAGAGAGAGAGGGCATCTTGGCCGTCTTCTGGGATTGTAGTAGGGATCACTGGGGGTGGGGTGGGGAGGTAGTTGTGAATTTCCTGTGTTGTGCAGGGGGTTGGACTAGATGATCCTGATGATCCCTTCCAACTCTATGATTCTATGATTCTTCTAAAACGTTTACCTAGATTTTTTGTTTGATTTGGGAGATTTTAGCAGCAAAAGATCTCATTACCAGACGGGAGAATAATAATAATCAGGAACAGGAACAGGCTGACCAATTAACAGCAGAACTGTGTGTGTAAAGTGCCATCAAGTCGCAGCCGACTTATGACTACCCCTTTTGGGGTTTTCATGGCAAGAGACTAACAGGGGTGGTTTGCCAGTGCCCTCTTCTGCACAGCAACCCTGGTATTCCTTGGTGGTCTCCCATCCAAATACTAACCAGGGCTGACCCTGCTTAGCTTCTGAGATCTGATGAGATCAGGCTAGCCTGGGCAATCCAGGTCAGGGCAACAGCAGAACTAGCTTACAAATATTACAAAGGAGGACCAAGTGAAGATCAAGGAAGACCTGGAGAAGAGGCCCAACCAGAGGAACTATTACAGAAAAAACGACAACATAAGAAGGAATTTAGAGAAGCGGTCCTAGGACTGGTACAAGTCGATCCACAAACACCAAGACACAAGAGAGATCAAGTTAACGAACTGGTGGGTGTGACTTAACCCTTCATTTCTCCAGAGACTTTGCTTGAGATTACCCAAGAAGTAAAAAAAAAAAAAACGGAAATCCTTGCACTAGAAGGTACTTTACCAGAAGAGCTAGGGGAAGACTTGGATGAAGAACTGAAGCAAGATGAAGCAACGGGAACAAGTTAAAATGGAGAACATAAAGATTCTTCAGTTAACGTAAATGGACTTAATTCACCTGCTAAAAGGAAAAAATATATTTCACAAGCTAAGTAGTGAATTATTTGATTTGATCTGCTTGCAAGAGACACAGACTAAAGCCTCTCACAAGAGATTTTTGGAATGTAAAAGACTAGGATCAGCATATGTGTCTTCAGTGGGGGGGGAGGTCGTGACATATGTGAAAAGAAATAAACTAACAATTATAGACATTTTGAAAGACAAAAAGGGAAGATATCTAATTTTGGTGGCCCAAGGAAATAACGGTAGAAAATATACAATCGTGAATGTCTAAGCACTCAATCAAGCTAGATTGGGAGAACTGCAGGAGATGTTCCAGATAAACTTTGACATAGAAGCCAAATATTTTTTGCTTGGAGTGGCCCCACCGCAAATCAATTCAACGAATAAAGAACTGTACCAATATGCGATGACACGGATTTTATTTGCAAAGAACTGGAAAGAGAAAAATCCCGATGTTAACAGACTGGATTACAAAAATGTACAAATACGCATCTATGGCAAAACTAACCAATTTGCTACAAAGAATGATGACAGATGACCACGCACAGAAATGGAAACTTTTTTACGACAGATATGTTTAGATTAAAAGCTGTTTATACATCTTTGCTAAAAGAAAAAGTCGTAGGCTCTTTGAAAGATTTAGACTAATGAAGGTATTTCAATTTGTATCTACGCTAGATAGTTTGGGGAAGATAATTATTACAAACACGGTTTTAATTTTGACAGTTTGTTTAGTTAGATTAACATAAAATAAGATTTGAATGCTCAGTTTAGATATGAGCCCAGCTATGATTTAATGTCTCATTGTTTTTGCCAATATCTTTTTCTTTCCCCCTACCTTTTTCTATTTCTGTAATCTCCAAAAACTGAATAATGTTTTTAAAAATAAAAATATATATATTGAGTCAGTTGGCTCCATTGACTGCATGGGATTTCGAGCAGGCAAGAGAAGGAGGCCCTAACCCCCAGTGCTGTACTTACATGTTTGCAGACTCTGGGAGTGAGGGAGAAAGGGAGGCAGAAAGCAGTAAAGGGAATGGGATGGATTTTTCTTACTGTGCTCCATGACATGTGGGAACTACTAGAAGCCACTCAGGAGCAGGTACAACAGCAGGCAAAAGATATCAGTGCCTTAAAACAGGGGTGGGGAACTTTTTTCCTGCCAAGGGACATTTGCCCATTTATAACATCATTCAGGGGCCATACCAGGCGTATATCTCCTGGCCGGGGGAGGAAGGGGGAGAGGCTAGGATTGCCAGGTCTCCAGCCACCACCTGGAGGGTGGTGGAGTCCCCGTCTTTGGAGGTCTTTAAGCAGAGGCTGGATGGCCATCTGTCGGGAGTGCTTTGATTGTGGGATCCTGCATGGCAGGGGGAGGGTTGGGGTCACTGTGGATGTGGGGGGAGGTAGTTGTTAATTTCCTGCGTTGTGCAGGGGGTTGGACTAGATGACCCTGGTGGTCCCTTCCAACTCTATGATTCTATGGACCCTAGGAGAGGCTATGCAGAGGAGGGAGAGAGGGAAGGAAGGAAAGGGAGGGAGGCTTCATACACACACACACATGAACACATGAGATTGGGGGAAGCCTTCTCAGCTTCTCCCCCTCCCCACTTTCACACATGCACTCACACATGCTTCCCACCCCTTCCCCACTTTCAAACACACACACACGATTGGGAAGCCTTCTCTCAGCTTCCCCCCACCCCACTTTCACATACGCACTCACCAGGCTGAGCTAGCGGCCCGTCAGGGAAACCTCAGCTCCCCCCCCACTCCACACACACACGCGATTGGGGGAAGCTTTTCGGCTCCCCCCCTTCCATACTTTCACACATGAACTCACCAGGCCATGCTAGTGGCCCGGCAATCACATACACATACAGGGGTGAGCAAGGGGAGGGAGAAGCCAACGGTAGCCAGGCGAGGGGGAGATGGTGAAACGAGCTCCCAGCACTCAGGCAGCTTCAAGCTGTGGGGGATCGCCCCACCTCACGGGTCACAAGCAAGCTCGGGGGGGAAGGATGGTTCGGGCCAGAATGGCTGGAGAACTCGCCTTTCTTGTTGGCCTTGGCCCAGGGGAGAGTGAGGGGAAGGCCCACTGAGCCGGTGGAGGGTGCGGCCAGCGGCAGGCAGGCGAGGAGGAGATGATGACTCAAGCTCCAGCGCCCAAGCAGTTTCAAGCTGGAGAGCGAAGGGAGGGCATGGCACGCCACCCACTCACCTGGAAACAGCCGGGGAGAGAAAGAGGAGGGGGGCTTCCGGCCAGGCGCATGTTTTGAGTGGAAGTTGTGTGTCTCTTCAGGAGCAGGAAGTGGGGAGAGTTGGGAGAAACAGCCTAACAATTACTTAGTCAGCATCAATTTTACACGTGTGCCTGCCAGCCAGCAATGCCCGAAGTGCCAAGGGGAGAGCCTAAATAGGGAGAGCTCGAGTGGCAGGGATTCTGGGAGCTCCCAGAATCGGCTCGAGGACCAGGGAAAATGATCTCGCAGGCCGGATCTGGCTCCCGGGCCTGAGGTTCCCCACCCCTGCCTTAAAAGATCAGCAGGCAATCCTGCAGGAAGCGCTGAAAGGTGCACAGGGTAGCAGACACCTGGCAGAGGAACGGACCACCACTATGGCCGTCCGTTTTGCCAAGCTGAAACATAGGAAGCAAGTGAGGAGGGGAAGTATGCCTAACCCTCGCAAAGTCAGAACGCTCATTGCTTCTCAGGACTGGGATCCAGCAACTTGGGATGGAGATATGTGGGATTCCAGTGAGGAGGAAGAGTGGACAGAGGGGGAGGAAGAAAATGATGAACTAGAAGTAAGACCTTTGGTTATTAATAAAGCTAAAGGACCACCTGGAGGTCAGGCACAGGTGAACTGAACCGTAAGGGACTTTGGCCAGCAAGAATGGTCAGAAATTGCCAAAAATGCTAGACAGCACCCATGGGAGCATCAGGGCCAGCCCAATCCCTTTTTCCATCTATCATTATATTTCTACACTTAATTCTACACCGTATTTCGATATATGATTCTTATATACACAAGTCTTGTTAATTACCAAATTAAAATAAAATCACCTAAATATAAACAATCTTAACCATATTTATTGTAGAAGGGTTGCCATTTCAGTTGATGTTCTTCATGTTGTCTTCCTTGTAACTGATCAGTAAGCTTTGCTATAGAAGCGAATTCCATCATTTTTGTAATACATTCTGTCAAACTGGGTATCTTTGTTTTTCCAATATCTTGCATAAATAATTCTCGCTGCGGTGGTCACATATTGAAAAAATTCTTTTTGTACAGCTCGTATCTGAGCTGGGATTATCCCCAAGAGCATAAATTTAGGATTTAAGTCAAAATTCGTCTGAAGAGTTGTCATGATCTCATTATGTATTTGCTTCCAGTATCTCTGAGCTTTTTTAGAAGTCCACCATTGATGAAAGAAAGTCCCTTCTGTCTCTGAGCATTTCCAACAATTTGCTTGGTTAGATTTATACATCTTTTGTAAGTCTGTTGGCGCGAAGTACCATCTATAAAACATCTCGTACCAATTTTCTCGGACATCCTGGGATCTGGAGAATTTTATTTCAGATTTCCACATTTTCTCCCACTCAGTCATAGGAATCATCTCACCGAAATTTTGCATCCATTTAACCATACATGTTTCCACTTGTTCCTCCGCCATCTCCATGGTTAATAACATCTTGTAGATTTTATATTACCAGTGATCTTGCGATTTCATTATTATTTGTTCAAAGTTTGTCAAATTGTCGACTGGGTGATAATCAGATTTTAACCCATGTACCACTTGATGATATGCCAGCCATGATATTTTGATATTTTCTTCTTTTAATTCCTTGAGAGATTTAATCTGACCATTCTTTTTTATTAAGTCTCTATACCTCAAAAAGTCATTGAATTTCTGACTCTCAAATTCCATATATGCTTCTGTTGGAGACATTAGTCTAGGAGCTTTCGGGCTAAGAGATTGTTTCAATAAATTCCATGTTTTAATCAAGTGGTAAAAAGTAGATTCCCGAGACACGATCTTTGGTAAATTCTTGATGTCTTTAGACCAAAGTCAGTAATGGAATCCTTTTTCCAGGGAGGCTTTCTCCAATCTAATTGTTCTACTTTCAGATTGAATTATCCAATCTGTCACGGCCAATAGTGCTGTGGCTTGATAGTACAGAAATAAATTCGGTAGTGAGAGTCCTCCTCTTTCTTTAGCATCTTGTAAAACCACAAATTTAACTAGATTTTTTTCCTTTCCAAACAAACTTATTGATACTTCTTTGCTATTTTGTTATCGTTGCTTTATTGATGTCAATTGGTAATGTCTGGAATAAAAAGTTCATTCTTGGTAAAACATTCATTTTAATTGTTGAAATTTGGCCTAGCCAAGATATTTGAAGTCTGTCCCATTGTTCCAAGTCCTTCTCTATTTTCATCCAAGTCTCTTTGTAATTTAGATTGAACAGTGAGTCATTGCCAACTGGGATTTTGATTCCTAAATACTTAACACGTTTTTTGGAATTGGGCATTGTAGAATCCCTGATAATTCTGATTTTTCTTTATTTATCAAATTGAAGGAAATCATATCAGTTTTTTGTTGATTTAATTTGTATCCCGAGTAGTAGCTGAATTGGTCAATTTGATGTTTTATTTCAGCCGTGGACTGCGTTGGATCTTGGCATATCAGTACTACATCATCCGCGTAACTCCTGAGTTTGTACTCCTGATCTTCATATTTAAATCCTTTAATTTTACCATTAAGTCTTATTTTATTGGCTAGAACTTCCATCTCCAGGTTAAACAGCAAGGGTGATAGGGGGCAACCTTGTCTTGTACCTTTCTTGATTTCAAATTTATCTGTTAACATTCCATTAATCAATAGTCTTGCTTTCTGTGTTTGATAAATTGCCTTTATCCCCATCATAAATTCTTTCCCACAGTCCAAATAGCGTAATACTGCGGTTAAGAAATTCCAAGACACGTTATCAAATGCCTTCTCTGCGTCCAAGAATAACATAACAGCCTTTTTCCAGGTCATTTTGATGAAATTCATGGCAGCAAGAACCATTGTCTTACATTGTCCTTTAGTTGCCTTTTCAGGATGAAACCTGTCTGATCAGGATGTATTATTTTTTGAACACATTTTTGAAGTCTCTCAGTTAAAATGGATGTTAAAATTTTATAATCCTCATTGAGCAAGGATATCGGTCTATATGCCTTCGTGGAGTGTTTCTCTTTTCGTCTTTAGGAATTAAGGAGATGTGTGCTTCTTCCCAAGAACCTGGTATCTGACCCTCTGTAATTATATCATTGTAGACTTTTTTTAGAGGTGGAATCAAAATATCTTGAAATGTTTTGTAATAAATGGCAGTCAATCCGTCTGGACCAGGAGCTTTATCTAGTTTCAGTTTTTTGAAAGCATCAACTAGTTCTTGGGTTGAAATCTTTTGATTCAGATTTTTTCAGTCATCATCAGAGAATTTTTGCAAATGTGCAGATTGAACATAGTCTTCTAAACCACTTTGATTGGTGTCAATGTTTTGATAAAGTTCTGAGTAAAATTTTTGGAAAACCTCTTGTGTGTCTTTATTGGATAAGCCATTTTCTTTTAAGGACCTCAATAATTCTTCTTTTTTCAGATTTACCAGGTTTATTAGCTTGTTCAAAGTATTTTTGTTTTACGAATCTCAACTTCTTTTGTAAGTCTTCAGATTCCTTTGTGGCAGTCCTAAATTTTAACTTAAAAATTTCTTGAAGGGTCTGTAGGAGATACCTTCTCATCGCCGCGCTTTTCTATTAGCTAGGGTTAATGCATTCCCATTTAGGATGCTCTTAGGCCGATACCTTCAGATCCCTAGACACAAATGCCTATGCACGTGCGGTTTAAATTTGTTGGATACAATTGACCACATCCTTTTAGATTGCCCCTTCTATGTGACTTTGCGGGATAAACTGCTATTTACTTTGCTCCAGTACAAGAGTTACAGGAGTAATGAAGTGAAATGCAAATTTCTTTTGAGTGATCATGATCCCAAAATTACGGCTACCATGGCTGAATTTCTTACAGGAGTTCTTAAAGAATAAGAAAAGTTTTATTAACCTGACTTGTAACTTATATGTATTGCCCTTTGGAGGTATATTGTTGTTGTTTTTTATCTCTGTCTTTTGGTATGCCAATAAAGGTTAATGAAATGAAATGAAGAGTCTGTAGGTCACCTGAAACATGGTGTTTCTCTTCTGGCGTAATTGTTGATATAAGTCATTTAGTGTTTGTTCTCTCTCTTTTTTCAATTTGGATGTTATTGCAATTAGTTTTCCTCTTATGTAAGCTTTACTCGTGTCCCATATGGTTCTATGCTTAACTTCAGAAGTCGTATTTGTCTCAAAAAAGAATTTCAAGTCCTTTTCACATTGCTCCAGTACATCTTTTCTTTGCAAAATATTATCATTCATCCTCCATCTTCTCAGTCCAATCCTAAGACTCTGCAAACTCAATTCCATAGGCTTGTGATCCACGTATGTTGCAGGCAAAATGTTGATTGCTCCTATTCGATTGAGTAAGGAGCTAGAAATCCAAATCATATCAATTCTCGAATATGTTTTGTGTCGATTTGAATAGTAAGTATAGTCTTTTTCTTTTCGATGTGTGTATCTCCAGGCGTGTATGAGTTTCCAATCTTCCATATATTGAATGACCACTTTCGGTAATTTTCCTCCTTTGTGTAGAATGTGGTGCGCCTGGTAGAATTGTTAGGACCTGCTCAGGGTTGACCCATGAGGATACTGTAATTCTTTTGGGACAGCTGGGTGATGTTCCAGGGGAGAGCAACCCCAGAACATGGTCAGCTAAAGAGAGGAAGGACCGGAGAGAAAAGGATTCAGATGAACCAAGAGGCCAGGTTACAAGGCAACAGATGTTTATAGAGCTTCTAGGAGGGTTGCCCAGTTTTTTTGCGCTGGTCGGAGGCATTCCTCTCAGGAATGCACTGAAAACAGTTAAGCTATCCCATAGTGGGAATTTATTGGGGTCACATAATTGGTTACCTGAGGCAAAAGAAACTCATGAAAAACATAAACCTAACTACCAAGACATTCAGGTTTGCCCCTAAGAAATACTGTATAAATGCAGTATTTCATGTGTTTGGATTTAAATGCTAAAACTTTAAATTCTCTTTGAGCACCCAAGTGTGTCTGCCTTTAAATCTTAAAACACAATGCAAAATCATTACAAAGTTTACACAACAATATGTTTTCCTCTTGTCCTGCATAAAAATCTACAAGTTTGCACAATACATTTCAAATTGAATTACATTCTATCCATCAGAATGAAAGAGGCTATTAACTTGTCTAGTCTCAGCAGACTTTATGATGCAACCAGGCCTGGTTTCAAGATATTATAGAAATCCGAAGACCTGGATAAGATTTATTTGGCAATACTGTTTTTATTGCCAGTTGAACATGAATCTGTGTAAAGTTGGACAAACATAACATTTTGAGTAAATGCTATATATCTGTTGTATATAACTCTGCACCTGCTTACTTCTTGGGAGCCAATCCCATGGAAATTCTGATATAACTCTAATAGCCTTAAACAGGCTGGAAAGATAAACAGCCAAAACATAGAGAGTGACATGCTATTTTTTCATACCATGCACAATTTCTATAAACAATGGTTGGAATTCAAGCATAAATTATACTCATTTGAATTCAAGCAGAGAAAGGTGCATCAATGGAATGTTAAAACAAGCTTATCTCAGCATGTGAGTTCCCTCGGTGTTTTAGCAATTGCTTCTTATGCTTCCTGTATATGTTACACATACACTGATGGACTCCGTTAACCATATAGTTCACAAGACATATGGCTGGAAAAGTGCTCCATCAACTCACGTGCAGAAGAGGGGGCAGAGAAGAAAGAGTGAAAGGGAGAGTATATCATACACAGACATATATATACACACATGTACATGGTGAAAGGGAAGCAGAAGAAAATTGAGAGGAGGGAAAAATAGAGAGATAAGAAAGAAACCACTGGCACTAGGAGTAGAATAAAAGTTAATGAAAGTGGAAAAGAGAAATGGATAAAAGGATAAGGGATAAGAGGACGGGTTCTCTTATGGATTAAAAATTGGTTAAATGACAGGAAGCAAAGAGTAGGAATAAATGGACAGTTTTCACAATGGGTCCCACAAAGATCAGAATTGGAGCAGATACTATTTAATTTGTTCATAAATGATCTGGAACTAGGTGTGAGTAGTGTGGTGGCCAAATTTGCAGATGACACAAAATTATTCAGGATGGTGAAAACCATGGATGACTGTGAAGAGCTCCAGAAGGATCTCCACAAATTGGATGAGTTGGCAACAATGGGGTAAATAAAGTTCAATGTTGGTAAGTGAACATTGGAACAAAAAATCCCAACTTCAAGTATAGGCTAATGGGGTCTAAACTTGCTGAGACAGAGAGGGGAAAAGATCTAGGGTTTGTAGTAGATAGCTCAATGAAAGTGCCAAGTGTGCTGCGGTGAAAAAGGCAAAATCTATGTTAGGGATTATTAAAAGGTAAAAGTCCCCTGTGCAAGCACCTGGTCATAGGGTGACATCACATCCCAAAATTTACTAGGCAGACTTTTTGTTTACAGGGTGTTTTGCCAGTGCCTTCCCCAGGATCATTAGGAAAGGGATTAAAAATAAAGCAGTTGATATTATAATGCCCCTGTACAGATCCATGGTGCAACTTTATCTGGAATGTGTACATTTCTGGTCACTGTATCTCAAAAAGGACATAGAGCTGGAAAATTACTGAAGAGGGAAACCGAGATGGTTAGGGGGTTGGAACACCTTCCCTATAAGGAAAGACTGAAGAGTCTTGGACTTTTCAGTTTAGAAAAGAAATGATTAAAGGAGACACAATAGAGATTTACAAAATTATGCATTAGGTGGAGAGAGCTGACAAAGATAAGTTTTTCTCCCTCTCCCAAAATCCTAGAACTCAAGGGCATCCAATGAAGCCGAAGGGCAGTAAATTCAGGATGGACAAAAAGAAATATTTCTTTACACAGTGAGTGACTAAAATGTGGAATTCACTGCCAGAGGATATAATGATGGCCACAGGCATAAACAGCTTTAAAAGGGGATTAGAAGAAGAAGAAGAGTTGATTTTTATATGCCCGCTTCCACTACCACTTAAGGGAGACTCAAACCGGCTTACAATCACCTTCCCTTCTCCTCCCTACAACAGACACCCTGTGAGATAGGTGGGCTGAGAGGACAAAGAGAGCTGTAACTTGCCCAAGGTCACTCAGCTGGCTTCGTGTGTAGGAGTGGGGAAACAAACCCAGTTCACCAGATCAGAGTCCACCCCTCCAAGCCACCGCTCTTAACCACTACACCATGCTGGCTATATAGATTCATGGTGGCTAGGTCTATGAGTGGCTATTAGCCATGGTGATCTTTCTGTTGGGTACTAGATGGCATTGTTGTTGATCAGGTTAAGAAGTTTGTTTTTCTTAGTAGTCTCTTTTTTTGTAATCTGAGCTGGAACCTCCGTCAAAAGGCTGTATCTAATAAAATCAAATCTGGTGTTGGGGTAATTGTTAATTATTTTATACCAAAGGTGGAAAATATATCCCTGGAGCTGTTCAAGTTTTTAATCTAAAAAATATTCCAATTATTCTTTTTTGGTGCTGCTATTTGGTGCTATATTCTGCTAATGAATCTATAGATGATCTTCTGCTTCAGTTTTTACAGAGGCTGTTAAATGCCCCTCGGTGTGTTGCTGGTGTTATCCTTCATTCTAACAGCGCATTCCTGAGAGGGAGGGAGCTGTGCTGGGGGCATGAGGGGTGGAACCATGGTGCAGTAGGGCTGGCTCCTAAGTAGTTTGCTGCTCTGGGGGTCAGCCATGTAAAAATGCAAAAAAGCAGAAAATAAATGGGTGGCACACAGTGGCGTGGGATTGCCGGGGTTTTGGGGGCAGGGTCGAGCAACCAGAGTGAGTGTGGGGAGGCTGACATCTGGGGGGCGGGGCACTGCTGAGGTGGGGAGGAGCATGGGATTGGGTGGTAGGTGTGGGCATGGCTTGATGGACGTGGCGAAGAGACGAGGGTCTTGAGTGCTTGCATGTGGGTCAATGGGCTTTTTGGCGGCAAAGGTTTTTGGTGGCAAAGGTGGGCATTCCCGGCCTGAAAGAGCCTTAGGAGACGGCCTAGCCAGTAGACTGTCCCCAGGACCACCCCTGCAGATGTCAGTGGCCGCTTCTGCACCTCTGGGGCACTGGCACGCCCCTTGCGTAGGTGCGGCCCCGCCTTCCCCCTCCACTGCCTGCTGCGGGAATAACTTGACTTACACCGGTGCCCAGGCCGTTTGCACCAGTGTAAATGCTGTTTGTACTGGCGAGAGAAACAAAATATGCCAAAGAGCATTTTATTAGAATCCTATTACCCTCAATATTTGGAAAAGTTTTGACACTGACTACCCTTTTGTGTGCCCATAATCAACATATGGGACTTCTTTTGACTATGCAAATGATATCTGTGCATGGGAAATTTTGCCCAGAATGAACAGATATTAATCATTTTTGGTAACTAGGAAAAACATAGTGGCATCATAAGCAAAGTTACACCTTTCTAAGACCATTGATTTAAATGGACTTTAGAAGGGTTGTGACTCTGCTTGGGATGACACTAATAGTCACATAAAGAATACTCCCATGTGACTTGTATTTAAATGTGTCCTGAATGTCTCAAAATTGATACATTTTCATAATATGCTTCTGATTCCAGTCATAAAAGTGTTGTTTATCACTGTTTCAAACTCGAAATGGTTTTTTTGTCAGAAATGTTTCTAGCCCTGTAAATCCCTGTAAAGTCTAGATACATATATTTCTCAGTCCCACTTATTTAACAAATCCTGCAAGCAAGGGTATGACAAACTTCAAAAAAAGGCCTAAAATGATGCTTGCTAGGAAGCAAGAGCTTCATTCTTTAAAAGAAGGCTAGTATCCTTTTTAAAAGTCTTTGTCATTATTACCTGTAGTAGCCTGGACAGAGGAATTTTTTTTCTTTATATCATGGCAAGAAGAACCAAAGTGTTTGATCCTTGAACTCTCATTTCACATCGAAATGCTGCTAATATAGCAGATTTGACATCTTCTGCTTGGAACACAGAGAAAGAAACAGCAGGCATATCAAATACACCTTAGGAGAAGTTCAACTAATGTCAGCAGTGCAGTCCAAAGCAGCAACGTCTTTCTGTCTCAACACCATGTTGATGCTGCTTCCTGGTGTATCTGCATCTCACATCTAACTTTAGAGATGCTTACATTTGCCATGTTTCTGAACATGTGCCCGACTCACATGGACTGTGTGAAACAGCAATGGCCTCTGTGCATTAAAACAACAAGAGCTTATCTATTGGACAAGTGATATATTAAGCCTAACAAGCTGAGAACAAGTCCTGAAAGAGACTTTCCTGTAGTTGCTGTTATCTCTAGGGAAGATATTGGTGATACTGCTGCTGTTAGGTGATCCAGGCATAGTGACTCAGCAACACTTTGAAAACTGGTGAGCACAGAGGCACAGGAAGAAGGATATATACACAATTGTAAATGCTACTCATTAAGACTGATCTTGGCTGTATAGCAGGGGTGGGGAATGTCAGGCCCGGGGGCTGTTTAAGGCCCGCGAAATCATTTGGTCTGGCCTTTCGTGGGTCCTGACAGATCTCTAGCTAAGAAGGATCTAAGACTGGTGATCCACCTCCTCCCACGGACAGGAATAGCCTTTGTTCAAGGCAGATGTGAGTTTGTTTTGCTGAGAAAAAGAACCTTTTCCCCCCCTTGCAGAAGAGTCATTAGATATGGAGCTGCTAGGACTGCCCAAGAAACTGTGTTAAACCTTTCCCACCCGGGCCATGGAGAAACGTATTCCCTCTGTACTACAAGAGGGTGGGGGCAGAAGTGGCAACAATGGAGGGGTTAAAGGAGGCAGGGCCAGAATGCTCGGGGGTGGGGGCGAGTTCTTAGCCAGTGTGTCCTCATTTCATCCCTGCAGGCGGAGGTAGCAGGAGCCGGCTGTAGAATCCAGCCCTGACCATGCGGAGCAGGAGCAACTCTGGCATGCAGTTGGACGGCTACGCCCGGCTGGTGAAACAGACCATCCTGTGCTACCAGGTGGGCAAGTGCACCACTGGTTGGATGCCTGCCTGCTTTCCTGCATGCAGGGGGGTGTCCTCTGGGGTAGCTGCTTGCTTAGGGCTTGGTCGGCTAATTTTTAAGTTGATAATTTTGTATGGCCAGAGAATGATGTTATAAATATCCAAATGGCCCTTGGCGGAAAAAAGGTTCCCCACCTGTTCCTTTGCATATACGCCTTAGATCTCTCTCTGCAGAATTGGAAATAATTTGCATAAGGATAACGACATGCAAAAATGAAGAAAACACTAAAAATAAATGAAACTCAAAGAGCAAAGAGAAATTTTTTTCTTTGAATGCATAAAACGTTGAACCCAAGGGATCATAAAAAACAAGAAACAGATTTGTGAAGCTTGGAGAATGATTTAATAACCCTGGAAAACTGACACAGTCCCTTGCTCTTGAAGTGATTCTAAATAGCTGTTGAATCACCCATAATAGTAGCAATATTGCAGGGAGATAATAATCATGACAATGAATACCAGATGAGTGGACAGGCAGGAAATGGCAGAATGTGAAGCAAAATGAAATGCAGGTGGGAACCAAAGCACAATAATGTTCTAACTAGCAGAACTGAAACTGGGCAAAATCATAAAGGAGTGCAGAGCAAGAGGATTTAATAGTCAAACTGAGTGGTGAGTGAATGCTCTCCTTATGAAACATTGTCTGGTGCTTCATGAGTAAACTGCTTGCCAGGCTGCAATGGCCACAGCTTCTTCTTACTTCCTAGTAAAGGAGCTGTTCTTTGGGCCAAGGCTCCCTGAACTGGAAGTAGTGGAACAAATTGTGTTACTTTCCTTTGAAGTGTCTTAGTGTGATATGCACAAATTCTAGATGGAAAGATGTGATCCTTGGTAGTGACAGTGATTTGAGAAAGTTTCAAGAATGCTTTATTGCAGGGATCCCCAATATGGCACTGATGAGTGCCACGGTGCCTGCCCATGGTTTCCTAATGCCTATTTGCTTATTTAATGAAGCATCTTTTTATTTATTTATTTTATTTAATGTATACCCCGCCCTCCCCAGCCAAAGGCAAGATACAGGGGCTGGACCCTTCCAGGAGGAACGACCCCCTGAGAGTGGACAATTGTACACAGAGCTGAATGAGTATTCTCACTAAAAAGTCAGTTTTCCTCTCTTCTGGGGGCAATACTGCTTGATTCCTTTTTTTTTTTTTTTTGAGAAATTTCTTTTAAAGAGGAAATACGCAGAGAGACCTCTGTGTGAGTGAAAGAGCTTGATTTCTGTTTAAAGTGCTAAGTGCAAAGGTGGAAGACAGCTGTTGTGTTAAGAGGAATTTTGGGGAAATTTAGAATTCATATTGAAAATCTGGTTGGTAATTCTGGTACGAGGGCTCAGAGATTTTTGCAGGAAGGGCTATAGGGCCATCTGTTTCTCTCGCTCTCTTTTCTTGGAAACCCCTGCAAAAGACATGGTTTTCTTAAATGGTTAAGAAAAAACCCCAGCTGTGGGTCAGATCCAGCTATGGGTCATCTATCATTTATTCAGTCTTTTTTCCCCTTCTTCTTTGATTGAGTGACGCGCTTACTGAATTGAGGGAATGAGGTTGATGTTGTTTACCTCGATTTCAGTAAGGCTTTTGACAGGGTTCCCCATGACGTTCTGATGGGTAAACTAGAGGACTGTGGACTGCTGGACAAACACTTGTCAGGGATGCTCTAGGCTGAATCTGCATTAAGCAGGGCATACATAAGAAAGGTCATGCTGGATCAGACAAAGGTCCATCAAGTGCAGCAGTCTGTTCACACAGTGGCCAACCAGGTGCCTCTAGGAAGCCCACAAACAAGACAACTGTAGCAGCATTATCCTGCCTGTGTTCCACTTAGTATAATAGGCATGGTTTTTTTGATCCTAGAGAGAATAGGTATGCATCATGACTAGTAGCTATTTTTACTAGTATCCATAAACACCCCTCTCCTCCATGAACATGTCCACTGCCCTCTTAAAGCATTCCAAGTTGGCAGCCACCACCACATCCTGGGGCAGGGAGTTCCACAATATAAATATGTGCTGTGTGAAGAAATACTTCCTTTTATCTGTTTTGAATTTCTCACCCTGCAGCTTCAGCAGATGCCCCATGTTCTAGTATTATGAGAGAGGATAAAAACCTCTTCCTGTCCAATCTCTCCATACCATGCCTATTTTGATAGACTTCTATGATGTCTCCCCTTAACCACCTTCTTTCCAAGCAAAACAGCCCTAAGCTTTTTAACTGCTCCTCTTAGGGCAGTTGCTCTAATCCCCTGATCATTTTAGTTGCTCTTTTCTGCACATTCTCAAGCTCTGTAATATCCTTTTTTAGGTGTGGTGACCATAACTGTACACAGTATTCCAAGTGTGGTCTCACCATAGATTTGCACAAGGGCAATATGATAGCAGCAGTTTTTTTCTCTATTCTTCATCTAATTTTGGCCAGTTTGAATTTGCCTTTTTCACAACAGCCACACACTGGGTTGACATCTTCATTGAGCGATCCACTACCACTCCAAGATCCCTCTCTTGGTCTGTCGCTGCCAGCACAGATCCCATCAGTGTATATGTGAAGTGGGGATTTTTTTGCCCCAATATGCCTCACTTTACACGTGTTCACATTGAATGTCATTTGCCATTTTAATGCCCATTCTTGCAGTTTGTAGAGATCCTTTTGGAGCACTTCACAGTTTGATTTTGTTTTAACCACCCTGGATGACCCACCAGACCGTGCGCACTTCAACTACTGTTACCACAAGACTCGCATACTCATCGAGAGGGCCTTTGGGCAACTCAAGATGCATTTCTGCTGCCTCCACCATACGGGGGGCCATCGGGCAATGCAGCTGGAGCAGGTGAAGAAGCTGTTTGGCATCTGCGCCATGCTCCACAACATTGCACTCTGCCAGGGCCTTCCCCTCCTCCCGCCTGGCCCCACTGAGGGCCCTTGGAGGGGATGGGCAAGGGCCCCAAGGAGGAGGTGGGTGATGGCAGACATGACCTCCTTGGCCACCTCGCCAGGGAGCGGGTGCAAGCAACTTTGTGGCAGGAGGTGGAGGAGGCGTGACCTTTCCAGGGGCTTGGGCCCATCAATGGGAGCATGCCTGACAGGGGAGGGATGGCCACCATGTGGCAGGGAGGCCGGCCTCCCTCATGAGACATGGACGGCCCGTCGACCCATGTCCACGGGCAGCATGGGCCATATTGCTGACAGAGCGGAGGCTAATAATGGCTGGAGGCGGAGTATCTAATAAAGCTGGGTCTTGTGTCCACTGCTACAGGAAATTGTGTGCCTCTAGGGAGGATGGGCCCCTCATGGCCGCTGTCACCTGTGAGCAGAGGGGGGGGTTGGCCTCGAGGCGCTGTCAGCGGGAAGCAGGTGAGGAGGAGCCGGAGAGGCCGTGAGAGGAGGAGAAGGGGCCGAGGCATCCCCTCAAGAGCCCCTATCTGGCTCAAAAGACACTCTTAGTGAAGAGCAGGCCAGAATGGCATGGGGCGCCCCTTTAGGGTGGGGAGAGGCCCTGCATCACCAAGATGCGGCAACACTTCGATCACAACCAGGGCTCAGGGCGCTTGGGCAGGTGCGCACCAGAAAGTGGATGAGTAAGGTGCAAAGGGGACTGGCACCAGCTGACAGTCACCACACCTCCTCCACGAGGATGGGCTTCTTCCACCCCAGATGGCCCAGAACCCCCAGATTATTCCCCACTGCACATGACGCAGATAGTGATGTGGGTTGAGGGAGGGAATAGACACAAGGGCCGACCACGGAGGAACCTGTCACCACAAACCCTTGTCGGAGTTCCCAGCCCCCAGGCAACCACCCAACCCCCCTTCCCCCATCCCTATCCCTCCACCCATGCAGCTCCTGACTCCTCCCGATCCCTCTTTCCAAAAATACACCATGTCACGAGATATGGGGTTTTCCTGGAGCAGGCTGCTCGCTTTATTGGGTCCCATTGAGGAGGAGATCAATGATGAAGTGAGCGCAGCGAAGGGGAACCGCGCAGTGAAGGGGAACCGCGCCACCCACAGACTACAGGGAGCTCAGGAGAGGGGCCGTCCATCCATCCGTGGTGGGAACTGAGGGATGCCAGCATCATGGGCCAGGCCTCTCTGGGTAGGGTGCGTGGGTGGGAGGAGGGGTCCGAGGCCAGAGGGAGACAAGGGGAGGGGAGCGTTGTCGCCTCTACATGGAGCCAGCAGTGACGTCAGTTGGCATGAAGGAGACCCTTGCTGCCCCATCACCAACAAGCCGCCACTGTAGCCATGCCACCCTCCCTTGAGAGGGCTGTCACCCAATGATGGAAGATGCCCTGTAGTGGGAGGGGAGCGGTCTGCACTGTAAGCCTTCGCAGGTCGTTGGGTGAGGGGCTGGCACTCCTGTAGACAGAAGAAACACATAGCTGAACGACTGGCCCTGGGATGGCAAGACCATGCATGGGGCCCCCAACCCTCTCTCCTCAGGCTATGCCCCCACCTTCCCTCACGGGACTCCTCCATATCCCCTCTGATGGCAGTGGTGTCAGCATCCTATGGCCAGGCACTGGGGGAGCCAGGGGTGGTCCAGTCACCATCTGAGGACACCGTGGTCTGGCAAGAGGCGCAGCCAGCCAGACCTCTCCTTTCCCTCAGCATGCGTAACCACGCTGTCCCCTGCTGGGCTCGTCGCAGCTGACCCACAGCCAGCAGCCTCCTCACCCTGCAATGGACAAGCAGCCGTCATGAGGGGCTGGGTGGCATGAGCTCTCCCACTCCCCAGGGGTGTGCCTTACATAGAACTCACAGGGCAGAAGAGGTGTGGCTGAGAGATGGAAAGGAGAAGCACTCACCATGGGCGGTGGGACCTTAGCCGCCACAGAGTCCTCTGCGGGCCATTCCCTGATGGGATGGGACAGACCCCTATCTGAGGAGGGATGAGGAGCTGCCCTCCCCCTCAGCCACAGCCCATTTCCCCCACGGGTCAAGCCCTCCTCTTCCACCCAGACCTCTACCAGAGCTCCACGACCACCCATCTGGCGACTCATGGTGGGCCTGTGCTTGTTGTGACGGCCTGCGCTCCCACTTGTAGAGGTGTTTGTGAGGGAGGAGCCTCCCATTTGGGGGACTCGTTGAGGCTTGAGGTGAATGGGCGCTGCAGCGGGGTCAACGTGCAGGCGAACAGGCGGCCCCTTGTAGCAGCCCAGCAGGCCCTTCCACACATCCTCGAATTCTGACCAAACGTCATTGAGAGCGGTCTGGCTGATGCGGTGGATGCCGCTGATGTGGAGGCCGAGAGGCGGAAACCAGTCAAGCCCCAGGAGACTTGCGCGAGGACCCTCGACCACGATGAGGTGAAGGCGGCCGGAACGGTCCTGGAATCGGACAGGCACATGGGCCTCCCCCCGGACTGGCACCCGACGCCTCTGATAGTCCCAAATGGTGACGCCAGATGGTTGCAGCTCAGGGAGGGAGGTGGCATGACGGGCCAGGTCGTGGTACGTGTCCAGCAATATAATGGAGAGAGCCGAGCCAGAGTCCACTTCCATCTCACAAGGCGCGCCGCCAATCTCGATGACGATGGAGACCTTGTCTGCCCCGTGCACTTTGTGGAGGGAGATGCTGTGCTGCTCGGAATCGCGGCGACCCCGGTGGCCGATGACAGGCTCGTCGTTGTCCAAGTCGTGGACGGGTCGCAGGCCACCATCTTTCTTGGCTGGGTGCAATGATCGTCCCTTTGGCTCCGAGCAGCAGACCTTGGCAATGTGGCCGACCCTTCCGCAAGCCCGGCAAGAGGCGTCGCGGAACCGGCAGGAATGGCGGTTGTGTCACTCTCCACAGCTTGTGCATGGGCGGTCTGTGGCACCCTGTGCCCAGCGCCCCAGGAGCCCCCTTGGTTGCTCAGCTTGTGAGCCTCGTCCTCGTCGCTGGAGGCCGCATCGCTGGCACTCTCATGGTGGACTGGAGCCGGAGCACGGGGAGTCGGTGTGGCCCGGTCACCCAGACGGCTGGGCCGTGCGGAGGACTCGGCCATGGTGGCTTCCTCGATGGCCACGGTCAGTGCAACGTCCTTCTTGGCCAGGAGCTGGCGGCGCAACTTTTAGCTCCGCAGGCCGAACACGAAGCGGTCACACAGCCGGTCGTTGAGATTCGGGAACTCGCAGGAATGGGCGGCAGTGTGGAGCGCGGCTATGTATCCAGCTGCAGATTCCCCGGGTTCCTGGTCCCGCAAGTGAAACGCTAAGCGGCGGGTGGCCCAAGTCGGCTGGGGGTTGAAATGGTTCCCCAACGCTGCCATGATCGCAGGAAATGGTGTCACATCCAATTCGGCGGGGGCCAGCAGGGACTGAGCGAGCTCGAAGGTCTGGGGCCCGCACAGGCTGAGGAAGGTGGAGCGTTTCTTCCCGACATCGGTGATGTCATTGGCGTTGAGGTAGAAGGCCAGCCGGTTCGCGTAGCTCTTCCAGGCGTTAGGTTTGGAGGGGTCAAATTATTCCAGAGACCCCCGGGACACCATCTCAGCGAAGTGTTGCGTCTCTGCTGTGTTGAAGTGAATTCAGCAAGGCGAGCCGGCCAGTCCACCGGGCACTGTGAAGTCACAGAGATTCGCAGGAGATTTCAGCTAGAGTGATTTCGGTAGCAAGCCGGACTGCCTACCTGCCTTCGTCACCACTGTGAAGTCCGTGTGGGGAGGACACACGGGGTCGAGACGGAGTTCCAACAACAACACTTTATTGTAGAACAGAACAGAACTGGGAAGTGTA
This sequence comes from Euleptes europaea, assembly GCF_029931775.1. NCBI lineage: Eukaryota > Metazoa > Chordata > Lepidosauria > Squamata > Sphaerodactylidae > Euleptes > Euleptes europaea. Next base: position 2,793,444 of record NW_026612049.1, read on the forward strand.
CAACCAGGCCCTGCTTAAATGCTCCCCTGGACCAGGCCCTGCTTAAATGCTCCCCATGAACAAGCTTCTCAGCTCTTTCACTGTTAGTTTGTTCCTTGATTGTGTGTGTATTCTTTAATGTCTATTTTACTTGAAACAAAGGATGGGGGGAAATGAAGCCATTGAAAAGCAAGAAGAGTCAGTGGAAGTGTTTTATCACTTTAATACCATTTTGCATGAACATTATGCCTAGTAGTCCCCTTACTTGGACAAAACTATAGAGAGTGCCACATAATTAAAATAATTATTGCTGGGAGTGCCACATAATTAACTTTTTGATTGGATTCATTAAACTGAAATAACCCATTGAGACTATTGTGTTTAGACACAAGGATGCATGAACCTGTTGAGTTCCAATTCTTTTGGATTATTCTTTTTTTCTAGACTGATATGCATGTAGTTGATGGGCAAACTGAAACCTATGTTCTGAGTTCCTTTCATTGGTAAACCTCTATGCTGAGTTCCAGAAGTTCAAGGTTAATTTGGTAAATTAGATGCTTCATGGTTTTAATGTATTATTTGTTCCTTATCCTGTTGCTAAACTGCTGACTGTTCATGATGAGACTGTTTCCCTTTTTCTGCTACTTGATTTCTTTGTTGCCTGAGAGACCCTTCTGTTAGCAGGCCATTCACAATTGAATTTTTCCCTGTCTTCATTCCACCCTAACTTTTCTGTTGCTCTTTAGCCTTTATCTGTTGTGCTGAAAAGCTTCTTTTTCTGTGTCTCTTTTTCCATGTATATTGTAATTCACGTGGACATGGATAACCATTCCCCTCTTTACCTATACCCTGTTCACTTGCAAAGGCTGAAGTGTTAAAATCCTTTCTGGGGCTCTGCCCTGCTCTGTCCTGAACATCTTAATTCTCTTCTTCATTCTCTCCTTCATTACCCTCCTTACCTTTCCCCCTTGAAAACACACCAAAGGCTTTTTCAATGTAACATTAACCTGAATTTTTAATAATAATTACAGATATTGTGAATTGTCTTTGACTTAGATTTGAGCCCTTTATTCAGGCTGCAGATTATCAATTCCATCTATCACTCAAGATTCTGGTATGGTAATCCAATTGCATAACGTGTCCTGGTAATCCATGGGTTCAAGGATAAAGTATTGTGGATTCCTTCCCTCAGCCATTAGTTGCAGTGCCTTTTAATTCTATTTGCCCAGGCACCCCCAAACCCTCTACCAGCTCATCTGGAGGAACCTAAAATATCCTGCTTGGCCCTTTAAAAGCAATTGGCTAATTCTGCAATATCCTAAGAGAGTGTGTATAGGTCAGCAGCAAACAGCAAATGCTTAGCTTATGTAAGCTACACTGTCACCCCCTTCCCTTAAATGGAATGTTTCCAGCCCTGACCAATGCTGCCCCATGCCTCATTTGGCAGAAGGGGACAGGGCAGACATATTCACAGCTGTTAATGCCATGGATATCATCTTCTATTTCCTTTGAGTCAAGAAAAAAGAATGGATCTTCGGAGTTCATTCCAAAAATTATTTTATTCTTTTCTGTCGAAAACAAAGTGCATGAATGAACCGAAAGAACCTTTCAGAAACAGTAAAACCTTTTCCACTTCTAAACATTTTATAACTGTACTAGCATAAAATAATGCTAACTTTGCATTCCATAATCTCTGTGCTCATTGTTGTTAATGTTCTGATGCAATCTTGCTTTATGTTTGTATGTATACCTTCATTTCCTCCAGTTCTCTCAACACAGCATTTCATTTTTCTTTCTTCTGTTTGGTTAAAAACAGAAAACATTGCCAATATTTGCTAACACATTGCCGTAAAAATGTGATTTAAAATGTTTCCTTTTAATTTTTAAAAGCTTTTAAAATCTCAGTAGGATGAGGCACTGCATTTTCAAATATTTTAATCACATTATTTTGTATTTAAGAGGGGGAAAGGGACAGTTTTGGAAGGAGGACTGTATGGCATTGTACTTCGATGCGGTCCCTACCCTTCCCAAACAGTGCCTTCCCCAGACTCAACCTCAGAATATCCAGGAATTTCCCAAACCATAGTTGACAACCCTAGCTGTAGAATGCCTTTACTTTGCACTGTAGCCCAAGTGAATCCGAACATCACATTTCTTTCGCCTTCATACATAAAATAAAATTACTAAGCTCTCACTCACTCAATTTCTCACGAATTTCATTCGTGCGTTTGCATTTTAACAGGGATCAAGATATCGAATTTCAGGATTATTAGTTAGAAAGCAGATCAGCTTTCTTAAAGAAGCAATATTCAGGTTGTTTGAGCTCTGGACGTAAGTATGACATATGCCCCTTGCAAATTGCCCTTATTATTAGTTTTAGTAGCTAGTTGCTAATGGATTTTTTGTCCTTTCAGACACAACCATTTTGGCTCCTAGCTGCTAACAAAGCTGCTCAGTGTCTCGTTGGTATCCCAGGGCTCAGCCGTTTTTTAATGAAAACTCCTTTCTTCTGTTTTCAGTTTTTCCTTGCACTTCTGAATTGCTGCAGTTTGATGTTTAAAATTTCTGGAGTTCTTCCAAAAGGGCCGCTTTCTCCCCCCACTTTTTCTGCGGCACATTCTTTTTTGCCTTTTTTTTATGTTCTAAGATTTGTGCTAGCAATTCAGTGCTCTATCACCCGCAGTGATCTAGTTTTAAAAAGCCTAAAAGAATGTGCCATGGATAAAGGTGTGTGTGTGGGGGGGAGTGGTGCTCTTAGAAGTGGCAAGAGCACTTCAGAGTGCTTTAGAGACCACTCATAGATGGATTGAAATGAGCTGTATGAAATGCCTGTCTCTGTATCGCTTTACTCAGAAACAGGCCAACAAAGGATGACATCTGGTTTGGAATGGTAATCTGAAAGGGCCATTGTTGCATTATGGAGCATACAGGACATAATAAAAGTTGCTCACTAGCTCTCATCTCTGTGAGCTCCACACTGGTTGAATCTTGAGCTGTTTCTCACATGGACTCACAGAGCATCCTGACTTTTAAGGGCGAAAGCCCTTAGGAAGCCGGGAAGGCGCTGTGCTGGCGTTGGGGCCCTCCACGCCCCAACGCCATGGGCTTCTTATGCTGGTGTTAGTGGCCCCAGCATTGGCGTGGAGGCCCAGATGCCGGTCTCTGGATGCCGCTGCGGCAGCACCGCCCCGGAATAGAGAAGGGAAGGCCTGGGGAAAAAACAGAAAAATTGGGGGGGGGAACAGTTTTCCCCCCATTTCCCCCCATTTTTTTCCAAAGCGTTTGGTGTAAAGTGTAAAGGCCTGCACAGGCATTCTGGGGGGGGGGGGTATTCCAGTGTCTCAGGAGGCATTCCTGGGGCATTCTGGGGGTAGCAGCTGCCATTAGGCAGCCTCCTGTCCCCTTTCAGCCCCAGACACCAGCACCAAGAATGGCATTGCTGTTCCTCCTTTTTTGCAGACACAGCCTCCCTATTCTCTATGGCGCTTTTTAACATGAAAAAGCCGGTTAAAGGCTTTTTTTGTGCTTTTGGTGTGCGGGGAATTTCTTAGGAGGTGACGCGGCAGTGCCTCTTCCCTGCCATCCCAGCAAGCTGAAAGCTCAGGAATGGGCTGTCAGTGTCTTCTTCCTCTCCTCCCTCTTGTTCCCAGAAGTGGATGCTGTTATAATACTCTGGATTGATGTTTCATTACTCATGACCTCTTCTTCTGTCACGCCTCCCTGGCGCCGCCGTCGCCCCCGGGGTCTCTGCCTTGGAGGAGGACCTGGCCGGAGGAGCCTCCTCGGCCTCAGACCAGTCTGAGGGGGAATCGGAGCTTGCCTCCCCCTCGGATGCAGCCAGGTTGCTCTGAGCCAGCACGGCTCCTACCACCTAGTGCTGCTGCTACTCCTCCCCGGCCAAGGCTCCTCTCTGGCCTTATATCCCCTCCAGGCCAGAGAGGTCCCGCCCCTTCCTCCCTTAGCCCCGCCCCCGACCTTCTCAAATAAGGGCTCCAGCCGGGTCACCTGGCTGCCTCTGAGGTAGCTGGCCGGCCCGCCCTCATTTGCCCCGCCCGCACTCGTCCGCAGCTCAGCTGTTGAGCGGGGCGGGGTGCAGGAGCGCGCGCAGTCTCTGCCGCGGCCGGCGCCGCGGCTGGGTGCTTGCTGGCGTCATCCCCTGGAGGCCCTGAAGGAAAAAAACAGGGCTGAAGCGCGGTCGCCACGCCGGCTGCCGGCGGGGCTGGCCACCCCACTCTCGTCTTCCCTCCCTCTGACGGTGAGTGGCACCCCCCCTGCATGGTCTGGTGGGGTGGTTTACGTCCCGGGCTGCGCGGGGAGGGGCTCGTCCCGGGACATCTTCTTTATCCCCACCTCGTCTTCTTTGGAAGAAGGTGCCTTGTTTCATATTTCTGGCATTTTGCTCTTATGTTCTGATCCATTCTGGAAAAAATGAGGAAAAAAGAGAGTGGCCTCCCTAATCATACCCTTCTTTTAATAGGTTTCTTTTCATCAGATGAGTGATATTTCCCTGACCTATTCATTGTAAGCACTTACAATGAACACAACAAAATAGACATGTAGGACAGAATTTTAAAGAAATTTTTTATAAAAAATAACAAGCACCACATTGTGTAGGATAATTTATGTGGTGTTATTCTATTCCTGATGATGAGGTGCCTTTATATATCCTGCAAGCATGACTTTGGGTTGTCACCCAAGTTAATTTTCCATTTCCACTGACGACAATCCACTTATCATGTTTTATTCCCATGTTTCTCTTTCCCAGAAAGTAGGACATAATATTAACACACATCTCTTTTAATTTTGCTATATTCTAATGTTCAGTCTTTTAAATTAGAATAACTCCTTGCATCTCAGCAACAAGATGAAATACCAATACCAATATTTGTGATACACTATTTTTAGTGTATTTTTAGTATTAATCATTTGAAAAGCAGTTACATTATAATTGTTGTTCACAGAATGCAGAAATTCCACAGTCCTTCCAGATTGGTCTGACCTGCTTATATTATGGAGGTTGGTTATTCACAAGGATCTTTTTCTAGTTAGGATTGCCAATTCCAGATTCAGAAATACCTGAAGATTTGAAGGTGGAGCCTGGCAGAGTGGAGTTTAGGGAGGGGAGGAACCTTGTAGGGTATAATGCCATGCAGTCCACCTTCCAAAAGAGCCATTTTCTTCAGAAGAAGTGGAAGAAATGCTTTAAACAAACAAACAAACAAATAAGCAACCAACCAAGCAATTTATGTAGTCTGAAGATCAGTTGTAATTCCAGGAGAACTCCAACCCTCAACTGGAGGTTGACAACCCTATTTCTAATTATTACCATTCCTTATTTTGGAAATGATCAGTGTTTGGTTTTTTTTACAACAGGATCTTAATTAGTCCATGGTGCCTCTATACCTTTTCTTGATAAGGCAAAGCATCACTTTGGGAACCTCCTCTGGCCTCTTGGTTTCTGACAATAGTAGAGAGGAACCAACAAAACAAAGGGAGCTATACCCAACCTGTAAAACAGACTAGGAACCTAGAAAGTTGAACCACAATATTTAAAATAATATTACACACATATATTTATTAATAAGTGCAATTGAACTTTAAAAGAGTTTTTAAAAAACCTCAAAAGGAAATCAGTTCTTGTAGGTTATCCGGGCTGTGTGACCATGGTCTTGGTATTTTCTTTCCTGACGTTTCGCCAGCAGCTGTGGCAGGCATTCCTAGCATTCATGCTTTGTAAACTGCTACAGAAACCTTAGCTTTCATTTCTACATATGCTTAAAATAAAACATGACATAGAAGCAGAGCTTAAGATGGCATTTTGCTCTTATGTGAGTATATAAATGTATCTTTTTAAAATAAAATTTTATTTTTTATAAATATAAACAGAACAGAAAAAGGAAATAAAATAAAAACCATACCACAACAGCATTTACAATTACATCAAAAGGAAAAGTATACATATAATATAATAAACAATGATATAATAAGCAATAATAGCAACAATAATGAGCAGTAAATAGTGATATAATAATGAGTGTTAAATAGTGATTATCATAATAAATCTTAGCATAAATCATAAGCTATCTTATACAATACTTGATAAAGACAAAAATAATGTTCGACATTATTATAAGATGAATTGTAAAGAAATAAAATAGATTAAAGAAAAAAACTTGCAGTAATACTATTATAAATTTCTAGAAATACTTTCCAAATATTGAAAACCGAGTTCACGTATTATTACCATCTATACATGATATATTTAAATGTCCTCCCCCTTTTAACATCTTTTCAATACAATATATATAAAGAGGAGTATTAGTTATTCATATATATCATTTCAACAACCTCATTCTCTGCTCCCCATTTTTAAAGAAAAATATAAGTAGTATGCTTTCCATTTGTATTGAAATTCTTTGATTGCCATTACTGCATGTTCAGCTAATTTTCCCAGTCCTGACAGGGACACTCTGCTTTCCATTTTGTTGCAAATGTAACTCTGGCCATCGTTATCATATATCTAAACAATTCTTCCAAAATTTTTGTAATATTCTTTGGCAAAATGCCCAATAGCATGCTCTTGGCTTCCATAGTAAATTTAATTTTTTAAAATTTTCTGAATTGTGACTTGTATTTCTTTTAAAAATCTTTTAACTAGTTGAAAATATAGGCCATAGTACTTTTTTGCCTTCATTCTTCATCTTTTGCTAAGACTTGATTTCTCCTTAAGAGTTTATCATATCTCCATATGTTAAAAAATCATTATTTTTTCTCATATTCTTATCATAGTATGCCTCTATAGGGGACATTAATGAGGATATTGGAGGATGGGCAGCCCATTCCTGAAGGGAGTAGCGAAGCTTCTTAGGAGCCAGCGTGACCCCGCACTGGTGTAGATTTGCCCAATGGGGAATTTCCCCCATTTTTTCTATTTTCTACTTTTTTATTTCCTTCAGTAATGGGCTCTAACACTTCTTCAGGTAGATTCTCAGATTCTGAGTAGTACATCTCTAATTACATGGCTTCTCTTTTGTGTTGTATTTTTTGACTGATTTTTTAGTCCAAAGGTAATAATGTAAACCTTCCAAATCTGTTGTTTCTAATTGTATTATTCTGGGTTTTTAATCCAATCCACAATCCAAACCAGGCCAGCTGCTTGATCATATAATTTAATATTAGGTACTGTTAGTCTTCCTCTCTTTTTCTCATCTTGTAAAACTTTAAATCTGATTCTTGGCTTTTTGCGGTCCCATATGAACTTATTTGTCTGTTTCTGCCATTGCTTCAAGGTTTTTTCTTGTATAGAGAATGGTAACATCTGAAATAGAAAATTTAGTTGTGGCAATGCATTAATTTTTATTGTAGAAATTCTTCCTAGTCTTGAAATTTTTAGTTTATTTTAGACCATATCTGTAGGTCCTCTTGTATCTTCAACCACATTGTTTTTGTAATTGTCTTTAAATAGTGTGTCATTTAGTCCAGTCAGTTTTATTCCCTTAATCTCAAAATGGTGCCAGGAGACCTGAATACCACTGAATACCACATACCTAATTCAAGTGGTTCTTGTGGTATGCTGTCAAGACAAATAAAATGTTTGCTGGTTCACTTAATAATGGTTTTAGCTAAAATTTACTCAAAGTGTGTGGGAGGCTGTGTAATAACATGCTGCCACTTTGCTTGACACACAGTGTAGTAAAAGTGCTTGAGATTATGCTTTAAGGAACAAATGGAGCAAAGACTGAGGCAGGAAAACCTGGAAAATTCTGTAAGTACCAGCTTGAAATGCAAAACAAAGACAGTTAGGGCAAGGAGAGGGGAGAAGGAATGATAATATGTTGTGTATGGTTCAGTAATTGTCTATGGATAAACATAAATCCACTTATTCCAGTAAACCATGTAAACTAGGTCTAGCAAATGCCTGTGAGACATGGAACTGCAAATTTATAGTATGATTTTTATTTATTTACAACATTTCTAGGCCCATCTTTCTCCCAACACAGTGAGGAACACCACAAACCTATTTCATATCTGGATGTTATTAATGGAACCTGGATAGTGCAGAGGCTTGAATGTTGTCTTTGGGGGATGTGAACTGAAATCCTTGTCTACCTGTGAAGTTCATGGGGTAGTACTGAGCAGGTCAGTATCTCTGCCAGTTTACTTGATGTGCCCACATGCTTGTGGGTGGGTCTTGGGAGATCAGGGCACCATGTCACAGCGTTTGGCCACCCTCCTTCCCGGTCCTCAAATCCAAAGGGGAGGGCATTTGACAAAACTGTACCATCTGCCTCACTTGTACTCTTAGACTTTTATTTCTTTGGGAGAGACTGGAGTAAGGGCAGAGTGTAAGCCTCTTCCACTTTCAAAACTTTAAATAGGCATTTTAGCTTCCACAACTCCACCCCCTCTTTCCCCAGAGAGGCCTTTCCAGATCAACTTCCAATGTCCCCAGCATCTGATGTAATTATGGTTGGTTTCCAAGGGGTTGACTGCACACAATGATTGGGCCACTGAACAGGACAGCTCCCTGGCACCTGGAAAGGCCACTATGAGGATAAAACACTGTTGTGAACTTAAGTGGGATATAAATGTAACACATTATTATCTCACTTGCAGTGGAGTCTTTCAGTGGAGAGGAGACAGCCCATCTTTCCATTTAAAGGATCAGAAGAAAAAGTTCACCTTGGGAGACACATTCGTAACAGCATATTCTGTCCCAGTAAAATCCCTCTCCCCTTGAAAAGATTCTGTTGCATTTCTTACTCAGGCAGAAAATGGGTCGGTGTCATTCAATAGCCATGGGAAACAACAGCAAGTGAATGGGGAGAATTTGATGAAAGAAGGAATATTATGAATATATTGGGAAGAAAAAAGATGAGTATAGAGAATTGGGAACTATTAAAGATTAAGCAGTGGCAACAGGGTGGGGAGGACTCTATCCAAATTGGCTGTGAAGCTAATGTTGGAAATGCAATGTCTAGTGCACAAAGATTGATTAAAGAAAGAAAGATCAGCAGGGGGCAAGCAAGTGTGAGAGTTAGATAGATAGAAAGGTTGTGATCCTTCTCCCTTATCTTCCTGTGTTCTTGTTTGTTCCCATAATGCACCCCTACTCTTCCTTCTAGTTACAGTGAAAGAGAGGAGCAACAGGCCGCATGTTGCCCTGTTAGTTATGGACCCTAGTTAGAAATAAGCCTGTCTCTCAGTCGTTTACCAAGTTTGTGATTTCTGAATAAACTCACTTTGTTTAGTCCTTAATCAGACTCAGGATCATTCTTAAGAAAAACTCCATTTCCTTCATGGTAGCAGAGGATGGTTGTGGATTGATCTCTGAGTAAAGGAAAGGGCTCACGAGAGGCAAGATGGCCACCTACAATAATCAGCATGCTGCTGTGATAGAAAGACTGAATGAACAGAACTACTTAATCTGGAAAGCCTCTATGCAGACTCACCTCATGGAGCTGGGAAACTGGAGTGCGATAAAGGATCCAAGACCAGCAGATGCTGAGGTAGAAAAGCAACGCAAGTGAGACGAGCATAATGACAAAGCAAAAGAAGTCCTGTTCAAAGGTTTGGAAGACAGGGACATTTTGAGGTTGATTCATTTTGATAAAGCTAAAGAAATCTGGGAAGAAGTTCAGAAACCTTATACAGCTACCTCTCTGAAAAGTAGAATGTTTTTGCAAAGAAAGTTATTCTCCATCAGAATGAGAAATGATCAGAGCTTGCGTGCACATTTGGACAATTTTCTGAATTTAGTGCAGCAGCTCCGCTCAGCTGGAAAAGACTTTCTTGATGAGGATTTGATAATACTGTTGTTGATAAGTCTGCCCCAGAGTATGAAAATTTTATAAACCAAGTTGAAACTAAGAAAGACTTAACCTTGAGAAAAGCAGTAAGTATGCTGGAAGAGTATAATAGATACAAGGAGTTTAAGAACTCAGAGTGGGGGTGTGAACTGAAAGATTGTGAGAATGCAATGAGTGCTGTAAAATTAAAAAAGAAAACTGAAATCATATGCCATCAGTGTGGGAAGTGTGGACATATTAAAAGAAATTGTCCTTTCTTTAAACAAGGAAAACAAGGAAAGAAGGAGAAGAAAAGGGGAATTTCTCATATGAGAAATCAAAACCTCCAAAGAAATGTTTTGTGCTGGCAGAGAAAGAATCCAGTAATCAACTATGGCATATAGATTCTGCATGTACTGCACACATGACAGGAAACAAAAACTTCTTTGAAATATTAAAGGAAGAAAAAAGGGAGGTACTGCATGTTGCTGATGGCAGGACTGTAGAAATAGCAGGTGTTGGGTCAGGGACTTTGAGATGCAAACTTCCAAATGAAGAAATTCAAGAAATCCTAATAACAAAGTGTTTTTATGTGCCAGCCTTGAAGTCTAACCTGATTTCTGTGAGTGTTCTTACTGAAAAAGGTATGAATGTGTCTTTTGGAAAAGAATGTGTTATTGAAAAGGACAAAGAAATAATTGCAATAGCTAAGAAAAGAGATGGACTGTATGTACTGGAAATATGCGAGCAGGTAGCAAGCTTTGCCAATGTAAAGGAAAGTTGCAAGCACAGAGATTGTTCATTAATTTGGCACCGACGTTTTGGTCATCGGGATGCAAAAGCAACAAACCAGCTGCAAAGCAATGACTTAACAAAAGGGATGAAATTTACAAAATGTGCTTTTGAAGAAAAATGTGTATACTGCATTAAAAACAAGGCAACACGACCAAGTTTCAAGGGCAAAAGAACTGAGAAAAATGAAGCAAAATAGCCATTAGACTTGGTTCACAGTGACTTATGTGGCCCAATGAAAATTGCGACACCTAGTGGCAACAGATATATTCTCACCTTCATTGATGAATACTCCAAGTATACCATGACTTACTTGATCAGAGAGATAAGTCAAGTGTTTGAAAGGTTTAAAATGTATGTGGCACTGGTTAGTAATAGATACCAGAGAAAACCACTAGTACTACGCACTGACAATGGAGGTGAATACGTAGGACATGAAGAACTACATGTCTGAGCAGGGGATCCATCATCAAGTCACAGTGCCTTTCACGCCAGAGATGAATGCTGTGGCAGAGAGAAAGAATCGCTCTCTCACTGAAATGAGCAGATGCATGCTTTTTGAGAAATTTTGGGGAGAAGCAATAAATACTGCTACCTATTTGCAAAATAGACTCCTACCAAAGGTGCAAGCAGTACCCTTTTGAACTATGGTTTGGATACAAACCCAATGTCAATCACATTAAGGTTTTTGGATCAAAAGCCTACAGCTATGTTTCTAAAGAAAAGAGGTCCAAAAAGGATCTGAGAGCAGAAGAAGGAATTGTTGTGGGATATGCACAAGGAAGTAGAGGATACCGGGTCCTCAATCCAAAGACTGAAACAATAAAAATTTGCCATGCTGTTTATGTTGATGAAAGAAAGAAAGAAGATGTGAGTGACCAAGCGCTGACAAAGGAAGATGAAGAACAGCACCTACAAACAACAAAATTCTACATTATGGACCACGAACCTGACACAAATGAAGAGCCAGAAGGGGCCACAGAGCCAGAAGGGGCTACAGAAGCCAAAGAGTCAAGCATCAGGCAGGCAGTCAGAACAACCAAAGGGATTCCACCAAACAGACTTTCCTATTTGGGTAGAACAGAGACTGTATCTGAGCCTTCCACATGGGAAGACATAATAAGAAGTATGCAAGATGAAGGGCTTGTTGAGTTGAAATATTGCTGCACAGAGAAAATGATTGCAGATATACTTACAAAGCCTCTCCCAAAAGACAAGTTTAAAGGTCTATGCCAGAACCTCAATCTTGTAGACTTTGTACGCTAGACCTTGAGAAGGGGTGTTGGAAATACAATGTCTAGTGCACAAAGATTGATTAAAGAAAGGAAGATCAGCAGGAGGCAAGCAAGTGTGAGAGTTAGATAGATAGAAAGGTTGTGATCCTTCTCCCTTATCTTCCTGTGTTCTTGTTTGTTCCCTTAATGCACCCCTACTCTTCCTTCTAGTTACAGTGAAAGAGAGGAGCAACAGGCCACATGTTGCCCTGTTAGTTATAGACCTTAGTTAGAAATAAGCCTGTCTCTCAGTCGTTTGCCAAGTTTGTGATTTCTGAATAAACTCACTTTGTTTAGTCCTTAATTAGACTCAGGATCATTCTTAAGAAAAACTCCATTTCCTTCAGCTAAAGGGCCGGGTATGGTCATAAGGTCCTTGGTCCTAAACTGTCCAGTGTATGGATAACCTTGTTGTAGTTTCAGCTGGCTTGGACAGTAGCATTACTATTCTGGGCTCAAACAGTAGTAGTGGCTGTAATACCCAGGAAACATCCTAAACCATGGGTTTAACGTAGAGATTGAGAAAGGGGGGGTAAAACTAGGGCTGTCGATTCGGTTTGGCCCGAACTGAAAAACAGCCGAATTTCCCCTGATTCGGCGGTTTTTAGTTCGGGACGAACCGAACTCAAAAATGGCGGGAAACCGGGGGAGCCGAATTCAGAGAGTTCGGGAGTTCATGAATAAATTCGGCAAATTCGGGGCATCAGTAAGCAGCATAACCGTCAGTAAGCAGCATTCTCCTCCCCCGGCCAATCGGTGGCCAAGCTGGGTGGTCTTCTGGCCAATCAGTCAAGATTGAGTACTGGAGGAATCAGCTGCTGCGCGGCCCGGCCGGGGAGAGAGAGAGAGTGAGAGAAATCCTCGTGGGGGGTTGTGCACATTCGCTCCTTTCCGTGGCTGCAGGGGGCGCATTTTTGGGGGTCAAGACCCCAAACTTTCAGAGGAGCTTCAGACAAGCCTTCTTAAGAGACCCCTCAAGTTTTGTAAACATTGGGTCAGGGCCCCCCGAGATATGGGCTCCACCCCTTTTTCCTCCCCCCTTTTCCATTTCCGTGGCTGCAGGGGGCGCTTTTGGGGGGGTGCAGCCCCCAAACTTTCAGCATAGCTTCAGACGAGTCTTCTAAAGAGACCCCCCAAGTTTTGTAAAGATGGGTTCAGTGGGGGCAGAAATATGGGCTCCCCCCTTTTCTCTTTCTGTGGCTGCAGGGGGTGCATTTTTGGGGGTGCAGCCCCCAAACATTCAGCATAGCTTCAGACAAGCCTTTTTAAGAGACCCTCCAAGTTTTGTAAACATTGGGTCAGGGGGTCCCGAGGTATGGGCTTTCCCCTTTTCCCTAGAGGGATGAATGGATCACCCGATCTTGTATGCATCTCCAGAGCGGCAAATCCAAGGCAAACCTCCCGTGCTTAAATAGAATCGTATTGGATTACCCAGTCCTCCCAGCCCCTCCTGATGGAACAGAAGACAGCCACAGTAAGACCCCTTTGGGGGCTTTAATCTATAATTTTTCTCCTGTGTGTGTGTGGGGGGAGGGAGTAGTTTCTGTGGGTGGGGGGGAAGCCAAAGGGGGTTTTCGCCCATTCTGCCTGGGGTGTGTGTGCCCCCTTGAGTCTCTCTCTCCCTGGTTTGAGGGGGGGTTCAGGTTTTCCCTCATTCATACGACGGTTAGGTCTATTTTGATGCTTGCTCAAAACTGGTTTTCAAATGGTGATTTAAAGAATGCATTTTCCTGGTCCCGAGTCCCATGCAAAAGGGGAAATTCCACCCCTCCTGCTCATTATGCATAGCTAGCTGCCTCTGTCCCTTTCCATGGTTTGCAAACTCCCTGGTGTCAGGTGTTGCTTTGCATGTTTGCAAAGGTGTTGCTTTGCAGTTGTGTTGCTTTGCAGTGTTGCTTTGCAGTTGTGTTGCTTTCCAAACTTCTTAGCACCTGCCCCACCCTTTGCATGTTTGCAAAGGTGTTGCTTTGCAGTTGTGTTGCTTTGCAGTGTTGCTTTGCAGTTGTGTTGCTTTGCAGTGTTGCTTTGCAGTTGTGTTGCTTTCCAAACTTCTTAGCACCTGCCCCACCCTTTGCATGTTTGCAAAGGTGTTGCTTTGCAGTTGTGTTGCTTTGCAGTGTTGCTTTGCAAACTTCTTCGCACCTGCCTTGCCCTTGCTCTCATCAGCTGTTTGTCAGGGCTGGGAGCTTTGTGCGTGGGCCAAGCTCTGCTCAGAGATGCACATTAAGGGTGGGGGACCCATTTCGGGGCCCATATCTCAGCCCCCCCTGACCCAATCTTTATAAAACTTGGGGGGTCTTGCAAGAAGGGTCCTTTGAAGTTCCACTGAAATTTTGGGACCTCTACCCCCAAAAATGCCCCTGCTGGAGCCGCGGAAAGGCACGCTTGTGTTTTTAATGGCTTTTTTCGGCCAAATTTTTTTCCCGAACTTTGAACTTGCGCCGAATTGCACAGACCCGAAGCGGGGGAGTTCGGACTTTGGCATATCCCGAATCCAGAAGGGTCGAATTCGGCCGAATCCGAACTATACCAAAAAAAAATTTTCAACAGCCCTAGGTAAAACTGACTTCTTTGCCCTGCTTCTTCTCTTGCATTACATGAATATTAATGCCCTGATAGTAAAAACAATTGATGTTATAATCTCTGTCGCAGAGTGTATGAGGCCTATAATGTACCATTTCTAATCACCCTTGATAGATTCTAACAGCACTAATAGTTAGTTGCATAGCATATATGAGCAGACATTGCTTACATTCTTTTCTGGAGAGGAAGAGAGATAAAAACAGAAGATATATTGGCATAAACTGCTGAAAACTGTACCCATTCTGAGAGATTTTTATATCAGTTTCTCTGGCAGGATTTAATGATGGTTTATTCTTCATTAAATCTGTGGTTCTTTGACAGAATAGCTTACTGATGGAAAAACAAAAGGAATGCGCCCCCAAAAGAGGAAACAACCTTGAAATGCCCTGAATTAAAACAACATTGTCAGCAGTATTTTAAGATATTTCAGATTTCCTTGCAGTTACCAAAGAATTTTATGCAGTTCCTTTACTTATAAGCATGTGTAATTCAGACCTTCCATTTCATTTTTTTTCTGTACTACTTTAACAGCTATGAGTTGTAGAATGACACGTCTGTCAAGAAAATTCTGACTTCCTTTAAACTAAAACCTTTGGAAATAAAGTGGACATAATTTTGACCAGGGAGCACACAGGGTTTATGCATGCATGCATGCATGTATGTATGTATATGTATATACAAAGGTAAAGGTAAAGGTCCCCTGTGCAAGCACCGGGTCATTCCTGAACCATGGGGTGACGTCACATCCTGACGTTTCCAAGGCAGACTTTGTTTGCGGGGTGGTTTGCCAGTGCCTTCCCCAGTCATCTTCCCTTTACCCCCAGTCATCTTCCCTTTACCCCCAGCAAGCTGGGTACTCATTTTACCGACCTTGGAAGGATGGAAGGCTGAGTCAACCTTGAGCCGGCATATATATATGTGTGTGTGTGTGTGTGTATGTATGATGTGTGTGTGTGTGTGTGTGTGTGTTTGTTTATAAGAACTTATAACAAATATTTAGCCCTCGACCATTAGTGCAGTAATTTTAGTTTTGCTATTTTTGTTGTTGTTTTGTTTGCTTTATGTGTTCCTGTGATTGTGAACTGTGATTGTATTTATTTCTGTTAATAAAATTAAAAACACACACAAAAAAACAGCATATCTAAGCAACTAGATGTTGATAAAAGACAGATGGCATGGTGACTTAAAGCTGCTAATGTAACGTGTTCAATATGTAGAGTAGGAGTTGAAAAGAATATGTCTCTGCCAAATAAAAATGCCAAGATAAAAATGTAGGGCTCACAAAGTTGGAAGATAAATTTCTACTTTTTCCGTTACTTTCTAGTATGACATATACAAACTCCTTAATAAAGGTGGCCTTTTTTTTCTTCGTAGAACCTTACACTCTCAATTTCAATACCTTTATTGGCATACCATAACCTTACACTCTCAAAGTATATATTGCTTTAAAATTTGAGGCTGTTCCTCTATGCTAAGTGAGCATTGTGCCATGTTGCCACTCAAAGGGACACCTAAATTAACACATGTGGGAAAACACAATTGTGTTTCCACATGCGTTAATTTAATTGTGTTAGAAAAAGGATGGTGGTCAAGGTCTACTTTCAGAGCTGGGTGGAACCAATTTGGAGTGAAAATACAGTGTAGTTTTTAATTAAAGGACCTGCATGTGTAAGTGGAGGAACTGTAATATAGTTTTTTCAATCTTCAGTATCAGACTACTTGCTTAATCTACAAGCAAGATGTGAAATAGGTCCTTGTTTGTCTAAAGTATGATTATAGTGGTATAGCCTGTGTGTTCTTCTCTGGTTATATTGGAAGCAATGAGCTGAAATGGTCAAGGCAATTATTTTTGACAGAACAAGACTGCCTGATTCATTTCTCAGGTTAGGCTCTGAAATGGTATTGTTCACACTGTTTTAGAACAAATGAACATGACAATATAATGGCACCTGGGACCATTTTGGAACGCCATGTCTGTATTCCCTCTCAGAGGGGAAGGACACAATTTAGCCTAATTCATTAATTGGATCAAATGGTGAGATGAACTCCCCTGGCAGGTACCTCTCTCTTATGCAAAGCTATCATTATGAATCTTCAAGTATTGTCAAATGTGCAATAGCCTGCTATTCACTTACAAATGACCTGGTGGGGTGTTCCCAACATGATCCACTGATAAATCACAGAAGTGCCAATTAAAATGAAACACTTATTGTGTCAATCAGGTAGCAATGGTAAAGCAGTCTTTTTTTACTCTGCTTTTAAATAGGAGGGAAAAAGTACAATCAATTCTTTATATTCCAAGCTTCTTCTTTTTTCATTCCTGGTATCGTAGGTGGGTGTGCAAGTGGGAATACAATAGAAGTTTGTCTGTCGGTATTTTCATTTAATGTTTTCAAATCCTATTGACTTCAATAGTGGGTTAAGACTCTTGCATTTCTGGTACGATTGCCAGGCTTTATTCCTAAGCCAACTTTGTTTCCTTACTTCCTTTAAAAAAAAAAAAAAAAGGAGAAGTTCACTGAAACTTGTACATATAAATACAAGTATTTTATTTATTTATTTATGCAATTTGTAGCCTGCCTTCCCCAGCCAAAGCCAGGCTCAGGGCCAGTAACATCATTTAAAACACACCAACAATATTAAAACAATAAGATCAAAAGTTAATTTCTGAATTTAAAACAGCAAAGTCCTAATTTAAAATAAACCCCAAGAATCTCAGATGGCACCTAAATTCCAATCCATCAACCGTGGCTCCTCTTCAATCAATCATATTGACCAAGATAGGTGGCAGGCCACCCCCTCAGTTGATATAGCCTGGAAAGGAGGGGGGAGGAAGGGAGGCCAGCAGATTTAATACCCATAGCTGCCCTCATTGACATGCCTGGCAGAATAGCTCCGTCTTGCAGGCCCTGTGGAACTCTTTAAGGCCCGCAAAGCCCTGATGTCACCAGACAGAGCATCCCACTAGGCTGGAGCCAGGGCCAAAAAGGCCCTGGCTCTCATTAAGGACAGCTGCACACTCTTAGGGCCAGGGTGCACCAGGAGATTATTATCAGATGACCGTGGCTCCTCTTTAGGGGGTATACCAGGAGAGGCAGTCCCAAAGATATGAAGGTCTCAGGCCATGTAAGGCTTTAAAGGTCAAAAATAGCACCTTGAACCTGATCCATTACTCTAGCTGGACCAGTGCAGTTGGCAAAGCACTGGCTGTATATGCTATTGGGGCTAGACCCCTTTAAGAAGTCTGGCCACCGCATTCTGTACTAGCTGAAGCGGCAGATCAGTTTCAAGGGCAGCCCTACATAGAGTGAGTTACAGTAGTCTGTGTATGTGAGTGATTAATTCCAAAGAGCTCTTAGTTCTTAAACATTGCATTTTTTTCCCTTTTGGACGAACAACCTAATACAGATATGTAGTCATGCAGTAAAACACTTAAATGTGGTCTTAATTTTAAGCATATGCTGCTAATTCCCCCCCCTTGCAAAATAACGGATGTTTTGATTTTCTTGGAAACATAACCCCTTTTCAGGATTCTGAAGTCTGGTGTTTGAATGCAACTTAATGGTCTTGAGTATGAAGACAAGATAACCTAATATGATTAACAGAGACTACTTATGACAATCCAATGAATGATATTTGCACCAGAAGAGTAGAAGTGGGTTAGCCATGAAGGTGACTCACATTTTCAAAAGGGAGTCATGCCCAGTAGCTCTCATTAAAAGCTGAAATAATACTGAAAGCATTCAGCTATTTTTCCCCCAAGGCTGGCTGCATTGTAAAGTACTAAAAGAAACCCTTTGTTCAGTAGTGACTGTTCATAATGCTCTCTGGCCTTTTATCTGATGATAGAGGTATTTCTCAGATACATACTTCAGACACTTCTTGTGGCGTCAACTTTCTTTTGTTTCTCCACTTACTTTTTGGATTTGCTACCATTTTTATGTTTTATCCAATTAAATTCTCTTGTAACTGCCTTAGGTCTAAATCAGTAGAGAAGGCGGGGTGGTAACTGGCCTTGGCAACTGGCCTCTGGTCCCCTGCTTTTAAGAGAGATTCTAGGGACTAGGTAAGAAGGATTCTAGGTATCCTTTGGTGATTTGTTTCCAAAGCCATTGACTTGAAATCTAGGTCAGAGCAGCTTACAGACAGGACAACTAAATGTCAAGCTTTCTCCCCCTCATAGTGAAATTGACATTTTCCTCCTCCTGTACTTCATATAAATACAATTGAGATCTATAAACTAATTCAAATCACATTTTCTGCATGCTCCTATGCAAATCCTCTTCATTTCATTTGTGCAGAAGAACTTCTCAGTGAATGACTTCATCAACATTTAATATCATGAAACCAAGCAATCAGATAATAGAAACAATATTTGTAGAGACAGATATGATTTATCAGGGAATTGGGGGCTTTTGGCAATGAGGGAGGATACCTTAATTATGGATTGATTCTTCCAATAATTTGGATCTGCAGAAGTACTTCATATTAAAACTCCTGCAAAATCTGAATTGGGCATTCGGTCCTGACCCTCTTTTAAATACATTTTAGCATTATGTTTTGAATGCTTAACCCAATCAGGCTTTGAAAAGAACTCAGGAATGGTTTTCACATGGTAATTGGTAGGGTAAACAGGTTCATCCTACTACCCTATATAGAAAATATGGCACCATAGATCAGACAGATCATGTGGATTCATCCTTAGTGTTGACTCAGCAGAATGCAAAAGAACTAGAAATGACACCAGAATCTGTTTATCCTTCATTTTGATGTGATTGATAGATGTGGTAACATCTAAAGCTGAGCCACATGCACAATTTAGGCATGTACTTAAGAACCACAGCACACATAGTTCATACCCTTGATTTTTATGCATTGATCATACACATTAGCTGGACCAACTGGGCAGAACAAAGTGACACAAATTACCGCATTATGTATTCCCAGCGATGTATTGAGTTTGAAAATGTTATAAAAAATACTGTTCACACTTTCTATGTATTCCCAGTGATGTATTAAGAGTTTGAAAATGTTATAAAAAATACTGTTTGCACTTTGTTTGGCCCCTTTAGCTGCGAAGACGTCTTCCAACCATTTTTTAGCCGTGGCATCCAAAAACCCTTTTAAAGCGATATTTTTTATAACATTTTCAAACTCTTAATACATCGCTGGGAATACATAATGCGGTAACCCCCAAAGTGAAGGGCTAGTGTGGCTGAGGTTAATTGCTGGCCTCGCCTTTAGCTGTTGGCTGTTGAGGGGTGGGACTGAGAGCAGTTCATTAAGAAGGCTCCTCTCACCAGATTACAGATTCCAGAGGCTCTTGCCCTGTGGCTCTTAGCCTGGGGATTGGGCCTGGGGACCATATTAGTAGTTGAGAGGCCTTTACATTGGTGTTCTTGGTACCCCTTTTGCCTTCAGTAGACAGTGTTTAGGTCTGTTAGCTTCAGGGTAGATAAAGACACCAAAGTCTTTCTCGTGTGAAAGAGTTGTTCAAGAAGAACAGAAAAGGTCTGAAAGGTGATGGAGTGGCGCTGTATGTGAGGAGAGGGATTGCTTGTCAAGAAATACTAGAGAAGGAGGGTGACAGCCCAGTGGAAAGTATCTGGGTGAGGATAAGGTAAGGACAAACAGTATTGTGGTTGGAGTGTGCTACAGACCTCCTGACCAGGGTGAGGAGGTGGATGATGTTCTCCTTGAGCAGCTTGACAGAGTATCCAAAGGACAAGAGCTAGTAGTTATGGGTGATTTCAACTTCCCTGATATGTGTTGGGAGACCAACTCTGCAAAGCGACCACAGTCACTCAAGTTCCTCACCTGCCTGGCTGACAAATTCCTTCATCAAATGGTGGAGGTAGCTAAGAGGGGCTCAGCCATACTTGATTCAATATTGACCATCAGGCAAGAGATGGTTGATGAGGTGAAGGTGGTGGGGACCTTAGGGGGAAGTGATGATGTCCTAGATTTTGTTTTGTACTGGGGAACCAAGGAAGTTTGTAGCCACATGTGTCTGTTAGATTTTGGTAGGGCAGATTTTTATAAACTCAGATGCCTGATGAGAATCGTTCCATGGGCAAGACTGCTAGAAGGGAAAAGAGCAAGTGAAGGGTGAGCTCTCCTAAACTATGAGCTCTTGCAAGCTCAAGCCTTCACTATTGAAACAAGAAAGAAGCATGGTAGGGGATCCAAGAAGCCAATGTGGATTAACAGAGAACTCAATGATGAGCTAAGGGAGACAAAGGAAATGTTCAAGAAATGGAGGGAAGGACATAACTCTAAAGAAGAGTATCTGTGGGTTGCTAGGCACTATATGTCAGCCATCAGAGAGGCCAAAGCTCACAGTGAGCTGATGCTGGTCAGGGAGGCTCACCACAACAAGAAAACTTTCTTTCGATACGTGAGGAGCAAATGCAAGGTAGAAGAGGCCATAGGCCCACTGTCGGATGAAAATGGAGAAATTCTGACAGAGGACAGAGAGAAAGCAGAAAGTCTCAATGGCTATTTTGCCTCAGTTTTTTTCCCTGAAAAAGAGAACTGGCTCATCTAGAGATAATAGTAGGCAAGGCACGATGTCCAAGCTGCTGGTTGACATGAACAGAGAGGTTGTTGAGAAGCACCTGGCTGCATTGGATGAGTACAAATCCCCCGGGCTGGACGGTATGCACCCGAGAGTGCTCAAAGAACTTTCTAGAGAGCTTGCAGAGCCTTTGTCCATCATCTTCCAGACCTCTTGGAGGACAGGAGATGTGCCACAGGACTGGAGGAGGGCAAATGTTATCCCTATTTTCAAAAAAGGGAAGAGGGTGTGTGTTAAGTGCCGTCAAGTCACTTCTGACTCATGGCCACCCTTAAATCAATGTCCTCCAAAATGTCCTATCTTTGACATCCTTGCTCAGATCTTGCAAATTGAGGGCTCTGGCTTCCTTTATTGAGTCAATCCATCTCTTGTTAGGTCTTCCTCTTTTCTCGCTGCCCTCAACTTTTCCTAGCATGACTGTCTTTTCTAGTGACTCTTGTATTCTCACAATGTGACCTTAATACAATAGCCTCAGTTTAGTCATTTTTTGCTTCTAGGGTCAGTTCAGGCTTGATTTGATCTATAACCCACTGATTTGTTTTTTTTTGGGGGGGGGCAGTCCATGGTATCCGTAACACTCTCTTCCAACACCACATTTCAAAGGAATCTACTTTCTTCCTATCAGCTTTCTTCAATGTCCAGCTTTCGCACCCATACATAGTAATAGGGAATGCGATGGCATGAATTAACTTAATCTTGGTGACCAATTATACATTCTCACACTAGAATCTGTTCTAGCTCCTTCATGGCTGTCCTTCCCCGTCTCAGTCTCCTTCTGATTTCTTGGCTGCAGTCTCCCTTTTGGCTGATGATGGAGCCAAGGAATAGAAAGTCTTCAACAATTTCAATTTCCTCATTGTCAACCTTAAAGTTGTGTAATTCTCCTGTAGTCATTACCTTTGTCTTCTTGATGTTCAGCTGTAGTCCTGCTTCAGCAATTTCTCTTTTAACTTTGAGCAGTAGTAGACTGAAGGGAAAATGCCAGCCTCAAGGGAAGAGGCTCATATTACTTTAATACCGAAAGAAAATGAAGACTGCAACCAATCGCAATCTTAAAGACCGATTTCGCTTCTCAATGTGGATTATAAGATATTTGCTTCTATATTGACTGAAAGAATGAAAAGGTGTATTCCCAAAATTATTCACCAGGACCAAACAGGTTTTGTACCTGAAAGACAGTTGAAGGATAATGTCAGAGTGATTCTAGGAGCTATAAATCATATCAGATCTACAAAACAGAAATGTGCAATATTATTTCTGGATGCAGAGAAGGCTTTTGATAATGTCTCCTGGAAATTTCTAACCCAAGTATTATCACATCTGGGACCTGGTCAACAATTCTCAGTCATGATCAAAACAATATATTCTGTTCAATCAGCTAGACTCCTTTTGAATGGAACTCTCACAGACGCATCCTGAACGGAAAAGGGGACCAGACAAGGATGTCCCTTATCACCTCTATTGTTTAATTTAGCTATGGAAGTCCTGGCGAACAAGATAAGGTTAGACTCCAACATTACAGGACTTAAATTTGAAGATCAGGACTAAGATAAGAAGTCATGCTGACGATGTGGCGCTGATCTTGCAAGGCACTAGGGCTGTTGAATTAACAAAAATTCGGTATAGTTCAGATTCGGCTGAATTCGGCCCATTTAGATTCGGGATATGCCGAACTCCCCCATTTCGGGTCCGTTCAATTCGGCGGGAATTCAAAGTTCGGGGAAAAAATTCGGTCGAATAAAGCCATTAAAAACACAACTGCGCATTTCCGCAGCTCTGGGGGGGCATTTCTGGGGGTAGAGGTCCCAAACTTTCAGCGGAGCTTCTAAGGACCCTTCTTGCCAGACCCCCCAAGTTTTGTAAAGATTGGGTCAGGGGGGGCTGAGATATGGGCTCCGAAAGGGGTCCCCCCACCCTTAATGTGCATCTCTGAGCAGAGCTTGCCGCCCACGCACAAAGCTCCCAGCCCCGACAAACAGCTGAGAAGTTTGCAAAGCAACACAACTGCAAAGCAACACAACCCTGCAAAGCAACACCTTTGCAACCGTGCAAAGCATGGAAAGGGACAGGCAGCTAGCTATGCATAAGGAGCAGGAGGGGGTGGAATTTCCCCTTTTGCATCGGACTTGGGACCAGGAAAATGCATTCTTTAAGTCACCATTTGAAAACCAGTTTTGAGCAAGTATCAAAATAGACCTAACCGATCTTATGAATGAGGGAAAACCTGAGGACACACTGAAGCCCCCCCTCAAACCAGGGAGAGACTCAAGGGGGCACCCCCCCCAGGCAGAACGGGCGAAAGCCCCCTTTGGCTTCCCCCCACCCACAGAAACTGCTCCCTCCCCCCCCACACAGGCTCTGCTTCCCCCCCCACACACACACAGGAGAAAAATTATAGATTAAAGCCCCCAAAGGGGTCTTACTGTGGCTGTCTTCTGTTCCAACAGGAGGGGCTGGGAGGAGGACTGGGTAATTCAAGACGATTCCATTTAAGCACGGGACGTTTTGCTCTGGAGATGCATACAGGATCGGGTGATTCATTCATCCCAATAGGGAAAAGGGAAAAGAGGAAAGCCCATATCTCGGGGCCCACTGATCCAATGTTTACAAAACTTGGGGGTCTCTTAAGAAGGCTTGTCTGAAGCTCCTCTGAAAGTTTGGGGTCTGTACCCCCAAAAATGCACCCCCTGCAGCCACGGAAAGAGAAAAGGGGGGAGCCAATATTTCTGCCCCCACTGAACCCATCTTTACAAAACTTGGGGGGTCTCTTAAGAAGGCTCGTCTGAAGATATCCTGAAGGTTTGGGGGCTGCACCCCCAAAAAAGCACCCCCTGCAGCCACAGAAATGGAAAAGGGGGGAGGGAAAAGGGGTAGAGCCCATATCTCGGGACCCCCTGACCCAAAGTCTACAAAACTTGGGGGGGGCTCTTAAGAAGGCTTCTCTAAAGCTCCGCTGAAAGTTTGGGGTCTGTACCCCAAAAAATGTGCCCCCTGCAGCCACGGAAAGAGAAAGGGGGGGAGCCCATATCTCAGGACCCCCTGACCCAATGTTTACAAAACTTGGGGGGGTCTCTTAAGAAGGCTTGTCTGAAGCTCCACTGAATGTTTGGGGTCTGTACCCCCAAAAATGCGCCCCCTGCAGCCACGGAAAGGAGCGAATGTGCACAAGCACTCCCCACACACACACAGGAGGATTTCTCTCACTCTCTCTCCCCGGCCCGGCCGCGCATCAGCTGATTCCTCCAGTACTCAGCCTTGACTGATTGGCCAGAAGAAGACCCAGCTTGGCCACCGATTGGCCAAGGGGAGGAGAATGCTGCTTACTGAGGGCCCCGAATTTTCCAGATTTATTCGTGAACTCCCGAACTCACTGAATTCGGCTCCCCTGGTTTCCCGCCATTTTTTAGTTCGGTTCGTCCCGAACTAAAAACCGCAGAATCAGGGGAAATTCGGCTGTTTTTTGGTTTGGGCCGAACCGAATCGACAGCCCTACAAGGCACAATAAATTCTTTGCAAGCAATTAAACTCCAAATCGATCAATTCAGTTATTTTTCTGGATACAAACTCAACAAGCAGAAAACTAAGTTGATTTTATATAATGTCCCAAAAGAAAACAAGCAAGAACTGGCCGACATATCACAACGTTCAATAGCGAAAACAAGTGTGAAGTACCTTAGAATCCAGATTCCGACAGATGATGGAATGCTATATGAATTGAATTACAAAGCTTTGTGGAATAAAATAGAAAAAGATCTGGAAAGATGGGACAGATTGCAGCTGTCGTTACTTGGCTGGATTGCCATTATTAAGATGAATGTACTGCCCAAACTACACTTTCTTTCTTTTTTACATTACCAATATATTTAAAACCTGGTGTTATCAAAAAATGGCAACAGAGAATGAACAAATTTGTGTGGAATGGGAAAAAACCTAGAATATGATTCACAGTTTTACAAGATGAAAAAAAGAGAGGCCATCTTGCATTACCTAATTTAAAGCTTTATCATCAAGCTGCTACTTTAGTCTCTCTGACAGAATAGATACTACATCCCAAAGACAGGAAAATCAGATTGGAAAAAGTAGGTTTGGACCGAGGCTTCCATTCTTTACTATGGAGTAAAGACGGGGCAAAGAATACAGAACTGAAGGTATATGACTCTAACATTAGAGAACATCTCACGAAGACATGGAGGTTATTAAAGAGAGTTCTCAGTTCCTCCCCTCCAAAAAATAATGTCTCCCACTGAAGCCTATTTGGATTTGGTAACCAGGAAATCCACTGATTTCATTATCTATCAAGACTTGATTACCAAAAATGGCAACATAAAGACATTACAAGAACTTCAAAGTGAGAATTAAAGATCTCCTGGTTCATGTATCACAGAATAGTCCACAGTTTGAAGACTTATTGTTACGAAAAAGGCATAATGAGGAAATTGACGGATTTAGAACAACTAATAACCAAGACACCAGAACACTTGTTGTCTAAAATATATCAGCTTTTATTGTCAACTGAAATGGCATCAGAACAAGTCAAGGTGTGCACGATTAAATGGATGCAAAATTTTGGCAAAATGATTCCAATGGAAACTTGGGAATGATTATGGACTACAAAAATCAAATTTTCCTCTTCACAAGCTGTTAGGGAAAATTGGTATAAAATGTTTTACAGGTTGTATTTCTCCCCGAAAGATCTTCAAAAGATGTTTAAGACAAACCAAGCAAATTGCTGGAATTGTTCAGAAACAGAGGGAACTTTCTTTCATCAACGGTGGACTTGTAAAAAGAGCCAACAGTTCTGGAAGTTGATACATAAAAGAATTCAAGACATCTTGCAAGGACAATTTAAGCTAAATCCTAAATTCATGTTACTGGGAATCATTCCTTCACAAGTGAGTCCAACACATAGAGAACTTTTCCAATATGCAGCCACTGCGGCCAGAATTTTGTATGCTTCTTACTGGAAAGACTCTAAGATCCCTACAACAAACGAGTGGATCTACAAATTATTTGACTTTGCTTCAATGTCAAAACTAGCCTGCTTGATAAAGAGACAACCATTAGATGAATTCAAGTGTAAATGGCAACCACTATATGACAAATACACTTCAACAACGAATTTTGCCAACTGCTAATTTGTTATACATAATCTGGTGTTGACATAGTTAGTTTTTGTTTTTAATAGAGATAATTGTATTATTATCAGGAGGGGAAACTGGCATAAAATGTTATAACACATGTTTATGATAGGCTTATAAAAAGAGAAAAAGATATACTATATTTTTTTAATGATGAGAAATCAAAGAGTGTATTTTAAACAAAACCAATTTATGCGACATATCTATAGTGTATTGGAAAAGTTTGGACACAGAATTAAATGCTTTCCCTTCCCATTCCCTTTTTTATTTTTGTACCCCAAAAAACCCTTAATAAAATACTTTTAAAAAATAGACTTTGTCTTGGCTAATAGCTGTATACACCTGTGAGCCTCTCCCTCCGACTCACTACCAGCTGCTGTGTCCAGGTTGACTCCCGTGTATTATTCCCTCCCGAAAGCCAGCCCCACCTCCACCAGGCGAACCTTCGCAATGCCTCAGACATCAGGTTAGGGGACTGCTTGCCCCGCTTTTTCACCTGTCACTGTAGGGTCCCACCAGCAAACTCTCTGGTGGTCCCTCAGACCGTCTCCTCCTTGTCTTGCATCCTCAGTTCACCTCTTATGCTCGTCCTCCCACCACCTGGGCCACCCACCAATTACTGGTAATTACTCAGCTACTTCCCCTTCCCGCTCCCTCTTCGCCTTCAGAGGCAGGGTTCCCTGTTACACGCATCTCAGACTCTGCTTGGGCCCCTGGTGCGCCCTCCTCTTGCTCGCCTCCCCGCTTTGAACTTGGGGTTTCCTCTCCCTCGATATCTCCCAGAGATTCCCATCCCCTGATCCCCCGATGGCCTCATCTTCTAGCGTCTCTGGCGGTGGTTCCCCACTGCCCTCTTCCCTGCCTTCCCTCTCTCGACACCACCCAATAGGCTGACTGGGGCTGGGCCCCTCCCTCGGTTGCAGGCTCATCATTAAGTTGCCGGGAGCGGCACAACACCCTTGGGGAACCTTTTAAATTATTACATCTGAGACATGTTTGTATGTTTGTGGTTGTCAGAATGATTTAAAAAAAAACAGCACCAAAACTTTTTTTGTTTTTGAGTTTTACTCCATTTTATTTGGCTGCTGTTGACTGTTGTTTGGTTTTCATCTTTAGGCATTTGGTTCCTTAAGCAAAATATGCAGCTAGTACAATTGATTTTTCTGGTATCACCTCCTAGTACATGTATAAAGGACCCACCGTCTTCAGATTAATCATTCTCATATTGACACAGTACAAATCCATTTTACAGTTTGGGTAACTGAGAATAAATTACTTGGGCTGCCCACTCCTAAGGGGGGGTAGTTCGACAGCAGCTGGGAATGGCGCAGCCATGCCGCAGTTACAGAGGATTCCCAGTTGCTAGATGGAAATTCAAAGAAAATAAAAATAAAACCTACCCAAAAATCCCATATTGAAATCAATGGGGCTACACCACCAAAAAAATGTGGTGTAGCCGTGCCACTGCAAGAAGGGGCATTCCCAGGATGGAAGAGGTTAAGAAGCTGCCTAAAGGCAACTGCACCCCAGGATTGCTTCGGGAATGCCTCCCAGGATGCCGATGCCGGGACTTGCACCACAGGAATGCTGCCAGGAGGCAGTGACAGCACCTGAGCCCTAGAATCATAGAATCATAGAGTTGGAAGGGGCCACCAGGCCCTGCACCACTGTGTCACGTTCTGGTGCTGGAGTGGATGCCACACATTATGGCATAAGTGTGCCTTAACCTGGGTTAAATGGTCATTTATGTTGCCGTGGGGTCACACCGGCTACTAAGGAGCTTTGCCACACCCCCTTTAGGATTGCAGCCATATTGTCTTTATTCCTTTAGTAAATAATTCTTTGATACACATTTTTATATTTTTGTTCATGCTAACCTGCAGTCTGTCTGACTTGCACTTTATTAATACCAAGCTACTGGCATCTAATACATGTTTTATCTTCAGTGGTAAATGGCAGCAGACCATAGAAAGTATACCAAAAAAAAGAAAGATGTAGTGTCCCGGGACGGGGGTCCAACCCCGCTCCCCGGACCTTGCATCCAACTCCCCACCTACTGGACGGCCCGCGACCTCATCCGCTCCATGTCCCTCTTCTCTTACAGGGCCCTGCCAGCAAGGAGAAAAGAGAGTGCACGCTGATGCACCCACAGCACATGGAGCGGCGCGGGGGCCCTCAGCCGCCGCAGTAAAGGTGCGGGCGGAGGAAGTCCGCCCCGCCCAACAGCTGATCGGCGGGCGAGCCCTGGGCCAGAGTGACCGCGCCCCATGCCCGACTGCCTGTGTCAGGGCGGACATGGAGACATTGGCCTCCCAGCCGTTTTGGGAGTTTCCGGGACAAGGGTTGTGGGTGGGGTCGAGCAAGGATCCTCGCTGGCTGAGAGGATAAGAGGAGGGAGAGACGGAACCGCCAGGGAGGATAGAGCCGCAAGTGGTGGCTGGAGCTGCGTGCTCGGAGGCACACTGGCGGATTCGGGAGGAGAGACCAGCTCAGGCTCTCCTTCCGATTGGTCTGAGGCAGAAGAAGTCATCTCAACCCCTACGTCCTCTCAGGCAGCGACCTCTCTAGCTGCAAGGGTTACCAGCCCGCCTGACATGTAGTCTATATAAAATAAAATGAAGCAGTCATATTAACAGTGACTTGGGTTTTAAAGTGGCTCACTCTTGAATATTTTGAAGGTGTGGTGGTAGACTATAAATTCTTCCTTGTATGGTCACACCATAGTGCTTTTTGCTGGAAGATGGGATACACAATTTAGAAATAAAAATATAATAATTAAATAATGATGGTTCTTGCAGTACACTGAGCAAACTATACCCAGGACCTAAATATTCTTAATACTGGAACTCTGTCCGCTTCCCTAATGGGATATATTCTCCAACCAACTATTAGCTGGACAAAACAACATTTCAGGTTTGGGGGAAGACATCATTGGTTTGAGATGCAAAATATGATGATAATGCTTTTTATAATGCATCTATTAGCTCTCTTTCTCAGTCAACATCAGAACTGTCCTTATCATCAACGTGTAGGCCCATGCAGGTTCACCAAGAGAAGAGTGATACTTTTTTGATAATTCCATTTCTTTCAGTGAGTAAAAAAAGACACTGAAATACTCTTCAGTAAGCACAGCAGAACTTGCTGCATACCAATATAGAGGTGGCTCCTAGATGCTAACATTGAATGACATTTTTATTTTGCATTGTTCTAGTAGTTACATTGTTTTAAAATATATTGCAAAAAAAGACCAAAAAATAAATAAAATCCAGCCCTGTTCTGTTGAATACTGTTTTCCCTGAAGTCACTTTTGATTAAGTAAGCTCCTGATCATTGTGAGTAAGCGAGGTTTTGTAAATGACACCTTGGAATCTCCATGAACAGTTCCTTTTTCTCTGTGATCTACTCCAGTCAATCAGTAATACTATGGACATGTTATTATATGTGCAGATTCTACTTACAAGTAGATAACAAAGAGTTTGGGCTCACTCAATTTTTGGCATACTAGCAAGTCAAAGCAGCTGCTAAAAAGATTCTATTTTCCTTCTGTTCTATACATAATTTTGTTTGGAGTATGTAAAAAGGAGTAAGAATCTTTGGCGTGTGTAAGTAAGATTTATTATTACGGCATTAGCCAGGAAAGATACAAACCTTATCATAAAAACCCATTATATGATAAAATAATCTCTTTGTAAAAAATACAGATAAAATTTTATCAATTAAAATTAATGTTATTAACACTAGTAACCTTTCCGAATGGATTTTAATTGCTGCAGAACAATATTTGGCTACCTGTAAAAAACATTGAGAGTCTCCCTCCCATAAGAGGAATTTCATTTTCTCTTCCTCTGGACTGGATTCCATTGTGTTAATGAGAGGAAGAATTAGCTTCTGACAAATCCCCTCGTAATAAACACACCTAAATAGAACATGACTTATATTTTCCATTTCACCTGACCTGCAAGGGCATCCCCACTAAGATCTTGATAACTTCCTATATTTTCCCTCCAGGATTGCTGAAGGCAAGGCCAACCCTCTTGCCAGGTTTAGGGCTCTCTTTTGCTTATTTAGCTCTATAAAACAGTGTTGTTTACCTGTAACTGTTGTTCATTGAGTGGTCCTCTTTGCAGGCACACATGGGAACTGCGCATGTGCAGGCCAGCCGCAGAGACTTTTAGAAAGCTTCATTTTTAGCCCAGCAACAACGATTGCTCCCCCTCCCCTCCGGCAATGGTTCCCCCCACCCTTTCTGACACATGACGGAGGGGTGGGGAGCATCCTTCCCTCAGTACTCCTTCTGCCACCGCTGTAACCACACCCATCAGGCAGTGAGTCAGCTCACAGCGGGGAAGGAGGGAGGGACATGTGCCTGCAAAGGGGACCACTCGATGAACAACAGTTACAGGTAAGCAATACTGTTTTAATCTTTGTGGCCTCTTTGCAGTCCCACATGGGAGATTAGCACATTCACTTACTGTAGAGGTGGCTGTGGAAGCTGGTCACTGAAGAATGGAACTCAACACTACCTTCCCCACAGCAGCATCCACTCCCGCATTGACGTCCAAGAGGTAGTGTGGCACGAACATGGAAGGCATGGACCACATTGCAGCATGGCAGATTTCCTGCAGATCCACATGGGAGGCAAAGGCAGCCAAAGAGGCATGAGCTCTGGTTGAGTGTGCATGGATTGGAAGCGGACACTGCTTTCCTGCTTCAGCATAGGCCCTCTTAATGGCCAAGACCACTCACCAGGACAATGTCTGGAGACACTCTTACCCTTGTTGGGCCCCACAAAACATATGAATAAAGATGTATCCTGCCTAAACTGATGTGTGCGGTCTAAATGAAACAACAGGGCCCTCCTGATACCCAGCATATGTCGGGATCTATCTACCTGAGATTTTGGGTTGGGGTAAAACACAGGCAAAACAACATCCTAGGACATATGGAAATTGGATACAATTTTGTGTAAGTGATCCAAACTGGGCCTGAGGACCACTTTGTCCCTGTGAAATTTAGTAAAAGGGGCGTCATGTCACAGAGCCCTCAAATCCCCGACCCTACGAGCTGATGTAATGGCCACAAGAAAGGCCGTCTTATAGGATAGGAGGTCCAGGGGACAGGAAGCCATCAAAGGCCAATTGAGCCAAAACCAGGGATAAACTCCATTGAGCCACAGGGGGCTTCACTGGAGGATACAAATTATTTAAACTCTTGAGGAATCTTTTGCATTGTGGGTGTGAGAATAGAGAACCCGAGTGAATGCCCACATGGAATGCTGAGATGGCCTCCAGGTGGACCTTAATGGATGTATTAGAAAAGGTAGTCAAAAACCCTGGCTAGGGAACATGTGTCAGGGGTGATGCCGTTAGCACTCAACCAATGAGAAAAACAAGTCCACTTGACATTGTAAGACAGCCTAGTGGAGGGTTTCCTAGAAGACAATAAGACCTCTGCCACCCTATCAGACCATTGGTCTACTGTAGGATGAGCCAGGTAGTCAGGTGTAGGGAGGGCACGTCGTGGTGACAAACACTGCATATCAACAGATGGTCTTCCCTTGGAGGGAAGTGTAGGAACCAACCCCTCACTAACTTCCACAGGAGGGGAAACCAGGGGTGTTTGGGCCAATACGGGGTGTTCAGACAGGGACGAGATACACATCCTGTATGGACCACTCCTGGTGTGGGGTGATATCCTGACTGAGGGCATCCACATCTATATTGGAGACTCCCGCAATGTGCATGGCAGAGAGGGACACATTGTGGGCAATGGCTCATTCCCATATGAGCATGGCCTCTTGGCAAAGGACCATGGAGCCAGTGCCTCCCTGCTTGCACAGATGGCCTTGTTGTCGGTGGCCATCATGATGCTGGAGCCAATGAGACATTCTGAAAAAGAAGCAAGAGGCTACAGAGTGCCTGAAATTAACCCAGCTAGTGCAATCCCCTCCTTTCTTTTCCAAACAGCTGATTGGTGTTATTCAGCTTCTTTTATAGGATTGTACCTGCACAGTTCTGGCTATGGTTGCCAGTTCCTCAACTGAGGAAAGGGACCCCAAACCCCAGCTCCCTTTTCTTGTCACCGCTCAGGGTGGCAGTGGGAGAAAAATAAACTTAAAATGGCTGCTAGATTGACGGTGTGATGTCACTTCTTGGAAAACCTGGAAGTGACATCACAGCTCTTTAGGAAATGATGGAAATTCTATGGTAAAACCATACAGTTTGCAGTGATTCTTAGAGAGGACTGATCTTAGAGATTCTTAGAGAGGACCATCACTGATGGGCACCACCATGTCCCTGGTAAGCCTAGTTATGGCTATTGCATGGGCCTTTGATATCAAATATTAATTTAATTAATTTATTTGCTTTATTTGTACCTTGCCATGCTCCCCAGTGGGAACCCAAAGCAGCCTAAATAATTTTCCTCTCCTCCATTTTATCTTCATAACAACCTAGTGAGATGAGTTAGGTTGAGACAGTATGACTGGACCAAGGTTACCCAGCAAGCTTCCATGACAGAATGGGGATTCAAACCTGGGTCTCCCTCTACCCATTAAACAACACTATCATCATTTATATATCTGATTCCCCATATATATATATAGATATATGAGCATAGTAGCCTACTTTCCTGCAGCTATAGCCCCATAATGGTTTTGTAGACTCCTGTTTCAGTTATTTCGGATCTCTTTTAGTTAACAATCTAATCAGTTATCTTCTGTGAGTTTGATTCAAAGAATACAAGATATGATTGACCCAAAGTTAAGCATTTTTTAGGATCATCTATTCGTTTCAGTGGGACAGCTAAGGAAATTTTTAAAAATTCAACTGGACCTTGGCTAGATTGTGCCCGTGTCACTTAGTGAGCTTAAAACATATAAATGGATAGAAATTGTGATGTCTGCAGAGAGTTTTCTGTGTCAGGGTTGTCAGTTTAAATATAACTCAGCTACCTGTTCAATGTTTTTACCTATTTATAGCTGACAACTGGCAATTTGCAGCAGATTCTCAAAATCCATAGAAACTTTTTTATTTGTTTGGGGAGGGATC
The DNA here is from genome assembly GCF_029931775.1 of Euleptes europaea. Lineage (NCBI taxonomy): Eukaryota > Metazoa > Chordata > Lepidosauria > Squamata > Sphaerodactylidae > Euleptes > Euleptes europaea. The sequence goes on from NW_026612049.1 coordinate 2,826,624, forward strand.
GATTACAAGAATTGGTAATTATAATTCATTTTATGCCCACAGTCTCTTGCTTTGAAAATAGTTGTTGCTGGTATGTATATAGGAGTTCACAATACAATATCGGAAATATTTGTATCAATGCTCTGGGTGTTATCTTTTTTCACTGCATATATACCAACAGGAGGTTTACGGAACAAATTATCTCTCTTTCCTGCAGGACTGAAGAAAAGTCACCCAAGGAGGAGTTTTGCAGCTCAAAACACAGAGGTTTGTTTGAAAGAAACAAAACATTTCTTTATAGCACCTTTGGATACACTTCTGCTTGTTTTAATTTCTACCAGCCTGATGCACTAATCCAATTAAGCAGCTTCATTTATACCTATACAGTGTCATTCACTTTAATAGAACACCTCACCCTCCTGTTCCATCCCAGCCCCTGCCTTTCCCACACAGGTGTATCCCTTTTCCCCATTGCCTCTGGTTTTCCAGTTTTCTTGGAGGTTAAGCCATGCTCGTCTTCCCATCCTAGGGCTACTTGTGAGTAATTTCTTCAAGTACCATCTCCTTCATCACCTGGGACCTTATCTTTCAGGTGTAGGCATTCCACAGTTCCATCTCCCAGCTTGAGTTTCTGTCTAGACATTAGGAAGAATTTTCTAACAGTTAGTGTGGTTCCTCAGTGGAACAGGCTTCCTCGGGAGGTGGTAAGTGCTCCTTCCCTGGAGGTTTTTAAGAAGAGGCTAGAGGGCCATCTGTCAGCAATGCTGATTCTATGACATTAGGCAGATAATGAGAGGGAGGGCATCTTGGTTATCTTCTGGGCATGGAGTAGGAGTCACTGGGGGTGTGGGAGGGAGGTAGTTGTGAATTTCCTGCATTGTTCAGAGGGTTGGACTAGATGACCCTGGTGGTCCCCTCCAACTCTATGATTCTATGATTCTATGAGTGTTAGGACTGAGATGACAAGCTCACTTTCAGCATAAACCACACAGCCCACTAACTAACCCAAGTCCAGACTGTTTCTGAAATAGTGTAAAGGTATCAATTAAATAGTTGGCTTTTTAATTCTAGAGAAAATACTGCCAAGAAAAATCAAACAATGTTTAGAAGGAATTTAAACCTTTGCTTCAAAAATTGTTTCCTTACTCTAGAAAATATTTCAAGAAACGTCTTACTAGTGGAAAGCATCCTGCCATTCCTGATGCCTTCCCTGATACATTATAACCAAAACAACAGGAAGACAAGTACTCTAGGACATTATGAGAAGTCAGGGCTGAGGGAGATTGGCTGCTTAGCCCCATCCTCCCCTATGCCTGGGGCATTATAAGAATAATTGCCTGCAGTTTGCTGTTGCCAGAGCGGAGAGTTCCAGCCAGGACAGAGGGAGACAAGTTGCTAAAACCATCCCTTCACCTTCCTCCCCTGTGCCTGAGGCAAAAAAGAACTTTTGTTTGGCAGAAGGGACTGTGACTTGCAGCACTTGAACAATGTTATATGACAGACTTCTAGGGTTGCTTCATTGCACAGTTATCTTTGTTTAGTGAACTTCAGTGAACTTTTATTGGAATCTGCCCTGGGTCCCCCTTTGTGCAAAAAAGGCAGGGTACTTACTTTAATGATATTGTTCACATGGCCAATTCGGCCCTGAACAATGTCACATTGAGATCAAAAAAAGAAAAAGTATCTATCTAACTAGCCCATAAAGAAATTAATATTTTAAAATCTTAATTGTCTGGGAAAGAAATTTGGCAACTGCCAATGTAATATTAAAATCCACCCCTGCTAAAACAACCCTCAAATTGTCCAATTTGGAGACAGATTCCCAGAAAAAAGGCTTTATACATCTGTCTCTAGCCTCGTTGAGCAAGTCACAGCTAGACAAAGCATGCTGAAGAGTGTCTATTTGGCCAGAACCACACTGACATACTCTCTCGCAATACAGTACCCTATTTAAATGACCTCTTAATTCCCCTGATGAAATGACATTCAGTCTAGCCAACATATATAGTCATCTGTATCGTGGGATTATCAGAAAATCAAAATATATTGGGAGGGATTGCAGCAAGTTTAGACCTAGGTATAGAGGTGAGCACATTCTACGTGCTCTGATTTTAGTACTTTCACATTGCAATTTTTCCTTTCACTATCAGTCTTGTGTTGCTGTACACATTGTCCCTGAGAGACAAAGTGTTAAGTATATTCATGTTTGGACTGCACAGTCACCAACACCTAAGATATTGGACAATCCTGATACAACACTGGGCTTATCTTGATCTTTTTTATCAGATTCATGAGCTGGGAAGAAAAAAAATCAGAGCATGGCAAGTGATTTCTGATACGTATTATGAACATTCAAATAACATCATTTGGCATGAGATGGCAGTAGTTCTTGCCAAAATCCTGAATGATACATTGTCCAGCTCCAGGGCCAGATGTTCCCAGGTGGTGTGCCAGCTCCCCTGTGAGCCAGCAAGGAGCTGTTCGCAGCGGCCAGGGAGAGGGCACTGCAAGATCTGAATGGTGTCCAGGGAGGCGAGCCCCAATTTTGCCTACAAAGGCTCCACAGCCACCAGCGCTCGTGGTGAGAAGCGCCCCACTGCCTGCAAAGTCCTCGCTGCTTGCACTCAAGGCGAGAAATGCACTGCCACCTTCAGAGGCCCTGTGATAGCATACGGGCCGCCTAAACTCCTGGACTGGACCTGGCAACCCACTATGCAGGCACACGACTACTGTTCCAGCCACGCGCCCGCTCCAAACGCTACTGGGCGGCCACTGTGCGCTCCATTGAAACTGACATGGCCACTCCCGCAAGCTCCGTGCAACCAGCCGCTAGGAAACAGATGCAAGGGCAACCTCCAGCGAACCAGAGAGATGCCATGTTCCTGTGCAAAGCCTGTTCCAGCAGCAGCTATGCCGTGGAAAGCAGACAGTCACGTAATCAGTGCCAACACCCCCCTTCCCCATTGCAACATCCGCAGCTTAATGGGCCATCAGCAGCGATCCTGATAACAGCAATGAATCGTTCCTCCAGTTATGCAACAATGATCCCTGGATGTTTGCAGAGATCGCACCCATTGTTCCTTTCCTTTCCTTTTATCCCTTAGAAACTCCTTGATCAATTGATCTTGAGCAGCATATATCTAGTGTTGGAGGGATATAAGGACTGAAACAAATCTTGCAACTGACAATGTAGCCTTGGGGTCCCTATCGCTTAGTAAAAAAGGCATTATATCAGTCACAGAGGCATTGGATATGTATATTAAAAGGGGGAAATATAGTGCGATCGAAGTTCCTCGTAAAAGCGGCATTACAAAAGGGCATGGGCTAATGAGTCAATAGAGCCAGAAGAGCAAGGGCAGATCCTGTCTGAGTATGGTATATTCAGAATTCTGCCCTGCATTACCATAGAAGGGTTAGCATTCAATCTAGCTAAGCAAAAAGCTCTACAGAGACGAGGAGTTGTCAGATAATATGTATAGTCAGGCAGACCACGTGGAGGGGGTATTCCGAAGAACAGGGATGAACAGACGCGATGAGATCGAAAAGTAGTGCTGTTATAATCGAGCTCTTTAATGCGCTTTTTAATTTTGGTAAAAGCTTCAGTTTTCCCAAGATCTAATAACATATCCTGCGAGAAGCCCAACAACGCCAATTTCTCATCTAAGATTTTTTGCCATGAGGATTTAAAAGGGTCATGCTTCAGAGAAGCTAGGAACCCCTCAGTGCTAAAGCACAGTTTAAGGTGTAGTTTAAAGGCGGCCAACCACGGCCTAGCTTCAAGTGACATTTGGCCAAACTTGGAACGAAGAGTAACGCCAGCAACACATCGAGGGGCATTTAGGAGTTTTCGTAAGAACTGAAGCAGTGGACGATCTATAGATTCATTGATGACTGTAATCCAGATGGCAACGCCAAAGAGGATAATTGGGGTAATTTTCAGGTTAAAAACCTGAATAGCCCCTGGAATATATTTGCCACCTTTGGTGTGAAAAAAATTGACAATAGCACCAACCCCAGGTTTAATTTTGTTGGACACTGCTTTTTGATGGGCATTCCAATTTCGGTTATGGGAAAAAAGAATGCCAAGGTAAACAAACTCCTTGACTTGGTCAACCTCAAAGCCATCTAATACCCAGCGAAAAAGAGGCATTTTTCTCCTCTTAGTGAAGATCATAATCTTAGATTTATGATGGTTTATTTTAAGACCTTCCCTAGAACAGTACTCAGAAAAAGTTTGCAAAGATCTTTTCAAACCAATTCTTGTGTGGGACGCACCCATTGTTCCAAAACGTTAATCACTTAAGTAGAGACCACCCGGTTCCTCCCGGGTTGCAAAAGCCATTGGAATCAGAATAGATTTCCAAATTCTCACATCCCCACCCTGGTAGCCACAGATTAATCCTTTTGTCACCTTTGTCACCTGGGAATCTAGGAGGGGTAAACCCCCTCTCCCCACCCCCAGAAAAACAGTATATCTGGGGTGCCCCCAGCCCATTATGTCACCTTAGGTCTTTTCTGGCTCCTTTGCCGTTACTATGTTGGTTTGGCGCAGCCTTACCACGCTCCCTCCCGCCTTGCTGGTCAAGTCTACGGGAATCCCTGCCCCCACCTCGGCTTTTAACTTTCACTTTGTCTTAGTCTACTTGAATTTGGACAATACCTCTTCTGGAAGGTAAATATACCCCCACCAATGACCTCCTGCCAAGTTGGCATCTGTGCTTGTGCTCCTCCCTTTGAATTTCCTAGTTTTCTCTGTATGTGTATGCATCATTGATTTGAATGAAAAAGACATAAACACTATTTAATTTGGAATCCCTTGTCTGTCTTTATTCAAGGTCTCATTAAACGGATTCTGGTATAGCTGATTGCATCCCGCTTTATAAATACATAGTTACTGATTGCTTAAGCTAATTTCCCCATATCATAGAGCAATTCGCCTAACACCTGACACCGCTCATGGGAAGAAGTGCCATGTGGGGAGAAGCTTCCCAAGGCCCCACTATTGCACCAGGTGGAACCACAGCACTCGGCTGCGAGGGGGACTGAGAGGTGGAGGGGGGCTGGAAGCCCAAACAGGGAGCAAGCTGCACACTCAAAGCTGCCTCCCCACCCCACCACAGAAGCAGGCTTTGCAGAGAGAGGGCTGGCAGGGAAGGAGAAAGGGAGGGATAGGCAGCAGGGGGAAGGACACTGCTGCTTCCACCCAGCATTAGTGAATTGGGGCGAGACGGGTTTTGAGGAATTGACAATCAGGTGGAGGGATAAAAAGGGGAAGGAAAAGCAGGCCGAGCATGGGGAATGAGGGCACGAGCATCTGGCTAGGCCCTGTAACCTTGGGGTGACTATTCTCCAACCAAGGAGACCAACTCATTCTGAGGCCAAGCTGCTCTCCCAGTGAAATGCGAGAGGGCAGCAGGGTACCCTGGGACAAGGGGCATATCACACAGATAACTTCAATAAATCAGTGAATTATTAATTTCTACAAACTTAAAACTGCTTTAAACATTACAAGAAGCAGTGGGAACTGCATGACTTAGTACATGTTACTTTGATGCATGATCATATGGTTTGCATGCAGCTGAAATCTGCAGGCAGTCAAAGCTCCTTGTTACACAACAGTGTAGTAAAATATATGTAGGTTTGAATTGAGTAATAGCATTTATAAGTCTTAAAACACTAGAGGTGACGTAGTATGTTCATGCAATCAATACCACTCATCAAAGCAATGAAATACAGCAAAATACAATATTCACATAATGGCTATGTATATCATCCCCTATCTATAGTTTCCACATAAGAATAACATTTAAATATCCTTAAGAACTTTTGCCTAGAGAAAGCAACAGTTTTAGTTCTCTATTTAGCAAATGAAGGCTATAACATCTTTTTTTTCTTGTAGATAAAATGTAGACATAAAAAGCATAAAAAGAAAAAGTAAATCACATGCATGAAGTGGGGCTGGAAAGTAATTTCCAGAAGCATCTTCTAAATACCAGTAAAAATGCTTACTTAAATTGCCATTAATTACATGGAGTGCACTAGAATTCTATAGAAAATATAAATATAGAAAATGATATGAATGTGTTTATTAATTACAGTCAGAAATAAGAATCCTATTAAATCTATATTAGCAGTCCAGGGGAAGCTGTTGAATCTATCTAGAGTAACGTCCTACTCCTTGCTAAATATGATCCAGAGATTTTCCAGAGTGAATGTGCACCATATAGTTCAGCCTTGGCCTTCACAATTGTATCTACTTTTTAAGAGTCCAAGCTCCTAAAACGTTCACTAGACTTGACCTACATTTCTTGTGCTTTAGCACCAACATTGTGGCTGAAGTGGTTATCAGCTTTTGATCTTCTAAGCACAAACAAGCTGATTTTTTTTTTTTAAAGACTTTGTTCTTGAATACTATTCTGGCAAAGAATTGTCCCATGCTGTTCAGGAGCCCTCTAGGGCTATTTAAACTTGTCTGAAGATTCTAACGTCAAAGGGAGGTCAAGGAACAAATACATTCCACAATACACATTGGCACCTGACTCTATTTTAAACACTATTGTGATATTAAACATTAGTCCCTTTCATTCAAATTTGGTTCCTAGATGAAGTTACTCTGAACAATTGATTCTACTTGTAAGGACTTCACATGTAAGGTTATTGTAAAATGGAATTTCTTATAAGTTTTACTATTTTTTTACTGCAGATCTCCACCTCAGGTCTTTCCCATGCATTGTGCATCTAACCCAAGAAAACTGGCATTTTTCTGAGGTGTACTCCTGGAGATGGAATGGAGCTTGGCTCCAGTAATGCAGACATCTCAGATTAGATGATCTGGACTTCTCTTGCCACATTGCCTCAGATTATCAGCATCTCCATTGTGATAACTGATCACTTTTCATGATGATTATAAGCATTGCTGTTATTATTTAAGCATAATTAAATTTCATTTTATTGAGAGGATGAGGAATTAAGATATTGTCTAAAGCTATGGGAAACCGGATTAATTTTGTATGAAATGGTTTTAACACCATGGGATAACTCTTCACAATGGTTATGCAAAGCAACTTATGCAAGAAGGATAAGAGAACTCAATCCTTGGTTTTTCTCCAGCATAAATATATATCTTGAGAATATATTCTATTTTCATCATTTGTTAGATATCTAATTTGCTTGCTATGACTGAGCCATGTTAGGTGTTAGAAATCAGCCTCCATCTCTGAAATAAATGAAAACCTGATCAGTTACAGATGACTGAAGGGCTAAATCTGGACCTCTGGAACACAATTGTGTGATTTTTCAGTAATTTCATATTTTCCTGTAAACAGAACATATACACATTCCAAATAGCTCAAACACTGTAAAGCCCACAGGAAGAACCCCTCTGGATCTTTTGCACAGGATACTATCTTGGCAGTGTCAAGGGTCTCAATTAAAGACCTTGTGGAAAGCCTCTGCAGCCCCAATACCTGTGGTAGAGTTGTTGGCACCAAGTTGGTCCTAAAATTTGTCAGCCTAGACCTGCTATAGAATAGATCTGCAGCCAAAAATATGCAGCTTTCTTTTTTAGTTTTATTTTTTATTATGGTGACATGAATGACAATGACAATAAATCAAGATGGCTCAAGAAAGTGACAATGGGGTGGTGATGGAAAGTGCCATCAAGTCGCAACCAACTTATGGCTACCCTGTAGGGTTTTCAAGGCAAGAGATGTTCAGATGTAGTTTGCCTTTGCTTGCCTCTGAATAGCAACCCTGGACTTCCTTGGTGGGAATACTAACCAGGGCCAACCAAGCTTAGCTTCAGATGAAATTGGGCTAGCTGGGCCATCCAGGTCAGGAAGTGACATGTGTAGTTAAAGGTATAGATTACACTATTGTTTATTGTAACAAAACAATGAATGAGAAGACATAAACCCCATGAAGGTGATTGCAAAGAAGAAAAACAATGCATGGAGAGAGGGTCAGGTGTTGTGGCAAATCCTGGTCTCAGCCTATATGTGTTGATCATATTGGGTTGCACGGCGCTGTGTAAGTACAAGTAGGGTCCCAAACACTTGTATAATTAGTACACATGTCAGTTTTTATCAGGCTTCCGTACAGGTCATAATATGGCAGACAGGTCTAGGAAATGGAGAGCCAGAAATCCCCTAGCACTCATAAGTGTGGCAGAAACCAGGGCAGCTGAATCCTAGCTGTCAGGTAAAATCCAAAAGCCTGGCATAGTTACTTCAGGCAATGTGATAATAAAGAACAGTTGGTTTTTATATGCCGACTTTCTCTGCCGCTTCAGGGAGAATCAAACCGGCTTACAATCACCTTCCCTTGCCCTCCTCACAACAGACACCCTGTGAGGTAGGTGAGGCTGAGAGAGAATGACTTGCCCAAGATCACCCAGCTGGCTTCATGTGTAGGAGTGGGGAAACAAATCCAGTTAACCAGATCAGCCTCCGCTGCTCACGTGGAGGAGTGGGGAATCAAACCCGGTTCTCCAGATCAGGCTCCACTGCTCCAAACCACAGTTCTTCACCACTACACCACCACTTAACCACTACACCACTACATCACGCTGGCTCTGATGATTCAATGAGTGATCAAAATGGGAAATACCAAACCCAACAATGCCAGTTGGAACAATCCTGTTTGATAGGAAACTTCCAGTTGAACAATATTCCTGTCGCCCCCACCCTCTGCTTGCAGAAATGAAAGAAGACAGTGAAGAGTCAGAATAAATGGTCAGATCAGAAGATTTCCAACTGCTCCCAAAGGTCAGAAATAATTATGTTCAGACTGAGATAATTTATTCTATTTATTATAGAATCATAGAGTTGGAAGGCACCACCAGGGTCATCAAGTCCTACCCCCTGCACAATGCAGGAAATTCACAACTACCTCCCCCCACATGCACACCCATGTGGTCATGGTTTGAGTTTGACATTGATTAGTAACTTTGATTACAAATCAATGTTTTGAAATAACAAAGCAATGAGCTGTTTAGGTGGTAGTGTCAAGTACCATGTAAGCTTTCAGTAGTCTTCATGGATGCTTGGGAAGCATTAGACCAGGGAGGATGCAACAGCTGCAGAACAATGTGCATCTAAGGAAAGAAGAAATTCAGATTATACAAACTGCTGTATCCCTGAAACTGGGAAATTGCAAAGTTCAGTTAAGGAGGCATTTCTGGCTCGTAAGCCAGGGATTGATTTACCCCAGTCCAACATGAATAAAACAGGAAGTCAGATTGGCTACAAGGCAAAAGCTGCCATTCAAAGAGAAGGCTGAAAGGAGAAGCTTTATTGTTGTTTCTCCCCCTTGAGGCAGCTTTTGCTGCCTGTTGCTGAAGCTTGTGGGAGCTTGGAGCTTTGTCAGGAAATAAAAAAAATTTTCCTTAGCTGTTTGCAAGAAGGGTTATTGGGAAGGGTACTTTTGAGTTGTGAGTTGGTGTACTGACTTTGGAGTTTACTTGTGTGAAAGTTTATAGTTGGTGAATTGTGAATTCTCTCTCTCTCTCTCTCTCTCTCTCTCTCTCTCTCTCTCTCTCTCTCTCTCTCTCTCTCGGATTTTTTTTACCATTGCCTATCCCCTTCTTTGTTTTATTTTGCTCAGTGTCATTCCTATTGTTTACAGTAATTTACCTTTGGTGAGAACAGCTTAATTGAGTGACTCATCTCCATTAAGAAGTGCTAGGTTGTAAGGGGCATCCAAAGAGAGAGAGTGGGTCCCCCGGATTTTCATGCCGGATTTACGTTTAAGCTAAACAAGCTATAGCTTAGGGCCCCACTCTCTTGGTGGGCCCCAAAAAATTTAAAGGAAAAAACACTGGATGTACATTTCCAAAATATAAGATAAAAAACAAATAAAATAAAACCTACATACAGCAACAGTGTTTTGTGTTGTGTAGGCTCCTATGATGTAAGTAATGGGCCCCGCCTGCTAGTCTGCTCTTTAAAATATCACTGGTTTGCTCATTTCTATGTATAGGGTGCCTACATTCTGCATGGACTGGTTGCATGGCAACATGTAGCATGCAGCTGCAGACTGCAGTGCAGCACAGTTAAATGTAGGTCAACCTGTTGTACCTGTTATCTAATATTAAAGAGTCTTGTAGACTGATGATCAGGCAGCATAGACTAAGGGTATGAGTCTTATGCCTACTGATTAATTTCATGTAATACATAATTTATTTATTTTGATCCCATTATAAAATTACTTTAGAAAAATATTCATCTTTATTATGTAGTAGTAGGCCTATATTATTATTTACTAGTACAGTTCCCTATTACGCCCACTTGCTACTATAATACTATAAATATTATAATTATATTAAATATTTTTCTTACAGTTTCTAAAATTTCAACCAGAAGTTACAAAAGTGGAGCTCATACCTATTTAGATACCTATTAGGTCCATAAATTACCATATATCATATATTCAATACAAAAAAACATCGACAATGTGTTGTTGTCAAAGGACAGCTGGACATATAAAGGGCCCCATTACCTTCAATAGCTTAGGGCCTCATCAAACCTAAATCCGGCCCTGGAGGGGGAGAGAGAGGAGCAAAGTGAAGCTAGCATGGTTGCCGACCAGGTTAATTAGTTAGAGTTATTCAGACCAGTGGGGGACCGCCTTCCCTTGGATCTATGAGAACAAACGTTAAAAACTGTTAGGCTCCTGTAATGGTGGCTGCAAGCAGCAGGAATTGTTCTTGTTACTGCCAATCCCCTATTTCTAAGCAGCAGCCCAATCTTTTAGGGCTGGAGCTTGTAGCTGGAAGGTGACAGAGCTTGTGACTGGTGGCTATTGCTTTTGGAAGGCAGTTTTGGAGAGAAAGTTGCTGCAGCCATTTTGTGTAGAGTTCATGTCAGCCATTGTGCCTAGCATTCCTGAGTTATTGGCAAGGATTGTGGTCCTAGAATGTGCAGCATGCCAGCCATGAATGTCTGTTGGTAGTGCTCCTGGCATGGTGCCCAGCCTGGCAAAGGTTGTGAGACATGGTTCTGAACAAATTTCTTCTGCTTTGGCTGGAATGGTGGCTGTACTTGAGGCAAGTCTCTTGAGTGGTGAGACTGACAGTGAGCTGCTGGGGCTGAAACCAGTGTTCAGCAGGTGTCTGCTGGGGGAAGTGGAGCAAATACCACATGGCATCATAGCACTGGGCCCACTGGAGCCATGGCACAAGTGCAGATCAATTTGGCCAGTGAGTACTCCCAGCTACACCAAGGTGCTGGGGGTGATTGAGTAGAGACTACTGGTCAGACTTCAACAGGAAATGAGTGGGTAGCAGGGCTATGGGGTGGAGATTGGATAGACCCTCCTTGGTTGCAGTCTGCCTGGCCTTTGTAGCAGGGTTTGATGCAGGGCCTGCCAACAATCTTATAGTTGGAGAGTGGAGGGCAGAACACACTAAGTAGGTTCACGAAAGGGCTGGTTCCAGGGGCCTTGCATCCAGGTCTTGCAAGCCTCCTGACAGGTTTGCTGGCAAAGCTGGGCCAGCAGTCATTTCCTCTTAATCATTTTTCCTAAGAAGAAATGTTGACATTGGGGGATAACTTGCTGCTGGCTACTAAGTTAAACATTTGGCGCATGGAATATGTTGATATATTCTCCCTATTGTTCAGAGAGCCAGAGGTAATGGATGAGGGAAAGGATGAAAGGAAAAGGAAATGTTTAGGAAGAAGCCATAGGAAAGAACCTGGGATAATTGGTTGTCAGGATATAATATTTATATGGCAGTGAAAGTTAAGGATCAAGGCATCTGCTTTAATCAAGTACCTGGATATAATTCATAGGGCATATGCTGAATATGCTGGCCCTGCATGGCTCAGTTATGGTGAAACCTTTAGAATAAGGGCTTTCTTGGACCTTGAGCTTCCATGAATCATGAATATCAACAGCTGTGGTCCCAGTGCTTAGGTCCAATATGACCTTGGTTAACCTGTTAGACAGGGGCCATCTGATAGCAAAAGGTATTCCTGAGTGAGGAGGGCTAGTGTATTTGGGTATAATTGCTGGCTCCGCCCTCTGCTGTTGGCTGTTGAGGGGTGGGACTGAGAGCTCTTCATTATGAAGGCTCCTCTTGCCAGAGGCAGAAGCTGAGGCACCTGGCTGAGAGTCTGCAGGACCCAGAGTTCTAAAGAGGGTGTCAGGGAAGCTATCAGGGAAGTGCAGGAAAGTCACTGAGCAACTTCAGCAATGGATCACAGCAGTGTGGCTAGTGATGGAGCTGAAGCTGTAACATGCAAGGTCTGTGGCATGTTTGTACTTTTCCCTTTGGGTAACAAAAATTACACTTGCAGCAATTGTAAGTTGGAAGCCCTGCTGGAGGAGAAGATACAGGGACTTGAGGCACACTTGTCCACACTCCATTTTATAAAGGAAGGTGAAGAGTTCATGGACAAAATGCATGAAGCACTCTTTAGGGGGCAACAGGAGGAGGAGAGTAAGTAATCTCAACAAATGAACTCACAAGCAATACAGGAGGAGGGTGCATGGAAGAATGTGACTCACAGGAGCCGGAAACTCAGGAGTCATTCTGATCCTCTGTTGCTCAGCAATCGGTTCCTGGATCTCCCCATAGGTACTGATTCTGGATCACAGAAACAAGGGTTACCCCCCCCCCAAGGAAAAAAAGGTGTGTTCTGATGAATGGAGATTCTCTACTGAGAGGGGTAGAGACTAAAGTGTGTTGACTGGACTTGTCTTCTCGAGAGGTCTGCTGTCTACCAGGTGCACACATCCATGATGTGACAGAAAGGATAGGAAGAATCATCAAGCCCACAGATTATTACCCGTTCTTGCTCATTCATGTGGGAACAAATTATATTGCCCGACACAGCCCAGAACATATTACAAGTTCACAAGGTTGGAAGGGACCACAAGGGTCATCCAGTCCAACCCCCTGCCATGCAGGATCCCACAATCAAAGCACTCCAGACAGATGGCCATCCAACCTCTGCTTAAAGAGCTCCAAAGACGGGGACTCCACACACACCCCGGAGGCAGTGCATTCCACTGTTGAACCGCCCTCACCATCAGAAAGTTCTTCCTAATGTTTAGGTGGAATCATTTTTCTCTTAGTTTAAATCCATTACTCCGTGTCCTAGTCTCTGAACAAGATAGTTCCCTCATTAACATGGCATCCCTTCAAATATTTAAACATGGCTATCATGTCACCCCTTAACCTTCTCTTCTCCAAACTAAACAAATCCAGCTCCTTAAGTCTCTCCTCATATGGCATAGATTCCAGACCTTTGACCATTCTGGTCGTTCTCCTCTAGACACACTCCAGCTTGTCAACATCCTTCTTAAATTCTGGAGCCCAAAACTGGACACAGTATTCCAAGTGAGGTCTGACCAATTCAGAATACAGTGGTAGTATTACTTCTTTTGATCTAGACACAATACTCCTATTGATGCAGCCCAGAATTGCATTGGCCTTCTTAGCCGCCATATCACACTGTTGACTCATGTTCAGTTTGTGGTCCACTAAGACTCCCAGATCTCTTTCACATGTACTGTTGTCAAGCCAACTCTCTCCCATCCTGTACCATGTCCTCTATTCCATCATCCAAGTCATTTATAAAAATATTAAATAGTACCGGTCCCAGGACAGACCCCTGTGGCACACCCCTGGTCACTCCTCTCCAGGAAGAAGTTGTGCCATTAATGAGCACACTTTGGGTTCAGTTGGTCAACCAATTACCAATCCACCTAACAGTAGCAGTGTCCAGCCCACATTTTACTAGCTTTGTTTCAAGAAGATCATGGGGGACTTTATCAAAGGCTTTACTGAAATCAAGGTACACTACATCTACAGCATTCCCTTCATCTACCATACTTGCCACTCTATCAAAAAAAGTTATGAGATTAGTTTGGCATGACCTGTTTTTGAGAAACTAATGTTGACTGTCAGTGATCACGGCATTTCTTTCTAAGTGCTTATAGACCGTCTGTTTAATTATCTGCTCTAGTATCTTTCCTGGTATTGATGTCAGGCTGACTGGGCGATAATAGTTTGGGATTTCTTTTTTCCCCTTTTTAATAATGGGGACTACATTTGCCCTCCTCCAGTCTACTGGAACGTCTCCTGTTCTCCAGGAATTCTCAAAGATTATTGCCAGTGGTTCTGAGATCACTTCGGCCAGTTCTTTTAACACCCTTGGATGCAGTTCATCCAGCCCCGGAGACTTGAATTCATTAAGAGTAGCCAGGTATTCCCGTACTATCCCAGTGTCTATACTATGCTGTATTCCCCTACTGCATCCTCTGCTCCTTTATTCCCAATTTGAGCACTATTTCCCTTTTGGGAGAAGACTGAGACAAAGAAGGTGTTAAGTAATTCTGCCTTTTCTGCCTCTCCTGTTAATAATTCATCATTCTCTCCAGGCAGTGACCCCATCATTACCTTGATCTTCCTTTTGCTATGGACATAACCAAAAACCCCTTTTTTGTTGTTTTTAACTTCCCTGGAAAGCCGGAGCTCATTGTGCGCTTTAGCCTTCCTGACTTTCTCCCCGCATATGTTGGCTGCTGGTTTGAATTCCTCTTTGTTGATTTTACCCCTTTTTCCATTTCTTGTACATGCTCTTTTTAAATCCGATCTCAACCAAAAGTTCTTTAGACATCCACCCTGGTTTCTTCAAACCTCTACCATTTTTTCTCCTCATTGGGACTGATTGAAATTGCTCCTTAAATATCTCACTTTTAAGAAATTCTCATCCTTCATCTCTGATCCCATCCTTCTTCTCTGATTAGCTTTTGAGGGAGGCTTTTTTGCCTGCTTCTGATGTTCAGGTTGGGCAGTTATTAATGTCTTCACTAGACCTGGTCATTGACTGTTCAGGCCATAACTAGTTTAGCAGAGGTAGATCGGGTTGCTTATGGATAGGTAGGGAGCAGCATTGAGCACCCTGAGACATCGGGCATGTTGCTTTACTCGGGCATCACTTGCTTTATAGTGGGATGGGGCATGTGAAGGAGCAACTTTGGTGCTCAGCAACATCTTTCCGAACCTGGTAGGGGCTTCAGGGAAGGGGTTGGGGCCAGGCACTTCTTCACACAGTATGTGTGGGCAATGACAAACAAGGCCCATGCAACTGCAGACTGAGATTGGAGCCAGGGGGGATTTGCCAAAACAAAAGGCAGCCATGGCTAGACTGCCTAGCGCAGCCCACCCTCAATTAAATATGATCATAACTCATTTTTCCTTTCCCTATATTTAACAACCACGGGCTATCCATCAACCACTTCACACTTTAAAAAGGGGAACTGAAATTTAATTTTTTCTTGACACTATACAGAGAAAAGTTGCCACTAATCTGGTGTTCAGTTTCTATTTCTATTTCTAGTAATATTGTATTATTCATCTACTATTTCTGGTTGTGGATGAGCAATATATTTTCATTAATAAGTAACAATGGTTAAAAGTTAGGCTTGTTTCTCTGCAAATGGTCTGCCACTTTTTCCAAATGTTTCCCCAAACTGTCTGTTAGAGGCACAGTATGAATGGCTTTTATAAAGCAACATGAAAGCCAAACCCATGACACTTAAAATTAGGCATAGTTGGTCAACTCAAATTTGCTTGTTTTAGCAGCAGTTTTGATGAAGGTCGTAGCTAGAGACTGAAAAACATTCATTTGACTAAAGTGTGGCAGTATTTGTACCTTTGACCTTAATAGATAGCAGTCACCGCCTGTGGACAGCTGTGAGTTTCTTATAGAAACAATAATTTCCAATTACCAAACCCTGATGCAATGTGGCAAGTGGCAGCTGGGGCGATAACTAGTATCATCCCAGAGTGTCTGCAGTGTGTTGCATCTGGATTGTATAGATAAATCCACACATCAGTGCCACAGTGGAAATCTTATAGTGCTTATAATTGAAATTTCCTAGTGTGAAACAAGTCCATACCTGCATGAAAAATTGCATTTCTTCAAATGTGATTTCTCCTCCCCTTCAACAATCAGACCTACTTATATATTTTAGGGGGGATCTTAGCATTCCTGAAAGATATACTCCAAATCATGAACCATTTATTTTTTTATCACTAAAGTAGGAGTTTGCCACTGGCTTAAATGTACACAGAACCAATCCCCATTATGCTAAGGTGTCATCCATTGCTGCATTCACAACGGATATTTCTAAATTTTTCTTCATGCAAATTTATCCTGGGATTTTAGTGTTATAAATTACCGGGTCTGGTTACCACAATGGAATAGATAGATTTTCATTGTTCCATTTTTTTCTTTCAGATTATGTTCTTTGAATGTTCTTTTTTTTTTTTTTTTTTTTTTTTGCCCTTTCGGTTTCTTCATGTCTACATACATTCTGAGCATGCCTGTGTACATTGATAAAATACTGCAAGGTGTATGCCAATCTAAATAGGTTGAAGTCTCTACTCTGTACTAATTCTTCTTATTCCCTAATGTGCCTCAAAAACTGGGCTTATTTATCCTATCCCCCCCCCCACACAGACACACATTCACACACACTTTACAAGCAGCATGAAAAAGGCAAACAAATGAACTTCTCCAGCCAATGTGAAAAGAACCCATTATGACTACACTATGTCTCCCATAGTGGAGATGCTCAAGGGTGAGGGGTTCAGGGAATCACAAGAGCATCATCTGGAAGCCCACTTGTTGTGGAATATTACTCATATTTACCCTTCTGTCTATTTAGATTATTAGAAAGCAGCCTTCCTACAGGGGTAGGGACTAGAATGCACAGTGCAATGTCAATCATGAAACGTGACCACGGCAGCAATAAACAGTGCACATCTAGCATTGTTGACACAAGACACCCTCCTGTACTGAGAACCATGTTTTTGGGGCTTTTCTAGATCCTCAAAACTTGTGCAGCCAGAGGTACAGGGCGTATCCATCTTTGATACCAAACCAGAGAATCAAGATCAGGCTTTATGAAGTCAAAGCCGATTTCAAAAGGAAGCAGCCCTGTTTCCCATAAGAACTCTGATACACCTCAGTAAAGACTCTTCTGTGACTCTACCAGACCCCTTACACTCAGACTATGATCAATAAATAATGTTTGCAGGAAAATTATAACCCAGCAATCCAAGCCACTCAGAAATATTCCTCACAATGTAAACTTCTCTGAAAAACGAACACCTGATCAAGCAGGGAGAGCCAGCATGGTGTAGTGGTTAAGAATGGTGGTTTGGAGCGGTGGAGTCTGATCTGGAAAACCGGGCTTGATTCTCTACTCCTCCACATGAGCGGCAGAAGCTAATCCAGTGAACTGGATTTGTTTCCCCACTCCTACACATTAAGCCAGCTGGGTGACCCTGGGCAAGTCATTCTCTCTTAGCCTCACCTGCCTCACAGGGGGTCTGTTGTGGGGAGGGGAAGGGAAGGTGATTGTAAGCCGGTTTGATTCTCCCTTAAGTGGCAGAGAAAGTTGGCATATAAAAACCAACTCTTCTTCATCATCTCACAATCCATTAACATTCCCCCAGGCTGCACATTCTTCAGATACAAGGCCCTACAAACAACAACATCAACAGTGACTTTTAGTCACCTGAGCCACTCCATAAAGCAGGGGTGGGGAACCTCTGGCCCGTGGGCCGTTTAAGGCCCATGACATCATTGACTGAGGCCCGCAGACTCTCCCGCAAAAGCCACCACCATTGCTGCCGCAGGGCCGCGTGCACGTATGGGGGAAGCCGGGAAGGCTTCCCCCGATCACACCGGGCTACTTGCGCAGCCCAGTGAATGCATGTGTATGTGTGTGTGTGTGGGGGGGATTGCATCAGCCGGGCTGGTGGGAGGAGCAGCCGGGAGAGCTTGCGGTGGGGGGCACTGCCGCCTCAGGCGGTGACTTGGCTGGCCCTGCATACGAGGAGCACAGCAGTTTGACACATGCGTGGCTCTCTCCCCTGGTCTCATTCCGGCTTGAGACAAAGAGGAGCTGCCGCCATCATCCTCCTTCCTCCGTTTCCTCCCTATCTTCTTCCCTCCTTCCTTCCTGGGCTGGCAGCATGGAGAAGCCCTGAGAGAGCCAGAACGACTTCTTGTAGCCAGGCGGTGCAGCCAAACTGGTGGTGGCCCAGCAACCTCCCCTGGGCCGGCAGTTCCTCCAGCAGTGCGCCTGCGGCCACTTCATACACCACCACTGCCTCGTGATCCTGACGGTCTCTGACGTGCTGCTGTGCTTGGTACTAGGGGTCGGCGCGTGGTGCCTGCGCCTCTCCCACGCCCAGGTGTGTGCGTATGTTGGGGGAAGCCGGGAAGGCTTTTTGCCTCTTGTGCCTGGCTGCTTGTGTGGCGGGAAGCTGGGAGGGCTTAAGCGTGGTCGCACCTGGCCGCGTGCACAGCCGGGTGTGTGTCTGTAGAGGAAGGCTTTTCTCTCTTTTCTTCCTCTTTTTCTGCCACTCTCTCTCTCTCCTTTTCTTTCTCTCCCTCTCTTTCTCCCTTTTTCTGATTCTTTCTCTGTCTTCCTCTGTCCTTTTCTTTCTTTCTCTCCCTTCCTCCATTTCTTTCTCCCTTTCTCTCTCTCTCTCTTTCTTTCTTGTTCTCCCTCCCTCCCCTTCCTTCTCTGCATAGCCTCCCCTAGGGTTGCCAACCTCCAGGTGGTGGCTGGAGATCTCCTTCTATTACAACTGATCTCCAGCCAATAGAGATCAGTTCCCCTGGAGAAAATGGCTGCTTTGGCCATTGGGCTCTATGGCATTGCAGTCCCTCCCCTCCCCAAACCCCCCTCTTCTCAGGCTCCACCCCAAAAACCTCCCTCCAGTGGCAAAGAGGACCTGGCAACCCTAACCTCTCCCCCCTCACTGGGAGATCTACGCCTGGTATGGCCCCCAAATGATGTTATAAATATACAAATTGCCCTTGGCAGGAAAAAGGTTCCCCACCCCTGCCATAAAGGGTCTCAGCCAATTACATTCAGCTTGCAGGTACCCCACAAGAGTTCTGATACTTCCCAGACTTGCCCATTTGCCGATAGTCAGGTTAAAAAGAGGGCTCCCTGAGCCTCCCAATTTTGAGTTGGTTTCTTTCCTGAACCTTCTTCCATCAGCAGCATGAGATGCTCTTCTGGATAGAAGTATAATCTGCTGACTTCCAGGGGAAATGGCAATCTGAACAGGAACACCTGTGAAGTGCTCTGGAGGCTTTTCCTCACTGGGGGCATTTGAAGTGGAATGCAGGATGAGAAGGAGCATTTATCATCCTCTCACCTCTCTGCAGGGAGACAAATTTGACAGGGGAACTTTTCCAGACTTCTGTCATGAATCTGCAGGTTCTGAAACCAACTAGGACAATGAGGTAAGGGCAGGCTATAAAAGCCTATATGATTGACCTCCCCTTCCCCCTTTTATCTTTATCCTTTTAAACTTTTTTTCTCATTTCCTTCTTTATTATATGGACTTCACATGGACTTATTTCTTATTTCTGAAAAATGGTGATACAGCTGAAACACCGGGAATCTTGCCAAGAATGCCTCCAGGCCACATCGGCCACGGATCCTGGAGGGCTTTTTTTTTTTTTTTTTTTGCCATCTTCTGGGCATGGAGTAGGGGTCACTGGGGGTGTGGGGGAGTAGTTGTGAATCTCCTGCATTGTGCAGGGGGTTGGACTAGCTGGCCCTGGTGGTCCCTTCCAACTCTATGATTCTATGAATGCCCTATAACTATGCTTCAGTAATGCCATCAAGTAATTAAGCAGAGAGGCAAGATCATAAATCTCCCAATCCTGTCAATTGGAGCTGCAAAAAACAGGATATCAAGAAGATGGACAAGAACTATAAAGGGAAAAGATGGAAATGTAAAAAGGTGGATGGCACTCTTTATCATATGTGGTGGATGTGCAAAAAGACAAAACAACTGGAAAGAAATCCAGAAAATTAAATTTACTATGGAAGCCAAGAGCATTCTACTGGGCATTTTGGCAAAGAATATTCCAAAAATTTCAGAAGAATTATTTAGATATATGATAACAGCAGCCAGAGTTACATTTCCAACAAAATAGAAAGCAGAAGAGTGTCCATGCCAGGAGGACTGGGAAAATAAATTAGCTGAATAAGCAGTAATGGCAAAATTAATGAACTATGTGAATAAAAGACCAATGAAAGAATTTCAAGACAAATGCAAAGCATGATACCACTTTTTTTAAAAAATATTGGGAGCAGAGAATGAGGTTGTTGAGATTATATATATGAATTATTAATAATACTCTTGACATATTGTGTTGAAAAGGTGTTAAAAGGGGAGAGGACATTTAAATATATCATGGATAGATTGTAATAATATGTGAACTCAATTTTCAATATTTTAGATGTATTTTTAGAAATTTATAACAGTAATTACCATTGCAAGTTTTTTTCATCTATTCTATTTCATTACCATTGATATTATAATATTGTTTAACATTATTATAATGTCCATCAAGTATTGTATAGGGTATCTTATGATTTATGCTAAGATTTATTATTATGCAGGGGGTAAAGTGTAGATGACTGGGGAAGGCAATGGCAAACCACCCCATAAACAAAGTCTGTCTACTTAACATAGGGATGTGACGTCACCCCATTGGTCAGGAATGACCCGGTGCTTGCACAGGGGACTACCTTTACCTTTTAATCACTATTTAATGCTCATTATTATATTACTATTTACTGTTCATAATTGTTGCTTTCATCATCTATTGTTTACTGTTTGTTATATTGTTGTTTATTATATTGTATGTATACTTTTTCTTCTCTTTTTCTTTTGATGTAACTGTTATTAATGTTGTGATATGGTTTCTATTCTCTTTCTTTTTTCTGTTCTGCTTATATTTATAAAAAATAAAATTTATTTAAAAAAAGGATAGAAGTATAATCCATTTCCTTTCCCCATTCACTATGACTGTTGATCCCAAGCTCCTTGTACTCCTCACTGTACTCCATTGACAAAGTTCCTAGTTCCTACCATGGATCCCTGAAGACCCTCACACAATCCTCATGGTTCCATGACTTCTTTCAGATCTCCTTTATTTTTCCTTCTCCTCTACATCTCTTACATATCTCTCCCTCAAAACCCCCTACAAGTCCAGGATTTTTCCCTCATCTAATTCCCCTCTTCTCCTGTCTCCATTGGACCCACCCACATCTCTCTCTCGCTCTCATCTTCTTGGGACAGCCTTGGTTAAGACGTTAAATTGGGTATGTTGAATTATTAAAGATGCTAGGAATTGTGCCAACTATTTCCTGATTTGGATTTACCAAAGTAATTTACTGCTAGTGACCTGCCCCTGGAACAGCTGCCCACCTGGACACCTTTGCATAATCAAAGGCAGGGCCGGCATATCAAGATCTGCCTGACGACTTCAGACTCAGAACATCTTCTCATTCCCCACTCTGCCCCCAGTTCCTGCCAGCTGTCAAAACGCAATCAGTGAGTGATTGACAGTCATCAATATCCCCCTCATATTCCAATCACCCTGGCCCACACCTCTTTCACTCTCAATTTTTCTCCAATTTTAAAGCAATGTTACCTTTGTGCCCTACTGCTCACATGCCCTGTGAGTCAGTCTGCCCCAAGGGCAGAATTTTACTATAAAGCAAAGAACCCTGGCACATGTCCGTGCCTTCTCCTTCGGATCCAAAAAGAGCGCCCCGTTTCTCTGCACGGCTTCTTGGCTATAACACGCTGGTTCGTGTAATAGCCCCGCCCCTCAACAGCTTCCCTCCTTGGAACCTTGCAGGACAGGTAGCTATTGACTCTCCTTATTGCTATCCCTTTTAGAACTCTTGTGTGTGTGTGTGTGTGTGAATATTGCGTGCAATTGCATTTTTGTGATTTGTACCCCCTTTCCCCCTAAATAAAGTGCACCCTGGTTTGACTGCATTCAGTCTCTTTAGCCATTTTTTCGTTACTGGTTTTGCTCACCTTGCATAGACACAGGAATAGACCCTGCTAAAGCCTCTCGTTTGTGCTCTAAATTTGTCTCTAAACTGACTAATTCCCCCATTAAAAGTTGGAGACCCCAGCATTCCCCGTAACAGTGGTGTAGTGATTAGAGTGTCAGATTAGGATCTGGAGATTGAGATTCAAATCCTCACTGTGCCATGGAAGCTTGCTGGGTAACTTTGGGCCAGTCACATACTGTGAACCTAGTATACCCTACAGAGTTGTTCACAGTGGGCAGCCATGTTTGTCTGTCTGCAGTAGTAGCAGCAGTTAGTCTGTCTGCAGCTCATACCCTGCCAGAAAATATTTTTGTTAGTCTTTAAGGTGCTACTGGACTCTTGCCCTTTTCTACTACTACAGAGTTGTTGTGAGAATAAAATGGAGAAGTGGAGAATGTTGTAACTTAGGGTTCTCATTTTGGGGGAGAATAGTGGGGTATAAATGAAGTAAGGAAATAAATAACTTGTTTCATGGGCATGATTTGTTTTTATTGACTTTTGGGTATTGTTTGGGCTAGTTTTCTTTTGTTACTTCAGGTATTAGCTGCCTTGAGCAGGCCTGGAATGGTGGCATACAAGTTTCTTAAATAAATAATGTTGAAATTTGAGCCTGTGCAGTTTGTCACAACTATCAGTTCCTTAAGTTCATTTATACACTTTGGCATCTCTGCATTATTGATGTGAACACATGCATTCATAGAACAGTGCAAAAAGGCAAACTTAATATGTATACATATGATTGCACTAAAAGTCATTTTGTTTGGTATTTTACTAATGCACACATGGTAAAATAGCACACTAGAAGAATGTTGATACAACGGTACATACAGTCAGATCAGGTTGAGTTCGTACTTTGTGATGTTTTATCATTGCAAATGTGTTTTTCTGTACTAGAGAGGCAGGAAAAAGAGGAAGTAATGGAAGGTACACAAAACTTGCAGAAAATTGAAATTTACAACAACATTCAAACTATGGAAATTTTAAAAAAAAACAATTTATCAGTTCCAGTTCATAAACAAGACATTGCAATTTAAAAGCTCTGGGGATAAGGTTGGATGAGGAGAATTTCAGAATCATCCCGATTTTTTTTACTCTTTACAAGCACCACCTGCTAACTCAAGCATTGTGACTCATTTGTACTAACATTATCTTAAACACCTACCTAGTCCCCCATATTTAACACATTTAAATGAAATCAATAGCTATTGAAAGGAATCCAGCTTTTTCTTTCTCATTGTTAGTCATATGTCTACTGAATCAGCCACTAAACCAATGTTGTTATTACGAACATTTATTAACATTAGCATTGTATGTGTACAAAACCTCAGTATAATATGTTATTATGAATTCCACTTGGATGCAGACACAGCTGAGTAAATTACATAATCAGAGTTTTCTTTCTCCCATTTTTCTTATTAATGCTATAAAAGATTAAGAAAACAAAATAAATATTCATATATTGCAAAAAATTAAGAACAATAAGAAAAGAGGAAGTGGTTTAACATTGCCATTGTTCATACCAATAACCCACAAAGGCAGCCATGTCCTAAAATAGTTAAAGAAATCTTGAGGGGAAGGATTTTACGAGGTCTCATTAATGGCCAATATGCAACAAGAACTGAGAATCAGTGTTGTGTTGTGGCTAGGTTCTTGGGAGACCAGGAAGGAAGGAAGGAATTTCACTACCCTGTACACTGTATGTTACCCTAAATCAACAGTCAGCCTTTACCAGAGAACCAGTGCTGAATTGGACAGCTCCACCATGGAGATGGGGGGTGGGGCTGAACTTTCCTCACTCCAACATGTGCACACAGAGATTTTCAACAAATGGTAAACAGCTGACCAGAGGTGACCTGGAGATGGGGCAGTTCTGACAGGTACTGACCTGGCCCAAAAGAATCTTCTGGTAGAGACAAGGTATCCAAGTTGATCCCAAGGGCAAATAAATAAAACTTCTTTAAAATAGACTTCGCTCCAGCCAGACTCGGTGCCCAGAGATAAGACCTCAGGACAGTGTGGGTTTTTTTTTTTTGCCATAAAGTCACAGCTGATTTATGGTGACCCAATAAGATTTTCAAGGCAAGAAACATTCAGAGGTGGTTTTGCCACTGCCTGCCTCCACATCACGATCCTGGTACTATGTGGGGGTCTCCGTTCCAAATACTAGCCAAGGCTGACCTGCTTAGCTTCTGAGATCTGATGAGATCAGGCTAGCCTGGGGTATCAGCTGTGAACCCCTTTGTTGAAAATGTGAATATGCATGTCGGGGAGTCAGGAAGGGTTAGCCTTCCCTCCCCCACATCTTTGCCTCTATGCCGGAACTGTTCAATCCAGAATCAGTTTCCTGGTTTTTAAAAGCTTTATTAATGAGACATATATTCTAGAAAGCACAAGTATTTGAGAACTATCTATAAACAGGTAGAATTAAGGGAGAAACTAGAAAAAGATCAGGCTAATCTGATAATGTTTACATATCCCCCTTCTCTTAGGGATGGGTCCAGGGTGCCTCCCTTTTCAGAAATCTTACTGAGACTTATCTAACAGAGTTTCTGGGTTACTGGTAATGGGGTGAATCCAGTTTGGCTCAAACCTCATCATTTCAGTGCTGCTGTGCTTCATTTATCATAGTCTATACCACTGGTTCCCAACCGGGGGTCCATGGACCCCCAGGGGTCCGCAAGAACTAAATTAAGGTCCGTGAAACAAAGTTATAAACCCATAATAAATTAATATTTTCAATTAAAAGTTCTCTATTATAAAAATAGATATTCAAATATTATTCTAAGTTTATTGTTTAACTAACAGTTATGATTAAAGTTTATTTTCAAATTCTCAGAATTTTTATTTTGAACCTTGGGGTCCCTGGACCGAACAAAAAAGTCCTAGTGGTCCCTGGTCAAAAAACGGTTGGGAACCACTGGTCTATACACTGAAATACATGCTGGACTCAAACATTCTCATGTACCAAACAATGCTGTCCAGTGCCAAGAAAGCACCCTCTCTAATTCTTGCTAGTGGTAACCTAGAAGAGGTTGGCTTGGACAAGCCTTCCTTTGTCTTTGAATTCCTAAGAGTGCTCACTAATCTACTGCATCCTTTTCACTGTTTCTATAGCTAGTGGCAATTAGGCTAGCTTAACACTCACATGCCACCTCCAAATCTAACACAAATCCTGTAGATAAGCCAAACCAAGGTTATATCATTCAGGGATAACTGAATATCCCATTGCAAGTAGATGTAGAAGGGAGGTCCAGCATATCCCCACAGGGGATGTATCTCCTCTATGAGCAATCTTATATTACCACATAAATGACCAGGATTGAGGGTGCTGGCCAACCACTTAGGAAAGGTAAGCAGTTGGAAAAAAGAACTGGTTAGATTTATTTGGGGTAACAACAGACATAGAATTGCCTATAGAAAGTTTACTGCTAGTAAAGAAAGAGGTGGCATGACACTTCCGGATCTAAGATACTATTATGAAGCGGCCTGCTTTGGCTGGTTAAAAGATTGGATTATGTTAGGAAATTCTAGATTGTCAGATTTGGAGGGTGCTAATTTAAGATATGGGTGGCACGCATACTTATGGTATGACAAAGATAAAATAAACAAAGACTTTATCATATTATAAGAGCTAGTCTACTACAAGTGTGGAAAAGATATGGAAGAGGCTTTGAATCTAAAACACCGGGCTGGCTTTGCCCTTTAGAAGCCTCCATGGCTGCCCATAGGCCTCTGACTTCTGGTGGCCGGAGGGCAGTGCCTGCCGGCTTCCCCCACTTGCCTGGGTGACTGTCCCGGCCGCCAGTATACTCGTGGTCGCACACCTGAGGTGTGTGTGGCAGGCCATGAAGGTGGCATGGGCGGCTGCATAACAGTCCTCCCCGAGGCAGCTGGTGCCTGCTGTCTCCCTTCTTCCGGCCCCTCTGGGAGGTCTCCCATCCTCCTGCTCCCGCCCTGCTCAGACCGCCTCCCTTGCAGCCCCCCCACCCTTCACCCAGCTCTCCTTCCCTTGAGGAGACTCCTCCCCTCTCACAGGCCACCCTGCCCATCACCATTCTGTCGGCCACCTCCCCACAGTGAAATCCCTCCCCCGGAAGTGGCCCTGCGAACATGGCTGATCCTGGCCGGCCTGTGCCTGCGCCACGGCGTACCTGCCCCGCTGCCCCACTCCTCAGCCTCTCACTTCTTTTGCAACTTTTGCTTTTTTCTTGCCACCGCACACCACCGCAAAGCCTCTTAGGAGGCCTACCGGTGGCGCTGTTACTGCACCCTGGCCAACCGCTGTGGCCTGCCTGCAGTCTCAGGAATGGGATGTAAGTGTAAGGTTTGATTATTTCTTGTATCGATACCAATCATTAGGAACCTTGTTTAGACAACACCAGCAATGCAGAGGGAGCAACTGCTTACTCATTGAAAAGTCTCCAAAGAGTACATTTTGCCATTATTCTTAAATTCTACTGTGACCTGACATCGAAAACTATCTGAAATGAACATGGATCATCTGGATTTTCTCAAGTGGGTACAAGCTTAAATTCAAGCACTTTGAATCACCACGAGCAATTTATCAAAATAAAATAAAATGCCAGAACTATGAAATGAGGGGGAGAAACTAGACTAAAGAGCATTGTATGCTGATAACACTTATGCAAATTAAACAGTTTTTCAATACCCCATATTTAAGCCAGGATGAAACAATCATCTGAATGTATCTGTTCCCTCAGAAGATATGCAGCTGGGATTTTGATGAGAAATCTCTTTATCTTTACTTTCTTTCTTGTGCTGAACTAACAGCAGAAAACTTTCTCATAATGTGTAGATTTGCAAGGAACAAAAGCTAATTCTGCGGCTCTGGAGAGGTCAGAGAAAGCATTGCAGCAGAGATGGCAAAGCTTGTGAATATAAAGTATTATTTCATCTCAACCCTAAAAACATTTCTAGTAATGTAGAATCATATAATCTCAGATATGTTGGGTTTAAATAATAAGAACACTCTGTACATGTTCAAGACATTCTGTTTTGTTATCCTTTAACTGTTCTAGGACTCAACTCTTGCACTTATAAAGATTTCTCCAGGGTTAAAGGAATAACAAAGCAGGATGACTTTGAATAGGTGAAGAATCACTGATGAGTACCTTTATTGTTTAAACCCACACATCTGGGATTGTGTGTGTGTGTGTGTTATATGCCATCAAGTGGCTTCCAATTTATGGCAACCCCATGAATTAATAGCTTCCAAAACATCCTATCATTAACAGCCTTGCTCGGGTCTTGCAAACTGAAGGCCATGGCTTCCTTTATTGAGTCACACCTGGGATTAACTTTCCAAGTTAAAGAATGTAGTTTAAGACACTGAGATCCCTGGATCTATTCACTTTCTAACTCGCATCATCAATATAAGAGAGATGAGTTGAAGCCAGATAAGAAAAAGTGAGATTTTTAACTAGCCAGCCTGCTATAACAATATCCTGCATTGCTACTCCATGTCAGATGACACCCAGGCTGTCCCCATAGCAGGTACCAACATTCGGGATTGGGTGTTCAAATGTGATGCTGTATCGGACAGGCAATCAATCTCCCAGTCCAAATTCTCACCATGCTTTAAACAGTTTAAAAGGATCATGACAGAGCTTCATACCTGGTCAGTATCCCCTTCTAGGGCTGTTGATTTGGTTCGGCCCGAACTGAAAAACAGCTGAATTTCCCCTGATTCGGTGGTTTTTAGTTCAGGACGAACCGAACTCAAAAATGGCGGGCAACTGGGGAGCCGAATTCAGCGAGTTCGGGAGTTCACGAATAAATCCGGCCAATTCGGGGCGGCAGTAAGCAGCATAACCGGCCAATCGGTGGCCAAGCTGGGTCTTCATCTGGCCAATCAGTCAGGATTGAGTACTGGAGGAATCAGCTGATGTGCGGCCCGGCCAGGGAGAGAGAGAGAGAGAGAGAGGGAAATCCTCGTGTGTGTGTGTGGGGGGGTGCTTGTGCACATTCACTCCTTTCTGTGGCTACAGGGGGCGTATTTTTGGGGTACAGACCCCAAACTTTCAGCAGAGCTTCAGACAAGCCTTCTTAAGAGACCACCCGAGTTTTGTAAACATTGGGTCAGGGGGTCCCGAGATATGGGCTTTCCCCTTTCCCCTTTTCCTTATTGGGATGAATGGGATCCTGTATGCATCTCCAGAGCAAAATGTCCCGTGCCTAAATGGAATCGTCTTGGATTACCTCAGTCCTCCCCAGCCCCTCCTGATGGAACAGAAGACAGCCACAGTAAGACCCCTTTGGGGGCTTTAATCTATAATTTTTCTCCTGTGTGTGTGTGGGGGGGGGGGAAGCAGAGTGTGTGTGTGTGGGGAGGGAGCAGTTTCTGTGGGTGGGGGGGGAAGCCAAAGGGGGCTTTTGCCGGTTCTGCCTGGGGTGTGTGTTCCCCCTCGAGTCTCTCTCTCCCTGGTTTGAGGGGGGGGTTTCAGTTGTGTGTCTTCAGGTTTTCCCTCATTCATAAGAGCGGTTAGGTCTATTTGGATGCTTGCTCAAAACTGGTTTTCAAATGGTGACTTAAAGAATGCATTTGGAGTCCCATGCAAAAGGGAAAATTCCACCCCTCCTGCTCATTATGCATAGCTAGCTGCCTCTGTCCCTTTCCATGGTTTGCAAACTCCCAGGTGTCAGGTGTTGCTTTGCACAGTTGCAAAGGTGTTGCTGTCGTGTTGCTTTGCAGTTGTGTTGCAATGCTTTGCAAATTTCTCAGCTGTTTGTCGGGGCTGGGAGCTTTGTGCGTGGGCGGCAAGCTCTGCTCAGAGATGCACATTAAGGGTGGGGGGACCCCTTTCGGGGCCCATATCTCAGCCCCCCCTGACCCAAACTTTACAAAACTTGGGGGGTCTTTCAAGAAACGTCCTTTGAAGCTCTGCTGAAAGTTTGGGACCTCTAACCCCAAAAATGACCCCCCAGAGCCACGGACAGGCGCGGTTGTGTTTTTAATGGCTTTATTTGGCCGAATTTTTTCCCCGAACTTTGAATTCCTGCTGAATTGCACGGACCCGAAGTGGGGGAGTTCGGACTTCGGCATATCCCGAATCTAAACGGGCCAAATTCAGCCGAATCCAAACTATACCGAATTTTTTTTTTAATTCAACAGCCCTATCCCCTTCCATAACCTCAGAATAACTTTTACCTCCCTCTGGTTTCAAACCATACCAACGGCTTGGATAGCTGGACGTTACTCCCGAACACCATAGGCCTATGTATTTGTGGTAGGGCTGTCAAAAAAAAATTCGGTACAGTTCGGATTCGGCCGAATTTGGCCCTTGTGGGTTCGGTACGTGCCGAAGTCCGAACTCCCCCACTTCGGATCCGTTCAATTCGGCAGGAATTCAAAGTTCGGAAAAAAAATTCGGCCGAATAAAGCCATTAAAAACACAACCGCGCCTTTCCGCGGCTCTGGGGGGGGGATTTTTGGGCTTAGAGGTCCCAAACTTTCAGCAGAGCTTCAAAGGACGTATATTGAAAGACTCCCCAAGTTTTGTAAAGATTGGGTCAGGGGGGGCTGAGATATGGGCCCTGAAAGGGGTCCCCCCACCCTTAATGTGTATCTCTCAGCAGAGCTTGCTGCCCACGCACAAAGCTCCCAGCCCCGACAAACAGCTGATGAGAGCAAGGGCGGGGCAGGTGCTAAGAACTTTGCAAAGCAACACAACTGAAAAGCAACACCTTTGCAAACATGCAAAGGGCGGGGCAGGTGTGAAGAATTTTGCAAAACAATACAACTGCAAAGCAACACAAGCACGCAATGCAACACCTTTGCAACTGTGCAAAGCAACACCTGACACCTGGGAGTTTGCATACCATGGAAAGGGACAGAGGCAGCTAGCTATGCATACTGAGCAGGAGGGGGTGGAATTTCTCCTTTTGCATTGGACTTGGGACCAGGCAGGTGCATTCTTTAAGTCACCATTTGAAAACCAGTTTTGAGCAAGCATCAAAATAACCTAACTGATCTTATGAATGAGGAAAAACCTGAAGAATAAAAATGAAGCCCCCCTCAAACCAGGGAGAGAGAGACTGGAGGGGGAACACACATCCCAGGCAGAACCGGCAAAAGCCCCCTTTGGCTTCCCCCCCCACCCACAGAAACTGCTCCCTCCCCACACACAGAGAGAGACTCTGCTTTCCCCCCCACACACACACAGAAAAGAAAAAATATAGATTAAAGCCCCCAAAGGGGTCTTACTGTGGCTGTCTTCTGTTCCAGCAGGAGGGGCTGGGAGGCTGGGTAATCCAATATGATTCCATTTGTATCCAATATAAGATCCATATGTATGCATCTCTCGAGGGTGATCCATTCATCCCAATAGGGAAAAGGGGAAAGCCCATATCTCGGGGGACCCTGACCCAATGTTTACAAAACTTGGGTGGTCTCTTAAAAAGCCTTGACTGAAGCTCCGCTGAAAGTCTGGGGTCGGCACACCCAAAAATGCGCCCCCTGCAGCCACGGAAAGAGAAAAGGGGGGAGCCGATATTTCAGCCCCCACTGAACCCATCTTTACAAAACTTGGGTGGTCTCTTAAGAGGGATTCTCTGAAGCTATGATAAAAGTTTGGGGGCTGCACCCCCCAAAAAGCGCCCCCTGCAGCCACGAAAATGGAAAAGGGGGGAGAGGAAAAAGGGGTGGAGCCCGTATCTCGGGACCCCCTGACCCAATGTTTACAAACCTTGGGGGTTATCTTAAGAAGCCTTGTCTGATGCTCCGCTGAAAGTTTGGGGTCGGCACACCCAAAAATGTGCCCTCTGCATCCATGGAAAGAAAAAGGGGGGGAGCCCATATCTCGGGACCCCCTGACCCAATGTTTACAAAACTTGGGTGGTCTCTTAAGAAAACCTGTTTGAATATCCCCTGAAAGTTTGGGGTCTGTACCCCAAAAAATGCGCCCCCTGCAGCCACGGAAAGGAGAGAATGTGCACAAGCACCCCCTCACACACACATGAGGATTTCCCTCTCTCTCTCTCTTTCCCCGGCCGGCCGCACATCAGCTGATTCCTCCAGGACTCAATCCTGACTGATTGGCCAGAAGAAGACCCAGCTTGGCCACCGATTGGCCGGGGGAGGAGAATGCTGCTTACTGAAGGTTATGCTGCTTACTGACGGCCCCGAATTGGCCGAATTTATTCGCGAACTCCCGAACTCGCTGAATTCGGCCCCCCCGGTTGCCCGCCAGTTTTGAGTTCGGTTCCTCCCGAACTAAAAACCGCCGAATCAAGGGAAATTCGGCTGATTTTCAGTTCGGGCCGAACCGAATTGACAGCCCTAATTTGTGGGGCTGCTCCAGAGGACCTAACTCATTACACCTTATTCTGTCCTCTTTATACAAAGCCCAGACTTAAATTCCTTGGAGCAATTCTAAAGGGCCTAAATCTTTCTCCAGATCCAGAGAAGCTGCTCTTTCTCTTATCAGACACCAATCCTAATGTTTCCTACAAAGTGTCACTCTTTGCTTTAGCAGCTAAGAAAATCCGAGCTAAAGCTGTTTTTAACCAGGGATCTTAACATATTTAAATATTAGTTTCTTGTGGGTCAGACTGTTTTAAAGTTATTTTAATGTTATTTTATGATATTTTAATGTTTTATATGGTGGGTTGTGATGGCCTTCGGCCACAGACAATAAACGCTATCAATCAGTCAGCTACTTGTCCCTTCTACTTGAACCTCAAAATCCTTCCATGTTGCATTTTCTCTGAAGCACATCAAACCAGTGAGTCTTTATTTTCATGCCACTTTGAGTTTCTTCCCATCAATTTTTCTATTAAATATATTCATTGTTTAATAATATCTGTTCACCAATAAGTCAGTATTGCATGTTGTGTGTATATTATACATATAAATATTTATGTACATATACCATATAAACCGCATATCAAAACTGTAAACATGCATACATAAAACAAATACATCTATAAACCCAACAGCAAAAAGTGGAGACCCATGTCAACAAAAACAAAATTATGAAAAAATAGGGAATATTTTCTCATCCCTAATCTGAAATTAGAAAATGTTATAAACAAATGAACTACACATTTATTCCCAAATGCTATTGAGATTATCTACCATAAATTACAAAAAAAATCATGTTTGTACTGAGATGCCAACAAATACAAAATGCACTACGTTATGTAGAATAATTTTTCAGGCACTAGCAGTGCAGTCCTAAACAGGTCTACTCAGTATCCTACTCTGGCTTACTCCCAGAAATGTGTGTTTATGATTGTAACTTTTTTATCTTGTAATATACAGGACTAAGAATTTGGGCAATTGTGTTGATGATCCTGGTGAAAGTTAAGCTATTAGTTACTTTGCTTATGACTTTGTGGGCTGAGCAGTCCCTTAAGTAGACTGCATAGGGATGATTTTTCTCAACCAACTAGCCTAAAGTCACTTACCTTGGCTTAACTATGTTGTTTTCTTTACTAAACAATGCTTTTTAAACAAAAGGGAGGGGGAAATCAATTCTATTATAACACTGATGCCATGAAACCATGATGGCAGAGATCAAAGCAGGGAGTTGTTATAGCAACTGGCATTCAGAGAACAAGGCTGAATATCAGAAATTACATATAGCCACTCATGACATACAAAGGAATGAACTGGAATGAACTGGACAACTCTTTGAAACAGTGATACAAGCCCAACAAATGATTCAGCCAGCAAGAATTTCCTTTACTGGACAAGCCAGCTCTTTGGATACAGCTAATATGCAGGAAGAAGATTTTTCTCTATATATTTCCTGTCAAGGAAGCTTGGCTGTTTTTATTTCTGAGCAACAGATATTCCTCAAAAATAACTTTGTTTCAAAAAATATATATATACCCATTTTTAGGACTCATGGAAAAAATATAGTAAAATGGATTGAAAATCTGTATTTCTTTAAAACATGTCAGCACAAATGCAACTCAACATGCCTGGTGAGAGATGAGGTCCCCATTCAACACAACAGAACTAGTGTAAGTTTCCCTTGCACAATGTACAATGGCTGGAAATCAGTGATCTTTAGATTGATGACTAAATGGAGAGGAAATTAACAGTGAGTTGTCAACCCCTTTGTTCATCCTCCTAGTTCCACCAAGAAATTAGTGGTGTTGTATAATTGACAGAAAATTATACAAAAAGGAGCTGAGCTGACTTTCTTTTACATTGTCTTCATCTTGCAGGATTGCTCTTCTCTGATAAACAAAAACCAAATCTCTCAAAAACAGCCTGTGGGATTAAAAAACTCTCTCTGAAACATGCCAAAAGAGCACCTTTTGCATCAAAAGAAGACATGACTTTCTGGGAAGTACAATGGACAAACTCTCTGGTTGCAAACTTAGATTTTTTAATATATAAGTTTTTATTTAAATTTTCCAATAACATACAAACAAACTTCACATCCATTCACAAACATACAATATGTGCCATCTTTCAAGGAGTATATTTTTTATTATTCGCTAAAATGTTACTAATCATTTATTTAGTCAAAATTCAGCTTAACTCCTTTATTGTTATTCCCACTGCTTCCCGAACTGTACTCATACTTAATGCTTAATACTTTCCAGGCTATTTAGTAAAACATTAATAATACTTAGTACTTAATACAAATCTTCTTACCCTGCTATCCTTCACTTTTATACCTTCTTTACTACTCTAGTTTCATTATCCCATAGATACAATATTGCTACTACTGCAATATTCTTGTTACTTTTATATTTGTTAACATGCCTCCCCCCTTAATCATTAGACTTTAACTTAATATAATCCAAATAAAATGCCCATTTCTTCTGAAATTCTTCTATCATTCTGCCTTTCTCCAAGTTAGATAATTTGGCCATCACCGCATATTCAGCCATTTTGTCTTGCCATTTCTCCAATTCTGGAACTTGTTTCCAGGTTGTGGCCAGTGCTACTCTCGCTGCTGCAATCATATAGCTGAACAAATCTTTGTGGTCTTTATCCATCTTTTCCGGCGCTAAGCCCAACATCACTTCAGGGTCTAGAGGAAAATTGGTTTTCAAAACCTTTTGCATTTCTTGGTGTATCTGTACCCAAATTTCTTCACTTTTTTGCTAGTCCACCACATATGAAAATAAGTCCCATCTATTTCTTTGCACTTCCAACATTGACTGTCATAAGCTTTGTTGATCTTTTTAATATCCAATGGTGTGATGTACCATCTAAAGAACTGTTTATACCAGTTTTCTCTGAGGTTGTTGCTAGCTGCAAACTTTATTGAAATTGTCCAAAGTTTTTCCCATTGTTGCATCGTTATCTCTTTTTTGAAGTCCTGCATCCACTTGACCATGCAGGTTTTTACTTGTTCCTGCTTTGTTTCATATTTTAATAAAAGTTTATATATTTTGCCTAAAATGTGATCCGATTCTTTTTCAATCAGTTCCTGAAATTCTGTCATGTCTTTTAGTTTTCCTTGCAAAAAACAATTTTGCTTGCATTTCACCACCATTTGATTGTACATTAACCACCCTATTTTTTACTTGTCTTTCTTAAATTCCTCCCATGACTTCAGATTGCCTTGCTTAGTTATCATGTCTTGATATCTTATAAAATCCGCTTGCTTCTTATTGCAAACATAGATTGTAACCCACATTGTTCTTTCTATGGGGCTGTTCTTTCTATGGGGCTGTTCTTTTATCAACATTCTTTACAACCATTTATGGCTTCCATATCCATTAAGACTGCATAGAAGCCCTGTTTGTCACAATGACCACTTTTACATTAGAGGAATTGGGGGGGGGGGTCAAGTATCACTTTAAGGGCAAGCAAAACACATGAATATATCAGAGGTGGACAAACTCATTTCAGCTCAGTTTTTTGCTTACTGAGAATGGTTCAGAATGTTAGTCCACACAAACTGATGGTGCCATGTGCATTATTGTATTACTGCCCACTGGAAGTTACTTGGTTCCTCTCACCATGCATACACAGCAGAGAGCCAGTTAAGATTTCAACTGTTTCTTCCCCACCCCTAAAAGATAAGCAAACCTAAAAAAATTGTTTTAGTTACATACTTGGCAACATCATTAGGACATATACAGGAAGTTGAAGAGTAAGTCCTACATCCATTAGGACTAGTAAAGCTTTTAAATCCATTTCCATATGTCAATCACTTACGACAATTATTTTCATGTTTTGGTGGATCTAAGACCTACAAACATGACACATAGGATAATTTAGCATAGGAGCTCACTGATTAGACTTCACAGGAAAAGAATGCTTGCAAAAAGATGGCACCATTCCATCGTTATCTCTTCTTTAAAACAGTTTGGGAAATACTGATACAAGAGAATGTACTTTAGACTGGATTTATTTCATTCCAGGCACTGTAGATATTAAATCTGGAATCCAGAAGTATACATCACTGTGCACATTACCCCTTTGCCAAAGTAATAGATTATATTTGACTTCACTTAGAAGACAGTTTCTAAAACATGGAGACCTTGCAAAGATTTTTCTCCAGAGCTATTGCTGGCTCCACTATCCCTATTGAAAAACTGAGGTGAGCTGAACACCTAGTCTACAGCATACATATGAAAGGGGTGACTAGTTTGCAAGCAGCTTCTGAAAGGTGCCCCTGTTCAGAGGTTCTGAAGACTGGAGGAGGGCAAATGTTACCCCAATTTTCAAAAAAGGGGGGAGGTATGACCCAGGAAACTACAGGCCAGTTAGTTTGACCTCTGTCCCAGGGAAGATACTGGAGCAGTTATTAAAGAGACCAATCTGTGAGTATCTGAAGGACAACTTGGTGATCTGGGGAAGTTAACATGGCTTTGTCCCCAAGAGGTCCTGCCAGACCACCCTTGTTTCTTCTTTGATCGAGTGACAAGCTTACTGGATCAAAGGAATGAGGTGAATGTTTTTACCTGGATTTCAGTAAGGCTTTAGACAAGGTTCCCCATGATGTTCTGATGGGTAAACTAGAGGAGTGTGGACAACACCCTGGGATAGTTAGGTGGATAGGGAACTGGTTGGAGAACCGCTCTCAAAGAATAGCTGTCAATGTCATTTCATCTGAATGGAAAGAGGTATCCAGTGGGGTCTATGGGGACTATTCCCTTCTCCCCCACTCCAGGATCTGAGATAATAGCTAACAGATAAGAGAGGGTAGGAAGAAGTGCTTGTAAAATAAATGAATGGATGCTAGATTAATTCAAATTCTGAAATTCTCATATTTAGGTTCTGTACATCACCTTGTTGCCTATTGATAATACAGGACAGAAATCTAATCAATAAGAATCATGATAACACAGTACCTTGTGGCTCACTGAGCCTTCTAGTTATATTGCCATAGGTTACAACTCACTCCTGATGCAGATTACTTGTTTCCTCACTGAGATTATGATAACTAGTAGCACATTCCAGGTGTTTTATGTTTCCATTTACTGATATGGAAACAATTTGGTGAGATAGCTCAAATTGATTCCTTTTATTTGAAAGGTTTGAGTGGAACCAAGCTGGAAAACTATTGAAAACAAAACATCCTAAACTCATAGTATGATAGCCTGCTATATCAAAGGGGAGGGGGAAAATTCTGAAGCCACTTATGTGTTCAAGATGCAATTTATGTTGAGATTTTTGTAGTAGGTTCAAAATTTTTGCCATTAAAGAATACTGTAACCCAGATCAAATAACAGAAACTCTCTGGATAGTTTATATGCAGGTGTGGTAGCAATCCACCCAGCTGTATCCACTGGCAATAATAACTATGTCTGAGTGAAGCAGCTTCCCAAAATAGCATTGAAAAAGACTTCCAATGTTATCAAGTTTTAGATTCAGTGTTTGTGAGACAGTATAATAAGATTTAAACTATGCCTGGCAGATACCTGCATATTATATAACTAAAAACCTGCAGAGAAGAAATTTCAGCAGAAACTTTATTCAACATATTCTATTGGCTGTCCTTTCTTCCTATGGATGAGCAAATCCTTCTCATAAATTCTTTCATCATTCCAAACATTCTCAGGAAAAAACTGAAGCAAGATGGGGTCTCTAAGAAAACTCAGGGAGACAAAGATCAGGGAAGCTTATTCTTGCCCTCCCTTCCAAGTCCCCCTTTTCCTGAGCAAACTTACTTTTGCAAAAAAGGAAAGACTGCCAGACTGTGTAGGGTCCATTGAAAGTTTATTTCCCAGTGCCTTCTAGTACAAGGAGGAATTCTAAACACTAAAAAGAGTATATAATGTGACCTCATTGTTCTCTCTCTCTCTCTCTCTCTCTTTCTCTCTCCCAGTCTTTTAAAAAACTATCATATGAAGTCCATTTTAGTACTACTTTTTAATACTACATGGAGAAAGTTTCCTTTTGCATGAGCCTTTCGAATTTCAGAAAAGAAGAATTTCCTCCATTTTTCTTCTTCTTCAGAAGGCTAGACAGTACTTATAAGTGAAGTATAAATCAAGTAGGCTTTTTAGTTTAGAAAGTAGGACCATGACAAGGAAAGTATTACAGAGGTTTATAAAACTATGAATGGTAAGGAGAATGTGGTTAGCAGAACTTTTTCCTCCCTCTTTCATAAAAATACAATTCTGGCTCTGACAGTAGAAGCAGCCCCCCCCCCCCCCCATTGCTTAATGGATTCGTTGCTGTGTTGGCATTCTACAGGGTAATTTCTTTTCACAGTACGCTTGACAATTCAGAACTTATTTTGGAAAACATTTAAAATTAGAACTTTCTGTCTTGTTCATATCATTTAATTACTTCATTTATAGTCTCCCTTTCTCACAGTGACTCCAGACTCAAGATACTATAGTTTCTGCTTACTATTTCAACCAAAATAAAAGCTTAGCTGCCAAGTTATAAATGTTCAGCTTCATAAATGTTCCGCTCAAAATATTCACTGTAACACTTCTCTTGCATTAATTATACCTTGTCAAATATAATTAAACCACTACAAATATACCTTTTAAAACCTATTTTCTCTAAAAGAGTTAGTGTTTTATTATCTTTGTCTACTTGTCTTATTTGCAGGCTAAAAATATTCCATTTTTTCCAAGAAAGATGGTAATGAAAACATTAGATACTTAGGGTTTCATGTAGATGGGTTTGGCAGCCATTTCATATTTGCTTAGATTGGAAGATATAATTAAAATTTGTAGGTCAGTTTCTCAGAGAATAAGTCAATCTTAACAGAATAAATGTTTGTTCACTAATTCAGTCATGGATGAAGTATGATAAATGAAACGATGAATCAATGTGATTTGTTTATTCTGAAGTTTCTCAATGATTTACATTTAGTTCCCACTGTTTGTTTTATATAATATTATGAGCTGATGGACCAACCAACCAAAGTCAGGTACAGAGACTGTTACACCAGGGCAGCATGGGTCAATGCTACTGCATCTACAATAGCTCCCTTTCCCTTATGCAGCAAAGTAGAAGAAATGAAAGAGAACAGGACAGGATCTCAGCAGAACTGGATGCTAAGCATGTTGAAGTCCATTGGCCACTCTAGTAATTTCCATTGCCATCAACATCAGTATAATGTTTTGCTTACTTCTAAATATTTTTATTGGAAGTAAACTTGACTGAGTCCAATAGTAACTTATCAGGCCCCCTAATATTAGGGATTAAACTGGAAGTGAAGCCAGTATATAACCAGCTGCCACGGAATGGGACAAGCAGCTTGTCCAATAAGGGATATCCCATGTACATCTCACCTTGCACATCACGATTGCTGTGATAGTGCAAACTACTGCACCGCACTGTACTTGTTGGGCAAGTGGGGGATGCCTACTATGTGTGTTTTGTTCTCTTTACAGGTTACAAAGATTTCCAAAAGTTATAAACCTTTAATTATTTGCTCCAAAAAATTATTGGGTTGGATCCTGTAACTCTCTTCTATTAAGTGAGGGGTCTTATATCATTGGAAGTATTTGTGCTATGGCAGGCAGGGGTAAACCTCCTTCTTCTAGAGCAATAATTTTCACACAGAAAAAAGTAGTCACAGGATAAAATTATTATTATTAATTAGTTATTTTTGATCCCACTCCACCTTCTATTATGTCAGAGAAGCATAAATGAATTTGCAAAATGGCTTTCCATTCAGGATTTATCTGGGTTTATCTGCTTAAATTCAGAAATTGATCAAGTGCTCATTTCCACAAAGACTTTATTCAATTGACTTTTAATATTTTATTATTCACAACCCACTGTTCCTCACAGCAACCTTCTGATGTAAGGTAATATGAAAATTAATAACATGGTCAAGACCACCCCGTAGGCTTCATGGATATAACAAAAACTTGTACCTTGGTCCTCAGAACAAAACCTTACGCAGAATCATGGAATCATAGAGTTGGAAGGGACCACCAGGGTCATCTAGTCCAACCCCATACACACCTGGAAACAAATGCAAATACCTGAAATAGATGACTGGAAAGAAAAACTGCTTGAATACGCCAGTATGGCTAAAATGACTCTTATGTTGAATCCCAATCATAATGAACTTATAGAACAATTTGACGAAAAGTGGGAATCATTTTATACTTATACAACTTCTGGTTGATTGACTGTTGTACTTCAAAGAGTAATAAAATGTGTTTCGGGAGATGTTATAATTGTTATGTTTCAACTATTATGCAATTCCTGGGTTCTTAATGCGTTTTTAACCATGAACATGTTACAATATATGTTTCACTATGTATAGAGGTAGACAATTTAATTGATATACTCATCTTTATTGGTATAACCACATACCCAGATATATTTTGTTGTATATGATTAACATTTAAGCTTGTTATAAGATAGCCTATATTCGACTAAGTTCTTGATTTTTTCTCAATATATATTGTATCTGTATATCAAACGGTTTTTCCCTTCCCCCTCTTTTCCTTCTGTACCTTCCCAATTATAAAAATAAAAACTTATTTTAAAAAAAGGAAATTCACAACTACCTCTCCCACACACAGCCAGTGACCCCTACTCCATGCCCAGAAGATGGCCAAGATGCCCTCCCTCTCATCATCTGCCTAAGGTCATAGAATCAGCATTAAGTCCTTGGTCTTCTTAGATTTTATAGGAGAAGAGGAGGCTATCTGATTCCTCCAACTATATAAATTTATAAAATGAAATTACTGCCCCAACTTCTATATGGAGCACTGTTTGGGGTCTTGGAAATCTCCAATCTTTAGAAACTTCTCAAAACAAATTTGCACGCTGGTTGTTAGTGGTCCCAACATCAACACCTTCAGCTATGGCTAGAGTAGTATTAACTCTACCCTCAATAACAACTCTAGTTAATAAAAAAAAAAACATTAATTACTGGCTGAAGATCATCTTCTGTACATCCCCAGGACTTTTGACCTTGGTGTTTGAAGAGATGAAGAATAACTCTTGGCATAGTTCTATGTTGAGATTGGTGGCTAATCTTGGCTTCTCAGTAGAATATTTGAGGACTCTCAGATTCTATGCAGCCAAACTACTCATAAAACAAAGATTGTTAGATCAGAGTGCTCAAACTGATATAGGTCTTGTAGGCAATTTGAGAACATCAATACTTTCTAGACAGCTCTCTCTCTCTCCCCTGACTCTTACAGAGTATTTCACCAGTTTAAGGAATGGCAAGCATAGAAAGCCTTCACCAGGGCACACTTAGATATTTTGCCACTCGCAGTCTTGGAAGGCCATTTCAATGGGATCCCATATAGGAAAAGAGTATGCTCCTGTGATCAAAAGTAGGGCTGTCGATTCGGTTCGGCTCAAACCGAAAAACAGCTGAATTTCCCCTGATTCAGCGGTTTTTAGTTTGGGACGAACCAAACTCAAAAATGGCGGGAAAACGGGGGAGCCGAATTCAGCGAGTTCGGGAGTTCATGAATAAATTCAGCAAATTCGGGGCGCAGCAGCATAACAGTCAGTAAGCAGCATTGTCCCCTGACCAATCGGTGGCCAAGCTGGGTCTTCTTCTGGCCAATCAGTCAGGATTGAGTACTGGAGGAATCAGCTGCTGCGCGGCCCGGCCGGGGAGAGAAAGAGACAGAAATCCTCGTGGGGGGTGAGTGTGCACCTTTCCATGGCTGCAGGGGGTGCATTTTTGGGGGTAGAGACCCCAAACTTTCAGCGGAGCTTCAGACGAGCCTTCTTAAGAGACCCCCCAAGTTTTGTAAACATTGGGTCAGGGGGTCCCAAGATATGGGCTCCACCCCTTTTCCCTCCCCCCTTTTCCATTTCCGTGGCTGCAGGGGGCGCTTTTTTGGGAGTGCAGCCACAGAATTTTCAGCATAGCTTCAGATGAGCCTTCTTAAGAGACCCCCCAAGTTTTGTAAAGATGGGTTCAGTGGGGGCAGAAATATGGGCTCCCCCTTTTCTCTTTCTGTGGCTGCAGGGGGTGCTTTTTTGGGGGTGCAGCCCCCAAACTTTCAGCATAGCTTCAGACAAGCCTTCTTAAGAGCCCCCCCCCCAAGTTTTGTAAACATTGGGTCAGGGGGTCCCAAGATATAGGCTTTCCCCTTTTCCCTATTGGGATGAATGCACCACCCGATCCTGTATGCATCTCCAAAGTGGCAAATCCAAGGCAAAACCTCCCGTGCTTAAATAGAATTGTATTGGATTACCCAGTCCTCCCAGCCCCTCCTGATGGAACAGAAGACAGCCACAGTAAGACCCCTTTGGGGGCTTTAATCTATAATTTTTTTATCCTGTGTGTGTGTGGGGGGGGGAAGCAGAGTCTGTGTGTGTGTGGGAAGGGAGCAGTTTCTGTGGGTGGGGGGGAAGCCAAAGGGGGCTTTCGCCTGTTCTGCCTGGGGGGGGTGTGCCCCCTCAAGTCTCTCTCTCCCTGGTTTGAGGGGGGGCTTCAGTTGTGTGTCCTCAGGTTTTCCCTCATTCATAAGATCGGTTAGGGCAGAGGAATCCCTGAAGGTTAGCTACTGGGCAGCAGCAATAGTGGAAGGTGACACTGGCGGAGGATCTTTCGTAGACAACGGCAGTGCCACTACGGCTAACCCTGGTTAGTACTGCGCAGAAGGCGGAACTGGTAAACCACTTCTGACCAACCTTTACCTTGAAAACCCTATGATGAGACAATCCAAAATGAAAAAAGATATAGTGACAGGACATTTTGGAGGACTTTCATTCATAGGGTCGCCATGAGTCGGAAGTGACTTGACGGCCCTTAACACACACAACATGTCAAATTATATGTTACTATTATTTTTTTAATGTTATTGATTTTGTTTTGGTGGAATTTCCACCCTGTTCGGTATTGTTGCTATGGCTTTTTTTTGCTAATGCAATAAAGACTTGATGATGATGACGATGATGATGAATCAGCATTGCTGACAGATGGTCATCTAGCCTCTGCTTAAAAACCTCCAGAGAAGGAGCGTTTACCATCTCCTGAGGAAGCCTGTTCCACTAAGGAACCATGCTAACTGCTAGAAAATTCTTCCTAATGTCTAGACGGAAACTCTTTTGATTTAATTTCAACCCACTGGTTCTAGTCCGACCTTCTAGGGCAACAGAAAACAACTCGGCACCATCCTCTACATGACAGCCCTTCAAGTACTTGAAGATGGTTATCATATCCCCTCTCAGTCTTCTCCTCTTCAGGCTAAACATACCCAGCTCCTTCAAACTTTCCTCATAGAACTTGGTCCCCAGACCCCTCACCATCTTTGTTGCCCTCCTCTGGACAGGTTCCAGTTTGTCTACATCCTTTTTAAATTGAAGTGCCCAAAACTGAACACAATACTCTAGGTGGGGTCTAACCAGAGCAGAGTAAAGTGATACCATCACTTTGCATGATCTGGACATTATACTTCTGTTGATATAGCCTAAGATTTCATTTGTCTTTTTAGCTACCACATCACACTGCAGACTCATGTTCAGTGTTTGGCCTACTAAGACCCCAAGATCCTTTTCGCACACACTACTGCTCAGACAAGTCTCCCCCATCCTATAATTATGCATTTGATTTTTCCTACCTAAATGCAGAACTTCACATTTATCTCTGTTGAAATGCATTTCATTGGTTTTAGCCCAGTTCTCCAGCCTGCCAGGATCATCCTGTGTCCTGGCTCTGTCTTCTACCATATTTGCTAGCCCTCCCAATTTAGTTTCATCTGCAAATTTAATAAGCACCCCCTCTATTCCTTTATCCAAATCATTTATAAAGATATTGAACAAAACAGGGCCCAGGATAGATCCCTGAGGCACTCCACTAGTCTCTCCTCTCCAACTGGATGAGGAACCATTAACAAGCACTCTTTGGGTGCGATCTGTCAACCAATTACTGATCCACCTAACAATAAAAGGATCTAAATCATATTTTCCCAATTTGTCAACAAGATTATTATGGGAAACCTTATCAAAAGCCTTACTGACATTGAGATAAACTATGTCTACTGCATTTCCCTAATCCAGCAAAGTAGTAACTTTCTCAAAAAAAGGAGATTATAAGTCTGACATGACTTGTTCTTGAGAAACCTGTGCTGGCTCTTAGTAATCAGATCCATCCTTTAAAAAAAATATTAGTATATAGAGATACAGAAAAGAGGAAAGAAAAATGTGGGGAAAATACATAACATCATGCCTGCACCCAAGCTTCTATGTTTAAAAATGTGTGCAGCTTTCCACCCGTAAAGTTTTAGTGTCAGTCCCTGTTTGATTACAAAATACTATAAATAGTAAACAAATTTTGTCTGTTTTTTTATGTGGTAATATCATCTTAAG
Organism: Euleptes europaea; assembly: GCF_029931775.1. Lineage (NCBI taxonomy): Eukaryota > Metazoa > Chordata > Lepidosauria > Squamata > Sphaerodactylidae > Euleptes > Euleptes europaea. Next base: position 2,870,212 of record NW_026612049.1, read on the forward strand.
TAAGTCATATATGTATTTTCTATAAAAGTTAAGCTTACAACACCATCTACTTATATTGATTACCATGAGAGCATCTAATATGTCTGCCTGCTGCAAACCAAAGTAACTCTAAGGACGTATATATTTATCATAAAGTGGTTGCCATTTTTTTCTTGAATTCGTCAATCGAGTTTCTTTTTACTAAGTATGTTCATTTTGACATTGAAGCAAAATCAAATAGTTTACTGATCCATTCAGCCATCTCTGGAATTATATTTGCTTTCCAATGCATCTTGTAAATTATTCTAGCTGCGGTTGTTGCATATTGAAAAAGTTCTCTGTGGATGGTATTTATTTGGGAGGGAATTATTCCCAACAGCATAGATTTGGGATTCAACTCAAAATTCATTTTGTAGCATGTCCTGAATTTTGTTTTTTTTTGTATTGACTTCCAATATTGTTGACTCTTTTTACAAGTCCACCATTGGTGGTAAAAAGTTCCCTCTGTTTCAAAACATTTCCAACGATTTGTCTTATACATCTTTTGGAGATCTTTTGGTGCCAAATACCATCTGTAAAACATCTTGTACCATTTTTTTCTAATGAGTTGTGAAGAAGAAACTTTTACTTTAGTTGTCCACAGTCTTTCCCAGACTTTCACACAGATCATCTCTCCAAAGTTTTGCATCCATTTGACCATACATGTTTAGTCAACTCATGATCTTGTGATTTTGTTATAATTTGTTTGAATTCTGTTAATTCTCTAATGTTACCAGGGAAACATACCTTCTAGTGAGTTATAAATCCTATAGATTTAGTCACTGATAACAGTAGTTGAGGTTCTTCATAGTCACTTTTCTTCCTGTTGGCATAATCCAAGTATGCTTTTGTCGGAGACATTAATATTGATGGAGAGGGGCTTAAAGTTATTTTTAGTAAATCCCATATCTTTAAAAGATGTCCTCATAAATTGCCTTCCTGACCTATACAATATGTGGTCTTGATTTTCTTTTTCCATAAAAAGGAATGGAAACCACTATTAATTCTGGCTTTTTCTAGCCTAATCTTACTATCTTCCAGGTACAATATCCAATCAGTTAATGCAACTAGGAAAGCCATTTGATGATATATTTTAAGATTCGGTAGTGCCAGTCTGCCTCTTTTTTCCCATCTTGCAGGACAGTAAATCGGCTTCTAGGTTTCTTTCCTCTCCAAACAAATTTATTAATCTGTTGTTGCCACTTTTTGATGATTAATACGTTTATTGGAATTGGCCATGTCTGGAATAGAAAATTCAATTTTGGCAACACATTAATCTTAATAGATGTGATCCAGCCAAACCAAGATATTTGCAGACTATTCCACCTTTCCAGGTCTTTTTCAGTTTTGTTCCATAAAACCTTCTAATTCAGGTTGTAGAGTGAGTCTCTGTCTGAAGGAATATTTATTCCAAGATATTTCACACTTTTCTTGGCTAGAGGACATTTCCTCTGTTTCCACTATGTCAATTTGATGTCTCAAATTATGGATTTTCCACAGAATATTCTTATTTACAGATTTCTGATGTTGTTCCTCTAATTGCTGCAATTCTTCGTGTAGATTGTTAATTAAGATTTCTTTGTCCTTAGTTTTGGACGATATAGCAATAAGCCTTCCTCTCATATAAGCTTTACTTGTGTCCCAGATTGTTCTGGCCATCATTCTGGGCCTGTTATTTTGTTCAAAAAAGTCTTTTAATTCTCCTTGACATTGCTTAAGAATATCCTGAGAGTAACAAATTATCATTTAAACGCCATCTTCTTGGGCCTCTCCTTTCACCATACAGTGTAATTTGAAGTGGATTATGATCTGCAAAAGTTCCTGGTAGTATACTAACATCTTCCAAATTATCAATCAACAACTTAGAAATCCATCCCAAGTCAATTCTCGAATATGTGTTGTGTCTACTTGAATAGAATGTGAAATCTCTCTGTTTTGGATATTTAAACCTCCAGGCATCTGCCAAACGCCAGTCTTTCAAAAACTGAAAAACAATAATCAGTAGTTTACCTCCTTTAGATCTTGCTGATTTATCCCATTTAATGTCCATAACTCCATTCATGTCACCAATAATAAATATTTCCCCTTGATGAAAATCTTGACATTTTCAAAAAAATCAATAAAGAATTTTTCTTTTGCATTGTTTGGCGCATACACATTTGCAATTGTGAATTTCCTGCCATTGGCCCCTTGTGTTAAGAGAATCAACTATCTTCCTTTCTTATCTTTCAGTATGTCTAATACTGTAAGTTTAGTTCTTTTTATATAGGTTGCAACTCCTCTCTTAGTAGGGGATGAAGAGTAATATACAGAACCTAATTTACCACACTGTAAAAGCATGAATAAGTCACTATAATTTAGAAAGGCTATCTGAAACATTACTGAAGATTTAAAATAAGAAATAACTTGCAGGAGGAAAAATGATACTTACTTGTCACAGGTAAGCTTTTAAAATGGTAGGACTTTTAGATAGGACCATTAAAAGTAATGGTTAGAAATGTCATAGACATGACAGGAGAGAAGGACAGGTATATATTTCAGTCTTTAACAAGGGTCTCTGCCCAGTGATACATTACCCAGGCTTCTAATTACCACCATTGTTCATTACCATAATTCAGTGGATAAATCTACCCACTTTAACATGCCAATCTCTATTACCTTGTGTTGGCAGCTACAGAATAGATAAAAGAAATCCTGACAAAGTGCATTTTCAGCTCCCCATGTTCCAAACTACTCTCTACTTCTCAATTTTATATGGATGTGTTTATTTCTAGAATGCCTATCTCAACTAGGCACTGTGCATAACAAAAAATACAGGCCTTGCTCTCAGGCAAGTAAGAGGAGGGCAAGGTTAAGTAAAAGGAGCTACATATGGGAATGGGAGTGGTGAAAGATAAGCTAGAGAATGGGAGAGTGAATAACAAAGTTTTCTAGCAGGAAGTAGTGTCACAGCAAATAACTAAGGAGGATGTAATTTTTGTACATTCACAGAGGATGAATGTACAAGAGGAACAAAGGGGGAGTGTGGATAGATTCATAGAAGCAAGAGAAGGAAAACATTTGAAAATCAATAGAAATGTAAACCACAACAAAGAAAGTGGAAACATATGAAGTGGAAAGAGGCAGAATGAAGAAGACATCTCAGGCTGCATATTTTCTTTCCATTTACAGAGCAGTGATAGCAATTGAATTCATTACTGAAAGAAGGCCCAAGGTCAGTTAATACAGATGAAAAGGACGGAGAACTTTTCCAGGTGAATGTGCATTTGAAAGAGAGGGAAAGTGTCATCCTTTTACTGTGCCTGAGGTGACATTTGCTTGTACAACTCACAGCACCCAAAAATCACCTTATAACTCACTCTACCCATTCTCCTGACTGAATCACTTGCCCTCCCAGAGGTGGATGGATTGGGAAGTTAAAACAATACTGGGGAAGGTTACAGGGCAGAACCTTGTAGGTCACAGAATGATGCAAGGCACTCTTGGCTGACCCTGACCATATGACATTTTTATTTAAAGAAGAAAATTTGGGGAAGTAACTTTTGAGAACACATAAGCAAAAGGTAGTATTAGGTTTAAAAGAGACTTTTATTTAGGAATTAACAACTTGTCAATCACAATCTTGAAGAAAATAGAAGAAAAAACAATTTACTAAAGGAGTGGAATATATTTAGCACATAAATGGGTGTTATTAGATACAATGAAAACAAGAAAGTTGCACAGTCTCAAGAATTGTTATAACCAAGAGCTATTTGGCTTTGAAGATTTCAACACCAGCTGCAGAAAAAAACCTCCTCCACCACCCACCTCATGAAGCAGAAGACTTTACCATAAAAGCAGCAAAAAATCACAGCATCCGTTCAGTAATTTAAGAGTAATATACATCATCATCAATCTATCCATCATCTTCATTGCATGCATTTCATAGAGTGGAATAAAGCCATGCAACTTGAAATCATATTAAACCTGATAGACATAGGGCATTGTTGATTTGGCTTCAAGACAAGTAGTGTTTCTTCAGAAGTAAATCTCATAGAAATCAATGGGAAAAGTAAGTGTGCTGCATACATGGTTCTATCATTGGAAAGCTATTTCTGACTCCTTATCCCTGAGCTGAAGACGGATGCTTAAGCTTAAAAGAAGGAAGGAAAGATAGACATATTTATGAACCATTCAGTTGGCCCCTCCATTTCTTCCACCCAGACTGCCAGCCTTACTTACACGCTCTTCCAAAATCCCCACTAGCTTCTTTAGTAAGGAAGAGTCTTGGCTAGGCACATTCAGTGACAATTGAAAGCAAGCCCAAAAGATTAAAGATGACCTTATCTGTGGCATCCTCCAAGCCTCCCCAGCCTCCCTTTACATAGAGTGATTGTGGTTCTTCACATGGTAAGGGGTGGCCCTCCAGGACATGGGCAGCCCAATCCTGAAGGGGGCAGATCTGTGGCAACCGGGAGCGGCACAGCCATGCTGCCTCCTCAGAGGCTTCTGGGCCACCACAGAGGCAAAAAAAGGCTTTTGTTAAAAATAAAAATAGAGAAAAAGGGGGAATCCCCCATTGCCTCCCTGTGCTGTCAGACTCCTTCCTTTACAGCTTGTTAATGGTTAGTTCAGTTATTTATTTATTAACCTTATTTTGCCCACTTTTCTTGCTCTGACTCAAGGTATACTCATTGTATTCTAATTACACAATGTTGAGAAAGCTGTATTTAAAGTTATACAATGTATAGATTATATCAATATAAAATATTACAGACCAAAATCAATAAGCTATATAAGGCCCTGTAATACCCTGCCAAACCAACATATTCATGTAAACATACAACAAAAGTAGACATAAAATCACAGAATTAGACTTTGACCAAATGTGTTTCTGTCAAATGGCCTTCTTGGGTGGTCAAAACAATCACAGTTCCAGACATGACTTTCTAAAAAACTTTATGACTGTAGGTATGTTGTGTTCTGAAAAAAATAAATTAAAATATATAAAATATATTAATTAAACACTTAGCCTTTGTATATCAATTAAATTATTTTTTTAACCAATTAAGTCTCCACACTTACTGCAGGATAACAATAAATATATATACCTACAAGACTTCCTCATCTGTTTTAGGCTTCCATACAAATAGTCAACTAATCCTCATGTGTGTTTCCCTCTTAAATGAGGAGATATTATATTTCACACTAAAAAACAGGAGAAGGATTATTACAAAATAATCCAAAATAAATACAAAGATAAAAACAAAAATAAACACTACAGTCCACCTGTCTTTCCTACCATAAATAAAATTGTCAAAATATCATAGACATAAAGATGTCTCAGAGTCTGGAGTGGTTATAAAGTATTAAAGTCTTTGGTACATTTAACACACACTCTTTATAAAAAAACCAGGAAGTGATGTCATCTGGCTGATGCAATCCAATCAAGGGGAAGTCTGAAGTTAATGCTAAATCATATAATTAGTGGCGGCAACCATTGACTGGGGGAGATGGGACTTAAATGACATTTACATTGCAGAGATATAAAGCAAAATGGAACCTAATCAATAACCTCAGGTACACATCCAATCTATTTGATCATTCAACCCATAAGGTGCAAGTGTATTCAAAGCAAAAATCCAAAATGTTTACCTGCTCTTCAGTCTCCAGAGGATGTCTGCGTTAGAAGCTTTTGGAACATAATGGTGTTCATATTGTTCCACATTAATCAAGAATAAAGTCCAGTTAACTGTAATTAATATAGTTTCAATACTCCATACATTAAACTACACACAAACAAGTTTCAAAAATAGGCCAAAGAACTTGGTGAGATTTTCCCCACTGTTTGCTGGAACAGATTATGAAGAGTTATTCTCTGTGTCATGAACATTTAAGAAAAGAGGCTGAGCACTTTTCTACCTATGATACTTCACAGCCGTAAATTAACCCAAATGAATAATTAATTATACCTTATTACCTCATTAATTTAATTATAACATTAATATCCATTAACTCCAATTTCTGGAGCAGTATTAACATTTTGGTGATGCTCCACTAGTTTCATTATAATTTCTTACTTATATTGTATCTTCCTAGTACTAACAGGGATAGGAATTATTTATTAATTTATATTTTTAAATAAAACTTTTCAGTTATCATAAACCACAGAAAACTCACTATTGATATGTATACCACAAAGTATTGCTACGTCTGCTTTTCTGAGCTAAAGTAGCTTCTGTGAGTGCTTCACAGATACGTACATATATTGATGAACACCTCTTCATCTGAAGAAACAGTTGGGTATCCTGAATATATTTCAGCAGATTGTAGCACAAGCCAAGGTTTATGCTACACCAAGGAGGTATGGGGAATAAGGAACCATGCCCAGGAAAGAGAGAAAACAATTGCTGATTGAAGGTGATGACTCCGTTACAGCCATAGCCCATTTGTGGCTGACACTCACTGTTATGGAAGGTGCAACAGAAAGAAACTATCCTTCTCATTCTCCTTTAGTTAGTAACTTTTATAGCCCCCACTTACCTATAAAACACTGAAACACAACAGTCAACACAACTGTGGGCACTTTCTGTGTGTTTTAGGATGTGGCACATGGGCAATGGTTCTACAGGCCATCTCTGTTATGTTATGCTGTTGTTTCTGTTCAGAAACAGCAATGCCAGTGGCTCGACCCCATGCACAAAAGTAATTGCCAAAACAATCAACAGGGGTAAAAAGCTGAACTTGCCCTATGAATCCTGATCTGGATCCCAAATGAACAGCCTTGTGGCCCATTAAACAGTAACAAGAACTCAACCTAAGCTTTCAATTTCCCTCTCTCTAAATCACAGAATCATAGAATCACAGAGTTGGAAGGGACCACCAGGGTCATCTAGTCCAACCCTCTGCACAATGCAGGAAATTCACAACTACCTCCCCTCCACATGCCCAGTGACCCCTACTCCATGCCCAGAAGATGGCCAAGATGCCCTCCTTCTCATGCCCACCATCTAAATCACATTTTCCCAATTTTTCAACAAGAATGTTATGAGGAACCTTATCAAAAGCCTTACTGAAATAAAGGTTAACTATGTCTATAGCATTAAAGAAACTAGGTGTTTGTGCACTACCCCAATGCCAGTCCTCAGCTGCAAATCCCCTCATCATGTGTCCTGTTTATGTCATGTTGAGCACCTCTTCCCTCGCAAGAAAAGACTGAGGAAAAGTAGGAATTGAGGAGTTCTGCCCTCTCTTCATCTCCTGTTACAATTTCACTTTCCGGTCCCCGCAATGGGCTTTCCAGTCCCTGCAAAGTCCTTGTTCTTATTCTTACTCTGTACATAGGAAAAGAACACTTTTTGTTCTGTTTAGCATCTCTCACGCCTAAGCTCATACTGAGCTTTAGCTTTCCTAACACTCTCTGTACAGGCACAAGTTATTAGTTTATATTCATCCTTGGTTATAAGGCCTTCCTTTCACTTCCTAAATGAGTCGTTTTTATTTCTCAAATCTTTAAAAAGCTGTTTATGGAGCCACCCTGGCCACTTTAGGCTCCTCCCAGTTTTTCTTCTTATAGGAATGGTTTGTGATTGCACCTTCAGTATTTCGTTTTTAAGAAACTCCCACCCTTCTTGAACTCCCTTCTACTTAAGTATTTCTGACCATGGGATTCTACCCAGCATAAGTTTGTTAAAATTTGCTTTCCTAAAGTTCAGCCAATACGTCTGACAATGTACCATTTTTCCATTCCCTGAGATTGTGAATTCCAAGATTACATGGTCACTACTACCCAGGGAATTTATTGGATCTTGTTTTTTTAGCAGAGTTTAACTTCCAACAGATATCTGGGTATTTGAAATCTCCCATGACCACCGTGCCATGTCTCTTTGAGAACATAGTAATCTGGTCTAGGAGTGTCTCATCCAAGTCATCTGCTTTGTTTGGTGGTCACTAGCAGACCCCCACCATAATATCACTATTATTTATTACTCCTTTAATTTTTATCCATAAACTTTTGACTGAACTTCCATGATCAGATTCATGTATTTCTTCACTAGTATATACATCCTTGACATATAATGTTACTTCTCCCCCCTTCATAGAATCATAAAATTGTAGAATCAGAGTTGGAAGAGACCCCCAGCATCATCTAGTCCAACCCCCAGCACAATGCAGGAAATCACAACTACCTCCCCCCACACCCCCAGTGACCCCTACTTCAGGCCCAGAAGATGGCCAAGATGCCCTCCTTCTCATGATCTGCCTAAGGTCATAGAATCAGCATTGCTGTCAGATGGCCATCTAGCCTCTACTTAAAAACCTCCAGGGAAGGAGAGCTTACCACTTCCCAAGGAAGCCTGTTCCACTGAGGAACCACTCTTAACTGTTATTAAATCCTTCTAATGTCTAGACGGAAATTCCTTTGATTTAATTTCCACCCATTGGTTCTGGTCCAACCTTCTGGGGAAACAGAAAACAACTTAGCACCATTCTCTATAAGACAGCCCTTCAAGTACTTGAAGATTATTATCATATCCCCTCTCAGTCTTCTCTTCTTCAGGCTAAACATACCCAGCTCCTTCAACCTTTCCTCGTAGGACTTGGTCTCCAGACCCCTCACCATCTTTGTTGCCCTCCTCTTGTCTACATCCTTCTTAAATTGTGGTGCCCAAAACTGAACACAATATTCTCGGTGAGGTCTAACCAGAGCAAAGTGACACCTTCACTTCATGTGATCTGGACACTATACTTCTGTTGATACTTCCTTGTCTGTCTATCCCTTTTAAATAAGTTGTGTCCCTCAATTCTAATATTCCAAGCTTGAGTGACATCCCACCAAGTTTCAGTAATGCCTACTAGGTCAAAATCCCCTTCCTGTATTAGGGCTTCGAGTTCCTCCTGCTTGTTTCCCGTACTCTGCGCATTAGAGTACAGACATTGGAATCCTTGGTTTACGTGGCTGAGGTTATCATTTCTGTTCTTACCATAGAGTTTATATTTCCTCGCATACGTGCCACTCCCCACAAGTCTTTATTGTTCTTATCTCAAGTTATTGTAAACATGCTAGGCTTTAAGTTTTTGTCTAGCTCCCCCATAGGATTTAGTTTAAAGCCCTCCTTGTCAGGTTTGCAAGGCTCTGACCAAACACATTTCCTTTTAGAGAAAGAGGACTGCAGGCTTAGTGTTTTTGTAACATCTGTTCATATTCAAATATACAAATTGAACATGGAGAAACAAGAATGCATACTGAAAGACAAGCTGATTTTGAAAATAGCATTGGTTACCCAGAAAGTGAATCACTTGCCCTTGGAGATTCACAGGAACTCCTTGCCAGCTGCAAAAGTCAAACTTTTGTTTTCTTCATTGGCTACATTCTAATTGTTTGTCCCCAGACTGCACCCAATCAGTAGCCAGTAGCCCTAAATGGTAATTGATACAAGCACTTTCTATCCTTTAGTGCCCATTAAAGAAATAACTTTTTTGTTATCTATTCAAAAGGTTATTTCCTTACTTGAGAGGCATGATGCAATGTTCACATTCTGCTAATGGAATCATTCTACTTTATACTAACAATGACTCTTTAAGAGAGGGGAAAACTAAATAGAAAGCAACTTGCTCAAAATCACTGACTATTATGGCCAATAAGTATTTCAGTCCAGGCATCCCCTGCCCAAGACAACTTTGGGGATTTTTTAGATATATATAATTATCAGATTAATGATGGAGCATGGTTCTTTATTAGCAGCTGACAGTGTTGTCCTGATTTGGAAGGTTATTTTGCCTATTTTGCATTCCAGTTTGGAACATATTTACTGGTTCTCCTTTAATAAAGCATGCTAAGTAGACAAATAATGATGTTTTGGTAGTTATTGTAATTAATATGAAAACAAAACAAATTCCCCATCTAAACAGCCTATAACAGAAAGAAAACAGGGTTTTCATTCATTTTGTTCTGGCTTCTTATGTTATTGTAGACTCTGCCTTTATTTGTTTCACTTTTAAAGACAAGCAGAATTTTCCTAATGGGGTATAGCAAGAGCATAGTGTTCCTTAGCAGGAGCAGGGAAAAAGCTCTGCGAGTAGTAAAAGGGTACACTATTTTGCATATGAATACTTATGAGCTAATTTGAATATTTCATGAATATTCATGAGGTATGACCACACCCCCTCCATGTAACAGGAAGCGACATTAGATGGCCACACCCAACACTGGAAGTGGCACACTATGAATACTAATGAGCTAATTTGCATATTTCATGAATATTCATGAGGTATGACCACGCCCCCTCCACATCACAGGGAGTGATGTTAGATGGCCACACCCACCACCAGAAGTGCTAATGAGTTACTTTGAATGCTAATGAGTTACTTTGCATAATTCATGAATATTTATGTGGCTTAATGAATATTAATGAGGTCGCTGGAAGTGATGTAAGATAGCCACTCCCACACTGCCACGTCACCAGATGTGATGTGCACACTTACTTATGCGGCCCCACCCCACACAGCAGCAGAAGTGACATTGCCAGGCTGTACCCCCTCCCACAACAACACCAGAAGTGAACTTACCAACATCAATGGATGGCCTTTCTCTAGCACCACCCACCTCTGCAGCATTGAACTTCCTCCAGCACTTCCCCACCCCAAAAAGGGGCTATCCACCAGTGGGAAGGGTTGAAGGCCACCATGTCACCACATCTAGCAACATGCCCCTCACCCTGCCCAATAATAAAGGGGCAGGGACCCACTCTGCCCCCTGCTCCACCCCCCCACCCAGGGGTGCTTTTAAGGAAAGAAGCCATTTCTGTTAGCAGACACGTGCTCACACTCTTGGGCAGAACATGGAAACTCTGGGCCAGCATCTGGAATTTTTCAGCCCTCCACCCATGGTGAGACCAAGTTTTAAAAGACCTTATCTCCGGTGGTCTGATGCAGAAAATCTTGTGCCTAAGAAGCTCCAGTTTTCCTTGACAGCGCTTGATGAGACACGAACTAGCTTCACCAATGGGGCAGGAGAAGATGCCGTTCCATAGCCTGAAATGGAAGATTCTCAGATAATCACCGCTGCAGAAGAATTGTGTCCAGATTCCCAGCCTTTGTTTCCATCATGGATTTCCCAAACAGAGGTAATTTAAGAGAGAGATGGAGGGGGTGGTGGGATGGTGGTGGTGGCAGGAGGCAGAGATTTCACTCAAGAGAGCTTTTGAGTGAAAAATATGCTATTTATTTTGTAGGAACCCATAGTAATTAGTTCCAGTATTGAATCACTGCCTGAAATTGAAGAGAGAGAGAGAGAGAGAGAGAGAGAGAGAGAGAGAGAGAGAGAGAGAGAGAGAGAGAGAGAGAGAGAGAGATGTAATCTTCAAACCTGCAGACAAGGGAGGGGCTATAGTTGTGTGGGGCAGGGAAGAATATTTGCAAGAGGCCTACAGGCAATTGAATAACACGGCACATTACTCTAGATGTGCAGCTAACCCCACCACAAACATCAAGAAGGACATACCGTATATACTCGTGTATAAGCCGAGTTTTTCAGCCCAAAAAAAGGGCTGAAAAAGCCGAACTTGGCTTATACACGGGTCAATACGGTAGGAGAGGGGAGGGGGAGGAGGGAGGAGGGAGGGGGGAGGGAGGAACTTACCGCTGCCATCGCCGCCGCACCCGGGAGCCTTTCTCCTGCTGGCAGGGGCCTGGAGGGGCCAGCAGGAGGTCCCTGCCGGCTGCTCCGCCACTGCCCAGGTGCCCGGGCGCCTTTCTCCTGCCGGCAGGGTCCTTCCTTGGCCGGCAGAAGGTCCCTGCCGGCCGCTCCGCTGCCGCCCAGGCGCCCGGCTGCCTTTCTTCTGCCGGCAGGGGCCTGGAGGGGCCGGCAGGAGGCCCCTGCCAGCTGCGCCGCCGCCACCCACGCGCCCAGCTACCTTCCTCCGGCAGGCAGGGGCCTGGAAAGGCCTCCTGCCGGCCCAGGAAGGCCACGCCGCCGATTCGCCGCGTCTCCCGGTAAGTAGGCGGTTCAGGGGCTCTTCCCCTTCCCCCCCTTGGATGGCACTGGGGGTGGGGTGGGGCGGGAGGGCCTGGGAGGCCGGTGGGAGGGCAACCTGGGGCAGGGGCCCTGCGCTCTAAAATGGTGGCTGCCATTTTAGAGCGCAGCATTGCCGGTAAAGGGAATTTCTTATTGACCCTCGGCTTATACACAGGTCAATAAGAAATTCCCTTTTCTGGCCTCAAATTTGGGGGGTCGGCTTATACTCGGGTCGGCGTATACCCGAGTATATACGGTAGCTGAGCTCCTAGAGGAGGGAATAATGGAGAACTAAATAGATAGATCCACCTACATACATCTCACACAAACTGACAACAGGGTTCCCCAATTTTATCTCTTACCTAAGATCCATAAGGGCAAATTCCCGGTTCCAGGTAGACCCATAGTCTCAGGTTGTGGCTTAATTCTGGAGCCTTTAGCAGCATATGTGGACCTCTTTCTAAAACCACTAGTTCCAAATATCAAATCATACTTGAAGGACACCATGGACTTTTTAAATCACATCCACAATGTACAACTCTTAGCTGAGGATGTGTTGTTTGTAACCCTAGATGTGATTTCTCTCTACACTAACATTCCACAAGAGGAAGCCATAGACGTCCTCAGAGAAGTTTTAGACAAGAGAAAACAGTACAGGTATCCACCTACACACTTCCTATGCCAAATGGCAGATATCTGCCTAAGAAAAAATTTCTTCCAATTCCAACAAGATCTTTACATGCAGACATCAGGTACAGCAATGGGGTGCAAGCTTGCCCCTGAGTTAGCTAATTTATTTATGGAGAGATTAGAAAACACAGGAAGAGAATATATACTGCAAACACATTCTCCTATACAAAAGGTATCTTGATGATATTTTTATTATATGGCAAGGCAACACAGAGACACTTTCCAGTTTTACAGAATATATCAACACTATACATGAGACCATCAAATTTGAAGTGACATTTAACAAAAGCAGCATTCATTTTTTGGACCTTGAAGTTAAAAAGGTTGGAAACAGCATTATAACAGATGTTTACAGAAAACCAACTGATGCAAATTCATACCTAGCCTGTGATAGCATCCATCCATATCACATAAAGAAAAACCTACCATACTCTCAGCTCCTCAGAATTAGAAGGAACTGTAGCCAACACTCAGATTTTATTAGAGAAGTCAACATTACTATCAGCCAATTCAGGGAGAGGGGTTACTTATCTAAGATCCTAAAACAAGCTTTTCACAAAGCATCACATACTCCCAGATCCTCCCTTCTAAGGCCCAAATCCAAGAATAATAATAATGAGAGAATGGTCATTACTCTAACCTACAACAGCATCTATAACAAACTAAAGAGCATTATACAAAAACATTGGCATGTATTATCTAACATCCCTAGATGCAGCTCTTTTCCCCTCTTTTCATACAAAAGACCCAGAAATCTCCAGGACATTTTAGTGAGTAGCTCATTTAAAGACCAATCCACTAAAAATAATACCGTAGATGGGAAGGGAATGCCACATGGGAATTTTCCATGTGGCCACTGTGCTGTATGCCCCTTTTCTATAAAAAGAAACACCTTTCACATTTCTAATGGAGACAGAACCTATCACATCAAGGATTTTGTTAATTGTAATTCCAGTGGTATCATTTATGTGGTACAATGTTCTTGTAAACTTTTGTATGCTGGCATGTCAACAAGACCAATCAAGATGCACATATGCATATGTGAGCACAGGAGCTGCATTAGAACAAGGAAGCTGACAGCACCACTAGTGCAACGTTTTCTGACCTTCGCTCACACAGAAAAGGACCTCCGCTTCTGGATTATTGAAAAAGTGCCTGCAAGTTTTCATCTTCAGCAGAGACTTCTAAGGAAAAGAGAGACCTTCTGGATCTATACTTAAGGAACTTTGGCCCCCAAAGGCCTAAATGAAGATATTGACTGGCTGTGTCTTTAAGTAATTTTTTCATACTTTATAACAATGGGACTTAAATGTACATACTGACAATGATTGTATTTGAGTGCATAGGAACAACTGTAATCTAACTTCTCAGAGAAAGATAGGGTGATTGCATCAGCCAAATATAGAGATGCGGAGTCATAGCACCTGCTGCAATGAGACTCCTCATAGAGATACAGGGTGATTGCATCACACAACTACAGAAGTGCTTGGTGATAGAGCTTGCATCATCCTCATAACACTATTTAGTGGAGAATAGGATCACTAGTTAGTGATATCAACCAGCTTCACCAGGTTGATATCTGCACACAAAATATACGAGAGACTTATACTAACCAGGTATGTGTTTAGACATTGGTATATTTAATATATATAGCTAAGCAATTATTTTAATTTGATTAATGATGAATTGAGGGTTCCAATCCATATTATTATGTTTTACAGTACTACAACAACAACCCAATATACCAGTTGTTTGAATAATTGAGAATAAACTTTGTAAGTATTTCTAAAACATTTTTAACTAGACCTACGGTATATAATGGGATTTCAAATAGATGGTAACTAACCCATTACTGTTCTATCTTTTCAGACAACATATTCACTTACCTGGTTGGGTTTTAAACTGTTTGTATTTGCATTTGTTTACATCATTGTATTTCTATATATGTGTGCAGACTTAAGAAAAGGTTTTAACTAACCACTGATGAAGGCCCTAGAGGCCGAAACACGTTTGGGATTGTGGTTATAGATATCAACCTAAGTTTTGCCATTGTGCTATTTTAATGCTTTTAAAGAATTTTAAATTTTGCATAGCGCTTTCAATAAATTATATTTGTAATATGTCTACATAGACTTATATAAATCTTCCTCTCCCCCAACCTCGGGTACCCATCCCCAGTGCAATCACATCACTTATGGCATGACCCAGAACTGATGTCATCACATGAGGGTGATATCATTTCAGTTCACAGCAGAAGCAATGTCATCATGCCAGGGACACCAATCATGCCCCTCATTTCCTCCCACCACCCAGCTGAGTGGCAGTGGGCATTAGGAGCTAGGAGTGGGAGATTTTCTGCCCCAGCAGGAAGATGCCTACATGGCAACCCTATAGGATGTATTTGCAGAAAAAGCTCAGAGACCAAGAGTGGGCAAAGCAAAAAAGCTGACACTCTGAGCTCTGAAAGCGAGAGAAAAGGCATTCAGAGGTAGTTCAGAATTCCTTGCATTATGCAGGGGGTTGGACTAGATGACCCTGGTGGTCTCTTCCATCTCTATGATTCTATGTCACACTACAAAATCTGCAGATTAATGAACTCAGAAAGGAGATATCTGGAAGACCACAGAATACATGATTTAAAAACTAATCAAGTTCACTCTCCTCATGTCAATAGAGCCACACTGGGGATGTTACAATTTCTGTCCCTGTGTATTTGAAAAAGGTCAATGGCTAACTTTAAAGTTTGCTTTATGGATCTGTATTGTTTGACAACAACGGATGCAACAGTCCCTTGTTAGCACATTTCATTTTTCATAGGCCAGCTTTATTATGCCAGTTTAGAAACTGCTGGGAACAGTGAACAATGTAATTACTGTGTAAAAGATGTTAAGACAGAGAGTCTCAGGGCATCAGTGGCCATTGCTTGCATCACAAGTAGGTTGAACTGATTTCAGATTTCTTATTGTTGCTGTTTTGAGCTAGCAAGCCCAGTTTGTATTTCACTTTCTCCTTGACCACCTATTCTCTATTTTGACACTGATTCACCTTCTTGCATTAAATTGTTCCTGTGAAGTGTACATATTTTTCACTGTTATTTGTGCATCAGTAAATCAGCATTATGCATCCTGGGATGTATCTAACCAATTTCTTCCACTAGGTGAAACGGCAGCTCTGTTAATGGAAGAGGGAAACAATTTCTTCTGATTCCCACTTTCCACTGC
Source organism: Euleptes europaea (assembly GCF_029931775.1). NCBI lineage: Eukaryota > Metazoa > Chordata > Lepidosauria > Squamata > Sphaerodactylidae > Euleptes > Euleptes europaea. The sequence goes on from NW_026612049.1 coordinate 2,886,136, forward strand.
AAACCCTCACTTGGACTTTGCACTTTTCATGAAGGTTACCTGATGTCCAGGAACAGAATTATGGGAACTCAGGGGGCTGCAGCAGGAAGATGGAGTAGGGATTTCCCATACCATGAGCTTCACTCTGCTCTCTGCTTGTTTGCTGCATACTGGTATATATAGATATGATACAAATAATATACAAATTTCATGAAAAAACTACACAATATATACATGAAGTACAAACCTACAGCAAAAAAAAAAAAAAGAACCAAACCGATAAACATAGAAACAATTTGAGACCATTTGTTCATCCCTACACCTAGATGCTGAAGATCTACAACTTGAGAAACAATTTATGATTGGCTAGCAAAAATTTAGTTGGATTGTCTTCTCATATTAGAACTACTGTTAGAGCCAAAAATCTATGGTGTGTTTTCATAGTTAGTCTTCCTCCGTGGCTACAGCTTGTTATCTCTTCCGGTTGAACACCAGTGATCCCGCTTGGTAATTGAAATGTGTTAACTGAACTGTGGGCTTTAGTAGTGCCTGGAACTAATGTGTTCACTAGCCTGCTCAGTAGGAACACAGCAGGTGCAAGGTAAAGGCAATAATAAAAAATTGAACAGACCTTAAGTGCTATGATTATTACTGTGGAATGGTTTTTATCTGTCCCTTAGAAAGTGGGCTTCTTGTATTTCCTGCTTCAGCAAGTATTGATGGCTGCATTAGTCTCCTATTTTCTTTCCTGGTGATGGGAGAAACAACATGCTGTAAAGAAAAGAGATTGCATGTGCTTGGACAGAATAGATTGGAGACAGAGGCAGAGATGTACCACAAAGAGATTTCTCAACTAACTTACAAATGCTGGGAGACATAAGAATACTGTAAGTTATTTAAATATGCCAAGCAATACAGGGTCACAGTGACTGGGCATGTGTACTCAACTAGCCCATGAGGTAAAAATTCATGTTGTAGTGGGAACAGGATGATTAAGCTGCAGAAAGTTTGAATGGTGTCAGATGCTTGCTCAATGTGTAACATCCAGCAACAAGACTGATGGGGACAGAAGATCACTGTGCTACTCCAAATCTTACACAATAATTAGAAATTCACCCCAGATGGTATTCAACCAAATTTTCATGACTTTTAAATGTACACTGTGCAAGTTGCAGTCTCTAGATCTGTAAAAATGTGCAAATCACCCCCCTTCACTTTCCCCTGTAGTTTTTTCTCAAGTGTTCCTTGCCATTGTTCTCCTGGTCTGCTTAGTACCATTTTTTTTTAAAGCAACAACTTTGAAGGGCTTCTTCACAGCATGATCCCAGCCAACTACAGATCACGTAATGAAAAAGGTGATGCCACGGCATTAAATATCAAATGAAGCTGGGCTTTACAATGAAGTCTTTGCGGACATTGGGAGACCACTCTTTGCTCTCAGGAGGGGAGAACTGACGGGACACATCCTGGTTTCCTAGGCAACACAGCTGAAGAATTGTTGGTTTCCTTGCTTGCCAGTGCTGCATAACAAGAGGTGAGCAGAAGGTAGATAGGATGCACATTCTAATGCTTATCTCATTGGATGACACTGAAACCAAACAGCTTGTCGGGATGGAATCCAGAGGAAAATCTGAAAGTGGATGCTGCCCACCTACACTGTTAGGTTTGTGCATTTGGAAAGCACATCTGAATTCATATTTCCATCTGCATTCTGTTTCCACAAGTCACGTACGTGGTAATGTATTCAGGTGAGGCAATGGCAAGATATTCCTTCCTCCCCTTGACCTCTACCGCCTTTGAACAGTTTTGCACTTTTTTTGCAAAGACATGAAAAAAAAATCACTGGGGAGGACAGTGAAAGAGAAAATCTCTCTCTGGAGAGGGCTTCAACCTACTGTTTGAAATACAGTAATTCCTAACCAAGCTGTCTTTCACTGGGTGCACATATTTTAACTAGGAAGGCCTCCATTTCTGCTGCTTCTTTTTCTGTGGCATTAAATACTAAACAGCGGGGAAGTTCGTCACACCATCACCCAGTTCTCACCACCAACCTCTTCAGAGGGATTGGTTAATAGTTACCTGCAGGCTACCTTTCTAATTGACTCTGCAAGAGGAAATAAGATTATCCCCACACAGTCACATTAATGATAATAAAGACATCACTATCCACAGATAAATATTTATAGCTAAAATTGTGTAAAATGTACACTTTATATAAAGATGAGGAAATATGACTCTTTCACATATAGGGCATGTTTTTTTTAATAAAAAGGTAAAGATCTCCTGTGCAAGCACCGGGTCATTCCTGACCCATGGGGTGACTTCACATCTCAACGTTTACTAGGCAGACTTTGTTTTATGGGGTGGTTTGCCAGTGCCTTCCCCAGTCATCTTCCCTTTACCCCCAGCAAGCTGGATACTCATTTTACCGACCTCGGAAGGGTGGAAGGCTGAGTCAACCTTGAGCCGGCTTCCTGAAACTGACTCCCGTCGGGATTGAACTCAGATCATGAGCAGAGCTTGGACTGCAGTACTGCAGCTGACCACTCTGTGCCACGGCAAAATTTATTAGAAAAAATATACTTTTGTTAAACTACAAAGGTTTCAGTTATTAATTATAAAAATCTCAGAAGAGATTTTGAGTTTTAATCTTAAATTAAGCACCAGCTTTAAGCTGATAAGATAAACAAGGCAGAACTGAAAATGATATATTGTTGTAAACCCAACGCTTATAACAGCAACCTGTTTGTTTAAGAATTCATTTTTATCAATATGGAATCAGCATTAACACAACTAATTAAATGTTCTACCAGTGCAGCAGAAATGATTTACAAAAGATAATTAGTGGTCATACAGTGCACTCCTAAGGACAGTTACTCCAGTCTAAGCCCATTCAGTATCCCAAGAAATGTCAAACAGGGCCAGTTCTCAATACAAGCTACACAAGCAGCTGGTTGAGGCAACATAATGACAGCAGTGTTGTCCAGAGTAAGCTGCACTGTCCTCTCCATAATCACTTCTCCCTTCCAGAGAAGAAAAAGGTGAAGCTCAGTGACAAACCACAATGCTTTACATGCAGAAGAATCCAGGTTTCAATCCTGACATCTCCAGTAAGAAGAATCAGGTAGTAGGTGATGTGAAACTCTTTTGTTTGAAACCCTGGAATGCTACTGCCAATCAGAGTAGACAATACTGAACTTGATAGACCAGAGGTCTACTCAGCATACAGCAGCTTCATGTGCTCATATGTGTCCATTCGCTTCCCATTGGAAACTGCTTTTCTGAGCAGTTTTGGGGAACTCTTCTATGCTTATCCTGGGGAAACCATCCTCACAATTCCTTTTCTGCAGTAGAGCAGCGTGGTGTAGTGGTTAAGAGAGGTGGTTTGGAGCTGTGGAGTCTGATCTGGAGAACTGGGTTTGATTCCCCACTCCTCCACATGAGCGACAGAGGCTAATCTGGTGAACTGAACCCCCCTCACTCCTCCACATGAAGCCAGCTGGGTGACCTTGGGCTAGTCACAGCTCTCTTAGAGCTTTCTCAGCCCCACCTACCTCACAGGGTGTCTGTTGTGGGGAGGGGAAGGGAAGGTGATTGTAAACTGGTTTGAATCTCCCTTAAGTGGTAGAGAAAGTTGGCATATAAAAAACAACTCCTCTTCTTCTAGATGGCACATGTGCTAGGGAAATGGAGGCATGAAGAGTTTGGGTAAGGAAATGGCTTTTGTCAAACTTCTACATATAGTTTAAAAATTATTGATAAAACATCAAAATCAACACATAAATAATGTAATTGCTTTCCCCTACTGTTCTGGTTCGCTACTTTAGAAATACCTCTTGGGTCTTTTTTAAGCAGAAGGAAGTATGCAAAATGAGCATGGGTGGGGGGAGAATAAAAATCAGGCCTATAGGTGTTTTTCTGGAGAAAATGGATTCTGGGATCAGGCTTATATTTAAAAATGAAAGCTAAATCTATGCCCGGAAGGATTTTAAAGAATCCGAGCCTTTGAAAAAAAAGCCAAATTCCCAAGCAATGTCTGACGGGTTGAACCCGTGTTTATAGAAGTAGATAGCAGACAAGAAGAAGAGTTGGTTTTTATATGCCGGCTTTCTCTACCACTTAAGGGAGAATCAAACTGGCTTACAAACATCTTCCCTTCCCCTCCCCACAACAGACACCCTTTGAGGTAGGTGGGGCTGAAAGAGCTCTAAGAGAGCTGTGACTAGCTCAAGATCACCCAGCTGGCTTCATGTGTAGGAGTGGGGAAACCAACCTGGTTCACCAGATTAGCATCCGCCGCTCATATGGAGGAGTGGGGAATCAAACCCAGTTCTCCAGATTAGAGTCCACCACTCCTAACCACCGCTCTTAACCACTACACCATGCTGGCTACATATACCCTGATATAGCCCAACTTCAATCCCAGTGGTGATCACCAAGTTTTTATTACCCTGCTATTTTCAAGATATGTGAAAATCAGTTCATAATGGGGAAGCACATCACAAGAATTGCCTTTTCAATGCTCTTGCTAGGTATTTGTTAATTTTTTCATAGTTTCTAGAGCAGTTTTATGGCTTAACTAGAAGGGCATATATTGATGTTAAACACAAAATGAATTATGCTTCCCTTTCAATTTCATTCTGTGGCTTTCAGCTAGATTTAATAACACTTACATTTAACACTCAAATCTCCAATACATAATAGCTTCAAGTCACAAGGATATTTATGCTACATTACACAATACATAACTTTTGCTAAGGACAGAGCTGAGTAGATCTTCAAGCTCATTTTAATAGCCCTTCAAAAATATTGCCACATTAAATCCATGTCCTCTGCCCCATTAATTAATGCTACATTTGTTTTTGCTTGAATTATTTAATAACATCCCCCCACAAACCAAGTAGTCTTGTTGAAAGTGACACTTTGTTTTCTGCTTGACTACTTGCTGTGTGAGCCAGAGCAATTTAAGCAAAGGATTTTGGTGTAACACTGGGCACCCAAGAGAATACTAAATGTGGCTTTTTAATTAAGGAATCAAAAGTAAATTGTGCTAATAAATGGGAAAGTAATTTTGCATCACCAAGAGTCGAAGTGTACATAGAGGCCCACATTGTCCAGCTTTGTCAAGCAGGATGAAAATAGAACACATAAGAAAGTGGCACATGAACAATGTTATGGTTTTTTGTGGGGTGGTGGTGGCACCTCTTAGCCCCTCCCCCCCGTCCCCATGGTACTTGACCTCCTATATGGCAGAGATCCTTTTGGTTCATATGTACCACTTTGTACAATTCACACCTAAAAGTGGGAATGAGGAAGTAAGACACAATTAAAGCATGTGTTTATTGAGTTAGTGCTGAATTTACAGCTGCACCAACGCTCCCTGGGAAAAGTTTCAAGCAGAAATATATGTAAGCATAAAGAAGTAATATGTATAGGTAGGTTCCTGTTTGGTGCCAAGAAAAAATAATTCTGCATCATCTGTTGGTTGGCCTGATAATGCAGTAAAGGAGAAAGTTGCTCGTCTTTGTCCACATCCTGAAGAACAAGAACCCCACAGTAAGGAGAAGAGCACCCCAGTAAGGAAATACAGTAAGGAAGATTTTCTCCTTCATTACACCCTCTCACTGTGGCTAAAGAAATTAGGAAAAGAAGAGAAGAAAATCAGCCACTTTTTATGGAATCAAGCCAGGGGATGGGGGGAGACTATATAGGAATTCCAGATCCCATCCTTTTCTGGAAGACACAAGAAGTGTTTTCTTGTTGCAAGAAGCACTTGCTACAATTTCAAGTAAAGTCAAGAGTTACATTGAGAGAGTTTGGATTCCAAGTGAGGCTTGTAACTGTTCCTGAAGCCATCTATGATGCCTTCCAACCACTTCAATATCCCACTCACTCAGTCTGGCCGTATATGCTGAGGGGAAAAGGCGTTGGCCTGAGTATATTTGTGAGGAGAATTATTTTCCTTCTTCTCCTCTAGTCCCACACCCATATTTACCTCAGTGAGAAATAGGAGACAAGAGACTTTTCAACTTAAACAGAGAAAACAGGGAAGTTTATTAAAGAGAACTCACAGGGACCGGTTTGTAAGAAAAGGCAGAAATTTGGAGGGAAAACTCAGAGTCAGATTGATACAAGCAAGATTACTTCAGAGATATAGCTTAGATGTTTCCTTCACGCAAGTTCCTTCAGTTCTCAAGCTTAGTTCTATCTCTCAGAAGTATTATTCACATTCAGCTTCAGCTTTAGTTCTATCCCTTAGAACTACTATTCAGATTCAGCTTTCAAAACTGCCAGACAGCTTCAGATTCTCAAACCTCTGTCCCCAGCCTAGCTCTCTCTCTCTCTCTGACTACCCCACCTAAGTGGCTGTAATCCTCCACACCTTCCTGCCCCTGGAATAGCTCTACCTCAGAGACTAATCCCCCTTGTGACTTGAGAATGGGCCCTCTCTAACCCAATTCTCACTCCTGTCACTCCCACAGGTTGTGTGTGTCAATAGCTTTGTCTTTCACAGAACCCCTCAGGTTCACAAACTATAATCTCGCTTCTTCTTCATCTCCTCACCCAGCTCTGAATCTAACACAGCCTTCTCGGGCTGGTCTCAAGCTTCCACTACTTTCTCAGCCTCCTCTCAGGCTGGCTCCATGCTTCAAATCCTATCACAGCCTTCCTGTCAGGCTGGGTCCCAAACTTCGAATGCTTTCTCTGTCTCTCTCAGCTCAGAGTGTCAGCTCTCTGGCTCCGCCCGCTCTTGCTCTGTCAGCTCTTGCTGCTGGTTAACCCCTTATCCATCACACCATCAGATTTAACTATTGGCATGACAAACAGGTAATGTGCCAGCTGTTCCTTTGCTCTTGCATAAAGCAAAATTAGGCAGGTAGATTGCTTGGTGTCTCAGGCCCTGAGAATTAAGTTTCTCTAGTCCTCTTCCCCTTTACTGCCCTGCTTGGTTCCCTCTCAGATCAAGGGCCACTTAGTGTCATGATCCCCCAGCACACACACCAAACAGTTTCTAACTTCACAAGGGCAAGTCCAAGGGTTCAAGCAGAGGTCCAGACAGAGCAAACCATTCACAGCCAGCTCAGCAAGGTCAAGCTTAAACAGACACATTGTTTCCACACAGCTACGCCCTTTTCAGCTGCTTATAAACAGCACACCCCTCAGGCAGCCTGTAATGCCATGCACCTGCCAGCCACCTCAGACCTGCTCCTGCAAGCACTCATCCCTGCTGTCAGTGCTGGGTTGAAACCAAGCTGCCACTCATGCACATTGCCTCTGATCCTGTAAGGTCCTACGTGTTTGCCTCCTCCGCCGTTCCTGAAGCTCTGGCGATGAGGGGAGTGAGCAGACAGGCAGCTGACTTTCTGCAGCCAGCTCAGAGCTGGATGCCTGAGGAGTTGCTGCACTGGTTCCTGGCTGCTGGTTTGGCCCTGGCCCTGCAGGGGCTGCTTCTTCATGCACCCCCTCAGCTGTACCCAAAATTAGCTATTTTGGGTCAACACAGGGACACCCAAAATTACTCAAAACACTTCCAAAATTCTGGCAGCAGAGCCCACCCCCCATCCTAAAAATGGTGGGTTGGACTGAGGCTCATGGTCTCCTGTGAGGTTTGACTTTTTGTTTAATCAGCTATTGAATAGTATTATAGTGATATAACAGTAAACCAATATGTGTACCAGGTTCTCTGAATTCCCAGCTTCCATTTCAAAAGAGTGAGTCTCCAGTTCCTTTCATTACATAGATACATATTCTTTCTTTCTCTGGAATGGAGGGGGCTAAGGACAAACTTAGTTTTCTTTAAAAAAAATGAAAACTGGGAATTCCAAGAACCTGATACACATACTACTATACTGCTATATCATTATGGAACTATTAAATTGCTGATTTAACACAAACAGAAAATGCATGGGGGGATGCAGCAGCCAAACCTCACAGGAGTCCAAGAGCCCACCTGCCATTTTCTAACTGAGGGGCAGGCATTGTGACCTTTGATGCCTGGGGCAGAGAGAAGGCTCCAGTAGAGATTAGGCCTGTATGGCAAGTCTGGGGCTGGCTTATTCTCTTCCTCTCTCTCCCTCCCCACTCCTGCTGCCTCTGGAGAGGAAAGACAAAAATAATGATCCCCAATTTTTTGGGACTGCCTCCAAATCCCAAACTGGTAACGGCACTTCCAAAAACAGTGTCAAAGTCCTGATCCAAAATTATGAAAATTGTTGAAGTGCACACCCCTATTATCTGCATTGCAGCAAACACTCTAGCAAGGGGACATTGATCGGCCCCAAATAGGCAATGAACAAATTGCCATTGTTGTACTGGCACTATCAAGTGAGTATTCTTTTCCCCCTTCATTCCCCTTTTCTTGTGAGTACTCCATTTTAGTATGCAAGCCTGAAAGTCTTATTTTTATTTATGTACACATTCCATCCATGATTCTGTGAACTGAATTTTGACTGAAGTGACCTGATTTGGGACATTGCTTTTGCATTAAAAAAGGAATAAAAATATCATAAATAATGAACACTTTATAGGATCAAAAACCCCTGCAGAGAAAGAAAATTGGAACTGAAAGATGCATAGAAGCTAAACTGTAAGTAAGTGTATAATGTGAGACTACCGAATGTTTTTACTGCTTACATGACTCAGAAATTGAGAACAATGCAAAACAAGTCTACTCAGAATTCTACTCAGATCTAGTCAATGGGACTTTCTATCAGGAAAAGAGTCTTAGGATTATTCTGTGGTTTTTGAGCCTTAACTTAATATTTCCAAGTTTGATGGAGCATAAATGAATGCAACTTCTAAAACTGAAGATTTTTAGAATTTGTGTGTTTCTGAGTCTGACTAACAGTATCTTTGGGTGAATTGTAACTTATCATCATTATTGCCAATTTACAATTAGTATTCTTTTAAAAGAATACAACCATATGGTTGAATTCAACCCTTTTGTAATATGAGTGAATTCACTAGTGCCATCACTTGCCTCTCCCCTCATCAAGCCACATCTGAGAACCTGGAACAATATGGAATTCAGCAAGGAAGGGAAATCAACAGAAATTGTCTATGCTCATGGTGGTGGGGGGCCCTACCTAGGGCTGTTGAAAAAAAATTGGGTAAAATTCGGATTCAGCAAAATTCAGCCTGTTTTTATTCGGGAAATGCCGAAATCCAAACTCCCCCGCTTCACGTCTGTACAATTAGCCATGAGGTCCGGAGTTTTGGGAAAAATTCAGCCGAATAAAGCCATTAAAATCACAACCGCACCTTTCTGCGGCTCCGGGGGGCATTTTTGGGGGTAGAGGTCCCAAACTTTCAGCGTAGCTTCAAAGGACCCTTCTTGCAATAACCCCCAGGTTTTGTAAATATTGGATCAGCGGGGGCTGAGATATGGGCCCCAAAAGGGGTCCCCCCTCCTTAACGTGCATTTGCAATTAGCAGAGCTTGCTGCCCACTCGAAGCTCCCAGCCCTGACAAACAGCTGAGCTGCGGGGAGCAAGGGCGGGGCAGGTGCGAAGAAGTTCGCAAACCATGAAAAGCAACACAACCATGCAAACCATCACGTTTGCAACCATGCAAAGCAACACCTGACGCCTGGGAGTTTGCAAACCATGGAAAGGGACAGAAGAAGTTTGCAAACCATGCAAAGCAACACCACCTTGCAAAGCAACACCTTTGCAACCATGCAAAGCAACACCTGACGCCTGGGAGTTTGCAAACCATGGAAAGGGACAGAGGCATGCTAGCTAAGCATCAGGAGCAGGAGGGGTGGAATTTCCCCTTTTGCATCGGACTCGGGACCAGGAAAATGCATTCTTTAAGTCACAATTTGAAAACAATTTTTGAGCAAGCATCAAAATAGACCTAACCAATCTTATGAATGAGGGAAAACCTGAGGACACACAACTGAAGCCCCCCCCCCCACAAACCAGGGAGAGAGAGACTCAAGGGGGCACACACACACCAGACAGAATGGGCAAAAGCCCCCTTTGGCTCCCCCCCCACCCACAGAAACTGCTCCCTCCTCACACACAGAGAGACTCTGCTTCCCCCCCACACACACACACACAGGAGAAAAAATTATAGATTAAAGCCCCAAAAGGGGTCTTACTGTGGATGTCTTCTGTTCCATCAGGAGGGACTTGGAGGACTGGGTAATCCAATATGGTTCCATTTAAGCACGGGAGGTTTTGCCTTGGATTTGCCGCTGTCGGGATGCACATAGGATCGGCTGATCCCATTCATCCCAATAGGGAAAAGGGGGGCATATCTCAGCCCCCGCTGATCCAATTTTTACAAAACTTGGGGATTCTTTCAAGAAGGCTCCTCTGAAGCTACGCTGAAGGTTTGGGGGCTGTACCCCCAAAAATGCACCCCCTGCAGCCACGGAAAGGAGCGAATGTGTGCTGTAAATGGAATAAAAATGCACATTAAGGGGGGGCCCCTTTCTGGGCCCATATCTCAGCCCCCCCTGGTCTAATCTTTACAAAACCTGGAGATTCTTGCAAGAAGGCTCCTCTGAAGCTACGCTGAAAGTTTGGGGGCTGTACCCCCAAAAATGTACCCCCTGCAGCCACAGAAAGGAGCAAATGTGTGCTGTAAATGGAATATAATGCACATTAAGGGGGACCCCTTTCAGGCCAAAACTCAGCCCCCCCAATCCAATCTTTACAAAACTTGGGGATTCTTGCAAGAAGGCTCCTCTGAAGCTACGCTGAAAGTTTGGGGGATGTACCCAAAAAAATGTGCCCCCTGCAGCCACAGAAAGGAGCGAGTGTGCACACACACACACACCATGGGGATTTCTATCTCACACAAACAGATACTCTCTCTTTCTCTCCCAGGCTGGGCCATGCAGCAACTGGGCTCATGTACTCAATCATGACTGATTGGCCAGAAGAAGACCCAGCTTGGCCACCGATTGGCCGGGGGAGAATGCTGCTTACTAACTTACACTCCAAAATACAGGAAGAGGTGTGTTCTGGTAATTGGGGATCCCCTACTGAGAGGGATAGAGTCTAAAATGTGCCAATTGGACGTCATCTCGAGAGGTATGCTGTCTACTAGGTGCAGGATGTGACAGAAAGGGTAGGAAGACTCATCAGTCCCACAGATTATTCTCCTTTCTTGCTCATTCATGTGGAAACAAATGATATTGTCTGGCACAGCCCAGAACATATAAAGAGATTATGAGGATCTGGGTAAGAAGGTGAAGGGCCTGGGGGCGCAGGATGTGTTTTCGTCAGTTCTGCCTGTCAAAGGTTGTGGCTTAGGAAGAGAAAGAAGAATACTACAAATTAATGACTGGGTGTGTAGAAGGTGTCATCAAGAAAGGTTTGTATTTTTGGACCATAGCTTATGCTTTTGAGATGAAGTTCTTCTATTGGGAGATGGTTTGCACCTCACGAGGGTAGGAAAAATGGGTTTAGCAAGAGTCTTGCCAAATTGATAAAGAGGGTTTTAAACTAAATCCTATGGGGGAGCGAGACAGCTATCTTGGACTTGATTCTCACCAACAGGGAAGAATATTAGGCACCCTGGGTAGTAGTGACCATGTAATCTTGGAATTCACAATCTCAGGGAAAAGAAAAAGGGTACGTAGTCAGACATATAGGTTGGAATTTAGGAAAGCCAAGTTTAACAAACTTAAGCTTATCTTGGGTAGAATCCCATGTTCAGAAATCCTCAAGGAGAAGGAAGTTCGAGAGTGGTACGAATTTCTTAAAAATGAAATACCGAAGGTGCAATCACAAACCATTCCAATGAGAAGGAAAAAAGGGAGGAACCTAAAGAGGCCAGAGTGGCTCCATAAACAGCTTTTGAAAAAAAATTAGAAATCAAAAAGACTCATTTAGGATTTGGCAGGAGGGCCTTATAACCAAGGATGAATACAAACTAATATCTAGTGCTTGTAGGGAGAGTGTTAGGAAAGCTAAAGCTCAGTATGAGCTTAGGCTAGAGAGAGATGGTAAACACAACAAAAAAGGGTTCTTTTCCTATATTCAGAGTAAGAATAAGAACAAGATAAGCCCATTGCAGGGACTGGAAAATGAAATTGTAACAAGTGAAGATAGAGCACAACTGCTCAATTCCTACTTTTCCTCAGTCTTCTGTTGCAAGGGAAATGGTGTTCAGCATGGCATAAACAGAACACATGATGAGGGAAGGGATTTGCAGCCTAGAATTGGCATTGGGGTTGTGCACAAACACCTAGTTTCTTTAAATGAAACAAAGTCCTCCGGCCAGATGAATTGCATCCAAGGATACTCAAAGAACTTGCAGATGTAATTTTTGAGCCTCTGTCCATTATTTTTGAGAAGTCTTGGAGAACAGGTGAGGTGCCAGAAGACTGGAGGTGGGCAAATGTTGTCCCCATCTTCAAGAAGGGGAAAAAGGAGGATCTGGGTAACTATCGACCCATCAGCTTGACTTCTATACTGGGAAAAGGTTTTGAACAAATCATCAAACAGTCAGTCCTTGAGCATTTAGAAAGGATGGATCTGATTACTTAGAGCCAGCACGGGTTTCTCAAGAACATGTCATGTCAGACTAATCTTACCTCCTTTTTTGAGAAAGTTACTACATTGCTGGATCAGGGAAATGCTGTAGACATAGTTTATCTTGATTTCAGTAAAGCTTTTGATAAGGTTCCACATAATATTCTTGACAAATTGGGAACATATGGTTTAGATCCTATTACTGTTAGGTGGATCTGTAACTGGTTGACAGATCACACCCAAAGAGGGCTTGTTAATGGTTCCTCATCCACTTGTAGTGACTAGTGGAGTGCCTCAGGGATCTGTCCTGGGCCCTGTGTTGTTCAGTATCTTTATAAATGGTTTGGATGAAGGAATAGAGGGGATGCTTATTAAATCTGCAGATGATACTAAATTGGGAGGGGTAGCAAATACAGTAGAAGACAGAGCCAGGATACAGAATTATCTTGACAGGCTGGAGAATTGGGCTAAAACTAATAAAATGCATTTCAACAAAGATAAATGTACTGTTCTGCATTTAGGTAGGTAAAATTGAATGCATGATTATAGAATGGGGGAGACTTGTCTCAGCAGTAGTGTGTGTGAATAGGATCTTGGGGTCTTAGGAGACCAAATGCTGAACATAAGTCATCAGTGTGATGTGGTAGCTAAAAAAGCAACTGGGATCTTAGGCTGTATCAACAGAAGTATAGTGTCCGGATCATGCAAAGTGATGTTATCGCTATACTCTGCTCTGGTTAGACCTCACCTAGAGTATTGTGTTCTGTTTTGGGCACCGCAATTTAAGAAAGATATAGACAAGGTGGAATGTGTCCAGAGGAGTGCAACCAAAATGGGGTCTGGAGGGGTCTGGAAACGAAGTCCTATGAGGAAAGGTTGAAGGAGCTGGGCATGTTTAGCCTGAAGAGGAGAAGACTGAGAGGTGATATGATAACCATCTTCAAGTACTTGAAGGGCTGTCATATAGACGATGGTGCTGAGTTGTTTTCTGTTGCTCCAGAAGGTCGGACCAGAACTAATGGGTTGAAATTAAATCAAGAGTTTCCATCTAGACATTAGGAAGAATTTTCTAACAGTTAGAGCTCAGTGGAACAGGCTTCCTCAGGAGGTGAAGAGCTCTCCTTCCCTGCAGGTATTTAAGAAGAAGCTAGATGGTCATCTGTCATCAATGCTGATTCTATGACCTTAGGCAGACCATGAGAGGGAGGGCACCTTGGCCATCTTCTGGGCATGGAGTAGGGGTCACTGGGGGTGTGGGGTGGGATGTAGTTTGGAATTTCCTGCATTGTGCAGGGCCTTGGTCTAGATTACCCTGGTAGTCCCTTCCAACTCTATGATTCTATGGAGTGATGACATGCTGAACAACAACACCTGAATCTTCCAGAGCCATGTCAAATTGGGAGGGAGATGGCAGAGCAAAACTACTCTCCTGTCATGATTTCTCTTCAGTATGCACCAGAGTCCATCTTGCTGCTAATAAGATGCTCTTGTCTTAAAGGATGATGTATAAGGCTGCTTTCCTGAAGGGGGGGCAAAGCTCCTTAGGAGCTGGTGTAGCTGCCACCTTATCACAGAATAAAGTGGCACCTATGACATCCCGGTGGCAAACACGCTGGTGTCGCGTTGCCATGGAGCTGCGCTGCCCTCCCCCTCCCCAGCACAGCCATGCAGGCAGGGAATTCCCAGAAGGGACATCCTGGGCATTCCCAGGGTGTTCCAAGGGGTGGAACTTATGTTAGTCAGCTTCCAAACCCCTTTCACCCCAAGAATGCCCCCTCAAACTGCTGTGTTGCTACACCACCATTTTGGGTGACATATCCTCGCTTTGCTCTATGGGGGCATTTTTGCTTTTTTATTTTTACAATTCTTTTTACTGTCCTTTCGGCAGCCGGGAAGCTTCTGGGAAAGTGGGGAGGCTGTGCTGCTCCTGGCTGTCGTGGATCTACCCTCCTTCAGGAATGGGCTGTAAATTGCAAATGCTGTAAATTACAAGTGTCCCTAAGATGTAGAGAGCTGTACAGGTGTGGTGGTGATGAAGGGTTGTGTGAGAATAATGATATTGAGAAAGATGAGGAGGAGGAAAATTACCTTTGGGACTCTGATAATGACTTGTAAAACCTGTTAAACATTCTTTCATTGTAAATAAATATGATAGTTTCAATAAATTGCATATTCCAATGTGAAAGTTACAAATATTTCATATAAACCTAAGAAAAAAAGGATTTGTAATGGAATTAACAGTATAACAGCCTATATTTCCTCAATGGTTAACAATATTGACATGTTGTTAATAAGCTTTTCTGTTCCTTTTCTATGCTTAACAAAGCAGTAAAATTTCCATGGGACCACTCTGAAAGGACTTATAGCCTGGAATGCAAATTCAAGTCTGTAGGGGTTGCCATCTTGGATTTATGAGATAACACAAGCAATATGCCAAAAATTCAGACAAAACACTTGGTAGTACATAATAGTACACTATATTAGCAGTGTGTCCACTGTAGTCATTCATTCCCTTCACTCAAAATCTCATGGAATTACATATGACCTAAACCTAATAGCAAAATGTAAGGGCTAATTTCTGACAAGTGTAGTTCATAAATTCATGGAATTAGGGCCACGGACCCAATCTGTGAACAGCTACAAAGTCATACCTGATTTGTGTGTTATCTTCAATTCCCACATAAATTTCTGATCCAGATGGGACCATGGCACAAATCTTCAGCCTTCTTCCTTTCACTGATCCATGCAAACTATTTGACCCAATGTACCACTCATTTAGCTCTTTACCTGGACCATTTCAGTTCAGGATAGCAGTGTGGAGGAGAGACTGAATCTCTTGCACATGTATTACAGTTCCAGTACAGAGCATGAACTGTGCATGCTGGAACTGAGGACAACTCATTAGTCATATATGACTTTGTAATTGTTCTCAAGTTGGGTCGACAATGTCAACCCATCTCATGGAAACTGACCCTAATTTCAACATGCTCTTTCTGGCTATAAATTGATTGTTTGTGTGAAGCATGCAGTTGCTTTCATTCCCCATTTGTGTGTTGCTTAGAAATATCTAAATAGTCAATGCTCAATAAGATGGACCCTTAACCTGGCTCAACAGAGCTCTTAGCGTAAAAAAACAAAAGAACAAAAACAAGTGGTCCATTTAAAAAACTGATTATAATCAAGGCCGGCAGGGATGCTCATGGATCAGTGGTACTGCACGCACAGGCTCAGATTTACCTACGAGCCCAGTTTGCTGGCATGCACTGGGGGTGGGTGGGTTGGGAGCTAGCACAAGGTTCAGGGGCTTGTCCAGTGGGGCAGGGGCTCAGTTGGGTGGCCAGCACACTGCCACAAATGGCATCTGATGGGGAAGCTGGAGAAGGAGCCATAGCGTTTCTAACTTCAGCTGAAATTTTCCTGCCATGCTGCACACCTTCCCGGCCCATCCTATATTTCAAATCAGGCCCTGGCTCAATAGGGGCATACCCAGCTAGCAGGCTACAGACATGAGCTTTTGCACTCATGTCCACCAGCCAGGTATTTAAGAAGCCCTCTCCCTCATCCAGCTGAGTCTGTTTCCTGATTTGTCCCTCCCTCCCTATACTTGGGCTGTTAAATTGCTATGTCAATTTCATGTTAATTTCTCAAAACGTTTAGTGGTTTTGGCATGGGGCCGGATCCAGTTTTTGGGAAAAGGCAGCTTGCTCACCTCCTTTTCCCAATTCTGGGGACCCCAATAAGGGCTCCCCCAATTTGGGGGAGGCCTAGAATAGGGACATGCCCAGTTGAAGGCTGTCGGGGTGGTGGCCTCCCGCCAAGTGGCAGAGGATCCACACAGTAGGCTTCTGCCCAAGTGGGTCCAATGTCCTGATATCTCAGGCTACTCCCAGCAGGTGGGCTGGGAGTAGGATACATCATTCAGCTGGCAGGTCGGATCAATGAACTGGATCCAGCCCCTATGCAATGCCAATGCCTGATGTAGAAACCAATAAAAATTGTAGCCATTTCCATTCCAGCTACTGACTTGTGTATTTAATTGTATGCTAAGGTCATCATAGTAAAAAGATCCAGCAGTGGTAATTGCATGCCAAGGGTGGCCAGGGTTGGGGGCTGCAGCAAGTAGCTGGCTCCAAGACATTCCCAAATTTGCCACTAGGCCAGCAATCATTTTGCATACAGAAGGTCCAGCTTTAATTCTCAGCACTTCGATTATAAAATCTCATATAGCATGAACTGGGAAATACCATTCTCTGCCCCCAGAGCCTGAATAGCAGAGCAGAGAATACTGAACGAATAGACTAGGGTTGTGCATACTGATAAACCAGAACCGAAAATAAACCTGAAATTAGTCATTTCGGCAAATTTCAGAATTTGGGTTTACCGGATACAAAAACCTGGGGATAGAGCCCTTTTGGGGCCCTTTTTGAGATGGGGATCATGTAATCGGAGCCAGCTTGGTCTGACCAACCTTTCAGTGGGTTGATATGGATCAAGCATAAGGTTTTTTTTTTTTTTTAAAGATGGGGCTCACCATGTCCTGTCCAGAGGGATATACCCTCCAACTAAAAAGAGCCAGCTTCAACAGCTGCTGACAACACCAGGCTTCCAAAGGAGATTTCATCATGCATGTGGATGATCAATCTCCTTCAAACAGCCCCTGTGGTCAAGACTTTGCCTGGCTCCAATCTCACCCCCTCCGATTAAAATCTGTTTTCCAAAAGAAGGTCTCCCCGAGTACAGGCTTCATTTCCCCGCACTGTGATCATCTCTTGAAATCAAATTTTTGATTACCACAATAAAGGACTGTTCACAGTATGTCATTTGCCACCAAAAGAAATGTTTTCCGTGACTTATTTCTCTTGCATTTAAGCCTTTTCCTCCATTTGGAAGTGAATTTGCATGGGTATCATGCAAAGCGACCCAGAAATGAAGGCAGTCTCCAGACTTTGAGGTGCCAGTCAGGCAATTGGCTCTTTCCATCAGTCCTCGGCAAAGCTGAACATTTGAACCTGAAAACCGATGGACAGCTCGCAAATGCCTGGAGGATGGGGGTGACCCGTTTGCAGGCCAATGAAATTGGACCCCCTGCCCCAAAGTTTACCAAACATTGGTGACCATCTAAGGAGTGTCCCTTACAGCCACACTGAAAATGTGGGGACTCTACCTCCAAATATGCCCCTCCAGGAGCTTTGAAAAAATCCCCATCAACTGTAAGGGACCTGAATTTTTTGGGAAATCCGAAAATAAGCCAAATACCAAAATTTATTGGTATGGGTATTCAGCTTATTTTGGGTTTACCCCCCCCCCCAAATTGGGCCCAATAGACCTGAACCCAAAATTTACCCCCCCCCCAATAATTTTGCACAACCCTAAAATAGACATTAGGTTTATAGTTATAAAGCAGCAAAAAGCCCAATAAAAAAGAGAGGAACAGAAGGAGTTTTAGATTATTCTGTGCTAATAGAAAAATGGTAGCACTCCAGCTACATTATACCTAGATCTCAGAGCTGAAGCAGTCTTTATTTCCTTTCTTCTGACTGTATGACGTTGCTGAAGCCCTCACAAGTTTCATGTGTCAGACTCTGTTACAAATTTGAAATTTCCATTTACCTGAATAATAAACCATGCTGTGCTCTTCACTGAAGCACTAAAGCTTAGTAAAGTGCATTTAGACCCCCAAAAGTTCACCCATGCTGCCTGTTCAATACATGAGCTTTAGGCGAAGGCAGCTGAATTAGCATTTTCAGTTGTATTAAAGATTTTGAGCAATGTTCTGCCTGAACATAAAGACCTTTTTTCCCAACTTGCCTAGCTGTAATGAACATTAAACTTTTTAATTAAGGGTTTATATAATTTTCCTATGATTATTGTAACTCTTAAGCTTTAATCATGACTTGTAATAGCATTTAAATTAAAAAGGACTTTTCCTCTAAAAATCATTATTTGTCTAGCAAGAAATCATCGCACATTTATTTTACAGAAATTTGTAATTAGGTTTCTAATTTTAAACTTGAAAGAACTGCTTTGATTCAAGCAAAGTGGCAATAACATGGATTTTTACTTTTTTTTAAAGCCTGAAACTTTAGGGTTTTTTCCTGTGCTTTAAAACAATCATTAGGGATATTTTTCCCCTCAACTTATTGGTATTTAATGAGTGAACTATACCTAAAGCATAAATTGCCTTATGGTGATTTTGTCTGACACATTTTTTCTCTTTTTAAAAAGTCATCTTGGAAAGAGCAGATACACAAACAAAGTTGTGGACAAATGCAAGTATACATTCCAGTGCATTGACCTGAAGGCAACCTGTCTGCACTTGGATCAATAAGCCATCTTCCAAAGTGTTTAGATACAGGCATCTTCTTCCCCCTGAAACGATGCTACATTTAAAGGGGTGGTGCACAGTTTCCTTAATTCCAAAGTAATTAATTATTTTCAGAAGCCAATCTGAGGTTTTATATATTTCTAAATGGCAGGTCATGGGAAATTTATGGGCAGCAAAAAAAGGGAAGAAAAAGAAGAAAACAGTTGGATTGTAGAAAGCAAAATACAGACAAAGCTTCATTTGATTAATTCCATGTTGGAATCCATGTGGGACTGTTTTTGTTGGACAAAGAATGAATAATTAGTAGTTAATAAATAAAAAATGAGTATAATTATTTTTAAAGGCACAATCTATTTGAAGTATAAAATGTTTTTTCAAAAATGAACAGGTGTTTTAGATACGATGTGACCTGTATTTTTAAAGCATACAAGTTACAAACAAATGAGCTGATAATTTTGTTTTTCTATTAAAGAAAACTAGACTTACAATTATAAATCACACATATAATGCTTAGAACTTTCAAATGGAACAACCAGATCTAACACTGATGAGTGACAAAAAATAACTGCATATTGTACACAAAGCATTCAGTGAAAGAGATCTACAAACCTGAATGAAATGAGCATTGCCTAAGGACAGTGATGGCAAACCTTTTAGAGACCAAGTGCCCAAACTGCAACCCAAAGCTGACTTATTTATTGCCAAGAGTTGAAAGGGACCACCAGGGTCATCTAGTCCAACCCCCTGCACAATGCAGGAAATTCACAACTACCTCCCCCACACACACCCAGTAACCCCTACTCCATGCCCAGTAGATGCCCAAGATGCCCTCCCTCTCATGATCTGCCCAAGGTCATAGAATCAGTGTTGCTGACAGATGGCCATCTAGCCTCTGCTTAAAAGCCTCCTGGGAAGGAGAGCTCACCACCTCCCGAGGAAGCCTATTCCACTGAGGAATCGCTCTAACTGTTAGAAAATTCTTCCTAATATCTAAATGGAAACTCTTTTCATTTAATTTCAACCCGTTGGTTCTGGTCCGACCTTCTGGGGAAACAGAAAACAACTCAGCACAATCCACTATATGACAGCCTTTCAAGTACTTGAAGATAGTTATCATATTCCCTCTCAGTCTTATCCTTTTCAGGCTAAGCATACCCAGCTCCTTCAACCTTTCCTCACGGGACTTGGTCTCCAAACCCCTCACCATCTTTGTTGCCCTCCTCCAGACCCCTCACCATCTTTGTTGCCCTCCTCTGGACACATTCCAACTTGTCTACATCCTTCTTAAATTGCGGTGCCCAAAACAGAACACAATACTCTAGGTGAGATCTAACCAGAGCAGAGTAAAGCGATACCATCACTTCACATGATCTGGACACTATACTTCTGTTGATACAGCTAACTCATGTTCACTGCTTGGTTTACTAAGACCCAAAGATCCTTTTCGCACACACTACTGCTCAGAAATGTCCCCTCCATCCTATAATTATGCATTTGATTTTTCCTACCTAAATGCAGAACTTTACATGTATCTCTATTGAAATGCATTTTATTAGTTTTAGCCCAATCCTCCAGCCTGTCAAGATCATCCTGTATCTTGGTTCTGTCTTCTACCATATTTGCTACCCCTCCCAATTTAGTTTCATCTGTAAATTTAACAACCATCCCCTCTATTCCTTCATCCAAATCATTTATAAAGATGTTGAACAACACAGGGCCCAGGACAGATCTCTGAGGCACTCCACTAGTCACTACACTCCAAGTGGATGAGGAACCATTAACAAGCCCTCTTTGGGTGTGATCTGTCAGCCAGTTACAGATCCACCTAACAGTAATAGGATCTAAACCATATGTTCCCAATTTGTCAAGAATATTATGTGGAACCTTATCAAAAGCTTTACTGAAATCAAGATAAACTATGTCTACAGCATTCCCCTGATCCAGCAAGGTAGTAATTTTCTCAAAAAAGGAGATAAGATTAGTGTAACATGACTTGTTCTTGAGAAACCCATGCTGGCTCTTAGTAATCAGATCCATCCTTTCTAAATGCTCAAGGACTGTTTTGATATGTTGTCAGAATGAAAGAGGATGTTTTTGTGATCCTCCTAAGTATTGGTTGATTGGCCAGAAGGGGTGCAATAAAGATGGTAAAGATGGTTTGCTGGGAATTACTAATTAAGTCACCTTTTGGTGTGGCCAGGGGGTTGCCCATCCCTTCTCCGACTATTAACACATCGGGCCCTGGGAAAGTGCAATGTTGTTAACCTTCTTCCTGCCCAGGTCAAACAATCCAAGCCCTGATTTATGTCCCACCTACTCCTTGTTTGGGCGGCGAATAGCTTTATGCTCTCCTGTGAAGCTCATGTATCCAGTTGGATTGCAGAGTTCAATGAAGGATCTGATTTGCCCTGGTGGTTTCTTAGATGAACTGGTTGAGGACTGGCATGGCAGTCTCTCTAAAGCCATTGATGGGATCGCTCCTTGATGCCCTCTTCACCCCTGCCTCAACTGAGCTCCGTGGTATACTGCAGAGCTTTGGGCTAAGAAGCGGGAGGTTAGACGGCTAGATTGAGTTTGGTGTCAAGCTCAGGACAAAACTACAAGAGCACCTTATAAGCCACTTATGAAAGCTGATGAGGAGGCAATAAAGGCCGCAATGAGGCCACAATGAGGTGGCAATAAAGGCTATTATTCAGCCTCTATTGCATCCTCTAGCTCTCACCCAGCACAATTGTTTAGGATAGTTAGGTCATTAACGTCCTTGATAGAGTGACAACTGAATTCTAATTTGGTTATTTGCTTTGAGGCTTTTGCTTGCTATTTTGAGGATATAGTCTTATTGCTCCATCACAACCTCCCTGCCAGCCTTGATACAGTTAATGAACTGGAGGCTCCTTGCCCATGTTCATGTACTATTTTTTTTTAAAAAAATTGATATTTTTAGGATACAAAAAAAATAGGGAAATGGGGAAAGGAAAATGGAATTACATTCATTACTTTTCACCAGCCCCCGGACTACTTCATCATCATACATGAGATTAAAATCTTGGTATCTCTCTTATTTATTAATATTCTTCTTTGGAAGAATCTTAAATCTGTTTATTGAAATTCCAAAGGAAATTATGGAATGGCAACAAATATGTAACAGGTTTAATTGTTCAAAACAAAAAAGCATGAGTAAAAAGGGATAACTTATATGATCATAAAGAAAATGGAGGAATAGGATATCCGAATTTTTATTAGTATTACTTAGCTGCTAAAATAAAAGTTTAAAGGATTGGTTGGCTCCGGAAGATAACATTTCCTCAGTAGATTTGCGGTTTTCAATATATATAGGGTTAAAAAGTATAGGTATTGACAAACTGCAGCATGAATTAAAATCTTTTGGTATAAGTTTCAGTTTGCACAGGAGAGTGGCACCTGAGAGAGTAGGTTGCTTACAGAAAAGGAAGCCTGAAAGGAATTTGAAAAGCCACAGAGAAGAAATCAGCTAAAATCAGCTGAAGTCTGGGAACAGAGCCAGACAATACAATAAGGTTATTGGTATTTCACTGTGCAGGGGAAAAAATATCAAATGCAGTATACTTTACTCTCAGCTGTGAGATTCACCCTCAGTGAGAGAATGGGGGGGATTTTCTGCCTTTGTGGTTGCTTACAACAACACCAGGCTAAAGAAGGGAACAATATGTAATGAAATAGACAAGAAACATACACAAAATACTACAATGTATAGCAATCTATATAATGTCTAAGCACACATGTAAACAAACATTACAGTCCACCCTCACGTGGGGGTAAATAAGACAGAGAAATCCAACAAGACATGAAAAATACTGGTGGTCAGGTAAGTGTGGATGCTGAACACTAATCCAAAATGGATCAAAAGGTCCAAAAGAGATCAAAGAAGGAGACAGTCATTCCAGATACAAATTAGGAGTCCATTTCTGCTAAAGGCTTCCTCAGTCATTCGATCTCAGAAGAATCTATGAATATTCAATAACATGCATTCCACATAGTCATGACAAAGCATCGCTAACTGTACCCCTGATTAGCTGCAGGGATATTGTAACCCACATCAAAATGAAGAATAAACATACCTGTGTATAGTATTCAATTCTTTCATAGGACATTTAAGCCCCTTGCCATATTAGATTCAAAGCATCATACTTGGTGTAATAAACTTAAGGGGGGGAAGTGTGTTAATCTATATGCAGGCTCACAGGTACAGTCAATAAACTAGGAGCATGGCGCTATTAAAGGTGTACTCTCTATGCATCAAGAATACAATCATTCTACACAAACAACTTTAAATCTGTGTTTAATCCTGCTGGCTATATTGTTTTAAATAAATGGATAAATCAAGCTTCCTGTTGAAGGAGAAGTTTTTGTATATCCAATCTACAGAAAGGACGTGGATTGAATAGAATATGAACAAAATGAGGATGTATATATACAAATAATTTTTCCATGTGGCTTTAAACTCTGTGATTCTACAATAACAGACATGAATGCAACATGAGGCAAAAAAAGGTAAAGAACAAAAGGAAACTGATGAAGTACCTAGTACGAAACAGCTAGATTGTCTCTAAAGGACTGTACCATTTTCCACTTGTGTGAACTGGGCTTTTCGCTAGTGAGAACTGTCTGTATGCAATTGTGCATATTGGAATTTTAATGCATCTATCTGAGGTTGTTAGCCCTGATATGAGATGCTTAGGTGTGTTTGTACACAACTTGTACACAATTGTGTTTGGTAGAATCTATCTGTACTATGGATATTGACTTTTGATGACAGAATTATTGACACTTTGTAAGTATATGTTGTTGGATGGCATTATGCTTGAGCACATTTGTCGAATATATTTATTTGTAATACATTGTATTGTGGCTGTCCTATACGATTTTTGTGATACAATAGAATATATAGCTTCTGACAGGGGCAGAAAATGACATATGCAACATTCCTGGAATCACAAGTGGTATATTGCTACAGATGGAACTAAAAACCATTACTGGGGTTAGTAAAGCTTTTAACAGGTAAGCTGAATCTGCAACAGATATAGTGCCCACATTTGTGGTGCCCTTTTGGGAATGTATCAACCTGTCCAGTGGGATCTGAAATATCTGACTTGACAAGCTTACCCCTAAGGGAGGTGGTCCTGTGCAGACCAAACCTTGGGGGATTCTGGCAACCAGGGACAGAGTTAAGAATATGCCAATGCATTCTGATTATATTAATGATATGAGAGGTGTTAGAGTTGTGTGGAAGTGAACTAATAATAACATTATCTTATGTGTTATTAGCACCATCCTGTCTATGGAAGAGAGAATCCCTTCCTCTTAAGCTCTCTCTCTCCCTTGCTGCCTGTATAACCCGATGAGGGTATCCTCTTCTTGTCAGAGTACTGGATAAATGAGCGGCTGCTGCTTGGAAATCTTCCTCGTGGGTAGCGTTACATTTCAGCTGCAGGAATTGCTCAAATGGCAGGTTTTTTTAAAGGTGGAATGGATGATAGGAGGTGAAATGTAATAGGGAGTTACGATCCGTGGTTTTTTTATAAGATCCGACTTCAACCCAACCAGAGCTTCTGAGTCTGAAAACCTCTAACTCTAGACCGGTACTATTTAATATTTTTATAAATGACTTGGATGATGGAATAGAGGATATGCTAATCAAATTTGCAGATGACACCAAGTTGGAAGGGGTAGTTAATACCCCAGAGGACAGGGTCAGAGTTCAGAATGACCTTGATAGATTGGAGAGCTGGGCCATAAGTAATAAAATGGATTTCAATAGGGAGAAGTATAAGGTACTTCACCTAGGCAGAAACAACATAAGGCACAGGTACAGGATGGGAGATAGTTGGCTTGACAACAGGACATGTGAAAAAGATCTGGGAGTCTTAGTGGACCACAAACTGAACATGAGTCAATAGTGTCATATGGTGGCTAAGAAGGCCAATGGAATTCTGGGCTGCATCAATAGGAGTATTGTGTCTAGATCAAAGGAAGTAATACTACCACTGTATTCTGCATACCCCTTCTGGATGCACACCTTAATGTGGTGAGGGGGTTGGTGTGTGTCAGGGAAGCTGAGAGCAATACCGTAAGGGATCTAGACTCTTTCAAGAGACTAAACTCCTAGCAGAGTCACTCAAGACGAAATGGTCACAGCTGAGACACCAGACGAAGATGCATCCACCCCCTTAAGGGATCAATGGCCACATCCGCAGAAGAGAACAGGCAGTTCCAATGGGGATGGGGGCAGAGGAATCCCTGAAGGATAGCTACTGGGCAGCAGCAGTAGTGGGAGGTGACACTGGTGGAAGATCTTTCGTAGACAACGGCAGTGCCACTACTGCTTACCCTGGTTAGTACTGCACAGAAGAAGGCACTGGTAAACCACTTCTGACCAACCTTTACCTTGGACACCCTATGATGAGACAATCCAAAATGAAAAAAGATATAGTGCTGGAAGATGGGACCCCCAGGTCGGATGGCACTCAATCTGCTACTGGGGTAGAGCAGAGGACAAGTACGAGTAGCGCTGTTCTTAATGATGCGATTGGACTAAAGCCGAAAGGACGCTCAGTGGTAGACATGAATGGATGCAAAAGGAAAGTCCGAAGCTGTTCGACGCATATAATAGGAACATGGAATGTGAGGAGCATGAATCAGGGTAAGCTTGAAATTGTTAAACAAGAAATGGAATGTATGGACATTTCAGTCCTGGGAGTAAGTGAATTAAAATGGACTGGATTAGGACATTTTCAATCAGAAAATTGCAAAGTGTTTTATTCAGGGAATGACAAAAAGAGAAGAAACAGAGTTGCTTTAATGGTGAGGCAAGATGTAGCAAAGGCAGTCAGGAGCTATAATGCAAAGTCTGACTGAATAATATCAATCAGACTTCGCCTATCAACATAAACATCATTCAAGTTTATGCCCCAACTACAGATGCTGATGAGGAAGAAATTGAAAGTTTTTATGCCGGTGTTCAGGAAGAAATTGATCACATGCCTAAACAAGATATGCTGATAATCATAGGTGATTGGAATGCAAAAGTAGGAAACAAAGCAGAATCAAATGTTGTTGGCAGATTTGGGCTAAGAGCACGGAATGAAGCAGGAGAACGCCTCGTAGAATTCTGTGAAGACAACAATCTGTTGATTGCAAACACGTTTCAGGCAACCAAATAGACGATTGTATACATGGACATCACCAGACGGCCAGTATAGAAATCAAATAGATTATATAATTGGAAGCAGAAGAATGAGAAGCTCTATTCTCTCAGCCAAAACAAGACCAGGAGCCGACTGCGGTACAGATCATGAATTGTTAATATCAAAAATCAAGATAAAGCTTAAGAAAAATACCAAAACGTTCATAGCACCAAAATACAATCCAAGCAATATTCCGGAAGAGTTTAAAGATGATGTAAGGAACAGATATGCATTATTGAGTTCAAGTGAATGTAAATCTGAAGAACTATGGTAACTAGAGATATTATCAAGGAAGAATGTGCAAAGACTATTCCTGTAGCCAAAAGAAAAGAAAAACCTCAATGGATGTCTGAGGAAACTCTTAAAATTGCCAGAGATAGACGAGAAGCAAAAGTAGAAGGTGATAGAAATAAAATCAAAAGTCTAAGTGCAACGTTCCAGCGACTCGCACGTAGAGACAAAGAGACCTATTATAATAACCAGTGTAAAGAAATAGAAGAGAACAACAAAAAAGGGAAGAACAAGAGATCTGTTCCACAAGATCCAAGAAATCAAAGGGAAATTTAAAGCACGGTTAGGCATGCTGAAAGATCAGCATGGAAATACATTAACTGAACAGGACAAAATAAAGAAAAGGTGGGAACAATACACTGAAGAACTATACAGAAGAGATGAAAGGATAAAAGATTCTTTCAAAGAAGAATCTTTTGAAGAAGAACCTACAGTTTTAGAAAGTGACGTGAAAGCTGCACTGAGAGCAATCGGGAAAAAGAAATCACCAGGAGCAGATGGGATATCAATAGAGCTATTCAAAGCCACAGAAACGGAGTCCATCAAAATCTTGACAAGAATATGCCAACAGATATGGAAAACAAAGCAATGGCCCACAGACTGGAAACGATCTATTTACATTCCAATTCCCAAGAAAGGAGACGTCAAAGATTGCAGCAACTATCGGACCATCACATTAATTTATCACGCAAATAAAGTGATGCTCAAAATCTTACAGCAAAGGCTGTTACCATATATGGAACTCGAAATGCCTGATGTTCAAGCTGGGTTCAGAAAAGGAAGAGGCACTAGAGATCATATTGCAAATATACGCTGGTTACTGGAGCATACGAGAGAATTTCAGAAGAAAATCAGCTTGTGTTTCATAGATTACAGCAAAGCTTTTGACTGTGTGGATCATGAAAAGCTATGGCTGGTTTTAAAGGAAATGGGTGTGCCACTACATCTGATCATTTTGATGTGCAACCTGTACTCTGGACAAGAGGCCACAGTTAGAACAGAATATGGAGAAACGGAATGGTTTCCAATTGGCAAAGGTGTCAGACAAGGATGTATTTTATCTCCCTATCTCTTCAATCTATATGCAGAACATATAATTAGGAAAGCTTGATTAGATTTAGGTGAAGGTGGAGTGAAAATTGGAGAGAGGAACATTAATAATTTGAGATATGCTGGTGACACTACATTATTGGCAGAAAATAGTGAAGATTTGAAACGACTACTGCTAAAAGTTAAAGGAGAAAGTGCCAAAGCAGGACTACAGCTGAACATCAAGAAAACAAAAGTAATGACTACAGGAGAATTACACAACTTTAAGGTTGACAATGAGGAAATTGAAATTGTTGAAGACTTTCTATTCCTTGGCTCCATCATCAACCAAAAGGGAGACTGCAGCCAAGAAATCAGAAGGAGATTGAGACTGGGAAGGGCAGCCATGAAGGAGCTAAGAAAGATTTTGAAGTGTAAGGATGTGTCACTGGCCACCAAGACTAGATTAATTCATGCCATCGTATTCCCTATTACTATGTACGGGTGTGAAAGCTGGACAGTGAAGAAAGCTGATAGGAAGAAAATAGATTCCTTCGAAATGTGGTGTTGGAGGAAAGTGTTACGGATTCCGTGGACTGCCAAAAAAAAAAACAAATCAGTGGGTTATAGATCAAATCAAGCCTGAACTGACCCTAGAAGCTAAAATGACTAAACTGAGGCTGTCGTATTTTGGTCACGTCATGAGACGACAAGAGTCACTGGAAAAGACAGTCTTGCTAGGAAAAGTTGAGAGCAGCAGGAAAAGAGGAAGACCCAACAAGAGATGGATTGACTCAATAAAGGAAGCCACAGCCTTCAGTTTGCAAGATCTGAGCAAGGCTGTCAAAGACAGGACATTTTGGAGGACTTTCATTCATAGGGTCGCCATGAGTCAGAAGCGACTTGACGGCACTTAACACACACACACACATTCTGCATTGGTCAGACCTCACTTGGAATAATGTGTCCAGTTTTGGGCTCCACAATTTAAGAAGGATGTTGACAAGTTGGAGCATGTCAAGAGGAGGGTGACCAGAATGGTCAAAGGTCTGGAATCCATGCCCTATGAGGAGAGACTTAAGGAGCTGGGTTTGTTTAGTCTGGAGAAGAGAAGGTTAAGGAGTGACATGATAGCCATGTTTAAATATTTGAAGGGATGTCATTTTGATGAGGGAACTAGCTTGTTCTCTGTTGCTCCAGAGACTAGAACCTGGAGTAATGGATTTAAACTAAGAGAAAAGCAATTCCACCTAAACATTAGGAAGAACTTTCTGATGGTGAGGGCTGTTCGATGGTGGAATGTGCTGCCTTAGAGGGTGGTGGAGTCCTTGTCTTTGGAGGTCTTTAAGCAGAGGCTGGATAGCCATCTGTAGGGAGTGCTTTGATTGTGGGCAACTAAGGGGGCCACTGAAGAACCCATGGCTACCCTTGTTTTTGTAAATAGAACTGATTGCCAAACCGGAAGAAATTCTTGTGTTGTTGTTTTTGGTCAAACGTTGCTTTTTACAACACTATTAATCGTTTTTGACTTGTTTGTGGTTTTGAAAGCATTTTCCCTTGCTTTTAAGTATAAGTGCAACTATATGCAATTTTAATAATGAATTGTTTGTCTTTGTGGTTAATTGACTTTGAAGAAGGAAGTGTGAAGGTTGAGAATTTATTTTGAGAATGTATCTTGGTATCTATGTTTATATGTTATTTCCTATGTCATCTACTCATCTGACATGAGATCAAGGTTAAAGATAAATGCTTGTTAAGAGAAATTTTGTCTAATTCATACATTTCCTGTCTTTTGATGCTTTAGAATATTTCAATATTGAGAATATTTCAATATTCTCCTAACAGTATTTTACTGGTTCTCATAACAACTGAACTCTGGAAAGGTATATATAAAGACTTAAAATTGTAAGAAGTTGGAAATTCTTTGTCAGACATGCCTGTATGCTGTATGTATAAGAATTTTCCCAACATGGCACATTAATGGGTATGTAGTCACTGTATATTTTACTGTATTTTATTGCTGTATTCAGATCTGTCATAATCTGTTAGATTTTCTCATGTAATCTAACTTTCATATATAACATTAATAATTTTGAAGCACTAACAATAATTTAACAGATTTTGATAAGTATTTACATTGGTAAGGCATATGTAATATTAGTACAGAAGAATAGGGCAATTAATCCCCCTTTTCAAGAGAAATTGAATAAAAAATTATGTTATCAGTTGGATAAAAAATGAAACTTTATACTCAAAGAACATCTAAATTGTCCAATAAATCTTGCATGTAGAGAATTTTTGTTTAAGATGACACATGTGGCATCTTTCCCCAAGCAGAGTTCAAAAAATGTGTAACTTGGATAAAAATGCTAGTAAATGTTGGTATTGTGATTCAGCTGGAGCAGATTTTCTATACATGTGGTGTAGCTGCAGTAGAGACCAAACATATTGGATGAAAGTGATTGAAATCATATCCAGAAGCCTTAAAATTGTTATTCCAGTAAGACTGGAAAAAATTATTAAATTATTTCCCAGATAAACCAAAGGATATTCGAGTTACGTTTCTCCATATCCTAATGGTTGCTAGAACAAATCTTGTGAGATATTGGAAAAGCAATAAATTCCCTGATTAAAATAATTGGCTTGATAAGGTTAAAAAAACCCTATTCCTTAATTAAGTTGACGTATTATAATAATGACAAAAATACAGAAGAACTGGACGCTCACTGGAATTTAACAATTTCAAGGATGGAAAAAATACTCCAATGTGTAAATCGCAGAGAGGTAATGATGTAATAATCATGTGGATTTTAGATAAATAGATAGAGTAGTGATTGGTTCACTGTTATGGGTATTTTAGTTATATTAGCAGCACGGTTTTAGTTTCTTTTCAAGAATTTGTATTATGACTATTTTAGTAATGTTATATTTCCATTTTATTTTGTTATATTCTCATTTTCTCTTAATAAATTCTCTTTTTAAAAGACTGGGAAAAGAACAAATTTAATTTACATGTATGTGGGAAAATGCCTGGGAAATCTCACACAATTACTTTTGACTTTAAAAGAGAGAACTTCTATAAAATGAGAAACCTGGTAAAGTGGAAGTTGAAAAGAACAGTTAGGAGGGTTTAAATTTGGAAAAGGCTTGGAGGTTACTCAAGTCTACATTACTAGAGGCTCAGCTAGATTGTCAGGAAAGGAGGTAATAAGTCCAAGAGGTCACCACCATGGATAACGGGTAAGATGAAGGAAGCTATTAGAGAAAAAAAGGCTTCCTTCAGAAACTGGAAAGATTGCCCAAATGAGGCAAACAAAACCAAATACAAACTTGCACAAAGGAAATGCAATCAGACAGTTAGAGATGAAAAAAGATTATGAGGGACATATCGTTAAACACATCAAGACCAACAATAAAAAATTATTTACGTACATTAGGAGTAGGAAACCAGCAAGGTAGGTGGTTAGACCGTTGGATGAGAATGGGATTAAAGGAACATTAAGGGAAGATAAAGCGATTGCTGAGAAACTGAATGAATTCTTCTCATCTGTCTTTACTGTTGAAGATATAGGGCAGATACCTTCTCCTAAACAGAAGTTTTGGAGAAGGGATAATGAGGAACTGGGGCAAATAGTGGTAACAAGGCAGGAAGTCCTAGAACATCTAGACAAACTGCAAACTAACAAGTCACAGGGACCAGATGGTATTCATCCTAGAGTTCTTCAAGAACTCAAATTGGAAATTGCTGAACTCCTAACAATGATACGTAATATGTCCCTTAGATCAGTCTCTGTACCAGAGGACTGGAGAGTGGCCAATGTAACACCCATTTTTTTAAAAAAAGGTTCCAAGGGGACCCAGGAAATTAGAGGCCAGCTAGTTTAACGTCTGTTCCAGGTAAATTAATGGAAAGCGTTATTAAAGATTGAATGCCCTGTATATGTGGAACCCAGGACAAAATTTCTTGCTGGGTTGGTTTCTGGCCTAAATACTTGTCCTAGTGCTGAGAAATTAGTATTTTTGTTAAAAGACACCAATGGGTTTGTTTGTTGTAGGACTTCCCTATATGCTCTGGCGGCGAAGAAAATAAGGCCCAATATGGTTGCTAAGAGAGCTGAACCTACGAGTTGATTTTAATGGACGCGAGGTCTCATTGGCCGATTGGGACACCATCACAATTTTTAGTTATTATTTTGTATGCATCATTTTAGCATTATTAAAGATAGAATTGCCAAGCATATAGAAGGGCAATCCCTGCTGAGCAAACCTAACATGGCTTCTGTAAAGGTTGGTCCTGTCTCACTAACCTTTTAGAGTTTTTTTTGAAAGTGTCAATAAGCATGTGGACAGGAATGAGCCTGTGGATGTCGTGTATTAGGATTTCCAAAAGGCTTTTGACAATGTCCCCCACCAAAGACTGCTAAGCAAACTTCATAGTCATGGGATAAGAGGACAAGTGCTCTTATGGATTGAGATCTGGCTGAAAAATAGGAAGCAGAGAGGAGGACTCAATGGTCAGTTCTGCCAATGGAGGGATGTGAGCAGTGGGGTCCCTCAGGGATCTGCATTGGGACCGGTGCTTTTCAACTTGTTCATCAGTGACCTGGAGTTGGGGATAAACAACGAGGTGACCAAGTTTGCAGATGACACCAAATTATTTAGGGTGGTTAAAACAAAATCAAACTGTGAAGTGCTCCAAAAGGATCTTTACAAACTTGAAGAATGGGCATTAAAATGGCAAATGAGATTCAATGTGAGCATGTGTAAAATGATGCATATTGGGGCAAAAAATCCCAGCTTCACATATACACTGATGAGATCTGTGCTGGCAGCAACAGGCCAAAGGGATCTTTGGGCGGTAGTGGATTGCTCGATGAAGATGTCAACCCAGTGTGTGGCTGCTGTGAAAATGGCAAATTCCATGCTGGCCATAATGAGACAAGGAACAGAGAAAAAAACTGCCGCTGTCATACTGCCCTTGGGAGACCACACTTGGAATATCTATGGTGAGATCTATGGTGAGACCACACTTGGA
Source organism: Euleptes europaea (assembly GCF_029931775.1). Lineage (NCBI taxonomy): Eukaryota > Metazoa > Chordata > Lepidosauria > Squamata > Sphaerodactylidae > Euleptes > Euleptes europaea. Next base: position 2,918,509 of record NW_026612049.1, read on the forward strand.
ATACTGTGTACAGTTCTCGTCACCACACCTAAAAAAGAATATTGCAGAGCTTGAGAAGGTGCAGAAAAGAGCAACCCAAATGATCAGGGGACTAGAGCAACTGCCCTATGAGGAGCAGATAAAATGCTTAGGGCTGTTTACCTTGAAAAGAAGGTGGTTCAGGGGAGACATGATAGAGATCTATAAATTATGCATGGTATGAAGAGAGTGGACAGGAAGAAGTTTTTCTCCCTCTCTCATAATACTAGAATGCGGGGTCATCTGCTGAAGCTGGAGAGTGAGAGATTCAAAACTTATAAAAGGAAGTAGTTCTTCACACAACACATAGTTAAATTGTGGAACTCCCTGCCCCAGGATGTGGTGATGGCTGCCAACCTGGAAGGCTTTAAGAGGGGAATAGACATGTTTATGGAGAACAGGGCTAGCCATGGCTACTAGTAAAAATGGATACTAGTCATGATGCATACCTATTCTCTCCAGGATCAGATGAGCATGCCTATTATATTAGGTGCTTTGGAACACAGGCAGGATATTGCTGCTGCAGTTGTCTTGTTTGTGGCCTTCCTAGAGGCACCTGGTTGGCCACTGTGTGAACAGACTGCTGGACTTGATGGACCTTGGTCTGATCCAGCATAACATTTCTTATGTTCCTATGTTCTCTCTCCTGCCAAAAAGATTTCAGAGATCCAGAAGTTCTGTATGAGCATCCTGACTTTAACTATGAATCTTCAATTGCTGTAGTAAGTGATCCTTGCCATGTTTCTCTCTTGTCACCCTCTTTTATAGAGGTAAGTTTGGAGAAGGGATACTGGCTGTGAGGGTTAGTTGGGAGTGCCCTCAACAACACCAAAATGATAAGCTCTTGCAGGGGAAAGTCTGAGTGTTTCTGACAGTGTTCTGATAAAACTTGCAGAAGTTGAGTCTTCACTAGCTTTAACTAGAGTCTAGTGTCTTGGATTGAACCTTCAACTCCTTAGCATCAATACAGATGCATACTTTGATACTGTGGACACTTTCAGTAATTCAGCAGGCCAATAAAAAAATTTCATTTGTCTTCATTGTCCCAATTTCAGATGTTTTTGTTTATGATATTTAACAGTGTTTAACAGACATACATTTTATGTCTATGGTGTTTTTGTTTATGATTTTATTATGGATGTCATACAAGGGAACAGTGAGAAAATACTCACCCACAGGTTGCAAAATGCTGTAGAGGCGTTTTACCTGTGGAGATCTTAGTGTGCTGTGACTGACTCCTCTTTCCTGACTTCCATGTGTTAGCTCCTGCCATATATGATCAGTATATAAATTGACACTTAAATGCATATAGGTTTCTATGTATGATCTAGTTTTTGTAGAGGACAGATTATGTATACAGATCTTTATGTATTTCTTTGAAAAAGACAAAAAGTCCCTTTTGCAAACAGGATACTGAAAGCATGGCATTCAGTTATCATGCGGGGCAACACACCAGTTGCAATGAATATGAGTCTACATAGATCTAATGTTTGTACATGGATCCAAAAACTCAATAAAAAGAAAATTATTGTGGGGTGTAGTTACATAAGAATCAGGAATGCCTGTAAAAATGAGATGAAGAATAACTGTTCGCTCTTACTGAACCAGAATATTTTGAATTGTTGAGTTTAGTTTACAACTAGGAATGGAGAGGGGAAGAACCTAATTTGATTCAATCATCTTTTTCTTTGTTTAAAGGTGTAACTCAAGTGAAAATGTCTGAACCATGTCATTACCCTGCTGGGATTTGGTAGCAAAAGTTCTTGCCTGGTGTCTTGCCTGACCCAAGACATAACTGGAGGGTAAAGGAAGCAAATGTCCCTGCTGCTTTCTCTGTGCTAAGGTTGTTGTACTTCATGAAGAGGAAATGAGAAAAGGCATAATGTTGGGCTCTGTTATTTAGGTGTAAATGTGACTAGAGGGCATAGAACTGCAAATGTCATCCTTGTCGGCAACAGGAATAGAAGCACAGCCCTGACACTACAAATTCCCCAAGGGTTTGTTAAAATTGCGGAAGAAATGTTCAAATACTAGCTGCCACAACATGCTGCTGTTCAAAGGTATTGTCTATATTTTATTTTTTGATCTCAGGTGTCTTTTGTACAAGTCACCTCTGAGCAGCATAGTCCATTGGGCCTGACAGGCTGCTTTCATCTGCAAACATAACCAGCTTTTCCAAAACTGACTTTTAATTTATTGTTCTCCCTCCTCCCCTTCCCATTCATGGATGAAAATGCTGTTATTTCTGGTAAAAATTTCAGTTCACAGTATGCCAACATGGTTTCTTTTCAGAGCATTTGCCTTATGAAAGCAAGCAGGTAGAAGAATTGGAAAGTAAGGGGTAGGGGAGGGCCATGAGGCAGCCAAGATGCAATTATGGGTGACCTTGCAATACTAAGCTGGCTCACTGTGCAGAATCAATAGCCAGACAAGTTTCTGTGGCAGATCCAATCAAAGGAGAGCAATAGAGCTGGCATGGGGTGGGGGTAAAAAAAAGTAAGGCATGTTTATGAAAGTGGAGTGGTGTTATTACTGTTCCTTCCACCCTACCTATGACTTTCTATGTGTATCTGTGAAACATATATTTTGATTATGGCACCAGAGGCAGCTGTTTCCTCTTTGGCCAATTAAGAGGATGAAAGATATAGTGATTATATGCTCTGCTTGTCACAAAAATGGGCACTTGAACACCAGGCTGCTAGTCAGAAATGATCGGTTCACACACAGTCTATTGCTGGAGGAAAGTTCTTTACCCCCATCAAGTTATTATTAATAAGTAAGCAAAATTCTGCTTCTGCAGGCGGGGGAATCTTCCCAACTATATGCATGATAAAAGGATTTATTTTTAATAGTGGAAAATCTGTTAAACTGGCTGTTATGTTTGTGAAATACATAAGGTTTTATTCCACATTTCTGTAGTATGAAATTATGAGGCATGTTAAGGACTTTGTATCTCAAAAGATGTTTTGGACAGTGGTATTAAGGCTGAGAAGCCAGTGTTTTGAGATACTAAAGTTGTACTTTAATACATATATTTTGAACAGAATACAACAATCTTTTGCTTCTCCATAGAAAAAGCCACATCTTGCCAGTCCTTCCATACAGAGAAGTGTTCCTTGAATGGATTGGAATAAAAGGCAAGCCCAGGCTTGTCCAGCTCAAGGGATTTCAATGAGGCCTTCAAAGGATCTTAATAATTTCAAATAGGAAAATTCTACAAATTTATAGTTTTATATGCTCTTATGTGGCTTATAAATAAAAGCCCGTAGCATCCTCCCGTTTGCAGGATTTTTCTATTTATTTACACAATAATAAACACTACATATTACCTTTTAATACCAGGTACAACGTTACAAAATATATATTTGCATAGCAAGATGTGATAGAAAAGCATCATTGTAGCATATAATGATCTGCAATTAATATTGAATTACAGAATGCATGTAAGCTAGGCCACTTATTAACAAAAGGCAATACATTTGACAATATCAATCATGTTGTTTTTTCTTCTGTCTTTATGTTGTTCCTTTTATTTCCATGTTGGGATCCAGGTTGTCTATACTGATATTCAACACACCATAAAATGAGGATGTAAACTGAGGATATAAAAATGAGGATGTAAACTGAGGATGTAAAATGAGGATATAAGCCACATAAGATAGAACACATAAAAATAACCATTAGAAGAGTTTAATCTCAAGGTATAATTATTACTCATGAAAAACAATCTCACTTAATTTGGGAGTTACATTTTTCATTACAGCATTCAAATAACCTTCAGTTGCTCATTTATCCAATTATTGGTAACTTTACTAGTTTAGTTATGAAGCATTAAAAACCTTGCTTCAAAGTACATTTAGTATAATATAAATACATTTTAATCATAGGCCAAGCCATAGCTTTCATATGGTTGAACCAAAGCTGACCAGAAAGGAAAAAAGAGGGGGGCTGTTGGTCATTTTAAAATGTTGATTGTTTTGAATTCCTCTGGTACTCCTGGCTTCCTTCCCAGAACACTTTTCTGAAATGCCATGATGTAATTTCATACACAGTATACTGTATACTGTTAGGTCTAAATTATTATTCCAGGATATTCCAGGAGTTTTCCAAAGAGTTACTTTTATACTTTAATACTTTAATGATACTGTCATGTGTCATGTTCTAATTGTGTCTATTTCCTCCTCTTGCACATGTAAGAACTTTCAAAATTACTTTCTTAAACATTTATAATTAATTATACTGATACAGCCACATAGCTTAAACATATGAAAGTGAAAAACCTTATTCTTCAGAATAGAAGCTTGCTGCTTTTACCATTGTTAAGATATGAGAGAGTTTCATACTCCTTCCTTCCTTCCACGGCAGCAAGGATTATTTGTAGAATGGTCTCATTATATATATAATACCATCCTCAGATATATTATTTTCACCAGGTTATGCATAGTACAAACATATATTTTACTAGACAAGCATTCAACTTTTATCAACAACAGTCCATTGGTGTCATAAAATAATTCTAGGGATACTTACACCTCATTTGTGTAATATGTTTTTCCTGTTTAGCTTATGAGACTCAGGTCATATTGAAGTCTGAGTCTTCCTTCTTTTTCATGTTTATACACGGCTGTGTTTTTTTCTTTAAAGCACTGTCTTCAATAGGCACTTGTGCCATTTCATATTCATAGTTCATAGTCTATTTTACCTTTAAGTATTCCTTATGCTACCCACTGACAATCTTCTTTCTGGGCTTTTGGCATCCAAAATATTAATGGTCCATTAGATTCAAACCTGTATGTATTGAAGTGGGCTTTTTTCACCAAGTTCCAAGTTGAAATGATCTACTGGACGATGAGGTCTAGAAGAAACAAAGATTCTAGAACATGAGCATCATAAGCTAACTCTTAGCCCAATTCATCCAGCCAGCATGGTGTAGTGGTTAAGAGCGGTGGTTTGGAGCGGTGGACTCTGATCTGGAGAACTGGGTTTGATTCCCCACTCCTCCACATGAGCGGCGGAGGCTAATCTGGTGAACTGGATTTGTTTCCCCACTCCTACACACTAAGCCAGCTGGGTGACCTTGGGCAAGTCACATTCTCTCAGCTTCATGTACCTCACAGGGTGTCTGTTGTGGGGAGGGGAAGGGAAGGTGATTGTAAGCTGGTTTGAGTCTCCCTTAAATGGTAGAGAAAGTCGGCATATAAAAACCAACTTTTCTTCTTCATCATCCCTAGACACCATGGTTTCATTTAAGATAAATGAAGATAAAAGTGAGACACCTTTACAATGATTCATTGCATGAATTTAACCAATTTAACAGAAAAGTTACTTAGTACATCGTGTAGTTACACCAAACAGGAGTTAAATCATAATACGTAGCATTCCAGCATTTTTTCACTAAGTTCTACCACGATTTTGGTTGTTCTTGAGTGCTCCTGTATTTTGAACCATTGCCCAGACCTTTAGTCCCGTTTAACTGTCCAGCAGTGATGAATAGACCCTGATCTGTGTGCAAAGTTCTTCAAAATAGCAATAAGAAATAGTGAGTATCAGACATCACTGTCAACCATTTGTGCCCTAATGGGATAAAACCAAGTAAACAATTATACATTTCATTCATTTCACCTTATTTATTTTTTGTTCATTTCCTATAAAAGAAAGTGTTACAAAAACCCAGATGGAGTAGACCTGGAGTAGATTATTCTAGATATTGAATTAGATCTAAATCCATACATGATTTGGTATATATGACACCATAGAATGCCCTGGCTCATGTACTTTGTACATATGGGCAGTGTCTTGCAAGTGTGCAATTGTTTATTACCTTAAACCTTCAAAATATGAAGTCAGTCAGCCATCTACATTCTGACTGGGGTATTGTCTGCAAAGCTTGCAATTAAATAGAGCCATATTTCCTAAGTAGTGCTTTAGGACCCTCGAGGAATGTGTACCAATAGTTTCAGTGTATGTGTGTGTACAGCCCATCTCAGCCTGGCATCTCTGGAACCCAACTAGGAGGCCAGCCAATATGGCCAGCCCAGGAAGTGGCAACCCCCAGAGGAGGGTCCTCAGAGGTGGAAATTTCCCTCATAAGTGGCACTTCGAAGCCAGTGCTCATTTGACAGGTAAGGCTTGCATGAGCCAGTATGCTGTCAGTCTGTGCCGAGTGGTCAGGACTTTGCATTTTTCTTGCTCCAACTCCCCTCTCTGCTTGCCCCGGTGGCTGGAAGGTTTCAGTTAGTCCAGCTGAGTTGGGGGCACTCTTATGGTTAGCCCCAATGGACGGCTGCTGGCTTTGTTCCCCCCACTCCCATTTCCCCCTCCCCCCTTCAGGGGACAACCTATTCCATGGTGTAAAGACAGAGCACGCGAACGGCCAATGGGAGAGGGTCAACCCATTCCTGGCACACACCCCTGGGGCCCGTCCTCCTGCTGCCATGGATGGGGTTGAGCCCCCAGATAGGGCGGCTGACATTAGGTTTCCCAGCCCTTATTGGGGTTGGGGGGTGTCACTGCCAGCCCCTCCCTGGAGCTGATGTCAAAGGAAAGAGTGGTGCTTAAGTGCAACTTGGAGGGTTGTGGGGACCCACAAAGGTGGTGCTTCCAAAACAGGGCAACCTGTCTCCGAGCCCTCAGAGCCATCCTTTTGCCATTCTCCCAGCCCCTTTGGGTGATCTCAGCCCCTTCTTCTCCCGCCCAGCTCTCCCTCTCTCCCTCCCGGTCCCCTCCCTTCCCCCTGCTTTCCACTCCCTAAGGGGCCCCTCCTACTTCACTACCTCACCCTCCCATCCCCGATCTGTGGGCCGCCTCCCCCAACCAATGCCCTTCCCCCAGAAGTCACCCTGCAGATTCTGACAGGAAAGCCTGGCATCGGCCTGCACGTTGGCAGCCCTGTACTGCCGCTGCCCTGCTCCTCACTCTCTCCCTTCTTTTTTTCCTTTTTCCTTTTTCTTTCTGGGAAGGAAACAAATCAAGTTCTCCCTCATCAGGCAATGGAAGCAAAATAGCCAAGTTTAAAGGTGTACAACATTTTATAGTAAGAGTAGAATTTGCCAGAAGAGAATTTTCATACTGAGTTTGCCTCTGGATTGAAAGATGCTGTTTCCAGTGTGTAGACAGAAGAGAGACCACACTATGCGTAATGTCCTAACATTAAATTTACAAATTTCTATCAATAAGGCAGCAGCTGCAATTGCACAGAAATAAGGCAGAGCAGAAAAAATGAGCAGCTTGTCTCAATTGAGATCCCAGCAGTTGACACAAAATCCCATTAGCAACCCCATCCACTTCATGGCAGAAAAGAGGAAAAAGGAAGAGTAATCAAGCAAGATTTAAGTATCCATTGCAATTATTCATTGAAAACCTTAAGTCCCTGTTTAGTCAAATGACACACAAGCACCAGGGCATCTGTGCAACAAGACTCTAGCAGTTGAAGCAACAAGAATGTCATCAACATAAAGAATAATAGCTGAACCTAAAGAGGCATAAAGAGATCAAGGTCTGCTTTTAGAATCTGACAAAATATTGATGAATTTTCTGATAGGCCCATTAAAAGCCCATCCCTCTGGAACTAACAACCCTCATATGAAAATTTTATTTCATCAGGAAACATGAATTCTTATGTATTTTAATGGCAAGATATGCATTAGCCACACCCATAACAGTATAGTATGCTGAGTTTACAGGAATCAATGACAAAACTACCTTGGATTTTGAACTACAGGAAAATGAGGAATAATGAAATTGTTACCGGGATTGTACAGGGAATGCACTCCTTAAGTGTCCCACTCATTTGAATGCATAGTCCAAACCCAGGAGGTACCTGTGCCAATTCAGGAAGAAGAAGAAGAGTTAGTTTTTATATGCCGACTTTCTTTACCACTTAAGGGAGACTCAAACTGGCTTACAATCACCTTCCCTTCCCCTCACAACAGACACCCTGTGAGGTAGGTGAGGCTAAGAGAGCTCTTACTTGCCCAAGGTGGTTCTGGCTACAGCTGGCCCTGTAGGATTGGGGAAACAACTTAGGAATTGTCTTCCTGGATCTTTGCATGCACCATATCTAGTAATATCTAGTAATAAAAGAAATGTAGTTGCCAATTTAGTGGGGATATCCTCTGAAGTGCAAATCAAGGTAGCATTTAGCTTACATAAAACATCTCTTCCCGACAAATTTAGTGGCAGGCAAGTTGGGAGACAGCATAAACATCAATATCCCTATTTAAAAGTAGTAGCTTCTGAAAGAAAAATGAGATTTAGGTGTCTCTTCCATCGAAATGATAAATATAGGTTCCGTTAAAAGTAGGGAGGGGAACAGGCAAAGGGTTAACTGCAGAACACTGCACCCCGGTATCAACCAGAAATTCTACAGGGTTTCCAGCGAATGTCATAGTAGCAACGGAATCTGGGATAGAAAGTAAAGAGTTATCAGAGCATGAAACAGAAGGAACCCCTTTCCACAGCCAATCCTCAGCATAAACATCACTGAAAAGAGAGGGGGGAAACCTTGGGGTGGGGGAGAGAGTGCTCTTCGCTAAGAAAAAAAATCTCTTTCTTCTTCTGTAGTAAGATGCAGGAAATCTCTTTAGTTCCAATCCATTTATCAGGGGATCCATGACAACAGCAGGAAAGTTCTCTAAATTTAATGCAGAATGTTGACAAAAACACTGTAAAAATCTTTCAAAAAAATTGAGAAGAGGGAAACTATTGCACAAAAGTTTCATCTGTTTGTTTACAGTCTCGTTTCTCAGTCCAATTCACTCTTAACAGAAAATGTTTCTGTTGAGTCATCAAAGTGTTGAAATCTGTAATTGAGAAGACACCATGTAACAACCAGTCTATACCTCCATGAGAACGTGTAAATTACAGAGCAAGCCATCTCAGGTTTTCACTGAAACGAGTTAATCTTAGTGCTCCAGCTTTCAATAGAAACCCATTAAAATATGCTTAACCTTGTTTTTAGTTTAGTTGTTTTAATTTCACCAAAAAGAGAAACATTTGAAGGAAAAACTGAAAGGTTGAGTCTGGCTGTATCACAAGAGCCAGGCTCTCCTGTCCTCTTACCACAACTGTTTTACCCAAATCAGATGGAATTGTTTACTACACATGGCAAGCAACTAGTTATATTATAAGGGGTGACAATCCATTTGGTCTATCTTCAAATCTTCCTCTAAATTTCTCATTCAAATGTTTCAAATTAGAGTTTTGTGCATGCACAGAGTGCTATCGGGCAACTCTATACAAAAATCATGGCGCATATATACATGTCTACCACTTCCAGTAAACGTAGCATAATAATTGATAAATCAATCTATGTGCAAATGAATAGATGGAAAAACTTTCCATGTTGTTGCATGGGATAAGTGCAGCCCAAGTGCATTCGGTAACTACTCTGTAAAACCATAATCCCATTTTGTCTGGCCCATGAGCAGGGCATAGCCACATGTTCAATAACCTTTTGTCACTGTAAAAATAAAAAAAAACCCTTTTGTTTCCTATACATTCCTATAAATCATAACCTTCATAAGTTCTTATACGTGTTCCAACAACCTCATTAGTATTATCGGTTTAAATAACCTGTAGTTTACATACTATCAAAAAAAATAAAAAATACCAAGAGGTTCGTTCTAAGTTTATCTCCCCTTGGTTTAGTTGGCATCCCAGCCATTCAGGTCCGGAGTATACTAAAATGTTGCTTATAGATGAAAATTCACAGGTTACAGTAGGAAGGGCAAAGTTTTGTGCAGTGGCCTGTAGAATCTGTCAGACAATGCTGAGAACATCGGTATGCCAATAATTTTAATGGGTAATATATATAGTTTGCAAATTGTGCAAATAACTTTTTTTTACTATTTATATAAATCTTTGGGTAGAGTGTAATACAAGGAGCCCCGTGGCGCAGAGTGTTAAGCTGCAGTACTGCAGTCAAAAGCTCTGCTCATGACCTGAGTTCGATCCCGACGGAAGTCAGTTTCAGGTAGCCGGCTCAAGGTTGACTCAGCCTTCCATCCTTCCGAGGTCAGTCAAATGAGTACCCAACTTGCTGGGGGTAAAGGGAAGATGACTGGGGAAGGCACTGGCAAACCACCCCACAAACAAAGTCTGCCTAGGAAACGTTGGGATGTGACGTCTCCCCATGGGTCAGGAATGACCCGGTGCTTGCACAGGGGACCTTTACCTTTACCTTTTTAGAGTGTAATACTAAGGGTTTCAGTGGTAAATTGTGAAGAGCTGTGCTGGTCTATGACTGTTTTTAATAAAGATTAATTGATTGACATGTGCATCCACAACAAGGGGCCAAGAGCTCCTTGGTTGGCACTGACAGGTCCCTCAGGGGTCACCAGAGAGTCCTCTGCTGCAACTACCCCCCCCCCTCAGCAAAGGCTCGTGCTAGTTAAAAAAACCTCACCTGTCTGGTGCTTATGTTCAAATGACAGCAAATCATGGTTCCACCTTGGCATCTGCTCCATGAGAATGAGTTCAGCATGGTGGGGTCCAGCCCACCATAGCACCCTGTCCAAGAGGCAGCCCGGCAACTGCCTGAGCTGACAGTCCAGTGCAGAGCCAAAAGAATAGGCCCCTTCCCCTTGCAGCTGTTCCTGCCCAATCCCAACATATCAAACCCCCTTGTGTGAGGGGGTGATGATGGGGGGAGGTCTGGGGATCCTGGGATCTCATGGGCATGGCTGTGGCAGTGAGGGTGCACTTGGGTTTTGCAGCCTATGGGCTGCATCGCCTTTTTTCTTGGTGCAACTTTGCACCTCTCTTAAGGGGGTGTTGCTAGGCTGAAAAGCATTAGGGAGTGGTCTAACTCTGGCCACACCCCTCAATTTGCTCACAATGACACCGGCACAGAGTCCTGTGCCTGAGTTGCACTGACATGCAGCCATTGCACAGCAGTGACATCACCAGAGATTGGTGCAGTGGTGCTGGGGGGCTGTACCAGCATAACTGGCCCTTACTCCAACGTATCTCTGAGGTACACCAGAGTAATAGTGCATTCCTAAAGAGGGTTACACCACTCTAAGCCCATTGAAATGAATTGGTTGGCTTCCTAAGCCCATCCCCCCACCCCCGGACTGTTCTGTAAATGACATCATAATGATATTTCCTTGGTATCAATCAAACAAAGCTATGTAACAGTTCTTCTTTCAGCATGGATCTAGTTGCAAAGAAAAAAAGATGGAAATGTTATAGTGAAGAGACGTATACCACTGGAGCACACGCTTAATTCTAAGCTCGCACCTGCATTTTCCACATTGTCCTTTGTAATAAGATGGAAATATTTTAAATTTGATAGTAGGAACTTTATTGAACTGTAAAGTAGGGTTGCTTAAGCTATAACTCCTTGTTGTGAACAAAGAGGTGGTTTCTTATTATACCCTACAAAATATTAGTGGTAGTAAATTGTCTATAGATCAATTATTTATAACTGAAATGTTTTTTACTACCTATGTGAGAAAGGAAGGACAACTAAGAAAATAACTTGTTGAGAGACTTATCCAGTTTACACAACCTATAAATAAATGCGCATAGTACACCAATTTAAAAATACATAGAAAAATTGTAATCTTAGAACACGAAATCGATAGTATGGACATTTGTATTTAATTGTTGCTCAACTCTATCTGCTCAATGATGCATAAAAATTAAATAAAAATAGCAAATCAGTGGTACTAAGCATTGTGTAAATTAGCTATAATATAAAAACAATGAATGGTAAATGTTGGCCTTGCAAAGCAGAAAATACATATATTTTCCATGTATGGTGGAAATGCCCTCAAGCAACTTTCATTTGGCAAATGGTGAGTGATTCCAATTGGTGTAGGATTTAAATTACCTTTTATTCCTGAGTTGCTCTTACTTAATTATGTGGCAGAGATCACAAATGAGTTCCAAGGTTTTGCACTAAATGCAGTAACCACTGATTATCTTGTTTTTACTCACCATTAGAAGAAAAAATTAATACCATGAAAAATGAAATAGTTGGATCATTTTAAAGAAATTATTATTATTATTATTATTATTATTATTATTATTATTATTATTATTATTATTATTAAATTAACCTTAGTAAAGATAATCTGAATACCTTATGTCTTAGAAACCAGAATTACAACACATGGGAATATAAGATGAATTGTTTCTGTAAATAAATGATATTGCCCGACACAGCCCAGAACATATTAAAAGAGACTATGTGACTCTGGATAACAAAGTGAAGGACCTGGGGGTGTAAGTTGTTTTTTTTCCATTCTTCCTGTTGAAGGTTGTGCACTAGTAAGGGAAAGAAAAATACTACAAATTAATGACTGGCTGCGTAGATGGTGTGGTCAAGAAAAGTTTGGATTTTTGGATGATTTCGACATGAAGCTCTTCTATCAGGAGATGGTTTGCACCTCATGGTAAAGGTAAAGGTCCCCTGTGCAAGCACCAGGTCATTCTTGACCCATGGGGTGACGTCACATCCCGACGTTTCCAAGGCAGACTTTGTTTACGGGGTGGTTTGCCAGTGCCTTCCCCAGTCATCTTCCCTTTACCCCCAGCAAGCTGGGTACTCATTTCACCGACCTCGGAAGGATGGAAGGCTGAGTCAACCTTGAGCCGGCTACCTGAAACCGACTTCCGTCGGGATCGAACTCAGGTCGTGAGCAGAGCTTTTGACTGCAGTACTGCACCTTAACACTCTGCGCCACGGGGCTCGTCCTTGCACCTCATGAGGGTAGGGAAAATGTGTTCAGTGAGAGCCTCACAAACCTGATCAGGAGGGCTTTAAACTAAATCCTATGGGGGAGCGAGACAAGAACTTAAACCCTAGCATGATGACAATAACTGGAGATGAGAACAATAAAGATTTGCAAGGAGTGCCGTGTATGAGAGGAAACATAAACTCACTGGTAAGTTCATGTCTGGAGACGGGGCTCTCACCCCGCTCTCCGGACTTCACGGCCACTTCAGCGGGGTCGGTGCGTCCTCTCCCCCCCCCCCGAGACCGCGCAGCCGGCTCAGCAGGGTCGGCCCGTCCTCCCCGCCCCGGGGCCGCGCAGCCGGCTCAGCGAGGTCGGTGCGGCCTCCCCGCCCCCGGGGCCACGCAACCCGCTCCCCCGAGCGAGGGAGTCCTCCCCAGCCCAAGGCCACACAGCCGTCTCCCTGCCGGTGGCCCAACCCACAGCCTTACCTCTGGCCCGTCCCTCCTCTCTTCCAGGGCCGAGCCGAGGACGGGGTCGACGGAGGCGCGCCGGCTCTCCCACCGCCACAGGGCCAAGCCGCGGATAGGGCCCCCGTGGCCCCAGGGCGGCAGAGGGCCCTCGGGCCGTAACGGCCACCCGAGAAGAGGGAGACCAGCCCGCCCACCAGCGGAGCCACGGGCGGGCCCGCGTCCGGTTGAACCGTGCCCCATGCCCAACCCTGCAGGGCCGGTAGAAGCAGCCGACCAAAGGGACCGGCTACTTGGGTGACTTCTGGGTGGTGGAAAGGGGGCGGGGCCTAAGATTGAGCTTCGCTGGCTGGGAGGATAAAGGGGGGAGAGAGAAAGATGCCGGGGAGGAGACGGAGGCCAGGAGTTGCAAGAGCTGTGAGCTCGTAGGCACGCTGGCTGAATCAGGAGGAGAGACCAGCTCTGACTCTCCTTCCGACTGGTCTGAGGCGGAAGAAGTCGTCTCAAACCCCTCTTCCTCGCGGGCAGCGACCTCGGACCCCGGGGGAGACACCCGCCCACGTGACAGTTCAGAAACAAAAACCTCGCGGCACATAAACCATGGACTCCGATGTCTGTACACTAATGTGCAGAGTATGGGAAATAAGCAGGAATAACTTGAAGCCCTAATACAGGAAGGGGATTTTGACCTAACAGGCATTACTGAAACTTGGTAGGATGTCACTCATGATTGGAATATTGAGATTGAGGGGTACAACTTGTTTAAAAGGGATAGACAGATAAGGAAGGGGGAGGAGTAACATTATATGTCAAAGATGTGTACACTTGTGAAGAAGTACATGAATCTGAGCAAGGAAGTTCAGTTGAGACTCTATGGGTAAAAATAAAAGGAGTTAGAAATAATAGTGATATTATGGTGGGGGTCTGCTATCAATAACCAAACCAGGCAGAGGACTTGGATGAGACACTCCTAGACCAGATTACAAAGTTCTCAAAGATAGGGCTGTTGAATTAAAAAAAATCGGTATAGTTCGGATTCAGCTGAATTTGGCCCATTTAGATTCGGGATATGCGAAAGTCCTAACTCCCCCACTTCGGGTCCGTGCAATTCGGCGGGAATTCAAAGTTTGGGGAAAAAATTCGGCCGAATAAAGCCATTAAAAACACAACTGCGCCTTTCTGCGGCTCTGGGGGGGGGCATTTTTGGGGGTAGAGGTCCCAAACTTTCAGCGGAGCTTCAAAGGCCGTTTTTTGAAAGACCCCCAAAGTTTTGTAAAGATTGGATCAGGGGGGGCTGAGATATGGGCCCCGAAAGGAGTCCCCCCACCCTTAATGTGCATGTCTGAGCAGAGCTTGCCACCCACGCACAAAGCTCCCAGCCCCGACAAACAGCTGAGAAGTTTTGAGCAAGCATCCAAATAGACCTAACCGCTCTTATGAATGAGGGGAAACCTGAAGACACACAATTGAACCCCCCCCCTCAAACCAGGGCGAGAGAGACTCGAGGGGGAACACACACCCCAGGCAGAACCGGCAAAAGCCCCCTTTGGCTCCCCCCACCCACAGAAACTGCTCCCTCCCCACTCACACACAAACTCTGCTTCCCCCCCACACACACACAGGAGAAAAATTATAGAGTAAAGCCCCCAAAGGGGTCTTACTGTGGCTGTCTTCTGTTCCATCTGGAGGGGCTGGGGAGGACTGGGTAATCCATGACGATTCCAATTAGGCCCGGGACGTTTTGCTCTGGAGAAGTATACAGGATCAGCTGATCCATTCATCCCAATAGGGAAAAGGGGAAAGGGGAAAGCCCATATCTCAGGACCCCCTGACCCAATGTTTACAAAACTTGGGTGGTCTCTTAAGAAGGCTTGTCTGAAGCTCCACTCAAAGTTTGGGATCTGCACCCCCAAAAATGCGCCCCCTGCAGCCACGGAAATAGAAAAGGGGGGGAGCCGATATTTCTGCCCCCACTGAACCCATCTTTACAAAACTTGGGTGGTATCTTAAGAAGGATTGTCTGAAGCTATGCTGAAAGTTTGGGGGCTGTATCCCCGAAAAAGCGCCCCCTGCAGCCACGTAAATGGAAAAGGGGGGAGGGAAAAGGGGTGGAGCCCATATCTCGAGACCCCCTGACCCAATGTTTACAAAACTCAGGGGGTATATTAAGAACATTCATCTGAAGCTCCACTGAAAGTTTGGGGTCTTTACCCCCAAAAATGCGCCCCCTGCAGCCATGGAAAGAAAAAAGGGGGGAGCCCATATCTCGGGACCCCCTGACCCAATGTTTACAAAACTTGGGTGGTCTCTTAAGAAGGCTTGTCTGAATCTCTACTGAATGTTTTGTGTCTGTACCCCAAAAAATATGCCCCCTGCAGCCACAGAAAGGAGCGAATGTGCACAAGCACCCCACACACACACACAGAGGAGGATTTCCCTCTCTCTCTCTCTCTCTCTCCCAGGCCGGGCCGCACATCAGCTGATTCCTCCAGTACTCAATCTTGACTGATTGACCAGAAGAAGACCCAGCTTGGCCACCGATTGGCCGGGGAAGGAGAATGCTGCTTACTGACGGTTATGCTGCTTACTGACGGCCCCGAATTGGCCGGATTTATTTGTGAACTCCCGAACTCGCTGAATTCGGCTCCCCAGTTGCCCACCATGTTTGAGTTCGGTTCGGCCCGAACTAAAAATCACCGAATCAGGGGAAATTTGGCTGTTTTTCAGTTCGGGCCGAACCGAATCGACAGCCCTACTCAAAGAGACGGGACATGGTGGTCATGGGAGATTTTAATTACCGGTCCAACTCTGCTCAAAATGCAAGATCCAATAAATTCCTAACTTGTCTTGCTGACAATTTCCTTTTCCAGAAAGTGTGCACGGAAACAAGCAGAACTGCTATCTTAGATTTGATTCTCACCAACAGGGTAGAACTGGTTGATGAGGTTAAAGAAGTAGACACCCTGGGTAATAGTGACCATGTAATCTTGGAATTTACAATCTTGGAGAAAGGAAAAACTATACGTAGTGAGACATATAGGTTAGACTTTAGGAGAGCTAATTTTAACACACTTAAACTTATGCTGGGTAGAATCCCATGGTCAGAAATACTTAAGGAGAAGGGAGTTCAAGAAGGGTGGGAGTCTCTAATGAGAAGGAAAAATGGGAGGAGCCTAAAGAGGTTAGGGTGGCTCCAGCTTTTTAAAGATTTAAGAAATAAAAAAGACTCATTTAGGAAGTGGAAGGAGGGCCTTATTACCAAAGAGGAATATAACAAATAACTAGTGCTTGTAGGGAGAGTGTTAGGAAAGATAAAGCTCAATATGACCTTAGGCTAGCAAGAAATGCTAAACACACCAAAAAAGGGTTCTTTTCCTATGTACAGAGTAAGAGTAAGAACAAGGTCAAGATAAGCCCATTGCGGGTACTGGAAAGTGAAATTATAACAGGAGATGAAGAGAGGGCAGAACTGCTCAATTCCTACTTTTCCTCTGTCTTGTGAAGGAAGCAGTGCTCAACATGGCATGAACAGAACACATGATGAGAGAAGGGATTTGCAGCCAAGGATTAGCATTGGGGTAGTGCAAAAACAACTTACCACCATACCTGCATAGTGATCATTTTTCTGGTATACAGGTCAAATGTTTGTACCTTACACATGCAACCCACTATGTAGCTGTACCCTCCATCATGCAGAGGATAGGACTGGCAGGGTGATAGGACCTGCCATCAAGGCCATGAACTCCTCCTGCATGATTGTACTTTGATAACCTTTGAACATCTGCACAAGTTTATACTGCTCTTTCCCCCAACCAAAGGAGAAATGAGTAGAACATCCTTCCTTTTTCAGCTTTAGAGCATTTTTAAGGAGTTTGGGGGTCAGTACCACAGAAGGTTTAAAATGTTTAAAAAAAATTGGGGAAATGAGAATCTGGAGTGAAATGCAGAGAACATGAATGAGGCTAATAAGAGCCACCTGTCACATTTTTAGGAAGATAGGAAAAGCAGAAGCAGTTGTGCTATTTTCAAAATTATCAGGTTTCCCACAGAATGATTTGAGGCACTCTGAACCTGGTTTTGGCTGGGATAGAGCAGGATACAGATGTAAAAACAAACAAACACACACACACAAGAATTACATATTTGGATTCTACTTTCCTATCAACTGCAATCACTGTTAAACTGATTCCTTTCTTGGAAATTCTGATATTAAGAAAAGACATTTTAACAATCTCTGGAGTGGGGGAATGGTAAAACTTCACTGAAAAGATTCAGTAACATATGGAGGAAGCAAGATTAAGGCTGCAATCCTGAAGGGGGGGGATCGGCTTCAGAGCCAATGTGACCCCCTGCCAGCATAGGTGCCACCTTATCACAGAATAGGGTGGCACCTACATCACCTATGGGGCAAACAACATCACCTATGGGGCAAACACGCCGGCATCCAGGAGCCACGGTGTTGCGCTGACCCCAGCTGCCAGCACAGCCACACCAGCAGGGAATTCCCAGAAGGGAAAGCCCATGCTGGCGTGGGATCTCTCTGTGTGTGTCATTCCTGGGGCATTCCAAGGGGTGGAGGTGACATTAGTCAGCTTCCAAACCCCTTTCACCCTGAGAACACCTCCTTGAGCTGCGGCACGGCTATGCCAGCTTTTTGGGTGCATAGCCTCGCCAAATTCTATGAGGACATTTTTCCTTTTTTCATTTTAAAATTACTGTTATTTTTCTTGCAGTGGCTGGGAAGCCTCTGTGGAGGCAGCATGGCTGCCTAACTGCCCCCCCCTTTAGGAATGGTCTGTAAATATCTATATCTGTAGTTATGAACTAGTTAGCCAATTAAAATATATCTGTAATGTGTTTTTTTAAAGGAAAGGTAATGCCATATTATATTAGGACAGAATCCCATATTATTACGCAATTGGTACTTGCTACAATTAGTCACAATCACCCCTCAGTTCGGCTTGTGTTCTGCTTGTGAGTCACAGGTAAGATGCTAATTATTCACTGAGATTGTCAGGAAATTCAGGTACATCTGATTAAGACAATTACCATTCTTTCTCACAGCCCCCACCACCAGGTCACCCATCCACTTTCCTCTGCTGCTTTCCTCTGCTGCCATTTTGTCCCAGTAACTCAAATAAAGGCACAAGAACATTGCATGGCTTGAACTAGCACTTTAAAATTAGTTGAGCTACATCATAAAATTTAAATATGCTAATTTGGGGTGTGCATATCAATATGCTGAATTTTTTAAAAACCAAAAAAAATATTTTTGGTATTGGGGTGGGGGGGAGATTTAATGGCAAAAAATTGTGGCAATAAATGGGAGCCAAAAAAAGCAACACTGAATAATGCAGTCTTCTGTTTTATCTCCCTGCCCGAGTCAAGCTGCACGAGAAGAATCCTGATGGTTGTAGTGTAAAATCCTCTTTCCACAAATAGCAAGCCAGATTCCTCTAGGAAGTCCACAAGTGGAGCATGAAGACAAATTCTCTCCCCTTCGCTTGCCCTCAGCATCTGGAATTCAGTGGAAAATCTACTTAACTATCAGGAGCAATTGCCATTGACAGACCAAACATTTTTGTCTAACCCTTTTGTACTGCAGTCTAGGGTGATGGCCATCACCACATTTGTAATAATAAATTCCATATGCCTTGTATGAAGAACTGCTGCCAGCTGTGCTGTCTCTTACAAGATTCCACAAGAACCTGTTTCATTGTACCATCTCCAACTGAGTATGGAGACAATTTGAGAAATCCATACACACCAACAAGATCCTGGGGGACAACGTATATTGCATGGTACACAATGAGTGAGAAATGTGAAGGATGAAAGGAATAGTAGGGAGGGGAAGAGAAGAAGGGGGCAGCATCTATGCTGGAGGGGCTAATCTTTTGGAGATTCACTGAGAGCATGTATAGCAATTTTGAACCTCTAGCTATGTGCCCTGCATAATTCCAGGGAACTTGCCTATTATATGGCTTGTGGTTTGCTTTACTATTGTGTTTACAGCCTCCTGTTCCTCTGTTCATAAAAATTCATTCAGCTCATTCATAGTTACAACATGACAGAGATTTCTGCTTGCCAAGAGGGTCTCACTTTAATAAGCAGTTAGTGTATAATTTAATTCTAAGCATTTTAACAAAACAGCTCATAAGCAGAAAACAAGACAATTTTACAATAAAAAGGGCTATTACTGGATTTGTTTTTTGTTTCTTGTCTTAAATGGGATGCCCAAGATGATTGCTTAAATGCCAGAGAATCACTGTTGATTCCATTCACAAATGCTGTTTATTTTATTGAAAACAGCAAGCCAAATTCTGATTACAAGAGATCAGAGCAAAATAAACAAAACAGAACAAGCATTAGAATGTAGATGTTGCATTAGTGATGCAACGTGAACTATTTTGAGAAAAGAATTGGAAATTATCTGGAACTTACTGGAATCTGACAGTGGATTGGGGGGGGAGTCTTTCTCACCTATCTATTTTGAAGTAGACTCCAGACTTCCTAGCATTCCTGCCTGATGTCAAATGAATCTGAATTTAGCCACTGTGTAATGTTGGACCTGCCCAGCAAACCCTTATAACATTGCTTCACAACTGGGCCATGAAGCTTCAGACCCAAATGTTTTTGAACATTTGAAATAGGATTGAAAATGTTAGGTGTGTGCATGTTCTTACACTGCTTTCCCATTCCTCATCTATCATTTTTGTTACATGTTATAAAAATCAATTTCAATCATGACTGTTTCTACATACACTCGGTCTGAATCACCAATATTTTGTGCTTGAATGTTGACTAACTTACAGTGCAATTCTTAGCATGTTTACTTGGAAGTAGGCCCAACTAAGCTCAGAGGGGCTTACTCTTAACAAACATGATTAGGTCGGGAGCTCTGATGTTCTTTGGGTTTGGTTTACCAATACTTCACCATTGCTGTCCCCCTTCATCCCTCTATCCATTTGCCCAATGCATGTAATGAGGGAAGAAATCAGTTTACAAAAGGGGTGGCTTTCTTGGTTGTCTTGGTCTTACTAAGATAGGTGGAGGGGAAAACTATATAGCTAGTCTCTGCAATTCATAGCTGTATGATGTCCAAACCTTAGTGTGTTACTTCATATTAACGAGATGTATGCATTCTTTCACTGCCATCAAAGAATTATAATTTTATCTAGTTGGTTTTAAGCATATGTGAACACAATGCATGCCAAGAATATCATGGGGAAGGACTATGGCTCAATGACAGAGGAGGCAGTGGTGAGACTGCTCTTTTTTTAAAAAAATTGGACCCTAATGATGCTACCAACTATCGCCCAGTGTCCAACTTGTCATTACTGGTTAAGGTAATTGAGAGAGTGGTAGCGTAGAAGCTCCAGGCTTTTTTGGAGGACACATCAGCTCTGGATCCATTTTATTCCAGCTTCCAGCCTGGTCATGGGATGGGGAAGGCATGGGTCGCCCTCATAGATGCTTTCTACAGGCAGCTGGATAGAGGTCTGTCGGTGCTGCTGTTACTGTTAGATCTTACAGCAGCATTTGACATGGTCACCTACAACCTGTTGACCCCCCACCTCACTGATGTTGGGATATGTGGGACAGCCCTTCAGTGGCTGCTCTCATTTCTTCAAGATCAGGAACAGAGGGTGGTGCTAGGAGAGAGAATTTCATTACAACGCCCTTTGGTGTGTGGGGTCCTCCAGGGGTCAATTCTCTCCTCGCTGTTGTTTAGCATCTATATGCACCCCTTGCCCAGCTAATCTGGCGTTTTGGTCTGGGTTGTCACAAGTATGCTGATGACACCCAGCTATATCTGTTGATGGGCAGACAGATGGATGCCATCCCGGATACTTTGGCCAGGTGCCTGGAGGCCATGTTGAGATGCTTGAAATAAAGCCAGCTGAAACTAAATCCATTGAAGACAGAAGTTCTGTGGCTGGGCCGGGGAGCATAGGAGATGGGGCCTCTGCTCCCAACTCTTGACAAGATGCAACTAACACCTGCACTGACCGTCAGGAGTTTAGATGTGACACTGGAGGCACAGGTCACAAATGTAGCCAGAATGGCATTTTTTTAATCTCCACCAGACTAAGCACCTGATGTCCTACCTGTCCCGCCCTGACTGAGCTACAGTAATCCATGCAATGGTCACCTCCAGACTGGACTACTGCAACTTGCTCCATGCAGGGCTACTCTTAAGGCTGCTCCAGAAATTCCAACTGCTCCAGAATGCATAAAAACATAAGAAAAGCCATGCTCGATCAGACCAAGAGCCATCAAGTCCAGCAGTCTGTTCACACAGTGGCCAACCAGGTGCCTCTAGGAAGCCCATAAACAAGACAATTGCAACAGCACCATCCTGCCTGTGTTACACAGCACCTAATATATTTGGCATGCTCCTCTGATCCTGGAGAGAATAGGTATGCATCATGACTAGTATCCATTTTAACTAGTAGCTATGAATATCCCTCTCCTCCATGAACATGTCCATTCCCCTCTTAAAGCTTTCCAAGTTGGCAGCCATCACCACATCCTGGGGCAGGGAGTTCCACAATTTAACTATGGGTTGTGTGGAGAAATACTTCCTTTTATCTGTTTTGAATCTCTCACCCTCCAGCTTCAGCAGATGACCCCACATTCTAGTATTATGAAAGGGGGAGAAAAGCTTCTCCCTGTCCACTCTCTCCATACCATGCATAATTTTATAGACCTCTATCAAGTCTCCCCTTAACCGCCTTCTTTCCAAGCTAAACAGTCCTAAGTGTTTTATCCACTCTTCATAGGGCAGTTGTTCTGGTCCCCTGATCAATTTGGTTGCTCTTTTCTGCACCTTCTCAAGCTCTGTGATATCCTTTTTAGGTGTGGTGATCAGAACTGTACACAGTATTCCAAGTGTGGCATCACCATATATTTGTACAAGGGCAGTATGAACTGCTGATATCATCAAACTGCTGCTATCATACTGCCCTTGTACAAATCTATGGTGAGACCACACTTGGAATACTGTGTACAGTTCTGGTCACCACACCTAAAAAAGGATATTACAGAGCTTGAGAAGGTGCAGAAAAGAGCAACCAAAATGATTAGGGGACTAGAGCAACTGTCCTATGGGGAGCGGTTAAGACGCTTAGGGCTGTTTACCTTGGAAAGAAGGCGGCTGAGGGGAGACATGATAGAGGTCTATAAAATTATGCATGGTTTGGAGAGAGTGGACAGGGAGAAGTCTTTCTCCCTCTCCCATAATACTAGAACACAGGGTCATCTGCTAAAGCTGTAGGGTGAGAGATTCAAAACAGATAAAAGGAAGTATTTTTTCACACAACGCATAGTTAAATTGTGGAACTCCCTGCCCCAGGATGTGGTGATGGCTGCCAGCTTGGAGGGCTTTAAGAGGGTTGTGGACATATTCATGGAGGAGAGGGGTATTCATGACTGTTAGTTAGAATGGATACTAGTCATGCTGCATACCTATTCTCTCCAGGATCAGAGGAGCAGGCCTATTATTTTGGGTGCGGTGGAACACAGGCAGGATGGTGCTGCTGCAGTCGTCTTGTTTGTGGCTTCCTAGAGGCACCTGGTTGGCCACTGTGTGAACAGACTGCTGGACTTGATGGGCCTTGGTCTGATCCAGCAGGGCCGTTCTTATGTTCTTACTCTCTATTCCTCATCTAATTATGGCCAGCATGGAACTTGCCTTTTTTTTTACAGCAGCCGCACACTGGGTTGACATATTCATTGAGTGATCCACTACCACCCCAAGATCCCTTTCTTGGTCTATTGCTGCCAGCACCATTCCCATCAGTGTATATGTGAAATTGGGATTTTTTTTTTGCTCCAATATGCATCACTTATTGTATTGTACTGTATTGTACTGTATCACTTATTGTATTGTATTGTATCGTATTGAATCTCATTTGCCATTTTAATGCCCATTCTTCCAGTTTGTACAGATCCTTTTGGAGCTCTTCACAGTCCAATCTTGTTTTAACCACCCTAAATAATAATCTGCAAACTTGGCCATTTTGCTGTTCACCCCCAACTCCAGGTCATTGATGAAAAGCACTGGTCCCAACACAGATCCCTGAGGAACCCCACTGCTCACATCCCTCCATTGGGAGAACTGACCATTGATTCTTACTCTCTGCTTCCTATTTTTCAGCCAGCTCTCAATCCATAAGAGGACTTGTCCTCTTATCCTATTACTATGAAGTTTGCTTAGCAGTCTTTTGTGGGGGACCTTGTCAAAAGGCTTTTGGAAATCCAAATGCACAATGTCCACAGCCTCAGAGCACATATTCAACCAGTGCTCCTCCGGCTGGTCTGGCTCCAGGCTGAGCACCACATCAGGTTAAGGTTTTGGTACTGACCTTCAAAGCCCTAAATGGTCTGGGACCTTTGTACCTATGGGATCACCTCTCCTGATAACACCCCTCAAAGAACATCATGCTAATCAGATAACAACTTATTAGTGATCCCCAGCCAGAGAAATATCCAGCTGTCCTCAACCAGCATGATCATATACTTTAGGCTATTTGTATTCTAAGCAGAAAGCCATTCTGGTGATGGCTATTAAATGCAACTTCACTACCTATTCAGTAGGTGGAACAGGGGCCCTGTTCCTTACCAACAATAAATTATACTCCTGTTAAACTTTCTGCTAAACAAGGAGTTATACTCCTATTAAAATCCAATTAAACATGCATCACAATTGATGGATATAATTAGAACAACTGTAGAGGGTAAATGATTCAAAGCGCAGTAGTTTTAAAAAAGGTTTTGTATCCAGCTAGGGAAGAAACCTAATCGTAGATATTAGTCCATCACAGGGAACAGTTTCCTTCTCATGCCTATTAATGGAAGATTATGGATCAGACAATATTTGGTTTCTGTCATCAAAACAGGCACTACTTTAACTTGAATACATATTGGGTAAGCTAGTTAACACATCAACAAGTAGATGCAGCTGTGGAATCATTGATATGCACATAGATATCGAAACAAATTCATAAATGTAATACAATTGTCAGCATTCTTTTTTGTAATAGGTATAAAAGCACATTTATTTATTTATTTTCATTCATATTCCACCTTTCTCACTGCAAGTGGATTACAAAATATGACTGCACCATTTCAGTCTAACAGCTGAAATTCCTAATAAAACAACATGATGCAGTAGAGCTGGGGCTGATGAACTGAAAGGGGGAGAGGAGCACATTATCCCTAACAGAGGTCATCTCCTAAGCTGGTCCATTACATCACAGTTCACAGATCTCTTCTTCTACAAGAATGCCCCCCTGAATATTTCTGTTAACAATATAACTGTTAACAATAGGACATTGGGGAGGTCATTAATTCACAGGATCGCCATAAATTGGAAGCAACTTGACAGCACTTAACACATAGTAAAAGGTAAAGGTCCCCTGTGCAAGCACTGGGTCATTCTTGACCCATGGGGTGATGTCACATCCCAACATTTTCTAGGCAGACTTTGTTTACGGGGACTGCAATACTTGGTTCTCCGCCGGGAGCACCCAGGAAGACACTGTGCTTCGGTCAGCAACCCTACCGGAAGTCAGCAGAGGAGGATCTTAGAGACAGCTGTAGCTGGAGTGGCCGAAGGTAATTGCTGTGCTGTTAATTGGCAGACTTTGTTTATGGGGTGGTTTGCCAGTGCCTTCCCCAGTCATCTTCCCATTACCCCCAGCAAGCTGGGTACTCATTTTACCGACCTCGGAAGATGGAAGGATGAGTCAACCTTGAGCCAGCTACCCTCAGGTAAAAAGACAAACATGCCACAGACCTTGTGTCATGGACTCACCTGCTTCTGAGAGCTCAGATGATGAACTAGAACAAGCAGCAGTCTCGCCAGAGAATGCAGCCGACATGTCTCCTGAACCAGCTGTTAGATTAACAGAGCCGACTCAGGCGAAGGAAGTACAGACCCCATCGGGAATCCAGCTATCAGAAGGAGAGGGTTTATCCCCAGGATCTCACAGAAGGAAAAGATTGAGAGCTATAATGAGTGAAAGACGACGCTTTGCAAGAATTCAGAATAGGCGTGGGATGACAGCTGTGGAAGATGAGAGTGATTGATTGCCAGACCAGCCTCACTCTGAGCGCCAGCTAGATTTAAGGAACTGAGGAAGGAACCAAAGTGTGGAAGCAATGTACTGATCTCTGGTCTCAGTGCTGCTCCATTTGGTATTTTCTTGCCTGCTTTTGACCCAGACTGCCTTTGGATAACAACGGACTGCCTTGCCAGTGACCCTGACCTTGAACTGCCTAATTGACAACTCTGCTGCCTCGACCCTGATAAGTACCAGCCCCAGTCTGACTTCTGGAATTGTTTATCGGACTTTGTATCCTCTACTGTCTTCACTGCTTAGGGCAGCCTGCAGGCTGCAGAAGCCTCTGGCTTCAGTTTCCTCCTTGGCTTCTGGCCACCCCCTCCCTCACTCCCTCTGCACCGTGCTGCAATAGCAGCCCAGCTTGCCTACCCGGCCAGTACACCTTGCATGTTACTGCTTCAGCTCCCTCACTAGCCACAGTGCTGTGATCCATTGCTGAAGCTTCTTTCCTAGGCTACTCTGATAGTTCCCTGACAAACCTCCTTTCAAGGCTCCCTCCTTGAAGAAGATTTAAGTGGCAGCAGTGAAAGGATCAGAGATCCCAGTTGTTAGTGAGCCTCTCTCAGATAACGTCGCTCCATCTCTATCACAAGGAGAAACAGCCTGTCTGGTGTGTAACCCTGAGCATGGGTGTGACATTGCAACAATTCTTAAGAGAACTGTGGCCTACTATGTGTGAAAGCTGTTACATTTTTGCAATCTTTTACTTGTCAGCTGCTTAACCCTTCTATGGAAGAGACAATAAACTCATTGTTGTGTAGTTAAAATAAAGGGTCAGTGTGAGTCAAAAGAAAAGAGGAAGGGGGAAGTATAAATCATGCCCTGAAACCTGGGCTGCCATACACAGGTTCATGCAGTAGCTTCAGCATGTAATCTAGCCTTCTTAATATCTACATTTAGCTTTATTGACCACTCACCAATAATAATTTTTATTATACTGCCCCATGGCGCAGAGTGCTAAGCTGCAGTACTGCAGTCCAAGCTCTGCTCACGACCTGAGTTTGATCCTGACGGAAGTCGGTTTCAGGTAGCCGGCTCAAAGTTGACTCAGCCTTCCATCCTTCTGAGATAGGTAAAATGAGTACCCAGCTTGCTGGGGGTAAAGGGAAGATGACTGGGGAAGGCACTGGCAAACCACCCCATAAACAAAGTCTGCCTAGTAAACATTGGGATGTGACATCACCCCTTGGGTCAGGAATGACCAGGTGCTTGCACAGGGGACCTTTGCTTTACTTTTTTAAACCTCAGCTAGCCAGCCACTGAGGGTTGTGAAGGGTAGATGGGTTGATACAGCACACTGCCTGTCTATCAACCATCCTTTTACAAATTTTGGAACAGCAAGCAGGGAATTGCAATAAGGAGAGGAGGGAAGGTTTTATTTATGATTCACAATATCCAAACCTATGTGTTTTATTATATTGTTCAAAATTAAAATTGAAATCCTTCAGTTTATCAACTGTAAAATAGTTGAATGAAATGTACAGCCCAAGGATGAGTGTGTGAGCTTCAGAGAATATTGATTTTGTAGCATGCTATTGACCTGTTATTTCAAAGTGGATGGTGAAAGTTGATGTGGTGTTTGTTGAATTCAGTAGAAGGCCAAAAAGCACAATAAACCACGTGGCAGCACAAGTACATCCAGTTTTCTTCCAGTACTTTCTGAAGTAAACATAGAAAGTGTTGAGTAGAGGCAATCATCTTTCAACATATACTGTACAAAATCTAGACTAAAGAATGATAGCCAGTTGTGGGTCTCCAACACACATTCCTGAATGTTTGGGAGACAACATGCATCTCTGTTGTGCAGTTTATGCATTCACCATGAGCAAAAACTGGTATTATACCAGTGTGCCCAGGCTACGCTGTGAAGAGCTCTTAGATAGGAAATCAAGGAGACACATAGACTTGGATCACATGCAACAGCTTTGTGCAACAACTCAGCAACACCTATTGGTTACTATGAGTGTTCCATTGCTGCCTGTTCACAGGCTTTTTATGGAAAAAACTCCCAGAGGAAATCAGGAGATTGCTGTCTATATTGTACCTCCATAGATGTAACTTTTTAAAAGAGCATGCAGTGTCTCTGGGTTTATGGAATTTATGAAGGGTAATAATCTCTTGAAGAGCTCCATGGTGCAGAGTGGTAAGCTGCAGTACTGCAGTCCAAGCTCTGCTCACGACCTGAGTTCGATCCCAACGGGAGTCAGTTTCAGGTAGCCGGCTCGAGGTCGACTCAGCCTGAGTACCCAGCTTGCTGGGGATAAAGGGAAGATGACTGGGGAAGGCACTGGAAAACAACCCCGTAAAACGAAGTCTGCCTAGGAAACGTCGGGATGTGACGTCACCCCATGGGTCAGGAATGACCTGGTGCTTGCACAGGGGACCTTTACCTTTTAATAATCTCTTATGGACACTGTTTTTTAAGGTTTTAAACTTTATTCTGTTTTAGATTCTTTGTGATATGCTGGTTTAACTTTTGTTACCTGCCTTGGGTCGCAGTTATGTAGAAGAAAGGTGGGCTTATTAATATTGGAATAACCAATTGGACATCAAAATACTGCCAAATAATAGAGAGAACTCAAACAAAGAATATGCCTCACTGAATGAGAATTCTATTTATACCCCAGAATGAGCTGTTCCCTTAGTTTGATGTGAGTTTTGTTATTGGAGGTAGGGCTGAAAAAAGTAGTAGCAGGAAACTATTTCAAGAATAAACCATGCTCTTTTCACTGTGATACAACAGAGGGGGAGAGAACTGGTTTTGAATAGCTCAAAGGATTAAGCCCCCTCGCCATGTACTAAAAACAAGCAAAAAATGGCCATTTGAGGCTGCAAAGCTGAGGGTGCATTTTATAGACAAACTAAGAAATGTAATCTCCATCTTGTCTGTTCAAGCCCTATGTTGGTCTCTCACCCAAACCTGTCTATCTCATTGAGCCATTAACATAATCACTGATCATGACAATATTCTTTTGGGGGAATTGCCCATGCATATCTCATTTTATTTGTGTGTTATAGGATGGATAGATTAAACATGGATGGTAAAGAATATAAACAAGACTGATAGTATGTATTTTTTTAAAAAACCTTTAAAGTGCTGTACTTGTAGGGAAGAGAAATATTTCACAGAATGATTAAGGATGGCTATAACTTTGGACAGTGTCAAGGATTTGGCATTACCAATTGATGTAGGTCCCAATCAGTATCAAGCAATTACAACCTATTTTACATCAGTCAGCATGCTAAATCCTTCCTGGAATCACTAAACTACCAATCATTACGTATGACTGCACACCCTTCCAGTTCCAAGCAGTAAAACTGAAGGTGGGCTCATGGAAATACCTCCATTTTACAGTGGTCCATCAGAGACACTTGCTTATAAGACTCCCAGTGGTCTAGTAAATTGCTCAATGAAATGGCTGACTACTCAGCAGGGTAGCTCAACATGGCATCAACAAGAGCAGTTGCTCCAGGAAGGTTACAGTTGTCTGAATTAGCTATCTCATGTTTATATAGCTGATCCACACTGCTGAGTAATTTCCTGTCATCTCTGTGCACTTTGAGGGTTTCCTAGCAAACCTGCATCTAGGTACAAGTGGGTCTGCCATTTTTTTCCTGGGGAGCACAGACTCTCTGTGGAATGAGACATTATTTACAATCAACATCTCATAATTATTTACCATATGGGTGTTTTTTTTAAAAAAAAAATCTGTATATGATGTATGGTAAAGTGCACTAAACAAGATGGCTGAGGGTAGAAAATTCATCAACAGAATGTCAACTCCTCCTGTAACTAGAAGTAGTTGGAATGAGACTACATTTTCCAGCAACAGAATGGACCTTCCTGCCTCCCCCCTCACAGCAGCCCACTGATCTCCACAAAATGCTGCTTCTGGGGAATGGGAGAGCATGAGCAATGGGGACAGGGTAAAAGTCAGAACAGGCCAGAACAGCCCGGAACGAGCATGAAACAAATAATAGTTCCACAAAAAACAGGGGCATGCATTGCAGATACTCGAGAACAATATTTTAGAAATCATAACATGGAGAGAGAGAGAGAGAGAGAGAGCGCACATTTATTAACCCTTTCCAGGCCAAAATGCCTCTGGAACACCCCAGAACAGCCCAGAACCGGCATTAAACAAAGAATAGTTCTGCAAAAAACAGTGGCATGCATTGCAGATACTCCAGAACAATGTTTTAGAAACAAAATTGCGGAGAGAGAGTGCATTTATTAACTCTTTCCAGGCCAAAATGCCTCCGGAACGGCCCAGAATGGGAACACCCCGGAACGCCCCAGAACGGGCATTAAACAAATTATAGTTCCACAAAAAACAGTGGCATGCCTTACAGATACTACAGCACTACAGCACTTTTAGGTCTATTACTGCAATAGGATGCCCACCCCTCTCCAATCCCACCCCTCCCCAATATCCCATTTTCCTCTATCTCTCTCTCTATACACTCTAAGATTCAATAAGATTCAATAAGATTGCCTCATTACTTTGGGTAACTAATTCTAGCAAGGAAACATACCTTCTAGTGAGGTATAAATCCTATAGATTTAGTCACTGATAACAGTGACTGAGCTTCTTCACCTACACCTGTAGATATCCGTCCCCCCTACCATGCCCATCCTAACTTCTCACTACATACCACTTCTACTAATCTTTGGGCTCGCTCTCATGCTAATGCCTTCAGTTTATGGGGGAATGTGCAGGAAGGGGGGTAAGGCGAGAGCGTGTGTGTGTGTTTGGTAAATACTTTTGCAGGCAGAAGCAGACATTTGCCTGCCTCCTTCCTCACTGCAAAGATATGCTGGCACACAAATGTGCATTAAGCACTCCCCCATCAGCCCCTCCTTCCTCACAAAAATTAATATGGCCACCTCCCGCTACTCCCATAAAAATAAAAACTGGCCCCTGCATTATCACTCTCTTAGATACAGAGGCTGATTAATCAAGCTACTGGCAGGGTGCCTTAATGGTCAAATGCGCTAATGCATGTCTCAACACAAAAAAAATCTTTGAGTCTTCTTGCCACATTCTTTGGACTACAAAAGGACTACAAAACTGTCATTTTGAACAAATGAGTTTGAGATGAAAGGTAGCCTCATATCACTACTCACACAGTCAGCTTCCTTCCACATAGGTTCCAAACACTGCCATCTCATATGACTCCCAGCAAGTGGGCTGTGAGAAATACGCATCGGCCGACATGTGGGTTGACTGATGACAGTGATCATGCCCTAGTGCCATGCCAATGCCTGCCTGCTATAACCAATTGAGTTGTGGCCATTTTCCATCCTGCTGCTGACTCTTGTGTCTTCAATGTCACGCCATGGTTCAGCAGTTTACAGAGGGTTGGGGGGGGGGGAAGTTATCACATGTGGGGGTGAACAGGTTTGGGTTGGCCAGCTGGTTGGGGAGTCCCCACTAGGCGCTGGGACAGAAAAAAACAAACTTTCAATATAATCAGGTGCTTTGGGATGCAGCAGTTTACAGCTTAGTCTCAAATACTGGGCACAGCTGTAATTACAGTTTGAATAAATGTAAAACATTGATATTCTTACATTCATTATATCTGCTGAGTTATAAATAATACATTGCATAGCCTTTAAAGTAGTTTTATAAGAACAGTTAGGTTTTATAAGAAAATAATTATTGTAGATGTTCTAATTTTTACTCAAATTTTTTTCCATAGGAATGCTATTTTTAAAAATAGTTTTAACCTGTTCAGCGGTGTAATGTTGATATCAACATTAGCACAATATATTTGATTTTGACTAAGTTACAAGATGGAAGACTAACCACAATGAATTTCTCATATAGTCACTACTGATTTGACCACAGTCAGTTATTTGGTGTCCCTGTTTCACAAGGCAAGTACAACTTGACTATAGGGTTATACCGTACTACATTTTAAAATAGTGTATTCAATTTGGCAAGAGATATATTGGTTTCATTGCTGTTTTCACATTAAAGATACATGAGGAGCCAGGTCCCAAAAGGACAAAGTGTAATAAGTGTAGTTTTGTAATTTCTTTCATAGCCTTCAAGACTTTTGTAAATAAATTTATTCTTAATAGAGCACAACAATGTCTTCATTTTTGTTGTGTCCTCAGTATGAAATGCTAACTTCACCATTTATTTTTAGGGACTTTTTTTGTGTAGTGCTTTAAAGAGAAACTTTCATTCTGTATATTTATTCTTTTTTTTAGGATCATGGCCTTACTAATGTGCTGGCTGTCCTAGATCGAAGTACTTCATTGTTTTCCAGTTGCCTGTTGAAATGAAAATACCCCCGCTCACCTACATATACACACATTAATGTTGTAAGGAACTGCAAAGCTTCACTAATTAATTAATAAATGCAAATGGTGAGAATTATAACATTTATCTCCAACAGACCCAATTAGGATCGAAGCTTAGGCTTGCAACGTTTCATTTCTGCCCATGACTTCAATTCGTTGAATCCCAGCGGGCTCCAGTTCTTTTATTTGCAGCCATATTCATTGTACTGACTTCAGAAGCAATTTCCATGGCTAAACTATAATCCCCTGAGATCATCCTTTCCTATTTGCAGATAATTTGATTGACATGGCAAGATGAATTCCCCAGAGATTTCATCTGAACTGAGATCTGTCTTCCGTCTTCTCTTGTGCACATTGTCTGTTTCACTCAGATCAAACTATTTTAACTTTTGGGACAGTAGGTCATGAGGGCAAGATCCCACACCCAGAATTTTTTACTTGTTCCTGGTTTTGGCTGAAAATACAATGCAGTGAGAAGAGGGCAGACTGCTGAATGCCTGCAGATAGGAGATCACATGTCTGCTGCCTGGAGGCATTATTAGATGAGTTGTTTGAACAAAGTTTTTCTCTGCCCATCTCTTGGGCTTTTCCTGACAGAAAGGTTAAAAGCTCAGCAAAGAGTATAGATATAGAAAGGTACAGTTATAGAATATAAAGAATTTGCAGGGAGATAAGGATCTAACCCTCCTGTTTATAGCACCAGAAGATTGTGACACTGAATTTCACCCAAAATGAAATTTGAGGTGATTTTGGAAATCAAAAGAGTTTCAATCACATTTGGAAAATACTGAAGGAACTATGCACTGCCTTAATTGGGATACTTACCCAGGAAAACTTCATTTAGAGCAAAGTAATCTTATCACTAGGCAAATGTTCATCAAATGTAGCTGGATCCACTTGCTATACTGGCATCTTCATCATAGCCTGACTGAATGCTTTAGACCAGCTGCTAAAGTTGGAACTGCTCCCTGGACAATTTTATTGTGTTACTACTTCTCACCATTCAGCTCATCAGAAACCTTTGAAGGCAGTTTCCCCCCAGATAAAATTCTCTTTTAATAGCATTACCCAATTCTCCACCCTATTACTCCCAAAATCTGTTCACTACTCTTTGCTCCTATGAGTCAGCTGCCTATATGTCTAGGTCACATGATGATTCTGAAAGTCAGCTGCACAACTGGCTTTAGTCAAACTGGTTCCAACTGATTAATGACCAGGGTGTCAGGATCAGGAGTCTGTCCCTAGCATCCCATAAGCAAACACATCCAGGCAGGTAGCTCTGAAGCAGTAATACTTTATTAGGAGCAAAAGACAGATTAAAGAACTGACTGCCTACATGCTGGTGAGGCTGGTAATGGCGAAACATAGGCAGGTTACATGTTTAAAAGCACTACAGGCTGTGAAGGTAAACATGGCTAAGCAACCTTGAGACAGGCGATTCCCAGGAAGGAAGACTAAACATTAGAATGCAGCTGTGGAAAACAGGATGAGCGAAACTATACACAGAGTTTACAGGCATGAGAACCAAGGACTTGACGTGTAGCCAGAAACTGGCCTACTCATGTCAGGAGCCTTTACTCCTGCTAACAGCAAAGGACTGATACAGGGTTGCTCATCAGTATCCCCTGTGCTTAAGACAAACTGTACCTATTAATCATAAGCCTACCTAGGACTAATTAGACACATTCAATGACCAATTGAGGTTGGAAAGGCTCATTCCACTCCAACAGTGCAATGCAAATAAAAAAAAGCCCCAATTCCCCAAGGCAACATGAGTGTGCAACACCACTAAATTCCTATTCAGACCCTAATTATCACTGACTCCTTCACCATGAAGAGACAGGGAAGATTGCTTCAGATGATAGAAAAGGCACCTCTCAACCTTAAATAGGTACATCTGCACCTAGTGCTTAATGGCTGGGCTGGTGTATATCAACTTTACACTGACCATTTTGTCTTGTTCTTTATTCATCTCCAACAGTGAAGGTAAAATTTCCCTTCTGAAAGGATAGCTACAGGGTTTTCTCTGTGCATAGTTTTACATTTGGAAACGTTTGTTTTATTTTTATTTTTTAAGTAGTCACACTGCTGTTAAAGTTAACTTACATTCTTGCATTCTGTTAAGGTTAACTTATATTCTTGCATTCATCTTTGATGAAGATATCATATAGGTGTAGAGTTAATACCTGGAGCACAACAGATGTCATTAACTATCTTGGAAAACACTTCCAAGGAGTTTAACAAATTAGAAGACTTGAAAAAATAACCAAAAGGCTTTTTTAAAGAGCTATTCATGAAATATTTATCTACTATTTCAGTGCAGTATGAATAAACAGCTGTATTATTCAATGAGAGATAAATTACTGTTGTCAAGTTTCATTTTGTTTTTCAGTGAAGCCAATTGTTTCACATCCACCAGGGAATTTGAGAATGGCTTCATTAATTCAGAAAATACAGTGAATGGTTAGGAAAAAGAATTTGGAGAAATTCTGGTTATTTTACTATTAAACTTCCAGCAATTCTCTGAATCTTGCACATGTGTTGTAAAAAAGAATAACTGCAAAGTATTTATTCTTATATCATGAATCACATCTAAAGCACTATATGGTTTGGGGCCAGCAGACCTTAAGGACTCCCATTTCCTATATGAATATACCAGTCCACTCCAGTCATCTTTGGAATCTTTGCTTTGGGTGCCTCCACCATCTGAGGCTAGAAGGGTGGCAAACTGAGAAAGCGCCTTCTCAGTCATGGAGCCAAAACTTTGGAACTCTCTCCCCATGGAGATTTGTGTGTCTTTCTCTATCATTGACTTCTGCTAGTGGTGAAGAGGTTTTTTGTTTGTTTGTTTCATTTGCCATACTCCCTGTAACATATTGACCCTTCTCACTGGTTTGGGTGTTGTATCTTTATGTGTTTATATGTTTTGTTGAATTAATTTGTATATTATTTTAAAATGCTGGTTTAATATTCAAATGTTTCACTGTTTTCATGTTTGCTACCTTGGGGTTCTATTTAGGTGGAAAGGTGGTATAAAATGTTTTAAATTAATAAAAACTACGGAAGAAACAGTGTGAACAATTTGTATCACTTCCATTTCTTGCTGTGGGATTGTTTATTAAGTGCAACCTGATTAAACCAGTATAAACACTGTGATTTGATCATGCTGCATTATCAGGAGTGGTCTTATTGATTCTGTGGCCCTGGAAAAAGTCCAGGATGGAGCCCCAGAATCACTGCCACCCCACCACCATACCCCCCATGGCCAACCAAGGGGTAGCCCTTGCCCTGAGTGAGGTGGACAGGTGCTGTTGCCAGATGCCAACTGCCCCAGCCGCAAATGAGACATGCTGAGATTCCTCTTCTTCTTTTCCCCCTCCTTGATGGTCAGGGCCCTTCCCAGTATGGGGCCTATGGCAGCTGCCCCTATTAATGATGGATAAATCCCTGGAAGTCACCAAGCATGCCACTGAATTTCTTGCAATTGTCATAAAGACAAAAAGAGAGAGAGAGAGAACGATGGAATAGGACAAGAATGATGACCATAGAGATGTATTCGTGTATTTGTTATTAATGGGTACAGATGGTTTTATTAGCTTGAAATATGAGGAGATCCTTTTTAATGTTAGTTATACACTGATTTAACCGATTGTCATTTCATGATGGAACACGTTTTTCTTTTTCTTTTAAGGTGCCTGTATAAATGCATCTGCTAATAGGGTTATTACACCAATAAAGGTTCATGTATGAGTGTGAGAGAGACATTTCATTTTCTCCAGTGTAAATGCTGACACTAGAAAGTGTGAAAAACAATAATCTTTATCAATCATGGTTTCTATACAAAATGTGATCACAGGAGCAAGGTATATAGTATTCTACTCTTTTGTTGACAGCAGGTCATGATACCACTTAGATCAATGTCTTCTCTATTGATTAGTCTGAGTTAGTCTGAGTTGGCTATGGAAGGCTGGCAACAAAAGTCAGAGTTCTAACAGACACATCAGTGTGTGTGCTTTCTTAGAAACGGAAACCATTTCTGATGCATTTAGTAAGGATTAATTTCTGTCAAATGTATTATGTTTACAACGGATGGTCATTTTCTTTCTTGGCACTATTAGCAAAAAAAAGGAAATTAAATAAATGTTTTAAAGTGAGCTAGAAGACGTAGGTGGATCAGGAAAATGCATAAACAAAGATTTGACATTAGAAAGTCAGCTTGACATATTGATTTTTTTCAAGGAACTAAGACCAATGATGAAATGAGCTATTTGTTCCTTTCATTTTTTATAATATAAAGCAAAATGTCTACAGGGGAAAAAAAGCAAACCAGACTTTCTTCATGTCTTGGTGTCTCACCTATTTTGTTTTGCTTTTGTGGCAATAGCATTCTATCATTAAAATGTTGTACTGCTATATGTGTTCCAACTGACAAAGCCAGCAGCACTTTTGTGTATTATACAAAAGCAATATTTTTTTCCTTTCCAAGTAAAATCTTCTCCAAGCTATACAACACCAGTCCTAGATGTTGTACTTGTCAGGGGATAATAGCATTCTCATTGCACCCCCAAGGCATACAAGCCTTCTAACACTTTTGATGCATGATCAGCCAACCTGCATGATCAGCCAACCAAAGTTGTGTTTTTGGATCAATTTTCCCATTTCTATTGCATTATAGAGTGTCAGAGGTCTGACTTTTGGGAACTGTTTAAGAACTTGAGCAATTTGCCAAAGCACTTACTTTGAAGTGGTGCTAGAGGGCTCCCATTGACTTTGGTGTGAAACCAAAAAAGCCACTTTCAAAGGAGGTGTCTTGTAAACTGGAGTGACAAAAATAATTCAATGTTATGCCTCTTTCTGGATCTACATGTTGCTGGGAAATGGGATCTCAAAAGAAAGTTATAAGTGTCACAGAGCTGTTCTCTGCAGCCTCTGGAAGCTTACGTTTAAATAATCATGGCCAAATCGTAAAAAACAATAACCCAAAATTGTACAACACTGGGTGTCCAATTTTGGCACACTTTCTACGATATCAGTCATATCGAGTCTTACGTTAAAAATGAGTGGGATTGAATTGTAAACATGGTAAGGTATTTTTAGATGTAATGTTTTTCAGTGACTCTGGTGAGCCTAACAGTAATGAAAAAAATCACTTTAATTCCACATCAGGAAGTCAGGAAAGGTGTGTTTATTAAATATTGGGAGTATTTTGTTGCATTGGCAAGTCATTCTGGAACTATTGGAACAATACTACCAATATTTAATAATAAGGATAAGCAGACCCATCGTGACGTCCCATATGGAATTAATGCAGGAGGGAGAGAGGGAAGCAGAGGCAGCAAAGCCTCATGAACATCTGCCAGTCACAGCTGCAACCTTCCCCCCCCCCATTCTGTGGCTACAGGGGTGGGCTCAACTGCCTCTGAAGTTGGTAGTGTCACTGGGACTGAAACATGGCTCCAGAGGCACCAACAATAGGGCTGGAAAAGGGCTTAAAAGGAAATGTAATGCAGACCCAAGGCTGCCAGCAGTGTTGTTATAACCTAAACCCCTATATTGAGAACAGCAATGGGGAAAGTACCCCCCATATCTTTCTTTCAAAGAAACTCCAGCAGGATCCCAGCATAGGAACTTTTGACCTGAAGACATGGCAGAAATGCAGAGGAAAACTAGAATGCAGAGTCCAACAACTTCAGGTCACTATCAATGGATGATAGACCATAGAATAATAGATTCATAGAGTTGGAAGGGTCACCAGGGTCATCTAGTCCAACCCTCTGCACAATGCAGGAAACTCACTACTACCTCCCCCACCACACCCCCAGTGACCCATACTCCATGCCCACAAGATGGCCAAGATGCCCCCCCTCTCATGATCTGCCTAAGGTCATAGAATCAGCATTGCTGACAGATGGCCATCTAGCCTCTGCTTAAAAACCTCCATGGAAAGAGAGCTTACCACCTCCTGAAGAAGCCTGTTCACTGAGGAACTGCTCTAACTGTTTGAAAGTTCTTCCTAATGTCTAGATGGAAATTCTTTTCACTTAATTTCAACCCATTGGTTCTGGTCCAACCTTCTGGGGCAACAGAAAAAAAACTTGGCACCATCCTCCATATTACAGCCCTTCAAGTACTTGAAGATGGTTATGATATCCCTTCTCCTCTTCAGGCTAAACATACCCAGCTCCTTCAACCTTTCCTCATAGGACTTGGTCTCCAGACCCCTCACCATCTTTGTTGCCCTCCTCTGGACACATTCCAGCTTGTCTACATCCTTTTTAAAGTGCAGCACCCAAAACTGAACACAAT
Source organism: Euleptes europaea (assembly GCF_029931775.1). Lineage (NCBI taxonomy): Eukaryota > Metazoa > Chordata > Lepidosauria > Squamata > Sphaerodactylidae > Euleptes > Euleptes europaea. The sequence continues at coordinate 2,956,427 of NW_026612049.1, forward strand.
ACTCTAGGTGAGGTCTAACCAGAGCAGAGTAAAGCGATACCATCACTTTGCATGATCTGGACACTAGTCTTCTGTGGATACAGCCCAAGATCCCATTTGCCTTTTTAGCCACCGCATCACACTGCTGACTCATGTTCAGTGTTTGGTCTACTAAGACCCCAAGGTCATTTTCACACACACTACTGCTAAGACAAGTCTCCCCCATCCTATAATTATGCATTTGATTTCTCCTATCTAAATGCAGACCTTTACATTTATCTCTGTGAAATGCATTTTATTGGTTTTAGCTCAATTCTCCAGCCTGTCAAGATCATCCTGTATCCTGGTTCTGTCTTCTAGCATATTTGCTACCCCTCCCAATTTAGTATCATCTGCAAATTTAATAAGCATCCCCTCTATTCCTTCATCCAAATAATTTACAAAGAAGTTTAACAACACAGGGCCCAGGACAGATCTCTGAGGCACTCCACTAATCACTTCTCTCCAAGTAGATGAGGAACCAACCAACCAACCAATCAAAAACCTTTAATGGCATATAATATCAGGCCAGTACAAAATACCAATTAAAATGTCAAACATCAGATATATACACAAATTAGGTACAACAATTTACTCCCAGTTCCCTTTTTTGCGAATCAGTAGAGCGTTATTAAGGAATTTAGCAACCTCCTCAGTTATGCCTGGAGAAGTATCTTTCAGTATATATTGTTCTTTAGCTTGATCAGACAGGCCCACCAGGTTTGTAAAGATGGAATCAATATATTTAAGCAGTATATCTGTATAGAATGGGCAATGGAAAAGGATGTGCCAAATTGATTCAACGCTTTTCAGTGCACATGGGCAAAGTCTGTCATCATAGTCCACTTTTTGGAATCTACCAAATAAAACCGCTGATGGCATAACATTGAATCTAGCCAGGGAAAAAGCTCTACACAGATGTGGACTGTCTAAAAGATGAAGATAGGAGGCTATGCTACCTGCCTTCAGTGAAAGCCCTAGCCTTAAGGGGGAACAGCTTTTGTCAGCTGCACTTCCAAGATCTTGAAATTGAATATCCAAAATTCTACTTTAATTGTTTGAAATGCTTCCTTTTGTGGAAGCATATACAACTCATCAAGGGAAAGACCCAATGTGCCTATTTTTTCCTCTATATAAGTTAACCAATTGGAAGATCTAGATTCCAAAAGCATTTGGTGAATGAGACTGTTAGTATGGGTATTATAATGGATTAGAAGCCAGTACTTAAAGGTCTGTAACCAAGCCCTAGTCTCCACTAGATCCTGACCAAATTCGAGGCATAAAGCTGCATATGTAACACAATATGGCATTCCCAGTATTTGTCAGTTAGGGCTTCTAACAGCTCCGTCCCCAAACAAGATGGTTTCCCCGCGAACAAGATGGAGTTCTCTGTGCACTCCTTCCCCCCCCCCATTTTGCACACGAGCTCCGGCCAGGGTTTTACAATTGTATTGGGACCCGCTCGTGTAAATCTCCAATCTGATATCGGGTCCCTCGCACAAAGCCAAGAGCCCGGACATCTCCTCCACTGATTGCTCACAATTGTTTCTGTTTCATTTTTACTTAAGTCGTTACCGGCAGGAAACGACTACATTGTCTCTTTGTTCTTGTAACCCTATTGTATCAGCCCTATATATGTATCCATACTCCCCCAGTCATGTATTCCAGCCTTGCTCGTCTCTCTACTGAAATCACTGACTTTCGGAATAAATCCTTGAATCGCTGCTCTGTCTGGATTTGAGTTCTATTGCCTGAAACGCCGTGCATTTGCTGAAGCCTGACAGTATTTTCCTAAAAAAACTCAGCTTGGAGGCATTCAAGGGAGCGATCAAATGTGCCAATCCATATTGGGTTGCCATATAATAATTGTGCAACTGTTTTGGCATTGAAAACTTTCAAAGCCTCAGGGATAAACTGATGGCCTTTAGTATAAAAGGATCGGTAATGGCTTGCATAATAGTCTTGGCTAATTTAGCTTCGAACTTCCTCTGAATTGTCCAATTAGTGTTGTATTGAAAATGGACACCAAGATATTTAAAGTATTTAACCTGCTCTATCTTCATTCCCTTGAGCACCCGCTCGTGGGGTTTCCAAGTTCTTGAAAAAAACTAGAATTCTGGTTTTTTTTCATAATTTAATTGAAGCCTATTAGAAGTAAAATAATCAAGGCATCGATTCAGGAGATGCTTCAGACCTACCCACGAGCATGAAACTAGTACCGCGTCATATGTGTAAAGTAACATGGGTACCTGCATGTTAACAAGTCGAGGGCTATGGCCGTCCACTTCGGCAAGCTTCCATGCAAAATGATTCAAGAAGAGGTTAAACAAAGAAGGAGCTAAAATACAGCCTTGTTTGACCCCTTTATTAGTATAAATTTTTGGAGATACTCTTCAATCTGGAGAGTATTTTACCTAGCTGGTTGTAGAGGTATGCAATTTTTAATAAGAAAAAGAAGTCTTCGATCTATATTCATTTTATATAATTTAGTCCAAAGTAGGTTCCTGTCTATGGAGTCAAAGGCCCCTTTAAGGTCCAAGAAGGCAGTATATAGCTTACCTTTTGCCTTCTTGGAATATTTGTTCGCTTAATGGGAAAGAATGACACAATGGTCGATTGTGGATTTCGCCTGACAGAAACCCGCTTGTTCGAGTTTTGGTATCTGCTGTTGTCTCATCCATGTATCAAGCTTCAAAAATAAATTTCTGGCATACAACTTCCAAATTATAGATGAGAGGCTTATCGGTCTAAAGTTGGAAGGCCACCACCTGGACAGCCCCCGACTGGGCATGTCCCTATTCCAGGCCTCCCCTCAAACCCCTTATTGGGATCCCCAGAATGGTGAAAAGGGGGCACGCAGGCCGTCCTTTCCCCCAAAATGATCTAACCTCATGCCAAAACTGCCAACAGTTGTGACAAATTAACACAAAGTTGACATAACAACCAAACAGCCCAAGTATAGGGAGGGAGGGAGGGACAAATTAAGAAGCAGACTCAGCTGGGTGAGGGGGACAGCTTCTTAAATACCTAGCTGGAGGAACCGAATGCAAAAGCTCAGGTCTGAGCCTGCCTGTTGGCCCTGCCCCAATGGAGCCATGGCCAGATTGGTCCATTTGAAATATAAGGTGGACCAGGAAGGTATGCAGCAGGGCAGGAAAAGTTCCAGTTGGAGCTAAAAATGCTATGGCTCCTTCTCCAGTTTCCCCACCAGCAGCCATTTTGTGGCAGCCTGCTGGCTGCCCAGCTGAGCCCCCACCTCACCTGAACCTTGTGCCAGCTCCCAACCCTCCCCAGCACATGCCAGAAAACTGGGATTGTAGGCAAGTCTGAGCCTTGCTTTTTCATACGCACTTGTAATGGAAGCCAAGGGATTTGGCAGTTCTAACTGGGCAGATAATGTGCAGAACTCTGCTCCTCCAGTTCCCCATATCTTCCCTACCTTTGACCTTTGATAGATGTATTTAAGCAATTTAATACAGGAAGGATTCCCAGTGCCCCTGAGGTTTATTATAGCTTCATGTTTCACATCTTCTCCAATCTGGAGCTGGGGAAATGTGGAAGAGTAGACTCTTACAATGAAAAGCAGCACATGGCAGAAACAGGAGGATTAAATATATGGCTGAAAAACCTGAACTCATGTAGATGAGACTGAATTCAGCACATCTATTTCTGACCTGGAGGTATTTTAAAAAGTTACAATATTATAGGAACTAATACATCAATGCTAGACAAAAGGAGGGGCCATGGCTCAGTGGTAGAGCATCTGCTTGGCATGCAGAAGGTCCTAGGTTCAATCCCTGGCATCTCCAGTTAAAGGGACTAGGCAAGTAGGTGATGTGAAAGACCTCTACCTGAGACCCTGGAGAGCTGCTGTTGGTCTGAGTAGATAATACTGACTTTGATGGACCAAGCGTCTGATTCAGTATAAGGCAGCTTCATGTGTGCATATGGTTATATTTGCCGGTGCTCATTCTGAAAAAGAAAAATCTGCAATGTATCAGTGTGCTTATAATTCTAAAATGCCCCTAAATTAAGATAGTTGTAATAAATGAATGCTGAAACCAGAACACATTGACACAATAACAGTGCTTTCTTGCATGGATTTGTCCCCTTGTGATGGTAGAAAGTAATGTTTAATGGTTTATTTTTAGCATTAAAAGGCCTCTGTAGCCTTCTCATTCTTCTTCACAACCATTTTTCTCCAAACTTTCAGACCAAAAAAGAAAACTTCAAAATTACCTCTTCCTATGTCCCATAGCCAATTATCACTAGTCCAAAGTTTAAAATAACAGGGATCATTCTGTCAAGACCCATCTGAACACAATACTGTTTCCTACCACAAAGATTCTTCTTGGCTGAAGCTAATTTTCTAAGGTTTAGTCGTCACTTAGATGGAAAAGACTGACACGGAGGGGATGACAGACCTGAAACTATATGCAGGAGCACACAGTATGTATGCCCAGCCATGAAAAACAAAATTCACTGTGCAAAAAAAATAAAAATAAAAAAGACACATCAAAGGGAAGGTTTTTGCTTTTTAGACCTTGTGATGGGTTATTAAAGATTTTACTGGCTAAGATAATTTTAAACATTTTTTAAACATTGCTTTCAGTGGCAGCTTCCACCACAGCAGAAGTATCTTCACTGAATTTGAAGGTACGCTGTGTGTAAGCAACAAAGTAGTTTTAAACAATATATTCATTTTAAAATGCATCCTGTTAAGTAGAGCTTCTGCGTGAAATATTAAAGTGTTACTAACAGATTTACGTGTGACCTCATTTCCTGACATTGTTGGCTCTGCCTCCTATGGCAGCCATTTTGTGGTTGATCCCATCACCCTGTGTCTGAATCCCTAAGCTGCCCACCGGCTCAAAAATTGGGCACCCCGTGAGCTTGTTTCACTTCATCTCAGCACTTCTCCAACTCTAGCAACAAAGAATTTAGTGGCAATCTTAGTAAGTGCGTGGATAGTATTGGCTTGCTTCTTTGAGTAATCTGTATGAGTACACATGCATTTGAGTGTCCATGTGTTTGTGGATGACTCTACCTTTTTGTATAAGAAGCTGGACTGAAGAGTTTTGGCCTTTTCAAACTGTCTCTTGTAGTGATTGTATTTATCCTCTATTAGTCATTAGAACTGGCATAACCTTTCACCTAAAAAGGCACAGGATTTGTTCAAAACTGAAGCAGAACATAGAGCTTTTAACAAATACTCCTGCTTGTAAACATCAGACTGATTCATAAATATGCCTAAGCTCTCTTACAAAAATGGAAAACCAAATGAGCTTAGACTTGAGAAACCCCTGAGCGAAACTGATCTCTCAGGAAGAATGAATCTATTTTCACATCTTAGTGTGTTAGAGAGAAATCCTTATTTAATCAAATTTATAATGATGTCAATGGCTTGCCTTGAACATCTGCTGTATTAGGAAATCGGTGCTCCCAATTTGCTTCAGATAGGCCAAGAGGTAACAACAGTACTTAACATTCTTCAAGCTTCCCTTGGAACGCGTTACTGCTATAATGGAAAGGCCAGACAAAGTGAATTAAAGTGACCTAGCTGCTTTGAATTAGTAAAAATTGGTGTATTCTGGCACTAAATCAATGGCTGGCAGCAACGTGGCTCAGCTGTATGGAAGCCTGCAGTAGGCCTCTCATAATGTCACATGTAAAGGAACTATCTTTGCAGATGCCAGCACTTTCCTAGCTCTTTCCCTGAACCCACTGTGCTAACACCTGTCTGAACTTGAAGTTTGGATTGAAAGTGGCTTAATGACTTGGCAGTGATGTTCTACAGAGCCACGTGGTTAGCAGTGCATCCCAAGCAACACTGGGTTTCTTGTTCCCAGAGCCAGCAACAAGCTAAAAAAAAAAAAAAAACGGGAAATAACAATGTGAATCATTCCTTTCATTTTCAAATTTCATCCCAGCAGTATTTCACTAAAACTAAAGTAATGATTCTCTAAGCACAATCTATTACAAAGCTTTATTAATACCATTAATTCTTATTAACCTGCTCCTGTTCAAACACTGCATTTATACAAAAAATAAAAATTAGAATGTCTGCCTCCTGTTTTGCAAAATGTATTTAATAGTGATGATGTTTTAAATGATAAAAAGATGAATTGCTTGGGATATAGATTTAACTGATATTAATTCCATCCCATCTTTTTCCATAGATAGCTATGGTGGACAGTGTTGTTTTGGCTAGGAGGGTCCTGTGTAATATTGCTACATGGGGAAATATCTGGTATAATGGTGCTATACAGTGAATTTATGAAGACAGGAGCAATTATTCCAAGCACCACTTATACTGCATTTATACCCACTCTTAGTACCTTCCTGGACATCAAAGTACCAGCAAACATAGCAATGTCAGCATGTAGGTATAATTCATGCCTTACAGCATATTCCTGAGGCCGCAGGTGCAGTGCCGTGGCGGGGAGAGGCACAGCAATGGCACAGCTGGGAGGCCTCCAAAGGGGCATCTCGATGGCGTGCACCACAAGAAGAAAAAAAACCGACAGAGAAGGGAGAGGATGAGGAGCGGGGCCATGGCGCAAGTGCAGCAACGCTGCAGCACAGGCTGAGGCCAGGCAGGGCCATCAGAAGGCTGTGGGCGGGGCTGGAAGGGTGGGGGTGGGGCCAGGCTGGGAGAGGATGGCCAGGGGCAACACGGGGTAGAATATGGAGGTGTTGCAGCAAGAAGGACCACTGTGGTGGGAATATGGGGCACTGTCTTCCCAGAGTTTTCTTCCTGGAGTTGCCACTTCCCGGGTCAGTGCCCCAACCTGTAGTCACACCCAACCGATAGTCGCACCCTCCCTTTTTGTGTCTGACAGGGAAGCTCAAGCGGAGTCACCAGGAGCCATATTACCCTGCCACCTGTGTCCTTGGTTATCTGGGGCGACCCTGCAGCAGCGGCGAGGGCATTACCTGCTGGCGACAGCGGAATTGGGGACATCTCGCACCCGCCAGCACAGTCGCCAGGTCCGCAGGTACAGGGAGAGCATCAGGATCTTGTGGCTAGTACACAGGGAGGGCCTCGAGCACCTCCAATTGCACAGGACAGTCATCCACAGAAGCCACGACGAGGTGGCCTGCACTCACCAGCACCCTTTTGCAGGACCATTCCTGGCCTGCACAATTTGCTGTGGTCCCAGCGGCCTCTGACTGCTGTCACCTTCCATGGAGTGCAGCCAGATGTCCTGGAGCATTTGTTCGCCTCGCCATGGCCATGGCTCCACACCTTACCAGACGCCATGGGTGCAAACCGTGACAGCAAGGTCCACTGCACCTCTGTGGTCACAACAAGGCTCCCTACTTGGGCAACCCACAAACACCTCCTTGCTTTCCCCTATGTCAACTGTGCCCTCCACTTCTCTGACAGTGCCCTCATTGCCCCACACCAGGACCCACAGCTCTGCCTGCTTCGCCAGTGCCTCTGCAGCTGGGAGCCCTGGATGCATGAGTGTCTGCATCCATCACTCACCACCTCCCAGTCACCCAGTGCATCGGCCGCTTCCAGCGCTGGGGGCCAGGGACTGCCCTGCAGGGACGGGGTCAGCCATGGAGAGTGGGTGTCTGCGAGCTCTGTCTTTTAACCAATGAAAAGGTAAGCCCCCTGAAGAAGGGGCAGGGTGTGCTGGTGTCCGAGCTTGGAAGTGCCACACGAAAGCGAGGGCACCTCTGGTGGGTAGGGTTTGGACCAACAGATAGTTCTGTCAGCTCTTTTCTACTTTGGTCTGGCTAAAAGTATCCTGCCACCGGGGAAAGACACGGGAATGATGCATGTGTACAGATGGCTGTTCCCATGCCCTTACAGGCCCTGGGCATCCCAACTGCACTGGCGTGGGACATCCAAGCTTGGAAGATGGCCAGACCCCAAGAGGTCGGGAGATAGGTGGCAGAGCCACCTCGGTGGCTATGGCAGGCCGACATGTCATGGTGGCCCAAGTCCCGGGGGACTTGGGGGTCTAGGGCACTGGGGGCAGCAAGGGGGCCCACCCCCACTATTGCAGCTGGATGGGCACCAAAGGACGGGGCGATCCATGCAAATCTCCACGAAGGTGGCTGGGAGCTGCCAGCACTGTGACGCCGAGCCATGCTCTCTTGACCTCCCTGCTCACTCTGAAGCAACTGTGGGAGCTGGTCAGCTGCTGAGCCTAAGCCTCCCAAGAGTGCAGTCACCAGGCGCTGTCCGCCATGGATACACCACCACAAGAGCCCCTGCCACGGACACACCCATCCCTCCCTGGAGTCCGCAAGTGCCACATCTGGCCTGGTGGGCCCCTACACTCCTGCCACTCCTCTGCCACCAAGTCAGGGGATGCAGTCCTCAAGGAAACTGTCTTTATTTGGGGGGCACCAGTCCACTGGGGAAGAGGAGCACACATAGGCAGGGGGTAGGGAAGAAGGCGGAGAAAAACTGGCTGATGACCTGACCACAGGCTTTCCTGCCTGGCCTCTCTGATGAGGCCAGGCACGTGGCCAAGCAGCCACTTTTACTCCTCAGGCCATGGGGTCCCTGTCAGCTGACCTCCTTGCAACAGGTTGCCAAATGGCGGTGAGTTGCATGTCCCAGACACTGGCCATCACTGGAAGGGTAGTGGAGGCTTCGGCAGAAGCAACTTCCGATGGGGGGAGGGGAATGAGGCTCTGCACCTATCTTGTCAGACCCCAGCCATGTCTGAGGCTCGCCAGGGGGCACCCACCCTGGCAATGGCCATGCCAGGACTAAGGCAGGGCTGACCTGGCTGCAAGACATCTGACCTGGCTGCAAGGGCCAGGTCTCTCTTCACCGGGGCCACTCGCCACTCCTGCAAGACCAGAGGACAGAGAGCTTGTGGGGGCCTCCAGAGAGTCACGCCCTGCACACACCCCACCCCCTACCCCAGCACAGCCCCCACCTTTTTGGGCCCACGCCAGTCTCCGACCAGGTGTCCGGGGACTCGTTCTCCTTCTCTGAGCAGGCTGGGTGGGGTCCTTTGAGGTCTCCTGGTCACCGGTGGCTCCACTGTAGGCTGGCTGGTCTGGGAACAAGATGAGCCAGCTGGGCAGGAACAGACGGCAACCCTCCAGTGGGTGGAGCCATGGACTATTTCTGGGGAACCCATAGACGGCTGACTCCTGACCCTGCAAGGCAAAGTAGAGAGCCATCACCCCCCTTGCCCTCATCTCTGGCCATGGAATGCCTCCCCACAGCAGGCCGTCTTGTCAGATACCCAGCCTGAGGCAGAGGAATGGCCGTGAGCGGAACTCACTCCTGCAGCCACAACCTCAGTGGGCTCTGTGGCTCCACTGGTGGCAGCCCAGAGCAGCCATCCCCCATCCCTGCGTGAGTGGGAGTGGGGGGCCTGCGGGCCAGTGGCCAAGGCACCATGGCCCTTCCAGTCACCCTATCTCCCTCCCCCTCCTTCCCCTCCCATGCAGTGTGTCGCCTTATCCTGGCCACCCTCGATGTGTGATTACCAGCTGTGGAGCATGAGGCAATAAGTTTGAGTGCTATGGTGGTCACACACTGGCAGACTGTCATGGTCCAGCCTGCACTCCATGATAATGAGGACTCCTCGGAGGATGAGGGACCCTGTGTGGCCAGCCCAAGGCTGTCAGCAGAGAGCCAGCAGGAAGAACATACCCAGTCACTGTCGGAGGTGCAGCCACTAGGCAGCCCAGAGGCACCTCCTACACCAAAGGCAGCAGCCCCAGTCATTGGCCCCAGTTCTCCAGGGTCACCAGCCCCCATGGAAGGCTACCGCAGAAGACTGAGCAAGCAGATGCAGGAATGCCAGTGCAGTGCGAGATTGGCTGCCAGGTATAAGCTACATGGGGGAAGCTCAGATGAAGAGTGTTGGCAGGATGATTCCTAGAGGCAGGCATCAGCTATAAAGCTCCCGGGAGGGACTTGCAGGGCGTGGTTGCAACTTATTCACCACATGTATAACCTGCTGACCCCGTTGTGATTGATTCCTGAACTTACCTGACCTTGGACTAATAACCGGGTTTGGAAACGCCTCTGGCTCCCTATTGACCTCGGAATGTTTGACTTCGCTTCTGCATTCCCCCAGCCCTGTTTCTGAAAGACGCTGTATCCTGACTCCGGCCACTGATAAGCAAGCTAGAACACAGACATTTTGGAAGGGGGGTGGGATAGCCTCCCCCCAGCATCCACAGGTGAGGGTTTAGTGCGATTGGGGCGAGATTAGCAGGACAGCCAGCCCTCATGGAGACAGACAACACCTGGGGGAGAGTGCCCCACGAGGGAGCTTCCTCCATTGCCTGAGGCCGGCTGGTTGTCTGTTCTTGACACTGCAGTGGTCGCCCTCCTCGTGAGGAGGGCTTGTAATGGCGGCGGCAGTGGTGGTGGTGGTGGGAGCCATGGTAGGATTGGAGATGGAAAGCATGGTGGTCGATGTGGTGTAAGTAATGGTGGGTTTGCGATCATGGCTGTGGAGCTTGGGCGGCCCACGTCAGATGACAGCAGATATTCGGGTTACAGAGTTGGCTCAACGCCTTCACTTGGAAATTAGTGGCTGGCAATGTGAGCCCCTGCCAGGGGAAAAAGCCACCTGATCAGACGGCTGTTTCCACACCAATGCAATGCCCTAGGAGGGTGGCTGCAGAGGAGAGGAGAGGGCCCACAACAAAAAAGCCGCAGCTGACTGCCTTCTACTGACTGCAGGAGTCGGATGGCTCAGGATGGGAGTGGTGCCCAACATAGGGTGGCCCGGGGAGAAAGGCCGACAGGGAAAGGGTCTGAAACGAGCCCCAGGTGTGTTCCTGGAGCCCCCCAGATGGGAGGGGGCAAAGTATGGGCCGCCAGAGACCTAAGTGGCTTGTCATGCAAATTAAGGGTCGTCTTTTGGTGGCGGCCCTTTGTTGGGGCATCTTACCACAGCACCAGAGGCTCATTGGTGGGCAGGCTGGCCCCCCAACCTACCCTCCGCACCCATCAGCACCACACCCACACAGCCCATACACAGAGCTCCCCTGCCACCAAAAGATTCCCCCGGAGTCCAGAGGGGGAGCAGGGTGCCCCCAAGGGGGTTGGCGTTGAGCCCTCCCATGGCCAAACTGGCTGCACCGGCTGTACAATACCTTCCCATCGCCTTCCCTAAGAAAGAAGCGGATGCCCCGTGTCGCAAGAACAACTTTATTACAAGATGCCATTGTGTAGGGAAGGTTAGACAGCCTGGGTGGGCTGGGATGGCTGAGCGTGGAGGGTGCAGCCCGTGTCTGGGTGTGTGTTTGTGTGGGGGGGAAGGAAACAAGTCAACACAGAGGATGGAGGTGGTGAGAACCTTCCATCAAAGACAGGCTCCTATTCATTTGACCGCATGGGGGGGGCGCTCAGGCAGAGCAGCGGCCCATGGAGAAACCTGAATAGACAAAAAGGATGTGAGGGGGACATGCGGCAAAGCTTTGGGTGGCATGTGGGCTGGCCAGGGGTCTGCCGGGCACGGCATGATAGTGGTCCCAGTCCTTGGCTGATGTGGAGCGGTGGTGGGGTCATCCTCAGGCTGCCTGTGGAGGCTGAAGAGGGCTGACTGTGAGCGCGGCTTCAGTGGTGGGCAAGCGTCCCAAGGGTAGCTGTGGTGAGGGACAGTCAGAGCGGCAGAGAGGCCTTGCCAAGCCCCTGTCCTGGCCAGGCCGTTCTCGACATCTGGAAAAAAGCAAAGAGAGGGATCAGAGGCGGGCTCAGCGAGGGGTTCGATGGAAGCTCTCTCTAGAGTGAGGGCAAGTGTGCGCTTCCATTGCTCCAGTGGAGAGGGTGGAGGGGGGCAGGTTCCCGGCAGGCTGAAGAGCTTGGGCACCCACAGCCTGAGTCTGTCGGGGAGATTCCCACCCGAGAGGCGGCTGACCCCTGGTGTTCGGGGGTTTCCCAGGCAGAGTCCCTCGAGAGTTGGGGAGGTGGAGGAGAGAATGTGCAAAGTCCCCCAAGAGGTCAGGAAGTGGAGAGAGAGAAATGCAAAGTCCCGACCCCCCAGTGCCGACCGGCAGCATGCCAGGCTATGCGAGGCTTACCTGTCAAGTGAGTGCTGGCTTCGAAGTGCCACTTATGAGGGCAATTTCCGCCTCCAAGAGCCTTCCCCCTGGGGCATGCTGCCACTTCCTCGTCTGGCCCCATTGGTTGCCCTTCTAGTAGGGTTCCAGAGGTGCCAGGTGGTGATGGGAGGTGCTTACACAAGGCACAGAGATGAGGATCTGGACCGGTTGCATGGCGGTCAATGGGCTATGCCAGGTCGATAGCTGGCATAACTTTTCGGCAGCAAAAGTGGGTGTTCCCGGTCTGAAAAGGCCTTAGGAGGCTTCCTAGCCGGTGGAACGCCCCCGGGAATGCTCCCGCTGCCGTCGGCAGCTGCTTCTGCACCTCTTAGGCACTGGTGTGGCCCTTGCACTGGCACACCCGTGCCTTCCCCCTCCGCTGCTGGAATAACTGGATTTATGCCGGAGCCCAGGCTGCATATGCTGGCGCGAGGTCCTGGGGGCCTCCAAACCACTTTCGGCCCCAAAGCTCAGGAATGCGCTGTTAGACACTTTCAAAATAGCATAGTCATTTATCTACTCCATCATATTTGGTCTTGCCATCCATCCAAAACCAATCCTTTTTTCTTCCTTTAGTGTACTGCAGATGAAGTTGTTCTCATAATGCCAACCGTGCCCTTCTTTCCACCTTGCATCTAGGAATCTAGCATTATCACAGCATAGCCCTTATAAATACAAATACATGCAGTCAGATGTGTTGTGTATTTTTATAACTTTGATTAATTGGCTCCATTTTGTTTTGCTTCACATTGTGTGGACTTCCTTGTTGGTTCAAAGAGATACTTGTGTACAAATGGATAGCTGTGAAAGAGCAGTGACAAATCAAATCAAAGAAATAAGAGAATTACAGTGCAATCCCAAACAGAGCTAGACCCTTCAAAGTCAATTGAGGTCATCGTAACTCTATTTAGGATTCCACTGCAAGTATATGTGGAAGATCCACTGTGTCCAGCCTCCACTCAGTGAATAGTATAGGTTAGGTAAAAAGGTAAAGGTCCCCTGTGCAAGCACCGGGTCATTCTTGACCCATGGGGTGACGTCACATCTCGATGTTTACTAGGCAGACTTTGTTTACGGGGTGGTTTGCCAGTGCCTTCCCCAGTCATCTTCCCTTTACCCTCAGCAAGCTGGGTACTCATTTTACCAACCTCAGAAGGATGGAAGGCTGAGTCAACCTTGAGCCGGCTACTTAAAACCAATTTCCGTCGGGATTTAACTCAGGTCGTGAGCAGAGTTTGGACAGCAGTACTGAAGCTTACCAATCTGCACCACGGGGCTCCTGTAGGATAGGGAGGGGAGGGCAAAAGGGCCCCCATTTTTGATTTAGTTGTGGTGTGTTGTGTTTAGGGGGTTTTGTTAAGAGTCTTGGCTCCATAGACTTCTCCGTATGGTTTGTAATGCTGCTTCTAGGTAGCTAGGTTGTGATGTTGTTGTCTGGTGGGTTGTGTAGGGGTAGCATTAGTTGTTAGGGAAGAAGAAAATAGGCTGGGAAAATTTAAGGCAATGGGCTTTTTTGTTTGCAAAGCTCCTGGAGGGAGAATTTTTGCAGGCAGAGGTCCCAAACTTTCAGGGTAGCAGGAAGGGACTCTCCTTGCAAGAACCCCCAGTTTTGGTGACGATTGGGACCACCTGACCCAATCTTCACCAAACCTGGGGGTTCTTGCAAGGAGAGTCCCTTCCTGCTACCCTGAAAATTTGGGATCTCTACCTGCAAAAATTCTCCCCCTAGAGCCACGGAAATTCGCAAATGGGTTTAAATGGATTTAAATGGCCGAATATTTCAGGAATCCCGAATTTAAAGCCAAATTCCCACCTTTACCGGTATAGGGGAATTCGGCATTCTGGTTTTCTGGGTAGGGGGAAAGGCCAATTAAACCCAAACCCAAATTTTCCTGAATTTTTTCCCCAACAGCCCTACTTGATTTTGCTACTTGCCTGCAATTGCTACATCAGGGGATATTTTTAAGCAGCCAGCATGCCATAATACAAGACTTTTGGCCTTTGTTCAACTGAAGGCCGTAAGTTGTGCAGAGCTGTCACAAATGCACAGCGAAAGTTCTATGCGTTGCTTCCATGCCTTTGCGAGATTATTACCAAAAGGTACTAATAAAGATTCTCTATCAAATCCAGGCATAATAGCACAGACAGCTTTTGGATAAAGCCACAAGTGTACTTACCTAAATTACCTACCAAAAAATGAATCAACAAGAAATAAAGATACTTGGGGTTTCTTAGGTTAATTTATGCTTCAAAAATACTTTCACACAGTTAGTCTAGTTTGTTAGTGGATATTTTTAAGTGACAGTATTTAAAGGGTTTTTTAAAAAAATAATTGCTATAACAGCAAGAAAGTTTCTGGATGAACAGTTAGAATATAAATGGTTTATAACGAATCATAAACATGCAACTCATAATTCAAGCAATTCCAGTAGGAGAATCCATATAATTTTAGCATAATGTATCCACCAGAATGCATAATGGATATAACCAAGTAGTGTCACAATAAGGTGGAGGGGGCTGAAATGGCAAGCAACTTTTTTTAGTATCATGAATTAATTTTAATACAGAGCAAAGCATGGTTTATGTAAAAAAAATATGAAATACAGACATGAAAGCACAGCAATAAAACAATCCAGGATTTTAAGGAAGTAGCTGCCTTTTAATTAGAAGCTATAATTAATAAAAAGTCAGGATACTGAGCTTTCTTATTTGAAGTCCCTGCACATACCTTGAACTTAGTTGATGAAATATGTATCTGGAAGGCCTCTGTAATAGAATCATTCTTATATTATTGAATTTTTTCAGTTTAACTTTTCACCTTTCCATCTCCAGACAACCTTTTAGGGCTATCAGCAGATTATTCCCAGTTTAAAGACTGGGTCTACAAATTCGATGCCTTGATGGACAGAACACAGATTCTGAAATCGGGAACTGCTCCTTGGTTTAAATTTTTCAAAACTGACCATCTTAGAGCTTCTTATTTAGCCAATATACCAAATCGAAAGCTTAGAGCAGCCTTTATGTCCCTACTGTTTCAAACAATGCCAATGGCTGTATTGACCAGGCGTTATTGTCGAATTCCAAAATATCAACATTTTTGCATCTGTGGAATGTCTGCTCTGGAGGACTTATACCACTACTTGTTTGAATGCCCTCTATACGTGGAACCCAGGGCTAAATTTCTTGCTGGGTTGGTTTCTGGCCTAAATACTTCTCCTAGTGCTGAGAAATTAGTATTTTTGTTAAAAGACACCAATGGGATTGTTTCTTATAGGACTTCCCTGTGTGCTCTGGCGGCAAAGAAAATAAGGTCCAATATGGTTGCTAAGAGAACTGAACCTTTGGGTTGATTTTAATGGTTGCTAAGTCCTGTTGGCCGATTGGGACACCACCCCAATTTTTAGTTATTATTTTTCTGAATGCATTGATCTTAGCATGGTTTTATTATGTATATTTTAGCATAGTTTTATTATATATATTTATTACCAATCCAGAATTTTATCAACCTCCTGTTTCCTTTACTATGTATCTGTGGTATCCTTGACATGTTTGTAATGGCCTATGGCTAAATGCAAACAAAACTATTCATTCCCGTTTCCATCTCCCTTCTCCCCTTCATGGAGCAATTAATAACACAGGTTTTTCTAAAAGAATACATCAGGAAAATAGAACTCTCTCTCTCTCTCTCTCTCTCTCTCTCTCTCTCTCTCTGTGTGTGTGTGTGTGTGTGTTTGCATTGTTTGGGGATCTGTTCTGATTTTTATCTAGCATCCAGTGAAAAGCCCAACTTCTAGCATGATAGGGCCAATTCCTCTGACATCCTTTTAATCATTTTATATAATGATAGGTTGTAAAAAGAAGTTGCTTCTTTTCTTGGTATATCTTGATGGTCCTTTATGGATACAGATGAGGTCAAGTTATACATCTTTGTATAACCATCGAGAGGCCTCCAGGAGCAGACAGGGCTGTTGGCAGGTCTGGCCAAGATAAGTGGAGGCACAATTTGTACATGAATCAGTGCCTTGACTAGAAAGCTGTATATATGACTGTCATGCTTTGTGCATTTTTGCTGGCTTGAAAAGGCTACCACGACTGCAGAAATCATAGGGGCTTGGTGTATGATCCCTGCATAGAAGTGCCAGTTCATTAATGGTTTAATATGTCCCAGCAATTGCTTTAACGCCTGCTGCTAAGTCTAAAACTTAGTGTGGGCTGACTGTTTTATGGCAGCATCAGATAATGAAAACTAAAATCTCAGTTCTGTTTCTTTCAAACAATGTTAAATATATTGGGGCTGAAATAAACTAGGTATTTGGTTAGATTACTTGGCTAAAAATATGGTTTCACAAAAACCAGGTAGCAGATTGAAATAGGTATGTGTTGCCAACCACCTGGTGAGAGGAGGACAGTTTCCTCCCTATTTCTTCCCTATTTCTGAACTGAGACCTCTGTGGTTTCATGCCATAACTTGTGAGGAAAATCTGCCAGTGGATTAGGGTTGCCAGCTCTGGGTTGGGAAATACCTGGAGATTTTGGGTGCAGAGCCTGAGGAGAATGGAGTTTAGGGAGGGGAGGCATTTCAATGGGATATGATGTCATACAGTCCACCTTCCAAAGCAGCCATTTTCTCCAGGTCAACTCATCGTTATCACCTGAAGATCAGTTGTAATCCCAGGAGATCTCCAGCCACCACCTGGAGGTTGGCAACTGTACAGTGACTACAGACTCCTTCTTCACCTGGAAACCAGGAAAAGTACCAGATTTTGACTGAATCATGAGGAGTTCCTAATGAGATGGTGGGGGTTACGTTTGGTCTGTTTTCCAGCAGCTATTTGCTTGAAAAGACACTCTTGCAATTGGTATGGTATTGGGGTGGTGCTAGGAAGGGGGAAATACAATGGTGGGAGGAGTGCTATGGAAACAAAGAAAAGATGTGAAGTTGGGAGGGGCAGTAAAGAGTGAAGACAGCCCGAACAGGCAGCAGCAAGGAAGCAGCCAACAGAAAAAGAGAGCTGTGTCTGGCATCCTTGCTGAGCACCTAGCCCAGGACCCAGGTGCCCAACATGTAGCTGGATTAGATGGCCCAACAGAAGTCACAGGAGTCAGCAAATGGGGGCAAGCAGCAGCCAAGCCAGACATGGTGGATGGAAAGTCCTCCACATGTCCCTGGACCCAGTGTAGCCCCAATGCAGATGTAGGAGATGAAGCAGGTAATTCTGACTCTCCTAGCCTGCAAAGACTAATGACACAGTCCTTTAAATAAAACCAAGAGGAAAGGGCAGGACTAGAGACACCTGCAGGTGGCCTCTGTCCCTATCACAGCAATAGGTCCAATACCTGGAATGGGACGAGTGGGAGAATTTGGGATGTCCCTTCCCCATGGAACCCTTTACAAGACAAACCCTGGGAGGAAAGGCCAGACCAATTTTAAGGATTCATAGAAGAGGCAATTGGCAGGAGAAAGAAATCATGGTGAACCTCCCCCCAACACACCCTTTTCTAAAATTCTTCCTGGGGCAGAAGCTACAAAAATAGAACACTGGAGGGTGCTATAGCCCCAGACTCTGCCCTGGCTCCATCAGAGCCTGATAAAAATCTACAAAATATGGGAAGCTGAATTTATTGGGAGCTTCTTTTTAGAAGGGGCCCCTTGCTTGTGACTGATAAGTTACTTCTAAGTACTCATGTAATTGCTCTTCTTTAATTATCTATGTAATGGATGGCATAATTTTCTGTTGAGTTAGTAAAAGCATAACTATATTGCATTCTTAATACTATCACTTGAGTACTGGACCCACAACAAACCTAAAACCTTGTTGAGGTGTACCTCTTGCTGTAAATTAGATGATCATATAGGAAAGCTAACTAGATGCCCAATGCACACCTATATCTGAATCAGGCCTGACCAGAATCATCCAGAACATGTTCTTTGTCAGTTCATTTTTACATTTGGGAAGAGGAGGAGGAGGAGGAGGAGTTGGTTTTTATATGCCGACTTTCTCTACCACTTAAGGAAGAATCAAACCAGCTTACAATCACCTTCCTTCCCCCTCACCACAACAAACACCCTGTGAGGTAGGTGGGGCTAAGAGAGCTCTAAGAGAGCTGTGACTAGCCCCAGGTCACCCAGCTGGCTTCATGTGTAGGAGTGGGGAAACCAACCCAATTCACCAGATTAGCGTCCACTAGAGGAATTACATGAAAATAAAAAGTTGCAGTTATCCTTTTTGAATGTTGTGGACATTTTATTTTATTTGTTTGGATCCTGCTTTCCTGATAATCATAATCATTTACCAAAGCAGCTCCTAACAATTAAAAAACAACAACATCCACACATAACTTTCAGTGAACATGATTGTTAGGAAGGAGGTAGGATTGTTGATGTTTGTTCTTGAAATTAAAAAGCACCATGCAAAATGTCCCCTACATAAATGTTTAATGCTATCTACTTAGGGGTATTACAATGAAGTTCATTGATAGATATGGAGGGACACTCTGGGGTGGTGGATTACAAAACCTAGTATACTATTACGGAAAAGGGTTCAGTTAAGCTGAAAGTCAGCCTGTGTTACGTGTGATTACTGGAAGCCTGTGAAATGTGTGATTACCAAACTATTGAGGTTACATTTATGGAAATACATGAGTACAAACATCATCCTTTGAAAGTCCAATCATGAAGTCTCCTTTGTATATGGAGCACCTGCTCTCCTTTTGCAAGTACTTCTCATCTTTAGCAGCCTTCCTGTCACAGCCTACAAATTACTTCATCAGCCCTTCACTTCTGCTCAGCTTAATTTTAAGATCAATGAACTCTCTTCCCAATTTGACAGAACCATCAGTTCTTCATGCAATTAATTAAGCCTTATATTTTTTAACGAAATGTTAACAGATCTTACTGAACTTAATTGCTACTCAATCACTCAGTGAAATTTTCCTGAAATTAAAATCCTGTTCAGTTAAGGGATACAAATGTAAATGGCCTCCTGGAGTTGTTTGAATTACATGGTATTTTCTGAAATGTATGCCCTTCTACAGTGTTCTTCTGGGAAACACTTTTCCATTTCAAAGTGTTCATTTCATATGCAGCAACTATTTAAACTCAGCAAAAATAAATGAGAACAGATAAGAAAATTTTGGGAAGAGTTTGTAAATAAGTTAATTTTTTACAGTGAAGAGAAATGTTAGTATTATACATAAAGGAAACTATTGTTTAGATATAATGTTCCAGTTCTCAATCTTTTGTCATAACAGCCAAATGTTAAACCAACCGTTTCACCTTCACAAATGTTTGCAGCTATTTTGTATCTAGAAAGCTCCTTGCCTACAATGCATGCCCAATATACCTACCCTTTGCAATACAGAAATAGTGGTGTTGATCATACAATACAGCTGATTACAAGTTCTGGAATGGGATTCACATCCTCCTCTACAAACAGCCCAGCCATTCTGAAAGCTAGCATGCAACATGAATCAAGAAGCACATTCTGGAAGTCTTCTGTGCCATTTTGTCAGGCAGAAACCACAGGGCCAGTGTTCTGGAGCTCAGGAGAACCAGGTTAAGAATCACTGCTTTATACCAACATGGCACATTTTGAAATCAAAATATGTTGGATTGTTTAGGTCAAAAGTAAGTTTCACCATTCAGAAATATGGGAAATGAAATACTGAGACTGAATACAGGAAGAAAAGTAGGTTGCTGAGGTATTTTATATTCATTCATCCCAGTACCTGGGAAGATCTGGTCAAATATTGACTCATTTTATTTTCATATGCCATTGCTCCCAGACATTTTAATGTTTGGAGGTGGTAGAAAGAGATAAGGGTTTTGTTTTGTTGCAATTCTTTTTCTATTAACTGTTGAGAATGATTTTATCCATTCCAGGTTTCAAAGCATGGCCTATCTAAGTTCTAACGTAATTGCTTCCATCTTAGTTTGTTGCTGTTTTCAATTTGTTTCTTGCAATTGCATACATATAAGAGAAGGAATAAAAAATCTAGATCTATTATTAAGAATGTTGGCATAGGAGGAGCTCACATGGTATACTACTTTTTATGAAGAGTTCATAAAAGACAAGCCTAAAGATCACTCACTGGGATTACTAATATTGCCTCTTCCTGTCATCCAGCTTCAGCCAATTACATGGCAAAGCAAACTGAAATGCATGACAGCAGTGATGTGCTGAGTAATTCAGTTATTGTTGGCCAGTATTCCTAGGTTCAATGTAGTACTGTCTTGACCCTGAGAAAATGGCTGTTGTGAGTCACCACATGGTCGAGGCCACTTCTGAGGGAGGGGTGTAATCGCAGTGGGAAGGGGCATGGGCTGTGGGTTGGAAGGCCAGGCCAAGGGGCGGGATTGGCCCCTGAGTGGAGAGTGCTTTGTGGAGGTTGGGGGCAGGGGCTGGGAGGAAGGGAGGAGGCAGGACCATGGTAGGAGAGAACGGCCAGGATCTCTCCTGAGGGGGGCAGGAGTGCAGCCAGCAAGAGGGGCAGCTGCGACGGAGACATGGATCACTGTCCCGCCATCCCCCACCTCAACAGGTCCCCGGCCTGACCTCCAGTAGCAAGCAAGCACCACACAGTCCCTTGCCACGACCACCATGGTGCCCTGAGGGTGCCTGAGGAGGAGTGGCTATTGTCACCCTCGGTGTCCTGGAGGCCACCCCCATCTGCGGCCGCTGGTGCACAGGTTCTGGGGGGGGGGGTTGAGGCAGCAGGGGGTGTGGTGACGGCACAGGACAGGTTCTCCAAAGCCCCCAGTAATCCTGCCTGCTGCTCTGCAATGGTGCGGCTCAGCTCCAGCATCATTGACAGATGGCCCCTCGAGGCAGTGACCTCGGCAGCCAATGTCTCCATCCACCAATCATTCCGGTCAGTCATCTCCTGCCACTCATGCCTCACTCCCTCTCAATGGCAGCCCACATGGAGGAAAAGGTTGGGGGATGGGTTGAACAGGCCATGGGCCATGACTGTGACACCCGGGGTGACCCCACTGCCCCTTCATCACCAGGGGGTTGGGGCCTGTCTCTGGGGGCTCCTGAGGTGGCTTCTGGCAGAGAGTGAGCGGCCCCACTGACCGCTGCCCTCCTCCCCTGAGGAGCTCCCTGAGGTCATAGGTGTTGCCCACTGGGCGGCAGCCAGGCCACAAGACCCCAGAATGGCCAGTGACGTCAGGACCACTCGGCCAGCCACGGCTTGCTGCTCCTCAGGGGCCAGGTTGCAGAGACACTGGATGATAGGGGTGATGCGGGTCACAGAAAATGGAGCCACACCTGCAGGGACAGGTGCTCCATCAGCACCAGTCTTTCCCAGTGGGGTACTCCCCCCTGAACCTACCACCCCTGGCTCCCACCTGCACAGTCTGCTCTGGGCCGGCCTGTCTCACAGGGATGGGTGATGTCTGAAGACAGCTTCATCAACTCTTCCTGGGCAGCACCTCAACCCTCCAGGGGCCTGCAGTCTGGAATCCTAGCTGTCCCGGTGGGCCTCTCTCGCCAGGATCCTGCTCGCTAGGTGCCCCATCCTGAGTGGCTGGCCTGGGAGTGGGCGTGCCCCCCAGAGACTCACCATGCAGAACCTCGCTTCCACTACTACAGCCGGGGTAAGAGGCCACAAGATGCTCTCGGGCCCTTCAGGGCCTGCACAAAGGAGGCCCCCTGTGCCACCAGATGCCACACCCGTTTCTTGGCTCTGCCAAATGAGTCATTCCACTGCTTCAGTCATGAGGGTTCCGTCATGAATGCCTGGCCCAGGGTGGACACCCTCCTGGCTTCCTCCTCCCAAACTCTCGGTGGCGTGCCTGTGTTGGCATGCACCTGCCACAATCCCAAATAGGAGCATCTTCTCTGTGTTGGTCTAGTTGGGCTGTTGGGGTGCGTCCAGGCTCCTCGGTCTCCATCATGTTACATGGATGCCTTGGGGAAAGGGAGGGGGTGGCCTGGGAGCACAGGAGATAAGAGCTGCTTGGCCCTTGCAGCTGCGGAGCATGGGGGAGATGGCTGGGGCCTGACTCCATTGTCTGGGACTGCATTCCAGGGTGCCATGTCTCGACATGTGAGGCTGCCCACAGCAGAGTGCTGGGAGGTGGCATCCATGGCGCCAGGCTTGATGTGCCAGGAACCCCTTTCCAGACCCATCTGTGTCTCATCTTCCCCACCCTTGGGCCACCTGAGGGTTGTCCACCTGCTGCTGGTTCTGTACTTGTGGGTGGCTCTCTGATGGCATCATCGTTGACAGGCTCACAGGTACAGAGAGTGCATCAGCACCCTCTGGCTCTCAGTCAGTGATTTACTGGACCACTTCTGCCTGGACAGGGCAGCTATCTAGCTCTCCAGGGTCCTCTTTGTGGGCCTCAACCCATTCCTGTGTTGCAGAAAGTGCTGCTGTCCTTGTGATTCCTGGCCACCGGCAGATTCCAGGGGGTGATCACTGATGTCCTGGAGGTCTCCCCTTCCTTGGCATGCCGCTGCCACCACACCTTCCTGGATGCCATGGTCGGCAACATTCGGTGCCACGTTGAGTTCCCCACCAAGAAGGTGCAATTGGCCCCCATTTGAGTGGGCTTCCAGGCCTTCTCCAGCTTCCCCAATGTCATAGGCACCATTGACTACACCCACATAACCCTACTGCCCCCCACGAGGACCCCCATGTCTATCAGAACTACCACCACTTCTACAGCATCAACGTCCAGGCCGCCTGCGACCACAGAGGGCTCTTCACTGCCCTGGTGGCCAAATTCACAGGCAGTGTGCATGACTCCCAAATCTTTGACCCTTCTGGTCTGCACATCCTCCTGGAGAACTGGCCAGAGGGCAGAGGCTGCCTTCTCGGTGAGTGGGGGACGGGGGTGGCTAGCATCCAAAGGATGGGCAGTGTGTTCTCCCCTGCCCTGGATGGTGCCCCTCATCAGTCCTCCTCCTCTTCCTCCTGCAGGCGACCATGACTACCTGCTGAGGACCTCCCTGTTGATGCCCTACCCAGTGGGCGAGCCAGCCGATCGAGCCCTCTACAACTGTGCGCACCAAAAGACATGCATGATCATTGAGCGGGCCTTTGGGTAGCTGAAGCTGTTTGCCATGTGCACGATGCTCCACAATATCACTATCTGCCAGGGGCTCCCCGATCTCCCACCTTATCCCACCGAGGGGCCCTGGCAGGTGGGGTTCCCAGCAGCCGCGGATGAGGTGGGTGACAGGGGTGAGAACCTCCCTGGCCACCTGGCCAGGAAACGGCTTTATAGCAGGAGATGCGGGAGGCTGCCCCAGACCTCGACCCCATGGCTGTTGATAGATTGGTGCCCTGACCGGAAGCATGGTCTGACTCCGTGGGCCCCACCCCCTGGGGCCAGGACCTCAGGGACCCTCCCCTGACAGACAGCAGTCCCCCTGGTGGCCCTACTGACAGCACAGCTCTATAGCACCCTCGTGGCAGGGGGTGTCCAGAGACCAGGGTCTGTCGCAACAATAAAACCATTGCAAGCCATCTCCTTGTGGCCCCATCTCTTCCCAGCTCACCTCGGCCTGACTGCTTCGCATGCAGTCTGGGCTGGAGACCTTAGTGGCCCCTCTCGCCACCAGTCATAGCTGGAAGGGAGACCACTGCTGCCATCCACTACCTCCCACTCACCTTGGACTTTTGCTTTCCCCAGCGGTGGGGACCACAGGCGGACCTGCAAGGACAGGACCACCCTCGGTCAGACACCCGCTGCTAGCTCTGTGTTTCAACCATGGAAAAGGTACACCCCCAAGGAGGGGGCAGGGTCTGCCGGTGTCCAAGCTTGCAGGTGCCACATGGGAATGATAGCACCTCTGCTGGACAGGGGAGGGGCCAACAGACAGTTCAGTCAGCTCCTAATTGACATGGATCTGGTTAAAAGAATCCCGCCACCAGGGTGGGACACAGGAACATGTTCCCATGCCTGTGCAGGGCCCAGGGATCCCAGCATCAGCTGCGTGGGACATCCAAGGTCAGATGACAGCCAGATCTCATGAGGAATAGACAAGTGGCAGTGGTGGCACCTGTGTGGCTGCGGATGACTGACATGTCATGGTGGCCTGGGTCCTGGGGGAATAGGGGGTCAGCTGCACATGGGGGCCGAACATCAGACCCCAAGACTGGTGGGGGTGGCCCTGGGTTGGGAGGGCTGGCTGGGAGGGAGGAAAACAGGACAACTCCACATGACGTGTATAGATGGCAACTGGCACGCTGCTGAGTCATGTTCTCCTGCCAGAATTTTAGCAATTTAACACTTATTTTATCTCATTTTAATTTAATTTTAATTGGAGAGGTTGCTGTTTGTTTCTAGCAGTCCCAGGTAATTGATTTCCTGTACTCCAGATGGATTTATCTTTGCTGTGGTTGTAAACCATAAGCCCGCATCTGAGACAGAAAAGAAAATGGAGGAGGAACTCAGGCCAGCTTTCTCCAACGAAGTCTACAAAACAACTGAAAATTGACGATTTTATTCCTTCTAAAGATGATGTAAGTGGCTTGTCAGCTTCTTACACTTCAAATAGATACGAGGCACTTGATGTTTCAGAGACTGAGCAAGATGTAGTAACAGAACAAGATTTACATTCCCAATCTCTGCTAGATAACCGCTCATTGGATTCCTCCAACTCTTCTAATTTATTTGGAGTAGATGAGCCAACTCGACCTTGCGACAGTATAAAATCCAGATGTGACATGAATATAGATCACTTGGAAGGTCTTTTATTAAAGTTTGTTGGAGATAATTGTTTACTTACTTTGAAAACAGTTATTGAGATTTTCCAGCAATTAAATCACATTTCTGCTCAGCTCAAACAATTTAGTTATGAACTCAGAGCCTTTACAGAGGAGGCTACGAATTTTGCCCCCTCAAATGTTATAAACGGCTCACAAACAAAAACTTTAAGCAACTTGGGAAAGAGTGTAACTCAGAGGAACGTAACTCAGAGGTTGTAGTCTGTGGTTCAGCCGGTGGACGAGGGAGGTGCTGAGTTGGAATTTACTCATGGAATGGCATGCCGATTGCAAAGTAACCAGATAGTGTTATGTGTAGCTGAGAATGATTTGAACTGGCAAAATAAATGCAAAGTTGTAAATTCCATCAGTCAGCTTTTGAGAACTTAGCCACGCCTTGTTGATGTAGCTAAAGTGGAACGACTTGTGAATATGCTGCCAGGGGTGAAATTGCTCCTTTCCTCCCAGCCTACTATTCCTAAGATGCTAGTAAAAATGCGTAGATTCCTCTCACTGTTTGAAATCTCTGTTACAAGAGTTTTTGTTGAGAAAATTATTCATCCATTCCTATCAAACAATAGTGACAAGATGGTGAGTGGCCATGAACTGGGTGCAAATATTGCAAATACTGCCAGAAGACTGGGAGGAACTACTACTAAATCTTCGAAACCATCTCAAGATTCAATTAATAGAACTAAAAAAGAACTGGCAAAATTAAACTCAGTCTCTGCTACAGGAAATGGAAGAATTGATGACGGAAAATCAACAAGGAAAGTGAAGTTGTCTCCATGCATTTCAAAGAGAGATACTTCCACAGTTACAGTGAGGCAGGAGACTGTTGTCACCACAATAGATTATCTCAAAAAATCCTTGCAGAACCTACAAAATAGAGCTGCGCTCTTGAATGTATTTCTTCTCAGGAAATCAAATAATATTGATTCTCATACAGCAACACAAGCTCGAGGCCCATGTCAAGGAGAAATGCAATCCAAATTTGGAACCTGGGGACAGAGACATACAAATACAATAAGATATGGGGATAAGCAATGCTAAAAATTATTCCAGAGTAGTGGTAAGAGATGTTCAAGGAAGTAAGGAATCTCTTAGTATAATGTGTGATAACTTGCCACAAGATGATCTCATACCTGACACGGAGTCAGCCTCTGAGAATCCTTCCGTTATCTGTATCTCCTCTCAAGTTGACATTATAAGAGCTCAAGAGGATTCCAGTGTGTTTGTAGAGGAGACCTCTATTGCAGAAGAGAATCTTCAAATTAACTGGGCAACAATATCTCCAGCACCAAACATTGTAGCTGATAAGCAGCCTGCTAGTCTTTTTAAAAAAAAACATTTATTCAATAAAATAAACAACAACAAAAAATACAACTATCTTCATAGTTTAAAATACATTATATATGTGTAAACTTAAATTTTTTAACAGAATTTCTATATTACAACTTATTCCAACATCCTCATTCATACTACCACACTGAATACATGGTTTAGTCCTCTGTAAAATAGCTAGACTATCATCACTGCACATTGTCCTTTTTCACCCTTGAATATAAGATTTTGCATTTTATTTACAGCTCGTAACCATAGCTCATCTAGACTCATTGTATCACCAATTTTCTGATGTGTTGTTAACTTAATACATACATTTCTTTTATAGCTCTCTCACATTTCCACCACATATGTATGAAGTCTGCTTGTTTTTTATTGCAGTACCAATAACTATTGTTCACTGATTTGTAGATTTTACTTATTCTAATTGGAGTTAAATACCACATATATACCATCTTAATTAGATTTTCTCTTATTTGCAAGCTAACGGAGAAATCTAATTCCTTTGAAAAGATATATTCCCATTCTTGATCACTCAGTGGTTCATCTAAATAAATGTTCCATTTGTCCCTATAACTCAATGTTAAATTTAAATTATCTTTTAATAAAATTGCATATATTTTTGAAGTTGAAACTTTATCTGGGAGCATTAATTTCTCAAACTCTGATTTCTCTCTAATTTCAGTTAATTCTTTTTCTTTTAAATTATTCCAATACTTTTTCATTTGTAAGTATTCTATAAATGTAATATTAACTTCTTCTTTTTCCAAAAAACATTTCTAGAGGTTCTAAATTATTAGTATTTGTAATCCAATAATGATAATCATTCTGTTTATCTGTCTTTATTCTACAAGGAAGTTGAAATTCTGGATTCTTGGCTAAGATGTTCTAAAGGAAGAAAGACAGTGGGGAGATATCTGGGGCTAGTTTCTCTCTTAATACATCCCTTTGTTTTAGAAAAGTATTAATACAGTTATTAACTTTATTATAAAAAAATCCTATCAATTTTTTTTACCCATGGCCATCTATTCAGTGGAAATTTAACAGTCTTGTTCAATTTTAATATAAGATTTGTTTTCATCATTTACTACCCATGATTTTAACCATTTTACCCTGGCTACCTGGTAATATACTAATAAATTTGGCATTCCTATCCGTCCTTTGCTTTTAGGTTCATATAGATTGATATTTCTGAATCTGTTTTTTTTTTTTTATTCTGCCAAATAAATCCATTACAGATCTTTTGCCATTCTTCAGTCATTTTCTTTGGTATATCTACAAATAGATTATTGAAAATAAAAAAATTTTTTGGTAGGATTATCATTTTGATTAAGTTGACTCGACCTAGAAATGTAACATTTAGAGGAAGCCATTTTTGAACATATTCATTTAGTTCTTTAGCTATTTTTCCACAATTTAAATTTAGTTTAAATTTAGTTCTATCTTTACTTAGCCAAATACCTAGATATTTAACGTTTTCTGCTTTTCTGAGATCTTCTGCCCATATTTGTTTCTTCTTTTTATTGTCAATGTTAAAAAAAATAACTTCTGATTTATTTGCATTTATTTTACTAAAAAAATTTACCAGATATTTAACTAAACTCTGTGATAACTTTGCATAGAAGGAATTTACTATACAATTTGGCAGCTATGTTCAGCAGTCTTATTGGACGATAGTTCGGAGGGTCCCCCTTTTAAACACAGAGACTACAATACTCAATTTCCACCTTGCAGGGATAACCCTGTTGAATTTACCTGGGTGAATAGCTTAGCTAAAATGGGTTCCCACCAATAAGGAAAGAGCTTAAACAACTCTGGAGGAATCAGGTCCTCACCAGAGGACTTTCCAGAAGCAAGGAATTAAATAAGACCTCTGATCTTGGTGACAGGAGGCCATAGTGGCAAAATGGACACATCACAAACATGTTCCTGTCCTGGTGTCTCATACTCCAGAATGGAGAATGCTCCAGATACTTGGCTTTTGCTGGGTTTTAGGAATAAGAGAAGTGCAAGGCTCCTTTTCAAGGGCTCTTGCCTTGTGACTCTTACCCCAGGGCTCAGGCCTGGGTGCTCTGTAATAAGCTGAGAACTTTGTACATCCTGTATGTGTTGAGCTTTGCCATGTTGGTACAAAGCTGGATCAGCCCAACTAATTAAATCATGGTGAAGGTCTCTGACTTGAGTTCCCTCAGGAGGCTTGTCCACAGATGTCAAAATAGAAAGACTAAAACATATAAAAACAATCTAATCAGACAGCATAAGACATCCAAGAATCAATGCAATAGGCCTAGGATTTCAGAATAGGAAAATGATGCAAATGGAAAACTGTTTAAGGGATGCCATACCAGAAAGATGGTAAAACTGTATGTAGATGGTTTTTCTTCAGACTATAGGTGAGGACTCACATGACCGAATGATCTTTCATTAAAAAAAAAATTATGTTAAGAAACCATCAGGGAAAGGGCTAGCCTAAGTGCTGATCTTTTCCTAGTTAAAAGTCACATTCATTTTATCTACACATTTTCTCCCTCTTGCCAATGTGCTTTTGTTTCAATTGTTCATTCACATGTAATACAGTAGGCAGAGAAAATGAGACTACTGATGGGCTGTAAACCAGCAGTCTTAAATTAATCCCTTTAGTATTGCCACATTGGTGCCTTATGCCCTCATGAGTATTCACCCTGGAAGTTGGGTACCCAAGGTTGGGTGGGATGAAATATATATATATATTCATTAAATATATATATATTTCATTATATATATTTCATTATATATATAATATAATTTATTAGAAGTGCTATATAAGAATTAAAATTATTTAAAAACTGTTAAAATAGCACAATGGCATTTCTTAAGGTTGATATCTGTCACCACAAGCCAAATGCGTTTTGGCCTGTATGGCCTTCCTCAGTGGTCTATTTAAATCATATATAAAACATGCACACACATTACAAATATATTTACATATATACAGGCAATATACAACAGACCAGGTTGTATATATTACCAATTACACCAACATCTGGTGAGATTGTCTTAGGTTTACATGCTGGGCTGTATATGTCTCCCACATAAGTTATGTGCAAGTATCAGCCTATTCAAACAATGTGAAGCTGATGATTCTTTCCCTCATGAGTATTCACCCTGGAAGCCAAATAAGATCAACACTTTCACCATCAACACTTCTGTATAAGAAGGAAATTCTGAGGTACTACATACAATGATTGATCAGTGTCTTTAAAGGCCTGGGGTGTGCAATATTTCCTTCTGAGACCCTTTCCAGCTGACTAGCCTGACCACACCTATTGAAAATCATGTTAGCAAAACAAGCAAGCAATCTTCCTTGAAGTCAAGATGCAGTGAAACCCACAGAGTTAAAACCTCAATCCATTGTCTTTAGAAGCATAGTCAGAATAAACACAAAGTCACACTAGCTATACACATTTGTTTCCAGTTAAGCAATGCAGAAACTGTTCAACAATTTATAGCCCAGCAGCTTCAGTGTAGTTTATGGAAATTAATCACAACTGTGTATCTCATACATCATTATCAACAATGGCCAGGTAATGAAAAGCTAGATCTGATTCAGAAACAGTAATTCTCAGCAATGCTAAATTGTGATGTATGAAGCCAAAAGAAATGTAGCTGGAGTGCTGTGAACTCAATTGACCTCAAAGCATTGAGGAAAAGCAAAATACAAACTTGCCTACATTAGAAGAATAAGTGGGCATGACATGAAAATTGTAGAAGCAGTAAAGATGAGAACAAGGTAGAAGTGCTAAATATTACGTTAGAGGGGAACATTGATATTGTATGTGACTGGGTGTCCTATTGAAATTAACTCTGTTGATGTACAGTTTTCTCCTAAAATATGTAAACATTTCGTCTGCAATTTACATATTATAAATTTCACTTTCCATTGCTTCTGTTTAAAAAAGCATAATTAGCACGTCCTACCCTGTGCTGCATGTATGCTTGAATATCCAACTTCCAACAGTTTGCCATGATGAGCCCTGCAGTTAATACTTTAGTGAGAGAGAAGCTAATAGTTGATTCATTGATGATTCTGGCAGATATGCAATTAGAAAGCAAAGAATAAAAACAATTTTAAAAACTGAATATTTTCAAATATTCTTGAGCAAATGTTCACAAACAATTTAAATCATGAATTGCTTTTATTATAGGTTCTTGTAAGTTATCCGGGTTGTGTGACCGTTGTCTTGGTATTTTCTTTCCTGACATTTTGCCCACAGCTGTGGCAGGCATCTTCAGAGGAGTAACACTGAAGGACAGTGCTTTTATTATATTTACCATCATTGAATGATATGTATTACATTTTTTGTATCTGAGTACCCTACAATTATTTTCAGTAGTACAGAATACTCTTTCTCCACTTATGTAATGGGAGATGGAAAAACTGGCGAAGAACAAAGCCCAATTTCAGAAGTATGAGACCCAGTAGGTGCTTCTCATGGCATGACAAGATCAGGGACCAGGCTATTGGTACATGTTCACCTAATGCCACATGAATGACATCTTGTATGAGCTGAGCAGTTCTTTATGGTCTTTACGGAAGGAGAAAGCCCACTCGTATTGAGTGAACAGTCGCGGGTGCCAGCGGATTATGCAGTTGGTCCAGTAAATCACCACCAGAACTCCTTGCTACTAGAAAACAGTGCTTGTTTATTTTACAGTGGACAGATAAAATACCAATCCTTATATACTCTCTCTCCACTCATAGCAACCTGCACTCTCCAACACAGAGTTACAATATCATGGGCTTATATACATTTATACACAGTTCCAACACCTGGAACCTATCAGGTCACTTTGCCAAGTCATGGTGCTGTTTCAGTACCTTGCATCATAACTCTGGGCCTAACCAGTTCAGGCCAGCCCCCTGCAGGCTCTCTAGGGAGTTTCCAGGCCAGTTGCATCATCTCAGATGCTCTTAATCTACAGACTGCTTGTCAAAACTAATCTGACAGCCTTGTATCTTTAACACTCCTTCTCAAGGGTATTAGATTAGTTTGATCAAATGCATGAATCTGTTACTATCCACAATCTTGGTAAACAGATCAGCCACGTTATCAGTACTTGTACATTTTACAATATATACCAGGTTTTTATTTACAGCTTCAGCCACGTTTTCATATCTTATCCTGATATGGTTGCTTTTCCCTTTAAAGCATTGCTCATTTGCCAGCTGCCTGGCTGCCTGATTGTCGGTATATATTTTTACTGGTAATGTTACAGTCATATTCAGTTCATATATAAACCATTCCACCTGGTTAACACATTCACTTACAGCACTATATTCAGCTTCACATGAACTAATGGCTACAAATGATTGTTTAGATGACTTCCAGTGAATGGGTGCTCTGCCAAGATACAACACATAACCGGTGGTTGACTTGGCATTCCCCTGGTCTGTCCAAGACGCTTCTGCATAGGCAGTCAGTTCTCCATCATCTGCCCTTAGGCACAGCTTTCTATGCACAGATCCCTTCAGGTACCTGAGCACACACTTCGCTGTAAACCAGGATATAGGACTCCTTCTGCTTGTCAAAATTAATCTGTCAGCCTTGTATCTTTAACATGAACTTCATCATATGTGACTCGCTCACATATAATGTTGCTTGTATGGTATTGTCGTGGTACAGGTGAGGAGCGAGGGCTGTAATCTGTAAGTGTAGTCTGGGGAACAGTCCAAGGTCATTCACAGTGAAGGCAGAGTCCGAGATATCAATACAGGCAAGGGAAGTCCAAGGTGTTAGTCAGAGCCAGTCCAAGAAATCATGATACCAGGAATCCAAAGGATAGCAGGGAAACAAGGCCGGTACACCAGGAGGTTGGTGACAAGTTGCTTGCACAACAGCCAAGCCTAACTGATGGCTTAAATCCCTTCCTCTGCTGCTGTAGCAGAGCCAGCTGATGCTGATGAGGCTGAGTTCACAGGTGGTGCTTCAGCCCTGCTCTTCCTCATCACTGTGCTGGGGAGGTTCCTGTGTAAAGCCTTCAGTCTACTGACATTGAAACCACTGAGACCAGCACAATTTCTTACTTATCAAGACTTATTGGTATGGAAGGATAATAAATGTGCCTTAATGGAATATAGTAAAATCAATGAACAGATTACCTGGCTCCAATACCATCAATTACAATCTGTGTTTATTCAAGATATGAGGTTGGGTTTTACAAAAGATAAATCACTTTTTCAACGAATGTTGTTAGATAACAATGAACATTTAATATCCAAGATATACAAGATGTTATTGACTCTATATACTGAACAAGACTTGGTTAAACCAACAATGATAACGTGGGCACAAACTTTGGGTCATGATATACATATGCATAAGTGGGAAAGACTTTGGTTAAAGGATATGAAATATATATATTCACAATCTATGAGAGAGATCATTTATAAAATGATGTATAGGTGGTATTTAACACCAAAGAAATTAGCCAAAATGTATGTTAATATGTCACCAAACTGTTGGAAATGTCAAAAAGAAGTGGGTTCTTTTCATCATGTTTGGTGGCTATGTGAGAAGGCTAAGAATTACTGGGACATGATTAAGGTTGATATTACAACAAAAAATCCCTAAAACAACAGAAATGATGCTATTGAGTATAATACCTGATACTATAGTGAACCAGAGACCTTTTTTGATGTATGCTACTATTGCCGCCAGAATGGTATATGCTAGGAGATGGAAAATGACAGATATACCAAACAAATCGGAGTGGATTGAAAAAATGATGGAATTAGTACAAATGGCAAAACTTACGGCGTCGGTAAATCAAAAGGATGATAATGAATTTGCAAAAGATTGGGAGGCATGGATTAATTATTGTAGAGATGAACTTAAATGTGATATTAACAAATGTATTTTGATCTAATTCAGAAAGGATGTATTGGGCATGGATGGCTTTGTTATAATTGAATTAGAAAAACAATACAAAGAGGAAGAAAATGTTAACCAAAAGATCAGAGGAGGGGGGAGGGGAAGTCAAAGAACTATACTTTTTAAAATGCGCAATGGAATGTATAATGATTATTTGGAAAAATAAAATAAAAATTTCATTAAAAAAAAATAAAGCCTTCAGTCTAGCACTCTGCCGTCTCTGCTGCATTGCCAGACGAACCTGTTTTCTTTTCTGCTCCAGTGGCCTTGGCGAGGCCTCTGGAGACACTGCATGTTGCAAGGTGTCAGGTCCAACTGGAGTCCTTGAGCTGGCAGGCTGCAGGCATGGTGAGTCATCTCCTGACTTTGGCTGATCCTCTATTCTGGCCTCTACTTCCTCTTCGTCAGAGGAGGTCTCTGCAGGCTGACTCTCTGCAGGCTGACTCTCTGCAGGCTGACTCATGACAAGAATAGAGTATGCACATCCCCAAAGCTCAGTCCCTCCCCTAACATATAGAGGACATATCTGTGAGTCTGAACTCTGGACATAACTTTTGTTCCTTTGACAATTGTTTTACTAAAGAAACCAGTCTACAGTGCCTCCAGTGTGGTAAACCTTGCAAGTACCCCCTCCATGCCAGGTTCATTCTATAATCTGAAATTTATGCTGGGTAAACAAGATAAGAATTAATGTGTACATAAATTAGTGCAGAATATTGTTATCATTTATTGTGTTGAGGGAAAAAAACAGGCCAGGTAAAGGGAGGAACAGCAGACATTTGAGAGCTGTTTCCTCTTATGGCTCTTCTTGCAGCCAGGGTGATGCTGTTGATCATATCAGCATCCCGCTGTGCTATAATATCTTGTTTTTAAATGCTAGGTCAATTACAAGTGAAACAGCAGCCATCCAGGTTTTAATTCTGGATGAGAGGGATGACCTGGTATATATCACTGAAATCTTGCTCTGGGAGGGGTGGGGTCACCATCAGAGATGGTGTTGGAGACTTCTAGACTTGTTGGTTTGAGAGACTTCAGCATCCATGCTGCAGCTATCCTTTTAGGATCAGCTCAGGATATCATGGTATCCATGACAACCATGGGCCTATCTGAGGTAATAATAGGCCCCACACACACTGTGCAGATCACACTGGTTTTCTCCTCTGGGAAGGAAGGAAGTGATCTGAATTTGGGGGGGTGTTGAAGATGCCCCCCTTGTCATGGACAGACCACTAATTGCTGGGGTTTAGACTTAACAGGGATTACAAGACTCCACAGGGGCAGGGGATCGATTAAGATGATCGGCCTCATACCCTGATGGATCTGACTGGTGTTCAGATGCATTAGGGGATTTTTTGTGCTGATATGGTTAGTGCTTCTGTTGATCTCAGGAATAAAGAAATGACTAGTTGCCACATTTCAGGTTTAAGAGCCTGGGCAGCCCCTTGGTTTACTGAGGAGCTGCAGATGATGAAAAGACAAAGGAGACTGCTAGAGAAACAGCAGGAAAAGTCTTGGGATGATACCCAAAAGGCTCAGGCTAGACCTCATTTTGAAGCCTACTCTGTAGTGGAGAAGAAACAATATATCTCTGCCCCCCATTGCCTCCTCACAGTGTAGCCCAGCAGAACTCTTCTGGGGGATGAGGGACCTACTGGGTTCTTGCCTACAGGAGGAAGTGGAGGAGGAGGTTTTTCAGATTGCTGTGAACGTTTTGCTAAACACTTGGAGGGTAAAATCTCTCACATCCATTACAATTGGGGGTCTACATTAGCAATGAAAAGATCAGATGGTCCCAGGGTGCTGACTTGTCCCATAATGTGACATATCTTTCAGCTTGTTCAGTCTGAGGTTGTGGACAGTATTCCTGTAAGTTTGAGACCTCCCACCTGCTTGTATGACCCTTGACCCTCCTGGTTGCTTAAATCTGCCAAGGGGGCTGGTAGATTGGGTCTGGGAGACAGAGAGAGGGTGTGATCACCTCTGCCTTGAAGTAGGCAAAAGTGCAAGCCCTCCTTAAAAAAACTTGTTCTGGACACAGGAGAGTTAAATAACTATTATCCAGTCTCAAATGTAGTATTCTTGAGCAAGGTGATTGAATGAGTGGTGGCTGGGCAACTTCAGGGGTTCCTGAAAGAAGCAAATTGTTTGGATCCATTCCAATCTGGTTTCAGGCCTGGTTATGGGATGGAAATGACCTTGGTCAACCTGCTGAATAACCTGAGCCAAGAAATAGATAGGAGAGTGTGACTCTGTAAATTCTCCTGGACCTTGGTGGCTTTTGGTACCATCAGTCATGGTATCCGCCTTTGGGGGTTGGAACTGGGAGACATAGGGCGAAAACGCATGGTCTCTTTATCCTCCTTTAATCCCTGTTTCAGCCAGGATTCAGCCAGGATCGAACGTATGCGTTATGCCTAATGTGTGTTCGATCCTGGCTAAAACAGGGATTAAAGGAGGATAAAGCTACCATGCGTTTTCGCCCATTGTGTGCCAAGGTTTCAGTCCTACCTCATTGGTAGGTTCCATAGTATGGTGCTAGGGAACTGCAAGGCTCTGTACTGTCCTGCATACTTTTCAACATCTTAAACTGCTGGGGAAAGTCATCTGGAGAGATGGACTGAGTTGCCACCAATATGAAGATGACACTCAGCTCTATCTCACACTTCCAGCAGATCCTAAGGTGGTTGTAAAAAACTTAACAGATGCCTTTAGGCAGTTTTGGATAGATGAGGGATAATAAACTGAAACTTAATCATGACAAAACACAGATGTTACCTGTGGAGGGAAAATCTGACCCAGCAACTGGTATATCTCCTGTTCTGGATGGGGTTGCACTCCCCATAAAGGAGCAGGTTCATAGCTTGGGGGTGCTGTGGATCTGGGCCTCCTGATGGAAAATGAGGTGACAGCAGAGGACAGTGGAGGCCGGCTGTGGCACTTCCTGGGGGGAAAGATCTTGCCACTGTGGTGCATGCCCTGGTAACATCCAGATTAGATTACTGCAAAGCACTACACATTTGACTGCCCTTGAAGACTTGTGCCCCCCCCCCAAAAAAAAGGTAAATGTTGGTTTCAGGGTTAGTGGGCCTGATTTTTTTCTGGTAAATGCAGAATAAGCCGAATACCCATACTGGTAAATTTTGGTATTCAGCTTATGTCTGGGTTTGCCGAATAATTCGAGCCAATTGTAGTCTATGGGAATTTTTTGAAGCTCCTGGGGGGGCATTTTTAGAGGAAGAGCCCCAAATTTGCAGTGTGGCTGCAGGGACTCTCCTTGGATAGTCACCAACGTTTGGTGAACTTTGGGACAGGGGGTCCAATTTTATGTGCCCACAAAGGGGTTGCCCCCATCCTCCAGGCATTTGCAAGCCGAGCTGTCCATCTGTTTTCAGGTTCAGAAGATCAGCATTGCCAAGGACTGGCAGAAAGAGCCAATTGGCAGCCTGGTGCCTCAAAGTCTGGGGGCTGCCTCTGTATCTGGGGCACATAGCATGATGTCCATGCAAATTAGCTTGCAAACTGAGGAAAAAGGCTTAAATGCAAAATAAGGCACAGAAAACATTTCTTTTGGTAGCAAATGACATCATGTCACAGTGTAAGAATACAAAGCCTCTACTCAGGGCAAACTTCAGTTTGAGAGCAGGTTTTCAAGGGGAGAATATCAGAGCCAGCCAAAGTCTCAACCACGGGGGCTGTTTGAAAAGAGTGCTCATCTGCGAGGCTGAGAAGTCTCCTTTGGAAGCCTGGTGGTAGCAGCAGTCGAAGCTGGCACATTTTAGTTGGAAGGTATATTCCCTCCGGACATGACTGGGTGAGCCCCGTCTTTTAAAAAACCCTTATGCTTGATACAGACTAACCCACAGAACAGTGATGGATGGATGGATGTGTGGATGGATGTTGTTTAGACCAAGTCTTCTGTTGGATGATATACCTGGAAAGTTGGTCAGACCAAGTTGGCTCCAATTGCACAACCCCTACCTCAAAAGGGTCCAAACTATGGGGCCCTAACAAAACCAGTCAAAAAGAGGAAGGAAAAGGGGAGAAAGCACAGAGCCATTGTCAGGGCCTAGGGCCCAGGCAGGGTCAAGAGCAATCCGAAGTCAAAGCCAGATTACCTGCAGAGTTTGGTCTCAAGTAGTAAACGTGGTCCAAGAGAATAGTAAGAGTTCAATCCAGGGTCATAGTCATACAGAGCTCGGAAACAGGTATTGTTGCTGTTAGCACAGGGTAGTAGCACAAGTTGTTCCCACACTGGCCTGAACGCAAGTGCATCAGTAGGTCAGCCAGAAAATCGCCCCTCGAAGTTTCCCAGGTGGTACATAGATGCAGTTGTGGTGTGTTAGCACCCCTTGCTGTACAGCGAAGGCTGTGCCCATTCCTTGTGCAGATGTCTGAAGGGCTTGCAGCTGTTTCTGTGCGAAGGGGTCTTGTTTTTGCTGTACTTGATATGTTCCCATAGTGATTCAGTGGGGTGTGCTGCAGCAAGGGTTTCCAGAGGCAGGATGGTTGCCAGTGGCTGGTCCTCCCTGGGGGATCTAGCATACTCTGGCTTCCGGGAGAGGGCATCAGCCCGTTTGTTCTGGACACTGGGGATATATTGGATATGGAAGTGAAACCGGGAGAACAACAAGGACCACCTGATCTGTCGTTGGTTTAGCCTTTTCGTGGTTTATAGATGTTCTAGGTCGCAGTGGTCTGTTTGCACCAGTACTAGATGGTGAGCTCCCTCCAAATGATGCCGCCAGACCTCAAACACCACCTTGATTGCCAATAGCCCCTTTTTCCAGATGGTATAGTTCTGCTCTGCAGGGGTGAATTGTCAGGAGTAGCAGGCACAGGGGCATGGCAATTCTTTGGGGCTTCTCTGCTGGGACAGGACAGCCCCCAAGGCAGTACTGGACAAATCAGTCTCCACTATAAATGGCAGCCACGGGTCCGGATACTGGAGGATGGGTTTTGTGGCAAACTGATTTTTCAGATGCTTGAAAGCCTGCTGGGCCTCTGAGGTCCACCAGAAATGCTCCTGAGGCCATAGCAGTTGAGTCATGGGCAAGGCAAGGGTTGTGATCCCAGGGATGAACTGCTGGTAGTTCGCAAACCCTAGGAATCACTGCACGTCCATCCGATTCCATGGGGTCTGCCAGGTCTGTACTGCTTCTGCCTTCCTGGGGTCCATCTGAATCCCCTGGGGTAAGATGGTGTGTAGGGCTGTTGAAAAAAAATTCGGTACAATTCAGATCTGGCAAAATCTGGCCCGTTTTGATCCGGGAAATGCTGAAGCCTGAACTCCTCCGCTTCGGTTCCGTGGAATCTGGCGCGAGATTTGAGTTCGGGGGGAAAATTTGGCCAAATAAAGTAAAAAAAAAACACACATCCGCGCCTTTCCACGGCTCCGGGGGGCATGTTTGGAGGTAGACTTCCAAACTTTCAGCGTAGCTTAAGGTGACCCTTCTTGCAAGAACCCCCAAGTTTTGTGAAGATTGGTTCGGGGGGGCGAGATGTGCGGTCCCCCCCCATCCATCCACTGGAATGATTGCAAGCAAGCGCGATCCTGTGCATCTAGAGAGCGGCAAATCCAAGGCAAAACCTCCCGTGCTAACCATTGCAATGCAAAGCAACACGCGAGCGACCATGGAAAGGAACAGAGGAGCGCTAGGCTAGCTATGCAGAAGGAGCAACACGTGATCTTTGGAGTGTGCAATTGAAATTTGCAAACTCCAAGGCAGAGGCGCTCTAGCTATGCATTGCATATGTAATGAATTAACTCAGCAAAAAGGAAAAAAGGAGCAGGTGACTTGGGACTTGGGATACCGTGCAAATGCATTGTGAAAGTCACATTTTGCAAAAACAGTTTTGAGTGAGCAGCAAAACACACGGTGCAAAAAAAGCCCCAGATTTAATATTTTCTGCCCTGCTCCTTCTCATGGTGGAGGGATGCTCCCCCTTATGCAAATGACCCAAGCAGAAGGAGACTCACGCAAGTCGCCCCCCCCCAGACCAATACCGCTCGGCTCAGCTGGACCCCAAACGGAGAGACTCGCGTCGCTAGCCGCCGCACAGACTCAACTTTAAACTTTAAAAGCAGAACACACACTCCCACAAAGGCGAGCGGGCACCCACCCCTCGGCAGAATGGGTGAAAGCCCCTTTTGGCTCCCCCCACCCACAGAAACTGCTTTCCCCCCCCCCCACAGACACACACACACACAGGGAAAAATTATAGAGAAAACCCCAAAATGGGTCTTACCGTGGATGTCTTCTCAGAAGTAATGCAATACGATTCCATTTATGCATGGGAGGTTTTGCCTTGGATTTGCCGCTCTCTAGATGCACAGGATCGCGCCTGCTTGCAATCATTCCAGTGGATGGATGGGGGGGACCGCATATCTCAGTCCCCCGATCCAATCTTCACAAAACTTGGGGGTTCTTGCAAGAAGAATAAACTTCCCTGCTTTCCCTGCTTTCTTTTCTCCCCAGCAGTCCTTCCAACCCTGAAAAAATGATTACTGAGATTATAGAACCCACATGGAATAGCAGCCAGGTGGTATAGTGTGCTACAGTGTGGATAGGAAGGTGATAAAATCATTCTCTCTTGCATTTAAGGCAAAGGGAATGATTTCTCCCTCTTTTCCCTCTTTACTGCCACTCACCAATCCATGACTATTATTCCTTGAGCATCTAACAATCTTGAGGTTCAACTTTCCTGGGGTAGGAAATGTTAGCTCGGCAGAGGTGGAAGTAGGGGTAATCCACAAATGTTAGTGCCTTCTATTGATGAATCTCTGGATCCAGCCCTCTGGATTCAGCTGTGAAGTACACAGGAAGATCTTAAGCAAGCCACTATCTCAAGGAATCTCAATGGCTTCATGATAAAGTGAAATACATATAAACTATTTGAAATATGCAATAAATAAATATAATGGCATATATTTTGTCACAATTTACGGTGGATTCAATAGATGTACAAATAATACACAGGAAATCAAGTATTATACTATGAAACTCCTGTCAGATGGGATTAAAAGATGTCCTTTATGAACCAGACCAATGGACCATTTTCCTCAGTATTTACTCCTCTGGGTAGCAACTGCTGTCCAGGGTCTTTAGCGATGAAGGTCTTTTCCAACTCCTGATTTAACTGAAGATACTCAGAACTGAAATTTTTCTGCATGAAAAAACATGGGTTCTACCATTCATGTACATAAATCATGGATACAGGTTCTGCTAGGGGTGTGCACAAATGTTTTTTCGGTATTTTTCAGGTTTATGAAACCTGAAAATGTTTGGGTTAATAAACCCGAACCAAAAAATTTCCAAAAAACCCTGAATCTTTCAGATCAACCATCCAGATCTGAAAGCAGTCTACCCCCGGTGCCTGGAGAAGCAGCAGGGGGGGATTTCTGTCAGAGGCAGGTAAGCAAGGCGGGAGGCAAGAGGGAATGGAGGGAGAAATTGTAGAAGGCCAAATTGGCCTGAATAATGCCAAAAAATTCGGCATTATCCAGGACCTGGAGAACCTGGTTTGATTCCCACTCCTCCACATGAGCGGCAGAAGCTAATCTGGTGAACTAGATTTGTTTTCCCACTCCTACACATGAAGCCAGCTGGGTGACCTTGGGCTAGTCACACTCTCTCAGCCCCACCTACCTCACAGGGAGTCTGTTGTGGGGAGGGGAAGAGAAGGTGATTGTAAGCCGGTTTGATTCTTCCTTAAATGGTAGAGAAAGTTGGCATATAAAAACCAACTCTTCTTCTTCTATCATGGTCCATGGGGGAGAAATATTAAATGGTAGGAATACAAGTTGGATGATGAATAACCATAAAAACAGCAATACAAGAAAAGATTTTCTCTTTACGAAAAACTGTATAAATCTCTTCTCAGGGGGCTTGCAGCATTTTAACTGTGCTCAATACCATGATCCGTAATAGAGCTGCATGCTGAGAAACTTTTAAATATCAAAGTGAGGCAAGAAGTATGATGATGCCTTTAAAAAATTAATAAGTCTTAGGTATTTAATGATCACACTCTTTCAATTAAATATGATATATCTTGCTATTTCTAGCCTCCGCTTAATCACAGTGATGGAATTACAATTTTGTTTTCACTAATGGTGATTTATTTAGTGAGGCTTGATTAATGGCATCAAGGATTTGTTTAGTTAATGGAACATTTTAATTTGCAGTGCGTGACAGAAAGCACTTAAAATTACTTTGAATGCATGTATTATATTATTGTTGACTTCAAGCCACAGCATGGAAGCCAAATAATATTACTTATGTAAGCATTTTTCTCTTGCTGTCTTTATGTTAGGAGATGTATTTCATACCACATACAAACAGTAGCTTTGAATTTGCTATTCCTTGCCCTTGTTTTCTTATATTGTAGCGCTGCTTAAAGGCCTCTGTTATAATGATCCAGGTGGGATTTTTAAAAAATAATTTGAAAATGAATGTCACACATAATTTACATATAAATGCTTTGAGCATGTGCCTAACTGCATACCCAGAAAAAGTGTACTGGCAGTAGCTAAACTTGGCTCGAGTGAGTCAATGAGATCAGTCTTTTTTATAGCTTTCAACACCATTACTAATATTCTGACATCCTTTGTAGGGTCCATATGTGCAGCTGTGGCGACGAGCTGACGTGTGCTGGGAACACTGGCTGCGCCGCTGCTCCCCGCTCCTCTATACCTTCAGGTCACGCCCATGAGTCTGGAGGCACCATTTCCACTAACAGCACTCTCCCAATCAGGGCTGCGGCCACGACTGATGAGGAGGCGGCAACAACCCCATTCTCCATTCCTCTGTAGGATTGATTGCTCCTGGTGGTCACCTCGACTGCCCCTCTGTCATCGACGCACTAGTGTATCATGCACCCTCCACCCCTGACCCTGACACTCACCATGACCCCACCCCTCCCTCTCAGCAGAACCACCTCCATGCTGGTGGATGGGGAATATTCATATAGCCTTTTCAAGAACATCGATACACCTGGCCTCTGAGGATGGGGGCCATATTATTACAGTCAGGCAGGCCACAGGTACTCGCCCTCACCAGAATGGCACACTCTTCTGGGTCTGCCATCATTATCGAGGCTGGCTCTCACCTGTGGGTGCTAACGGGAGGGCAAGAGTCGGCCCAATGATCACAGGGAGGGGGCCCGTGGGTGCGGCCACCCCTCACACAAGCCCCTCCCCCAACAAAATGCCTGTGTCGATATGGGCACCGCCACCCTCATAAGCAGTCCCACGCCTAGGACCAGTGGCCACTGCAGCCAGAAGAGGCCCAGAATGAGACGCCAGATGTGTGGTGGCACCATGCTGGTGGAGGAGGACCAGGAGGAAGAGGAGGGTTTGACACATGGGGGCAACAGGGCCTAGCTGATGGTGAGGGCAGCCCCTCAGCCCTCCTTAGAAAGGGGTCTGCCCCACACTGACTGGGAATGGCCCACAGACTACTCTGTGGCCACTGAGGTTGAGGCGCCCATAGTTAGTTGTCCTTCTGACCATCTTTCTGGCACACGTCTTCTCTCACATGTGTTCCATCTGGTAGAGAGCCCTGGGGAGGGGACACAAAAGGAGGAGATGCAGGGGGGGTGCTTAATATGTCAGCCTGTCCATTGCAGGGTAAGGATGCTGTTGGCCACGGGTCGCCCGTCATGACCCCTGGAGTGGATGCTGTGGCAACGGAGGCTGGGGGGATGTTGAGGTCAGGCTGACTGTGCATTTCACCAGACCACTCGCCATACAGTGTGCCCTTGGATGACAATGTGACCTCGCCCGGATCCCCAAGCGTCTGCACGGAAGATGACAATGCCACCACCCCCAGCGGGAACTCTGAGGAGAACTGGGAATGAAGGTGTGGGCGGGGGCTGAGGGGAGAGGGGTTGGTGGCCCCTGTGCAAGCCCTGTCATTCCCCTTCCCATCAGCCAAGCTATGTGTTTTTTGTGTCTATAGGAGTGGCAGCTCCTCACCCTAGCTACCTGAAGTGTCATGCAGCACAGGCTGCTCCCCTTCCACTACAGGGGCCTTTCCATCATCACCCTAGCACCTTTCGAGAGTGGGCACGTTATCAACAGTGCCAGCTTGGTAGCAAGGGAGGTTACACAGTCTCCTTCTGGGCCCCTGATGTCCCCGCTGGCCATGTCTGCATTGGACAATCCAGCCCTCCCATTGTTGCCTGCTGCCCACAATCCCTCCCCCATGCACTCAACCCCCCTAAGTGACTGTACCCACCCAATGAGGATGGAGGGGACCACCGATGACGTCTCTCGTCTGTCGGGCCTGCTGTCCTCTTCTCCACTACTCATTGCTGCACTGTCCTATTCCTCATTGCGCCACAATAAAGGTTGCCATAAGCTCCAGAGAACCTTCATTTCAGGCGTCATAGTGGCAATGTGGGACTGGGGACGGGGAGGAGGGTCAGACAGGATAGGTGGAGTGGTGGGGCCCCCAGGAGGTGAAGGGGGTAGGGTGGGGTGGAGAGCTGGCAACAGGGGAAGTGGTTAGTGGCAGTACCCAGGTCTGGCCCACTCTCACAGCCTTCCCTCCTCCCACAACTCCCAGCGTCAGGACAGGGGAATAGTCAAGGTTTCCTGGGGCCTCTCTGGCAGAAGCCGCCCATCCTCACTGGCCTGTTGGCTTTTTTATTTTTCTTGGTGGCGCATGCCGCCATGAAGCCCCTTAGGAGGTCTCCTGCCTGTGCCATTGCTGTGCTGTGCCTCGCCCCGCATTGCTGTGCTGTGCCTCGCCCCGCTGCGGGGCTGTGCCTGAGGGCTCAGGAATGCGCTGTGAATCACCTATCTGGGGTGAGACTGAGTGCTTCCATGTTGTGATGGTCCTGAACCTTAGCCCAGAAGAAGACTTTGGTTTGTGGAGTCCTGAAAATGTCTACCTCGTTCTTGTGTAGTGTGGCATTTTATCTACATCAAACTACTGGGTGAGGAAATAAGGAAATTTGGGCTGCCATATTGTTAGTATATGGAAGAAACCCCTCTATTCTCTTTTTCCTGACATCATCCATGGAATATGGCTACAGTATTAAGAACACTTTCTGGGAGTAAGCCCCGTTTAATAAAATGGGACTTATTTCTGATTAGACCTGCTTAGATTGCTTTCAATAACTCATTTGCTGAACCAGTGCAAAGTGTCTGTGGTAAGTCAAATGAAGTTGAATAAATAGCTTTGTCTTTAATGAATCTTCCCAAAGTTTAATAGTATTGAAATCTATTTTTAAAATCTGTTGGCTTTGTTGTATGGATTATAGTAGTGTATGTGTAGTAACCCTTCTCAAAAAGGTTCAGGGAGATTGCATCATCCCAGTTACAGATGTGCTGAGTCACAGACCTTACATCATTCTATGAATACTATTTAGAGCTGGTCAGAATCACCAGCTTCACATTGTTTGAATATGTTGATACTTGCACACAACTTATGTGGGAGACATATACAGTCCAGGTATGTGAAGTATATATTGGTACATTATATATATATATATATATATATATATATATATATATATATATATATATATATATATATATATTCCAGATAGATTAATAATGAACTGTGTTTGCCAACTTGCTGTTTAATTATGTTTTACAGCATAAAAACCTAAGACAATCCTACCTGATGTTGGTGTCATTGGTAACATATATAAGTAATTCCAAACATCTCTTTTAAGATTTATACAATTGGCTTATTAAT
Source organism: Euleptes europaea (assembly GCF_029931775.1). Taxonomy (NCBI): domain Eukaryota; kingdom Metazoa; phylum Chordata; class Lepidosauria; order Squamata; family Sphaerodactylidae; genus Euleptes; species Euleptes europaea. The sequence continues at coordinate 3,001,173 of NW_026612049.1, forward strand.
AGACAGAGACTAACCTATTATTATTGTATTTTTAGACAACCTTTTATATGCCTAGTCTGTTGTATATTGCTTGTATATGTAAATATATTTGTAATGTGTGTGCATGATTTATATATGATTTAAACAGACCACTGAGGAAGGCCATATAAGCCGAAATGTGTTTGGCTTGTGGTGTTGGACATCACCCTTAAGAAATGCCATTGTGCTATTTTAACAGTTTTTAAATAATTTTAATTCTTATATAGTACTTCTAATAAATTATATATTCATTATATATATATTTTTCATCCCACCCAACCTTGGGTACACAACTAAACTAATGTTTTATCCATATAGCAAGTCTTTTGGTTGGGGCCTGAACTGGAATCTATATACAACCTTTACTAGCAGAGTTGAGCTCTCCCTGCAGTTTCAGATTTGCAACTGCCATATTCTCCTTCATCTAGCCTTGCTCTTTGATGTCTAGATATAGGCTATGGGTGTTTATCATCTTAGACCAGGGGTCGGCAAACTCATTAGTCAAGAGAGCTAAATATCAACAGTACAACGATTGAGATTTCTTTTGAGAGCCAAATTTTTTAAACTTAAAATATATAGGTAGGTACACTGTTTATTAACTTAATAAGCTTTAATTAAAGTTTTAAGTCTTAATTAAACTATAGGTACACTGAATAAAACTTGACATCATACTTAATAATGATCTTATTTATTGATAAAAATTAAATTGTAAGTAACGTATCCATAACATTAAATCATGACAATGACTGACAAACACTTAATGTGAACAATGGCCTTGCATCTCCTTGGAAAGTTTGGGTAAGTCAGGTTTGTATGTTGTTGTTTTTAATTTTAGGCACGATTCCAGGTTCTCATCAATAAGACGACTTCTCAATTTACTCTTGATAAGGTTCATGCTTAAAAAAGCTTGCTCGCATGAATATGTAGAACCGAAAAGGGAAAGAACAGCAAACGCTAGTTTTTTCAACTGATCATATGAGTCAGGAATACTATTCCAGGTGTTAAAAATCATCATGTCTTCCTTGTCCAGGTCTTTCAAAGCAGACCAATTGTGCTGTAAACTGGCCGAGGGGCCAGGGAGGGCGCCTCGGGGCTTAGGCCCCTCCGTCGTTGGCAAGCACCCCTCTACACTGCAGGGAGCGCCGCGCTCTGGCGCTCCCCTTGCCAGCCCGGGAGGAAGGAGGGCCCGCGCAGCCGGGAGCGGTGAGGTGGCAGCCGCCAGGGAAGCTCGCTCTCTGCCTCCCCCTCCCCTCCGGGCTGCGGGCGGCCTCAAGAGTGGAGAGAAAGGCACCGCACGGGGCTTCCTCGTCCGGGCGATGCACGTCCTTTGGCGCAATGCGAATTAGAGGCTGGGATGCTCCATCACAACCACTCCCAATCCTAAAAGAAAACTTGGGCTTACCATACAAATATCGACACGGCGGCCACTCCCTCCACTACTTAAAAAAAATCCAATCCCCACAGCAGGCCCACCAGCATCAGCGGCATGCGGTCACTGCTTCGGCACGCAAGCGCCTCCTGCGCAGACTCTTTCCCCACAGCAGGCCCGCCGGCATCAGCGGCACGTTGTCGCTCCTTTGTCACGCGAGAGCCTCCTGCACAGACTCTCTCCCGCCCCCTTTTGGTACTGCCACGCTAGTATTCGTCTCATTCCCCCCCCGCCGCCTCAACCGACATTCGCAACCTGCGCGCCCGCACATGAGAAGAGCCACACTCAGGGGCCTAAAGAGCCACTTGCGGCTCGGGAGCCGCACTTTGCCGACCCCTGTCTTAGACGATATACCAACCATGACTAATCCTAGAGAAACTTACAATTGGCCGTGGTTGTGCATTAGTGCCTTCATAGATTGGACTTGCTATACACTGGAAGGTCTTTGAAGTGTTGGAAAATTTAGCTAGTCCAGATAAAGCTGCCTAACTACTAAGAGGTGCAAGACAATCATAAATGCAATAGTGGCAAAGTTTTCTGAGCCACATATACAAATCTTGATGTTGCTGAAAATTCAAGAAAATGAGGCAATTTCAAGTTTTATTTATCCTTCCATTTCTGGAAGGGTTTCTTCTCCTCTCACTAATTTATCTGCAGAAATGTTATGTCTACTGTATCTGGGACCTTCCACCTGAGATTATTTCCTTTTCCATGTTGGCAATATATATTATAAATTACCCCCTGGTTTAGATTATATAGTTTGATTAACTTTTAATAGCTTTAAATGTTAAATGCTTGAAGGTTAAGACTAATTATAAGTAACATGCCCAAACTACTGAAAAATCCTTAAACAAATAATGTCTAGCAGCTATTAAAATAATTTTTGGCTATATAATATATACATTTCATTTCATTTCATTAACCTTTAATAGGCATAGTTTAGTATATACTAATAATATGACAAGCAGTTAGCAGATAATTAAATACAGGTCAATTTAAAGGGAGTATTTTTCCTATGCACTGAAGCCAAGCTTTAGCTTAGGGTAGGGATTTTACAAATGCAATTTAGTTTTTAATTTGCATCCCAGCTATAGAAGGGATATAGGAGACAAATTTAGAGTTAATGGGACACAAATGTATGAAGGAACTACCAAACAGATTATCAGCTTCAAATCATCATTTCAATTTCACCACAATACAGTCCATACCATTTTGCCAAAGAGGAACAATGTGGTTCTTGTAGGTTATCCGGGCTGTGTGACCGTGGTCTTGGTTTTTTCTTTCCTGACGTTTCACCAGCAGCTGTGGCAGGCATCTTCAGAGGAGTAACACTGAAGGACAGTGTCAAGTGTGTAGGAAGAGTAATATATAGTCAGAAAGGGGTAGGGTTTGAGCTGAATCATTGTCCTGCAAAAAGTATCAAATGTAATGTGCGAATCATTGTCCTGTAAGTATCAAGATAATGTGCTAATGAGGGTGTGGTATGTTAATATGGAACCATTGTATCCTGAAGTGATCTGTTAATGTGTGAATCCAAAGCTAATCTGCATGGATATTGTGGACTGTAGCCATGCAAATTAGCTTTGGATTCACACATTAACAGATCACTTCAGGATACAATGGTTCCATATTAACATACCACATCCTCATTAGCATATTATCTTGATACTTACAGGACAATGATTAGCACATTACCTTTGATACTTTTTGCAGGACAATGATTCAGCTCAAACCCTACTCCTTTCTGACTATATATTACTCTTCCTACACACTTGACACTGAGAGACACTGTCCTTCAGTGTTACTCCTCTGAAGATGCCTGCCACAGCTGCTGGCAAAGTGTCAGGAAAGAAAAAACCAAGACCACGGTCACACAGCCCGGATAACCTACAAGAACCAATTAACTCTGACCGTGAAAGCCTTCGACAATATTAGGAACGATGTGGTTTCCATGTATCTCTCACATGAAGATATCCTACACCAGTATCCATATATTGGTTGAAGTAGGCTTTCTTAATGGCTGATCTGCATCTCTTCAGGGGGCAGGTGGGGTGGGGGGGACAACAGACAGATTAAAGTTTGTTTCAAGTCCTTACTCAAATTGATGGCATTTTGCATTCATAATTTCAAAGAATATATTGTAAATGTAATTCATCTATCAGATGTAGATTTGCATCACATATGTTAATGTAAATGGTATGAGAATTAGGGCATATGCACATTTGTTTCTTTCAGGTTTATGATATATTTTCTAAGATGACCTCAGGGTTAAACAAGTTGCCCAGTTCTGGTTACTGCAAGTGGAATGTGCAATATGCATCTAGGAACTAAAGATCAGCTCAATATTAACATGCTCTGTGGAAACTGACATTCTTCCTTCCCAAGGTCAGCCTAACATTAATTATTGCCTTGCACTGCACTTTTATCACCTGTGTTCATTTTGTGTGTGACTATTACCCTATTTTAAAAAAATCTTAAATATGAAGAAATTAAAATGTCAATGGTAAAAAAACAGTGCTAGTTAAGATCTACATCCATCCATAACAGATACTGAAATGTATGAAAAAGATTTAATTTGCATCATTATTATCATTTTATATCATATCTGTTTGACATTCTAGAAACAAAGTCATTTCCTTTTTTGAACTTGTATAATTTCAGTAGTAATATAAATTATGGAAGCCATCATTTAATCTAAAAAACTGTGTCTTGTTCAAGTACAAATAAAAGGGCTACAATGACAGGATTTACCACTTTTTAATATATTGGTAGGATGAATAATTCTATTATTACTATACAATCATTAATAAACCAGATCCTAGTATCAGAGGACAGCATATATAGCACATAACAATGTTAAGGATTAAGATCTGTGACTTTCAATGTATTACCTGCTTTTAGCAAAAACTTGAAATATCTGCACTATAGACTGTACCACTATCCTAGAATGAAGAAGCAAGACACCAAACATATTGGTTGAACTAGGTTTTATTTAAAACTGATACACATCATTAAAGAACCAGAAGCCTAAATACAGTATTCCAGTGAGCTGTACATAGAGCAAACCAAGCAATTCTGAAGGGGGGGTGGAGCTGTTGAGGAGGCAGCCTGACCCCTATGAAAGTCTAAGTGACACTTGTGCCAGCTGAATGGGTGTGGATACTGATGCAAGGGCACTTACACTAGTGTAGGGGGGCTGTGCAGCAGCAAGAGGCATGGGCGCTGACACTTCCTCCTTGGCAGTGTTTTTCTGGCACAAATCCTTGCACTGGCTTCCAGCGGGGGGGGGGGGATGTTCCCAAGGAATTCCCAAGGGTAGAGTTGATTAGCTCCCAAAGCCCTTTTGGCCCAGGAATGCCCCTTTTTGCAGATGTCAAATTACACCCACAAAAAAGGTGGCATAGCCTTGTGAAACTCTATGGGCAAGTTTCATGGGGCTTGGGGGGGAATCATTTGCTTTCCCCCCCCCCTGCATGCTGCTGCAAGCTGCTCAGGTGCCTTGTAAGTACCCCCCTTCAGGATTGGGCTGCCAGAGAACTATTATAATAACCAGTGGAAAGAAATAGAAGAGAACAACAAAAAAGGAAGAACAAAAGATCTGTTCCATAAGATCCAAGAAGTCAAATGAAAATTTAAAGCATAGTTAAACATGCTGAAAGATCCACATGGAAAAACATTAACTGAACAGGACAAAATAAAGACAACTGAAGAATTATACAGAACAGATGAAAGGATGACAGATTTCTTCCAAGAAGAATCTTTTGAAGAAGAACCTGCATTTTTAGACAGTGAAGTGAAAACAGCACTCAAAGCAATTGGGAGAAACAAATCACCAGGAGGACCCCAAAAGTCCTTAGAAATAAATTACCAAAAGACTAAGGTTGTAGTATTTTTTAAAGGTGTCCCACACCGTCATTCTTCATGGAATATGGATGGCCACTTAATTGAACAGGTTAATAAATTTCACTACCTGGGCATCCTTTTTGCCTATATTATGTCCTGGACAGGCCATAGAACTGCTGCCATGAAGCTAGCATCTGTACACTCAGCAACCCTCCTGAGATTTTTTCGAACCACAGGAGGCAATTATATACCAGCTGCTATCCAGGAGTTTAAGGCTACTATTTGGTGTACCTTTGGCTATTGCCAAAGTTAATGAAAAGTATGATTCCTGATTAATTTCTTTTTTACACTCCTTGTCCAGCTTGCCAGCATCTATTTCTGGTCCAACAATTCATTTGGAATTTGCTGAACCATCTTTGGAAGGCAAAGCTTGGGTTGCAACATTTACCTTTACTTTAAAAATTCTTTATTCCCCAGAGGGGTGCTATTTGCATTTACTGGCTAAAAATGGCTTTCAGGGTTCGTGGCAAAAATTAGTTGAAGATAGATTGCAGAGACTGAATTTGCCCCTTGAGGTTTTAAAGCAAATGGAATATCCCTCTGCATGTAAATTAGCTAGATCTAGAGTGTTGCAACTTGACAAATGGAGCACTGGCTGCAGAGCGCGCAGGGTATGCTCCTTGTACCATCTGGGCCTCCCCGTTCCAAAGATTCTTCCTGCTTATTGTAAATTTTTACCTGTCCCCAAATACAGAGTGCTTTTTTCCAAGGCCAAATTAAAGGCACTGCCATTGGGGGAGTTAGCAGGCAGATTTTAAGGGGTCCTTTTTTCCAAACGACTTTGTGATTTTGGATCAGGGAGTTTGGACAGCGTTTGGCATTTTTTTGTAGATTGTAAAAAGCATGATCTCACCAGAGACAAATGGATCACAATATACATTCAGAGGTGGGGACCTGCCCTAAAGCAAGATATAGTTGCAAAGTTATTGGCTGATACTGACCCAAATGTAACCCTCACTGTGGCAAAAATTTTATCTATGGTTTTTAATTATACCTCTTTTTAACTGTACTGTTTAGATATTATATTTTTGTATATATGGTTATTTATGTATTATGGAATGTATTGAATTTGTTTTGCTTATGACCTGTTGGTCCACAAGCATAAAGAATGGAATAAAGGAAAGGTAATCACCAGGAGTAGATGGGATAACATAGAGTTATTCCAAGCTACAGAAACAGAGTTCATCAAAAGTAGTAGAAAAGAGCAAGAGTCCAGTAGCAAGACTAACACCAACAAATATAGAAAACAAAACAATGGCCCACAGACTGGAAACAATCTACATTTCAATTCTGAAAAAAGGAGACATGAAAGATTGCAGCAACTATTGGATCGTCACACTAATTTCTCATGCAAGAAAAGTGATGCTGAAATTCTTACAACATAGACTGTTACCATATATGGAATAAGAAATGCCAGATGTTCAAGCTGGATTCAGAAAAGGGAGAGGCACAAGAGATCATATTGCAAATTTATGTTACTGGAGCATATGAGAGAATTTCACAAGAAGCTTGTGTTTCATAGATTACAGCAAAGCTTTTGACTGTGTGGATCATGAAAAGCTATGGCTGATTTTAAAATAAATTAGTATACCACAGCATCTGATTGTTTTGATGTGCAACCTGTACTCTGGACAAGAGGATACAATGTGGAGAAACAGAATAGTTTCCAATTGGCAAAGGTGTCGGACAAGGATGTATGTTATCTCACTATCTCTTCAATCTATACACAGAACATATGATAAGAAAGCTAGATTAGATTTAAATGAAGGTGGAGTGAAAATTGGTGGAAGGAACATTAATGATTTAAGATATGCAGATGATACCACATTACCGGTAGACAATAGTGAAGACTTGGAACAACTACTGGTGAAGGTGAAAGTAGAAAGTGCCAAAGCAGGATTATAGCTGAACATCAAGAAGATAACTACTAGGGAATGACTACTAGGAAATTACACAACTTTAACATTGACAATGAAGAAATTGAAATTGTTCAAGATTTTCTGTTCCTACACTCTATCATCAACCAAAAGGGAGACTGCAACCAAGAAATCAGAAGGAGACTGAGCCTGGAAGGGCTGTCATGAAGGAGCTAGAAAAGATTCTTAAGTGTAATGACGTGTCACTGGTGACCAAGATCAAGATCATTCATTCCATAGTATTCCCTATTACTATGCATAAGTGTGAAAGGTGGACAGTGAAGAAAGCTAACAGGAAGAAAGTAGATTCATTTGAAATGTGGTCGGCACTGGGCAACATCAACAGGAAGGGTGCTGGTGTTAGCTGCAATTCTTACTCTGGCTGGATGAATGTATTGTTATGGTATTTAAATTGAAATGTTTTCACTTGAGGGACGGGTTTTGGTCATGTTGTTGTATGTGAATCCTTGCGGGTGTGTGTATTTATGCTCCCTCATTGCTATTTTACTATGCCAATAAATGTGTCTGAATGTGAATCTGAAATGTGGTATTGGAGGAGACTTTTACAGATTGTGGATCACCAAAAAGATAAATAAGTGTCTACTAGATCAAATGAAGCCTGAACTCTCCCTAGAAGCTAAAATGACTAAACTGAAGCTATCAGAATTCAGTCAAATTATGAGAAGACAAGACTCACTGCAAAAGACAATAATGCTAGGAAAAGTTGAAGGCAGCAGGTGAAAAGGAAGACCCAACATGAGATGTATTGATGCAATAAAGGAAACCACAGCCTTCAGTTTGCAAGACCTGAGCATTTTTGAGGTAATGGAGGGTTGCCAAAATTTGGAAGTAACTTGATGACACTTAACACACACACACACACACACACACACACACACACACATCATTAAAACACACACACATGCATCATTAAAACATTATCCTAACTTTTTACTCCTGGTTGCTACTAACTGTTAAAATGGCTATCAGCACTGGGACAACTGCACTCTCACTCCCAGCTCAGTCAGCATTAGAGCTGCCTTTGTTTATCCTATGGTGGACATTAAAAAAAAATGTGCTGCAAGGTGCTAAGTGTCATTCCTTCCTCCCCACACAATTTTCAAGCAATTAAGGGAAAGGGTGATACTGCTCCAGACTAAGGCTGCAAGAGCCAGTGAAATATTGGAGTGCTCTTCTTCCTTTGATGCCTCAGAGTGCTCACCAGTTAGCCCTACTTATGCCCGAGCAACCTACATTATTCTTGTGGCAGAAGTTAACAACAATTATTTACTTCTTTGTTTATTGGATTTCTAAGCCACTTATTCCAGGCATTAACACCACTTGTCCCACCTGTTGCCCATAAAGTCTATCGAGCTTTGATGCAGGTCAACCAGGACAATGTCACAACCGTCAACAAAAGTCCATGCCAGTTTGAAGAATGACCAAAAATCTCTTCTCATCCCCCTAAAAGGCAAGTACCAAATTATTCATTCAGGAGTGTGGGTGTGTAAGCAGCCAAAAGCAGCAAGCTTATCCCTGCCAAATAGTATCGTTGTACTTTGTTCAGAATTTGGAAGTTCACAGTGATATCCGCAGCTCAGTGAGCAAGGAACTTTAGAGGGACCATGGCTCACAGCCCATTCCTGAGCTGTGCTGGCGGCTCACGCCGAAGTCTTTAGGAGGCTGCCGAAGGCCCACGCCAGCACAAGGCACCACAGAGCTGGCATCCAGGAGGCGCACGGCAGCATTTGTGGCCCCAGCGCCGGCGTGCTGGGCCGGATGCCTGTCTCTGGCCACTGGCACGGTAGCGCCAGGCCTGAATGCCAGCGGAACCTGCCACCGGCGCCCGGACGCCGGCAAAGGCCACGGCGGTGACCTGGGAGGCATTACCGTTGTGTAACTGCATTCCGGGAGGCATTCCCAAGGCGTTACAGTGCTGGCCAGGGGGCGGGACCGCCATTAGGCGGCCTCCTGAGCCATTTTGGCTCGGGAATGCCCCCTTTCCCCCCCCTGAGATACGCCACCTTTTAGGTGGCGCATCTCCCATGCAACCCTATGAGGGTTGAACAGGTTTTTTTGTGCAGGGTGGAGGTTTTGGCCAGGCCGAAACCTCCTTAGGAGACAACACTGCTGCATTGCCTCCTAAGCCCAGGGCAAGCATTCCAGTCAGGAATGTGCTGTCAGTTGTAAATCAGAATGCCCCAGGTTCAATCCCCAGCATCTCTAGCTAAAAGGCCCAGGTAGCAGGTGATATGAAAGACCTTTCTCTGCTAGACACCCTGGAGTGCCACTGCCAATCTGAGTAGACATTTCTGAACTTGGTGGACCATGGGTCTGATTCAATATAAGGCAGCTTCATGTGTTCATTCTGTTAAATCTTCCTTTAACAGAAGAATGTAATTCAGCCCAACCAAGTAGAAGTGAGTTATTGGCTCTAACCCTCTGTATATATTTGTGCAGACATTCACAAAACTGCTAATTACAAATCTGTTCATACTAGGGATTGGACATATTTTGTCAGGGAGAAATTAACCAAGATAAAGCAGAATATTTTGCACCACAAAAGCCATAAATCTACAACAGGTATAAGAGCCTTGTGGCACAGAGTGGTAAGCTGCAGTACTACAGTCAAAGCTTTGCTCACAACCAGAGTTCAATCCCTATGGAAGTTGGTTTCAGGTAGCTGGCTCAAGGTTGACTCAGCCTTCCATCCTTCCAAGGTTGGTAAAATGAGTACCCAGCTTGCTGGGAGTAAAGTGTACACAACTGAGGAAGGCAATGGCAAACCACCCTGTAAACATAGTCTGCCTAGTAAATGTTGTGATGTGATGTCACCCCATGGGTCAGTAATGACCCCGAGCTTACACAGGGGACTACCTTTGTCTTTTTACCTACAACAGGTATATTTTATGCAGCTGTATGCACATCTGTATATGTTTGCTTGATTTGCATATTTCTTTTTACTTTTGAAAATCATTGGGGAAGAAACAGAGTCATACAGGGCATTGAAGATCACCATCTTATAATTCAAAAGCCATCTTTTTAAGTCACTTGGACTTCTGAGACAAGATGACACAAGGAAACCACAGCTTGATTTATATCCTGCGGCAAGCATTTGGATATGAACAGGTACAGGGACCATCAGTTCTGTGGTCCAGTTTTTCTTCCACTAGTTAACATACATTGGATATTTAATCCAGAAATATGAGCCCAACATTTTGTATAAACAGAAAGCAGCACTTTTGAAGGTTGTAGTCCTATATGATATAAGATTCCAAATCCAGATCAGGATATTATTGCTTAGTTTGTTTTAGAACCTACATTATGTGTTCAACTTGAATATCATGGAGCTGATATTACCAACAGTTGAATAATGCTTCTTGTTTGCTGATATCAAACCTTGATTCATGTCATCACATAATCTATTAATATATTTATTTTTGCCCATCTTAAAATCTCTAATGGGAGAGGAGATCTAACCCTGAAAATTGCAGCCAGAGTGAATGATTTTCTCCCTTACTTCCAACCATACTTTTCAACTATTGAGTAAATAGTTTCATTGTCTTCTAGCCTGACTATTTTCCTTCAAGAAATACAACATTACCTCTAATTTCTAAGGCTCTTTCCCCCCAATCCAACAGTAAACAGAGCATTTGATCAAAGACTCCTTTCATAAATCACACCACACCTTATCATGATACCAATGTGCATATGAGGGAGAAATCACCCTATCAGTAGAACAAAAAAATGTACACAGAAACAAAGAATGTAAGAGAACACTAAACCCAAAACTGGTAATTTATCATAAATTAAAAAGGGAAGAGTTTGATGCTTTGATATCTATTTAAGAGATAATATCAATGAAATAAAACGTTGTCACAAGATAATGGCTTCCTACTACTAGATAAATGTCAAAGCAATTCAAAGGCACTGTATTTTCAAAGTTAAAAAGCTACTATACTGTCAGGAAGAGCTATAATAGTGCTTTTTAATTTACCAGTAGGGGTATTCAGTTTATTCAAAGTTTACAAAAAAAATGGGCCCAACAAATCAGAACCTGAACTTTACCGATTTTTTTTTGCACAACCCTACTAATAATGCATTAATGAATTATTAAATGTGTTATTATTCCATGTACAAGTAACATTTATTTTCATCATTTTATTAATATGATCATAGAACAGCAGAAATCACAGCAAAATTCAAAACAAGCAAAGGTAATAATTAAAATTATCTTCCACACATAATTTAGGGCAATAGAAACGAAATAAAATAATAAATCAAGTTTATTTATTTTAAAACTATGTACAAAATTCCTTTTAAGAATCTGTTTTATCCTTTTTTTATATGGAGACACAAATTAGGGTTAACATAATCATTATAATTTAAGATTACTTATAATTATTTAAAATAGCAAGTTATAAATTCCCGTTAAAGTTACGGGGATGTCATGGTGGATCAGCCAACCTCATTTCTTTTCTCCCCCTCCCCCAACTGGTTACCTTTAAACATTTTTCTCCCATTTACCAAAGGATTGCAATCTCTTTTTTAAAATGTCTGGGTTGATACAGATTCCTGTGTTGACTAGGGATGTGCAGTTCAAAAATAAATTTTTGTAATAAATTCAGATCCAAATTTTGGGTAGGGCACTGTTTTTTCTATTTGGAATTTTTTGAAGTGCTGTTACCAGTTTGGCTTCCAGCTTCCTTCCTGCATCATTTTTATCAAGAGAAACGGCTGTGGGAGGGCCCTGTTTAGTCCCTTCTCTGCACTTCTGTGACCATTTCCAGAGGCAAAAAACAGTTGGGAGGGAACCAGAAACCCCTCCTCCTCCCCTACAGTACTCTGGAGACAACCAGAGCAATTGAGCCATTTCAAGGTAGGTTCCCCTGTTCATACGTGTGACAGCAAGATGGATTGGGCACCCATGCCCCAAATTATATCACGTTGCATCTAGTTCGTTTCTTTGTGGAGCTGCTAATCTGCACTGAGAGCCTTAATATTACTTCATCGCCTATCTTGTGTTTACCATGGATTTTTATCTTCAGAATCAGGACCTGGTGATAGCTTCTCCTTTAGACCTGTTCAAGACTATATGGGATACCCATATCATGAAAACTAAGATTGGGGGGGGGGGTTCTGGGGCTTTCCTGGAGCCTGTTTGCTGTCTCGGGCGAGGGAAGGAGGCAAAAGGAGTGGCGCCGTTTGCTGCAGCAAGGCTAATGGCACTGGCCTGGGAAGCCATGCAGCAGTGTCTGTCCCCTTGCTGGTCAGCCTCACTCCTTGGATTCAAATAAGCCTATGGGCAGTCTGTGCAGAGCCAGGGTTTAGCAGGTGGACAGCAGGCCCACAGTTTTCCCTCTGGTTCGCTTGCCCAGCATATAAACAGCCTCACCTCACCGCTTGCTCTCAGTTCGTCTCTCGGCTTTGTCCCAACAGTCCCTCCCCCATTTTCATATTTTGTATTGGGCTTATATTGCATTGTTTTGTCACACCTTTTTGGCAGTGTTAGTATGGGGCCTGGGTTCAGTTTATTGGGAAAGTGGCCTGCATGTCCCTTTCTCCATCTTGGGGATCCCAATAAGGGTTTTTTTGGGAGGCTTTGGCAGTGGACATGCCCGACTTGGGGGTTGTCAGGGCAGCCTCCTCCCAAGTAGCAGGGGAACCATCAAGTGGCTCAAGCCCAGGTGAAACCCAGATACTGCCACCCAAGGCTATTGCCAGCAGGCTGGGTGGGAGTAGAAGGTTCTTTCAGTTGACAGGCAGGCAGGCCAATACCTGGGATCTTGCCCACATGCTGCGCCACTGCACTGTTCAGCTGTAGCCAATAAAAAAAGTTGTAGCCATTTTCTCTCCAGCATGGTATCTGAGTCTTGTTTGTTAGTATTCGAGTATTTCACATCTGCTCACCTCTGCCCCCCTTTCCCCATTTAGTCTTGGGTCAGCAAATTAGTCCTAAATATGAGGATATTCTGTCATTTCTCCCCCTTTTTTTCCTCATAAAGATGATTGACAGTGATCCTTCCACACCTCCGCATACACCCTGCCCATTGCACTAAATTATCAGTTTTCAAGAAATTCATTTTCACTTGGACCAGAATGGCTGTCTCTTTTACACGATAAAGCAGAATAAGCTTCTTGCCCTTAATAAAATGCTGCAGGCAATTAACAGCCCACTCCCGACAGCTGCAGCTGCTGGGGACGGCATGGCTGTGGCGGCACTTCCCAAGAGGTTGGCCACTGCAGCAAGGGGGAAAGAGCTTTTCAAAAATGTTAAATTTTGAAAATTTACCTATTGAAAACAGTGATGCTGTGCCATCCAAAAGCTGGTGCAGCGCCACGGTTGTTTAAGGGGTTGTTCCCAGGCTAAAAGGGGTTAGGAAACCTCCCGGGACGCTGGTACAAGGAGTGGCAGGACACTGGCAGGAGGCCAAGCTGGCATCCAAGGGCCAATCTGCCACAGCCATCCAGGGGGGCCGACGCAAGTGGCACTACATCAGCGTCCATGCCAGTTTGCATGGCGCAACTGGCATGGATGCTGGCGTAGGGGTCATGTCACCTCCTAAGGTGATTTGGCCCCCAGCCTCGGGAATGTACTGTAAATATCACAAACCCACATTTTAACAGAATTTTGGAGCAACCTTTTCCTGTTGAAACATCCTAACAATTTAGAGCTTGAGGTAATTTCCACAGCATAATACATTGTGCTAGTTGTTGTTATATTTAATAAGCATGTTATCTGCAGACTCGTCTTCCACTTATATTTGACTAATTTATTCTTACTTTTATTTTTTTATTTTTAATTATATTTGCATGAGCGTCTCCCTGCTCACTCTCTCCTCTCTTTGGTTCCAGGGTGGAACTTTGTACCTCTAAGGGCGGGGATCGTTTCTCGCCCTGGTTATGCTCCTCTGTCATTCCTTTTTCCCGGAGTCTCAGATGGGGAGTTCAGGACCGCTCGTCCTCCTTGCATTCCCCTCTCGCTTCGCTTCAGTGGGTCATTCTCCGTCCTTCCTCCTTGACAACTTCCTCCCTCCCCTCCTCCCTTTTTATCCCTTCCTGCTCAACACCTGTGCTAACCACCAAATTTCCCAGATCTAGCTTCTTGCTCCAGGAGTGAAGGAATCCTATTTGGTCCTGTTGGAAGTGAAGGACTTTGCGCTGGCTCTTCACCTCAGACTCCAGAGGGGTACAAGACTAGTGAGTCAGAGAGATAGAGGGGACAAGACACTAGGGCATCCTTTCTCTACTGCTCTGACCTATCCCTTTGATATGTAGATTGCTACTCTTAGGGAAACTTCCTTCCTTCCTGTTTCTTCCCCACCTCCTCACACACACTGGCACTCTTCTCCCTCTTGCCGCCATGAGGGAAGGACGCATGTCCTGGATCTCCCTCCATCCTAGTTAGTTAGAATAGATAGGCAACTATACTTTATCCTATCTAGAAATGGATTTCCTACAATAAATTAAGTATATTAGTTAAATAGACAAAAGGCTCCTAGCAATTTTGTTCCTGGTACACACAGAGGTTTGGATGGGCTTCTCTGCGCACAATAGCCTTTGTGCATTCTGCTAAATTAACAGGGATTTTGTGAGAGATCCCCCTCTCTGAGTTTGCTTCTCCAAATCAGTTGCTCAGACGTTGATACAGAAACAATAGATTTATTGAAGCCTTCAGGAGATGAGACAGGCACAGGTAGAAAGTTGCAAGTGAGGGGCTATACGGGTTTACAGAATATATTGACTCCAGGGCACTGGGGCACTGGGGTTCACACTTATTGTTATGGGAAGTTACAAGCTTGGCATAATACAAAACATCAGACGGATCCCAGGAAGTCTGGTGCGGCTATCACACTTCCAAGGCCGCACCGGCCTGAGGGAGTACTGGCAGGAAGAACAGCGGGGGGGAAGATACATGGGCCATCAGGCCTGGCGCCTGAGACCAGAAGGTGTGAACTGCTTTTACGAGTTCACTGATAACACCGCAGGTGATGGAAAGCAAAGACACAAAGACAGAGACCCTCACATTCTGCCCCCCTTAAGGCCCCCCTCCGAGAGGACGAGGCTTATCGGGATAAGCGAGGTGGAATTCTCGGACCAAGCGAGGAGCTGCCATGTGGGGTGCGGCCACCCATTCGTCATGAGCGGAGCCAAGGTTTTTCCAGCGAACAAAGTAAAACAGTTTCCCTTTCTTCCATTTGGAATCTAAAACCTTGGATATTTCCAAATGGGTATCCCCTCCTACTACGGTAGGAATCTCATGAGCGGGAGGGGGGTGGAACTGGGGAGCTGCTACATAAGGTTTGAGGAGGCTTATATGGAAGACTGGATGAACTCCCTTGAGAGTCTTAGGGAGACTCAGTTCCACGGTAACCTCGTTGATTACTCTGGTAATGGGGAAAGGTCCTACATAACGGTCGCTCAGTTTTTTGCAGGGGCGAAGAGAGCGGAGGTTTTTGGTGGACAGATAGACTTGCTCCCCCACCTTGAGTTCCCATCCCGGAGACCGGTGTTTGTCTGCTTGTTCCTTGTACTTGCTTTTTGCCCTTTCCAGATTTTTGAGCAACCATGGCCAGGTGGATTTAACCACCTGAATCCACTCCTGAAGATCAGGGGTAGACTGGAGCTCTGGCGAGACGGGGGCAGAACCGAAAGGGCCAAAATCCGTCCCGTATATAACTTGGAAGGGACTAAAGCCGGTAGAGGAATGAGGCGCATTGTTGTACGCATATTCGGCAAATGGCAGCAGGTCGACCCAGTCGTCCTGGTGGAAATTTACATAGCAACGCAAATAACATTCTACTACCGCATTTACTCGTTCCGTTTGACCATCCGTTTGGGGGTGATAGGCGGAAGAAAGGCCCTGTTCCTCCACTCCCATTAACTTTAGGAAAGCCCGCCAGAATTTGGCAACAAACTGGACCCCCCGGTCGGAGAGGACCTTCCTCGGGATCGAGTGTAGCCTGAGGACGTGCGTGATGAACAGTTTAGCTAAGCCCTGGGCTGAAGGAAGACCTGCACATGGAACGAAATGAACCTGTTTGGAAAAGAGGTCTGTGATAACCCAGAGAACCGTTTTCCCCCGACTTGGAGGTAGGTCGGTGATAAAATCCATGGCGATGACTTCCCAGGGACGGGAGGGGTTCTCAAGCGGTTTGAGAAGCCCCGGGGGTTTTCCCATCCGTTTCTTGGCTGTGGCGCAGGTGGGGCAGCTGCGCACATACAACTCTACATCAGATCTCATACCGGGCCACCAGAATTGCCTTCGAACCAGGTGAAGCGTTTTTATGAAACCAAAATGACCCGCTAGCCTGGCCCCATGTACAAGTCCCAATACTTCTTTGCGAAGGGAAGATGGGACATATAGTTTCCCCCCTTGCACCCACCAAGTGTTGGTTCGTTCCAAGCCAGTGGGGAGGAGATGGTGCTCCTCCTCCTGTAAGGAGGCGTCCCGGAGTCGCTGTTGGAATGCTTCCGGGATACCTTTGAGCGTAGGGGGGGTCTCCGGTTGGCGGGCTTGGGATCGGGTGGTGACGGCCAAGCCAGGGACTTCCCCTCGCTGTTCGGGAGTGAACAGGGAGTCGACGGGGCGATCGAAATCGTTGCGATACTGGGGAAGTCGTGACAAAGCATCAGCTAGGGCATTTTCTTTGCCAGGGACATGTTTGAGGGTGAACCGGAATTTTGCAAAAAATTGGGCCCACCGAATTTGTTTGGCATTGAGTTTTCTAGCTCCCTTGAGAGCCTCAAGATTCTTGTGATCTGTGCACACTTCGAACGGCAGCTCGGCCCCCTCTAAGAAGTGTCTCCATATGGTAAGGGCATGTTTGACCGCTGCTGCCTCCTTCTCCCAAATGGCCCAGTTGATTTCGGACTGGGAAAACTTCTTGGAGAAGTAGGCGCATGGCCTCAACCGTCCCCCCTCATCCCTCTGCAATAGGGCCCCGCCCATGGCTACATCCGAGGCATCCACCTGCACCACGAAGGGCTTGGTGCAATCCGGGTGAGCCAAAACGGGTTCGGATGAAAAAAGTAGCTTTAAACGTTCAAAAGCTTGCTGGCACTGGGGAGACCATTGCAGACGGGCTGAGGGGAGTGCGGCGCTAGCCCCCCTGTCCTTGGTACGCAACAGGGCAGTGAGGGGAAGCGCAACTTGGGCAAAGTTGGGAATGAAATTCCGGTAAAAGTTGGCAAACCCCAAAAACTGTTGAAGTTGGCGGCGGGTAGTGGGGGTTTCCCAGTCCCGCACCGCCTGGACCTTGGCGGGGTCCATTTCTAACCCTTGGTGGGAAATCACATACCCCAGAAATGTAATAGAAGGTTGGTGGAATTCACACTTGGACACCTTAGCATACAGTTTGTGCTCCCGCAGCCGCTGGAGCACTTCTCGCACTAGGCGCACATGTTCTTCCATGGTCTCAGAGTAAATAAGAATGTCATCGAGAAATACCACCACCCCCCGAAACAGTAAATCATGCAAAACTTCATTAATTAATTGCATAAAGACACTCGGAGCCCCCGAAAGTCCGAACGGCATGACCAGGTACTCAAACATCCCAAAACAACTGGAAAAGGCCGTTTTGGGTTCGTCTCCTTCTTTGATGCGAATGCGGTGGTAGGCTTCTACCAAGTCCAGTTTGGTGAAGATTCGGCCCTCCTTTAATTGTGCTAGAAGGTCAGGAATAAGAGGGAGGGGGTAAGCATTAGACTGGGTGACTGCGTTCAGTCTGCGAAAGTCAATACACAGTCTTAAATCTCCCGTCTTTTTCTTCACAAAGAAAGCTGGGGCTGAATAAGGAGCCTTGGAGGGGCGTATGAAACCCCTCGCCAGATTGACATCCAGATAGTCTCGCAATACAGTCTTTTCACTAGGGCTCATGGGGTAAACCTTTCCCTTAGACAGTTTGCCTTCCCCTACAATCTCGATGGCACAGTCCGTTTCTCTGTGGGGAGGCAGTTCGTCGCACTCTCTAACATCGAAAACATCAGTAAACTGCGAGTACTCAGAGGGTAATTGAGGAGAGACTGGGGCGGGGGACCCTACCAGTGCGGCGGCTGGAGTTCTGAGTACCCGTTCCTTGTCATGCAACCCACAGGGGTTTTCGGGGAAGGAAAGCACCCGTTTAACCCAATCAATGGAGGGATTGTGTCCCCTTAACCAGTTCATCCCTAACACCACAGGGGTTACAATAGGGGCGATGGTGAAATACAACCGTTCCCAATGTTCCCCCACGGACATAATCACGGCTGCAGTTCTGTGGGTCACAGGGCCCCGTTTAAAGTCACTCCCGTCCATTTGGGAAAAACGGAGGGGTCCCGGAAGCCGCTTGCGCCGGACACCCAACTTCTTGGCAGTTTCCTCATTTATCATGGTGCGGGCACACCCCGAGTCGACCAACGCGGGGACCTCTAACGGGGGACCCCCTTTGGGTAGGGACAGATGAACACGCACAAATACATTGTCCTCTTGGGCGCTTACCATCGGTGGAGCTCCTTGCACAACGATAGGGACGGTCTGCTGCGGAGCCCCCTCTACAGCAGACCGACGGCGTTTTTTGCCGGCTGTTCCCACTCTTCCTCCTCGCTGGAAGAGGGGGACGGGGTGGTGGCTTCCGGGGAGCCGTCCGAATCAAAGACGGTATTTGTAATCCGGGACCCCGATGGGACCGTAGAGTCGGATGCCCCATCCTGGGGGCGCGCGTGGAGAGCGGAGGGTGCGCCGGAGCGTCGGCTCAGTGGTCCACTTCTGCGGCGAGGCTGGCTGTCGGCGGCCGGTTTCGTCGGCTCGGCCTGGGTTTGGCGGGGGGGGGTCGGACGGCCTGAGCGAGAGGGGCATTGCGATGCAAAGTGACCCTTTCCCCCGCAGATCAGGCAGACGCCGGCCTCGAACCGCTTGCGGCGTTCCGCGGCCGAGAGACCCCCGCCACCCCCTTGCCGGAGTTCCCGGCCACGGTCACCTCGGGGCCTGGGGTCTCGCCCAAGCCGTTGCTTGGACAAGTTCAGGAGTTGTTTGCGATTCTCGATGTCAGCAGCATGGCGAACCCAACCTTCCACATCCGGGGGGTTCCCTTGCATGAAGGCCCAATGTTGGAGGTCTGGGTTGAGACCCTCCCTGAAACATTGTACCAAGGTAGCTTCACTCCAGTCCAGAATTCGGCTAGCCAGTGACTGGAACTCACTTGCATACTGCGCCACCGACTTAGTCCCTTGGCGCAGTTGCATCAGGGAGGCTTTAGCCCGCTCACCCAGAGTCGGGTCCTCAAAACGGTTTCGGAGTGCTACCATGAACTCGTCCAGGGTTCGCAGCACCGGCGAGCGGAGTTCATACTGCAACACCATCCAGGCAGCCGCCTCCCCTTGCAGTAAGGAAGCCACGTACTGCACCCGGGACTCCTCAGAAACGAAGGTTCGGCCTTGTTCCCGCATAAAAATGTCTACTTGGACCATAAAAAAGGTCAACTGGTCTCCCGACCCGTCATACGTGACTTTCAGGTCCCGACGGGCCGGGGGGGCAGGGGTTGCGGGCGGAACTACCGGCGCCCCGTCTGGGGGAGCACCGGCTGGAGGTTGCAACTTCAGCGCATCTAGGGTCGTGGCCATCTCACCCATTACGCGTTGCATGATCTCCATCTGCTCCTGCATAGCCCGGCGGTCTTCCTGCCACTGCTTTCGTTCTTCCTCCATGAGGGCCTCTTTGCGGGCCGGGTCCCCTTCGAGTCCCGTGCTGGGGAAGGCCAACCGGCGATCCTTCGCCGCAGTCCGCGAGAGCGACCAGCCCTTGGGAGAGTCCAGCCAATAAGTAAGCCCCCGGGGACGTCCGTCCCGATCTTGGTCGGGGGCGCGACCCTTCGGTTTCTTTGGCTTGGCTCCCTCCTCCTTCGGGTCCGGCTTCTCCGGCTCGTCCGGTTCCTTGGGGGCATCGGGGTTAGGGGTGGTGTCCTCGTCGGCTGACATTCTGTCCAAAGCGGTACAGCTGCAGTCCGAGAGGCAAGGACTTGCAACTTAATGTGAGAGATCCCCCTCTCTGAGTTTGCTTCTCCAAATCAGTTGCTCAGACGTTGATACAGAAACAATAGATTTATTGAAGCCTTCAGGAGATGAGACAGGCACAGGTAGAAAGTTGCAAGTGAGGGGCTATACGGGTTTACAGAATATATTGACTCCAGGGCACTGGGGCACTGGGGTTCACACTTATTGTTATGGGAAGTTACAAGCTTGGCATAATACAAAACATCAGACGGATCCCAGGAAGTCTGGTGCGGCTATCACACTTCCAAGGCCGCACCGGCCTGAGGGAGTACTGGCAGGAAGAACAGCGGGGGGGAAGATACATGGGCCATCAGGCCTGGCGCCTGAGACCAGAAGGTGTGAACTGCTTTTACGAGTTCACTGATAACACCGCAGGTGATGGAAAGCAAAGACACAAAGACAGAGACCCTCACAGATTTGGGCATAACAAAGCCCTCAAAATCCAACAGGTCCCTCCAACTTACTTTCTCCCCCCTCGCTCTTTCAATGTCCCCTCTATTTGCTTCAGGAGTTGCCTGTTTCTGGCGTGTATTTGCCTCGGCACCCTCTCTCAAAGCCGACTCTATCCTTGCCCCATTTCCTTGTCTCTTCCGAGAACCTCCTCTGTTTATCTTTCTGGAAAAAGCCTTTCTCCCCCATCTGACCTGATTCCCCTCGCCTTCTTCCTGCCCTTCCCCAGATGTATCCCCTATTGTTTCTGTTAGTATCCATGCTTGTCTGTTCTCCCTGTGCCTGGAGGAGGTCTCCTCATTCCCTGCCGGTCTGCGTTTACTATCTCTGGCTGTGATGCCATTCCTAGCTCGCCCTTTTTTTCTCTCTCTGCCTTGTTGTGTCCCCTCATATTGTCGTTGTGGATATTACCCCCAGTGTAGGAGCATGCCTGTGCTGGATTGTCTCGGAACGGCACAATTTGCTATGTATTATAGTTATTCCAGTTAACTATTTTTCATCTTACAAAAAGCTCAGAACCATTAATTTATTATTCCAGACATGTGACCTCCTGGCTAGGTAGCATACAGGGCCAGATCTGTTCAGCTCCAGCCATAGAACTGCATTACATGCCATGTGATTCTCAATGCCATGTGGAAACTTTCAGTTCCGAACATGAACATGTGGCCCCTGGAATTCAGCTAAATATTCACTCTATTTTTTATCCCAAATACAATTGTGCTACTGGGTGTTTTAAAATATAAAATAACTGTTCAATATTATTCTATGCTTAATGAAAAAGGGGTCAAATAATATATTCTGCAAATTATATTTGATCAGCTTTAGATTTTAGACAAGAGCTCCATTGTCTAACTATGGTGACTGTAGCATGACAACCAAAAACAACATGTTCAAGGGTCTTATTGACTAAAATTGCAAATTGAAAAAGTATAGTACAGGGTCCAAGACAGATATTTATCTTACATTTAAAAATCAACCTTCCCAAGCAGACAGCTATTGGAAAAAATATTTATATCATAAATTATCTCTGGTATCTAAAATCCCCTTCTTGTAATGCTTTTCAAAGCCATTTGTTCAGAAATTTCACTGACACATTCTATTAGCAATAATTTATGTTTACCAATGAAACCTGAAGGGACAGCTTGACACCTTGATATTTAATTCTGTGGTAAGGTAAAATAAATTGGTAGTTTCACACACTCTGTACTCTACTGTAATTGATGTGAGGTGTTTCCTTTTTGCACTGTTGAACAACACAATTTGGATTTATAAAAGTGAGGAACAAACTGACAGTATAGAAGCATGTAATTCTCAGATATCATAATGAATGAGTAATTTACAGCTACTGGGAGGGGAACAACAGAACATAACATAACATTTATTGCGGCATTGCACCAATAAAAAATAAGAACATAACAGCAATATTACAGCAGATACATTGATATTGTTTAAAAGTTGAGTCATGTTAATTTAAAAGAATATATATAAATTAAAACGTTTCACGATTTGGATGGGAGGGGAACAAGATTGGTAGGACAGCAGCAGAAAATTCTTACTTTGTGTCAAAATGTAAGGGTTTCATAACTGAGGAATATTAATATGCTAAAATTCTCTTTGTAGTCATTGTAGTCTCTTTGTAGTCATTGTAGTCATGTAACATATACTAAAAACATTGCAATTCTATAACATCATCAAAGAGAGGGTGATGCTCACATAAAGAGTTAAATAGCAATCTGGCATACAGTCAGACTTAATCTGATCTATTGAGCTCACAGGTATTTCCTAGTACTGAACATCATCTGCATGCAATCACTTAGCCCTGTTGCTTTGCTGTGAAATAATTATTTGTACATACTAAAACACCCATATATGTTGCAGAATAATGATTAATTATGTGGATATTTCTTTTTGCAAGTGTGTATGACTTGGGAAGAACTATTGCCTGGATAGAACATGGGTGCTCAAATACCCACCAGTTTACCCATCACAAACAGGGAGTTCACCATTCACAAGCAGTTTGTGTCTGTTCCTTAGGTTGTTTTTCAAGTATTCAAATAATGTGGTACAATACAGGGGTAATCAACAGACTTTCCCAAGGGCACATACTCATGGAGTGCAATGGCAGTCCTACTCCCTCCACCCGACTTTTTGTCACTGCATGCTGTTCAGCAACCAATGGTGTGAATGAAGAAGAGTTGGTTTTTATATGCCAACTTTCTCTACCACTTAAGGCAGAATCAAACTGGCTTACAATAACCTTACCTTTCCCTCCTCACAACAGACACCCTGTGAGGTAGGTGAGGCTGAGAGTGTGTCTGGCCCAAGGTCACCCAGCTGGCTTCGTGTGTAGGATTAAGGAAACAAATCCAGTTCACCAGATTAGCCTCCACTGCTCATGTGGAGGAGTGGGGAATCAAACCCAGTTCTCCAGATCAGACTCCACCGCTCCAAACCACCGCTCTTAACCACCACACCACGCAGTGATCAAATCAATCAGAGTTTTTTGGAGGAGGGTAGGGATTTAATGAGACTTCCTTCCTTACATAGCTTGGTTTCTTGTACTTTCTCCTGAGGCCAAATGTAGGAAGCTGTGAACAAGGATGAGTCCTCCCCTATAAAGACAGAGACAGGGGTTTTCTGTTATGTTTGATCTCCAATGGCTGTTTTATACACAAAGGTTGCCCTATTCTGCATTCATACATCCAGGCCAGAGCTTTTGTCCATGAAAGGAGGAATCATTCCACAAAAGCCAAACAATCTTCAAACGAATTCAGTGCTTGTAACACCATTAGAGATATGGCCCTTTAACTTTTTATGACCTTAAAGTTATGCTGCCTTAATTACATACATAATGACTTGGATATGAACACTGCCATTTTGATTGAAAACAAGATGGAAGTCAATAAATAACTAGTACTGGCTCAACAACAAACTGTCACTTATCTGGAAGCCAGCTGTAAAACTGGGGAACCATCAAGCATTGGTTTAAAGTTGTAGTCATATATCTGCCCTTCATTACTTTGTATGCAAATTTTCACCCATACACAAATATGAATGGAAGGGAGTGTATATTTAACTATTCATGAAAATGCACATCTCATTGAGTGTAACAGATAATTGGTTCTTGTAGGTTATCCGGGCTGTGTAACCGTGGTCTTGGAATTTTCTTTCCTGACGTTTCGCCAGCAACTGTGGCAGGCATCTTCAGAGTAGTAACACTGAAGGACAGTGTCTCTCAGTGTCAAGGGTGTAGGAAGAGTAATATATAGTCAGAAAGGGGTTGGGTTTGAGCTGAGTATTGTCCTGCAAAAGTATTGTCCTGTAAGTATCAAGAGAAGCCATTGAAATTCATAAACATCAGCACAACTTTAACAGAAAAGAGGAGAGTTTAAGAATGAATAAGGCTTGGCTTCCTGCCCTGAAAAACCTCCAGACAAAGACAACATTCAACAATAGCCATACAGATTAGCTTTGGATTACACACATTAACAGATCACTTCAGGATACAATGGTTCCATATTAACATACCATACCCTCATTAGCACATTATCTTGATACTTACAGGACAATACTTTTGCAGGACAATACTCAGCTCAAACCCAACCCCTTTCTGACTATATATTACTCTTCCTACACCCTTGACACTGAGAGACACTGTCCTTCAGTGTTACTACTCTGAAGATGCCTGCCACAGTTGCTGGCGAAACGTCAGGAAAGAAAATTCCAAGACCACGGTTACACAGCCCGGATAACCTACAAGAACCAATGAACTCTGACCGTGAAAGCCTTCGACAATATTTTGTAACAGATAACTTTTCCATTTGTTTAGATGCACTTCAGATTTTACTCTAGTATACAGAGAGTACACGTTCCTAGAATCTTCATTTGGATATATGTCTACATCAACTGCATATACTAATCTGTTTTTGCTGGAACAGCATATATAACTTTGGAAGACAAAATTGGTTCTATTTCTTTTTACTGAACTATGGACAAGAAATTTCATTGGAAAATGGTGCGTGAAATTGCAATAGAGACAAATAGAGGTAAAGACCCACAAATGGAATTAAACAGGCCAAACCTTTATTAAAGGAACATGGCATCCACGCATTTGTTTAGACCCATATGGAATAGGTATCTCTAACCTAAGTAAAGTTCCAGGCATACTGATGAGGCCAGGCCATTCAAAATGTCTCATGATACCACACAGCTCAGCCTTGAGTTACTCTTGATTAACATGTCCTTTTCCGAAAGATATGGCTGTCAGGTAGGTTTTCATTGGCAATCTGTTGGTTGTACCATACATTCACTACCAAGGACAGCAGTCACACTCCAGCTGTGTGAGAGTCCTACTATTCATCATCTCATCCAAGGTAATATTCCCATCACCTTTTTAATCTGATCCTAATGGTTGTACTTTTTCCTATATCCATACTGTCTTCTGCCAAAGTTGTAACAAAAAGGTAAATCAGCAATTAACCAAATTCAACCAATAGTATACACTGTCTGCACCCAGAAGAAGGAACAACAAAAGGAAGGCAAAATAAAATAAAATAAACAAACCCTGCCAGCTACTAATCAATTCAGACTGACACAAATAATTCCTGGCCTCAGAGGCCCAGATTACTCCCCCAGTCATATAGGTGAGTGAAATGCACTACCACTCTGAAAAGCCAGGCAAGAACTAGTCTTTAGGGGTGTGCAATTCAAATTAAGAAATATTCAAAAGTACTGAATAATGCTATATTCAGAAAAGTTATGAATAGTTCCAAATCTGATTTTTTTAGTTCCAGATATTCAGAATAATTCTAAATATTACTCAGAGTCACATTGTCTCCTATAGAAAGCAGGCTAGGCTGCCTGTAAGAAGAGAAAAGTGAAATCTATTCATCAGACAGCTTGGCCCATCTTCTTGAGTAATGAAACTGCAACATTACTTAGATAGCCTTGCACCAAGGGTGATGGGGCAGAGAGCACAGTGTCCCCTTATTGATTTCACCAAGGGTGGATGTAATGGGGTAAGACCAAAGTCTGTGAGTGATGTGTGTTTCCACTTATGAAATCCTGAAGGAGGCACAGACACCAGAAGCTACTTTCACTTTGGTCCTTTCCAACTGAAAGGCGGGCATAGATGCTTATTCAGGTCCTCTGACTGTCCTTCTGTCCTCTGACTGTTTGCTGTAGCTACTGCTCTGCATGCCGAAACAATCTTCACTGTGTCCCTTTCTTAGCATCTCAACCTCCACTTGATTTCCTTTAATGTATATTAGGAATAAGTTAGGAGATTGTAGATTAATAGGGAAATTTTATATTTAATTTAGGAACCTTTGGGGACCCCATCAGGCAAAAGGTTTGCTAGATAGATATAAATTTAGATTATTTGGGGAGAACCTACCAGTAGTATGAAACATTGACATGACAGAGGATGCTGATTAGGGTTGTGCATATTGATATACTCAAACTGAAAATAAACCCAACATTAGCTGTTTTGGCAATATTCGGGATTTGGGTAGGCCAAATACCCAAATCTGGGAATCTGCCTGAAGCCAAATAGGCGATTCCCAAAAAGCTGAATAATTATTCGGGTTCGGCTATTTGCCTTTGCTCAGATGCATGGCTCTGTGCTTTCTCCCATTTTTGACTGGTTTTGTTAGGGCCCCATAGTTGGGGCCCTTTTGAGGTAGGGGTTCTGTAATTGGAGCCAACTTGGTCTGACAGCCATTCAGTGGGTTGATCTGAAATTATGCATCAAGCAAAAGGGTTATTTAAAAGGGGGGCTCACCCAGTCCTGTCCAGAGGGATATACCCTCCAACAAAAAAGAACAGACTTCGACAGCTGCTCACACCACCAGTCTTCCGAAGGAGACTTCCTCACCCACGCAGATGAGCAATCTCCTTCAGAACAGCCACCATGGTTGAGACTTCAGCTGACTCCCATATTAACCTCCCCCCCTGAAAACCTGCTCTCAAACTGAAGGTCGCCCTGAGTAGAGGATTTGTTTCCCTGCACCATGGCCATCTCTTGAAATCAGATTTTTGATTACTATAATAAAGGACGGTTCACAGGATGTCATATGCCACCAAAAGGAATGTTTATTTTTCTTGCATTTAAGCTATTTTCCTCAGTTCGGAAGCTAATTTTCATGGACATCATGCTATGTGCCCCAGAAATGAACTCAGCCCCCAGACTTTGAGGCACCACCAGCCTGGCAATCCTCGGCAATGCTGAACTTCTGAACCTGAAAACCGATGGACAGCTCAGCTTGCAAATGCCTGGAGGATGGGGGCAACCCCTTTGCTAGCACATAAAATTGGACCCTGTCCCAAAGTTCACCAAACTTTGGTGACCATCAAAGGAGAGTCGCTTGCACCCATGCTGCACATTTGGTGAGTCTACCTCCAAAAATACCCCCACAGGAGCTTCAGGGGGGGAAATTCCCATAGACTATAATGGACCTGATTTTTTTCGGTATCGATATTTTACTGGTGTGGGTATTCTGCTTATTCCAGGTTTACAGAAAAAAACAGGCCCAATAAACCCAAACACAAAATTTACAGATTATTATTATTATTATTATTATTGCACAACCCTAATGTTGGTGCATGGGGAAGGCTGAAGTAACACTGCCTGCATCCACTGCAGCACCCTCAGCCATTATTATGAACTCCCCAATTAAAATTTGTCACCCAGCCACCTTGTTCAGCACTGGCAACTATGAAAAAACAGCAGGCAGAAGTAGAGTATGTGTGTTCCAAGGAGGTGGCAGAAACACTGCTAGTTCAAGGTGGGACAGATGTGAGTAAACTTCAAGCATGTTTCTGTGTGGTTTGCAAAGAGCACCCGACATTCCCTTCCAAACCCATCCCATGGAGTACCATTAGTATCATATCAGATGAGAGCCTAGCAATTAGCCTCAAGGAAGGCTTTGCCTCCAGCCCCCGTTCTCAGAGAAGCACCCCTGTGTAAAGCAGCATTGTGGTTGGGGGAAACTCCCCTTCAACTACACACAAATCTGATGTGTGTGTGTGGGGGGGAGACTGGGGGGACTCAGGTGGGCACTGTTCCAGAAGCACATGAAACTGAGGCCCTGAAGCTGCAAGGGCCTCAAGTTGTCCCCAGCTGGTAGTGACAGGTCAGCAGTCCCTCTTGGGAACTGGTATGGGTCCCAAGGGGTCAATAGTCTGGAAGCACTTTTGCCAGTGTGCAGCATACGCTAGTTTGGCTGAGTACATGTACAGAAGTATAAACAAGAGCATCAGATATAAGAGATATCCATCCTCTGCCACGAAGATGACTGACCCAAGCATTTTCTCTGAGCTTAACCTATCTCATAGGGTTGTTGTTGGGATTGAGTGAGGGAGGAGAAAAAACATGTTTGGAAGAAGGTTGAGCTTTTAAAAAAATGCTAGATGGTAGATAGTATCTACAGAGTAAAGACTAAGTTTGGTGGTTGAAAGAAAACCTTTCATCATATTTTCAGGGGACTGTTTTATAAGGCTGTTTTGCTGCATGAATATCCAGTTGCATTGTTGTTTTATGTGTTAATAAGTGGCCGCATGTATTTTCCATCTATTTCTGTAAACATGAGCCATTCTGGTATTCGCTTTGCACGGCTAATTATGTTCTCACAGTTTCACAGTCTGACAGACAAAATCTGTTCATTTGGAAAACAGTTAATTATCTCATTCAAAAGGGACATTCATGAGTCCATTTGTAAGCTGCATCTATGGATTGACTGGCTCCAATATGATGAAGATTCCAGTGATGCTTCTTACAGCAGTGAATTTGTAGATGAGGTTAAGAGATTTCAAGTTTCTACAACCATTCCAATTTGTTAAAAGAGGCTTCCCACTCATACCTGGCTAGTTTTCTTTCTTTCTTTCTTTCTTTCTTTCTTTCTTTCTTTCTTTCTTTCTTTCTTTCTTTCTTTCTTTCTTTCTTTCTTCCTTTCTTCCTTCCTTCCTTCCTTCCTTCCTTCCTTCCTTCCTTCCTTCCTTCCTTCCTTCCTTCCTTCCTTCCTTTCTTTCTTTCTTTCTTTCTTTCTTTTTGGCAAAGTACAATAGGGTCTTTTTTGGAGACAACATCTCCTGGGGCATGATTTCCTGTGGGTCCCATTCTTCCATGCACCCTCCTCTTGTATTGTTTGCTCCTCCATTTGTTGAAATACCTTTCTCTCCTCCTCCTGTTGCCCCCTCAAGACTGGTTCACGAGTTCTATCCATGAACTCTTCACCTTCCCTTATGAAATGGAGTGTGGCTAAACATGCCTCAAGTCCCTGTATCTCCTCCTCCAGTAGGGTTACCAACTTACACTTGCTGCAAGTGTAATTGCTGTTACCCTCAGGTAAGAATACAAACATGCCACAGACATTGAATGACACTGCCTCAACTCCCTCACTAGCCACACTGCTGCGATCCATTTCTGAAGTGGTTCCATTTTTTCCTGCACTTCCCTGATAAGTCCCCTGACAAACTGCCTTTCAAGATTCCCCAGCAGAAGATGGGGCCAGCAGTCAGCCCAGGAAGAGCAGGCCCTAATCAAGCAGAAATAGCTGCTGCAAGGAAAGCAACTCGAATGACCGAGTCACGCATTGTGGACTTACCCGGGCCAGGCTGCAGAGGGAAAGAGAGGGGTGTGTCTGCGGGGAGGGCAGGGGGAGTCACTCTTGCCGCCATCTCGTGAGCGCCCGCTCGCTTCCCGTGGCGTCCCGTGATTTGGCGCCGGCACGGGATGATGAAATCGGGGGCAGCGACAGGAGATTGTTCCCTTGCCCCTCCCCACGTCCTTTTTAAGAACACGCCGCTTGACCGCCAGGCTGTTGGCATTCGGGTGGCACGGAGAGTGGAGCATGGAAAGTGGAGTGGGGTTTGGATCCTGATTGGAGCTTGGACCACATGGCTAGAGCGGTTTGTTTGCGGCCACTTTGGCACTAGGCTTCGTGGCGGCTATCCACACGATTCTTTTGGGCATCAGTTGTTGGGCGGCGGGGAGCTTTCCTCATGGTGCGTAGGACTGGGGGCCCCCTGCAATTTGAGGAGCGGCGCCTGCGATGGACTGAACGCAAAGCACAGGACGTATCCTTCCTGGTGCTTCTGTGTGTTTACCAGGGCCCCGGGGGAATTTCTGTTTTATAGCGGCTTTACAGCGGCCGCGGCGCGTGCGTCCACCCACCTTTCAAGGGCAATAAAATTTGAAATTTATAGATAAAATAGGAAAAGAGGACGTGGGGGGAAGGAGTAGGGGATGGTAGCAGGCGACCGGATTTGAGAATAACCTACAGCTGGTTGCTTCTGTAGCTCGGCCAGGACGCGGGCAGTTGCTTTGCTGCCACGGGCATTTCTTTGGTCTGGCTTTTTGGGGATTTTATTGCACTGGGGTTGTTTCAATTCTACGTTATGACTGATTCAATTTTCTGCCCCTTGGGTCTCTTCCCTGGTGAGGTTTTTTCTGCAGTTGCTGGTGGTGAATTTAATTCTACCTGGTTTTAATTCCTTCTCCATTGTTGTTGATTTAATTTTGTTGTCCCTCTTCCTCATTGGCATTATAGAATTAATTTAGGGCAGGCATATTGTGCTTAATTGGCATCATAAGTGGAAGTAATTAATTCTGATTTGATTGATTGATTCATTAGATACAATAATAATAAAAAAATATAAATACTGTGGAAGTAATTAATTCAGAATTGACTGATTGATTGATTGAAAACAACAACAATAAGATTAAAATATATATAGTAATTAATTATATATACACAATTTTAAGTTCGTGGCAGAGCATTGTGATGAATTATTTGCCTGTGCCCCCCCTCTTTTCTGGAACATTGTTACAAGTTACAAGGATGCCTCCTAAGAGGGCCCAGGCACCCAAGCGTAATGCTGAAGTTTCTCCAGATTCCCCGCAGTCTGATAAACATTGAGACTTTTTTATCATAGTGTAAATTATTATGCATGGATTTTAATTGGTCAATCATGTATAAGACCTATATAATGTTTATAATTAATTCTTAGCTGTTTACATGTTTTGGATTACTTTATATTCCTCCTAAACTTAATATTTTATTTTCTGTACATGTGATGGATATTTTGACTGGTCTTGGACCGTTTCAATAAACTGACTGACTGATGTTTCTGTGGGGAAGGGCAAATCAAAAAGGGCAAAGCCTCTGGCAGCCAAGGCTTCTGCCAAGCTGCCACAGCAAGCTGCAGACTTGAGGGAAAAGGGGCCTGTATCTCAGGCCTGTGACCCCAAGGGGGTGCCATCTGGTCACCGGCGTGCCTCAGATGTTTTGATTGGATTAACTAATAAGGTAGCCCACTTAGTAGAGAGGTTGGACAGATTAGAGTCTCCTCAGGTGGGGACTTTGCCCACGGTGTCGGGTGTGGCGGAAGCCCCCTCTATGAGCACTGGGGTGTCTGGGGCCCACGCTGGGCAGAGGACTCTTCTTCCAGCTCATCTGAGAGTGCAGTGAGCCAGGAAATTGTGACGGTCGGAGCTAAGAAAAAACAAGGGCAGAGTTGTCGCGGAGCACGATGGACCAAAGACCAGGCCACGGACGAGTCCTTGTCGGGTGAGTCTTCCTCTGATGAGGAGTCATCTCATATTGGGGGGCATTATTGGTTAACAGCGGGGCGGGTACCGGGGCTGCCGAGCTGGGTTACCAGGAGACGTAAGATGGCACAGACAGATCCCCCTGAGGGCGCATGGGCTTTGGCTGGAAAATCTGGCTTGGGTCAGCCGTCACCTGCCTATTTAGATTCAGAGGACCCACCAGGCATTCATCTAGCCAGAAAGGTTCGTGAATGGATCCTGGATGGATACTAAATTAATGTATTCTCATTGCTAAAAGATTATTCTGATGACAGAAAGGACGGGCCTCGTCCCAGTAAAAAAAAGAGGGGAAGGCTGAAGTCGCTGAGCGTAATTTTTTCAACTGGATGGCGGGATACAATGTATTTATGCATGTCATGCAGGCAGTGTTCCCTGAGCGGGGTTGGCATTTGTCGAACCACTTGGCCAATGTATTGAGTGCCAGAGATTTAGCAGGCAAAACAGTGGCCATGGACTATGACGAAGCATTTAGAAAAAGGGCTTCCAATAGTGCACATACGAGGTAGGATCTTATTAATGATTATTATTAACTGTGGTTCTGCTGGGTCAGCCTTAAGATGAAAGATTGGTCTGAAGATCACAGGCCTAACAAGGCTGCCTTCAAAGGGGACTCCAGCAGGTGGGTTTGTTGGGAGTATAATCAAGGGAGGTGTCGCCGGGCTCTCTGTAAATATGAGCACAACTGTGACAGTTATTTTGGGCCTCACCCAAGGCTGTCCTGTACAAGGGAGCGCAATAACCAGCAACCCTTTCACAGGAACCGCCCCCTTCAAGGTAACGGCAGGAAGGAGGGTGGAGCCGGTGCCACCTCAGCTGATAGCGCCAACGCCAGTAAATAGTTTCTGTGAGCCTAGCGAGCCCCTGTTG
Organism: Euleptes europaea; assembly: GCF_029931775.1. Lineage (NCBI taxonomy): Eukaryota > Metazoa > Chordata > Lepidosauria > Squamata > Sphaerodactylidae > Euleptes > Euleptes europaea. The sequence goes on from NW_026612049.1 coordinate 3,033,394, forward strand.
CTGTGCCCAACACCGGTGCGTTTTGAACCTTTAAGTAACTTGCTCACATTATATCCGAATCGTGCCGCTGCTATTTTTTTGTGGGAAGGGTTTTCTTTGGGTTTCAGGATCCCCTTCCACGGCCCTCGCACTGCCTTTGAAGCGCCTAATTTGTGCTCTCCTCAGGACCTGCAGGGGGCGGTCGCTGCCAAAGTCAAAAAGGAGTGCATGGCCGGCAGGGTCACCGGCCCCTTCTGGGCTCCTCCATTCCCCAATGTCAGGGTGTCACCGATAGGTGTGGTGCCTAAAAAGACCCCTGGTGAATATCGGTTGATCCACCACTTATCGTACCCTAGAGGCACCTTGGTAAATGATGCCATACCTCCTGAATTCTGCTCAGTGTGGTACACTTCATTTGATCACGTGGTGGGAATAGTCAAGTCATGTGGCAAGGGGGTCCTTATGGCAAAATGCGATATCAAGTCTGCCTTCTGGCTCCTGCCAGTGAACCCACTGGACCATTGTTTGCTGGGTTTTAAGCTTAATGGGGCTTGGTACATGGATAAGGCCATGCCGATGGGCTGCTCAGTGTCCTGTGCGGCCTTTGAGACTTTTAGCACCTTCCTCGAATGGGCCTTTAAGGTACAGGCAGGATCCCCCCGGGTCACCCATTACCTGGATGATTTCCTCTTTGCAGACCCTCCTGATAGCTCTGCTTGCGCAGACTACTTGTGTGCATTCAGGGAACTCGCTGAGGAATTAGGAGTTCCCCTATCTCTGGAAAAGACCGAGGGCCCCTCCACCAAATTGGTTTATTTGGGGATCCTCCTTGATTCCGTGGCCGGGACCTCCATCCTCCCGGAGGAGAAATTGGCTGCTCTTCAGGCTCTGATTTCCTTAGTGCTGGCCAGGAGAAAATGCACTCTGAAGGAGATCCAGGTCCTGTTGGGGCATCTTAATTTTGCTGGTAGGGTGGTTCACCCAGGCCGGGCCTTTTGTGCCAGGCTCGCCAGGGCCACAGCAGGGGCTAGGTCCCCCCACCATCGGATTAGGGTCACCAAAGGCATCAAGGCTGACCTATTGTTGTGGCAATCATTTCTGGCTACATACAATGGGATTTCCCTATGACAGTCTCCCAGGGATGTTAGTCCTGCTCTGCAAGTTCACTCTGATGCAGCCAGCAGCATAGGTTTTTGGGTTTACTTCAAAGGGTGTTGGTGTGCACAAAGATGGCCACTCTCCTGGGCCACATCGGGGATCTTAAGGGACTTAACTTTCCTGGAACTTTTCCCAATTTTGGTAGCGGTGGTCATCTGGGGTCCATCCCTCTCTAATTCGCTCTGAGTGGGTTATGTGCCTGGTGCGCAGGTTTGTCCTAACCTGTCTCACGCATAACATTTCTTTTACAGTCAAGCACATTCCAGGCGTTAATAATGAAATTGCAGATGCTTTATCTCGTTTTCAGGATTTGAGGTTCCAAACGTTAGCTCCAGGGGCGAACTCTCACCCGGACACTTTCCCGACCGATCTGTGGAAAGTTGGAGAAACTTAATTTTGCAGGGAATATTTAATTCCATCGCCTCATCCTCACTGTGTTCCTATTCACGGGTCTTGGACAAGGTACTGGCTTTTGACAGGAGTTTGGGTGGCAGAGGGGCCTTGCCTCTGGGACAAGAGGTGATTCTTAGATATTTGGCAGACATGAGGCTATGAGGCCTGGCACCAAAAATGATGTCCCTCCACATGGCCGCCATTTCCTTCTTTAGTAAGGCATATGGCTATGAGGATCCCTGCTGAGTTTTTTCCATAACTTGGGCAATTAAGGGGTGGAAGAGGATCTCCCCCCGTCCTCCTGATGCCAGGCGACCTATAATGTTCTATGTCAGACTTAGGAAGTCCAAAACCGATCAGTCCGGACGTGGGGCAACCGTAGTTCTCCATGCTGTGGCTGGTGAGCGGTTGTGCCCTATGTCCACACTGAGGGCATACCTGCGGGGGTGACCTCTTTCTGCTCGTCCCCTGCTTCTACATGCAGACGGGGCTTTCCTGATGAGGTACCAGTTCATGGCAGTCATACATTCCTGTCTTAGGGTGGCAGGTCTGCCGCCTAAGGAATTTGGGACACACTCCTTCAGGATCAGGGCGGCCTCCTATGCAGCGGGCTGTGGGTTGTCCCATGAAACCATACCCACAATTGGTCATTGGAAGTCAGGGGCCTTCCAGACCTACATCCATTAGTGACCATCATGTGAGTGGTCCTGGCAATGCTTGTTATCTTTTCTGTTCTAGGACGCCGGAAGTCTGTTTGGATATTGGGACACAGCATTGTGCACTGGGCCGGGAGCTATGTGAGATCATCGGAATGGGGCAGAGTGCTGGGCTTGCAGAAGTTGATGACCATGAGATGGATCGGCCACCAGGGAATGCGCTGGGATTCCTTCTTGTCTACCGTTACGAAGAACGTAGAGCTGTTTGGCATTCCTGAGGAACTAGTTATCCAATTGAGGTAGAACGATCTGCCGGCCTTGAAGGGTTTGGACTTATGATCTACAATTGTACAGGATCTTGAAATTTTGCATTCAGAGATGCTGGGCATCCGGCTGTTTTGGTCCGAACTGTTGGAGCGGTGAGCGTGGCATGATACAGATGTGCCAGACAGAGTGGACTTTGCCAGGAAGAAAGTGTGCCATGTAGTTGGTCATTTCGTAAAGTCAATTGGGGGCATGGTAATCCACCACCCGGACATTTGATTCAGACAGTCCATGCTTTATCACCCTGATGGTGTGCATTTGTCCGACTAGGGTCAGCACCTGTGGCTGCACGATATCAGGAGCTCTCTCCTTTGTTGGTCGCAACAGTAGGAGTGTTGGCGGGAGCAGGGCAGCAGCCCTGCTCTTTGGTGGTTTTTGCAGGGGTCTGATCCAAGCTGGGAAGATGTGCCTTTCCTTCCCATTTGTGGGGACTTGGGATGGAGTACAGCATTGTTGCCCAGCTTGGGGTTTTGCTTTGGGTGCTCCAGTCCTGGTGGCACAAAAGCTCTACTCCGTGTGCTGTCCTAACATGCGGTTTGGGCCATTCATCAATGCTTTCGATATTGAGCGACAGGGTGGTCACCCAAAGTTTGGATCTGCCCCCATGGTTTTTTCCACCAGGTGCTCCATCTGTTGTAATCAATAAAGCTGTGGCCATTTATTTCCCAAGTTCAGTTGTTTGTGTGTTTATTGGGATTCTCCCCCCTTTCTTGTGGAGCCGTTCGCCCGTGGGGTCACAAGGAATGTGACTTGAATGACCGAGTTGAGCATTGTGGACTTACCCAGGCCCAGCAGCAGAGGGAAAGTGAGGGGTGTGTCTGCGGGGAGCGCTAGGGGCGGCCGCTCTCGCTGCCGTCTCACGAGTGCCTGCTTGCTTCCGGTGGCGCCCCGTGATTGGGCGCCAGCGCGGGACGATGACATCGGGGGCAGCGACGGGAGCTTGTTCCCTCGCCCCTCCCCACATTCTATTAGACAGCGCGCTGCCCAGCAGCCAGCCTGTTGGCGTTTGGGCAACACAGAGACCCACCCACCCTCCCTTTGTTGTATGTTGTTTTAATCCTTTTTGTCACAGCTGTGGGCGGTTTTTGCATGGGGTCTGATCCAAGCTGGGAAGAGGTGCCTTTCCTTCCCATTTGTGGGGACCCCCATAAGGGGTCTTGGGATGGAGTGCAGCATTGTTGCCCAGCTTGGGGGTTTGCTTTGGGTGCTCTAGTCCCAGGTGGCTCTGGCTTCACATAGAGATGCCTGTCCTGGTGGGGCCGTCCCCACATGCTGTCCTAACATGCGGTTTGGGCCATTCATCGATGCTTTCGATATTGGGCGACAGGGTGGTCACCCGAACGTAGGATCCGCCCCCATGGTTTTTTCTGCCAATTGCTCCATCTGTTGTAATCAATAAAGCTGTGGCCATTTATTTCCCAAGTTCAGTTGTTTGTGTGTTTATTGGGTTCTCCCCCCTTTCCCGTGGAGCCATTCTCCCATGGGGAAACAATCACCTTTCTCAATTAGGCACACTCAGCAGTCCAGTAGCTCTCTTTCCCAGCCCTACTCAGAGCCCAACTAATTGTGGTCTTCCTCTGGCAAGGAGGAGCCTAACTCAATTAAAGGCTCACCCAGCAGAAGGCAGGGCCAGTAGTCAGCCCAGGCAGAGCAGCTGCTGTAATCACCTTCCTCAATTAGGCACACTCAGCAGTCCAGAAGCTCTCTTTCCCAGTCCTACTCAGAGGCCAGCTAACTGTGGTCTACCTCTTTGTGAGAAAATACCCCCAAAGAAGGTGGAGCAAACTCTCTGTGCTCTGTTGTCCACAATATTGTGATCTAATAAAATCCAGCTTTTTAAAATCAGAGTCACTGCCCTCCTTTCCCCAAGTTGTTTTATAGTATCTGTTGAGCATCCTAGCTGATTAGCCCTTTTATCTACCATTTGTTTCCACGGTGACTTATGATTATCATTCCCAAGACATTGCACATTGAAGTTGGGGCTTGTATTTAGCACCAATCTTACCCAGTACTTAAAAGTAGAGTGCCAGGCTCTCATTTCGAGATAATTCATTGCCAACTCAGCTTGTATTGCTATATTGGCAACACATTTGGGTAAATCCGTGACCTGTCTTAAGAATTTATACAGAGAAATTTTAATAGAACAATTCATTCCATTAATCCAAACCCATATAGTAGTGGAAGGACTACCTTCACTTCAAATATTTTTTATAACTGCTGGTATGAACTGCCCTCCTCATCTGAAATAAAACTTAACAATTGCATTAATTAATCCATCTACTTTACTTTTATCCATTTTTATACGTTCAATCTGGCATGAAACAAAATGTCCAAATAGACAAAATTGTCCAAATGTTCAATCTCATGGCCTTTCACCTTCCAAAACAAGTCGTGGTATCTTTTCTTCTGACTAAACACTACAGCCTTAGTCTTCTGGGCATTTATGATCAAAAGCTCATTTTCAAAGTATTCCTCTAAACCAGAGATTAATTTGTGCAACCCATTTGCTGTCCACAGCAAAAGTGCCATATCATCTGCATACAACAGAACTGAAATCTTATTATCGGCCTATATGGGATGATGTTGAGAACTAATTGTTTGTAGTCGAGCTGGTAAATATCTTATATGTAATATAAATAATAAAGGAGCAAGGGGACAACCTTGTCTTCATGGAATCTCTCCAGACAGTCCCCCCCATTCCTACATCTAAACCAGGCTGTAGGCCATTCATACAGCTTAATGATCAGCCACAGTAGACACCAGTTGATATGTTTGCGATAATTTTTCCCAAAGACACGGGCAGGATACCATAGCAAATGCCCCTTGCAAATCGATAAAGGCAACAAATAAACTTCCATGACTCCCTGAAGCACATTTATATATTAAATGGGAGAGTATTAGACACCAGTCAGTTGTTGAATGGCCCTTCCAAAAACCAACCTATAGCTCAATATCTCTTTTAAATGTGGATTATAAATTATTTGTTTCCATCTACACCAAAAGAATGCAAAGATGCATCGCCAGATTGGTGCACCCCGACCAGACAGGATTCATTCCTAAGAGACATATGAAGGACAATGTGAGACTGGTCCTTAGTGCCATCAAATATATTAAATCCAAATCATTGAAGGCTACTTTGATATTCTTAGATGCTGAAAAAGCTTTTGATAATGTCTCCCGGAAATTTATCTCTGAAACTTTGAAACAAATGAACTGTGGGGACACATTTCACAATGTTTTCAATACTATTTGTTCCAACCAAAAAGCACGACTTCTGATCAATGGAAGCTTAGCTGAAGAATTCGTTATTGCGAAGGGCACAAGGCAAGGCTGTCCTCAGTCGCCGTTGTTATTTGATCTGGCAATGGAAGTTTTGGCAAACTATATAAGACCCCCTCACCTCTGCAGGAGTATATCGTATACCTTGCAGTTATGGACAAGTTTACATAGGGACTACACAACGCAGCATACAAACAAGGATAAAAGAACATGAAAGATACTGCAGACTTGGCCAACCTGAGAAATCAGCAGTGGCTGAACATGGACTGACCCAAACAGGACACAGGGTCTTATTCCAAGACACTGAAATACTGGACAATTCTACCAACTATTTTGTGAGATTGCACAGAGAAGCCATTGAGATTCATAAACATCAGCACAACTTTAACAGAAAAGAAGAAAGTTTAAGAATGAATAAGGCTTGGCTTCCTGTCCTGAAAACCTCCAGACTAACAAAGACTACAGTCCACAATAGCCATGTGGATTAGTCTTGGATTCCACATGTTAACAGATCACTTCAGGATACAATGGTTCCACATTAACATACCACACCCTCATTAGCACATTATCTTGATACTTACAGAACAAAGATTAGCACATTACCTTTAATACTTTGCAGGACAATGACTCACCTCAAACCCAACCCCCTTCTGACTATATATTACTCTTCCTACACACTTGACACTGAGAGACACTGTCCTTCAGTGTTACTCCTCTGAAGATACCTGCCATTCACTTTATCTTTTTCATACCATAGATATGCATGCCATCCAAAACATAAATTAAATCCTTCCATTTCCAATAGTTTAGGATTCTCTAAAAAAAATCCAATTTTTTAACCACACAAAACAAGATGCTTCATAATACATTCTTAAATCTGGTAATCATAACCCTCCAGTCTCTCTTAATTCAATTAAATTATTATATGCAATTCTATGCCTTTCTTTACCCCATCAAAAATTTAAAACATCTTTCTTCCAACTTTTAAATATTTGTACTCCTTTTAGGATTGGTAAGTTTTAAAACAAAAAAAGCATCTTAGGTAATACCATCATTTTAACCACTGAAATTCTACCCCATAATGATAAGGGTAATTTTTCCCAATTTTTAAGATCTATAACAATTTGTTGCCATAACTTGCTATAGTTATTTTGAAACAAATTAAGATTATTTGTGGTTAACCATATACCCAAATATTTTATTTTGTGTTCAATATTAAAACCTGTCTTTTTAGATAATTCTTGCTGTTGTGATAGATAGAATTTTATTCTCATATTATTAGATTTGATTTATTCCAAATATGGAAAAAATATAAAAGGTTCGTGGAAAATAAAATCCCAGGATGGGTCAATCCAGTAGAAGCTTTTATGAAGAGAGGCATACAATTAAATTTGGATATGGATATTTATAGAGAAATTATGGATTGTAAGGAAGAGGAATGGTTTTTAAAGAGTAGAGAAGAACTTAAAATTTGGGGAAATCTCTGGAAAAAAGAGTATAGATTTACAATTACTAATGAAATTAGAGAGAATTTATATAAAATGTTCTATAGATGGTACATAACTGTAATCTATCATGGGAATCAGGCTCAGCCTGGTATCCAATGGTGCCTTTCTGATATATATGTTTCAACCTGCCCGCTTCCCCCCAGTTGAGTCCTCGTACCTTTTCCTGTAAGTTGCTGCTATACACCTTATGCTTCCTAAATAAACTGCTTCTGTTTTAGTTAATGAGTTATAGAGATAAATGTTTATATCTTTATATTACTGTTATGAATAACTTCATAAACTGTTAAGACACTTCTCCGGAAGTCTGGTGATGGGTCACTGTTTTAGGTGGCTGGTGGGTTTTAAGGGTACTTTAAATTGTGTAATCTTTTAGTATACTATGTAGTCAAAATATTCTGTATGTACTCTTTTGTTTTTTCTGTTTTTAATTATTTGTTTGTTTTGTTTTATATTATAATTTTTTTTAAAAAAAGATGCCTGCCACAGCTGCTGGCGAAACGTCAGGAAAGAAAATACCAAGACCACGGTTACACAGCCCGGATAACCTACAAGAACCAATATATAAGGAGGGATCCTAATATCAAAGGAATGAAGTATAAGAACAAAGAACACAAAATCAAAAGTTATACTGATGACGTAGAATTAATTTGTCAAGATCCAGGGGATACAGTACCTAATATACAATTTCAATCTCGATGGTAAAAATGAAAGTACTTCCAAAACTAAACTTTTTATTTCAGTTCTTACTTATAACCTTAAATGAAAAAGTGACTGAAGGTTGGCAAAGAAAAATAAATCAATTTGTATGGAACGGGGGGAAAAACCCAGAGTCCGATTTCAAATGCTCCAAGATGACAAGAAAAGAGGTGGGTTAGGGCTGCCTAATCTCAAGTTATATTATTGAGCCTCTTGCCTGGCCTGGCCTGCTGAGTGGATAAAATTTCCGAAAAACAGGAACACCATTTTAGAAAAAGCAGATCTTTCTCTCGGGTTTCACAATGCGTTATGGACCCCCAAAACAGTGAGGAACTTAAGACAAACATCTGAAGACTGTGATATTAAACCAGCATTATTAAAAGTATGGGACAGTTACAAAAAAAGAATCAGTCCTTCACCACTACCAATAATGTCACCACTTGAGGCATACCATGAAGATCTTGCTTGGAAGAATGATCCTCTCCTCACATATCAGGATATGGTAGATAAAGATGGAGAAATTAAGAAAGATATTAGAAATCTAAACTGGCTAACATATCTTCAACTGAGCTCCAAGCTTAAAGAAGACTGTCTGAAATCGGGTATGATGAGGTTATTAACAAAATTTGAAACAATAATAACAAAGAGCAATGATCATCAGCTTGAAAAGATTTACAAACTGCTGTTAAGATATGATACAGAAATGGAACAAGTAAAGATAAATATGATTAAATGGATGCAGAATTTCAGAGAAATGGTAACAATGGAAACATGGGGAAAATTATGTACTACAGACCTGAAGTTTACTGTTAGCCAAGAAGTCAAAGACAATTGGTATAAAACATTTTATAGATGGTATCTCACTCCCAACACAATTCAGAAGATGAGGGAGCATGCTGGAAATGTCAAGAGACAGACGGTTCTTATTTTCACATGTGGTGGACCTGCCAGCAGCTGCCATTCTTTTGGAAAAAGATCCATAATGAAGTACAAAACATGTTTCAGCTAAAATTTAACTTGAACCCCAAAAGTTTCTTGCTTGGTATAATGCCATTGGAACTGTCCTGACAACTAAAAGATGTATTCAAATATGCTACAACAGCGGCAAGAGTCATTCTCGCAAGAAAGTGGAGACAACCAGCTTTGCCAGATGTAGAAGACTGGAAAGATAAAATGATGGAGTACGCCATAATGTCCAAAATGACTCATATGATGAATACAACTGATGAGGAGACTCTTGAACAGTTTAGTGAAAAATGGAAATTGTTTTATAGATACATAGACTCTAGTAGCTGAAAATTTATTATATTGATAGCAGTAGAAGAAAAGGTGTTAACACTGGTTAAAGTACAGTAAAGTCATTTTCTAGCAGAAAAATTAGAAGATAATACTATTAGACATATTATTTGTTTAACTGGAGAAACAGATGCAATTTCTTATGCTGAAACGTTCCTTTTCATATATACTTTATTTGTAGACGGTCCTATATCCCCCTTTTCCTTTTTTCCCTCCTGTATCCCCCTTTTTGAATAAATAAAATGTCTGTTTGTTTTTTAAAACCAGCCTGCTCTGGGCCCAAGTTGTCATGTTCTATAACCCAATCTAACAACTTCCCATGTAAGTATAATGCATACATTTTTGCCACAATTGAGATCAGGCTAATTGGGCAGTATGAGGAGGTACCTCTCCTATTACCTATCTTAAAGATTGGTGCAATTATGGACTTGGCCCAGCTGGCTGAATCTGGAGTCAGGATGGATTTGCCAAAATGAAAGGCAGCCATGGGTACACTGCCTAGCGTAGCCAGCCTTCAATTAAAATTATCATACTTAATCCAAGATCAGAGGAGCATGCCTAATATATTAGGTGCTGAGGAACACAGGCAGGATAATGCTGCTGCAGTCGTCTTGTTTGTGGGCTTCCTAGGGACACCTGGTTGGCCACTGTGGGAACAGACTGCTGGACTTATGGGCCTTGGTCTGATCCAGTATGGCTTTTCTTGTGTTAGTATGTTCTTAATTGATTACATAGATCAGCAGTTTTAAATAAACTAGTTAAATCCAAGCTGTAGCCTCATGTCTTCATTGGGTACAGGGGCAAAGAAACTTATTCTACAGGATTTTGAAAGTAATGCTCTAGCATCTTTCATCAGTTAGATCCCCCAGCTGCAGCAATTGTACCAAAAAGACACAGCAAGCTGTGCTTTCTTTGAAAAATGGATAGTAATCACCATTAAAACCTTCTGGAACAAGTATTGCACTTATATGTACGTGTTAAATTCCCATTGAGAGAGATGTACTTGGGAAGAATGTGTGTCTTGCTTTTATGTCTAAAATGTGTTATAGACAAACTGTTAGTTCTGGGGCTCTAGTTGCAAGTGTGACTACCACTGAATCCAAAAAGAATATGGATAGCTTTAATATTTTGTTTGAAAAAGTAGAAGCTATAAAATATAGAATTATTTAATGAAAAAGTTCTGAAGTTTTGAGACAATCTTTCCCAAAAATGAAGACAATTTTATAGCACTTTCAGGTTATGTTTTCTAAAGAGAAAACCAGAATGGGAAGTAATGAAAAGCTGTTGTGGGAAAATACATTACTAGCATTGCAATTCTATGTAGACATTCTAAGCTCATAGAACTAAGTGGATTTAGACTGGAGGAATTCTCCATAAGATTGCACTGCAAATGTCTCAGGTTCAGAGATAAACTCTTCTCTAGAGGCAACTCAACTTAGTTCTGTCAAAATGTAGAGGGAAAAAGGAGCCGTATTTTACAAGCAAAACTCATCTATGATTAAATTAAACTGAGTTGCACCTGAACAAGTTGCACCTGAACTTACAACAATTTCAACTATGGGAGTTCATTTCAACAAACTGTTTCCTAGCATTTCACAAGGTTCTTCGTATTGATGCTGCCCTCTGCTTTTCCTTCTTGGTGTGCCTTGAAGGGGGTATAAATCCAGTGCACAACAGATCTTTGGGATTTGCACACATATGCCAGAAAAATAGCTGGATCACATCTGTCTTTGCCATGTCAGACCCAGGACATAAAACCTTAGATCCTAAGCAGTGCAAACAGAGCTGTGCTGCAGAAATAACTTTCCAGTCTTCAAGAACTCTTGAAAATGTGGGTCAGGACACTCCCAGGAACACCATGGGAGTCAAGTGGGGGGCTGAACTTTGCCTGCTGCTGTTCAACAAGCAGAAACAAACTAGCACAGACAGAAAGCGAGTTTAGAATCCAAGCCTGTCTCTGTTGTACAATGGTATATATTGCACCAATGCAACTAGAGGCAGAAAAGTACAACCCAATATATGCTCAGCTCCTTGTTGCAGATCTGAAGATTAAGCAATGAAATGCTTCTCTTCAAGAATATCTTGTAACTTCAATTATAACTGTTTGTTCTTACATCTATGCACCATAATTATTCTCTTTCCAGTAGTAACTGAAGTGGATTTAACACAACTAGAAGCAATACACGAAGGGTGAGTCCTAGCGCAGTGTCTGTTACACTTGTTAGTAATTAATTGTACTGAACGTTTAAATGGTCCCATTATTATATGTTAAATACAGTTTAGCTACCACTAACTATTCCTATGAGAAGGACAAATGGGAGAAGCCTAAAGAGGCCAGAGTGGTTCCATAAACAGCTTTTTAAAGATTTGAGAAATAAAAAAGACTCATTTAGGAAGTGGAAGGAGGGCCTTATAACCAAAGAGGAATAAAAGAACTGACCCCTCCCCCCAGGTTACTCGGTCTTTCACCAGTCCTGGAGGTCAGGCTGTGGGGGAGGGGTGGCTATGTTGGTCTGGGAGGCTGTCTCCTTTAGGGCCCTTCCCAACCCAGAGATTCCAGGTATTGAATGTGTTGGCCTAGTGTGGGAAGCTCAGGAGTGCTTAGCCATCTGTTTGGTGTATTGGCCGCCTAATGCACCAGCAGATACCCTGTCGAGCTTGATTAGAGGTAGTGGCAAGCTGGGCCTTGAGGTTCCCAAGGCTGATAGATCTGGGAGATTTCAACATCCATGCTGACGCCACATCGTTTTTGCATGCCTCGGACCTGGTGTCGTCCATGGCAGCAGTGGGGCTCTCCCAATTTTTTTGGGGGGGTCCTACACATCAAGCAGGCCTGGATTTAATTTTTGGTGCTGGGATAGGTGTGGATCTGATGCCCAGCGAGGAGGTTCCATGGTCAGATCACAAAGTCCTGAAGGCCCGGATCGACTTTCCACCCCCACCCGGTTTGGGCAGCGAGCTGATTTATGCTCGCCTGTGGAGACTCATGGCTCCTGTAGGATTCCACAGGGCTCTGCGGGATCCTATTGCCCCGGTGATTCCCTCGATGTGCTTGTTGGAGACGGACATGACTGGCTCTCCACTGCTATCAATGAAATTGCACCCCGGCGCCCTCTTCGCCCCCGCCGAAACCGAGCCTCGTGGTATACCGAGGGGCTCCAAGTCATGAAGCGGGAGCTGATACGGCTAGAGCGAGTGTGGCGGTGAACTCATGACGAAGCTACAAGAGCATCTTATAGGACATTTATGAAAGCCTATGAGGTGGCAATGCTAAAAAGTTCTATGCTGCTGAAATTGTGTCTGCTAGCTCTCGCTTGGCACAATTGTTTAGAGTGATTTGATCTTTAACGTCCCTTGATGGACGGTCAAATGTAGGTACAAATTCGACACATAGCTGTGAGGCATTTATGAGCTATTTTACGGATAAGTGAACTAGAGGTCCCTTGCCCATCTTCTGGTCTGATTTTGGACCACTTCAGCCGGCTTTCAGAAGCTGATGTCGACAGGACCCTGTTGGCTGTGAGGCCTACCACTTGCCTCCTAGACCCGTGCCCATCTTGGCTGGTTAAGGCCAGTCTGGATGCGGTGTGGGCACCTCTGGGAGAGATCATCAATAGGTCCCTTCATTCAGGGACATTCCCAGAGGACTTAAAGGAGACAGTGGTAAGACCGCTTTTAAAGAAAACATCCTTAGACCCGAATGATCTTGCTAACTACCACCCAGTATCGAATCTTCCATACCTGGGTAAGGTAGTTGAGAGAGCAGTCACCAAGCAGCTACAGCGATTTCTGGATGGGTCATCGGCTCTGGATCCCTTCCAGTCTGGCTTCCGACCCGGCCATAGGACAGAGATGTAGAAAAAGTTGAGATTTGTTAAGCAGAGGTATTTTGAACAAGCTAATAAGTCTGGGAGACATCTGCGAACATACTCAAAAAGGAATCTGAGATGAGAAGGATTTGGGTTGTACACAAAAATAATGTTTTTTAACAAAGAAGAAGATATTCAAGAGGTATTTAAATCTTTTTATTCAGAACTATACAAGAAGAATGATTCTTCGCAAACAAACGTTGATTCATATATAGATTCTGCAAAATTGAAAATGTTACAGAAGAGGATCGCCAGATTCCTAATCAAAGAGTTTCTATGCAAGAGTTAACTGAGGCTTTCAAAAAATTAAAAATGGATAAAGTCCCAGGCCTGGATGGACTGACAGCCAGTTATTATAAGGCTTTTGATCATCTGTTGATGCCCTAATTATAAAAAGTGTTTAATGATCTTCTAGAAGATGGGAAAATGCCAAATTCATGGGAGGAAGCTCATATAACCCTAGTTCCAAAAGAGGATCAAGATGGCCACTATCCTCAATCATACAGATCAATTTCGCTATTAAATATAGACTACAAGATCTTTGTGTCAGTCTTAACAGAAATACTGAAAAGGTGTATATCAAGAATAATCCATACTAACCAAACAGGCTTCTTGCCTAAAAGACAGATGAAAGACAATGTCAGAGTTGTACTGAGCGTTATTAACTGCATTTAGAGCAACTAGGGATTTGATTTTTTAATTGTTATAATAGTTATTATATGATATAAGAGCTAGTAACAGTTATATTAACTAGTATATAAGTACTTGATTATTTTAGAAACATGGTGAAATATTGGTTAAGTTCAGTAATTATAAAGGCGAGTTTAATGTTAGTGATGTACTATGTACTATGTTACTGAAGCTTGGGCACAAACAATTTTTGCTAATTCCCCTATATTTTCTTTCCCTTTTTTCTTTTTTCTGTATCCCCATATATAAAAATAAAAAAATATTTTTTTAAAAAACACAGAAGTATAGTGTCCAGATTACACAAAGTGATGGTATCACTTTACTCTGCTCTAGTTAGACCTCACCTAGAGTACTGTGTTCAGTTTTGGGCACCTCAATTTAAGAAGTATGTAAACAAGCTGGAACGTGTCCAGAGGAGGGAAACAAAGATGGTGAGGGGTCTGGAGACCAATTCCTATGAGGAAAAGTTGAAGGAGCTGGGTATGTTTAGCCTGAAGAGCAGAAGACTGAGAGGGGATATGATAGCCATCTTCAAGTTCTTGAAGGGCTGTCATATAGAGGATTGTGCCGAGTTTTCTGTTGCCCAGAAGGTCAGACCAGAAGCAACGGGTTGAAATTAAACCAAAAGAGTTTCTGTCTAGACATTAGGAAGAATTTTCTAACAGTTAGAGCTGTTCCTAAGTGGATCAGGCTTCCTCAGGAGGTGGTAAGCACTCCTTCCTTGGAGGTATTTAAGCAGAGGCTAGATGGCCATCTGTCAGCAATGCTGATTCTATGACCTTAGGCAGATCATGAGAGGGAGGGCATCTTGGCCATCTTCTGGGCATGGAGTGGGGGTTACTGGGGCTTTGGGGGGAGGTAGTTGTGAGTTTCCTGAGTTTTGCAGGGGGTTGGACTAGATGACCCTGGTTGTCCCTTGCAACTCTATGATTCTTCTATGAACTTTTCTGACTGTAATCTGAGTATTCCAAGGGAATCACCTTGGAAAGCATAGGCCAGATACGTCTGGTAGTTGGAGTACACATTACATTCCTCCAGCACAGAATGAGTTGGCTAAAGCTTTCTTGCTACTTCCAACAGTCATTCCTTACATAAGAAGGGAGAGAAAAAAATAAAATAGTGTGTAATTGTAATGGGCAGAAGAAATGATAGGCAGGTAGTCGGGGCAGGCAAGATATGAGTACAGGACAAAAAAAAACCTTGGAAATTTGGAATTCTGGATCTTGGAAATGGATTTCCTAGTTGGGAAAACACTGAGCCTTTACATGCCAAGGCAACTCTCTTCAAGCCTTCTGCACAGCTCATAATGTGTTTACCCAGCACCAGCACTCTTGGGGATCAACTAGTCTTCCCAGCATTGTTCCTCTCTATTTCTAAATGCCCAAGGAATGATTACTTTATCTTTAATATGCTTCTGTGAAGTATCGCTTGAAAACCTGGATACTTATATAGAGCATAGGCAGCTCAGATGACTGTGCTCCCTAGTTCAACCGACTGAGTCAAGAGGTAGTTGGAACATCTTAGCATCAGCAACTTCCATTGCCATTAGGGAGACTAGAGAATGTAGTTTACAATGCCCTCATGTTGCACCCAGGTCTCCTGGTTGCTGGTATCTCCCTTCAAAGTGGAATGTTTTGTGAAAGAGGGAAAATGGTGGAGAGCTGTTCCAGGTTTATATTATGAACTGGAAGAGACCTCCTTGAGGAGGCAAGGATCAAGTTTTTTTTTTTAATTGAAAGTTTCCCAAGAAAGCTCAGAAGTACTGAGCCAATGATGAAGTGAGCTGGATAAAAAACTAATTTTGATGAACACAAGAAATTTTAAAAAGATATGAGTCAAAGTTTAATTTGGAGTGTCTGGCATTGAAAGCTTTGTGACATAAAATGAAATCATCCTTAGCCTTTCTGTAAATTGCTGGTAAAATAAAATATGAATCTGTTTTAATGTAAAATTACCATATTGAACTGTATAGTTGACCTTTTGCCAACTTTACCTGAGTTCAACTAACTCAGTTCAACTATAACTGACTCCAGGTTAATGAAAACTTGCTTGGTAGGCAACTAGAAATCCAGAATTTAGGAAGTTATGTTGGAATTACTAGGTTTGCACATATTGGCAAGGTTGCTGCAGATGATCAGGAGGTGTTATACACTTTGGTTGACCTATAAATCAAACAGTTGTTGCTGAAAATTAAAAATTTTGATGTGATAAAGACAACATCCTGCTTTTAAATAAGACTTGTATTTTATACCATTTTAAAATAGTATAGAAACTGAATTTTGATTTCACTTTCACAGATTTTGTGTATCTAAAGGATAAAGGTATAAATTCAGATAAGTAAAATTTTGCTATTCCATCTATTAAACCTTCTCCTTGGATTGAATTGTTCAGAATTATCTGAATTTGTAAAGACAATAAATATATTAGATTTTTTCTCCTCACCATTGCTAAATGTTTTTGACTCTGCATAACTTACCTGCTACAATGATTTTGAAATGCAGCATCTTCATTCTTCAGAAAAATAATTTTAAAAAGTTTCCTTAAAGCTCTGATTTTTTTTAAAAAAATTTTTTATATATTAGGGTACCAAAAAAAAAGAAGAAGACAGGGGGGAAAGAAAGGGGGGAAATCAAATAAAAGAAAAATATGTCTGTGTCCAAGCTTCAATGTAATAACTCTTGCATGCACCCATCATTAACTCTGAACTTAAATTATTAGTTTCTAATAGTAATTATTATAGCTCTGATTTTTGTTTATTAATTTCCATCTCTTGCTTTTAGCCCTCGCTTGTTTTCAACATGAGGGAAAAAGATTGATTAACTTGTTGCTATTCTTGCTTTATCTTGTTTCTGTCCAACAGGATCTTTAAAAAGTCAAACAATATTGTTATTTTGTTTCACAACTTGGCTACTTGTATATATTATTTAGAATTTTCTGGACACAGTGCATTCCTCATTTACTGACCCCTTATAGTAACCTTTCTTCTAGCAAGTAAAAAAACAAAAACAGAAGTATCTGAAAATGCCTGAGGACTTTTCGATGGGTATGAGCAAGAATAATTTCCGTACATACTTATAATTCTTGATGTAACCTGGGGACAAGTAACTACTATTCAAACAGAGCTGCAAATGAAACTTGCTAATGTAATAATTTACTGTTCCCATTCTTGATCCATGAGATTTGCTCCACTTTTGCTAGTTTGTGGTGGATAGCAATAATCTTATCTGAACCAGGTGAAATGTGTTTTAGTACTACATATTTACTTGTTTATAACTGGTTATGATTTTGTTTTGGTGCCAGTCAGTGAAGGAAGATGTGATCCTTTAGACCTAAATGAACCCCAGGAAGCTTGGTAATTATGCAAACATTGTTTCAGTGCACCAAGAGGGATATTTTACACTGCTATGAAAAGTTAAACTAATAGTCATAAGAACTAGTATAACTCAACAGATGACAAGACTATTTGCTCAATGAATTATCAAAATTAAGGCATAAGCACAAATCAACTAATTAGTAAGATTCATTGACTGTCTATCTAGTATGTTTTTTTTCTAATCACAGGCTTACATGGTGTATTAAGGACAAACTATATGTTGCATGGGAGATCCATGATCAGGGATATACTAAGGTTTTATTTGATATTAAAAGTATCTGTAGGAAGAAAGATTTTGATTAGGGCTACATAGGGTGGCTATCCTCTTTCTGCTCTATCACTTTCCCCAATAAAATGCTCTCCAAAGTTGATATTACCTCTATTAGATAAAGAAAACTAAGAACAACATTTTTCCTAGTCAATCAATCAAATTTTATTTCAATACAATATCAGCTCTGAATAAAAATCAAAGTTAGGTTAAAATAATAAAGATATGGTTCTAGGGGGGATGATTTGAAGAGGAGGAGGAAAGATCTTCTATGGGGAAAGGTTTTCAATCAGCTGTTTATGAATCCCACTAGACAGGAGGCAAAATTTGGCTACTTGAGTGGTTATCTCCCAAGAGGAGTCTGATAAGAGAAGGAAAACTTTAGCTTCTTCCAATCTCCTAGGAAAGGATGACAATATGGGGAGAATGTACTGTGATCTTATGTCATTATTGAAGGGACATTGCAGCAGAACATGTTCTAATGTTTCCACTTTTTCTGTTTTGCATGGGCATAATCGTTGATGCAAGGGCGTATGGAGATACCTGCCTTCCAGGAGAGCTGAAGGTAAGGCATTGAAATGTGCAAGAGTAAAGGCCCTTCAATATTTGGATACTTCCAGGAATCCAAGGTAGTCTGCAGGGTGGAAAGGTTTGATGTATTGCAAGATGGGTGAATATTTATGAATCTGAGCCCTATCTGATTGAAGGGTCCAAGAGTCTCTGTTTGATCGTTTCCTTGGCTTTTTGGTATCCCATGGGCAATATGGCTTGAGAAGAGAGGCCATGTTTTTGGAGCATCTTCTCTATTGCACTTTGCCAAGTTAAGCAGTAATTATCAGAGGGGTTAGAACTATAGGGTTGAATATGAGTTTTAGCCAATAGTTAAATGCTCGGATCCACATATTGGACTCCAGAGAACACTCCAGTTTCTAATAGGAGAAGGGCGTTCGGGACACATCTCGGAACTTCAAGTATCTTCCTCAGAAACTTTGATTGGATCATTTCCAATAGGCAAATATCTTTGTAAATGCAAAACTGTGACCCATATAGAAACTGGGGGATGACTTCTCCTTGGAAGGCTTTAAATGCTGCTGGAATGTAGGAAGCTCCTTTAGTAAAATGAAATTTTAGTATTGCAGAGGATGATTTATAGGCAGCATCTGTTACATGAGTCACTTGTGCTCTCTGGTTGACTGAAAGAACATACCAAGGTATTTAAAAGATTTTGTTCTTTCGATGTGGTCTTCCATAGTAGGGGTCACTGGGGGTGTGGGGGGTTGGTAGTTTTGAATTTCCTGCATTATGCAGGGGGTTGGACTAGATTACCCTTGTGGTCCCTTCCAACTCTATGATTCTATTATTCCATTTGCCATATATGAGTTCAGTGTTTTTTAGTAAAGACAAGGACTTTTGTTTTTTGGTAATTTATTATGAGTCTTTCTACTTCGCAGTATAAGGTGATGGCTCAGAGGGCTCTTCTGATTCCCACTTGTGTGTAGGACAAGATAGCTGTATCAGTAGGGCAGGAATCATTCTGTTAGCCAGCTTTGGTGGGTGGTAGCTCGGGTTCCTTAATTGTTGTGCCAGGGTGTTAATGTAGAAGTTAGAATGTAAAGGGGCCAAGATACAGCCCTGCTTGACTCCTTTTCCAAGTTGGATCCTGTGTGAAAGATAGCCTTGAGGAGTATATTTTACTTTTAGATCATTCCTTTCGTGCAGTGTGCGGATGAGCAGGTAAAGCCTTGGGTCTATTGAGGAGCTCTCAAATTTTGATCATAACCTGGACCTAGATATACTGTCAAATGCTGCTTTAAAATCCACAAAAGCTGTGTATAGTGCTGCATTTGGTTTGGAGCTATATTTCTCTGCAAGGTTATGTAGTACTAGGCACTGGTCTATAGTGGATCATCCAGCTCTGAAACCTGCTTGTTTTTCCTAGTCCACATAATAACACCCACAGGGCTAGATTTCTGTTAGGAAAGCAGCAATAGGAAAGGGCCAAAACTCATGAGAATAAGTGCCTTCCAGTCACGCAAGGGGGGACTTGGCTTCAATTCTACATTTTTAGTTGTATGTCTAAAGTAATAATTTCTGAACACAACACATTTGTATCATGCAGGAACACTAGCAAAGAGCCATGAGCAACTGCAATTTTTTCTTTACTCTATGCTCACACTAGGTGTTTTTGCAGGTGCAGGATTTAAGAAAAGAACATAAGAAAACCCATGCTGGATCAGACCAACACAGTGGCCAACCAGGTGCCTCTAGAAAGCCCAAAAATAATGCTATATTTCAGAGCATTATTTCACACCTCCCCCCTGTCATGGCATGGCATAATATTTGTAACTGTATTCATTTTTAAACTAGGAAATTAAGCTATCTTTCTGCAAGCATAAATACTTAGAAAACACTGCCCAGATTGGTTCAGGTCTTGAGAGCAACCAAACTGCCTATATTCCTTTTGCAGCTTTGCATGCACTGTGTTGGATGCTCCCTTTTTCGGCTAAGTGACATAATATTAACTTGATTTCATTAAAGATTCTGGTTCTAGAGATAGTCAAAAGTCCCCCCTCCCCAACATATTTTGCTAGTTTTATTTTTTTAACTGCCTGCCCTCAAAATTATTCATATTCTTACTAAGAAGGAATCTCTATATTGAATTTTGCTTTAGAAGAAATATGACCTAAGGATATGTGAAATTGGCCTGAGTAATACACCTGAGTCTTTTGGCTTCTCACAACATTGCTTAGATTTTTCACTTGGGGGAAAAACACAAAGAAAAATTTGCCTTGAACTTTGCTTTAGGTGAAATTCAGGTGCTAGTGTACTGACTTCTCTTTCACACCAGTTTAAATTCATGGTTACAGAAAGAAATAAAATCTTACTGCTTTCATTGAGACCAATAGGATTATTCTGGATTTGTACCACTGAGAGGCAGAATTAAGTCTTCATTCTATGTAATCAGTATGAAACTTCAACAATATGCTCACATATATAAATACACAGAAGAAGCCATAATTAGTGAAGTTTTGCTTCCTACCCTATCCATGCAGGAGTTATTTTTTTACCTCCACAGTCTATAGAACCAGAGCCCAGGGTTTCCTGTAGATTGGATCTGGGCTGGATTCCTTCTGCATCACAGCCAATTAAAGGTAATTTGGGGGGAAGTAGTTGTGAATTTCCTGCATTATGCAGGAGGTTGGACTAGATGACCCTGGTGGTCACTTCCAACTCTATGATTCTATGAAAAGAAGTAGCAGAAGACAAACAAGCCCCACTTAGGTGGGGGGGTGCATGGGTGGGCGGGATATATAAGTATAAAATAAATAGCCTCCACCTCTCAGCAGCAGGTATTTGCAAGTGTTAGTTGGAACTGATGTGTGGTGCTTGTCCAGAGCAAGGAGAGGTGGTGTAGTAGGTGGCAATAGTAGTAGCAGTAGTAATGGTGACAGCTGGGATGGTTTGGTCACTGAGGTCAAATGGGAAAATCTTGCTGCCACCGAGTGGGGAGTTGAACGCAAAGGCCTAAGGCCTGACTGTTTTCCCCTCCAGAAGTTAGAACATGACTGCATCAACCCAGAGACTCAGGTGCGGTGCTTCTTGCTGTGTGGCATTGGCACTGAGGCAGTTGTCATAGGCCTGGAGTTGGGGAATGTGGTGGTGAGTAAATTAAAACAAACACAGACATTTCACAATACCTTGTCTTTACAAATGCGGGGGCAAACTATCCTGTGTGGGTTTTTTACCTGCACTAATTGAATCTGTGGGCATTGTACTTCAGTGGACACAGCTTCCTGAATGTAAAGTGAGGAATTGTTTGTTTGTTTATTTACTTGCTGGGATACATATAAAGCATGGTGCCAGGTCCCTGAACTGGATTTAAAATACAGAAAAGAAGGGGGACCTGGGCTTGGTGAGGCTTGCAGTATGTTTGCTCAAAATTGCCCATACTGGTTGAAGTTTAAATTCAAGCAGTAAGCAATCACTCAGTCTGTTAAATATTTGTTTTAATAGGGAAGCTCAAACACCTGCCAGTTTGGGTCATGTTCTGCTCACCATTCATGAGTAAGGAACAATTTTTTGGCAAGCAAGCAGCTCCAACCTGTTTAACAGGTTACTTTTTTGCATATTGAAACAATATAATACAATACAATTAAACTGGTAGTATTTAATACATTCACATTCTCACTTTAACCAATGGGAGTCCTAGCTATGCCACTTGGTACACAATCATATAAATAAAAGTGAACAAATCTTAGAGTCTGGCAAGTTACTATAAATAATGTGTTTTGTTTTAAAGTTTCCACTTTGGTCTAAGTCTGTGTTATCAAGATTACTTCACCCAAGTACATTTTCATACAGCATTATTGGCAATGTAGTTCCCCATCATTAAACTACCTGACTCAACCATCCATGCAAAAGTATCTGCAAGGTGAAGGAAATGATACTCCACCATGGCAACTGTTCAGCAGCTATTCAAATAAGACATGGCAAGGTAAAGCCAACTCATGTTCAGGTCATGAGTGCTCATGGCTTTTAAGCATGCTGTTTCCATCTGCAGTATATGTTTGCAACTTACCTAATGTTTATGGCCTGGATCCAGGCTAGTCATTTCCATGGGTGCATTAGTGTAAGGATTTCTGCCTGTGCAGCATGATTTTTCCCACCTCCCCTCTCTCTCAGCAGCCTATAATGACCCCTAAATCCTCAGAAGCAGGATTTTGTTGTGAAATTCAGAGGTTATGGATTGTTTGATTATGGCTACATGAAAGTCAAATAAGTCACACGCACACAAAAATCAGACAAAGTCCTTTTATCTTAGTAAAACAAACTTTACTCGCTATAAAGGGTAGGGAAACTTGGGAAAAAAACAATTAAATCCTTGCTACGTATCTAGTTTCCTAAACTTGCCAGGTTTGAGCTGGCAGGAATCTAAACTTAATCACATGACATTTCTAAGAGACAGAAATGCTCCATCCTTTCTGTTTGAGATCCAAAAGGTTACTGCTACTGCTCTCTCTTCTTAGTCACACAAAGAGAAATAATATGCAAATTCTAGTATGTGACCTAAAACATGTTTACAACTGATTCTCACTGACCAATAGCTAATTGGCATATTGGAGATTACATCACCTTCTTGAGCTGGTTAACATCAATACAAACAAGTTAACCCTTGACTGCCTAACAGAAATGAAGCTAGCTATCTATACCCAACAGATTTGGGGGGCATTTTGGGCTGCCACTGGAGGAGGGAGCATCAAAAATCATATTCCATGGGTAAAAATCATTGCACCCATGAAAAAGTCAGTCTGGATCCAACCCTATATATCCGATAAACATTGAAATTAGAAACAGACAGATTTCCTGGATAGATTTTAGTCATAAAGTTAGGAAGATAAAATACCCTACATATTATGGCATGAAAACCAACAACTGTGGCTCAGTGGTAGAGCCTCTACTTGGTAAGCAGAAGGTCCCAGGTTCAATCTCCGGTGTCTCCAGTTAAAGGGACTAGGCAAGTAGGTGATTGAAAGACTTCTACTTGGGACCCTGGAGAGCTGCTGCCAGTCTGAGTAGACAATACTGACTTTGATGGACCAAGGGTCCGATTCAGTATAAGGCTGCTTCATGGTATAGTGGATACAGTGTGAAACCAGAATCTGGGAACCCAAGGTTTCAATCATCGCTATGCCATGGGTGACCTTGGGAAGTCACACACTCTCATCCTAACTGATTTCACAGGGTTGTTGTGAGGATAAAACAAAGCAGGGGAGATTAATATAAGGTACTGTGGGTCCCCATTGAGGAGAATGGTGGCATACAAACCAAGTAAGAACATAAGTAAAACTTTTGTTTGGGAACTTGTTCCGGCACTGTAAACAGCTCCATAGTCTTTCAATAGTACTTTTGTTTTTAGAAGCCAATAACATCAGGATTATTGTTTTTGTTTTTAAAAGCCAGTACTTGTTTTTAGAAGCCAATGATATCAGGATTATTGAGTTATCCAGTGTATAGTGTGCAATCATGAAAAAAAATGTTGATAGTCTATATGAAAAAGTGGTTGTTTTTAAAACAATATATAGAATAACTTATGAAAAACATTAAAACAAATTGGTTTCTTTTGGTGGCAAAACTGTGAACTGTGCTTTATTATAGTCATCAAAAATCTGATTTCAAGAAATGGTCACAGTGTGGGAAAACGAAGCCACTATTCGGGGTAACCTTCCATTTGAGAGCAGGTTTTCATGGTGGGTGATATCAGAGCCAGCCAAAGTCATGATAAAGGAAGCTCTTGTGAAGGAGATTGCTCATCCAAGCGGGTGAGGAGTCTTCTTCAGAAGCCTGTTCAGCAGCTGCTGAAGCTGGCAAATTTTAGTTGGAGGGTATATCCCTCCGGATGGGACTGGGTAAGCCCCTTCTTTTAAAATAACCCTTCCAGACTAATCCACTGAAGGGTGACAGATAGTTCAGTCTGACCAAGTTGGTTCCGATTACACAACCCATCAATTACACAAATCCTATCTCAAAACCAAAGACAGAAAAATGGGAGAATGCACAGAGCCATGCATCTGAGCAAAGGCAAATATCCAAAACCCAAAAAAGCCAATTATGTATTCAGTTTTTTTGGCAATTGCCTATTCGGCTTCGGGTAGATTCCCAGGTTTTGGTATTCGGCCAAAACAAAACTTGAAAATTGCCAAAACGGCTAATTTTTGGTTTATTTTCAGTTTGGGTTTATCGATATGCTCAGTAGTACTCGGCCCTAACTGCTTCCAAATGATCTTTCATAAGTAGGAGGTGCCGAATTGTGGCTGTAATTCTAAGAAAACCTGGGAGTAAGTTCCATTGAATAAAATGTTGAACTGCTTAGAATTGCTCTAGAGACCATTTTGCTCAGCTACTTAAAATTAGCTATGATGTAATGAAGACTAAAATAGCCGTATTTGTATTTTTAGGACATCAGAATATATATTGATTTGAGTAATATTTGTTGCATTATTTTTCATACTCAAATGTTCCTTTTTTGTATTTTACATTCCATTGAAAAGGAGCTTTAAGAGAGACGTGTGCACAAAGTTGACTTACAAGCTAATATGCTAGTTTTTAGCAGCTCTTTCCAAATACTATAGTTATTTGGTTCAATCTGACTGTTTTCTTGTTGGCAATGAGAACAATGATGCATATTTAAAATCTCACTATTAGGGCTGTGCAAACTGGATTTACCAACCTGAAAATAAACCTGAAAAAAAGTATTTGGGCTTTTTCTGGGTTTATTTGGAGCCAAACATTGAAACAGAGAATAAAGCCTAAGCTGGATAGCCGATGGCTGAATCAGCTGAATAGGTATTTGGTTTATTTGGCCTTCAGTTTTCCCAAGGCTTTTCTCTATGGCAGTTTTTTTTAGGAGCTCCTGAGGGAACTTTTTTAGAGGTAGTTCCCAAATTTTCAAGGTAGCAGCAAGGGGCTGCCCTTGCATGAACCCTGAAGTTTGGTAAGGTTTGGATCAGGGGATCCAATGTTGTGGGCCCCTGAAGGGGTCACCCCCTTCTCCATAGAAAAGCATTGTGAACTCTACCTCTATAAATGGCCCCACAGGAGCTTCGGGGGAAAAAAACCTCCCATAAGCTAAAATGGACCCTAATGTTTTCATGAAATCTTTAATAAGCTGGAATACCCATTTACCAATATGGATATTTGGCTTATTTCAGGTTTCCTGAAAAAAATTGTGTCCAATAAACTTGAACCCTCAATTTACTGTTTTTTTTTTGTTTGTTTTTTTGCACAGTCCTACTCACTATGGATTATCCAGTAAGAGCTGATGATAGGGAATATCTGAATACGTAAGTACCAATAAGTCACAACCTACTTATGGCAACTCCAGCAAGGGCCTTTCAAGGCAAGTGGGAAGCAGATATGGTTTTCCATTGCCTTCCTCTGCAGTATTTTCCTTGGTGATCTCCGATCTAAATATTGACCTGCTTAGGTTCTGAAATCTGACAAGATCAGGATGCATTTTGTTTCCTTCCTCCTAAATATCTAAATACCTCAGAGAAAAAGAAAAACTAGCTGGCTCTTCTTCCTGACATCACTTTTTCTTGTACAATAAGTTCTTCTTGATGATGACATAGGATGAATACTTTCAAATGCTCTATGATACTGTCTTTTTTGCAGTTTAAAAGTGAGTTATTTATTATATAAAACATTTTAGCTTAGAACATTCTCATCATTATTTTCCTGTTCAGCCCCTTCTTCCCTTTTCTATTATGCTACTTTCAGAAAGCAAGCCATTGACAGGAGCTGTTCCACAATTGTGGAATCCTCTTCCTGCAGAGACTCACAAAAAAACCCCCCAAAACCCTCAGGTCTATGATTTAAAGTACTACGGGATCCATTTATTTACTGACTAGGTTAAGCGCAGAAGAAGGCAATGGTAAACCACTTCTGGCCAACCTTTACCTTGAGACAATCCAAAATTTTAAAAAGATAAAGTTTGGAAGATGGTACCCCTAGGTTGGATGGCATTCAATCAGCAACTGAGGAAGAGCAGAGGACAAGTATGAGTAGTAGGGTCATGCAAAAAAAAAAATCAGTAAATTTCAGGTATGGATTTATTGGGCCTGATTTTTTTGGTAAACCTGGAATAAGCCCATATATTCCTCAGCAGTGAGCAAGCTTTGCATCACCTCCCCTGTGCTGCTCCTCTCCTGGCGGCTGATGGGCCGTGCCTGCCACGCTGCCCCAGATGTCCTCCCTAGTGGCAAGTGAGCCACATGTTGCCTCTCCTCCCACCTCTCTTCTCCTGGAGGTCAATGGGCCTCATGCCGCCATGTTGCTCTGAGCATCCTCTTCGGCTGCAGGCAGATCTCTCTTCACCTCTCCTCCCGCTGCTCTTTTCTCAGCTGCTGATGGGCCTGTGCCACTGTGCTTCTCCAGGGGCTGTCCTTGGTGGCAGGCAGCAACCCCGCCACCTCTTGATCCTGCTCTGGTGGAGGCCCAGGTGAGTGGGGGTCACCGTGGTGGGCGGTGGTGGTCCCTGGCATTCAGCTCTTGGTTGGGGAGGGGTGAAGGAGTCCCAAGGCTGGAGCCACTGAGGGAGGCTTGGGACAGTACATTAGGATAAATCCAAGTACAATAAATAAAATTAAATAAAACATTCCCAAATCAGCCATTATGGAATGCTATACATTATTCATGATATCTGTTTGATGACTGCAAAAACCTTGCAACTGATTCAATTATTTTTGGATTTTGTGTGGTCATAAGGTAGGATGAACAATACACTGAAGAATAATGCAGAAGAGATGAAAGGATGATAGATGTAAAATAGATCTTCCAAGAAGAAACTTTTGAAGAAGAACCTACAGTTTTAGAAAGTGAAGTGAAAACTGTACTGAGAGCAATTGGGAGAAACAAATCCCCTGAAGCAGATGGGTGTGCTGCAGCATCTGATTGTTTTGATATGCAACCTGTACTCTGAACAAGAGGCTATTGTTAGGACAGAATATGGAGAAAACAACAATGCTTTCCAATTGGCAAAGGTGTTAGACAAGGATGTATGCTAGAAAAGAGTCTTAAGCATAGGAATGTGCCACTGGTCATTTATGCATGGTCGCTGTAACCTCCTTTATTCCCTGTTTCAGCCAGGATCTAACTTTTCAGTATGCACAATATCCCATTCCTTGGTAGCTCAATGCTGCTTCGATGCAAAACTAACCCGGGTCTTCCTGTTCCTCTGTTAATCTGACTTTTCCCTCTCTACTGAGCTCAGCCAGGCTCAAAGCAGCATGCAGATGACTAAACGGGGGAAACACCACAGATTGGCTTCTCTCACAGCAAATCATGAAGCAGTGTGTAAAGAGGCAGGAATTCAAGTCTGCTTCCTGCTACCTCAAAGCTCTTTCTGAGCAAAAGAAAGGCTTTTTTAAAAACGAGGCTTGGATTCCCCACCTTCTTTCAGATTGCTCCATTTTTTGTTTTTTTGTTCATCATCATCATCATCATTCCTTTATTGGCATAAAAACATAATACACAAAGGGTACAACAGGAATTGAGATATTAAAAAGTGCCCTTTATGGCATAGTTAAAAGACAATTACATCAAATAGCGCTGTTTGTTAATACTGCCATCTAATTAACCGTTTTGTGGGCTTTTAAAACAAACTTTAAAAACCGGGCCACCGTCCCCAATATATGGGGCGAACAATTGTTCAATAAATAGGAATCGTTAAAAGAATCAGACTTTCTGTCTATTAACCAATAGGGAGCTTAAAAGTTTGTTGTGAGATTCTGTGTAGAAACTACAATAAAATAAGACATGAGCAACTGTTTCAATGCAATTGTTGCCACAGGGGCAAAGCCTGTCAGACAGAGGAATTTTCTGAAATCTGCCTTCTAGTAGCGCAGATGGCAAAACATTAAATCTGGCCAGAGAAATGGCTCTACGTTGAGAAGGATCACACAGATGAGTATGGGGAGGGCTGATAAATATCAAAAGGTACCCCTAAATTTGATGGGGAGCATGTTTTATTAGTAGCGCTGTTTAGGTCTTGAAGTCCTATATCTAAGAGTCTGCATTTTATCCTGTGAAAATCTTCTGCCTCAGTAAGCATAAGCAAGGAGTTGAGGTTAAAGCCAATAGATTTAATTTTGCCTCCTAGAAGTGGAAGTCCTTATATGGTAGTCTGTAGTGGAGCAACACAGCATTTGTGGTGGAAAGCACCCTGCTCCAGCTCACATAACCTTGCCAAGACAGCCCCTTTTCAAGGTGATTGAAACAGTATAAATATGAGCAGGGAAACGGCTAGAATTTCAGACCTCTCTAAGTCTTTTGACTGAGGATCTGAGAAGATGGTCTTGGTATGTGTAGATTTACTTATATATTATTCTAGGGTGTGAATTAGATACTTTGAACTAAATCAGACTGTTATATTTTAAGTATTGGATTTTATAACTGAATAGTATGTAGAACTTGCTTGCTTTACTGTATACACTGTTACTGAATGTTAAGACTTTGTAATACTTTCATATACACATATATACATATAATTTTATTGGAGCACATCAATAAAAAGACTTACTTTTTAAAGTGAGTAAAGTAGTTGAGTCCTGCTTAGTAGGTGACTAACTGATTAAGATAACATACCACTCCTCAGGAAGAGATTGATTCTAAGAGCATAGTCAACCGAAAGGCACTGACCCACTTCAGTAACACAAAGGGTACAAAAGGAATGGAGATATTAAAAAGTGCCCTTTATGGCATAGTTAAAAGACAGTATATGTAAAGCCCTAAAAAGTATTTCAGGCTACTGAAAGAACCATCTGCTTTCATCTGAATGTGATCATTACTTAAGATCAAGAGTGGAGTTTCTGCTCTGTGGGCCCTCATTTTCTGCTGTAAGGTGGGTGACCACTAGAGATGGTCTATGTCGTTGTGGTGCCTTGACTTCAGCTTGTTCAGCTTTTGGTTCCAGGTAAAAGCATTAATTTTTAGCCACACAATCCTAAGACAACTTTCTTAGTACAATCCTGAGAACACTTTCTTTGAAGTAAGCCCCACTGAGTAGATTGGAGTGGGACTCAGAGTAGACCTGTTTAGGGTTGCTCTCTAGATCTTCTCCCTATATTAGTTTTAAGTGCTTTGTTAATGGTCCCTATTGCTATTAGTCTTTTAAGGTTGCTTCTTATGTTGTTTTGTTGCTGGTCTTTTTATTGTTGGAGATTGATGGATATATTTTTGTTGCTTTAATTATGCTGCACGTTGTCTTGACAGTTAGTATTCTAAAAGTGTAGGGAATACATAGTTCAAATAAATAAATAATATAGAGAACATTACTAATAGGAGATGCAGTGACATTCTGATATAGAAAGGAGTGTTTTACAGGCAGTGTAAAAAGTATCTTTAGATTAATAGCACAAAGAGCAGATTCAATAGCCACTTAATAAGAAGAGAATCTACCTGACATGAGCATCCCTAGCTGAACTCTTCTTAAGCAACAGAGTAGCAGCTTTCTAGTGGTCACTCAGGTTTCATTCTTAAGTCTACAGTTGAAAGTCATTCTTTTTCATAATACAGGGAGGTCACATCAACATTGTTAGGTTTCAGGCAGAGGAATTCTTTCATAATAGATACTCCTCATCTTTTCCTCTCCAGATACCACATTTATCCTTTCCCTCTAATATGTAACCAAAAAGTTATCTTCCATCATCTCAAACAAACTATCTACTTCGTTACAATGATACTTCAGTGCTTATTCTTTTTTAAAAAAATAGGGCCCAAAGCTGCTCTTATTCTGAAATTGTATACAGTTACTGAACAAAAAGTACTTCAAACTTTGTAAACACAGCAAATCTTGTAAAGTCCTTGGAGTTTAATAGGGAGGACGAAACATTTTCTGTTTCCTAGCTGGGGACAGACCTATGTCTTTTTTGAGTAGAAACAACAAGCCAGCCAGTGTGGCATATTTTCATCTTCAAGTCACAACACTTACCAGAAACAAGCAACATGGCTCTCAAATTACATTTACACTGAGAAGGAGTGCAATCCAAGTATCAAAGGAGTTGTTCATTAAAGTGCACGAACTATTGAAAACTCAGCCTGGATATAGTTTGTCCTGACTAAATTTAAAGCAGTGCTAAAAAAAAAAGTGCAATAATCAGTGACCCCAAAATTTTAATGGAGACAATATACGGTAACTGACTTAAGGGTCAATTGTTGCAATAAAGGGAAATGCTATGGCTGATGCAGACATCTGGCTCTTGTTCAACCTCCCCCTCCAGTTTTAAAATAAATTTTCACAATAGAATTATGGACTCATTTTAAATATTGTATGTATTTCAATTGCTACCTATGTTTTTAACACAAAACATTTCTGCACTTATGTTCAATGTCCAAAATCTGTTTTCAAAGACCACATTTTTATAAGGGCTACAAACATTAACTGGTATATCGCCAGAGTAATCCTCTGCAGCGTTACTCCAGTCAAAGGCCATTGATTCAGACTTGTGTAACACTGCATAGGATTGCACTGTATATTAACTAAAGTGTTGGTTGATTAATGTGGTCCAATTTTAGTTGATGAACATTTAAAAACAGATTTCTTTATTTTTCTGTGCTGTTTTGACTCCTGTGTATTATTGTAATAGAAAATAAAAACATATTAAATATGTCTTTTCTTATTGACAATTACATTAGCATTCCCCCACTTAAATTGTAATCATACTTTATTCAATATCTCAAAAAAGACACTTAATATCTACTATTTTCATTTCATTGGTTCTTGTGGGTTATCCAGGCTGTGTAACCATGGTCTTGGTATTTTCTTACCTGACATTTCGCCAGCAGCTGTGGCAGGCATCTTCAGAGGAGTAACATTGAAGGACAGTGTCTCTCAGTGTCAAGTGTGTAGGAAGAGTAATATAATCTGAATCATTGTCCTGCAAAAAGTATCAAAGGTAATGTGCTAATCATTGTCCTGTAAGTATCAAGATAATGTGCTAATGAGGGTGTGGTATGTTAATATGGAACCATTGTATCCTGAAGTGATCTGTTAATGTGTGAAATCCAAAGCTAATCTGCATGGCTATTGTTGACTGTAGTCTTTGTTAGTCTGCCGCAGCTGCTGGCAAAACGTCAGGAAAGAAAATACCAAGACCATGGTTACACAGCCCGGATAACCCACAAGAACCAATGAACTCTGACCGTGAAAGCCTTCGACAATATTTTCATTTCATTCATTCAAACCTTTATTGGCATAGATCTTCTAAGTACATCAATCAGTCATTAAAAAACAGTATATAAATGATAAAATATCAATAAAATAGTTAAAATCTGTAATTCTTAAAGTGCTATGTAGTTCATTTAATAGCTCAGCTCTGTGGAGGAGCTTGGCGCAGTGCTCCTAGAGAGGTTTCCAGGACTCTTTCTGCCATCCATGTTATATGCACGTCTCTGTCCCTTAATAGGTAGTGCACTAAACCCACATCTGTTTGGGCTAGACTATCCTTGAGTAATGTTAGCAGAAATTTCTCTCACGGGAGCGCATGAAAGTCGCAGTATAATAGGTCATGGGCTACCGATTCAGGTTGTCTCTTTGTACAACCACAGAGTCTCTCTTCATAAGGCGTTTTAGTGTATCTGCCTCTAGTCATAGCCGTCAGGAGTAGGTTTATGCGAGCCAGCATAAACTGGCATCTTAGCATTGGAGAGGTCAAATTTGAGAAATAGTCTGGTAGCTTGTCTCGAACCGGGTAAATGCCAAAATACAATGGTGAACATGTTCTTACAGCATTAGAATATACAGATTGACTTTCAATATCTAAAATTGTTTGTTTTAGCATGTTAAAAGCTTGAACTTCATTTAAGAGAAAAAGGGACTCAAAGGGAACTCCTGTTGATTTGATTTTCTGAACAATACATGCTCTCCAAGCTGACTAGAAATGGTCAGAGAGCATTTGCCAAAGCAGACTTGCCTCTGTGGCTCTGAAATGCAAGCAGAGCCAGAATTTAAATATACACAACCATGCCTTAGACACCAAGAGATTTAATCCCAACTCTAGACATAGCATTGGGTAGGCAACACATTTAGGGATACCTAGTGGCTGCCTCATGAAGAGTTTTTTCAAAAGATTTAATGTTCCCTATTCCACAAATGGGGATCCCATAAAGGAGCTGAGGGAGTAGATTTACCTTGAAAACACAGATGGATGCTGGCACAAATTGCCCTCCTTGGGAGTGAAAAAACTTAAGCAATGTCCCTGTCTTGCATTTAAGCATATTTTGAGACTGCTTCATCTGCATTGACCAATTAAGATTAAATAGAAAGTTGATACTTAGATACCTAAATGACTTTACCTGTTCAATGGAATTTCTATTAGGGCTGTTGAAATAAATAAAAATCAGAAAAATTCGGGTTCAGGTTTAATTGGCCTCCACCACCCCACCACCCCAGAAAAACCTGAATGCCAAATTCCCCTAAAGGTGGAAATTGGGCTTTAAATTTGGGATTCCTGAAAAATTCGGCCATTTAAAACCCATTTTGCTGCTTTCCGTGGCTCCTGCGGGGGCATTTTTGCTAGCAAAGGTCCCACATTTTCAGGGTAGCTATAAGGGACTCTCCTTGCAAACCCCCCCCCCCCCCAAATTGGTGAAGTTTGGGTCAGGGGGTCTGGAGTTAGGGGGTCTGGAAGGGGTCGCCCCATCCTCCTCCATTGAAATGCATTGGCAAAGTGGCTGTGTTCAGAATCTTTAATGTGATCTTAGCTATGTATCTTTGCAAAGTTCACCCCTTGCTTCCATAGAGATACAATGTAGTTACATTGTGTCTCTATGGAGGCACGGGCCAACTTAATAATATGGTGTCACATTTAAAATAAAAAAGGAGGAAAAGTCCAGATTATGTTTCCCTGATGAGTAGAAAACAAGGGTACAGTTATATTCACAACAGAATACGGGAAGTAAAGTTCAGCTCTTGCTTGATACAGCTTATTCTTTAGTACTAACTACATTCATTCATTAATTTTAAAGAATATATTACACAGCATTCATATTTACAGTGGAAACATCTTTACTGAAATTTAAATAAATTTTAGTGGATGACTTAATTAGAAGCAACATCCAGTAAAGCATCCAGTAGAAAAGCTAATTACTTGATTGTCAAATGGAATAAGAATAATTTTCCTTACAGTGAAAGTGCTAGCTCTATAATTAGGTTGTGTCATACTTTAACCTGAAGGGAATAGTAAAAACACAAGACTGGTCAGTTCCATCTACTGTGTAATTTCTATTTATAGACTGGAGCTAAATTGCTGCCTCCATGATACAACTGCAATATCAATAACCAGAACAACAACAGATCTTTTGTTGGTCAATTACATTTGCTACATGGTTATTAATGTAAATATGGATCTTGCAAAGGCTTTTTTGTTGATTAATCATTTCTAGTAATATACTAAAATTTATGTGAACACATAAAATACAGAAGAGGGGGCATGGGCATAAATGGACTTTAGCCCAATGTAATAAATTAAAACTTTTTTCTAATAACCAGAACAACAGCACTATACAGTTAAAATCAATAGAATTTTGCTATTAAGTTCTATTAGAAGCAAATCTTCACTCCAAGTTGGCATTTCTGGAGGGGGGGAAATCAACTTTAACTCCCTGCTAAATAATCCTATAGATCTGCACCACAGTTTACAGGAAACAATAACAAAGAAATTCAACATAAAATCAATAAACAATTAAATCTTCTAGCATACACACTAAAAATCCACCTAAACAGATCTAATTGACCCAATAAAAGTAAACCCAAGGTAGCACTCAAAGCTAGATCTTCCATCACATAAAAGCCTTACTACATCTCCTAAAAGAAAGAAGAAATTGGCCAGACAGAGCTCCTTTGGTAGGATGTTCTACCTTGAGGATGACACCACCAAGAAGACCCTCAACTTCTTGCCATACCACAGACAATGAGGACAACAGCTGCTGGGGTTCCATGGCTAATCTTAAAACCATGAAGGAATATACAGAGGATATGTGTCTTCTGATACACTGTACCCAGTCCAATCTAAAGGCTAAACTAATCTCCTTTGTTTAGTTACATAATGTATGCAGAAGCCTATTTTCTTTAACTATATAGGTAAAAACATTAAACAGAATTAAATTAAATAAAACCAAATAAGAAAGTTTTAGGTAATATATGTGTAAAATAAGTAATAAATATGCTATCAGACATAGAAAAATATGTTAAGAACAAATGTTATTTAAATAAGTTGATAACTGAGATGTAATTTTTAATGGTAAACTCCACACATATATGTATATTGTTATATTATGGTTGTTTATGTTTTAATGTTTGTATGTTTATTTATGTGTTAAAAATAATTCTTTTAGAAGATGGCATCCTGAGTTGATACACCGGTGCATTGTTTCTGCTATATTGCTGTTTTAAGATAAATATTGTACTTTGAGCACTGAATTTTGATAAGGTACATCTGGCATGAAGTTTGAAGCCTTCAAGGAGAGAACTACAGGAGGCAGTTACAGTGAACAGATCAGGGGGAGGGATGGAGGACTTGATGGCAACAGGAAGAAAGAAACACCAAAGGACTTACTCAGACTTTCCGTTTCCAGACAAGAAAGCAAAACAGTCTCGCCTGGATGAATTAATCAAATGGACTGAAACAGTAAATGATTTTCCTGGTTTTGTCTCTCACTCCCCTACAAAAGATAACCCCTTGGACACACAAAGACCTTTCCTTCCAAAAGAAGGGAGCTCAGAAGAGTTTTTAGAATTTATTGGGGACCAATGTTTAGTCATGGGTCGGATTGTCATAGTCATCTTCCAACAAATAAATGCTATATCCAGCAAGTTGGAGTTATTACAAGAGACTTTATCTACAAATAAGGGACAGGGTAAAAGCTGGAATGGCCCAGAATGGGCATTAAACAAATAATAGTTCCACAAAAAACAGTGGCATGCCTTACAGATATTCCAGAACAATATTTTAAAATCAAAATATTTTAAAACAATATTTATTAACCCTTTCCTGGACAAAATGCCTTTGAACACCATGGAATGGCCCAGAACGGGCATTAAACAAATAACAGTTCCACAAAAAACAGTGGCGAGCCTTAAAGACACTCCAGAACAATATTTTAGAAATCAAAACACAGAAACAGTGCACATTTATTAACCCTTTCCAGGCCAAAATGCCTCTGGAACACCGTGGAACAGCCTGGAATGGGCATTAAACAAATAACAGTACAGCCAAAAACAGTTCACTTAATATATCTGATAAAATGGCCTGAATCTAGAGTTACTAACAGGTCTGGAGAAAAATGTCCTTTTAATAGAGGAAATAGGCAGTTGAAGCTTTTCATAGCAAGGAGTTTAATTACATCCCTAGCAGATATGTTTCTACAAATTTTAAGGATATCTCCCAGTTTGCAGAAAAATCTCAAAACTGGAATTAAAAATGGAGTGTGTGTGTGTGTGTGTGTGTGTGTAAAGTGCTGTCAAGTTACACACAATTTAGGGGGATCCCAACAAGGAGTTCAAAGCAAGTGAGAAGCAGAGGTGGTTTGCCATTGCCTTCCTCTGCAAAGTTTTCTTAGTGGCCTCCCATCCAAGTACCAACCCTGCTTAGTTTCTGAGATCTGATTAGATCAGATGTCATCTTCCCTCCCAAAAATGGGGTTTACAATCTATCCAAATAAGCCATCAATGTTGCTCAGAAATCACACGAAAACTGTCTGAAATGTTGGGTTGCCTAGCACCTGAAGATCCCCATGAAAAGGTAGGGGTGACCTAAAGGAGGGCTGTGGAAAGAATGGTTGGCTAGATTACAGGAGGACAGAACAATAGAGGGTTGTTGGGTGGGTGTGGCAGACAACAGGGTCATCTGTGGTGGGTCAGGGCTGAAAGTGACCCAAGGCATGCTTTCAGCTCCAAGCCCCCCCTGCAACTGTCCAGTGGTAGCTTGGGGCCTAAGGCATGGCCTCAACCCAATGGGAGTCAACTGGCTGGACACTACACAGCACAGAGCCAGGGATTCTGTGGAAGGGGAGAATGGGAATCTCCCCTCTCCAAGGATTTTTGCAGGTCCCCCACTTGCACATGAGTCAATTTGTTAAAGTTCCACAAGACCTGGTGCAGTATTTAACCAGCTAACAATCAAAAAGAGATATCATGTTAATGTATATAAACAACTGAACAACTGAAACTGCTTCAAGCATTGCTCCCCATAGCCAGTCATCTCTACTCACACTGCAGTGGTTGTCCCAGGTTTTCTAACACAGATGTTTTCTATAACAGCTGGCAGCAATTCTTCTTTAACTGGTCATGCCAAAGATTGAACCTTCTGTAGTATCTTGAACCGCTTGGACTGTAAGACCACCTGGAATATGCCATTAATTCAGGCAGTGGGTGAAAATGAAGGTGAGTGCAATAATAACGGGAAGGGGGGAGGATGTTGCTAGTACACAGTGGATGGAAGAGAACAAAAACAATATTGTAACTGCTGGCTTTGAGTTGGATAGAAAGCTGCATGAAGTTTTGGTATTTGAAGAGGGATTTGACAAAAGGGACATCAGGCACCAGGGCATGCATGAAGATAAGGATCCAAGCATGCATGAAGATAAGAAGATTTTGTTTTTTATACCCCACTTTTCTCTACCTGAAGGAGTCTCAAACTGGCATACAATCACAATCTCTTTTCCTCCTTACAACAGACACCTTGTGAAGTAGGTGGAACTGAGAGAGTTCTGAGAGAGCTTGACTAGACCAGGGTCACCCAGCTAGCTTCATGTGGAGGAGAGGGGAGACAATTGCTGTGCACAGAGCCTCAATTTGTTGATCTCAGTAAATTTGAAAGACTCCCTAAAATCCTTCATACCTCAAGGTTACTTTTGGAGTTTGCCAGCCTTATGATTTTATAATTGCAAAGATTCTTAAATACTTACAGGATTAGTGCCAGCAGAATATATTTTTTTCCTACTGTAAGACTCTACTCCTACCCCCCTTGCAACAGGCAGGGATATAGTCACCTGATTCCAATTATACTGATTCTGCTTGTATTAGCAAAGCAACATCAACCTTACATTACACTGTAGAAAGAGTGGGATAAGTCCACATCTGAAAACTGTTAAACAAGTAATTCAGCCAAGTGGAATTCAGAAAGAAACACAGTCTTCTAACTTTCGTAATCAAAGGAAAACCCTAGGGAAAGTTGTCCAGCAAGATAAATTCAACCCTCAATTCCAAAAACAAGAAGTTCCCCTAATAAATCTTGATTCAAGATTTATTAAGACCCCAATCCTCAAAATTCTCAAAATTTATCAAGATCCCAATCCTCAAAATGCTGCAGATTCAAATCCAGACAGTTCAGCTGTTTCAGATAATCTCTGCAAAAGTCTCAATAATCAACTTGAGGCCTCACAAAAGGAACTAAATCATATGGAATTAAATCATATGGAAGAGACAGAAGAAGAGGAGATGAAGATTATATCAAAATAGCTGCAGGAGTTGTTGGATCTTATGGCTAGAAGTTTTCATTTCAATATTAATTTCATGCCAGAAGAAAGCGATGTTCCAGAAACTGTGTGAGAACATTCTCAGTGTGTGTTAGGGCTGCCAGATCTCCTGCTATAGTGGGAGACCTCCTAGCAGCACCCCATTATCAATCTTTGGGCAATTATCAATCTTTGGGCATTTGCTTGGGTAATCAGTAGAACATTATGTAAATGTTTTAAGAGGGACTAAGGATGTTTACAGTGTCTGAGTTAAACTAGATGGGGTGGAGTCACACGGACAGTGAAAAACCTTTATAGTAGACTTTGCTGGGAAGAGGCCCATTATCCTAGGGGTAGTACTGCAATTTAAACTGTGCTGACCTGCTGAAATTCTAACTATATGTAAAATGGTTACACAGACCTGCAAGGTCACTTGTACTGCATGAATATCAAAGCCAGTCCAGAGTGGATATAGCTTTTGCAGGCTTTATCACTGGTTAACTGTTGCTTTTGACAGAGAACACATAAGTATTTCTTAGGCTTTTGTTCCTCTTACAGTGGATTAACCTGAGGATTTGTATAACTTTTTTTGTTGGTAGTGATGCCATTACTTCCCTAACAGCCCATTCCTGAGCTTTCGGCAGCCGGGGACAGCAGGGAGGAGGTACCACTGCAGCACCTCCTAAGCCATTCCACGGCCACCAAAAGCTCAAAAAAAGCCTTTTAAAGGCTTTTTTCTTTTAAAATAGGGCTCTTCATCCCAGTGAGAATAGCGAGGCTTTGCCTGCTAAAATGTAGGCGCAGCCTTGCTCTTCTCCCTTCAGCTTACCTGGGGTGAAAGGGGACAGGAGGCTGCCTACAGGCAGCCCTGCCCCCCAGGAATGCCCTCTGGGATTCCAGGATGCCCCCCCCCGGAACACCGGCACAGGCCTTTACGCTGGCGGGGTGCCAGTGGAAGGCCCCGTCAGTGTCTCGGGGTGGCGCTGCCGTGGCAGCACCGGTAAACTGGCTTCTGGGCCTCTCTACTGGCACTGGGGCCACTTACGGTAGCGTAAGTAGCCCGGATGCCGGAATGGGGGGCCCCAACACCGGCACAGCCCCTTCCTGGCCTCCTGAGGACTTTCATTCTCAGAAGTCAGAAATGCGCTGTAAGACACTTTTAGTCTACATTTCTGTATTCTAGCCTCCCTGGATTTGTGTTTTAGCTTCTTTGGTTTTGTGTATTTGTCAATCTGTTTTGCGATATATTTTGTCTTTATAAATTGTATGTCAATGTATAGTAAAGTTCTTTAAAAATTAATTTTTAAAAAACATAGTGATATATCTCCACAGGCAACATTCTACCATGTGTTGACTCAAAAGTAAGTCCCCTAAAATGTTGGTCCAACATTTCTCCATAACGTTCCTAATTTATAGTTGATTAATGAGAGAACCAGGTGACCATACAATAGGAAATGATTACTTATGCTGGGAGAAGAAAATACTGAAAATGTACAGAGACTGGAGCCCTGGGAAGCCTCAATAGTCTTTTGACTGCTCATGGGGGCCAGCCTAGTGCTACAATCACATTTTAAGTTTTTGACATTGAAGAAATCTGAAAAAAGATGTGAAGACAACAGGGAAAATACTGATGTGGATGGGTTGCTATGGATGCCATTTGAACTTTATGAAAACTGAGTGAATCTTGGTAATTAAAGATTAAATGACTAGTTTGGATAAGCAAAAGAAAAGAGAAAGTCCTTTTCAGAACTAAAAAAAAAAGAAGTATTAGAAAGCCATGTATAGAGTATATTGATAAGTATAAATGGAGGTTAGGGAATCTGTTGGTTTTATTCTCATGCCTTTCCTTTTGGATCCAATGGAGAAGTGGACAACTGTGTTGTTCTCTCTCATGATGAATTTTTATTTTTTAACCTTGTCTTTGAGAATGCAATTAAAAGACAGTGAATTTGGAATTTTCTAGTTGTCTTGTGTTACAGCTATGAAATATATTTGAGTTTTAACCATTTTTTTCCTTAATTGATCCAGAAAGGTTTTTTTTTTTCAATTTTCTTCACAGATTTTTTAAAATAATATTTTATTGGATTTTTTAGGTAATACAGAAAAGAAAGGGAATAGGGAACATATATCTTGACATATCTTGTTGGGTTGGCATCTAGGACAGGTCTTCTCCCTTCTTATCTCTTACTAACATAAAACTTCCATTTTAATCTAATTTCTATTTTAACTTCATTTCATCTCTATTATCATTATATAATTCATGAATATCAAACAGTTACTTTGACGCTTCTTATTTTTATCTATTCTTACTCATATCTTAAGTCATCTACAATCAGCTCAGTTGAACACATATAGTTTCTATCTTTAATTTACAGTGTATCTTCCATAGAATAATTGCCATTTCTGTTCGTGTTCTTCCGACAAGTTCTTCTTTATCCAGTTGGAAAGTCTAGCCATGTCAGCATATTCGTACATTTTTGTAATCCATTTGTTTAATGAAGGTATTTTTCTGTCTTTCCAGCATCTTGCATAAAGTGTTCTTGCAGCTGTCATCCCATATTGAAAAACTTCTTTGTCTAAAGGTTTTAGTTGCGAAGGAATCATTCCCAATAAAAAGTATTTCAGTTGTAAATCAAAGTCCTGTTGAAAAATAACCTGTAGTTCTCCATGTATTTCTTTGAAGTATTTCTGCGCCTTTCGGCAGTTCCACCATTGATAAAAAAGTGCCTTCAGTCTCTGAACATTTCCAACAATTAGCTTGATTAGAGTTATACATTTTTTTGAAGATCTTTTGGAACAAAATGCCATCTATAAAACATCTTGTACCAATTTTCTCTGTTTGGGAACTTGAAAATTTGATGTCTTGCTGCCACATTTTTTCCCACGATTGCAAAGGTATCATTTCTCCAAAATTCTGCATCCATTTCACCATACTGATTTTTACTTGCTCTGAAGCTGTTTCTATTGCCAGTAGCATTTTGTAAAATTTTGATAGCAAATTATCTTGTGATTTGTTTATTATGGATTCAAATTTAGTCTGTTTTCTCATTTTCCCTTTCTGTAAGTATTCAGTTCTTGCAGTGTGGGCGATTTGCATGTATGGAAACCATGATATCTTAAACTTTTCATCAGTCAGCTCTTGAAAGGTTTTCACGTTATCTTGTTTATCGATGAGGTCTTTAAAGGTTAGAAAGCTGTATTTAGACCTGGTTTTCCAATCCAAATACACTTCTGTGGGAGGCATCATCTCTAGTGGTGATGGACTAATAATTTCTTTTAGTTCTTGCCAAGTTTTTAAAAGTTGAAACATCAGATTCTCTTTTTGATTTCATTTGGAATTGTCATTTTCTCTCTTGACCACAACCAATGGTGGAAGCCACCCGTCAAACATGTTCTCTTTAGTCTTATCATCCGATCTTCTGGTTTTTGTATCCAGTCTGTTATCGCTACCAACGCAGCTGCTTGATGGTATATTTTCAGATTTGGTACTGCTTGACCACCTCTCTTCTCATCTTGAAGCACTGCAAATCTGATTCTAGGTTTTTTCCCATTCCATATAAATTTGTTGACAGTTCGCTGCCATTTTCCAAGAGTTGTCTTCGGGATTTGAATTGGTAGTGTTAGAAAAAGAAAATGTATTCTTGGTAGTATATTCATTTTAATTACTGCATTTCTTCCAAGCCATGATATTTGAAGTCTATTCCACCTCTCAAAATCTTCTTCTATTTTTTTTCAGAGTTCTTTATAATTTAGATCAAATAGTGTGTCTGACCCTGTAGGAATTTTTATGCCCAAATATTTCAAACTTTTCTTGGGAATGGCACATTGTAGAATATTTTGAATTTCTTCTTTTTCTTCTGGTGTCAAATTGAACGTTAACAGATTTGTTTTTTGCTTGTTTAACTTGTATCCAACAAAATAGCTAAAAGTATCAATTTGATAGATGATTCTCTCTGCTGACTTCTTGGGTTGTTGACACATTAATACTACATCATCTGCGTAACTTCTGATTTTGTATTCTTGGTCTTCAAATTTCAATTCTTGAATTTCTGGGTCCATTCTTATTTTGTTTGCCACTACTTCCATCACTAAGTTGAATAGTAAGGGTGATAAAGGACAACCTTGTCTTGTACCTTTTTCAATGTCAAATTGTGCTGTCAACATTCCGTTTATTAACAGTATGGCTTTCTGTGAAGACTAAATAGCATCTACTGAGTTTAAAAACTGTTCTCCACAATCCATCTGCTTCATCATATTCTTGAGAAAGCACCATGACATATTGTCAAATGCCTTCTCTGCGTCCAAAAATAGCATTGCAGTTTTCTTTTTATTAATTTTAGTATGATGAATAGCTGCCAGGACTATTCTTAAATTGTCCTTCAGTAGTCTTTTAGCCATGAATCCCGTTTGATCAGGATGTATTATTTTTGGGACAAGTCTTTTCAGTCTTTCTGTCAGTATTGCAGCCAATAATTTGTAATCCATATTTAATAGGGAAATTGTTCTGTAAGCTCTTGGCAGGTAGCATTCACGTTCGTCTTTTGGAATTAATGAAAAATATGCTTCTTTCCAAGAGTTGGGTAATTTACCTTCTTGTAACGCTTTGTTAAAAGTTTTCTGTAAATGTGGAGACAAAATGCGTTCCATCAGTTTGTAATAGTTAGGTGAAAGTCCATCTGGGCCCAAAGCTTTGTCTGGTTTCAACCTTCTGATGGCATCTGAAATCTCTTGAGTTGTAATAGTCTGGTTTAATGAATGACGGTCTTCATCAGAAAACTTATTTAAACAAGCAGATTGTATGTACTCCTCTAATCCAGTTTGTTCCGAGTCATTGTTCTGGTACATTTTTTTGTAATGGTTCATGAAGACTTCTTAGATATCTTCTTCTTTGTTTGTCATTTGACCATTCTTGTGAACTGGCAAAATCCTCCTTTTCTCTGATTCTTTCTTTAATATGTTTGATAATAATCTTCCAGGTTTATTTGATAGTTCAAAATATTTTTGTTTGGTGAATTTTAGTTTCTTTTGCATTTCCTCTGCTTCAATTCCACCGATGTTGTGTTTTATCTCTTGGATCTTTACCAATATTTGTTTTTTACCTGACTTCTTATGGTCATCTTCTAATTGTTGTAAATGTAAATTTAGTTCTTGTAGGTTATCTGGGCTGTGTGACCGTGGTCTTGGTATTTTCTTTCCTGACATTTTGCTAGCAGCTGTGGCAGGCATCTTCAGAGGAGTAACAATGGACAGTGTTACTCCTTCAGTGTTACTCCTCTGAAAACAGTGTTACTCCTCTGAAGATGCCTGCCACAGCTGAAGGACAGTCCTTCAGTGTTACTCCTCTGAAAACAGTGTTACTCCTCTGAAGATGCCTGGCACAGCTGCTGGCGAAATGTCAGGAAAGAAAATACTAAGACCACGGTCACACAGCCCGGATAACCTACAAGAACTGATGAACTCTGACCGTGAAAGCCTACGACAGTAAATTTAGTTGATCTAGTTGCTGTTTTTGATCTTTTTTTATTTTTGATGATATGACTATCAATCTTCCTCTCACATAGTCTTTACTTGCATCCCAGATTGAGTTCACTTCCACTTCAGATGTTGAATTTAGAACAAGGAATTCTTTGATTTCATCTTGACATTGTTTAGTAATATATTTTCTCAACAGTATGGTGTCATTCATGCGCCATCTTCTTAAGCCTTTCCTCTCATTCCTGAACTTTAATTTCAGAGGGCTGTGGTCTGCATATGTTGAAGGTAAAATGGAAACTTCTTCAATAGGATTCAATAGGGTCTTTGATATGAGGCATAAATCTATTCTGGAATAAGAGTTGTGTTTCTTAGAAAATAAAGTATAGTCTCTGTCTTTAGGGTGCTTGAAGCGCCAAGCATCCAATAGACCCCAATCTTCCATGAACTGAAATACTGTCTTAGGTAGTTTGTTCACTTTAAAGTGCTAGCATTTGTCAATTTTGGGGTCTATTACTCTGTTCATGTCACCTATAATCAGAATTTCTCCTTGATGGATGTCCAGTAGGTCCTTAAAAAATTAATAATTTTTTTTCTTTTGTGTGGTTTGGAACATATATGTTTGCTATTGTTACTGTCTTTCTGGTTGCTCCTTGTGTCACTGTAATCTGGTATCTTCCTTCTTTATCTTTCAAGGTATCTATCATCGTCAACTTGCTACCTTTAATATAGGTCACCACTCCCTTTTTGGGGGGTTGACGATGAAAAGTAGACTTTCCCCAATTTCTTGCAGTCCAAAAAATTCCCATGGGCATTCTTAATGTGTGTTTCTTGAATGCAAATTATATCACAATCTTCTTTAATTAATTTATGAAATATTCTCTTTCTATTGGCAGGTGAATTGAGTCTGTTAACATTAACTGACAGAATGTTTAGGTTATCCATCTTAACTTGTTCCCGACGCTTCGTCTAGTTTGAGTTCTTTAGGTACTTCTTCCACAAGTAGTGATTCTCCAGAAGCTAAAAGCGGGGGGTGGGGGGAATGGCGGGAGTGAGTCAACTCAGGCAAAGCCCAACACCAGACCGGCTTCGTTTGGAGCTGCTGCTTCTTTGTGACACCCAAAACTCTCGGACCTCATGGGGGGGGGGGTTCAGGGTGGGATCCCTTTGCCTCCGGGTTCTCTGTGTGCAGATCCCCCACCTTAGCAGGTGTGTGCTCGGATCTTCTGTGCTGCTCCTTGCTCGGGTCCTGCTGGAAGTCATCAGATTTGTTTTAATATAATTAAGAAGTCACTTGTTAGGCTATATTCCAAGTTATTATCATGTTGCAAGTTATTATCATATTGCATTATGATTCAGGATGTTTGTAAGTAGACTTACCCCTTCTAAGACCATTAAAACCAGTGGGCTTAAAAAATGTACCACAGCTTTGGATGGCACTTCCAGTCACTGATTTCATATCTTTTTGTTGAATCCTGAAGTAAACTAGAACCAAACAAACTTAGGGCAGTTTTTCATAAAATTAAATAATACCAATTTCAACGTGTTAGTTTCAAGGTAATAGCATTGCATTATAGTTTGTATGTTTATATTTCTTGGCATGTTGTAATCAGCTTTGAATAATATTGATTATATGTTTTCCATATTAGTATTTGGAGTGAAATATCTACTAATCAATATACAGGCAATATAGAGTACATTCCCCCATGTTTAGTCTGGATTTGGCCATGAATGAAATACAACCACTACTTTGCACATTACTTCAAACAATTTTTGTTCT
Organism: Euleptes europaea; assembly: GCF_029931775.1. Taxonomy (NCBI): domain Eukaryota; kingdom Metazoa; phylum Chordata; class Lepidosauria; order Squamata; family Sphaerodactylidae; genus Euleptes; species Euleptes europaea. The sequence continues at coordinate 3,078,145 of NW_026612049.1, forward strand.
ATATATGGTTGTGTAAAATAACAAATTGGTGAAATATTGTCGAAGGCTTTCACGGTCAGAGTTCATTGGTTCTTGTAGGTTATCCGGGCTGTGTAACCGTGGTCTTGGAATTTTCTTTCCTGACGTTTCGCCAGCAGCTGTGGCATGCATCTTCAGAGTAGTAACACTGAAGGACAGTGTCTCTCAGTGTCAAGTGTGTAGGAAGAGTCAGAGAGGGGTTGGGTTTGAGCTGAGTACTGTCCTGCAGACATAATGTGCTAATCATTGTCCTGTAAGTATCAAGGTAATGTACTAATGAGAGTGTGTTATGTTAATATGGAAGCATTGTATCCTGAAATGATCTGGTAATGTGTGAAATCTGCATGGCTATTGTTGACTGTAGCCTTTGCTAGTCTGGAGGTTTTTCAGGGCAGGAGGCCAAGCCTTATTCATTCTTAAACTCTCTTCTTTTCTGTTGTGCTGATGTTTATGAATTTCAATGGCTTCTCTGTGCAATCTGACAAAATAGTTGGTAGAATTGTCCAGTCTTTCAGTGTCTTGGAATATGACCCTGTGTCCTGTTTGTGTCAGTCCATGTTCAGCCACTGCTGATTTCTCGGGTTGGCCAAGTCTGCAGTATCTTTCATGTTCTTTTATCCTTGTTTGTATGCTGCGTTTTGTGGTCCCGATGTAAACTTCTCCACAGCTGCACGGTATACGATATACTCCTGCAGAGGTGAGGGGGTCTCTTTTGTCTTTTGCTGATCGTAGCATTTGTTGTATTTTCTTGGTGGGTTTAAACACTGTTTGTAGGTTATGTTTTTTCAAAAATTTCTCCATCCTATCAGTGACTCCTTTAATAAATGGCAAGAATACCTTTCCTATGGGAGACTGTTTTTCCTGAGTTTTCTGATTTTTGTTTGGTTTAATGGCCCTTCTGATTTCATTCTTGGAATAGCCGTTTGCTAGCAGTGCGTGATTTAAATGATTAGTTTTGTCCTTGAGAAACTGTGGTTCACAGATCCGACTTGCACGGTCCACAAAATTGGTGAATTTTGTGTTTGGGTTTATTGGCCCTGAATTCTTCAGTAACCCTGAAATAAGCTGAATACCCATATTGGTAAAGGTGTATTCAGCTTTATTTCTGGGTTTGCCAAAAAAATCTGGTTCCATTATAGTCTATGAGGATTTTCCCCCCGAAGCTCCTCTGGGGGCATTTTTGGAGGTAGGTCACCAAATCTGCAGCATAACTGCAAGGAACTCTCCTTAGATGACTTCCTGTGAACTGTCCTTTATTATAGTAATCAAAAATCTGGTTTCAACAGATTGTCAGTGTGGAGAATTGAAGCCATTATTTGGGGTGACCTTCAGTTTGAGAGCAGGTTTCCATGGGGGGGATTGATATCGGTGCCAGCTGAAGTCAAGACTAAGGCAGCTCTTGTGAAGGAGATTGCTAATCCATGTGGGTGAGCAGGCTTCTTCAGAACAAGGCCTGTTCAGCAGCTGTAGAAGCTGGTCTTTTTAGTTGGAGGGTATATCCCTCCGGATGGGACTGGGTGAGCCCCATCTTTTAAATGTCCCTTCTGCCTTCAGACTATCCAGATTACTCCACTGAATGGTGATGGATAGTTTGGTCAGACCAAGTTGGCTCTGATTACACAACCCCTATCTCAAAAGGCCCCAACTATGGGGCCCTAACAAAACCAGTCAAAGTTAGAAAAATGGGAGGAACCACACAGCCATGCATCTGAACAAAAGCGAATAACCGAAACCTGCAAAAGCCAAATATGTATTTGGCTTTTCAGGAATTGCCTGTTCAGTTTCGGGTAGATTCCCAGGTTTTGGTATTCAGCCAAAAGGAAACCTGAATATTGCTGAGATGGATAATTTCAGATTTATTTTTGGTTCAGGTTTATCAATATGTACAACCCTAGTTGTATATGTTTTACAAGTAAGTGCTTAGATGTAGTTGTACTGTTGATGATTTCTAAACAAGATGTACACTTGTCTTCCATTTATCACAATTACTTGTAAATACATTTCACTGAAATGTTTGAAACTGATATTGTCTTAACTCTTTTCTTGATTGCAGAACAATTGTTTCTTGGTGGGATACATAGATTTCTAAGCCATTCGTTATAATTGCATGACAAATACCTTGTCATTATGAAACCTTCTTGCAAGCACTCACAGATGTTGCGACCTCATGCAACCAGCTAATATGTGTGGTTATTTCCATGTTTTATTAGTGGCACAGGATTGTGACTGCCAGTGGATAATTGTACAGGCAGAATGCATACAACTGGATTCATTATCCTCCTTCCCACCAATAAAGATAACTGGTAGTTGATTGTCAAAGCATCAAACATTTGTTTAAACAGGCAGATATGTGTAGGTTTTGTTTTTGTTTGTATACAAACCTTTACAGCACATGCTGCTTTCTAGATTGGGGCCACAATCTATACAAACATATTCATGCCCTGGCCCTACATTCTCCAACAATCACTGATTCTTGGAGTTCCTATTTGACATAAAACATTTTTTCCATGTTAGTTTCAATTTGGAACCACCACAATCTATTTGATTTTATTCCCCATAACAAATATGGAGTAAAATCATTTCTCTACACAGATGAACATGAATTGAATGAATGAAAAAAATGCCTGATGAGCTGACATTCCGACTGTATGTACAGCAGGGTGGTTAAAAGCTTAATCTTAGGGCACCTAATTGCTTTAGTACAAACATGAAACATGATAATCTGATGGTGGCCACTGGAACGTCTATGTCCACTTAACCTACTGTTTATAGAAAAGTATTTATTTGCATATATATGTAAAATATTAAGATCTCAGATGCATCATCTGTATTTCCTTAAATAACCAGGAACAACTTGTTTTCTACATCAGTGATAAAATAACATTATAATTCTAAAATTGTCCTGCAAGCTTTGGAAGCAACTGCTCCCTACTGTTTAGGAAAAACACTTTAATTCACTTCCTACAAGCTCTCTTTCAACTATTTTTGGCAGCAGAACTGAAATAGTTGCCATCAATATATATTTTTTTTGTTATCCAAACGCACAAAATCACTGCCCATCTATTTTGCTGGCCACAAAACGATGTGGTGTACACTAGAATACTTTGGCTGTTTCATGGACATTTAAACATAAACATTTCTTATCAGTGCACAGTTGATTTGGGTTTCATCATCATAATAAAACGTTCTCATGAGGAAAGAAAGCAACATATAGAGTCTCCAGAAAACAAAGTTCCCCCTCACTTTAAAGTGTTCAGATCCAAACAACCATGAGGAACGGGAAATGGTTCATGAAAGAGAACTGGTGTTAAAGATGACTGTAAATAAAAATGTCTCAATTATGTGTTCTGAAAGATTTCTCCAAGGTAACATTCTGAAAGATTTCTCCAAGGTAAACATGACAGGGTAACTCACAGGGCAACTCTAAAAACATTTTCCTGAGAATAAGCTTCACTGAATAGAACTGAATGGGATCCTTAGTCAACATGCTTAAGACCGCTCTTTCAAGTTCTCTTCATGGCCTAAGATCAACTTTCAGCATAATCATAACATCTCTCTTTGAACAATTTAGGATGGCATTTATGACAGGGATATATGACAGAACCAAGCTGTGTCAGTGTCTTGCCAGGATCAAGATAGTTTCACTCCAGAGATGGAATAGAACTTGGTGGCATAAGTGGCTTGTCATGGATTAGTCATTATAAGCCTCTCCAGCCCTAGCTGTGTAGTGTTACACCAGCAAGAATTCTGGTGTCACTTTAAACATCCCCATACAAAACTGCTCCGCTAATGATGTTTACAGGTAGTTGACTGTGTAGTGTTACACCAGCAAGGATTCTGGTGTCGATTTAAACATCCCTATACAAAACTGCTCTGCTAATGATGTTTACAGGTATTCTATCTCAGGACACAAACATTTAGTGGGAGCCTCTACTTCCAGATTAGAGACTGGAATGTTGAGGATGGAGGCTAGGGTCAGTATTGTGTCCACTCATTTATGGCTAAAAAGAAATATGAATTTCCAGGGTTTCTTTCCCCTGATATTTAGAGATAATTTTCAGTCAAAATGGCTATGTGCTGTTTTGAATTATATTAGGAACTTAGGTCTATCCCCTCAAGCCCTTCTAAGTAGTGGGCTTGATCAAACAAAACAGCTGATTAGTCAGAGGATCGAAGATACCCAGAGTCAAGCTGATATATCTAGAACACCAGATTTCATATGTCCACAGAGTGCCAAATATGTGGTCGCTCCAGCGGTCTATTTGGTCACATTGGAATCCAATAACATCAGGAGAGCTTTCACACTTGCCAGGTGTGCGGCACTCCCCTCTGCGGAACTTGAAGGTAAATTTAAGAAGATCCCTTTTTATAGAAAGAAAGTGCCCATGCTTGCTCCAAGAGGTAGAAACGATTGATCATATGCTCCTACGGTGTATCTTCTACAGGGAGGCTAGAATTAAAATGATTAACTCTCTGTTAGAAAAACTCTCTGGAGAAACTGACAAAATTAAAATAAACCACCTGTTAGCAGGCAATAATCCCCAGATCTCGATCCAGGTCGCTAGATACTGCATGTTAATATGTAGGGCTTGGAAATCAAAGCAATTATTAACTTTAATTTATTTATTTTAACAATGTCATCTTCTATTTTTGATAGTATTTCTATGGTTTGTCTTTAAATTTGCCTTGACTTTATTAGTAAGACTGAGGATATGCATTTCTGTATTTTTAGAATGCTGGTCAAATGACCGTAATAAATTGAACTTGAACTTGAACTCCTGTAACTGAGAATGCAGAACAATCCACCTCACAATCCAGACTATGATAGCACAAATGTTCATCATTTCCCCCCTATTTTGAGTATTGATTGACCAATCCCTCCTGCCTCAACAGTTGCAAGCATAAACTATGCTAAACTGAAAATAATGCTATCTCCCAGCTGGAAGGCAGGACGATCTTCATTCCTTCCCTGACCCAGCCAACCTCCATGCGGAGCTTGACTGGGGCAGGGACAAAAAACTGAAGATTGTGCTTTCTCCTGGCCAGGAAGACAGCATGATCTCCAGTTCCTCCCCTCTGATCTGAACCCCCTGGAGATCAGATGAGTGCTGCATGCCATCTGAACCCCAGTGACCACGTACTCTTGGAATTTACAATATTGGGGAAAGGAAAACCTGTACATAGTCAGACATATAGATTGGACTTTAAAAGAGCAAATTTTAACAAACTTAAACTTATGCTAGGTGGAATCCCATGGTCAGAAATACTTAAGGAGAAGGGAGTTCAAGAAGGGTGGGAGTTTCTTAAAAATGAAATACTAAAGGCACAATCACAAACCATTCCTTTGAGAAGGAAAAATGGGAGGAGCCTAAAGAGGCCAGGATGGCTCCATAAACAGATTTTTAAAGATTTGAGAAATCAAAAAGATTCATTTAGGAAGTGGAAGAAGGGCCTTACAACCAAAGAGGAATATAAACAAATAACTAGTGCTTGTAGGGAGAGTATTAGGAAAGCTAAAGCTCAGTATGGGCTTAGGCTAGCGAGGGATGCTAAACACAACAAAAAAGGGTTCTTATCCAATGTACAGAGTAAGAGTTCTTGTTCTAGTTCATCATCTGAGCTCTCAGAAGCAGGTGAGTCCATGTCAGATCCGTCCGTATGGTGACCGCCACCACTATGGGAAAAACTCTAATAAGGTCAAGTCCTGGGTGATCCCCAGCCCAGCCCAATGAGCAGTCCACCTGTCACCACACCAGCAAACATCAAAATAGCCTCCGAAACCAAACCTGCCAGCGGCATCAGACTGGACTTGAAGGGCCTCTTGTAGTTCCGATGACTCCTGCCATAAGGAGACCCCATTGAAATTGGCCAAGAAGGACTGCCAGACCTGCAGGTCCTCCTTCACACCCCTGGTCAACCAAATCCTATGCTGCAGGTGAGAGGCTTGAAAAGTGGCCTTAGACAAGCGAGCGCAAAAGGCCCTCCCAGGTGACACCACTCTACATGCAGTTAAGGTGGCCGATCAAAGATTGCAACTCCATCAGATTGCACTTCTTCTCGACTACTTCCTTGCCACTATGCTAGGCAATTCTTTGGCTGACTTGAGGTTTTCACAGTCCATGGTCACCCAGGGACCTGTAAATGCGATGTGGAACTCTATCGTGAAACCCTCCCATAGAAACTTAGCGTCCGCCTTGCTTGGGTAGTGTGATAATCAAGGCAAGAGGGTTGAATCAGGCCTCTCTTTTAACATGTGGGTTCACTAGCATTGGCCACAAGTGGTCATCTATCAGATCCCAGTGCAAATGTTCGTTATGAGAAGCCCGTTTATGAACCTCCTCATTGTATTCTAGGGCTGCTGTATCCTTTGCCAGTGCCTGGGCCTGAAGCACACAATTCTGGTGATTAAGCACATGTCAAGCACACTTGGGATAGGCAGATGCAACCACCCCCATGTAAATTCCATAACCCAGCATTCAGTTATCGAATGTGCAATCCCTAGGATCTACTCTGTTTTTTTTTTAATTCTTGGCCACCAGACTTGGTGCACCTGCCCTCGGAAACTTCTGGTTTAATAATGGGAAAAAAATCCATATAATATTCATCCAGGATGTGTTCCCCCAATTTACGGGGTAATGCATCCCAGGCAGATTATCCCCAGAAAAATAAGTGTCCTCTGGGTGCTTCCCCTTCCTCCTGGCAGACTAGGTTTTGTGACCTTTCTTATGGGCCTGCCACCATGGCCTCCTGGAATCAGAACTGTGAGATCCCGAGCTGCTGGTGCTTGAGGGTGATTAGCCCCCTCCTCCTCCTGCAGCCCCCAGAGCTCTGAGTGTGACCCCAGGTTGTCTTTCCTTTAGTGCTGCTGGGTTCCTCCACCATGCCTTTGGACGCCCTCAGATCAGCAACATCTTCTGCTGGGTTCCACCAATTGTGTGAACCCATGCAAAGAGGACTTACCCATCTGGGGGGCCCCTGATGAGGGATGACCTGATGGTCCTCACCTTGCCTGAGACACTCAATGTGGAGCCATCATTACATGGCCCACATCCCAGCTGATTAGCTGCCACCAGCTGAGCCTCAGAGCCCCTGAGCAGCGAAAGACCCGCTCCCCAGGGCAGTGGCTTGCAAGCCATATGCGGCCCACTCACCTGGTCCCTAAACTGCTGGCACCAGACTCCCCACCTGCATTTGCAAAATGGGTCCAAAGGTGAGTCAAGGCCCACACTGTTTTCAGTACATGACACTTCACATTTTATAAATATATGCATGTGCATTCCAAATGTTAATTAGCATTATAAATCTCTGGGTCTGTCTGATAAGGACCTCAGTTTTTCCTAACAGTAATCCAATGTTATATTTTTAAGGTTGTACAATTTAAGAGACTAATAACATCAGGAGGCAAAGCAGTAAAATTGCATGTTAATTGTAAAATCGTTATACCTGACACTTGGCCTATCATGTGACTGCAGAAACATCATGGTGATGATATGCTGGCAGCACTCTTTTGGATGTTGCATATACAATTAGAAGAAAAACTAGCTACCTCCTGTGAGGGATTTTTAACTCTACAGCATATGGCCTTTTCATCATATATAAAGTCTGATATTGCTGAGGTATTTTCATTGCTGCTAACTGTACGGTTGTAGAATGAATGAAGAATGCAAGGTGGAGACACAATTCTCTCTCTGCCTGGAATACATATGATACAACAGAGAATATCTATATTTGAAGCTACGTTGTTCAGATAAACATGCAAAGGGTGAATGTGATGGAAAAACTCCAGGCATATTTAGTAATTATATCCAGAGAATTGTAGGACTATTGATAATGATGATATCTTCTTCCTAGAGAGGAGTAAGACTATGTAACTAGAGATTCCCCGCCCCCAGATTAATGCAGGTGAATGGACAGGAAAGCATTGTTCAACTGTAAACAAATTATGATCTCTGCCATGAAAGTCAATGTAGTTTTAATGATATACTGAAGAAAAGATGAATAGGGATAATGTGAATATGTTGGTCTTGATTAACTGATAAGCATAAATGATATTATTAGGCTGCTGAGAACATACCTTAACTTTTCATGAAGCTATCTTTCCTTTACTTTTCCACTAGCCTTCTGATAAACATTTTGGATGAATCACAAAAGATTTGTTTGTTTTACTTAGTCCTTATCATTTTGCAGAATAAAACACATTTGACCTCCTCCAGTCAATTAGATTAATAAAATCTGCATTTCTGAAGAATATTACAGAATGATTTAAATATAATACATATGAAAACTATAGAATAATAATTTTGCCCTGATTCAGAGATCCTTTACTAATCTAATTTGGTTATGAGTGTGTGCCCTCTCCCCTGCTCCAATCAATTTCGGTGAAGTAGACAGCTCTGTACACAAAAGACAAGTGCTTGTGGAACTACCCTCTTTGCTCAGGTATGCCTGGAAGCATGCATATGGAGCTCTGAGCATGTGCTCTATCATTGCTACTCCATCCCCCCCATCCAAATCACAAAGAGAGAATAGGATGTTTCTGTTTTAATGATAATCCATGTGGCTACCCATAACTAAGTTTGCAATTTCCCCTAATAACTTAATACTGAAGAATAAAAATTGTATACATCTGCACTTTGGGCTAAAAGGAAATAATTTTCACTTAAGAATTTTTTTTAAAAAATATACAACTCTATACAAATATTTGTTGACAAAGTAGTAAACATTTTACAGGACAACTACCAGCTTTCAAACTGACAGGCATAAAGCAATCACCCGTGGAAGATTATTTTTGCTGTTACGGTGTAGAATTACATAACACTGGTAGAGTTAAGTTCTTTATTGCTCTGACACTTACATGCACATTGTTTCTGGATTTGCACAAGTCCTATGGAAGTGGCTTTCTGTCATTTTAATTGTCAAACAGTACATGTCTACAGGAACTTCCTCTGCTCATGGCTTGGAACTTCAGCATGAAAATGGCTGGTTGGATGAAATCCTTAAAAAAGAGAACTGAGTGTGGCATAGGAAGACCCATGCTGACACGGCTCCTGCTTGATGTTCATGCAGTATCCCCTAGGCTGCTATTGTGATCTTCCTTATTTTTGGAGTGTATCAGAGGGGGACTGGACCAGGCTGACAGATGCCATACAGATGGCTCATTCTCAGCTCATGCTGATGACAAGCAAAATGGCTCAGCACAAATGATTCTTTCATCAGAGATGTCAAAAAGCCATTATCCCTTGAGCGATTGAAGTCAACATAGTTGCTATTCTCTGCTGATGATCTTCCTATGAAAATTATAGCATACTGACTAGCAATCTCTCTGCAGAATCACAGGCTAGCAAAAAAAGGTATATGCAATATATAGATTGTTGAAATGGCAATCGTGCTGCTAATACTTAGTTGCAATGAATATGATTTCCTCTAAAATAACATAAATTAATTACTTCACTGGTGCAAGTGTATATGGTGAATATGAATGATCTTGCTATTTCTTTCAGCTTTGACATTTGGCACAGATGTCCTGTGTTTAGGTCTCCCAGTGGAAGTCTGAAAAGGGCCAGAGTTTTGTCCTGTCAAAGTCAGGTGGGGTCTGAGCCAAATGTCCCTATATTTGCATAAGGGGAAAAAGAGTAAAAAGATTTGCAAGCAATGGGGTTTAGGGGCATAAAATGTAAAGATCTGCTTATAACATTTTGCTTAATTAAAATTAAAAAGAAGCCTTAGTTTTCTGAGTATTTTGGCACCCACCAGCCTTGTGATTTCAGAAAAAAGGATAGTGTTTTATAAAGAGATGTCATGTTAGCATTGCCTGTTTTCTACTTGAAAGGCTGTTTTCAGAGATTGCAATAGGAGGTGCACCTAACCATTTCCTACTCCCCCCCCCAACCACTCCTTCAAGAAGCTTTTCACCATGCTGGCTTTCAAATGCACATTTCTACACATTTTAAACCTCATAGTACAAGTAGCTTTATTGGCATAATACGCTTTATAAAAGTACAGTAGACTAAGATTAAAAAATAGAAATATAAATTAAATGTAATTCATTCCTTGATGTTGTGGTCCTTTTTGAGACTGAGTTCCTATTGATTGACTACCTTCATCAGGAATCTTGCCACGTTTTCTGTAGTCTCTGGATCCCGATCAATTAGTAGTTTGAGAAGCATTGTCCTGTTAGTTGGAGAAAAGGTTTAATAAGATTTTCTCTTGAATTGTCATGTAGGTGGCAATCTAGGAGTATATGAGACAGGGAGTCAGGACATCCTGCACTACATCTGCAGAACCTATCTGCGTAGGGTATTTTCAGGAATCTCCCCTGAAGAGTCGCTGAGGGCAATGTGTTAGTCCTGGCTTGCATGAAGACCTTCCTTAGCTTGGGGTTGTCCAAATGTTCCAAATATTTTAAGCATGGATTTGGTGGAATTCCAAAATATTGGGGTGAGCAGATAGGAGGAATTAGTGGAAATTTGTTCTGGAATTCATGATCAGATAGTATTTGTTTTACTATATTTTGAATATCGCTCTCACTAGATTTCCCTCCCAGATTCAGACACCTTTATTGGCATAGTAAAATAGCAGCAAGGGAGCATGGATACAGGCACCCACAAGGATTCTCAAACAACAACTGACCAAAACTCAGCCATCAAATTAAAACACTTCAATCTAAATACCATAACAATACATTCATCCAGCCAGCGGATATGAACTGCAGTGAACACCGGCACCCTTCCAGTTGATGTTGCCCAGGGCCTACAAATTACCTCGGTTGGTTTTAAACTGTTTGGTTATTCTTTACCCTCTTATTTTTATTTTTGATGACAATCATCTGAAACTCTAGCACGTGTTTGGTGATGGAATTTATACAATATGTACAACAATTTTGATGCAATCTCTGTGCAACAAAATAATTGCAGTCTTCTTGGTGTGTATATCTTGATAGTAATTAAAGATTTCAAAGTTGTCCAATGAATGGTACGTAGTCAAAAATCCCAAAATTACAATTAGTGGAAGAAGATGGGGAACGGCCGTTTCAAAGTCTTTTCTTCAGCCCCAAATCCATTCCTATTTCAAATATTACATGCATTGTTGTAATAGTCATGATAACATGTACTCCCAAGAAAAAAACTATAAGTATAAATCATACTCACAACTGTATGTTTCCAAATAAATTTCTGCCTAATATATCTTCAAATTGATTCACTAGTTCCCCGAGGGATACTCCAAAGTGTAGCAGTGAACTATCCACGTTCTCTACGTACTCAATATAAAGCAGGTGTTGGTAAAAATCTCTGAGCAAGCATGTTTTCAGAGGACTACCATATTCTATCTACTAATGGAGACAGTAATAGTAATTACCGTCTAACATCCGGATTATATATAGCAGGAAAAATCATTTTCTAAATTCAGGCCATTAGGTTTTATTGTATTAAAGAGGTGTATGAAAAATGTCTCCTTTTGTCTCAAAATCCTTTCTGTGACTCTTCTCTCAAACCGTCTACCCTTTAGGTTCCAAATAACAAAAAACCGAAGATCATTCTCCGAATGGCGAGCATCCAGAAAATGGTCAACTACCAGGGAATTAGAAATTTTTGCACGTATGCGTGCACGATGTTCAAGAATTCGATTTTATATAGGTCTAATGCTGGATCCTATATATAATAATCCACAGGGACATCGAAGACAATAAACTGAATTTTTAGTTTCACAATTTGTAAAATTATGTAACTTAAACGTGAATTGTGTATCTGTACGTTTAAACTCTTTAACCTCTAAACTGAGATTACAGGCTAGACATCCATGACATTTATAATGTCCTCTACATTTATTACTATGTTCCGTTATATTAGTTGTATCTGTATGTACCAATTTGTCTCTGATAGACATAGTTCTTCTGAATCCAAAACGCGGAGGATTTTTACATCCGGGTATTTCTCTTAGTAAGTGCCAATGCTTATTGATTATCTGACTACTTCTAACTGATTGTGCCGGCGTGGCCAAGGGCCAGGCGGTGCCCACAGTCCTCAGACGTGCGGGAGGTATCTAGCCCCTTTCGGAGCAGGCGACAAAGATTATGCTGTCTACCGAGGTCAGAAGTCGGAGGCGTTGTCAAAGCAGGCAGGAGTCAACGGCCGGAGAGATCAATCATGAGTGGTAGTGGGAACACAGAGAAACTGCACGGTTGCTTCTGCAAAGTGAAAGCACGCCTGCACTGCCTTTATCAGTCGGTGCACTTCCAAGCTAGGCTTCATCCTGAAATGACTCAGCACCAGTTCTCTGTCTGCTTAGCCTCTCCAAGCGAGCACTTCTCCTTCTACCTTGCAGAACCACACGCTGCCGAGTCCTGATACGCCTATCAGGTTCAGGTGAGCTTGGAGGGCTGCCGTTCTCAGCTTCCACTGCAGGGGTTGGGGGAAGAGTAGCTTCTGTCTGCCCTTGTTCCATCTCTCTGCCTAGCTGTGGTTCCTGCTGAGTTGTTTCAGGCTCCTGTGCTACTGACTGCAATGGAGGTACTGAGGGCCCAGAGGCAACCTGTTCCTCCACTTCAGCTTCAGAGTCCTCCGAGTCCTCAGCTCCCAAGGCAGGGCCCATGACACTGATAAATGTGTATGCTGAAATACAAAGGTAAGTTGGTTCTTGTAGGTTATCCGGGCTGTGTGACTGGTCTTGGTATTTTCTTTCCTGACCAAAACCAAGACCACGGTCACACAGCCCGGATAACCTACAAGAACCAATGAACTCTGACCGCGAAAGCCTTTGACAATACAAAGGTAAGTCTTTGTGTATTATCCACTTTAGTAGGGTTACTATAAACTAATTCCTGTCTATTTAATTGTTGTGCGCTTGACCGGGCATTCTGAATGATCCTATTTGGATATCCCCTTTGTATCAGTGCATTTGATAATCTATTTGCCGCCTGTTGATAGTCTTGATCACTGGTGGAATTTCTTTTTAATCTAATATAGGTAAGTTCTCTTTAAGATGTTTAGGATGGAAAGAATTGAAATGAAATAATGAATTACGGTCTGTGGGTTTTCTATATACCCTGACTGCAAGTTTATTAAATGTGGTACGGTAAACCACGGTATCCCAAAAAAATATGAAGTTAGCATTGCAGGTACCGGTGAATCTAATGGAGGAACATGCATTAAGCCAGTTCAGAAAATTATCAAAATTAATGTCAGATGAAAAAATAAAGATCAGATCATCTATAAAATGCTGATATCCTATGATAAATTCTGCAAAGGGATTATTGTTGTATATAAAAAGGCATTCAAACTCCACCATAAAAATGTTGGCAATAGTTGGAGTGCTGGCGGAGCCCATGGCTATGCCATCAATCTGTAGAAAAAGCTGCTCACCAAATCTAAAGTAATTATGCTCCAGAACAATGTTCAAAAAGTTTTAAAGGAACTTTGAGTGTGGACTAGTATCTACACATGATTCTAAAAGTCTCTGGATGATTTTGCGTGTTTCTGCAACGGGTACATTCGTATAGAGAGATGTGACATCAACTGTTGCCAGTATATAATGTGTAGGAATATCAAGATTTTCAATGTATCTTATGAAATCTCCCACCCCAGAACACTTCTGGGGGTCCCAGGGGCTGTCATCCCCACCGTATAACACTTTGGGAGGTCCAAAGGGCTTTCAGTCACCTTGTGGGTCTGTCATCCCCACCTCAGGACACTACTGGGCATCCCAGGGGCTGTCATCCCCACCCTGGAACACTTCTGGGAGTCTCAGGGGCTTTCAATCCCCTTGGGGGTCTGTCATTCCCACCCTAGAACACTTTTGGGGATCCCAGGGGCTTTCAGTCCCCTTGGGGGGCTGTCATCACCACCCTAGAACACTTTTGGGGTTCCTGGGGTGCTCAGTCCCCTTTGGGGGCTGTCATCACCACCTCAGAACACTTCTGGTGGTCCCAGGGGCTGTCATCTCCACCCAAGAACACTTCTGTGCATCCCAGGGGCTTTCAATCCCCCCCCCAGAACCTTTCAGGGGGTCCCAGGGGCTTTCAATCCCCTTGGGGATCTGTCATCACCACCTCAGAACACTTCTGCGGGTCCCAGGGGCTGTCATCCCCACCGTAGAACACTTTTGGGGGTCCCAAGGGATTTCAGTCCCCTTGGGGGGCTGTCATCACCACCTCAGAACAGTTCTGGGGGTCCCACGGGCTGTCATCACAACCTCAGGACACTTTTGTGGGTCCCAGGGGCTGTCATCCCCCCTTCATAACACTTCTGGGGGTCCTAGGGGCTGTCATCCCCACCCTAGAACATTTCTGGGGTTTCCGGTGGCTTTCCGTCCCCTTAGGGGGCTGTCATCACCAGCTCAGAACACTTCTGGGGGTCTCAGGGGCTGTCATCCCCACCCTAGAACACTTCTGGGGGTCCTAGGGGCTGTCATCCCAACCTCAGAACACATCTAGGGGTCCCAGGGACTTTCAGTCCCCGTGGGTGCCTGTCATCCCCATCTCAGAACACATCTGGGCCTCCCAGGGGCTGTCATCCCCACCCTAGAACACTTCTGGGGGTCCCAGGGGCTTTTAGTCCCCTTGGGGGGCTGTCATCCCCACCTCAGAATGGTTTAGAAACCTTACTGGGAAATCCATTCCACATTTTCTTTGCAACCGGTTTTGTGCTGTAATGTATTTCAATGGAGTCAATGCAAGTCAACTTCCAGTAGGGCTGCTGAGCGAAGCAGTGTGTCTCCCCGGGGGCTCCCAGTGGGGGAACCAAGAAATGTCTTAAATAGGGGTGTCAAGCCCCCCCACCCAATTCCTAAATAGTGGAATGGGTGTCAGGGAATCTCCTGCTGCCGATGAAGAGCGGTTTGACTCCTGAACTCTCTGAGTTTTAAGACTCCGGAGATTCAGAAGCAGTCCTGCCAGCTTGAGGGGTTTTACTTTGCCGCAGACGTCTCTTTGGAATTAGGCTTCGCTCTCCCCTATCTACTACCATCTAAGCAACTATACAGAAGTAAGAATACCTACTCTCCTAAAATCTGAGTAAGTTTAAAAGAACTCTTTTGTTTTACCTGGATTTGGAAGTCCTGGGAGATTGCTAAACACATCTGTCGAATCCATATCTCCCCACCCAATGTTTAAATGACTCTTTAAAAACAAGAAAAGATCAGATAAACCGGCAGGAATCTTATCAATTTGATCAGTGGGAAGACATAACAACTAAGATTTTTGAAAGACGCTTCAGTTACCAATCAGGAACTACTACGTATAAAGGGGAGGGTGGAGGAGTAATCCCCCCAGCCCAAAGAGTCGTCTTTCTAACTAATCAAAGCTTTCCTGCCATGTCCTTCCCGGAAATAATCTATCATCGCGAGAGAGCCAGAGAACTTGGAATCGGAAGTGTGGCATTAGTGTGTAACTGGCAAATATCTCCCAAGTTCCTGAACATAAGGAAGACGGAAGGTTTATGACCCTGATTCCTGCAGCACCTCTTTGTTATTTACTACACTGGTGTATTTGCCTGGATTTTACCAACTGAGTTTTAACAGAATTTTCAGAAGTAGCAACCATGGAATATCTGACTAATCAGCTGGAACAATTCTCTGCTTCGATGAACATTCAACATCAACTTATTAAGCAAAAACTCGACATTATCTTAGACGATCTCAAAGACATAAAAACCCAAATTTGGCAGCACGGCCCTCAAGTTGACAAGAGAGATGAAGAACAGAAGAATCTTGCAAAGGAAACGGAGAACTACAATAAACAAACTGCAATAGCCCAGCTGACAACAACGGATCTGAATGTGAGTGACTTTGACTTCTGTCTCTTCAATCTGCCTGATGAACTTTTTAACCCCTGCTTGGAGGACTTAATGAGTAGAAAAACTGGAGCTGTCGGGATCTTTTTCTTTGAATGTGGGATGGAAGATATTGCAACATGGATTTACTATGAAGATCTGCTATCTGCAGAAGAAACCCTACCAACAACTTCCAAGGATGCTCTTCGATGCTTACTGTTAATGGGGAAAAGAAGGAAATGCTGGAAATTCCAGACAATTTAAAAGAGTCTAGTTTCTCCTTTGGAAAAGATTAAAAAGGAACCGGTTAAAAGGATTTTAATGGAAGTAGAATAATATATATTAATTTAATAGAAATATAATATAGAATAATTATATAATTATAGAAATATAATATGTATTAAATGAGTGTTTGGGAGAAATGGAGGACTTACAAAATAATAAATTTTTAATGGAAGTAATTAAATGTTTTCTACTATTCTAATCCATTTCTTATTAGTGAGATTCACTATATTTCTTTTATCTTTCTCTTTCTTTTATGATAGTATTATTAATTTTTTTCTCTGAAAAATATAAATGTCAAAGAGATTAATAAATATTAGCAATAATATCAGGATTAGAATTTTATGCAAAAGAGATTACTAAATTATCACAAGATGGAGGGAGGTGTAGGGGAAGTCAATATTTCTTTGATTATAAACAAACATTTTTAACAATGTTTCCTATCTGTTTTTTACTTTTTATTGTTTATGTCAACTGTTAAACTATGTGTTTAATATTTTTGGAAAAATAATAATTTTTTTTTTAAAAAAAGTCAATGCAAGTCAACCAACACTCTCCTCTCCCATTATCTTCAATGGGCTGGGCAGGCTCTCCCATTGCTTCCAATGGGCTGACTTGTCATTCGTTTTAGTACAGCCCTGTGTGACTAGAATCGTTAGCACCATCTCGCCAACAGGCGCGTTATTTTAATGCACTATTAATGTTTTCCGTCAGGAAAAAAAGTGGGAAGCAACGCAGGCTTTTAATGTTATTATATTATTGATAGATAGCTGGTAGCTGCAATGGGCTGGGAGAAGGGGGGCGTGTGGTTGGGGGGAACAAAAGGAACCCCCCCCCTTTTCTGCCCCCGGGTCTCGATGCTCCGTTTCAGAGCGGGATCGGCGCGCGTAACCCCAGGCGCACGCTCAGCGTTTGGGTCAGAAAAAGAGAGAGAAAGTTCAAAAAGGGAAGACGCGCGTCCTTTTTCTTTCTTTGGCTCCCGAGGGGAGCGAGGCGCTTTGGGAAAGAGGCGAACCAGATCCAGCGCCCCGGTCCCAAGGTGGGTTTCTGGAGCGGGGCGGAAAGGGCGGCGGGGAAGGGCCGCGATCGCCGCGCGATGAGACGGAGGCGCTCCCCCATCAGCGTGGCTGGCTCGGCGCGACGTCCTTCCGCACGGCGTCCCTCGCCTCGCCGGAGGTAAAGCGAAAACGAAAGGGCCCCTCGCCTTTCGATTCCCGACAGCTCTTTCGGCGGTCTCCCCCCCCCCTCCCCGCCGCCGCCCCCCTTCCCCCCTGCAGGTTTGGGCCGGGCGGGCGCTCGCGCGAAAGGACGCCTGGCTTTGCCTGGCCGCCCCCGGCCATCAAGCGGCTCGTTACGGGAATGCAGGTGAGCGCGAGGAGCGCGCGGGGATGCGCCCCGAAAGGGAGAGCGCGAGGAGGGGCTGGGTGTGTGCGCGCGCGTCCGTGAGGTAGATGCCCCCCCCACCTCCCTCCCTCCCTTCTGTTGCCGCCGCCTCGCCAGCAGGAGAAGCACGTTGGCGCGTTTCTCGCTCTGTGCTTTGGCAGCGCGGGCGTCGCCTGCCCTGTTTCTGGCTCGCTGTCTCGCTCGCTCTCGGCCGTCTTCGCCTAAGGGGCTTCTGTCTCCAGCTTCCACGCGCTCCTCCTCCCACTTCCTCGCCTTTTTTAAAAAATAAAAAATAAAATAAAAATCTTCTTTCTTCCTCGGCCCTCTCCGTTTTGGCGGCCGTAGCGGGAAAGAGTTGCAGGTGCTGTCTTCGGCCCTCCGCGGCAATTGGGCAGAGCGCGCGAGCCTCTTATTTATTGGCGAGCTCTCCCACCCATCCCACGATTGGAAAGGGGGGGGGAGAGAGAGAGAGAGAAAAAAAAAAAGAGGGGAGAGAGAACACCCTCCCTTCGCCTCCCTTCAATCCTCCTTCAGCACCAAAACAAACCTGCTGGATGGGCATGTGGTTGCCTTTCATTAGTGGCCTTGGTGGAATAGGAGCCCTGGTCTTAACGTGACCGTCAGGAGCGGATAGAGAAGACTCCTCGAGATTCCCAGAGAGGTCGGAGCTGGCTGCGTTAGTAAGTCATTTTTTGTGGTAGAATCTGTGTTTTGTTTTTGTTTTTTTTCCTGTCCTGTGAGCAGACTGTCCAGTTGCTCTAAGCAAAAACAAGAACTTGACGATTGCAACTTAAGGGGTTTTTTTTTGACAGTTGGGCAGGGCAAATGCTTTAAGCTTCTGTTCTTTTCTCAATTTCCTGAGCACCTTATGTCAGGAAAGCTGGGTCTGCTGTTGTGGTCGATGTACGTTCTGAATTTAGGACTGTAGGTGTAATTTCATTGTTTCGTTTGATAAAGAAGCTGATCTTTAGCAGATATGTAGAGGATTTAAACTGGCATTACATGTCTGTCCAGTTCCCTGTTACAATCAATAACGGTGGTGGTGTGGGTATCTTATATTTTAGTTGTCTTTCTTTTTAGTCCTGGTCTGTTCTTGCTGTTTTTTTTTGGGGGGGGGGGATTCTTAATGCTTGCATGTTGAGTTGTAAAGGAAGTGTTTTGGTGATTCGGTGCACATACAGGATGCATAGACTCCTCGTGTTGCTTTGGATTTGACTGTGTGGGAAAGATCCCTGCATGAGATCTGAATTTGGATAGGGCCAAGAAGACTGTAAACTAGAGTTGCTGATAGCAAGAAGACAAGAAGGCTTGCCACACAGGGGTGTCTTGGAGCTTCAGAAAGGACGCTGCATCAAGAGTTCTCAGAGCATTATTCCTCCTGGGGCAGGCATACAGATCATCAGCGCTTTGTGAATTTCTTTTGACCACCAAGGAAGAACTGAGGGTTAACTGATTCCAGAAACCCTTAGTCAGTCTTTTAAAATATCTAAATAAAACCTTTGTGTCAGTAGAAATATAGTTGAGTCAGTTGGCTTTCAATTGAATCAATAACATTTCAGCATCTTTTCTTATTGCCAAATGGATTTTGCTTTGAATACTGTTCTTGCACACAAACTTGCTGCCTGCTATGGATCTCAGAATTGTATAAGGTCACAAAAAGCATTGCTTTTCACAATAGGAACTTGGAGGATGAGCCAGCAGCAACACTTATTTTGGGGAAATATTGTCTTCATTGTTCTAACCTTTCCACACTATTCTGGATTAATTATGTTCCAAGTCCAAATAAATGTATTGTTCCTAAGCTGCCACAGTCTTATTGTGAAAGTTTCTCTTCAAAGCTATTGTAGTTCACAGCTGTTCTGCAACACTGAAGTTTATTTCTTGCAAAATCAGCTCTTTTGCTGGCACTTGTAATCAGATTTGTATACACTGTGGCAAAGCCAATTAAGCAAGATGACTTAAGATATTAATATCATGAAGTATTGCTTACAGCTACTATAAATATGATGGGAACAATAGAATGGTTCAGGCTTCAAGTTCAAGGGAGAATATACCAGTCTTGACTTAATAGTGGGTGAATCAGGAGTCTTTAAAATAGCAGTGAAAAGATTGTTTAATGATCTTATCTTAACTGGATATTACAGAGTTTCTCTAGCAAAAACAGGTATCTTTCCAGGAACTATTTTTAAACTGCATAAAATGGGCAGATTAGGCTGGCTTGGTGGTGAAAGTGGTTCCCGGGTAGATAATACATTTGAGCAGGGGACTTGTCTGCACAATATTTAGTAGTAGTGAGCTTTGTCATTTTGAGATTAAGAACATGGAATACATCCGTTGAATGAACTGTTTACCTGCAAACTTTCAAAATGTAATTTTGAAATGCCGAACTGTTTGAATATTGACTTGATTTGATATGATACTCCTGGTGCGTATATTTCTACTCACTGTATTTAATACTATAGTATCTTGAAAATTACAGTTAAAATGCTGGAGAATGAGAAATCATTATGGGATAGATGCAATAAGAAATGGGAATTCAGGAGAAGAAACTGCGCTACAGAGGTGGTAGCATCTTGAAGTGGATACAATAAAGTTGCTGGTGTCAGCACTAATGCATTTCATTATGCAATTGTTCTTGTTATTCAGATCAGATAATGGCCTGATGAAATACATAAGCAGTCTGCAGGAAATTAATGATTAATTTCTCTAACGTATGCTTACTATAGGACTTCTGACTAATAAAGTACTGTCTACCAGTTATTGCTTACAGTTGCAGTAAGTGGGGGGAGGTACAATTCCGTATTTCATTCTTGTCTTGTAGCACTCAAACATGTTCAGTAATCAGTAATTCTTACTTGATTCACAAAATCAGTGAAGGACAACTATGGCACAAACAATTCATTTGTGTAGCATCTGGTCATTCTGAATAACAAAAAGCAAGCAGTGTGACTTTTGCTTGTAAAGATGGCATACTAAACACATTAAGCATAAGATGTCCAATTCTTTTTAATGGGTTAGGTGAGCATTTATTTAATTTCATTTAAAGTTTAGAGAGTTGTAACTTTAAAGTTCCATTCTGTTTTACAAGTACCCTCCCCAAGTTCTAATTCGACAATCATCTCTAACTAGCTACACTGGTCAAAACATGTCCGAAACAAAAGGTTGCTGCTAAAAGTTAATAGTCCATCCTATGCATTGTTTCTTCTGAGAACTATATTTCTCTTTGTTCAATGGACTTACTTCAAGATAAGTATGTAAAGAATTGTTATGTGAAATATTAAATTTACTACATATGGTATGAATCTGTTAGCCACTGAATCATTAAGGATAGATCATGTAGTTCTGGTCACATGCAACAACATAATATGGGCAAACAGTAAAAATCATAGCTTAGCATGAGTATTATAAGTGAAAGCTGTTGCAACTAGATAACAATATAAGGACTTGATCATTCCAGGTCTTTCTCCTATGTAATTTTTGTTGAAGTAAAAGATTTTAGAATGTGCTTGAGGGCCAAATAATGTGGCCCTCATAGACTAGCAGGTAATTCATAGAATCTAAGATCTACATTATTTTACTATCTTTAAAAAAAAAAACTTTTACTTGACATTGAAGGTATTTTTTAAAAGTTTATCTTCTTTCTTTTACCAGACTGAACCCTAATGCTTTAAAAATAACTTTAGTGAGCTACTTTGACAAATAAGTTAATGGACATTGTTAAGGCAAAGGTAAGATATCAGAGTCAATGCATTTGTTCCAAAGGACCTTTGGGTTTGGCCTGTATGTATTTGAATATCATGCGTAGTTTCTGTCAAAAACAATGTTACGTTTACTGAAATTTTTAAAATACATCTGTAGAAAATAAGTGATGAATAAATATAGATACTTAAAACATACAAAAAGAATATTCTCAATAATAAGGTTTTGGGCAGGTGCTGAAAAAATATGTTAAATTATAAAAACAATATATGTGCCGTTTGGCTTGTATATTTTTAAAAGGAATCATTCAGTTTAATGAGACATATTTCTAGGTAAGTGTGCCTAGGATCAAAACTTTAGGATACATTTTCAATATTCAGTGTTCCATAGTAAATAGTCACTTTGATCCTATAAAACACAATTATAATGATAGGGTGCAAGTTACTTAACATAGAAATAACCTATATGAACATGTTGCTCGCTATCAAATGCTACAGGAATATCTTTATACACAATAATATAGCTGCCAATGCTAAATGTCTCTATTGGCAAACCAATAGCTTATATACAAACCTGGGTCTGGCACTTACACCGAAATGCAAAAATTTCATGATATTGTAAACATTTTCAGTTGTCAGACAATGTATCTGAACACAGAAGTGTAATTCTGTAAAGCTATTTGATAGCTTGTTTCAAATATTTGTCATGAAATCTGCAAATAAAGCATCTTTTGTAAAATGTTTTAAAGACAAGATTTTTACTTACATACTCAGTAATAGTATGACATATCTAAAACAGAAGGTTCTTTAAGAAATGTATGCTAGCTTTCATTATAAGTTAATATACATTGTTAATAGGAAGACATGGTTTATGGACCCAATTCTCTAATCTTTAGAATTTGATTTACTGAGTGTATGTGTGTGGGGGTCCTATATGGTAACAAGGTTCTCTGCTTGATGACAGGGAAACGTTGGCTACATTAAACTATTCAAAGAACAATATTATTCTACTGTGAAGTTAATTCTGGGGTGTGTTTTGCAATCGAATACACATGAAACTTGATCCCTGTGTGGATATATGATGAAAAGATAATACAAGTCAGTAGTTTTAATTGCATAGGTAAATGAACGGCAATCATGCTTCAAAATATTGATAGTGTTAGAACTTTTCATGTCTTACAACTTGGTGCAATAGACAGTTACAGTAAAATCTACAGTCTTTTAACCAGTATTGAACTTCCCTGTATGTGTATACCACAAACAAGCTTATTAGACGTATTGATTTGCGTTGCAATAGTAACTGAATAATTCTTAATGTCAATATAACCCTTTCAGAATTGCATATGCAATCTTCTTGTAATTCTTACAATTGTCATGTAAGAAAGAGTCAGTTTGGCATAGTGGTTTGAGTGCTGAATTGGAGAGATCCAAGTTGAAATTCTGCTTTGGCATGAAGTGTGTTGGGTGATGTTGGAGCAGTTGCTCTCTCTCAGCCTAACCTACCTTGAAAGGTAAAATGGGGGTGGTTCTGTGAAACCTTTCTAAGCTCCTTTGAGGAGAGGTGGGGGAAAACATAATAAGATGCTGTATGATCTACAAAGAGCTGCTTGTGTGAAACTATATAGTTATTCATGTGTAAGGGGCGACTAGTTTGCAAATCACATCTCAGTGTCCTAGCCAGTGTGCTACATTAGTTTTTTTCTGAATATATTGGGAAAGTATGTAATTCAGAATTAGGAGCCAGTTTCAAAAGTAGTAAATTGGTATGTAGCCTTATCTACAAACCAAAGCGCTGTAACTCTGTACCGAAATTCCACAGCATACTGTGGATGATATAGGATAGAAAAATGTAAATTTGGCCTTTATTTTCTTACCAAATTTCTGTTCCCTAATATATGAAGTTTACCAATGGAGGGATTATGTTCTTAGATTGTAATGCAAGACTTTAGAGAGGCTGATGTACCTTTACTGGGGGACTAAGTGTGTAGTGAACTCAGGCTTCCTTATGAGTAAGCACACATAGAATTGGTCTTCCCAGATGGTTTTCTATGTGTTATCACTGTAGCTGTGATTCAGTTTAATAACATACTGAGAAAAATGACCAGATCTTCTGTTCCTTGAGAAATTATTCTACAAACAAACAAAAAATCCTTCCGTACTTGTGACTTGTATTATGAAGCTTGTAAATGATATTTGGGGAACAACTGATCCAGCCTAGTTTTAGGGAGGGGAATATATAACAGGTTGGTGCTTACAGCACTTTTTATTAAAAGTGTTTAAAAGTAAAAAAAATTAATGCACTTCTTGAACTATTTTATTCTTATGTAATATGCTGTACAATGTCCATTCAAGCAGAGAGAACTTCCAATGACTTCAGTTTGCTTGATCAATTGGTCTCCATTTTATCTCTGTGCTAACTGTTAAGGAATGTAATAAAGAAGAGGGGAAAGGCTGTTGTGTTGATTTTGCACTGTGTATATTCAATGATCTTCAGAATGATAGAATGGATTCTTTAATATTAGGGCTGCCAACTGTGGGTTGAGAAATACCTGGAGATTTTGAAGATGGTGCCTTGGGCGGGTGGGGTTTGGGGAGGGGAAATACCTCAGTAGGGTGTAATGCCATAGAGTCCACCATCTAAAACAGCAATTTTCTCAAGGGGAACTGATCTATGTTGCCTGGAGATTATAATCTGGGAGACCTCCAGGCCCCACTCTGAGGTTGGCAACCTTATTATCCATTGGTTCTTGTAGGTTATCCGGGCTGTGTAACCGTGGTCTTGGAATTTTCTTTCCTGACGTTTCGCCAGCAACTGTGGCAGGCATCTTCAGAGTAGTAACACTGAAGGACAGTGTTTCTCAGTGTCAAGGGTGTAGGAAGAGTAATATATAGTCAGAAAGGGGTTGGGTTTGAGCTGAGTATTGTCCTGCAAAAGTATTGTCCTGTAAGTATCAAGATAATGTGCTAATGAGGGTATGGTATGTTAATATGGAACCATTGTATCCTGAAGTGATCTGTTAATGTGTGTAATCCAAAGCTAATCTGTATGGCTATTGTTGAATGTTGTCTTTGTCTGGAGGTTTTTTTTTTTGCAGGACAATACTCAGCTCAAACCCAACCCCTTTCTGACTATATATTACTCTTCCTACACCTTCCTGAGAGACACTGTCCTTCAGTGTTACTACTCTGAAGATGCCTGCCACAGTTGCTGGCGAAACGTCAGGAAAGAAAATTCCAAGACCACGGTTACACAGCCCGGATAACCTACAAGAACCAATGAACTCTGACCGTGAAAGCCTTCGACAATACTTATTATCCATGTTTAAAACAATGACCATATAGTAGGAAATGGTCTTCACTAAGCTTACATAATTTTTAATTTAAAAAAGTGAGGACAACAGAATGTTAGTGAACATCTTGAGGCCATTTCCTTTCAAGATGTTGAGGTCACATGTCTTAAGTACAGACACATAGTGCTGGAGCAGCTAAGGATAAGCAGGAGAAACTGCTTTGGTTTACTATGATTTGCCAGCTGGGAAAACTGAACTGGACAAACTCTTTTAATAGGTTTGGCTGTGATCTATAGAGTTGTGTGAGAATCCTGCTGAGAAACTCTGCAACTGTTGCCAGACCATTTTGGCTTCACTTAATTTTTTTCCAGATATTTTGCCTAAGGAATGTTGGAAATTTACTTCCAATCTCACTAGGTATAGGTGAAATGGTTTGTCTTATGAGAGTTAGGTACTGGGTAGCTGACTGTTTGCAACTAAGATCCAGTGTGGGCATAGTCACAGAAGATAACAGGCAACATGGCATTTTGCTGGCTTGCTTGGGTAACATACAGCCTAATGTCATCATGGGCAGGTACATCATTTTAAAATCAACAACATTTTGAGTGCATGTGCTGATCTTGCACCTGTGCATGCAGGGGCATTAAACAGTTGGTACCAATAATTTCACCGGCACATAATCAGTGCTCTGCCAAGGCAGAGGTTCTTTTGGACTTGGGGGCAATAAATACACAGGTAGGTGAAGGAAAAGCAATGCTTTACTTATAACACACAGCATTCAGCTTATAACACAAAGTAACACAAAGCATTCAGCTGGCACACAATATAGCATTTATTACTTTACAAGAGCTTATCTCCACTTCGGCTGCTGGGAGCCTCGTGTACAGCAGTGAGAGAGACCACGGGTCGTCAGTCAGGTTACACAGCATCCAGAGCCTGATCTGTGTTGAAGCTCTCTGCTGGTCTTCATTCTTGGGTTTTTATCACTCAGGCCAGATACCTTAGGTTGATTCAGTGCACCTGGCTCACAACCCTTCATTCCTGATCGTGCATACCAGCTGATGCATGAGTCAGCATAGAATGCCTAATCAATCTGAGATTATACCTGGTACACAATGCAGGCCAGCATTCTTTACAGAGGGAATATGGGGGAAATGAGACATGTCAACCTAAACTCCTCGCCATACAATATTCTTCCGCGTATTTCCAATACACTCCATCCCTTGACATGTCACATTTCTACCTTATATTCATCTAACATCCATACAATCGCATGCCTTTAATATACAGAGTGCATAGTATAACCGAGGAGACAACACTGAGAAACAGGAGAACAATCAGTGTCTTGCCAACTTCCTTGAGTCATTAATCTTTGCCTGTCAAAATACTGAAAACATAACATTCCATTTAAGGACAAGGTTGCATACATTTGCTCCTATATCCATAAGAGCCATTACATTTGTTGTAAAAGGGATGTGAGGGCGAGGGTCCCCAGGGATAGCCAACTTTATTAGCCTTACCTCTGGAGCCCTACCACACCCCTATCCATATGGTTGAGGTATCTCCCACCCCATGTGCCTCAGTTAAGGAGGGGTATAGCTGTTCCCTTTCTTTGGTTACACATACACAAGGTCTAGGAGCATGGTCCTCCTGAACATCCTCTAATTGCCCAATTAGCATTACAATATCACCAACAGTTCTTCCTTGGGTGGGGCCCAACATTACCAGCAGAGGACCATACATGTATGAAGGAGCTCCCTTCATCAATCGTGCTTTCATTCTTGCCGTAAGACGCTGAGCGTCAGGTCCTGCAAACCCTTGCTGATAAATTCCAGCTTGCAGAGCCATTCCCCGCAATTGCTCAATTGCTTCCTCAATGGTATGCCATAAAGGCATATGCTCCTCCCAATCCATTGCAGCTGGGTATCTGGCTTTCACAGCCTGCACACACCAGTCAAACATAGAACCTGCTGCTGCTGTTTTGAGCATTCGTAAGTACTGATTAATCAGCGTATCTTTGGTCAATGCTCCTAGCTTTATTAATTCCTCCCCTGTAACATAGAGGGTAGTAGTTCCTTGGTCCCATAACCTGGCCAACCATTGAGTCAGCCGTTCCCCCGGCTTCTGTTTGATTGCTTTTGCTATCTCAGCCAATTCCTGCTGAGCATCCATCCATTCGGACTCCTCGTTTGCCATAGTAGCAGCCTGTTCTTCAGCCAAATCCCCTCTCCCTTGGGCACTCTCCAATGCCTCTCTCAAAAGAGCCTGCTGATACTTTAAGGCAGTGATCTACTCAGCTTGCTGCCGTACTTTCCTCTGAGAGGCTTCCAATTGCTCCCACACATTTCGGAACATTGTGAGAAGAATCCACCCAAATCTCAGCACAGCTTTCTGCTCCTTTTCCTTCCCCACCCCCATTAACTGTGAACACTTACACACAGCCACGGGGGTGGGCTCTTCCAGCTTAGCCATCTCAGATTCCCTTGACACCGGTGGGGTCAGCCGGTTCAGAATTTGAGCCACTGGCCCCCAAGCACTTGTGCTGGGCCAACCAGGGATGTGGCTCTGACCCTCCCCTTGCTCAGTAGCTTTTCTTCTCCACCAAAACATTGCTTCCAAATCCTGCCAACTACGCCAATTGTTCTGCCAAGGCAGAGGTTCTTTTGGACTTGGGGGCAATAAATACACAGGTAGGTGAAGGAAAAGCAATGCTTTACTTATAACACACAGCATTCAGCTTATAACACAAAGTAACACAAAGCATTCAGCTGGCACACAATATAGCATTTATACTTTACAAGAGCTTATCTCCACTTCGGCTGCTGGGAGCCTCGTGTACAGCAGCGAGAGAGACCACGGGTCGTCAGTCAGGTTACACAGCATCCAGAGCCTGATCTGTGTTGAAGCTCTCTGCTGGTCTTCATTCTTGGGTTTTTATCACTCAGGCCAGATACCTTAGGTTGATTCAGTGCACCTGGCTCACAACCCTTCATTCCTGATCGTGCATACCAGCTGATGCATGAGTCAGCATAGAATGCCTAATCAATCTGAGATTATACCTGGTACACAATGCAGGCCAGCATTCTTTACAGAGGGAATATGGGGGAAATGAGACATGTCAACCTAAACTCCTCGCCATACAATATTCTTCCGCGTATTTCCAATACAGTCAGAAGTAAAATACAGTTCCCGGCTGGTAGTGTTAGAATATACAAAATATTTCAATTCAATTTAGAACTCTTGGTTTACAAAAAAAATCTCAACTTTTTGGAGTATCACTTAGCCTGGTCAAATGCTTCCTTTACTTACCCCCAGCAGGCTTGAGACGTCCATGGAGGCCACATTTTTGTAAGCCGATTTTCTTAATGTTGGGTAAATAGGGGTACAGCCACTGGACCTGAGCATTTAAAACACAAACAATGTTTGGAGTGTTTAAGGAACCATGTCAAACTGTCTTAAAACTACTGGGTGTATGCTCCATTACTAATAATCCTGTCTTTTCTCACAACTACAGTGCAGTATACCCTGACCTGGATGGCCCAGGCTAGCCTGACCCCATCAGATCTCAGAAGCCAAGCAGGGCCGCCCCTGGTTAGTACTTGGATTATTCTAGAGAAAGGGAATGGCAAACCACCTCTGTTAGTCTTTTGTTTTGAAAACTCTACTAGGGTGCCATAAAACTTGATGGCACTTTACATACACACAGTGCACAGTATATGTTATCTACCATTATTATTATGATCTACAGATGTGCTTCTTTCCATTCCAAAGCTTTTAATTTGTTTTGGAGAAGAATTTTTGTCTAGATGGCATGATTTATCAGATATATGAAGCAGCTAATATAAGCAAAAACCTTTCCCATTTGTTTCAGTGGTGAAAGGGTTCCAGTATTAATCTAAATTCTTCAAAGTGACCCTTTAAGTACAAACAAAATAGTATATACTGCAGTAAACATTTTCTTGTAATTGGTGACTAACTGACCATGCATTCCTGAGCTTTGTACTCAGCTTTGGGACAATTGAGAATATTTGTAAACACTTGTTGTAGGTCCTTTTGTATATATTGTCCTACATTGTATGTCATTGCACGTAGCTAGTTATAAAGTTTTGCACTTTGTTTAATAGTAATTTCGCTCCTGTACTAATTTCCAAATCTCTTGATATATGTACAGTGGTGTCTAGTTTCCCCCCCACTCCTGAGTGGCACTATGGCGAATTTGACTGATACATTTTCATTTAGTGTGTCTGAAAGAGATTTAATTCTTCAGGATTTACCTAGTGTGTGTGATTTTGATAATGATAAAGATATTGATATTTCAGCTCTTAGCCATATTTGTAAAAAGCTTACAAGAATGGAATTATATGCAGCTGTATTTTCAGACTATGTTCGGTCCAATATAATTCCTCGTGGTCTTAGAATGAATAAGAGTCCAACTCTCTTCAGGGACAATACTGAATTTAAGGAGAAGTGGGTGGGAATATTGAATCGTTGTTCAATTGATTTAATGCTACTCATTATTGGACAAGCAAAGAAAGAATCAGGAAATATTAAAATTGAAATGAAGAAGGTTTGTGAGACATTGGAGAAACAAGTATCCCCGGATATTTTTAAGTCTCAGATGGATAAGCTTGATGTTGAGATTAAGAAATTTGCAGATGATATTAAAGAATTTAAGGCTAAAAAATTCAAGAGGGACAAGGAAGATTATTCCAGCAAAAGAGTATACCTTTGGTATTATTCTGAGGAGTCTAAGGGTGGTAGCAAACAAACCAACTATAGAGGCTACAACAAACAGAATAAACGAAAGGGTTTTAAAAACAGCAACCGCTATAGTGAAGAGGAGTCTTACAGTGACTCTGCGAATAGCTCTGACTCCAACCGGAGCTATGGACTCCGACCTAGAGAGGAGGGAATGCATTTTTTCGAGAAGCATCCCTATCGAAAGAAGAATGCTTAGTGGTCAACCTATCCTCCAGAACGTTAAGTCCCCTTGAAGAAAAAGTGCTTAATATGGGTTTAGGTTTTGTCCCGACGCCCGCTTACTCTGCATTTCAGACCCGTGTGGATTTGTTTAAATTGTTTCGGCTTATTAAACTCAAAGATCATTTCAAATCCGGCTCTAGCAATATTTCTCCGTTTTGTATGAAATCTAAGTTTAATCCAAATAGCACCAACCCCATGATTCATGCCTTCCAAATGGCTGTTAATAGGGATATCTTGAAATTAGAAAATAGCAAAATTCCTAAACACTATAATCTATCCCTTAGTGAAAAACAGGCTCTTGACGGACTTGCGTCCGATCCAGAGTTAATTATTCGGCCAGCAGATAAGGGCGGAGCAATTGTGCTTCAAAATAAACAGGATTACGTAGAGGAAATTATGAGGCAATTGAATCAAACGGAGTATTATCAAAAAATCCCTAGAGACCCTACAAAAATCATTACTGCTAATATTACTGATATTGTCCAAGAAGCCCTACATAATGGTGACATAGACAATAATACTGCTGAGTTCTTGGTAAATAAGTTTCCCCGGATTCCTGTCTTATATACATTGCCCAAGATACAAAAACCTGGATTAATTCCGCCAGGAAGGCCAATTGTATCAGCTTCTCAGAGTGTATTGGAACCGGTATCAAAATATTTAGACTATCATCTCAGGCAGTTTGCAGTGAACACTGAGTCTTTCATTTTAGACACCAGGGACTTCATTCGTTACATTGAAAACATCCATGTCCCTAGAGATTGCGTTCTAGCAACCGTTGATGTTGTTTCTTTATATACTAATGTTCCATTGAGTTACACTTATAGAATCATCGAACATCATCTCAACTCTAGAGTAGACCCCGTTCCTTCCACTCCTTTTCTTTTAAAACTTCTGGAAATGGTATTTAAGAACAACTTCTTTAGGTTTGATAACCCACTATACCTGCAAACGGGAGGTATAGCCATGGGATCAGCAGTGGCTCCCACCATAGCCAACATTTTTATGGTGGATTTTGAGCATAAATTTATTTATAACGACCACCCCTTTAAGGATTCCATTCTTGGATATCGTCATTATATTGATGACCTTATATTTCTGTTCACTGCAGATATTAATTTCCCAGAATTTTTGTCGTGGCTCAATGCATGCTCTAGTATTCAATTTACAGGACAAGCACACTCTCAACAGATACCATTTTTAGACACCTTGGTATACCATACCCAGAATGATCAATTGGCTGTAAGAATGTATAGAAAGTCTACTGATAGAAATGCACTTTTGCATTTCAACTCATTTCATCCCAAACACCTAAGACATAACTTGCCTTATCGGCAATTTGTAAGAATGAAACGAAACACCACATTACAGCAAGACTTTGAAGTAGCCGCGTCTTCTCTATCTACCACCTTAACCCACAGGGGCTATCCTCCTAAAGTAATAATGCAAGCAAGAAATAGTATCCAACATGTTGACAGGATTTACTGTACAAGAATATAGATAAACCATTGAAGGAACAAACACTCACCTTTGCCTTGCAGCATACACACCTATCGGGGCAGATTAGCTATGTCATCAAAAAACATTGGCATTTACTCAATGATATTCCAGGCTGCCAAAACTTTCCCAAGATAGGTTAAAGGAAAACCTCTTCAGTTAAGGACAGACTTGTACATTCTGACATATTTGTTGAGTCCAATAGTGATAAGATTCGGGGACACTTTAAATGCCATAAATGTCTTGCTTGCAGCTTTTACCTGGAGGTCAAAGAATTTAAAAGAACTGACTCAGATTTTTCTTTTCAACTTCGTTCTTTTACCAATTGTGACACAAAATATTGTGTATATTGTCTTTTGTGCCCCTGTGGAAAGATTTACACTGGATCTAATATTAGACCAATTAAAACCCGGATCCTTGAACATAGATCCAGGATACGCGCACGTATAACATCAGCCCCGGTAGTAAAACATTTCCTCCATTTTCGGCACAGCGAGAACGACCTGCGCTATTTTGTGATCTGGCAATTAAAAGCTAGGAGATTTGACAAACAAGATAGAGAAAAATTACTTAGGCAGAAGGAAGCTTATTTCATTCATTTATTGAACTCCATGGCTCCCTTTGGATTGAATTTGGAAAATGATCTGTCATGCTTTCTTTGAATATAGGCTAGGTCCCTTTAAGAGAGAATGAAAGTACATCTCTCAAGCACCTGATGTATACAAGCTGACTCGTTTGCCGCACACCGGTTAGCTATTTAGCAACTAGTAAATCCTCCTAATGGTATCTCCACACTGAGCTTCCTTACCCTACGTGGGACTGACAACAGAATTTTACCCCTGGTGGGATATATAATGTAACCTACAATTTGAAAAATATGTGGAAAATCTATGCAAGATGCCTTTTTCTAAGTAATTTTTATTGGAATATTTATTGTGATATTTATTGCTTAATTGTTATATTTATGATTGATATTATGACTGTGATTTTTATATGAATAGGAAGGACTGAAGAAGAATTATTAATTACCGTATATACTCGCGTATAAGCCGAGTTTTTCAGCCCCAAAAATGGGCTGAAAAAGCCGGCCTCGGCTTATACGCGGGTCAATACGGGGGGAGGGAGGAGGGAGGGGGGAAACTTACCGCCGCCGGGCCCGTGCCGCTTCCTGCCACCAGGAGGGGCCTTGGGCAGCCTCCTGCAGCCGCAGGAAGGCTGCCCCAGCCCCCCCGCCCCCGCCGCCATTTTTTTCGGGCGGGAGGGGCATTGGGCAGCCTCCTGCAGCCGCAGGATGGCTGCCCAAGGCCCCCCCGCCCCCCGCCGCCATTTTTTCGGGTGGGAGGGGCCTTGGGCAGCCTCCTGCAGCCGCAGGATGGCTGCCCAAGGCCCCCCAACCCCCCGCCGCCATTTTTTTCAGGCGGGAGGGGCCTTGGGCAGCCTTTTGCAGCCGCAGGAAGGCTGCCCCGGCCCTTCCCGCCCCCGCCGCCATTTTTCCCGGGCGGGAGGGGCCTTGGGCAACCTCCTGCAGCCGCAGGAAGGCTGCTCCGGGTCCCCCTGGGCCTCGCCGCCGCTTCCTCCCGCCGGGAGCGGCCTGGGGCAGCCTCCTGCAGCCGCAGGAAGGCTGCCCAGGCCCCCCCGGGCCGCACCGCCGCCGGACCCTCGCCGCTGGAGAGCCCTGTCAGGTAAGCCTGCGGGGGGGGAGGGGTTATAAGCCGATCCTCGGCTTATACGCGGGTGCCTAATTTTTCCCCATTTTTGGGGAGAAATTGGGCACCTCGGCTTATACGCGGGTCGCTTATACATGGGTATATACGGTAGTCAAGAATTTGAAACAGCTGTATCCTCCATTGCTAGTGGCATCCATCATACTACGTGATTATTATCTGCATAAGAAGAATTTTTGTACTCAGCTTTGGGACAATATTTGTAAACACTTGTTGTAGGTCCTTTTGTATATTGTCCTACATTGTATGTCATTGCACGTAGCTAGTTATAAAGTTTTGCACTTTGTTTAATAGTAATTTCGCTCCTGTACTAATTTCCAAATCTCTTGATATATGTACAGTGGTGTCTAATTTTTCCCCCACTACCTGGCAGTTGGCAACCCTATGCATGGGAGATAAATCCTGTTGCACGGGCCAAAAAAGGGGGACATTTCCAAGCGTCTCAGGAGGCTGCCTAACAGTGGCCCCGCCCACAGGCCAGCGCCATGACACCCCAGGACACCTCCCAGGATGCCCTGGGATGTCCCGGGGCAGTGACTAGCGTCCGGCCCTGCATGCCAGCGCTGGGGCCACAAACGCAGACGTATGCTGCACGAATGCCAGCACTGTGGGTCCTTGCTCAGGCCTTCGCTGGCCTCCAAAGGCCTTTCATCATGGCTGCTGGGGCAGCTCAGGAATGCGCTTTTAGAGGGCCAATGAAAGGGAAGACTTCTGTTGTTTATAAGGTGTTAATATGCATCTGATGTATTCTGGAGACTCCTGCTTGTGTATGTATATTTTGTAGTCTATGCCACAACAGTATGGTATAGCTTTGTATGGTAAGCCATTTCACCATTGAATCTCTTACTAAACATCTTACTTGTATTCTGTTTTCCCTAATTAAAAGAAATAATGTATTATTTTTAAGTAGTCTTCCACTAGGTTCAAACAGTTTTGCATTTAATTTTTTTAACTAGAAGGGAGACTTCTAATTATGGGAAGGATGAGGATTGTTTAAGATTGAGACATATGCCAGTATTGATTTTTGAAAAACTTTGAGGATCTAAAATCAGTTATGTGATGGCTACAGTCACTAATATCATAGTCCTTTAGACTCTGTCTTATTTACATCTATGTTTGAATCTAGGAGAAAGACAAAGACAATCTTGCTTTGTGTATAGAATCGTAGAGCTGATTTTTGTCTGAAACGGAGGGGATGGAGGCAATGAAATTACTTTTTATTGTACAATCATAACTGACAAGGAATAGTAGTTTTAAGTCTTGAAACACTTGTATTGCATAATTACTTGGTCTTAGAAATGTTATTTAAAAAATAATAAAATTTTACACTGTCCCTGCAAAAAGCTAATGCTTAGGGTTGCCAACCTCCAGGTAGTAGCTGGAGATCTCCTGCTATTACAACTGATCTCCAGCTGATAGAGATCAGTTCACCTGGAGAAAATGGCCGTTTTGCCAATTGAACTCTATGGCATTTAAGTCCTTCCTCTCCCCAAACCCCGCCCTCCCCAGGCTCTGCCCCAAAAACCTCCTGTTG
Organism: Euleptes europaea; assembly: GCF_029931775.1. Lineage (NCBI taxonomy): Eukaryota > Metazoa > Chordata > Lepidosauria > Squamata > Sphaerodactylidae > Euleptes > Euleptes europaea. The sequence goes on from NW_026612049.1 coordinate 3,112,318, forward strand.
GTTTCGAAGAAGGACCTGGCAACCCTACTAATGCTGAATGTTAAAGGATTCTACAGAAAATTCCGTGAGGCATGAAGTAATGCTGTAAGGAGGTGAAAAATTATTTTATTATTTAGGTTTTTATCCCACCCGCTGTCCCCAGCCTAAAATGGCAAATGTGACTCTCTTACAGCTTGTGCTACTGAGCTGGAGTCTTTCTACCATGTGGTATTGGCAGTTTGGTGGTAATGGGACTGTTGGAAAGTAAAAAGATCCATCTCCAAAAGTGTGGCTAACAGATGGCAGGGCCCAACTGAATAAGTCAAGATGTGAAAACACAGTATCTCTCTTCCTATTTGACTTCTGAGAATATGTATGAAATGGGAAATTTAGGGTTCAATGTGACATTTTTATGTGTACACTGTTCATGGTGGAATTTTGAATCAGTTAATCACAAGCCCATTACTAGTCTTTGTATATCATTAAACTATATCTGAGATTTCCCCCCATGATTTTGACCTTTGGAAAATCTGTACTTTCTTTAAGGCCATTGTTTTATGGCTAAAGAAGTAAATATAACACTGCATGAATATGAACCTCAGTAGAATTAATGCTTCAAAGAGCTACTCATATTCATCAGGTTTGCCTCCAGCTCCTTCAACTGTCCTCACTAAATCTGAAGATGTAGCTGGCTTTGTAATATGAACCTGTATTTTCTGATGTGTTGAGATTTAGGGCTTAAATCTAAAGATTGCCAGCAGAGATGGAGGGGTTGTACATCGCATTGCTTGTAGAAGTTTCCAGGTTCAATCCTTGGCCTCTATGGTTAATGTGATCAGGTAGCAGACACAATAGAAGACCAGAGAGAGTTGCTTCCAGTCACAGTTTATGATGTTGATAGACCACTGTTATTAATAATGAAGCTTCATGCAAGAGGAGGGTATCTCAGTAGATAAGGTCATATGTAGATGTGTTATTAAATTTTAGTGGGGGAATGTTGTATTGTTTGAGCCTTTTTGGCTGCTTTTATCCACAGAGGGACTGAGAGTAGTTTACAAAAAAGATGAAAAAGGTGCTCAATTACACATTTGTTTAAACAAATAGACAAATAAATTACAAATAAATCTGGTCAGGTCTAGGTCTGCCCAGTTGAATACCATAGGTCTCAGGCTTCAAGCCCTAGGGCCAAGAGCCCAGATGCCCAAGGGCTTCCATTTCTATCTTTATCCAGGCTGAATACTGCAGAAAGAGGAGAAAAAAGTCAGCTGCTGCTAAGTTACTGCCATGCCAGCCAGCAAGATCTTCCTCACTTCCTAGTCCAGTGATGTACCTGTTACATGACCTCACTTTAATTGTTTCCATTAATCGTGGTTTTTATTACAGTTGAATATTAAGGAAGACTACCTGGGGATTGGCTATCATTGATTCAAATTTCAGATAAGAATGGGCAATGAATGCTATCGGTGGGAAGGTTTTGTAATACAGCGGGTTGTAGTCTTAAACTTAAATACACACAATGTTTTCAGAAACTTTATATTCCCCACATATCTGAAGAACTGACCCATGACTCACATAGTGAAGTAAAGTGTGTTAGTCTTCAAGGTTCCAGGGTACTAGTACAAACAGTCCCTTTAATGCATAGAATAAGGTTTATTGCTGCAATTAAATATTTAAAATTAATCTTTAAGAAAATGTAAGAGAAAATATCACAGTGAGTTATGATAGTTCATCAGGGTTGATTTAAAGGAATTTTGCTTTATTTAAAATCATTGCATAAAGTGTTCAGTTCTCCTATGGCCTCATACAGCAGTATCGATTTGCAGCTTGTCCATACCCTTGGTTTGTTTCCAATGGCTGGGCATTCTGCCAATCCATGATCAAATAAACATTTTCTTTGATTGTGCTATCCAAATCGTAATTCTGCTTAAGAGTAGAGAAAAATGTACTTTATGTAATAGCAACTTAGTCATATTAGCTGTTCTTGTAAATAAATAATATTCTGAAATGTGTAAATATTAACGATGAGCAAAATCCATGTTCAGTTTTCCACAAACACTTTCAGGTATTCAGGAAACTTTCTCTTTTTGATAATCTTTCAACACCACTTAAAACAAATTTACCAAGTTCAATTTACCTTGCCTTAGTTTAATCTCCCACTTTCTTTTACTTGTTCTCATGTCTAGTTAAAGAGAGAAGAAAAAGTAACCTCTGAGGACAAAAAATTACATTGATGTAGTAATAGCAGCAGGAGGGTGATGATGCTTAATGTTTTTTAAAATGTAATTCTTCACAAAGTGTTGGCCAGAATTCTGCTACTCCAAAATCACAATCTGAAAAGCATGCTCCTAAAATTAGCAGTTCAAATACAAATTGGTGTGTGTATGGAGGGGGAGTATTAATCACATTGTGGTAGCTCAAAACAAATGGGGAAATCACAGAAAAATCATACTGTTTCCAGACTGTCGCAAATTTTGGAATCATTACTGCAAAACTGGATGGTGTGTTACAGAGCTACGTAATGTAGTGTCTTGGAACTGAGAAACCCCAAACTTTCTCTCAGGTGTGAAGCTTGATGGGCGAGCTTGGAGTAGTCACTCTCAGCCTAAGCTATATTTCCCAAGACTGTTGTGAGGATAAAATGGAATGGGACCACAAATTCACTTTTGAGCTCTTAATAGAAATAATAGATCTGAAAGATACTTTGACATAAAACAGCTCTCATGGAGTAGATTTTAATAACACGACTGTACAAGATCATAGGTGCCTTGTACTTCCCTTTCTCCTTTATTCATAGTTTGGGGAAATCTCTTATATGCTGTCCAGGCGCGTGTTTGGATAAATACTGTATTCAGTTAAGTAAAGTCCTGCTTAATGGATCGGCTGGCCTTGATGATGTAGGCGAATTTACCTTTATTTCAAAAAGAGGCTAAAATATAGTGTGAGCGACTATATTTTAACTTCTATCGCATTCAGAGATTCTGTGGAATACTTTAGTGTAGGCTACTGTACTGTTAGTGACCAACTCACCTTTACTATGACTTTTAATGTAGAACTCCCTTTGATTCCTCCCATTTTAACTCTCGGGCTGGAGAAAGAAACAGATAACTTCCCAAGAATTTACTGGTCCCCAGATATAATTCAAGAGACATCTCAATTACTCAAATCTGAAAAAATATCTGAGTACAGAAATATCATAATTCGCTCAAAGGATCCCAGGGAAGCTATTAAACTTTATGAGAATTTAATTTTAAGTATAGTTGATTCAGCAAAACAGCACTACAAGGGGCGGATAGAACTAAGAAAAATTTCTACAAACACCTGGTTTGACAAGGAATGCAGGGCCCTAAAAATCCACATCCGTAACATTTACCACCAGTCTCGAAATTCTAGAAATGCCTCAACTTGAAGAACATACTGCATCAACTTATCAGAGATAAGCGAAGGAAATAAATCAATAAACAATGGGAAAATCTCTTACAGGCCATAAATTTGAGGGCATTTTGGTCCTTAGTCTCTGGGGACTTCATTCCAGTGGCCCGAATATGTCACACATCTCACCTAGTAACTGGTAACAGTACTTTGCAGAAGTATTCCATGAGGATAGACAGGGCAGGAATGAGACCCCCCTCCCAGCTGAGACACCGGAGTGGCCGCCTGCTCTTCGGAAGAATTGAGTTAATTCAGCATATAAAATCAAGGAAAGCCCCCAGCCCAGATGTACTGGGCCCAGAAGTACTTAAAGCAGACCCCAGTTGGTGGGCCCCTGTATTGGCTCAATTGTTTACTTGGGTGGATAGGACTGGCATTATGCCAGAGGCATGGACTAAAGTGATTTTGGTGCCCGTACATAAAAAGGGAGACCATACAATCCCAACTAATTTTAGGCCTATCAGTCTCCATTATAGGAAAACTCTATGCTAAACATCTATTAAATGAACTTTTAGCTTGGATGGCACAATATAAGATTCTAAGCCCCAAACAAGTGGGTTTCTGCCAGGGGAGATCCTCTTTAGACCATTGCATTGTACTTGCACACCTATTTAATAAGTACTCCAGGAAAATCAAGACCAAGTTATATTCAGCTTTTCTGGACCTGAAGAGAGCATTTGACTCCATCCCAAGAAACCTACTATGGGACAAGTTAATGGCCATGAACATCGATAAGAGATTAATATTCCTAATCAGAAGGCTGTATACCAATACAGGTTGCCAAGTCAAGTGCACCCCGCTGGGCAGGCTATCCCCTAAAATTAATATCAATAAAGGAGTTAAGCAGGGCTGCATTCTGGTCCCAATTCTTTTCAGCCTCTTCCTAAATGATCTGGTTGCTGCGTTAAGAGATGTTGATGGTCATTGCCCCAAACTCACCTCAGTACACACTCCTTTGTTACTTTACATTGACGATGCTGTGTTATTGTCATGTTCAAGGGTTGGCTTAAAGAGATTACTAAACCGATGTCATGAGTACTGGTATTCTCAATGTCCTGGAACCCACTTAAATGGGCAATTGGTGGTAATTCACTTGAGCAGGTAAAATATTTTAAATATTTAGGTATTTATTTCCATTATAATGCATCTTGGAAAACCCACTATCAATTTGCAACTAAATCAGCAGAATTTAGCTCACTAGCAATTACTTTTTTTTTTTCAATAGAGGGAATCAATATATTCCTGCTGCCCTTAAGGTCTATAATGCTAAAGTCAACGCACAATTATTGTATGGTATTCCTGACTGGATTAGTGTGCTGGAATATTCATTGGAATGCAGTCAAGCCAAATTTATCAGAAAAATAATGGGTATGCCCTGCTGTGTCCCGTACGCTGCACTGTGCTTGTAATGTGGCCAAATGCTACTTGAAACTAGAGTGTGGCTCTTGACTGTAAAATTCTGGTTATGCCTCCACTTTAAGGCAGACTCTTCTTCCCTTATCTACTATATGCTTATGGAGTCACATGCTTCTAAGTGGCTTCACCATATTGAGAGCAAAATTAAATATATTGGCCTTAATTTCGACTCTTTGCTTATGCTTACCAAGGTAGAGGCTTTTCAAAGGATAAAACACAGACTATTACATATAGGGCTTCAAGATCTAAATAGTGCTGCTAATAAAACATGCTCCCCATTAAATTTAGGGGTACCCTTTGATGTTTACCAGCCCTCCCCATATTTATTTTACCTGTGTGATAAAAATCTCATCAGAGTCATTTCTCTGGCCAGATTTAATGTTTTGTCAACTGCGCTACTCGAAGGCAGATTTTGGGAAATCCCTCTGTTTGACAGGCTTTGCCCTTGTGACAATAATTGTATTGAAACAGTTGCTCATGTTTTATGTCACTGTAGTTTTTATACAGAATCTCGCAATGAACTCCTAAGTCCCCTGTTGTTAAATAGACTGAATGTCTCAGACTCTCTTAACGTTTCCTATTTATTGAACAATCGTTCATCTCAAATATTGGAGACGGTGGCTCAGTTTTTAAAGTTTGTTTTAAAAGCCTGCCAAACAGCTAATTAGGTGGCAGTACCAACAAACTGTATTTCTCAATGTAACCACCTTTTAACCATTTTATAAAGGGTCTTTTTAACCTTTCCATTCCTTTTGTAACCTTTTGTAGTGTGTTTGTATTCCAATAAAGGGATGATGATGATGATGATGATCTGTTGTCTTCATGCCAACACATTTTGGTTATTCTGCTTATTTTTCTATTACAAAATGGACATAGGGTGTGAATAGAAAAATGTGAAAGACTTTATAGCAAGTATGAACTTTAAAAAAATCCTGTAGCCATGAATAGGCAGGGGAATTTATTAATATCAGACACATTTTAGAAGTATCTGATGCATTATATCCTACTCCCATAACTTCAAGTGTGAATGCTGTATGTGCAGACATTAGTGAATGAGACCTTAAGTGTTAATTGGATTATTTTCCTCTCAAACCTCTAATGTGTGTGTCTTCTTCTTCAAGGTTTTGATTGCCTGCTGAGTAACTTCAATGTGTATTTAGTTGTAAATGAGAAATCTGAACTTGTAGAAAGTGCCAGACGGAACAGCTCTGTGATGCAAACATGACCACTAGGGACTACTGTCAAACTGCTAGGCTGCTTCACTGCTTATTATAAGAATGTTTTTGCATCTTCTGCCATTGAAGATTCCAAAGAATAAACTGTTAAGGGTCTCATTGTTCTGAGGACAAGATTGTCTTGCCATGAGTTATATATGGCTTGCTGCACATACTTTGAAAAGAGGCTGTGTGTTATTGCCAATAGGGGGAGCAGGAGAGTGCTTGGTAGTAAAAATGGGATTCCTAAGACTGCTCATGTTTGAGAACCACTATTGTATGTGACTCCTCCAATGATCCAGGACAGTACAGTACTTTTAAATTTCTGGTTTCCTGTGACTTCAGGAACTGTATGCTAAGCAGAACTTCACCAAGGACAGCATTATTCATAATCACATCTGCAGTTGTTATAGCCGCAGGAGCAACCCCAAGAAAAATGTTGGAAAAAATTGGTAACACTTTTGTAGCTTAGTCTTGATAGTTCCAGCATGAATTTGCTCTACTCTTAGTTCTGTGTGATGCTGCCAGTGGTCCAGCCTGACCTTTTCTAGTGCCATAGGATGCCAAATTTGAACATCTTGGAAGAAAAATAAAGTTAAAGGCTAACTACCTCACTTTCATCAGTAATGTAAACAAGAATTCATGTTGGACCCAAAGCAGAACTCTCAAAAGGAAATGGAGGAGGAGGACAAACATCAACCAACTAATAATAACTTTTTAAAAATTAGGTACTTTGCATTTGTTAATCAAATGCTTAGTGTCTTTCTCAGCTTAGCAAGCCTTTTATTATTAACTTCTATTTTTATTGTTAGCATGTTATCCATTATTAATTTGTTAATTAGCAACTTAAAAGTTAGAAGGTTCTGGATTTAACACCACATACCATCATTTCAGCGAGTTTTATTTATAGAATCCAAGGTGTTAATTAAGAGTTTGATTTGACCTGAAGCGCACACATAATTTTGCAAAGGTATCTCTCTTTGCTAAATTCAATGCTAGATTGGTATCGCACATGCATATGGATAACATTTAATGTGGATGTCAACATATGGTCTAATTAAAAATTACAAATATAGTTTAGAATATAAATAATTAAACCAAACTGTCATATGGGCATTTGAAATATTTGTGTTTCTGGATGCTTTTCTCCTTGACAACATAACAGTGAAATCTTCCTTCATGTCTGTTCCTTTATAGTGCAAATTATTCAGTAAACAAATGGCATGTTTCATTTAGTATGATTCTTTAAAAACTTGTTCAGAAGTATGGCTATACTGACTTCTATCTGAGGCCACCAAACTATTGTACCCCATCATCATCATCATCATCATTATCTTTATTAGGCATTTACATCAGTATACCATAAACAGAATTACAAAATCGGTTAAAACAGATTACATTAAAAGGACATTACTTAGAAGTATATACAAACTGCTCGTGAATCCTTTGTGCAGACAGGAGAAAACTAGCTACTTGTTGGGTAACGGTAGGGTTTCTATCAGATAAAAGGTACATCACCGACTGCTATCGGAAAGACTCTGTTCACTAGGCAGTAGGGGTTTGACATAAGTATTCCTCGGCCTCATGTAAAGCTGGCAGTACAACAGCACGTGAGTTAAGTGTTCAGGATCCCCAGTCTTACATGGACAATACCTATCAATAAAATGGATTCCTTTGTATCTTCCTTGTAGGATAGATGAGGGAAAAATGTTAAGTCTAGCAAGCATGAAAGCTCTGCGAATGTCCGGTGACTCCAAATAAGACAAGTAGGAAACTGCAGCTCCATAAGCCGGAGTAATACCATGAAACATGGGGATACAGTGTCTATTAGCTAGGGAGGTTAGGATCTGCATTTCTATATCTAGTAGGCGCTGACGTATCAATCTAAATGCTTGCTCTTTCCCAAGCATCAAAAGAGAATCAAATGGGATTCCGACAGACTTGATTTTCCTGACAATTAATTTTGACCACTGGCTTATGTAAGAATCTCCCAGCAATGCAAGAATATAGCCAGGATATTCAGTTAGGAAGTGCAGATGTAACCAGAACTTAATGGTCTGGATCCAAGCTCTGGTCTCCAAAAAACCCTGTCCCGTCTCAAGGCACAGAGCTGCATACCCTATGCAATTGGGGACACCAAGAATGCGGCGTAAGAAGGTGGACTGAATCCTCTCAATGTCCTGATTAAAGGCACTTACCCAAATAGGAACTCCATATAGGAGTTGGGAGATGGATTTAGCCTTAAACACTCGTAAGGCAGCAGGAACTAATTGGCCATCGTAAACATAAAATAAACAAATTGTGGCCTCGTTATTACGTTTAGCTGAGGACACAGCATAGTTCCTGTGAGTTGTCCAATTGCTGTTGTATTGGAAATTCAGGCCCAAGTATCTAAATTGTTTCACTTGTTCAATTTCATGCCCTTTAATTGTCCAACTGTGACGTCTCCAAGATTTAGAGAAGACTAGGATCTTAGATTTCTTGTAATTGATGGATAATAAGTTGGCATTGCAATAGCTTATGAACATTGACAGCAGCCGTCTTAGCCCCTTCTGTTAGTGATAGATAATACCACAGCATCATCGGCATACAATAGTAGAGGGATGGAGGAAGGGCCCTATTGTACCCCATAAGCTACCTTTCTATAGACTTTTGAATTCCCAGCAAGTGTGTGTGTATGTTTTAAGTGCTGTCAAGTCGCTTCCGACTCATGGCGACCCTATGAATCAAAGTCCTCCAAAATGTCCCATCTTTGACCCCCTTGTTCAGATCTTGCAAATTGAGGGCTGTGGCTTCCTTTAGTGAGTCCATCCATCTTTTGTTGGGTCTTCCTCTTTTCCTGCTGCCCTCAACTTTTCCTATCATGATGGTCTTTTCCAGTGACTCTTGTCTTTTCATAATGTGACCAAAACACAATAGCCTCAGTTTAGTCATTTTAGCTTCTAGGGTCAGTTCAGACTTGATTTAATCTATAACTCACTGATTTGTTTGTTTGTTTGTTTGTTTGGCAGTCCACAGTATCCATAACACTCTCCTTCAACACCACAATTCAAAGGAATCTATTTTCTATCAGCTTTCTTCAATGTTCAGCTTTCACACCCATACGTAGTAATAGGGAATACGATGGCATGAATTAACTTGATCTTGGTGGCCAGTGGCACATCCTTACACTTCAGAATCTTTTCTAGCTCCTTCATGGCTGCCCTTCCCAGTCTCAATCTCCTTCTGATTTCTTGGCTGCTTTCTCCCTTTTGGTTGATGATGGAGCCAAGGAAAGTAGGGGTAGAATACTGAGGCAGTGATGTGACATATCTTGGAAAAAATCTCTTGTTCTGTGATGTGAATAACTAAGGTCACAAACCTATGCTCAGTTACTTTGAACTAAATCCTATTGAGCTGAGTGGAACTTAACTACTTAAGAAACAAACACAAAGCAGGTTTTAGTGGATGAAATAGTCATTGTCTGGACACCTTAATGGTTTGTCACCGAGCAGGGGGAACAAACAGTGCTATATAGATAGCATTTTTGATTCTGACAAAGGGAGCTTTGACTCCTGAAAGCTTACAGGGTGCTACTGGACTTAATTTTTGATTTTGTCATTCTTAAAGATATGAATAGTTAAACATGCCAAAACTATTAAGTCCAATGCAAACAACATTAAGACTATCAATGAATTTCAATGGAAGTGAATGAAGCATGCATTCAGTTATCCTATTAAAATCAATGGCACCTAAAAAGGGCTTTATTTTGGTTTGCACTCTTTTTGTGCTTACAGTTTTATTGCATTCCGAGAATCCATAGCCTTACAGTTAGAGTGCATTATCTGGTATATCTGGTATATCAATAAGGGTTATACATGTTATAGCACATTTGGATTAAGATCAATATATGCATTGAAAGGCAGAGCTGGATAACAAGTTTATTGTCTTTCTTGAGAAAGGGAGTGCTATTGTAACATAACTGATAAAAAGTTACTGAATACAATAATGAAACCATTAGCGATGAATGAATGATAGTTATCTGCTTCTCTTGTTGCATGAGTGGTGTGCCTAGTCAGTGAAAATATACCTCAGTAACTACCCTATATTGGTAAGCATGGGATCCTTTTTGAGTAAAAAGGTGGGGACAGTATTAGCTGTTTCCTGAGGATGTTGTGTAACATCAGTACTTCAAAGCTGGGCCAGTATTTGTTATGCTATCTGGTTATGGATGCCAGCCTCCATGTGGGGCCTGAGGATCTCCTGGAATTACAGCTCATCTTCAGACTAAAGAAATCAGTTCTCCTGGATAAAATGGATGCTTTGGAGGGTGGGTCGACTCTATGGCATTGTACTCCGCTGAGGTCCCTGTCCCTGTCCCTGCTCCATCCCCAAATCTCCAGGAGTTTTCAACTTGGATCTGGCAGCCCTAAACCCCCTCCCCCACCAGTATCCAGAGGGAACCTAGCAACCCTATATCTGGTTACCTCCTTGTATTTGATTCCCCACTCCTCTACCACCAATGCTATTCCTTTGCCACTGGGTATATTTGAGAGACAGTGTGGTGTAGTGGTTAAGAGCAGTGGGCTCTAATCTGGAGAACCGGGTTTGATTCTGAAAATTGAGTTCTCTTTTTATTAGTTTGATAAAATGAGTAGGGCAGTTTCTGTAGTGGCACTTAGCTTTCAGGATTTCTCTTTAGTTCAACTAAGCAACATCTCTGATTATGCTTAATTTGAAAGGTTTTGTTTCTTTACTAGATCTTATTTTTACCAAGTATTGATATTGCTGTATTCGGGAAGGGGGGGGGGTTCTGTCTTTTTTTTTAAATATACGTTTTATGTCAGTTCTCCTAGCTTTTTGAGCTATATCTCTTTTTGCCGGGCTTTCCCAAAAACCCACACCAAAAGATGAAATAAATACACTAAATTTATCAAATAATTTCTTGGGAGGAACTGGTAGCCTCTTGTTCTGTTGTACTGGTCAGGTTGTTCTGTGTATGAGTCAAATAAGAGAAAGCCGAAGAAGAAGTGAGCCCCATGGCGCAGAGTGGTAAGCTGCAGTACTGCAGTCCAAGCTGTCCTCACGACCTGAGTTCGATCCTAACGGAAGTTGGTTTCAAGGTTGACTCAGCCTTCCATCCTTCCGAGGTCAGTAAAATTAGTACCCAGTTTGCTGGGGGAAAAGGGAGGATGACTGGGGAAGGCACTGGCAAACCACCCCATAAACAAAATCTGCCTAGTAAACGTCGAGATGTGACACCATTCCATGAGTCAGTAATGACCCAGTGCTTGCACAGGGGACCTTTACCTTTTTTTTTAAGAAGAAGTATTTACTAGGTTGGCTATCATTCAGAAGTAAAAAATACATTATGCATGGAACTCCTCAAGTTAAAACAGTTATTAACTGAAATCATACCATCCATCAAAGATACAAGGATATATAAACATGCCATTTTGCCATTTAGAACTCATTTTTTAAAAGTTGTTCGAACAGATTCATGTACAAAGTCATTGTTTTCTTAAAATCTTTGTGTCTACTCATGTGGTACTTAAGTTTTTGTGTATTCTATTTCTATTATGTTGCATTTGTCAACATTAAAATTGGGTTTCTATTTGTCAACCAAGTTACACTACAGAACTGAATTCATTTACATTTGACTTACTCCTTGCAATATGTGCAGTATTCCTCCCAATTTGATGTCATCAGCAACTTTAACAATCTAGGTCAGTTATAAAAAGTAAGGAACAGCAAAAGCAGAAGCTGTGGTAAAGATGACCCTAATAAGGCCCCCACTATGTTTTTTAGTTCAATTTTTTTGAATTGAAAAATGTTTTATCTTCTCTGGTTAAGGATAGTAAATGCAGAATCTCAAAATATGGCTTTTATCCTTGAAAAATGAATCATTTTATATCTGTATTTCAAGCTTTAGGATAGGAATGATCATTACCTTACCTGGCAAAGAAATTAACAACCTTTGGATGGAAGGAAGGACAAGCTAAATATATGTAGAGCCCCAAAAGTTATAAAATAGCTGCATTTGCAGAAGGTCTCAAAATTCATAGTTAGTCCTTTTACAGTTCTCCCTGCTTTTTGAATGCATTGAACCATCACACACAAGCCATTTTCACTTCCCTTATTAAGCTACTGTTCTGCCTTGACTCCCTTACTTTTAGTACACATGTAGTTAGCAGCTGTACACCCATGCCACCTATGCAGACCAGAAGGCCATTTTCTGGCTGCTTAGTTATTTCTGTTGGTGCTGGTGAAAGCATAGCTAGATTACTCTTCTGGTTGTCAAACTATTTTAAATTCTCTCACCCTCCCTCATAAACTGTAAAAACGTATAAACCCAAAGGTTTGTGATGGGTACCATCTGTGTGCTGTAATTTCATTCTATTAAAAGGCTTTCATTCCTTTTGCACAACCTCTGATTTTCTTGCCTTCCTCTCCTTCTGCAGGACAAGACATTCTACCACATGATTTCAGTGCCTGTGTTTTACAGATTTGATCGGTTTGCATTAGGGCTGCCAGGTCTCCTGCCTGGGAATCTGACACCATTCTGTCAGTCATGGGAGAAAAAAAATAAAAATTAAAAGTTGCTAACTTCAATACTAGTTAACCACTTCTATGAAGAACCATGGAGTTTTACCATAGAATTTCTGGTGGTTCCTTAAGAGGCATGATGTGACAGAAGTGATGTAACACCATTGACCCCTCAAGTACCCGCCTCCCCAGACTTCCTAGTTTGCATGGAGTGGTTCATGTTTTTCATTTTGCTCAGCAATGTTATTTTAAATCGGTGTAACAATTCAAAGTTAATCTAACTACAAATATATAAGGGCTCTGGTTTATACACATAAACAAATAAATAAAATGTGTGGGTTTCCCCCCCTGCATCAAATAGTTATAATTCTAAACATACTAACTTGGAAGTAAGCCACACTAAAATCAGTGTGACTGGCTTCTAAACAAACATGTTTAGGAGTACATGGAGTGTTAACATGGAGTGATGCATTTTTTTAAAGAGTTCTTGTATACAAAAGAGATAGAGATAAAGGCATGTTCATGTTTAATCTCTTGTTACCACAACTGGATATTGACTCATGCAGTCGGCCTCACTCCAGGCTAGCTTAAAGTACCTTATGCAGTTATGTTTGCAATAGCCCATATTTCTTGTTCTGGTCTCTGTGTAGCAAGTGGGTGTCAGTCTCTACACGTTATGCACTTTTTTTTTGCTGTCAAGTCACAGCTGACTTATGGCGACACCATAGGGTTTTCAAGGCAACAGACGTTCATAGGTGGTTTGCCATTGCCTGCCTCCATGTAACTACCCTGGTATTCCTTGGAGGTCACCCATCCAAATACCAGGGCCAACTCTTCTTAGCTCCTGAGATCTAATGAGATCACGCTAGCCTGGAGCTATTCAGGTTAGGGCTCCTTATGTACTACTTGCAGGTTATGCTAATTACATGGAGGTGAGCAGGCCCTGGGAACATGGAAGATTAGCCACCCAGTCCATTTGGTTGAGGTTACACCCACTTACACAAAGAATATCAGTAAGGACTTCTGTGTTGAGTTTGTGAAAACCATGTTTCTTATTCCTTATGATCATTCTAATATTGTCAGTGAACCATCCAGATATAAACCCAGCTATGTATGGGATCTTATTGAGAAATATTTGTTTTAAAGTGGATTTTGATTGAAAGCAGAATGACTAAAAGAATAACTGAATTTGATAACCTGTTATATTGAAGATTCTGATAGCAGTTTTAATATATAGTGAACTTTTTATCTACAAGTATTCATTTCGACTTTGGTTCACCATGTTGAAACTGACACTGAAGATTTCTACATGGAATCATAAATGCTGCATGTTTTACTTAAGGTATAAAAATCCTATTAAAATCTATGTGTCTGGTATAATTGTGTTATGGTATTGTAGGTGCATGAAAATAATTTTGAAGATGGCTTTTAAATCCTGTTAGGGTGTCAACTGTACATACTTCCCTTCACCCCCTCCCACTCAGGAAGCTGTCATTAATTATCACATATTCAGCAAACTGCTGGAAGATAAAAGAAAGAACAGCTAGGCTAGGCCCTGTCTGTGCACAGATTCCCAGTGTCTAGTAGTTGATCCATTCAAAACAACTGACATTAGAAGAAGAAGAGTTGTTTTTTATATGCCAACTTTCTCTACCACTTAAGGAAGAATCAAACCAGCTTACAATCACCTTCCCTCCCCCTCCCCACAACAGACACCCTGTGAGGTAAGTGGGGCTAAGAGAGCTCTAAGAGAGCTGTGACTAGCCCAAGGTCACCCAGCTGGTTTCATGTGTAGGAGTGGGGAAACCAACCCGGGTCACCAGATTACTGTCCCCCACTCATGTGGAGGAGTGGGGAATCAAACCCAGTTCTTCAGATTAGAGTCCACCACTCCAAACCACTGTTCTTAACCACTATACCAGGGGTCGGCAAACTCATTAGTCAAAAGAGCCAAATATCAACAGTACAACGATTGAGATTTCTTTTGAGAGCCAAATTTCTTAAACTTAAACTATATAGGCAAGTACACTGTTTATTAACTTAATAAACTTTAATTAAAGTTTTAAGTCTTAATTAAACTATAGTACACTGAATAAAACTTGATATCATACTTAATAGTGATCTTATTTATTGATAAAAATTAAATTGTAAATCCCTGCCATTTCCCCCTCCCGATCTGGAGTCCTCGTCTGGAGGCCTGGCCTACCGCCATAAAAGCCTGTTAGTAGACCTGTTAGTGTTCCCATTGGGAGGCCAGGTCTACCCACTGGCTTTCTTGGCAGTAGACCTGGCCTCCGGAGGCCCATAGAAGCCAATTGGTTACCTGGCCTCTGAAGGGGACATTTTCCCCTCCTCGGAGTCCAGGTCTACCGCCAAAAAAGCCAGTGGGTAGACATGGCCTCCCAATTGGACTCAGCCGGAGGCCAGGTCTACCAAAGGAAGCCCGCTCTGCCCAACAGCTGATAGGCGGGCGGGAGGGCAGGAACCACCGAGCCGCCCGCCCAGCAATCGCGCGGCTATAGGGGAGGGGAGGCTTTAGCCTCCCAACCATTGAGGGCAAGGGAAAGGGGGACCTGGCCATTCTCCACAGCGGGGGGGGGGGAGAGACAGTGCGCCCACTCGCCTGCTCTCTCTCTCTCTCTCTCAGGCGCGCCGGCTCCGCAGCCCAGCTGCCGGCGCGAGCGGGTGCGAGAGCAGGGGCTCCGAACCAAGTTTGGAGAGCCGCACTCAACGGGCCAAAGAGCCGCATGTGGCTCGGGAGCTGCAGTTTGCAGACCCCTGCACTATACCGCACTGGCTCTCAAAAAGAGAGGTATCATTCTTCCTGTAAGCTCCTATAGGAGCAATGTATGCAAGCCTGACTGGGAGGAATGAAAAAACCCTAGATTATATTTTAATTTTATATATATATATATATAATTTTATATATAAAATTATAGTCATTGTTGTCACACATACTTCAAATTATATATATATATATATATATATATATATATATATATATATATATATATATATATATATATATATAATTTGAAGTATGTGTGACAACAATGACTATAATTTTCAGTAAACCCAGAATAAACTGAATACCCATACCGGTAAATTTCATTACTTGGCTTATTACCGGGTTTACCAAA
The DNA here is from genome assembly GCF_029931775.1 of Euleptes europaea. Taxonomy (NCBI): domain Eukaryota; kingdom Metazoa; phylum Chordata; class Lepidosauria; order Squamata; family Sphaerodactylidae; genus Euleptes; species Euleptes europaea. The sequence continues at coordinate 3,128,021 of NW_026612049.1, forward strand.
AAATTCGGGCCCATTTTAGTATATAGGGAATTTTTGAAGCTCCTGAGCAGGCGCTTTTGGAAATAGAGTCCCCAAATTTGTAGCGTGGCTGTAAGGGACTCTCCTTGGACAATCACCAAAGCTTGCTGAACTTTTGAACAGGGGGTCCAATTTTATGAGTCTGCAAAGGGGTCGCCCTCATCAGGCATTTGTGAGCCAAGCTGTCCATCGGTTTTCAGGTTCAGAAGTTCAGCATTGCCAAGGACTAGCAGAAAGATCTGATTGGCAGCCTGGCACCTCAAAATCTGGTGGCTCCCTTCATATCTGGGGTGCGTAGCATGGTGTCCATGCAAATTAGCTTGAAACTGAGGGAAAACGCTTAAATGCAAGAGAGTTGTTGAAAAAACATTTAATTTGGCTGACTGAAGATAGTTGTCTAAGTCCTGTTGTTCCGTTTCACAATTTTGATATAAATGGGAATAATATTTTGTTAAGATTTCTTGTATTTCTTCCTCTTTGTTCATCAGTTGTCCATCCTTTTCAACTGCCAGGATTCTTCTTTTTTCCCAATTCTTTTTTTATCATGTTGGCTAACAATTTCCCAGGTTTGTTGGCATGTTCAAAATATTAATGTCTTACAAATGTAAGGTTTTTCTGCATTTCTTCCACTTTTAGTCCATCAATTTTGTTTTTTATGCCATGTGTTTTACTCTGGTCTTGTATATTTCCCGTATTCTTATGTTCTTCCTCCAGTTGCTGTAGTTGTGCATATAAAGTCTCTAGTTGTACTCTTTTATCTTTCTTCAGTTTGGATGTAATTGCAATCAGTTTTCCTCTCACATATGTTTTGCTAGCATCCCATACTGTGTTCACTTCTACTTCCGATGTTAGGTTTCGCATAAAACACTCTTTAAGCTCTTACATTGTTTTAGAATATCTTTCCTGAGTAAAATGTTGTCTTCCATACGCCACCTCCTCATTCCTTGTCTTTCTCCCCTGAACTTCAGAATCAGTGGCCAGAAAGATGTTCACCTCTTCCAAGTTGTTGAGTAGCGTGTTGGAGATGAGCCCTAAATCAGTTCTAGAATATGAATTGTGGCTGTTAGAAAAGAAGATGTAGTCCCTCTCTCTGGGATTTTTGAGTCTCCATGCATCGGATAAACCCCAGGTTTCATGAATTGGAAGACTATCTTCGGTAACTTGTTGCCTTTGAATTGTGTTGATTTGTCTATTTTGGGGTCAAGAACACCATTTAGATCTCCCAGAAGTGATATATTGCCTTGATGTATCACCATTAAGTCTTCGAAAAAGGATTTGAAAAACTTCTCGTTTGTGTAGTTGGGTGCATATACATTCACAATTGTATATTTTTTCCCATTGGCTCCTTGTGCCACCAAGATTAGGTATCTTCCCTTATCATCTTTTGTAGAATCTATGATAGTTTATTTCCTCTAATATATTTCACAACTCCTTTTTTCCCTTTATTGCTGAAGACGAGTGGACATTTCCCAACTTGCGGCATTCTAAAAAAATTTCATGGGTATTTTTAATGTGAGTTTCTTGAATGCATACTAAGTCGCATGATTCTTTAATCAATTTGTGGAATATCTTTTTCCTTTTTGCGGGCAAGTTCAATCCATTTACATTGACTGAGATTATCTTCAGATTCTCCATTTTAACTTGATCTGGTTGCTTGGTGTAACTTCAACTCTTCTGGAATTTCTTCTTCTTCCTCCAGTTGTATTCCACCCAATGCAAATAATTCAGCCTGTCTTCTTTCTTCTTGTGTTATTTCTAGAAGTGTCTCTGGAGAGACAAATGGTTTGGCCTCCTCCAGTAATCGGTTGACTTACTCTCTTTCCGGTTGTGGTGTGTTTGGATTGAACTGTGCTAATCCCAACACCGATTCTCTGAGTTCCTGTCTTCGCTGCTTCCTGTTTTTAGTTTCTGCCCTGTCCTCCTCTTCTGGTGAACCTTGTTCTCTGCCTGTTTTTTTCTTACAGAACTTGTTTGTTAAAATTGATGAGTTGATCAGCTTCTTCTCTATTATGGATTATCCTCCTCCCCTCTAACAAGGAAATGTCCAAGGCATACAGGGCAATCCACCGAAATCTAATATTTCACTTATGCAATGCGGCTTTCAATTCGTCAAATTGTTTTCTTTTTTGGATTACTGCCGCTGGTAAATCTGCAAGTATCAGAATCTCTTTCCCTTAGTGTTTTAGACGAATCTCTCTTTGTTGGTGAAGAATTTCATCTCTTGTTTTCTGGTGAGTGAACATAACAAGGATATCTCTTGGTGTGTTATATCTTTTAGAGTATGTGGAAGTAATCCTGAATATTTTCTCAATTTGCAAAAAAATGTTCCTTCAGTTCATAGGTGTCTAAAAGCAGTTGCTGGAGTTCTTGTTTGAGGTCCATTAATCCAAATTTTTCACTAAGGCCTCTAAATTTTAGATTATTCTCATGGTTGATGATGTCCTGATGGTCAAAATGTTCTTCTGCATAATTATGTTTATCTTCATGTAAGTTCAGAGTGAAAGCCTAAGGGTTACCACACTTGTATTCCCAGTGATGTATTAAGAATTTGAAAACATTATAAAAATACTGTTCATACTTTGTTTGGCCCCATTAGCTGTGAAGACGTCTTCCAACCATATATAAGCCGTGGTATCCAAAAACCCTTTTAAAGTGATGTTTTTAATAACATTTTCAAACTCTTAATACATCGCTGGGAATACAAAGTGCGGCAGACACACCTGTTGAATTAATTCTTGTTGTCTGGGTTGGAGTGTTTTTATTTCTTTTGTGTTATCATCTATTTTTTTCTCAATTCATGATAATGTTTGTTGTAATGAGTTGGAGATTTTATTGCTCTCTTGCAGACTTTGTTGAAGTTTGATGTTGTTCTCCTCTTGTTTTTTTGTGTTCTCTTTACTCAGCCTTATTATTAAGCTTCTAAGACAGGGGTGTCAAACATAACGCCTGCAGGCCGAATCCAGCCCCTTGAGCCCTCACATCCAGCCCCCGAGTCAGACAAGGCAGGGATAAACAAATACCTTCTTCTCGAAGAACGCTATTCAGGAATCTATAGTTTCTTAGCTCCTTTCCCCTTCATGGGCCGCTTCCGCCGCTATTCTCCATCTGGCCACTAGACGTCACTAATGGGTCCTCTATGGGGCGGGGAGCAGTTGTTGCGCTGCGTCCTGCCTTGCTCTCGAGTGCCTGTCTTGCCTTGCTGGGGCAGGTTTGATTTCTTGCCATGCAGGGCATGGAAGGCAAGAGCAGTGCAGCTCTGCTGGTAGGCTTTGTCTTTGTCACCCTGGCTTTCTACCACCTCAACGCCGATTCAGACAATGTATGTAAGCTGCCCCCTTTGTACTATGGTGGTTGGGGCCCAATTGTACGAGGAGAGAGTTTGCTTCCCCCTGAAAATGTAGGCTTGGGCTGTGGTGTGTTTGAGTTTCTCTTCCACTGGAGGTTCCTTTGAGCTTAGCCCCAGGAGCTGTTTTCAGTAGCATTGCCAAGCTTGTGCAGCGAGAGTGCTTCTGCACTTATACAGACTGTCCCCTTCAAGGCTAAGAAACCTCAAGCAGAGGGAAGGATTTGCTGTTTGAGTCATTTCTTACTATGCCCAAGGTAGAAAGAGTAAAACATAACCCAGATTCCCAGTTATTAAGCTAGAAACCTTATTAATACATAACAATATACAAACAATAAAAAACATTTAGTATTCCCCCAGATATGCAGAAAATGGAGCACTTGTACTTAACATGCAGAGTCTTTCCTGTTTTAACTTTTTGGGGGGTACAGTTACCATACATCAAGAAATACCCCCCCAAGCAAATACAAAACAATTGTTTTGGAAGGAAGCCCCCACTTGTTCTCCAGGTAGAGGCAGATTAGCTAAGCTAATTAGACAAGTATGGGGGGAGAGCAGAAACCCAGTTTTCTGAAGGCAAAAGAATCCAGGAGAAGGACTGATTAAGAGCCACCGTGGTGCAGTGGTTAAGAGTGGTGGTTTGGAGTGGTGGACTCTGATCTGGAGAACCGGGTTTGATTCCCCACTCCTCCCAATGAGCTGTGCATGCTAATCTGGTGAACTGGATTTGTTTCCCCACTCCTACACAGGAAGCCTGGGTGACCTTGGGCTAGTCACAGCTCTCTTAGAGATCTCTCACCCCCACCTACCTCACAGGGTGTTTGTTGTGGGGAGGGGAAGAGAAGGTGATTGTAAGCCAGTTTTATTCTGACTTAAGTGGTAGAGAAAGCTGGCAAATAAAAACCAACTCTTCTATGATGGGAGGAAATCTGCTCTAGCAAAAGGCCCCAAGCTGCAAAGGGGTCAGAACCAGTATGAGTTAGTATTAAAAGTATCTGACTAGGACAGACTCCAATTCCATTCCTCTATGAAACATACTGGGTGACCTTTAGCCCTCTCAGCCTGTTGTGAGAATAAAATGGAGAAAAGGAGATTCTTGTAGGCCAACCTAAGCTCCCTGGAGAAGAAAGGAGTAAGCTGTGGAAGATAGATTGACACCATATCAGCATCTGAAATTAGGGTGGTGATGCAGAAATATACGTTTAATATGTATTTCCCTCCCTACACTGCACTGCTCAGATTTTGGAGCAAGATAAGTAGTTTCCTCTCTCATAAGCAGCTTCCGTGAGAGCAAGCTCAAAGTGATGCATATTGGGGCAAAAAATCCCAACTTCACATATACACTGATGGGATCTGTGCTGGCAGCAACAGACCAAGAAAGGGATCTTGGGATGGTAGTGGATAGCTCGATGAAGACTTCAACCCAGTATGCGGCTGCTATGAAAAAGGCAAATTCCATGCTGGCCATAATTAGACAAGGAATAGAGAATAAAACTGCTGCTATCATACTGCCCTTGTACAAAACTATGGTGAGACCACACTTGGAATACTGTGTGCAGTTCTGGCCACCTTGCCTAAAAGATATTGCAGAGCTTCAGAAGGTGCAGGAAAGAGCAATGATGCATACCTGTTCTCTCCAGGATCAGAGGAGCATGCCTATTATATTAGGTGCTGTGGAGCACAGGCAGGATAATGCTGCTGCAGTTGTCTTGTTTGTGGGCTTCCTATAGGCACCTGGTTGGCCACAGTGTGAACACACTGCTGGACTTGATGGACCTTGGTCTAATCCAGCATGGCCTTTCTTATGTTCTTATGTTCCTGTTCACCAAGTGTAAAACTTTAGCAGCTGGAGCTTCCAGACTTTCACAGCCAGTACTACCAACTGACTCATGAGCTGCTGAGGCTCAGGTCTAAGTGAACAAGATGCTTATCTCCTACCCTCAAGCCTCAGCAATCAATTAAATATATTATTTTTGCTATTGTTTTAATCATGTTTGTATTTTAAGTTTAAAAAATCATTAATTGGCTTTGCCTGTCTTGTCTATGAAGTTCGTATCTCCAGTACCTGGCATTACATTTTATGGTATTTATTTATTTATTTGGTACACATGGCCCGGCCCTATGCCATATCCGGCCCTCATAACAAATGAGTTTGACATCCCTGTTCTAAGATCATCCGCTTGTGACTCTTTCTCTTCTGAATTTTTTTCCTTTTCCTTTTTTTGGCCTTGTCATGCCTGTGTGTTGTAAAAAGTTTTGTATGTTTGTTGAGAGAATTTGAATAGTGTTCTTCGGGCCAGTTGTTTCTTCCCCCTCTTCTGGGTGTTTGCTGGTTTCCTGTGCTTTCTCTTGTGCTTTTTGTTTTTGTTCTTGATTGGTGTTTTTGCTCATATTACATTACATATAAACAAACTCTGCAATAATTACAGCCTAATTTAAATCATGTGATTCCAACTCTTAGATCAATTCAATTTCTGACAATCTTTTACTAGTGCTTACATGTAAATAGTAAATTTAATAAATTTAATTCTAGTCTTTAATTATTTATTAATACTGCTAAACATTTAATTCATGTTAATAAATATTAGTTTGATGGTACCCAAAATTAATATACTTGTTGTTAAAATCCAATTATTTTTTTTGCCTTTTGTTATTAGGGTAGGTATGTGTGTTTTTATCAGGGCTCAATGGTATTAGTAGCAGTGGACAACAATTAATTGTGGGGAGCTATTTTTTCTGTCCACTAGATGTCACCGTTCTCCAACTTATAGGGATCCCTTCTGTCCTTTCATGATGGTTGCTTGCTTCTTTGAAGGAACCGGAAGTCAAATCAGTTCGGGTGGGCACGGAGCCAAAATTTGCAGGCTCAAGGTTGGGGCTTTTTCTGCTTAATCACCACTTTTTGGAAAAGTCCCTCACAGCTGTCTGGGGTTTTGGCCACTTCCACCTCCGCTGCCCCGTTGCGAGGAAACTGAAAGTAAGCAAAATGTCAAGCTTATTTCTCTTCTTTAATCTCTCCCCCTGCTTGACTTTTAGCGCACTTTGCTTATTTACTGACTTATTTACTGGCCGTAGCCTTAGTCAGAGTCCGTTCTGTTGATTTCCCCCGCTTTTTTACTTAACTTTCATTTCTGAGTCGTATCTCCGCCCTCCGATCTACCGCCATTTCTTCTCCTCTCCGTTTTTGCCTCAATATTATTCCCTCTAATTTGGTCACGTTCCTTTTGAAAACAGCTCGGTCTGGACCCATTCCCAAGTTTAGTTCAATGTTTTTGTTGGTGGAATGGGGAAAAGAGACGGTAAAAATAAGGAGGGGAAGAGAAAATAAAGGTGGGGGAAACATGGTGGGCTCAGGTTGGCTCGAGCTGACCCTGATGCAGTGCTGGCTTCACCTAGCCTCGCTGAGTTTTGGAGAGCCTAGGACTTGTAGACCTCGAAAGAGGTTTTTTTCCCCCTAAATCTAATTCTTCGCCCCCGGAGGTCTACTTGCCTTTAAACTCCCCTCCTGCCAGTGTGTGCTGAGAGCAGCACGGAATCTCAGTGTTGCTCTTCGGCCATCCCGCCGGAAGTTTGGCATAACAATATTTTATAAGATGGTTTATGTATGAAGAATTCTTTTTTTGAATGGAAATGAACACAATTTCTAGGCAATACTTTTCAGTCCCATTTTTCCTCCATTGGAAGACATTTGCACAGACACTTAGCTTTTGTCTAATATTTTCTTTAGTCATCCATATTTTCAAGAACTTCTCCAACATGTCCTAGTGCTGAATGGATGCATATAAGTATTCATCTCTGTATCATATGTTAGAAAGAGGTATAAATCTTAGGAAAACAAGTGTAACAAAAATCCTCAAGCAGTTAGACAGCGTTACTAAATCATTCACTTGTTTTTTCCCCTTTAACCCTAAAAATTCTTATGAAATATCATTAGACTGGTACAACTTATAATGGAAAAATCAATGCAGTAAGAAAATTAAATTTTACTGAGAGCCTTTAGGCAAAGTGCAAAGTTAAAAATGCATCTTAGCTTCCCTTGTGGTTCATAGGAAAGGAAAGAAATGGTATCTGGGTTAGCTGTCAGCACGTAACAGTTTTTTAGAATCTGGCTAGACAGCCCTTGAACTAAATTCTCTTAATGCTTTTTCTCTTTGATTACTTAATAATGTGAAAATAAGCACCTTAATTCAATCATCTGAAAGGTCAGAAGCTTCCTCTGTCCATTAAAAATATGGTCAGAATTGGTGAACAGATTTTACATTCCATGAACAGGATTTTGCTGAAAGAAAATATTTTCTTTAGATTTTTCATCTAAATAAAAGAGGAGTCCAGTGGCATCTATAAGATTAACACACTTTATTCCAGCATTATCTTTGTAAATCAGACTTTATGCTGGAATAAATTTTGTTAGTCTTATAGGTCCTACTGGACTCCTGTTTTATTTTGCTGCTACAGGTTAATGTGATAACCTTTCTGATTTTTCGTCTATGGTGATCTGAAGCCCCAGAGAGTGAGCACAGAGAAGAAGAAATGAAATGTGGTGTTCATGGCGTACTTAAGAAAAAGCCAGTGAAAACAATAATCTACCTGTTTGGAGATAAGGCCTTTTCTACATTTTTGCACTTCGGCAATTATCATGGTGTCACTTAGAAGGCTGTTAAAGAAAATGTATGCAAAATAGATACTACGCTGTCTACCCAAATTCAAACTGTTTGTGAAGAAAAAAAATCCAGCCTTCATGGGTGATATCTTACAAACTGAGCAAAAGCTGCAAGTTGTATAGGATGATAAAAATAGCCAGACTTAACATTAAATCAAAGTAAGGCTGCTATTTACATAGAACAATATGCTAGATAGGAAGAGTATTTAAATAATTTATTACATGTAGGTAGGCTTGTCAATTCCCACTTTGGGCAGGCAATCTTCCATGAAAGGGCCAAACCACCTGCCCTTGCAGTTTGGGCTGGCAAGAGAAACAATGTGGGATGGAAATGATATCAGGCTATATAGGGGTGTGCATTCTGGAATTTGTGAGTCAGGAAAATCACTGTTTTGGGTCAACATAATTTTCTGGAATGGTTGCACAAATATGGGATGTTTAGGCATTACAAAAAACACCCACCTAAAAAATCTGTTATTGTGTTTGGGTTTGTACCATCAGGAGCAGCAGGTGTTTTTCTTTGATTCACAAATTTCCCAGGCAGTGGCATTTCTGCCTTCCAGTTCCAATTGGGCAAGGCCTGGGGAGAGCCGCTCCTGGCCCAGGGAAGGCAGCTCCTGGCCTGGCAGAGTTTCAAGTCTGGCTGATACCTTCTCCTTCCCTCCCTCCTTTGTGGGGGCAGGGCCATTTTCCCTCCCAGCTTGAAGTTCTGCCAGTAGGATGGATGGGGACACCTTATTCAGGGGTTTGTAGAATTGGACCCATTGGTTCAGTTCACTTGAAACATGGGTGATCTTCAGTGGGCGGGGGCAATTTTGATGTTATTTGGTTGAAAAACAGCCACTCCAGCCCCCCACCAATACAACCCCACATAGAGATTAATGGAACCCAAATAATTATGGAATCCTGGAAAAACCACAACCTGAATCCCAAAGCAATCCTGGGGGACCGAGATACCTTTAAGTGTCAGTATTTATGCCCTTCCCAAAATCCAAATCAAGAAAGTACTGGCTTCCCTACCCAGGTGCACATCCTAGGGCTATATGCTGATGTCATAAATGGGCAAAATCCTGTATGTTAAGTCAGAGATCAGTTGAAACTCCAGAAACAGTATGATAATACCATAGAGTTTCTAGGGTATCGGTTGATATGCTGACATCACATCCAGATTTTTCCCAGATGTGATACTGACATTTAGTCCACCATCATTTTTACCCCTTGGCCCACCCCAAAGCTTCCACAGATCGTGGGCCACCACCTGGCATCCCTATATGCAGGACACACAGCATTCAAAATATAAATTTATTCTCAGCCTTAAATAGACCTGCTGTTTTTGGCAAAAGCTTGCATTTACCATGTCTTGCTTATCATACTTTTAAACAGGAAGTCACTACGTGGCAAATTTCTATGGTCCTTAAAATGGCAGCTGATAAAAGTTGAACAGTGCAGCTTCTGTCATACTATTATGCCATTGGACCAGCACATTCTGTTTAACAGGCAGAACAATCCACAAGGGGAGGAATGCCCTTAGGAGCTGGTGTGACCCCTGAGCCAGTGTTAATGTCACTTGTGCTGGCTAAACTAGCACTAATGCTGGCACATGATTTACTGAAAAGTACAGCTAGCACACACTGAGTCATGAGTAGGGTAGATAAAAATCAATGATTTTTTAAATTAAAAAAATCAGATTTTTAAAAATTAAATTGGATTTTTAAATAAAATGCTTTTTGAGGAAAAAAATCTATCTAAAGATAGTTTTCTATTTAAGATATATTATAGTCCAGAGATTATTCATCATGAAATAAGGATGTTTTAAATTATGTAGCATGAAGTTGTATATTCATGCAGTGTTTAATTTTTTTGGTAAATGAATTCCATTAATCCATTCATAATGTCATGCTCTTCCAGAGGTTTTTGTAAGATTATTTTGGGCAGTTAGTCTACCTAGAAGATATTATCACAGATGCTTGGTTTTGCAGTTTGTAGGAAACATCAGGATTGATGTCTGATAGGAGAAAGAGCAGTTTCTCTGGATATGGAGAAAGATTTAGGAAATCCCAATCATCAGAGGAGTAAAGCAGGGGTGTGTCTTGGCCCCCCTGCTGTTTAATTTATATTTAAATGACATCATCCCAAAGCTATCTGGCTTTGAGTTCGTTTCTCCCTCTTTAGGCCCTCAAAAAATATCAGTTCTTTTATACAATGATGATATGGCCCTGGTCTCCCTTACACGGGTAGGCCTAAGAAGGTTGTTGCACAAACTAGGTGACTACTGTAAAGAAGAGGCCTTAAGAATCAACTACGCCAAGACCAAAGTGATGATCTTTAGGAAAAAGCCTCGCAAGTTTAAGTGGTCCATAGATGGAACCCCTATAGAGCAATCCAGCACCTTCAAATATCTAGGGATAACGTTCAATGAAACTTTAACCTGGAGGGTTCATTTAGCAATTACCAGACCCCATGGGGCCACAATCTCTTCCCATTTAAAGTTCCAGCTTTAAAAGTGATTAGAATGTGAAGGAGATGGAATATGGCTTGCTTCTGTTCAAAGCTCATTTGTTTGTCCATGCTTTTAAACTTGGATTTTATATGTATTGTTTTTCTTTTTAAATTATGGTCTTAAAGTGATGCTTGGATTTTTTTACTTTAGTAGAGTATTTTTTTAAGATTTAATATGTTATTGTGATGCTGAGTGGTGGCTTGAGCTTTGCAGGGATTGGATAGTAATCATGAAATCAATGATGCAATGATACAATGAAACAATGATGAAATCAAAGACTCAAATCATTTGACACTGTTTATCATGTTTGTTCTAAGTCATGTATAAATTGTTGTTTCAGTGATATGATAATCAGTAGGACTGATAATCTTAAACACATCAGTTTCAAGATTATTTGTGAGTCAAAAGCAGCCAGGAAACCTGAAGTGCTGCTTTGCTCAAGAACAGCCATATCCTGAAGGAGTATTCCAGATGGCTATCTGGGTAACTGGAGTGTTTCCTACTCTTTCATATTATATTGCTACAACTTAGTAAATCCATTTGATTAGCTTGAAACTACTGTGATGAGACCAATTCAAAAAACTCTCTGTGATGCTACTGCCTATGATCTCAGACTGGGCAGGTCTGCTGTCACCTTTGAATGTCAGGATACATAGCATTTTATTAGTTCTAAGATAAAATAATTGGAGGAATTGATGATGACAGTATTTAAAGGTTGGCAAAGATTATAGAAGAAGAAGAGTTGGTTTTTATACCCTGCTTTTTTCAAAGTGACTTACAATTGCCTTACCTTCCCCCACAACAGGCACCTTGTGAGGTAGGTGAGGCTGAGGGAGTTCTAAGATAACTATGACTAGCCCAAGGTCACCCAGTAGGCTGCATGTGGAGGAACAGGGAATCAAACCTGGTTTTCTGGATTAGAGTCCACTGCTTTTAACCACTGCACCATGCTGGCTCTCAGACCAAGCCATGCTCATGGGTTCACCTGTATGTTCTTTCTCTTGGGCAGAAGCTATCATCACAATTCAAAAGAGGTCACTCCGCAGGGTCTCTGGATCACTGAAAAATTAAAGCTTCTGAAGTTATTTTTGAACAGGACCCAGGAAATAATATAGATCAATTGAATGTTATTGACCAGTAATGCAATTTGTTGAGTACTTGTGTACTTTCTTTGTTTTTTGTTCTTCTGAAAAAGAATTGTCACTAGCTCAGATAGTGGAGACAGTTGAATGTAATGTTGTTGCTGTATTTTAAAAATGTGTTGGGCTTTCAGAGAATGGTGGCATATAAATAAATAAATAAAAATTTAAATGTCATGAACTGTAATTGTTATGTTGACCTCTCCTATTGAGTTTTTCAGTTTCAACTTCTCTTTTTTAGTGCACCAATTTATTTTGTAAATAGCTCTTTCTGCCCATTCCTGAGCTTTTGGCGGCCGGGGATGGTGGGTAGGAGGCGCAATTGGTTTGTTGGGAGCCTACCTGTCCAAATGTAAACAATGAAAATGTGACATTACTCAAAAATCACTAATCAACAGACCGGTTGAAAAAGGTAACCCACTAACTGAGGGCATCCAGAAAAGCCAGCAAACCAAGAAATAGAACTAAAGTTGTTGTTTTTTTTTTAAAAAAAGGAATAAACTCCTCAGAAGCACAGAAAGGGAATGGTAGAAAATGAAAACAGACTTCCGTTGGCGAGCTGCACAAGTAGGAGTGAGAAAGGTGAGCTCCGCTACTGAATTTTCTAACGTAAAGATTTAAAGCCGTCTGAGAAACACACTTGACTGTAGTTTAACTCCAGCAGCAAGCTTAGACTTGCAGAAGTTAAAAAGAAACGATACAGCAGTGTTTTAGTGAGCACTCTGAGGACTAATTGATTAAGTAGACCTGGAGCTGAGCGAGTCACCCCTCCCCCTTCTTTTTTGAAAATCCAAAAGACAGACGCCGAGCCGTCTTAATTGCATGCCGATAAGAGGCTAACTATCCAAAGGAGACACTTGATAAATTACCTGAGAGATAACGTCCTCTTTTTTTAAAAAAAAATATTGATTTTTTATAATTGAACAAAAAAAAACACAATAATAATAATATGAAAGAAAACAAAACAAATAAAAACTAAAATCATAATACAAAAACAACATAAAAATACAGTCTCAAAAAGAGCACTTCTACATCCAATAGCATTACATTTATACAATAAAATTTATAAAATATATAGTGCCCCGATAACCACCACCCACCTTAACTGTGCACCCATCACCCTTAGTCTTCTGGAGAGATGTTTTGACAGCATTTCAAAATCTATTAATATCTTCTATTATTAAAAAAGAAATATTAATCTACAATTCATTAACAATACCTGTACAGTTCGTTTTCACCAATTAATCCCAATATGCGGCGGCCTTTGACCATGTTATTTTACATTCATTCATATCTTTACCATATAAAGAATCTGTAAGTTTGGCCATCCACATATACATTCATATTTTTTCTCTCCATTCTTTGATTGAAGGTTTATTTATTTGCTTCCAGTTTTTAGCAATTATAATTCTAGCTGCCGCGAAACTGTATTGGCATATATATGGTAAGTTAAATCCCTCTAGTTCCGATAATTTCGGATTCTCTAATAGAACCCAATTTTTTATCCAGGTGAAACAAGCAGCCTGATAATACATTCTCAAATCTGGTAATCCCATCCCTCCTGTTTCTTTCAGTTTCACTAAATTATTGTATGCTTTCCTGTGTCTTTCTTTACTCCATAAAAATTTTAAAATATCTTTCTTCCAACTTTTAAATATTTGCGCTCCTTTCAATATTGGCAGATTTTGAAACAAAAAAAGCATCTTAGGCAATATTATCATTTTAATTACTGCAATATGTCCCCACAATGATAATGGTATTTTTCCCCAACTTTTTAAGTCTTTTACTATCTGTTGCCATTGTTTTGCATAATTATTTTGAAATAAATTGAGATTGGGTGATATCCATATGCCTAAACATGCCTAAATATTTTATTTTATGTTCAATCATGAATGCTGTCTTTTTAATCATTATTCAGTAAAGAGATCGGTCTATAGTTTTTTACTTCCAATAGATCTGAATTCGCTTTAGGTATTAATACTATATTTGCTTGTTTCCAAGTTTGCGGAATAGGCCCATTTGACATCACTTCTAATAAATAAGGGCTAACTGGTCTTCAAATACTTTATAATAAAACGCTGTAAACCGATCGGCCCCTGGTGCTTTATTTAGTTTACTTTTACCTATTACCTCTTTTAGTTCTTCCTTAGTTATTGGGGAATCCAATAATTCCTTATTTTCTTGGGTTATTTTTTCCCAATCATGTTGGGCAAGATATACATCAATTTCTTTCTCTACAACTGAATTCTTTCTATACAAATCTGTGTAATATTCTACAAATGTTTCTATTATTTCACCCTTATCTCTTGTTATCTTACCCTTTGTTTTAATTTGAGATATTGGTACTTTTTTTTCTTTATGTTTGAGTTGCCATGCTAACATTTTGCCTGGTTTATTAGCATGTTCAAAGAATTTTTGCCTATTAAAAATTATTTTCTTTTCAATTTTATCAGATATTAAAAATTCATATTGGCGTTGCCAATTTCTAAGCTTATCTAGCTGCTCCTGTTTATGGGATTTATCTTGAAGTTTTCTTAGCTGTCATTCTCCTTGTCTTATTTGATCTAAAATATTTTTCTTCTTTGCCTCCCTTTCTTTAAACCATCTTGTATTTTGTTGGTTTAGCAGTCCTCTAATTACTGCCTTACTGGCATCCGAAACAATATCTTCCCACGTACCCTTACCTGAATTTTCCTTAAAATAGTTTTGTATATCCACCGTCAGTTTCTCCACTATTTTACTGTTTTTCAACAAAAATTCATTTACTGCCCAAGTTTTGTTTACCCTATCTCCAATTTTAAGTTTTACCATTACAGCATTATAGTCTGATAACACCTTTGGTAGAATCTCTGGATTCTCTGATATGTTTATCAACCCTTTCGAAAGCCACAACATATCTATCCTGGAATGTGTAAGATGTCTTGAAGAAAAATAAGTGTATCCCTTTTTGTTACCATTCTCCAATCTCCAAACATCGAACATACCCCATTGCTCTATAAGAGCATTAAAAATTCCGGGTAATTTACCTTCATTTTTTCCCTTTTTCTTCTTTGCAGATCTATCTATCTTAGGTTCCATTACCTCATTAAAGTCCCCCATCCAAATCATTTTTTTCTGTTGCATATTCAGCTAGTATTGTTGCTAAATTGTTAAAAAACATTTTTTGATTTGTATTAGGCACATATATTCCCACCAATAAGATCTTCTGGTATCCACTATTTATTTCCACCATCAACAGTCGGACCGCCCCACCTCTAGCAGCGCGGGGATCGCGCTCTGGAGCAAAGTTGCCCGGGGGCATAAAATCGCCCCCCCAAACCATCGGCAAGCGGCACCCCTTGGAGGAAAAGGGGATGCTGGAACGGGAGCCGGCGGGCGGCCCGTCATCCGAGCGATAGCCGCCGAGAAAACGGCGGTGGTCGCTCTGATGGCTGCTGCCGAGGCACCGGCGCCATTTTCAAGCAGTAGCCGGGGAGTTGTGGTGGAGGAACCCGATCTCAAAAGCAAGTTCTTACTTTCACTTTTTACTATTTTTTTTTAAACTGGGGTGTTTGGCAGACTATTTTTACGAAAGACAAACTTGGAGCTAACTACAACTTCATTACGAGCTCTTCATTGACTTTTGGCTTTTTGCCAGTGCAGTGACGCAGTTTAAAAAAGTTATTTTCAGTGTTGGAAGACGTTTTAAAAAACTAAGAAAATAGTTATACTGATATGAACTATATCTACTGATATGTCAAAGTGATTGTTATTCTCTCCAAAGTGAACTTGTTTATCTGATTTAAATATTTTCAAGCTGATTATTTAAAAGTGAAAGTCTGCCCCCCCTTCCCTTTTTGGATTACAAACTGGAACCTGCTCAGCCTTCATCTTCAATGGGAGAAAAGAAAGAGAAGCACACCAGGGAATTTCTCAAAGAAACAAAGTTAAAAGTACAGCTTCCCCCACGTAGAGCTTCTGTATCTTCCACAACGTTAGCACTGCAGACTTCACCTTCCATAGTAACATCAGTAGCTGCAAAGATGATGCCTAAGGCAAGACCGGAAGTGACACTTGACTCTGTGTTTTAACTGTTAACTAAAACACACCAGGATGTCGCAGAGATGAAGCAAGAACTGAGTCAAAATACTGCTACCACCTCTCAGAACTTGGTTGCAATTGCAGCTTTACAAGACACAATCACATCTCTGACGGTCAGACAAGACAAAGTGGAAGCTAAACTGTCAAAGACAACACAGGAGACTAAAGAGATTAAAAAAGGGGTGGACATGTTGGAAATGTCACTGGAGGCTTCTCAGGAGAGAGATGAACAACGTTAAGATCAAATGGCAATGATGGAACTTAAGATTAAGGAGACCTCCCTTCGTATTCGTGGACTGAAGGAAAAGATTGAGGGAAGAGATTTGAGGGGATATCTGAAAGGGCTCTTGGTGAAGCTTTTACAGGAAGAGGAGGAAATTGTTGAAGGGATGATTGTGACGGCCTACAGAATTAATTCTGCTTATGCAACCAGAAATAAAGTGCCAAGGGACTGTTTACTTCAACTTTTCTCAAGGAGTCATCGTGATCTTATTCTCAACAATCATTACAAGTCACCACTTACAGCTGAATGAGAACCTTTCAGATTAATGAAGGAAATTCCTGGACTATTGCTTAGAAAAAGAAAGGATTTCATGGAATTTGTGGAAAGTGAGATTAAGTGGTATTCAGTTTAGATGGGAATTTCCACAAGGTATTTCATTCACCTTCAAGGCTAAAAGGTTCAAGATCACAGATACTAGCAAGGCGGAACAATTCTTGAGAAGATACGATACAGACCTCCTCAAACCAGATAAATTGACCAAACAACCATCTACCAAAGAGTCAACAGAAGAAGAAAAGGCATCTGAAACAAGTGGTGGGGGCCTGCCAATAGACTCAATAGAGGAATCCCTGTCTGATGATAAGGAAGGCTGAACAGAAACAAAACTAATGGGGGAGGGTGGGGGTAGGATATTTGATATGGATGATACTTATAGTTTTATAAAGTGATAATGGATCTAACTTAATTTTAATATGTTACAGGTACTATCTTGGAATATTAACAGGTTTAATTCTCCTAACAAAAGGAAGAAAATATTTTACTACTTGAAAAAATCTAAAGCTAATATTATTTGCTTGCAGGAAATGCATATTATTCAGAAGGATATGGGTAGAATGGAATATCTGAGGTTGGGTAAACCTTTTACATCTTGTAATGAAAAGAAAAAAACCAATGGTATAGCTATGCATATACCTCTGTCATTACAACCAAAAATCATGTATCAGGAGAGATAATGTCCTCTTGTGAAGGCAAGGAGAGTGAGTGTGACTGCTCACACAGAAGGTACTACAGCTACGTGTGGAAGGAAAAAAATGGGCAAGAAACATGCATGCATAGCACTAAAGACACTGCCCTTCAGTGTTACTCCTCTGAAGATGCCTGCCACAGCTGCTGGCGAAACGTCAGGAAAGAAAATACCAAGACCACGGTTACACAGCCCGGATAACCCACAAGAACCGATGAAAAGGAACCTTATATTAAAATTGAACAAGATTTTGTTAAATTTCCGCTAAATGGATGGCCATGGGTAAAAAAAAAATTGATAGGATAATTTTTATAAAAAAGATAATAACTGCATTAATACCATCCTAAAACAATGGGATGTATTAAGAGAGAAAGTAGCCCCAGATATTTCCCCACTGTCTTCCTTCCTTTGGAACATCTTAGCCTAGAATCCAGAATTCCAACTTCCTCGTAGAATAAAGACAGATAAACAGAATGATTATCATTATTGGATTAATAATAATAATAATTTAGAACCTCTAGAAATTTTTTTTGAATAAAAAATAAGTTAATATTACATTTATAGAATATTTCCAAATGAAAAAGTATTGGAATAATTTAAAAGAAAAAGAATTAACTCTAATTAGAGAAAAGTCACAGTTTGAGAAATTAATGCTTCAAGATAAAGTTTCAACTTCAAAAATATATACAATTTTAGTAAAAGAAAATCGAAATTCAACATTAGGCTATAGAGACAAATGGAACATTTACTTAGATCAAGAGTGATTAAGAATGGGAATATATTTTTTCAAAGGGATTAGATTTCTCAGTTAGCTTGCAAATAAGAGAAAATCTAATTAAGATGGTATATAAGTATTAGGGATTTTTGGGGTCCAGTTCCTGTAAAGGGATCCCCGATACTTAACTTTCTGCTTCCAATTCAGAGGGAATGGATCATTCCTCTTGAACTATAGAGAATTGGAGATCACACACGCACAAAAGACACAAAGCGTTTGTCTTTGTAATAAACAGTCTTTACTCTAACTCAGGGTAGGGAAAAATATCACTGGGATACAAAACAAATAATCCTGTCTACATTCTATGTTTCCTATACTTGCCAAAAGCCTTTGGCAAGGCACTAAGCTTACTTATGAGTAGGCATCCTTAGCGAAAGGAGAGCCTCTCATCATCCTGCCTGGTTAGCAGTCGAAGCAAAAGTGTGCAACTGCTTTTTCTTCTAACAAAGAAATCGAAAGCAGTTAAACATGCAAAATAGTTGTATACGTGACCCTCAAGCACGATTGCAATGGCCACTATACTGACCATTTGGTCAGTTACAATATTAACCCTTAACTGTCTGACATGTAACAAATCTCGCTATCTAATACCCAACAATCCCCTTTTCGAGGTTTAGTTACATTCAGACATATAAACACAATGCATCATGTAAGTATTCAAACTGTTGTCTAGGCAGTGGCTTCGTCAGGATATCGGCCACCATCTCTTTACTTTCACAGTACTTCACTACTACAAGACCTCTTTCTTGTTTGTCCTTTACTGAGTCCATTTTGAGTCGAAGCAGTTTCTTCCCTTTCTTAGAGTTCTCGCCATTCAGTAGTGCTATATACGCTTGATTGTCCTCAAACATTGTAGCAGGTGTCAGTTCATCTAATCCAAAGTTGCGTAGCAGTTCAGTTATCTCTTCCAGGTCTGTACATGCGCACTTGGCTGCTATGCATTCTGCTTCAGTTGAAGATGTTGCCACATCTTGCTGTTTCTGGCTGGTCCAGGAGATTAGGTTTTCTCCAAAGTAGAACAGATATCCACTTGTAGATTTGCTGTCTGCTCTAGTACCACCTAGACTAGCATCCATGTATCCTATCAGTTTCAGCTCAGTATTTGGAGTTATCTTCTTCAAATCAATAGTTTTCTTTAAGTATTGTGTGAGGTGTTTGATTGCATTCCAATCATGTTCTGCAGGTGTGCTGGTCCTTCTACTTAGGATTCCAACTGCTGCACTTATATCCGGTCTACTAACGTTGCTCAAGTATAGAAGTTTTCCAATAGCTTCTCTGTATTTGTGATTGTTAGGCAATAGTTCACCTCCGTCTAGATCCACATATGAAGGGTCAAGTGGAGTGTTCTTGGTCTTGCACTCCTTCATGTTCATGAATTGTAGAAATTCCAGTATCTTGTTCCTTTGATTGATTGAAAATCCATTGTCTTGGTTTCTTTCAATCTCCATTCCAAGATAGTTCTTTACTTCTCCAAGTAGTTTCACTTCTACTGATTCATTCAGTTTGTTTGCAATTTCTTTTGCAGCTTCTTCAGTGTCAGAACATATCAGAGATCGTCTACAAAAGTTAAAATAAAGTCCCATCCATCATTCTTCTTCCTTCTGAATAAACATTTTTCTATATTTCCTTGCTCAAAGCCTTGAGCTTTCAATAATGAGGTAAGTTTGTGGTTCCATGCTAACTAACCCTATTAGTCAGATTGTAGAATGGAACAAAACAGTTGAGGTTTATGGTAAGCTTGCGGGTTTTAAAATAAATAAAAATAAATTGAAAATATTGGTTAAGAATATGACACTTTTGCAGCAGCAAGAACTATCAAAACGCACTGGTTTTATTATTGAACATAAAATAAAATATTTGGGTATTTGGTTAACTTCAAATAACTTTAATCTATTTAAAAATAATTATATAAAACTTTGGCAGCAAATTAGTACAGATTTAAAAAATTGGAAAAAAAGACCTTTATCATTATAGGGTAGAATTTCGGTAATTAAAATGATGGTCTTACCTAAGATGCTTTTTTTATTCCAAAATTTACCAATTATTAAAGGAACCAAAATATTTTAAATTTGGAAAAAAAAGATATTTTAAATTTTTTTGTGGAGTAAAGGAAAACATAGAATAGCATATAATAATTTGATTCAATTAAGGGAAACAGGAGGTTTAGGGTTACCAGATTTTAAAATGTATTATGAGGCATCTTGTTTCACTTGGTTAAAGACTTGGATTATGTTAGAGAATACCAAAATATTAGAATTAGAGGGTTATAATTTATGTTTTGGATGGCATGCATATTTATGGTATGAGAAGGAAAAGGTAAATAACGAGTTTAATATTCATATTATTAGAGCCGGAAAAAGTGTAAAAGGATTTTAGAAAATAAGACTACGGGATGGGTTAACCCAGTAGAAGCTCATATGAGAATCGGAAATATTTGAATTTAGAAATGGATATTTATAGAAATATTATTGAATGGAAAGATGGAAAATAGGTTTTAAAAAGCAGGGAAGAACTTGACATAAAGGATTGGTTTCTGTATTATAGGTTAAGAGATATATTCAATAAAGACAATCAGTTTGGATTTAATAAAAGTAAATCTGAGTTAGAGAAAATATTAATAAAAGGAAATAAAGGATTGATAGGTAGAATGTATAAATTATTAATTGTAACTAACTTCGAACAAGAAAGAATTAAACCAGTTATGATTAAATAGATGAAGGAGTTAGGATTTAATATTGATTTGGAAATATGGGAAAATTTATGGAAGGGCGAATTTAAATTTACAATAACCAATGAAATAAGAAAAAGCCTATATAAAATGTTTTATAGATGGCATATAACCCCAGTGATGATATCTAAAATGAATAGAGGAGATATGGGATTATGTTGGAAATGTGGAAAGAGGTACATATATGCATGTATGGTGGTTATGCAAAAAAATTAAAAGCTTTTGGGAAAAAAGTACTGAGGGAAACGAATAATCTGATTAATGGTAGAGTAAAAAGGAAGTCAGTATTCTGTTTATTGGGAATTCCACCAAAAAATATGAGTAATAATGATAGGGTCATTTGCCAATATAATTTTGCTGCTGCAAGAATTGTGATAGCTAAAGTTTGGAAGCAAGCGAATAAACCTTCAATTATTGACTGGAGAGAGAAATTATGTATGTATATGAGGATGGCCAAATTAACGGAATTCCTACAAGGAAAAGATATGGAAGAATTAAAAAAAAACATGGTCTAAGGCCGCCTCATATTGGGATAATTTGGCAAAAATGGATTTTACAGTATTAATGAGTTATAGAAACTAGTTTTAATAATTTTATATTTTTGTGTTATTAAGTATAATAAATACTGTTTAGAAACTTCTTCGGAAGTCGGGTGAAGGGTCACTTTTTTAGGTGGGTGGAGGGGGAAAGGGTATCTTTTTGAATTTTATAATTAAGTAATCATGATTGTAATAATCAAGGTATATAGATACCCTTCTGTATTTTCCTTTTTATTTTTGTATTTTTTATGTTAATTTCATTGTATTTGTTTGTTTTTTATGTTTTGTTATAAAAATTAATAAAAAATTATATTAAAAACATGAAGCTATCTGGGTGATCTTAGGTTAGTCACATCTCTCTTAGAGCTCTCTCAGCCCCACTTACCTCACATGGTGTAGGGTGGGAAAGGGAACGTGATTGTAAGCCAGTTTGATTCTTCCTTAAGTGGTAGAGAAAACCGGCATATAAAAACCAACTCTTCTTCTTCTCCCCACCCCCAACAGACACCTTGTGAAATAGGTGGGGCTGTGAGAGTTCAGAGAGAACTGTGATTAGTCCAAGGTCATGTGTAGGAGTGGTGAAACAAACAGCAAGGAGTCAGAAAGACTATCTGATTGAATGGCTTCCAATAATTGTTGAATGTTGAAAATAGTTAGATTTGGATTCAGAGGTTTTACTATGTTTCTGAATGTGCATTTTGGGGGTGTTGGATGCTGATTTAAAAGCCCCCTATGCTAATGGCTGAAGGTGGCATGGTGTGGCCTGAACTTGTCAGATATTGAAAGCTAACCAGGGTCTGTGCTTGGAAGGGAGACCACCAAGGAAGACTCTGCAGAGGAAGGCACTGTCAAACCACCTCTGCTTCTCAGTTACTTTGAAAGCCCCTTGTTCGAGTCCCCATTAGTTGGTTGCAACTTGATAACACTTTACACCCACACCTAGTAGCCATCACTGTATCCTGTGGTGGGGTGTTCTACAATTTATACATTTTATCAAGAAGTACTTCCTTTTTGCTCCTAAGTGCTATTATTGAATAAAGGATGGGGAGAGGCCTCTCTTTCCATTTTTCACATCATACATAATTTCATAAGTCTTACAATTTATTAAACCTTATTTCTTGAATTGTATTTCTACAATACAGTCTCTTATGTTTCTTGTGTTCTGAGTTTAGTTTTGTAAAAACTCCCCCCACCCATCTCTGTTAATTGTGTAGCTAACACCTATTGCATTTCTACAATAGATTCTCTTATGTGCCTTGGCCTTGTGTGCTTTGTTTTGTGAAAACTTTCCCCCCATCTTTTAAAATTAATTTTATAGCTACCATCTGTTACACCTGACAAAGTAAAATCTGGCCATAAAAGCTAGTAACCCCAAAAAATGTTAAGTCTTAAAGGCTGCATACAATTCTTGTCTATTTTTATTGCAACAGGCTAACATAGATGTGCTTCCATAACATAATTTTTGTTTCCTTTATTTATCTAATAGAAGTCAAGAACAAACTCCAAATATTGGATTGTGCATTATGTTGGTTGCATTGGGGTGCTTTTCCTGTAAATTTGTGTTTTTATTGTTTTTGCTTTTCATCAAGTAACTTTAGTTTCCTGTTTTTGTTTCAAAAATAAAAATAAATTCTGCATCAGCTAAATGAGGGAAGATTTATAAATACAAACATTTTAAAGAAATAATATGCATTAAAATAGGAAGTTGTCTGGCAATCTGCTATTCTTCTTATCTAAACTCACTTTTGGTATACAACTTGATTGTCAAAATTGCTCCTTTTTATCCTGCCTTCTTTTCAAGGAGCTCAGGGTAGATTATGTAGTACTTCTCCATTTTAACCTCTGAACAAACTTGTGAGATTACCAGTATAATGACTTTTCAAAGATCAGATTCATGACCTGGTGGGAATTTAACCTCTAATTTCCCAGACTTAATCCAATACTCTGATCATTTCATACCACATTGGCTTAGCACAGTGTGTTCTGAAACTGAACATATAAGATTATTCGATATGTCAGTGGCACATAACCTTATCCACTGCATTGAATTATGTATTAAAAAGCTAAGAACATATTACTACTTTCTGCTATCAAAGAATGAAGAGGAAATATTTTTTTTCTAAGTGCTGTGGTCTGTTAACTTTTGCATTTTCTAAATTCAGTATATGTAACATTGCTTACTTTGTTACATTGTATATGTAACAATGTTACATTGTATATGTAACATTGTTTACATGCTTACTGCCAAAAAGAATTTTTGTAATAGAATATTTATATAAATAACCAAATATTCACCATAAATGTATACAGGCCAGTGGAGCAAAAGAATTCACACATTGTCATCAGTGTATTTTTTCAGAACTGAAAGCATGCTGGGGGGTAGGGGGGAGTGATCAAATGTCTGTTTAAAATGTATGTGGTAGATGCATGTTCACTGATGCAAGTCTTTGCAAAACGGTTGTAATCATGCAAAAGACCTGTGCAGAATGAAATACCTGTGGGTGAAATGTTTTGGATGAATAAGAAGGTTCATTGTAGCAGAGTCTGTGAACTGGAAGAGAGATCTTGAAATACAAATGCAAGTGTTACTGCCATTTCAACAATCTTCCTCAGGGCTAGGCAAATATAGCTGAGCATCAGTAGAAAATCAGTTCATCATAGAGAATTAGGAAATTGTGTACCTTTAGAAAAAAATTACCCAACTATGAATGATTGTAACAACAACAAAATAATAATCCTGCAACGTGTTTATAGTATGGGCTGCAATAGTGATGATAGGCTTCTTTGCGGGGATTACAATTGGGGAAACTAAGGTTCAAACCCTCATTCTGCAATAAAACTCCCGGGGTGGGCTTCGGCTGGCCTTCCCATCTAGCCTACTTCACAGGTTATTGTTAACTGTCCTGACCTCCTTGGAGGAAGCGTTGAATAGAAATGGTGGAAAGTGCCATCATGCTAACTTACGGTAACCCAAAAGGGTGTTCAAGGCAAGAGACACTCAGAGGTGGTTTGCCATTGCCTGCCTCTGCATAACGATCCTGGACTTCCTTGGTGATCTCCAAGTACTAACCAGGGCGGACCCTGCTTAGCTTCCAAGATCTAATGAGATCAGGCTAGCCTGGGCCATCCAGGTCAGAGCTTGAATACAGGTTGAGTATTCCTTATCCAAAATGCTTGGGACCAGAAGTGTTCTGGATTTTGGATTTTTCGGATAATGGATACTCAACTGCAGGAGAGCTGGAAAAGGGCTTGAGTCAGGGGGCTGCCTTCAGGTGAAAGTTGAGGCAGAGAGCGAGGTTCTGCCAAGCTGGGAGACAGAGGGCCTGCCTGTGTCCTTTCTCACCCTTCTCTGCATTCTCTCTTGCTGCCTCCTTCCTGAGCTTCCTGCTACTGGCTCTGGCTTCCTGGGGCCTGGGGTTGAGGGAGGGTGGGTGGCGCTTCCTCCTTTCCTCTGTCAGCCTCTTCCCCACTCTTCTCCCTTCCCAAATACCAACATGAAGAGCAGAGGAGAAGCCTACAGAGGGAATGAGGAAATTCCACCCACACTCCCCTGTTGTGGCGCTTCTTCATTTCCTCTTTAAGTTTCTCCGTGGTGCTTCCTCATTCCCTCTGTAGGCTTCTCCACTCTTTGCCATGGTCAAGGGAAGGAGGGCAGTGCTTCCTCCCCACCTCTGTCAGCCCCTTCCTCACTCTTCTCCCTTTCCCAATGCCACTGTGAAGAGTGGAGGAGAAGCCTACAGAGGGAATGAGGAAGTGCTGCCCATCCTCCCCTGCTGCAGTGCTTCCTTGTTTCCTCTTTAGGATTCTCCGTGGCACTTACTCATTCCTTCTGTAGGCTTCTCCTCCATTCTTTGCCGCAGCCGGGAGAGGGTGGGTGGCACTTCCTCCTTCTCTCAGTGGACCTCATAAAATCATAGAATCATAGAGTTGGAAGGGACCACCAGGGTCATCTCGTCCAACCCCCTGCACAATGCAGGAAACTCACAACTACCTCCCCCCCACACACCCAGCGACCCATACTCCATGCCCAGAAAATGGCCAAGATGCCCTCCCTCTCATGATCTGCCTAAAGTCATAGAATCAGCATTGCCTCTTCTTTGTTGTCCTCCCATTGCCAATACCTTTAGGTTTGAGAGGCAGCATTGTGTCAGGTTCAGGGGGTGGGTCAGAACTTCCACAAATGTGACCACAAGGAAATCATAAATTTTCTTTCAAAACTATGTAATAGTATTTATTTTCCCAATATTTAAAATTGTTCAGAAAGAAGCCCAAAGAAAATTTCTTTTTCTGAGCTATTGTGTGATTTAGTAGTTATGAGTTCACAATTATTTTCTACCTAACTTTTGATTCCTGTTCCTGGAGATCCTTTGCAGAATTTGATAAAGTTGGTTCTTTTGTTGCCTTCAACTCCTATGGAGATGTTCTAATCTTTTGTTTCAGCACTGAGCTCCAACTTTTATATAAATGCTTCTCAAAAATAAATGTGTTGGTTATTTATTACTATGATATTGTTCATGCTCATGAAGCATGAGGGCACATGGGTTGAAAACTGTGAGGCAGCTGTGGACCTTTGCTTAGAAAGACAATAAATAGTGGGCCTGACTCACTGGATTTGGTGGCCTGGCAGGGAGTGGGGCACGATCCTGCTCCGCAAGCGGCAGGGTCTGGTGGCAGCAGCAAGCAGGCTGGTGGCTGGCCAGAGCGTGTGCAGCAGGCCCTTTCCCCTGCTGCCGTGAAATGGCAGCACGCACAGGAGGAGCAGGAAGCGTGGGACCCGAGGCATCCTATGCTTCCGCACATGCTGCTTCACCCCACCCCGATTTCAAACTGGCCAGTGGGGCCTGGGCGGTGCGCCAGACCTGGATGTTGCTCCTCAGGTCCAGCAGCACCGCATTTAAAGGGGGCCAGATGGGGCCTGATTTGTTCAGTGTTTTGTTTACTGTTTGTCACAACTTTGTGTTGGCTGTTTGGCATGGTATGTGATCAAGTTTGGCGTGCCCCCTTTCCCCCCACTATGAGGATCCCAATAAGGGATTTTGGAGGGAGGCCTAGTTATGTATTGGAGCAAGCCCAACTCTGGGGGCTGCCAGGGACAAGCCCAGCTCAGGGGCTCTCAAAGAACTTGCCCAGCTCAGGGGCAAGTGGGTAGGGCCTCCTTCCAAGTGGCAGTGAACCATACAGCTGGCTTCTGTCCACATGGGTTCAGATACTGCCATCTCTGTTGCTCCCAGCAAGCAGGCTGGGAGGTCTGCCACATCGGCCTGCACCCGGGGGGGGGGGCATGTTAAGGATCATGCCCCAATGCCATGCCAATGCCTACTGCTGTAACAATAAAGTTGTGGCCATTTCATCCAGCTACTGTCTCTGTGGCTTATTGCAAATCAAGGTCCTGGGAACAATGTGGGGAGGCTGAGCCACTGTGGGGGGGGGGGTCTGATCTGAAGTTATAGAGGAGGCTCTGCTCTGCTTCCCTAAGCACTAGGCCAACAAATTGTTTTTGAAAGGAGGGAGATAAAGACAAACTGTTAAATTTTACACTGTTGTCTAAGTATTTAAATCCATGAATTTTACACTGTTTAAATATTTAAATGTATGATGCCATAGAGAACCATACTGTAGCTTGTGGTCTGTTGATTTAATATAGAACATGTATATTAAATACTGGAGATTTTGGAGGCTTTTGTTGATCATATGCTTCTCATTTGTTGGCCTGTTCTCCAGGTCGTTTGGTTTACTAATAGTTCAGTACCATTAATGTTCACTAAAAATAAGTCCCAGTGAAATTTATTCACATGTCAGTTTGCATAGGATTGCAGCTTGACTTTCTTCCCCATGAACATTAATGAAGTAGAGGCTGCCAAGCATCTATAAGGGTATAAGCTGCTCTGTTCTATAATTTGCATAAATCCTGTTATTGTTCTGTTCTACTTATTGCGTTTTTACTGCTCTCCTAATGTAACATTATGGCTGTCCAACACACATTGAAAGCATTTTAGTCATTCCTTAGCTAATGCAAGTTCAGGAAATACTTTTAGTATACATGTCATCAAATATTCTAATATGCTTTTTGTTGTATGTGATTATTTGATAAGATGAGTTTCTTGAAGTATGAAAAGCTTCCCATTCTTGGCATTTAATGTCTGCTTCTTTGAGGAAAAAAATTATGGGCAATTTTTCACCCAAATGCATTGCAAATCTCTGAAGATGGAATGATGTTACTTTGTTACTGAAAGCAATTAAAGTTCTAGTATCAGATGCTCAAATGGCTTTTAAATAAAGTACTTGACACTAAGTTTAAAGTTAAAAATTCCTCACTCAGCAGTTCCATGCAGATGTTAAAAAGCATAGGCGACAAGATGGAACCTTGCGGGACCTCACTGGCTGAAGGCCAAGGGGCCGAGCAGCAGTCTCCCAGTGCCACCTTCTGAAACGTAACTGCTGCAGAACAATGCCTCCCAGTCCCAGCCTGGAAAGGCCATCCTTAAGGATGCCAGGGTCAATGATACTGACAGCTGCTGAGTGGTCCAGGAAAATCAACAGTCACACTTCCTCTGCCAACTCCTGGCGCAGGTCATCCACCAGAGCAACCAAGGCTGTTTAAGTCACATAACCAGGCCTACAAGGAAAGGATCCAAACATTTTGCCTCATCCAGGAAAGCATGAAGTTGTCCAGGCACCATCTGTTCAATCACCTTACTCAAGAATGAAACATTTGAAACTGTTCAGTAGTTACTGAGATCTCTTGGGTCCAAGGTAGGCTTAGAATCATAGAATCATAGAGTTGGAAGGTACCATCAGGGTCATCTAGTCCAACCCCCTGCACAATGCAGGAAATTCACAACTACCTCCCTTTCCCACATCCCCAGCGACACATACTCCTTGCCCAGAAGGTGGCCAAGGTGCCCTTCTCATGATCTGCCTAAGGTCATAGAATTAGCACTGCTGACAGTTGGCCATCTAGCCTCTTCTTAAAAGCCTCCAGGGAAGGAGAACTTACCCAAGGAAGCCTGTTCCACTGAGGAACCGCTCTAACAGTGTCTAGAGTTGACACTGAGAGACACTGTCCTTCAGTGTTACTCCTCTGAAGATGCCTGCCACAGCTGCTGGCGAAATGTCAGGAAAGAAAATACCAAGACCACAGTCACACAGCCTGGATAACCTACAAGAACCAATGTTAGAAAATTCTTCCTAATGTCTAGATGGAAACTTTTTTGATTTAATTTCAACCTGTTGGTTCTGGTCCAACCTTCTGGAGCAACAGAAAACAACTCGGCACCATCCTCTATATGACAGCCCTTCAAGTACTTGAAGATGGTTATCATATCACCTCTCAGTCTTCTTTAGAAGCAGGCACAACAGAGCCTGTCCCTCAAGGGGGCAATAATCAGCAGGAAGCAAGCTGCTATTCTTGTATTCAGTCAACCACCCCCCACAGATTTAATTAGTCGTGAAGGGCAAGGATCATACAAACAGGTGGTAGGTCTCATTCCTCCAAGAATCCTATCCACATCCTCAGACTGAGTAAACTAAAAAGTATTCCAAACAACTGGTAGGTCATCACCCTGTCACTATCTGATGCTGTCACTGCTAATGCAGATTTCACCTGGAACAGCTCTGCTGGCCTACACTGTGCAAATTCAATGGTGGCAAAAATGTTGTTTCTTTGCCACCATCATTGGTAAAAAGTTCGCTTTAAAATGAGCTTTTGCTAGTTTCTTATTGGATTCATACTGAATCTTCCTCCACTGTCACTCTAGCCATCTCCCTTGCCTTTTCATCACCTGCAGACTGATGAATCAGTCAATGTGCCTTGTGTCCAAGAAGGCCCCACTTGTACTAGTTTCAGAGTTGGGTCATGCTTTGGTAAGTAAGCTGTATTTGTCAAATATACATTGCACTGATTCTCTGCCTGCAAAACTGGCAAACTAAATTCTTTTTCAATCGCAGGATACAAAAGCACATATATCCTAGAGGATAGTCAGGTCCCTAAAATGACCTACTTGTTGAGCACGCTATCACATAGTTTCCCGCATTTTGTGCTTGCGTAGTTGGAGATTCCTTTCAATTACCAACATTGGTGGTTTCATTGCCTGCTTGTTTAATCAGTGCAGTAGGTGACATTTATCATGACACATGAAGCTGCCTTACACTGAATCAGACCCTTGGTCCATCAAAATCAGTATTTTACTGGTTTGTATGTTTATTTATTAAAGCATGTATATTGATTTGGTGGAAGAATCCAAATGGGTTACTGTACCAGCAAATTGATCCATCAAATATTCTCTGAAGCCATGCACGTGGCTGTGCCGGGGGTAGGTTTTCCCCCCCCCCCCATTATTATGATGCTTGTCACTGTAGCATGGACAAAAGTGAGGAGAGGACTGCTTGCACCTGACTCCTGTAGCATAATCCAATCGCATAACCTAATTGCATAACGGAGATTTTCCTACTTACCACCTGCTGTACTGCAAGCATCTGCAAATAAGAAAGATTGACTTGCTCCCTTCCTAGCACATTTTTAAAATGTTGCTGTTACTTTGCTTTATTTCTATATTTTTTTTTTAAATTGCAACTTTTATCATGGAACACTAGAATAAGGCTACATTCACATGTTCAGAGGCTTCACCTAACCTGAAA
The DNA here is from genome assembly GCF_029931775.1 of Euleptes europaea. Lineage (NCBI taxonomy): Eukaryota > Metazoa > Chordata > Lepidosauria > Squamata > Sphaerodactylidae > Euleptes > Euleptes europaea. The sequence goes on from NW_026612049.1 coordinate 3,157,687, forward strand.
TTATAATAATTAATTGTATTTTTAAAACATACAGTGAAATTTGTTTTTGTAATACGTATAAAGCCTGTTGAATCTGATTAAAATCAAAGTTTTATGAATGTTTTACCATCCAGTAAACTTGCTGGACAAAGCTGCCAAACTGTACAGCAAACCCCTATGCATATTAGAGGATTGGGAGGTTTCCAATCAAGTCATTCATCCTAAGCAAGAAGACTTTAGAAAAGGGCAATGTACTATCGATTACTGTCAAATTCTTAACCAACTAGCCTTTCAAAGTATCAAGGGCCCGACTAAATCCTTATATGTGACCTTTGGAAATCTGACAGCTGCCTTTGACTCTATTCATAGAGTCAACTTTGGATGAAGTTGGATGGCACAAACATAGATAAACACCTACTATTTCTGCTACAGAAACTACACTCTAACATCTTTGTGAAAATTAGGGTAGGTACCTCAGGTTCTTTAACAAAGGAAATCCTAATCATCAGAGGAGTAAACCAGGGGTTTGTCTTGGCCCCCCTGCTATTTATATCTAAATGACATCATCCCAAAGCTATCTGGCTCTGAGTTCGTTCCTCCCTCTTTAGGCTCTCAGAAAATATCAGTCTTCTTATACGCTGATGATTTGGCTCTGGTCTCCCTTACACGTGTAGGCCTAAGAAGGTTGTTGCACAAACTAGGTGACTACTGTAAAGAAGAGGTCTTAAGTATCAACTATGCCAAGACCAAAGTGATGGACTTTAGGAATAAGCCTCGCAAGTTTAAGTGGTCAATATACAAAACTCCTATTGAACAATCCAGCACCTTCAAATATCTAGGGATAACATTCAATGAAACTTTAATCTGGAGGGCTCATTTGGCAATTACCAGAGCCACAGTCTTAAGATCCATAGGGGCTGTTCTGAAATTTTATTATACAAAAGGAGGATTCTTGATTGACCCAGCTCTGAAACCATATCAAAGTAAGGTAGTTCCCCCACCTTTGTATGGTGTACAGGTTTGGGGTTGGAAGGATAGTCTGGTCACAAAGCTGGAAATGATCCAAAATCACTTCTTGAGGAGAATTCTAGCCATACCCAGAGGCACTCCTGCAGCCCTGATGCGAGCAGAACTTGGTTTGCCCTCAATCAGGGCCCGTGTACATTTAGCCCTGTTAAGATCTTGGAGAAAGCAAAGCAGTGCCACCACCAACTTACACCACAGGCAGTGTTTTAAACTGATGGTGAAAAATGATGCCAACAAGCTAGTCTGCTATAACAACATCCTGCATTGCTACTCCATATCAGATGACACCCAGGCTGTCCCCATAGCTGGTACCAACATTTGGGATTGGGTGTTTAAATGTGATGCTGCATCAGACAGGCAATCAAACTCCCAGTCCAAATTCTCACCATGGTTTAAACAGTTTAAAAAGGATCATGTCAGAGCATCATACCTAGTCAGCATCCCCTTCCATAACTCCAGAATAGCTTTTACCTCCCTCGTTTCAAACCATGCCAATGGCTTGGATAGCTGGACGTTACTCCCGAACACCATGGGCCTCTCACCTATATATTTGTGGAGCCACTCCAGAGGACCTAATTTATTACACCTTATTCTGTCCTCTTTACACAGAGCCCAGATCTAAATTTCTCGGAGCATTCCCAAAGGGCCTAAATCATTTTCCAGATCCAGAGAAGCTGCTCTTTCTCCTATCAGACGCCAATCCTGATATCTCCTACAAAGTTTCACTCTTTGCTTTAGCAGCCAAGAAAATCCTAGCTAAAGCTGTTTTTAATAAGGGAATTTAACAAATTTAATTACTAGCTTTTGGGGGGGGGTCAGACTGTTTTAAAGTTATTTCAATGTTATTTTATTGTTATTTTAATGATTTGTATGATAGATTGTGATGGCCTTCAGCCACAAACAACAAATTATCAACTATCAACGATCAAATATTTTACCAATGTTTAACAGTATATCAGATTGGCTGAATCACATTTTGATTTGTTACATGGTTGACCCTATGAAGAAACTTAATTTAAAACACCTGTCTAGAGCCATCCATCAAATGCTAATTGAAGCTTTATCTGTGGTAATCTTTTGACTGAATCCCATTTTTGTTGACATTTCTGGAAAAATAAATTATACATTTGACTGTGATGGAATCTGAATAGGCTTTGTTGTTCTTGTATCTAGCAAACCACACGGATTTAATATAGAATGCACTTTTAACTAAAAAAGTTAAGATTTATGTTGCTTACTTTTATTGTTATACTGCAATTAAAGCTAAGGAACGACTGGCTAGTAAGCAGTAAAATATATGCTCTAAGTGATCTCATTAAAAATGTATACCATTTTATAACAGTATAGGATGATGCAGAACTGAGAAGAGATTGTCAATAAGAGATTATTCTTAGTATAAAGTATCTGTGTTTATAAAGCAAATTTTGTCATGACATCAGCAAACAGATTTAACTGTGGGTAATGTAAAAGTAGTTGCTATTGATTCAATATTAAAGTGTGTCATTTGAGGTATGATTGAAATCTTATTGTAAAAGAGAGCAAGTATTTTTAACCATTAAAGAAGCTTAATATAATTACATCAGTAACAGTTACTGCTGCACATTTAGAAATGCTTGCTTTATCTAAGAATCTCTGACTTGTCACATTATTGGAATAGGTCCAGGTGTTTATACTTCTCAATTTTTGGCAGGCCAGTTCCAGGGATTGGAGGCCATTAGTAAGGTGCTGTCAACATGTGGTTCCTGCTTAGTGCCTCCTTTCCCCCAAAGGTTAGGTTCAAGGCACTAAATTCCTAGATGTGGAGAATATGGACATATGTTTAGATAGTTATGAACAAATAATAAGCGAATTACAGGAGGTTATCATCAGGACAAATACCATTCCTAACAGAAGAATTAATGTGCACTTCAAACCCTGGTTCTGGAAAAATAGTGAATGTAGAACTAGGGCTGTTGGAAAAAAAATTCGGCTCAGTTCGGATTCAGCCGAATCCACCCCGATTTGGGACGTTTTCGGCCGAATTCTGAACCCTCCCTTTTCGGGCATGCTGAATTCGGCAGGAAATTCGGCATTCCTTTACAAATTCGGCCATTTAAAGCCCTTTCGGGGCTTTCCTCGGGGGGGGGCATTTTTTGAGGTGGGGGTCCCAAACTATCAGGGTAGCTTGGGGGGTCCTTGCAAGAACCACTGAGCTTGGTGAGGCAAGGGTCCGGAGTTATGGGGTTTGGAAGGGGTCCTCCCTCTGCCCATTGGAATGAATAGCAGCCAATGTGTCCTCGTTTCATCCCTCGTTTCATCCCTGCCTCCAGGTGGGTGAGTGCGCCACTGGTTGGATGCCTGTCTACTTGCCCGTGCCTTCGGGGTCATCTGGGGCAGCTGCCTGCTTCAGGCTTGGTCGGCTAATTTTTAAATTGATAATTTTGTATGGCCCGCAAATGATGTTATAAATATCCAAATGGCCCTTGGTGGAAAAAAGGATCCCCACCCCTGCGCTAGCACCTTAATGGCTGTGTTGGACATTGTTTCAGATTCAAAAGGCTCTTCTTCTGACTCTTCCTCACTTGGTGATTTACTCTTTTCCCCTTTGCCTCTTTTCTTGGAGATTTGTTGTTGTCTGCTGTTTGTTCTTTTAAATTGCATATGATAAAACAATCTTTCCATACAAAGTAACACAATTACCAGAGATCTATTTTTTGAATAAATTTATAAATCGCTCAAGCTGTAATCACTTTTTTCATTACTTTAGCACATTAAAACAGAAACTTGAAATCTTAATTTCTATAAACGAATCTTATATATCTTATCATTTTTTGATAGACAATAGATCAGTAGAATTAGTTATTAGTAGGTTAAAAATTAATTTAATTAGTTACACTCATGTATCTATATTAATTCATTAGTTTTAAAAAAATTGAATTAGTTTTATTATTGCAATTGTTAAGATTGATTGGATTTGATAGAGTTCAGTTCAAAAAGAGGGGGAGAAATTTGCAGCAGAGTGGTTTTGTGATAAATTCTCTTTCAAGGTATATAAAATATTTTTCCATGAAACAAGCTACAATATGTTTCTTCACATTATTCCATTTCTAACATTCAGGCGGCTGGTATTTCTGGTCCAATACTGGTGCATGCTATCTTGAAGCTGTAAATGCCTCTTTGTTTTTAGCAGTAAGTCTCATACATCCATTTCAAGGTTTTACAATGATAAAAAGCTGACTTCCTACATAAACTGGAGTGTGCTGCAGTGTTGCTATTTTGTTTACTGCTCTTTTACTTCAGTGGTCAAATGGTTCCTTTGAGACCAGACACTGGTGCTCTGCCATCTGTTCAGTCCATGTTAGACAACTTGTGTCAATGGAAGAGTTGTGACAAATATTTGTAACAACCATTAAACAAAATCTATGTTATCTGACTGAGGTGAACTTTTTGAAGAAGATTACCATTAATAGATATCACCTGTGAACCTTTTGATTGACTTTTCAATTCTTATTCTTTATTTGTATACAGCTTTTAGGTTCTTGTAATCTTTGGAATTTCTTGAAAATGAGTTGCCATGTATTAGGTAGTACAGTTTGTTTATTGTAACCTGTTTGGTTTCATTATAAATATCGTAAGAATTTGCTACCATTAGTCATAAAGTACCTGGAGGTTGGCAACCCTAATGATGCATGAATAAATAAATAATAAATAAATATCACACAGAGGGGTAAACTGCAGGACTGCAGTCAAAGCTCTGCTCACAAATTGAGTTCACTCCTGATGGAAGTCGGTTTCTGGTAGCTGGCTCAAGGTTGGCTCAACCTTCCATCCTTCCGAGGTCACTAAAATGAGTACCCAGCTTGCTGGGGGTAAAGTGTAGATGACTGGGAAAGGCAATGGCAAATGGTCAACATAGTCTGCCTAGTAAATGTCGTGATGTGACTTCACCCCGGGGGTTAGTAATGACCCCATGCTTGCCCAGGGGACCATCTTTACCTTTACCAGTAAATATCAATGCAAGCACAGAAATAGAAAGAGGCCAAAATCTAGTGAGCTGGGCTAAGCGAATGAAGTGGAAGGTAGTCTGTGCATATTTCACCTCTTCCACGAACATATTAGTTGGCCTTACACGCACACAGACTCCTATTTACAATAAAGGGAAATGATACTGGTGTATCTTACAGGGCCGTTATAAGGATTACAAGAAGATAATGTGTATGAGATGCCTTGGATACTGAAAGAGCTATTTAAATGCTAAGTATGAACTCTCTTAAGGACTGGTATATGAAATGCTGTATTCTTCTAGATAACAGTGTGAAGTGCTTTTCAAAAATGCATCAGAAAAAGCTGGAAGCTAATTCACATCTTTATAATTTTATACATTTCCTAGCCTTCATTCTTAAATTTATCCACTTTAGTTGGACCCTCATGCCTTTGAATTATTGTGGGTCTCATTAGAAATCTTGATTATGGGTATAAAAATTTGGAAGGCATGGAATTTTCGCATTAAAGCCACCTTATTGCTACCTTACCTTGAAATAAATTGTTCACATCAACTATCTGCGAACCTTGAGTTCAAAGTCTATTTCACACTTAAGGAATATGCTCCCTATGGAAGCCTTCTAGGCCACAGCAGTACGTGATTTTATACAGCAGGTCAAAATATTCTTGTCTTAAGCTTTTAGTGGGCATCATGATTTCTTTTCCCTCTATTTTCCCTATATTTTTGAAAAATATAATTTTTATTTGCATATATGATTTAATTAATTTGTTTTGTTTTTGTTTTTTATGACTGCTTGTAGATTATGTGTGTGTGTGTAAAAGTAAGTGAAATTGTATATACAAATTGGGGGTCTTGCCAGATTTATTGAACATGCTGTTTCAGTTCAAAAGACCCAGTTTCTGACACGGTTTCCCTGCTCAAGTCAAAACTAGTCAGCTTTATTTCCTGATGTTACTGTGAAAATGTGATAGAATTATGTAGTTAAAGTTATCACCTGTTTTTGCATCAATAGTAAAAAGTAGTGTTAAGATGGTGTATAATGTATGCATGTTGTAAAATTAGGGTTGCCAACCTCCAGGTGGCAGCTGGAGATCTCCTGCTATTGCAACTGATCTCCAGCCAATCAGTTTCAGAGATCAGTTCCCCTGGAGAAATAGGCCACTTTGGCGATTGGACTCTATGACACTGACGTCCCTCCCCTCCTCAAACCCTGCCCTCCTCAGGCTCCACCCCCAAAACTTCCCACCAGTAGCAAGGAGGGACCTGGCAACCCTATGTAAAATATTGGAAAGATTAGCTTTGAAAATGAGCAAAATGAAAAAGCTTAAGATAGCAACATATGAAAACATGTAGAAACTAAAAAGGGCATATTTGTACATTCTCTGTACTAGATCAACATTGCAGTATCATAATATTACATAGCTGCCATACTTAGAAGCAATCTTTATGTCTTATATATTCTTTCCCTTTCTTGGTATGTCATTAGATATACAGCACAGCTTCCAGAGAAGGACTGAATAATACAGCTATTGCTGATTAAGGAAATGGAAACTGGCACAAGTATGCATTCAAATAAAATCCAAATTGTAGAATGGCAGATTGGGACAATTTCTGAGCTCCTAAATGGAAAGAAAGTAGTTGTGTAAAAAACAAATGAACAATAAATCAAGCAGTTAGTAGTAGGAAAAAGTATATTTATTCAGAACTTTAAAAAATACTTAAGAGGCTGAATGACAAAAAGAACCAAGGTAAGTGGCTATTACTTTCACATGACTGCTGAGTGTGTGTAAAGTGCCTTCAAGTCGCAGCCGACTTATGGTGACCCCTTTTTGGGGTTTTCATGGCAAGAGACTAACAGAGGTGGTTTGCCAGTGCCTTCCTCTGCACAGCAACCCTGGTATTCCTTGGTGGTCTTCCATCCAAATACTAACCAGGGCTGACCCTGCTTAGCTTCTGAGATCTGACGAGATCAGGCTAGCCTGGGCCATCCAGGTCAGGGCTCACATGACTGTTACAATGTGTTTTTTTTAAATATATTTTCTTCTAGCTTCTCAAATAAGAGACAGTTTAGTTACCCTCTTCATTGCTTAACACTTCTTCACAGTGGCAAACTTTTTAAAGATGTCACAATCTATTGTACAGCACAATCATGAGTGGAGGATGGTTAGGAAGTGTCTGGTGATGGCGCAGCTGCACCACCTCCTGAGCAGCTTGCTGCCAGGTGCAGCAAGCTGAAAAGCCTATTTTGTAGAAACCCTGTGAAAGCACTCCCTAAGATTGCATGAGGCTCTTTCACCCCCTTGTGGACTGCTCTGCCCATTTCCTAGTTATTCTGCTGATCAAAGGCAGTATTGCAAACCTTTTCCCCTTTCCCATTGGTCCATGATGAAAAAAAGTTTTTGCAGATGAAATGACATATTTCTTGGCATGATGGGTTTCCATATGGATCTCATAGTGGATCACAGGGGGAAAATGGTGGTTACTAGAAAAGAAATGTTTACAAATTTGTGTAGGATTTCTAATCTACCTCATTCCTGAAGTGGGTTATATCATATAAAATACATGAAAAAATCAGTTTTGAATTGAAGCTAAATGGAACCTATCCTAAAATATCATTCCCAATAAATTGAATGCCAACTCTGATTTCCAACTGCAAGCAAAAATTGCTTATGTGAATCTACCTTGTTTCAACACTCAAGAGCAGGGATAATGAACTCATTTGTTAGGAGGGCAGGATATGACATAAATATCACTTTGTCAGGCCAGGCGTAAGTAAATAAATAAATAAATGCCATCACATATAATGCCGGATTCTGGGGATACAAACTTTATAAAAGACACAGGCAAAGTCAAATAATTATATTGGGGTTTTTTACTTAAAACACAGGCTGTTTATTAGCAGCACATAATTATCAGTGCATTCCAGGCTGAAGTGCCCCACTTTGAGTTCTTACCCTGTACTGTCATTCCAGAAGTCACTGTGAAGCCGGCGCATACCTGCTTTGCATTTCTTAAGAGCCCCTTTAATGAAACCTTTTTAAAATTTGCTCCATCCCTGCCTCAAAGCATCCACTCAAAGAAGCATGAAGAATCACAGCCACGGCTTAGATATGCAAATGATGAAGGAACAAAGGAGCAGGTGAGTAGGTGAGTTGGAATTTATTTGACTTTCTCCTGTTGCATCAGGACTGTGAATAAGCATTTTAAAGGTTGGATTTAAAAAAGGAGCTTTGAGTGTGCATCCAAATCGACTCTGCATACATGGCCACAAACAAGTTTACAACAATAACATTCTTACAGTATTTTCTTTTATTTAACAGTCTTATTGTTATTGTTTTAAGTATGTTTGTATTTTAAGTAAAAAAAGTAAAAATAATAATATTAATTTACTTTGCATGTGTCTTCTATAAAGTTTTTGTCTCTAGTCCCTGGCATTATTATTTTAAATTTTAAACTGGGTGGTGGTGGCTGCCTTGGCCAGTGAGCCTGCAGTGGGCTCACCAGCCCATATCTGGACTGGTGAGGGGGTGGCTGCCTTGGCTGGCAAGCTCTCAGAAAACTCATTAGCCCAGATCTGGATGAGGTGAGGGCTGGCTGCCTTGACTGGGGAGCCTGCAGCCCTCTCCCAGTACAGAAAGACAGGGAGAAAGAGAGAGAGGAGAGAAAGAGAAATAAAGAGGGAGAAAGAGAGAGAGAGAGAAAGAGTGAAACAGGAGAAAAAGAGGGAGAGAAAAAGAGTGAAACAGGAGAAAAAGAGGGAGAGAGAGAGAGAAAAGGAAGGAAGGAGAGGGGGAGGGGAAAGAGGGAGGGAGAACGAGAAAAAGAAAAGGAGAGAAAGAAAGGAAGAGAAAGGAAGTAAGGAAGACGACAGGGAAGGGACGGGGGAAGGTGGCTGGCTGTGATTGTGGGGCTGGAGCAGCCCTGGTTAGTCCCAAGGAGGAGAGAGAGTGAGTGTGAGGGGGGGGGGGAGAAAAGAAGGAGGAGGGACAGTGAGGAAGGGGGATGGAGAGGGAGAGAAAGAAAGGGAGACAAAGAAAGGGAGAAAGACCATGGAGAAGGGACTGGGAAAGCAGATAGCTGCGCTTGCAGGGCCAGAGCAGCCCTGAGAAGTCCCAAGGAGGAGAGAGAGTGAGTGTGAAGGAGGGGAGAGAAAAGAAATAGCTGTAATCAAGCTCCTCCATTTTTTATATAGGGCCTCTTTTTTCCTCCAGTTTACCAAGTCCTTGTAGTTCTTTTTAATGGTTAGCAATTCTTTCAATACTGAAATAGTATTGTTCCTTTTGAATTCTCTATGTTTCCTGGTTATTGCTCGTTTGAGGATTCTGCACTCATGGTTAAACCAAGAATTTTGTTTAGATAAAGCATGTGAGCTTGAGGTAATTTCCTTAGTAAATAAGGGTTTAAATAAATTAATTAATCTGAAAAAAAAATAGGACAGTAGCTGCAGACTCTTGCTCTCAATCAAGTCACTTCCAGAAGCTGCATTCTGCCACTCACCAAGGAGTCAAACTCAGGACTCCAGTAAACACGTGCTAGGGCTTTTTGGGATTAATGCAATGTTTGATGGTGGGACGATGTCAGATGTTGAACACACATTAGGTTGGACGAAAGAGAAATAGGGAGATGGTCACTGCCCCTGTAATCACAGACTTCCATATTACTGATTAAAGGTAAGAGATCTAGTTAAACCAGAAAATGATCGATAACACTGGCACCATTTTGGATAAAAAAAGTAAAATCTCCATTAGGGTCGACCCACAATCGCCCATTTACTATTATTAGGTTTCTCTGGATAGTGAATTGGGCCAGACTTAAGCCGGAAGAGTTGATTACCGAGTCCATCTAAATCTTTAGCATCTTTATTGTTGTAATAGCAAGTCAGTTTAATTAATGCATAGGTCTCTTTAACTTTATCCAGTTATTTAAATCGGGAAATTTGTTTCCTTTCCAGTATCTTGCGAAATGTATTCTTGCTGTTGTTACCACATGGAGACATATATCACGAAGTTCCTTTTGCACATCTGGTAAATAATTTAATAGAATTGTTTCTGGTTTCTCCGAAATATCTATTTCTAGACCAGGGGTGAGGAACCTTTTTTCTGCCAAGGGCCATTTGGATATTTTTAATATCATTCGCGGGCCATACAAAATTATCAGCTTAAAAATTAGCCTGCAATTTTTGGTCAAACATTTAGCCAAGAGGCACGACCGGAGACTGCTTCGAGTGTCTGCCACATAGAGCGACTCGCTTTTGAGCTCTGCTATCCCCAGCTGGGCCCAAGAGATTCAGGCAGGGCAGCATCCTTCTGAGCTAGAGATCTGCCAGGACCCATGAAGGGCCAGACCAAATGATTACGCGGGCCTTATACGGCCCCCGGGCCTGACATTCCCCACCCCTGTTCTAGACCTTTAGATATAATTTTAATCACTCTCCATTAAGACTTCGCTCTGATACATTTCCACCACATATGATAAAAATCTGCTTTAGCCAAATTACAGAACCATCATTTACCAGCATCTTCTTCCAATCTCAACATTTTTTGTACTCTACTAGGGCTTTATCTAGGTATTTTTATGGCTGAATATAAATGCACCAAGGTACAGGTTTTTGCCTTGTAATAGATTAAGTATGTTTATTGTTGATGCTTTCTTTCTTATTATTTTTATTAAAATGTAACAATATATAATCAGAACCAGTATACCAAGCAAATGACATATCTACTTCATAAATTAAAAACAAACAAATGAAGAGAATGTATACGGTTACAATTATTGCTGATGTGTTCTACATTTGATGTAACTGGTAAAGTTATCACTTCTGTTAGAGTATTAAAGTATGCCTTGTTGTCAAGAGATAAATGACTTTATTATGTTTGCTGTGTATGACTGAGGAAGGGAAGGTCTGGAATTGGAGCAGTGGGGAGAGTTGCTGAGCTTGAGTGATAAGTGTTCCTTGGAACAACTGATTTGTCATTGATAACCAATGAATCATTGCAAGCAGAAAATACACATTTCTACTGAACAATCCGCATAAAGAATCTCAGGTGCTGATGAAGTCAATCTTTCTATTAGTGTGCCATGGAAAAGTTGGGGCAATTACTTAATTGTCCCCAAGAAGAGGTGGTAGGTAGGCCCCTTAGAAGAAATTGTGAAAAAAATGTACAATGCATAATTCTGAGGCTTCTTGTCCTTTGATTCAGTGCAAATGACTTATTAAGATTACCCCTTCTACCCTTAGCTCTAAAGAGTGGATTTCATGAAAAGTGTTAATTAGATTTCATTAATTATTCATGGTATATTTATAGAACAGGTGTTCAACATGTTGAAGAGCCATTTAATCAAAAAGTGGATCCTAAACCAGTTCATAATTTGGTTTAATTATGGACACCATTTGACATGCAGAGATGATTTTAATAGAATGGACACACATTATTTCTCCAGAGAGAGTAATTTTTGATCAATGCACTGCTGTGCAAGGCTTCAGTAATTCATTCTTTTGTTAAGCTTTTGCATTTACTGTTTTTAACTGGGTCACTGCATTCTACATTGGAACGTTTTGCATTATTAAAGAGGCTGCTTATTGGAATTAAAAATTGTTTTGGTTCCTGATCATTTAATACCTTGCATCTGTTGATAATTTACCCTAAAGAGAGAAGTAGGAAATGAACACAAGAACCTAAGAAGAGCCCTTACTGGATCAGATCAAAGATCCATCTAGTCCAGCATCCTGTTTCCCACAGTGGCTAGCCAGCTGCTTCCAGGAAGCCCACCAGCAGAGCATGACACAATAGAACAGTTTCTAAAGAGATTCATTAGCTCAGAGAACACTCTCAGCTGGCATTCATGTCAAAGACATAGCACAAATAAATTGAGGAGATGCAGCCCCATGTTTACCACTCAAGTTTGAAGAGCTTTCATTTTAGTATTGAATATGACAGGTAGACCTACTTGTTCATTTATCATAGTTTGTAACCTCTTAAAATGATATAAACCACATTAGCTCCTGATGGTTTAAGGAGAATAGTATTATTCCCATCAGCAGTACACAGTTGTACCTTGACCTCAGGATGGTTATTTTGTTTTGTTTTGGGTAAGAAGGAATAGTCTTTTCCATTATTCATGTTAAATAAAGGCTATCATATTGTTTTCTAGTAAATATGCATTTCAGTGGCTCCAATGTAAAGTTGGGGTAATGACTGTGTGTCCACTAGATATCACACTTGTTTTCACTTCAACCATATTTCTACATCCTTTGCCAGATGTGAAGCAAGCAAACAACCTGAGAATTCTAACTGGAAGAGCTTTTAGCCTGTCATGGAAGTCTGCCAATTGTGCACCTCCTTCACATGATTCAGATACCACAACTGCTTGATTTAATTTATACTAGAAACAACAATTTGCTGGTGCACATAGAGTGCTTGACGGTCCTTATCAGAAGTAAAAAGCAACTGAAGAAAGCCTTGAAATAGATTATTTGGATCCTAATCTATCATGCTTTCTGGTACTTATTTTCCACCCATCATGTACTACAGATCGCTGGTGTGTGAAAGCCATCCCTCACTGTAAATCTCAGCGTAGCATGTCTCTTTAAAACTTACAAGGATCCGCAGTACAGAGCCTGACGTTGCCTTCACAGTCAATGCATTGCAGTGATTTATATATTTTCAAGATCACTGACTGAAATACCTAGAATGTTTTCAGTGTTGTTAAACATCCAAGATGTTAATTAACATCCGGTGATGTTAATCCCCAAGTCCCCCTGTATCCCAGCGCTGTTAATCCCCAAGTCCCCCCGTATCCCAGCGCTGATCCTTGAAAATCAGGACCGACTAATGATATTCGGCATTTTCCCCAAAGAATCCTTTCACACAACAACAATAGCACCTCTGCTCTCATCTAAGATCCCTCCTAAGCCCCTCCTTAAAAAACCAACTAAATTTGCTCCCCAAAACTAGGCTGAGTCTCACAAGGTTGATAATCCTTTAATAGATCTGTCTCCAACTAGTTTAAAGAATGCCACCCCAGTTGATTCAAATCTAAAATTCATGTACCGTAAATCAAGCTTACCACCAGATTCTAGATGCTGTCTGCTCCAGCCATGTAACCCGGTCGATGATATACTCGAAATGGAGGATGCAAAACTAATTAGTTCTTTTCGCATTCTCCCGACAAAGGAACAAAACAATATAATAATGAGGCTAGGGATCCTTAAAGATAACCTTACCCAGATTAAGTCAGCATAGGCCCATTTACCCCCATCTAAACCAAGGGTACCTTCCCTTTCTACTAGAACTGAGCACCAACCAAATTCTAAACACACGGTTGATATGACTCCTGACTTAGTGAACCAGCCAGCCCAAGAGTCTGACCTACTTCAAGGCAATGCCCCAGTTCCTCTGGAACCAACCATAATAGTGTGTCCTCGTACAGCAAATCCTAACCTACTTAGGGAGATGTCTCCTACAGATCTCCCTGATAAGGACTAACTCTCATCTTGCTGCAAATTTATTAGCTGGAATGTTGCTGGATGGTCAGCTAAACTTACTGATTCTGATATACAGTTATTTTTTTCGACCTTTGATATCATCCTTGTTTAGGAAACCTGGGCTACAAATGAGATCTTTCTTCCAGGCTTTACCTTTTTTACCCAAAAAGCAATCAAAGTCTCTGTGGGCCGCCCTCGTGCAGGACTAGCATGCTTTATCTCCACTTCTTTAAGCATAAGCTCAATTGACCTTCTTTTGGCTGATGAGTTGGTGCTAGCAGTTAGAGTAAACCTGACTTTTTTTTCACTTATTTTATTTTCTGTTTATATTCCTCCTGCTAGAACAAGTAATACTGCGCGAAACTGGGTCCGTCTGGGAGAACTATTTGATGTCATCCAAAGCAACCATCCAACTACTCCAGTTCTTATGGCTGGTGATTTTAATGCACGAATAGGGCCGGATGATAATACTCTCTTCCAAAATCTTATAGGGAATTTTGATTAATCTTTCCTGAGTTCCCTATGGTTTACTAGATCTTCCAGGGACTCGGTAATTAATTCTTCCGGCTTAAGTCTGGCCCAATTCGCTATTCAGAGGAACCTAATAATAGTAAATGGGCTATCGTGGATCGACCCTAATGGAGATTTTAGCCAAAATGGTGCCAGTGTTATTCATTATTTTCTGGTTTCATTAGATCTCTTACCTCTAATCAGTAATATGGAAGTCTGCGATTACATGGGCAGTGACCATCTTCCTATCTCTCTTTTGATCAACCAATTATGTGTTCAGCACTTAATACCGTCCTACCATCAATTATTGCACCAATCCCAAAAAGCCCTAGCTCATGTTTACTGGACCCCTGAGCTTGATTCCTTGGTGCGTGGCAAAATGCAGCTTTTGGAGGTGACTTCGTTGAAAGCTGCCCTCCTTGAGCAAGAGTCTGCAGCTACTGTCTTAAATTTTTTTTCAGATTAATTGATTTATTTAAACCTTTATTTACTAAAGAAATCACCTCAAGCTTGCATGCTTTATACAAACAAAATTCTTGGTTTAACCGTGAGTGTAGACTACTCAAACGAGCAATAACCAGGAAACATAGAGAATTCAGAAGGTACAATACTATTTCAGTATTGAAGGAATTAACTATGAAAAAGAACTACAAGGACTTGGTAAACTGGAGGAAAAAAGAGGCCCTATATAAAAAATGGAGGAGCTTGATTACAGCTATAAACAACAATGATAATTCAACCTTCTGGCGGACTGTGAACTATGCCAGAGTCCCGCATGTATCCCGTCATCGGTCTGGGTAGCTTACTTCAAGAGCCTCTTCTCCTACTCTGTGGAAAACCAGGGACTTATACCTGTAGCACCTTCTATTTTGTTGAATTCCTGGCCAGATGTGTCTCCTAATGAAATTAAACCGCTCATTGATCGCTTACGCTCAGGCAAAGCCCCAGGTCCTGATCTCATTACCTACAAACTTTTTAAAGTCAACAGTACATGGTGGGCCAACATCCTTGCTCCTGTATTTACACAAATTAATGCATCAGGAGCCATTCCAAAATCTTGGAGACATACTATTATTGTCCCAATCTTTAAAAAGGGTCAGCGCTCTGACCCAAGCTGCTATCGTCCAATCAGCCTTTTGTCTTGCTTAGGCAAATTGTGTTCCTCCTACTTATTAAAGAGGCTGTTGGACTGGGTTGAGAGTAATGACGTCCTTGGCTGGGAACAGATTGGCTTTAGAAGGGGTTGGTCCACGGACCACTGTTTAGTGCTCTCCCATCTAGCCGAGAAATATTCCTCCCCCCGAAATGGCACCCTTTATGCGGGTTTTATGGATCTTAAGGGAGCTTTTGATACCATCCCGAGGGAGAGGCTATGGTTGAAACTATCAAATTCTACTATGGATAGGAGGTTACTATGGCTTATTCAGCAATTTCATACTGACCTAACAGCTCAGGTTCACTGTGGCAACCAAGGAGAACTAACCAAGCCCTTTGAACCGATCAAAGGAGTTAGACAAGGTTGCCTCCTTGCTCCTCTCCTGTTTAATCTATACCTGAATGATATGGCAACCAATTTCTCAGAGTTTTGCCACCCCCCCAAAGCTTGCAAGTCATCCCACCCCAATTCTACTCTATGATGACAATGCAGTTCTCCTGTCCCACACAAGAATTGGTTTGAAAAGAACTTTGCAAACTTTTTCTGAGTACTGCTCTAGGGAAGGTCTTAAAATAAACTATCATAAATCTAAGATTATGATCTTCACTAAGAGGAGAAAAATGCCTCTTTTTCGCTGGGTATTAGATGGCTTTGAGGTTGACCAAGTCAAGGAGTTTGTTTACCTTGGCATTCTTTTTTCCCATAACCGAAATTGGAGTGCCCAACAAAATTAAACCTGGGGTTGGTGCTATTGTCAACTTTTTTCACACCAAAGGTGGCAAATATATTCCAGGGGCTATTCAGGTTTTTAATCTAAAAATTACCCCAATTATCCTCTTTGGTGTTTCCATCTGGATAACAGTCACCAATGAATCTATAGATCGTCCACTGCTTCAGTTCTTACGAAAACTCCTAAATGCCTCTCGATGTGTTGCTGGCGTTACTCTTCGTTCCGAGTTTGGCCAAATGTCACTTGAACCTAGGGCGTGGTTGGCCGCCTTTAAACTACACCTTAAACTGTGCTTTAGCACTGAGGGATTCCTAGCTTCTCTGTAGCATGACCCTTTTAAATCCTCATGGCAAAAAATCTTAGATGAGAAACTGTCATTGTTGGACTTCTCGCAGGATATGTTATTAGATCTTGGGAAAACTGAAGCTTTTACCAAAATTAAAAAGCGCATTAAAGAGCTTGATTATAACAGCACTACTTTTCTTGCTCGTCGTGTCTGTTCATCCCAGTTCTTCGGAATACCCCCTCCACGTGGTCTGCCAGCCTATACATATTATCTGACAACTCGTCTTTGTAGAGCTTTTTGCTTGGCTAGATTGAATGCTAACCCTTCTATGGTGATGCAGGGCAGATTTCTGAATATACCATACTCAGATAGGATCTGCCCTTGCTCTTCTGGCTCTGTTGACGCATTACCTCATGCCCTTTTGGAATGCCGCTTTTACGAGGAACTTCGATTGCACTATATTTCCCCCCTTTTAACATACAAATCCAATGCCTCTGTGACTGACATAATGCCTTTTTTTTACTAAGCGATAGGGAGCCCAAGGCTACATTGTCAGTGGCAAGATTTGTTTCAGTCCTTATATCCCTCAGACACTAGATATATGCTGCTCAAGATCAATTGATCAAGGAGCTTCTAAGGGATAAAAGGAAAGTTAATCCCCAAGAATCTTACCGGGTCTGTCGTTATCTTACAACCTGTTTTCAATCAAATATCCTGCTTTTCTGCATCATCCAAATTTTCTAATATAATCTTAGTCTTGTTTTTATTTATTCTGTATCCAGAAAGTTCCCCAAAATAGTCTATTTGCTCCATAAAATGTTCGATTGATCTTATAGGATTTTCCAAAGTCAGCACCACATAATCTGCATAACATTTCAGTTTAAACTCCTCTCCCAAAGTTTTCAGACCCTGGATTTTTCCATCACTTCTTATTCTGGTTGCTAGAACCTCCAAAGCCACATTAAATAATAGCGGCGATAATGGGCAACCTTGCCTAGTACCTTTGTTGATTGCAACTACAACTATTTTGATGTGATTGTATATATCACATGATTCTTTAGGGGTATGGTTCTACAGTACAAAGGACTACCCATGTACATGAGTAAAATACAGCATAGAAAGAATTTTGATGCAATTATGGGATGATCAGTTAAGATTACTTTTTAAAGCTGTACTCTGATAATATAAAGGCTAAAACATTCTTTCAAGAAGAATCTTTTGAAGAAGAACTTAACAGTTTTAGAAAGTGAAGTGAAAGCTGCACTGAGACCAATTGGGAGGCCAAATCATCAGGAGCAGATGAGATATCATAGAATCATAGACTCAGAGAGTTGGAAGGGACCACCAGGGTCATCTAGTCCAACCCCCTGCACAACACAGGAAATTCACAACTACTTGCCCCCCCCACATTCCCAGTGACCCCTTGTCCAGGCCCAGAAGATGGCCAAGATGCCCTCCCTCTCATGATCTGCCTAAGGTCTTAGAATTAGCATTGCTGACAGATGGCCATCTAGCCTCTGCTTAAAAACCTCCTCACTCAGGAAACAGCAACTCTTTAGAAACTCTCGGACCTGCAGACTCTCAGCCCTGGTGCCTCAGCTTCTGCCTCTGGTGAGAGGAGCCTTCTTAGAGCTATTCCATGCCACAGAATTGAAGTCTATTGAAATCTTGACAAGAATATGCCAACAAATATGGAAAATAAAACAATGGCCCACAGACCAGAAACAGTCAAGCTACATTCCTTCCTAAAAAAGGAGATGTCAAAGATTGCAGAAACGATTGACCATAGCATTAATTTCTCACATGAGCAAATTGATGCTCAAAATCTTACAACAAAGACTGTTACCATATATGGAATAAAAATTCCTTTTGTTCAAGCTGGATCCAGAAAAGGAAGAGGCACTAGAGATCATATTGCAAATTTATGTTGGTTACTGGAGCATACGAGAGAATTTCAGAAGATCAGCTTGTGTTTCATAGATTACAGCTAGATTTGATTTAGATGATGGTGGAGTGAAAATTGGGGGGAAGAACATTAACAATTTGAGGTATGCTAAGGATACTGCATTACTGGCAGAAAATAGCAAAGACTTGAAATGGCTACCACTGAAAGTTAAAGGAGAAAGTGCCAAAGCAGGACTACAGCTGAACATCAAGAAGACAAAAGTAATGAGTACTGGAGAATTACTAAACTTTAAAGTGGAAAATGAGGAAATAGAAAATTGTTCAAGACTTTCTATTCCTTGGCTCCATCATCAACTAAAAGGGAGACTGCAGCCAAGAAATCATAAGGAGATTGAGACTGGGAAGGGCAGCCATAAAGGAGCTAGAGAACATTCTTAAGTATAAGGATGTGTCACTGGCAACCAAGATATAGTTTTCATGCTGTTATATTCCCTGTTACTATGTATGGGTGTGAAAGCTGGACAATGAAGAAAGCTGACATGTGGTGTTGGATGAGAGTGTTATGGATACTGTGGATTGCCAACAAAAACAAATAAGTGGGTTCTAGGTCAATTGAAGCCTGAACTCTCCCTAGAAACTAAAATGACTATACTGAGGCTATTATACTTTAGTCACATGAGAAGACAAGTGTAACTGGAAAAAGATCATAATGCTAGGAAAAGTTGAAGGCAGCAGGTGAAGAGGAAGACCCAACATGAGATGGATTGACTCTATAAAGGAAGTCATGGCCCTCAGTTTGCAAGACCTGAGCAAGGCTGTTTACAAAAGGACATTTTGGAGGCTATTGATTCATAGGGTTGCTATGAATCAGAAGCGACTTGATGGCACTTAACACACAAATCATAGAAATGACAGATGTAACACACTTGCATGATCTACTTCAAGAAGCAGAAGAAGCAGCAGCAGCAGCAGCTGCCTTTCTCTACCACTTAAGGGAGACTCAAACCGGCTTACAATCACCTTCCCTTCCCCTCCGCACAACAGACACCCTGTGAGGTAGGTGGGGCTGAGAGAGCTCTAACAGAGCTGTAACTTGCCCAAGGTCACCCAGCTGGCTTTGTGTGTAGGAGTGGGGAAACAAATCCAGTTCACCAGATTAGCCTCTGCCGCTCATGTGGAGGAGTGGGGAATCAAACCCAGTTCTCCAGATCAGAGTCCACTGCTCCAAACCACCGCTCTTAACCACTACACCACGCAGGGATGATAATGAGTGACTGTGCCAACTATGAGTTGAAATTCTTAGTTTAAACCATCAGCTATGTGTTCTCTGGGCAATCATATATTAATATACTATTATAAACTACAGCAATATTTAGCAGATTTATCAAGTTTATAATAGTGTCATCTCCCATGTAGAATATTAGTCCAATTGTAATGAGATTTGGAGAGGCATACGCTGTCCTTTCTCTGATTATGGCCTGCATAAAACTATTTCAATAATGAATTAAAAAGCTAATAAACCCCAGTGATAGCTTATTCTGTAGCAGTACATCAGTTGTGCTGGCCAATGGCCGTAACAATAAATATATTTATGCAGTGCATCAGTTTCCATATTGTAGTTCAATTCCACCTTAGAAAAACTTTAAATGAGAGATCTGTAAATAATATCCATCTAGTGAGAGAGTGCGAAATCCAGCTGTTATGCATTGATGTCTGTGCACTGAAAGGACATCTTTCCAGCTAAGTGCTGCCACATTGAAGGGAGCTGGTACATAATCCTATCTGCCATTGATTATTGGCCCTGGTTCTGTGGAGTTAATTACTTCAGGGATAAGAACTTGAGCTTAATGAGCTTCATTTCTGCCAGAGTAAAAGAACATTTGACTGGTGTAAAAATCCTTGGGTACCAACATACCCAGCAAAATGTTGTTGTATGCCAACTACAGTTTCTAAATTTAAGGGAAGCTCTATTTAAGGGAAAATGTATTATTCTAAGGTGTTCTGAAAGTGTTGATGGGTGCTGTTGGAAACAGAACTAGTGCACTTAATCTCGGTTTACATCATCACAATTTATAAAACCCACACAAGATTGAAAGTGAATCTGTTCAGCATGCTTGTCTTGATATCAGCCTAATGACTATGCATAATCAAGGGAAACTACATGTGAGCACAGCTACTTGGTTGCAGTATAGTAGCATACAAACCAAGTTTGATTGCTCCCCCTTCCAATGTTAAGTTTGTGGTATGGGAGACTTTGTACTATTTCTCCTTTCTGCATCACTCCATGTCCTATGGAAGGAGCTCACAACATGGATCCTTCAAAAATTTGGAGTACACTGATGTGGTCTTCTCCTACAGGATCAGGATTTTTAATGTTTCCACAGTGTGGAAAGATGGTATGCTGCAGTCAGTTTGATACTAATAACTGTTTTACTTGTAACCTGAGATGACATGTATTTGAACTGCCTCTAGCTTATCTGCTGCTTTCTTCTTTCTACACTTTAGAAGAACTGTACGATAAAAAAGCATATTTGAGTTTCATCTAAAAGTAATAAAGGAGCTGGTACAATTGATTTTGTTTTGCGTTCAGCATAGGAAGTAAAAGGATGTAGAAGCTGGTGATGCTGAAAGTGTATTTAGGCATTTAAGGCATCCTGGAGGGGCAAAACAGAAATTAATATATGTATTTTTTTTTTCAATTTATACCTTGCCCCTTCCCAAGTTGGGCTTGGGGTGGCTTCCAACAGTATATGTATGCAGGAATGAAAACATAAGCTAAAACACAGATGCCCTGAACGCTGGCAGATTTGAGGGCTAGAGGCAAGTAGCGTAGTCAGGCACCAGTCGAAGGTCAAGTATCGGGTTGTTCAGGTCTACATAGAAGGTGTAAGTACCGGTAGGGCAATCCCAATCCAGAGTCAGAGTCAGTTCCAAGGTCAGGGTAGCAGGAGTACCAAGAATGGCCAGAGTACACAGCTAAACACACAAGGTGGTTACAACAAATTTGCTCCTACATTGGGCCTGTCTCATTGCTTGTTTAAATAGGCCCTTATTGCAGACCGGAAGTTGCTCATTAGGCCATTATGGCATTCCCAGCCCAGTGGAGCAAATCAGCATCCACTATTGATCAATCCGGAGCCTGAAGTCTGGCACTTTGTCATCTGCTTATCTCCACTCTGACCCTTCTGGCCTTGGTGAATCTTCTGGAGATGCTGGCTGGGCCTCCTGCTCAGCTAGATTCCCTGGGCTGAAAGGCTGCAGATTTGGTGAGGCTTCCTTTGCTTCTGACTGCTCCTCGCTGCCTTCACTGCCTTCTGTCTGTCATCCTGCCTTCCTCCTCTGTTTCCTCTTAATCTGAGGAAGTTTCAGGCTGACCCATGACATCAGAATTAAAACACGTACAATTTAGAAAGCCACCTAATTTCACATTCTGTAATAAATGTTTTTCCAAAGGCGAGGAGAGCCCATCAGGGTTGTTCACAGAGGGCCAGTGATGTAATCTGATATCAGTCTTCAAGGGAGTGGAGAACAAGGGTAAGGGATAGGGGAGGCCAGCTGCTCTATTAACTGTTGCTGCCTCAGCCATATGCCTGGTGAAACATCTCTGTCTTACAGGCCCTGTGGAACTGAGTTAAGTCCCATGGGGCCCGGGTTTAATTCAACAGAAAGATCCACCAAACTGGGGCCAGAGCAGAAAAAGTCTTGGCCCTGGTTGAGGACAGCTGGATAGTCTGGGGACCAGAGACCACCAATTGTACCCTATTGAGATCCCTGTCTTTCCCAGGCTCCACCCCCAAAGCACCGGGAGTTTCCCAACCTGGATCTGGCAGCCCTATCCCCCATACCCCGCCAGTGGTCAGGCGGGACCTAGCAACCCTAGCTGTGTGTGTGTATGTTTAAAATCTATATCAAATGCCTGTAAGAAACTTTGACACCACTTATTTTTATCGGTCACTTTCTGTATGCTGGAAGTGAATGAAGATCTGTTCCCTGTAACATTTCTTCTCTGATTGTGAACAAGCTTATCGTGTGAACACTGCTTTATTTCTTTTATTAACATACATAAAATGTATATGGATTCAACATAGACAATTTGATGCCATGCATAGCTGTATGAATAATGTTATAGTATGCTAAACATTTGCAGCATAGTAAACTAGCTGTGGTAAATGAATAGAAACCAAAATCATGGAATAATGTGGTAATGGTACCAAAAGGTACTAATTGTGTAACAAAAGAATGGAAGTGACAATGACACACTTTTTAGGGAAAATAGTGACCTTTTATTAAGAATTGCATAATTGAGCCAATATAATCTTGGAAAATGGCTTATTTTTTCAATTTATTATTTATACTTTAGTTGCTATGATATAGACAATGATATTGATACATGAGTGGTTACTTTTTAAAATATAAAAAAGAACATGAGCTAATATTTAAAATCACTCTGAATACTCCACCAATGCTCTCAATATGTACTTTCCTTCTTTACTTTCAGTTGTACATAATTTTAGAGTTGCATAATTAATCCTACTGTCATTGGCATGTTTGAGTATATTTTAAAGGGGAGAGCAGTACAACTGACATCATCTTCGCGCTGACATCACTTTTACTTTAGATTTAATGCTTACAAAAGTAATGAACAGTGTGGGGAAGGGGTATTTTTATGGAGCAATTTTTATTTTTATGGAGCAATAAGTGTTGTGAAATAAATCCGTCATGTTTTATATATTTCTCCTATTCAAAAAGGAGCTGCTGGGTTAGATTTTTCACTTGGTTTGAGTAGATGACGTCCACATAAAGAAACTATGGGATGATATTGGTATTTCAAGGAAAACTTGAAAAGGTCATTTGATAGCTGTATAAGATGAAAATAAAGTGCTTTTAGTGAGAGTTATAATCAATATTTTTATAAGTCACACTAACAACAGTTAGATTTCAAGTCGAGTAGCATCTCAGAGACCAATAAGATTTTCATGGTATAAGCTTTTGAGAGTCCCTTCATCAGACACAATTAGGGATGGAGATCTGAGTCTTTTAATCCCAATCAAAAGGTGAGAGGGGTGTTGTAAAGAATGCTTGTAAAGAATGCAGAGGTACAATGCATATTGTAATCAGTTTGATTAGAGAAAAGAAGAAATGCTTGGGGACAGATAATTAGTATCTGTAGTGAGATGACAATTGAATGTCCCTATTCAGCCCGGGGGGTGGGGGGTGGCATTGTTCTGCACTTGTGAATAAATTCAAGTTCAGCAATCTCATGATGTAATTTACCCTTGAAGTTTCTGTACAAAACCCTTCCCATTTTCTGATTGGGATAAAATACTCATATCTTCATTCCTACCCATGTCTGATGAAGGGAGCTTTGACTCTCCAAAGCTTATACCCTGAAAACCTTGTTGGTCTCTAAGGTGCTACCAGACTTGAATCTGTTCTACTGCAGGCCAACATGACTACCCTCTGAAACACTAATATCAGTCATACAAAGATAGCAGTAAGCACTAGAACACTCACAATGAAATGCAAGAATCCCAACTGCTCATTCATTTTTGGGATTGTGTACCTTGCTTACCCAGGGGCAATGTGGGAATGTAGACAGAAGGTGTTACTGAATCATAAAATAGCTTTAAGCAAGCTGTTTGGATGAAATGGCCTATTTTATTGGCAAAAGCTGAAGATGCCTTGGCATAGCATGGAAGCAGGTACAGAAACATCGACGGGCCCAAATGCAGTAGATGTGACACACCTGCTCCTGGTGCGCCCACCGGGAGCCTAGGGATGGCTCCCATGGGATTTACCTGGGCATGAGCCACTAGGTATTCCCTGCCACTTGGAAGGAGGCATCTGGACAGCCCCCAAGCTGGGCATGCCCTTTCCCCATGCCTCCTACAAAATCCCTTATTGGGATCCCCATTGATGAGAAAGAGGACACACAGGCTACCTTTCTCCAAACTGTATCTGCCCAATGCTAACACCGCCAAAGAGCGGCGGGGAGCCCCACACCCCTGCCAGCTCCCGCCAATGCACCTATAGCTGAAGCTAATCTCTCAGACCATTTGTTATATCATGTAATCATATATCAAGGCCCCAATCAGTTAAATGAACACCATCAGAATGAAACATGGCCTCCTGCCGATATGTCCCAGTGACATACAATTATGCTGCCAAGAGAAACTACTGCTTTTCTGATGGTATTGGTGGCCTTGCGCCTTGCAATGTCCAACCTTTGGGGGTTTCACACGCCACACCAGTTAAGCTGTTCCAACATATCTGACCAGCACATGACAGTTCAAGGAATCCAAGCAGCAATTGCCTTTAAATCTGGCATTCTGCCAATGAAAGCTCCTTCTCTTTCCTTGTGCCTAAGTCATTCTCACCAAGTTGAATGACCAGTACATCAGGCTCTCCATGCTTTTGAACTGCTCTCATCAGCGAAGGAACCAGCAATGCCCAAAGCATGTCTCAAACACCAAACCAATAGCACTGCAGTAGCTCTCCAAGGCCCAGATGCTCACCCCAGCCAGATGACTTCGCATAAACACTTGCCCAGTGTACAATGCTGTGGCCGAAAATCCAAACTCATTTTATCGGCCCCACTGAAAAACAAACAATTAGCAATCACAAAATTGAGGGCGGACATAAACCTTATAAGCGGTGGACTTCCACCTCCCAAAGGCCTTAATATGGTCTTCCTGCAAACCCAACTCAGCAGCTGTGGTAGCAGCTCTGATTCTA
The DNA here is from genome assembly GCF_029931775.1 of Euleptes europaea. Taxonomy (NCBI): domain Eukaryota; kingdom Metazoa; phylum Chordata; class Lepidosauria; order Squamata; family Sphaerodactylidae; genus Euleptes; species Euleptes europaea. The sequence goes on from NW_026612049.1 coordinate 3,182,481, forward strand.
AATGAATGGAAGCCAAATTCCATTGGTGGAAGGCCTATATGTGCCAACCCTGCTCGGAAAACATGGATGAACTGGAAATGAGTAAGAAAGGAACCATTTTTGTGGATAAACAAAGAACCACCCTGGAGTGGGCGAATACCCAAAAAGTCCTTCATTGCCCTCAATGGACAAGGGACAGAACCCTTAGCTGTGTATAGGGTAAATTGGGAACCCTTGCCCCTCTGGTCTGTTTTGGACATTCGAATGGCCAATCTGAGCGTGTTTCCACATATTTTTACATCTCCAACCTTCACAGCACAACCAGACCCATCATGAGCTGAGTTGGGAACAAGCTTGCCCACTCTAAGGGCCCCAAAAATGCCAATGTAAAGGTGGCCTCAAACAGAACAGCTTTGAATGGGGACCAACACATAATACTGACACTTTTAATTAACCTTACTAAAATATTATGTGAAACTGGCCGGTGAAAATCCAGCTGGCCAGGTGTGGAACGTTTCCAACCCTCCACTGCCCTGCGAGCAACAAAAGATGTGCAAGGATCTGGGAACCCTTGGGCTTTGCTGAAAAAGGACAAAGCAGCCAAATGAACCCCCATAGTTTTTGCCGTTAAACCTTTTGTTTTTAAAACCCCAAATACTGCAGGACCCACTGCTCAGGTACTGGAAATTTGCTTGGCCCATAAGATTTTTCCAGGAATGACCAAAATTGCCTTGCAGCTGACATGTAGGAACGGAGGGTCGATGGTACTACAGAGTCATAAACTCCTCGCAGTATCGTGTGTCGCCAAGTGCCCACAACTTCTCTGGGAATGGTTTGGGAAGTAGGTCCACATCTGGATCCAGGCAGTGAAACCTCTCCTCCTGGAAGTGAGACAAGGCATCGGCGAGCTTGTTGTCGACCCCCAGAACATGCTGTGCAGTAATGTTGCCTGAAAGGCAAACCAGGATGAAGTGCCGCATGACCCTCTCGGCAGTGGCACCACGACCCCTGACATGGGATGATTTTGCCACTTCTGGCTGTACTGAGATAGTGCCCAGATGTTGAGACCTGAGTTTGTCTACCTGTTCAGCCAGACGTTCCACCACCCTGGAAAGTCCCTGAATGGTGGCTTCATCATGATGGGCTGAAGCTGATGTATGCCTTTCATTGCTCTTTGAATGTGCTTCAGCACCCTTGCTTGAAGGAGCCAGGCAAGCCCCCTGGTGCGAGGAGGTGAAGGCTGGTGACCTTTGCCAGGCTGTGCTGGCTTCCTCAAAGGCATGATCACCCTTTTGCAAAAAAGGACCTACTGGCAGGCATGAAAAGAGAGGGGGGCTGCAGTGATACAGCTCAGTGATTTTTGGCTTGCCCCCTCCCCCCCCACACACACTGACCAGTGGTACTTTATTCTGCCAAGCTAAATGGTACTGACCTGTTACAGCCTTCCAAAGAGCTCCACTGAAAAGGAGCTTGCAAGCTGGCCAGCCACAATTGCCTTGAGGCCACCTATGCTCCTTTTAGTCTCTCTCTCTCTCCCTCTGCCTCTGATCTGCCTTAAACTATCAGCGAAGGCAGATTCTCTCTCTCTCTCTTTGCCTCTGATATGCCTTAAACAAGCAGCAAAGGCAGACTGAGGAAGGCGGGGAAAGCCACCCCTTAACTGCTCAGGGAACGGACAGGAGTGAAAACTCCCTACTTGTCCGTTTCCCAAAGCAATGATTCACCCTCAAGCCCCTCCCGGATGTTATCAAAGGTGCATGTGAAAGGCCCGACAAACAGCTGATCATCAGGCCTTTCATCAGCACAGGAAAGTCACCGCACCGCTCCTCTCCGCCCTGCCTGGCTTCCTTCCACCTTCCCCTCCGTGTCAGCAAAACAGGCCCCTGGGTGAATCCAGGAGCCTGGGCTTTCTGCAGAAAGGAAAAGAGAGCTAGATAAAGAACCAGAAAAGGAAAGCAGAAGCTTATATCAATCTAAACAAAGATTTCTTCAGGTGCTGTTCCCATGCATCTGGCAGCCAGTAATCCAAAAAGAAAACCTCTGGGGCTCTGCAATACAGGAAGGTTTGGAGCCAGCTTGGATTGCTTACTGGGCCACAAGAAAGAGACTCAAGAAAAATCAAGGTAGAAATTCAAAACTAAGCGAAAGTAGGGAGGCACTTGGGGCACACAGCAAGGTGCAGGAGAGCAGATCATTAATTTATATATTATGAAAGATTTCAGCTTCCGTAATAAGATTTGGACTTGAATTTAGATAAAAGATGCCTGTTTCCTGGGCTCAGAAACTGGAGAATCCAGAAATGCTCCCTGACTGGTGTGAGGTTAAAAAGAAGACTTCTTGTGTCCTAGGAACTTGTCCAAATAAGAAAAGGAAAGGAAGGCTTGGAGTGGGCATAAGCATAAGAACATAAGAAAAGCCATGCTGGATCAGACCAAAGCCCATCAAGTCCCGCAGTCAGTTCACACAGTGGCCAACTAGGTGCTTCTGGGAAGCCCACAAACAAGAAAAAGCATGTAAGAAGCAACTCCCTCCTCAGAATGTAGATGGTCCAGTATCAGGTCATGTGAGGAAAAAACTTTTCCAAGACTGAAAAATAGATACTTCTATTTTGTCTAGATCAGGGGTGTCGAACTCATTTGTTGCTAGGGCTGGATATGACATAAATGTCACTTGGTCGGCCCGAGCCATGTGTACTACAAAATGTAATGCCAGGTACTAGAGATACAAAACTTTATAGAAGACACAGGCAAAGCCAATTAATGATATTGTTTTTTAATTAAAAGACAAACATGCTCAAAACAATAACACTGCTCATTAAAAGAAAACACTGTAAGAATGTTATTGTTTTAAGCATATTTGTTGGCTAGTGAGCCCACAGCAGACTCGCCAGCCCAGATGTGGACTCGGAGAAGGGTCAATTCTTTTTGCAGGAACAGACAGCAACTTCTGGCTACAAGAGAAAGGAAAGGGGGGAGAGAGGGAGGAAGGAAGGAAGGAAGGAAGGAAGGAAGGAAGGAAGGAAGGAAGGAAGGAAGGAAGGAAGGAAGTGGTCTGAGAGAAAGAGAGGGGGGGAGAAACAAAGAAAGGGAAAATGAATAAAGGAGCTGAGAGAGAGAGAGGGCGATAAAGAGAAGGAGGAAGAGAAACAGAGGGAGGGGACAGAAAGAGAGAGAGAAAGAGAGAAAGAAAGAAAAAGGGAGAGAGGGACAGAAAGAAAGAAAGAAGGAAAGAAAGAAAGAAGGAAAGAAGGAAGCAGAAAGAAAGGGAGAGACAACAATGAAAACTCAGAAAATACATACAGATTATCCAGTGCATAATTTCTTAGTAGCTCCTCAAGAGTGTATTCTTACTGCATCACTCTCATCATAGGCTCCCTGTCACTCATAGTGCATCATCGGCCATTAATGCATGACCAATTTGTCCGGGGAAACTCCTGGGCATGCAGCGAATTGTCCTTGTCAACACACATGGCCGTCTCTGACTTGCGCTTTCGATGCGACCCATCCCAGACCTCCGAGTTTTTAGGTTGCTGTGATATTGCGACTTAAAACTGAAGCCCCGCTACAAATCGGAGAGCTTGCTTGTGCGCACAGCTTCCGGGTCGACTCCCCGCTGCTTCCATCCACCTACTCGCTGCTGGAAGAGTGCAGAGCCATCGCTGCAGCGGCCGCCTGTGAGGGAGGAGGAGGAGGAGGAGAAGAGAGAGAGGCCCGTTTGCTGCCGAGAGAGAGAGAGAGAGAGAGAGAGACCGGCCGCCGCAAGAGCAACCACAATTAGAGGCGAGGTGAGGCGAAACAGAAGGCTGAGAGAAGGGGCAGTGGCTGCTTCCCCAGTTCCCGCTGCCTCCAGCCGCCTCTGGCTTCTCCCCTGCTCTGCCTGGGGGATGGCGGGGTGGCAGCTTATCCAGTCTCCGGCAGCAGCAGCCTCGGCTCGCTGCCAGCCTTCCCTCTCCTCCACCCGGGGATGGCAAAGTGGAGGAGAGAAGAGTGGTGGCGGCTCCCACTGAGCGCTCCTTTGTGCTGTGCATTTGATTTCCCGCTTTAAAATGGTTTCCGCTTTAAAAAAGCGTGCACCTTTACCGGCACAAAGGAGCCATGTGTTAATGGCCATCTATTATCCTGTAATTGCAGGTATAGCCAATAGAGGGGGTTAATTATGCACTGTATATTCTGTATGTATTTTCTGAGTTTTCATTGTTATTGTTTACTGTACTATATGAGTTGGCTCATTGAGGATTAAGATAGAATTAACTGTATTGGCATTTTGTTTAGGTACCTTGTGGATCAAGTAACTGAAGAAGCTGATAGCACAAACGGAGCTTAATTTTTATCCAGAAAGCCTTGATCTGCCTCTTACTGTGGGTCTTTGAAGATTGTTGGACTATTACACTTATCTGACCTACTTGGCACTCTGTACCAAAGAAGGAAGAAAAGTTACATGGTTATTTAAAGTTACAGACTCATTTACTTACCTTTTGAACTCCCGGGTTTGTTGTTACCTCTGTTGGGGATTGGGTTTTGTGCAATTGTGAATGTTATATGGAATGAATACTTTATATTCTATGTTATGTAGTCATGTTTGAAAGAAAAGTTTGTGAATATATAATATGATACTGTATATTTCCATAGAATAGGCCTGTCAGCTTAATGGAGCCTCCATGTTCAAAGTACCTTTGAATACAAGGTAGTGAAGAAAACTGTAGAGGAAAGTTGTTGTCTTTGTGCCCTGCTTGTGAACTTCCCACAGCACAAGGCTACACTATGTTGGAAACAGGATGCTAGACCAGATGAATACTTCGCCTGATTTGACAGGCTTTTAAAAGGGTTTATTTTTTAATTTATTTGCATACTAATATAATCTGTTATTAAAAGAACAGTATCAATTACAATGGAATAAAGGCCACACAAACTACAGAAGATAACTAGAAACAGCTGTGAAACATATAATGGTGGCCATCAGGAGAGCAGGGAGAAGGAGAGCAGCCTCACAAGCCTTGGCAGAAACCTTCCCACCGTGGCGTGCATCCCCTGGCCTCCCTGCCCCCATAGTCAAATGGACCAATCAGGCCCAGGGATAGGGTTGCCAGATCCTTCTTCACCACTGGTGGGAGGTTTTTTGGGTGGAGCCTGAGGTGGTCAGGGTTTGGGGAGGGGAGGGACTTCAATGCCATAGAGTCCAATTGCCAAAGCAGCCATTTTCTCCAGGTGAGCTGATCTCTATTGGCTGGAGATCAATTGTAATAGCAGGAGATCTCCAGCTAGTACCTGGAGGTTGGCAACCTTACCCAGGGACCTCACGGGCAGAGCCAGTGGGCCAGCTCAGACCTGGGCATTTTTACTGTGGTCTGGGTGGTCAAGATAAAAAAGAACCTCTCCGTGGCCCCTCTCCAGCATTAAGCTTTGGGTTGTTCATGGGTGAAGGAAGACGAGGGCTCTCTTTGAAAGCAGCCTCCTTTCTCACTCAGGCAAGTGTCAGTGCTCCCGGTGGGTGGATGAGCATCCTTTTCCACCTTGGGTAATGCAAAGCCAGCAGCTGAAGCTCTCAGGCAAGCCCAACTCTCTCATCGGGCGCCCGCTTGTCTATCTCCTCCTTTTCCCACCAGCTGCTCACTCTCCTTGCCTGCTTAGCAGTCGGACAACTTGCGCCTCTCTTGCGAGGTAGCAAATTTCAAGTAGCAAAATCACTAGTTTCTAGATGGCAAAAAAAAACCCAACAACAACGTAGCCTCTGACAACATGATGGAAAGGGTGAGTGCATTTCAAGCCCTTGGGCAGTAATAACTAGTTAATTAAAAATTGTACAGAGGTTTATATGAAAGATACATTGTTCTCCAGTATGGGTTGTAGTGGAACCAAAGTATTTATTTATTAATTATAGCCTGTCTTTCTCACTGGGAAGCAAGGCAGGTTACTTAGAGTGAATCTGTACACTCACGAAAATGGGGGCTTTCAGTAAACAATGCAATAGTATTGGTGTTGTAAAACCAGCCACAGGTCTAGAAACAGAACTGAAGCACGGTATAAGTATTGACTTGACACATTAAATTAAACTGGATTACATGGTGGGGCTCTACTTACAGCCAGCTAGGTACAGTAGTCCCTAATCAGTGATCCAGTAACTTGTGAAACATTTTGTGCGGTGCAAGCCTATGGCCTGTGCAGAAAGCCCTCTTGAATAATTCAGATCTGAATAGTTTGGACAGGGTCAGGAGAGTGTGGGGGGGGGACTTTGACCTCCTGTGGCCCATTCAACAATTTGGGGGCTACAATGGCGATGCTTCAGTCCTTTGGGCACATAATGGTTTCTCATTTTCTTAACATTGCCAATTCTTATTTTTTTTTCTGTCTGTGTAGGATAGATTTACTGTGGCTATTTTACTTGGGGGCAGCCGGGGACATGTCCAGCTTGGGGGCTATCTGGTTGGCCTCCCTCCACGTGTCAGGGGACTACACAGATGGTTTCCATCTGAGTGGGTTCCACATACTGCCATCTCATCGAACCCATTAGGCGGGTTGGGGTAGGAGCACATCGGCTGACAAGTGGGTTGGCTGACAGAAAGGATCAGACCCCTATGCCATGCCATTGCCTGGTGCTGTAACCAATAAAAGTTGTGGGTGTTTTTCCATCAAACTAAGTCTCTCTGTGTTAATCTTATGCCAGTATTATCAGTGGGTGGACAGGGGGAGTGACGTTACATGCCATGCTCCAGTGGACTGGGTGGCTGTGTGGGTAGTGGGCTCCAGGCGCTCCCCATAAGCACTATGTCAGCAAGGACAAGTTCAGTGCTTTAGTTGTAGCAATTACATTTGCTCAGTGATAAATATCACGGGGAGGCAAAATGCATCACAGATAAAACAGAGACTTATCCATTTTGCAGCTACCCTTAACATGATAAGATATGTATGAACTAAAAAGAGGGAGGACAAAAGCTGTGTGTCTATGTGTCTGCATGCATGTTCTTTTTATTTGTGCATTCTGATAATTTGAAAGATAAGAAAAACTGATTGCTATTCTTATTCCTACATCTGGAAAAGGTGAAGTCACACACCTGCTGAAAGACATAATTATTGTTGTATAACATAGGCTGTCTTGTGCTTAGTGTGATCTCAGAAAAGTAACCAAAGCTCTATCCTTTGAACAGAAACCACAGCATGCAGAAATAAATGCCTTACTTATCAAATAGTTTATCTCAGAAGAGTGGGTTTGCAGAAGTGTAAAGACTTTACATAGTCTTTAGAGTATTTATTTTGTATGCAGAACCCCCCCCCCCGCAACTAATGGTATAGTTGATGTAATTTCTTCTACTTCCCTCCCCTTTCCTGGTTTATAGATACTGAACATTATAAGAATCTTTGATGAAATACATTTATGCTCACTAACACCGGAGGAGAAAATAAAAGCTTTAAACCACACATTGATTTGGTTTTAACTATCCCAATGGAATTCATTGCTATAGAACTGTAAGAAGGATATATTATCTTTGGTTTAATCAAAAAGATTATGTAAATATATTGCATACAAGTTAAAAATATAAATCACAGATGTCGACTTGATGGAAAGTTTGTTACCACAGAAAACTACAGCTCTGAAATTCCATTGTGTTAATTAAAAGGTGGCATCTGGTATACTAATTTATGCTAAGTGAAGAAATGTTCGGATAAAAATAGGATGTGTTTCATTTTTTTTGTTTTTGGTGTCATCAGTGGGAAACTAAAAGTCATATAATAAGTGAAGTGACTCTGACCCAAATATATGAAATGTACATTATAGCTTTAAAGAACAATGGACTATCACGAGAGAGAAAATACAATTCTGAAGTACTATTTCTCCTTCCTCTTAAACAAATTTAGATGGTATCATTGCATTATCCCTCAAGAGTGGCACAATGATCTCCAAATACCAAAGTTAGAGGAAAACATTCAATGAAAAAAATGAACCTCCTTCATACTTTCCCCCCACTCCTCCTGGTTTCCTTCCCCCCCTATTATCTTTCCTTTTTCATAATATCTCAGGCATAATACAAATTATTGAACAGTAGGGAAGCCTGAGTTGCAGATATTCTGCACTGCACTACCGTTCACTTACCAGTGGAATTCACAGATGTCCATGTTTTTATGCATGTGATGCAAGTGCTGCCAAAAATGCAAAATGTGTACCTTCTATGCAGGAATACTGAAAACATCATCCAAATGTTATCAAGCTTCCTTGTTATTAAATTATTAAATTATTCTTTATTTCATTAACAAAAAAAGCCATAGCAACAGTGCTGAATAAGGCGGAAATTCCACCAAAATAATTTTTTGTAAATAGTAAAATAATTTAAAGAATTAAACATGTTCTAAAGAGTATTAAAATACATCCATAAATTCATCAAATAAAAGATGTCAAATGACCCAGAGTGGACCAGTCACGGGACAAATATACTAGGGTCGGCATGCCCCATCATCTCTTTATCTTTCATGATGGTGGCAGCAAATCTTGCCATTTGGAAAGTGATGAATTTGTGTCTATCTTTCAGTAATATAAATAATTTCTCCTGATGTGACCTTCCTGGGAAGCGAGATATTATGGTCCGCAAAAATCTATTACATTCAACCTCATATCTTGGACAATGGAATGTGATGTGGAATACATTCTCAATATTTTGATCACAGGAACAGACTCTTTTACTATATGGGATCCTATTAAAATGGCCTTCCAAGGCTGTGGGTGGTAAAATATCTAAGCATGCCCTGGTGAAGGACTTTCTGTACTTGCAGTTCCTCAAACTGGTAAAGTACGCTGAAAGAATCAGGGGAGAGGAAGATAGCTGTCTATAAAGTATAGATGTTCTCAAGTTGCCTGCAAGAACTATATCAGTTTGAGCACTCTGGTCTAACAATCTTTGTTTTATGAGTAGTTTGGCTGCATAGAATCCAAGGGTCCTCTAGTATTCTACTGAGAAGCCAAGACTAGCCACCAATCTCAACAAAGATCCTTCATCTTTCCTTCCACCAGCCTATCTCCACTATTTAGAGATAAATAATTATAGAAGGGCCTTTACCCTGGCCAGATGTGCAGCCTTACCATCTGCTTTGCTTGAGGGGAAGTATAAGAAGACACCCTGGGAAGAGAGATTCTGCCCCTGCAAATCAGGGGATTTAGAAACTGTTGAGCATGCCCTCCTGAACTGCAATTTCTATACATTACCCCGTTCGAAGTTTATTGAGCCCCTCTTATCGAGATTGAGACCTGACAGGGCAGGTGAAAGGTTTGAGATGCTCCTCCAAGGGGGTAATCCTTCAACCACTCTTCAGGTTGTGAAATGTTGTTTAGCAGCAACGAAAATTCGTTGCCTTAGAACAGTGCAATTGACAAATGTGTCCCAGATGTAATTCTTTTTTTAAATGTTTTAAAAATGTTTTAAGACTCGGACTGTAATTCTTTGATGGTAAGAATCTATTAGTCCATGCTTTCCGTTTTATCATGTTTTGACTAAGTGCCACAAATAAATTATCTATCTTCATCTTTCCATACGCCAAGGTCAAAGGCCTAGGGATGTACAGCAGATGATCTTCAGCCAGTAATTAATGGTTGTTTTATAAACTAGGGATGTTATTGAGGGTAGAGTTATTTCTACTCTAACCATTGCTGAAGGTGTTGGTGGCGGAACAACTAACCAGCATGCAAATTTGTTTTGAGAAATTTCTAAAGACTGGAGATTTCCAAAGCCCTGATTCGGTGCTCCATATAGAATTTGGGGCAGTAATTTCATTTTATAAATTTCTTCAGTTGGAGGAATCAGACAGCCTCCTCTCCTCCTATAGAATCTAAGAACACCAAAGAAAGCTTTTTCAAGGTTATGCTTAGCATAGTCAATATGAGTGGTCCAAGAGCCTGACTGATGAAACATTACCTCTAAATATGTAAAGCTAGAAACCTGTTCTAATGGTTTCTCATCCATTGCTCTACAATAATGCAGTCTTCTACCAAATATCATAATCTTGGTTTTATCATAATTAACATGAAGTAGATTTCCTTTACAGTAGGAGATGAACTGTCTCAACAGCCTTCTAAGACCAATTTGGGTATGAAAAATTAGCAATGTGTTATCTGCACAAAGCAAAATTGAAATGGTTTTTCCACCTACTTTGACTGGAAAGAAATGAGGACTCATCAGAAATTTTACTATATTGTTTATGTATAAATTAAATTATACATAAATTTATACATAAATTTAAAGAGTTGAGACATAAAAAAGACTCATTTAGGAAGTGGAAGGAGGGCCTTATAACCAAAGAGGAATATAAACAAATAACTAGTGCTTGTAGGGAGAGTGTTAGGAAAGCTAAAGCTAAGTATGAACTTAGGCTAGCGAGAGATGCTAAACGCAACAAAAAAGGGTTCTTTTCCTTTGTACAGAGTAAGAGTAAGAACAAGGACAAGATAAGCCCATTGCGGGGACCAGAAAGTGAAATTGTAACAGGAGATGAAGAGAGGGCAGAACTCCTCAATTCCTACTTTTCCTTAGTCTTTTCTCGTGAGGGAAGTGGTGCTCAACATGGCATAAAAAGAACATGTGATGAGGGAATGGATTTGCAGCCTAGAATTGGCACTGGGGTAGTGCACCAACACCTGGTTTCTTTAAATGAAACAAAATCCTCTGGGCCAGATGAATTGCACCCAAGGGTACTCAAAGAACTTGCAGATGTAATTTCTGAACCTCTGTCCATTATTTTTGAAAAGTCTTGGCAAACAGATGAGGTGCCAGAAGATTGGAGGTGGGCAAATGTTGTCCTCATCTTCAAGAAGGGGAAAAAGGAGGATCCGGGTAACTACCGACCCATCAGCTTGACTTCTATACCAGGAATAGTGTTCGAACAAATCATCAAACAGTCAGTCCTTGAGCATTTAGAAAGGATGGATCTGATCACTAAGAGCTAGCACGAGTTTCTCTAGAATAAGTCATGTCAGACTAATCTTATCTCCTTTTTTGAGAAAGTTACTACCTTGCTGGATCAGGGGAATGCTGTAGACATAGTTTATCTAGATTTCAGTAAGGCTTTTGATAAGGTTCCACATAGTATTCTAGTTGACAAATTGGGTCTTTCATAACCAGACCACTCTAAGAGTAAGATGCAGTAGAGAAGGACACCTCACAGACCCAGTCAACACCTATAAGGGAGTCAGGCAAGGTTGCCTTTTAGCCCCTGCATTATTTATCGATTACATTAACAGCATCCCCAATTGCTTAAACGGAGCTGATCTGCATCCCCCAAAACTGGCACATCGGCATATTTTGGTCCTATTGTATGCAGATGAGATCGTTATATTATCCAGAACCCCTATAGGACTTAAAAGAGCTCTTGCTAGATTTGCCTATGGCTAAAAACAAAACTCAATTCCCATGGTCTTCTTCCCCTGACTTTAATTGACAACTTTGAATCCAAGTGGCAGAAGGCCATGAAAAGTAAGTTGGAGAGTTTGGGTCTCTCCCCCCAGGCTTTGCTGAAGGTGGGTAGAGATCAAGCAAAGAAAGTTATAATCCAGAGAGTTAATGATATTGAATGGCAGTCTGACTTGATGAGGGTACCTGCATTTATGTCTGCCCCTACGACCAGATACATCCCAGCCCCAGCTGCCTACCTTTCCACCCTCGAAATTCACACCCACAGAAGGGTTTTCACTTTAGCAAGGTGTTCAGCTCTACCCTCTGCTGTTCTACTGGGGAGGTATAACAAGATCCCAAGAGCAGAGAGACTCTGTCCATGCAGTTCTGGGGAAATAGAAACACTGGAACTCATGTTTTTCAGATGCTTATTCTACAAGGTTGCCCGCTCTAAGTTGACCCGGTCCTTGTTTGAGAAAATCTCAGGCTATTCTGAAAAACATCAGATTAGGAAGCTCCTCTCGGGTGGAATTCCCCAACAAATTAGCGAGGTCGCCAAATTCTGCACAGCAATTTATAAACTTCGTCAAAGTTTAGTAAATTAAAGTTCAAAGAAACAATGAAAAACAAAGTTAATTTTTTTTCTGAATTGATGGCAAAATGTTTATTTCTTGTCTAATCTGTAAAATATTTTAACTATATATATATATATATATACTTTTTAAATTAACATGACACAACTTTTAAACAATATCAATGTACCTGCGATAACATTCTTGTTATGTTCTAAAGTTTCATTGGCGTAATGCCGCAATAAATGTTTCTGTTCTGTTCTGACAAATTGGGAAAACGTGGTTTAGATCCTATTATTGTTAGGTGGATCTGCAACTAGTTGACAGATCGTGCCCAAAGAGTGCTAGTTAATGGTTCCTCATCCACTTGGAGAGAAGTGACTAGTGGAGTTCCTCAGGGATCTGTCCTGGGCCCTGTGTTGTTCAACATCTTTATAAATGATTTGGATGAAGGAATAGAGGGGATGCTTATTAAATGTGCAGATGATACTAAATTGGGAGGGGTAGCAAATACGGTAGAAGACAGAGCCAGGATGATCTTAGGCTGGAGAAGTGAGCTTGAACTAATAAAATGCACTTCAAAAAAGACAAATGTAAAGTTCTGCATTTAGGTAGGAAAAATCAAATGCACAATTATAGGATGGGGGAGACTTGTCTGAACAGTAATGTGTGTGAAAAGGATCTTGGGGTCTTAGTAGACCAAACATTGAACATGACTCAGCAGTGCGATGCAGTAGCTAAAAAGGCAAATGCGGTCTTGGGCTGCATCAACAGAAGTATAGTGTCCAGATCATGCGAAGTGATGGTATCGCTTTACTCCGTTCTGGGTAGACCTCCAGACCTCAACTAGAGTACTGTATTCAGTTTTGGGCACCACAATTTAAGAAAGATGTAGACAAGCTGGAACGTGTCCAGAGGAGGGCAACAAAAATGGTAAGGGGTCTGGAGACCAAGTCCTATGAGGAAAGGTTGAAGGAGCTGGGTATGTTTAGCCTGTAGAGGAGAAGACTGAGAGGGGATATGATAACCATGTTCAAGTACTTGAGGGGCTGTCATATAGAGGATGGTGCCGAGTTGTTTTCTGTTGCCCAAGAAGGTCGGACCAGAACCAATGGGTTGAAATTAAATCAAAAGAGTTTCCGTCCAGACATTCGGAAGAATTTTCTAACAGTTGAAGTGGTTCCTCAGTGGAACAGGCTTCCTCGGGAGGTGGTAAGCTCTCCTTCTCTGGAGGTTTTTAAGCAGATGGCCATCTGTCAGCAATGCTGATTCTGTGACCTTAGGCAGATGATGAGAGAGAGGGTATCTTGGCCATCTTCTGGTCACTAGGGATGTGAGTGGGGGAGGTAGTTGTGAATTTCCTGCATTGTGCAGGGGGTTGGACTTGATGACCCTGGTGGTCCCTTCCAACTCTATGATTCTATGATTCTAAAAAGCATTGGAGCCAAAATGCAGCCTTGGTGGACCCCTTTTGTGGTTTTAACTGAGACAGAAAATTGGCCATGGATACCTAGTCTGATCTTTAAACTGGTGTCCACTCCTTTTATACACTCTAGCAACCTATGATTTTTATTCTTATCACTTAGTTTTCTCCATAAATAGTATCTTAAGATGGAATCAAATGGGGCTTTTAGATTGATGAATGCCACACATAACTGCTTTGATGACCCATTTGGGTATTTATTGATAAGATATTGCAGTAGAAGGCAATGATCCAGGATGGAATGGCCCTGCCTAAATTCAATTTGCTCTTGTGCTAACAAGTTATTTTCAGTTACCCATACGTTTTCTTCAGTAAGAGATGTCTTCCATAGAGCTTTCCTAATACATCCAGCAGGCTTATTGGTCTATGGTTAGCTGGGTTGGTACACTCCTCCTCCTTACAAATTAGGACCACAATAGGTCCATTCTTGAGGGAACCTACCAGACCTATCTATATGAGTGAACAGGGTGGCTTAAACAGGTGTCCACCAGTAATAGAAAGCCTTAAGCAAATCAGGGGGAATACATTTTTCTTCTGGGGCTTTGATACTCCTCATTATAGAAATTAGGGATTTTATTTCACTAACAGATACAGGGGGCCACTCAGATGAGATAGTTAATGGGATCATCACAGGGCATTATACAGCATACCCATGGGTTTGTTCATTAAATAATTTTAAAAAGTGTTCTTTCCATTGGTCCTTGGATATATAGGCATCTAATTCATAGCGTACCCTCCCTTCTGAAATTGCAAGTATTTGCCAGAATTTAGTCAGGTGTTTCTGTGTTAAAGCCAGGGAAAGCTCTTGCCATTAAATTCTTTTATTGAGGCCTATGTCCCGTCCCCCCCGATTAGACATTTGTATTTATTACGGAGCTCAAAGAAAGATTTGGGTAAGCAGTTTGTTTGTTTTTGCTAATATCACATCTGAGTTATTGGTTTTTTTTTCATATTTTAATATTCTCTTTCAAAACAGTTGTTCTTAAATTGCCCTCTTCCTTTTGATATTCTACTGTTCTTGATCAGAAAAGGTCTTAGTGATTCAATTAACTCTCCTTATAGTATCAGGGCAGTCTCTATATCTTTTGCCACAAGCAATTTTTCCCTGATCTCAAAGAGTGGCTCATTGTCCAGCACCTGTTGTAATTTGTTGTGAAGTGTATACATCCATCTCAAATGAATATTACCTGTAACTTCAATATGAGGTATTGTTGTCTCACAATTCCCAGAGCTTCAGATACAGAAATACAGAATATAAGTGGTTGGTGATCACTTTCTGGAAGCAACCGTACTTCAAAGTGTAATATATTATTACAAAGAGATGGTGATACCAGTATATAATTGATCACACTTGTACCCTTATGGTTATAATAAGTGAATTCTCCATGTTTATCTCAGTCAAAGTTGTCATTTAATATTACAAAGCCAAGCTTGTCAAGCATTTGGTTGAAAATGATCCCATGTTTATTAACTAAGGAGCCTTTTGTAATTCTCCTGCCATTATAAAGATCACCATCATAGGTATTTCCTCTAACCTTTACAATACCTTTTCCAGTGCGAGCATTAAAGTCACTTAACAATATTATTTGTGCCTTAGGATATTTAACTTCACGTTTATAGATGTAATTTTCCAAGTCAGGCTAACAGTTCTCATAGCAAAAGGATGAGGAATGGGGAGGAATATATAAATTCACTATCAAAATACCCTGATTTTTAAAAGTCAAAAGACAAGCCATTGCTAAAGATCTTAAGGGGGGAAGCAATGCTGCCACACACTTCACTGACCTAGATATCAAACATGCCAGCCCCCTGCTAGGGCGTCCTTTAGTAGTTGGGGGAGGGGGTGGCATTGAGTGTGTAAGTGAGGAATCCATTTAATGTCAATTTTGATGTTAACCAGGTCTCTTGGTTAAAGATTATATCAAAGTATCTTATAAACTGTAAGAATGTAGGGTCCTGGGTTTTATTTGACTACCCAGTAACATTTCCTGAGATACACTTTAAATACCTCTCACTTTGGGTCTCTGATTGTCAGTTTAGTTTCTCTATTTTGCCCTACTCTTTAGAATCCACTAAGATTGATCCGATTTCATATGTGGGCGCTGAAGTCAAATTGGAAAGCTCTGTGTGTCCTCCAGGATGAGGGCCCACTGTACTGATCTCATGATCCTCTAAAAAACAATTAAAGAAGCCCATCTGCAGAGAGTCCAGAGTTTATTTGATGATAAGGAAAAGTGCAATCTTTATATAAGGCAGGTTGATTTTTACTAGGGGACACATCTAATAGCTTAACAGTTTTTTGCTGAAGTTTGTGCCTAAAAAGGGGCCTCTGGGTGAGCTACAATAACAGTGGGAGAGAGTGGTATAGGATCCCGGTTGTGATAATTTATTTCCAGTAATTTAGTCCTCTATTGCTCAAGCCCATCAGTAATAGATTCCCCCCCCCCCACTGGTGGGAGAGCTTTAAAGGAATAGATTAAATCTGTCTCAATAGCATATGTAGAATCATAGAATCATAGAGTTGGAAGGTACCACCGGGGTCATCTAGTCCAACCCCCTGCACAATACAGGAAACTCCCAACTACCTCCTCCACACACACCCAGTGACCCCCTAGAAGATGGCCAAGATGCCCTCCCTCCCATGAACTGGCCAAGGTCATAGAATCAGCATTGCTGACAGAGGGCCATCTAGCCTCTGCTTAAAAATCTCCAGGGAAGGAGAGCTTACCACCTCCCGAGGAAGCCTGTTCCACTGAGGAACCACTTCAACTGTTAGAAAATTCTTCCGAATGTCTAGACGGAAACTCTTTTGATTTAATTTCAACCTGGTTCTGCTCTGACCTTCTTGGGCAACAGAAAACAACTCGGCACCATCCTCTATATGACAGCCCCTCAAGTACTTGAAGATGGTTACCCTATCCCCTCTCAGTCATCTCCTCTGCAGGCTAAACGTACCCAGCTCCTTCAACCTGTCCTCATAGGACTTGGTCTCCAGACCCCTCACCATCTTTGTTGCCCTCCTCTGGACACATTCCAGCTTGTCTACATCCTTCTTAAATTGTGGTGCCCAAAACTGGACACAATACTCTAGGTGAGGTCTAACCAGAGCAGAGTAAAGCGATACCATTACATTGTATGATCTGGACACTATACTTCTGTTGATACAGCCCAAGATCGCATTTGCCTTTTTAGCTACCGTATCACACTGCTGACTCATGTTCAGTGTTTGGTCTGCTAAGACCCCAAGATCCTTTTCACACACACTACTGCTCAGACAAGTCTCCCCCATCCTATAATTATGCATTTGATTTTTCCTGCCTAAGTGCAGAACTTTACATTTATCTCTGTTTAAATGCATTTTATTGGTTTTAGCCCAATTCTCCAGCCTGTATCATCCTGTATCCTGGCTCTGTCTTCTATCATGTTTGCTATCCCTCCCAATTTAGTATAATCTGCAAATTTAATAAGCATCCCCTCTATTCCTTCATCTAAATCATTTATAAAGATATTGAACAACACAGGGCCCAGGACAGATCCCTGGCACTCCACTAGTCACACCTCTCCAAGTGGAAGAGGAACCATTAACAAGCACTCTATGGGTTTGATCTGTCAACCAATTACCGATCCACCCAACAGTAACAGGATCTAAATCACATGTTCTCAATTTGTCAATAAGAATATTATGTAGTTGAGGAGTCCCCCACCATAGACTCCAAATGGATTACCTTATCCCAACTAATGAGCTCACACTCTGAAGGGTTGACTGTGCCATTGGGCCCACTCTTAAACGTGGCTTCAGTTTTGACCCCTAGAGGCCCTGATCTTAAAAGAGGGGTGCATTCAATGTTGTTAAAAACCTGGGAAAAGAAAATACCCCTGGAAATCAGAAAGTTTCCCATCACATAATCAAAGTTGGAATAGCTGGGCCATCAAATGATATCAATAATCTTATTATCCTATAGGAGCTGTTTAAGGGTTTTACCTATCTCAGGACAATAGATGAGCCTCTGATTTTTAGTTGAGCCTTTAAGAACTTTACTGTGCCAAATTTGGAGATCAAGGAGGGGGTCCTACCATCCAATAAAACATTCAGACAAATCTGGTGGGACTGTAGCACCAATTGGCTAGTACTTAATGCACCAAGAGCCTGTAGTCGCTGCTCAGTGAAAAGCAGGCAGAGGGGTAGGATGGTATCATAGGCTTCACTGCTGATGAGTTATTGCGGCTAAACTTTGTCACTAAATCAGTAAGATGGTCCAACTTAGTGAGGATGGAGTTCAACTGGCTAAAAATCATAGTCACTGTCCTAGCCGTCAAACAAGAAAATTCAGCAGCCACAAAATCCCCCTCCTTCCCCATCCCATGTAAGCCTGGGGAAAGCCCAGTTGAAATTGGCTTACTCACTGGCTCTGACACAATGATATCAGGAGCAGTATCAGCTGAAAATGTCTCTGTTTCAGGGGCTAAATCCAGAACAGAAAATCTATTAGTGGTGGGAACACTGAACTCAGGAGTATCGGGCAGGGTTACAAAGTCATCAGTTCTGCTTTGCTTGGATTTCTGGGAGGGCATAGACTCTTGGTCACTTATGTCCCGCATGGCTCCTCACCCCAGTAAAAAGAAAAATCCAGAATAGTTCAAGGTGAGCTGGGCACAAATGTATCAGTTTACTGTCCTTCCACAAGTTAACTCCTGGATCATATAGCAAATTTCAGTCACTCTTAGGATCTCTCACCTTTGCAATAGACAGCACAGACTCCAAAGACTCCAAAACACAGCAGCCTCACCAAGCTTGCCTGGGCTCAATGGGGAAAGGAGCGAATACTATTGCTGACAAGTCACATTTGGTGCTCTAGATAATCCATGCCGGTGTTTTGCTGAGTCAGCAGCCTAGACTAAGCCAAGCAGGCCCTCCCTGAGCCAACTGCAGCAAGCCAAGGCTCTGCCATTGTTTCAGACTCTTCAGTCTCTTCAATCCCCCCTCTGACCCCCCCCCCCAGCTACAGACCTCAGCCAACAGCGCTCACTCCAGTCGCTAACTTTAAGCTTTTAAGTATGGTCTAGTCATGGGTGTACATCGGTGGGGGAGAGTTCACAGAGAGCTTTGCAATTGGAAATCTCTGTTTGGCATTCAGCCAGTGTCTCACTCTGTCTCCAGACCAAGTAGAAGGTCCTGTAGCTGAGCTGTAAGTTGTAAATCAGGTGTTTGGCATTCAAGTGGCTGGGCGTCTTTTGTTCCCTCTCAAGACCAAGTCATAAATTAAGACTTCTCCAGCAAAAATTCCTTCAGTTGGTGGTAACTGATGCAGTCCTGTTTCTGCAACTGCTGACAGTAGTGCTATAAAACTCAAACAAACTTCAAGAAAAACATAAAACCTGTCTGCAGAACAGGAGTTCTTAGCTACTGCTACTGCCCTATGCCTTATCAAACTATGATCAATACTAACTAGTTCAATTCCATGCTAAAATAAACATATTCATAACAATTAAAATTTATTTAACATGGAGAAAATTAAACCTAGCAATGACCTCCACGTTCCAAGAATGGAACAATGGTTAACCTGGCCAAGAAAACTGGGCAGTGATGCTATTACAGCTACTAATTAGACTAGTACTTAAGCAGATGTCTATATTAGTGGTAATGATGAAATCTTGATGATAGTGTTAATTGGCTATCAGTGGTGGAGTCCAACTAATAACACAATGAAAATTGAATCTGACTGGGGTCCTCAAGGGGGCCAAAAGATAGCCAGCTGCCCTATTTGGGAGCAGTTCATAAGCTGTTCGCAGGCTGGTATTTGGGGGCAGTGATGGGAGAGCACAGTCTAAGTGCCAAAGCAGACAGGCAGTTCTCTGGACTAGTTGGGGATAACAGTTTGTTGTGACAATCAGATGAATATCCAAAGGCCAAATTTTTCAGGCTCTTAGAATAGCATTCCCCTCTCGCCCAGCCAAGTCCAGCCCAGGAGGCCAAGACAGCCACCCAGCCTAAAAAAGGCACAAGGCGACTTATCTGCCTGCCGGCAAGGCCCCAATTCTACCCTGTTCAGTACTGAACAGAGTGGGGGGTGGGGAGAAATATAAGACCTCCGGGCACAAGTGGACTAAAGCAGGAAGCATACACAAATCCTGGGAAGTGAGCAGGAGGGCTCCATTTGAACCCACCTTGAGGAACCAAACAGCAGTCCACTGTTATCATCGTCATTGACATGAGCACTGTCAGAAATGAAACACCAAAACAAGCTGAAACACACCCTATGAGATGCCGAAAGCTGCAGGGGGGAGTCAGGGCTTGACAAAACTGCCCAGTGTTCCAGCCGGGGAGTCATTGAAAACAATACCATCACCAGGGCTATTGCGAAGTGACACCCGGCGCAGCAAGAATGCTGAAAGCCACTGAGAATGGAGTAGTTTTCCAAGTAACCACCTTCCCAAGAGGAGCAGAGACAAAGATAAGCTGCCAGGTTAATACAGGTTCACAAATGCCACAATTGTCGTATAATCAATTGGAACAAGGATCAGTTGGGTCAGAAATTGGAAAATTCAGCCAGGTAAGTATTGTTAAAAGCAAGCAAAAATCAAAAAGAAATCAGCAGAGCAAAGCACAGGCACTCATTCTGAGGCTCCATCAAACCACCTCTGTTTCTCACTTGCCTCAAAAGCTCCGTGCTGGGATTGCCATAAGTCAGCTGTGACTTGACAACACTTTACACACACACAACTTCTCAGTGGTTTTTTATTTCAGATTTCTGCAAACCCGGGTCATTTTTTCAGATTTGTAGAAAGTTCTCTATTATCTGTTCATGACTGCAACCTCTGGATTTCAGTGTTCACAGATGGGACCAGGTTGAGAATTAGATATATTGATAGGGTTGCCAACCTCCAGGTAATAGCTGGAGATCTCCTGCTATTACAACTGAACTCCAGCCGATAGAGATCAGTTCACCTGGAGAAAATTGGCAATTGGACGCTATGGCATTGAAGTCCCTCTACTTCCCAAACCCCACCCTCCTCAGGCTCCGCCCCAAAAACCTCCCGTTGGTAATGAAGAGGGACCTGGCAACCCTATATATTGATATTTGCTATATCTGGTCATGTGTACATATAGTTAAAGTCAATTGTATGTTTTCCATCATCAGAAAATTGACTATTGAAAATTCAGATAGTTAACCCTAACCGTCCATAGGAGATGAAATATAAAATATGCTTAAGGGCATGAACAATACAAGTTACGCTAGCAAAAGTGGCGGCTATCAACATGCCCTACGTACTTGTTTTTGTCTGAATAATCCACAGTTACATTCAGCTGGCCTTTTCAGAATGAGATTGCCCTTAAGAATTGTGATAGTTTGGGAAGAAAAATTAAATCCACTGCACTCTGATCCCATTTATAATTTGACAGTTTCTGAAAGTTTTGTTTCATGTCTTCAGCACAGTCTTTGGTTATGTTGTTTTCCCATCCTCAATAGGCTGCTTAGCCACCCATATGTCAGCTAGTGTGACCCCGTGCAGAAAAGTAACCTAGATAAGTAGTAAGCAATTAATATTAAAAGAGAGCAAGGGAGCCATTCCCAAGGTGGAAACTGGCTTTATAGGATATTTTAAAAATTTGGGCCATTTATTATTTTGGCCCAGGCAATGTTTTGCAGGCTAGTTGCCAATAGAGTGAGTGTTTTACCACGTTTTCAGAATGTAGCTGATATCGCCATCACAGACTTTCAAGAAGTCAAGATTTTGGAATTTGTAGTATTCTGCACGAGAAAAAGGCATGTGGTGACATCTTTAGAGTCTGTTCCCCCCACCCCCCCAAACAGGTTTTTAAGTATCATTCCATCAGCAGGCATAGTAAAACTGCAAACCACTTTATCTACTATGCTTTAGTTGAAACCAAGCCAGATTAAATGCAGCCATTTGTGGTTTATGGATCTTGTGAAAGGTGTTGCTGTGTTAAATGCATTATAAGGTTCACTTCCTCAATTTCTACACTGTTAGTTATTAAACTTACAAAATATACTTTTGGGGATTTGCTTTTAAAGACTACATCTTGCTCTTGGTTAAACTTTTTTTGTTATTAAGAAACTGTATTTTTAAGATTTATGTTTATATTAATGTAATTAATGCAATAGCACTAATCATTTGCTTAGCCTTTTTTTTCCTTCCAAGGAAAGATGTTCATCAGATTTACATTTTCTTATTACAGAATTTTAAAATAAGCCACACTTCATTGCTCAAAGTGTCATTAAACTGGCTCTCTAATCAAGAAAGTGTAAAAATTTAATTAAACTAATGGAAGGCTGACTTAATTATTTGAAAATATATTAAAGCACATGCTTCACATGTGATTACAATTTTCTAATTTCTTACTACATGGCTTTTATTTATGAGGTTGCCCTGATATCATAGTGTCTAAGGTTATATGCACGGATTACATTGAAGCACAATCCACACCATGCAGCACTGCACCAGTGTGTAGACATTGTGCTGAGTCAGCATATTCATTGTTACCATTACATCAATGAGCCATGGAGTGTAGTGGCTGAACTGAGTCTTGTATAATGCAAAGAGAATTAGGCAAGTGTTGAGAGAGGGAGACTAGGCTTTCTTACATGAAATTCTTAGAGGTTCAGACAGCTGTAGAAGTATCATAGAATCATGGAATAGAATAACAGAGTCATAGAGTTGGAAGGGACCACCAGGGTCCTCTAGTACAACCCCCTGACCAATGCAGGAAATTCACAACAACCTCCCCCCCACACCCCCAGTGACACCTACTCCATGCCCAGAAGATGGCCAAGATGACCGCCCTCTCACCATCTGCTTAAGGTCATAGAATCAGCATTGCTGACAGATGGCCATGTAAACTCTTCTAACTCCCTAGAAGATGGCCAAGATGTCCTCCCTCCTGTGAACTGCCCAAGGTCATAGAATCAGCATTGCTGACAGATCGCCATCTAGCCTCTGCTTAAAAACCTCCAGGGAAGGAGAGCTTACCACCTCCTGAGGAAGCCTGTTCCACTGAGAAAATTCTTCCTAGATGGAAACTCTTTTGATTTAATTTCAACCCGTTGGTTCTGGCACGACTTTCTGGGGCAACAGAAAACAACTCGGCACGATCCTCCATATGACAGCCCTTCAAGTATTTGAAGATGGTTATCCTATCCCCTCTCAGTCTTCTCCTCTTCAGGCTAAACATACCCAGCTCTTCAATCTTTCCTCATAGGACTTGGTCTCCAGACCTCTCACCATCTTTGTTGCCCTCCTCTGGACTCATTCCAGCTTGTCTACATCTTTTTTAAATTAGGGTGCCCAAAACTGGACACAATACTATAGGTGAGGACTAACCAGAGCAGAGTAAATACATTGCACTATCTGGACACTATACTTCTGTTGATGCAGCCCAAGATTGCATTTGCCTTTTTAGCTACTGCATCACACTGCTGACTCATGTTCAGTGTTTTGTCTACTAAGATCCCAAGATTATTTTACCACACATTACTGCTAAGACAAGTCTCCCCCATCCTATAATTATGCATTTGATTTTTCCCACCTAAGTGCAGAACTTTACATTTATCTCTGTTTAAATGCATTTTATTTGTTTTAGCCCAATTCTCCAGCCTGTCAATATCATCCTGTATCCTGGCTCTGTCTTCTACTGTATTTGCTACCCCTCCCAATTTAGTATAATCTGCAAATTTAATAAGCATCCCCTCTATTCCTTCATCCACATCATTTATAAAGATATTGAACGACACAGGACCCAGGATAGATCCCTGAGGGATTCCACTAGCCACTTCTCTCCAAGTGGATGAGGAACCATTAACAAGCACTCTTTGTGTGCAATCTGTCAACCAGTTACAGATCCACCTAACAGTAGTAGGATCTAAACTATGTCTACAGCATTCCCCTGATGCAGCAAAGTAGTAACTTTCTCAAAAAGGAGATAAGATTAGTCTTACATTACTTGTTCTTGAGGCTTCTCTGGATTGCCATTGGTTCTGTTGCACTTGAAAAGTGCCCCCTCTTGCCTAACTTTGTTCTGCTGGGCTTCTCTGAGTTGACATTGGTACTTCTGGGCTTGCAAAAGTGTCCCCCTTAAGATTGTTCTGCTGTGCCTCTGTGGATTGACCTTGGTTCTACAAAAGTACTCTGCTGGTATTCTCTGGTTTGATGTTGGTTCTGTTTGGCTTCCACTACCCTGGGTTCTGCTGAATTTCTCTGTTAGACATTGGTTGTGTTGGCTTGCAAAAGTGCCCCCCTTGATTGAATTTGTTCTGCTGGGATTCTCTGGTTTGACATTCTGGTTTGGGATTCTCTGGTTCTTTTGGGCTTTGCCACATTGGGTTGCGCTGGGATTCTTGTGTTCTGCATTGGTTCTGTTGGGCTTGTTTTTGTTTTGTTTTTTGGCATGGCAGGCATTGACCAATGGTTGCCGAAGGCCCTAGAGGGGAAAAAAAGACCTTTCTCCCACCATTGGAAACCATGGAAGATGGATGAGGGCACCTTCTTTGGAAACCCACAGAAGTGGACCCCCCAATCCAATCTTCTTCAAACTTGGAGGCTCTTCTGTGGACATGCACTAGCAGCTGAGGAGAAATTTTGGTGCCTCTAGGTTAAAAAATAACCTCCTCAACTCCCTCCCCCCAATAGGTTCCCCATAGGCTACAATGGAACTGAATAATGTTGGATTCCCTAATAAAACCTGTATCCAAATGCCATACCAATACTGGGATCCTGAAAAATTGGGAATACCGATATTTTATAGGTACAATATACTCAAATCTATTTTTGATTAACACCCCTACTTTTTACCCAGGCTTTTTATTAAGGGCTTTATCTTATAAGTTTTTTTTTATGCTGCTTATCTCCAAGGGCTTGTGTTTTAATGAATTGTGTTTTAATATTGTAATTTTTAATTGTAAGTCATCTTGACTAGGACTCTGAAGTGGTGGCATAGAAATATTGCAAATAAATAAAAGTAATAGAGTTTGTTTTTGATGGCTGATTAATTAGTGAGCTTACCCACTTAGATCTTTTCCAGCTGGCTTCTCCAGTCCATTTCTAATCCCCGGATGAAGCATTTCAGTATAAAAATGCCAAAGAAATGAATTTTTGCAAATGAGACTTTTCAAACATGAGAATCTATGTCATTAAGTTTGTTGCATTTAATATCAATGCTGAACTATGAAGTCAACGATCTTGCTTTATATGCTTAAGTTAAACTTTCTTGCCTGTTTTTGAGAGTGCCAAATCCATCAGAAAGGATGCAGTTTCCCAAACGAATTCAT
The DNA here is from genome assembly GCF_029931775.1 of Euleptes europaea. Taxonomy (NCBI): domain Eukaryota; kingdom Metazoa; phylum Chordata; class Lepidosauria; order Squamata; family Sphaerodactylidae; genus Euleptes; species Euleptes europaea. The sequence goes on from NW_026612049.1 coordinate 3,207,168, forward strand.
CCAAGCTTTCTGGGTAAGTTCTATAAAATAACTAAAAGCAATTTTTCCTAAATGGTTTGTCATCCAAAGATTGAGACATCCATTTCATTTTAAAAGTGCAAGACAACTATTACAGCAAACCATTTCCCAAAATTTATGGGCTCTTTGTAGGAGGTGGGGGGAATACAGTGGCTACAAACCTAAGACAGATGGTAATGTGGACTTGTATATATTCTGCCCCATACTTCACATGAGCTCATCTGGTTTCTGAAGAAAATAGTCTTGTCACTGCCTGAAAATAGATATAGTGGTATAAGAAAAGTGTTTCCTCTATTACTGATGGCATCTCTATATGCTTGCTCTCTGTCATCACCAGGGATCCATGTAGGGCTTTGTGGCTTCAGAACTGATCTGCAGACATTGCATGTAAATCTTATCCAACCAATCAACTTTCTATGGAAACAGTTCTTCACAGATGATTTACTTCTGGAACAGCTGACTGAATCTGAAAAAAACTGTGTTCCTAGTAAAAGCAATCACATGAGGAATGGATAATTCAGACTTTGGACGCTGAGAACCATTCATGGCTGCATAATACCAACTCATTCCAAAAGTGGTTTTTTTTGTTTTGCATTTCTAAAAATTTAGAACTGATTCAGCAACTGAAACCAAAATTGTTATATCTCTGATGTAGTGTGACAGCAAGGTAGACTTCCCCTGACTATGGAAGATCCACTGATTTAGCCATTTGTAATAATCTCTTTTCCTTTCTGTAAAATGTATTAGGGCAACCAGGGAATAGCTTGTTGCTGGGCAGAATCTCCCTGTGTGTCTGTGAGCTAGTAACTGGGGTAAGAGTCATGGAGGATTACAGTAAACCATAACAAGAACTGGGTGAAACTATTACTCCACTGCCGCCTCGATGTCTGGAGTGTTATCGGCCTACCCTGAATGTTGATGGGTTGTCATATCTTGAATTTGGATAAATATCCCTTCCTCAGTATGATCGGGGCTCAGAGATTTTTACTCGGTAGAGTGCTCTGGGTCGCAGCTGCCAGAATAAACTGTTTTCTTGAATATCGATCTGCAGGTCTCTCTCTCCCCCCACGAACCCCCGTTTTGCCGTATCATTTCTGGTGCCGTGCTCGTGAAGGGGGGAGAGATGGGGTGTTGCCCCCCTCTTACCCACCCGGCTCGGGGTGCTGGGCCAGGGTGCCTTTGAGTCCTTTCTGCCGGCACGACCTTTTTTGGTCGAGAGAGTTACGCATGGACACCCTGGCCTCACTCACCCTGGTAGGGTGTCGTTGGAACCCAACAGGATCGCAAGAACCAGCCCAGCACCTCCGGAGGAAATCACAGAAGGCAGGTGAGAATCGGGAAAGGGGTTTTAGTTCAGTTCAGGTCAGTTTCAGAACCCTCTGCAATCAGAGGAAGGGAGGTCTGATCAACTTCCAGATTCTGCCCTAGTACAGCCATCAGGTTTGGTTGGAAACCGCAGAGATCTTAGGTCTGACAGGAAAAGGTTTGGAAATGGTGGGTGGCGTGTGAGAGTGAGTGAGTGATTTTGTGTTTGATTGAAGGGGTGGATTGATTGTGAGAGAGACTGTTGTGGAACACTTTTGCATACATTTGTACACATTTTGGGAGGAATGGGTGGAAAGAAAGCTCTGTAGTGTCACCTCAGTAGGTGCCACACAACTTTCCAAAACTCTATCAGAATGTGGCCCTTCGTATATTTTGTGAACTGGACTGTGTTGCATATAGGGTCGGCTGGTCCGAAGGTAGTGGGTTATAGTTTTTTCAACTGATTGTTCTCTGTTCTCAGTCACAGACTGAGGGCATAGCAATAACTGTCTTGTGTGATTTGCATTGTACAATAGTGGTGTAAAGCCATTGGTAAATGTCAGAAGTGTTGAGCTTGGTATTTACTGGGGAAGGGTTTCTCCGTTTGAATAAGGTCCCGTATATTGATGGGTGGAGTGACTCTGTTACAAGAAAGTTGCCAAAATCTGCTTTTCGGGCTCATGAGAATCAGTGTCGTGTCATGGTTTTATGACTCACTCCTCCAACGCTGGCCGGAGGAAAAGCAAGTCCCACGCCGTGGGGCCCCTGCCCGGCTCCCCACGCCGTGCCAATGCTGCCTGTGCCTTTGCTAAAGTCTGTTTTCTGGGCTCATCAGAATAAAAAGCCCCAATAAGAAGAAGCAGATTCTTCCACTCAAGGGAAGAAAAAGAAGCCTCAGAACTGTAGCCCAAAAGACGCTCACCTCCCCTGCATGCCCAGCGCTCCGATAAGAAGTCAGCCTGTGTTTGCATACCAGAGAATGGGAAGGGGGGAGGCTGGAGGAAGAGACGGAGAGAGAGAGAAGTAGGAAAATGCCAAAGTCTCAGTTTTCACAGAGACATCAAGGGTTTTCCGAGGCAGAGAAGGGGGGGAGATGTTCACCCCCCACAACATAGACGATTGTCTTTGTACACAAGCATCCGAAAGCAGCAAATCTCTGCTTCCCCAAAGCAGCAGCCAAAATGCATACTGTCATCAGCAGTTCCACAGCCTGTAACTTTTCCGGGACATGCTCACTATACGATCACAGGCATCTGGGAAAGTAAAACGTAGGAACTTGAGAAAAAAACTCCTCCAGCTCCCACATGTACCAGGAGCAGCCTAGCCGACCAGACTTTTCTGGAAAAGCAGCCTCCTCAGACCCCCCCCCCTCCAAGCCTCCGTGTGAAAGCAGGATCAGTCTCACCGGCCCAAGCTCGCCACAGAGAGCTTCCCATGATAGCAGCGTCTCCAGTCCGGGGGGGGGGGGCTACAAGAAGCTACTCTTTTCCCTGCAGCTGAAGCCCAGGTTGGAGCTTTGTTCCCCGTGCCGCTGTCTGAAGGGGAGCCACAGGTATTCCAGTGCAAAAAGACAAGGGTTTGAGCAGTCCTCCATCTAGAGAGACAAGCCCCAAAACGTGCAGGCAAATGCTGGGCAATGGGCAGACCAGATGTTCCCAGATAGGATCCATGGCAGGAAAGCCAGAAGAAGAAAGGCAGGAGCAGGGGAGGGGCTTCCTGTGAACACTGACTGCCTCTCCGTAATTAGCTGGCAGAGTCACGGTTTGGGATAGTGCGCTTATTACAAGGAAAAATGCCTGTCAACCAGCTGGCCCCCTCAAGTCAGGAGCGGGGAAAAAGGAATGGGGCAGCCCAGATAAACTGATCCCTCTGTCTTAAGATTGAAGCTGACCCTAAGGGAAATAAACTTCCCACTGAAGATCTGCATTACTCCCCAGCTGTGTGTACCCCAGCTCCAACAGCCCCTGCTGCTTCTGGGCTAAAGTTCCACAGCCCAGTATTTCTCAGCTCAGTGCATCCATGCCTTCTGCAGCTGACAGGCACTAACCCTTGCCTGGCTTCCAGCTTCTGTAATTACCTGCCTGGTGGCCTCCCCAATACCCACAGCGCAAAGGAATCCAGGCAGCCTGATACTGAGCTACACACCACATGAAGTCAGCTTTGCCTGGAGCTTAAAATGACTGAGGATGCCCCTGGCTGCATGAACTTTAAGAAAAGTACACCCCACCCTGATAGACTGAGTGCCTACCAATGTTCCAGAGTTAACTGTACCCAGGATGCCCTGAGTAAAAGCCATCCTGGCTGCGGCCGGACCTCTCTGAAATTCCCCGAAGCAGCCAATCGCTCCATTCCAGACATTGCATCCAGCCCTGCAGCATCCCAGCTCTTCTAAGTCTCAACAGGTCCCCTCCGACTGCCCTTCCAAAGTTACTTTTCATCAGCTAGAGTGCCCAGCGACCAGATGTGGGAAAAATTCTGATGCAGCAAGGACAGTGGGTCAAGAACTTGGCAATGCATGTTCAAGCCCAGCCAGTGCCAGAGAGTTTGCCCTGCATTTAATTCAACTGTTTTCAGATACACAAGTGAAGTACTGCAGGACTTCTTCCCGGATGCAGGTTTCCTCAATTTGTGACTCTGATAGCCCCAGGAGGTGAAAACTCTGCTCAGGGACCTCCAGAGGTCATGATGACATTGTTTTTGTCTCAGAACTTTGATTGCCACTCTCTCTGACATGGACAGCAACATGGTTGTATTAAAGAAGGGGGGGCTCTGACTTTACATACTTTTCTGAATATGGGCTAATGGGGAAAAAAAAACCCTTCTGGTCCAGCTTGGAATATTTCACCAGCTGCAATTGCTTCCAAAACCCAGGGCACAACCTATATATATAATCCAGAAATACCTGAACTGTCTCTTGCTATATGCCAATCTGCTTGAAATAAGTATGAAAACCAGGCTCTCGCATTCAGGACAGAATGTTATTTGTTATATGGAACTGAGTAGAACACCGACAGAAAGCTCAGATTCAAGAGAAGCATCTGGAATTTCAGATGATAAGGGGAGGAAGGTTGCAGTCTGTCCCAAACCCTAAACACAGGAGAATTCAAGAGTTGTTGGGAAACAGCTGGAGTACCCTTCCAGCTAAACCCAGCCGCTTGTGGTGAAGAGAAAGTTTTTTTCTTTTCTTTTTTTTTAAATGGACATGTTGTTATTGCCCTAATGGATGTTAAAGAAGTTATGGACTTTGAAAAAATTATTGAAAGAACTGTTGTGTGAAAAATCTACTCCTCTCCCTTGTGACCTGCAAAGTTTTCCCCAGCTGCCTGTTTTACAGATGGAAAGTAAATGCTGTTGTGATTTGCAAGCGACAGGTTGAAGCACAGGAAAGCTGTCAACCCCATGGATCCGAGAGGGAAGATTCTGACCTACTGTATTGAAATCCTGGTCATGTTTCAATAACGGAAAAATACTGGACATTGCACCTCAGATAGCTGAGAATGCAGGGAAAGGGGGGACGAGTAAAACACCAGCCCTGCTAAGGACCCATCCGGACTCATCTGGAACCTGACAACAGGAGAAGGCGCATAAAAGAACCAGCTTACCCTGCTTGGAACAAGACAGATCCAACTGTTGCACAAAGACTGTATGCAGCTGCCCCCAGGTATTCCAAAGTGATTTGAAAGTATTTCAAAATGGACTGTCTGTTTTTTCATGTCTGCAGTGTGTACAACCTGAGTCGAGTTTAAACAGTTCAGCAAAGGAACTCGGAAGTTAGTCTAAACTCTGGAAAGCTGCTGTGTAGGGGTTGACTTTGATAAGATGTTTAGGTCACAAGAAAAGCAGTGGGTGCCGGCTTCTTTACAAAATTCGACTTGTACTGAAATGAAAAAATTTCAAAAATACTGCTGGAATGGATCCAGACTTTAGTTTCAGCTCTGTCTACATCACAGCACTGGCCCTCTTTTGCTCCCTTCCATTGGAGTCTGTCTCTCTTTGAACTGATATATGTCTGGCCACCCCCGTTACCCAGGGCCAAAAGTGGGGAGGGATTTACAGCTTTAACCCCTACCGTTGACCAGGAGAAGCCTGAGCCCCCCTCCGTTATTCAGCCCCGCTTCAGGGGCTAAATTAATCAGCTTGGATCTCCCTCTGGAAATGCTCCTGTTATGTCACAAACCCTAGTGACCCTAGTGACCCAGGAGTTGGCATCTTCCTGATGCAGATGGAGGAAGAGAAACAAAATGAAGGGAGAAAGACTACCTCAGCTATCCAGAGGTGAGTGACAAGGGACTGGGGTGAAGAAAGTAGAAAAAGGGGGGCCAGCCAGGGAAATCAGTGCCAGGAACAAGGGACAAGAGGGCTGAAGACAACTTTCCTAGCATCAAAGCTAGTTCTTGGAAGGTCCAGCCAGACAAAGGGGTCTTGACAGCTGCCTTCCATCCACCTATTCTGAAATGTGCAGTACAGATAATCCTGGCCTTACTGGGTATGCAGTCCTGGACACCTTTCATCTAGTTGAGCTGTTTCCGGATGCACAAAAATTGCAGACACACACACACCCCTGCTTGGAAGCGGGCTTCCCCATTTTTCGCTACAGCCTGCCAGTTTTGGGGATGGGGTCTGCCATCATCTGTGCCTTCCTTGCCCCTGGTGTGATCCTAGTTTTCGTGGCTTTCATTGGAGATTTGGGAAAATGAAACCTGTGCTTGTGGACAGTCTAGATGACCTTTGGGTACTGCTATTTTTTGGGTCAGAACTTTCTTGCAGTTTGTTCTGGTCTGTGCAGCACCTGGGATGTGCTTGGAAAAGGAGGAAAACACCCTTTTGAGGCTTGAGGAGGCTTGGATTGAGGTTTGGCAAGAACTTTGCAGAAATTGCCACCCCACAAGGTTCTGAGATATTTACTTGGTCTGTCAACAGCTCTCTTGAGCATAATAGTGTCACTGTTTCCTGTGTGTCAGAAAACAGGTGAAGGGGGGAGGGAAGTCCTCTATGAAGTCCCTCTATGTCAAGTTTTTCCATGCAATAACTGAATTAATTGTCTTTTGAGTTTTCCAGGTTTTACTTCCAGCCACTCCTTTCTTTAAAAACCTTTGATATGAACATTGCCTTTGGACATTGCTTTTCTATTGGTTCTGATAGGTTATCAGGGCTATGTGACTGTGGTCTTGGTATTTTCTTTCCTGACGTTTTGCCAGCAACTGTGGCGGGCATCTTCAGAGTAGTAACACTGAAGGACAGTGCTTTTCTACTTTTTCAGCTAAGCTCTACAGACATTAAGTGCACTCTGTTTTTCCAGGCCACTATAGACTTACAGGCCTGCTTAGGCTCTTGATATTTTTGTCTTTTACAGTCTGGTTCCAGATATTTCAACGTACCCTATTTTTCCTGATACCAGATGAAGTTTTTTTCAGCAAATGACTGTATCTATATGTTAACATTGTTCCTGTGGCTTAGACTGGGAGTCATTCGAGAGGGGCCTCCTGCCTCCTGCCTGAGACTGTGGATTTGTCTCCCCCGCCCTGCAGTAGCAAAGGGGGGCGGCTTCAGTTGTTTCTGTTTGTGTCTCAGACTCATTTGTTTTACAGCTCCTGTAGAAAGATTCTGGTGATTTTTAGTTCTGATTCTGTGGCAGTCATGCCTATTCTAGACTGCCTGAGTTCTCTGGTGTTTCTCTTTGTAATGATCTCAACTGTATGACTATTGTGAAAGGTTGTGTATGTTTCCATTCAAAGTTGACAAAGGACTTTTGATTTTTGGGATGCTTTGTTTGAAGAAAGGATAAAGGGATGTTGGTGTTGTTTTATAAAATGTACCAATGCGGGATTGATGTTGATGCTGTGTATCATGCATTCTGCAATGTCTTAGAAGTCTATGGGTTCTTCCATTAATGTATCTTGTTCAAATGTATTCCTGCTTCTTCCAACTGTCCTTCCTAAGTTTTGGATTTTTTCAATAAAGCTGTTTTAGGGACCTCCAGGAATTTCCTGGAATTATTGCCCACAGAAAAAGATATTTCACCTGTGGCCCTATCAACTGCCTGCGTACATAAGCAGGTGCAAGAATCTCACCTTTAGCCGTGCAAATATGTCCCCTTCCTCTGTCTTTTCTCTGACTTTCCTCTTGCCTTCAACTGACAGAGTCTGCATAAGCACCCACACACTACCATTCTTGTAATGTTGCCAGGCCTAGTTGGCTTCTTAATGTTGTTAAATTGTTTGTTGGATTTCAGTGGCAAGAACGTATTTTGAGATGGGATGTATTTGTGAGATCAGTTGTTAAGACTGTATAGGATGACCTGAATTAATTGTGCCCAGGATGGGAATTAGAAAGTTGGTCAGAATGAGAATTAGGAAGTCGATTGAGTGGTAGAGTGAGTGGTTCACTGAGATAAGAGGGTTCTGGAATGTGCATTTTGTGATAGAAAGTATGATGAAATGGAATACAGGAATGATTGACAAGCCTTATGTATGTCTTGTATCATAAGGGGGGAATGTGACAGCAAGGTAGACTTCCCCTGACTATGGAAGATCCACTGATTTAGCCATTTGTAATAATCTCTTTTCCTTTCTGTAAAATGTATTAGGGCAACCAGGGAATAGCTTGTTGCTGGGCAGAATCTCCCTGTGTGTCTGTGAGCTAGTAACTGGGGTAAGAGTCATGGAGGATTACAGTAAACCATAACAAGAACTGGGTGAAACTATTACTCCACTGCCGCCTCGATGTCTGGAGTGTTATCGGCCTACCCTGAATGTTGATGGGTTGTCATATCTTGAATTTGGATAAATATCCCTTCCTCAGTATGATCGGGGCTCAGAGATTTTTACTCGGTAGAGTGCTCTGGGTCGCAGCTGCCAGAATAAACTGTTTTCTTGAATATCGATCTGCAGGTCTCTCTCTCCCCCCACGAACCCCCGTTTTGCCGTATCAGTAGTGAAACATGAGCTTACAAAAAGTTAGCTAACTTGAGCTATATTATTGTATCTGTATAGCATTGTATCTGCACTTGATACCGAGACAGCCTTGATAGCTCTCTTGGATGACCTCAACTCCAGTTTGATCTGGGTGGCTCAGTGCTGCTCATATTCCTAGACTTATTTACAGTGCTTGACACAGTTGATCATTTGGTTTTCATCAGATGCTTAGCAGCATTGGGGATGCAGGGCATTGTCTTACCTTGGTTTGCCTCATTCTTCCACAGATGTGCTCAGAGAGTAGCCACTGGGAACAGGACTTTGACCAGGCATACCCTGTGGGGTTCCACAGTGTTAGCCAAATTGCTCAGTTATGAATATTTATATGGGGAATTAGCAAATCAATAACTGGCAAATGACATAACTAACAGGGATCTAACCTATATATACCAGAGTCCGTACCGTAACCCTCAAAATAAAGTGGAGGCAGTGGATTTAGTTAAAAGGTTTTTACTTAATTATATGTATACACACACAAGCAAAACAGGCTTTCATTACATACATACAGAGCCTAGGAATAATAGGTAGTACAACAGAACATTCACCAATGTGGCCGGGTCTCATTGAAGAGGGATGATATTCACCTGATCCTGAAGACAGTGTCCTGGGTTCCGTGTGGCAGAGACGAAGGGGAAGGGGGAAGGGAGTTCCCATGGTGTGACGGAATAAAGGTGGGGGGGAAGAGCTCTCGAGTGTTATACAGTTATACTTTTTCTGGGGTGAGGGGCTTATTAGATTACCCCCTCGTGGTTCCCTGCATGAATAAAGACCTTGATGGTCAGCTGAGAGGGTGGGGAAGGGGGCAATTTAGACAGGCTAAACCTCAACCATTGACTAAGCACATTCTGGGAGGGTCGGGAGACGTTGATTGATTGGATTATCTGGCCTAAGACAAAGATTCACAATGCTGCGTCCCCATGACACATTCCTTTGACTCCGGAGGTGCTATCCTCTGGCACTGTTATCTCGGAGGCTTCCGATGAGCCATTAATCATGCGACGGGGGGGGGGGGAGAGACTGTGTTCGTGCCTGGTCATCTCTTGCGAAATGGCAAGTTGCTTTGTTGAACAGGCTCCCTGAGGTGTCTTTTAAATCCTTAGAAGGTGCTGCCAGGGTTTTGATGAGGTATAAACTGCAAGAATCTCTTGTAGAGAAGGGGGTTATTTGTTTTTTTTTCCCCTTGGTTTAAAATGTGATGTTTTAAATTATTATTTGTAAGCTGGGATATTTACAGGGCTTTTTGTGGCTGTAGTCACCAGTACTGAGTACTGGGTGGGGGGGCTCTCCCACGTCATGAGGCGGGGGGTGGGGAAATTGATGAAAATCAATGCAACCATATATATGAGTAGCAGTACCTTTTAAAAAAAACAAAACACTGTATATGTAGTTATTCCTACAGATATAAATAGATATTCATAAATAAATAGAACATATACAGGAACACCAGTTTCAACAAGGACCACAAAACAGACGATTAACAAATATTTGTTGCTGGACCACACAGGTTTATTCTTGGGAGCCAGTCCGATAAATCAAACCACTCACCTAACTCTTTCTTATGTAAGTGTTCTACATAACTTCAGTATTGCCAGTAGTTTGATAACTCCTTAAAGACATATCCCTTAGGGAACCATTTAGCCACTAATGCCAAATGGTAAAGTGAAAGTGCCCATATAACTCTCCCATTGTCCCTTGGTGTACTGCAAATGCAGATGCTGGGGAAGAATATATAATATAGCATTTTGGTATCCAGAACACTCTTATCTGTACATGTTATACCCCAAATTCTAGCAACAGCCCTTTAAGGTAGGGCAGTTATATTATCCCCATATTGCAGACTTGACCTTAGTATGACAGTGAGTGGTTTGGCTAAGGCCCCCTGATGAGTGAATGGCAGAAACAAGATTTGAACAGGGGCTGACTTCCTACTTCAAAACGACCTTATTTATTAACTACTATGCTATTCAGAATGTGTGTAGATATATGTAGATTGCTACAATTTTACCATCCTAGCAATTTGTTTCAAAAATCAGTAATCTTTAAATATTCCTTGTATTTCTGAACCATTCATGTGACAAGGAAATAAAGTTGTTCTTTTGGGCTCACAACTTCACAGAAGCATAAAAACTAAACACAGACTCTGGCATGGGATGCTGCTCATCTCTTGGAAGAGTTATAGGCCTCTGTTCATGTCAGTGCAGGAATATACCATAATGAAATGTGTATGCCAAAGCTATATATCCTTAGTACCGAACCACATATGCCGAGAATTAATGAAACCTGCTGAATAAGTTTTCTACCTTGTGGAACTATCTGCTAAAGTAATATCTGATGATAAATTCAGTTTATAGTGAGCTACTAGTGTCCAATCTTTGGCTGTAAATCTCCTAAACTAACTTTTCTTAGCACACAAGCCAAATTCGGTATGGTATACGCCAACCATCACTTGAATCAAATTCATCCAGACATAGCAGTATACCTTGTGAAATCTTTCTTTAAGTGAGAGTCACAAATATTTGTGACAAGTGATAGAAGATATTTGACAGAACTGATATGCTCATTAACATGCACATTCGAGTTTCACTGTATAATTAAATGTTGTATTTTAGCTCTTACTAGTCTATATATCATAGAGGTTGATAGCAGAACAATATTTTGAATGCCTATGAATATTCATAGGAGTAGTATGTTGTTGTTGTTGTGTTTTTTAATATAAATTTTTATTGTTTTTTTAACAGAAATAAAAAAATTATAAACAAATTATAAACAAAAAACAATACAAAGAAAAAAATTAAGTAACACAAAATACAAAATACAAACTCAGAAGGGTATCAATATGTCTTACTCATTACAATTTTAATTATAAAATTTCTAATATTCAAAAAAAGATAACCCCTCCCCCTCCACCCACCAATAACAGTGACCCTTCACCCGACTTCCGTAGCGGTGTCTTATCAGTTTTTAATGTTTAAAAATACAAAGGTATAAAATTATTCTAATTTCTATAACTTGTTAATTATAACCATAAAATCCATTTTTGCCAACTTATGTTGATGGAGCCCAAGACCACATTTGCCTTTTTAGCTACTGCATCACACTGCTGACTCATGTTCAGTGTTTGGTCTACTAAGACCCCAAGATCATTTTCCCACACATTACTGCTAAGAAAAGTCTCCCATCCTATAATTATGCATTTGATTTTTCCCACCTAAGTGCAGAACTTTACATTTATCTCTGTTGAAATGCATTTTATTGGTTTTAGCCCAATTCTCCAGCCTGTCAAGATCATCCTGTATCCTGGTTCTGACTTCTACCATATTTGCTACCCCTCCCAATTTAGTATAATCTGCAAATTTAATAAGCATCCCTTCTATTCCTTCATCCAAATCATTTATAAAGATATTGAACAACCTAGGGCCCAGGACAGATCCCTGAGGCACTCCACTAGTCACTCCTCTCCAAGTGGATGAGGAAGCATTAACAAGCACTCTTTGGGTGCGATCTGTCAACCAACCTGTGCTGGCTCTTAGTGATCAGATCCATCCTTTCTAAATGCTCGAGGACTGACTGTTTGATGATTTGTTCAAAAACATTTCCCAGTATAGAAGTCCAGCAGATGGGTCGGTAGTTATCCGCGTCCTCTTTTTTCCCCTTCCTGAAGATGAGGACAACATTTGCCTGCCTCTGGTCTTTTGGCACCTCCCCTGTTCTCCAAGAATTCTCAAAAATAATGGTAGGAGGCTCAGAATTTACATCTGCAAGTTCTTTAAGTACCCTCGGATGCAATTCATCTGGCCCTGAGCACTTGGTTTCATTTAAAGAAACTAGGTGCTTGTGCACTACCCCAATGCCAGTCCTTGGCTGCAACTCCCTTCCCTCATCATGTGTTCTGTTTATGCCATGTTGAGCACCATTTCCCTCGCAAGAAAAGACTGAGGAAACGTAGGAACTGAGCAGTTCTGCCCTCTCTTCATCTCTTGTTACAATTTCACTTTCCGGTGTCTGCAATGGGCTTATCTTGTCCTTGTTCTTATTCTTACTTTGTACATAGAAAAAGAACCCTTTTTGTTGTGTTTAGCATCTCTCGCTAGTCTAAGCTCATACTGAGCTTTAGTTTTCCTAACACTCTCCCTACAAGCACTAGTTATTTGTTTATATTCCTCTTTGTTATAAGGCCCTCCTTCCACTTCCTAAATGAGTCTTTTTTATTTCTCAAATCTTTAAAAAGCTGTTTATGGAGCCACCCTGGCCTCTTTAGGCTCCTTCAATTTTTCTGTCTCATAGGAATGGTTTGTGCGCCTTCAGTATTTCATTTTTAAGAAACTCCCACCCTTCTTGAACTCCTTTCTCCTTAAGTATTTCTGACCATGGGATTCTACCCAGCATCAGTTCAAGCTTGTTAAAATTTGTTTTCCTATAGTCCAACCTATATGTCTGACTTTGTACAGTTTCCCCTTTCCCGAAGATTGTAAATTCCAAGATTACATGGTCTCTACTACCCAGGGTGCCTACTACTTTAACCTCATCAACCAGTTCTTCCCTGTTGGTGAGAAACAAGTCTAAAATAGCAGATCCCATTGTTTCCCTGTCCACTTTCTGGAATAGGAAGTTGACAGCAAGACAAGTCAAGAATTTATTGGACCTTGCATTTTTGGCAGAGTTGGAGTTGCAACAGTTATCCAGGTAGTTAAAATCTCCCATGACCACCATGTCCTGTTTCTTTGAGAACTTTGTAATCAGGTCTAGGAGCGTCTCATCCAAGTCCTCTGCTGGGTTTGGTGGTCAATAGTAGACCCACACCATAATTTCACGATTATTTCTTACTCCTTTTATTTTGACCCATAGACTTTCGACTCGACTTCCATGCTCAGATTCATGTACTTCTTCACAGGTATACACATCTTTGACATATAATGATACTCCTTCCCCCTTCCTTATCTGTGTATCCCTTTTGAACAAGTTGTAGCCCTCAATCTTAATTTTCCAATCATGAGTGACATCCCACCATGTTTCAGTAATGCCTATTAGGTCAAAATCCTCTTCCTTTATTAGGGCTTCGAGTTCTTTCTGCTTGTTTCCCATACTCTGTGCATTAATGTACAGACATCGGAATCAATGGTTTATGTGCCCTGAGGTTTTCATTTGTCATCATCATCATCAACCTTTATTGCTCATTGACAGAGTCTTAAGCATTTACATTGTACAAGGGAAACAGTTGTACAAAAGCAGCCTGATCCCACTTAAGGTTAGCACAGAATAGAACTTGGGCTGTCGATTCGGTTCGTCCCGAACTGAAAAACAGCTGAATTTCCCCTGATTCTGTGGTTTTCAGTTCAGGTGGAACCGAATTCAAAAAAAGGCGGGAAAATGACAAGCCGAATTCGGCAAGTTGGGGGTGCGCTGAATAAATTCAGCAAATTCGGGGGCTCAGAATCAGCAGCATAACCGTCAGTTAGTAAGCAGCATTCTTCCGTGGCCAATGGTGGCCAAGCTGGGTCTTCTCCTGGCCAATCAGAGCAGGGATTCTCACTTTTGAAATCGGCAGAAGAGTCTCAAAACTCCCGTCCCTCCCCTCCCCTCCCGTCTGTATTCATTGCCTTCCAATTTGGTTGCAGTGCTGCTGAGAGATCCGATTCCTGACTGGGCCGAGCTGCTGCTGCTTACCGGAATAGGATTGGATTTACTTCTCCTCCATTCTCCTGCTGGAAGACATCCACACCGTTTGATTTTGGGGTTTTTTCTCTATACCTTTTCTCTCTCTCTCTGTGTGTGTGTGTGTGTGTGTGTGGGGAGAAGAGTCTGTGTGTGTGTGTTTGGGGGGGAGCAGTTTCTGTGGATGGGGGGAAGCCAAAGGGGGCTTTTGCCCATTCTGCCGAGGGGGGTGTGCCCGCTCACCTCTGCGGGAGTGTGTGTTCTGCTTTTAAAGTTTTAAAGTTTAAAGTTGAGTCTGTTCGGTGGCTAGCGAGTCTCTCTCCGCTCGGCACCGGGTCCGCGCCTCCTCTTCCTCCTTGGTTTTTTTTCCCGTTTGGGGTTGAGCCAAGCCGTACTGGTTTGAGGGGGGGGGCCTTCGCCCATTCTGCAGAGGGTGAGTTCCCGCTCGCCTTTGCGGAAGTGTGTGATGTGCTCTGCTTTTGTTTTTTGCCCCTAGCCTGGGGTTGAGTGCGACGGTGTGACTTGCGTGAGACTCTCCCAGGCGCCGCTCAGCACCCGTGCCTCCTCCTCCTTTGTTTTTTCCCCATTTGGGGTTGAGCCGTATTGGTTTGAGAGGGGGGGGTTTCGCCTGTTCTGACTGGGTGTGTGTGCTCGCTCGCGTCTCTCTCTCCCTGGTTTGAAAGGGGGCTTCAGTTTTGTGTCCTCAGGTTTTCCCTCATTCATAAGATCAGTTAGGTGTATTTTGATGCTCACTCAAAACTGGTTTTCAAATTGTGACTTAAACAATGCATTTGCCCGGTCCCGAGACTCCCGACTCCCGACTCCGATGCAAAAGGGGAAATTCCACCCCCACCTGCTCCTTATGCATAACTAGCGTGCCTCTGTCCCTTTCCATGGTTTGCAAACTCCCAAGGTTGTGTCACATGTTGCTTTGCATGGTTTTGCAAACTCTGAGTCCAAACGGTCTATTTATTTCTATTCATTCCAATGGGCGGAGGGGGGACCCCTTCCGGGCCCCATAACTCGGGACCCCCTGCCCCAATCATTACCAAACTTGGGGGTTCTTGCAAGAAGGGTCCCCTCAAACTATGCTGGATGTTTGGGGCCTCTACCTCCAAAAAGCCCCCCCCCCGGAGCCACGGAAATGTCGCAAATGTGTTTGTAGTAGCTTTATTGCAATGGGCAGATGGGGGACCCCTTCCGGGCCCCATAACTCGGGACCCCCTGCCCCAATTGTCACCAAACATGGGGGTTCTTGCAAGAAGGGTCCCCTCAAGCTACCCTGAAAGTTTGAGACCTCTGCCTCCAAACATGCCCCCCCAGAGCCGCAGAAAGGCACGAATGTGTTTTTAATGGCTTTAAACGGGCTAATTTTTCCCCAAACTCCAAATCTCGCACCGAATTGCATGGATCCGAATTGGGGGAGTTCAGACTTTGGCATTTCCCAAATCAAAATGGGCCAAATTTTGCCAAATTCGAATTTTACCAAAAAAATTTCAACAGCCCTAAATAGAACCATTTTGCCATGACAATTTTACAGCCATTACATGCATTAGATATTTTGCAATCTGATAAATTTCCTCGGTATCAGCATCAAGATCAGATAAGAGGAACGGTGTAATCCAAGGTTCTAAGGGAAGATCATATTTGGCTAGAATGGATAAAATCTGGCAAGTTCTCTCTACCTTCCATTTTTTGCAGGACCGGAGCAGGTGGTCTAGGGATTCCTAGACACAGGCGGTCACTAAAAGGAATTTTCAAAAAGCAACCATTTAACACCTGTGTGGGAAATGCATTCAGCCTTGCTAGGGTAAAAGCATGCCTTTGATTTGGGGAGGTTAAAAGAGTAAAATATAAGGGGAGAGCTTCTGGTAGGGGGATTCCCATTGCGGCAGTGGAGCAAACTCGACGCGCTCTGCATTGGGTACTGCTAAAATCTAAGCGAAATACTCTTCACCACATTTCTTCACTGGCTTTCTGTTGGTTACGGCTGGTTGAGGGTTGCAAGGAGCCCCCCCAAAAAATAATTTACTGTTTACTAAGTGTTCCCAAGAGATGGTGAAGTTGTCTTTGGCAACAAGATGTAAAAATCCACTCTGCGAGCTGGAGTCAATGAACATGATTTTAATTTGTAGGGCCTCTAGCCAGGCTCTAGCCCCAAAAGGGGTCACCATAAGTCGGCTGTGACTTGAAGGCACTTTACACACACACACAACTAGGCTTTAGATTCAAGGGAGCACTGTGCAAATTCAGTTCTAAGTGCAGTACCCGCCACACAGCCTGGAACCCCTGAGATGCTTTGTAGAAAGTATAAGAGTGTTCAATCTAGTTTTTCTGTCACTCCCTTGATCCAAATGAATACTGCAAATAATAGTTGGGCAACTATTATGTGCCCTGAGGTTTTCGTTTGTGTACTTACCCGTGAGTTTATGTTTCCTTGCATACATGCCATTCCCTGTAAATCTTTATTGTTCTCGTCTCCAGTTATTGCCAGCATACTAGGCTTTAAGTTCTTGTCTCGCTCCCCCATAGGATTTAGTTTAAAGCCCTCCTGATCAGGTTTGCAAGACTTTCACCAAACACATTTTTCTTACCCTCATGAGGTGCAAACCATCTCCCAAAACAAGAGCTTCTTCTCAAAAGCATAAGCCATGGCCAGAAATCCAAACCTTTCTTGACGACACCATCTACGCATTCAGTCATTAAATTGTAGTATTCTTCTTTCTCTTCCTAAGCCATGACCTTCAACAGGCAGAACTGATGAAAAAATAACCTGTGCCCCCAGGTCCTTCACCTTCTTACCCAGAGCCACATAGTCTCTTTTAATACATTCTGGGCTGTGTCGGGGAACATCATTTGTTCCCACATGAATAAGCAAGAAAGGGTAATAATCTGTGGGCTTTATGAGTCTTCCTACCCTTGGCAGCAGGGTGCCATGGGACTGAGGGCATGCCACAATACCAAAGTGGATTCTACGGTGTAGGGGATTTCTCCACAGTTGTTATTGTGTTTCCATTGCATTCTGATAGAGTCAAACTGGTTGTGCTACTCTCACTCCTGCTCCCTCTGCTGATTCTCAGCCTTTGTGTTATAATAGTTCAAAATAACACTTGCTGGGCCACATACAAGCACAAGTGAAAGAATGAGCTGGTCACAGAACTAAGACAGAGGGTAGAAAGAAAAACCAAATAAAGTTGAGGCGTAATGGCAATAATGTGATTTTCTTTCATATCATGTCTTGATTAAATCTTGGAAACTGTGGTGGTTCTCAGCAGCCTTGAAACTAGAAAAGAAGTAGTGCACTGTAATAAACATGTGCTCACTCTATTAAAATGGATAAACAAATTTGCAGGCTTGCTCTCTCCTTGTATTGGTTCTCATATGGGACTGGGTTGTTTGAAGATGTTAATTTGGTGTTTAATAGAATTTAAAGCTTCTGTGCTTTCAGTAGTGTAAAAAGTGTCATGCTTTTTTCAAAATATAACAGTTTCAGAGTTTTAGAGAACACCTATTCTGTGTGAATTATGGATGTCACAAACATTTCATGTGACAGGGTCCAGGAATAAGTATATGAATCCACCTTAGGTAAACATACAACATGCCGGCATATTTTATGGGAAATCATCAAATTCCACCATGAATGGAAGATTGTTATGGCTCATACATATTTCTTGACAATTCCTCTTTTATAAGAGCTTTTTTCTTGCTAGATAAAATGCTAACCCTTCTATGGTTATGTAAGGTGGATACGTGAACTTACCATATTCAGAAAGGACCTGCCGGTGTTCTTCTGGTTCTATTGATTCTCTACCACATATGGTCCTGGAATGTCATTTATATGAAGATCTAAGATCAAGTTATATCATTCCTCTTTTAGCAGATTGGACTAGCATCTCTGTGTCTCTGATAATACCATATTTATTAAGTGCCAGAGATCCTAAGATTACATTGGCAGTGGCAAAATTTATCTCAGTACTTGCATCCCTTAAACAATTGATTTAGAACTGTTTTGCTCAAGATTTATGAATTAAGGAGTTTCTAAGGAAGAAAGGAAAGGAATCCTAAAATTTGATCTTTTTTAATTGGTTCTGCTGCCATCAATCAAAACAGACATATGCTCAAAAATCTCCATGACCTCTCAGACTATTCTATGCCTTTCTTCCATTTTCCACCATTACAAATATGCTCAAGAAGCTCAGGTGGAAAGGAGCTGGGATTATTTGTGTCATTTAATATTGGCCAAGGAGACTTCCATTCTCCACACTAGTGGAGCTGTTGATCCAGCCACCTTGGACAATCACAACATATAACAAACTGTTGACTCACCTGGAGAGGCAGCAATCTCTATTCCAAGAAGGGTTCCCAGAAAAGATTATTATGGTAATGCTGGCTTCCAGGAAGCCCTCTACATCTACATTTAGATGGTTCAGGAAAAAATGTGAAGGCTTTACAAGCTACGATTACAAACACTAAATCAGGCTACATCAAGTCTACACTAGAAGTTTACTTTGAAACACCTGTCTTTTACATTGAGTTACTTATTAGTAATTATATCAGCTAGTAGAGCATCAGAGCTCAGTGTTTTTCTCTGTTCATACAAACAGGCCTCTGTACATTTCACAAAGATGGAGTAGCATTTTATCTGGGTCCAAATTTCATTCTTAAAGCTGAATTCCACTTTTTGTAAAAGCAGGCCTACTTACTTTCCTTCTATCCAAAGCCTAGTCATCCAAAAGAGAAGAACTGACATGCATGGGATAATTGGAGGTTGTGCCTTGCCTGAAGGCTGAAAGGATGCTATTGCTAATCTATATATGTATATAGATACATCCTCAGATAGGGACCACACAGGAAAAAAACCTGATAGTTCTGCAAATGTGCCCCCCCAAGCTTGCAGAAAAATCTGAAAACCTACAAAAATCATTTTTTGGGGGGGTATATCCCACTGAAAGCAAAAGCATTGTCTGCACATGGGCAGACAACACATCTACCTCCTCTTTTGGTAATGAGGGAGGGAGAAGAAGAAGAAGAGTTGGATTTTATATGCTGACTTTCTCTACCACTTAAGGAAAGATAAAACCGACTTACAAACACCTTCCCTTCCCCTCCCTCAGCGGTCCCAGCAGTATCTCCATGCATGGGGGAGGCCGGGAGCTGTGGTGTCACCTTTTGTGTGCAGGGAAGGACAGGAGCCACAGTGGTCCTGGCAGCATCATGAGGACAAAATAAGTGTTGGGGAGAGGGAGAGAAAAAAAGAGAGCATAATGGGGTGGGGAAGATGTTACAGTAGGCATGGGGGAGAGGGAGAAAGAGACAAAGAGAGGAGGAGTGACAGTTGGCGTGAGAGAGAGAGAGAGAGAGACAGTACATGTGGTGGTAGGGATAAAAAGAGAAAACAGAAAGATACATAAAGGAAGAGGAGTGGGGGAAAGGAGAAAGAGAGCTACAGAGAGAAAGGATGATGGGAGAGGGGAATAAGCAAAAGTATGGGAATTGGGATGGCTGTTTCCTCAAGTTTTTTTTGCAGGTACCTTCTTATTGTATATATTAACTGTATCACATTAGTATTGCTGTGGTTTTTGGAATGTGTTCTTTTTTCCCTATGGACATTTCAAAACTGAAGGTGAAGGGCACCACCGTGAAATTTTTCCTCAAGTGTTTCTTCTTTAAATGTCCTTTACTATGTTGTGCAAATTCTGGGTACATGTTGACCTTTCTACTCTTAAGTGGAGGATTAGGGTTCTTTTTTGGGGGGTGGGGGTCAAGTTGCAACTGGCTTGTAGCGACCCTGTAAGATTTTCAAGGCAAGAGACATTCAGAGGTGGTTTGCCATTACCTGCATCTGCGTAGTGACCCTGGTATTTTTTGGTGGTCTCCCTTCCAAATATTAACTATGTCTGACCCTGCTTACCTTCCAAGATCTGAAAAGATTGGGCTGTCCTGGGCTATCCAGGTCAGGTTGGCTTTTATGTGTGTGTGTATAAAGTGCCTTCAAGTAGCAGCCGACTTATGGCGACCCCTTTTGGGGTTTTCATGGCAAGAAACTAACAGAGGTGGTTTGCCAGCGCCGCCTTCTTCACAGCAACCCTGGTATTCCTTGGCGGTCTCCCATCCAAATACTAACCAGGGCTGACTCTGCTTAGCTTCTGAGATCTGACAAGATCAGGCTAGCAAACACAAAATTATATCTTATGAGACAATAGATCTGAAAAGTCTGGTGAGAATTAATAAACTGAAATATGTGCACATTTCTCACAAGTTCCTGGTCTGATGGTCTCTTTTCCTCTGCATCACAGCCACCTATAGCAATAGTAATGGGAGGGGACACATTTTCTAAATCTGAATCTCATTCTGCTTGGTTCTTTGGATTTCTGCAAAGATAAATAACTCATGATTGTCATGTATAGGACGTGTACCAAAAAGGGCTAATTTGAAATTGGGTTGTATATGTTAAATGTTTGATTTCAGTTCTTCTATATCAGAAGTGAAGTTTGAATTAGGAAATCAGTCTGATAGTTGATACCATTTTCAATTATAGATAAAACTTTCCACTAGTACTACCTTACTAGGAAAATATTGAGATTTTCACTATTCACTCAATCGCAAATTTCATGCAGGCAATGGAAAATGACCCCATTCTCTTATTAATATTGTCACTTGCACAGAAGGTGCAGGCAGGCATAAATTGATGTGAGAGTGAGTTTTTCTTCTTGTTTCTCAGGATAACCTTTGTAAACAGATATTGGGCACACCAACAAATATGCTTTCCTTTACTTATCTATTTGCACTCAGTTTGCCTGGCTTCCGTAAAAGTTTGGCCAAAAGGAAATATGCTTCATACATTGGACTAAGAAGTGAAATGGAGCAGAAGTAAAGGGTTCCAGCTCACCTGGAGCCCAATTTGCTGTGGCCAGGCAGGAGGAAGGTGCAGCGGCCAACTGACACACGGCGGGCTGGCGGGGAGGTTGCCACCGGTCTCTCAGCGTCTTTCCCGGCTCTTAGCAGTCACTCGAGAGCGGCTGCACTGCAGCCAATCAGCCCTCTCCTTTTTTAACTGAAGGGGCCAATGAGGGGGGATGGTGTTGGGGATGGGCAGGGATGGTTAGAGATGGGCCGGAGGTTGTTTCCATTCCAGTCCGTCTTTGTGACATAAAAAGGGGAGCCAGCTGCTGGAGTCCTCAGTCCGTCCCCGGTTTCGTCCCACCCTCCCTCCCTATTGTTCGGTTATTGTTCGGTTATTGTTAAAATGTATATTTATATTCATTGTCACAACTTATGCAGGGTGTGCATTGGGCAGGATCCATTTTAGGAGGAAAGCAGTCTGCGAGCCCCTTTCCTCTCCTTCGGGGGATCCCAATAAGGGATTCAGGGGAGAGGCATGGTGGTAAGGCAAGCAGTTCAGGGGGTGATTGGAGTGGCCTCTCCCCAGGTAGCAGTGGGATTTACTGAGTTGCTCACGCCCAGGTATTTCCCATCGCTGCTATCCCCAGCTACTCCAG
Source organism: Euleptes europaea (assembly GCF_029931775.1). Classification (NCBI taxonomy): domain Eukaryota; kingdom Metazoa; phylum Chordata; class Lepidosauria; order Squamata; family Sphaerodactylidae; genus Euleptes; species Euleptes europaea. The sequence continues at coordinate 3,228,616 of NW_026612049.1, forward strand.
TGAGACCGCTGGAGTAGGATCAACATCAGTCATCATTGGGGTCAGCAGATATTAGGATCCTGCCCAGATGTGGTACCAATGCTTACAACTGTTAAAAGAGTTAAATAAATAAGTTGTGGCCGTCTACCTCCACAATTTCTTCTAAAGTTTGGTGTGATGTATCATTTATGGTGTGTGTGTGGGGGGGCTGTTACATTATAGGTAGCAAGCCTCTCCTCCCCATTAGCCTTGCACCAGCAATTTAGGATTCTTTGATGCCTGGCCTGCACATTCCACTTTTGTTTTCACCTACTCTTGGTTTTCTTTACACCTGAATGAGAGAGCTTTCCTTTCTTTCCCCTCTAATATGGCTTATAGTATTTGTATTGAGAAAAAGATGAAGTTTTTGCATGAAATTACTGATGTTGGAGATTTAAAACTGTGAACCAGTGTTCCCAACATAGATCACCTTACACTTCCTCATCACTGATTCTTTCATTATCTGGTTTTGTGAGTGTGTTTGGTGTGGGAAGGATGAAGTTTTTCCATACTTACATCCTCTTATTTCCCCACCTCTGCAGCTGTGTTTACAAATTAATGTATGTTATTTCCCCTGCCCTTGCAAAGCATGCGTGTTGGTTGGACTTGCCTATCAATCCTGATGTATGAATGTGTATATAGGAAGCCCCCCCACCCATCCCATGCTCTGCTTACATAGGATAAAAGTTAAGTATTTCTCCATCTTGCTTAGCTTAGCAAGCACATAGCTCCTCGTCATAGAATGTAGGATCCATAGAACTAGGATCCATGATACAAAATCTCTTCTGAAACCAGTGAGAGAGTGCAGTGATTGCCAGAAAATACATAGTGCAAAATGTCAATTGGAATGATCCTGATTGGCTGGGACTGATTTGGATGGTGTCCATGTCTCACAAAGATGTGATGATACATAGGCTAGGTCAGTATGAAGGGAAAGTAGATGGAAAGTTAAAAGGGAGAGAGGCCAATGCAGAGTAAGCACAAATATACAAGTTTAAATTCTCAGCCGATTAAAAACAAATTCTGGTAAATAAAATGTGCACATTTCAGAGCTTTCTTTCACCACTCTAACAGTTCAGTTCAGTTTCAGTTTTTATTGCATATGACCAATGGCCATTACAAAAAAAATAAACAAATGGCCCACTGCTTAAAGCAATGGCCCAATTGCTTTAAATGGCCCATTGTTTAAAGTGGTGGGTTTCCCCGGCTCCTCCATTGAAAAATATGAGTGGCATCCACAACAGAGATTTTGACTACAGCACTTCACTATTGCTTAACTTTTCTATGGAGGAGAATTGGATGGGGGTGATCCCTTCCAGATCCCATACAATTGGATCCCCTGACCCAATCTTCGCCAAACTTGGGGGTTCTTGCAAGGAGAGTCCCTTGCAGCCACACTGCCAATTTGGGGTCTCTACCTGCAAAAATGTCCCCCCCAGGAGCCATGGAAAGCCAACCCCGAAAAAGCCAGATATTTATCTGGCTTTTGGGGGGATGGCAAATTCAGCTTTGCCATCCTCCACAGCTTGAGGGACTCGGTAAACCTGAACCTGAAATTTACAAAAATGGCTTTTTTGGATATTTTTCGGTTTGGGTTTTACTGAATGCCCTAGTCACCACAGCTGCCATAGTCTCCATCCACCTGTCAGTCCAATCAATAGTTCATCACCACTCATGCCTGGCCTGATGAATTGCCTGGTCCCAACTCCCCTTTCCACACTCATGGCCCCTCAACAAGGCACGGATGATCCCATGAGTGGGTGCATCCCATCGGCATTCAGGATGAGTTCCATCTGCCACAGAAGGTAGAGAAGGTGGAAGGCGACCCCAGGTGTGGCTGCTCCCCCCTCCCATAGGCCAGCAGCTGCCTCCACTGAACACTCCATCCATCCAGCCATCTGCCAGGCAGGTGATTGCCAGCCACCTCCCTCCCAGCACAGGCAGTGGCGAGGTGCTGCAGAATGCTGGGAAACGCTTGTCACCAGGATTGGCTAGCGCCAGGCATTGTGCTGAGGCTATTCCTTGCACACAGCTGGATGTAGGGATTGGCAAAAGCATCTGGTGTCTCCCGGGCCAGCCAGGGCCAGCAGGGGCCATGGGCACAGTCCTCCTGCTTGGATGGCCATTCCCGCTGCTGGCCAGGGCCAGAGTGGGACAGCAATGCCCTTGCAGGGGCTGAAGCAAGATCCCCACAAGGAGAGGCCTCTATCCTTGGACCATCAACAGAAAGGTCCCCCTGAAGAGGGGGCCAGGGTCAGTTGGTATCCGAGCTTGGAGGTGCCACATTGTGGCGAGTGCAGCCAGGCTGGACCGGGTAGGGGCCGACGGCAAGCGCCATCAGCCCCCAACTGACAGGGGAATGGTTAAAAGAATCCCACCACCAGGGCAGGACACGGGAATGACTCATTTGATCAGATGGCTGTTCCTGTGTCTGTGCAGGCCCTGGGGATCCCTTCCTTGACAGTGTGGGACATCCAAGGCCAGATGGCAGCCAGACCCCATGAGGGATGGGAGAGCGGCAATGCCTCCACCTGCCCTGACAGCCATGGCCGGCAGGTGATGTAGACAGGGTGCAGGTGAGGGGGGAGGGCCCCACATACGGTGGGGCCAGAAGATGACTGGAGGATTAGGGGAAGGATTGACAGGGGGCTCTGGGGGCCCTAATTGGACTGGCTCTGGTAACATGCAAATGCATGCATAGAGGGCTAGGAAATAACGGGGACAGTGATGAGCAATTCCCTCACTACCTCTCCCCATTGCCTGCCACGGAGCTGTCCAGACACTATTCCCGTGGGTGGCCTGCCTGTGCTAGAAGGTGGCCTGGGCTGCTGTCCAACACCTCAGTCCTGGGTCACTCGCCAGGGCCACCATGCCCTCCAGTGCATCTTTGTACAATCGGGGGAGCCTCCCCTCCAGGCAGACTCCTGGTCAACCCTTCATTGAGCAATGACACATTGGGGCAGCAGGCGTGAGCTGCTCATGCACAGGTGGGATAGTGTGAGGATGGTTTGACGGATGCCCCACACATGGTGAGCCCCTTCTAGTGTTGCCTCCTGGGGAGGTCCAGCCGCATCAGGACTTGCCCGGTCTCCAACCCAGCCAGGTGATTCTCTACTTTTGGCATAAGAGAGTGCCCCCCCCCAGAATGGGAGAGAATTTTGATAGGAGGAAAGAGCTTGGCCATGTCACACCAGTTGACAGCAGATATTCGGGTTCCATTGTCCCACATGCTGTGCATGCTCTAAATAATGGCCGCACATTTGGCTCAATGCCTGAACTTGGAAATTAGCAGCCTGGGCCCATTAACCCTCACCAGGGGCAGAGGCCCTCTGATTGGATGAGTATTCCTGTGGCCATGCAATGCCCTGAGCTGGGCGGTGGCAGGGGAAAAGAAGCCACCACGGTAAAAGCTGCAGCAGATTGCCTCCAACTTAGGACCAGTGACCAGATGGTATGGAGGGCATGCCCCCTCCAGATAGGGTGGCCCAGGGATTGATCTCGCCCATGGTGCTGATGCCTGCAGACCTCCCCCCCAGCCATCCCAGATTGGGAGGGTGGCTGCCATCAGTGTTGGGATGCAAATGAGGGGGCAACCACTGAAGGACAGTTGGGTTGAGCTATCTGGCTGCGCCTGAAGAAGTCAATCACTGTACTTTTGTGACTAAATTTTTAGATTTTGTGATTCACTAAAAACCACTTTACCTTATATAACCAGTCACTGCAAGTAATGATAGAATGTATTTTGAATTGAAAATAAATTCTTTTTTATTGTTAGTACTTCAGAAAATAGTAAAATGGAAAGATATATGCACAATATATTACAAGTTATACAATAGAAGAATATAGATCTGAATAGAGCACAGTTACAAAATAGTCACCAATCCAGTAACCAACCCATCAATGATCATGCCAGGGGAGAGTTCTCAAGACAGACAGCACACAAGCATGCCTGGTGTTCTAAACGACCATGTAGGGCAGGCCGTGGGTTGTGAAGACCTGCCTCAGTGCTCGGATGACTACTTGAGTGGTCATGGACATTACAGGGACAACCTCCAGCAACTTGGAGTATGAGTCAACAATAATGAGAAATGTCTGTCCCTGGAAAGGTCCTGCAAAGAGGCAAGACCACGGTGCATGTGTGGACTCTCACAACTGCACTGGAGCATGTGGCATCTCAGGCCAATTCCTGGCAGATCCGGCAGTGTTTGACCCACTCCTCCACAGCAGTGTCAATGCCTGGCCATAATACATAGCTTCTTGCCAGTGCCTTCATTCTGACGATGCCCAGGTGGCAGGCATGGAGAGCCTCCATTACTCTGGTGCACAGCTTGCTCAGGACGACGACTCTCCTTCCCCAAAAGAGGCAACCCTTGGGGACCAAGAGTTTGTGCTGGCAGGCAGTAAATGAGGCAAACTCAGTGTTGAGGCGGCCTATTGGCTGCCCCCCCCACACCCAATTCAGCACTCAGGAGAGAAGGTGGTCTTTTGCTGAGTAAGAGGCAATATCTGAAGCCTGGAGTGGTGGCTCCAGCAGAGTCTCCATGAGCATGATATCATGAGCTGGTGAGGGGTCCAGGCCCAACTCGTCTTGAGGCAGGTGGCTAAGGGGCGGCCGTAGACATAGTTGTGGAATTTTTTTATGCTTGCGACCACTGCCAGCGCCTTCTTGTCAATCTTGGAATAGTTCCTTTTAGTCGGAGACAATGTCAGTGAGTAATAGGTGATTGGGTCCTCCAGCCATCTGGCAACCTGTGACTCAAGATGGCACCAATGCCATATGGTGAGGTGTTGCAGGTCAGAACGACTGACCTCCATTCATCAAAGTGGACCAGAAGACTAGACGACAGTAATTATTTCACAGAGTTGAAGGTGGACTGTTGCAGACACCCCCAGGACCATGGTGTCGTATCAAGGAGACAGTGCAAGGGCTCTGCAATGGACGCCTTGTTGGGCAAGAAGGACTGGTAGAAGTTCTGAAGTCTGAGGAAAGCCTGGAGCTCCTGCTTGGTCTTGGGCAGCGGTGCATTGTGGATGGCCTTGACCTTTGCAGGAGTTGGGTAGAGTCAGGAAGCATCAATGAGGAATCCTAAAAATTCTACCCAACTAGCATTTCTCTTTCTTGATGGTGAGACCAGCCACTTTGAAATGACTGAGGACTTGACAAACATGATTTATGAGTTCCTTCTTGGACTCACCAGCTACAAGGATGTCATTGAAGTAGTGAATGACCCCTGGAAGACCTTTTAGGTAGGACATCTTCCATTAGGCCTTGGAAGATTCCCGGTGCCGTGCTGACCCTGAACGGGAGACATTTGACAGAGAACACACACCCCCATGGGTGATGATTGCACTTCAGCAGAGGCCGTATCGACTGGAAGCTGTTGGTATACTTGGGCGAGGTCGAGCGTGGTGAAGACTTTGCCCCCAGCCAGGGATGCGGGGAGGTGACTGATGATGGGCACCGGATAGGAATGCTGCTGAAGGGCTTTGTTGATAGTGCACTTGTAGTCAGCACATATTCTTACTTCGCCGTTGAACTTCAGCAGTGTGACGACAGGTGTTTCTCACTTGGCATTGGGAACTGGCTCCAAAACACCTTGCTCGATGAGATGGTCCAGTTTGGCATCAATCTTTTCTTTGACCATGAATGGCGCTTGATGGGGCTTGAGCTAGATTACAGTGACAGTTGGATCAATTTGAAGTTTGAGTGGCAGGCCCCTGTAACTGCCCAATGGTCCATTCCAGATGCTTTCAAATTCCTTCCGTATGGCCCTGAACTGTGAGTGGTTGATGTGCTTGACACCGACCGTGTGGATCCCCAGGGCCTGGAACCATTCAAGTACCAGGAGGCTGGTACGCTGTCCCTCAATGACTACAAGGCGAAGAGTACTGGAGAACTGCTTGTGGCATACGTCAACTTGGGCGATGCCCTTAACGGGGACCCTTCTCTTTTGAAAATCAGTGAGGACAAGGTTGCTTGGTTGCAGGTGAGGCACTCCCTTGTTTGCACAAAGACACTTGAATGTTTTGGCGGAGATGATGGAAAGGGCGGACCCCGAGTCAACCTCCATTTCACACCGGATGCCTTGTATTTTGATGGTTATGTGAGTCTCTCCCATCCAGTGTATCTTGCTGAGTTCCACACTCTGGACGTGCTGTTGACAAGTGCCCCGATGTTTGCTTGTCTCTCCCTGACTGCCATGGTACCCCACAATGATGGAGTGAGCTGGCTGGTGCTCGCTGCCTTCCCTGGTGGGAAAATTCCTGTTGCCCTGGGTTTCCTTGGGTGGCAGGCTCTTGTGATGTGGCCGACCTTGCCACATGCCCGACATTTTGCGTTGCAGAACCTACATGATTGATGGTCGTGGTGGTCTCTGCAGCTTGCACAGGGTTTTCCCGCCATTTTCTGTCGGCTGGAACACTTGGGACCCCCGGAACTCAGCTTTTGTACTTTGTCCTGCTCACTGTCATCCTCGAAGTGGACAGGAATTGGCCTTTGGGGTGATAGTGGTGATGATTAGTCTGCATGGTGCATCTCGCTAGTCATTTTATCAGCCCCCTCTGCTGCTAGGGCTTCCTCTAGGGCAGAGTGGAAGGTGACGTCCTTTTTTGCGAAAAGGTACCTCTGAACCTTCTCATTGTAGAGGCCACAAACTAGCTAGTCCCTGAGTGTGGTGTTGAGGTTGGCAAAGTTGCAGTAGTGAGTGGCCTTACGCGGGGCCATGACATATTGATAGTTTATTGTCTGGCCAAAGGCCATCCCAATCCACCATACAAAACATTAAAATATCATAAAATAACATTAAAATAACTTTAAAACAGTCTGACCCACAAGAAACTAGTATTTAAATACGTTAAGTTCCCTGATTAAAAACAGCTTTAGCTCGGATTTTCTTAGCTGCTAAAGCAAAGAGTGACACTTTGTAGGAAACATCAGGATTGGTGTCTGATAGGAGAAAGAGCAGCTTCTCTGAATCTGGAGAAAGATTTAGGCCCTTTAGAATCGCTCTGAGGAATTTAAGTCTGGGCTCTGTATAAAGAGGACAGAATAAGGTGTAATGAGTTAGGTCCTCTGGAGCGGCCCCACAAATACATAAGCGAGAGGTCCATGGTAGGGCCACAATATATGCAGTGACAGACTCGTCCGGGGCTTGATTCTGTTGGTAGAATGCATGCCGCCTGGCAATCTCGGATGGTTGAGGCATGAAGTGCTTTTGCAGAGCCTCTAAGATGTCTGTAAGTGGTGTCTCTTTGAATTTTGTGGGAGACAGTAACGCTTCTGCAAGTTCAAATGTGTCAGCTCCACACATGCTGAGGAATATTGCCCTTTTAAGATCAGCGTCTTGTTCGCCTTCCAGTAGAACATGAGTCACATTGCATAGCTGTCTCACCTCTCAGGGGTGGATGTATCAAACTCCTCGATGCAGCCCTGAGTAGCCATTGTGGGTTGTGTGGCGTCTCCCCTCGAGGTATCGCCTGCGATCTCAGCTCGTCAAAGGCTTGGCTTTGAAAGTGATCTCAGCTGGAACAAGCCAGGCTGCCTACCAGCTCAAATATCCCACCTTCATCACAAGTATTATGTATGTGTAGGTTACACACGAGGCCGGGGACAGAGCTCCAACAGCAACCACTTTATTCAGTTAACAGGGAAGAGAGAACTAACTGCAAAACACCCCAACTTATATACAGTTTCCAACCATCTGGAGCCACACACACCCAGTCCATGGTTGGACAGCCAAAGTCCACCGTCCAATAGGAAGAACAGACGATGGAGCCTGGAGCAGAGCCTCAAGCTCAACACAGTTCAGCACAGCTGAGTTCAGCAGTTCAGCAGCTCAATAATTCAGCATAGTCCTTGCAACTAAATACATCACAGTACCTACTTCCCTTTCCTAATAATCTGATACAGATTTTGCTTTTTTTTTTTGGGTGCAGCATAGTGAGACAACTGTTTCAGTAACCTTTTCACTATGGCTTCAAGTCTTCTTGAGAGCCAGTGTAGCACGGCTGTTAAGAATGGCGGACTCTAATTGGGTGAACCGGGTTTGATTCCCAACTTCTCCATATGAAGCCTTCTGGGTGACCTTGGGCTAGTCACAGTTCTGTCAGAACTCTCTCAAGCCCACCTACCTCACAAGTTGCCTGTTGGGGGGAGGGGAAGGAGATTGTAAGCCACTTTGAGACTCCTTAAAGGTAGAGAAAAGTAGAGTATAAAAACCAGTGCTTGTTCTTTCCTGTGTAGTCATAGTCAGTTTTGACCTCTTTGGTGTTTATGTGGTTATGATTTCAATATCATGACTAACATTAGTTATAAATGGTGACTGAAGTTTGATTCCAGCCATCATCACTTGGTGAAGCTCAGCTACAGCTAATTTTGTAGATTTGTTAACTAATGGATAGTTATCTGTCTGGAGAGAAGTACTAATTATTATTTTCTGTTTCTGCATGCAATGCTGGCTTCCATTATTAGAGAATGAAAAGCTTGGAAGCTAAGTAAACATGCTTTGTGTGAGCATGATTCTCCCCCATTCTTTTTACACTATCGTGTAAAAAGCCTTCTAAAATAGATAATGTAGTATCCGCTATTTTATCTTATAATTTTAGTAGCAAACAACCCCAATCATTTCCTTCAGCTTTAGGAGATGTTATTAACTAATCTCTTAAACTACATGAATAAGTAAAATGATTTATTTGCAGTGTAAATGGTTTAAAACTTGTAAAAAATGTATCCAGAACCATTTAATTGAGTCCTGAAGTTATGTGGGAAATGAAAAGTGCTTCTGGCAAAGTAATAGTAGTTTTGAATATTCAAATAGCAAAGAGAAGAGTGCAGCTATAATTAGGATTAAGTTTATGTAGGCTGCACTTATCACTGTTATTCTTAGTGTTTGGTAATCTTCATGTATCTTTTTAGAGTATTACAGGCTCCATGCTGCCTGTGTATTGTTGTTCTTTGGTGAGTGTTTTTAGTGTGCTGTACTAATGTAACACCCTGACCTGGATGGCCCAGGCTAGCCTGATCTCGTCAGATCTCAGAAGCTAAGCAGGGTCAGCCCTGGTTAGTATTTGGATGGGAGACCACCAAGGAATACCAGGGTTGCTGTGCAGAAGAAGGCACTGGCAAACCACCTCTGTTAGTCTCTTCCCATGAAAACCCCAAAAGGGGTCGCCATAAGTCGGCTGCGACTTGACGGCACTTTACACACATTAATGTAACATATGTTTTCTTCTAACATTATGACTTGGTATTGGCATATATATTATATTGTAGGAAATTCAGTGTAATTTTAAGAACATTTTCCTGGGAGTAAACCCATTGAATAAATCCAAGTAGGATTCTGAGTAGACCTGTTTACGATTGCTCTTAGATGTCATCATTTTTATTCACATTCTATTTATTCTTATGTGTGTTTCACAGCTTAATTAGGGTTCTCATCTTGCATAGTCAAGCTAGGCAAGAGCCAGTATTGTAGTGTAGTTAGAGCAGTTGGATAGGACTGGAACGACCTGGGTTAAAATCCCCACTTGTCATGAAATCTGTGTGTGTTAAGTGCCGTCAAGTCGCTTCTGACTCATGTCAATCCTATGAATCAGCGTCGTCCAAAATGTCCTATCTTTGACAGCCTTGCACAGGTCTTGCAAACTGAGGGCTGTGGCTTCCTTTATAGAGTCAATCCATCTCTTGTTGGGTCTTCCTCTTTTTCTGCTGCCCTCAACCTTTCCTAGCATGACTGTCTTTTCTAGTGACTCTTGCCTTCTCATAATATGACCAAAATACGATAGCCTCAGTTTAGACATTTTAGCTTCTAGGGTCAGTTCAGGCTTGATTTGATCCATTGATTTGTTGTTGTTTTTGGGGGGCAGTCCACGGTATCCATAACACTCTCCTCCAAAACCACATTTCAAAGGAGTCTACTTTCTTCCTGTCAGCTTTCTTCATTGTCCCGCTTTCACACCCATACATAGTAATAGGGAATACGATGGCATGAATTAACTTAATCTTAGTGGCCAGTGACACATCCTTACACTTCAGAATCTTTTCTAGCTCCTTCATGGCTGCCCTTCCCAGTCTCAATCTCCTTCTGATTTCTTGGCTGCAGTTTCCCTTTTGGTTGATGATGGAGCCAAGGAATAGAAAGTCGTCAACAATTTCAATTTCCTCATTGTCAACCTTAAAGTTGTGTAATTCTCCTGTAGTCATTACTTTTCCCCCCTTGATGTTCAGCTGTAGTCCTGCTTTGGCGCTTTCTCTTTTAACTTTCAGCAGTAGTCATGAAATCTACTGTGGTCATTTTCCCTGTGAGAGCTAGTCTGAAAGAAGACTGTGATTTTCCTGAATTAACTCCAGAGGCAAAGGTGAGGTGAGGCAAAGCCACACAGCATTTGACACACAGCAAAGAAGTTGAAGAGCTGCTCTCAATAACTTAATTTGCACCCATTCCAAAGGAGTAAAGTAACAGGCGGAGGCCCTATCATAGTCCCATATAATGTTCAACCTTTGTTCATAAAAATGTAATTACAATATGGGCAGATTTTTGTCCAGTATCTGCTGTATGCTGACAGTTTGCTTTCCAAGAATCCGAGGCCTGCAATATCACTCCTAAGTACTTACCGTATATACTCGGGTATAAGCCGACCCGAGTATAAGCCAAGTTGCCTAATTTCACTCCAAAAATGGGGAAAAATTAGGCACCCATGTATAAACCGAGGGGGAAATGCACCCCCCCCCCCGCAGGCTTACCTGACCGGGCTCCAGGCACGCAGGTGTTGGTGGCACGCAGGAGGCCCCGTAGGCTGCTCCTGGCCCGCAGGGAAGGCGTGCGAGCAGGCGGCGGCGGCCCCCTCCCTGCACGTAGGAGGCCCAGCAGGGTCAGCTGGCAAGCGGGAGGACCGGACCGGGGGGGGTGGGGGGGAAGAAACTGCCGCCACCGTGCAGAAGGCGCGATCGGGTGGGGTGGGTGAGAAACCGCCGCCGCACAGAAGGCGCGATCGGGTGGGGTGGGGGGTAGAAGGCAGGACAGCCCACCCATCAGCTGGGAGAGGGCCCGGCAGGTGAATTACCGTATTGACCCGAGTATAAGCCGAGGTGAGTTTTTTAAGCCAAAGATCATGGCTAAAAAACTCGGCTTATACTCGAGTATATACGGTAAACCTAGTCACTTGCTCTATCTTGTGTCCATTTATACTCCATATCTTGAGTGTTAGGTCTCCTACCAAATGCCATTATTGTGGTTTTTTGATAGTTTATTACTAGGTGTTCCTTGCTGCAATACTGAGCAAGTGTCCTTAACACTCTTTTAAGTCCTACTGGAGTTCTTGATAAAATTACAACATCACTGGCATACAGCAGCACAGAGATATAGCAATGTGCTACCGTAGGAGTGTGAAAATCAAGGTCATTTAGGCATTTAGCCATATCATTGATATAAAAGATAAAAAGCAACAGGGCTAATAAGCAGCCTTGCTTCTTTCCCTTCAATGTGCTAATAGAGTTTGTAAGATGCCCCTGCCTGGTGCATCTAACCTTAAGGGTGGTATTATCATAGAGGGCACGGATCAAAAAAGGAGCTTTTTATCTATTGATGTTGCTTCTAATTTCTCCCATAATTTAGTCCTGGAAATTGAATCAAAAGCTGCCTAAATCTATGAAGGCAGCATAAAGTGAGACTGAACTTTTGGAATAATATTTTTCAATCAGATGCCAGAGGATCAGGCAATGATCTATAGATTCTCTAGTTCCCCCCCCCACCCCCAAAACCAGCATCTTCACCTGCGATTAGGTTTTCCTGTTCTAACCAGCTCTTGAATTTATCAATAAGGTTTCTGGCATACAACTTACTGAGGATACGGAGGAGGCTTATAGGCCTGTAATTTGCTGGATCGTCCCTGCTCCTCTTCTTAAAGAATGGTACTATAATTGCCTAACCTTAGGTATATGGCCCAACCTATCTATGTTGTTTTTCAGGAGCTCTGGTGGTCTGAGAGATTTAACTTCTCCTATAGATACTGGTGACCATTCAGGCAAATTATTTATTCCATGTGGGAGAGGTTCACATGAGGGATCCTCATACATCCTTCAAAAGTAGGCTACCCAAGAGTCTGCAGAAATAAGGGAGTCCAAAGAGGATGTGTCCTTACTAGCATAACCTTTGGCCAGCTTCCAAAAAGTGCAGAGTTCTTCTGGCTGCTTGTATGACATGCTGCCAAGTGGTTCTTATATCTTCTTTCTTTTTGCAGGCAATCAGTTGCTTATAAATTTTCTTTTGGGTGAGAAAAATGTGTGAGCTGTTTGTCATTTTCAGATGCATTCTTGTAAAGATAAAAAGCAGAGCTAAGGGCCTGTTTGACTTTGATACAGTCCTTATCAAACCACAGCTTTGAGGGTGTCCCTATTCTCTTGGTTCCTGGGTCGCTGTTGTGTACTAATAAGGTTTCCAATCTCTGGACCAAGTTTCCATAAGAAGTCAGGAGATCCTGATCCAAGTTGGTTTCCATAAGGGCTGAACGATATGGCTGTAGATTCTCTTCTTCCAGAGCATTCTTCAGCCATTGGTCTAACCAGGAAGACCATTTAGTTCAGAAAAATAGTCAACATAGCGTTCCAAGGCTATCCGATTAGCATTTATATCATCTTTTCTTTGCTGAGGCGGAAGATAAATATTGATGACTAACACTAACCATGTTGAACTGCAGGAGAACAGCAATAGCTAGTTGTTTCAGTGGCAGCAAGGCTCCCAGGGAGGTAGTCAAAAGAATACCCAATCCACCCTTCAGCTTCCCTGGTCCCAGTCCTGGGACTGCCTCTGTTTTATATGATTGGTAACCATCAAGCAAAAGATCCTTCGCTGTCCAGGTCTCCTGAAGCAGAATAATAAGAACATAAGAAAAGCCATGCTGGATCAGACCAAGGCCCATCAAGTCCAGCAGTCTGTTCACACAGTGGCCAACCAGGTGCCTCTAGGAAACCCACAAACAAGACAACTGCAGCAGCACCATCCTACCTGTGCTCCACAGCCCCTAATATAATAGGCATGCTCCTCTGATCCTGGAGAGAATAGGTATGCATCATGACTAGTATCAATTTTTACTAGTAGCCATGAATACCCCTCTCCCCCATGAACATGTCCACTCCCCTCTTAAAGCCTTCCAAGTTGGCAGTCATCACCACATCCTGGGGCAGGGAGTTCCACAATTTAACTATGTGCTGTGTGAAGAAATACTTTTTTATCAGTTTTGAATCTAATATTAGCGTTCTGATGGAGAAAGGGGTTGTCCGAACATCTAGACTTGCAGCAAAACCAGCTCACAATATTCCATGACATGATTTTTAGAAACCTTGGTGTTTCCTGCTCATGCTGGTCTATATACCATTATGCAATATGCTCTACAGCTTGGAATTGTGTGTGGTTATCTATATCTAGCAGGCATTCTTCTGCAGCCATACAGGGATCTTTACTCATGCCATTATTAGGTATGTTTGTTGGCTTCTGGATTAAGATTGTTGGTTCAGAAAGCTGCATTACTCTCTTAGAGGGCACAGGGCATCCTGGCAGTTTGTAAAATGTATAGGGGGTAAAGCCTGTAAAGAATTTTCCAGCACTGTGATTTCTGGACATGGCCCATTGCTAAAGTCCAAAACACTTGAAGTATTTGCTGGTTCCTTTCTCCTACTAGAGGGGAGTTCAGCTGCATTAGATATATAGGGGTAATCTTTTGTCTCACCAATTGGGTAAGAATTTACATGTATGATGTAATGATTCCACTGTAGTTAAAGTCTCCCATTATTACTACTTTACCACCTTTGATGCCTCCCTTGATTTCATTCTCCATCTCTAGATCACCCTGAGCCTTTTGGTCAGGGAACTGACAGTATGTCCCCAGTACTAAATTACTTTTGGGGCCCAGTATTGTCACCTAAAAGTAAATAAATAAATGCATTTATTTGTGACTAGTATGCCAAAACAGGTAAAACAGAAACTGCCCATACAAAGTATATGTTTACAAACAAGGCCAACAAAAATTTGAATCTCCCAATTTTACATTTCCACAGATCAAGGGAGTACAATGAGGTGATGTACCTTCATTGCTACTGCACAGTATTTTGCAACCTGGCTGGTAATGGGTGTGTTATCTCCCAGCAAAAATATTTTGGTCCATTCACCCTCATCACCAGCACCCATTTCTCTAATCAAAGGGTCAATGCTATTGGAATGGGCTGACTTATAGAGGGGACATCTAAAAAATACATGCTCTATGATATCCAGCTCCCCTGTGTTACAGGGGCAAAGTCTCTTCACCCTAGGGACCTTCTTAAATCTTCCTTTTAATATGGCAGATGGTAGGGCTGCACATCTGGCCAGTGTATAGGCCCTCCTATGTGTGTTCATTTTGAGGGAGTATAAATATGCAGCTGGTGCCAGAATATACCTGGAATGTTGAGGCACTATAAATGCAGGGAATCTCAAGAGGTCCGTTTGGGGCTCAATATCTTTGACTCTTTGATTTATAGTTAGTCTAGCTTGGTGCATACCCATTTGCAAAAGTGCTGATGGAGCAAGTCCCAAACTATTTAGTTTATCCCCTATAGCGATGATCCATCTTGACCTGTAGGAGTCACTTAGTACCAGTGGCAAAAGACTCCCTAGGCTTAAGATTAATCCTAAACCATATATAGAAAGATGGTAAGCAGACCTTTGCCTCTACCCTCATTATACTGGTTTCCAATCAGATCAGGGAATTTTATACTCATCTGGGGAGTTGAAGGGCAGCTCTAAGAAACTTAGATTGCACCAGCTCATGAGGTGTAAAGCAAGAAGGTATAGTACTAAGGTGCATTCTGTAGGGCATCTAAGCTAATGTTTTTGCCTGGAAGAGTTTAAGGGTGGCCGGGACATAGTGAGCCCCTTTTGTCTGCAAGTAGGGTTGTGCATATCGATAAACCCAAACCAAAAATAAACCCAAAATTACCCATTTGGCAATATTTGGGTTTTGGGTTTACCAAACGCCAAAATCTGGGGATCTCCCTGAAGCTGAATAGGCGATTCCCAAAAACACAATTTTTTTGTGTTCTGCTCTTCACCTTTACCCATGTCTGTTGTCCTGGTGGAATCCAAGGCTGGCTGTAGAGGTGCCCTGCAGCCTTTCTTGGTGCCCCATGGTGGCAGTACTAGGGGATTGAGAAACAGTTCCTGTGTCAGGCTCATTGTTGTCAGGGGATGCCATAGCGTGTTGCTAGCTCTTTTATAACCCAGATGTCAGCAACATACATCCATACATACAGAAAGAAATGACTGGCCAGTCACCATTTCCCACATACTTCCCTCTGTGAATTTGGTGCCCCAAAATGGCTGCTTGGGTCACTTCAACACTGAAAGTACAGTTTTAAATGGGGGAGAAATGACATAAACAGAAATTCAGCAGCCATTCAATCTTCTCATTGCTCTTCCACTCTCCAGGGTTGCCTTTCAGTTAAAGAAAAATCAGGAAAACAGTTGATGCTGCTTCTATATCATCCCGCTTGCTGTAAAGCACATCCTCACAACAGTCATACATTTGCTCCCATGTATTTTATCAAAGTTCATAGAAATCTAGATTTTTGAGTAATCCAAACATTGCTTTATACAGTTCTCTTTGGGAAAATCTAGCCAGAAAATAAATGGAACATCTCTGGACAAAACATTACTGTGTTTAACTTGATATACTTTTAAAAATAGGTCAGGTAAGTTAAATTGACAGGGTTAACATTTATGAGCTTTTAATGTGATTGGTTCTGCGTCAGGCGTGAAGTGTGCTCAATGCACACACAACTTATACTTGTAGATTTGTTTTGTCTGTATCATACAGAACTCTAATTTTTCATTTTACAGATTATAAATGTAGACCATCACCTTGCACAGCTAAATCACACAGAAAAATTCTGCCAGCAGAGAAATTAGTATGTTCTCCAATGGTTCAGCACCACTCATGTGGAATATCTGTTCATTGTTATAAAATGCTTGACTTTATTTTTACTACGTACTCTTTTTAAAATGTATGCATTTTCTCACAATAAATACTTCAACATAATAACACTAAGACCACTGGAGGGGTGAGATAACCATTCCCTGTTGGGTCTTGTTGCTTAATTATGTCCCCTAGCTACTTAATGTTTTAATGCAGAAGAACATAACTAATTTAATTAGGCATCTTTATGTTGACAAAAAGCTTTAGAACCAATAAATTGTGGGTGAATGATGTGCCATATATCCTTTTATTCATTATAATTTCAAAGCAGGTCTACTGAATATGCCTGGCCTTGTGTTAGTCTATGTATTAAAATTATAATCTGTATAAAGGTTACAAGTAACTGAAATAATGACACTTTTTACATTTTCTTATAGAACTGGTTTTACGAATCACAAAATTATTTGGGAAGAAGCTGAATTTAAATATTACCCAGAGAGATATGCTGGCACATTGATATATTTCCCCCTCAAACAGCCCATTCCTAAGACCGCAGGCAGGCTGCGGCAGCCGGTCGGGGCACAGCAGTGGCTCCCCTGGAAGGCCTCCTAAGGAGCTTTTCGGTGGCATGCTCCGACAAGAAAAAAGAAAAAGTTGCAAAAGAAACAAGAGCCCGAGGAGCAGGACGACAGTGCAGGGATGCCGTGGCGGAGGAAGGCCGGCTGAGTTCGCAGGGCCACTTCCGGGGGAGGGATCTCGCTGTGGAGAGTTGGGCCACAGAATGAGGATGGGTGGGGCTGCCTCAAGGGAAGGAAGGCAGGGCGAAGGGTGGAGGCTGTGAGGGAGGTGGGCCAAGCGGGGCAAGAGCAGGAGGACAGGGGACCTCCCGAAGGGGCCAGGAGAAGGGCGACAGCAGGTGCTGGCTGCCTCGGAAAGGACTGCTGCACACTCGCCAACGCAACCTTCATGGCCTTCCTGCTCACACCCTGCGTGTGCTTCCACAAGTATACTGTCAGCCGGGACTTCCGGTGGCTGAGCTGATCCCGGCGCTTGTCTCTTGAGAAAGCTCTCAAGAGAATCCAAGATACGCTCTAATTGGAGTGATTTATTTCACTCCAACCCAGTCCTAATTAGTGGATTGGGATACAGGAATTCCTCTGCAGCCCGGAGATAGCAGTTTGACGCCCATACTCTCCGAGGGAGTTTTTTAAGTCCCCTGGAGGTGCGGAGACTGTCCTGCTTGGCATTGAGAGGAGAAGCATCGCCGTGAGCATTTTCTTTGGCATCTGGCCAGGATCTCCACCACCTATTACCAACTTATCAACTGATTAATTAACAAATACCTCACTATCTGAAGTCTATGTGAGTAACAAGAATACTTTCGCTTTTACTGGGAATAGAAGAGCAGCCTGGCTGTTAGAAATAATTGGGAACTTCGCACTCTCCCCCCCCCCATCAAAAACTGACTGGCTGAGATAGGACATTGGATAAAGCAGTAAAGAAGTTATAAATTTGGGTAGACTAAACAATTGACTTTTTGATGGACGTGAGAAATGCCAATTAGACTCTGTGACGTTTGAGGGAAAGGGAGCACTAAAACCCTCCCCTCCCTTGATCACAATACCTTTCCAGGTTAGGAAGATCAGCCTGCCACATACTCAAAATTGAAATGCCTGTCGACTCTGCAGAAGGGAAGTAGAGAACTACGAATGACCAGAAACTCCCCCTGTGCATCCAATAAAAGACTTCTACTAAAACTACAATAAAGGGGAAGACGGAAGGTCCGTAGCTGCATCATATCTGGCTGACTTCCTGTTTACAGTGATTTTGCTTGATAAAAGTTATTAGTCTACCCATACCCTGGAGAAAATGGAAAAAATCCAAGATCTGTTTGCCCAGCAGTACGAGGCCTCCGCCAGATGGTATGAACAAATGTTTAAAAAAACAGGAGCAGCTGGCAAAGCAGATAGAATGGATGGCTGTTACAATGAATGTTGATATCCAGTCACCTACCCAAAAAATAAATGAGGAAGACCTTAACGGTTCTATAGAATTGCCACTTGATGACAAGAAAGTAGAAATACAGAGGAAACACTCAGATGAAATGGGAAATTTCAATAAGCAAAGTGTGATAATCCTGCTACCAACAATGGATTTGACAGTGAAGGACTTGGATTTGTGTCTCTATAACCTGCCTTAGGAAATCTTTAATATATGCTTGGAGTACCTAATGAGCAAGATAATTGGAACTGACAAGACTCTTTTATTTGAATGTGGGATGGAACAGACTACAACCTGGATTTACTATGAAGACCATCAGTATGCAAAAGAGACTTCAATAATGATCTCCAAGGATGATTTTCGATGCCTATTGCTATTGGAGGCAAGAAGGAAAAGCTGGAAATTCCGAGAGAAGAGACTAATATAAAAGAGGGGTCTTTCTTGGTGACATGATTAAAGGGAATGGGTTAAAGGGACTGGTTTAAATGGAAAGAGAATCATAATTGATATTGATTTATTAGAATATTAATGCTTAAAATAAAGAATGGGTGAATCTTGTTGGAAATTACATACTTCTTTTAATGAATGGAAAGAGATGTTGGGTAATTTATTATTATTATTATTATTATTATTATTATTATCATCATCATCATCATCATCATCAACCTCCAAAAATGCCCCCACAGGAGCTTCGAAAACAATCCCCATATATAATAGACCCAATTTTTTCCGGTAAACCCAGAAATAAAGCCAAAATACTCCTCCAGGGTATTTTGGGTTTATTGGGCCAGTAAACCCAAACCCAAAATTAACCTTTTTTTTTTTGCATGTCCTTACATCCTATCATTAATAGCCTTGTTCAGGTCTTGCAAATGGAGGGCCATGGCTTCCTTTGTTTATCATGTTGGGTCTTCCTCTTTTCCTGTTGCTTTCAACTTTTCCGAACATAATTGTCGTTTCCAGTTACTCTTGCCTTTTCATAAGGTGACCATCAGTTTAGTCATTTTAGCTTCTAGGGAAAGTTTGAGCTGGATTTGATCTAGAACCCACTTATTTTTCTTTGTAGCAGTCCATGGTATTTGTAAAATTATCCTCTAACACGACTTTTCAAATGAATCAACTTTCTTCCTGCCAGCTTTTTTCATTGTCCAACCTCCACACCTATACATAGTAATAGTGAATACTAGAATATGAATTATCTTGGTCACCAGTGACACATCCTCACACTTAAAGAACTTTTCTAGCTCTTTCATGGCTGCCCTTCCCAGTCTCAATCTCTTTCTGGTTTCATGGTTGCAGTCTCCCTTTTGGTTGATGGTTGAGCCAAGAAATATAAAATCTTTAGCAATTTCAGTTATAACTATTTAAAGGGGAAATGATAGGTTTTTGTCTATATTTTTCTTTAAAAGTTGTAACTGCAAAGGGTCGCAGTTTTGATTTGTGAAAGCATAAAAAGGCATAAAAGGCTGAGTGGCCTCAGACTAAATGGGTCCTCACAAGACTTCAGGCTTAAATACTAGCAAGATGCAGTCTTAGCATCTTATCTGTTTTGAGCTTTAGGCAGAATGCCTTTATATAATGTTTCTATCCCTCAACCCACTTGGCCATAGACAGGGCTAAGACAGGATTAGAGCAAGGCCATTCACGTGAGATTTGGAGCAGAGAACAATAATGGACTTTCTCTACTTGCTACTTCTCTGCTTCAAATTGCACACTGCCTCAGCCACTCTTTACTAACTTTCCGGCATATATCTGGAAATGCAAATGTGTAATTGGAACCCAGCAGGAGAGGAAAGTGGCTGGGCAGAGAAGTAGCAGGTGAAGAAAATATTAAGCACACTCTCCTTTTACATGACATTTCTCCTGTAAATTCCCTTACTTACATTAATGTTTACGTAAGAAAAGCAAACAATGGGCTTTTTCTTGCACATATGCATCTAACACAGATTCACCTTCACTGCTGGAAAAAATGTCTTTTTTGTTTGTTTGTTAAAAATACTACTAAGGAGAACTGTGTTTACAAAAAAAGGGCTTTACTGAGTTCACAAGAGTCAGCTTATTTCTTATTGAGCAATAGATATTGCTTATTGCTGGTGATGTCAACTGTGTGAATAATTCTTTACCTGTGTAGGAAGATTTTTTTATAAGCTGGCCTACAGTAATGTGACACGAAAACTAAACTCATTTTTATTTGTGATAGAACTGATCATAAGACACTTATTGTTGCCTAGAGAGGTCTGCAAATTTGAGGTTTGTATATACCTTAAAGGCAGGTATCAACTGTTAGTTCTGAATTTTGGAAATAGTATTGAATCTGATATTTTTATGGCACACCTTGTTACTTGTACGATTCTAAAATTACTCCTTTCCCCTTGGCTTCCTGTCTCAAAAACATCAGGATGTCTGACAATATATACTATCAAAATATATGGAAATATTAAAGGACATATTAATCTTGTACTTTGCCATCACCAGCTATCAAAGCCAAGCTGGGTGAGTGTTTTCTAACAGCGTTAGGAAATGTTTAAGCTCTGAAACTGTTTGGAAAAGGTTTCTGTAACAGTGACATATTTGTCATGCATAGTTGGTACTCTAACAAGATCACCCAGAGCTCATTGCAGTAGGGCTTAGTTAAGGTGTAAGCAGGCGTTCACACATGTAGCCCCCAGGAAACTGAAACTTGATAGTTAAATTTTAGCACCATTAATTCTAGCACCATGAATTTTTTTGATGGTCTGTGACTGCAAATAAAATGATGATGATGATGACTCTTGTTGGAATTTGTTGTCTGTGTTAAGCAGTCTGTTTCTTTTTATGCTGGAATGATACTCTTCCAATAAAAGGGGAGCATCCTCTTTAGCACACCACAGCTGTAAATAGCAAATACACTGCTCTTTAGTATTACTAGGTTGTGTAAAAACTAGGTTGTGTAACTAATATGTCCTTGGACTCTCCTATGTAAAGTTAAAGTATATTTTAATCCCAGTAAAGCATTGTGAGCCTTGTCCTGGATAGCCCTGCTAGACTGATATTGTCAGAACTTGGAAGCTAAACAGGGTTGGCCCTGGTTAGTATAGAATCAGAGAATCACAGAATCATAGAGTTGGAAGGGACCACCAGGGTCATCTAGTCAAACCCCCTGCACAATGAAATCAAGATAAACTATGTTTACTGCATTCCCTTGATAACAGCAAGGTAGTAACTTCCTCAAAAAAAAGGAGATAACATTAGTCTGACATAACTTGTTCTTGAGAAACCCGTGGTCTTGGATAACCTACGAGAACCAATGAACTCTGACCGTGAAAGCCTTCGACAATATTTTGACTGCTTGATTATTTGTTTGAAAACGTTTCGCGATATAGAAGTCAAGCTGATGGTAGTTACCTGGATCAGTAACTGGGTCGGTCGTTACCTGGATCCTCCTTTTTCTTCTTCTTGAAGACGGGGACAACATTTGCCCATTTCCAATCTTCTGGCACCTCACCTGTTCTCCAAGACGTCTCAAAAATAATGGATGAGGCTCAGAAATTACAAGTTCTTTGAGTAGCCTTGGATGCAATTCATCTGGCCTTGAGGACTTTAAAGAAATTTCTTCATTTAAAGAAATTAGGTGTTTGTGCACTACCCCAATGCCAATCCTTGGCTGCAAATCCCTTCCCTCTTTATGTGTGCTCTGTTCATGCCATGTTGAGCACCACTTCCCTCACAAGAAAAGACTGAGGAAAAGTAGGATTTGAGGAGTTCTGCCCTCTCTTCATCTCCTGTTATCATTTCACTTTCTGGTCCCCACAGTGGGCTTATCATGTCCTTGTTCTTATTCTTACTCTGTACATAGGAAAAGAACTCTTTTTTGTTGTGTTTGTTGTGTTTGTATGTGCAGATTCTGCTGCCTTAAACCAGATGTATTTTTTTTCTTTTTACATAAGTTATTATTATTTTGCTTATGTTCTCCTTCTATTTGTTGGAAATAAGGTTTAACTCTTACATGCTTACTTTTAGTGTAAAAATCTAAGAATTACTCGTTCTCAAGGAAGCACACCTCCTTTTCTTCATAAGCTGCTGTTCTGAGTTTCCCTGATCAGAAAAAATCTGAGCCCAGATCAGTAACTGATCACAAGGGGCCAGATGGTTTCAGGTAGGGATGCATAAACTTGGTTCTTTTTGTGTTCTTTAATGCTAAGGATCTCAAATTCTTTACTCCTTAAATTCTTTCCCTAAAATCTGAGTTTGGCTGTTCTGCCAGATTTTGATCAAGCTATTAATGCTAGTTTTATGCGTGTTTTTCACGATCACTTTAGTGTTTAGTGTTTTTAATGTAATACCTCTTGAGATGTACATTGTGTAACTGTTGCATAATTATTGATTAAATCCTTTAAAAATGCATCGAAACCCTAAGCTGACTGCAAAGTGCGTCCCTTTATACCCATGATTTTCAAGCTATTGAATGCTTTTCTTTCCTATAGCTTTGAGCTCTACTCATTTCCCAATTTAGAATCCAGAAGAATCATAAGTATATCAAAAGAATTATCATCCAACAGAGGTGCATGTTAGGAGAAAAGCTGCTTAAATGCCAAACCCTAAACAAAAACATTGGTATAAATATTCATGTCTATTTTTTCTCTTAACATTCTTCTACAACATTAACATGCATCCACAATGTAATCCCTCAGCTTAAAAAGTAGCTGCATTTCCCAAGTATAAACCAATCTCTCTCAAACCATCAACATTTGACAGGAACAAGCAATGTTCTAAATTTGTTTACAACCATATTTTGAAAGTGAGGAATTGTGTGGAATTGTATTATGTTTGACAGGAACAAGCAATGTTCTAAAAAATTTTACAACCATATTTTGAGAGTGAGGAATTGTGAGGAATTGTGTTATTTCTTTGAATGAGGAGTCATGATAAAATGAAGGGAAATAACAGAATTTGTCACCCTTGGAGGTCCCATGCTAAAGATAAATGCATTTTGCTGCAGGGACTTTTAATGTCTTGTTTTAATTTTATTTCCACTATATGCTCCCAAGTCTTTTACAGCATTCTAGTGTTGCCCAACACAATTTGAGAATTACTGCCTTAGGCTGTGGTAAGGACTTGTGAAACATCAAAAGCTAAGAAATATGATCAGGCTTGGAATTAGAGATCTTGGAGGCCAAGATTAGAGAACAAACAGAAACAAACAATGGTGTGATAGCACAATCCTGATGCATCAGTTTCAGATGGGAAGAGGAGGATACGTAAAGAAATCCTGCTCATTAGAATTTAAGCTGGAAAGTGATTTCCTTTTTCAAAATTAATGTTCTTATTAATATTTCCATTTTTATGAATGTATGAATTGTTTCATACATGCATTGTATTAAAGATTTAAAATTTACTATTTTTATTATTTCAGGTTTTCACTGGATTTTGCTTTTACCATTTTAATTTTGGTGAGTTTTAAATGAACATTTAATATGTAACTGTCTTTATATGTTGAACACTGCGTTGAATCTGCTTTAGTTGTTATGTTCTGTGTGGGAGGGATAGAGAGCTTTTCAACTCCTGTCCCAGCTGCTGCATATGAAAAATCAAGTTTCTATCTTTGCCCAATGTGTTACCATGTGAAATGAAGCCAGCACGTGTAAATATCCAAATGTGTCATTCTTTTATCCTGCCTTTCCAGTCAGTGGCATCTCTCCTGTGATGTGATATGTCACTGATGGAAAGGAAGGAAGAAATCGGTAGCACTGATGTTGATAAATTAAAT
Organism: Euleptes europaea; assembly: GCF_029931775.1. Taxonomy (NCBI): domain Eukaryota; kingdom Metazoa; phylum Chordata; class Lepidosauria; order Squamata; family Sphaerodactylidae; genus Euleptes; species Euleptes europaea. The sequence continues at coordinate 3,252,323 of NW_026612049.1, forward strand.
GTACATGTCTATTTACTTACTACATTTTTGTCCCACTCTTCCTCCAAGGAGCTTATGTCGAGTCCCTTCTCTTCTGTTTTATTCAAACAATAACCCTGTGAAATATGTTAGGCTGAGAGAGCATGACTGGCCAAGGCCATCCAGCAAGCAGAGTGGGGCTTTGAACTGGGTCTTTCAAATCCTAGTCCAGCACTTTAACTACCACACCAAGTTGGCCTGTCACTCCTGTCAGGACTTTCACCAATCCAATCTTGCTTTGCATTAATATATCTTAATAGCCCATTCCTGAGTGGGGGAGCCATGCCCTGGCCAGGGGCGGTGGAACAATGGCAGAGTAGGGCCGGCTACAAAGCAATTCACTGTGCTGTGGGCCCATTGGAAAATTGATAAAAAGCAGAAAATAAACAGGTGGCACACGATGGGTGTGCTGGGGGATTGGGGGTAGGGGCGGACAGGTGGTATGAGAGCACTAGGGGCTAGGGTGAGGTGGGGGAGGAACATGGGGTGAAGTGGAGGCTGTGGGTGTGTCCTCATAGCTGTGTGCCCCACCCCTGCAACAGAGAGAATCATGGGGAGGGAGAGAGCAGTCGGTTGGGGGCAAGCGGCAGCCATGGCCAGCTGGGCCCAGCTGGGGGATCTCCTGGTGCAGGGGCAGGAGGCTGGATGGGGTGGGGGTGGACATGCTAGTGGCAGCAGCCTCCCCACCCAACTGGACCCTAGCCAACATGTGCCCATGACTCCCCATCCACACACACCCCAGCATTTCAGCAACAGCGGGGTAGTGCAGCATGGGTGGGATCTGGAGGGTGGAGGGGGCTGGGGGTTAGCATCTTGCTCACCTGTGGGGAGGCTGCCCCTGGCATGGGTGTGCACCCCCAGGGGAGCCCTCATGGGGGGTGGGGAGGGTGATCCGGCTGGGAAGGAAGGGCCCATCATGCATGTTAGGACATCCAGGGACCCCAACACCATGCCTGCCCCTCCGCAGTCCAAGCATCATATCCAGGTGGCCCCTGGTGGCAGTCAGTTCAGCAGCCAACTTCTCCATCCAGTAATCGGCCTGATCAGTTGTCTCCTGCCACTCATGGCAGGCCTCCAGCCACTCCCTTTTGATGGCGGCCCACATGGAGGAGAAGGTTGGGGGCATGGGCTGCACGGGTCTGGGACCCCAAGCCCACAGGCCATGAGCTGGCCCACCACCCCCATAATTAGCAGGAGGGTCAGACCCAGGGCTGGGGGGACCACCCTGTGCCTCTCTTTGTGGGGGGGGGGCTGCTCCAAGTGCTGGGGGGAATGCCTCCCTTGTTGGCCCCCCAAAGGAGCTTGAGGATGTGCAGGGTGACACCTCACCATCCCTGGGAGCTTGGGAGATAAGAGTCATAACAGAAATGCCAAGTGATCACAGAAACATCTTTGCGGCCTCTGCTTTCTGTTCTGCCAGGTTTAGTGAACTCAGGTGCTGGATGACTGGGGCCTCAAAGGTCACAGCAACAGGAGCCACATGTACAAGGACAAGGCTTCCATTAGATCCACACCCCTTCCCACTGGCCCTCTGTCGCGGTTCGGGCCGTTAAATGCCTACACTCTTAGAAAGGACCCCTTACTGAGAAGGGATATGTTATCTTATTCAGCGAGACACCACTAGACCGGAATCAACGGTTCCTAGAAACTTGTTATTGCTCCTAGGACATCTCTTGAACACGCCAATAAATTTATAATAATGAACAAGAGTAGAAGTATATAAGAAACACATTTATTTACATTATATAATATATGCTTTTTAGTTGCAAAGCCATAAAATATCATATAAGGATAGACATCATTAGTCTTAAACATGTTTATGTAGCAAGTAATCATTCACATTTTCTATGCCTCCATAAAGGAGTATCTTAGTCAGAATATACTCATAAAGTATCCTTAGTGCAATGCACCTTCATTCAGAATATAAGGTTACAGAAATCCTGTCAAAATATGGTTAATTCTTTGGAGAAAGATTTGGTTAGAAGCATCCTAACTTAAATCATTCAAAACATCATAACATTTCTGTACAGATGACACACTATACCTTGCTGTGTCATCTGTGTCATCTGGAGTCCTCTAAGAATCTAAGCTCTATGAGAACATATGAAGTTATCCCAGAGTATCTGTATTTGCTAAGTCTTGAATCCTTTAAAGACTTCTATTAATATTCTTTACTGATCATCATTAAGATCAGGCATTGTGTATGTACATGCTATGCATGCTCTTTCTAGTTTTAGACAGCAATGCTGAATATATAAATACTATGTGTTAGCTTAAAGCTGTTTACAGTCTTTTTGACTGTGCCAATCTGTGTATACACTGTATAATGTGTCAGCATTGTGCATATTTCACAGAGTACAGAGAGTCTCCTTTCCCTTCAGGAACATCTCTGGTCTCTTCCCTCCCTCTTGAGGAGGTTCAGAAGTCCCTCTGTTAAGTAGAGGACGTTCTGACACAATCTCAGAGGTCTAGCTATTAGCCCTGTATTCAGGATGCTTCTTAGCATTGGTAAGCCAAATAGGTTTAGTTTGTAAGAATCCATAAATCCAATGGACTCTCAGTGTTCCAATATATGGAAAGATCACTGCACTTAGATTCCTATTCAAAGAATAGGAATTCTAAGGGTCTCTATCCTCTTCTAGGAATAGAGCAGTCTCACAAGAAGACTGTAAGTAAGATATGTTGAAATATCCAGATCTTGATACTTCAAGATACCTCAGAGAACTGCTGTCCACGCAAGGATCAGAGTTTCAATGTTTTACATCTCAAGCCTTTTGAGATGGAGAAATGCTATTCCAGACAGCTGCAGTCTGCCAGTTATAACACTCTGAAATACTGGCAGTACTGTAGCTATATTTATACTGTTTCTAGACCCATTAAGAGTGAAGAGTGTTCCTTTATCCCCTCTTTCTTATCCTTCAAAAGGGTACCTTTATTCTCTCTTATCAGATACCAGGAGCAGTGCAGAACTAGCTTAGTGGCAGCTGCTCCTGTCTTATGATGTCTTATGTCCTTATATGGATTTCCTTTTCTTTCAGTCCATTTAGCTTAGAGTATAAACACTCATTTCTGAGTTACATGATCACATTACATATTTAATATCTATACCATCCTCTTCGTTAGGACTATACGCATTAAATGAGACTACTTAGAAATCTGTAGCACAACATTTAACTATATAACTCATAAAACACAATTATTGTTTACATTTGTCATTTGCAAAGTGACATTGTTTACATTTGGTCAGCTGCATAGCCTTCAGCGAGATTACAGAAGGCAAGAAAGCATATTACTCTTATCTTTGAGAGAACTTTAATGCCTTTAAACTATAATAAGCACAGTTTCAGTATTAATGCACTCTCAGTACATTAAGAGATCTTAAGACCTTGAAAAGGACAAGTGTTCTTCCTTTGAGATTCTGACATTTGGTAGCTGAGTCAGAAAGGTGATTTTTATCAACCCTGGAAGGTACTCTGTTCTGCCCCTTCAAGGACAAAGCCAGAGTAACTTTAGTTAGCTTTTGATAGAGCTGACCTTAAGAGCATTCTGTCAGCCTTTTGTAAGCTGACAGGCTTTTCATTACATATTACACAAACCTCTGCAGTGGCTCAGTTTGCATGATGTGTTTAAGCTCTATATGGAATTAATTCTGCACATGTTCACATGATTATGTCAGGGCCTGGCACACCTCCTAAAGGCTCCACCAGCTACGGTTCTACCTGCCAGGGAGAGTTAGGGATTGGAAGGGTCAGGGTCCAGGTGAGGAGACAGGAGACTCCACTCAGGACCTCCCAGAACACTTCGCCAGAGTGTGTGTGTGGCTGGCATTGTGGTGAGAGAGCCAGGATAGGGGGAGCCTTTCTCCCCACAAGCCCACTGCCCCAGCCATATCCTGATGAGCCAGGATTGGGCATTGTCTGCCACCATCCCAGGGTGCACAGTGGGCTGCCCCCACCGTGTATCCCTGGGTGGCTGTGGAGCCTGACCAGAGCCGCCATGACCCCACAAATCACTGGAAGCCAGGAGACAGGTGGGTGGGGCTGTGGGCTGTGGGCTGTGGGGGAATGACCAGGCTAGGGGGAAAGTGGGTCTGGTTGGGGGCTGGTGGGAGCACTTTCAGAAATCAGTAGGGGCTAAGATGGGCTCTCATGCATTGTTACAAGGCACCAGGTCCTGTGATTCCAGGATGCCTCTGGGAGGGAACGGGTAATCTCCCTAATAAAGGCCTCTGACAACACTGACCTGGCATCCTGTGTCCAGTGCTCTCATCAACCCTGGTCCAGACTGGCTTCTGCCAATGGCCATAGTAGTGAGTATGTGGCACAGCAACTGGGGTGAGGTGTGGCCAAAATGTCTAGCTTGGGAGGGATGGGGCAGGGTGATAAGCCACGAAGAAGACTGGGTGATTCTCAGTGGAGGTGTGCGCCCAGTCCCAGCACATTCCCCTGACAGCCATGGCAGCCACAAGCAGCCATGTGAGGGGCCGCTGTCTGCCCAACAGCAGTGTGATGCTTTGACATGTCCCCGAACCAGCCCAACCTCCTTCCTCCCCTTGGCCATCCACCTTTCAGCACAATCCAGGCCATATCTCCCAGGCCAATTAATGCAGGTGACCTGAGTTCTGTGGGAAGGCCGGCCTCACAGGAAGCCAAGGCCAGTATGACCAGTGAACACCAGTGAAGGGTGACCTGTATGCTGGCATTGCGTTCCTGGACACACAGTGGTGCTGTCTTTTACTTGGCGGGAATCCCCCCAGGGGAGGGGGGAGGGGGAAGAGCTTGGCTGTGTTGCATATGTCAACAGCAAATATTCAGGTTCTGCAGCCCGTAGTGCACTGTGCTTCCATCAAATCGAGAATGCATTTGGTTCTACACCTGTACTTGGAAACTAGCACCCTTCAGGCATGGCCATGGGCAAAGCCCTCTTGATTGGATGGGTATTCCCGTGGTTGTGCAGCACCCAGGGGCAGGCTGTGATGTTTGGGGGCATCTGGGTACAGTAATGCATCTTCCCAAAGACCCCATGCCCTATGTGTATTAATCTGCAAAATCACTGTGTATTAAATTATTCTGAAATGGAATCCTTCCAATTTGTGTAAGCAGATGTAGCATTTTCTTAAAATCAGCTATTTTTTAAATATTGTTTTGTATGATGACACAAAAGCTACAGAACTGTCTTCTTTTGTCTCTTTTTATTCATGTTCTTTTGGAAAATATATTATCAAAAGAGTTAAATATTGTCAAGTGTTTCATTGGGAAATGGCTAGATTTGTATTTGGAGATGTGTTTATACTCTTTTGAGGAACTCATCTATGAAAGTTCAAGGTAATTTGTGTGGCAGAGATTACACTATGGTTTCAAAAACATGGTTTTTATTTTACTTGCTTTAAAATACTATTGCACTGTAGGATGAACCTTAATCTTTGACAATGTTTTAAACTTGCAAGATGTTAAGAAAAATAATAGTAGAATGAATATGATTTTCTTTGAAATGTTATTTAACTGTTATAGAACAGAGAGAAGGGGCAGTTGGACCATTACATTACATTACATTACATTAATTCATTCAGGGTTTAGAACACAGTGCTGTCAATGTCCCTGATAGAGGGTCACGCCACCTCTTAAACCGATTCATCTCTCCCCCGCCCCCCAGGAATGTGCCCTAAGTTTTGTGATTGTTTGGGTAAATATGTTTTGCATTTATTTAATAAACAGAACCATTAGTAAATAGGAATGAGGCAATTTGGTCTGTTCCCAGATATATCAGTGTGGGGAATACCTATAGAAAAAGCAATGTTGCTTTTACACTGCTTCTAACTAACCAGACAGAACATTCATACTTGAATGAGCAATAACGACCATCTCAGTTTAAGTTTTTATGAAGATGTTCAATACAATTAAACCTATTACCTGCAAGATTTTTCTTTCCTTGCTCAGAAAGTGGGAATCTGATCATCCTATGGGTAGATACAGAAATGGAGTTCTGAGGAATGACAGTAAAAAGCTGACATCTAGGACAGAGCCATTTTAAGATCATCAATTGTTGTACAGTGATTAAACAATTTGTTACTTCCACTCTTCAATTGTCCATGACAGCATTAAAAAATGCAGCAACCATTACTTCTTAGGATGAAAAGAGAAAATTAAAAGTTTAGAAACAGTACAAAAATGTTGTCGAAGGGTTTCACCATCAGAGTTCATTGGTTCTTGTAGGTTATCCGGTTGTGTGACCGTGGTCGTGGCATTTTCTTTCCTGACGTTTCGCCAGCAGCTGTGGCAGGCATCTTCAGAGGAGTAACACTGAAGGACAGTGTCTCTCAGTGTCAAGTGTGTAGGAAGAGTAATATATAGTCAAAAGGGGGTTGGGTTTGAGCTGAGTCATTGTCCTGCAAAGCATCAAAGGTAATGTGCTAATTATTGTCCTGTAAGTATCAAGATAATGTGCTAATGAGGGTGTGGTATGTTAATGTGGAACATTGTATCCTGAAGTGATCTGTTAACATGTGGAATCCAAGACTAATCCACATGGCTATTGTGGACTATAGTCTTTGTTAGTTAGTTAGTTATCAGGACAGGAAGCCAAGCCTTATTCATTCTTAAACTGTCTTCTTCTCTGTTAAAGTTGTGCTGATGTTTATGAATTTCAATGGCTTCTCTGTGCAATCTGACAAATAGTTGGTAGAATTGTCCAGTATTTCAGTGTCTTGGAATAAGACCCTGTGTCCTGTTTGGGTCAGTCCATGTTCAGCCACTGCTGATTTCTCAGGTTGGCCAAGTCTGCAGTATCTTTCATGTTCTTTTATCTTTGTTTGTATGCTTTGTTGTGTGGTCCTGATGTAAACTTGTCCACAGCTGCAAGGTATATGATATACTCCTGCAGAGGTGAGGGGGTCTCTTTTGTCTGTTGCTGATCGTAGCATCTGTTGTATTTTCTTGGTGGGTTTAAACACTGTTTGTAGGTTATGTCTTTTCAAAAGTTTCTCCATCCTATCAGTGACTCCTTTAATAAATGGCAAGAATACCTTTCCTATGGGAGGCTGTTTTTCCTGAGTTTTCTGATTTTTGTTTGGTTTAATGGCCCTTATGATTTTATTTCTGTAATAGCCGATTGCTAGGAGTGCGTGATTTAGATGATTAATTTCTTCCTTGAGAAACTGTGGTTCACAGATCCGTCTTGCATGGTCCATTAATGTTTTGATTATTCCTCTTTTCTGTCGGGGATGGTGTTTGGAGTTTTTGTGTAAGTAGTGATTTGTGTGAGTACAAAAATGGATCAACTCCAGCCTTGGCCCTTGAGGGAAATTCTTCACAGAAGTAGCAAAGGTGGAAACAAATATTTGAGTTGTACTGGGCTATAAGAGGCACATAGAATCATAGAGTTGGAAGGGGCCATACAGGTCATCTTGTCCAAACCCCTGCTTAACACAGGATCATCCTAGAGCATCCCTGACAAGTCTTTGTCCAGCCTATAGAACATTTAAGAAAGAAGAGAGACTTTGGTCAGCTCCATTTCTACATGTGCCTTTGTGAGGGAGCAAAGAAGCCTTACTGTCATTAGACCTATTTTACTTGAGGCAGCCCTTGTTTTCAGGGACGTATTTCTGGTAAGTCATTTCCTCATGTTGATGTTAAAAAGCATAGGGGATAAGATGGAACTGTGTGGTATCCCACAGGCTGGAGGCCAAGGGGCTGAGAAAAAGTTCTCCAGCACCGGCTTTTGAAACCTACCCTCCAGATAGGACTGGAAGCATTGCAGAATGGTGCCTCCCAATCCCAGCCTGAAGAGGCAGTCCAAAATGATACCATGGTTGATGGTATCTAAAGCTGCTGAGCGGTCCAGGAGAATCAACAGTCACACTCCCCTCTGTCCATCTCTCCGAGCAGGTCATTCCCCAGGTCAACCAAGGCGTTTTCAGTCTTATAACCAGGCCTAATACCAGATCAGGAAGGATCTAAGAAATTTGCCTCATCCAAGAAAGCTTGAAGTTGTCCAACCACCATCCATTCAATCACCTTGCTCAAGAATGGATCATTTGAGACTAATCAATAGATATAGAGATATCCTTGGTCCAGTGTAGGCTTCTTTAGAAAAGGATGCACCACAGCCTGTTTCTAGGCTGGGACAAATACCCCCTATTTCAAGGAGGCATTAACTATCTCTCCGACCCAGTCAGCTTGCTCTCCCGGCAGATTTAGATAGGCCTTAAACCTCCTGGAACCTGTCCACATCCTCAGAGTGAATAGGCTGAAAAGTATCCCAAGCAACTGGACAGGTTGGTATCATGGCACCATCTAATAATGTAGAGTCCAAGTCGGAACTGATGTGTTAAATTTTGTCTGCAAATTTCTGAGCAGAATGGTCACAGTGGGCCACCAAGCAGATACATCTCTTCCTAAAGGCCAGATCCTTAAAGGCCTCTAACCACCCAAAACAGCTCCTCTGGCCTACACTGTGCAGAAGCAATGGTGGAAGAAAAGTATTGTGCTGTTACCACCACAGAGTACACTTTAAAATGGATTTTCACCTTTGCCATATCAGATTCTTCCCAGGTCTTCTTCCATTATCACTCTAGTCATCCCCCTTGTCTTTTCATCATTTGCAGCCTCTCAGTAAACCAAGGGGCTACCTAGACTAATACTTTAGAGAGGGTGCCTGAGAGCAATCATGTCAACCACCAGTGTCATTTCCTCATTCCAGAGGAATTAGACCATCTTGGAACCAAAATAGAAGGAACAGGTATTGCAAATATCAGTTTTACAAATCTTAAAGAATGTCCTTTGAAGGGCAGGCTATAGTAGAAATTCCAGAAGGTATCTGTGCTCATGAGGCCTACAGAAACTGTCACATGATGGACTCATTTTTAAAATAACAGAATCCTAATATCAAAAGATTTAAGGAGAAAAAGTGAATACCATACTGTGAGAAGTTCAATGACTCCCCCCTCCACAATACTTACAGACCTACAACAGTGTCCTTTCTAGAGCTGTTGAAAAAAAAATTAGGTAAAATTCAGATTCGGCAAAATTCGGCCCGTTCTTATTCGGGAAATGCCGAAGTCCGAACTTCCCCGCTTCAGGTCCGTGCAATTCGGCATGAGATCCAGAGTTCGGGGAAAAATTCGGCCGAATAAAGCCATTAAAAATACAATTGCACCTTTCCGCGGCTCCGGGGGGCATTTTTGGGGGTAGAGGCCCCAAACGTTCAGAATAGCTTGAGGGGACCCTTCTTGCAAGAACCCCCAAGTTTTGTAAAGATTGGGTCAGGGAGGGGTGAGATATGGGCCCCGAAAGGGGTCCCCCCTCCTTAATGTGCATCTCTGACAATGGGGGTTTGCAATTAGCAGAGCTTGCCGCCCACTCCCGAAGCTCCCAGCCCCGACAAACAGCTGAGCTGCGGGGAACAAGGGTGGGGCAGGAGCGAAGAAGTTTGCAAAGCATGCAAAGCAACACATTTGCAGCCATGCAAACCATGCAAAGCATGCAAAGCAACACATTTGCAGCCATGCAAACCATGCAAACCATGCAAAGCAACACATTTGCAACCATACAAACCATGCAAAGCAACATGTTTGCAACCATGAAAACCATGCAAAGCAACACGTTTGCAACCTTGCAAAACAACACCTGACACCTGGGAGTTTGCAAACCATGGAAAGGGACAGAGGCAGCTAGCTATGCATAAGGAGCAGGAGGGGGTGGAATTTCCCCTTTTCATCGGACTCAGGACCAGGCAAATGCATTCTTTAAGTCACAATTTGAAAACCAGTTTTGAGCAAGCATCAAAATAGACCTAACCGATCTTATGAATGAGGGAAAACCTGAGGACACACAACTGAAGCCCCCCCTCAAACCAGGGAGAGAGAGACTCAGGGGGCACATACATCCCCGCCCTGCAGAACAGGCGAAAGCCCCCTTTGGCTTCCCCCACCCACCCACAGAAACTGCTCCCCCCCCCCACACACACAGGAGAAAAATTATGGAGAAAAGCCCCAAAATGGGTCTTACTGTGGATGTCTTCTGTTCCATCTTCTTCGCACCTGCCCTGCCCTTGCTCCCCACAGCTCAGCTGTTTGTTGGGGCTGGGAGCTTTGGGCGTGGGCGGCAAGCTCTGCTAATTGCAAACCCCCATTGTCAGAGATGCAAATTAAGGGTGGGGAAGAAGACCCAGCTTTGCCACCGATTGGCCGCAGGAGAATGCTGCTTACTAACTGATGGTTATGCTGCTGCGCCAAACCCCGAATTTGCTGAATTTATTCGCCGAACACCCCGAACTCGCTGAATTTGGCTCCCCGTTTTCCCGCCTTTTTTGAGTTCGGTTCCATCTGAACTAAAAACCGCCGAATTAGGGGAAATTCGGCTGTTTTTCAGTTCTGGACGAACCGAATCGACAGCCCTAGTACTTTTTTCTCCAAGCCCTCACAGTGAGGCAGGAGAGGGTCGAATGGTGTCCTCTGTCCTCCTCCAGGCTAAGGAGTGGAAGCATGGTGCATCCTGCTCAGCCTGCCCTTGCCTGGCTTTATGTACAACTTCACAGTGCACTTAATCCCTTGTGACTACGTACCTCCTCAAGAGAAAGGGCCCTTCCCCATGAGAGACTAAGTATGATCAACCTCAAGCCTCTGTCCTGGGCCAGCATAAGCCTGCTCTTCCCTCAGCCCAAATTGCCAGCCAGCCAGCTAGGCAGCAGGCCCCAGGAGATCTCCAGTCCCAGCCTCCATGCTGCCAGTTAGCTGGGAGCTGGGACAGGAGGTTTTAAAGGAGCTCACAGTCATGGCAGCTGATCGATTGAGCCTCAGCGCCAGACACCCTCACTTAATTACACAGCTGCTGCCAGTTGGAAGTGAAGTCCCCATTCCCCAATACATACACAAGAGTGATCTGGGAAATGAACCTGAAAAGGGTTTGAGAAGTTTCTTATTGTCCAAGCATGTGTATCCAGATAAGAGATTTCAAATCTTCAGAAGTTAAAAAAAAACCTTCAGAAATAAAGCTGAAAATAAAAAGTTTTGTTCACCATTTTATCAAAATGGTGCACGCAAACTAACAAAAGGGACTGAACAGCATATGACCTAGGGTTGTCAGGTCCCTCTTTGCAACCAGGGAGAGGTTTTTGGGGCCAAGCTGGAGGAGGGCAGGGTTTGGGGAGGGGAGGGACTTAAATGCCATAGAATCCAATTGCCAAATCGGCCATTTTCGCCAAGTGAACTGATCTCTATTGCCTGGAGACCAGTTGTAATAGCAGGAGATCTCCAGCTAGTACCTGGAGGTTGGCAACCCTAATATGACCCAAAAAAATTGAATTAATGATACATAAGATTGCCAGTATCATGAAAGAGAAAATGACTGTTTTGAAAGGTGGACTCTATGGCATCATACCCCACTGAGGTCCCTCCCCTAAACTCTGCCCTCCCCAGGCTCCACCCCCCAAATCTCCAGGTATTTCCCAACCCAGAACTGGCAACCCTAACCAGCTGTCTACAAGTAAAACAGAAAAGACCTACACACAGCACTAAAAGCTGTTTGTAGCTGATGATGAATTAAACAACCGGGAATGAAAATGTACCCCTACCAGATGCTGATAAAATCTCAAAACAGAAGAAATTAACCCTTTGCCTAACAAGGTGCTACTGAATCATCAAAGAAGATGTAGATACTGAGACATCAAAATGTAGAGTGATGATAAAACCTATTAGATATCAAAAATGGTAATTTCTTTAAAAGTGGGGAATATAATGGTAATAAGAACCAGTGTTAGGCAACTGGGTGCATAGAGGGAAGCTGTTCTGGGAAATTCCAGTACAGAATTGAAACATAGGGTAGTAGCCATTTTGAGATCAGGACTTAATAGTTACACAATGGTAAGTAATGTTTATTTGTTTCACTCTCTATCTCCTGTGGTGTGACTGTACAATATATGTAACAACAAGAATTATACCTGTAATCCCTGTAGGCTAGTTGTTCCTATTACTTATGTTGCTCATAACTAAATGCTTCACTGCTCTACCTTTTTGAAATATATGGTTTAATAGGATTCATTGTTTAGTATTCTCAACATACTCTGTTCTGTTCAAAAGAAAGTTCTCCAGTTTTTATTCACAGACATAGCATTGCTAAAGTTAAAAAACAAAACCCCTAGTTATTTCTCCCCTCCCCATGTATGCTACACAATTAACTAAGTATTCTTAAGGATGGGGACCTTGGACAATAAAAATAATAAAAGCATCCACAACTAGGTCATACATTTTCATCAACATAAAATTCCACAACTGAGCAAATATTTGTGTATCTAGTTTATGTAAATCAATGGATAATTGGACCTTTCATTGTTACTATCTTATTTTTTAAAAAGCAATTAAGCTGTAAAAGGTGAAATTCAGCAGAAAGGGCAAACTCATGGTTTAATGCACATTTCACATCTCAATTAAGCCTTTTAAAGTAGGGCATAGGGCATGGTTTGACATTATGTGAAAGGGTGAATTCCACTTAGAACTATATTGTCCCTTTTAACTTGCTCTATATATCCACTGTACTTTGATAAAGACTATAAGTTTGCAGCCCAGCATTTAGCAGGTGTAATGTTTAGGTAGCTTACTTGTCCTGGATTCAGGGCTACATTGCCTTTATTGGTATAACATGATTCATCTTCCCTGATTTTGCAAAGTGTTGAAAGGCCACCTGTTATACTCTACATGATTTAGTACTGCTATATGTTACATTAATAAACAAGTAAATCCAGAGAAGCATGGAACTGGTGAACATACTCCTGGTGCGTTAAATATATACATGTTCATGAATGTGAGAAAATGTCTTTACATATCCTTATACCAGGTGCAATATTTTCAGCCACAGCTCCTTTAATTGAAGTTTCAGCATGTATTTTATTGTGCTGTTGCTGAAATTAATCTCTGTTCTGAATACAAATTCACAACCAGTGTAGAATTTCCTGCTGCTTAAATGGCCCCATTGTGTAAGCCAGCTTTTGCTTCAAGGTGCTTTTATTATTCATAGGGCAGCTCTACAAATAGGATTGTGTCTTTCAAAATTGCATGAGATGCACTCCCATTGCCTTGTACTTTGTAGGTATCCCATGATAGTGATTCTGAAACAACCTTTCAGGAACTTATTATAAGTTCTGCCTTTGTGAGTATTTAAACTCCTGAAATGCTTGAGTGATTGATGGAAGTCTATCTTATTTGTGCCCAGTACAGTGCATCACTTGGGTGATATATGCATTCACCCTCACACAATAGACAGTGCATCCTATACTGTGTTTGTGTGTGTGTGTGTTTTAAAGGAAGCTGCTTTATTTGTAACAAAGGAATGCAGGTTAATAAATTGTTTCTAGGAGATTTACCTTTGCAGTATAACTATTGTTTCCAAGTGTAATATTCTGATACTGATTTCTCTGTTTGTTTACTGTGTCTGGGGTCTTGCACATGCCATTTTATAAAGATTTTTGCCTGCTGTTTATGATAATCTTTTCAATAGCTTTCACTTTTCTTTACTGTGTTTATTGTATTTCATTCTTTGTTTTATGGAATAACATTTGTTATGGAATAACATTTATTTTAGGGAAGACCAAAGCTTAGAGACTTGTGTTACAGCTGAGGCAGCTGTGCTGGGAGTCAGAACAGGAGGCAAAGCTGCTGAAAAGTTGTTGCTGAATGAAGAAGGCCTATGTGCCTGGGGTTGATTGCTTGCCGTGCCCTCTGCTGTTAGCTGTTGAGAGGTGGGGCTGAGAGCCTTAAATTTACAAGGCTCATCCTCACCAGAGGCACGAGCCATTTAGCCTGGGGATCAGGCCTGGGGACCATATAAGTAGTTAAGAAGCTTTTAGATTGGTGATCTTGTGTCAAGCTCAGATGTCTACCTCTCAATCTATGTAAAGGACTCACTCAGACAGGTGTGGTCTGAAGTAAAACGCTTTATTCAAAGACAAGCAGGTTAAGACTGAAGACTTGACCGCTCACAGGCATAGCAAAGCAGGCAATACTTTCCTAGGAAAGTTTACTAGACAATAAGCACTTCTTCTGGGGTCCCGGGCCAGCGTTGCCCAGCAATGACGAAGATAAGGATTCCCATGGTTGAAGACTCAACACAGTCCAGGTGCTTGGCCAAGCTAAACCGAAAGCACAAACACTAGAGAGGCCCTGGGAAGCCAGACCAGGCCAAAAGCCCTGACATTCTGCCCCCCTTAAGGCCCTCCCCTCCCCACCAAAGGTCGAGGTTTGCTGGGGTAGACTTCATGGAATGACCGCTCCAAATGTGGGGCAGCAACATGATGTTCTGCAACCCACTCATCATGCCCAGGACCTAAATGTTTCCATCACACCAGGTAATACAGGGCTCTTTTACAAACTTGAGAGTCTAAAATCTTAGAAAGTTCAAAATGTTCTTTTCCTTGGACCAAAACAGGAGACTCTGGGGTAGGCTCTTGGTGCCATTCAGGAGCAGCAACATGTTTCTTCAGCAGGCTGACATGAAAAACAGGATGGATTCCCTTCAAGGACTTAGGGAGATCCAATTCCACAGTAACTTCGTTAATCAAACAAGAGACCTTAAAAGGCCCTACATACTTGTCACTGAGTTTTTTACAAGGGCGGGGGGAACGAAGGTTCTTGGTAGACAGATATACCTTGTCCCCCACTTTCATTTCCAATCCCAGGGATAGATGTTTGTCAGATTGTTTCTTATAGTTCTGTTTAGCCCGTTCCAGATTTTTTTGTAACCAGGGCCAGGTGCTCGCACAACCTCTGCCCATTCTGCAACCTCGGTACCGGTTCCCTCTCCCGAGAAGTTAACAGTACCCAACGGACCGAAGTCCCTGGCATACACCACGTGGAAAGGACTAAATCTGTTAGACATGTAAGAGGCGTTATTGTATGCGTACTCAGTGAAAGGGAGGAGGTCTACCCAATTATCCTGGTGATAATTCACATAACAGCTTAAATAACACTCTAGAACCGAGTTGATACATTCAGTTTGTCCATCCGTTTGGGGGTGATAAGCACTGGAAACCCCCTGTTCCACCCCCACCAGTATCAAGAACGCCTTCCAGAACTTGGCTATAAACTGGCTTCCGCGGTCTGTGATTATTTTGCGCGGGAAATAATGCAGCCTAAAAATATGAGAAACAAACAGGTGCACCAATTTTTGAGCCATGGGGAGGCCAGTACATGGGGTCAGATGGACTTGCTTAGAGAAAAGGTCAGTCACCACCCAAAGTACAGTTTTGCCATGGCTGAGCAGAAGGTCCGTAATGAAGTCTATGGCTATCACTTCCCAAGGAACTGAAGGGGTTTCCAGTGGCTTTAGCAATCCAAGAGGTTTTCCCCCCACTCGTTTGACTAAGGTACACTTAGGACAGCCACGAATGAAAATATCCAAATCTTGTCACATTCCAGGCCACCAAAATTGTCTGTGCAGGAGATGCAAGGATTTTACAAAACCAAAATGTCCAGCTACCTTTGAGCCATGGCAGCGATCCAGCACCATGCTTCACAGTGCTGCCGGAACATACAGTTTAGATCCATTGAGCCAACATCCATCCCGGGGAACCAATTTGTCTGGCAAGGAACCTGTGCCCTTTTCTGCCTGACACGCCTCAAGTAGTTCAGGTTTAAAAGAGTCAGGCAACCCCTCCAGTTGACTCCACCGTGTGAAAACGGGTGAGGACTACAAGTCCCAGAGTTCCCCTCTGTTCAGGAGTAAATAATGAGTCAGTGGGGCGATCCAGCTTACTCTGATACTGAGGAAGTCTGGAGAGTGCATCTGCCAACTGGTTCTTGCTGCCAAGGACATGCATCAAAACAAAACAAAATTTGGAAAAGAACTCAGCCCAGCGCATCTGTTTGGTGTTGAGCTTGTGATTTCCTTTTAAAGCTTCTAGATTTTTGTGATCAGTCCACACATCGAAGGGAGTGTCCAACCCCTCCAAACAGTGCCTCCAAACTGTCAGGGCATATTTAATTGTGGCAGTCTCCTTTTTCCAAATGGGCCAGTTGAGCTCTGACTGAGAAAACATTTTGGAGAAATATGTGCAGGGCTGAAGTTGTCCCCATTCCCCGATCTGAAGGAGGGAGGCACCCATAGCTACATCAGAAGCATCAAATTGCACTATGAAAGGTTGTTCGCAATCAGGATGCCTGAGAATGGGCTCAGAAGTAAAAAGTCTTTTTAAAGTTTCAACGCTTGTTGAAAAGCTAGCAACCAGTCTAGCCGAGCGGAGGGCAGGTTGGCAGCGCTGCCCTTCTCCTTAGTTTTCAAGAGGTCTGTGATAGGTAGAACTACCTGGGTGAAATCTTTGAGGAACCCTCTATAAAAATTTGCAAACCTGAGGAACTGTTGTAACTGTTTGCAGGTGGCCGGCGCCTCCCAATCAAGGACACCCTGCACTTTGGTGGGGTCCATAGCCAGGCCATTGTGGGAAATGATGTACCTCAGGAAACTTAGTTTGTCACGGTGAAACTCACACTTAGATAATTTGGCAAACAATTATTGTCCCGCAGTTGTCTCAACACCTCTTTCACCAGTTTTACATGTTCATCATGGGTTTTCATATAAATCAATATGTCATCCAAATAAACCACCACCCCTTTAAAAACCAAGTCATGTAACACTTCATTGATCATTTGCATGTAGACACTAGGTGCCCCAGAAAGACCAAACGGCATGACCAGATATTCATACATTCCGAAACAGCTGGAAAAGGCAGTTTTCCATTCGTCTCCGTCTCTAGTCTGTGTTCGGTAATAAACTTTGACCAGGTCCAACTTGGAGAAAACACGGCCCTCCTTGAGCTGGCTTAAAAGATCTGGAATCAAGGGAAGGGGTAGGCATTAGTCTTGGTGACAGCACTGAGCCTACGAATGCAATGCAAAGCCTCAGGTCTCCCGTCTTCTTCTGCACAAAAAAGGAGGGTGCCGAGCAAGGGGCAGTGGAGGGCCGAATGAACGCATGGGCTAGATTTTTATCCAAAAACTCCTGTAACAGCCTTTTCTTTAGGGCTCTGGGATACACCTTCCCTTTTGGCGAATTAGTTTCATCCACCAGTTCAATACCACAGTCCATTTTCCGGTGGGGGGGGTAAGACATCACAGTCCTTTCCATCAAACACATCAGCAAATTCCCTGTACTCATGGGGTAAGTTTGGCGAGGACAGATTCTGGGTTAGGGAAGCCATTGCCATGCACGACCGTATGGCCATC
This sequence comes from Euleptes europaea, assembly GCF_029931775.1. NCBI lineage: Eukaryota > Metazoa > Chordata > Lepidosauria > Squamata > Sphaerodactylidae > Euleptes > Euleptes europaea. The sequence goes on from NW_026612049.1 coordinate 3,269,547, forward strand.
TCCTTGCGGTGGCGGTCACATTGTGGCTGGGCAAAGATTACCCTTCTGGTTGTCCAGTCTATAGTGGGATTGTGACTCTGAAGCCACTACCACTGGGTATTGAATGCCTGGAACTATGGTAAGGTGGATTTGTTCCCAGTGGTGCCCAATTCCAAGGCAATGCGGCACATATGGCTGCGCACGGGACCTCCATTAATTTCACTTCCATCCATTTGGGTAAAGTGGACAGGTTGCGGTAGTTCCACTGACTAAACCCCCAAATGTTTAAAAGTGGCTTCGTCAATCAGGGTGCGGGCACAGCCTGAGTCTATCAGAGCCACCACAGAAAACTGGGGTTCCCCCCTGGGACTTTGTAAAGTCATGTTTAATAGCAGAGTATTGGCCGCTCTGCTTACCATCCCTGGAGCTCCCGAATGTAACTCTAGGTCTGCTGTGGAGCTCCCCTTACAGCAGACCTGGGTCGTTTTTTGGCAACTGCCAATCTTCTTCATCCCCGTTGGAGGCGGAAGTGCTGTCCTGGTCCAAGGCCATCTCTTGTGTAATCCGAGATTCCGGGGGGGGGGATCACTGGTCCCGATGCCTTGAGATTGAATGCGGAGGTGTTTTTCCTCGCACCAGGCGCCACGCTCTTCCTGCAGGCCTTGGTTGCTCCCTGGGTCGCTTCCCCTCTCGAGGGTCGTGCAGATGCAGACAGATTCTCCATACGGGAGGGACAGTCTGCTGCGAAGTGCCCCATCCTGCCGCAAGCCAGGCACACACCAGCTCGCAGCCGCCGAGCTCTTTCCAAAATCGATGGAGCCGTCCTCTTTGTAGGGCGGTAGGCTTTTTGGGGATCCCGCTTTTGCCGAGGAGCTGTCTCCTACACGCTCCGTTGTTCGGACAGAGTTAATAACTTGGCAGTTCTCAATTTCTACCCCCGACTGGATCCAACCCTCCAGATCCGGGGGGTCGCCTTGCATAAACGCCCAATGCAGGATCTCCAGATTGAGACCCTCGCAGAAATATTGCACACGGATAGCCTTGCTCCAGCCCACCACTTTACTGGCGAGCAACTGGAACTCGCTCGCATACTGTGCTACCGACCTGGACCCCTGCCGGAGTTGCAGGAGAGTCATCTTCGCCCATTCGCTCTGATGTGGATCCTCAAATTGCTGTCGGAGCATGTGCATAAAATCATTGAAGGTCAGCAGTGCCCGGGACCTTAGGTCATAAAGCTGGACCATCCAACTAACTGCCTGTCCTTCCAGCAGCGACCCCACATAGTGCACACGGCTCTCCTTGGAGGGGAACATACCTTCCTGCTCCCTCATGAAACCGTCCACTTGGATCAAAAAATAGGGCAGCTTGTCCCCAGAGCCATCGAAGGTCACACTCAGGTCCTGTCAGAACGCTGGTGGCGGCAGGGGCGGAGGCTGGGGAAATGGCACTGGCCACGGCGGCTGGGCCAGCAGCGGCGGTGGCTGCTGCAGCGGATGTTGAGGTGGCGCCGGCATTGCCGGGTCAGGAGGCCTCGGAGTACTGTCCAGAGGGTGCACCCATCACTACTCCTCTAACTCCTGCCACAATCCCTCAACCATAGCCCGCAAGCCCTCCACCTGCTCCACAAGGTCCTGGTTTTGTTGTTGGAGACGGGAGTAATCCTCATCCCCTGCACACCAACACTGCATTTGGCGCACCACAGTGACCCAGTACGGGGTTTCTCCCAGGCCTCTAGCACTCCCCATCTGGGGTTCGAGGTGAGAGTCCGACAAGGGGAGGTTTCCCCAGTCCCCTTCCAGCAGCACCGACCCCTCTCCATGCCGGTCAGGTGGTCACATGTGTAGGATTCCATGGTTTGAGAGAGTCACAGGGAACATTTGGATGGATGCCTGGCTGCTCCGGCAGCTGCTCCTCGAGCTCCTCTGCGGGACCGTCCCCACCTCATCAGGCTTCTCCCCTTCTGTGTTCGACTTAGCCGAGACTTCCTCCACCGGCTCCCGAGGTTCTTCTCGCCACTCATGGTTTTAGGAGAGATTGCCTGCTTAATGTCAAGTTCAGGTGTCTACCTCTCGATCTATGTAAAGAACTCAGACAGGTGTGGTCTGAAGTAAAACGCTTTGTTCAAAGGCAAGCAGGTTAAGACTAAAGACTTGACCGCTCACAGGCGTAGCAAAGCAGGCAATACTTTCCTAGGAAAGTTTACTAGACTATAAGCACTTCTTCTGGGGTCCCGGGCTGACGTTGCCCTGCAATGACGAAGATAAGGATTCCCATGGTTGAAGACTCAACACAGCCCAGGTGCTTGGCCAGGCTAAACCAAAAGCACAAACACTAGAGAGGCCCTGGGAAGCAAGACCAGGCCAAAGCTCTGACATGTTGTTACCCCTTTTGCCTGTGGTAAACATTGTATACATTGTATACATGGACATCACCAGATGGCCAGTATAGAAATCAAATAGATTACATAATTGGAAGCAGAAGATAGAAGCTCTATTCTCTCAGCCAAAACAAGACCAGGAGCCGACTGCAGTACAGATCATGAATTGTTAATATCGAAAATCAAGATAAAGCTGAAGAAAAATATCAGAGCATTCATAGCACCAAAATACAATCTAAGCAATATCCCTGAAGAGTTCAAAGACCATGTAAGGAACAGATTTGCATTACTAAGTTCAAGTGAATGTAAACCTGAAGAATTATGGGTGGAAACCAGAAATATTATCTAGGAAGAATGTGCAAAGACTATTCCTGTAGCCAAAAGAAATGAAAAACCTTGATGGATGTCTGAGAAAATTCTTAAAATTGCCAAAGATAGATGAGAAGCAAAAGTAGAAGGTGACAGAAACAGAATCAAAAGTCGAAGTGCAGTGTTCCAGTGACTCACACATAGAGACAAAAAGAACTATTATAATAACCAGTGTAAATAAATAGAAGAGAACAACAAAAAAGGAAGAACAAGAGATCCATTCCACAAGATCCAAGAAATCAAAGGGAAATTTAAAGCACGGTTAGGCATGCTGAAAGATCAGCATGGAAATACATTAACTGAACACGACAAAATAAAGAAAAGGTGGGAACAATACACTGAAGAACTATACAGAAGAGATGAAAGGATAAAAGATTCTTTCCGAGAAGAATCTTTTGAAGAAGAACCTACAGTTTTAGAAAGTGAAGTGAAAGCTGCACTGAGAGCAATCAGGAGAAAAAAATCACCAGGAGCAGATGGGATATCAATAGAGCTATTCCAAGCCACAGAAACGGAGTCCATCAAAATCTTGACAAGAATATGCCAACAGATATGGAAAACAAAGCAATGGCCCACAGACTGGAAACGATCTATTTACATTCCAATTCCCAAGAAAGGAGACATCAAAGATTGCAGCAACTATCGGACCATCACATTAATTTATCACGCAAATAAAGTGATGCTCAAAATCTTATAGCAAAGGCTGTTACTATATATGGAACTAGAAATGCCTGATGTTCAAGCTGAGTTCAGAAAAGGAAGAGGCACTAGAGATCATATTGCAAATATACATTGGTTACTGGAGCATACGAGAGAATTTCAGAAGAAAGTCAGCTTGTGTTTCATAGATTACAGCAAAGCTTTTGACTGTGTAGAGCATGAAAAGCTATGGCTGGTTTTAAAGGAAATGGGTGTGCCACTACATCTGATCGTTTTGATGCCCAACCTGTACTCTAGACAAGAGGCCACAGAACAGAATATGGAGAAACTGAATGGTTTCCAATTGGCAAAGTGTTAGGCAAGGATGTATTTTATCTCCCTGTCTCTTCAATTTAAATGCAGAACATATAATTAGGAAAGCTGGATTAGATTTAGATGAAGGTGGAGTGAAAATTGGAGGGAGGAACATTAATAATTTGAGATATGCCTATGACACTACATTATTGGCAGAAAATAGTGAAGATTTGAAATGACTACTGCTGAAAGTTAAAAGAGAATGTGCCAAAGCAGGACTACATCTGAACATCAAGAAAACAAAAGTAATGACTACAGGTGAATTGCACAACTTTAAGGTTGACAATGAGGAAATTGAAATTGTTCAAGGCTTTCTATTCCTTGGCTCCACCATCAACCAAAAGGGAGACTGCAGCCAAGAAATCAGAAGGAGATTGAGACTGGGAAGGGAAGCCATGAAGGAGCTAGAAAATATATTGAAGTGTAAGGATGTGTCACTGGCCACCAAGATTAGGTTAATTCATGCCATCGTATTCCCTATTACTATGTATGGGTTTGAAAGCTGGACATTGAAGAAAGCTGATAGGAAGAAAATAGATTCCTTTGAAACATGGTGTTGGAGGAGAGTGTTATGGATACCGTGGACTGCCAAGAAAACAAATCAGTGGGTTATAGATCAAATCAAGCCTGAACTGACCCTAGAAGCTAAAATGACTAAACTGAGGCTATCGTATTTTCGTCACATCATGAGACGACAAGGGTCACTAGAAAAGACAGTCATGCTAGGAACAGTTGAGGGCAGCAGGAAAAGAGGAAGACCAAACAAGAGATGGATGGACACAATAAAGGAAGCCACAGCCCTCAATTTGCAAGATCTGAACAAGGCTGTCAAAGATAGGACACTTTGGAGGACTTTCATTCATAGGGTCGCCATGAGTCAGAAGCAACTTGATGGCACTTAACACACACACACACACAAAGAATGAAATTAGATGAAGAAATTAATTCTAAGATTATTTTAGTTTCTACACCTGAGATTCACCTGCATGGGCTGCCAGACTACAGCCCTTTTACAGTGTGTGAGTAAAAACTGCAGGTGCAGAAACAATGTCTCAGGTGGTTATTTTTTCTGTATGTTAATGGTTCATGCTCGGCTTCACCAGACAGAATTGTGAACCAACACCTACTCTCCTGATGTGGCCCCTGGCATAAGTCAAAGCAGGACGAAGGCTCTTCTAAATTAAACTGGCAACACAGCTCTTCTCTGTATCTACTTGAATGTTGCTTTACCTCCCTTTTTGCAGGTTTTTTTTTTTCATTGAGTACCAAAGGGAACAAGAAAGGATGAGAGTAGAAAATAAAGTACTGAAGAAAGTGGTATCTAGAATTAAGATTCTTCCAAAGGCTAAAAGAACAAGGGACAAAAAAAAGGTTGGGAAATGTGCATAATCCTTGATGTAACTGAATTTTCAGGAGAGAAAACTTCATACAAGGCCTAAAATGGCAACAGCTGTGAGCTGTTCGTGGAAAGATATGACTATGATAGTTGGCCTTGTTAAATAGAATCCCACAATGCAGTTGGATTTCTGCCTGCAATTGGTAGGATGTGCACAATGAAGCTAAATTAGAAGTTCATATTTTTTAAAGAGCAAGAGTCCAGTAGCACCTTAAAGACTAGCAATATTTCTAGCAGGGTATGAGCTTTTGAGTCACAACTGACTTCTTTGCATACCCTTGTTAAACAGTGCCCTACAATGTTGGCATAGCCAAGCAGGGTAGACAAGTTCAATGCAAGGGGGAAAAAACCTAGTAGGAGTGGCAGCTGCAATGTTTCGCTCTTGAAATCTAAAACACTTGTGGCATTCCATTCGTAGCACATTTCCCAACTTTTTTTTGTTCCTTGTTCTTTTATCCTTTTTAGAGTCTTAATCCTAGATACCACTTCCTTCAGCACTTTATTTTCTACTCTCATCCTTTCTTGGTACCCTTTGGTACTCATCATTTTGCCCTGACCTGGATGGCCCAGGCTAGCCTGATCTCGTCAGATCTCAGAAGCTAAGCAGGGTCAGCCCTGGTTAGTACTTGGATGGGAGACCACTAAGGAATACCAGGGTTCTGTGCAGAGGAAGGCACTGGCAAACCACCTCTGTTATTCTCTTGCCATGAAAACCCCCAAAAGGGGTTGCCATAAGTTGGCTGCGACTTGACGGCAGTTTACACACACACACATTTTGCAAAAGGGGCACATTGAATCTCCCAATTTCTACTAAAAAGGCTTCTTCATTCTACATCCTCCTCCTTGATTCTCTGTAGGTAGACTCCAAGACACACAGCTCAGTCTGTACAGTTCAGTTCCAGTCTGGAATGGAAAGCAAGAAGCCAGGCAAGCAGGCAAGGCCCCCCCGGAAAGTAGCCCCCCCCTTCTTATAGAAAAGCAATAGTGAGTGTGTGTGTGTGTGTGTGTGTGTGTGTGTGTGTGTGTGTGTGTGTCCTACTGCCTACCAACTTGGAAGAAAGCTCTCCAAGAGATAAGGCGGTCTCCGCATGCCTATGCCAGGTGCCTTACTCCCTTTTCCTCTCCATTAACCCCTTCCACCCCAGTGCTGTCACAGAACAATCTATATGAAAGTGGAGAAGCATGTGGTTTGCCACTAGCTCCTTGTATTACAAAGGTCTTCCATGAGTTTTCCACTACAATATCTCAACAATTTGATATGGCAAAAAAAACTTAATAGCGAGCCTGCTGGGATTACAAACTCTCCTCATTGCAGATACTTTAAATAAAATTTATGAAAAAATATATCAACTTTCAATATAAGTATCAAACAGTATCTTAATGAAGAAACAGGAGAAAATACATAATATTATGAAAGAACACTCTGTACCAGACTTTTGCCGTATTTGCTGGATATCCACCACTTCAGAGGAAAAATGGTTAACTGGAACATTGAACGGCTCATAAAGGAACATTTATCATTCCTCCTAAATTTGCATCCCTCTTTTATTGATTTAAAACATTATGACCATTTATCCAGTAACATCCACTCTTGTAGATTAATGCTTTTATTCCATTCTGCAAAACGTCTATCTTTAATCAAACTGGGAATAGCTAATTAACCATGGTATCAACCCTCAGCGTCCCTTTAAAAATACTGTAATTACTCCATTGCCCTCCAATAAACTTCCATTGAAACCCTCTTCAAAAGTAGCAAATCCGCACAAAAATACTTACTACTTGTAAGTTCGAATCAGTAAAGACTCAGGCTTCAAAAGTCCTAGCAACTCCATTAATTGACTTAACAGAATCAACAGCCCCTCAGAAGTCCAGAAAATTACCTGAATTGCAAAAAAGGAGGGTAAATGAAAATTGCACACCAATATCTTTGAGTGTGGTGATTTGGACACCATAGATGGGAGTTTTGTCAACTCTTTTGAAGTTCTCCCGTTTGAGGAGCAAATAAATATCATAAAGAGATTTGAAAAACTAGAAGCCCACTTGATTAAAGTCCAAGAAAAGAAATTAATCATACCCCCAACAACAAAGGTAAAAGCCATAATAAGGCCCTAGGATCTATTATATTACAATCCAATACAAATATCCACTTGAACGTGTCATAGAAACATAGAATCATAGCATTGGAAGGGTCACCAGGGTCATCTAGTCCAACCCCCTGCACAATGCAGGAAATTTACAACTACCTCCCCTCCCACATCCCCAGTGACCACAACTTGCCCCCGCCATGCAGGATCCCACAATCAAAGCACTCCCGACAGATGGCCATCCAGCCTCTGCTTAAAGAACTCCAGAGACGGGGACTCCACCACCCTCTGAGGCAGTGCATCGAACAGCCCTCACCATCAGAAAGTTTTTCCTGATGTTTAGGTGGAATCATTTTTCTCTTAGTTTAAATCCACTACTCCGTGTCCTAGTCTCTGGAGCAACAGAGAACACGCTAGTTCCCTCATCAACATGACAGCCCTTCAAATATTTAAACATGGCTATCATGTCTCCCCTCAACCTTCTCTTCTCCAAACTAAACAAACCCAACTCCCTAAGTCTCTCCTCATAGGGCATGGATTCCAGATCTTTGACCATTCTGGTCGCCCTCCTCATGACATGCTCCAACTTGTCAACATCCTTCTTAAATTGTAGAGCTCAACACTGGACACAGTATTCCAAGTGAGGTCTGACCAATGCAGAATACAGTGGTAGTATTACTTCCCTTGATCTAGACACTATACTCCTATTGATGCAGCCCAGAGTTGCATTGGCCTTTTTAGCCACCATATCACACTGTTGACTCATGTTCAGTTTGTGGTCCACTAAGACTCCCAGATCTCTTTCACATGTACTGTTGTCAAGCCAACTCTCTCCCATCCTGTACTTGTGCGTTATGTTGTTTCTGCCTAGGTGAAGAACCTTACACTTCTCCCTATTGAAATCCATTTTATTACTTATGGCCCAGCTCTCCAGTCTATTGAGGTCATTCTGAACTCTGACCCTACCCTCCAGGGTATTAACTACCCCTCCTAACTTGGTGTCATCTGCAAATTTGATTAGCATGCTCTCTATCCCATCAACCAAGTCATTTATAAAAATATTAAATAGTACCGGTCCCAGGACAGACCACTGTGGCACCCCACTGGTCACGCATCTCCAGGATGAGGTTGTGCCGTCAATGAGCACCCTTTGGGCTCGGTTGGTCAACCATTTACCATTCCACCTAACAGTAGCAGTGTCCAGCCCACATTTTACTATATTTGTTTCAAGAAGATCATGGGGGACTTTATCAAAGGCTTTACTGAAATCAAGGTACACTACATCTACAGTATTCCCGTCATCTACCATATTTGTCACTCTTTCAAAAAAAGATATGAGATTAGTTTGGCATGACCTGTTTTTGAGAAACTCATGTTGACGGTCAGTGAGCACGGCATTTCTTTCTAAGTGCTTACAGACCGTCTGTTTAATTATCTGCTCTAGTATTTTACCTGGTATCTATGTCAGGCTGACTGGGTGATAATTGTTTGGGATTTCTCCCCCCCCCTTTTTTTTTAAAGATGGGGACCACATTTGCCCTCCTCCAGTCTGCTGGAACTTCTCCATGAATTCTCAAAGATTATTGCCTTTGGTTCTGAAATCACTTAAGCCAGTTCTTTTAACACCCTTGGATGCAGTTCGTCCGGCCCTGGAGACTTTAATTCATTGAAAGTAGCCAAGTATTCCCTACTATCTCAATGTCTATTCTATGCTGTAATTCCCCTACTGCATCCTCTGTTCTATTATTCCCAGGTTGAGCACTATTTATTCCCTTTTTGGGAGAAGACTGATACAAAAAAAGGGTTAAGTAATTCTGCCTTTTCTGCTTCCCCTGTTAATAACTCACCGTCCTCTCCACGCAATGACCCGATCTACATTGATCTTCCTTTTGTTATGGACATAACCAAAAAACCCTTTTTTGTTGTTTTTAAGTTCCCTGGCTAGCCGGAGCTCATTCTGTGCTTTAGCCTTCCTGACTTTCTCCCTACATGTGCCAGCTACTTGTTTGAATTCCTCTTTGTTGATTTCTCCCTTTCCCCCCTTCTTGTACATGCCCTTCTTAAATCCTATCTCAACCAAACGTTCTTTAGACATCCACCCTGGTTTCTTAAAACCTCTACCTTTTTTTTTCTCCTCGTGGGAATTGATTTAAATTGCGCTTTCAATATCTCCCTTTTTAGAATTTCCCATCCTTCATGTACTCACTTCTTATTCAATATTCTCACCCACGGGAACACACCCAGTAGTTCCCTAAATTTATTGAAATCAGCTTTCTTAAAGTCTAGAATACATGTTTGACTATTTCTTGCTTCTCCTTTCTGCTGTATAACAAACTCCAGGAGAACATGGTCACTCCAACCCAAAGATCCCACTCCTTCTACCCCATCAACCAAGTCATTGTTATTGGTTAAGATCAGTTCCAAAATGGCTGTTCCCCTTGTCACTTCTTCTACTTTTTGGGCTATGAAGTTGTCTGCAAGGGAAGTGAGGAATTTGTTGGACCTAGTTGTTTTGGCAGAGTTAGCATTCCAACAGATGTCAGGATAATTGAAATCTCCCATTACTACTACATCATTCTTTTTTGAATGTTTGGACATCTGTTCCAGGAAAGCATCATCTAACTCTTTAGTCTGGCTTGGGGGTCTATAATATGACATCACTATTTTTCTCCCCCTTAATTTTTACCCAGATGGTTTCAAGCTGGGTTCCAGTGTTTAAGTCCTGGATCGCCTCGCAGGTGTAATCATCCCTAATGTACAATGCTACTCCTCCCCCCTTCCGATTTGGTCTATTTCTCCGAAATAGGTTATACCCTTCAATTAATACATTCCAATCATGAGACTCGTCCCACCAGGTTTCTGTAATGCCTATCATATCATATTTGCTTTGTACTATCTCAGTACCTTTGGCGGTATTAAATGGAAGATATGGCAACTAACCTTATTCAGATAGGCTTTGTCCATGAGATATGAAAAGACTGGATTCATTATCCCATATGATGTTGGAATGCCTCTAATACAATTCTTATTGCTATCAATGGATTACTCCTATCTTAATCAAATTACCTAACACCGTAACGTAAGATAAAACAGTCCCTTTTTTTTCTGGCAGATAAAGACCCAAGAACAACATTGGTGGTAACCAAGTATCTATCCACCATATTTTCCTTAAAGAAATAAAGGCTCCCCTTTTACTGCTCAAGACCTTTGGGTCAAGGGAGCTTGAAGAAAGGAAAGGAAAGGAAACAGAGGGTGGCTGAGGTGAGGCAAGGGGCAGGGAAATGTGACAGTTTGCCAGAGGTCCTCTGCCACAAGCCCTCGGTCCTCTGCCACAAGCAAACCCACCAGGCAGAGGGGTGTCCCCATTGATGCCCGCATCATCATACTGGATCCTAGGGAGGTGGCAGCCAGGCAGAGGGAGATGCAGGTGCCAGGGAATCCCACAGAGTCTAACAGAGGTTGCCGAAGGAAACCTGGAGGTGATCCCACATCAAAGCACAGATGTTAGCCAGGTGGCCGATGCCGGTGGCGACACTGGTATACAGCAACTCCAGCCAGTGCTCACCCCGTGAGGAGGTTGCCTGCCATTCATGTCACTCTCCAGCCACTCCCTCTCAGTGGTGGCCCACATGGATGACATAGTTGAAGGGATGGGATAGGCAGGGTGGAGGCCTCATGACCATGGCCCAGGCACAAGACCAGGGTCTTCAGCCACTCCAAGAGGAGTGGCCCCTGGTCTACACTGCTCTGGCTGTGGGGACTTTACTGGGGGGCATGGGCTGAAGCCTGGGGGCAGGCTGGGTGACCCTTTTCCGACAATGTTGAGTAAGCAATGGCCAACTGAACCCTTCTGCCAGTCACCTTGAGAGAGGTGTGGTCACTAACCTCCACTTCATTGCTCCCAGCATCCACAGGTGCTGGATGACCGATGCCTGGAAGATCATGGTGACAGGTGCTACACCTGAAAGACAGGCTGAACATCAGACAGCCCCCTTCCATGCTCATCACTGGAGTCTGGGCCCCGTGATTATGACATCTTTGCAAGGGAACCATCACCAAGGTCTGCACCTGTGGATATAAGCAGAGCCATGAGGTCATGCCAGCGGAGTAGGGACATGCCCTAGAAGGGTTTTGTTCAAGGAGAGGTGCCACCGACTCACTTTGGAGAACCTCAATCCCACGACCATTGACCACGGCAGCAGGGATTAGAGGACGCATGATGCTGTCCGGTCTGGGCAAGCCAACCTCTAATGTCTCACTGAAGGTGGACCTGTTGGACATCAAACACCACACTCTCTTCTTCACCTGGCAGAAGGAGCCGTCCCACCACTTCATGCAGGATGTGCCCTTTCAAGTGGCGTGTCTCCAGGTTATGACCCTTCTGGTTAGGGCTATGCATTCAGTAAAACCCGAACCGGATAAAAGCTGAATAAATGCCAATTTGGCTTTTCCAGGTTAGGGTTTTACCGGAGTAAAAAAAAGGTGGGAAAAAGCCAAGCTGAATTTGGGCAATTCTCTGATAAGCAAAAAAAAATCGGCTTATCCAGGTTAGGCTTTTTCCCTCCTTTTCCTGCCTTTGCAAGGAAAAACTCTCTTTGTGGCATCCTACCTTGGCTTCAGAGACACCCAAACTGAGGGGGGATGGGGTGGGGGATAAAGTCCCAGTGGCCAATAGGTGGCCAGACCTGGGAGAAGAGCATTCTTTGGCCAATCACAGAAGCTGGATTCTCCCATTCAAACTTTTCTGTGTTTCCCAAAGGCTACAATACTCTCTGGTCTCTCTACTGCCCATTGCTCAGTGAGAGAGAGTTCCAGTGCAAAAACCTTGGCTTTTGCTCGTGCTACCTATTCTGAGCTGATCTGGTGGATTATAGCCTGCTGCTTCCATTGGATTATTTCCTGCCTGCTACCTGGAGGAGAAGAAGACATCCAACAGTTTGAGACCTTATCATTTTATTTTAATTGGGGCTTTTCTTCTAAACTTGATTCTTGTTGGGTTTCTGCCTGTGTGTGTGTGTGGGGGGGGGAGCCAGTTCACCTGCCTGGTTTGAATCTCAGTCTTCAGAATTTGGGGCTTCCTGTAAACTAGTTGGCTGGCTCCCAGAAAGGTGTGTAGGGTGTCCTGATAACTTCTGAGAGTGAGACTGAGTTCAGATAATAAACTCATAACTGGATTGATTTACTGTTTACTTTGCAAGTGGTTAACTTTGCTTCCTACTGAAGTGTTGCCTTGTTAGCTTGTTAGGTTTGACCCAGTTTTCATGGCTAGACGTGAGTTGAAGGAGGAAATGCATTGATTAGTTTTCCCCACAAATGTTATCCAATGGGCTTTTTTTGGCAAAGCTCCTGGGGGGGATTTTTGCAGGTAGAGTTGCCAAATTTTCAGGATAGCTTGAAGGGTTTCTCCTTGCAAGTGTGGTGAAGATTGGGTGAGGAGTTCCAGTTTTATGAGGTCTGGAAGGGGTCACCCCCCTTCCTTCATAGAAAACCAATGCAAAGTGTTTGCTTTGCTTTTCAATAGAGGAAGGGGGCGACCTCTTCCAGACCACATAACTTTGGAACCCCTCATCCAATCTTTACCAAACTTGGGGGTTCTTGCAAGGAGAGTCCTTTCAAGCTACCCTGAAAAGGTGGGTCCTCTACCTGCAAAAATCCCCCCAGGAGCCACGAAAAGCCACAAAAATGCCTCATAGGGTTTAAATGGCTGAATTTTTCGGGAAACCCAAATAAAGCTGAATTTCTATATTTACCAGTGTAGGAGATTTGGCTTTTTGGGTTTTCCTGAAAAAAAATGGCCAATAAACCCAAACCCAAATTTTACCGTTTTTTATTTTGCTCAGCCCTACTTCTGGTTCACACAAGTTCACACACACGTTCACAAGGTTGGAAGAGACCAAAAGGGCCATCCAGTCCAACCCCCTGCCATGCAGGATCCCACAATCAAAGCACTTCTGACAGATGGCCATCCAGCCTCTGCTTGAAGACCTCCAAAGACAGGGACTCCACCATCTTCCGAGGCAGCACATTCCACCGTCGAACAGCCCTCACCGTCAGAAAGTTCTTCTTAATGTTTAGGTTGCATCCTCCCAGAACTCTCACTGTGTGGTCTGACCCACTGATCCAGGATCACGGCGACAGCAGCATTATTTGCCACCAGGCTGAATACCAGGACCTTCTTGGCCTTGTTCCAGTTTTGGCTGTGGGAGATGGCTTAGGACAGTCAGCCAGGAGTCACCATTGCTTCCCCTCCCTGAAGAATTCAGAGCAGGACCTCATAACACAGCATTCCTTCTCCCCCCAAAATCAGGCAATTAACCACTGAAATAATAGGGGATGGGAGGGAGTGCTGAGTTTCCCCCTTGGCTGTTCTTTTCTTCATTTCAATTTAAAGATTTGTTGTTTTATTGCTAAAATAAATATGCCAGACAAAAAAATTAACAGGCTTGTGTCCTGGGTGTAATTCTCTGCTTTTTAAAAATGCTACTGGGCTCAGTTAAAAAAGACTCCCTGAGATCAGGAGTGAACACAGCTGGGCAGATCCTCCCCCCCAACACACACACACACACACACACACACACACACACACACACACACACCCTCTTAAAAGCATGATTACCAATGAAAAGATGCAATGAAAATGAACCTGGCAATGTTTGTCTGTTCTTATAACACCTGCATTGAGCTAACTAGGGAAAAAAATGTTTCGGGGGTGTCTGTTCTTTGGCAATAAATGACCACACAGTTAATTAGAAATGCAAGAATCCCACTGCAGGGCTGGCGGGCCTGGTGACGTATTTCAAAGAACGCACTACAGACAATTACAAAGTGTTGTCAGGTAGGAGGGACTCAGAAGCTCCATATTTTTTAGGGAATGAATAGTTGAGCGCAAGGCAGTCTTTGGGGCAAAAAGCCACCGTTAATACATTTTTGATAATTTGGGTCAGAAAAATGTGCATCTGCTGAGCGGCAAAACCAGGGCAATTTTCTCCTGCATAAATGGCCATAGCTGATTGGACTAGCTGCATAAATGGACTATTGTAACATATATCACCCAAATCCAATTGACTGCTAGTTTTTTAAAGGATCATCTCCTCCCTTATATCCCCATGCACCAACTATGGTAACCAGCCTGCTATCTACTGCTTGTTCCCCCACTGAAAGTAGCCTGCCTGGCATCAACCACAGCATTTTCCTTGTCCACTGTAGCTCCCATTTTGATGAACAGGCTCCCTAAGGAGATGAGAGGAGTGTCATTGTTAAAAATCTTCAGGAGATATCACAAGGCCATTTTATTTGCTATGCTCTGAATGCAGTACAAAGGTACAAATAGTATTTTTTGCACACAGCCAAAGGCCATTACAAACAAATTAATGCAGTATAAACTACTAACATCTTTTAGGAGGTGTGTGTGTGGGGGGGGTTATCTGGGGTTGTAATTTGTTGGTTTTAAATTTTGATGCTTGAGATTTGTAAGCCACCTTGACCATGAAGAAAGTAGAATTAACAAGTTTTTAATATTTAATAAATAATTAATACTTACTGATCTGACTGGTAGGATCTACCTACCCCTTGTTGTGGTAGGATACATGCCATTATTCAGACTGAACCTGCAATAATTACATAGATACAGCTGGTCAATGCAATTCAATGTAGCTGATCAGATTTATTTCATCTTTGAAACTGGAAGAGAAGAACAAAAACAACAGTGTTCTAAACATCACCAAATCCTAGAAATCCTAGACATAAAGCCTAGACATACATTATTAAGGTGTTCTATCTTGTATAAGATACTTTTTGAAATTATCAGTTTTAATACTATGTTTTTTAAAAAAGAACAATAAAATGATCTTGCAGGAGATGTTCATGCACTGCTAAAAAGGAATAAATTACCCTGTTTGCTGAAGAAGAAAATGAGATATAATTTAAACGGTTCTCTGTTTTTTGGATCCATTGTGGGTATACTTTTCTTCCCAGAAAGATAAGCTTTGTTTGCCTAGCATAGTGTATAATCTTCTAATCTTTCTTTCTCCAACTAGACAAACGTAATTATTGCAAATTATATGGTCCAAATGAACAGGAAAGAAACCTTCTTATGAAAAGTCTTTGTCCTCTCCTGTCAATATTGCCTGTAGGCACTGTGATCACTGAGAATATAAGAAAAGGAATTGCAGATTGATCCTTTGTAACTTACAAGTAACAATATAAGTCCTAAAGTCCACATTTACAGCCAGTCAATGCAGTTTTCATGACAATAGTGAATTCCAACAGCTTTACTCTAAATTCATATTGTGTTGCTGCAAGCTGATGGAAGTCTGACTTGATCCACAATTATTTTTTAAAATAACTGTTCCCAGTCATTTGTATAAATACAATTTCATGGTTATTAATAACCAGCTAAGTGCTAGTAAATATGATGGAGGTGACCAAGAGACAGTGGGTTTTTCTTCATATATAAAACATAGACTGGGATTCAGACTAGACATTTCTGCAGGCAAAATGTTTTCCACCCAGGGAGCCCAATTTTCCTGTCCCCCCTCCTACAGCAACCCTAAATGCCCCTCCCCCAATCCAGTTTCTGTGGATAGGGGAACCTCCGGAGTACCACAGAAATCCTTGCACCCATGAAAAAAAAAAATTGCCTGGATCAAACCCTTAGAAAAGGATTGCCACCATTTACCTTAAAGAAACAGTTAAGCTGCTGGATAAGCAGAAATTCAGTTGATACAATTTTCATCATTTTATCTCATTGATGACCAAAGTCTATTTCTAGAAGACCAAATTCTTTTGCAGGAATAAATAGTGGTGAGCTTAGTATTATTTTAGTTGGACTTGGAGATCATTACAGTTGTAAATTTCTAAAGCTAATTAACTTTTAAAAATATGTAAAAATGTTTTAAGTAAAATCAAAATATGCAAATATAAATTTTTTTTAAACTTTAAAAAATTAACACTACATTAAAATTTGCTGTATAGTCTATCTATCATACCTATAGATGTACACCTTTCACAGTCTCTCAGACATCAAGATGTACCCATTTTAACTTTATACATCTTGAAGACTGAGAGACTGTGAGAGACTGTGAACAGTGAACTGTTTCACCTATTTTAACTTTATACATCTTTATACATTTTACATCTTGTTGACTGAGAGACTGTGAAAGGTATACTTCTATAGGTATGATAGATAGACTATACAGCAGTCAAAAGCTCTGCTCACGACCTGAGTTCGATCCCGACGGAAGTCGGTTTCAGGTAGCCGGCTCAAGGTCGACTCAGCCTTCCATCCTTCCGAGGTCGGTCAAATGAGTACCCAGCTTGCTGGGGGTAAAGGGAAGATGACTGGGGAAGGCACTGGCAAACCACCCCGCAAACAAAGTCTGCCTAGACAACGTCAGGATGTGACGTCTCCCCATGGGTCAGGAATGACCCGGTGCTTGCACAGGGGACCTTTACCTTTACCTTTTAATTTTAATTTTTAATTTTTTTGCATATTTGCATAAAAACAATTTTACATAATTTTTAAAGTTAATTAATTTTGTATTTTCCATTGCAAGAGTTTTTATATATATACATATATACATATACATGTATATATACATATATATACATAACCAATCACACACACACACATAAGTACCTTAATAGAAGCTTTACAAATTTACAGTGTTAGGCTCCTACAGGTATAAATAAATATATATATAATCAATTTATTTATACCTGTAGGAGCCTAAGACTGTAAATTTGTAAAGCTTCTACTAAGGTACTTACTCTATTTTAAATACTTATTTTAAAGCTGGGAATTCAGAAGAACTAGCATATTTTTGCAATAGATGGTTATAACATTATTGCCCAATAGCAATTAACATTTTTTTTAAAAAGCCCTCAAAAAATCCTCTGGTGGCATGGTAGAGAAAATGGCAGTTGCAAGGAGAAATGTCATTGAAGTGGGTGAGACCTTTGAAAGTATGTACCTTCCCACCCAGGTGACTTAACATGTTTACAGACAATTCCTGACGGATGAAAGTCCTCAGGAGACCAGGAAGGAACTGCACCGGCATTGGGGCCCCCCAGCACCAGCGTCTGGGCTACTTACACTGCCGTAAGTGTCCCCAATGCAGGTGGGGAGGCCCAGACTCTGGTCTCCTGGTGCTGCTGCGGTGGCAGCACTCCGGCGCACCGGCTTGGCATTCCACTGGCATCCCATCGGAGTAGAGGCCAAGGCCAGCATTTGATCTCAAAGCAAAGCAAGGCAATTCCTGTGAATAGAGTTAACTTCAGGTTTCTTTCCTTCCAAAAATTTCTACTTGTCCCTCCCCCTTCAAACCCCCTCCACCTTGAAGCTATTTTGCTGATTTTTGGTAGATCTTGGGAACGGAGCTGGGTGTCCGCCCCACATCTCATACGTGACCTTTCTTGTCAGTTTCAGTAGCCGGAGTTCTTTAAAGTTTGCCGGTGCTAGACCCCTGCTTTGAGGTAGCTAGAAACAAATTGGTGAGGAGGAGGTTCATTCTCTGCTTTGGCTGCAAAATGGCATTCCATGGCCCCCCATTCCCCATCTGCCCACCCCCACTGGTGTTTTTTGTATTGTTTTGTTAGCAATCACTTGCAAACGGGAAAAAGGGTTTCATGCCTTTAAGAGGACATGTGGGGGCAGGGGGGAAGGAATCTGGCCAGCTGTGTTCATGTCCAATCTCAGGGAGTCTTTTTTAACTGAGCCCAGTACCATTTTAACCAACAAAATAGAAAATCACACCCAAGACACAAGCCTGTTAATTTTTTTGCCTGGCATATTTATTTTAGCAATAAAAAAATGAATCTTTAAATAGAAATGAAGATAAGAGCAGTCGATGGAAAGACACAGTGTCCCTCCCCCTCCCCAAATCAGGCAATTAACCACCAAGATACTGGAGGGTGGAGGGATTGAAAGGCACCCCTAGCCACTGCTGACACATGTTTATCCAACAGGAGGCCTAGATCCAGGAGCACCTCTGAGTTACAACCTGCTCCTTTATGGGGAGTGCAATCTCATCCAGAACAGGTGATAAACCATTTCCTGGGTCATACCTTCCCTCCACCAGTAGCACCTCCATTTTGTTGGGATTAAGTTTTAGCTTGTTAGCCCTCATCCATTCAAAACTGCCTGCCTGCATTTGTTCACAACTCAGCCATTGGGAGCTAGATAGAGCAAACATATTATTGTTTCAAATACTAACACTACATAAAGACTCTGGAAAGTTCTTTATTGCTAGCTATAATTTTACAGAATACTTTCAGGAGTTTCTAAATCACAAAGGCCAATTCACACATTAATAAATGATGTGTTATACATCAGCATTTGTTTCAGGTGATCTTTACCTCATAATATTGTCGAAGGCTTTCACAGTCAGAGTTCATTGGTTCTTGTAGGTTATCCGGGCTGTTTGACCGTGGTCTTGGTATTTTCTTTCCTGACATTTCGCCAGCAGCTGTGGCAGGCATCTTCAGAGGAGTAACACTGAGTTTAGATTATAGACCAGTTTTTAACTGTTTTAAAGAGAGTAATATTTTGTATAGAGTTTCAACCAAAATGTATTGTTTTATACTGCCGATTTGGGTAAGGTAATGTAACTGCAAAATTTTAATGTTTGGTCTAAGAACCATAATAATAAATCTTTATCTAGACTGGGAATATATTAAAGCTTTCTTAGTTTTGAAAATTCCCTGGAGTACTACTTTTTCATGAGACTCTGGGCATTCCTGGGCAAACCAACATTTTCATGGAGTCTGAAAAATTAACCCATGGGGTGCATGCATCATTTATAACGATATTGAACAACACAGGGCACAGGACAGATCCCTGAGGCACTCCACTAGTCACTCCTCTCCAAGTGGATGAGGAACCATTAACTAGCACCCTTTGGGTGCGATCTGTCAACCAATTACAGATCCACCTAATAGTAACAGGATCTAAATCACATGTTTTCCAATTTGTCAACAAGAATATTATTGGGAACCTTATCTAAAGCCTTACTGAAATCTAAATAAACAATGTCTACAGCACTCCCCTGATCCAGCAATGTAGTAACTTTCTCAAAAAGGAGATAACATTAGTCTGACATGACTTGTTCTTGAGAAACCCATGCTGCCTCTTAATAATCAGATGCAACCTTTCTAAATGCTCAAGGACTGACTGTTCGATGATATGTTCAAAAACTTTTCCAGGTATAGAAGTCAAGCTGATGGTTCGATAGTTACCTGGATCCTCATTTTTCCCCTTCTTGAAGATGGGGACAACATTTTCCTGCCTCCAGTCTTCTGGCAGCTCACCTGTTCTCCAAGAATTCTAAAACATAATGGACAGAAGGTCAGAAATTACCTCTGCAAGTAGGGCTGTTGAAAAAAAAATTCGGTATAGTTCGGCTTCGGCAAAATTCGGCTCATTTTTATTTGGGCCGTGCTGAGGTCCGAACTCCCCCTCTTCGGATCCCTGGAAATTCGGGGGGATCCGGAGTTCGGGGGAAAATTCGGCCCCCCGCGTGCCTTCAGGGGGATACCCTGAAGGCGCGCGGGGGCCCTTTAAACAAGCCCCTCTGCGCTGTCTGCGCAGGCAGCGCAGAGAGGTTTAAAGACCCCCTGTCCCCCTCCTGGGACTCCCGGGAATGCAGGTGGGGGGCTGTCAAGCGCCTCTGCGCTCTCTGAGCGCAGAGGGTTTCCAGACACCCCCCCAGCCCTGCCTGGACTCCCGGCAGGGCTGGCGGGGGGCTGGCAAGACCCTCTGCGCTGTCTGTGCAGGCAGCGCAGAGGGTTTCCAGACCCCCCCCAGCCCTGCCGGGACTCCTGGCAGGACTGGGGGGGCTTTAAATAGATCTGTCCCTCCCAGCCGGGAGGCACAGGTCTGTTTAAAGGGCACCCCGCCCCCCTTCAGGGGGCTCCCCTGGAGAGGCGTGGGGTGCTCTTTAAACAGATTTGTGCCACCCGGCCGGGAGGCACAGATCTGTTTAAAGGGCACCCTCCCCCCTTCAGGGGGCTCCCCTGGAGAGGCACGGGGTGCCCTTTAAAGAGATCTGTGCCTCCCGGCCGGGAGGCGCAGATCTGTTTAAAGGGCACTCCGCGCGTCTCCAGGGAAGCTCCCTGAAGGCGCGTGGGGTGGGGGAAAGGGCCTGAATCGGACGAATTTATTCGGGAACACCCTGAACTTTTCGGCTCCCCGGTTCCCCCCTTTTTGAGTTCGGTTCGTCCGAACCGAAAAACCGCCGAATTGAGAGAATTTCGGCTGTTTTTTCTGTTCGGACCAAACCAAATCAACAGCCCTATCTGCAAGTTCTTGGAGTACCCTTGGATGCAATTCGCCTGGCCCTGAGGACTTCATTTCATTTAAAAAAACTAGGTGTTTGTGCACTACCCCAATGCCAATCCTCGGCTGCAAATCCCTCCCCTCCTCATGTGTTCTGTTTATGCCATGTTGAGCACTGCTTCCCTCACAAGAAAAGACTGAGAAAAAGTACGAATTGAGGAGTTCTGCTCTCTCTTCATCTCCTGTTACAATTTCACTTTCTGGTCCTCAAAATGGGCTTATCATGTCCTTGTTCTTATTCTTACTCTGTACATAAAAAATGAACCCTTTTTTGTTGTGTTTAGCATCTTTCACTCGCCTAAGCTCATACTTTAGCTTTCCTAACACTCTCCCTACAAGCACTAGTTATTTGTTTATATTCCTCTTTGTTTATAAGGCCCTCCTTCCACTTCCTAAAGGAGTCTTTTTTTTATTTCTAAACTCTTTAAAAAGCTGTTTATGGAGCCGCCCTGTCCTCTTTAGGCTCCTCCTATTTTTCCTTCTCATAGGAATGGTTTGTGATTGCGCCTTCAGTATTTCATTTTTAAGAAACTGCTACGCTTCTTGAACTCCCTTCTCCTTCAGTATTTTTGACCATGGGATTCTACCCATCATAAGTTTAAGCTTGTTAAAGTTTGCTTTCCTAAAGTCCAACCAATATGTCTGACTACATACAGTCCCCCCCCCCACAAGATTGTAACTTCCAAGATTACATGGTCACTACTACCCAGGGTGCCTACTAGTTTAACCCCATCAACCAGTTCTTCCCTGTTGGGGAGATTCAAGTCTAAAATAGCAAATCCCCTTGTTTCCCTGTCCACCTTCTGGAATAGGAAGTTTTCAGCAAGACAAGTCAGGAATTTATTGGATCTTGCATTTTTAGTAGAGTTGAACTTCCAACAGATATCTGGATAATTAAAATCTCCAATGACCACCGTGTCCCGTTTCTTTGAGAACTCTGTAATCTGGTCTAGGAGCATCTCATCCAAGTACTCTGCCTGGTTTGGTGGTCGATAGCAGACCCCCACCATAATATCATGATTATTTCTTAACCCTTTTATTTTTATCCATAGACTCTCTAATGGACTTCCATTTTCAGATTCATGTATTTCTTCACAAGTATACACAACTTTGACATATAATGCTACTCCTCCCCCTTCCTTATCTCTCTATCCCTTTTAAACAAGTTGTACCCCTCAATCTGAATATTCCAATCATGAGTGACATCCCACCAAGTTATTAGGTCAAAATCCCCTTCCTGTATTAGGGCTTCGACTTCTTCCTGCTTGTTTCCCATACTCTGCGCATTAGTGTACAAACATCGAAATCCATTATTTATGTCCCCCGAGGTTTCCGTTTCTGTACTTACCTGTGAGTTTATGTTTCCTGGCATACATGCCACTCCCTGCAAATCTTTATTGTTCTCATCTCTATTTATTGTCAGCATACTAGGCATTAAGGTGTTGTCTCACTCCCCCATAGAATTTAGTTTAAAGCCCTCCTGATGAGGTTTGCGAGGCTCTCACCAAACACATTTTTCGTACCCTGGTGAGGTGCAAACCATCTCCAGACAGAAGAGCTTCTTCTCGAAAGGAAACAAAGAGAAGCACCGATAGAAGAGCTTCTTCTCGAAAAGGAATAAGGGGAAGCACTTAGAAACCCCTCTCCAATCACCCTCACCCACTCACTCTCACACCCTTCCCTCTCACACACTCCAACCTCAGCTGTATAGAATATATTAGGCAGCTGAGGAGAAACAAAAATTTGCATTGACCTCTTTAGAAACTCTGGGTCCTGCAGACTCTCAGCCCAGGTGCCTCAGGTTCTGCCTCTGGCAAGAAGAGCCTTCTTAATGTATGAAATTCCTGTCCCCTGTATCGCTTTCAGCATTTTTTGCTGCAGCAAGCACTATATTAAATTGTGACCATCTGTTTTATTAATTCAGGAGGCTGTATTTATGGTTTTAGATGTTTAATTGTTATGGATATTTGTGGTTTTAATGTTGTTACCTGCCCTGAGCCCGGCCTTGGCTGGAGAGGGCAGGTTAGAAGTGTTATTAAATAAATAAATAAATAAATAAATAAATAAATAAATATACTCAGAATTGGGCCAACAAAGGATAACATCTGGTTTAGAACCGTAATCTGAAAGGGGCCATAGTGAAAATTCTGCTTCTGTAGTTACAAAAATGCAGCTGCTATTGCTGGAACACACAAAAAAAACCTGTTCATACATCACTGCTAGCTTCCGAGTATCTAGTTGTCTCTTTTGTTAGTTGTCTCTTTTGTTAGTTATAGATATATCTGTAACTGTTGTTATGAGTGGGAACCCCCATATTATCATTTGTTTCAAAATCTGACAGCCTCAGAAGGTATTATTTTAAAAATAAAAATACTTTAAAGATTTTTTTAATCTTGTCACAATCCTGTTCTCCATCCTGTTTGGAGGTAGGTTTTGAATATGAACACATGCATGTACAAACATATTTTCTTTTTGAAAGAGGAAAGCGCAAACTTTAATTTAAAAGTGTGCTGTTTATTGAATTTACTAATATTTGATGGGTGCCATCTAGTGTACATATCTACAGAATTTAAGAAAACTGCAATTTGTCTCTTAACTCTGTGGTTCTGAATGACAAGCATTTCCAAAACCACTAAATACATACCTTTTCTTTTACTGAACATGCAGAAAATGTTCTCTTCTTCGCTAATTTTTTTTTTTTTTTAATCAGGATCTTTCATAATATTGTTACACACTAGCTTGGGAAGCTTACATTTTCTTTGAAATTTCAGTGATAACTCTATTGCTTTCCTGGGAGAGCAGTGTGAGAAAAATAGCTTTGTCATACACATCTGCTGGTGTACCTTAATAATCTCAGACACGCCACCATTCAAACTTCATAAGAAAGAAAAAGGATGGTACCAAAAGCACCTTGGAGATCCTGTGGGTAAAGCTGTAGAGCCTTGCATATATAGCTGATAAGACACTTTCTTCTTTCATCTATAGAGTTGCAAAGCAGAATTTTAAACAAGGCTATTCAGACAATCTAACTGCCTTAAAGTTGCTTTTGATATTGTGTGACTTAGTGACATATCTCTGTATATCTGGCAAATAATTTGGTTTCATTGCCCTCTGCCGAGGAATAAGCAAGCTGGCCTTGAATTCATTTCTTAGGTTGTTTAGCCCTAGCCAGCTACAGGTCACAGAAGTTGCAGTGATGGTGGGCTCCTGAAGAAGAATTGATTTTTGTACTCTGCTTTTCTCTCCCTTTAAGGAGTCTCAAAGTGACTTACAACTGCATTCCCTTCCCCTCCCCACAACAGACACCTCGTGATATATGTAGGGCTGAGAGAGTTCTGAGAGAACTGTGACTAACCCAAGATCACCCAGCAGGCTTCATGTGCAGGAGTGGGGAAACAAACCTGGTTCACCAGATTAGAATTCTTTATTTTTCCCTTTATTCCATTCTTTATGCTTGTGGACCAACAGGTCATAAGCAAAATAAATTTAGTACATTCCATAAGACATAATTAACCATACATACAAAAATATAATATCTAAACACTTCAGTTAAAAAGAGGTATCATTAAAAACCATAGATAAAAATTTTGCCACAGCGAGGGTTACATTTGGGTCAGTATCAGCCAATAACTTTGCAACTATATCTTGCTTTAGGGCAGGTCCCCACCTCTGAATATATATTCTGATCCATTTGTCTCTAGCGAGATCATGCTTTTTACAATCTACAAAAAAATGCCAAACTGTGTCCAAACTCCCTGATCCACAATCACAAAGTGGCTCAGAAAAGGGGACCCCTGAAAATCTGCCTGCTAACTCCCCCCAATGGCAGTGCATTTAATCTGGCCTTGGAGAAAAGCACTCTGTACTTGAGGACAGTTAAAAATTTACAATAAACAGGTAGAATCCTTGGAATGGGGAGGCCCAGATGGTACAAGGAACATACCCTGTGCACTCTGCAGCCAGTGCTCCATTTGTCAAGTTGAAACATTCTAGATCTGACTAATTTACATGCAGAGGGATATTCCATTTGCTTTAAAACCTCAAGGCACAAATTAAGTCTCTGCAATCTATCCTCAACTAATTTTTGCCCTCAACTCGGAAAGCCATCTTTAGCCAATAAATGCAAATAGTACCCTTCTGGGGAATAAAGAATTTTTAAAGTAAAGGTAAATGTTGCAATCCAAGCTTTGGCTTCCAAAGATGGTTCAGCAAATTCCAAACAAATTGCTGGATCAGAAATACATTTTGGCAAGTTGGACATGGAGCGTAAAAAAGAAATTAAGCAGGAATCATACTTTTCATTAACTTTGGCAATAGCCAAAGGTATGCCAAATAATAAAAACGGAGCCACCTTAGCCTTAAACGCCTGGATAGCAACTGATATATAATTGCCTCGTGGTTCAAAAAAATCTCAGGTGGGCTGCTGAGTGTACGAATGCTAGCTTCATGGCAGCAGTCATATGGCCTGTCTTGGACATGTTATAGGAAAAAAGGATGCCCAGGTAGCAAAATGTATTAACCTGCTCGATTAGGTGGTCATCCATATTCCATGAAAAATGACGAGATGGGAGACCTTTACAAAATAATACAACCTTAGTCTTTTGGTAATTTATTTCTAAGGACTCTTGGAAGCAATAAGATGCAAACTCATTTAGTAGAAGTCTTAAACCTACACGAGAGTGTGAAAGCAACATAACATCATCTGCATAGAACAAATTTGAAACAGGTATCTGGGGCAAGTGAAGAGGGTGAAAATGTTCACCGAGAGGTGGCTGTCAATGTCATTTATATATAAATGAAAAAGAAAGGGGGCCAGAAAGTAACCTTGATGCTCTGTTCACTTTAATCTCTTTGGTTAATTGACCACTATTTCCACATCTCACCTGTGCCGTGTTATTCTGATACAATTTATGGGTTAACCAAAGTGGTGATCAATAGAAGTTCTTGCCATTTTTCCACACAATTTTTCCCACAACCTAAAGCTCTTTTTAGAGCAATGAAGGCCACATAAAGTTTATCTCCAGGTGGTTTAGGATATTTTTCAGCCAGATGTGCAAGAACAGCAGGGAGTGGTCCCCCTTTTTTATAAATGGGAACAATTATTGAATTAAGCCAGTTACTGTCAAGCCCTTGTTAACAAGTGCCAAAAAGCCAGTAGCATCATGATTGTTAATAGCTACAATCAACCTTTTCCAACCTTCTCTCAAGAAACTTTTTTTTTTTAATACCGGATAAGGCTTTTAATGACAGCATTAAAAAATGCAGCAACCATTACTTCTTAGGATGAAAAGAGAAAATTAAAAGTTTAGAAACAGTACAAAAATGTTGTCGAAGGGTTTCACCGTCAGAGTTCATTGGTTCTTGTAGGTTATTCGGGCTGTGTGACCGTGGTCTTGGTATTTTCTTTCCTGACGTTTCGCCAGCAGCTGTGGCAGGCATCTTCAGAGGAGGCACACTGAAGGACAGTGTCTCTCAGTGTCAAGTGTGTAGGATGAGTGATATATAGTCAGAAGGGGGTTGGGTTTGAGCTGAGTCATTGTCCTGCAAAGTATTAAAGATTTTAAACACTGAGAGGAATCTAAAGATTTTAAACACAGGTTAGAGCCCGCAGCTCTTAACCACTTCCCATAAGCCATATATTCTTGTTTAATTTTCACAAGTACATTATCTAATTCCCCAATGATTATGCTAGTAAAGGTTTACGGTATGGTATGGTAAAAATTCCCCAAGGTATCTAATATTTCATTCTAAAGAAAAGCATTAATATTAAGCAGATCCAAGATCATTCTTACAATTTTAAATCCACATCAGAGATTTTAGATGGGAAAATAATTATAAGTCCTTACTAATTTTCATGGCTTAGAACTATGCCTAAAACAAGTGATCTTTAATTGGGACCATCATTTAATTAGATCTTTATTTTCACTGACGAGATGGGAGACCTTTACAAAATAATACAACCTTAGTCTTTTGGTAATTTATTTCTAAGGACTCTTGGAAGCAATAAGATGCAAACTCATTTAGTAGAAGTCTTAAACCTACACGAGAGTGTGAAAGCAACATAACATCATCTGCATAGAACAAATTTGAAACAGGTATCTGGGGCAAGTGAAGAGGGTGAAAATGTTCACCGAGAGGTGGCTGTCAATGTCATTTATATATAAATGAAAAAGAAAGGGGGCCAGAAAGTAACCTTGATGCTCTGTTCACTTTAATCTCTTTGGTTAATTGACCACTATTTCCACATCTCACCTGTGCCGTGTTATTCTGATACAATTTATGGGTTAACCAAAGTGGTGATCAATAGAAGTTCTTGCCATTTTTCCACACAATTTTTCCCACAACCTAAAGCTCTTTTTAGAGCAATGAAGGCCACATAAAGTTTATCTCCAGGTGGTTTAGGATATTTTTCAGCCAGATGTGCAAGAACAGCAGGGAGTGGTCCCCCTTTTTTATAAATGGGAACAATTATTGAATTAAGCCAGTTACTGTCAAGCCCTTGTTAACAAGTGCCAAAAAGCCAGTAGCATCATGATTGTTAATAGCTACAATCAACCTTTTCCAACCTTCTCTCAAGAAACTTTTTTTTTTTAATACCGGATAAGGCTTTTAATGACAGCATTAAAAAATGCAGCAACCATTACTTCTTAGGATGAAAAGAGAAAATTAAAAGTTTAGAAACAGTACAAAAATGTTGTCGAAGGGTTTCACCGTCAGAGTTCATTGGTTCTTGTAGGTTATTCGGGCTGTGTGACCGTGGTCTTGGTATTTTCTTTCCTGACGTTTCGCCAGCAGCTGTGGCAGGCATCTTCAGAGGAGGCACACTGAAGGACAGTGTCTCTCAGTGTCAAGTGTGTAGGATGAGTGATATATAGTCAGAAGGGGGTTGGGTTTGAGCTGAGTCATTGTCCTGCAAAGTATTAAAGATTTTAAACACTGAGAGGAATCTAAAGATTTTAAACACAGGTTAGAGCCCGCAGCTCTTAACCACTTCCCATAAGCCATATATTCTTGTTTAATTTTCACAAGTACATTATCTAATTCCCCAATGATTATGCTAGTAAAGGTTTACGGTATGGTATGGTAAAAATTCCCCAAGGTATCTAATATTTCATTCTAAAGAAAAGCATTAATATTAAGCAGATCCAAGATCATTCTTACAATTTTAAATCCACATCAGAGATTTTAGATGGGAAAATAATTATAAGTCCTTACTAATTTTCATGGCTTAGAACTATGCCTAAAACAAGTGATCTTTAATTGGGACCATCATTTAATTAGATCTTTATTTTCACTGTTGAGTAACAATTAAGAAATGCCACTGTGTATATGAAATGGAATTAAAGCTGTGTTGGTTATATGCCCAAATTGAATTATGCAATACTAGATTAATGAGCCATTTAAAATGCCTTGGAAAAATTGGTTTAGCAACTGAACTAAATTCTAAATCTCATAATATCACACCAAACAGGAAAGGATGCCTTTTATGTATAGCAATGCAGAGAGAGTTGCATGATCTCATGAAATACTTGTTTAAAAGAATATATTCAAAATGTATATTCTTCATGATTTTATTATATGTAATTATTTTAACTATATAATGTTAATTGATGCATTTGTATTTATATTCATTATAAAGTGTATAAATCACAAAGATCTCCAAAAGTCTGCTGCAGTAAAGAAACCAGAAATTCAAGTTATGCACATGAGAATCCTTTTTGGTGAGGAATGCTGCATCATAAAAATGGCCAATAATTTGTGATTTAAATAAATGCTGTAAGAACTACAGAAGCACACACGTCTGCTTGATTGCATGATTACAGCACATGTTGAGCCTGAGAAAGGGTCATATAGTGCCCCCAATGGTAGTTTTCTCTTGCAAAAAAGCCATGGAAGGGAACTCTGCTTTATATTGTTCAGGATGGGCTGTGTTGCAAGCTGATTCTGGTAGATTGGTTAGGGAGTGTGTTATATGCTGGAAGTTTATTGCCCAACGTGCTTGTTAATATCTGCCTCCCAAGCCCTGTCCTCTATGCCCCTGCCTGTAGAAGTGAAGTGGGTGGGAAACTAGAGACGGCATTTTCGGTGATAGGAACTCATCAGTGCAATGCCCTCTTGCCTTATTATTTTTTCACCGAGGCTTTTAATTAAGGGGTTTTATCTTTTTAGTTGTTCATGGTGTGCTTCTAGCCTGAGTGTTTTAGCACTTTTTGGGCTGTTCAGGTTTTTTGTTGTTGTTTTTTTGCACTTAGCTTCTTTTTATTAATTAGCTTTAATATTATAATTTGTTGTTATGATTTTATGTTTTTTTTATTTATAAGCTATTTCCAGCTTGTCTCTGGAGAGACAGCATTTCCATTTCTCAAATAAATATTGTAGCTTAGACACCCTGAGGCATCTGAGGGTGTGGGAAGCAGAGATTATTGCCAGTCACCTCAGTGTGTACCTGCTAATCATCAACAGTAGTTCAGAATAAAGACTGACTTAGTTCCCAAAGATGTATGTTGATGGGGGGGGGGGGCACTGATGTAAACTTTCAGCTGAAAAAAATCTGTGCATGTGTGTGTGTGTGTGTGTGTGTGTGTGTGTGTGTGTGGAATTACTGTGACTGCCCAAGTTAAAACAATGGTCTTTATCATGTTGGCATATTGATTGCAAAAGCAGTTCATAAATAATATTTTAGTCACTGAATTGCTGTTGAACTAGGACTGATATAAACCTAACTGAAGCATCTATGAAACTTTTTAACTCCTTGTCACATGAAAATCTGATTTTCTGTGGTATGGTGCTGGTAAAACTTTACAGCTTTCCAAAGTTTTAGCAGCAATGAATTCATACTTCTCACTATCATTTTGTTTTGACACCTTTTCCATCACATTTAGCATCTGTTGAATAATATGAAAATTGACTTTGAAAGGGAGGGGAAGATGTTGTCTGCAGAATTACATCTGGTGCTCTGGTGCTCTGATGCCTTGTCATCACCTGCCTACACTTAGTTAATAAGCATCTGTTTCTTTTTTTTCTTGTCTTGTACTTACAAAAGGTACAAAATAGCCATGTTTGAGTGCTTTATTCTTGTAGCAAGATGCCTCATCATCCTATTCTCAATTCCAATGTAAAATTAGGAAGAAAAAAATATTTGATTAAAATGTACAAATATAATAGAACATAAGTCTGACTAGTATTAGATAATGTTTTAAATCTATAAGATTCTGTCTTTGGTACCTCACAGGCTTTTTGTTACTTGGAAAGTAGTGCCATCAATTGAGGATCCTCAAATACCTGCTGGTTCAGCCCATGGTGCAGAGTGGTAAGCTGCAGTACTGCAGTCCAAACTCTGCTCACGTCCTGAGTTCGATCCCAATGGAAGTTGGTTTCAGGTAGCCAGCTCGAGGTTGACTCAGCCTTCCATCCTTCCGAGGTCGGTAAAATGAGGACCCAGCTTGCTGGGGGTAAAGGGAAGACTGGGGAAGGCACTGGCAAACCACCCGCAAACAAAGTCTGCCTAGAAAATGTTGGGATGTGACGTCACCCCATGGGTCAGGAATGACCTAGTGCTTGCACAGGGGACCTTTACCTTTACCTTTTTTCAGCTCACATTCTGTTCTCCAATCAGGCTGCCAATTGATTGACAGTCTGTTCAGTGGTTTCTATTTTTTCTTTGGTAATTGCCTCAATTTCCTTAAAAATTTCTTTCCAATATTTTTGTATAACTGGACAGTCCCATCACATGTGAATAAATGTACCAATTTACCCACATCCTCTCCAACAATGCCTATTTACTTCCTTATTTATAAGATGTAATTTTTGTGGGGTAAAGTACCATTTCTGCAATACTTTTATACCATGTTCCTGAATTATCATGGATTTCGATTTGAATGGGGGTCTTTTAAAAATTTCCTTCCACTCCTCCTCACTCAAATTCATTTTTAACTCCCCTTCCCATATTGTCTTTAATGATGATGCCGTTTTATATTCCTGGTCAATTAATATCTTGTATATTCTTGAAATCAATTTCCTTTCCTTTACATCAATCTTATCAACTAATTCCTCAAGGTCATTCAAAGGTTTTTCATTTGTTCTTGTATTTCCTTCTTATTCAAAAAAGAAGTTATATGATATTTCCATAGCCAATGACTTTGTTTAGGGAGGAAAGCCTCAATGCCCATTAATTCCCCCTCCTCTGCTATCGTTTTCTTAACATTCTTTAAAAACATCCTTTTATCAAGAATCTTTTCAAATTCCGTTCCATAGCCTCTTAACACCTCAAAATTTTGATAATAGACAAAAGGTATTAATGCAGAATAAGCCGGATATAAATTCTTTTTCCATTTGTTCCCACACATAATCGGGCTATATAACGTAGACCAAGGAGTTGTATTTAAATTCTTCCCTCTCTTATTTTGAAACATCGTTTGAAGGCCACCTGCTTTCTCTGTAATGCAGGTCCATTTTTAACTTATTTCTTTCTTTAGATAAAGAGACTAATGGAATAATATGTCTTAATTGATATGCTGTATAATATAATGTAATATTTGGTATACCCCAACCCCCCCTTACCAGTTGTGCTGTATCTCAAAAACTTGGCAGATCTTGGATTTTTAACCTGAAAAATATACTGATCTATTTGTTTTTGCCAATTCCTCAAATCTATATGACATGGCAGCACATAAAATAAATATGATATCTTTGGATGATAAATGTTTTGACCCATGTAATGCATGTGAAAATACTACTATTTTTCTTTTTCCATTCCTTCAAATCTTGATTTATTTGACTCCAGAGTACCTTATAATTGTAATTATATACCTTATTCAAATTTTTGGGATAGTAATCCCTAAATATTTAAAACTTTTCTGCACCAGTTGTATTTTTAAACTATGAGACGCCTCTAATTGGACTTTTGGAATAATATTTAGACACATCAGATTAGATTTGGCAAATTTTATTTTTACACCTGAGATAATGGCACTAAACAAGATGTAGTAATTCCAGGGGTAAGTTAGTCCAATAAATTTGTAGCTCCGGGATCTTCTAAAAGTTGGGGTGTTGCAATATTAATTAACTCCATGGTGGATTTTACACCCCAAAGAGAACTATCTGACCCAAATGGTAGATTCATTTTTGTGGAAGGGACTTTGGGAGGGGCACAATTAGTTACCTTGGTCTCAGTCTATTTCCCAAACAGAAACCAAATACAGTTTGCAAATACTTTTTTTAGGAAATTGAAGTTCTCACCCTCCTCAATTAAGATAATAGGAGGAGGTGTTAATATTAATTTACAATACATTTCAGAAGTTGATTAAAAAAAAGATATAAAATAGACGGACACTTTAGCCCAAAAGAAAGTTATTAAATTGAAACGAATATTGGAGACACAGGGCCTAATAGAAGTTTGGTCTGAATGGTTTCCCAAGGACAAAACACATACTTCTTACTCATCCAGATATGGCTCCTTCTCTAGATTAGATACAATAATGATTTCTAAGGAAGCAATACAATGGATTAATGATATTTCTATTGGGATGATAAAGATTACGGGCCATGCGCCTATTATAGCAAGTTTTAATACTATGAAGGGCGAATATAATAATGCATGATTTAATCCTATGCTGGTCATGGATAGTAACACAAAAAATAAATTGAAAATAGCACTATAGAATTATTTTCTGGGAAATAGCGATAACCAAATTACAAGCACACTGAGATTGGAAGCAATGAAGGCAGTTCTGAGAGGGGAATGTATACAAAGTTGGTCATTATTAACAAAACACAAAAACAGACAAATCAAGGATATGCACATCCAGAAACCGGTATTAAAGAACTTATGAACAATATCCAAGTATACGGAGAACTGGCGGGTTATAAACTTAATAAAACCAAAACAAAAATATTTCTGGAACATACTACTAAAGTAGAAGAATCAAATATAACTGCTCTTTCAGGATGCACAATATCAACTAAACCAATAAAATATCTCGGAATATTCTTCCCAAAAGAGAATCAAGAGTTGTTTGCGTCTAATTATCAAACGGTGTGGAATAAGATTGAACGTGACTTACAAATTTGGACTAAATTAAAAATTTCTTGGCTGGGTAAAATAGCTATAGTTAAAATGAATGTTCTCCCAAGATTAAACTTTTTGTTCCAAATGATTCCTATTAAAATCTCGGATAAGATATTAACATCCTGGCAACGAAAACTCAATCAATTTGTATGGGGGAAAAAACATCCACGAATAAAATTTAGACTAATGACGGTTGAAAAGAAAAGAGTGGGAATGTCGCTTCCAAATTTAACAATATAGCACAGAGCGGCAACCTTGGTATGGCTTAATGATTGGATCATGCAGACCAATGAAAGAAGCGTTAAATTGGAACTGGCTAGCCTACAATGTGGAGCTCACTATCTGCTATGGGGGAAGAACTGGAAGAAAAGCCTAGAAGAAATTGGGGGTCACCCAGTTATAGAAAACATGGTGACAGTGTGGCAAAAACTTAAACCAAGACTAAGTTCCAATGGATCCTTATTGATGGCACCCTTTAATGTCTTCGGTTCAGTAACGGACAGGAAAGCCATGGGACAATACAATATCAGGACTTGGTGAAAATAGACGGTACATTGAAAACACTAGTTGAGATACAATATAGTCATCCGCAGATGCCATGGCTAACTTATCATCAGTTAGTTTCAAGATTCAAGGAAGACTGTTTAATTCGGGGACTACTGAAAATGAAAACAGAATTTGAGCAGATTATATGCAAACCAACTCAACATTTACTAGGTAAAATTTATAAACTACTGGTGATATATGATACAGAAGACGAACAAGTGATGTCGTGCCAAATTAAATGGATGGAGAATTTGAAGGAGACCATAACGATTGACCAATGGGAACAGCTATTTCGTAAGAATCTCAAATTCACGCTCTGTCAAGGGATCCAGGAAAATTGGTTGAAAATGTTACATAGGTGGTACCTTACGCCAAGTGATATTCAAAATATGAACAACCTGACATCTGGCCTATGTTGGAAATGTCGTAAAATTAGGGGCACTTTCTATCACTGCTGGTGGACATGCGATTTAGTTCAGAAATTTTGGAAGGAGATACATACGAACTTAGAAGGAATTATTGGTCAAAGTATATCATATGACCCTAAATTATTTCTATTAAATAAAACTCCTGACAATATTGACAAAGACCAACAGAATATGCTGAAATATTTAATCACAGCGGCAAGAGTAGTATTAGCATCTCTATGGAAAACAAATAGAATCCCCACCATAGAGATCTGGATGGATAAATCCTGTGAATATATAACAATGGCACAACTGACTGAAACTCTACAAATGAATAATCAAAAACAAAATAGAGATAAATGGACACCTTTCTATGATTATATTGCAACTAAAAAATAACAATTAGACTCCAAGAGCCACAGTAGATTCAAGGTGGGGCTTAAATCCACCCTACTAGAAAATAACGGTATTAATAAAAGATGCAAGGGGGTAGTACAAGGCACTACACCGCTAAATATTATTTTAATAATTTATTGCTGTTTTTGTTTTTGTTTTTTTCCTTTCTCTTCCCCAGCCCTTTTTCCTTTTGTACCCCTATTTATTGTTGAAAATCAATAAAAAGTATTATATTAAAAAAGGATATGGAAAGAGAAATTAGTAAATGTATAGAGAAGTTTAAAAACTTTGGGGATCAGGCAGATAAGTTGATCCTAGAGAAGAAGATGGAAGAATTGAATATATTGGAAATAAATAAAATGACATTAAATTTATGGTACATGAAGCAAAGAAATTATGAATGGGATGGTAAAGCAACAAAATTATTGGCTAATAAAATTAAAGGAGCTCAAAAGAAGAAATGGATCTTGGTGTTAAGAATTTCAGATGGTAAATTAATAAATAAACCAAAAGAAATCCTCAATTCCTTTTTGGAATTTTATGATAAATTATATGCTGACAAAGAGATAAGAGGAAGTTAACCAATTTTGTCAATCAATAAATATCCCTCAACTAAAACCTGAAAGTCAGGAAATGTTAGATAGAGAGATATCATTAGAAGAGGTGGGAAGAGCAATTAATTCTTTGAAAGATAGAGCTGCTCCGGGGAGTGACGGTTTCACAACCATATTTTATAAGCATTTTAAGGAAATATTGGCTCCTTATTTAGTGAAACTGAAGCGGGTCGTGCTGTTCAGATGATAGGCTCTTAGAATGTATCACTTACTGAGAAGTGAAGTTATCTTATTCAGCCAATCATCGAGTAAGCAGGACTCAATTAATTTACTTTTAAAAAGCAAGTCTTTTTATTGACATACTTCTAGTAAAATATGTATAAATGCAGATTATCAAGTCTTTAACACTTCTATAAAAACTCTTGCCAAAGTACAATGTATGTATGTACAATGTATGAAATAAAAGCAAACAAGTCTTACATACTATTCAGTTTCAAAATCCAACTTCTAAAATATAACAGTCAAATTATTCTAATTCAGTTCAAAGTATCTAATTTACAAAGTCTAGAGTAATGTATTTAAGCCATACATACCATTCAGCCTTTTCTTGAGAGCCTTTTGGAAGGTTCTGATTCTCTGGGCTTACTGTGGCTGTATTTATACTGTTTTAGACTCATTAAGAGTGAAGGGATATCTTTATCCCCACTTTCAGACAATATCTTTATCCATCTGGAGGGATATCTTTATTCCCACTTTCAGATAACATGAGCAGTGCAGTAATGTCTTAGTTGCAGCTGTTTAGTTACGCATGACCATATACGGGCTTCCTTTCCTTTCAGTCTATAAACAATCATTTCTGAGTTTCATTATCACATTATATACTCAATTTTCATATCATTTTCATCAATATTACAATACACATTAAATGAGACCATTTAGAAGTCTATAACACAATATATAACTATATAAAGCATAAAACATAATTATTGCTGACACTGCAACTTGTAACCAGCTGGTTAGTAGAAAATATAGCCTTTAGCAAGATTTACAAAAAGTAAAGATTTTTCTGCTCTTGAGATATGAGGCTATAAGATAGCAGGATTTTTCTGCTCTTGAAATATGAGCAGCTGACAGCTGGCAGATGAGTCAGGAAGGGAAATTCCAGATTCATCTTTCTTAGTAGATGGTAAAGGGTAACTCTGTTCTTCTTTCTTTAAGGATAAGACCAGGGTAAAATAATTATTTTCCTGAAAGGATTCAGTCAGCTTATTTTAAAGACATTTGCATTACACAGGAATTTCATTACACAAACCTCTTCAGTTTTGTGGTTCAATTTGTATGCTGTGTTCAAGCTCTACATGGAATTAATTCTGCACATTTACACAAAATACCATAATTATGTCAGAGACCGTGACAAAATTATTTAATGAAATAATGGAAGGGACTCCTTTACCACCTTCCTGGTTAGAGTCTAAATTGGTACTAATCCCTAAACCGAATAAAGATCCTACCTCCAGGGAATCATACCATCCAATAACATTAATGAATACGGATTATAAAATATTTACTAAAATTCTAGCAAGCAGGCTAAAATCATGCATTGCTTCGGTAATTACACAAGATCAATATGGCTTCGTAGCAAAGCGACATATTGCTGATGCAGTCAGGAGAGTGATGAGACTATTATACTATGCTAAAAAAGAGGGAGCAGAACTGGCCTTATTATCGCTAGATATATACAAAGCATTTGATTCAATAAACTGGAGATATTTAAAAAAGGTTACACAACAGTATGGGTTTGGCCAAAGATTTAATAATGCAATAGAAGCAATTTATACAAAATCCTGGGCAAGCATAACAATTAATAATAATGTCTCCGGGAAAGTAATAATAAATTGTGGCACCAAACAAGGTTGCCCCCTCTCACCATTACTTTTTATTATGGCTATAGAACCATTAGCTATTAAGCTCACAGAGAACCAGGAAATTGAAGGCGTGAAATGTGGTGGAGTGGAAAATCTGGTAACTATGTATGCCGATGATATGTTATTATCAATAACTGATTTCAAATTGGCAATTGACCCCGTAAAAAAGGAGTTTAGAACCTTTTCACAGACTTGTGGTGCAAAATATCACTGGCATTGATTGTATGTACATTACACTGAGGTCTAAGGTTAGGTTAGGCATACTGCTTACATACCAACCATCTAGTTCCTCTGTAGCTGCCTTGTCAGAGTTGGCAGAGGTGCTCTCAGGGCTCCCTGGAGACACCTAGACTGGTTGTTCTGGTGGACTTCAATATTCATGCCAAGAATACCTTGCTGGAAGCATCCCAGAATTTTACAGCTTCTTAGGCTGCCATCAGCTTCTCTGAAATTGTGATGGGTCCAACACATAAAAAGTTTACACCTTGGATTAAATCTTTTTGCACTAAGCCTTTGAGGGAAGGTCTTGTTTCAGGGTTGGAGATTCAGCCTGGACCATGTTCTGACCACTACCTACTTAAAACAAGGGTGAATGTATCTCCAACACCCCACAGGAAAGGGCCCCCAGTTAAAATGGTCCACCCATAGAGCTCATGGATCCTACAGGATTCCAGGATGCTCTGGGGAATTTAAGGATTCCAAACACATGCTTTGTTGAGGATGCTGTGGAAGCTTGGAATGTAAAGCCCCTAGAAGCTATTGACAAGGTTGCCCCAATTGACCTCTCCTTGGAGTGGAACCCACCACTGTGGTTCATCATCAAGCTGGATGACCTAAAGAGGGCTAGAAGACATCTAGAACAACATTGGTGGAAAACTCTGTCAAGAAATTGTAAAGACTCTTTACAATTTCTTGTAGAATTATTTCTGGTTCAGACTTGAGCCTTGACTAGGCCTGAATTATAGTGAAACTGCAAACTGGTATGCAAGAAGTGTGGGAAACGTTAAACAGTATTTTCCCCTCCCAAGAGAAGCACAGCTGGAAGCAATTTTAGTGCTCCCTTCAGGCCTCAAGGCCGCAGTGCGAGAAAACAATCCAGCATGGGTTGCCTCATTAAAATAACCTGCCTTGGAAGGAACGGTGATGGGCAAATGGCCATCGCCCCTCATTATTCACTTTGTAAGGGCGGAGGTAATCTTCTACTTTGTAAGTGACGGCACCTGGCAATTGATCCGTGGCGTGCAGGGATTGGAGTAAGGGCCCACCCATCCCTAACTCGCAGGGAAATAAGACTACCCGAATGGGTCGGCCAGGGTGTGGTCCTTTTGGGC
This sequence comes from Euleptes europaea, assembly GCF_029931775.1. Taxonomy (NCBI): domain Eukaryota; kingdom Metazoa; phylum Chordata; class Lepidosauria; order Squamata; family Sphaerodactylidae; genus Euleptes; species Euleptes europaea. The sequence goes on from NW_026612049.1 coordinate 3,307,325, forward strand.
TTGCTTGTTCAAAGGCTGTCACCATGCTGCCTCAATCTTTCTAAGAAGAGATGTACTCTTTTGCCTCATTGGATGCAATCCTGAATCCAGAATCGGGTGGACCCATGGATTAGAAACCAGGAACAGGTAAATTTATTTTGCATATCAAGAAGACCTTGCTTCAACTTTGAACCTTTGTTATAAGTTAGAACCTTTGTTAAGCTTTGTTATTTTAAATGCTCCATTTTTCGTATCTTGTTTGGAACTAAGTGCAAGTTTGGAATAAAGTTCCCTAAAGTATAAGTGTGGTTGGCTCCTTGAACTCTGCTAAGCTCTAAACTGATTCTAGTTGGCCTGACCAGGCTGCAGACTACCAAAACCATATTCTTATTGACACCCAGTGTGCAGTGGTCCTGCCCTGCAGGGCTGGTGTGTGGTTGCCGAGGCGACAGGGAAAAGGGTGGACCTTCTGGGCTTGAGGCTGAAAAAGCTGACACTGGATCTACAGTAGGCATAGGCATCTCGTCGGAGGAGTAGCTGAAATATTAAATGATTGATGTGGGCCACATCTGGCTGGTATGGATGACCAGCCACCAACATTTTAATCTCCACAACCGTATACTCCTCAAAGTGTCAGTGTAAACAGGAGACTGCTGCATAGCATACCATGGGCAGTTTGGCTGGCAATAAGTTAGTCCAGATCATGAAGATAGAACTCCAGCTATCTATGAAGGCATTTAGGATCCAGCCATTGAGGTGCACTGGAACCACCAGGGATGGTGGTTGCATTTTTCCCATGGCCACCTGCTAGGCCTCTTCCCACCCCAGGTTGCATTCCATCATAGGGTAGTCATGATGCAGGTGACCCCACTGTACACAGTGCCAGGACTTTCACCCTTGGGCAGTCTGTCCTTTGGATTTGGGGCCCCGGCTTTGGTCTGGGCAGTTCCATAGTCTGATTGGTGCCTGGGAGCATTCATCTGGGCCTAGGAGCCCCTCCCAGCGAGAACTGCGGGGCCAGGCAGATCTTCCCACTCCTTCTTCCATCTGTGGGTCTTGAGAGATGGGGTCTCGTGGGGGAACAGGCTCACTTCGCACCTTCTGAGTCTCAAATGTAGCTATGTTTTCCAAATTGATGGCTTCTGTGAGATCAGCCGGCTTATTGCACATGATCCATTCCCATGCCTTGGGGGGAACCACTGCTATCAACTGCTCCAGGACTATTTGGTCAACCATTTACTTGGACTCCACTGACTTGGGAGTCAACCACCTATGGGTGACATATCTGAGGGCAGTTACAAAGGCCTGTCTCTCCCATTCCTCCCAAGGTCAGTGGTGTTCCAGAGCTGGAGACTCTGGTGGCCGCATCTCTGACGTCTGCCCCAGGGACCAAGGTAGCAGGGCTGGGTTGTGTGTCCCTGGATCTAATGAGGCCTTGTCATTCTGGGTGAGCCCAGGTGGAAGGTCCCAAGTTAGGAAGGGGTTGCAACTCGGGGCAACAAAGATGTACAAATCAGAATAAAATGTGTGTGAAACCCTCAATTTAGACCTTAGATTTTCCTGTTGAAAGAATGGGCGGTTAACAGTATGTGCACAAATAGAGTATGACATCATGTAGAAACAGGGGGAGATTAATTTTTGGGTGGCTGAAACGTTGGAAATCCTTGGTGTGGATGTAGCCCTGGACAAAAGTGATGGAAATAATTACTTTTCAGGATCAGATCTCTTTAAGATTTACTGTGGTTTTGAATATGAATGATACATTTTGTTTCTCTCTCTGTGTGAATTCAAATGTTTCAGTGTTGAAAATCCCTGACTTGTAAAGCACAGTTGGAATACAAAACTAAAAAAGGGATAAAGTTGTTTACATCTGCAGTGTTCCTCATGCATAGTTCATGTTTAAATTGGTCTTTTCAGCAACTATACTTGTTAGGGTCATGGAAAACATTTTTTGGGTAAATTTCAGGTTTGGGTTTATTGGGCCTGGTTTTTTTCAGTAAACCTGGAATAAGCCTAATACCCATACCGGTAAAGGGCTATTTCGACTATATTTTCGGGTTTACTGAAAAAATTCAGGTCCATTATAGTCAGGGATTTTTGAAGCTCCTGTGGGGGCACTTTTGGAGGTGGAGTCATTAATTTGGAATGTGGCTGCAAGAGACTCTCCTTAGACAGTCACCAAAGTTTGGTGAACTTTGGGACAGGGGGTCCAATTTTATAGGCCCGCAAAGGGGTTGCCCCCATCCTCCAGGCATTTGTGAGCTGAGCTGTCAGTTTTCAGGTTCAGAAATTCAGCGTTTCCAAGTTCTGGTGGAAAGAGCCGATTGGCAGGCTGGCACCTCAAAGTCTGGAAGCTCCCTTCATATCTGGGGCACACACCACGATGCCCATGCAAATTAGCTTCCAAATTGAGGGAAACAGTTTAAATGCAAGAAAAATAAGGCACAGAAAGCATTTCTTTTGGTGGCAAATGACGTCCTGTGAACAGTCCTTTATTATGGTCATCAAAAATCTGGTTTTAAGCGATGGTCACTGTGTGGGGAAATGAAGCCTTTACTCAGGGTGACCTTCAGTTTGAGAGGAGGTTTTCGGGGGGGGGGGGCTGTGATATCAGAGCCAGCTGAAGTCATGACCAAGGCAGCTCTTGTGGAGGAGATTGGTCATCCCTGCTGGTGAGGAGTCTTATTCAAAAGCCCAATAAGTACCTGTAGAAGCTGCAGTTTTTTAGTTGAAGGGCATATTCCTCTGGACGGGTCTGGGTGAGCCCCATCTTTTAAGTTCAGATCAGCCCACCACCTGGTTGGTCAGATGAAGTTGGCTCCAATTACACAATCCCTACTTCAAAAGGGTGAATAGTGGACCCTAAAAAGCAGAATAATTATTCAGCTTTTTCGGGAATCGCCTATTTGGCTTTGGGCAGATTCTCAGGTTTTGGTATTCTGTCAAAATGAGACCCAAATATTGCCAAAACAGCTAATCTCAGGTTTATTTTCAGTTCAGGTATATTGATATGCACAACCATAATGCTTGTAGAGGTAACACACCAGAGATTTGTGCCTCTCTTGGACCTGCAATGGTCTGCTAGCACTACATGTATGTTTAGCAATTCAGGGCCCATCTTAAAGAAGTGGAGAGGCCTTCCAGTAATGGAGCAAGAGGCTGCCAACTCTGGCATGAGAAAAATTTGGAAATTTGAGAGCAAAAGATAAGAGTTTGAGAGAAGAAGGAGCTCAGTGGGGATGTGATGTCTCTTTCAGATAAATAGCTATTCTAGACTCTATGTCCTAGACAGGGTTGTGCATGAATTGGGGAGGAGGCTTTTTGTTAGTTTGGCCCCAACATAGGACTTTTTGACTGCTGGGGAGGGTTAAAATTCAACTAGGCCTGTTCATGTAAATGACTGGTTAATCTTAGCACAACTTTTCATATGAGCCCTGTTGCTGTGCAAAGTTTAAGCATATTAAAATTTCTATGAGATGTTTTTATGATGGAAATTAAATTCATCTAAACATTAAATAATGAACCACTAACAACAGAATCTAAACTTTTAAGCGTGTTCTCCATCCTGGATATAGTGGGATTCATAAAGAGAGTGATTATTTAGAAAGTTATATGTTTTATAGGTTTTATAAGTATTGGTCAATGTTTGTTTGTTAAGAAGGTTGTAAATGTAAATGTTTATTGATACGGCACTAGCCAGACAACAATAAATATATACTCTCATAAAATACAAAGTTTAAAAAGGTTGTTTTTGGATGTTGTATTATTGTAAATGTTAATAAATATTTTTTAAAAATATTTATTGCAACCAAGCAAACCCTTGTCTTTGAATAAACATCTAGGTCTGAGATAGCTTTGGTGGGAGACTTCAGTGGATGCTTCTTAATTTGTTAGGAAGCAAAGTTTTCTGAATCTTAGTGGTGTGGGGGTGCATTTTGGATAGTCGCTGTTTCCATGATCCATGCTAAATAGTTTGATTCAGAAACAAAATTGAAATAAATGAACAAATAAAAAAGACAGAAAACATTCCCAGTATGTTAATATAAAACATAAAGTGTGGGTTATTTTGAATAGTGCTTTACAATGCCTTTTTATGTTGCTAGCTGCAAAATCTGTGAACAGTGCCCATAAACTAAACTGCTTGTTATTGTTCCAGTGATTTGCTGGAAATGAAATTTGTTGCCAGTGGTATTTGTAAGAGCCATTTTCCTTTATTTGGTAGGAAATAGTCTTAAAAGTGCACAGATTATTGCTTTCAAGAAGACAAAAAATTGCTGTGTTGCTTGAAATCTTCTTTGAAGGTGGTTACCCATTAATCTTTCCTTGGAATACATTAAAATCTTGGTTGACAAGGAATTCAGAATAGTCAAATCATACTAAAGGCTTGCAACATTACCGGCAATATCAAGTGATGGCTTTTTATGGTTATTCTTGGGTTTTATAAATCAATGTGCAGCATGAATTGCCTAAGCTAATGACTAAGGAGTGATAATTCCTTGCCTGATTATAGTTAGTTTCAAGACAACTGTGAGTCTGAAATCTAAGCCTTAGTCTTAGAAGGATGTAACTCTGTTTATAATTGTACTGTTAGTAAAGTAGCAGGGAAGTTGCAGCAATGTATCCTGCCTGTGCTGATCAGAAGTTCCAGATCATGCTGGTGGTCCCTGTTCCACAAGTCATGTCAGCACTTCCACAAGAGGCCCTTGCATCAGGGTCTCATGCTTCCTGACTTGGGACTTCCAGTGTGCCAAAATGTAGCAGCTAGCAGAAATGCTTCAGTGCTTGTCATGTCCCAAAATAATACTTGCATCCATATTGTTGCTCTCCTTTTGCTGGACCAATTATTAACCACCATAGACGATATAAGAAAACAGACTAAAGCAATGAGGTTAAAATGAAACTGTTCTGAAAGAAGTATCAGAGGCTGCATCTGCAACTGCATTAAAACAAGAGCAAGCTTAGATACTGTTAATTAGGTAAATGATATTCTTTACTAGTAGAGGACAAGACCCAAACTTTCGAAGAATGCACAAGTTACATAAAAAAGGTGATTAGGGAAGTTCAGTGGGAACAAAGTCTTGGGTAGGGACATAAATCATACAAATAATTATCTCCAGGCGGTGACAGGTTTTAGTGGACTTCTTTAAGAGGAAGTCCCTGGAGATCCTACACAGCATATATGAGCTGCAGTCTCATTTATATAAAAGACAGCTCCTTGTAGAGCAGAATATCCAATCTAAGCATTCAGAAGTCTAGTGCAACATTTATGAGTTGTTTTTTTGCAAACTTCATTTATTTATCTGAAAATTTAAAAAACACTTTATACCACAATTATAACAGAAGTCCGCCTAACTAGAGACTGAAGAACTTGACTGTAACATGCCTTACTAGTTCATGAAATAATAATCCCATTAAAAGAGACCATCAACAGTTACAATCAATTAACTGGTGAAGTTAGAACAAGTAAATAATGTCGAAGGCTCTTGTAGGTTATCCGGGCTGTGAGACCGTGGTCTTGGTATTTTCTTTCCTGTCCTTCAGTGTTACTCCTCTGAAGATGCCTGCCACAGCTGCTGGCAAAATGTCAGGAAAGAAAATACAAAGACCACGGTCACACAGCCCGGATAACCTACAAGAACCAATCAATACAAAAACATATAATATATAATAGTATATGCAAAAAGTTTTACCATGGATTATTATCTGAACATTATTTATTTGCATGCCAAAACTGTCTCCAAAGAGCTCACAATCCCAGCACAATGCTATTGCAGCTATCTGTTCCTACTGTTCCCAACTGGATACTACAAGTAATTAAAGCTTTAAAACGCCTCTTTTTGTAAGAGAGTCCTTATGTGGTTTGAGCTGCTATAACACAAACCATCTAAGGTCTGAATCCTTGTGTTTCACTTTGATAAAGTGATCCACCAGTGGATCCTCCCTATGTGCTGAACGAATGCGGGAATGATGTTCTATGATTCTGGTCCTTACAGTTCTTTTTGTGGACCCAATGTACAGAAGATTGCGCGGATACATTAGGCAATATACAGTACCTTTTGTACTACAATTGGTAAAATATTGCAATTTAAATTTAAATTTGGTGTTTGTCCTATGAAATTCCTTAACCTCCAACATTAGAGCACATACTGAACAGTGATTGCATTTAAAATGTCCTTTAGGTAGATTAGCCATCTCTCTTTTCATTACATCAGTGTGCATTAATTTATCTCTAAAAGAGAGTGTTCTGCAAAGTCCAAAAATAGGTAGTTTAGCACATCCCGGGATATCTTGGATAATGTGTCAATGTTTCCTGATCACTCTCTGAATATGTTGAAGACAAATGGCTATATTGTAAAGACATTACCAGTGTGTCAGGCTCAGTACAACTCCGTTGGGTTAACAATGTAGCCCTGTTTGCAAGACACAACTTGTGTTTGGTTACCTCTATAATTGCTTCAGGATATCCTCTGTGCTTTAAAGCTCCCGCAAGTTCCCCAGCTGCCACTTCAAAATCTCAATCATGAGCAGAATTGCGTTTGAGTCTTAAAAATTGACCATATGGCAAATTCCTCCTTAAATGGCTTGGGTGATGCAATCTGAAATGTAATCGCGAGTTATGAACAGATGCTTTTCTGTATATCCTAACAGCCAAAGAAGTATCACTTTACTTAAATACCACCATATCCAAAAATGGGATTTCATTCAAATTACACATCCCAGTGAATTTAATGGAAGGCATCCGAGAGTTCATCCAGTCCAAAAAACAATCAAAACCAATATCCTCCTGTAAAATAAAAAAAAACAAATCATCTATAAACCTTTTGTACCCTATGATAAATTTGGAGAATAGATCGCTATGGTAAATTCCAACATATTGATGTGGAAAGGACTCTCTTACAAAAAGAGGCTTTTAAAATTCATTTATTGAATACTATTTTTCCGCATGGTTTGAATGCAGAACAGGATCTGTCATGTTTCTGTAATTACAAGTAGAATGTCTAGCGAACTGCTCCTTTAAGGAAGTGGGTTAATCAATCTCGGATGCACCTGGAAAAGATTGAAAGGCAGGACATTAGTGGTGTGGTCTCTAAGCTTTAGTTACTTGGAGTATCTAGTTGGGAACCATAGGAACAGATAGTTGCAATAGCATTGTGTGGGGATTGTGAGCTCTTCGAAGACAGTTTTGGTAAGCTGATAAATAATATTCAGATAATAATTCATGGTAAAACTTTTTGCATATACTGTTATATATTATATGTTTTTGTATTGAGTTTAGGGGTTGTTGCATTTTTATTTATGGGACTAGTATACTCCAGTCTCACAACATGTATAAATTAGCAAATGCCATCGCATGCCCCGTTGGCCCAGCCAATAAATCCGAACAGCTCGCTCTAGGCCCAAATGCCATCCCCATCCGGCCGCCTTGGCATACCTTCCATTCCAAAAACGATGCTGTGGCCCACGATCCACACCGTTCGGTAATGTCCTGAAACTCATAAGCACAAATTGAAGGAAAACCCGGTCAGGCCGGACATAAGTTTTGTACGCTGCTGAACGCCATCGACCAATGGCTTGTATCCATTCCATTGCCAAACCGGCCCTGGCTGCCAGCGTGGCCACTCCTATGTGGAAGGAGTGTCCCCCATATTCCAATGCAGGGAAGCCCATCCAGTTGATTGTCGCTCAGAACCCACTGACAAACTGGAATCTCATCAAGGGCATACGGTCTGCATGGGTAAACAAATACCTCACGGGCATACCTTTAAAACTGCCCCAATGCCCTTCGTGGGCATGGCCCCTTATTGCCTGTGGCATGTAACTGAAACGATGCCCCTTTTCCTCTCTGGTCCATTTTGGACCTTCTTATCACCAGTGTTAATGATGTAGAGGAAATGCGAGCATCCCCCAGTCTAATTGCCCACCCGGACCCGTTGTTTCTGTGATTGACCATGTGCTGGGTCCCCCAGCCAGTTGCAGAAAACCCTGGAATTGTGCTGCGGCTCTGTTGTATGCTCAAACCGAGGCAGGGGCAAGTGAGCTACGAATGCCGCTCATAATAATGTGTCCCCAAGAGCCCATAACTCCTCTGGAAAGGGAAGCGGGAGCCGGTCTGCCTCCGGTGCCAAACGACGGAATTTGTCCAGCTGCAAATGAGACAACGCATCGGCTAAGCAGTTGTCTGAACCAGGTACGTGCTGTGCTATAAAGGTGATATTATTTGACAAACATGTTAAAACCAGGTGCCACACTAATCACATCACTCTATCAGACCTTGATGTTTGCCTGTTAACGACCCTCACAACCGCCTGATCGTCACACCAGAAATGGACCCTGTTATTCTTGAAAAGCTCGGCCCAAATAGAAACAGCTACTAACAGTGGGAATAGTTCCAGGAAGGTCAAATCCCGACAAATGTCGGCACCCTGCCACCTGTCAGGCCAACGCTGTGTGCACCACTGCCCGTTTAAATATAGTCCAAAACCAATGCTGCTGGCTGCATCAGATTGGACTTGCAAATCTCGGCGAGTCTCAAAGCAGTTCTGCCAAAGGGAGGTGCCATTGTATTTTTCCAGGAACTGTAACCAAATTTTAACATCCTCCCTTGTGCCTCTGGAAACCCTAATGCAATGGTGTGGAGCATTGACCCCTCGAGTTGCCCTGTTCAAACGGGCACAAAATGCTCTGCCCGGGGCAACCACCCTGCAGGCAAAGTTCAAGTGGCCAATGATGGACTGCATTTCCTTTAGAGTGCATTTTGACTTATTGACCAACAAAGTAAGTAAGGCCCACAGCGCCAGCAGTTTTCTTCTGGTAACCTAGATGTGCCTGCAATTGTGTCCAGCTCTATTCCCAGAAATGTTAAATTTGGGGTGCGACCCTCCATTTTTCCAGAGGCCAATGGCACCCCCAGCTCCTCGGCCAGCTCCTTGAAGGAGGTAAGTAGATCGGCACGTATTGGGCTGTTCTGCGGCCCTACGAACGGACAGTCATCCAGGTAGTGGGTGACAGTGGGGACCCTCGTTCTGTGGCGAATTGCCCATTCTAGAAAAGTGCTGAATGCCTCAAATGCAGCACATGACACTGAGCACCCCATAGGCATTGCTTTATCTATGTATGAGGATCCCTGAAACTGAAAACCTAATAAACAGAAGTCATCTGGGTGCACCGGAAGTAATCTCAAAGCAGACTGTATAGCACATTTTGACAGCAGGGCTCCATGGCCGCAGGAGTGAACTAAACTTAGGGAGTGGTCAAAGGAAGCATATCTCACAGAAGTAAGCTCGGCCGGAAACCCGTCATTGATGGAAGCCTCTTTTGGATATTTGGTGGTGTATTAACCTGTATTCACCTGGTGCCTTTTTTGGCACCACCCCCAGCGGAGAAATCCTTAGGTTGGGCATAGGTGGTGAAGAGAAAGGACCCGCTATTCTGCCTAACTCCGGTTCTTTCCTGATTTTTTGGGAAACCACCTCCGGCAATTCCTTGGCCGATTTGAGGTTACTTGCTTCCATGGGGACACTGGCATTGAAAAAGGGGATCCGGAAACCGACCGTGAAGCCGTCCATTAAATACTGGGCTGCTGCTTTGTTGGGATATTCAATCAGTAGGGGTCTTAAAGCATCCTTCATAATAGGTGTGCAGGCAAGGCCCCCCAACACTGGCTCCTCATTTATTGGATGCATTAGTGTTGGTTGAAGGGCCGCTCTCTTTTTTGTTATTGGAAGAGCCTGACCTGCCCCCCCAAAAAGGGAGGCTGACTCAAATTGCCACGTGGGCAAGAAGTACGTGGATGGGGGCCAAAGCAGGACTCACAGCAGTGGTTGAATCTGCATGCCTTGAGCTGGCATTTTCCTTGGCCTAACTCCCAGCATATACGCCGGTTGACATCTCTGCAGGGTTTAATGGGTCAAGTGGGCTTACTACCCTCCGTTCTCCCCTTAATATGTGGGCCAACTTTTACAAGCCAGAGCTTATCATTGATGAGGTCCCATCGGGTTCTCTCGTTCTGAGAGGCCCGTTTTCTAAAGGCCTCGTCGTAGTCGATGGCGGCTGAGTCGCCGGCCAAAGCTCTGGCTCTTAGCACGTTGCCCAAATGATTGAGAAGATGCCACCCCCATACTGGGTAGGCTGAAGCCACCACCCCAACAAATATGTTGTACCCGGCCATCCATTTGTTGAATGACCTGTCCATCGCCTCAAGCTTGTCCTTCCTTTTTTCCTTTGATGAGGTCCTAGAGCTACGCCCTTCTTCCACTTCGGTTTTGCTAAGTTTGAGTACATCTATATAGTACCCGTTGAGGATATCTTCCCTTAGCCTTCTAGGAAGGTGAATCCCAGGAGGATCTTCCTCATCCTGAAATGTGGGAGGGAGGAAGAAGCCCCTATCAAGCTGTCTGGGCTCCCACATGTCCCTGCCCTCCCTTCCACCCAGCTCTACTGCTTGGCGACTCCTGTGCCTGAGGGCCCAGGCTAGTAAGCCTGGAACTGAGGCTGCTGCCAGCCAATAGTCGCCCCATTGCCCCGAGAGGAGTCGCTAGAGGAAGATGTCTTACCCTCAGAGGTCGAGGAATCAGAATGAGCTGCCTTCTTCCTTCTAGCCAAATTTTCTTCCACCCCTTTTCTTGGCATGCTGTCTCCCATGCCTGGCCCGGTGCGGTTCTTCACTAGAATCTGAAGAGCTGGGGGAAGAGGGGCCCCTCTTCCTCCTTCTGGTAGTGGCTGACCAGCCTCTAGTTGTTCCCAGGCCACTAGGACCGGGGGCATCCTTAGTCTCAGGCTGTTGGGCATTAAGCCTGCTCACAGTGTTAGAAAGCTGCTCTACCACATATGATAGGTCCCTAAGGGTGGCTGCACGTGGCCTATCCCTAGACCCGTCGACAGTGGCTGGGGCTGTAGGTGAGGGCATCTGAGACCTCCTCCCTGCACTATCTGACTGGCCGCTTCTGGATGTAATGGAATCACCAATTGCTGCCCACTTTGCCCAGCTCCTGGGAGCAGTGTGAAGGCCAATATCTATGGGGGCGGCAACATGACCAGCTGACCTGGTGGCGGCCCGGACCCTGGACAGACCGGCCGAGCATCCATCAGGGGCCAGGCTTGCCTAAGACCGCCTGGCAGCCCCGGCCCTCCCCCTGGTGTGAGGGGTGGAAACCCCTCTCTTAGGAGTATTCTTGCATTTTGGGGGCATGGCAAAGCCCTGCGGTTTTTTCTGGCAGCTCTTATAAGCTCTGACGGAGCTGGCCTGGCCTAGAGGTTGCAAATTACCCCTGCCACCGGAGGAGCTGTAAAATAATGCCGCCTCCAATAGGAGGAGAGGTAGCCGGAGCAATGAATAAATGCTGCCTCCAACAGGAGGAGCAGTATTCCCGTACTTTGGAGAAAGTGGGGGGGGGTGCTGCCAACGCGAGCCTGCTCGGCTCTAGAACCAATGGGCACCAGCTGTGATGGTAGTGGTGACCGGCCCCCGGGACGTCGCTGCTCCAACCGCTGTACTGTTCTGCTCAGCAATGGCAAATCGCCTGCCGCTGTTCTGCCCCGCACCCACAAGTGCCCTGTTCCCTCCCTCTCTCTCGCTTGTCCGCTCTCTCTCTCGCTTGTCCACTCTTACGTTTACTCTCTCTATATATATATCTCCGTTCTCTCTCTCTCTCTCTCTCCTACTCCGCTCGTTCCGTCTTCAAAATTAAAGACGGAGTGAGCTGGAGGCGAGCCCGCCTCCTGTTATATACTACGGGGGTAGCCCCTCCCCCTCCGAGCTCCTGCCTACAATCCCCATTGGCTAGTAGCCCCATGCCTCAGCCAATGGGAGGCTGTTGCTGGGGAGAGCAGGCCCGGCACGAGCCGACGAGTGCACGCAAATGCACATGTCGGCCGGCCATTTTTTCTCCTGGTTCCCAGCGCTCTGGCCTCCCCCTCCCACTGTGGGCAGCAAACATGGCTCCCGTTGAGGTGGGAACCAGAGCTTCCTGGACCAAATGGAAACAATTGTGCAGTAGATGCAAAGGGTTTTCTGCACACCGTGACATCATTTTTTTCCAAATGTAACCTTATCACTGGGATGGACAACTGGGTGGATTAATCTAAAATGCAATAGTGGGTACAGTTCAGCAATGATGGAAGAAATGGCAGCTATTTGTAGAGACCTTACTCAGCCAATAACATTCCCTGTAAGAGCTGCTTTGGTGCGCCAGTCAATATCTGAACTTCAGTAGTTATTACAACAATCAAACAAATACACCTTGACCATTTGGACAGGAAAATGGGATGACTACTCTTTAGAAGACCTACTCTTCATCAAAAACTGTTTTGATAAAACTAGAATTTTTTTTATGATATCATAGAACCACAAAAGTCTGGATTCAGAAAGGCCATAAGATTGGAAGTCCCAATTTGAAGAAAACTGACTTTCCTATTAGATTGCGGTTACCTGTGGCATCATATTATTGCCTATGAAAAAGGCACTATTGAAGATTTAACCAGAACATTATTGCAAAGGCACATGTCATGCTTTAAACATATATCTGTCCCCTTCTAGGTTTTCATATTGTTAAAAATACCTTCAGAGATTTTATGAACTTCTCCCCTCTTGATTTGTTACCTGCAGTTTTAAATACTTGCCCCTTTTGCCTGCTTTGCGGTTATCTTTCATATATACAGTGCCCTCATTTTAAAATATGTATTTGAGGACTGTTGATTAAGTTGTTGATAATGTCACTGTACTTATAGGTACCACAGCCTACTATTATATTTCATATTTAACTTGAAACAGTGACTGTTTCCATTCTCCCTTTAAATACCTGATATTTACTAATTGACATTTTGATAATTTAATCCTAGCAAGAGTCCAACAACTCCTTCTTAATATTAAAATAAAATGTAATCAGTCTACACAAGAAGTGAATCTTTTGGACAGCATTGTGCTACTTTTCAACTGGAACATAAGAAATCTATTGTCTTTTATGCCTGTATTGATGCCCCCAGTTAACACCAAGAGAAAATATGAGCTGAGCTCTGTGGCATGGCCATTTTGTTTTGCTGTTGTAGCCCCTCAGAAAGGGACGCACAGCTGAAGGACTTGCAGCTTTTTCCTGCATCTGCAGTACCCGTGCAGTACAGAAAAGACAGCTAGACAATGCTAGAGAAACTCTGCTGGATTTCAGGACCCTTTTATCACGTATATGAGCTGAGAAGGTGGCAGATATACATCTGATGAAACCAGTGCCAGATTATGAATGCTCATGTCACAGTAACCGAGCTGATGTACAACAGATCTCTTTGCCTTTCTGCTTCAAAAATGCATCTTCAAAATTATTTGCAGGTCAATCCCACCCCCCACCCCCCGTTGCTTCATTGTTGCAGTTCCTTCCTGGCTATGCTTTTACACTTTGCTTTAAAATAGTATTCTAGGTTTGCCTTACTGATCGATCTTGGCCAAACATTGCATCTTTGACAATGACCAACATTGAACATACAAATAATATGGCACTAAGAAGACTTTTTATAGCTTCTGGCTTTCTAAGTCTCATCTTAAAACATGAGCATGATTGTTTTATACATATCAAATCTGAAGAGTACATTTCAAGTTGTCAGATCCTTTTGAGTTCTGTGATTCTATATCAATAGTCATGCTTTAATAAAATGCTTAAAATCGGAAAAAGGAAAAAAAAGAAAAAAATTAGTTGACCCTCTAGAACAGTGGTTCTCAACCTTTTGTGAGTCGCGACCCCTTTTTACAATTGCCAAGTAACCTGCGACCCTCGTCACATTTGCATAAATTTGCATAAATGACATTTTCAATAGGATAAAGAAAACACATTTGTTTTTTTGGCAGTCCAGGGTATCCATATATATATAATTACTTTAAATTTTAAAGTTTAAAACAAACAAGCAAACGGTACTACCACCTGTTGCGCAGCGACTGTGACTGTGTGGCGAGGCAACCTTTCCTGGCACGGAGGAAAGAGTGCCTCTGAGCATGCACTGTGTTCCTTGTCCTCTCCTCTCTCCCCAAAAACTCTTCCAAGCAGGCCGGGGCTCTCACGAGGAAACCCTTTCTCGTGACTGGGACACTGCTTGTGCACAGAACTGCAGTTATCCCTCAAAGCGGAGCTCCGTTTAATCACCTCATGAGAGCAAAGGGCCAGGAAAGAGCCGAGGGCCGCTTATCCCCTCCGCCAGTCACCTCTCCTTCTGCACCTCACCGAACCTGCGCATTTGAGGGGGAAATCCCAAACTGCGCATGCACCTCGACTCTCTCCCCCTTGGCTCAGGGCAGAGCGGAACTGATGACTTGGGGCAGAAAAGCGAAGCCACATTACAGACATGCGCACTTGGATTCCAGGATGAAGCTCCCGCCCCACCTGAGTGCGGCTAAAAGTAAAAACAACGTGGCTGTAGCGGCCTCAAGGGGGACCGCCCTCTTCTCCTCCAAGACCTGACCTGGCCGAGCCAGGGGAGCTTCCTCGGCCTCCCACACATCCTGCCACGTCATTCTCCTGGCGCAGGTGCAACCGCGCCCAGGGCTGGCCCGCCCGCCTCTAAGCTGGGCGGCGGGGCTACAGCTGGTGTGCGGCAGCGCGCCGCCACATCTCTGCAGCCCGGCTCCTTCTGGCTGTCGGTCGGCCAGTTCCTCGCCTCTCTGCTTGGGGTTTTCCCTGCCCTCGCGGACAGATCAGGGTTACAGGGCATCTGGGTTAGTTCTGGACAGTCTGGGATGGGGGCTGTCCCAGGACAATGGCGGCGACCCCCCAGAAAACACTTCGCGACCCCCTTGGGGGTCCCGACCCCCAGGTTGAGAACCACTGCTCTAGAAGTAATTTGGGCTTACAAGAATCTCATAACACATTTGGTTGATCTACTAAAACAGGATTCTGAAGAGCGGAAAGAAAAGAGTAGGGGTCAGATTAGGGCGTGGTTGAATAGAGAATGCAGAGTCCTGAAGTCCCAGATACGTGACACTTACTGTTACTACTGGAATTCTAAGACCTCAGTTCTACCAATGAGAATATTTTAACCTTAAAAAACAGCTTCAGCATCTTAAGTTGCATAATCAAGTTTTCAAAATCAGTTAAGTCTCTTATCTATTTATTTGATGATCAGCAATCTTTTTTTAGTCTTGAGCTTAATTGAAAATATAAGAGCCATTAAAAGTTTTCCCCCTCTTCCTTGATCACTTTTCACATTTTGATTTCTCCTTGGGTATTGTTATATCCTGATATGTTAAATAGTCACTGTATTTCATTTCAAATCTGTCATAAGATGCTTCTATGAAAAACATTAATGGTGAAGGCATCAGACTTAATTTTCTTTGATTGATCTTCCATATTCCCAATTAGCCATCTCTAATTATGAGTTCCATGTTTTGTCATGTTTTTATCCCTAATCCTTTTTTACCCATAAATGGTTGTGTAGTCCTTCTTTCATATCTCTAATTTCATTAAGCTTGATTCAGGATTTTTAATCGATTCTGCTATCTAGACTAATCTAGCAGCTTGATAATATAGTTTTATATTCAGCAGTGTCAATCCTCCTTTTTTCTTCTCATCTTGTAATACTTTGAATCTAATTCTTGGTTTCTTGGCATTCCACACAAATGTATTTATCTGTTGTTGCCAGCTTTTCAAGGACTTGTCCTTGAGATAAATTAGAAGCATCTGAAACAAAAAGCTAGGTTTTTAACTTACATTTTTAACTTAAGTCCACTTAAGAAGGTATTTTGCTGAGGTGTGTGATGTGAATCTTATGCCTGTTCATAGATTTTTCCAGGGAATTGTATTAGCATTCCTCTTACTGTTTAAGCAAAGGCACATTTGAGTTGATTGATGTAGTAGCAAATGTAAAGGTAACAAACAGGCTTGAAAATATATGATCATTCTTTCTAAAAGAGAAAACAAATCAGTAATGCTAATTCTCTTTTATCAGGAGAAGTCTGTGATCGTAGGGAAGTGGAAATACAGGCACTTTTATACCAGAATGAAAGAGATGAAAGCTTTTCACTGCTGGTTGTTGAAACATTTTTTTAAAATTCTTAGGCCCTGAAAATTAGCTTACTGTCATCACAGCAGTCTTCTGTTGTAAGAACCATTATTTTAATTCCTTACTATCACTCCTGTTGAGAAATCACGCTATGTGACCTCTTGCTATATATAAACCAAACATGATTATTGATACATTATGTAATGCAATGTGACAAGAGTGACTGATGGACTTCTGTCTTCCATCCAGTTGACAGGAACAAATTGTTTGCTACCTATGGTTTTAATGGTTCATGGATCTTCTGTTAAATATTATATGCATATATGAAGCTACTTCATGCCAAGTCAGAGCATTGGCCAATCATCTGTCCCATAATTGTGTACTGGCTTAAGTGGCTTCCCTCCAGCCTTGGCACCTAGGATCTTTTTAACTGGTGAAAACAGGTTTTGAACCTAGGACTTTTTGTTTGCCAACCATGTTCTCCAACACTGATTATGGCCCATAAAACAAAAACAACAAATAAGAAGTAGCAAGGCTAAAAAAGAATTCAAGACTAATTTGCAAGTTTTCATTTCAAAGATAAAACCGTTTCAGATAAAACCGTTTCAACAACAGATCCCACATACCTAAAAGTTGTAAGTAATTTCAGTGCAGTCCTAAGCAGGCCCATTGGAGTTATGACCCACCCTCTTTCACCCTCTTTAGTACCCACCATCTCAGCCTGTCTGTGTATGCTGAGGGAAAGCGTTAGCCTGAGTGTATTGTGTGGAGATTATTTTTCTCCTTCTCCAGTCTCACACCTTGTTTTACCTCAGAGATAAATTTGACACAAGAGGCTTCTTAACATTAACAAACAAAACAGGGACATTTATTAAACAGTATTCATAAGATGGATTTTTGATGAAAAGGCAGAATTGGAGAGAAAACACAAAATCACATATATGTACACAAGATTCTTTCAGAAAGAGCTTAGTGTAAATGTTATTCAAGTTGTCTTTAGCTTAAATGTTTTCTCAAGTTAGGCTTCTTCAGTTCTTGTGTTACAAGTTTAGTTCTGTTCCTCAGAACTCTCACAGATTCAGTTTCACACTCTCAGTTCTGATCCCCAGTACTCCTTTAGGTGTTGTCACTCTGCCGCCTAGCTATCAGGGAAGGGAGAGAACTCTCAGCCTCTATTCCCCAGAGAAACACAGAAGTATGGTGATTCCCCCTTGAATCACCCTTCTCGTTCTCATAAGATAAACCCCACCTCTGTGGCAGTTATATCTCAAACAACACCCTGTGTTTGGAATAGCTCCTTTCAGGCCTATTCCCTCCTAGTGACTTGAGAAAGGGCCCTTTCCCTCCCTGTCTCCTCCTGTCACTACACAGGATTTGTTCTCCACCAGCATGGGCCAATACAGAACCCTTAGGTTCTCACAGTACAGACCCGCTTCTTCTCAGTCTCATTCCCTATTATCCATCTCAGGAGTCAACTTCAGTAGGCTTAGAAGGATGCAGCTCTGTTTTAAATTGCACTGTGAATTTCAAAGGGAAAATTTCTCTAGCGATTCATTAAGCATAAAGAGAGAAGATGGGAAATAATTGTGTCCAAGATGGGAAAAAGTAGTGAAATAGAATACTTTCATGTTGTGGCTCTTCCTCCTTTTCCATTTTTCACTGTTATTTGCCATAGAAAATACTCATTAGGTTGAAGGAACCTTTACACGGGTTTTTTGATTAAACATTTCACTTCATTTCACTTTATTGCATCAGCTACTAAGTAAAACATCCTATTTGAGGCCAAATTCTGTATTAATCGTGTAAACATTTGCTAGTTATTTCTTGTCAGCCAATCTGTGAGGGGAGGATGGAGAGAGAGAGAATCTATGGATCTTCCAGGCTTGTTCCCATGATAATTCACGTTTTTTTAATGTTTGGAGTCTTGTTCTAGAGAACATAAAAGTTGCCCTCCTGACTCTGACTAAGTTCCATCCAGTTTTGCTTCCAGTGGTTGTCAATAAAATCCTTCATCAGCATGCTCATGAAGGTGATGGTCATTCCTGTTTGTATGCAGCAAATGCTTACAAATGGAACAGAAGAAAGTTCAAGAAAATAAGAATCTTAATAAGATATAAGAGATTACACATTTCTTTTGCTGACTTGGTTTACTTTTCTGACTTAGTTTATATGAATAATTTTCAGTCTCATTAAAGAATAACTTTTAAGAACTTATGTAATGAGCAGAAAACATCAAAAGATACATATTTTCTGCTTCTTGAATTAATTGAGTATTTTTTCAAATCCAACCATATCCCTTATTTGCTGAAGTCATAGTATTGTTTATAATGAGACATGACTATAAAAACAGTGTTTAAATTTTTTATGTGTATACAGATCAAATCATTTTCCCTGGAACAATACCAGAAATTGATAACATCTAGGGTTAAAAGGGATTCACATGAATACTGTTTTATACTGAATCAGACCATTGGACAATCAAAGTTACTCAGACTAGCCATGGCTCTCCAGAGTCTCAGGCAGAGATATTTCACATCACCTCCTTCCTGAACCTTACTGGAGATGCCAGGGATTGAAATTGGGACCTTCTGCATCCCAACCAGATACTCTACAACTGAGCCACAGCCCCTCCTCTATGAATTATGAACTAAAAATTACTGTGGTGTAGTGGTTAAGAGTGGTGGTTTGGAGAGGTGGACTCTAGTCTGGAGAACCAGGTTTGATTCCCCGCTCCTCCACATGAGTAGTGGAGGCTAATCTAGTGAACTGGATTTGTTTCACCACTCCTACACATGAAGCCAGCTGGGTGAACTTGGGTTAGTCACAGCACTCTTAGAGCTCTCTCATCCCCACCTACCTCACAGGGTGTCTGTTGTGGGGAGGGGAAGGGAAGGTGATTGTAAGCCGGTTTGATTCTTCCTTAAGTGGCAGAAAAAGTTGGCATATAAAAACTAACTCTTCTTCTTCATCATCTTCATCACAGTGCAAAATACTTCACCAATTGTTTTCTATTTGATACCTAGCAAATATATGTTGCAAGATGACCCTAGAGATTTTTGATTGTATCTTACCACTTTGGTCAGCTAAGTGCTGCATGTTTTTTCAGCACAAGACATAGCCCATCAGCATGAAATACTCTTCTGCTGAGAGAATATACCTTGTGCCAATGGAATGCATTATCCTTACCTGAGCAGAATGGTGAGATACAATCCATTGTTCAGTAAAGACTAAAATACTCCCATTGCTATGAAACACAAATACTTGAAACATCTCTCATTTTCCTGGACGAGGTCAAGCTGAAGAATAATGTTAACTGAAGCTACAATAGCAAGTCTCTTCTTATAGAATAGTCCTGGTGCTGTGATAGGACCCCTCAAAAATAAGTGATTTTAGAACTGCAATATGAAAAGAAGATTCTGCATGTAAAGATTACAGAAGTTGTTACATAAGAAGAGAGATTTTCTAGGCTAGTAATAGACTTCATAAGGGAACTTCAGAATGATTTTGGGGCAGTTTTTAGGTATGAATAAAATGTTCTTGATTTACTTTACAATGTCTGATCTTCAAATTGCATTAAAAACTTATTCGATCTCAAGTACTATCGTATTTTTTGCTCCATAGAACGCACCTGACCATAACATGCCTCCCCCAGCTGGCCGTCGGGGAGCACAGAGCTGGCTCTGTGCGCCCCGTTCCAGCATGCCCAGCCGGCTCTGTGCGCGCTGGAACGACGCGAGCCAGCTTTCCCCACCCGCCTCCCAGCTGGGAGGCGGGCGGGACGCACAGAGCCAGCTCGCGTCGTTCCAGCGTGCCCAGCTGGCTCTGCACGTCCCGGGGCGCACAGAGCCGGCTCGCGTCATTCCAGTGCGCCCAGCCGGCTCTGTGCTCACATTCACTCCATAACCATCACAGACATTTCCCCTCACTTTTGAGGAGGAAAAAAGAGCGTGTTATGGAGCGAAAAATATGGTAAGTCTTTTCATATGCCTTGCCTTGCACAATCATTTTATTTTTACAATTGACATATGAAATACTGAATTATTTCCAGAGTTCTGAAATTCATAGATATTGTTGGAAGCTATGTATGAAAATTATACATTTAAACAAGATGTTTGCCTTTCTTTTTAGACAGAATTATGAGTAACCACAATCTTTGCTATCTCACTGCTATTTTTCAGGAGAAGTAGCTCTCAGTATCTTGTTATCCAGAACAATATAGAATCTAATTAATTTGTTATAATTATTCCTAGACTGATGGATAAGTTCTTTTTTTCCTGGTGCTGTTTTCATGTTCCTTGTATCATGTAGTTACATTTCAGACTATCAATGAGGTTTCCACTAAAGTCTGCTTGTATGCAACAGCTCATACGTGCCTTGCATGTCTGCTGTATAATGTTAGCTACTGATAACCACCCTGTGTTTTCGTGTTATTATTCATCAAGGATAAACTTCTAGGGATAATTTTAATCTGTAAATCCCTGAACAGTTTCAATCATGAGAGTTTCAGAGACTGCTTCTGTCTTGCTATGCTGCCAAGTGGAGCTTGATAGGGACCTTGACTGCACAATTCACATTCATTTTGTTCTGCCGGAGGCAAACTATCTCAGAATTGCTTTTAAAGCCTTGTCTTCTCCTAGGATTTTTCCTGATTGGAATGGGGCTTGAATTTGTTAGCTACAACAGTTTTTTTTTTTAATGATTCATACTAACTAATAAAAATAAAAACGACAACCTGAAGAATAATTTCATATGAGTCATGCATATTCACACACTATTGTGTATTGTTCTGAAATCTCTTAAATGTTGGTTTCTTCATTCTTTCAAATGATAAATGTTAAAAGAAATTGACTTACAAACTATATGTTTTGAAACCTGGAGGACCTTACACCAGAAACATCCACTGAGATTTTTGTATAGACGTTGCACAAAATACATTTTTTTCAGTACATTTTTATCCCATGATTCTTCAGGAGAGCCTGCATCTAATTTGAGAAATGTGGTAAAGCATTGTTAAGAGCTACAGTCTGAGAATATAAGCAGTCTGAGAATATAAGCACTGCAGGTGTACAACTTAATAGGGCTTAATTAAGTGCCAGATGAATATAAATAGGAAACACAGATCGTGAGTGTTGATTCTTTATGCAGGTAAGGAAAGGGAAAATGCTGAGTCTTGTATCCTGAAATAAAGACAAATTGCACCACATTTTACATTAACCTGCTTAGGTAAAAATAAAAGGAAAAGCTGGCCTGTGCAGTAATGAAATAAAAATTAGTGAAAGAGATATCTCTACAGCTACTGAAATTTTATTAGACATTTGTAACCAATGTTTTGTTGAGAAGATTTTTTTTTAATTACATGCAGGTGGCACTTTTAAGGAGTATTGCCTGCATGTTTAATCATCATTGTGGGATAAACAACATGAGCTTTTTATTTTAAATGAACATATTGTGCCCAAAAAACAGGACAAATTAAGAAGAAAAATTGTATGATTTAAAAACAGACATACATCGTGGCATGTCTAGATCAGCTGATTCATTTCATCTTCCCCAAATGATTGAATTCAGGAGAAGAGGCATTCCTGGCTAGTAAACCAGGGACTGATTTCCCTCAGTCCACTGTGAGTAAAACACAAGGCCAGATTGGCTACAAGGCAAAAGCTGCCATCCAATGGGAAAGCTGGAAGGAGAAGATTTATTGCTGTTCCTCCCTCATGAGACAGCTTTTGCTGCCTGTTGCTGACCCGCCCACCCCTCCCTTGAATATCACGGGATTAGCTGGTTGCCATTGGGGCCAAGCAGGAATTTTGGGGCTTCTTCCCTGATCGGCTTTTGGGGGAGGTTTTTTCCATCTGCTTCATGATATTCAGATTGGGCAGTTATTAATAGCTTAACGATGCTGTTAGCAGTGTGATGCGGTAGCTAAAAAGGCAAATGCGATCTTGGGCTGTATCAACAGAAGTAGAGTGTCCAGATCACGCAAAGTGATGGTAACACTTTGCTCTGGTTAGACCTCACCTAGAGTATTGTGTTTAGTTTGGGGCACCACAATTTAAGAAAGATGTAGACAAGCTGGAACGGGTCCAGAGGAGGGCAACACGGATGGTGAGGGGTCTGGAGACCAAGTCCTATGAGGAAAGGTTGAAGGAGCTGGATATGTTTAGCCTGAAAAAGAGAAGACTGAGAGGGGATATGATAACCATCTTCAAGTACTTGAAGGACTGTCATATACAGGATGGTGCTGTTTTCTGTTGCCCCAGAAGGTCGGACCAGAACCAACAGGTTGAAATTAAATCAAAAGAGTTTCCGTCTAGACAGTAGGAAGAATTTTCTAACAGAGCGGTTCCTCAGTGGAACAGGCTCCCTCAGCAGGGGGTTCTCCTTCCCGGAGGTTTTTAAGAAGAGGCTAGATGGCCATCTGTCAGCAATGCTGATTCAATGATCTTAGGCAGATCATGAGAAGGAGGGCATCTTGACCATCTTCTGGGCATGGAATATGGGTCACTGGGGGTGTGGGGGGGAAGTAGTTTGAATTTCCTGCATTGTGCAGGGGGTTGGACTAGATGACCCTGGTGGTCCCTTCCAGCTCTATGATTTTATTATTCTATTTTATGATTCTACGCCTGGTCGTTGACTGTTTAGGGAAAAAATGAGGGGGAGAAACCTTTGATAGAAGACTGAAATAAGTTCACAGCACCAGAGGTTGCAAGGTGTTTAACTAACAACTAGTAGCTACTACAAAAACATACAAAATAATTGTGACAAAGAAATTGCAGGACATGTATTGCAGTATACGTATAATGAGGAAAAACAGGTGTTAATAATATAACACAAAATACAACAGTGAAAGTCTACAGGCTACTGTCCCTTTTCGATATCTCTTCTTTGGACTGTAGCTGTCATTCAAAATGAAGCAATTGTCCTTTATGAATTATAGGTCTGTAATAAATGAAATAAAGTATACACCAATTAGTAAACAAACACACATGTAAATACAGTGTAAAATTTCTCACACTCAATTAAAAACACAGTATAGAACAAAGAAGCCATAAATTTAAATAAGAATATGCAGTGTAGGCGGCTATAGGCTGAAGGGGAACACATTGCATCAGCCAAGCCTATATGCAAGTACGGAAATACATCCTTAAAGGGACTGAGAGCAAACTGAGATGTTCCATGTACATAAATAATTGTAAGATAAAACTCAAACATGAGCCAAGTTTATAAGAAAGGAGATAGGTCCAAGTGGTCATTAAGACCATGTGGAGATAATGTATTTAAAGTGAAAATCCAGAGAGCCTCCCTCTGAAACCAAAAACTTAAAATCAGTTGGTAAATTTCCATGAAATGAGCTACCAAAGGAGACTGTAGTTTACAATTTTTTAATTTTGCTGCGGTGTTCAGAGAGTCTGTATCTCAAGGGGTGTGGTAGTGCCCACATGTAAAAGATGACAGGGGCAAATAAGAATGTAAACAACATTGGATGAGGAACAATTAGAAAAAGGATTCAAAGTGAAGGCCCGTTTGGTAAAGGGATGAATAAAAGTTTTGGTCTGAATTGACTGTGTACAACAGATGCATCCATGACATTTGTAATGGCCTTTCAAAATGGGTGTGATGCTAGCAGTTTTAAAGTCAGCATGTACCAAAAGATCTTTGATGAACTGAGATCTTGTAAATCCAATAACAGGCTTGGTATCACAAGACGGAATGAAATTTAACAAATGCCAGTGTCTAAGGATGATACTTTTGATCTGCATAGCCAGTGGAGAAAATTGTAATGAAAAAAAGATTGAGTTATCCTGAATAGAGGTGGAATATTTAATGTATAAATCTTTCCTTGGTTTGCAATTAGCATGTTTTCTGGCTGACGTAACAACTCTGATAGGGTATCCATGTTGTTGAAACTTCTGAGTCAGATTCTCAGCTTCCACGTCATACTCAAAACTGGATGTGGTATCCCATATAAGATTCCTTATATGGGATATAAGAAGATAACACATGGGTGTCAGCGAGCCACTGACCAGAATGAGTCTTAATTACATTTTAATGTAACACAGTCATGTACCTATTTGATCCCACCTTTTCAGAACACTGCTTCTTTTTTCCACGTCAGTGATTTCTCCAACATCACCTATTTGCCTTCATATTTAGTGGGAATTTGAATGGGGATTTGAAGGTGGGTCAGCTCTAACTATGGCATTATGCTAGTTCTGTTTCAGAGGGTAGTAGTGTTAGTCTGCAGTAGAAGAGCTAGATTCAAGACCAGTAGCATCTCAAAGACCAGCAAAAATTTTGGGATATAAGCTTTTGAGAGTCAAAGATCTCTGATGAAGGGGCTTTGACACTCAAAAGCTTTTACCCTGAAAATCTGGTTGGTCTCTAAGGTACTGCTGGAATCAAATCTAGCTCATTATGCTAATTCTGTATCTCTACTGAAATTACAAATCCTCAGTCAATAGCATTCTTGCTACAGAAAGGCTAACTGACAGAGGAAATTCCCTCGAGGGCTACTGGGAGCCATAAGCAAGCTGAGCCAAACTCCAGTAGCTGCCAGCACTGCAGGGTTCACTCGGCTCAGACCTGGCAAGTGATAGGTCCCAGCTCACCTGTTCCATCCTTCTTCATCTTTTGCCAATGGGTGAGCTGACATTCACCATTAGGGTTCCCAAAAGGCCTGGAGATAAATGTCCTGTTTTTTAATGAGTGGAAATGGGCAACTGGAACTTTTCATGGCATGGAGGTAAATAACATCACCTACCAAATAGCATCCTATTAAGTCTCTATTAAAAAGATAGCCTTACTTATCATTGATGCTGCTAGGTCTGAGCTGAGTCCTAATGCAGTGCTGGCTTGTAGCCCCACAGGGGCCACACAGCTTGGCTTGCCTCTGGGCCATTTTAACTTCTCACTCTGCACCTCACTCAGCTCCAAGTAGTGAAAGATTTTGACTGCCATTTTTATTGAATCAGTTCCTTATATAAATACAAAAGAATACTGAAAAGGTGGAGATAGACCCTTAATGTTTTCAGTGGGCTAATAGGAAGATACAAATACATCAATTTTTATCCTTACGTTGACCTGTTTTAGAGTTTACAACATAAAAGGAACTGGTTTACTTACTAAATGTTTAATTTTGAACAGTGATGGTTTTTAAAAGCATTTTGTCTCTCTTTTTGCATTGCATGTTGTCCTGTATCTCAGTGGAAGATATTTGAACACCAGAGTGCACAACATGTGGCACCACAAAATTGTTACTGGTATTATTAATTATTTAAAATAGCCAAGTAGTCCCTGTGAAAATGTAATGGGGACTCCAGAGTAAGGAGCTTCACAAAGTATTTTATTGTGACCTGCTCATATAGGAAGAATGATGTATAACAGAGTGCAAGAATGGGGGGTGGGGAGAGACAGTGCAGCTGACATAAACGAGAAAAGATAATGGATTTTCCAGGGAAAGAAGGATTGCAGTGTCCCTGACATGCTAGAAGTGATACAGTGTCCCCAATGTAGGGAGTGAAAGATCGCCGCAGTGTCAAAAACATAGAAGATTAATTTGTTTGAATACCATGAAAGATTGATTGAAACATGTCTATTAGAAGAATTAACAGAATGATTAAGACAACATTTCAGATGCTATAATATGGAGGGAAAGATAATTATTTTCCCCTGCCATTCTCCTGAAAGTAATATCCCTGTTTGAAAACTATTACTATCCCAAGCCTAAGCATTTTTGGAAACCGATCTTTCTGCAACAGTGCTGATGTTGGGACCAGAACATGCCTTCATTACTGGAGCACAGCATACCATTAGTTGCTGTGTATTTAGTTGGCCTTGATGTGTAACAAAGCCAGTACTTCAGTCTGGGAGGCTCGAGCTATGATTTCATAGCTTCTTATCTTAAAGAGGATTTAGGCCACACACCCAATTTGCAGCAAGATTGACCCTCAGATTATTTATTTGCTCCCAGAAAGAATAGTTGAAAGTATATCTTGAATTCTTGAACCTAATTTGGTAAGCTAATAAACCACTGACCAGAAAGGAAGAGGGAAACCTCTAAGTCCTGCAAAATCTTCCCAGGTAAACCAGCATTTAGATGGGAGCACTGTTACTTTATATGGAATGAGAAATGCCTGATGCTCAAACCGGATTCAGAAAAGAAAGAGGCACTAGAGATCATATTGCAAATATACATTGGTTACTGGAGCATACGAGATAATTTCAGAAGAAAATCAGCTTGTGTTTCATAGATTTCAGCAAAGCTTTTGACTGCGGATCACGAAAAGCTATGGCTGGTTTTAAAGGAAATGGGTGTTCAACTACATCTGATCTTTTGGATGCACAACCTGTACTCTGGACAAGAGACCACAGAACAGCATATGGAGAAACGGAATGGTTTCCAATTGGCAAAGTGTTAGACAAGGATGTATTTTATCTCCCTATCTCTTCAAACTATATGCAGAATATATAATTAGGAAAGCTGGATTAGATTTAGATGAAGGTGGAGTGAAAACTGGAGGGAGGAACATTAACAATTTGAGATTTGTGGGTGATGCTACATTACTGGCAGAAAATAGTGAAGACCTGAAACGACTACTGCTCAAAGTTAAAAGAGAAAGTGCCAAAGCAGGACTACAGCTGAACATCAAGAAGACAAAAGTAATGACTACAGGAGCAACTTTAAGGCTGACAATGAGGAAATTGAAATTGTTGAAGACTTTCTATTCCTTGGCTCCATCATCAACCAAAAGGGAGACTGCAGCCAAGAAATCAGAAGGAGATTGAGAATAGGAAGGGCAGCCATGAAGGAGCTAGAAAAGATTCTTAAGTGTAAGGATGTGTCACTGGCTACCACGATTAAGTTAATTCATGCCATCATATTCCCCATTACTATGTATGGGTGTGAAAGCTGGACATTGAAGAAAGCTGATAGGAAGAAAGTAGATTCCTTTGAAATGCAGTGTTGGAGGAGAGTGTTAAGGATACTATGGACCGTCCCCCCCCAAAAAAAAAAACAAATAAGTGGGTTATAGATCAAATCAAGCCTAGAAACTAAAATGACTAAACTGAGGCTATCGTATTTTGGTAGATTATGAGAAGACAAGAGTCAGTGGAAAAGATAATCATGCTAGGAAAAGTTGAGGGCAGCAGGAAAAGAGGAAGACCCAGCAAGAGATGGATTAATTCAATAAAGGAAGCCACAGCCCTCAATTTGCAAGATCTGAGCAAGGTTGTAAAAGATAGGACATTTTGGAGGACTTTGATTCATAGGGTCGCCATGATTCAGAAGCGACTTGATTGCACTTAACACACACACTGTTAGTAAAGATTTATCAGCCATGAGAAAGCTGGCCAACCGGTTTCTCTCCTAACTACTCAAGCAACCAACATTTCCCTAGAATTTTCCCCTGTTTTAGGTGTCGCCAGCTACAGCACATTGCTTCATAGAAGATTTATGTTATAATGAGCAAAGAGGTGGGAGCTTTATGGGTTGGCTTACATAATGAGGATTGGCTAATTCTTGCCTTATGTCATAATTCATTGCTGTGGGTCCTTCAAACCTTGGGAGTGGATTTGTGCTGAACCCACACTCTTCCTCAAGAAGAGGACTAGACTACGGGTTCCCAGCCTTTTTAAGCCTGTGAGCACCTTAGGAATTATGACAGAGTTGATGAGGTTAAAGTGGTAGGCACCCTGGGTAGTAGTGACCATGTAATCTTGGAATTTACAATCTTGGAGAAAGGAAAAACTGTACGTAGACAGACATATAGGTTGGACTTTGGGAAAGCAAATTTTAACAAATGTAAACTTATGCTGGGTAGAATCCCATAGTCGGAAATACTTAAGGAGAAAGGAGTTCGAGACGGGTGGGAGTTTCTTAAAAACGAAATACTGAAGGTGCAATCACAAACCATTCCTACAAGAAAGAAAAATGAGAGGAGCCTAAAGAGGCCAGGGTGGCTCCATAAACAGCTTTTTAAAGATTTCAGAAACAAAAAAGATTCATTTAGGAAGTGGAAGGAGGGGCTTATAACCAAGGATTAATATAAACAAATAACTAGTGCTTGTAGGAAGAGTGTTAGGAAAGCTAAAGCTCAAAATGAACTTAGGCTAGCAAGACATGCTAAACACAACAAAAAAAGGTTCTTTTCCTATGTTTAGAGTAAGAATAAGAACATGATAAGCCCTTTGGGGGACAGGAAAGTGAAATTATAACCTGGATAATTGGGCTAAAATCAATAAAATGAATTTCAACAGAGATAAATATAAAGTTCTGTATTTAGGAAGGAAAAATCAAATGCATAATTATAGGATGGGGGAGACTTGTCTTAACAGTAGTGTGTGTGAAAAGGATCTTGGGGTCTTAGTACACTGAACATGAGTCAGCATTGTGATGTGGTAGCTAAAAAGGCAAATGTGATCTTGGGCTGCATCAACAGAAGTATAGTGTCCAGATCACACGAAGTGATGGTATCGCTTTACTCTGTTCTGGTTAGACCTCACCTAGAGTATTATGTTCAATTTTGGGCACCACAATTTAAAAAGGATGTAGACAAGCTGCAACGTGTCCAGAGGAGGGCAACAAAGATGGTGAGGGGTCTGGAGACCAGGTCCTATGAGGAGAATTCGAAGAAGTTGGGTATGTTCAACCTGAAGAGGAGAAGACTGAGAGGTGATATGATCACCATCTTCAAGTACTTGAAGGGCTGTCATTTAGAGGAGGGTGCCAAATTGTTTTCTGTTGCCCCAGAAGGTCGGACCAGAACCAACAGGTTGAAATTAAAAGAGTTTCTGTCTAGACATTAGGAAGATTTTCTAACAGTGGAACAGGTTTCCTCAGGAGGTGGTAAGCTCTTCTTCCCTGGAGGTTTTTAAGCCGAGTCTAGATGGCCATCTGTCAGCAATGCTGATTCTATGACCTTAGGGAGATCATGAGAGGGAGGACATCTTGGCTATCTTCTGGCATGGAGTAGGGATCACTGCAGTATGTAGGGGAGGTAGTTGTGAATTTCCTGCACTGTGCAGGGGGTTGGAGTAGATGACCCTGGTGGTCCCTTCCAACTCTATGATTCTATAATAATGTCTCCTGTAGAAGTTTGTTATGATGAATCCATCTTGAAGAGCTGTAATTACTTACTTGTCAAGACATGATTTATGAAATCAAACAAATGTCCATTCTGAAAAAAGAAAATTAGGACTTAAAATTGTTAACATAGCTTCAGTTGAGATCAAGACTTAAAAAAGGCTGCATCAAAACTGGCATTTTGAGAACACAAACAGAATTTGAAACCATAATAACCAAGCATCAAGACCTCTTAGTTGGGAGGATCTATCAACTATTAATATGATACAGAAATGGAACAAGTAAAGACAACTATGATTAAATTGATGCAGAAGTTTGGAGAAATAACAATGGAAAAATGGGCAGCATTATGTACCACAGATTTGAAGTTTACAGTTTGCCAGGAAATCTCAGAAAATTGGTATAAGATGTTTCATAGATGGCATCTTACTCCCAACATGATAAAGAAGATGAACAAAACAAATAAAATAAGTCAAGTGGATTGCTGGAAATGTAACACACTAGATGGCTCCTACTACCACATATGGTGGACTTGTTTGAAGTTAGTCATATTGGAGAGCCATCCATCAGGAACTTCAAAAGTTGTTTCAACAAAAATTCCCACTTGATCCCAAGAATATGTTGCTAGGTATTATACCATCAGAACAGATTCAGATTTATTAATACGGCAAAGCCATTAAAATATTCATATCAATTACAAGATAGAATTAAAAGATACAGTATCTAAAATTATGAGATATATAATTCTTAAATAAATAAATTAGCTGAAAACCTAATTAATTAATATAACATTTAATTAATGTTAATTAATTAAATTAATTAATATATTAGATTAATATAACATTTTCCATTTTAGGTTAGATTGCCAAGCCCCCACTTTGTCTGACGAATCTTGTATACTGTAGCACAGAATTGAGCTACTTGTTTCATTATTTTTCTTGTTGGGAGTGCTTTGATTGCGGGATCCTGCATGGCGGGGGGAGGGTTGGGGTCACTGGGGATGTGGGGGGAGGTAGTTGTTAATTTCCTGCATTGTGCAGGGGGTTGGACTAGATGACCCTGATGGTCCCTTCCAACTCTATGATTCTATGATTCTATGATTTAGGCTGACCCTTCCCATAGGAGATTCCTCAACCTTCCTTCCTTAGAGCTGTCCTTTGTTAGATTGAGGAGAGGGGAAATTTGCTTGTCTTGCTTCCTCATAAAAAGAGCATTTGAAGAAAATGTGCGCAATAGATTTGACTTCACCCATCTTACAGGGACACCCCCATTCTGATCTTGATAACCTCTTGAATCTAGCTTCTAAAATCGCCGATGGTAGGGCAGAACTTCTGGCTAACAAAAAAGCCCTTCTTTGTTTGTTTGTTTGTTTGTTTTCAGGAATGACAGGTATTCTGCTGACGCTAACACACATCTATTGCTGATTGGGGGCAAAAAGTCCGGAGAGCTCACAAGCTCGTTTTGGTGTTCAGTGTCCAAAAGCCTCTGCCTAACAGCTTTGCTTGGTCACCATTGTGCTCTAACAGGAAGTGGGTGGAGAATCCCAGGCTTTTGACTTTCCTCTCAGTCTGTTGCCACCATCTGGATTTAAAATCATCACCAACAAGTAATGGCAGAAGGCCTTCAGTTGCCCCAAGCACTTTCAGCCAGAGATAAATGGAAGAAAGACCAATCCTAGCCTCCATCTTTAACATCCTGGTCTCCAAACGCACCCAGGAATTCTATATGCATGGTGGAATTCAATACGCATGGTGGTACATGGTGGAGTATTGCTCTAAGAAATTTCACTTGGACCTGCTCCAGTGGGGCATAACTGGACATAGAGGAAGCCACTAAGGTTCCATACAACATCTGGGCCATAGACTTTGCCTGAAACAATCAAGGGGGCTGGAATAAAGTAGGCTCCCCTTGTATGAATTTTTTTTACTATATTATAGGACGATCTTTCAGCTAGATTTGCAGCCATCAGAACTACCTCAGCAACTTAAAGATCTGTTTAAATACGCTGCAACTGCTGCCAGAGTAGTTTTAGTGAGAAGAATGGAAAGACAAACTAATAGCAAAAATGACCAACATGATGAATATAGGCAATTATATGACTTATGAGAAGTTTTATGAGAAATGGAAACTATTTTATAAATACATTTAGGCTCAAGGTTTATTAAAATAAAATAAGAAATTAGATATTAATGGTAATGAAATTTTAACTTTAGATTTAGGTACTGTATTTTTCGCTCCATAAGACGCACTTTTTACCTCCTCAAAAGTGAGGGGAAATGTCAGTGCGTCTTATGGAGCGAATGCAGCGGTAGCGGGGCGCGGAGCTGGGATGCCGGGGCCGGCTGGGATGCCGCCAGCCAGCTGGGGTGGGTGGGAGGACCCTCCCAGCCCCCCAGCGCAGCAGTAGAGGGGCACGGAGCTGGGACGCCGGGGCCGGCTGGGATGCTGCCAGCCAGCTGGGGGGGGGGGGTGGGAGGCCCGTCCCAGCTGCCCAGCGCAGCAGCAGTGGGGCGCGGAGCCTGGCAGCCTCGGGAGCCGGCTCGGGTGCTGCCAGCCAGCTGGGGGTTGGGAGTCCCCTCCCAGCCGCCCAGCGCAGCGGCAGCGGGGCGCGGAGTCGGGCAGCCCCGGGAGCCGGCTTGAACAGCGCCAGCCAGCTGGGGGGTGGGACGGGCCTCCCACCCCCCCCCCAGCTGGCTGTCAGCACCCGAGCCTGCTCCCGGGGCTGCCCGGCTCCGCGCCCCGCTGCCACTGCGCTTGAACACTGCCAGCCACCTGGGGTGGGTGGGAGGCCCCTCCCAGCCACCCAGCGCAGCGGCAGCAGGGCGCCGAGCCGGGCAGCCCTGGGAACCGGCTCAGGTGCTGCCAGCCAGCTGGGGGGGGTGGGAGGCCCCTCCCAGCTGCCCAGCGCAGCAGCAGCAGGGCTCGGAGCCAGGCAGCCCCGGGAGCCGGCTTGGACACCTCTGTGCTGCCATCCCAGGCAGCGCAGAGGAGTTTAAAGACTACCCGCCCAACTTCTAGGGACTGGAAGCTGGGTGGGGGGATCTTTAAACTCCTCTGCGCTGCCTGGGATGGCAGTGCAGAGCATTTCAAGACCCCCCCCCCCGCCTGGCTTCCAGGGAGTGCCTGGAAGCCCGGCAGGGGGGTCTTTAAACTCCTCTGCGCTGCCTGGGATGGCAGCGCAGATCATTTCAAGACACCCCCCCCCCCGCCTGGCTTCCAGGGAGTGCCTGGAAGCCCGGCAGGGGGGTCTTTAAACTCCTCTGTGCTGCCTGGGATGGCAGCGCAGAGCATTTCAAGACCCCCCCCCCGCCTGGCTTCCAGGGAGTGCCTGGAAGCCCGGCAGGGGGGGGTCTTTAAACTCCTCTGCGCTGCCATCCAGGCAGCGCAGAGCACTTTCAAGACCCCCCCCGCCGGGCTTCCAGGGAGTCTCTAGAAGCCGGGCGGGGGTGGGGGAGGTCTTGGAAAGTGCTCTGCGCGGCCCCGCCCTCCTCCCAGCTGGCTGTCGGCGCAGGGAACGCAGGCTCGCGCCATCCCGACGCACCCTCCATAAGACAAGTTTTTAGAGGAGGAAAGCAAGATTTTTTCTTGTTTTCCTCCTTTAAAAACTAGGTGTGTCTTATGGAAAGGTGCGTCCTATGGAGCGAAAAATACGGTAATTATTTTGGTTGTTAAGACACTAAATATGTTTGATAGACATAAAGGGCGATCACTTTTCGATCATAAAATATGTTCAATTCGCCTGAATATTTTCTCTTTTTCACTTTATAATCTGGGTAATGAACCGACTTCAAAATGTTGTTGAAAAGTAGGGTAATGTAGTGTGCTCTATTTGCCCATGAATTTTTTGCTTTTTCAAATGTATGTTACAGGGCTGGATCTGAACACATGTTGGATACCTTTACTCTTTCCCTTTCCCCCTTCCATATCTCTTTTATTATAAAAATAAACAAAAAATTGAAATGAACACCAATAAAAAGCATCTATCTGAGAATAAACAAAAGGCTGTTTGCTATCTGACCATCTTGCTATGTGTCTCCGAAGTAGAATTGTGATAATGTTTAAATGCCTGTCATAATCTGTTCCTTTTATTTGAAGGTAGGAATGACCATCAAGTGAACATAAAATAGGCTATGATCCTTATAATATGGCACTTAATTTCTAAAATGCAAGTAGCCTAACAGTTGGAGTGCTAAAAGCAACTTTGCCAGGCTTCATACTAATAACACAAGCAGCATATGTTGGGCTTTTGCATATATAAATGAACAGTGTTCAGCAATTGCATTCAGGGAACTGTTTGAACATTAACAATCTTGTATATTTTTATTACAGCTTTTAATGTCACAGAAAAAAATCACATTTCTCCTTCAGACATAAGTGTGTTTCAGTGAGAGAGAGAGTCAGAAAGATGGACACATCTTGTCCCCAAGTGCCCA
Source organism: Euleptes europaea (assembly GCF_029931775.1). Lineage (NCBI taxonomy): Eukaryota > Metazoa > Chordata > Lepidosauria > Squamata > Sphaerodactylidae > Euleptes > Euleptes europaea. The sequence continues at coordinate 3,340,793 of NW_026612049.1, forward strand.
TGCTTATGCAACAAGGTGACTACAGATTTTTATTTGATCATGTGTCTGAAGGTGATATATGATCAAATGTGTATCATTTGGCAGGAAGATAAGAACATGAGAGCATCTATGCTTAATTGGACCAATGGAAGTTTCATTTTGCTATTCTCGGAAAGATATACCTAGAATACCATGTTTATATACTTTTCTGATATGAAAACCATCTAGCAAAGTATGAACGATACTTTAATGTATGATGATCCATGGAAGCAAACTCTCCGTGGATATCTAAAAATTGAATCTCCCCATTTTCATGAATATTAGATCTGCTTGTTACCTGCAAAATGTTCCAGATTGGATGCCCATAATTTGAGTTTATTAAAGTGCTTGAAGCAAGGTTTTGTGTGACAGGTAGAGTTGAGGTTCTGGAAAGCAGAGGAATTGAACAGTATATTAAATTCAACTGAAAAGGCAGATAGTGTGTGGATAAAGACTATTAAAGTATTTTATTAGAACATTAATATTTTCATTAATGTGTCTAGAAATATACAATGTTATATGTTATTTCTCAGTGTACATGTGCAGTGATGACAGACCCAAGGTGACTATATATCTTTAGAAACAGTGATGAATTTTGTTTTCTTCCCATCAAGTCACAGCTGACCTATGGCAATCCCATAGGATTTTCAAGCCAAGAGACCTTGGGAGGCGGTTTGCCATTCCTGCCTCTGCATCATGACCATGGTATTCTTTGGAGATATGGTTGCCAACCTCCAGGTGGTGGCTGGAGGTCTCCTGCTATTTCAACTGATCTCCAGGTGACAGAGATCAGTCCCCATGGAGAAAACGGCCGCTTTGGCAATTAGACTCTATGACACTGAAGTCCCTCCCTTCCCCAAGCCCCGTCCTCTTCAGGCTCCACCCTCAAAATCCTCTTTGGAGGTCTCCCATCCAAATACTAGCCAGAGTCAGGGCTGAGAGCGTGTGAGCTTCCCCTACTACTTTAGAAAAAAGGCATAAATAAGAAGGGGTTTATATTGTACAAGTCTTTAAAGTCATACTGAATCAACAAAACATTTTCCAAAATGAACAAAGTCCAGCCATTTAAAGAAAAACTTGGATCAATACTTTTGCGAAGATATCCTGTAAAATTACTGGAAGGCTTTAGGTAAAATGCCTAAATCTTAACCATGTGAGACCAATTAATACTAGGGTTGTGAAGAGAAAAAAAACACTCTAAATTTTGGGTTTGGGTTTATTGGGCTTGATTCCCCCCCGCCGGTAAATCCAGCATAAGCCGAATACCCATACTGGTAAATATCAGTATTTGGCTTATTACCAGGTTTACCAAAACATTCAAGTCCATCATAGTCTATGGGGATTTTTCAAAGCTCCTGTAGGGGCAATTTTGGAGGTAGAGTCCCCAAATTTTCAGCATGGCTGCAAGGGACTCTCCTTAGATGGTCATCGAAGTTTGGTGAACACTGGGATAGTGGGTCCAATATTATGGGCCCACAAAGGGGTCACCCCCCGTTCTCCATGCATTTGTGAGCCAAGCTGTCCATTGGTTTTAGGTGCAGAAGTTCAGTGTTGCTGAGGACTGGTGGAAAAAGCCAATTGGCAGGCTGGTGTTTCAAAGTCTGGGAGCTATGTTCATGTCTGGGGCGCATTGCATGATGTCCATGCAAATTAGCTTCCAAGCTGAGGAAAATGGCTTAAATGCAAGATGTCATAGGGCAGCCTACTGAGGCTACCTCTGATGAGGCTTCCTCAGCAGGCAGTGGAAAGGAGGAACAGCAGCAGGCTGAGCAGTCACAAACAGATGAGCTCCCTCCATGCCTACAACCGCCTAGAGCAGGAGACTCACCTGTGTCAGAGGGCCAGCCACAGGCAGAGTTACCACAGAGCCCAAAGCCACTGCAGCAGAGGCGCCAAAAGGTCAGAGCACTCTTACACGAGCGTAGAAGGAGTGCTAGACTGCAGGCCCAGAGAAGGACACTCCCTGCTGACAATAATGAGGCTAATGAGCTGCAGCCAGCAGGGAATGCTGAGTCAGAGGAACAAGCAACAGCTGGTTCACCCAGGCCTATTTCAGCAAGCACTTGAATTCAGGCCAGCAGGGGAACAACTTGTGCTACCACCCTGTGCTAACAGCAATTATACCTGTTTCCGAGCTCAGTATGCTATGACCCTGGACTGGACTCTGACTATTCTCTTGGATTACATGATGCTACCTGTATTCGCACCCTATGTGCTTATGACCCTGGATTGGACACTGACTATTCTCTTGGACTACGTTTACTATTTGATACCAAACTCTGCAGGTAACCTGGCTTTGACTTCGGATTGCTTTTGACCCTGTCTCCCTGCCTGGCCCCTGACACAAGAAAAATAAGGCATGGAAAAAAATTCTGGCGTTGCCTCTGTTTAGTTTCATTTGTTATTTCTACATGAAGGAACCATATGAATGGGAATTTTTTCTAATTTTCTTCCTGAAGCACAGGTGATAGAAAGCCTTGCAAGAGTGAATTATCCCCCCTCTGTTTTAGAGAGATGTTTGGGTACATTTTTGAATAGTATCCAGTGCAGATATCCAAAATGATGAAAGTTTCTAATTGGTCTGCTGTTGTATTGGTTATGCTTCTCTGCTTATCAATGGCCAATGGTTTGTCTGGTTGACTGCAATGTATCTGCATGCCACAATATAAGAGCTATTTGTGACAATATTTCATTCTACCTACAAGACATTCCTTTTAGTGTTACTTTGAAGTATATTTGAACAGTTCTGTTTTAAAGCTGAAATTATGTTTATTTATTTATAATATGTCTATGTTGCTCGAGTCCTGCTCAAGGTGGCTTACAATCAAAAGCTCCATATATATTAAAGTTAAATAACCTGGGTAAAAATTTCTGTGGTGTTTGATGGTTTTCTGGTATTTTTGACATTGTGAGCCACTTTCAGCATGTATTGAGAGGAAAAAATGGTTTAAATGTCCCAAACAAATGCATTTTCACAAAATGAAGTGAGGTATCTAATTGTACTGTATTAGCTAACTAATGTACAAAGCCTTCATCGTAGTTCTGTCATTAAGTACTTCTAAAGATCAGTTCAATATCATTGAAACCATGTGGGCCCTAGAGACAAAAACAAACTTAGACTAAAATGTAACTGAGTGATAAATTAGATTCAAAAGTGATTTCCTATCTAGAGCAAAAAATTTCCACACAATAAAAATAAATATGCATCATACAGAATTGTCCTGAAGTGAAAAAAAAAATGCAAACATAAACAACCTATCTTGAGACATTAACGGGTTGTTTAGATTTTTTCTAATCTGTCTACACATACAAATGGGTGGTCATGTTACATCTGCTACATCTACTTTGCTTTTACCACCATCATACATCTTAGGCATTATTAAAAGTAAAAGGTATAGCATTCAAATAAATAATTTTATGCAAAACTATTGCAGTCTTACAATTTCATTGCTTCAAGTCATCAGACTTAGTTGATATGGAAACTGGCTAAAAAGGTATAAAATACCAAATGTGTAATATCACAGTTTGTGCTATAACTATGAATGGTGCTATTTTTATAAATCATTCATATTGATAAATCTATGTGTGTATATTTCTTATACAATAGCACAGACTAGTGGTTGTCCAACTATAAAAAGTCTATACTTTCAACTATTGGAAACAAGGAGGAAAATCCATGGAGACTTGAGCTAGCAAACATATTTCCATTTTAGATTTAAACTGGAGGGAAGTGGAAAATAATTCTTTCTGCAGCAATTCACTTACACAGATTGTCCAACAGAATGTCTTTCTCCAAAGCCATATGTTATATACGCTATTTTTCCAAAATAAATTACCTAGTTATGCAAGGTAGAAATTTGAGTGCTGGTGTTATTTGTTCTTCAAAAATAGGTTTATATCAGATGATTGCTTGTAAAAAAATTGGACTACTTACTATCACATACATTCATTCTTCCTAACCATTGTGATTTTGAATGAATTTAGCCACCAATTTATATGCCTGAAATCATTAAATTATAAAAATAGCTAAATAACTAAGTATATTGTTACATATAATGGAGAGGGAAATTATTCAGTAATTGTTCACCTCATAATGATTTAAAAAGTAAAAATCTAAAAGGTGAATTCATTAATTCTCAATACTGTAGTAGTCAGACAAATGGCAAGAGAGCAAGACACACAAAGAACATAAAGGTATGATCTTGTGTCAACATGTGAAATTTGCAGAAATCTCGGGAATGATCTAAAACATGTCTAGACTAATGCTATTTTACTTGTTGTTGTAACTCTGTAATCGGAGAGGGCTTGAACACCAGATTTTGGCATTTCCTCTAATCCCTTTTACATTACCGTATATACTCGGGTATAAGCCGACCCGAGTATAAGCCGACCCCCCCAAACTTGAGGCCAGAAAAGGGAATTTCTTATTGACCCTCATATAAGCCGAGGGTCAATAAGAAATTCCCTTTTCTGGTAAAGCTGCGCTCTAAAATGGTGGCCGCCATTTTAGAGCGCAGGGAAGATCTTGCCCCTGCCCCAGGTCGCCCTCCCACCAGCCTCCCGGGACCTCCCAACCCACCCCAACCCACCCCGACCCCAGTGCCATTCAAGGGGGGGAGGGGGAAGAGCCCCTGAACCCCCTACTCACCATGAGAAGCGGCGGCAGGAAGCAGCGGCGCAGCCTTCCCGGCCCTGCAGGAGGCCGCTGCCGGCCGGAAGAACCCTCGCGGGCCCGGCGGGGATGGCGGCGCGGCCTTGCTGGACCTGCAGGAGGCCCCTGCTGGCCGGAGGAACCCTCGCGGGCCCGGCGGCGGCGGGGGGCGGCGACGAGGCCTGCCTGCTCCCAGGCAGGCCCCGCTGGCCGCTCCCAGGCCGCAGGAAGGTGAGCGGGGAGGCGGCGGGGGCGGCGGCGAGGCCTGCCTGGGAGCAGGCAGGCCCCGCAGGCCGCTCCCAGGCGAGCGGGCCGGCGGCGGGGGGGGCGGCGGCGGCGGCGAGGCCTGCCTGCTCCCAGGCAGGCCCCGCTGGCCGCTCCCAGGCCGCGGGAAGGCGAGCGGGGAGGCGGCGGGGGCGGCGGCGGGGGCGGCGGTGAGGCCTGCCTGGGAGCAGGCAGGCCCCGCTGGCCGCTCCCAGGAGAGCGGGCCGGCGGCGGGGGGGCGGGGGCGGCGGCAAGGCCTGCCTGCTTCCAGGCAGGCCCCGCTGGCCGCGGGAAGGCGAGCGGGTAGGCGGCGGGGCGGCGGGGGCGGCGGCGAGGCCTGCCTGGGAGCAGGCAGGCCCCGCTGGCCGCTCCCAGGAGAGCGGGCCGGCGGCGGGGGGGCGGGGGGGCGGGGGCGGCGGCGAGGCCTGCCTGCTTCCAGGCAGGCCCCGCTGGCCGCGGGAAGGCGAGCGGGTAGGCGGCGGGGGCGGCGGCGAGGCCTGCCTGGGAGCAGGCAGGCCCCGCTGGCCGCTCCCAGGAGAGCGGGCCGGCGGCGGGGGGGGGCGGGGGGGCGGGGGGGCGGGGGCGGCGGCGAGGCCTGCCTGCTTCCAGGCAGGCCCCGCTGGCCGCTCCCAGGAGAGCGGGCCGGCGGCGGGCGGGGGGCGGCGGCGAGGCCTGCCTGCTTCCAGGCAGGCCCCGCTGGCCACGGGAAGGCGAGCGGGTAGGCGGCGGGGGTGGCGGGGGCGGCGGCGAGGCCTGCCTGGGAGCAGGCAGGCCCCGCTGGCCGCTCCCAGGAGAGCGGGCCGGCGGCGGGGGGGCGGGGGCGGCGGCGAGGCCTGCCTGCTTCCAGGCAGGCCCCGCTGGCCGCTCCCAGGAGAGCGGGCCGGCGGCGGGCGGGGGCGGCGGCGAGGCCTGCCTGCTCCCAGGCAGGCCCCGCTGGCCGCTCCCAGGCCGCGGGAACGCGAGTGGGCCGGCAGCGAAGGATGGCGGCAATGGTAGGTTTTCCTCCTCCCTCCTCCCTCCTCCCTCCTCCCCTACCCTACCGTATTGACCCGAGTATAAGCCGAGTTGGCTTTTTTCAGCCCTTTTTTTGGGCTGAAAAACTCGGCTTATACTCGAGTATATACGGTATCCCAGTTTCCTACTTGCATGCCTGATTTGAACAGCTTCTGTTTGGGACCACAGTAGTTCCTGGGAGCCCTTTATGCCCATATTTAGCCAAACCAAACAAGACAGATGGCAGTGGGAAGAGTGGGGAGGACTATGGTTGGAAGGCCTCAGACTGTCATGTTTGCTTGGAGCAATGTCTGTGGATGCTGGAAACCATGAAAATGTAGTAGGAAGCTCACATGTTGGTCTGGAACAGCAAGCTCTTGTAAAGCATTTTTGAGAGGAATTCTCCTAATGCCCTGTTTACGCAATCTCTCCCTGAAATCCAATGAACTGTTGTTGTTTTTTCCTTCCCCTTTTTAGGAAGCGGCGGATCTGCATAAAGCAGATCTGAGTTTGTAGACCCGCTGGGGGGTGGAGGGGGGGCTCTGGTAAACTTACTGGCAGCGCGGCCAGGGCACTGGGGCAGCGGCTGGTGGATTGGGGGCCTCCCGGTTGGGCCCACATCAGGGAGGGCAGAGGATGGCTCCTGGGAGTGACGTGAGCATGCCGGGAGAGGCAATGGTGGCCGCCTGCTCCCGTCTGCCCCCACGGCTGTCAGCCCGCTCATGGGCGGGCCTATCTTGGCCCGGCCTGAAGGTCAGGTGGCTGGGCAGGACCCAATGGGGGTGGCACGGGCTGGCCGGATGGGGGGAATAAATTGGGGGCCCGCCACCAGCACAGCCATTCTTGGTGCTGTTTTGCCCCTCCCACCCTCCCTCTTTGGCTATGGGACTGTGGGGAGTTCTAACTGTCACAACTGTTGGTTGGTGGTTTGGGCATGGGGCCGGATCCAGTTTGGGGAAAAGATGGCCAGCGGGCCCCCTTTTTCACTCTGGGGACCCCAATAAGGGGTTTTGGGGGATGCCCGAATTAGTTAAGCCCGGCTCGGGGGCTGCGGTTTGGCTTCCTCCCAAGTGGCAGCGGACCACACAGTTGGCTACTGTCCACGTGGGGCCTAGCATACTGCCATCTCAGGCTTCGCCCAGCAGGCGGGTTGGGCGCAGGGTGTCGTCAGCTGGTGGACGGGCCAGCTGATCCCTGGATCCTGCCCCTCATGCTTGCCAATGCCTAATGCTGTAATCAATAAAGTTGTGGCCTTTTCCCTCCAGCTATGGTGTACTAGTCATTATTGGGTAGGAGTATGCAAGTCATTCAAGGGAACAGGGATCTCCTGGGGGGCAGGATGTGTGCCCCCTCCCCCCTTCCCCCTTTCTTCGGGCTGGGGCTGCAATCTGGCATCTTTTTCAAATCAATTCACTATCAGTCTCCAAATATTTCTAGAAGCCTTAAAACTTATAATCAGATCCATTTTCTTCTCCCTTCCTTCTGAACAACTTTGCTTTTTGACTAGATCACAATGGTGCAATGACTTGGAGAATTTTACTGACAGAATCTACATTCTAGAACTACCAACCCCATGTGCTTCCTTGGTGCCTAGCCAATGGCTCCAACCCTCATCTAGTGTCCCCAGGTATCCCCTTGGAATTGACAGAGGATGGGGTGGGGGGACTTACTAGCTGCAAAGGGAGTCTGGAGGGAGGCCAGCATCACATCAATAACAATTACGGTATTTGGGCTCTGGTATTTGGGCAAAAACTCTATAGTAGAAGCCGTTTTACCTACCTCTGACCTCCCTTTGCAGCTAGTAAGTCCCCCCTCTGGCTAGTTGGATGGCACTGGGGGTAGAGTGGGGCTCAGAGCGGGGAATCCCCCACCATTGGTGGGGGAATAGCAATCCTACCCTCATCATTTCTGCAGACAGTGCACAGGCTTAGGGTTGCCAAATCCAACTTGGAAAATTCCTGGATATTTGGAGGGTGGGGCTATAGAGGGCAGAATTTGGGAGGGAGCTCAGCAGGGATGTGTTTTGATAAACTCCAAAGCTGCTATTTCCTCCAGGGGAATTGATCCCTGTAGTCTGGAGACAGGGTTGCCAACCTCCAGATACTTAGTTAAGAAAACAACAGCATCAGCTCAAAGATGTATGGTAATAAATAATTTACCTTAACAGTACAAACATAAATCATATGAATATTAACACAAATAGGTTACTTCACCATCAGATCTCCTCAATAATAATCATGAAAGTCCAATGCCAATCAGACAAATAGCATAAGGTCCAAAGAAAATATCCCGAATTGGGATATGCAAAACTGTAATCCAGTATGTCAATTGTAGTCCAAGTCCAAAGACTTTCCAATGTAGTAGATGGTCCAATCCAAAACGGCACCTCCGGATAGGTGATCGTTTCACAATATGAATTGCTTCTTCAGTTGATTTATTTTGCCTTGTTCATACTCCTTATAGATAACGAATAATTCCTTATAGATAACGAATGCTTAGTTATAGGGTACAAAGACCTCTGTAAAAACAACATCATGCAATGAGCTATAACATGCCTACAAAAAGCCATCCTAGCCATTTAAAAGGAAAAAAGATCACAAGTTCCAGCTTACCAGCAAAAGACCAGCCGTACCTCACGGTTCGTCAGGCTCTGCCTTGGCTGGTACCGAGTGCAAAACCCACACAGAGTAAATCTCTATTCTCAAATTGCCTACACCTGTAGGCGCAAATAAATGAATTCATTTAAAGGTAACAAGACAAATCAAATTCATTGTTGAGACCTAGTGGTGTCATGGATTTAAATAAGTGGACAAATTTCATTTCATGTCTGTGTAGTAACTTAGCAACATCTTCCTGATTGTAAGGGCGAGGTTTGTATTGCCATAAGGCAAAAAATAAAAGATCTTTGTCTGTGTGGCCTTTCTCTAAATAATGATTGGTTAACGGGGCCTCACGTGTTTTGGAGCGTATCCTTGCCCGATCCTCACCGATAAGAATTTTTAATTGCCTCGTGGTCGAACCGATGTATAATAAAAAACATGGACAAAAAATTCCGTACACCACGTTGGAAGAACTGCAATTAGTAAATTGATTAAGTGTGAAAGTGAAATTAGTACTGGAGGAACTCACTTCCTTGACTGGCAAACAATACGCGCACATGGCACAAGAGCCGCATTTAAAGTGACCCTTCGGTTTAGATTCTGCCTTACTATCCAAACAGTCCGTTTTGACCAAGTAATTACGCAAAGATTTAGTTTTCCTCAGCCCGAACAGAGGAAACTCACCGCATCCGGGCACATTGTATAACACGTGCCAATGCTACAACTTCTCTCTCATAAGTGAAAGTTAGGCTCAGGTTACACTTTTTAGAAAGGTGTCAACTAATTTCTTTATATATGGACTTCAAGTTATGAATGAATTAGTTTTAATTCATTGATCATTGCCATTTTAAAATATTGGATGTTTTAACTGGGACAATAGTTTAAAAAGTAAGCAGCCTATGAATAAACCTCTCCCACGTAGAATTGTCATGGCCTGGCAACTGGTGGGAGATTGGGGAGGTGGGAATTTATCGAGGGATAGTGCAATCATTGTCCCCACATGATATAGGTGAGATGTTGCTTTTGAGTTCAGTTTTGGAGTTGAACCTATGGAGATAAAAGATTTGATAGCATCCCTGCTTCACACCCCCTCCTTGCCTCAATTTCCTGTTTAATCTGTCTTTTCCTAAAGCCTCATATCTGTCTGGTTTCTCTTTCTCAGACCATTGCCTAATCTGAACCTGATTTTCATGTTCCTTCTTTCTGGGATTTGTGCCTTTTAAATTCCTTTCTTCCAGAATATCTTCCCAGCCTTCAATCCATTCCCTGTAGAAACATATCTTCCAACCAAATAGTCATAGCATCTGGACTGCAAACTTACCATTACAAGTAATAGATTTCATGCTATCACACCAGCTCAGCCAGTAAGGGCAGAAGTGTTTAGTGCCATAAATACAATGTGATATTGATTGGTTAATGATTGGTTACTGTCCTCTGATACAAGTTTATAAACACATATTGTGCAGACTAAAAAAAGACACACACACAAAGAGAAAAGAAGTATAGACATCAGAATATTTTTTTAACCTATGGAATCATTTCTTCCAAACACATTCCACTCCAGCATCAACACTGTGGCCTAAGGGTCTCCTTAATTGCTTCTGTTAACAACATTGGAGATCTTTCCAAATGTTTTCCCCAAAGAATTCATAAGGTCAGAGATGTGCATAGACATGTTGTTAACGCATGGCCATTTTGTCCTGCGATTCTCCCATGAATATAGCAAATCTCCGCAGGCAAAAAACATGGTTGTCTCTTGCCTGCGGGATCAACCCAGCTGCTTCTGAAACTTCCCCAGGTTTTCCAAGCCCTGATTTTTCCCAATTTAATATTAAGAATTGTAGCAATTGTGATTGCTTGCCCGTGTGTTTCAGTGCTCGGGTCGATTCTCTCTTCCCCTCTCCCCCCGCTCCCATGACCTCCACTTCCCCCCATCCGCTCCTCGCAGCGGCCACCCAGCAGAGGCAGTAGTATTTGTTTAATTGTTTAGACATAGGTCATTACAAAACTTCATTACATAAATACAGAAAACTTAAAATGATATCAAAAAAAGATAAAATTACAACGGTATGCAATTCCCTGGTAAAATCAATTACATACGCAACCTCTGTTAAAACATTATTTGGATTCCTGTGCTGAATTTTTCTTAATAACTTCAAGAGCTCTAATCTTCCTGGCTGCAATAGCAAATTGTGATATTCTAAAGGTTACGTGCGAATCAGAGCCAGAAAGTAGGAAGATTAATTTATCAAATTCAGAACAAAAAGTTATTCCCTTCAGGATTCCATCCAGAAATTTGGCTCTAGGCTCACTATACAGTGGACATATTAACACATAGTGAAAGATGTCCTCCATTGATGAGGATCCACAGATACATGTGCAATGTTCCTTTGGGGTTTTGTTATACCGTCCTGACAGAAGGGCCGAAGGCATAGCCTGAAATCTTAGGGTGGTGAATGCCACCCTAAGGTTCTGTGATGTGAGGTTGACCAAATAGGGGGATCTGAGCTGATCTTTCTTATAGGTATGGAACCAGGGGGGAAATTTAGATTCTTGGATTACTACTTTATCAATTAAGGCATCCACCCTAAACACCCAGTTGCCAAGTGCAGAGTTATCTGAGACCAATTTTAGTGGTCGAAACTAGGGAACTTCCGGTCACTTTTACTTTTAAAATGTTATTCTATTTTGTACTGGCCAATTTTATCTGCATGGCATAAGCTTTACACAGTCCTGACTTGCAAGGCTGAACTAACAATAATTGGAGAAGTAACTTAAGCAATTTACAGCCTGTCAGCTGTGTGAAGTCACTCCCAGTTACTAAAACAGTGCTAAACTCCGAGCTGATAAGATAATCATTAATTTAAAGAGCAGAGAAGGAGAAAAGATATCTCTACCCGGTGTCCAAAGACAAGGTTGGAATATTTTAAACGCCAGTTATTCCTGGTCCTGACCTGGATGGCCCAGGCTAGCCTGATCTCGTCAGATCTCAGAAGCTAAGCAGGGTCAGCCCTGGTTAGTATTTGGATGGGAGACCACCAAGGAATACCAGGGTTGCTGTGCAGAGGAAGGCACTGGCAAACCACCTCTGTTAGTCTCTTGCCATGAAAACCCCCCAAAGGGGTCGCCATAAGTCAGTTGCGACTTGAAGGCACTTTACACACACACACACACACTCTCACACACAAGTTATTCCTGCCTGAAGTACAATCAAAATTGGGTCTCCATGCTGCTAAGCAAGCCTGCAACGTCGCTGACAGTAGTAACCGCAGCAACTGATAGTAGCAACTGTAGTAACTGCAGTTCATTGCCTCTTCATGCTCTTGCTTTACTGCTCTGTTTGAACTCAATGGGAACAAATAAATGACCACATTAATTGGATGAGTGTACGCCCATTTTGGCTTGTAAACAGTACAAAATTGATGATTTTTTATCTCCAAGCAACAAAACAGAGTATGCTGCAAACCGTTTCTCCCTGTTAACTAATCTTTCTACGGACAATCATTGTTATATCGAGCCAGGGGAAAAAACATTCCTGGAGCAGGAGCCTAGTAAAGGATCTAATGAGAAGCAAGGGGGCAAAGCTGGGGAACCAGCAGCTCTCACAAACGTCCTAAATGACTATCCCTGCCTGATCGCAAAAACAGTTGAGTTCATCTTTGAAAGCTTATGACATATTGAAGCCAAACTTGCTCAGTTTACTAATACTGTTTCTGGACTTAAAAGGAGAGAGTACTCCAGATCTGGACTAATTCCATGCCTCAGGTGTATCTTCCAAACTCCTGGGGGGGTTAGTGCTAAACTATCAGCTGAAAAGTTATGGCGTGGGCTAACTCAAACTATCAACTTAAACTGCAATCCTGTAAAGTGTGCCTCATAATCTGCAGACACAGAGGCGTGATTCCCTGTTGGAATAACAAACAGCTGGTGACTCATCACCTAAGAACCCTCTTTGGCAAGCAGATACCTCCAGTTGATTTGATATCAACTGGACTTTTAAACAGCTCTCCCAAGGGGCAAAGGATTATGCTAATGCTGGGCACCCCAAAAATCCCAACATTTCTGTTACACCAGAAAGCCTTTTTGCACGCCAAAGGCATTTTTCCAGTCCGAGTATTTGAAAACATTCCCATAGTCCCCTTGTTTAAAAAGATTGATCTGGCTCACTCTTCAGCAGCTATGGACCGCAGTTCCAAGTTCAAACATAAAGCTACTTTACAACAAGACCCGGCAGATTCGATGGAATGGTCAGTGGCTCCAGTCAACTTTGATATGAACCTCCCACAACTGACTCTGGAAAACTCAATTGAAGAGGACCTTATAAATTCCTTCACAGCCCTCCCTCTAGGGGAGCAAATAGATATCCAGCAGAGGCAGCAACAGCAGCACCAGGAGGCCAATCACCCAGCTGAGCCCCAGCTTCCTCTCTCACACAGTTGGCCTTCTTCCTTCCTCCATTCTCTCCTTCCATCGGTCAGTCCTGGAGCTGCCCCACCAGTCTTTTCCTGAAGACGAGCATCTGCCCTGTCATCTTGCCCTCACGCTGGCACTGCTACAAGACGCTCCCCGTTGCCTTCGAAGTAAGCCCCACCACTTCTTCACACCAGGGATGGGGGGTGGGGGGAAACAAGCCTGGCTGCCCCCAAGGTGCCCCCCTTCCAGGGCCACCTGAAGGCCTTTTTAAAAAGACAGCTGCAGCCACTCCTGTCTTGTTCAGGCTCTCGCAGGGTGCATTCTCGCCACTGGGTTCTCCCCCCCCGAGTTCAATCGTGGGATAGAAAAGTGTGAGGCATGAGAGGGAGAATCGCACGACAAAACGTCCATGCATTAACACCCACAGAGACCAAGCAAAATGGCTTGTTAACTTTCCTCATGACAAACCTCCTTTTATCTCCTCAGGTTGCTTTCAGACATCCTGTCATAGAATGCTGGGTGCCGGCATTTATTTATTTATTGCTCTTCCGTGTTATTAGGATTCAGTACTGCAGATAAAATACATGGGGAATCATGATGTTCAAAACCACCTACTAAACACTACATGTGAGATTGTGACCTAAGAATATCTAGAAGACACCCCCCCAGTCCCGTCTTTAGGATCAAAATGATTTGTCCTCAGATTCTCCTGTTTCAGAAAAAATCAAGTTTGTCTGTAATTGTTGTGGAAGAAAAACGCAAAGGTGATTTATTTGTGTAGGGATGGTTTATTTGCTGCCTGTTGAAAGCAGTGAGACCATTTACTAATTTATTTATATTTGTTTCCCACATTCTCAGTTAAAAAAAAAATCACAAGGGGACCTATAACAATAAAACCACTGCATTGAGGTCTAAAAAAAATCTAAAAATAAAATAAACTAGCCAAAAAAAATACCAACCCATAGTTTAGGGTTGCCAACCTCCAGAGGCAGCCATATCCTCCAAATTCCAGCGATCAGTTCACCTGGAGGAAAAGGCAGCTTTGAACAGTGGACTCCATGGCATGACATCCCTGCTGATCTCCCTCCATTCCCCTGACTCTGCTCTCCCCAGGTTGTACCCCCAAATCTCCAGGAATTTCCCAAGCTAGATTTGGCAAGCCTACCTGTCCCATACATATTCCACAATCAGAGCATGCTGAGATGAGAATGGCCTTGTTGTATTTTCTGTCTTAAATGTAAGACATTTTAAACCATACATTCATTTGAACCTGAAGAGTTATGACATAGCTCAGTTTCCTGAGTTATGCTTTCCATTAACGAGAGACACTGTGTATACAGCAACCTTGCCAACTGCTACAAGCTGACAGTTTCTGTTAAATGTATAGATACAGTTGATGTTTCTAAGCAATTATCTGAAATGCAGTTACGTTTAGTTTATCTCTTGGCCCGGTAAAAGGACTGGGCGATGGGAAGAAATGGATAGTAATTCACAGAATATTGTTGTCACTGTTGAGAGAGAGGCAAATGGAAAACAATTGACTGCCGCCAGTAAAATAGGTCATTATGGGGAAAAGGGCTGGATCCCTTTAGAAATGTCTCTTTCCTCAAAATGGCAAATTGAATTCTGTCAAGAGATTTTTAAATAGACGTTGCCTTGAGTTCTATTAGGGCAAGGTTTTCTTCAAAGTAAACTTCTGTACTTTACAGGGAATGAATATCGTTTATGCCAAGCAGGATGTAGTAAGGAGCCATCTTACACTGCAGTATGCAGATCTTTGAAAGAGGCATAACCTTTTTTGGCCTTATAGAAAGGAAAAGATCACACAGTGAATGTGATGAAACACCATATGTTATAGCCATGAATTCAGCATACGAGTTCAGAGGACGATAATCTTCCCCATGTTTTAAATAATGCAATGGGCCAATATTTTTTGTGTGAGAGAAAGTAGGTCATATGCATTTCATGGTTCTTTGTGAATTCATTTAAACACTGCCTCACAGCCATGGAGTCCTAATGGCAGTGCAGAAAATAAGTAAAAGCAATCTCATCAAAATCAATAAAACCAGCTATAAAGAATAATAAATCAGCAGTAAATAAAAATTGTAAAACATCAGATTGGCAACAGAAAAAAAACAATAAAACATGAATCAGCAAAACATTTAATTTAACATTTAACAGTTCAGGAGAATCAGTATGTACCTGCTACCTAAAGCTGAACAATAAAAGCAGCAAAGGGTGCCATTATGGGTGGGGGGCGGGGGAGGCTTTGTTCCTCATTGTGCATTTGAGACATATTCACAGGGCCTCATCTTGGTATTTGGGTAATTCGTATGAGAGAAGATCGTTCTTAATATTTGGGTCACTTTGAGAAGATATGGATAGCCACAATGATATTGGGTTTATATCTGTTACAGCTGGCAAAAACTAGAAGGTGAAATTAGGAAAATTGGCAGCTGTTCAGTGTCTGTTTTCAGAGAGACCAAACGGTGCCTTTACTCTCTACATTTAGCAAAGTTGTAAAACAGTTCTGTTCCAGAGAGCACTTGACAGAGGGTGAATGGGTTGTATTCTTTTTAATTTTGAGTGTTTTAAATTCTATGTCTTTTTAAATCTAAAGTTCTATGTGTTCTTAATCTGAGCATTTTTAAAAAATCTTGTGCGTTGGATTTTTATTTTTGTGTCCTTGCATTGTTAGTCTGAGGAACTAAGGTGGAATGAAAGTTGTTAAAGTAAATAAATTAAAATTGCTGTTTGTGAAGCACTGCTTGATTTATTTTTAGGATTGTTTTTCTTTTCTTTTCTTTTTATACCCCACTTTTTCTCTACCTTTTTAAAGGAGTCTCAAAGTGGCTTACAATCACCTTCCCTCCCCCTCTCCACAACAGGCACTTTGTGAGATAGGTGGGGCTCAGAGAATTTAAGAGAACTGTGACTAGCCCAAAGTCACCCAACAGGCTTCATGTAGACAAGTGGGGAAACAAACCCGGTTCACCAAATTAGAGTCTGCCCCTCTTAACCATTACACCACACTGGTTCTATCCTATATGGTAGGCCTAGTTCTCACTTAACTGGGAAATCTACTCTGGTGCTGCTGTGTTTCAGACTGTACACCTGATTATCAATTTTAAAATGCCCTTCCATCTTTAAAAAAACTCAGTCCTTTTGCCATCCTGAGATTGGTGAGGGAGAGGATATTTATTTATTTAATAGATTTTTAACCCAGGTCAGGCTAAGGGCAGCTTACATACAAAACACAATTTCCAATCACACTCCATTTAAAATACAAAAACACAATAACAATAATTAAAAACCTATAATATATCTTAACAATTCACTAGATTAAAACCAAGAAATCCAATGACGCCTTTAATATTGGCACCAGTGGCTTCGCAGGCAGGTGAAAGGCAGAATTGGCCAGTGCAAAAGATGAAACAGGTGATGCAGGTGGCACAGAAAGGCCAGCCATGGTGGAACCATCGCTGCCCTCAACCATAGGCCTGGTGCAACATCTCTGTCTTGCAGGCCCTATGGAATTGAGCTAAGTCCCGCAAGGCCCTGGTCTCATTTGGCTGAGAGTTCCACCAGGCTGGAGCCAGAGCCAAAAAAGCTCTGGTCCTGGTTGAGGACAGCCAGATATTTCTTGGACCAGGCACCACTAATAGGTTGTTGTTTGATGAGTGGAACACTCTTTGAGGGGTGTATCAGGAGAGGCAATCTTGTAGGCACAAAGGTCCCAGACTATTTAGGGATTTGAAGGTCAATAACAAAACCCAGCTTGCTGGGGGTAAAGGGAAAACGACTGGGGAAGGCACTGGCAAACCACCCCGTAAACAAAGTCTGCCTAGGAAATGTCAGGATGTGATGTCACCCCATGGGTCAGGAATGACCCGGTGCTTGCACAGGGGACCTTTACCAAAACTTTAAGCCTGATCCAGTATTCAACCTGGAGCCAGTGCAGCTGACAGAGCACCAGTTGGATATGGGCTCTCTAAGGGGCTCCTTAAGGACCCTCACCACTGAATTCTGGACCAGTTGGTGTTTCCAGAGCAGCCTTAAGGGTAGCCCTGTGTAGAGTGAGTTGCAGTACTCCAGCCTGGAGGTGACCGTTGTGTGGATCACTGTAGCTAGCTCAGGGCAAACACGTAGAGCCTCAGCTGCTTAGCTGGCAAAGATGGAAAAATGCCACTCTGGCTACATTTGTGACCTGTGCCTCCATCGAAAGGGAGGCATTCAGAATCACACTCAAACTTTTGATGGTTGGCGCAGGTGTTAATTGCACTGTCAAGAGTCAGAAGCAGATGCCCTATCTCCAACCCTCATCTTTTGTAGTTTGTATTGCCATACTGAGCTGTTTTGGAAATAGAGATATAAAATTTCCAGAAATTTTGAAGCCACAAAAATGTATGTGTGTGTGTGTGGGGGGGGGGCATGTCAGAAAAAAATGGACATTGTGGGGGGGAGGGGGATGAAATCTATGCAATACTGACTTTCCTGTCAAACCTAAACTTCTTTTACTGATTTAAAAACACAACATGTATCATTTATATCTTAGCATATAAACTTGTACTACTTTGCATATTTATGGAGTTTAAAAAAATAAATGCCTGCTTTTTCTGAAAAAAAATTGTAAGTATACCCAGTACTTGAGAAAGTGTTGCAAACTGCTGCCACCCTGTGCTACTGTAATATGTGTATCAATTTTTACCGTATAAAAAGGTTGGATAACATAAAAGTTAAAAGGTAGAACATAAATTCTGTATTAAACAAAATAAATTCTATTTTTTGGACAGAAACACTCTCATACAGTCACAATAGGACTGCTAGCCTATTTGGATATTAATTTTATCCTTGTAACATTGAAAACACTGAGAACTTTAATATTTATCTTGAAACAGCTTGGGGTGTAGAAAAAAGAGGAAATAATTCTTGTTCTCTGCAGCTGAAATTCTTAGTTCTATGTGGGGACAAAGAAACAGATCACTTCTGTTCATCCCTCCCTGAGTTCTCACTTTGGGCTTCTCCCTTTGGCAGTGGGGAGATCAGAAGCCAGGGCTGGATCTAGAGGGTAAGGGGGGGCAGCTGCCCTGGGTGGTGGGCAGCGGGAGGTGCTGTGGTGGCAGCCAGAGGCTGTGGGCATGACTGCCCACCCAGCTGCTACATGCACTGCTCTTCCTTGTTGGCCTGTGTGGCTGCTTCCATGAGGCAGCAAGCAAGAAAGCACATGGTACTGAGGCTGACTCTGAGGGAGGCTGAGCACCGTGCACACATGCGCACACACACACACACACACACACACACACACACACACACAGATTGTGCTGGCTAGCTGCCAACGCTCGAGTGTCAGCTTACAGCGTCTCTGAGATACTGCTACAAGCAGCTGGCAAACAGCAGGGAGAGTGTAAAGAAGCGTCTAGAGAACAAGTCCGTTCGTCAAAGCCAGAAATCAGAGACCAGTACTCGCCAAATCAGAGTTACAGTTCATAGTCCAGATAGCTGGTCCATAGTCGAGGGTCACGTAGAGTCGGAGGTCCAAATAGCCAGTCCAAGGTCTAAAGTCATGGAGAGAAGTTCAGGCATGGGAGTCAGCAGGTTGATCAGGTCTGCACTGCATTGCTTTGTCAGCTCTGGGCTGATCAGCTGCTGCTTTTCTGGCATACTGATTCCACATCAATCCTCGTCCTGCAAGGACTCGCTGTTCTGCCGTTGTTCCAGCAAATGCTGGTAGGCTTCCAGCTGGGCACTATGTCTTTTAGCCACCAGTGCCTTTCTCTGCTGTTGCCTCCACCTGTCGGCCCTTCACTCTGCCTCAGTAGCTTGAGGGCTCACAGCTGGGCCACTGGGTCTAGGCTCTGAGCAGGATGGGGGTGGTTCTGCCACAACTTCTGACTGCAAGTCCTGTGCCTGCTCTGGAGAGCCACCAGCTTCAGGGCTGTCAATCTCTTCGCAGGGCTGTGCTGAGTCAGACCCCACTTCAGGCTGCGAGGTCAGAGGCAGCTCCAGTCGGGCTGAATCCTCCTGGTAGAGTTCCTCCTCTGAGAAGGACCTGTTCCCCAGGGATTGCCCCATGGCAGAGATGTTATGTGGGGCAGCAGGCGCAGTCTGGAGATGGGTGCAGTCTGGCAGTGCAGCCCCCAATATTTTTATTGACATAAGAAATAAGAACATAAGAAGAGCCCTGCTGGATCAGACCAGTGGTCCATCTAGTCCAGCATTGTATCTCATACAGTGGCCAAACATTTTCTCTGGAGGTCCATCAACTGGGCATACAGGATGAGGCCTTCCCCTGATGTTGCCTCTTGAGATTCAGAGGTTGGCTGCCTCCAAACATGGAGGTTCCCTTTAGTCACCATGACTAGTAGCTACTGATAGCCCTCTCCTCCATGAATCTATCCAATTTCCTTTTAAAGCTGTCTATGCCTGTGGCCATCACCACATCCTCTTGCAGTTCAGTTTATTTACAGTCATTTGACCAGCAAGTATCAGTACAAAATTACAATTTTAAAACCCCAACTGAGGACCTCCGTATCTTACTGGCTACATAACAGAACTTTGCCACTGAATAAGAGATAAAAGCATCTTTATCTTCTAATAAAAATTTAACAAAATCATCCGAATGACTAACATTTCTAAAATTTCTAGTCAACACAGGTAAAATTAGCTTATTTCTAGTCTCCCGATAAAATTCACAGTGTAGTAAAATATGTATAATTGTCTCAACTGAATTAAAATTGTGTGTGAGTAAAGTGCCCTCAAGTCGCAGCCGACTTATGGCGACCCCTTTTGGGGTTTTCATGGCAAGAGACTAACAGAGGAGGTTTGCCAGTGCCTTCCTTTGCACAACAACCCTGCTATTCCTTGGTGGTCTCCCATCCAAATACTAACCAGGGCTGACCCTGCTTAGCTTCTGAGATCTGACGAGATCAGGCAAGCCTGGGCCATCCAGGTAATTAAAATTACCAGGGCATAATCTGGCCTCTACAGGTATATTCTGAAATCTCCCGCTGAGCATAACCAAAGGAAAGGCATTAAATCTGGCTCTTGAAAAGGCCCATCGAAAACTAGAAAATGTAATAGTTGTTAAATAAGGAGCACTAGAAAAACCTTCCCAACTCTTTAATGGTTTATAATGTCTTGGGAGAAGAGACAACTCATTTTGTAATTCAATATTTATGAGTCGTTTAACCAATTTATTTGCTCTGTTCAATCCCATTTCTAGTAGGCGATCAGGAGCTAAGCCTATAGAGAGAAGTTTATTAATTATCCTTTCGCTCCAAGAGAGTTGTGGGTTAGATTAAAGTAAATAGGGTATCAGTTGTCGAGGAGACCCTGTCTGACCTCCGTCAAGCCAGTTCCTCTTTGGGTCAAAAGTCACCAAATGTTTTCCTAAGAAAACCCAAATCACCCACACAGTGTAGGTAGTTCTGCCACCAGCTCTCAGTTCCAAAAGGTTTAGCCTTAACAGGGAGGAGCTGAGAGCAACTCTTCCCCAGCTAGATCCCAAAAGACCAAAAAGACCGCGCCAGCCCTGCAGAGTAGAGATTCTGTCAGGGGAGGGTAGTTGTCAACAAACATTACAAAAGTTAGGTAGTTTCCACACACACACACTTAGGCACTTAGATTTAGCCCTGAGACTCAAAAAGGTTTCACAGACTTCAAGGTAAAGTCTAAAAGTTTATTTTAAAGAAATTTGCTCATTACAGAAAAGGAAGATATTCGTGGAAGCAAAATAGCATAAAACAAGAAATCTTAGCACTCTCTAACCTCACAGTAAATTCCTAGTTCAGGCAAAATAGGCAGGGCTTGCAAGAAAGTTACAAAGACAAAGACTTTAGTTGATTCGAAGTTACCAGAGTCCAAAACCAAGGTTTGTTTCCATCAAGCAGAGTTTCAGTCATGCACTGTTGTCCCTTAAGGGGGACGAGTCACAGAAGTTGATGAAAGTTGAGGACATGCCCGCATGTCCCAGCTCCATGGTTTTTGATCAGAACAGGGTTCATATTTATCTCTTCAATCTCATCAGGTGATGGCCAGTCACCCAATGGAATCGTTGAGAATGCAGTAAGCTTGTAAAATATTTGGCATGTCATCTCTGTGCCTTTGAAGCTAAGGATGAATTTGCATTTCTGCAGCAATGCAAAACATCTGGGCTCTTTCAGGCTCTAGAGATGCCAGGCTTCTGACAGAATTGTCACATCAAGAACAGATAGCTGTTTTACAATAGGGAGGTTTGCTTTGAAGCGGAGATCGCAGCCTCCTGCCTTCACACCTTCCCCCCCAACTGGAGTGACTTCCCACTGGAATGGAAGTGGCTTCCCACGGGAATGGCTTGCGAGAGAGCTGTTTCGGTCATCAGCTCCCAGAGTTTTGATATTAAAACATAGCAGGCCTAAGCCTTGACCAATCGTTGGTAATTTAAAAGAAAAGAAAGAAAAGAAAGGCTACTTTTCTTTACATCGGTCCAAAGGGCTGAAGATGAATTTTTAGCCAGTAATTAAATATTATTATCCAAGCCTTGATCTCAAGTTTTAATAACCCAGCCTCCTGTCAGAGCATCACATTAGATGTACATTTTGGAGCCTTAAATAAGGCTCTAAGAAAACCTGATTGTATGCTCTCTAGGGGAGCATAATTAGTATATGGGCCTAGTTGGGCACCATATATAAGTTGTGCTAAGGATTTGGCCAAGAATAGCTTAATTGCAGCTGGAATAAAACCACCTCCTTTAGTGCAATAAAATCTTAAAATGGCCTTTATGCTTCTTTGGGCAGAATCAACTACATGATTTATGTGAGTAGCATGCTTTCCGTTATATTGTAGGACCACACCCAAATATCTGAAACATTTTACCTGCTCTATACTATGCCCATCAATTACCCACGTATAGTTTTTAACCCTTTTATTAAAGTACATAAATTTAGTTTTTGCATAATTAATATCTAAATGATCCTCCTGGCAATGCATAGTCATGATTCCCAAGGCTTTTTCAAAACCGACCCAGGTTTGCGATAGAATCACCGCATCATCAGCATACAAGAGTATTGGAAGTCTTTTTTCTGCTATTTTTGAAGCATGAATATTTGAGCTCAACTGCTTAATGAGTGCATCAGTATAGATGTTAAATAAAAAAGGTGCCAAAAACAGCCTTGCCTAACACCTTTCTGTGTAGAAACTAGATTCGATAAGTGGCCTTCTGGACTAAATCTAACTCTAAGACTTAACAGTTAATAATAGAAGCCTTCTATCAATTGATGTATTAAATAATTTGGTCCATAATATCTTTCTCGAAATCGAGTCAAAGGCAGCTTTAAAATCAACAAAGGCTGCAAAAAGAGATCCCTTAGCTGACAACACATATTTCTCAATTAAATATTGCAGAGTTAAGCAGTGATCCACGACAAATCTTCCCTGTCTAAAACCAGCTTATCTTCCAAAAACCCTTCTTGTTCTAAACAGCCACACAATTTTAAAGAGAGATGTTTGGCATATAGCTTACTTATTGTGTTGAGAAGTCTTATAGGTCTATAATTACCTGGGTCCTGTCTATTTCCTTTTTTTTAAAGAAGGGTACAATGATAGCTAAGCCCCAATCTTGTGGAATCTAGACTGTCTGATCATTATATGTAAATAAAGAGGCTAAAATTGGAGCCCACCGATCCACATTAGATTTCAGTAGATGGGGGGGGGGGGGGATAAAATCACTGCCCGGGGCCTTTGCACTCTTAAATGTGAAATTAATTGTTTAATTTCTTGAGGTGATACAGCAGGCCATTGAGGAATAGAATCAATAGGAAGATCCCTCTTTGGATAATGCTGCTGCTCTTTGTAGAGTGAAGAGAAATGGATCTCCCAGGGCTCAGCTGTAATTGAATTAGCCATATATCTAGATACTGAGTTTGAGCAATATGAAGTTAGTCTCCAAAAACCCACCGAATCTTTGTTCTTTCTTAGCAATCATACATTCCTGATCCTCTGGCAGTATATTCCACGTTTTAGTCACTTTTCTAAACTGAAACATGGTTGCACATGGTGCCGCGCTACACTGGATATGCCTATCTTGATTAATGGTTATTGGGTATATGTAAATGTACTGGTCTTTATGTCACTATGATGTCAGAATTTCTATAATTGCCTCAACTATGCTTTGAATCTTTGCAACTGCTGTGAATTCATTTGGGTGTCAGGCACTTTCCTTGTCTAACCAATAGACAGTGTAGTTTTTCTAGAATAAAGACTTTGAATCTAGTTTGTTTATTTGGTTAGTGAGCTCCCTTCATTGGAGTTTAAATTTCCCCCATCATAATGAATTCCCTGCCACATTTCCACTTACTGGAAAACTGACAAGCTTGCAAGAGCTCTTATTTAGGAGAGTCCACCTTTCACTTGCTCCTCTTCTTTCCAGCATTCTTGCCATGGAATGACTTTCATCGTGCCTCTGAGTTAATTAAAGTCTGTCTTCCTAACATCTAACATATATGTCTGGCTATGAACTCCCTTGGCTCCTAACAGCAAAAGGAATTCGAGGAGGAATTCATAGATAATACATAAATAAAACAATGTAAAAATGTAATTATTCATTAACAATTCATGAAGGTCAACACAATTTATTATATCATTTAAAAGAGTTGTTGATTATATATTTATATTCTATACTTTGATTATATATGTGTGTATAATGAAAAAATTATAGATGATATGTGGGGGGGGGCATCATTTTGTCCTCTTGCCTCCCTTCAAAAAGAATGTATATCTTGCCCTGTCAGAAGCCTATTGGTTCTGATGTCCATCTTCATCATGCAGCTATTTTTTTTCTCAGTGGATGGATGAATAGCAACCCAATCAGCTTGGGTTCTCCCAATCAGTTGTTAGTCAGCATCTGTCCAACATGCAGCTGCAGCTACAGACTTGTTTAGCAGCTGTTCAGGTTGCTTGATGCAATTCAAATATATCCTTAATCAGTTCACAATCTGATCATGAGTGTTGAGCAGGATATTTGACTGCCGACCATGCTCTCTGTGAAATTGCTGGTATCCCTAGTTATTGCCAGGGTGGTTGTGTTCCTGGCAAGGAGAGCTGCTCTGGGGATTCTCTTGACTCCAGGATTCTTCCATTTTGCAACCAAGGGAAAACATCAGGAAGTTTGGGGAGGTGGTAAAAGTAGGGTATGATTGGGTCATACTTGGGGTGATCCTTGGGTTGGGGCCCAGTGTAAGCCATAAGTATTTGTAGGTCATGTGTCGGATGCATATGTAAGTTATTTGTTTGGTAGTGTCACCAGCCCTTTGGAAGGAAAGCAGGAATGCCCACATTGGTCTGGTTTTTTAAATATAGTAAGGCACTGTTGCTCAGGCATGAATTTACTAATGACAAAGGATTATAATGGTGTTTATGTTGTGGGGGAGGAGTAAAGAGACGTGTATGCAAATGCACTGTTTTGTCTTTTTAATGTCTCTGTAGCTCACTTCACTGGCTTTTGAAAGGTACCATGAACAAATGCTTAAATAAGTAACTATCCCTCTGTGCAGAAAACTGGATGACAGTGTAAAGGATTGTAGTTTAGTTTCTCACTGACAACATGCTAGGTGGTGGTGGTTGTTTTTTTAATGTGCAGGATTTTTTTTTTATGGAGAAGTATTCATTATTGATTTGAATGGAGAAGGATGTTTCCCAGTAATGCAGAACTCTCAGTAATAGGAAGTATTTATATGGACTTTTGACAAATGTACACCGACTACATTTATAATATTAGTTAATAGTAGTACTCCATTGAGATGAAGATGAGGCAATGCCTCTTGTTCTTAGGTACAATTTATTTATATTTAAAAGCAGAATAAGGAACCCTGAATGATCCACCAGATGGCACTAAGCCTCCATCTACCCCAACAGGAATAGTAACAGTTTGGAGTCATCTTCAGGGAAGATTGTTAGAGAAACTGTACAGGCTCAGGGCTAA
This sequence comes from Euleptes europaea, assembly GCF_029931775.1. Taxonomy (NCBI): domain Eukaryota; kingdom Metazoa; phylum Chordata; class Lepidosauria; order Squamata; family Sphaerodactylidae; genus Euleptes; species Euleptes europaea. The sequence goes on from NW_026612049.1 coordinate 3,365,688, forward strand.
AAGCTGACAAAAAACAAGACAATTCTTTAATTGGCAAGGTTTTGTTTGTTTGTTTTTTACAACACAGAAATAATCCCTGTAAGAAAAAATGTATATACAATTCCTTCTGAAGTGTGCTGTGAGGGTTCATTTTTCTATGTTTTGGAATGTGGATGGCAGACATATCGATGTATGATTATGAAAATCTGGAAATATAGAAAACCATATTTTAGCCCACTTGATGGTTTATACAGTTAAGGTTATCAGATATTGTTATGTGGCCATGTGGAGTTTTGTGTTTGAATAAGATTAATGTACATGGGACATGAGAAACAGCCCATGTAATTAAATAACGGAATTTAAAATGAGAAACATGGAAAAATTAAATGTCAGATTTTGGCTGTGCATTATTGTTGTTTTGGAAAATATGCTCAAGCCCGGGACCTCAACTTCTAGTGTTCCTGTATTCCTGTAACACCAATGCCACATTAATTGCCATGATATAAATAAGAATTATTTTGTAATGGATCTGATAAGCTAATTTACAAGAACTGCAAGGGCCATTTCTGTAGGTCATAGGTCTATGGTTGCCAACATCCAGGTGGGGCCTGGAGATCTCCCAAAATTATAGCTGATCTGCAGGCCAAAGAGATCAGTTCCCCTCATAAAAATGGCTGCTTTTGAGGGTAGGCACTCTGGCATTATACCCCTCTGAGGTCCATCCCCAAATCTCATCCACTCCAGGTGCCATCCCCAAATTTCTAGCAATCTCTAGCAAACCCTAACTAGGAGTGATATTTTTCAGGAAGTTTCTGCCAATTGTGGACTCTTCTTTTATTACTTAGACCATTTGACTATTATAATAAGTAAAATTACAGGAATTATTTATTTTAAAAATCCTGTGCTTTAACATCAACAGGAAGAAGTCAGGACCACACCAGCAGTAGCAAGCAGAAGCAAAGAATCAAGATGTTGAATAATTCCTGTATTGTTACTCCCTGATCACAACCACCTATGGCTTCATCAGGGAATCTATTGTAATCAGGGAAGATATACTCATACAATAAAAACAAAAAAAAATAAAACATATATAAACAAATACAATTCATTTAAAATAATTTTTAGTTGAGTTAAAAATCTCAGGAACCTACAACCTGAAAAAGTCTTTTAGAAAAATTAAAGTATTATTTTTGAAGATTCTTTGATAAGATCCCCTGATGAAGCCATAGGTGAAATGTGTCGGAATCAGGAAGTAACAATAATGGAATTATTCAACACCTTAATTCTTTAACATCAACAAACATCTTGCAAACCAGCCTCTTGTCTTGTCTAGTCTTACCGTGCAAGCATTGATCTATGATTATCAGGAATTCTTCAAATGATATAATTTTAATAGTTATATACTAATGTTTCATCTAACACAACTCTCCGAATTATGATATTTGAAAGATGTAAGTATATATTTTTATTGAACTGTATTTACAGCATTCACAAAATTGCTAGGATCAATGACAACTATTCTCAACATATTTCTAAAGTGATTGCATAGTATAAAAGAGAGAGGGATTTATATGACGGTGCATTTCTGAGGGGGGCAAAGCTCCTTAGGAACTGGTGTGACACTGCACTGGCACAAGTACCCACTTATCCCATGATAAGGGGCATTTATGCTGGGACAGATGGCATTTATGCCAGTGCCTGGGCAGCACAGAACTGTGCCAGGGCCCCTCTCGCCAGCACTGCCATGCTGGGAAATCTCAGATAAGGCAGCATACGCTGGCGTGAGGGGGGATCTCGGGGCATTCCCAGGGTGGAGCTGCCTTTAGGCAGCTTCCTCACCCCTTTCAGTCCGGGAACGCCCTTCAGCACGGCAGTGGTTCTATGACTACAGTTGTACATATCGATATACCTGAACCAAAAATAAACCTGAAATTAGCCATTTTGGCAATATTTGGGTTTCAGGTAGAGTGAATACCAAAACATGGGAATCTGCCAGAAGCCGAATAAGCGATTCCTGAAAAAGCTGAATAACTATTCGGATTTTTTGGGTTTGGCTATTCGCCTTTGTTCAGATGCATGGCTCTGTGCTTTCTCCCATTTTTCTATCTTTTGACTGGTTTTGTTAGGGTCCCATACTTAAAGTTCTTTTGAGGTAGGGGTCATGTAATCGGAGCCAACTTGATCTGACCAAACATCACCTGGATTAATCTGGATCAAACATAAGGGTTTTTTAAAAGATGGGGCTCACCAAGTCCCATCCAGAGGGATAGACCCTTCAATTAAAAAGAGCTGGCTTCAACAGCTGCTCATACTACCAGATTTCCAAAGGAGACTTCCTCACCCACACAGATGAGCAGTCTTCTTCAGAACAGCCCCCGTGGTTGAGAATTCAGCTAGCTCCAATATCACCCCCCTGAAAACCTGCTTTCAAGCTGAAGTTCTCTGTAGAGGCTTTATTTCATCGCAATGTGACTAGGATTGTGCAAAAAAAAAAAATTGGTACATTTCAAGGTTGAATTTACTGGGCCCGATGTTTTTGGTAAACCTGGAATAAGCTGAATACCCATACCAGTAAAGGGGTATTTCAGCTTTATTTCCAGGTTTACTGAAAAATTCAGGCCAATCATAGTCATGGGTGTTTTTTCTGAAGCTCCTGTGGGAGCATTTCAGGAGGTAGACTCCCCAGATTTGCAGCATAGCTGCAAGGGACTCTCCTTAGATAGACAGCAAAGTTTGGTGAACTTTGGGACAGGGTGTCCAATTTTATGGGCCCACAAATGAGTTGCCCCCATCCTTCAGGCATTTGCGAGCCGAGCTGTGCATTGGTTTTCAGGTTCAGAAGTTCAGTATTGCTGAGGACTGGTGGAAAGAGCTAGTTGGCAGGCTGGCAGCTCAATGTCTGGGGGCTCCCTTCGTATCTGAGGCTCATAGCATGATGAGGCTCATGCAAATGAGCTTCCAAACTGCTAGAAAAATAAGGTATGGAAAACATTTCTTTTGGTGGCAAATGACATCCTGTGAACAGTCCTGATTTCAAGAGATGGTCATGGGGAAACAAAGCCTCTACTTGGGGTGACCTTCAGTTTCAGCACAGGTTTTCGGGGGTGTGTGTGTGATATTGGAGCCAGCCGAAGTCATGATCAAGGCATCTCTCGTGAAGGAGATTGCTCATCCATGCGGGTGAGGAGTCTTCTTCAAAAGGCCAATCAGTAGCTTTAGAAGTGGTCACTTTTTAGTTGGAGGGTATATCCCTCCAGATGGGAATGGTGAGCCCCATCTTTTAAACAACCCTTATGCTTTATCCAAATTAACCTACTGAATGGTGATGGACGGATGGTTGTGTGGTTGGATGGTTGGTCAGACCATGTTGGCTCCAATTACATGACCCCTACCTCAAAAGGGCCCCAACTATGGAGCCCTAACAAAACCAGTTTAAAAAAAAGAAAATGGGAGAAAGTACAGAGCCGTGCATCTGAGCAAAGTTGAATAGCCATACCCGAAAAACTTAATAATTATTTGGCTTTTTCGGGAATAATCTATTTGGCTTTGGGCCAATCCCCGGGTTGTGGTGTTCGGTAAACCCAAAACCCAAAAATTACCAAAACAGCTAATTTTGGCTTCATTTTCAGGTTGGGTATATCAATATGCACAACCCTTACCATGACCATCTCTTGAAATCAGATTTTTGATGACTATAATAAAGGAGTGTTCACAGGATGGCATTGGCCACCAAAATAAATGTTTTCTGTGCTTTATTTTTCTTACCTTTAAGCCTTTTTCCACAGTTTGGAAGCTAATTTACGTCATGCTATGCACCCCAGATACAAAGAGAGCCCCCAGACTTTGAGGTACCAGCCTGCCAATTGGCTCTTTCTGCCAGACTTCGGCAAAGCTAAACTTCTGAACCTAAAAACTGATGGACCTCTCAACTCACAAATGCCTAGAGGATGTGGGTGACCCCTTTGCTGACCCATAAATTTGGACCCCCTGTCCCAAAGTTCACCAAACTTCAGTGACCATCTAAGGAGAGTCCTTTGCAGCCATATTGCAAATTTGGGGTCTCTTCCTCCAAAAATGCCCACAGAAGCTTCAAAAAATCCCCATAGACTATAATGGGCCACATTTTTTTTTTTTTTTTTTTTTGTAAATCCGGAAATAAGCCGAATACCCATGTTTACTGGTATGGGTATTCAGCTTATTCTAGGTTTACAATAAAAAATCTCAATAAACCCAAACCTGAAATTTACTTCTTTTTTTGCATGACCCTAGCTATGACACTTTTTGGTGGCATAGCCCTGCTAAAGGCAATGGGGCTTTTTTGCCCTTTTTCTATTTTTAAGTTTTTTCAATAGGTATTTCTTCTCCATGATGGCCAGGGAGCCTCTTTGGCAGCAGCATGGTTGCACAATGCCTGGCTGCCACACAACCCCCACCCCACCCCAGAATGGGCTGCCCATGATTAGTATGTTCCCAAAATAGGTTTGCTCCTGCAGAGAGAGTGAAAAGATGAGACTTAAACTGATGGGTTAAAATAAGATTTTATACTTGCTTGTTATATAACAAGAACTTACTTATTCTTTATTTCGCCTTTTCAGTGTGGGCTGCTCTAAGTATAGACTTCCTGATCTACTAGTGATCAGGCATTCTTGTCCAGGTTCAAACCACAACATTCTGCCATATTTCTCAAAGGCTAGATACAAAAATATGTGTGTGAGGGGATTAGGCTTCAAATGTTGGTACCCAACTCCAAGAAGATACTCTCACAAGCTCTCTGTAGCCCAAAAAGACAGGACTATGATTAATTTTTAGTGAGTTTGCTAACACTGATATGTAATGGTTATGTATTAAGCATATAGCAGGTAAAGCAGCTCTCACTTAAACATAGGTCCAACGTAGCATGACTAGACAAACCTTCTTATCACACAAACCCACCTGATTTGAATTGGTGAGATAATTGTAATGAGTTTTATCCAGACTAAATTTTCCATTAGCAGAATGGAACTTTCTTGCCTCCTCCTGCCACGTGCTATCTCCTTGAAATGGTGCTTCTGGGGGATAGGTGACCCAGGAAATAACCTGAAGGGCGTTTGCGGCCAGAAGTGGGAATTGGTAGAAGTCAGCAATTTACTCTGGATCTAACCTATTACTCTTTATAAGAAGCCCATAGTTACTATAAGAAACATTATAAAATATACACCCACATATTCCATGGCTGATTTGAGGAGAGGAGGAATTCCTTTCCTTCTTGATCCAACAACTCCACCAGAACAACTGGGTAGCTAACACACTGCCTCCCTTATAAGCTTCATGCAGCTCTTTTACATAGAAGTTCTTTTCTAATTAACACCGTGGGGTCACATTTGGAATGTCTCAAAATAAACTTTATTTGTGCAATAATTATTTCAGTGGATTTTATAGCATTCCTGATTAAAACATCTGTGCATCATTGTACCTTTGGAATTGACCATCTTTTGCTCTGTTATAACTAGCGTTAATCAGATATTGCAGAGAAATAATGCTGTCAATGCTTGAGATAAATTATTGCAAAGATTTTTTAATGTTTATTTTTCTGGTGTCAAAAACAATTGTTCAATACAAGTGAAATATCTCAGTATCCTTGATGGAGCATTGGCTCTGCATCAGAACTTTTACATAACAATGGTGTATGTGTGGGGGGGGAACCTTATCTATTCAGTGTACAAGGCATATCATGCTTTTCATTGAGTGGTTTTGGAAGACAGACATCATAATCTATGTCCTTTAACAATGCTCATGATCTAGGTCTGTTTGTGCTAAGACATAACAAAAACTTTGCTTTTCCAATTCCCAGATTTTTATAAGCCATGTACATACATTTTAAGGGTTATATTTTCTGTACAATTTTACAACCTTGCTCCCAAGATCTGCAAGGCCATACTTCTTAACTACAGGATCTGAGAATTCCTGAAGTGTATTCACAAAGTAACCAATAATTACAAGAAAAAGTGGTAACTGACTACAGCCTATTCTGATTAGTTGGGAGGGATGATAGGCCTTGACTGCTGATGGACAGGGACAGCACTACAGAGTTTGAAATAAGATGTCCTCAGCCTCTCCCCAGGGTTAGCCAGCTGTACAATATGCCAACATGTACATCTTTACCCTGCAGTTTGCCTGCAGGAACTTCCCCCTTTCCCAAACCCCAACAGGCAGCAGCAGTATTCCCAGTTGTGGAGTAAATTAAGCTTCCAGCTCTAGTTTGTGCTATTGAGTATAAGCCTTTGTAAACAAGGTTTGAAACCAGTAACCCAATATGTTATAATTTTGCAAGCATTGGGAAATGATTTATTTTTTTACTTGTGTACTTGAAAAGAAATGGTACAGTGATCGTTTTACATAAGAAAAAATTCTTAGAGCGTAAGAAGCATATAAAATTGTAATGCTTTTTTGTTACTGTTTGCAATTTGTTCCTCCCTAATGTTTTACTTTTCTTCTGTAGCAGATGGCAAGCAACTAAAATGTTTAAGTAAAGTATCATAATGCATGTAGTTGGGCTAGATGACTTATTATGGCTTTTCACATTTTCTAAAGACTGAAAATTCCAAACTGTAAACCTCAATCTGTTCTAACAAAAGTAATAAAACCCAGGCCTGTTTCTTGCATTAGATGTTCCTACAATATTAAAACATAATGCCAAATTATGGTTGGTTGCTTCATGAATGTCATCAGATCTTGTAGGTAAGCTTTTGTAGATAAGAAGTACAGCCTTGTCTCAACTCACCGAGGTTTTCTCCTATTACCCTGCTGGTACAGCAGTGGCTTCCCTCCACTAAAATGGTGCCTTGTAGGGCTGTTGAAAAATAAATTCAGTAAAATTCGGATTTGGCAAAATTTGGCCCATTTTGATTCAGGAAATGCTAAAGTCCGAACTACCCTGATTCAGATCCGTGCAATTCGGCGTGAGATTCGGAGTTCAGGGGAAAATTCGGCCGTTTAAAGCCATTAAAAATGCATTTGCGCCTTTCCATGGCTCCGGGGGGGCTTTTGGGAGGTAGAGGCCCCAAACTTTCAGCATAGCTTTAGGGGACCCTTCTTGCAAGAACCCCCAAGTTTGGTGACGCTTGGGGCAGGTGGTCCCGAGTTATGAGGCCCGGAAGGGGTCCCCCCTCCGCCCATTGGAATGAATAGAAATAAATAGACCGTTTGGACTCGGAGTTTGCAAAACCATGCAAAGCAACACGTGACGCAACCTTGGGAGTTTGCAAACCATGGAAAGGGACAGAGGCGCGCTAGCTATGCATAAGGAGCAGGTGGGGGTGGAATTTCCCCTCAGGGGAATTTCCCTCAGGAGTCTCGGGACTGGGCAAATGCATTGTTTAAGTCACAATTTGAAAACCAGTTTTGAGCAAGCATCAAAATAGACCTAACCGATCTTATGAATGAGGGAAAACCTGAGGACACACAACTGAAGCCCCCCCTCAGACCAGGGAGAGAGAGACGCGAGCGTGCACACACACCCCCAGGCAGAACTGGTGAAACCCCCCCTCTCAAACCAGTACAGGTCGGCCCCAAACAGGGGAAAAACCAAGGAGGAGGAGGCGCGGGTGCTGAGCAGCACTGGGGAGAAACTCACGCAAGCCGCACCGTCGCACTCAACCCCAGGCTAGGGGCAAAAAAACAAAAGCAGAGCACAGCACACACTCCTGCAGAGGTGAGTGGGCACATACCCTCTGCAGGGCGGGGAAAGCTGGCTCGCTGTTCCAGTGCGCCCAGCCGGCTCTGTGCATCCCGCCTGCCTCCCAGCTGGGAGCGCACAGAGCCGGCTGGGCGTGTTGGAACGACGCGAGCCAGCTCTGTGCGCCCCGTCCGCCTCCCAGCTGGGAGGCAGGCGGGGAAAGCCGTCTCGCTGTTCCAGCACGACCAGCCGGCTTTGTGCGCCCCGCCTGCCTCCCAGCTGGGAGGCGGGCGGGGCACACAGAGCTGGCTAGGTGCGCTGGAACGGGGCACACAGAGCCAGCTCGCATCATTCCAGCGTGCCTAGCTGGCTCTGTGCGCACATTCACTCCATAACACGCACAGACATTTCCCTTCACTTTTGAGGAGGAAAAAAGTGCGTGTTATGGAGCGAAAAATATGGTACTCTGGGGAGCAGCACTTAGCTTTAAAAAGCAATGGTTGGAAGAACTTCATTGTATTTGTTGTATGTTCCATCTTCTTTCCTACTGCTGTTCCAACAAATATGTGTAATGTATTCCTCTTCTCGTGGCTTCTCAGAAAAATCCTTTCCTAATTCTTCACTTCAGGTGGTGCTTTGACAATTTAGACTTATATAAAGAAACACATTGCACTGTTGGCAACAATATCTTCTGATTAATTATAATGAAAAGATTCTAACTTCAGTGAGTAGTATGTATTTATCTGGTATATTTGATCTGAAGGATCAATACATTTTATGTGGCAGGCAAGGCAGAGTACACATTGTCAACAGGCTACTATTTAGTTACCTTGCATGACAGGAGTGAGATTAGTGCGCATTGTAATTAGTATGCATATGCTCTCAACTCTTAGCTTTTAACATAAAAATTAATTGGCAGGCAGACGGGGTGAGGGCATCAGCGGTGATGGAAAGGCAGAGTGGCATGGAGGTGGTGGCAAGCCCTCGGGCTGTCCAGAACTGCGCCAGCATCTGGAAAAAAAAACACAGAGAGGGATGAGAGGCCACCTCACCCTGGCCTTCCACGAAAGCTCTCTCTTGAGTGAGGCCAGATGTGAGCCTCGACAATGCCAACGGTTAGAGTGGAGAGGGAAAGTATGGCAGTCGCCGAGGTGGTCCCCCCCAAAGCCCCCCCCCCAGAGAAGGCAACTGGAGAAGCCATAGCACCAAGCCCCCCCTTTTGGGGAGTTGGAGCAAGAGAAATGCACAGTCCCCGCAGAGAGGGGAGTTGGAGCGAGAACCATGCACAGTCCCCGCAGAGTCCCAACCCCCCAGCACAGACCAGCAGCATGCCGGCCCATGCGAGGCTTACCTGTCAAGTGAGTGCCAGCTTCAAAGTGCTGCTTATGAGGGAAGTTTCCGCTTCCAAGGCCCCTCCTCCAGGAGGGCGCTGCCACTTCCTGGCTTGGCCCCATTGGCTGGCCTCCTAGGCGGGTTCCAGAGGTGCCAGGCTGAGATGGGCGGTGCTTGGGTGCGGCAGAGAGATGAGGGTCCAGAGCCGTTGCATGGTGGTCAATGGGCTGCACCAGGTCGAGACCTGGCGTAACTTTTTGGCAGCAAAAGTGGGCGTTCCTGGACTGAAAGGGCCTTAGGAGGCCTCCTAGTCGGCGGAATGCCCCCGGGAATGCCCTTGCGGTGGCTGGCAGCTGCTTCTGTGCCGCTCGGACACTGGCGTGGCCCTTGCACAGGTGCAGTCGCACCGTCCCCCTCTGCCACCTAGCACCACCAGAGTAACTCGCCTGATGCTGGTGCCCAGGCTGTTTGCGCCAGCGTAAGTGCCTTTTACATCTCCTAAGCACTTTTGCTACCCAAGCTCAGAAATGCGCTATAATTCACTCTTCTCTACTTAAGGATAGATGAAATCACATTCTAGCTGTATCTGAAGAAGTGAGCTGTGGCTCACAAAAGCTCATACCATGCCAGAAATTTTGTTAGTGTTTAAGGTTCTACAGGAGTCTTGCTCTTTTCTAATGCTAGTGACAGACTAACACGGCTACCCATCATGATACAGCTATAAGTCAGTGTCATATGCAGCAAATTCCTTTCTTCACTCCCAATAATTTCCATAGCTTCTCTACATGGCCAAAATATGCATGAATAAGTTATTCAAAATCATTCAAAGCTATTGGCAGAAAAGTAGGTAAAATACCTATTTTAAAATATGTATATAAGTCTGTAGATCAATCCTTTCCTTATCAGAACAGAATAATCACAACAGTTTTATTGCATTAGCTCAAAATGATAGCAAAACAATAAAAGCAATAAATAAAACAATACAATCACAGTGTCAAGTAAAATCAGAACAGAATAAAGTTTGCTGTGTTTCCACCAAGCATGTTTGGTTAACTTGTCTATGTTATGAAAATATTATTTGGTTGATGTGTTGTAAACTTCAGATTAGTTTTCATTCTCCAGTTTATAGTTTAATTCTAATGTGGGCCTTATTCTGAATATGTAGTTTATTTCCACTTCAATTTATTCTCAAATCTGTTTGCACTTTATTCAAATTTCTAAAGTATATTAATTTTGGATGCATGTGGAAATTAAGTAATACTGATAGAATGTATGCATAACCATATGGTAGTATTCAAGAATGACTAGCTAGAAGATTACCTTATGGGCTTTGCGCTTCACTAGTAGCAAGAACACAGTCATGTTTTTACAAGCCATTAAAATCATTTTCTGGGTTGATTCACATTATGTTTGCCTCAACACTGAGGGCATTGGTAATAACTCTTGGGTATTTGCTACAGTAGAAACATGGCTATGGCTGAGAAATTTAATATTTTGGCTCTAGACAGTGCAGGAGGCTGAACTAACCTTAAACAAACAGTTTGTCAAAAGAGATTATAAAGAGATTATAAATGGGAATTAATTGTTTGATTGTAGTAAGAATATTTTAATTGGAAAAGTCTTATGAGTAATGTAATGTAGTATATATTATCTTTATGTTCCATGAACAGCCCTATTTAGAACATTACTATTCTATAAATTCTTATCTATATTGCTGTTATGTAGTAATTTTGATACTTAGGTTATATTCACCTGCAGCATTAACCTTTTAATGGCATAATGTTTAGTGGCTATTATTAATTGAACATTTTGAATTCTTTAAAGGGAAATTTTGAGGAGTCTTGTACTTCTAATCCTCCAATGACTGATTACTTTGGATACTGAAGGCCTGAACATTGGTGAGTCCTTTTTTTTTAAAGTAGATTTCATTTTAATGTTATGCCTTCATCTACAGTGAGAGATGAGTGTGGTCAGAGTTAGATGAAAATTAATTAAAGCATTGCAAAGTAGAGCAGTGTGTCAGCTTCAAGAAAAACAACAACAGTAGTTCAAATGTCTGAAGTCTACATGGTTAATTGGAATGTTTTGGGGCTTGAAGAAATATGAAAATATGCTGCTCTGAACAGCATAGGTTTATGGAATACCATTAACTTTTGATAAGATGGCCCCTTGGGAGGTAGAAAACATATTAGGAATTAGGTTGCTAAAGAGCATTGCAATGAAATAAAATGTGGTATTAAGATAAAATCCATATGAGGATCATGAGTGTTTTTAAAAATGTATTAGGAAGAAATGCAATGGCAGAATTTGAGATCCACTATATTACACAATGCTTTGACTATGTTAGATTCTATGTTGTTTCAGAGAAATGTACTTTACTGAGATCTCTGATTGGGTGATATAATGTCATTTTTGAAAGATTTTGTTCAAGGTAATTCAACATGGATTAGTTACTCTTTAACATTCCTTGATCTCCATGATCGCAATTCAAAGTGGTTAAGAGTAACAAAATGTAAATATGTGTTCAATGCATATTTATCAGAGAAATGGGGATTTGAAACTGCATTAATGATTATGAATATTGAACCTCAGAGGACATTCGTTATTCTGGACCACAAAGCCATGATTCTATACAAATGCATGAAGAGGAAGCATGCTCATTAACAATAGTAGGTGTAGTGTCGAAGGCTTTCACGGTCAGAGTTCACTGGTTCTTGTAGGTTATCCGGGCTGTGTAACCGTGGTCTTGGAATTTTCTTTCCAAAGGAAATAAAATTTCAAGACCACGGTTACACAGCCCGGATAACCTACAAGAACCAATAGTAGGTGTGATCAGTTATTCCGGAATATCAGTAAATTAGTGTTTCTTGCTACCATGTTTTTTCTATAGGAATATTGAGCTAGCTTTTCTGAATAGTTGGCTTCCCCAAGACTGTATAGTGAGAGATTCCTTCAGATAATTATTCTAGCCTTTGGAGAAACGTATTTATTACTACAGTCAATGCAGCTGGCAAATGCAATTTGCTGTCTGGACTACTCGTAATTGGAAGCTGAAATTGATTATGTATATTTTCTGGTCACCTACAAAACAAAACGCTATGGCCTTTTACGCATAGGAAGTTTGTGTTGGGTTTGCTGCTCTCTAGATGCACAGTTTTTTCAGCTGAAGTCTCAAAACTCTATGCATGGGGGCTTTTTGCCCTGAAGATATTCCAGGAGAACCTTGTGATCAATTATGCATCCCTAGTGAAAACGAGGAGCTCCGGAACCATGTTGGAGTTCCTCCCCCAGAAAACACTGCTTTGTAATTGGCTATGGTGTATTTTTATGAAATACATCACCAGCCCTGCAGTGGGACTCTTTCATTTGAGTTGAACTGAGTGGCCATTTTACAGCCAAAGCAGAGCAGGAACCCCCCCCCCCCCAACCACTTTGTTTATGGTTATCTCAATTCAGGGGTCTTGCACTTGCAAACAAAAAAGAATTAACTGTGAAACTTTGTTCCAGGCATCCTCTTGATAATCCTGCCTGGCAAACAACAACAACAAAAAGCTCTCATGGCTGAAACTGACCAGAGTGGATGTGTATGAAGGGATGGGGGAGGATCAGCTGGCTCTGTTCATTCCCTGAGATTTTTAAACATTTGGTGCTGAAACTGACCAGAAACTTTTATTTGGCATCCAAAGTAAGGTAGGCAGCTGGACAGGATGGACATAAGGAATTGTTGGACAGCTAAATAAGTCAGGTAGTATAGCAAAGAGCTTTTGAAAGTTTACATTGTTCAGAGAGTGAATGTGATGTGTGTGTGTGTGTATATATATAGTGCTGAAAGTTGTAGCTGACCTCTGGTGACCCCAACAAAGGGCTTTCAAGGCAAATGAGAAGCAGAGGTGCACTGCTATTGCCTTCCTCTGCAGATTTTTCCTTGGAGATCTCCCTTCCAACTACTGACCCTGCTTAGCTCCTGAGATCTGATGAGGTCAGGTGATACCATGCCACCTTCCCTTCCTATGATAGCTTGGTGGAAAAATGTATTTGTTTTACTTAGATCAATGACAATACAGAATAGAATTTTTTTTTTTTCAAATTCCCATTGGATTTTGTGGAAAAAACTGTTGACTTCTTCATGGCTATTCAGCCAGTGTCAAATTATACACTGCTTAATGCCAGCTAGCTGGAGGTCTGGAGGCACTGCTGCCAGCCCAGATGTAGTGCCAAGCCAATCTGACTCACAGAACAATACCCAGCAACAACCAGGCATGCAACCATATACCCACAATTTTCCTGTTGAAGGAAGGCCTCAGAAAGTGAGAGGGAGTGGGTTCGTTATGCACCCAGGGTCTCATCTCTCAGCAGTCTCACACACCATCACAACCCATGAGGTGGAAACTTTGGTGCTTTGGATGCCTTTCATCATTGTTGGCTCTCCTCTTCTCACCTCCCACCCCTGCAAAGAAAAAAGTTAGGGGGAAACACTTGAATAACTTCATTATTGTTTAGCCACTCCATTTGGTTTCTGTTGTGTAACTGTCAGAGACAGGCGTCCACCCCTAGCTCTTCCTAAGTATTCACTCAGACAGGAACGATCTGAAGTAAAAACTTTATTGGAAGTCTTAGCGGGTTACAGACTACAGAGCTGACAGCATCTTTAAGCGAACAAAGCAGGCAATGGTTACCGATGTGCATGGCTAAGATCTAAAAGCAACTTTCTGGGACAGGGGACAGGCTGCTGCCAGGCAACGGCGAGATAAGCTGCCAGGCAATGGGGAGATAAGCAGGAAGTTCCCAGGAAGGAGTCTCAACATTTTACAAGTGTGAGGCCCTGGTGGGTAAGCAAGTTCTGTTATGACCTGACAGTAACGTTTAAAATGCTGCCCCTATCCTACTGCATCCCTTTCATCTCTGAAGAGATGAAGAACAGTTTTGGATGCAGCTGCATTAATCTTAGCATGAAAATTTGGTTTGGGGTGCATGTCCAAGAGGCTGAGTGAGCTGAGAACCACCTTCAACATTCCTCTATGACACACAACCATCTTCAGCATTCCTTTATGATGCACGGCCTCAATGGAGGCATCGGTGTGCATGCAGTAGGGTGTGGAGTGGCATTAGGGGTTGGGAAGGGAACCACCAATCAACCTGGAAATCTGATCTGCCATTTCTTCCTAATCTTGAGTTTTTTATTCTGGGAAGAGCATTTCACCCCAACCTCAGTCACCCTCAAAGTCGAGAACTGGGAAGTTGAACAGAGGCAAGTTGACCTTCAGGGAGACCAACTGCTCTGCATGCCAGGGTTCCAGGGATTAGTGATGTGGGCTCAGGATGTCACCCAGATGGGGAAAAACATGCTCACTCTGGACGCTCATCAGAGGGCAAGAGAGGAGCTTCTGGACCACTAGAGAGAGGTCCTGCCAGATGGACTCCTTCATGGCCCAGTAGTTCAGTGGACTTGTGGACTGCAACTCGTAGGGCTCCAAAGGGTCCTCCCACACCATTGCAACCACTGTGCCCTGTCTCATATGCCTCATCTTCCCAGAGGGGCTGAGTGCTCGCCCAATGAGCTCCAGCTCTAGGCTCATCTTGGTGGTTGCCCTGGGGGGGATGCGGCAGGTTTGGGGAGGTGGGGACAAGCAGCAGAGGAGCTGCTTGTGCCCCCCACCTCCTCCTCTACTGGCAAGGTTCCCCTTTGGGCTTGCATTTGCTGCACACACTGGAAGAGCTCGTCTCTCCACCGCCCCAGCTTGTCAGCCCGCTCAGGGATGCTGCCCTTGATGCTGCAAGATGATGCTCTGCCAATGAATTCCCAAGAAACCAGGAAGAGTTTTTTCTAGAAGGAATTGCTTCCCTAACTGTGGGACTGTAAATCTAACACCAGCCGGACAGAATAGAGGCCAGGAGAGACTACCAAAATTTTTAAGCTATTTTACTATTTGGAAGTCAATATCCTTGGCCCTTTTTAAGGCCTAACAGAAGCCTAATTAGTAAGGAACTACAGCCCTACAGCTATAGTTCAAATTTGAGGAAAACGCAACCCAATTTGCAGCATGTGAGTTTGGCTGACGGCCGGAACTCACAGGTGGTGTGTGAAGGGAGTGTGGTGTTTACTGCTTTAAATCATGTCTTTAAGGATGTAGTATGCATACCGGCTTTAGAAAATAACCTATTGAGCATTTTTGCCCTAGATAAAACAGGTTTCACCGTTACTTTTGCTGGCAAGGCTTGCCATATAGCTAAAGATAACAAGGTGCTTTTAAAGGGAAAAATGTATAACAATGTCTATGTGATAGATAATGTGCCAGTGGGGGCTAAGACAGTTACTAACCAAAGTCCGCATGATAGCTGTGTACATTTATTACATCGGAGACTGGGCCACATAGGCTATGACACTATAAATAAGACACTGGCTTTGCTGGGAAAGGAGAAGGTGAAAGAGTGTGGAAACTTTCTAGACTGTGAGGTCTGTAAAAGCACAAAATCTAAAGCCTATCCTGTGGCAAAGCACAGTCAGAGAAGGTCCCAGAAACCTCTACAACTTGTGCATACCAATATAGTGGGCCCATATGCTAAAAGTCATTCTAATAACAGGTTTGCATTAATTATTACAGATGACTTTTCCCGGTTCACATGGGTGTATGTCATGAAACACAAGTCTGAAGTGTGTGACACATTCAAGTATTGGGCCAGACGTGTGCAGAAGCAGCTAAGTCATGAGCTGGTTGCTGTACAGTCTGATATGGGTGGCAAGTACATGTCTAATGACTTTGCCAGGTGGTTGAAACAGCAAGGTGTGCAAGACAGGATTGCCAATGTCTCAGTGCCTCAGGAAAATGGAGTGGCTGAGAGGCATGGTAGAGTACTGCAAACAATGATGCATTCCATGTTGCAGGATGCTAACTTACCTATAAGCTTCTGCTCAGAGGCTTTGAAAGCTGCCTGTTATGTGTCAAACAGGGTTTGGACTAGGTCCATAAACAACATACCTTACAAGGTGCTCTATAACAAGGATCCTGGTTTGGGCTATCTAAGAGTATTTGGAACGAAGGCATGGGTGAACATTCCTTTGAACCAAAGAAGGAAAGGAGGAGCAAGGTCCAAAAAATTATTCTTCCTTGGGTACCAAACAGGAATGAAGGCATACAGGTTTGCCAATGAGCATCAGCTTTGAGTTACAGAAGATCTGCCAGTTTTTGTGAAGGCAGTAACTGGGCTAGAATACACGGTCATGAGGTGCCTAAGCAGGTTATGCTTCCTTGGACAGAGCACTCTCAGGGTACAGATGGAATGGAACAGGAGGGAAATTCTCCTAGTAGTTCTTCATCTGAAAGTGGTCAGAATGTAAGGCAAATACCTCGGGTGTCTAGCAGGCGTAACAAAGGTATTCCTCCTAAGAAATATGGGTATGATACAACTAATGTGAATCATGTATATATGAGAGAACCTAAGAATTATGCTGAGGTGTTGTCCTATGAAGGAAGCCATGCAAACTAAATACAACTCACTTCAGGACAATGAGGTTTCCACAGTGTCAGAACTGCCTGCCGAAAGGGATTCAATTGGCTGCAGGTGGTTGTACCTGGTCAAGTATTTACCCGATGGGAAAATACACAGAAAGGCCAGGTTGGTGGCCAAGGGTTACTCACAGGTAGAGGGCAAGGACTTTGATGAGGTTTTTGCACCTACTGTGAAGGCTGAAACTTTGAAAATAGCTGCAACAGACAGGATGCAAGTGCATCATTTTGACTTTACCACAGTTTACTTGAATGCCAGCCTCAATGAGGATCTGTACATGCAGCAGATTCCAGGTTTTGAGTGTGAAAACAAGCAGAAGGTGCTAAGGCTGCATAAGGCTATTTATGGGCTTAAGCAGAGTGCTCGTGCTTGGTCTCAATGTCTCAGCAGAGCATTGACAAATCTTGGGTTTGAGCAAGGTATAGCAGACCCATGCATCTTCAACAAGCATGTAGGGAACACAGACTGCATACTTTTAATTTACGTGGACGACCTTTGCTTTATGTTTAATCAGGATGAACAGCTGCAGTGGTTCAAGAAGGCTGCACGAAGGCTGTTCAGGATAAAGCACTTAGGCAGCATTCGAAATTATCTGGGAGTGGAAATGACAAGGCACCCAGAGGGATATTTTGAACTAAGTCAAGAAAATAAAATAAAGCAATTGGTATCTAAGTTTGGAATGAAAGATGCTAAGAGTGTTGAATCTCCCATGACAACAAGGTACACAAAGGAAGTGGATGAAAAGGTGTTCCATGACAAAAATGTGTATCAATCCCTGGTGGGATAATTGCTTTATCTGGCTTGCTGGACTAGGCCAGACATATGCATAGCAGTACATTTACTATGCCAGAAGTGTGCATGTCCACATACAAAGGACTGGGTAGCAGCTAAAAGAGTGTTGCGGTATTTAAAGGGCACATCTTCAATAAAATTGAGTCTGAAAGCAACCAAAGAGAAACAGATCACAGTGTACAGTGATGCTAGTTGGGGTGACAGAAAGGATGGAAAATCTACTACAGGTTATGTAGTGTTCTTGCATGGAGCCCTGGTCATATGGAAATCGCTTACACAAACCCATGTGTCAACAAGTACCGGTGAGGCAGAGTATTCTGCACTAAGCGACTGTGTGATTCAGATAGAGTGGTTGCAGCAACTATTAACAGACTTGCATGTAAAACGGGATTCGCCTGTGAGAGTATACTGTGACAGTACTGCAGCACAGAAATTAGCAGGGGATCAAGGAGTGAAGACAAGAAACAAAACACATCAACATCCGGTACCAGAATGTCAGGGAGGCAGTAAACAATGGGATTATGGAATTAATACATTGTGCATCTTGTGACAATACTGCTGATGTTTTTACAAAGTGTTTAAATGCTGAAAAGTTTGTAACATGCAGACAATCTTTGGGGCTTACTTTTCTATTCTAGGAGGAGTGTTGGCATTTTAGACTAGAAAGTAAGCAGATTGTGGTGATCTAGGAGACAGCTAGTTGACAGCTGAGATCACATGATTAAGTGATGACTAATGCCAGTTCATCATGACTCTGCAGGAAAACTGGACTGAACAGGTTTTACCTGGGAGTTGGGCAGCTATCAGTGGATTGGCTGATAGACTGGGTCAGTATATAACTGTATGATACCTGTACAAAGGTGTGGGGTGTATGGAGAAAGATACTGGCGAAGCACTTTGATTCACTGTATAATAAATAGCACTATTTTAATCTGTGCTGGACTCTGCTGTATTCACTTGGATTGGGTGGCTAACAAAACTAACAAACGCCATCAGTTTCTAACAGAACCTTATTAAAGCTAGTGTTTCCAAAATGGCTGAACAACAACAGAAACCTTCCAAGAGAGTGTGCTAGACTTAATAAATCCACCAAAACCTTATGCAGACCAGAGAACAGAAAGACACCAAACTGCCTAACCACAAAAAAACCTTTCTCTAAAGTCAACAATCAGAATGATGATGAGAACCTAAACAACAAAGCAGTGTCCCCCCAATAATCAAATCACCCCTTTTTTCAGGTAAAGGCCAGCAAGATCTGAAGCAGAGAAAATCCAAAAATTCAGAGTGCAACTTTGAAATGGCAAGCAGTGAAGAAATGGAAGAAGCCCCCCCCCCAATAATCTAATCACCCCCTCAAACTAGCAACCCCCCCAACCAACCAACAGGCCAAGGCTGCTGGCTTCTAGCAAAATTTAGAAAATAAGCCCCAAATACAACTACTACTTTAAAAGGAAATCAATATCTGAAACCCTTTGATGTCATCTCCTCCAGGCAGCAGGCAGCAAGGAATCCAATCCAAGCAGCAGGTTTTAATCCAGCAGGTCAGGATGAGGCACCAGGATCCAGGAACACATAGGGAGAATCAGGCAGAAGCTAAAGCCTAGTTTTGTCACCAAACTCTCTCAAACCTCTGTGAGGAATGGCCTGGTCTGGAAACCAGACCTGCTTTTATAGTCTTTGGCCAAGCACAGAAAAGTTTGAAAATGATTCCAACCAAAAAACACCTTCTGTAATTGGCCAAAGTTCTTCCTTACCTGGGTTCCTATTGGCCACTGAGAAATCCTGACCCTTCCCCCTCCCCTCTCTAGGTTGTTAGGCAGAAAGTATTCTATAAGTGTAAATATCAATTAATATAGGATGAGAGTGGTATGGGATTTTGTAGGACAGGAATAAATTAAAAGAAACAATAAGCCTAACTAGAGGCTAATTATTTTATACCTGTCTTACTTCTATGTTAATTAAGTATGTATATCAGAACCATTGAGCTTTTGCTTCATCTGCACAATAAATCAGATTAATGTGTTTCATCATGAATAAGCAAAGCTAATTTCTACATATTGCATTTATGGAGGGTACAAATTTATTTCTGTCTTCAGTCAGTGTTTCTGAATGGTTTTCTTTATTTAAATTAGCAACATTATACAGCTCAATCAATTAGCCTCTATAAAACTGGTACTTTGCAGCCTATAAAATCATGGGGAAAGAGCTTGTTCTCTCCATCACATCATCTTCAGATAAGCAAAAACACTATACGTTTTAAATGTTGGGATAATTTCAAACTGATTTGCATAATGGTTGAGGATATATACTTAATAAATGTACTTCAATAGTTTCATCATCAATTTTTCATTTACAAGTCTAAGCCCACTGTGCATTGGCCCCTGTGATCTAAAAGTACTAAATGAAATCAAATAGAATTCCCTATATAACATATGTATCTGTTCTTCTGCACTCTTTAAAAGGCTAACCCAGAAGGCCTCAGTGCAGGGCTCAGTGGGCAACAAAGAGCTTTAAAGAGTAATCCTAAAAGAATGGTGAATGGCCTTAGGAGCCAGCGTGCCCCCTGTGCCTGTGTTAGTGCCACTTGTGCCGTGCAAATGAGCACTGGTGCTGGGCCACTTATGCTGGTACTGGGGCGTGGCGTGGCAGCACTATGCATGGGTGCCAGCACAGCCTTGGCTATAGCACCCCCAGGGGTGTTTCCGAGGGCAGGGCTGACACTAGTCAGCTCCCTAAGCCCTTTTGCCCCAGGAACACCCCCTTTTGCTGGTGTAGAATTACGCCAGCAAAAATGGGGGCATAGCTTCACGGCACTACACAGAGCAGTTCCATGGGGCTTGGTGAAATGTCCCAATTGGCTTGCTCACCGCGGTGCAGCAAACTAATCAGGAGCAGTGCGGCTGCGCCGTCCCTGGCCCCACTAGAACTACCCCCCCCTTAGGATTACTCTGCCCATTAAGTATAGTTATATCAACTTTTTCAAGCCAAGCCTTGAAGTTTCAGTGTTAAGAAATAAACCATTAGGTATGGATTTTGGATTTTGTTGTTGTTGCTCCACTATGTAATATAGGTAAACTGTAATATTTCTCAGAGGGGTATTTTCACGGTGGATTTTGCTTCGGTTTCGAATCGGAGCAAACAGTAAACCGATTTAAATAGCTTTTTCATGGCAGTGCAGATTCTCCCCCCATCCCGAGGCATTTTCGATTTTTTACGGGAGAAACAGAGCACTTCTCTGCGCTGCTTACGTCTGCTGCCGCCCAAGACTCACCGCTCCAAATCCGCCTAATCCCGCCCACTCTTCCCATGATCCTGTGTGTGTGTGTTTTGGGGGGGGGGGCATCCTGAGAGCAGCACATCCAAGCCAAAACTCCTGTCACCCTTCTGAAGAGAGGCTGCCAGTCTGCTCTGGGTCTCCCTCCAGCTGGTGCGATCCTATGTGTGTGTGTGTTGGGGGGGGGTGTCCTGAGAGCAGCAAATCCAAGCCAAAACTCCTGTCACGCTTCTTAAGAGAGGCAGCCAGTCTGCTCTGGGTCTCCCTCCAGCCGGTGCGATCCTATGTGTGTGTGTGTTGGGGGGGGGCATCCTGAGAGCGACAAATCCAAGCCAAAACCCCCATCACCCTTCAGAAGAGAGGCTGCCAGTCTGCTCTGGGTCTCCCTCCAGCCGGTGCGATCCTATGTGTGTGTGTGTTGGGGGGGCATTCTGCGAGCGGCAAATCCAAGCTAAAACTCCCATCACCCTTCAGAAGAGAGGCTGCCAGTCTGCTCTGGGTCTCCCTCCAGCCGGTGCGATCCTATGTGTGTGTGTGTGTTGGGGGGGGCACTCTGGTATATCAAACTCTGGTATATCAAACCAATACCAACAGATTGGCTGTTAAGGTTTACAAAAAACCCACGGACCGTAATGCTTTATTGCATTTTAGATCTTTTCATCCATGGCACCTCCGGGAAAACTTACCCTATGGGCCATTAGTTAGATTAAAACGAAATTGTACTATGCCAAGTGATTTTGAAAATGCTGCTTCTGAACTGACTACCGCTTTAACAACAAGAGGCTATCTGGTGCAGGTGGTTAGCAAAGCCTTAGACAGAGTGGAAGGGGTGAATAGGAACGACCCGCTGTTAGAACTGAAAGATAAGAATATGAAAGGACCACTTACTTTTGCACTTCAGTATACTCATATGTCCCATAAAATTAGCCAGATTATTAAAAAACATGGGCACATAATAGAAGATATTCCAGCGTGTCAAAAATTACCACGGAGAGGATTTAAACAAACCATGTCAATACGGGACAGGTTAGTTCACTCAGACACATGGGATCCTGAAACTGACAATAAACCCAGCGGCCACTTTAAATGTCAAAACTGGTGGCTTGCTGTTTGAGCCTGGAGGTAAAGGAGTTCCCACGGACTGATTCTTCTTTCAAATTTCAACTCAAATTTCAACTTCTTTCAAATTTCAACTTTATGAATTGCAGTACACAGAATATTGTTTATTGTTTGATCTGCCCTTGCAGGAAATTATATACAGGATCTAGCATTAGAGCGGTGAAAAGCAGGATCCTAGAGCACAGATCACAGATCTGAGCCAGGGTCATGGATGTTCCGCTCACAAAGAACTTTCATAGATTAAAACATTCAGAGAACGATCTGCGGTTCTTCGTTCTTTGGCACCTCAAAACTACACGTTTTGACAGATTAGATACAGAGAAAATTTTAAGGCAAAAGGAAGCCTACTTCATTAATTTATTTGATACAATAACACCTAAGGGGCTTAATCTTGAGAACAATTTGTCTTGCTATATTTGAGTACAGTCTCTTTAAGATCCAAGGAAACAGATTGACACCTGTGAATGATTAGAAGGATGCTTGACTAGAGAAAAAGGAAAGTCTCAGGTAGCAAACCCATACGATATTCTGGAGGGAACCTTTGAAAGATGCAATAATCATGGCATTGTATACTAGAAAATAACAGCACGAGTGAGTATAATGTATTATATTTTATTGCATTATGAAATAGTGTTGTGAGGAGCTATATACATTTATTATGGATTATTGTATGTACAGTAAAGGCTGAGGAGAAGGATTGAGGAAAGACATGTGAAACGGCCGTCTCCTTCTTTTTGGAAAAGCTTCAGCTGATACAAAAAGATATACACTTATCGACGTTTCAGACCTGGAAAGGAACAGAAAACAAGTTAGATGCACTGGAAAACTGCATCGTCCCAGAGACTCTTTGTATGCATGACACTCCTAGAGGGTGACCAACTTTTTGTGCGTGTGTAACTTTTTGTGCGTATATATGTAGTTGTATGTGATGTGGCACATTGTGGTTTAGACTTGATTTCTTGCACAATATATGTTTAATTCATGTTTAAATGTCTTCTGATGGCAGTGACGATGTTGTCCGATGTGTGCACCTAGTTGAGAACCTTGGCGTAAAGCAGAGCCTTGCAATAGCTGCCCAACGGCCCTCACCCTGCCTAGTGCTGTTCTCCCCACCCCCACCCAGAACCTCATCAGGTTGGCACCAGTGTACCATCAGCAGGAGACTAAGTGCTGTTCCAGATATCAGATGTGAAGTGCACACTTCTTCCGCAAGTCCTGGACAACTGTGCCTTCACATAGTCCCTGGCAGCCCTATACAACAATGGCAACACGGTCTTGCTCCTTGTGGTGTGAGCAGGGGACATGTACCAGGGAGCAATTTCATGGACCAGCCTGCGGAAGCAGACACCTTCTACCATGATTAAGGGCTGACCATCAGTGGCCATCATCTCAGCAATGAGACAAACGACCCTTCTCCCTGCCACCTGCTTCCCACCTCTTGGCACCCTAGTGCAGCCCTGACCAAGCATCTTGGTCAGAGTAGCTTGCCATCCCTTTCCTACCAGAGACTATGTACTGTGTGCAGCAAGGAAAGCACGAGGTGAGGTCAGTGGTCTACTTGCCCCAAGGCTAGCTCATGGCCGCTTGAGCACCTCACCAGCCTCTCTCCCCCCGTGAAGAAGCACTGCATGGTGGTGCTTCATCAGATGGTTCCAGAGTTCACAAATCATAAGAACATAAGAAAGGCATTGCTGGATCAGACCAAGGTCCATCAAGACCATCAGTCTGTTCGCACAGTGGCCAACCAGTGACCCTTGGAAGCCCACAAACAAGACAACTGCAGCAGCATTATCCTGCCTGTGTTCCAATGCACCTAATATAATAGTCATGCTCCTCTCAACATGGAGAGAATAGGTATGCATCATGACTAGTATCCATTTTTACTAGTAGCCATGAATAGCCCTCTCCTCCATGTATATGTCCACTGCCCTCTTAAAGCCTTCCAAGTTAGCAGCCATTACCACATCCTGGGGCAAGGAGTTCCACAATTTAACTATGTGTTGTGTGAAGAAATACTTCCTTTTATCTGTTTTGAATCTGTCACCCTCCTGCTTCAGCGGATGACCCCTCATTCTAGTATTATTAGAGAGGGAGAAAACCTTCTCCCTGTCCACTCTCTCCAAACCATGCATAATTTTATAGACCTCTATCATATCTCCCCTTAACCTCCTTCTTTCCAAGCTGAACAGACCTAAGCGTCTTAATCGCTCCTCATAGGACAGTTGCTCTAGTCCCCTAATCATTTTGGTTGCTTTTTTCTGCATATTCCCAAGATCTGCAATATCCTTTTCTGGGTGTGGTGACCAGAACAGTGCACAGTATTCCAAGTGTGGTGTCACCATAGATTTGTACAATGACAGTATGATAGCAGCAGTTTTATTCTCTATTCCTTGTCTAATTATGACCAGCATGGAATTTTCCATTTTCACAGCAGCCGCACACTGGGTTGACATCTTCATCAGGCTTTTTTTTAAATTGAAAAAATTACTGCACTAAAATTTTTACTCCTGTCTCCTACAGAAAGCTCCCCCAATGAATTCCAAAGGAATGCAGAGGAGCTTCTCTAAACCCCTGATTCTCCTGTCTGCTAGGACTAGATTCTTCCTGGCCTTCTATCAGCAGGCCATTTGCAGTTTTCTAGACTGGCCAGGATTTACATAATTTTCAGTGACTGTAGAGCTCTACACCCACTGCCCAGGGCCGTACCATCTCACTACTGTTGCTCCCAAATTTAGTTTGACCCGGGTGTTTAGCCCAGCTTTTAGAAATTATTCCCCCCCCCCTTCGTAAATTACAAATTTGAAGGGGTTTTTATATTGAATTAGTATGTGGGGGGTAGTTTATAGGGAGGTGGAGTGATTTTAGTGATTGTGATTTATAATTAATTGTATTGCTGTTAATTGGATTAGGTATTTGTTACTGGGGATTGTACCTCTGAGTTGTTGTAAGGGTTTGGGTGGTTATTATGCAAATGGGTAGTGATCTATCAAGGGAGGCCAGCAAGATCATAGTTATTGGTGGGCGTGTGAGGTATGGTGGTGGGAGGAGGTGGTTTCAGGGAAAGGCTCAGAGATGTGGTTTGCCCAGACCCTCTCCAACCTGTATCCCATCCCGAAATACAATGGTAGGAGGAAGAGGACTGACCCATCTCCAACACTGATTCTGTGCAATGCCAGGTCCATTGCAAATAAGACCACCACCCTGCAGGATTATATTGCAGCACTGGATGCAGACCTGGCTTGCATGAATGAGACCTAGGTGAGGAGGGCAAGACTGAAAGAACTACCCCCCTCAGGTTTCTCGGTCCTCAATCAGTCTCAGACATCGGGCTAGGAGGGTTGCAATACTCACCCAGGAGGCTTTCTCTTTCAGGGCTCTACCCACCCCAGAGATCTCTGGTATTGAGTGTGTTGGCCTGGTGTGGGCAGAGGCTGTGGTGGGGTGGACTTTGGAGTTTCCCAGGCTCATAGTTGTAGGGGACTTTAACATCCATGCTGACTCTGCCTCGTCCTTTCAGGCTTCGGACCTGGTGTCATCCATGGCAGCACTGGGGTTCTCCCAGTTTTATCCGGCCCTACACTCCAAGCAGGCCACACACTGGATTTGATCTTTGAGTTGGGAATAGATATGGGTCTGATATTGACTGAAAATGTTCCATGGTTAGATCACTTAATCCTGAAAGCCCGGAATGACTTTGTACTTCCTCCCCGTTTGGGCAGTGAGATAATTTAAGCTTGCCCATGGAGGCTGATGGATCCGATTGGATTCCAGAGTGCTCTGTGTGATCCAATTCCTCCTAGTGTTTCCTTAGATGAACTAGTGGAGGACTGGAGTGCCCGTCTCTCTGCAGCCATCGATGAAATTGCTCCCCAACAACCTCTTCACTCTCATCTTTGCCAGGCTCCGTGGTACACCATGAAGCTCTGGATTAAGAAGCAGGAGCTTAGATGGCTAGAGCACGTATGGCGGCAAATTCATGACAAAGCTGCAAGAATATCTTATAGGACACTTATGAAAGTCTATGAGGTAGCAGTGAAGGTTGCTAAAAAACAGTGAATGTTGCGAAGAAACTATGTGACCTCCATTGCATCCACTAGCTCTTGCCTGACACAATTGTTTAGGATAATTAGATCACTTATGTCCCTCGAGGAGAGACAATCAAATTCTAATTCAGTCATTAGCTGTGAGGCTTTTGCAAGCTATTTTGTGGATAAAGTCTTTTTTTTAAAAAATGTTTTTGATATAAAAAGGTATACAAAAGGAAGGGGAAATAGGGATATCAACAATAAATTTGAAAGAAACCAGAAACATGAAAAACAAATCAAACAGATTACAATGCCATGCTATTCAACACAGTCTAACAGCCAGAGTGACTGCCCTACATAAAGAAAAATTTTTTAGCATTGGTAATCTTACAGCCAGATGCTAATTGTCTTATCAAAAGTATACATTTACTCTATTATTCTATTATTGTTGTTTTTGTTGTTCTTATTATTAGACCTCAATATGCTTGATTATTATATTTAAACCTCAATATACTGATAAAAAGTTTCCATTTTTCATGAAACTGCTCATAGTTCTTGTTGCTATTTGCCATAATAATCATTTTAGCCATGGTTGCATATTACATTAGTTTTTCCTTCTACATCTGGGAGGAATGCCTGTTTCCATTTCCCTGCCAGTCTGGAACAATTGTAGAAAAAAGATAAGTCCATCTCCACCTACAATAATGTTTTCTTTGGAAGCCTATTATGACCAATCTGTTTGGAAGAGTTGCAAGAATTTAACATATCAAGATTTGATTGACGAGTCTGGGAAAATTAAATAAATATCTGCTTTGAAAAAAGAGAACAAAGATCTTAACTGGTTAACATATCTTCAGCTGTGGTCAAGATTAAAGTAAGATTGTTGTAAAACAGATGCTTTACAAACACAAACAGAATTTGAAATTATAATTACCAAACACCAAGATCACTTATTGGGGAGGATTTACAAGCTATTGTTAAATTATGAAACAGAAACGGAACAAGTTAAGACTAATATGATTAAATAGATGCAGAACTTTGGAGAAATTATTACAGTGGAAAAATGGGAATCATTATGTGGCAAAAAATTAAAGTTCACAGTTAGCTAGGCCATACGTGAAAATTGGTACAAGATGTTTTACAGGTGGCACCTTACTCCAAATGTGTTAAAGAAGATGCACAATACAAATAAAACAAATCAAGCGGCCTGCTGGAAGTGTAATGCATCAGATGGCTTAGGCTGCCAAGGTTTTACATCTTTGGTAGATGGAGGAAGTCCATAGGTCAATAGGTTTAGACCATCAGGAACCTCTCTAACCTGTAGTCAGAGAAAGGTCTCTATTTATACCTTTTCAGAGCCTTTATCTTGTAGATGTGCTGGAATAGGTCCAGTCAACTTTGGTTCTAGAATCCTTAGCTAAAGCATTCTATAAATAAACAGTAACTTAGCCAGTAGTTAATCAATAGGCCTTATAAGCAGTACTATGCATTTGACTGCCATCTGCAGTAGTTAGTAGATATGACAGTGTCTATCATTCCTCGTCAAGAAGTATGTTTTGCTTAATCAGATAAGCACACCTGCAGCTGTGACCTTCATCTGTGACAGCTGTAGTAAATGACTATAGCAGCAGAATCTGAGTTTGCTTCTACAGCATAGCAAGTAAGCCTTGAGTTTATACAGTCAAAGGTGTTCCAGTCCATGAAGTGACATAACATCTTTTTAACACGTTTTAACACATTTCTATCCTTATGAAGCCTAATGGGACATGTTTTCATATCAAAATCCTGTTCACATATGGTTGCCTGCGACAGCATGGACATCATACAAAATGACCCAGAAACAAAGGCACACCCCAGACTTTGAGGTACCAGCCTGGAATCGGCTCTTTTCGCCAGTCTTTGGCAACGCTGATCTTTTGAACCTGAAAACAGATGGACAGCTCGGCTCTCAAATGTCTGGAGGATGGGGATGACCCCTTTGCAGGCTGATAAAATTGGACCCCCTGTTCACCAAACTTTGGTGACCATTGAAGGAGAGTCCCTTGCAGCCGTGCTGCAAATCTGGGGACTCTACCTCCAAAAATGCCCCTTAGGAGCTTTGAAAAAAAAATCCCCATTGACTATAATGGGCCTGAATTTCTGGAAAACCTAAAAATAAGCTGAATACCCATATTTACCTGTATGGGTATTCTGCTTATTTTGGATTTACTGAAAAAATTGGGCCCAATAAACCCAAAATTTACCTTTTTTTTTTTTTTTTGCACAACCTTATTCCCTAGTCTTAATTCTAGAAGCAAGGGAGCATGGTCACTATTGTAAAGGAAGAGAAAATGTAGAAATCATATCTGTTATATTAGATGGATCCACATAAGTCTTACTTTGCTCTGTGCCCCGACCGAGTCTCCAGCAGCTGCCATTTCGCAAGGAACGACAGGACACAGCAGGCAGCCCACCCTTGCGAAATGGCAGCTGCTGGAGACTCTGTCGGGGCAGAGAGAAAAGTAAGACTTATGTGGATCCACCTTGTGATGTCTCCCCTTAAAAAATGTATGATGTTTATTATGCTTTTTTCAATTGTTCCTGGATTGATGGAAATTGATTTAGTCTGCAATGTTAGTAAAATTTAATTTAAAAAAGCAAACAAGCATGCATTTTGGTTTTTAGAGCTTCTTATGTAATCTTTTTAAAAATGATCTCGCCCCATCACTATCTGATATAGATGGCCACTAGCCTAAACTTGTTGAACATTTTTCCATTATCAGTTACTGTCTCCAAAACAATGTCCATCTCCGACAAAAAAACTATTTTCAATTGAAGAACTTGAGGGAGCAGAAACATCTAAAATGAGGCTAGCAAATCTGTTACTTTGTAGCAATTAATCTCTCAGAGGTTGCTCATTTAACCAGAGATCGAGAACTCTGTTCTCTGATTTTTGCTTGCTTTTGGGGTGGAGAAATACTTGATTTCTGAGAAGTGCAGCCACATTTTTTTACCCATTGTAAGATGTTAAGTCTACAATATACAGCTTCTCAAAATCTTGGCAGCAAGGCTCACAATAGATTTGGAGTCACAAACCACCTACGGCAGCACTAATTAACATCTCTCCACTGCTAGTTTCTATTGAGCTTCCAGCTCAGAACCTCAAGGTTGCTCAGTTTTCTGAAGACCACTAAATTACATAAAGTTTTCAGGAGCAGCAGCTCACCAAAAAAAACAACGTAAGTGCTTGAAGAGAAGCAATTATAACTGAAAACTTACAAAACGCTGAACTAACAAGCTGGGTTAGGTGCCATGTTTTTTGTTTGACACCTTTGCTGATTGGTATTTTTTGTGTTAGATTACCAGATGAAGTGGTTTTAACCTGGCAGTTTGTATGGGAATATAGCTTCCTGATTAGGAAAAGCAGCCTCCTGTCCATATTCATTTTGCATAACTTATCCCACAAGAGATCTCTGGGGATGGAATCAAAAGATCCTTTAAGATCTAAAAAGGCAGCATACAGTTTAGAGCCGTGGCTGCCACTATATTTATTCACTAAACGGGTAAGGATAGCACAATGGTCGAGGGGGGATTTCCCTTGGCAAAACCTGATCTGTTCAGGACCCAGGATCCTATGTTCAGTCATGCAACCCAGCAGCTTATTCAAAAGGTGCCTAGCATATAGTTTCCCCACAACAGAAAGCAGGCTAATTGGCCTGTAGTTTGATGGTAAAATAGCATCTTCCTTTTTAAAGATTGGGACTAAGATTGCATTCGTCCAAGAATATGGTATTTTGCCTGTTCTGTCAATCATGGTGAAAAAGGCTGCTATAGGTGGAGCCCACCAATCAGGGTGGAGCTTCAGCAATTCAGGGAGGACCATATCAGGGACTGGGGCCTTCCTTCATTTTAACTGGCCAATTAATGTTTTAATTTCTTCTGGTGACACAGGTGGCAATTATGAAGTGTCAGTAAAGATGCGGCCTCAGGGATATTTATTCCCTCTTCGTTGGAAAGATTTAGAAAGTTATCATGCCAGGTATAAGGTGGAATTATTGTATCTACAATGAGAGACTCCTGAAACGATTGCCCCAAAATTCCCAGTATACTTTGTAGTAGTGGCCTGAATTCATTGTTCCCCCCTTGCTTTTAAATAAGGTTATTTGTCTTTGTTTTGACTGAATTTTTAAGTTGGTTCAGATTCAGATTTATTGATGCAGCATAAGCCAGTAAAAACACATGTTGGTTCTTTACTTTAAAGTACCCAAATGGCAAGGAGGTAGCCATAGTACCTTGATATTGGCGATAGATAGTACAGAGATTAGACCTACATTTCATCTAATCAATTTGTACTGCTGCTAATTATTCTACCTATCCTATTATTTCTACTTATTTATTTATTTATTTATTTATTTCAGCAAAGTATTTCCTTAGAACGTAAGAAAAGTCATGTTGGATGCAGCAGCATCCTGCCTGTGTTCCACAGCACCTAATAAAATAGGCATGCTCCTCTGATACTGTATAGATATGCATAATGACTAGTAGCCATGGATAACCCTATCCTCCATGAACATGTCTATTCCCCTCTTAAAGCCTTGGCAGTCATCACCACATCCTGGGTATCACGACTGGCTGCCCTCTCCAGAGCCCCAGCCGTGTTGTAATGTAACCAAGTCAGGTTAATATAACTCAAACCACCTTTTAAATGAAAAAGTTTATTAAGAAATTAAAAAAGTCAAAAGTAATTAAAATGTGAGTACAGTCATCTTAAAGGCACACTGGCAAAGACAATAACAAAGTCTTGCTGATTATACTTACAACTCTACTACATAGCTGAAGTTCCTTATTCTTAAGCTAAGCTGGTTCAGGCCTTAGTTTCTTGCATTGCGGCATTGCTGTAGCTGAGCAGGGTAACGTGCTAAAGCAGTTCAGGTGATGATGATAGTTAGCATAGAATAAGCATGGCTAAATTTATGGCAATCTGGACCCCAGTCAGATGACCACTGACTTCCAATCAGAAATGGCGGTTCAAAGAAACCTCTGGATGGTTCAGGCCAGACTGGGTCCTAGGAGTGAAGAGTGAGATCATTCCCCCCCCCCCCAACTTCCTACAGATGAAACTAGCTCCCAGTTAGGCTGGTATGCTGGCTCGGCCGTGAACGGGTCTTATCTGCCTGGTAACAGGCTGCAGGTGCATCTTGTTATCCATGGTCTCTGCTAGGCTTCTACAATTACAATTACAGGCAGTAGTTTCTAGGCATTCAAAATGGAGAATAATAATGCTATGCAAAAGCTAACACAAAATGGCTTTTCCTGTCTTCACACTGGGGCAGGGAGTTCCACAATTTAACTATGCAGTGTGAAGAAATACTTCATTTTATCTGTTTTAAATCTCTCACCCTTCAGCTTCATCAGATGACCCCACATTCTGGTATTATAAGAGAGGGAGGAAAGCTTCTCCCTGTCCACTCTCTCCATACCATGCATAATTTTATAGACCTCTGTCGTATCTCCCCTTAACTGCCTTCTTTCTAAGCTAAACAGCCCAGAGTTTTGATGGCTCCTCATAGGGCTGTTGCTCTAGCCCCCTGATCATTTGGATGCTCTTTTCTGCACCTTCTCAAGCTCTGCAATATCCTTTTTTAGGTGTTGAGACTAGAACTTTACACAGTATTCCAAGCATGGTCTCATCATAGATTTGTACAAAGGCAGCATGATAGCAGCAGTTTTATTCTCTAGTCTGTTTCTAATTATGGCCAGTATGGAATTTGCCTTTTTCACAGCAGCTGCACACTGGGTTGGCATCTTCATTGAGCTATCCACTACCACTCCAAGATCCCTTTCTTGGTCTGTCACTGCCAGCACAGATCCCATCAGTGTATATGTGAAGTTGGGATTTTTTGCCCCAATGTGCATCACTTTACACTTGCTCACATTGAATCTCATTTGCCATTTTAATGCCCATTCCCCCAGTTTGGAGAGGTCCTTTTGGAGCTCTTCACAGTCCATTTTTGTTTTAACTACCCTAAATAATTTGGTGGCATCTCAAACTTGGCCACCTCACTGTTCACCCCCAGCTCACTGATGAACAGGTTGAAAAGCACCAGTCCCAACACAGATCCCTGAATGACTCCATTGGTCACATCCCTCCATTGGGAGAACTGACCATTGATTCCTACTCTCTGCTTCCTATTTTTCAGCCAGCTCTCTGTTCATAAGAGGCCGTCCTCTTATCCCATGAAGTTTGCTTAGGAGTCTTTGTGGGGGACTTTTTTCAAAAACCTTTTGGAAATCCAAATACACAATGTTCACAGGCTCATTCCTGTCCACATGCTTACTGACACTTTCAAAAAACTCTAAAAAGTTAGTGAGACGGGACCTACCTTTGCAGAAACCATGTTGGGTTTTTCTCAGCAAGGCTTGCCCATCTATATGATGCTTGACAATTCTATCTTTAATAATACTTTCCATCAATTTACATGGAACAGACGTTAAGCTAACAGGCCTGTAATTTCCTGGGTCCCCCGAGAACCCTTTTTATAAATGCATTTTACATTGGCCATTCTCCATTCTTCTGGTACAGAGGCTATCTAAGGGATATGTTACATATCATTGTTAGAAGTTCAACAGTTTCCCATTTGAGTTCTTGAAGAATTCTAGGATGAATGCCATTTGGTCCCAGTGACTCGTTAATTTGCAGTTTGTCTATACGTTCTAGGACTTCCTGCCTTGTTACCACTATTTGCCCCAGCTCCCCATTCTCCCCTCCCCAAAACATCTGTTTAGGAAAAGGTATCTGCCCTATATCTTCAACAGTAAAGATAGATGTGAAGAATTCATTTAGTTTCTTTGCAATTGTTTTATCCTCCCTTAGTATTCAGTCAGTCATTTATTAATATGGCACATAGCCAGTCACATACAGAAGAATAGAATCGTCAACAGTTGACTAAAATCCCATTGATATTAAAACCAGAAATTATAACTAGAAAAATATAAAATACATAAATACAAGTATAAAAAGTATAAAATACATAAAATCCTAAGAGGGTACATAGGTAGTATGACATGTCATCCCAGCAATTTGAACGCAGCAGCTCAAAATTTAGCAGTGTCTCTGGTAATCCTTGCATTTTCATCCAAGAGCAGCTTCCTTGCCCTTTCTGCCTCCAAGTTATCAGTGAGCCTGTTAGTCCACGACCGGATAATTTTGCCACAAACCTCTTCATAGTAAGGGCAGCAGATGAGAATATGCTCCATGGTTTCTACATCCCCTATACCACACTGGCATAATCTCTCTGAGATGGGAATTTTTTTATATCTACCCTCTAGGAGTGATGAGGGGAAGGCAGAGGATGTGGCTTGTGAAAAGGCCCTTCTATGGCTATTTAGTTCCAGAGTGAAAAGATATGCAGCAGGGGCAACAATGGATTTATTGGGAGCTAAGAAAGTGGGAGTTCTTGCTAGATTCATCTGCCGCTCAATGTCCCTCACTTTTTGTTTCATCAATTTCTTAGCCTGATCAACCACCAGGTACAAAAGTGAAAAGGGAGAAAAGCCCATCTGTTCTAGCTTACCTTTAACTGCTTTTATCCACTGTGACTGGTAACAATCTTTTAGAATCAGTGGGGCCAGGCCTTGAGGGTTGAGATTCAGCTTCAGTTATAAGGCTATAGAATTGATAAAAACCCAAGCCTCAACTTTTATCATCCCTGTTTCCAAACGTATCATTGAATTTGACACTGAACAGGGACGTTGAAGAGTGGCTCTCAAGAGTTTCAATTGAACCAATTCTAATGAGGCAAAACAGGGTGATGGGCCCCCCAGTAAAGTACCATACAGGAATTGGGCTAGGGTTTTGGCTTGGAACAGTTTAAGGGCAGCAGGAATGTAATGTCCTCCCCTGCAGTGGAGGAATTTACTTATATTGTTTGCAGACTTGTGCCCAAGCTCTGCTGCAGATTCACTACGTGCAACCCTAGAATGTGCAGCTTGAAGGACCATCCCCAGGTACTTAAATCTGGTCACCTGCTCAATCATGTGGACATTTAATTTCCATGCCCGGGTTTTTATCCCCCTACCAAATGCCATTACCTTTGTCTTTTGATAGTTAATTTGAAGATGTTCCTAGAGCAATATTTGGCAAACAAATTAAGTGCTCTCTTCAACCCTGTTTGCATTCTGGACAATATAACCACAAAACAATCTGCATATATTAGAACACATCTACCGATGTGCTAATTTAGGAGGATGTAGATCTGGATCTAGGGGCAACTCACCAATGTGTTCATATAAAAAATAAACAACAAAGGGGCGAGAAGACATCCCTGTTTAACGATTTTATAAGTATTTGTTAGACTGGAAAGGTTCCCTAGCTTGTTACATCTGACTCTAAGAGCTGTTCCCTCATGAAGGGTGCGGATGATGTTTAAGAGCCTACAGTCTATATTAGTGGATTCCAGCTTTTTCCAAAGGTGCCATCTTGAAACAGACTCGAAAGCAGCCTTCCATTTCCCTCACTGTTGGTCTGTCCTCAGCAAAGACATTGCTATTCCATCCTTCATCATTATCAGTTGTAACTGTTCTGGTTTTGCTTTGCGATTATCTTAGCCGGTCGAATAGCTGGAGCACATCCCCAGACAAACTGCAGTCTCCCATAGGGTCTTCTTCATCCGAGGAGTTCCATGCTTGTGATGGGGAGTTGACATCATCAGTGACCTTTCTAGCATCTTTATCTCGCGCTTGTAAGGCCTCCTGTGAAGGCCCCTGTTTATTCTGGCCACTGTGTCTATTTGAACTTGAATCAACTATCTTATTTGATAAAAGACCATGGGGAATTGAGGCAGTTGAAACAAAGGCAGTAAGGGATTTTGCCATGCTTCTCAGCTCTACCATGGATCGTCTTATCCCTTTAATTGATCTTATATGGAATGTCTTGATTTAGGGAAGATTTCATTCTCGATGGATTATCTTTGATACAGGTAAAGGCGGATTATCTTTGATATGTTCCGGTCTCTCATTGTTCAGAACCAAGTGAGAGCAACTGGTACCAAGCCCCATTAATAAAGGGATCATACCCTCCTTCCAAAACACCCTGACTGGGTGGATGCTGACAGAAACAAGGAATCTCTTCATTCTGAGTAACATAAGGGGAATAGTGGGTTGTGAGAACGTCATCAGTATCCTCCACCCGGAGGAAGAATCCTGAAGCCTCTCCACTTGTAATAGATCCACACACCTTGGTCCCACCTGGAGCAGGCAACTAAGGGAGCAAGCAGTTTCCCTCCTGTTCTTCCAGTGTTCCAAATTTAGTGGTAACCGGGCTATCTTGAGAGCCATTTGGTTGTTACTCAGCAGTAGAGTGCTCTCCGGTCTTATTTCTGAGGGGTTAAATAAGCAGTTTAAAGTCTTTGGGTCATCTGATAAACCAGCCATTGTAAATTTTAAGAAACTGTCTGTAGTTTTATGACCCAAGAACAATGATGGTCCCGCCCTCCCAGAAGAGCTCAGTGCGACCGATGAGTCCACCTCCTGTAACTGATTTCCTGCCTCATTTCAAGCCTCTTTGTCCTCTAGTTTTCAGTTCAGCATACCACTTAACTTGTCCCGTTTGATTGAAATCTTATCTAGCTGCTGATAAATAGCTATCACAGTTTCCATGGTAAGTAAGCACTGCTCCCCCACTATTTTTAATAGCTCTCATCTCGATATTTCCCCCCTTTATCATCCTCCACCAGGCTTTGCGGGACATTGTCTCTTAAAGAGGCCACAGGTGAAATTACCGATTCCTCCTCCTTTCCCTCAGCGTATTCCTCTTCTTGCCTTATGGAGTGGGGGCTATCATTATCTCTTAACTCAGTCTGTGTCAAAACATTGTATCTGTTGGAGCAAGGAATCGCATACTCACCCTCCACTTCATTCCTGAGAAAGGTATCCATACAAAGTTGCTTTACAGCTATGGGGGGTGGAGAAGGTGCCAGAGAATCAGGATTAGCTTTCTTTCTGGCTTTAGGAGGAAGAGATGATCCCAGAGAGTCGGAATTAGCATTTTTCCTGGCACATCTCAAGTTCTTATTCTTGTTCTTCCCCATATTGACACTCAAGCAGTGGATCGTAAATTAGGCTTGGAAGCAATAACACTCCATCTCCAGTCATAAATTAGAGCTTTCCTTGCAAGCAAAAACCACAGTCTAAAAGGTAATTAGTGCAGACCTGTTTCTGAGATGGCTAAGAGCACAGCAGGAACATCAATATCCAAAGGAAACCAGTGTAAAACCTGACTGTTAACAGGAGCTCTCAGCTATCTCTCCTGCTGCGGTGCTATCTTGGCTCAGGAGCAGTTCTTCTAGTTCTCTGTCCCTTGGTATTCCTTTACTTCCATTGTCATCAATGCCCCCCCTTCTTCCCTAGCTGGTTTCCTGCTCCTAATGTACTTAAAGAACATTTCTAATGTTCTTAAAGAACATTTCTTATTGTTGGTCTTGATGTGTTTAGCAATATGTCCCTCAACATCTTTTTTTGCATCTCTAATTGTTTGCTTCCATTTCTTTTGTGCGAGTTTGTGTTTGCTTTTGTTTGCCTCATTTGGGCAAGCCTTCCAGTTGCTCAAGGAAGCTTTTTCACCCCATCTAATAGCTTCTTTCACCTTACCCATTAGCCCAGGTGCTGACCTCTTGGACATTATACTACCTTTCCTGACCTGCGGTATACAATCTAGCTGAGCCTCTTGTATTTGGGACTTGAGTAACCTTCAAGCCTTTCCCAGAGAGTTAACCCTCCTAATTGTCCTTTTCAACTTCCTTTTTACCAGGTTCCTCAATTTAGAGAAGTTTCTTCTTTTAAAGTCAAATTTAATTGTGTGAGATTTCCCAGGCACGTTCTCACATACATATAAATTAAATTGATGCCATTATGGTCACTGTTGCTAATTGGCTTGATCACATCCACATCTCACATTACGTTTCTGGCAGCACCACTGTATATTAAATCAGGATCAACTCCCCTCTGGTTGGGTCCAGTCGTTCGAGGGCACAGTCATTGAGGATGCCTAGAAATTTTATCTCTTTGGCTTGGCTGGAACATGCATTTATCCAGTCAATATGAGGGTAGTTAAAGTCTCCCATTATTACTTCCTCCTCACCTTTGGATGCTTCCCTGATTTCCTTCTCCATCTCTAGATCACCCTGAGCCTTTTGGTTCCCAGTACTAAATTACCTTTGAGGCACAGTATTGTCACCCACAAGGATTCTGTGGATGAGTCTGCCCTTTTTATGGTTGCTGGTTTATTAGACACTATGCCTTCTTTGTTGTACATAGCAATAGCCCCTCCAATACGGCCTCCCCTGTCATTTCTGTAGTGTTTGTATTCAGGAATGACTGTATCCCACTGGTTCTCTCCCTTCCTCCAGGTTTCTGTAATGCTCACTATATCTATGTTTGTCCTTAAACCAAGCACTCTAACTTCCTCATTTTTGCTTTGAGGTTTCTAGCATTAGGATAGAAACACCTCCACACTGTCTCTCCTTTTCAACTTGCCTGACATGTTCCTGGCATGTGCCCTTAATGATGTAAAGTGGCTATCACACTTTATCATATCTACCCCAACACCATGTGGGCAATCAGCAGCACTTCCTCTTTTGTCCATTTGCAATGAGTCTGCCTGATCCGGATGCTTCTCAGCACCTGTTGACTTTCCCCCCAGGTTCAGTTTAAAAACTGCTCTGCCACCTTTTTAATGTTATGCACCAGCAGTCTGGTTCCATCCTGGTTCAAGTGGAGTCCATCTCTTTTGTACAGGCCCGGTTTGTCCCAAAATGTTTCCCAGTTCCTAATCAATCTAAACCACTCCTCCCTACACCACCATCTCATCCACATATTGAGACTCCCCAGCTGTGCCTGCCTAGCTGGTCCTGCGCTTGGAACAGGTAGCATTTCAGAGAAAGCCGGCTTGGAGGTCCTGGCTTTTAGTCTCCTGCCTAGCAACCTAAATTTGGATTCCAGGATCTCAGGACTACACTTCCCCACATCATTGGTGCCAATGTGCACCACAGCCACGAGCATCTCCCCAGCCATGGCAGCACAGAGAGGCCGACATCCACACCCCAATGCTGACATCCATGCCAGTCATGATGGTGCAAGTGGCCCTTGCACACCTCCAAACCACTTTCTCCATAAATTATATCTTGAGATGGAATCAAACATGGCTTTGAGATCGATGAATGCCACATATAACTGCTTAGATATCAATTTGGGTATTTATTGATAAGGTGTAGCAGTAGAAGGCAATGATCTAGGGTGGAATGTCCCTGCCTAAATCCAATTTGATCTGGTGCTAACAAGTCATTTTCAGTTACCCATATCTCCAGCTTCAATAGATGTCTTGCATAAAGCTTTTCTTTTACATCCAGCAGACTTAATGGTCTATAGTTAGCTGGGTTGGTATGCTCCTCCTTATAAATTGGGACCACAATAGAAGAGGTTCATTCTTGAGGGACCCTACCAGACATATCTATATGAGTGAACAGGGTGGCTAAAACAGGTGCCCACCAGTCCTGGAAAGCCTGGGGATAAAATTTTCACCTGGGGCTTTATTACTCTTCATTATAGAAATTAGAGATTTTATTTCACTAACAGATACAGGGGGCCACTCAAGTGAGTTAGTTAATGGGATCACCATGGGGCATTTATTACACTATCCTTGTGAGTTTGATCATTTAATTTTTTTTAAGTGTTCTTCCCATCCGTCCTTGGATGTATAGGAATCTAACTCATGGCATACCCTCCCTTCTGAAATTGCAAGTATGCATCAGAGCTTTATCATGTCTTTCTGTGTTAAAGCCAGGGCAAGCTCTTGCCAAGATTCTCTTATTGAGACATGTTTTATCCTCTGATTGAGCTCTGTAATAAATATAAATGCCTAAAGAAAGATTTAGATGAGCATTTTGTTTTGTTTGCTTATATACCCTAATATCACATCTGAGTTGTTGTTTTTCATATTTGAGTATTCTCTATCAAACCAGTTGTTCTTAAGTTGCCCTCTTCCATTTGATATTCTACCATTCTTGATCAGGAAAGGTCTCAGTGATTCAATTAGCTCTCCATATAATGTCAGGGTAGTTGCTATTATTTTTTACCACAAGCAATTTTTCCTTGATCTCAAAGAGTGGCTCATTATCCAGCACCTGTTGCAATTCATGTTGAAATGTATACATACCTCTCAAATGAATATTAGCTGTAATTTCAATATGAGGTATTGTTATCCCACAATCTCACAGAGCTTCAGATACAGAAATACAAAATATAAATGGTTGATGATTGCTATCCAGAAGTGACCCTACTTCAAAGTGTAATATGTTATTACTAAGAGATAGTTATATTAGTATATAGTCTATCACACTTGCAACCTTACGGTTTTAATAAGTGAATTCTCCATGTTTTCTCCATCAGAGTTGCCATCTAATATTACAAACCCAAGCTTGTTGACCAGTTATTGGAAATTATCCCATGTTTATTAACTAAGGCAGTGGTCCCCAAACTGTGCTCCATGGAGCACTTGGTGCTCCACAAAACGTCTAGTGCTCCGTGAAGAGATTAGAAAGAAAAATACGACTGTCATTCGGTTTAGTATATAGGTGCTAGGTGAAAATTAGTGCTCCGTAACGAATTTCTCTCCTGAAAAGTGCTCCATGACTCAAAAAGTTTGGGAACCGCTGAGCTAAGGAGTCTCTTGTATTCCTCCTTTCATTATAAAAAGCATCATCATAGGAATTTCCCTAACCTTTAAGTTACCATTTCCAATGAGAGCATTAAAGTCACCTAACAATATTATTTGTACCTAAAACCAGTCAAACTTAAAGGAACTGAAGGGCCACAAAAGGCCTAGGTCTTGATCACCCACCCACCCAACCAACCCAACAGGCCAAAGCCTTCAAGGTGAAACTGGCACATCCAAAAATTTTAAAATCCCTAACTAAACTGACCTGCACACAAAATGAACATTACTTAACAACCAGTTAAGCCAGCCTCTAGGCCCCAAAATATTTTAACCCTTATTACAAATAATCATCACCAAGTCTTTTTTATCATTTATTGTAAATCTAAACTTTGAAAAAACTCTACGCAAGTGTAACAGTAAACAAACAGTTCAAACTGTGGGCTCCAAAATATTTAAAAATGCAGCTTAAAATAACATTCAGCTTAAACAAATCCCAACACAGAACATTGAACTAACAGTTTAACTAAAAGGAATTGAAGGGCCACAAAGGCCTGGGCTTTATCCCCCCCTCCACCAACAAGCAGAATCCTGCAGGGTGCAAAAAGAACAATTTTTAAAAAGAAGGCCAATACAACAAATTATTTAACAGTAAACCAATGATCTCTAACCCTTTAACATCTTCTTCTCCTCCAAGCGGCAGGAAGGAAGGAATCCAGTGCTAGTAGGCAGTAATCTAACAGGATAAAGTACTGCAGCAGAGCAGACTCCAAGCACTACAAACTCAGAGGGAGACTCAGGAGCTAAAGCCAAGCTTGGCAACTGAACTCTGTCAAACCTTTGTGTAGAATGGCCTGCTCTGGAACCAGAGCTTCTTCTATGCTCTTTGTCCAAACACAGAAAAATCTGAAAATAATCCAGGCAAAAAATGCCTTCTGGGATTGGCCAAAGAGGAGTGTTGTCCCTTTCCAGGAATCCTATTAGCCACTGTAAATTTCTACCCCTCCACTCTCCCTTCTCTAGTCTGTTATCTGTTGAAATACAGATAGACTGCACGGTGCCCCCAGATATTCTCTTTGCAGAGCCGTGGACTGGGAAGGGGCAATGGACCTGGAAAAGGGCCCTAAAGGTAAAGGTAAAGGTCCCCTGTGCAAGCACCGGGTCATTCCTGACCCATGGGGTGATGTCACATCCTGACATTTCCAAGGCAGACTTTGTTTGCGGGGTGGTTTGCCAGTGCCTTCCCCAGTCATCTTCCCTTTACCCCCAGCAAGCTGGGTCCTCATTTTACCGACCTCGGAAGGATGGAAGGCTGAGTCAACCTTGAGCCGGCTACCTGAAACCAACTTCCGTCGGGATCAAACTCAGGTCGTGAGCAGAGCTTTTGACTGCAGTACTGCAGCTTAACACTCTGCGCCACGGGGCTCCTGAAAAGGGCCCTGGCCCCCACAAAAGAGGGAGGGAAGGAGAAGGAGCAAGCCGGAACAGCATCTCTGACATCATTCACTATGGGGGACCATGTCAGGGTGGCTGGAGTGGTTGTTTTTCAACCAAATGACACCAAAATTGCAGGGGAGCTAGTGCTGCCTGTTCACTAAAGGTATCCAAAGTTTCAAGTAAATTGGGCCAATTCTACAGACCCTTGACCAAGATGCCCCCAGAGAAGGAGAAAGAGCAAGCCAGAGCCTCAGTTCTGCTTTTGGATTGCACCAACTTGTAGCCACTTTTCATGAGCCACTGCATGGAAAATTCAGAGAATTAAAGAAAAAACAAGACTGCTGCTGCTGTTGGCGGTAAGCCCCTGAGCACAAAAACTATTTGGATTTTTCAGTGGTTCTAGTAGAATATTGTTTCATGGTGGTATTCTTTTTAAAAGCAATTTTAATTTGTTCCAACTCTGACAACTGTAATGATGCATTAATGACATACACGTGGTATGATTCAGTGGGTCACCATTTCAAAAGTCAGTTCAAACAAAACTTTAGCAGACAGATTTAGCCTTGCCTCTTCCCCTAACTTTCAATCTGATTGCAACAAGTGGCAAACTACACAAGATGCAAGGTATACATATGGGTAGCTAATTCTGATCTTTCAGCGTAGGGGTGATACAATGAAAGTTCTAGACTATTTTCAAAGGCAGCCCTGCTTAGAGCTCATTACAGTAATCTAACCTGCATGTGATATTGACATTGCCTGATTCCAATTCAAGGAACAACAGTAGCTGGTGTATCAGCTGAAGCTGATAAAGGCTTCACAGAAGAACATAAGAAAAGCCAGCTGGATCAGACCAAGGCCTGTCAAGTCCATCAGTCTGTTCACATGGTGGCCAACCAGGTGCCTCCAGGAAGCCCACAAACAAGATGACTGCAGCAGCATCCTGTCTGTGTTCCACAGCACCTAAAATAATAGGCAAGCTCCTTTGACACTTGAGAGAATAGGTATGCATCACGACTAGTAACCATTTTGACTAGTAGCCATGAATAGGCCCTATCCTCCATGAACATGTCCATTGTCCTCTTAAAGCTTTCCAAGTTGGCAGCCATCCCCACATCCTGGGGCAGGGAGTTCCACAATTTAACTATGCATTGTGTGAAAAGACATCTTTTTGCTTCTGGACACAGAAACAAATGTTTCCCTCACATATGCTGATGGGGGACAGGGGGGAGAGAAAGATGGAAACAATTGTCCCACAGAGATGAGCAGAATCTTCATTAGTCAGACAGAGATGAATGTTTTGCTGGCATATAGGTAGAAAGGACAGCAGACTTAGGGCAGGAGAAGATGGAGGCACTTCCTTCCCAGTGATAAGTGCATGCTGTTCTTTCTTAATATGAGTGAATTGCAATAAGACATAGAAGTCATAGCCAACACAGACAAGAACTGAGAAAACAGTGATGGGAATAAATATGAGATCACTCAATTAAAAAAAAATTCTTAAAAGCAGCCATGGGAAAAATAAATAATTTGAAGCAGTATATCTCTTCCCCTGTGCCAGTTCCTCAGCTCAAATACCTCAGCCCCCAGCTGATGTTAGCCCTGTTAAAGAAAACCATACAAACAGCCTTCCATTTATGTGCTATGAAAATTGTATTTCAGTGTTTTCTTTTTTGGGAAAAGGGAGACAACCCTGTTCTTCCTGTAGCTTATGTTGCTGTGTTCTGATGCTTGTGTAATGTATGGGCATCAGTTAAGACCATAGCGAAGGAAGCCCAGGAGCTTGAGTCCTGGGCGAAGGATCCTAAGCCCTGCTCGCATGATTGGCCACAGCCAACACATCCTATTGGCCCTAAGCCAGGTCATGCTATTGGTGACCTGGGGGTTGTTTTCCCCCTATCACGGATCAGGGGGGGAGCGGCCACCTGGGACCAGGGGAGCATATAAGCAGGGCCAGGTTGTCTAGTTCCCCAGTTCCATCTGTTATTGCTGAAATCAATAAAGCTGTGTTGTTGTTGGAACTCCGTCTCGACCTCGTGTGTCCTCCCCACGCGGACTTAACAGTGGCGACGAATGAAACATTTTTCTTCAATCCTAGGCTGGGAGAAAAATGCTATGAACACTGAAGCTCAGAATTTAATTCAGATGTTTTCTGCATGCTCACGTTACTCCTGATTTACATGGGAGTTGATCCAAAAGCATTGGAATTGGTTTGGGCAGGATTCTTCTGCATGTCTGACCTTTGTGAATTTTTACAGTTGTGGAGTCAGTTTATTTTCTTCCGCATGTGATTTACATGATGAAGATTTTCAAGGGAGGTGCTGTTGTCATCGGTGACATCAGAGCACCCCCTTTTTATTTATAAAAGGCCCTAAAATAGCAATATCACTG
The DNA here is from genome assembly GCF_029931775.1 of Euleptes europaea. Lineage (NCBI taxonomy): Eukaryota > Metazoa > Chordata > Lepidosauria > Squamata > Sphaerodactylidae > Euleptes > Euleptes europaea. Next base: position 3,408,881 of record NW_026612049.1, read on the forward strand.
TAATGTTTTAATGATTGTTTAAGCAGGTTCTCTGAATTCCCAGCTTTCATTTTTTAAAAAGTAAATCTCTGTCCCTTTCCCTTGCAGAGATGTAAGGAATAAGGCATACCTCTGCAAGAAAAGGAACTAGAGGTTTACTTTAAAAGAAAAGAAAAGAAAGCAAGCTGGGAATTCAGAGAACCTGCTTAAACTACCTTTACAACACTACAATGTTATATCAATATCACTTGTCTTGAGGAGGTAAGGAGTGGTTGAACGATGACAAGAGTCCAGTGATTGAAAAGTGGGCTGAATGTAGGTGGGACAAAGAAAACCAATAGAAACATGACACATTAAGAAAAAGCCGACTCACAATCGGCTTCCAGAAAAAGATTGGGGTAAAAGCGGTCTCAAAAGAGCCAGAAAAAAACCAGGAGGGAAAAACACTAAAGGCACAAAAATGCATGCAGAAATCAGGGAATAAACTGAAGCAGTATGGGGCTATAACTGACAGGGGAAAAAGCATGCAGAAAAGCCCTAACATTGTCCATTACTTTGTTTAAACATAACTCCTCTTATCCCATTTAGACATGTATGAGTAGACCAATACCTCAGAACCATTTAGACTACTAAAATGTAGTATCCATATTGTCGAAGGCTTTCACGGTCAGAGTTCATTGGTTCTTGTAGGTTATCCGGGCTGTGTAACAGTGGTCTTGGAATTTTCTTTCCTGACGTTTCGCCAGCAACTGTGGCAGGCATCTTCAGAGTAGTAACACTGAGAGGAGAGACACTGTCCTTCAGTGTTACTACTCTGAAGATGCCTGCCACAGTTGCTGGCGAAACGTCAGGAAAGAAAATTCCAAGACCACGGTTACACAGCCCGGATAACCTACAAGAACCAATGTAGTATCCATCCTCATCATCTTCTTTCTTGGGTTGTCCGTTACCTCCCAGTGCCCACTCCACCTTCCTGAATGTTTGCCTATCCACATGAAATTTGGTGAGGGTCATCCTTTGAGTGAGGGGTATAATCTCTAAAAATGTCTTCTGAGTTAGAGGAGAAACAATAGAAACAAATGTAATACAAAAATGTAAGTATAATAAAGAAAATTAATTTAAAATTAATTATTAAAATTAACTGGGAATGAAAAAACACAGTTGATAGTGGACTGAAATAGTCAAATTTAATAGGATATATTGTACTGCAAGAGCAATATTCGCTGAGACGTTTAGTAGAACTTGAAAGCTTATGAAACTAGAATCTCTAAGGTTGATTGATTACTGAGGTAAGAAAACTTTATTTTGTCTACTTTAATTGTGGAATTTTACATTGAACAATTTTCTTGTTCATTGGTATTATCATCCCTTCTATTATTGGCTAGATTCCCATCCCAAAATCTGCCACATGAATCAAAGACAATTAAATCTCTGACAGTGCATTCCTAAAGCGAGTTACTCCAGTCTAATGGATTTATCAAAAACAGGTCATGCCAAACTAATCTCATATCTTTTTTTGAAAGAGTGACAGGTATGGTACATGAAGGGAATGCTATATATTTAGTGTACCTTGATTTCAGTAAAACCTTTGATAAAGTCCCCCATGATCTTCTTGAAACAAAGCTAGTAAAATGTGGGCTGGACACTGCTACTGTTAGGTGGACTGGTAATTGGTTGACCAACCGAACCCAAAGGGTGCTCATTAGTGGCTCAACTTCATCCTGGAGAGGAGTGACCAGTGGGGTACCACAGGGGTCTGTCCTGGGACCGGTACTATTTCAAATTTTTATAAATGACTTGGATGATAGGATAGAGAGCATGCTAATCAAATTTGCAGATGACACCAAGTTAGGAGTAGTAGTTAATACCTCGGAGGGTAGGGTCAGAGTTCAGAATGACCTCGATAGACTGGAGAGCTGGGCCATAAGTAATAAAATGGATTTCAATAGGGAGAAGTGTAAGGTTCTTCACCTAGGCAGAAACAACATAAGGCACAGGTACAGGATGGGAGAGAGTTGGCTTGACAACAGTACATGTGAAAGAGATCTGGGAGTCTTAGTGGACCACAAACTGAACATGAGTCAACAGTGTGATATGGCGGCTAAGAAGGCCAATGCAACTCTGGGCTGCATCAACAGGAGATCAAGGGAAGTAATACTACCACTGTATTCTGCATTGGTCAGACCTCACTTGGTATACTGTGTCCAGTTTTGGGCTCCACAATTTAAGAAGGATGTTGAGATGTTGGAGCGTGTCCAGAGGAGGGCGACCAGAATGGTCAAAGTTCTGGAATCCATGCCCTATGAGGAGAGACTTAGGGAGTTGGGTTTGTTTAGTTTGGAGAAGAGAAGATTGAGGGGAGACATGATAGCCATGTTTAAATATTTGAAGGGATGTCACGTTGATGAAGGAACTAACTTGTTCTCTGTTGCTCCAGAGAGTAGGACATGGAGTAATGGATTTAAACTAATAGAAAAGTGATTCCACCTAAACATTAAGAAGAACTTTCTGACGGTGAGGGCTGTTTGATGGTGGAATGCAGTGCACTGCCTCGGAGAGTGGTGGAGTCCCCGTCTTCGGAGGTCTTTAAGCAGAGGCTGGATGGCCATCTGTCGGGAGTGCTTTGATTGTGGGATCCTGCATGGCGGGGGGCGGGTTGGGGTCACTGGGGATGTGGGGAGAGGTAGTTAATTTCCTGCATTGTGCAGGGGGTTGGACTAGATGACCCTGGTTGTCCCTTCCAACTCTAAGATTCTACTATTCTAAGTCCATTCATTTCATTGGACTGGAGTAACTCTCCTCAGGAATGCACTGTGAATATGTATGTGTTATAGAAATAGCCTTTTAGTAGCAAAGGAATGTTGCAGAAATATACAAAATGTATCTAACACATAACATATGCTGGCCATTGGCCAGCATATATTGAACACATAACATTTTTTCAACAATCCTCCATCGTACTTAATGATGCATAATGTTCTTGATGCTTCAGTCATAATTTAAAGTAGGATTGTACCCATTGGTAGTTTCCCCCTATTACAACTAAATGAGGTGAACATTTATTGGTTTATAGTCCTCAGCCCAGATTTACAGCGGTTTTACAGATTTACCGTTTTTCGGTTAGGTATGAATCATCGAAATGCTTCCACATAGTTTTGCTAGTGGAATGAGTTTGTTTGAAAATGTTCAAAGTTTAGGGCAGCTTAGAAGAAAAGTTAAAAACAACTATGTAAATGTTGTCCCAAGCTAAAATTAGAATAACACCCTAGGCAGTGGGAAAAAAACTTCTTGGCTTTGATAAATAAATATACACATTTGTCCATCTTTGCAGAAATAATGCCATTTCTTATTCTTTATGTGCTATTTAGTGTGATGAAATAATAAATCCATAGAGCCCAGTAAGAGCAAACAGATATGTTCCCACAGTAATCTGTGAAATGATTTGTATCGATGCCATACCATCATTTCAGCACTGCCATTTCATTTTTCCCAGTCAAATAGTCATGGAGTGATTTACAAAAAGACCTCAGGACCCAGAGGTACATAAGCTTGAGTATGGGGAGGTAAGACAGATCAATGCAACCACTTGGACAGAATTTGTAGGAAAGTGGTTTTAATGAGCACATCCACAATGTCTCAAGGTGTCCAGGCTATCTTTCTGTAGAGATTAAAGTGAAAAGAGATGTGTTAGTAAAAAGAGACATTAATCACCACTTCCAGTTTCAGTTTTTGCCCTACTGGGATGATTCAGCAAATCAAATAGTGCTACAGGAAACAGATTTTGGAAAAGAACTGTACTTTGTGCCTAAGCCCCATTATGCCACTTTCTATCATCATATTAATTTGCTATGTAGAATGGGAAATCTGAATATTTTGCTGTTCCCTCACTCCTTGCTTTTGAGCACCCCTTAATGGCAGAGACTTGTCACAACAGCTATTATCCCATATAATATGAGCATGTCCTTGAACTACTTTTTTAAAAAAATCCATAGGCACGAGATTGTGCTGGCTTTTGCCAGTGATTAAATTAAGCATGCCTTGACCTGGATGGCCTAGGCTAGCCTGATCTGGTCAGATCTCAGAAGCTAATCAGGGTCAGCCCTGGTTAGTATTTGGATGGGACACCACCAAGGAAGTCCAGGGTTGCTATACAGAGGAAGGCACTGGCAAACCACCTCTGTTAGTCTCTTGCCTTGAAAACCCCATAAGTGGTCTCCATAAGTTGGCTGCGAGTTGACGGCACTTTACACACACACATACACAAATTAAGCACAGATGGTCAGAGACGTTGCATACTTTGAAAAAAAAAAGTAAATGACATTTGAACAATGTTTGGAATGTTTGTTTACATGCAAATTGAGCCACTCACTTGTTCAACGTTCAAATGTGACACCATGTTAAGCAGGACTTCTGCCTGCACAGGTTGTGGTATTCGACTAAACAGCCATGTAGGTATCCATTTCTGCAGTCTTTCCTGCAGAAAAGTTGCTTCATATGCCTCCTTGTCACATGCAATTTGTGGTTTGGTAAATAAGCTACATTTGTATCTTATTTGCTATGATTGCAGTAACTTCTTGCCTGCACAGTTGGCATACAGAGCATTCTAAGTTACTGATAAAGGCATGTATCCTCGGGGGGGGGGGGTGACATACTTACCACAAGCAAAGTAATGGAAGTACACACATGCATGAATTGTTCCAGATCTTGAGACTTCCTGTGAATGGTGGGTCAGCAAGGACTTGTCTTTTAAGGCGTGCCTGGTTTGCCTCTTCGTTTTGGGGTTCTTATAGTAGGATCAGGTCCGAAGGAGTAAAGAGATACCTCCTAACACCCCCCTCTCTTTTCTAGAGGGCCTTGTTGGCTGACTGCCGCTGAGACAAGTGCAGCAGCTTGGCAGAATCAAAGTGGAGAGTCGCGGGAGAAACCCCGGTGCGACCCAGCCCCCACCGAATTTGTTTACTGTTCTGTTTGTTTTGTTTGTGTGCCTGTCTGTTTGAATGCTATATTGGAATAAAGGGGACAAGACCTAACAGAAGCAAAGAAGAAAAACTGAGTAAGAACTTTGTGGATTTTTTTTTTTAAAAAAAACTTTCTTTTGGAGTGTGGGAAAGAGGTAGACCAGAAGCTGTCGCAGCGGAAAGGAAAGTCAACATAACAAAGTAATATATTTTTCTTTGGATGTTTTAAAGAGTCTGAGGGCAAGCTGCTGCGGGTGTGGAGAGGAGTGGTGGAAGCAAGGTGTCCAGTCCCTGAAAGAACTGAGTGAAGGTGAAGAAGACTCCCCCCTCCATTATTTTGGATTCTCTTGATAGCCAGCTGGGAAAGTGAAACTGACTAACTGAGAAACAAAAGGTGAAGGAGAGGAGGGGGTCTGAGTAGCTGTATAAGCACTAGGCGCTCCCACACACACACAAAATATGAAAGCAAAAAATATGTTGCTTTGGGGTCCTAATGATAAAGGACTTTGAGTTTTGTGTCAGTGGCATTCTCTTGGTTTGCTCTCTTTTGCATGTGGACACAAACCTAATAGAGAATCATATCTCAGCAACTGAGAAGAGAAACAAAGTTGATCTTTAAGAAAAGACTGACATCTAGTGGATCATAGGTCAAATACAGATATGGACATTTTTTCAACAGTGATCATCTAGGGGACTCAGAAGAGCTATATTGGATATATCATCTGAACAAACTTCTATTGGATCTCTAATTCCATAGTTTTCGATTTTATTCCAGTATAAAACTTTGTAAGAATATCTCTGGGATTACTGGAACTTTTTTTTCATCTTTCTTTTCTTCCCTTTTTCCTATTTTTTGTATATTTTGGATTCTCTCTCTGAGAGTGACTTTATTGATTTCTGGGCAGAGGATTTAATTGACTACCTTTTAATTTTAATATACAGAAGCTGCTTCTTTTTATTTTGGGGGGCTTGCAGATGATCAGAGACTTCTATTTTTATTTTGCCATTTTTGTTTTTATATGGGCTTATAACATTTTAATAATAATAACTAACAAACAATTAATCAAACTAATTAATTTTTAAGTATGTAGTGGTGCTGATATAGTGGGGATCTATTTCAATAACAATAATCAATCAATAACTAACCAATTATTTAATTATTAATAGATTGAAAACATTAAGTTAAACTTAAAATCAAACAAGGAAAAAAAAGAATTGTTCCATATTTGGACAGTCTAATTTTGTCATTAATGAACACATAGGCAGCTATAGAGGACTGAAGGAGACCCCTCATCTATATAAGTCACTAATTGTGAAATGCAGATTTCTTTAAAAACCAACCATTGTTGGCATATTCTTGTTAAGACTGTGATGGACTCCATTTCTGTGGCTTGGAATACCTTTGTAGATATCCCATCTGCTCCTGGTGATTTGTTTCTCCCAATTGCTCTCAGTGCAGCTTTCACTTCACTTCCTAAAAATGTAAGTTTTTCTTCAAAAGTTTATTCTTGAAAGGAATCTGTAATCTTTTTAACTCTTCTGTATATCTCTTCATTGCATTGTTCCCATCTTTTCTTTAGTTTGTCCTGTTCAGTTGAGCATATAAGAACATAAGAAAAATCACGCTGGATCAGACCAGGGCCCATCAAGTTCAGTAGTCTGTTCACACAGTGGCCAACCAGGTGCCTCTAGGAAGCCCACAAACTAGACAACTGCAGCAGCACCATCCTGTCTGTGTTCCAAAGCACCTAATATAATAAGCATGCTCCTCTGATACTAGAGAGAATAGGTATGCGTCATGACTAGAATACATTTTGACTAGTAGCCATGGATAAACCCTATTCTCCATGAACATGTCTGCTCCCTTCTTAAAACCTTCCAAATTGGCAACCATCATCACATCCTGAGGCAGGGAGTTCCACAGTTTAACTATGTGTTGTGTGAAGAATCATAGAATCATATTGAAAGGGACCACCAGGTTCATTTAGTCCAACCCCTGCACTATGCAGGAAATTCACAACTACCTCCCCCAACACCCCCAGTGACCCCTACTCCATGCCCAGAAGATGGCCAAGATGCCCTCCCTCTCAGGAAGAAATACTTCCTTTTATCTGTTTTGAATCTCTCACCCTTCATCTTCAGCAGATGACTCCGCATTCTGGTATTATGAGAGAGGGAGAAGAGCTTCTCCCTGTCCACTTTCTCCATAGCATGCATAATTTTATAAACCTCTATAATATTTCCCCGTAACCGCCTTCTTTCTAAGTTAAACAACCCTAAGCATTTTAACTGCTCCTCCTCTTAAGGCAGTTCCTATAGCCGCCTGATCATTTTGTTTGCTCTTTTCTGCACCTTCTCAATCTCCTTTTTAGGTGTAGTGACCAGAACTGTAAACAGTATTCTAAGTGTGGTCTGAACTTAAATTTGTACAAGGGCAGTATGATAGCAGGAGTTTTATTCTCTATTCCTTTTCTAATTATGGCCAGCATAGAATTTGCCTTTTCCACAGCAGATGCACACTGGGTTGGCATCTTCATTGAGCTATCCACTACCACTCCAAGATCCCTTTCTTGGTCTGTCACTGCCAGCACAGATCCCATCAGTGTATATGTGAAGTTGGGATTTATTTATTTTTTGCCCCAATGTGCATCACTTTAAACTTGATCATATTGAATCACATTTGCCATTTTGATGCCTACTCCTCCAGTTTGGAGAGATCCTTTTGGAGATCTTCACAGACAGTTTTTTGTTTTAACCATCCTAAATAATTTGGTATCATCTGCAAACTTGGCCATCTTGCTGTTCACCCCCAACTCCAGGTCATTGATGAACAGGCTGAAAAGCATCGGTCCCAACACAGATCCCTGAGGGACTCCACCGCTCACATCCCTCCATTGGGAGAACTGACCATTGATTCCTACTCTCTGCTTCCTATTTTTCAGCCAGCTCTCAATCCATAAGAGGACTTGTCCTCTTATCCCATGACTATGAAGTTCGCTTAGCAGTCTTTTGTGGGAGACTTTGTCAAAAGCCTTTTGGAAATCCAAATAAACAATGTTCACAGGCGCATTCCTGTCCCCATGTTTACTAACACTTTCAAAAAACTCTGCTGATGTGGCTGCTGATCCATGAAGGGGGTAGATGCATCTTAGTCCAATGTTTCTGCTGTGACCATTCTGCGTTGAGTGACTCTGCTAAGAGTTTAGTCTCTTGACAGAGTTGACATTGCTCTCAGCTTCACTGACACACACAAATCCCCTCACCATGTTAAGGTGTGCATCCAAGAAGGGGGTAAAAGCCATAGGAAAGAAGAATGTGCAACCACAATTTGCTTATTTCCACAATTGAATATATGTAAAGTACTCAGATGTAAATACACATGTGAATGAACATAAGAACATAAGACAGGCCATGCTGGATCAGACCAAGGTCCATCAAGTCCAGCAGTCTGTTCACACAGTGACCAACCAGGTGCCTCTAGGAAGCCCACAAACAAGACAACTGTAGCAGCATTGTCCTGCCTGTGTTCCAAAGCACCTAACATAATAGGCATCTCCTCTGATCCTGGAGAGAATAAGTATGCATCATTACTAGTATTCATTTTTACTAGCAGCCATGAATACCCTTCTCCTCCATGAACATGTCCACTCCTCTCTTAAAGCCTTCCAGGTTGGCAGCCATCACCACATTCTGGGGCAGGGAGTTCCGCAATTTAACTATGTGTTGTGTGAAGAAATACTTCCTTTTATCTGTTAGGAATCTCTCAGGGGTATTCTTCATGGATATTTGCTGCTGTTTCGACGCTGTTTTGCATCGGAGGCAAATTTTGGTTATTCACTGCAGAACCGTGTTTTCCCCCACTGAGCAAAATAAGCCAGTTTAAAAGAGAGGCAATCCAAACCACTTCTGAGCCGTACTTTCCAGTAAAAGAGCATTTTGTTGCTCGGATGCCCATGAAGAAATGTTTGCTTCGCTCCCCGGGACGTCTCCTTTCTCCTCCCCCAAGAACGGTGATTGGCTGGGGGAGTTGCCACTCTAACAGCATCGCACCGGCAGGAGGGAGACCCAAAGCAGACTGGCTGCCCCTCTTCAGAAGGGTGATGGGGGTTTTGGCTTGGATTTGCCGCTCTCAGGATGCCCCTCCCCAACACACACACACATAGGATCGCACCGGCTGGAGGGAGACCCAGAGCAGACTGGCTGCCCCTCTTGAGAAGGGTGATGGGAGTTTTGGCTTGGATTTGCCGCTCTCAGGATGCCCCTCCCCAACACACACACACATAAGATCGCACCGGCTGGAGGGAGACCCAGAGCAGACTGGCTGCCTCTCTTCAGAAGGGTGACGGGAGTTTTGGCTTGGATTTGCTGCTCTCATGGTCCCCCCCCACACACACACATAGGATCGCACCGGCTGGAGGGAGACCCAGAGCAGACTGGCTGCCCCTCTTCAGAAGGGTGACGGGAGTTTTGGCTTGGATTTGCTGCTCTCAGGATGCCCCCCCCCCAAACACACACACACAGGATCATGGGAAGAGTGGGCGGGATTAGGCGGATTTGGAGCGGTGAGTCATGAGCGGCAGCAGACATAAGCAGCGCAGAAAAGTGCGCTGTTTCTCCCGTGAAAAATTGGGATGGGGGGTGAATCTGCACTGCCATGAAAAAGCTATTTAAATCAGTTTATTATTTGCTCCGATTCGAAACCGAAGCAAAATCCACCGTGAAGAATACCCCTCACCCTCCAGCTTCAGCAGATGACCCCGCATGCTAGTATTATGAGAGAAGGAGAAAAGCTTCTCCCTGTCCACTCTCTCCAAACCATGCATAATTTTATAGATCTCTATCATGTCTCCCCTTAATCGCCTTCTTTCCAAGCTAAACAGCCCTAAGCGTTTTAACTGCTCCTCAAAGAGTGGTTTCTCTAGTGCCCTGATCAATTTGGTTGCTCTTTTCTGCACCTTCTCAAGCTCGGCAATATCCTTGAGAATGAATTGTGAACCAAACTGGAAAATTGTCAGGCATCCCTCCAGAGGATCCAGTTACCTTCCAGACACTTCCTCAGTTTGCTAATTGCCATATAATTGCCCCTTCATTGTACAGTTGGGCTGCAACAGGGTCATATGATGTGTCAACATAGATGGGGAAGTTGCTAATGAGTTTTTACAGCCTAAATTGATATAGGCAGTTGCAGGTAAGACTGCTTTAAAATAATTATATCTAACCAAAGGTTTGTTCATCTAACCATCTCTACTGAGATTTAGAGCATCAGTGTTTAAAAGTGTAGAAACAATAGAATGTCCAACATGGCCAGACGATGGGAATTCAAATTGCCTTTAAGAGGCCATCCCAGGCAAGGTGACATGGAAACAGTTTTGGGAGCTTACTGACCTTGGTAGGAAGATACTTTATCTCACTCCGTTAGAGGAAAGGCTATATGAATGGGGTTTTCTTTAATGCCAGAATGTCTTATGGTCAGACAGAGGTACAACGGTAGCTTTTCTCCCATTATCGTTTCCACTGGCAATATTCCAGGCTAGCTGAGGGAGCAATGGAACTGAACCAATCCTTCTAAATCCTTTGTACTATCTCATTGCCCTCACCTGAATGATCCGCACTAGCTTGATCTCATCAGATACTGGAAGTTAAGCAGGGTCAGCCCTGGTTAGTATTTGCATGGGAGACCATCAAAGAAGTCTATGGGTGCTATGTAGAAGCAAGAAATGGCAAAGCACCTCAGTTTGTCCCTACAGGGTTACCATATGTCAGCTGTGACTTGACAGCACTTTCCAGCACCTCTCCCTCATTGTTTCAATTGATTCCTGGTCATTTATGGGGAAAGAACTAGCCTTGCATCTAGTAGAAATATTTGGGACCTCTTTGTGTGCTGTAACAAATATACATTTATTCCTGCCTTTTGCCATCTGATTTCAACCACTCTGTTGTCTGTGAACAATCTTATCTTACTATCCCAACAGTTTCCAAGTTTTCTTAGAGTTAGATGAATTTTGATATCCTTATTTTTTTTAGAATATTTTGAACAGTGAGCATCATGTAGATATTGACATCTGTTAAGATGTGGGGTTTAAAAGTAGGGTTTCTTTTCTGACCAGTAGCCCTGTTAGCCATCCATCCTTTGATGTGTTGATGGCTCAGAATGATGACTGATATTTCCTCGGTGAGTGTTACTTGTTAGGAGATAATCCTCTGGTAACAAATTTTCCCTCCTAAAACCAGTCAGCAGTGATATAATTTTCACTTTACAGTGAGCAGGAAAAGTTTTAAATGCTAAAAAATGACAGGCATAGAACTGTCAACTAAAACCTAGTAAAAAAAAAAAAAAAAAGGTAAAGGTCCCCTGTGCAAGCACCGGGTCATTCTTGACCCATGGGGTGACGTCACATCCCAACGTTTCCTAGGCAGACTTTGTTTATGGGGTGGTTTGCCAGTGCCTTCCCCAGTCATCTTCCCTTTACCCCCAGCAAGCTGGATACTCATTTTACCAACCTCGGAAGGATGGAAGGCTGAGTCAACCTTGAGCCGGCTACCTGAAACCAGGTTGTGAGCAGAACGTGGACTGCAGTACTGCAATTTACCACTCTGTGCCACAGGGCTCTTACTAAAACCTAGTAGAACAGCCATATTTGTATTAAAAGAAGAATTCAGGCATCCCCTGAACATAAACATATTTTAAAGAACAGAAAATTTACAGAGTAATGTATCCACAGCAGTGTCCAGGATGGCATGCATCCGCCAGAGACCAAAATACCCAAATGAAGAGACACTGTGTCATTACTTGCATACTGTAGTCATTCTCCACCTGTGTTTATCAGTAGGGGCTTTCCAGTGTATAAAAGTTAATTGTTGCTGGAAACAAAAAGTGTAAAATTGTTTTGCATTACAAATAAGGCACATACTGCATTTTCTATATGAGTCAGTGTAAATACAAGAAAATTAAATTCTGAAACAATTTTCTTCATTCCAGCATTGCAAGCAAACAATATGTTGAACTGTAAGCATTTCAGGACACTGCTGAACTTGATATCATCAGCTACTTTAAGTAAGTGGGCTGCTTGAGGTAAAGTAGCTGAATCTACATACTGCAACAGACAGACTATGATCATTTAGTATTTGGAGCCAATTTATGTACAAGATAGTTAAATATTAAGGATCATTATCTCAAAACCAACATTTTCAGCTGATGCTAGACTCACTGACAGGAGCACAGAAAAGCAGCTGTGGTGACCTACTTTTCAATAACATTTAAATTTTAGCCTGACAAGAAACCTTTGCTGAATAATGCATAGCAGCACCAAAGTGCACATTGTTAAAATAAACTAAATATGTTCTTTGAAAAATTGTACTGCTAAACATTCCCATGAGGAATATCCAAACTTGATGGACATTTTAAAACATTGTTTTATATTTATAATAAATGTTAGAGTTATAAATTTACTTTCATTAATAAAAAGCTGTTTTTGTTATAGTTAAAGCCTTTTATTACCATTTTTTAAATATTTGATTCTGGCACTTGGCTGTCCAGTTTAGAGAATTCATGCAGCGTTCAGATGTGAGGAGTGTATGTGAGGAGAGAGAGAAACTGATAAAGGACATTTTCAATCAGGATATATTTTTTAAAGTCTTCTGGTGGAAGAGTATTTTCTGAGATATTTCATTCCACAGTGTTTCCATTAGTCATTTCGGGCTTGAGAAAGTCTTTCTTGATTTTATACAAGCAACCCCAGGTACCATCTCTTTACCTCAGCTACTTCTGTCCTTTCAGAGACAGAGCATTTTCAAATTATTTCTGGTGGTTAGCAGTTTCATAGCTTGTGTGCGACTGAACATGAATGAAGGTCAGTGTGATTCATCTGTTATTTTTGCTAGCACTACCCGTACCCCTGCACCATGCAGGAAATTCACAACTACCTCCCCCCACACCCCCAGTGACCCCATACTCCATCTCCAGAAGATGGCCAAGATGCCCTCCAGAAGATGGCCAAGATGCCCTAACTAATGATAGAATCAGAGTTGGAAGGGACCACCAGGGTCATCTAGTCCCACCCCCTGCACAATGCAGGAATTTCACAACTACCTCCCCCACACACCCCAGGGACCCCATACTCCATCTCCAGAAGATGGCCAAGATGCCCTCCCTCTCATCATCTGCCTAAGGTCATAGAATCAGCATTGCTGACAGATGGCCATCTAACTACTTCTTAAAAACCTCCAGGGAAGGAGAGCTTACCACCTCCTGAGGAAGCCGGTTCCAAACACAAAAACAATACATGATACTTGAAAGCAAATCCTTAAAAATAAGCTAATTACATGCCATTTTTAAGGTTTTTTTTTTAAATTGTGAGTGAAAACAAGGGTTGTTTCCGTATTTTTTTTTCAGATGTGCTTTTCTGAAACATACAAGCTCTTTGTATACTAAAAAGCATTCTGAAGTTCTCTTCTAATTTTCTGCTATCAGGAACTAGTTTTGAAGGGATTTCTGTATTTTGCTGTTAGAACTCCTTGGGTGCTTTCCCCAGGAATCCTCAGGGTTGCTGAAGTGTGCTTCTATGGGACTTGAAAAAAAATCACCAAGTTTATGGGACGAATATTTATATCCTTGAGTTCTCTTCTTCAAAGTGTTCTGAAGTTTGACAGAAGATCACTGGAGCAAAAATCATGAATTAAAACTAACTTGAACACACTTGTCTATCAACTTTTAGGACTGCATAAATCCATTATAGCAGCAAGTATTTAGAGAAAATGTATAACAAAAGTGGTGTCAACTAAGCTCAGATTTCTGTGATTTTATTTTTCCAATATGAAAACAGTGTGTGCGTTTGTGTGTATTTTATAACTTTTACCCCATTTTTCCAAGTAATTCAGGGTACAAGTACATCAAGCTATAACATTAAAATAATTCATCCATAATATCATGTTCAGTCATCAAAATACTGCTGCAGAAAAGCCTTGTAGAAAATGTTATTTGGAACAATATGGCTTTGACATAGATTGACAGAATCATAGAGTTGGAAGGGACCACCAGGATCATCTATTCCAACCACCTACACAATGCAGGAAACTCACAACTACATCCCCCGCACACTTTCAGTGACCAGATGATGGCCAAGATGCCCCCTCTCCCATGAACTGCCCAAGTATTGCAGACAGATGGCCATCTAGCCTCTGCTTAAAAACCTCCAGAGAAGGAGAGCTTACCACCTCCCGAGGAAGCCTGTTACATTATTAGAAAATTATTCAAATCAAATTAAATCACACCTTTATTTGGCATTAATAGAAAATTATTCCTAATGTCTAGATGGAAATTCTGATTTAATTTTAACCCATTGGTTCTGGTCTGACCTTCTGGGGCAACAGAAAACAACTCGGCACCATCCTCTATATGACAGTCCTTCAAGTACTTGAAGATGGTTATCATATCCCTTCTCAGTCTTCTCCTTTTCAGGCTAAACATACCCAGCTCCTTCAACCTTTCCTTCAACCTTTCCCCTCACCATCTTTGTTGCCCTCCTCTGGACACATTCCAGCTTATCTACATCTTTCTTAAATTGTGGTGCCCAAAACTGAACACAATACTTTAGGTGAGGTCTAAGCAGAGCAGAGTAAAGCGATACCATCATTTCACGTGATCTGGACACTGTACTTCTGTTGACTCAGCCCAAGATCGCATTTGCCTTTTTAGCTACCACATCACACTGCTGACTCATGTTCAGTGTTTGGTCTACTAAGACCCCAAGATCCTTTTCACACACACTACTGCTAAGACAAGTCTCCTCCATCCTATAATTATGCATTTGATTTTTCCTACCTAAATGCAGAACTTTACGTTTATTTCTGTTGAAATTCATTTTATTGGTTTTAGCCCAATCCTCCAGCCTGTCAAGATCATCTTGTATCCTGGCTCGGTCTTCTACTGTATTTGCTACCCCTCCCAATTTAGTATCATCTGCAAATTTAATAAGCATCCCCTCTATTTCTTCTTCCAAATCATTTATAAAGATATCAAACAACACAGGGCTCAGGACAGATCCCTGAGGCACTCCACTAGTCACTCTTCTCCAAGTGGATGAGGAACCATTAACAAGCACTATTTGGTCGTGATCTGTCAACCAATTACAGATCAACCTAACAGTAACAGGATCTAAACCACATTTTCCCAATTTGTCAAGAAGAATATTATAGGAAACCTTATCAAAAGCCTTACTGAAATCTAGATAAACTATTTCTACAGCACTCCCCTGATCCAGCAAGGTAGTAACTTTCTCAAAAAAGGAGATAAGATTAGTCTGACATGACTTGTTCTTGAGAAACCCATGCTGACTCTTAGTAATCAGATCCATCCTTCCTAAATGCTCAAGGACAGACTGTTTGATGATTTATTCAAAAACTTTTCCCGGTATAGAAGTCAAGCTGATGGATTGGTAGTTACCCGGATCCTCCTTTCCCCCCTTCTTGAAGATGGGGACATTTGCCCACCTCCAGTCTTCTGACACCTCTCCTGTTCTCCAAGAATTCTCAAAAATAATGGTAAGAGGCTCAGAAATTACATCTGCACCAAATCTTCTTTTGTGGAAGATAATTTTACCAATGTACTAAGGAAAGCTTTTTTGAGGACTTTACTGAAAACCAACATCACCAAAGGAGATCTAGGAAATTACATTCCTGTTTCAGATTTTCCATTTGGGCAAAGTGATTGCATCGATGGTGGCAGAGCTACTTTAGATGTACCCAGATGACAATCTGCCCTTTATCAATATCAATCTGGCTTCCAGCTTGGCTTTGAGATCTGATTTACTCGCTTCCATGTCTGATCTCCTTTTACCATGCAACCCCAGCACAGCGCTCAGCCTTTCCATGAGCAGCCCCGGCATGCCCGGATGGCCTCCTATTGGCAGCCAAAGTTCAATTACTGCTGCTTCAGCCCACACCACCCCCTCTCTTTTTGTGCTGGGGCAGCTGCTTTGCCCAGCACCCTGGTAGATCCGGCCCCTCCCAGAGTGTGGGGGGGTGGCTGCTTCAGCTAGGCTGGCGGGCTGGATAACAGGGCTTGTGGGGGGGGGCAGATCCGGCCCAGGGGCCGCATGCATGACACCCCTGTACTATACTAAATTCTCATGTTCCTTCACTAAATTCTATAATGTAATAACTTCTGGGAGATTCATTCAGAATAAAAATCCTGGTAGGTAGTCTTCCTTGATTCTGAAAACATGGATTTGTGTGAATTCAGTGAGGAAGCCACTACTGTAAACGCCCGATCTCTGATTGTTATCACTCCTTTCAAGCACGCAGAGGCAGGTTTGGGATAATGACCTTAGATGAAAGGCCTATGAGGCAGCTGTGACAGTGGCAAAGAAATCTTATTTCTGTGTTACCAATGTGGCATTTAACTCCTGACCATCTCAGATGTTTAAAGGTATTTCAACACTTGCTAACTCCTAGATAGCCTTTACCTGGATAGTCCAGGCTAACCTAATATTTTCAGATCTCAGAAGCTAAGCAGGGTCAAGCCTGGCAAGTATTTGGATGGGAGACCTTCAAGAAATACCACAGTTGTGATGTGGAGGTAGGCAAACTACCTCTGAATGTCTCTTGTCTTCACAGAGGGCATTCCTATTTTCTCCCCAATAATTTAATGATGAAGGACACTCATATGGGGAAATAAGTGTGAGAGATTAAAAGCCCATGAAAGAGGAACTTGAAAATAAGGCAAAACTCATCTTCTGGCCAACAAAAAGCTGATCAGACTCATACATTAAACATGGCAGAGTATTCCTCTAACAATACACCTAACTACAAGCACAGTGTGTGTGTTTTTATTTACTTGGTTTACAGTATTCATAGTCCATCTTTCTCAGAAGACTCAAGGCTGTCACAGTTAAAATACTTTAAACTAATAAGCAACAATAAAACATACATATAACAATATTAAAAATAGCGGCCCACTTAACAAAAAGTCTCTTCTAAGAAGTTCTGTTTTACAAAGTCTGCAGAATGACAGGAGTATGGGAACATCCTTAACTTTCTCCAGTAAGTTATTCAACCAGGTAGGACCCACAACTAAAAAGCCCAAGTACAAGCTGTGATGCAGGACAAGAGGTCTTCGGAAGGCCCTGTTCAGATGAACAGAGCTAATACAGTGCACCCTAATGAGAAAGGCTAGTTGTTACCCAGAAATGTGATTGTGCTTCTGTTTCCCCCACTAATATGTAGAAATATACCAGTGTAACATCACATTGACATCATGACAATGATATATAAGCACAAAAGCAGCCTTTTTTGTGGTAGTTGCCTCAGATTCTCTTATATGGATGATAGTTCCCCATAGCACCAATTCACAAAGCTATGCTTATCTCTCTGTCTCTCTTGACATTGGTCCTGCTGGAGTGGTTACTGGACAGTATTCCCTGTGTTCAAAGGCACGTTCCATGCAATTTATCCAGTCTCTGGCTACACTGTATGCAATATTGGTGAGATCGTTGAATAAACTTTTTTGAGCCACTTATGCTTTTATATTCAGTTCCAAATTATTCATCTTGGCACACAGTCCTCCTTTAGGTAGTGACTTTGTGTTATGTGCAGTGAATGTGTAGAATTTACTATATACTTCATTGCTGACAAGCCGGATTATTCCTCAATAGCAGGTTTAATAGAATGTCATTTCAAATGAAGGAAATTCTAGGGTGCACTTGATGCTTCTGGCAACATTTTATGATTGAATTTCTGGAACATGTGTTAAGCAAATGACAAGACAAAGGTTGATAAATGTGATAATCAGTAGACTGGTGAGCAAATCTTTCCTGCCATTAGTGATCCTCAATAAAAGTTCCCCTAAAACTACCAGTGTATCAGTTTTTTTTTTAAGTTTCATAGTTGAGTTTGACTTTAAGGTTTGTCCAAGAACAAATCATCAATGTCTGGGGAAGAGGACAGAGGCAGAATTTTCTTGCCCAAAGCCTAGTATCCCACCTTCAGAATGCAGCCATATGTCTGATGCCTTCAGGAAAAGAGGAAGAAGTTTATTCTGCAAGGTGAAAAAGGCTGCTGTGTTGCTAGTGGGGGCAGTCAAAGACTAGCAGACGGTATTCTGCTGGGGAGTAGCCAAAGAGTGCATAGTGAATCTTCTGTATTCCATTCCCCTCTCCCCCATGTAGATAACTTGCCTGCTTTGCAGAGTGGAGGATATTTGTCCTCAACCATCTAACAGTAAAAAAATAAAAAGAAAAGGGTCCCAAATTGTCTCAAATTAGCTCCATTTGTCCATTCATATATAAAGTGAGGAGTTAACATGAGTGTGTTCAAGTTTAAAAAAAAAACAAAAAAACAAAATTGAGTATATAGGCAAAAGGATAAAATGTCTGCATCCTCCTGTGCCATATCTTTCTGTTGAAGCATATATTTACTTCAGGCAAGCCTGCTGACTACTTTGATGATTTGTAGAAACTATATTATGTATGCAGGGGTGGAAGAAAATTCTATAATGAATTAAGCTAATGTAGCAAGCAAGTAAGCCAAGTTTGGTTCTTGTAGGTTATCCGGGCTGAGTGACCATGGTCTTGGTATTTTCTTTCCTGACGTTTCACCAGCAGCTGTGGCAGGCATCTTCAGAACACTGAAGTACTTCAGTATTACTCCTATGAAGATGTGTCCTTCAGTGTTACTCCTCTGAAGATGCCTGCCACAGCTGCTGGCGAAACGTCAGGAAAGAAAATACCAAGACCATGGTCACACAGCCCGGATAACCTACAAGAACCAATGAACTCTGACCGTGAAAGCCTTCGACAATATTTTAAGCCAAGTTTATTGTATAAGACCATAAGCCATTACAATGTAAAACAATATAACAACAATTTTAAAATATACCAGCCGACATCATTAAAAGGAATTCATTTAAACACACCTATTCAATTCTATGCAGCTTTCCACAATTTATGTTTGCTTATCTCTGATTTTCTTGGCTGCCAAGAAATATGGGGATCCCTATCTGATAGCAGATAAATTAATCTATGGCATCAGATGATGATTGCAATGCAGATAGAATATTTGCCAAAAACTTGTTTTGGGGTTTAATGTATAAAGGACAAGGCAAGACATAATGGGGGAGATCTTCTACTGCCCCACCACACAGGCAAATATGTTGAGCCAGGTTGTTGTTGTTGTTTTTAAGCGACCTGCAAGAAGTTCCGTGGGCATAGTTTGGAAGCACAGCAATGTAAAGGCTACTCTAAGGCTATAGGTTGTAATATCTGCCAAATAGGAGGCTCTAAAACGGTCTTTTTAATCATTTTGAACCATGGGCAAATTTTGTGTGGGAAATTAAATAGCTATCAATTATAGCATCTTCTTTGTAGACCTATCTCCTTAGTTCTAAGTTGCTCCCTGTAGGCTGGAGCAAGTCATCTGGGATGAAGTAGTGGGAGATTATGTTACTAAGGAAATTGGACTGCTCAGTATCCTTATTTTGCAGTAGGTGGAAACTGCTCTTACTAAATGAATCATTATTTTTAAAGTTGTATTTTTTCAGTGTTTTCAGGATTGTAAACTGGGCTCAAGCTTTAATTGACAGGTGGCAAAGTTCTGTCCTCCTTAGGGCAGCTGATGTTCCTTTTGGCAATGCCCAGATGTGCTGTGTAAACATATTTTCGGTGATTTCCAAGTTGGAATTAAGCTAATGTAGAAGTCATCTATGTATGGAGGAGAGGTTAGCACCCATGAGTGTAGCTGTAAATATGACTCCCAAGCCCATTCCCCTTCAGGACCCCAGTGGGCAGAAGAATAGGATGAAAAGAATCCCTCAACCCTATGTCTCTGTATGCACAGTCAGCATTCAAAGATTTTAGTAGCCTATAAAATGGTTAGATAAAACATCAATTTTCTCCACAGAAGCTGGTCATGGTAGTCTGGAGATTACTTGTATTTCCAGGAGATATCCAGACCACACCTAGCTGTTGGCAACCATATAAAGAAGTGAGCTCTGATGCATGAAACTCATGCTGGAATAAATGTTGTTAGTCTTTAATTTGCCACTGGACTTCTGTTTTATTCTGCAGATGTTGGTCTCACATAGGGTTCTGCATATCAGGTTTACCAAACCAAAAATAAACCTGAAAAAGGCTTTTTTTTTTTTTTGGGGCTTCTTTCAGGTTTAATTTAAGCTGAATATTAAAACTGGGAATCAAGTCTAAGCCAGATATTCAGCTTTTGGGGACTTTGATTTTCTCCAGGCTTTTCCCTATGGGAATTTTTTTAATGAGTTCTGGGAGGGGGTGTTTGTTGAGACAGAGTCACCAAATTCGAAGCATAGCTGCAATGGACTTTCCTTGCATTAACCTCAAAGTTTTGTAAAGTTTGGCACAGGGAGTTCAATTTTATGGGCTTGTGAAGGGGTCACCTCCCCTCCTCCATAGGAAAGCATGGTAAAGTTTACAATGCTTTTTCATGGAGGAAGGAGGCAACTCCTTTGGGGGCCCATAAAATTGGACCCCCATGTCCCAAACATTACCAATAGGTTTTGTGTGGGCCAATTGTAAGTATTCATGAGAAACTGAGTTTTCCCACGATTCTTGGCTGCAGATGCAGTTATTACAGACTATGAAAAGTAAGTATATTTAAAATTATCCTAGGGAGGCATTTTTCAAGATAGTCACCAAATTTTCAAGACAGCTGCAAGGGACTCTCCTTGTATGAACCCCAAAGTTTGGTAAAGTTTGGAACAAGGGGTCCAATTTAATCGGATCCCGAAGGGGTTGCCTCCCCTCCTCCATAGAAAAGCATGGTAAACTTTACCATGTTTTCCTATGGGGAATAGTGGTGACCACTTCGGGGCCCCATAAAATTAGACCCCCTGTCCCAAACTTTGGGGTTCATGCAAGGAGAGTCCCTTGCAGGTACCCTGAAAATTTGGTGTCCCTACCTTGAAAAAAAAAAACCCACCCCCAGAGCTCCTAAAAAAATCCAAATATGCTATAATGGACCCAGATAGATAGATAGATAATTTTTTTTACAGTCCTTAGCCAGATAAAACAAGATAAAACAGGAAACATGGACTAAAAGACTCTTATAAGCAAAAAATTACAGTCAGAGTCTTATAACACAAAAAAGTAAAAAAAAAATACAACTGAGACACATCTGT
Source organism: Euleptes europaea (assembly GCF_029931775.1). NCBI lineage: Eukaryota > Metazoa > Chordata > Lepidosauria > Squamata > Sphaerodactylidae > Euleptes > Euleptes europaea. Next base: position 3,429,959 of record NW_026612049.1, read on the forward strand.
CAATTGGGCTGAGAGACTGTTCTATGTCGTCAAATTTTTATTGCTGCCGTCAAAATTTCCCAACCTGAAGAGTAATTGAAGGATTATCCCCTTGTAGGAGCTCCTCAATGCTTTCTCCTGTCCTGTCAGGTCCCATACTTGATAAGAGGGGCTCAATAAACTTCGAACAGGGTAACGTATAAAAATTGCAGCTCAGGAGGACATGCTCAATAGTTTCTAAGTCCCCTGATTTGCAGGGGCAGAATCTCTCCTCTCAGGGTATCTTCTTACATTTCTCCTCTAGCATAGCAGATGGTAAGGCTGCACACCTGGCCAGGGTAAAGGTCCTTCTATAATTATTTATCTCTAAATAGTGGACATAGGCTGCTGGTACTAGCATGTATTTAGAATGGAGGGGTGCCATAAATGGAGGCACCCTTGCTAAATCTGTTTGTCTCTCAATGTCTTTAATCCTTTGGGCTATAATTAACTTAGCTTGTTCCCACCTTAACTGAAGTAGTGCTAGGGGTGTAAAACCCAAGTTATTTAATTTGTCTTCTATGGCTATCACCCATTTTGACCTAAAGTTGTCACAAAGGATCAGTGGGAAAAGACCCTTAGGGTTGAAGTTAATTGTTAGCCAGAGATAAATTGAGGACAGGACAATCCTTGCCTCCACCTTCACCATGCCAGTTGCCAAATGGATCAAAGCATTTGGAACACATCTAGGCAACTGTAGGGTGGCTCTAAGGAACTTGGATTGCACACGCTCAATGGGAGTAAGAGAACTGGGTGAAGAATCGAGTTGTGTTCCATATAGCATTTGTGCTAGGGTTTTCGCCTGATAAAGTTTAAGTGCTGCTGGAATATAATATGCCCCTTTGGTCTGGAGGAAACTGCTTATTAATCGAGCTGATCTTTTCACCAAATATAATGGACCTAATTTTTTTGGGGGGGGGGGACACCTGGAAATAAAGCCAAAATACCGTATATACCCATGTATAAGCCGACCCGCGTATAAGCCGAGGTGCCTAATTTCTCCCCAAAAATGGGGAAAAATTAGGCACCCGCATATAAGCCGAGGGTCGGCTTATAACCCACCCCCCCCCGCGCGCAGGCTTACCGTTCCTTCTGGGCTCCTGCCGGCGGGCCCGGCGGGGCCGGCATAGCGGCCTCCCTGCAGCCGCAGGGGGCCTCTGGAGGCCGCTCCCGGCCGGGAGAAGGCGGCGGGGGCGGCTGGGCGGCCTCCCCGCGGCCGCAGGGCGCCTCTAAAGGCCGCTCCCGGCCGGGAGAAGGCGGCAGGGGCGGCTGGGCGGCCTCCCCGCGGCCGCAGGGCGCCTCTAAAGGCCGCTCCCGGCTGGGAGAAGGCGGCGGGGGCGGCTGGGCGGCCTCCCCGCGGCTGCAGGGCGCCTCTAAAGGCCGCTCCCGGCTGGGAGAAGATGGCGGGGGCGGCGGGGTGGCCTCCCCGCGGCCGCAGGGCGCCTCTAAAGGCCGCTCCCGGCCGGGAGAAGACGGCGGGGGCGGCGGGGCGGCCTCCCCGCGGCCGCAGGGCGCCTCTAAAGGCCGCTCCCGGCCGGGAGAAGGCGGCGGGGGCTGCTGGGCGGCCTCCCCGCGGCCGCAGGGCACCTCTAAAGGCTGCTCCCGGCCGGGAGAAGGCGGCGGAGGTAAGTTCCCCCCTCCCTCCTCCCTCCTCCCTCCCCCCTCTACCGTATTGACCCGCGTATAAGCCGAGTTTGGCTTTTTCAGCCCTTTTTTTGGGCTGAAAAACTCGGCTTATACGCGAGTATATACGGTACCCATTTACCGGTATGTATGCCAGCAGCTACTTCAAATTTGGTGATTTATTCCTTCAAATCAATGACACATCTATGGGCACCAACATGGTACCAAAATATGGCAACATTTTCATGGCTGACCTGGAGCAGAGCTTCCTCAGTTCTCATTCATTAACACCCCTCTTTTAACTGAAATGTGTTGATTACATTTTCATCATATGGACACATGGGAAAGAAGCACTAGATAAATTTTGCCAGGACTTCAGCAAATCCACCCCATCATCAACCTGACCATGAACCAATCCACACAAGAAGTACATGTTCTGGAAGTACAAAAACATAACGAAAGCATGAAAACTACCTTATATTGAAAATCTATTAATTGCCAAACATATCTACATGCCTCCAGTTGCCATATGAATGCACCTAATGACCCAGTCTACAGCCAAGCTCTGTGCTACAGCCACATCTGTTTATTTTTATGAAGGGGTACAGAAAATAAGAAGGGGAATAAGGGAGAAAGGATCGAATCTATTTCTACGTCTGAGCATTACACAGTCAAAACTATTGTCAGGTCAAAATAACATCAGTCGTCTTAAACAAATAACCATTGGTTCTTGTAGGTTATCCAGGCTATAACCATTATAACCATTGCTTTAGACACGTGTTAAATGGTTTCTAGAATAATTCTCTGAACTCCTTATTTTTAATAAGTATTCATGGCACGTGAGTAATGATCAGATAAAGGTTGCCATTTTGTTGAATGAATATGAATACAAAGCCTTTATTGGCATTAGTTATAAAACAATAGCGTCTATATAAACATAAAAAAACAGTTTAGGATCACCTCCATAAAATTAGCACTAAAGCAGGTTTAAGTGCATTGGAAGTTACTCACTTCACAGCCCTAAAATTGCCTCATTAATTGCATAAGCTTTCACACACTTTAATTGCCCTCAGTGAAAATCTTGCCACCACATCAATTATTAGTGGATCCTGTGCGTTCATAAGGAGGGAGTCCTTGATGCTTACAGGTAACCATTCTCTGTCTGCAAATATTGGGTCTAGTAGTTGAAAACGACTTCTAGCATACAGTTGAATAAGACATGGGAGACTGATTCAATTTTACCCTCCCAACATGGACAACCCCTATCTATAAAGGGGACTTTTTTAAATCTCCCATGCAGCATGGCAGATGGGAGAACATTTAATCTAGCCAGCAGTTAGGATCAGTTAGGCATGTACAATATTGGGGTATAGAGAGACTACAGGGGGAAGGCTCCCAGCAGAGTGGTGAACATCTACTGGTTGTCAATCTCCTGAGGTCCTGCAGTTCTATATGTAAAAGTCTGTGCTTGATCAGTGCATAAGCTGCTTCCTCAGTGAGACAGCACAGAGAATCCAAAGGGATTCCTATTTGTTTAATTTTACTTTTTTAATATGGTTTAACCAACTAGAATATTTAAATTCAGATAGCATATGGTAGGCAGCCCTGACCTGGTTGGCTAGCCTGATCTCGTCAGATCTCAGAAGCTAAGCAGAGTCAGCCCTGGTTAGTATTTGAATGGGAGACCACCAAGGAATACCAGGGATGCTGTGCAGAGGAAGGCACTGGCAAACCACCTCTGTTCGTCTCTTGCCATGAAAACCGCAAAAGGGGTCACCATAAGTCGGCTGCGACTTGAAGGCACTTTACACACACACACACACACGGTAGGCAAGGCTATTGGAATCCGACTTGAAGTGCCATCTTAACCAGAATTTTGTTGTCATAAGCCAAGCCCTGGTTTCCAGATGTTTTTGGTTTGTTTCTATGCACAAGGCTGCATAGGGAACACAGGATGGTATTCCTAGAATCTTCCGCAGGAATTTAGATTGTACTTTTTCAATATCCAGGTTTAAAGCATGGATCCAAATTGGAATTCCATATGGCAGTTGGGAAGTTAGCTTAGCATTGAAGACCCTAAGAGCAGCTGGAACATACTGGTGGCCCTTGCTATGAATGAATCATATAATAGCTAGCATACAATTTTGAACCATTGGTAAGACCATTTTCCTATGAGTCACCCAACTAGCTCTGTAATGAAAGTATATGCCTAGATACTTAAACCATTTCACTTGTTCAAGTGAAATTCCCTGTTATCTCCCAATTTATGGGGGAGGTGTCAAAATTAGTCTATTATCGCAGAGGACAATATGCTCCAGTGGCCATCAGCATCTAACTAATGACAGAGTACACTGGAAACTGCAACAAAACCAGTCCAAACCATGGTTTGATAGGGATTGTGTTGCAGCGAAGAAAGATCTTGCTAACTCATATCAGACATATACCATGGATGCAACTCCTTTGGCCGCATTGGAAGTGCTACAGAGGAAAAGATATTACAAACAGTTGATAGCACGGAAGAAAAAGGAAGATATGAAGGAAAATTGGACACGGGTCATTCAAGCAACCAAATCTAACAACCCTGCCTTGTTTTGGAATACTATAGCTCTTTCCCAATCAAACAGACTTCCTATGACGGATTGCCATATTTCGCCAAGGTTATGGAAAACATACTTCCAAGAACTTTACAGGGACACTGATGGAGGAAATGATCAAAACACCCAAAAGATAGAAAGTCTCCCAATGTGGGCTCCTGTATCAAAGAAAGAGATTGAGAACCTCATAACCCAACTGAAACCAGGAAAAGCTCCAGGTGAGGACTTAATCCCAGCGGAGGCTATCAAAAATAATTTGGACTTTTGGATTCCTATCCTGGCATCACTTTTCACCTGTATTGACACCTTTGGTCATATTCCCACAGAGGGGGCACTCTCAATTATCGTCCCGATATTCAAGAAAGGGAAAAGAGATGATCCTACCAACTACAGGCCAATAAGCCTACTTAATGTCATCAGTAAATTATATGCAAGGCATCTGCAATGGAAGCTCCAGGATTGGATGGAACAAGATAACATTCTTGCAGAGGAACAAGCTGGTTTCAGGGAGGGCCGATTTACCACGGATCAGTGCTTAGTGCTACAACATCTAATTGAGAAATACTCCTCGAAAGGTACAGTTTCCGTCTATGTGGCCTTTATTGACTTTAAATCAGCTCTCGACTCTATAGCTAGAGCCAACTTATGGAGGAAACTGGAGGCCTTAACGATTGATAGGTGGCTGCTCTACTTAATACGCATGCTACATGAAGGGACTTCAATAAGAGTGCGATGTAATCCTCAGGACCATCTCTCTAATGTGGTCAGAACCGAGAAAGGTGTCAAACAGGGGTGCATACTGGCTCCACTCTTATTTAACCTCTACATTAATGATATGGTACCACAGCTTTGTAATATGGACTTTCATCCCCCCAAACTGGCAGGGAAGCATATCTCAGTGCTGCTGTATGCTGACGATGCAGCAATCATATCAAGAACACGGATAGGACTTAGAAGAGCCATGGATGCAGTAGTAACATATTACAAGGAGGGCAATTTGCAACTTAACTACCTAAAAACTAAAATTATGGCATTTGCCAGGAGACCCAAGCTACTATCATGGAACATTGAGGGCCACAATATAGAACAGGTCAACTGCTTCAAGTATCTGGCAGTAATCTTCCATTCTTCTGGAAGTAGAAAAGCTCATAGTGACTATGCGGATGGGAACGCACAAAGAAGTGCAGCTGTTATATTAAAATACCTCAGGTCCAAAGGTGGCTACTACATCCCGGCTCCCCTCAAATTGTTTGAAGCCAAGTCGATTGCTCAGCTTCTTTATGGCACACAACTAGGACCTTGTGCTAATATATCATCGCTAGAATGTGTGCAGAGCATGGATATGCATATTTAAGTTCTGGCTGCGTCTTCATTTCCTGGCCTCAGAGCTAGGGTTGACATGGTGGCTGCTTTCCAATAGCTTCCACTCATCCTGGAGAGAAGCAATCTTAACCAAAATTAAGTCAATTGGAGTACCTTTTGAATCCCTTCTTCTCCTAAATGAACAGCAAGCTTACAGAATGCTCGAACAAAGGATCCTAGACATCGAAGGACTGACGCTACAATCTATGGCTCTGAGAACATGTTCTCCACTGCACTTTGGGATTCTCCCAGGAAGAGGTAGACTGTCAAACTACTTCTCCTCCCTCATTCTTCTGACTCAAAGACACCAATTTATGCTGGCGTGTTTAAATGCCCTACCGTCGGCAGTAACAAGAGTACCCCTTATGAGGAGAGACTCTGCTCCTTTTCCAAAAAACAACCTGAATTGGTAGCCCACATCCTTCTGCATTGTGATTTACATTCCTTAGCAAGAGAGAAATATATGAAAACCCTCCTAAAAGACAGTTGAGCTCAAACTGATGTGAGGCTTGTACGTTACTTACTGAATGATTGTAATACACATGTGACTTGGTCGGTAGCTAGATTCCTTGAAGTTTCATTAGGAACATCGCACTAAATGGGCCTACCCACCAGTGGGCTTTATTTGACAATGCGAAATTGCTGATATTCTAGATACCGTGTTCTTCTGATTGGTAAATTTTAAGTAGAATTTGTTATGACTATGCCAATGAAGGTATTGAATTTGAATTTTGAGTCCCAAACTTTTAGGAGATGATTAAAAATATTGAAATCATAGGCAGCTGTGGTTTCTGTTGTCTTTATGTCTTTCTTTTTCCATAGATAACAGTGAAAGCCTTGCGTAGTCTCAGCTTTTTCTAAGCGAATTTTTCTGTCTTCAGGTTGAATAATCCAGTCTGAAATCCATACTAAAGAAGCAGCATGATAATATAATTTCAGATTTGGTAGACCCAATCTGCCTCTTTTTTTCTCGTCTTGTAAAACTTCAAATCTGATTCTTGGTTTCTTGCCTTTCCATACAAATCTGTTAATTAGTCATTGCCATAGTTTGATAGTAGAATCTTTGAAATGTATTGGAAGTGTCTGAAATAGGAAGTTTATTTTAGGTAATACATTCATTTTAATAGTTGCAATCCTACCCAGCCACGAGCTCTGGAGTCTGTTCCATCTGTCTAAGTCCTTTTCAATTTTGTCCCATAAGAGTTTATAGTTCATATCATATAGTAAGTCCCCTTCAATTGGTATATAGATTCCAATATATTTCACATTTTTCTTAGCAAGAGAGCATTGTAAAGTGGCCACAAGTTCTTCCTTCTCTTCATTGTGCACATCGTACAAAATGAGTGTAGTTTTTTGTTTATTGAGTTTATAACCTGAATAATAACTGAAATGCTCAATTTGAGATTTGATGCTTTGTATAGAGTTCTGTGGGCGTTGATACATTAGAACCACATCACCCGCATAGCTCCAAATCTTATATTCTTGATCTTCATACTTCAGACCAACAATGGAAGGATCCAATCTTATCTTATTGGCTACTTCTTCCATAGCAAGATTGAATAGCAGTGGAGATAAGAGACATCCTTGCCTTCTGCCTTTCTCAATCTGAAAGCTGTCAGTGAGGCTTCCATTGATTAAAAGTCTTGCATTTTGCCCCAAATAAATACCTTTGATTGCTGTCATAAACTTTTGGCCACAGTTAGTTTTTTCAAGCATTTTCAGAATAAAATTCCAGGAGATGTTAACAAATGCCTTCTCAGCATCTAAAAACAAGAGGGTCACTTGCTTTTTAGTTGTCTTTAAAAAATTAATATCGCTTAATAGCAGTCTAACATTGTCTTTCATGTGCCTCTTTAGCAAAAAGCCAGTTTGATCTGGATGAATTAGTTTGGCTATACATGTCTTTAGTATTTCTGTTAAAATAGATGCTAGATTCTTGTAGTCCACATTAAGTAGTGAAATCAGTCTGTATGATTGTGGGAGACTCTCATCTTGGTTATCCTTCAGTATCAAGTTTATGTGGGCCTCTTCCCATGATCTCAGGATTATACCATAAATTAAAAAGTCTTTCAGAATATGTTGAAGATGGGGTACCAACAATTGTTCAAAGCAGATAATCCATCTGGACCTGGATACATCAACTGCACCTTGCTCGCCTGGAATCTTATGGGGTTGTGGTCAGCATTCAAGGCCAGGGCCTGAGGTACTTGGTTCATACAGATATGCAGCAAAAAAAATAGAGGTTTTTTTTTGGATCTGCATACGTTGGAGCAAAAAAAAATATTCCTGATTTCACAGGTTTCAAATATTGGTATGGTATTTGGATTTGGGTATTTGGAGGAGGGGCTTTCCAATATTTTTGGCTCCATTATTCTCTATGGGGAATATTTCCAGGGAGTTGGGAAGTGTTTTTAAAGATGCTGGCACCAAAATTGTAGGGGAGCTACTGGTGTCTGCCCTTTAAATAACCCCCACATTTCAAGACAATTGGTCCAAGGGGTCCAGTTCTATGGGCCCCTGAATACAGTGCCAGCTGTCATCCTCCATTGTTTCTTATGCAGTGAAAAAAACCTGCAAAAAAGTAAAACTTGAGAATCTTACACTCATAGGAAGGCTATTGCAAACTATTGCTAAGCTCAACTAATGTAAAACTGAGAATCTGAAACTATGTAAAACCCAAGAATCTGAAACTATGTAAAACATACGAATCCACCAAAAAACCTGCAAACCTAACACAAACGAACCCCAACAAAGAATAAACTTTAAAAAAACAACACTTGAAAGTGACAGAATCTTGCCTACAGCAACTGAGCAAGCCAATACCACAAACACAGGGGAGAGGTAAAGGGGAGAGCATTTCTGGGACCCTGCAAATGCTGGCTCCCAATATTCCTAGTAAATCCTGAATATTTCCAGGATTTTTCATCTCATTTTTCAATATCCTGAACAATTTCTGGGATTTTTTGGGACCTATTTTTTTGTATCCGAAAAAATCCCAGTTATATTTGGGAGACCTAATTATATCCCCAAAAAACACCTCAGTAAGGTTTTTTGGGATATATATTTGGCTTGATTATTTTTGAGCACACATCCCTACTCTAAGGTGCTATTGGACTTGAATCTAACTCATTCTTAAGGCACTTTAACCTCTTCAGACATATTTACATCTGCCAGCAATATGTATGTAAAATATCACAGGTTCCAAATACCAAGACTGGAATATGATAACTAATCATGCAGCAGCTTCTTGCAAAGACATTTGCTGAGGTAATCTGCTGAGGTAATCACAGAGCAAGGGATAAATGCTGACAACACTGATATTCAAGAATGGAGCAACTCTGTGTTCCAGTAAATTGAATCTTGCAATATATACACTCACCTTTGGGCTTAAGTGTTGTGTATTACCTCTGTGTCTTAGGTAACACAAAAACCTCAGCCTTCTATGCTGAACATTATGTTCTTAAAACATTTCAGTTTAGAACACATTCAATTAAATATAATAAAGAGATCAAAACTGGTTTTCCCCCAAAGCAATTTAAATATAACTTTGCTTGTTAAGCACTGTTCAAATCTGCTTCACTGCATAAAACTGGAAGAAGCAAATATTCCTCTGGGCTCAAGTCTCAAACCACTTTATATTCAACAAAATGGATGTATTCCATTTTTTATCTTAAATCAAGATTAGTGTGTAATTTTCTTCTTTGTATGTGTTTTCATATTCCTCTATGCACATCATATTTTTCCTTTATGCACATCGATGTTTTGTGCAATTGAACTATAAACCAGAGTAAGCTGAAGAAGACCAATTTCTAAACGATCAATTTCTCCCGTCTATTTTCTGAATCAATTTGTGAACCATAGTGGCATTCAAAGGTAAGTAAAATATTTTTTCCTAATGTTCCCTTTAAATGATTCTAAATTATAGCTGCAGATTAATTTATCTCATTATATAAGGTTTTGAAATTTTTGTAGCCTATTATGTAAAAAAAAGTTCCCATATATCTTGATTCTGATCTGAGATCCATATAGCAAGTACTACAGGAGCCAGAACACCTATGTACACAAGAAATTTACCCCTACTATAGAGCTGTTAAAGAGGATAGGGAGAGATTTCATCTCATTCCCAGTAGGAATAAAGAAAATAAGGAATCAAAATGAAAACTTTTTTAAAAAAAGGGAAACTAACATGTGCTAACTCCGTTTATCCAATCTGTACTTTGTGTTATTCAGAAGAATTGGTTGCATTCATGTCAGGTACTATTGTGTGCTGCTGGGATGGCCCCCATTGCCTCTGGTGCCACCTCCCAGTGTTCTCAAATTATCTTCCTCCACCAATGGCACACCATAGTAGTAGCTATAGTTGTCCACACAAGCTGCCACATGAGCTGCCTCTACATCCAAAACAAATAAATACCTTGGAACCCAACTCATTTTATGGGTTGGCTCCAAAGGTTTCTTGTACAAAAAAATGGGCATTACTTTTCATGCAAGAGATTTTTTTTTGGCAGTTTCCACTACAGTAGTATTTCTTCATGCTACTCCAGAGAGTACCCCTAATGGCAGAAATTCAGAAAACACAGTGGGCTGTAGCAGGAAGGAGATATCAGAATAATCTATTCCAAAAGCAATGTTTGGCTCCAAGTTCTTTGGATCCACCCCAGTATTTTCGATGTTTAAATGTGTTTTTTATAACCTTCCCCCCGCCTTGCTGTTTAGTCACAGCTGACTTTTGGTGACCCCATAGGGTTTTCAAGGCAAGAGACATTCAGAGGTGGTTTTCCATTGCCTGCCTCCATGTCACAAGCCTGGTATTCCTCAGAGGTCTACCATTCAGATCATTTAGACTGGCTTCAACCGGTACTTCCCAATTCCTAGTCTTTGCCGGGGAAGAGGATGGTATGACCTTTGCTGGTGAAGAGGATGGTATGCAGTTTTCAACAGTGCAGGGGTCAACCCTGATGGAGGTGGGCTTTCATCCGCCAATTTCCCCACCTTGCCTGCTTTGTCCGGGTCCTCCTCGCTCGGGAATAGGACTTCTTTTCCATGCGCTTATCAGAAGGTGGCTGCAGAGCGTCTGCAGGACGCTTTCTGGAAGAATCTGTTCCTTTTTAACAGGGCTAATGCAAACATGCACAGCCTCTGCCTCAGGAGAAGCTTCCCATTCCAGGACTGCCTCTGAGCACCTGGCCCGGTAATTGCTCTTGATTGCTCACTGAAATGAGACACTGTCACGGCCCAGACTTCAACAGGTGAAGCATCATCAGAGGAAGAGCCTGAGCAGGGAGAAATAACGGGCATTGCACCTCAGGCAGCTGAGAATGCAGGGCAGGGTGAAGGACAACAGGTAGGAGTAAACATCAGCCCTGCTGAGGAATTGGAAGTAAACAAAGAATCACCTCCTTCGACATAACCAGATGCAGCTGTAACTCCACAGAAGCAGGACCCACCCAGCTCACCTGAAGCCACTCAACAGCACAGGCAAAAAGGGAGAATGGAGCTGCAAAGTAAAAGGAGAAGTGCGTGCCTACAGGCACTAAGGAGACAGCTCCAAGACTGTGAGTTGTCTGAGCATGAGAATAAGGCAAAGAGGAACAGCTTAAACCCAGGCTTGGAACAGACAGACGTTGCAAAATCAATTGTTGCAAAAGGATCTCTGACTTTTATTGCTGACGCTCCTAGACTTTGATAAACGGACTTCTGAGCCTTGGACCGGACTTTTGACTTCGCCTCTGCACATTGACTTTATTTTGGTTTCCAAAATTGCTTGCACCTGGGATCGGTCCTAATAAGAATCTTAGTAAGCATTTAAGTATATTGTCTATATGAACCAATTGACTGGAATCAAGAAAGGATTCTTGTCGGGTCGGCACCACACAAGTTACTGTGTATGAAAATTTGTTCATGATTGTAAGTATAAATATTATTATATATATGTATAAAATAATTATTGTTTCAATGTTAAGAATGTTAATTGTAGCCCTACTTGAATGATCTATCAACAGAACAGCGTTCTGAAATTGCAGACAAATGCTGATGGTACAAGGGACGTTCTGAGAGAGGATCCAGATGTCATAAATATATGTCCTACAGGGTAGCTGAAGAAATATTGAAACAGGCAAAGTTACCGGAATCCTGTTCTACCCAACTGGAATTATGGACAATTAAGGACATCATATTCATAATCTATGAAAGAAAGACACTACAAGCTTAATTTTTGATTTCTGTTGATCTTTATTGTTGTTGTTGTTTTAAAAAAAAACTTTTGCCTTGTTGTATATACAATTCTGTGCATTTAATTCTTTTGGTTGAAAAAGCACTATGAAGTAATAGTGCAACCTTATAAGACTTTATAAAAAAATTATAATTGACATAAGTGAATTATCAGCCTACAACTGTGTTTTTGAATACTACTAATTTACAGTTGAATTTACAATTTATTTGAATGCTTCTCCATTATCGGCATTGCCATGGCCGTTCGCGGCCCCACTGGCGCCCACCCCAGGCAGGCCAAGATGGTGAGAGTCACGCGGGGAAGGATTGGCGCTACTGGGCAGCGAGTCAGACTTGTCCTCTTCACTGCTGGCCTGTGAGGCATGCTGTTGCTGACAGTCCACCATTTTGACAGGCGAGGCCTACCATCCAACACCTTAACCACTTAAACATTTGACAGCCACTGGCACCTGTAATGTTCAATATTATATCTTCCAAACATAGGCAAGTACTTTAAATGTGGGATGAGATTAAAACATAAAAGAAAATTAACCATCGACAGCTTTATAAAAACATTGTGGAAAGATGTGAGATATTTTTACTCATACCTTTATTTTTACACATATTACCTTCAACTTGCTCTTATATTGCTATCTACAGATAACACAAAGTATTGTGTCCTAGAATGATCTTGAATTTGATGACTTGATTTAATATTCGTCACAATTCCCTTGGCAGTAAGGACCTGGAGAGATTAGTTTGTCTGGTGATGTGCCTCACTAGGGATTAACTCTGGGATTCAATCAGGGTTTGTTCTGAACATTTCTTCTATGAATTTTATAAATGAAAATGTTTCCTTGTTTAACCTCAAAACTCATTTGGTTGAAAGTCATAAGCCTGTCATCTTTAGATGTCCATCTAATGGTACTCCCCCACCCCGAATGACTAACTGAATCCTTTTTTTTAAAGTTTGTAGAATGAAGCTGTTATTTTACCTTTTTCACTTCCCCTCCAAAATTAACTAACTTCAGCTAACTTTATACTATGAAAAGTTAGCTATAACTCCCACCCAGTTACCTTAAGCCCCATCAAATAAGTTGTCCTCAAACACTACTTGGTGTAGCAAATATCCCTCTGGGGCTCTTTTATTGTGCAAAAAGCAATCACATTATCATGAGCAGGATGTCATTATTATGCACCACTTTATCTCATAGTATAACTGCTCTATGTCATTAGTGCTTTGGGACACTGCTATGCAAAAGGTGTGTGCATATTGATAAACCTAAACTGAAAATAAACCTGAAATTAGCCATTTCAGTAAATTTCCAGTTCAGGTTTACCGAATGCACAAACCTGGGGAGAAAGCTGAAGCCAAATAGGAAATTCTTGAAAAAGCCGAATAATTATTTGGCTTTTTCTGGGTCTGGGGGGGGGTCATTTTTGGAGGTAGAGCCCCCAAATTCACAGCATAACTTTAAGGGATGGTCCTTGCACAAACCCCAAAGTTTGGTGAAGTTTGGGTCAGGGAGTCCAATTTTATGGGGTTTGGAAGGGGTCACCCCCTCCTCCATTGACAACCATTGCAAAGTTTGTAAATGGTTGTCAATGGAGGAGATGGGCATCCCCTTCTGGACCCCATAAAATTGGACCCCTTGACCCAATCTTCACCAAACTTCGGGGGTCATGCAAAGAGTGTCCCTTCAAGCTACGCTGTGAATTTGGGGGCTCTACCTCAAAAAATGCCCCCCAGGAGAATTTTAAATATACTGACCTTTTCAGACGTTGTCTCAGTAATGGCTGCTTGGGGATGACAGGTCACAGCTCAGCAGTCTAGCATTGCCTAGTGGTTCACTGAGGTTCAGGAGCTTATGGATGTATTCCTGCACCTAGCTGCCTCGTCACCTGTGGCTCTGAAGCCAGCCCACTTGTTTGGCCTGCTGCCTTCTATGGCACCTCTCCTAGCAACCAGCCTGGCCTTCCCTACCCTTCAACTCTGGCCTCTGAGTGCATGCTATCATGGCCCTTCTCTCTGCTGCTGCAGCTTCAAGCTCTTCTGCCAGCAGGTAAGTCCTGCTTTCTTGCTCAATCTCCACAGGCATTGTGTCAGGATCAGGCGTCTGTCCCTAGCATCCCATAAGCAAACTCATCCAGGCAGGTAGCTCTGAAGCAGTAATACTTTATTAGGAGCAAAAAGACAGATTAAAGGACTGACTGCCTATAGGCAGGTGAGGCTGTTAATGGCGAAACACAGGCAGGTTACATGTTTAAAAGCACTACAGGCTGTTCAGGTAAACATGGCTAAGCAATCCCAAGATAAGCGATTCCCAGGAAAGGAAGACTAAACATCAGAGCACAGCTGTGGACAACAGAATGAGCGAAACTGTACACAGAGTTTACAGGCATGAGAACCAAGGACTTGACGTATGGCCAGAAACTGGCCTACTCATGTCAAGAGCCTTTACTCCTGCTACCAGCAAAGGCCTGTCACACCGGACTGACTCCTTCACTCCCTGCTGGCTTTCTGTCATGGAGCTGCCACACTCGGATAGACCTGCTACCATCAGAGGAATCTTTGGGACCCCAAGTCATTATCTATCAGAACTGCCCCCACCCCGGCCACTTCTGTTCAACCAGTGAAATGTTTGTGTGTGAGAGCAAAGGGGGTTTCCTTCCCTGCCTTTCTCTGTGCTGGAGCTGTCCTTTCAGAACAAACTCCATGGTAATATATCACTGAACTAGCCAAGGGATCATGGGTGAGTTCTTATCCAAAGAAGTTCAGACCCCAAACCCTGACTGTTTTTTTTTTAAAGCTTTATTACCTACACATGTATTCAGGACAATCTACAAGACATAAGGCAGATACTAGGGGAAAAATAGAAAATGTAGTTGCTGGCTGATCTTTACTTACAGAACTTACACATCACTGCCCCTAGGGATGAATCCAGCAATGAGTTGCTGGAGACTGGACACCTGATACTTCACATCTGACTCTTGACACCTAAACCTTGAGATGGAGCTGTATCTCAGGCTGCCCCATGAATGAAATTTCTCTCTAGTTTGGAAGTTCTTTTCCTGGGCCACTCAGAAAGGAGAATGAGAGCATAGTTGTAAACACAAACAAATAATTTGAATACAAAACAAAATAAAAAGAAATAAAAATATAAAGAACCTATATGAAGTACCTGAAAACTGATTCCCTAAGCACTCACACATACACACCAGAGAATGAGGGGAAAGGAATGAGGGAAAGAGGCAAAGATAGGGGAGGGAATGTCAGTAATACTACCTGATCCAAGGTGGGTACGGAAACAAGAACTGCAGATTCTGTGCAGCAGAAGTCCAATGAGGAGCAAGAGGATCCCACAAAGCAGTTTGTGGGGGTGTCCAAGTAGTGGGAGGTGATCTTGTAGCTTCGTTGCGAGCTCACTGCCAAAGTCACTTGTATGGCTAGGTAGGGGAACTAATCAAGTTTCTTGTCTCCAGCAAACCAACTGTCCTGCTCTTCCTCTTCTATCTGTAAAATAGTATAAGCTGAACTATCAGGTGTGGGGGTTACTTTAAAAAGGTCTTTCATGGTTTTATGTAGATTTATGCTTGTCTGTGGAGGCTGAGGGATCCTATTGGATTCCTGAATGCCCTGCGGGATCCTATTCCCTGTGGAGATTCATTGGATGTGCTGATGGAGGATTGGCATTGGTAACTTTCTGAAGCCATCAACGAAACTGCACCCTGATGCCCTCTTTGCCCCCATCGAAACTGGGCTCCTTGGATGGAAAGCTATACATCAGGAATTCTAAAAGCTGTTCAAACAAAAATTCCCATTAGATTTTAAAAGAATGGAAATAGGCACTTCTTCAGGACATAGATGAATGCACGTTGGCACCAATGATGTGGGGAAGTGTAGTCTGGAGATCTTGGAATCCAAATTTAGGGTGCTAGGCAGGAGATTAAAAGCCAGGACCTCCAAGGTAGCTTTCTCATAAATGCTACCTGTTCCACAGGACCAGCTAGACAGGCACAGTTGGGGAGTCTCAATGTGTGGATGAGACTGTGGTGCAGGAAGGAGGGTTTTAGATTTGTTAGGAACTGGGCAACATTTTGGGACAAGCCGGGCCTATACAAAAGAGATGGGCTCCACTTGAACCTGGATGGACCAGACTGCTGGTGCATAACATAAAAAAGGTGGCAGAGCAGTTTTAAACTGAACCTGGGGGGAAAGCCAACAGGAGCTGAGAAGCATTCAGTTCGAGCAGACTTAATGCACATGGACAAAGGGAGAATTGCTTCTGATTGCCCACAAAGGAATGTCATAGACATGAAAGAGGATGGTAAAAAAAAACAGGATAGCCACTCAAGTCAAAAGAGAGAGACAGTGTGGAGGTGTTTCTAAGCTAATGCTAGAAGCCTCTAAGCAAAAATGGGGGAGTTAGAGTGCATGGTTTTAAGGGAAAACATAGATATAGTGAGCATTATAGAACCTGGCGGAGGGGAGAGAACCAGTGGGATACAGTCATCCCTGGTTACAAACTGTATAGAAATGACAGGGAAGGGCGTATTGGAGGGGGCATTGCTATGTATATCAAGGAAGACATTGTGTCAAATAAAACAGAAAGGGCAGACTCGTCCACAGAATCCTTATGGGTGACAATTCCGGGCTCCAAAGGTAATTTAGTACTCTCCATACTCAGATCGAGTTTGTGAATGTAAATCTGGAGATATTGGGACTTTACACCATCTCTTATTGTTTTGTCAGCACTGGTCAGCTCCTCGGTTGCGTTGGATCACCCCAATATTGTCTAAATACAAACTTCCCTTGGAGTCCTGGGTGATATCCCACATAATGGGAGATATTCATCCTGATATCACTAGTTCTGTTGAAAGATTTTTGGCGGAGGTGATGTCGCTCAAACGTCAAAACAAAACAAGCACGTAAACTATGAGTTGAATGTTGAAACAGATTTTGTGATTTCAATGAGACTGGTTCAGGGGGAATATATTGTTATGGTATTAGTGATGCTATGTTTAGTAATTGTTTCTACTGTGTTTTAACCTTAAGTATACGTTGGGTGTTGTAAATTGATTATGTGTTGTTGTATTATGTATCATTGTTATGGTTAAGCTCAAGACCTTTGGTCAAAGGAGCTAGTAAATAAATGTAAAATGTAATTTAGTACTGATAATTTAGTTCTATCGGCTCCCTGACCAAAAGGCTCAGGGTGACCTTAAGATGGAGAATGAAAGTAGGGAAGCATGTAAAGGTGATGAAGTAGTAATAATGGGAGACTTTAACTACCCTCATATTGACTGGGTAAATGTATCCTCCAGTCAAGCCAAAGAGATACAATTTTTAGATATCCTAAATGCCTGTGCCCTCGAACAGTTGGTCATAGACCCAACCAGAGGGGAGTTGATCCTGGACTTAATACTCTGTGGTTCTGCCAGTGACTTACTGAGGGATGTGGATGTAGTTGAGTAAGTTGGCAATAGTGACCACAATGGCATCAAATTTAATTTATATGTAAGTGGGAAAGTGACTGGGAAATCTCACACAATTACCTTTGACTTTAAAAGAGGGAACTTCTGTAAAATGACAAACCTGGTAAAGAGGAGGTTGAAAAGAATAGTTAGGAGGGTTAAATCTCTGGAAAAGGCTTGGGGATTACTAAAGTCCACATTACTAGAGGCTCAGCTAGATTGTATACCCCAGGTCAGGAAAGGTGATAATAAGTTGAAGAGGTCACCACCATGGCTAACGGGTAAGGTGAAGGAAGCAATTAGAGAAAAAAAGGCTTCCTTCAGAAACTGGAAGGCTTGCCCAAATGAGGCAAACAAAAGCAAACACAAACTTGCACAAAGGAAATGCAAGCAAATAATTAGAAATGCAAAAAAAAGATTTTGAGGGACATATCGCTAAACACATCAAAACAAACAATAAGAAATATTTTCAGTACATTAGGAATAGGAAACCAGCTAGGGAAGTGGTTGGACCATTGGATGACAATGGGAATAAACGAACACTAAGGGAGGATAAAGTGATTGCTGAGAAACTAAACAAATTCTTCTCATCTGTCTTCACTGTTGAAGATATAGGGCAGATTCCCTCTCCTGAACAGAGGTTTTGGGGAGGGAAGAATGAGGAACTGGGGAACTTGTTAATGGAGGAGGTTACCAAATAGTGGTAACAAGGCAGGAAGTCCTAGAACGTCTAGACAAACTGCAAACTAACAAGTTACAGGGACTAGATGGTATTCATCCTAGAGTTCTTCAAGAACTCAAATGGGAAATTGTTGAACTCCTAACAAAGATGTGTAACATGTCCCTTAGATCAGCCTCTGTACCAGAGAACTGGAGAATGGCCAATGTAACACCCCTTTTAAAAAAAGTTCCAGGGGGTACCCAGGAAATTTCAGGCCAGTTAGCTTAACATCTGTTCCATGTAAATTGATGGATAGTATTATTAACGATAGAATTGTCAAGTATATAGAAAAGCAAGGCCTGCTGAGCAAAACCCAACATGACTTCTGTAAAGGTAGGTCCTGTCTCACTAACCTATTAGAGTTTTTTTAAGTGTCAATAAGCATGTGGACAAGAGTGAGCCTGTGAACATCGTGTATTTGGATTTACAAATGGCTTTTGACAAAGTCCCCCCACCAAAGACTGCTAAGCAAACTTCATATTCATGGGATAAGAGGACAAGTCTTTTTATAGATTGAGAGATGGCTGAAAAATAGGAAGCAGAGAGTAGGAATCAATGGTCAGTTCTCCCAATGGCAGTAAGTGTTGGGACCAGTGCTTTTCAACCTGTTCATGAATGACCTGGAGTTGGGGGTGAACAACGAAGCAGCCAAGTTTGCAGATGACACTAAATGATTTAGGGTGGTTAAAATAAAATGGGACTGTGAAGCGCTCCAAAAGGATCTCTCCAAACTGGAAGAATGGGCATTAAAATAGCAAATGAGATTCAATGTGAGCAAATGTAAAGTGTTGAATATTGGGGCAAAAAAAATCCAACTTCACATATACACTGATGGAATCTGTGCTGGCAGCAACACACCAAGAAAGGGATCTTGGGGTGGTAGTGGATCACTCGATGAAGATATCAACCCAGTGTGTGGCTGCTGTAAAAAAGGCAAATTTCATGCTGGTCATAATTAGACAAGGAATAGATAATAAAACTGCTGATATCATATTGCCCTTATACAAATCTATGATGAGACCACACTTGGAATACTGTGTACAGCTCTGGTCACCACACCTAAAAAAGGATATTGCAAAGCTTGAGAAGATGCAGAAAATAGCAAACAAAATGATCAGGGAACTAGAGCAACTGCCCCATGAGGGGCGGTTAAAACACTTAGGGCTGTATAGCTTGGAAAGAAGGCGGTTAAGAGGAGACATGATAGATGTCTATAAAATAATGCATGGTATGGAGAGAGTGTACAGGGAGATGCTTTTCTCCCTCTCTCATAACACTAGAACACGGGGTCATCTGCTGAAGCTGGAGGGTGAGAGATTCAAAACTGATAAAAGGAAGTATTTCTTCACACAATGCATAGTTAAATGTGGAACTCCCTGCCCCAGGATGTGGTGATGGCTGCCAACTTGGAAGGCTTTAAGAGGGGAGTGGACATGTTAATGGAAGAGAGGGATATCCATGGCTACTAGTTAAAATGGATACTAGTCATGATGCATACGTATTATCTCCATGGTCAGAGGAGCATGCTGAATATATTAGGTTCTGTGGAACAAGCAGGATGGTGCTGCTGCAGTTGTCTTGTTCGTGGGCTTCCTAGAAGAAACTTGTTGGCCACTGTGTGAACAGACTGCTGGACTTGATGGACCTTGGTCTGATCCAGCATGGCTTTTCTTATGTTCCTATGAAAGAAAAATTAATGGAATATGCCATTATGGCTAAAATGACTAATATGGTAAGCAGCAACATGAATTATGAGCAGTTTATGAATAATGGAGACCTTTTTATCAATATGTTGAAGTGTAATTCTAACTAATACAAAATAAGAAAGTAGATGCTAATTAACTATAGTGAAACCCAACTTGATTTTATATCTGGATAACTATTTTGACTGTATAAAAACGAAGTATGTTCGATATGCTCGATAAAAGCAATTACTTTTTGGCTGTATGACTAGAAATGCCAGAATTATTGTCTATAACTTTGGTAACTATTTCAATTGCACAACTGTGTTGAATAGCATGGCAATGTAATCTGTTTGATTTGCTTTTGTATTCTTGTTCTTTTAACTGTATTGCTGATATTCCTATTTTCCCTTTTTTCCTTTTGTACCCCCCTTTTAAAAAAAATTAAAAGAAAAGAAACTGGGCTCCTTGGCACATCATGGAGCTCCAGAATAAGAAATGGGAGTTTGATGGATCTAGCGAGTTTGGCAGCGAGCTCACAACAAAGGTACAAGAATATCTTATAGAACATTTATGAAGGCTTATGAGGTGGCAGTGAAGGCTGCTAAAAAGGCCTGCTATGCAGCTTCCATTGCATCCGCTAGCTCTCACCCAGCACAATTGTTTAGAGTAATTAGATCATTAACATTCCTCTTGGAAGGACAGCCAAATTTAGATACAAATTCAATCCACAGCTGTGATGCTTTCTTGAGCTATTTTGCGGAGAAAATCCTGTCACTTTGCTACAACCTTCCTACTAACCTTGATACAGTTAATGATCTAGAGCCCCCCCCTCCATCTTCTTGTCTATTTTTGGATCAATTCAGTTGGCTCTCACCAAGCAGGCCACACACTGGATCTGATTTTCGAGATGGGGTAGACGTGGATCTGATATCTATTGAAGAAGTGCCATGGTCAGACCACTTTGCCTTGAAGAGATGGATTGACATCCTGCCTCCTCCCAGTTTGGGTGGCAAGTAGATTTATGCTCACCCACGGAGTCTTATGAATCTGATTGAATTTCAGAGTGTTCAATTTCCCCAGCGGTTCCTTAGATGAGCTGGTGGAAGATTGGCATAGCTGTCTATCCGAAGCCATTGATGGAATCACACCCCAATGTTCTCTGCATCCCCTTCTCAACTGAGCTCCATGGTATGCTGTGGAGCTCCGGATTAAGAAACAGGAATTTAGATGGTGAGACTGAGTTTGGCATTGAAGTTGTGATGAAGCTAAAATAACATCTAATAGGACACTTATGAAAGCCTATGAGGTGGCAGTGAAGGCTGCAAAAAAGAAACTACTATGCAGCCTCCATTGCATCCGCTAGCTCTCGCCCGGCACAATTGTTCTGAATTATTAGGTTGCTGATGTTCATAACTGAGGAACAGCCAAATTCTAATTCGGTGATTAGCTCCAGCTTCCGCCCTCACCATGGGCTGGAGACAGTCCTGGTTGCCCTCACAGATGATCTTTAGTGACAGCTGGATCAAGGCAGGGCTATTGATCTTGTTAGATCTTTCAGCAGTCTTCAACACGGTCAACTACAATCTTTTAGACCACCACCTTGCCAATGTTGGTATTTGGGACACAGTTCTTCATTGGCTGCATTCCTTTCTTCATGGTTGGGAATAGAGGGTGGCACTAGGGGAGAAAGTGTTGCTGCAGCTTCCTTTGGTGTGGGGGGTGCCACAGGGTGTGGTCCTCTCTCCAATGTTGTTTAACATCTATATGTGTCTCCTCACCCAGCTAGTCTAAAGTTTCAGTACACTGATTGCTTCCACCAAGCTAGATGCAACTTGTGTGTGGATAATGAGCACCTACTTGTTTTAATTCTGAAACCTGTGGTTTAAATTAGGATGGATTTTTTCCTGTATATTTTTCTGTATTATGTTTTAGGTGATGTTAACCACCCTGAGCCAGCTTTGGCCAGGAAAGAGGGCAGGGTATAAATCCAAAGACTAAAACAAACAAAAAATAAAGTTAATGTGTTTGAAGGGTATAACTCTGCTTAGAATGGCACAGCTAGTGTCACATATTTTACCAGTTGTTACCCTAGTAACATGGGAGAATACACCTATGTGCTCTTTACACATGCAATCTCCAGCCCAGGTTTAGGGACCAGCAGTCTACATACACACACATAGAAGCTGACATGGTATTCCCCAGGAAAAGAACGAGTATAATATAGATAGGCAAGAAACAAAGGGCAATAAATAGCAACAGGAATACTTTGGCAACTTCTGATCTAGGAATACATCAAACAAGCCCCCTGTTCTTAATTATTATTATATAAATGTATCATCCATGGAAGCTGAAGGGAGAACAACCCCAGAAGGGTTGGTATATGTGTGTTGATGTCTCCAATGGAGACAGAAAAGGGAAGGTGAAAGCATAAATGCTGGTTTGCATGTTTTCTTACAAGGCACTTAACTGGCTTTCCTTGAGATAGCATTTTATTTATTTATAAGATGTTGAAAGGCTCTTAGCTTTTTAAAAGATAGAGTCTCCCTTCTGTCTTTCCCAGTATCTTAGTTTCAGGGCTTCAAGTGGGAGAGGGCCCCCAGTGCTATTTTCCTCTGTAACCTCCAGCATTGTATAGCCCCAGGACTCCTGGTGATTTGAAGGTAATACAGTTGGACAGTTTTACAGCATGAAACTTGTCTACAAAGCCTAGAAGCAAAAAAAAGCTGCTCTAAAGTTGGTCATTACAGCACTATAGTTCCTTGAACATCTAGAAGTGACAGGGTTTCAGGGCAATTGACACCACAAATGGGGAGAGATTTACAGTCAGCATTTTCAGTCCTGTCAACAACTGTTCAACTTTGGATGCACAGGAGAGACTACCGAGCACAATTCAATCTCCAACGAACATCCAATAGCTTTCAGATTTAAGTTAGCGAAACTAAAATAGAATACTTTTTAAACAGACAATGTAACTTTCCCCATTCTATTATGCCCATTAAACATGAGTCAGAAACAGGGTTGTTCATATCGATATACCCGAACCGAAAATAATCCCAAAATTAGCCATTTCAGCAATATTTGGGTTTTGGGTTGACCAAATATAAAACCTGGGAATCTGCCCGAAGCCTAATACATGATTCCCAGAAAAGCCTAATAGATATTCGGCTTTTCAGGTTTTGGCTATTCGCCTTTGCTCAGATGCACAGCTCTGTACTTTCTCCCATTTTTCTATCTTTGACTGGTTTTGTTGGGGCCCTTTTGAGGTAGAGGTCATGTAATCGGAGCCAACTTGGTATGACCAAGCATCACCATTCAGTGGGTTAAACTGGATCAAGCATAAGGATTATTTAAAAGACGGGGTCCAGCCAGTCCCGTCTGGAGGGATGTACCCTCCAACTAAAAAGAACTGGCTTTGACAGCTGTTCACAACACCAGGCTTCTGTTAGCCAAAATGCCCGGTTATGAATTGTTATACGGGGGAATTAGCGAATCAATAACCGGCAATGGGCATAACTTGAGCTGGGATGCAACCTTTATCTACCAGAGTCCATACCATGACCAGTAAAGAGGCAGAAGCAATGGAATTAGGTTAAAAGTAATTTACTCAGATTATATGTTCACACACACATACAAAACTACACATACACATCACACAACATACAGAGTCTAGAAATCAAAGAGAGGAATAGAGACTTTTGCCATGTGGCAGGCAGAGGAAATATACTGCACCTCTCTTGCAGATTAGTTGTCCGTCCTGAATTCCATGCAGCTTTGGGGGATAAAAAGGGGACAGGGGGGGGGCTAGGTGTCCAAGCATGAACACCCACTCTGGCAGAGTGCCAGGCAGTATGGAGGGGAAGGCCCAAGGGAGAGAGAGAGCGAATGGGCTCAGAGCACCCCAATTATACTGTTTTTCTGGGGGCGGGGAGGAGGGTTTAACCCCTCCTAGGTTCCCAGGTGGCAAAAGGGTGACAACAGACTTAATCTGTGGGGTAGTGAGAATTTGGAAATCTATTATAATTCCAACGGCTTTTGCAATCCCAGGAGAAGTCAGGAGTCTCACTGATTGGCTTAATGGCTTGAAACAAAAGGTGCGATCGCTGCTAATGTCTGGAGATCGTTGCTGAAGAGCGAGTCATTGTTATCTTAATGTCTGCTGAATGGCTTTGCTGAACTAGTCCGATGTTGCAAGAGGGGGGGGGGTGCTGGTGCAGGCTACATGCCTGGACATATTCCCTACAATATGGCTTTCACTAGAGCAGGATACACAGGAACATGGTTGCCCTCTGGTTTGCTGGAGGGACTACTTTGGCTGCTGCTCTTTGACTGCTGGTTTCGAGGGATGAAGAGGAGTCCTTTCCATGGCGGCACAGGCTTGCCACTTGGTCTGGAGAGGCTGCTGCACACATCTGCCAGGGTGGCCATGACCAGTCCAGGAGATTGGCAACCCGTTAGGCTACAGTTCCCCCCCTTGTTGACGTCAACACTTCTAGTGGAGATGTCAACACAACTGGAGAAGACGACCTGGATACTTGCTTGAAGACCTTGATTGAAGATGCATAAACCCTGAGATGCACAAGCCAAAGGGGTCTGGGAACCATTTGACTAATCTAAAACCAGGCCAGATTAAAAAGGGGACTGCCTATGGAACTCAGTACACTTTAGAGAGGAATATGAATTCTTGAATTTGCAAGCCTATTTAAAACAACTACATTGGATGGCTCAATGCAGCAGGTTCAATCTTCAATACATTCAATACAGATAAACAGCAAATAAAGCAATGCTCTTACTAAACTCAAATTACATTTCTAAACTATGAAACTAAAATCTGGAATGTAGATATCATACAGGCACTTAATGATTAAAGAATAACATGGTTAAATATTGTGCAAAGAGAAAAAAACCTTGGGCATGATTGCTGGCAGGAAAAAAAACTCTGTGCACTTGAAGTAAAGGATAGTTAACAAAAGAAAAAGAAAAAACAACCAACCCGCTGGTTTCCGAATGCGTTGTGGAAAAAGGAAAAGCATAGCATCTCCCCCCCTGGAGTCTCAAAAGAGCTCAAAGTTCTACAGTCGGGAAGGGTTAAACAAAATCTTAATGGTTGCTTTCAACCGGCTGGAATTGGCTCTTCTTCTCGAGGCAGATTGGCTCGGGCACTGCACATCTCATTTTCATTCTTGATTATATGCCTTGCAAGAAAACGATTTTATTTGGAAAAAATAAAGTCTTAAACCTCAAAGAAAATTCACACGGAAAGTGCATGTCTCTAGTTGTAGGGGACTAGGGTCTTCTGCTTGAAATGTCTGGTGGTTACTACACAATAATATAAAAACATGGGAGGTTCACAGACTTAAACTAGGCAAAACAAACATAGTGGCTCCAAGGGGCAGTCCCTTGCAGCCTTATGGTACATTGACAATACACATATGAAAGCACCCCTCTCCCTCCTTGGCGAGAGCAATCAAAGCGGTGGCCACTGGATCTTGGATGTTTTCTTTGGGGCATGTCCAGGTCTGTCTTGGAGGTTGGCACAAGAGAGAGCCCTGGATATTAATATCAGCGCAGGGTCCCATTTGAACCAGTTACAGCAATGCATAGATACGAGGGTTACACAGAAACTGACTGCTACCCTGGCTATATGGGAGGGGGAGACACTTGGTTTTAAAGCAGAGATCCAGTTTTTAATCATGCCCTGTTAGCAAGGAAAGATTTTGTAGTTGTTCCCTTCCCTGTGCATTCTTGCAAGCCCATTGTTGACTACCCTCCCTCCTTTGGCGACCTTTGGGGCACCTTGCCCGCAGGCTGGCTGCAGCAGGATTGTTGCTGATCAGGAGTCTCCTGCCTGGAGGTGGCATAGAGGAACAAAGGAAGAGTTCCAGCAGTAGTTGCGGGTGCTCGGGAGTAGAGGCTTGCATACTTAACAATATTACTTAGACACATTGATGGCTTGGGGGGGTGCTTTGCACTCGCATTGCACCTTAAGGCAAGGCAAACAATCAAACAAAAACACTGAGGCGGAGAGAGCTGAATGCAGTCAGCTCTTCTGGTAGAAGGGTCCTTGCAGGGAGAAATCTAGCCAAAAAAGGCTAGCAGGCATATATATAACTAGCATTGGTTGCTGAGAGGAGTGTTGCAAAGGTAAAATAGAGCATTAAGACTTTTTGTTCCTCTTCCCCTTGTTTCCCAAGGAGAGAGAGAGTACCTGGTTGCTATTAAGTTTTTTACAAAGCAGGCAGATATTCATATGATAGAGACAAGTGTTGTTAGGAACAAGTTAGAAAATATCAGGGAGCAGCCTTCTGTAGGCTGCCATTAATAATGAAAGACAGTACACACATTGTAGTATGCATAAAGCATTGAGGTTTCTTAAAGGAGAGAAAGTTGAACACTTTAAACAGAACAAAATTGGTGGGGGGTTACTCTTCTTCCCGGTTCTCCTGGTTGGTTGGCATGGATCAGAAAACAAGACTGTTAATGAATACCATGCAATGTGTAGGAAGAGACCCTTTCATTGGCGGTTTGCTTCTCCACCCCCCCTTCATATCCCAGATAGCCTTGTTAGCATGCCAGGGAATGAAGAAGCTAGGTTGAAACAAACAAAAATCAGGGCTTTTCAAAATTCTCAAAAATAAATTCAAAAACAGAAAAAAGATCAAAATCATACAACAATTCAAAAGAAAATGAACCCAGCTCAAAATCTGATATTTCTCTCTTAAAAAAAAGTCCAAATTCTAAAACTTCAAATCAACTTCAAATCGAGTAAAAACTTCAACTCAACTTCAAATCAGGCATAAAAACTTCAAAGATTTCTCAACTTTATAATAAAAAATTGATTACCCTTTAAAGAGTTCCAAATTCAAAAATAATAACAGTGGTTAAAAAATAAAAAGTAGATTGGATATCTTCTAAAGTAGATTGGATATCTTCTCCCCCCCTCCTTTCCTCTGAATGCATGAGGAGGAAAGGATTGTTTCCGTGAGGTGCACCCCGTGCCAGAAGGCTTGACGGCACCACTGGGCACGTGCAGAGTGCACTTTGGAAGCCGGGGTGGGTTCCAGTTTATCTAAAGAGCGAGGGGAGGGAGAGCAATGCGGCTTCCCCTGTTCATAATGAGATTTTGGTGAGTCTTGATACTCAGGGGTTATCCACATAAAAAATCAAATTCAAAACTGTTTACCAAATTAAAGCAAAAATCCATCTTTTAAAAATAGAGCACCTGGGTTTTACGTTTAGTGAGGTCCTGGTGTGAGTTTGCTAAAACTGAGCAAATCACAAGGTTCCTGCAGGGGGAGGAATCCAAAAAAAGGACACAAGGCGATGGTGCCTTGGTGCTTGTGCAGAGCGCACTATGTACATTGAGCTGCATTAATGGGATCTGCCATGACAGGCAAGAACCAAAACGTGCAACTAAAATTAGAGCTTGGGGTTGCTTCAGGGGGCTAGAGAGCCCGGGTTGCTGTTTTCCTGGAAACAACCCTAACATTTTGGAGGAACAGAAAATTAAAATGGGGGGGGGAATCCTATTGCTTGGATTACATATTATTACCATGTTGGATGAATTCATTCAGTTGCTGCATCACTTAGGATTGCAGCCCCACCTTATTTTTAGTCACCACTCTCGAGACCATCTTATTCATGTACACTTCAAAACTCTTCACTGACCTTCTTATAACAATACAATCCTTTTTGGCCGCTGCTTATGGGCTGCAGTCCCAAAGCATTAGCCATCCTTTTATCTATTATATGCTAAACACCTTCTTCCCTCACACCATGTCAGCATACTTTCACCTTCATGTTTCTCCAACACAGTAATAAAAGCTATAAAACTGAATGAAGAGGGGCCGGGAGCTTTGGGGGGAGGGGCAGAGCACGCGGGGCTCTCCCCTTCATTATTCACTTTTCACATATTTACAAAAGGCAGAATCTAGGTTTACAAATATTTTACCATTTACTAAAGAGGAGACTTTTACTGCGCAGTAAAATTAACTTTATATATATTCTACGAGCACATGGAAATAATTTTCTCTTTCTTTCCCAGGTACCTTGGGAAAGCATTCATACAGACACACATGCTAGTTTCACTTGCAAACATACAGGCACTTGGGGAGGCATGCTCCCTTGCATATTTCCATTTGGTGCCCCATGCCAATTTTGCGCAAACCGCATTGTACTTTTGGGGAACCAAGGCAGATGTTTCTGTGAGATTGGCCGGATCTTCACAAAAGCATGTACCCTAAATATTGATTTATCATATTTACCACATACACAACTCTATTTCCTGTAGGAGAAAAACACGTTACATAATTATTCTTTTCCTGTGGCAGATAGACTTCTCTGACCCAGGGAGGTTTCATTACAACTGCACACCATGACATACAAGAAAACTGCAAAATCTTCAAATAGAAAAATCATTAAACTAAAGGTGATCACCATGGGGTACCTGATTATAAGAAATATCTGCAGATAGCTAACAATAACACAAACTAGATCAATTAGGTCAAAATAACACAGTCACACTTTCAAGAAAGTTACACACTTAGGAAAGAAACACAAAATTAGAGAAACCAAGAAGCTGTTCCACTAGGGTGCTTGTTTAGAACAGCTCTATAAATTTGTTTGCTGCAAAACAAAGTTGAAAACATTTGAACTATCAACAATAACTTAGAATGAATTTAAAACGTTAGACTCAAAGTAAAAGGATTAAAGCAAAATACAACACATGAGGTATTAGCTTCTTTCAGAACACCTATAAAATAAAAATCATGGCACACGAACTATATTCCTAATGAGGTTGCATCTCTGTGCCTACACAGAGTTCCTTTTAGAAGACAGGCAGAGGAGTCTGTGTATATCCAAGTGAATTCTGTAAAGCAAGGGTTAAATAAAACACAAATTCAAGACTTTGCCATGTTTGTGGTGGCTTCTTCCACCAGGGCTGTGGTCCTTTCCATGTATTGAGTGGGTCCAGTAAGAAAAAAGGTGTGTTCTGGACCTGAGCTTTCCAGCCTTTCTCTTGCATTAAGGGTGAATAGCTCTCCCAAATATGCTGCTTCAGTCCTGGGAGGCTCTGAGGCATAGTTTTTGTGTTG
This sequence comes from Euleptes europaea, assembly GCF_029931775.1. NCBI lineage: Eukaryota > Metazoa > Chordata > Lepidosauria > Squamata > Sphaerodactylidae > Euleptes > Euleptes europaea. Next base: position 3,458,739 of record NW_026612049.1, read on the forward strand.
GTCCTTGAAGGTTCCACTTTGCATCCTCTCCCATTTAGGCTTGTAAGGTTGGGAAGAGGAAGAGGCTGACTTAAGTCAGAATTCTGGTCTGACTGAATGGCTGGTTTGGGCTTAATTTTCTTTTCCAGGGCACTTGGAAGTGAGGAGCCTGCCTGAGATTTGCCAGGCAGTCCTGGTTCTTGCACCCCTGCCACTGGAAATCCTGCTTTCGCTTTGCCACCTTGTAACATTTTTGACTCCATTTCCAAGTAGGATTTCTCTAGAGTTTGTAATCTAGCCTCTGTGGTTCTATGGCACTCCAGAACACTTTGCAGTTGTGATTTTAAATTTTCAGTTTCCACTCGGTTCCTTTCTAGTTGGAGGTTCATTTTGTCAAAGTCAGTCTGGAGTTGCTTGGTTTTAAGAGCAGCTTCTGATTCCTGATTTTTCTTGGGGAGACTCTCAGTCTCCAGATCTCGCTCTTTGTTAAGCTTTGTCAATTCCTGTATTTTATTTTCCCTATGGGCTAGTTCCAATTTCAGAGCTTTGTTCACTTCCATTAAGGTTTTTAGCTGGTTCTGGGTTTGAATTAGTCTTTTGATTCTGTCCATTCCCTTAAGGGGAAGACCTTTAGTGGTAGGGTCAGTAGTTGGAGCAGGGCTGTCTAGATCAGCAAGAGCACGGAGTAAGACTGCTGTGGGCTGCATGCAAAAGCTCTCCATGTTTGCCCCTCTGCTTTGCAAGCGACCCCATGCCATTAATCGGAGGGGATCCTGACCTGCAGCGGAGGAGGGCTTATACACAGAAGACCTGAATTGCTGTGGGAATTCTGCTTTGTGCCCTGTCTCTGCAGGTAAGGGGGGAGCGTTTGGAAGGGAGTTGGCTGGGCGAGAGTCGCCTGTGGGGTAGGGTTTCTGAGAATGGAAGGAAGAAGGCTGCGAGTGTTTAAAACGTGAGCCTCTTTCTCTCCAGTCTCGGCTTGCCTCTTTTTCCTGAACTTGGTTCCAACCTCTCCTTTGTGAACTCTGCGGAGTCTGATCTGGGCTGGCTTGAGAGTGGGGGCTGTCATTGGAATACGTGATAGCCTGGATTGGCTCTGGAGGGTGCCTTTCTCTCTCAGCGCTTCGGGCTTGTTTTATTCTAAGAAGTCTAGCAGCCTCCCAAATTTTCCGTTTTACTCCTTCCCAGGGCATGTCACCCACAGATATCAGGCCGGCAATAACTCTGGTGTCGGGGTCCAAATTGTCTACTAATGCCACTGTGAAGTTTTTATCATTGTAGTCCGGCTCCCCATGTTGATTGTTAATGACAATTTTAGCTAAGCGTGCCAGGAGCTGTTTGCGCATTACATATGCCTCAGGTTCCTCTTCTGGGGCTTGGTACTCCTTCCAAAAGAGGGCTGGGAGTGATTCTCCGGGTTTAATGAATTCCAGCACTTCCCTCATCCAGACCAGCACTGGTTTGTTACGCAATCCACGGAAGGCAATGAATGAGAAGAGCCGTGCCTGCTCCTGGAGAGGGGTGCATTGTAGAGCTAACGCTGTTAAGTCGGCCTCATGAGCCGTGGGGTATGAGGCGGAGACTATCGTGAACCAGGAGACTGCTGTATCTTGGTTAAAGGGGCCCACATAGGAGGCTATGGTTTCCAGCTCCTCCTTGGTCCACTGTCTTGTTTCCTTAACCTGCTTTTGGACATGCTCTTCCTCTCCGGTGGTGACTTGGACCACTCGGGACCTGATTGGGTTAACAGGGAGGGGACCCTCTATGGCGGCTTCTTGTGGGGCGTGCGCTAAAGTTTCCTGTGTCCCTGCCTCATGGATGATCGAGTGCATGGGGAGAGCTTTCAGTATTTGGGGGTGCACCGTGCTGATCAGTGAATGTTGGAGCTCCAGCTTTTGTTTTAGAGCGTGAATCTCCTTCTGGCATGCTTCATGGGAAGCAGCCTCAAAATTTTGGTTGGCTTGCTCTGCCAGGTACTTTGCGGCCTGGGCTGCACGGGCGTGCTTGTTTTTAATTTCTTCTACCTGGTTCTCCAACTCCCTAATTTGCGATATTAGAGCATCTTTTTCCTTGATGCGTTCTAACATGGCTGCAGCTACTGTTTGGTTCTCAGTGGCTAATCTCTGGATTTTATCTTCTTTTTTCTGCAAGAGGACATCCTTTTGTTGTACTTGGGCAAAAACCTTCCTGGTTTCGTTTAACATGGATATGCAGTCTTGGAGGGCTGTGTACAGTCCCCAAGCTATATATTTATCTTTCTGTGAAGAGGACGGCTTGTCCTTCTCGCAGAAGGCATTGATCGCGTTATGCAAGGTTGCAATTGGGTTCTCGGTGCAAAAGCTACTTTCTTCCCACGGACAATCACCCTTCTTAGCAAGCCACCTTGCCACACGTGGGAGGCTACTCTGCTGTTTGAACATCTTGTTCACTAGTTACTTTCTTCCCCGGGTGGAAGTGGCGTGAAAAGTTCAATCCTCTCCTTTCTTCACCCTTTAGGAGCTCTATTCCGGGTGGAGATGGTTCAAAAACAGTTCAGTCCCTTCCTCCTAACCCTTGACGGGGCTTAAAAATGCTCCCCGGGCGGAAATGGCATAAAAAACCTAAGTCTCTCCTGGCTTTACCCTTAAGGAGCTCTACTCCAGGCGGAGAGTTTCAGGCAGTTTAATCCTTTCCTCCTAACCCTTGGCGGGGCTTAATTTCAAATGCACCCTCTGGAAAGCTGAGCCCTCGCTCGCCGGCTATACCCGTCACTTTCCAAAAAGAGGGGGGGGGAGGAATCAGGTGACTCGCTTCTCCTGTCCTCGGCCGCAGTCAGGACTCTCCTGTCCGTCTGCTATTTAATTTCCCTTTCTGAGTCAGTGAGCACAGGCAGTCTAGGTCGCCTGACCCCTCACGTTTTTGGGGAAGTTGGGACGGTGAGCGCAGGCAGTCTAGGTCGCCTGACCCCTCACTTATTCAGAAGTTTGCTTTACTCACTCTCTGGAAAGTCTTGCCACCCACCAGGATTCCTACCTGTGTCGGGCAAGGCTATTTTAGTTGGGGGGGGGGGCATAAGCTATGTCCTTTGCTTAGCCTTTTCTGCAAAGTCTCTGCAAGGGGGTTCTGAGTTATATCCTTGGCTCAGCCCTAGAGACTATTTCCTTGGCACCTAGCCAGCACAAAACAGAATAACTACTCAGGCTCTCTGGCAGTTTAAAAGGGGTAGCCTTGCCTATCTCCTTCAGCTAAGGGTCCCTGACAATTCAAACTGCTCTCCTGGCTCTCCTGGCCAGTTTGAAATGGACTCCTGCTGTATTTACTAAGCAGGCTTCCACTGGGCAGATTCTGTGCTGTTTAGAATCTGGGCTCTCCTGGCCGCTTAAAAGAAACTGGGGGCAGGTATTTTAACCCTAGCAAAATGGGGGGGGGTTTTCCTATCGAGCTATCTTCCAGGAAGGGGATATTATATTTGCCTACGTGTAGGTGCAGGATGTCTACGTGCAAAACCTACTCTGCAGTAACCCATCCCAGATAGCCATTCAAAATGGGGAATCTCAAGAAAGAGATGCGGTTCCCAGGGCGACACACACCCGTCTCCCTTGCATTGCCAGGAAGGTGGCCCGGCGGGCGGCTGAGACGAGTGGTGGGCAGAGATGAAGGGGGGGGAAAGCCAACCCACAAAATAGTGCTCTCTAGAGCCACACACACATACACACACACGCTTCCTTGCCAAATTTACAAGGTCATGGAATTTCTCCTACGTCTGTGTGCCTGAAATGCTCACAGGGTTGCCCCGCTATCTCCACCAATAATCTGTTAGCCAAAATGCCCGGTTATGAATTGTTATACGGGGGAATTAGCGAATCAATAACCGGCAATGGGCATAACTTGAGCTGGGATGCAACCTTTATCTACCAGAGTCCATACCATGACCAGTAAAGAGGCAGAAGCAATGGAATTAGGTTAAAAGTAATTTACTCAGATTATATGTTCACACACACATACAAAACTACACATACACATCACACAACATACAGAGTCTAGAAATCAAAGAGAGGAATAGAGACTTTTGCCATGTGGCAGGCAGAGGAAATATACTGCACCTCTCTTGCAGATTAGTTGTCCGTCCTGAATTCCATGCAGCTTTGGGGGATAAAAAGGGGACAGGGGGGGGGCTAGGTGTCCAAGCATGAACACCCACTCTGGCAGAGTGCCAGGCAGTATGGAGGGGAAGGCCCAAGGGAGAGAGAGAGAGCGAATGGGCTCAGAGCACCCCAATTATACTGTTTTTCTGGGGGCGGGGAGGAGGGTTTAACCCCTCCTAGGTTCCCAGGTGGCAAAAGGGTGACAACAGACTTAATCTGTGGGGTAGTGAGAATTTGGAAATCTATTATAATTCCAATGGCTTTTGCAATCCCAGGAGAAGTCAGGAGTCTCACTGATTGGCTTAATGGCTTGAAACAAAAGGTGCGATCGCTGCTAATGTCTGGAGATCGTTGCTGAAGAGCGAGTCATTGTTATCTTAATGTCTGCTGAATGGCTTTGCTGAACTAGTCCGATGTTGCAAGAGGGGGGGGGGTGCTGGTGCAGGCTACATGCCTGGACATATTCCCTACAATATGGCTTTCACTAGAGCAGGATACACAGGAACATGGTTGCCCTCTGGTTTGCTGGAGGGACTACTTTGGCTGCTGCTCTTTGACTGCTGGTTTCGAGGGATGAAGAGGAGTCCTTTCCATGGCGGCACAGGCTTGCCACTTGGTCTGGAGAGGCTGCTGCACACATCTGCCAGGGTGGCCATGACCAGTCCAGGAGATTGGCAACCCGTTAGGCTACACTTCCAAGGAGACTTCCGAGCAGTCTCCTTCAGAATAGCCACCATGGTTGAGACTTTGGCAGGCTCCAATATCATAACCCCTCCCCTCAATGAAAACCTGCTTTCAAAAAGAAGGCTGCCCCGAGTAGTGGCTTCATTTCCTTGCACCATCTCTTGAAATCAGATTTTTGATTACTATAATAAAGGCCTGTTCACAGGAAGTCATTTGCCACCAAAAGAAATGTTTTTCATGCCTTCTTTTTCTTGCATTTAAGCCGTTTTCTTCAGTTTGGAAGCTAATTTGCATGGGCATCATGCTATGCTCCCCAGGGAGCCACAGACTTGCTCCCTGCCAGCCAGCCAATGGGAAATGCCAGCCAGCCAATGGGATCTTTCTGTGAGTCCTCAGCAATGCTGAAATTCTGAACCTGAGAACCGATGGACAGCTTGGCTCATAAATGCCTTTGATGGCCCGTAAAATTGGATCCTCTGTCCCAGACTTCACCAAACTTTGGTGACCATCTAAGGAGAGTCCTTTGCACCTGTGCTTCTAATTTGGTGACTCTACCTACAAAAATGCCCCTACAGGGGCTTTGAAAAAACTTCCCCATAGACTAAGACTCAATTTGGGGGGGGGTAAATCCACAAATAAGTCAAAATACCTCTTTATTGGTATGGGTATCAGCTTATTCCAGGTTTACCAGAAAAAATCGGGCCCAGTATACCCAAACCCAAAATTTACCAATATTTTTTTTGCACAACTCTATTCAGAAATTATTTCAGCTTCTTTGCCAGCCTGTAGACTATTATTAAAGAAGAAATGTGGTTGTTTGGAATAAGTAATTTATTGTTTGTACCTGCCTATTAGGATTAGAGAGTGAGCATGGTGTAGTGGTTAAGGTGTCCGACTAGGACCTGATAAACCCAGGTTTGAATCCCCACTCACGCCATGGAAGCTTGCTGGGTGACCTTGGACCAGTCACACACTCAGCCCTGGCCCTGGCTAGTATTTGGATGGAAGACCTCCAAGGAATACCAGGGTTGTGACGTGTAAGCAGACAATGGCAAACCACTTCCAAATGTATCTTGCCTTGAAAACCCGACAGGGGCACCATAAATCAGCTGTGACTTGATGGCAAAAAAAAAAAATTAGAATGTACTTGTGAAGAAATTAAAAAGTATGTATTTGTATATGTAATTGGAAATAGAAAAGCATATGTATTAGAATTAAGATCTTTATGTGTTTTAGAAAGCTGAACAATCATGCAAATTCAGGGATTGTAAAGATAACCAATTAGAGAAGGAAGCGGGAAAATAGTGCTGTCATATTGGGCCCTTAGCTAGGCTAGAGAAGAACCAATAAGACAGCAGGGAGAATGTATCAATTCTCAAAGCCCCTTTAGCAAACTTTGATAGGAGCCAATCACAATTTAGATTTTTCATTCCCCCTTCAACCTATAACTAGAATTAGCTTAGTCAGCCAGAGGAAGAACACTACAAAACAGGAACAGAGATGAAATCCAGATACCTATAGTAGAGAATTCCCTCAGGAGGGGGAAAGAGCTTGAGAGCTGGGGAAGCTGTAGACCAGAGAGGGCTGAATAGCTGTGGAGAGAGTAAGGCACCAGCAGCCTGACTACAGCCAGTCTCAAGATGGTCCATGAAAGGAGCTGCTACATTGAAGTCCTGGGAAGAGGAGATTCCCTTCCCCATGAAAATGCTGGCAGAAAAGGCCTCAGAAGACTGTAAATTGGAATTAATACAGAATAAGAACAAAGACAGTTCTCCTTTATCCAATTCTGCATTTTTCTATTGTTCTTATAAAGTTGGTGTGGAATATTGAAGAATACTGTTTGTTTGGATCTGAAGAGAAACAAGTTGTTATTTTACTTGGGAAACAAATGCCTAAAGCCTAACTATGTTAGCCAACCTGAGTATACTGACAGTACTTTAATTTATGGAGAATAACTGTTATTTCTCTTGAGCCTAAAAAATGTGATAGGCTAGATAACTGAATAAAAAACCGTGATTATAAAAAGGTATTATTGCTAGGCAAAATGTTGGGATTCCTGAAAATGGCACACATGACTTTGTGCTTCCTTCCTTTCCCTCGTATTTCCTTGTACTTATATTATTTTGCAATGATTTTCCATTTCTTCAATTTGCTACACTATCTCTGACAGTCTCCATTGCTTCCAAAGTGTGAATCCAGCCCTAGGGCTACAGGTTAAGATTGTTAAGGGACTTGCTGGATTTGCTATTTCCTTTCTTCTTCTCATAAGTAATTATGAGCAATTTGCTCACTGTTATGAGTATAATAAAAGGTTCTGTACTACTTCAAGATGAAGGGAAATTACATTTTATTGTAGTAGCTGTCTGGTCTACCAGTTTTCTCTGGTCTACAGTGATTTCCTTGCCATATGCATCAACTTGCACACATTTTTATGTTGGAAATTAGGGTAATTTATTTTAGGCATGACTAAAGGGTGAATGTGCAGCTCTTGACTTATGTGAATAGGACATTATTAGTGAGGCTAACATGAGGGTGAGACTGTGCCTCAGTAAGAAGCATGTGTTCTGAAAATAAATTGTGCTATCAAATTATTACTATGTGTCCTATTGCTTTCTGTCCTATTTCACAGAATATGCACTCAAGGCATTTCATTTCATAGACTGAAATGGTAGTACACTTCATCAGTAAGAGAGCTAGCAGAGAGATCAAGCTAACAGGTTTAGAGATACTAAACATTGGGACAGGGTAAAAGCCGGAATGGCCTGGAACAGCCCGGAACAGGCATTAAACAAATTATAGTTCTGCAAAAAACAGTGGAATGCCTTACAGACACTCCAGAATAATATTTTAGAAATCAAAACACGGAGAGAGGCGCATTTATTAACTCTTTCCAGGCCAAAAAGCCTCCAGAACACCCTGGAATGGGCATTAAACAAATAATACTTCCGCAAAAAACAGTGTCATGCCTTACAGACACTCAAGAACAATATTTTAGAAATCAAAACGTGGAGACCTTTATTAACCCTGTCCACACCAAAATGCCTCCAGAACAGCCCAGAATGGGCATTAAACAAATTATAGTTCTGCAAAAAAACAGTGGCATACCTTACAGACACTACAAAACAATAATGGCTTACACTTTCGAGAAGAAGCTCTTCTATTGGGAGATAGTTTGCACCTCATAAGAGTAGGAAAAAATGTGTTAGGTGAGAGCCTCACAAACCTGATCAGGAGGGCTTTAAACTAAATACTATGGGGGAGCAAGACAACACCTTAAAGCCTAGTACACTGACAATAACTGGTGACTAGAACAATAAAGATTTGCAGGGAGTGGCATGTATGTGAGGAAACAAACTCACGGGTAAGTACAGAAACAAAAACCTTGGGGCACATAAACCATGGATTCCGATGTTTGTACACTAATGCGCAGCGTATGGGAAACAACCAGGAAAAACTCAAAGCCCTAATACAGGAAGGGGATTTTGACCTAACAGGAATTACTGAAACTTGGTGGGATGTCACTCATGATTGGAATATTAAGATTGAGGTGTACAACTTCTTTAAAAGGAATAGACAGATAAGGAAGGGGGAGGAGTAGCATTATATGTCAAAGATGTGTATACTTGTGAAGAAATACATTAATCTGAAAATGGAAGTCCAATCAAGACTCTATGGGTCAAAAAAAAGGAGTAAGAAATAATAGTGATATTATGGTGGGGGTCTGCTATTGACCACCAAACCAGGCAGAGGACTTGGATGAGACACTCCTAGACCAGATTACAAAGTTTTCAAAGAAACGGGACATGGTGGTCATGTGAGATTTTAATTACCCGGATATCTGTTGGAAGTCCAAATATGCTAAAAATGTGAGATCCAATAAATTCCTGACTTGTCTGGTTGACAACTTCCTAATCCAGAAAGTGGACAGGAAAACAAGGGGATCTGCTAACTTAGACTTGATTCTCACCAACAGGGAAGAACTGGTTGATGAGGTTAAAATAGTAGGCACCCTGGGTAGTAGTGACCATGTAATCTTGGAATTTACAATCTTGGGGAAAGGAAAAACTGTACGTAGTCAGACATATAGGTTGGACTTTAGAAAAGCAAATTTTAACAAGTTTAAAGTTATGCTGGGAAGAATCCCATGGTCAGAAATACTGAAGGAGAATTTGGATGGAAGATATTACAAGATGGATTTACTATGGAAATTATCTATCTGCAGAAGAGACTTTACCAACAATCTCCAAGGATGCTCTTCGACGATTACTGCTAATGTGGAAAAGAAAGAAATGCTGGAAATTCCGGACAAAGGGACTAATTTAACAGAGTCTAGTGTCTCTTCTGGATAAGATCGAAAAGGAACTGGTTAAAAGGATTGGTTATAATGGAAATAGAACTATATATGATATCAATTTACTAGAAAAACAGTATGTATTAAATGAGCGTTAGGGAGAAACGGAGTACTTACAAAATAATTTTTAATGGAAATAATCAAATGCTTTTTATTATACTAATCCATTTATTATTAGTGAGATTTATTATTTCTCTTCTTCCTTTTATTTTTTTTATTTTTTCTTTCCTTTATATGATATTACTATTAATCTTTTCTTTTTCCTTGAAAAATACAAATGTCAAAGACACCAATAAATATTAACAATAGTATTAGGATTAGAATTTTGTGCAAAAGAGATTACTAATTTATCACAAGATGAAGGGAGGTGTAGGGGAAGTCAACAATTTTTGATTATATATAGATTTTTTTAACAATGTTACTTATTTGTTTTTACTTTATATTCTTTATGTTATTGTTAAACTATGTGATTAATAATTTTGGGGAAATAATAATAATAAAAAATTATTTTAAAAAAAGAAATACTGAAGGAGAAGGGAGTTCAAGAAGGGTGGGGGTTTCTTAAAAATGAAATACTGAAGGCACAATCACAAACCATTCCTATGAGAAGGAAAAATGGGAGGAGCCTAAAGAGGCCAGAGTGGCTCCATAAACAGCTTTTTTAAGATTTGAGAAATCAAAAAGACTTATTTAGGAAGTGGAAGGAGGGCCTTATAACCAAAGAGGAATATAAACAAATAATTAGTGCTTGTAGGGAGAGTGTTAGGAAAGCTAAAGCTCAGTATGCGCTTAGGCTAGCGAAAGATGCTAAACACAACAAAAAGGGGTTCTTTCCCTATGTACAGAGAAAGAATAAGAACAAGGACAAGATAAGCTTGTGGGGACCATAAAGTGAAATTGTAATGGGAGATGAAGAGAGGGCCGAACTCCTCAATTCCTACTTTCCCTCGGTCTTTTCTTGTGAGGAAAACGGTGCTCAACATGGCATAAACAGAACCCATGATGAGGGAAGGGATTTGCAGCCGAGGATTGGCATTGGGGTAGTGCACAAACACCTGTTTTCTTTAAATGAAATGAAGTTCTCAGGGCCAGATGAATTGCATCCAAGGGCTCTTAAAGAACTTGCAGGTGTAATTTTTGATCCTCTTACCATTATTTTTGAGAATTCTTGGAGAACAGGTGAGGTGCCAGAAGACTGGAGGCAGGAAAATATTGTCCCCATCTTCAAGAAGGGGAAAAGGGGGGATCAGGATAACTACTTAACCATCAGCTTGACTTCTATACACGGAAAAGATTTTGATCAAACAGTCAGTCCTTGAGCATTTAGAAAGGATGGATCTGATTACTAAGAGCCAGCATGGGTTTCTCAAGAACAAGTCATGTCAGACTAATCTTATCTCCTTTTTTGAGAAAGTTACTACTTTGCTGGATCAGGGGAATGCAGTAGACATCATTTATCTTGATTTCAGTAAGGCTTTTGATAAGGTTCCCCATAATATTCTTGTTGACAAATTGGGAAAATGTGATTTCGATCCTACTACTGTTAGGTGGATCTGTAATTGGTTGACAGATCGCACCCAAAGAGTGCTTGTTAATGGTTCCTCACCCACTTGGAGAGGAGTGACTAGTGGAGTGCCTCAGGGATCTGTCCTGAGCCCTGTGTTATTCAATAACTTTACAAATTATTTGGATGAAGGAATAGAGGGGATGTTTATTAAATTTGCAGATGATACAAAATGGGAGGGTAGCAAATATAGTAGAAGAGAGAGCTAGGATACAGGATGATCTTGACAATCTGGAGAATTGGGCTAAAATTAATAAAATGCACTTCAACAAAGATAAATGTAAAGTTCGGCATTTAGGTAGGAAAAATCAAATCCATAATTATAGGATGGGGGAGACTTGTCTCAGGAGTAGTATGTGCAAAAAGGATCTTGGGGTCTTTGTATACCAAAAACTGAACATGAGTCAGCAGTGTGATGCAGTAGCTTCCAAGGTAAATGAAATATTGGGCTGCATCAACAGAAGTATAGTGTCCAGATAGCTCAAAGTGATGGTATCGCTTTACTCTGCTCTGGTTAGACCTCACCTAGAGTACTGTGTTCAGTTTTGGGCACCACAATTTAAGAAGGATGTAGACACATGTCCAGAGGAGGGCATCAAAGGTGGTGAGGGGTCTGGAGACCAAATGCTATGAGGAAAGGTTGAAGTAACTGGATGTGTTTAGCCTGAAGAAGATAAGACTGAGAGGGGATATGGCCATCTGTGTGCATTGATGATACTATGACCTTAGGCAGTTCATGAGAGGAAGGGCATCTTGGCCATCTTCTGGGCATGGAGTAGGGGTCACTGGGTGTGTGTGGGGGGGACGTAGTTGTGAATATCATGCATTGTTCAGGGGGTTTGAACTAGATGACCCTGGTGATCCCTTCCAACTCTATGATTCTATGATTTTATGAATAAAATGAGCCAAATCCCGCCCCAAATCTTGTACATTAGGGCTGTGCAAAAAAAAAAAAAAAGTACGTTTCGGTTTCATTGGGCCCGATTTCTTTTTGGAATCGTGAAATATGCCGAATACCCATACCGGTAAATATGGGCATTCGGCTTATTTTCCAGTTTTCTGAAAATCGTCAGCCCTGGGTGGTCATTTTTGGTGGTAGAGCCCCCAAATTCACAGTGTAGCTTGAAAGGACTGTCCTTGCATGACCCCCAAAATTTGGCGATGATTGGGTAATGGGGGTCTGATTTTATGGAGTCCAGAAGGGGCTGCCTCCCTCCTCCATAGACAACTATTGCAAACTTTTGCTTGCCTATGGAGGAGGGTGGTGACCCCTTCCAAACCCCATAAAATTGACCCCCTGAGCCAATCTTAACCAAACTTTGGGGATTGTGCAAAGACAGTCCCTTTCTCTGAGAACACAGTTCTTTTTCTACAGCAGTATTATTCAATTTCATGATGCTCTAATTGAAACATAATTTTGTTTATGTGGTTATGTTTAGTTGAACATTAGTCAGTGTTAAGTTTGCAATTCTCATGGTATTTGCATTTAATAAAATTAAACATAAATGGCCAAATTCATTTGTATAGATATCCTGGTATAAATATTCAAGAATAACTTACATAGTTTAATGCTACTTACATTGCTTCTTTGAGAAAGAGTTCAGTGTTTTTCTTAATGTGACTGGCAAAGATAACACACTGAATAATTTATTACGTTTGGGAGACAATGGGAAAGAGTGACTGACACCATCTTTTTTTCCAGGTGGAAATAAAAAGGCAACTGGTTTCCTGGCCCTTGATAATCTAGTTAACAATTTGACTGACACAATGCTTGCACCAGCTTTGGAGGGACCAATCTATCTCAACTGAAGGTAAGGAAGTTTCACAAATGTGAAGCAGTATTTTAACCCTTATTTTACAATGTTTATTAGTCTTCACAAGTAAACATCAAAACAAAATACAGTTTGTAAGGCAAGAAAAGTGGAATCATTAACTCTCTTTTAAATTGAAAATGACATAATTTATTACTTTGATAACACTATATACTTCAGAAATCCTTTTTCATAAAATGTGGAAATTTACCCTTTACTGAATTACAGATGTGTGTGAAAACAGCACCACTTTCTGAGCATTCTGGTCAAATTAGTGTTAACTAATCCAACTCAACTACTGAGCTTTATGTCTGTATGAGTATTTGAATTTCTCCCTGATCTCTGTTTGATGATCTGATTGCTACATCACCTGTTGTGTCTGGTTGGCCACATAGAATATCCGGAGTCTCAGAAACTCTCTTTCCTTATTAGAACTAAAGGAGGAATGAAGCATACATTATGGATACTAAAAAAAAATGTCATAGTACCATGCAAATGAAGGGAAAGATAAATAATACATAAATATTGTCTGGGAGTGGAACTGTGCAAAGACATCCAAGAACCTGTTTGTTGGCCAGTTGTGTATACTCAGATAGAAGATGGTGCATTTGGAAATCAAATCAAACACAAAAATCTGGATAAACTTGTGTTCCCTTATGAAATTCCAAAAAAAAAAAAAAAAAAAAAGCCTTGGACAGAGACTAGGAATAGATTTACTAGAATTTAAGATTTTCTGATTGATATTCCAATATGTGTGGAGGTATGTTTGATTGAGAACATCACAAGTAAATCCATGATCAAATATTGCTAATCTATTGTTTAAAAGTTTGAAATGTTAGAGAAGGTTGCAAGTAATTAAGGTCCTTAATTTTGTCCAGAGTCTTGGGAATATTTGCAACAGAATGGAACACTTGTGTGCACTGCATCACATTACTTTCTCATTTCAATAGCAGAAATATAAAGAGAAACCTGAAGAAATCTGAACAGCACCAGCCCTCATTTTAGTCTGCTGGTTTACTAATTACAACTAAAGGAGACACAATTCAGCTGCACAACTTTTAATGGTGAAAGGTTTCAGAACCAGGGCAACTTTTTAAAAAATGTGGTTACAGTTTCACCTAATAATAAGAGACTTAAAAACTATACGGGTGTGTACTGATTTTTTTTTCCTGATATTTTTTGGGTTTGGATTTATTAAACCTGAAATAAACCTGAGCCCAAAAAATGCTATTTTTTTTGGCATGGATAGGAAGGCGGGGAACCATTCCTTTAGCTGCTGGCAGCAATGAAAGGAATGCTCCCCTGCCTCCCTATGGGACCCCTGGAAGGCAGACAGGGGGCTTCATTAAGACCCATGCTGCCAAGGCCCGAGGCGGCAAGTTTCTCTAATAGAATGGTGAGGGACCCTTTTCAGCGCTGTTTTGGTTTTGTCATTAGGATTCATTGCGGCCAGGCCTAACAGAAACCACCAGGCTGCTTGATACCACATGACTTGTATGACTCATCCAGAACTGGCTGCTTGCTACTGTTTAACAGCAGCCATCCCACAAGCCAGGGTTGTCTAGTCATCAGTGTTTCAGACTAAGATCTGGAAGACCCAGGTTTGAATCCCCACTCTACCATGGAAGCTCATTGAGTGACCTTGAGCCACTCACACATTCTCAGTTTAACCTACCACAGAGGGTTGTTGTGAGGATAAAATGTTGGAGAAGAGAACCATGTGAGCTCCTTTGGTTCCCAATTGTAGAGAATGGTGTATAAATAAAGAAAGTAAATAATAAGTATAGCTGAAGATGGGGGGGGGGGATGAAAGGTTGGTTCATTGCCAGTGGGAAGGAGAGAAGGTAGCAGGGAAAGGTGAGAATATGGGGAGTGCCAGGATGAGGGAAAGATGAAATGCTATGGGTAGGACCTACAGGAGAAAAATGAGCTGCTTCCTTCACAAGTCCTTGCATGTTACCCTCTGGCAACTTGCAACAGGGCCTAGCCTAGTGGCTAGGCCCTGTCGGTTTTGCACTGAAAGTGCAAAACCTGCCATAGTTTTACCAGGGGGAGGAAAGGAGGGGAAGCTAAAGAAAGGGGTAGGTTGGCTGGTGAGTGGGAAGGAAGCAAGAAAAGGGGAGAGGCTATGGAGGCTTTCAGGGAAGGGAAAGAGTAAATAGTGGAGAAGTGGAAAATGAATTGCCCCCCAAAGCCCTTGTGGGTTCTCCACTTGTAGCTTCTAATGCTCCTAGAAGCCATAGTACAGGATAATCTGTCTCCAATTTAAAGAAAAGTTTGTTCATAATAAATAGTCAATGAGTATTAAAACGAACTCTTGCATCCAGCATCCCATAATTCTTTCAGCAAACAAACCTATATTTTAAGTCAGTGTCAGCCCAGTCAACTCAGGAGGTCACAAAAACCTTTAATATCAAATATAATATGTGGAGTGGGCCTACCAAATTTGAAATTATACTACCAAGCTGCCTCCTTGGTATGGATTTCAGACTGGATTATTCAACTTCACACTATGACTTCACACTAATGGCCAGATTAACTCACTTGTTAAAAATGAACTCAATGGATGAATTAATGATAAAATGGCAACTTTTTTACGATTATTACTCACATGCCATGAATACTTATTAAAAACAAAGAGCATAGAGAATTTCTTTAGAAACTACCTAACAAATACTTATAATAATATTTACATGTTTAAGATGATTGATGTTATTTGGATTTGATGATAGTTTAGACTGTGTAATGCCCAGAAGAAGAAATAGGTTTAACTTTTTTTCCTTTATTCCTTTTTTCTACTTTCTGTATCCCTTTATAAAAACAATAACAAATATATAAAAAACAAATATAATATGAATATATCACAAGGGATATAAGAACAGATCTTCACTGCTACAAACAGATCTATCATTGTCATGATATTTTCCTTCATTGCAAACAATGGAGGGTGGATGGGGCACCATCTTTGGGTGTCTATACAATTGGACCTCCTAACCCAATCTTTACCAAACATGGATGCTCTTCTAAGGAGAGGTTAGATGGCCATCTGTCAGCAATGCTGATTCTGTGACCTTAGGCAGATGATGAGAGGGAGGGCATCTTGGCCATCTTCTGGTCACAAGGGGTGTGGAGGGGGGAGGTAGTTGTGAATTTCCTGCATTGTGCAGGGGGTTGGACTTGATGGCCCTGGTGGTCCCTTCCAACTCTATGATTCTATAATTCTATGAGTCACAAGCTGGCATGCTTAAAATTTGATGCCTCTACCTTAAAAAACATTCCCCCCTCCAAGCCCTGGAAAGATTTCCCATAGGATATAATGGAGCTGAATTTTTTCAGATTCCCCCCCCAAAAAAAGAAAAACCCATACTTGTGTGGGAATTCAGGAATATTTGGAAATCCCGAAAATGTTCGTGTGCAATATACACGAATACGAATTTTCCCCCAAAATTTTTGCACACCCCTATTTCTCAACTTACAAAATGACAGTTTAAGCTTATATGTTTGTGTGTGTGTAATACACATATATCATATGCTCACATGTATTCTAATATACCATAGATATAATAAGTATTCTAATATACCATAGATATAATAAGCAATGTGTTTAACTATCACCATGGAGTCTTTGTTTGGAGTTTCAATCTAGTCAGCATTGCTTTTTTATGGTCTCCTAAAAAGCATTATTATTATTATAACTAGCCAGAAAAGAAAAATGATGTGTCCTCTTGCATCTAAATTTGTTTAACAATTCAAACATTTGAAAGCTGAACTGTAATAAGTACACAACTGTCAGCAACCACAATACCTGACATTTACATATATTCTCTTGCTGTTCTGCAGTTCTATTAACTTGTGTCTGTGGCATATATTAATAAGAAATATTTATTCATCAATTTGTCTTTAAGAACAAAAAAATACAAAACTTTATAGCCTCTATATTTATGTCTGAACCAAATTAACCTGAGTTGTTCAGAATCTAAAATAAGAGCCAGCCAGTTTTCTGTCCTGTACCTTATCATCTTAATACTTTTTTTGGACCTATAAGTTAAAATTATGAAATGGACAATATAAGCTTTTCAGTGAATTTGATTTGCTCTAGACTGTGCCTTTCCGATGCTTTTGAAAATACAAATGGAGGGGCTTCTTTCTCACTAAATGTGCTGTTCATTACAATTTATACCCAAATGCTGCCTCAGCCTTCCATATCTTTAGGTATTGCATATTTTTAGAAATGTTTACTTCACACTTCTTTAGATATGCATCCATTAATCCATGGGCAATAATTTTAAGCACCGTATTAACTTCACTTTTTTAGATCAAATATGTTGATAAGCACTTTTCTGGATGAAAACCCTGCCTGTGCTCTTGAGCTTTGTACTAAATATGTTCAGTTGGAATTAATACAAAGAACAAATTAGTCTAATAGTTCATTTGCTTCAGAAAATACTGTTGTAGCAGTTTTGGCTACATATTGTAATGGATTTACAAAGATTGGTTAAGAGATGTTGTTTTCAAGGTACAGAAGTGCAGCATTAGCTTTTCAAGGACTGTGAACAACAAACCATCTTACTCTACTGCCTTAATTTGTTCAGTGCTGAGAACTGATGTCCTCATGGTATCCACTTCTCATCTGCCCTGAAAGCTGAAAAATAAAAAATGCAATAAAATGCAAAGACATACTTAATAGCACAAGAAAATATATGAACATAGGAAGATACAAGTACACAAACAGACACACAATTGCTTCAGCAGAAAGGTCACTTACAATGCAGTCCTAAGCAGAGTTAAACCCTGAAGAGTTAAAGCTTAAATAAAGTCAGTGGTCTTAGAAAAGGGTAAGTTTGATTAGGATTGTGCTGTTAAACTCTGATCATGGAGGAATAGATACTTGCCCACTATACTTAATTAACAATCTCTGAATGAAATGGGAGTACCAGTTTGAGCAGGGAAAAGGAGAAGGAAAGATGACTGAGTTATACTGGTATAGGAATAAGATTTTATTCTCAAATTTAAAAAAATCCCTTAAATTTAAAAAAATCCCTTAATTTAACTCATATTTGCCAGAAATATTTCTGATCACTCACAGCTCATTGTCATTTGTATATATGGCATAATCCTAGCCATAGGTCAGTGTTTTCCATTGTAGCTGATTTGGGGGTGTTGTGGAACTTTTGTCTGTGGTACAAATAAATACCCTTCTTTGGGTATTTATGTTCAGAGAAAAAAATAAAATTAATTTTATGCTGAACCTGAAGAGGATTTGAAGATGGAAGGTCTTTACGACCCTTGAAACAAGTAGTCTTCATAAGTCTTAATATTCTAATAATGTAATTATTAGATTACATAATAATTACATAATTACATAATAATTAAATGCATTTAATTCAGTTAAAGTGATGACAATCCAAGTTGTTCGTGCAAATCTTCTGTTTTGATGCTGCTTCCGTCCCAACCTACCCCAGTGTTCTTTAAATCTGAATAACGATGTGATTTCTGATTTTTTTTAGGGCTTTATTTTATTTAGTTAATTTAAACCGCTCCTTCCTCCCCAATGGGAGGAAGGTGGTTTACATAATACTCCTCTCTTCCATTCTCTCTTCCATTTTATCTTCACAACAACTGTATGAGGTTGGTTAGGCTGAGAGTGTGTGACTGGCTCAAGGTAACCCAGCAAGCTTCCATGGCAGAGTGGGGATTCAAACCTGGTTCTCCCAGATTCTAGTCCAATCCTCTAACCGTTGCACCACATTGGCTCTCTTAATGGCCTTGTGTAAGTTTCTTTAAAACGTCCAATAGTTCTTTATCACACAGTCAAGGATCATTATCGATGGCTATGACACTTTCCCCTCTCCTTTTCACTTTGCTGAGCAGCTCCTTTTTCTTCTTTTTTTCTTGCTTGTCCCCCAGATGTTAAAATGTAGATGGATATATTCTGACCCAGCCTAGGATGTTGAGGAACTGAAAAACCCTTCATTGGTATATGTCTGAATACTGCACACATGCGGCTGATATGAATTCAGAACACATAAACTCTTTTGTTTCACTCTTGCAGGGAAATTATCAAGTCAGATTGTCAAGGAGGGTTCAGTTTTAAACCTTTTTCACAAAATCACACAAGGTTGGAAGAGACCTCAAGGGCCATCATTTTTATTATATTTTATTTATATATAAAGGGATACAGAAAAGGAAAAAGGGGGAAAGGGAAAAAAGATAAAATATATTTCATCCTCCGAGCCTCGGCATGCTCTGAACTTAAAAAAAGGCTATTACCATAGTTTCTGTCATTCATCCTGAACGTTTAAACATCTTAAAACTCACTAAAACATATTTCGTCCTCCAAGCCTCAGCATAAACTGAACTTAAAAAGGGGGGGAAAGCTTATAGTTTATTGTTGTTATGGTCATAGACCAGCATATGTATAAAATACAGTCTTAAACCGACGCTTATGTAAAATGCAATCAATAATCCACACTAAAAAAAATTACATAAGCCACCATAAAAGAAAAAATTATGTACATTTGTAAACAAACATGTACTAGTTAAATATAAGAGACCTATACAGCGAACCTGAGTCTACTGTAGATAAATTATGTAAACCTTCACTTCAGCATATGATTTTACTTTATATAAAAGGTTATTAACCGTCCTTCTTTCTTACTAAATTGTTTCTTTTCTTAATGGCCAAATGACAAAATTTTGCCACAGCATACGACGTATGAGCCTTCCTATCTTCCAACAGGTATCTAATCTGATTTAGCTCTGCAGACTTCGGGTAATAACTTGTTTGCTCAAGTCAAGCTAACAGAGGAGAGATGATAGTAGTTCTTATATCAGTATAAAATTAACAACGCAAAATTAAGTAGATGTTAAATAAGAAAGGGGCAAGGAGACAACCCTAACACCTTTATAGGATGGGATAAAATCAGGCAACTTTCCCTCATGGCTAAATCTTATTTGGAGCTTTGTATTTTCGTGCTATTTGATAATCAGTTGCAGAAGCCGCTTATCAATTGTTGAGTTCACCAATTTCGCCCACAGATGATCTCTAGGGACCGAATCAAAAGCTGCCTTTAAGTCTATGAATGCTGTGTAAAGCGAGCCTTTTGCTAATCGAACGTGCTTTTCAATAAAGAAATCCAAAATGAGACAATGATCGATTGTTGAACTGCCTTGTCTGAATTCGGCTTGTTCCTCTTTGAGGTAACCCTCTTGGTCAAGTCATTTACATAGTTTCAGACAAAGGTGTTTTGTGTAGATCTTACTGACTGCGTTAAGCAAACAGATTGGTCTGTAATTATTTGGGTCGGCTTTGCATCCTTTCTTGTATAAAAGGATTATAATCGCTAGTCCCCAATCTCTTGGGATATGTGCAGTTTGGTCTATATATGTAAAGAGGTTAGCCAGTACTGGTGCCCACCATTCTATATTGGTTTTTAACATCTCTGGGGGAATAAAATCGCTAACAGTTCTTTAACTTCCCCTGTTGTTACTGGTTTCCATTGTGTAGTGCTGTCCAGTTCAATTTTTGGGTAGCTCAAGGGGTGGTGATCACTATATAGGGAGGCAAAGTGATGTTCCCATATCTCTGCAGAGATAGTATTAGCCATCTGTTTGTTTACCTGGTCAATTGTAAACGAAATTAAATTCCATAATCGTACATTATCATTCGTTTCTACCACTTTTAGGAGTGCCTGCCAGTTCTCTAGGACCTTTTCTCTCTTTTTGGCCCTCAACAAAGCCTTATATTCTCTTTTACGGGCCATTACATTTGTCTTTGTGGTTGGGTCTGGATTATTTTGAAAGTTCCTCTAAATCTCTATGAGTATTTTCTTAGCTTTTACACAATCTTGATTGAACAACTTTTTAGAATGGGGCCTAGAGCTAATAAGGTCCATACTGGATCTTGATAAGAGGGGTTTAAGGCTTTGAGTTAGTTCCTCCTAATGGTTTAGGAGTGTCGCCTCCTTTTCAGGCTTATTTAAAAATTTAAGTTGAATTGCCCTTCCATGGTCTGAGTCTGCCCATAAGGCAAACTTATTGTTAAATTGACATCCCCATTTAACTTTCCTTCTTCCCCCTTCTATAGCGTCATCTAGATGTCTCTGATGGTATCTTATTTGTGTGGCTACGATGTCACACCGAAGACTGAGAGGAAGGTGGTCGCTCTCTGGTCTCACCTAAGCTGAGAGTTTCGATATATTTGGAAGTAACTCCCTGGACACTAAAATGTAATCAGTCGTGGAGAGTTTTAAACCTAACCAAAGAGTAAACTGTCCAGGCCGGTCCCCTGTCACAGACCCATTTAATATAGATAAATCTAGTTTGTATGCTGCTTGTGCTAGGCATGCTCCAGCATAGTTTGCCACTGAGTCTAGTGAGATACGGTCATTGGTATTCAGTTCCCTTTCCTCCTCAGCTAGTCAGATTCCAAATTTGTTAGTTAGAATGTCATCATTATGACCCATTCTGGCATTTAAATCCCCGCCCACAATCATTGGGGAGGTGGGGTATTTTTGTGTTAAATATAGTTTCTACATCTTCCCAAATTGCTCTTGATTGCGCTTGGGAGTGCTGGGGAGGTAGGTATAGATTAATGCATATTATTGTAAGTTGTTTGAATGCCAACAGTATAGCAGTGCTCCAATGCTTCCCAAGGTTCAGATTCTTAACAGATGCCCTCAGGCTGGTGGAGACAAAGATCCCCAACCCTCCTGAGGGTCTCCCCCATTATCACTTGACATCACATTGTTTGTTACAGCCTTAAAATTGGGAATCACAAACTCCTCCGTCATCCAAGTCTCCTGTAAAATATATATATATCAAAGTCGGCAATGCATTTTATAAAATCAAAGTCCCTGTATTTGGCAGCCCACCCCACAATGTTCCATGGAAGTAATTATATTGATTGTCAATTTGTTAATTCAATTAGATCTAAAGCTCTCTCCCTGTCATTAAAGATGCATCCATTATTTGAGAAGGTTGGATTTTCCAGCCCCTTAGGGACAGAATTAGAGACTCCAGCATTTATATCCACTAATTGGTGTGAGGTCTTATCCCCCTTCTCGTTGCTTGTTTCCTTTAGTTGTGGTAGCTTCCTATTAGCTGTTGGATTGCTGGCCTCACCAGTTCTGCTTGCCTGGTTATCCATTGGGGGCGGCTGTGTGAACTGGCTAGATTTTAACAATACTGTTGAGACATGAAAGGATGGCATCCCTTTGGATTCTAAAAGTTTATGTCTGAGACATTCCAAACTGTTGGTGATTGATAATTGCTCGGTGGGTGGAAGGGCGGAAAATGAGTTGATCAGGTCTTCTTCTATTGAATTGTCGAATTTGGGGACCTCTAAGTTAGGCACTGGATGATCTATTGTTTCATGCCAGCCAATTAGGTCCTGCTGAGGTAGCCTGGCTGATAAATCCTGAGGCGGGCAGACTGCAGCTGCGCGGTTTTTACGCTGTTGATAATTGGGAGCCAGAGCAGTTATAACAGTGTTGTCAAACACTTGCACAGGGAAAATCCCCTTACATTCCAGGCAGTTTTTCTGTTGTAGCAATAAAGAGGGTATTTTGGGGCTTTTAAAGGTAAGTATAATTCTCAACGCCTGGTACGTGTTGGTAAGTAACTCTGTCAAAATTAAGTCTATTGAATGATGATTCCCTGGAAATATTGCCCTCAGTTGGTTACTAGCCAAACACTTAGAATTCCAGTAAGGGATCTGCCCATGATATTGACATACTGTTAGACAGATCTTGTGTGATTGTAAAATCTGGTTGTAAGAATTTCTATGATCCTCTGGATCCTTCCTACTACAATTCGCCTTTCTCTCTGCAATAGGAATGGAGGAGGAACAGGGGGGCTGAGTTTTGAGCTGATTGTCACCTGTGATTGATTTAGGCTGCCCCACTCTGACTAGCCCTAGAACAGTCTGAGTAAGTTGTGCCACTTGCAAACTTATCCGATTCAAAGAGGCAAGTATCAGCTCCACTGTTTGGGCTGTCAGCTCAGAGCGATCAATCAGTTTTGTCTGTTCCCTCTCCTCCATTGTTTTCGGCTGCTTGCAATGAGTTAACTGAGTTTTCCTCATTCTCCTCATCCTCTTCGTGGCCGCACTCCTTTGTGACATGCAGGGGTCCACTAAGGGGGCAAAGCGATTTGAGGTTAGGATAGCAGATACAATATTATGATGGAACATAAAGTAGTGTCCTATTTTCCTCTGCTTCTGTGCAGGGGGTGAGGTTAAGTCCTCTAATTGATGTTGGTGTTTGCCTGTTCTCATTTCCAGCGATTCTGTTGAAACACTAATTACTAGTAGTTAAAGGGATCTGTGGGTCCGCAGGATTGTGGGTTTATGGTGCCATAAAGATCATTGACTAGCTATCCACAAATTTAGTGTGTTAGCTCTTTAGCTTTTGTTAGCTCTTTTGCTTACCCCCTTAAGCTGCGAAATTGAAACACAGTGGCACGAGATCAAAGAACTGCGCCTCAGTAGTTTAGATAAAATATCCATTTGGAAGGAGATAGCAATGAAATACAACTTATCAGATAAGTCAAGTACTACAAGTAAAGGTAACTTGCTGAATGTAGGAGGAGTAGCGTTACCAAATTACCACCAACCATATCACACAAACCACTAAACTTGCCTTCCTAATAAGCCTAATTCCAACCAACATTTTCATCAACTCTGGAGTACAAGTAATTACAACTTCAAAAAACTCACTTGTTTCCAGCTTGCTTGACGCCAAAAGTGAAAGTGCCTCCAGGCGAAAGATTTGAAACTGCCTCCCCACACTATCCCAGCCGCTGAATCATACACGTCCAATGATAAAGAACACAAGTGCAATAGCAAGTAGTGTCAGCAGTAGACAAGAGGGAAAAACAAGCCAGAGATAATGAAATTTTAAAACAAATTGCGACTATGAGGACGATGTTAGCAGCTCGGCACCATCTTGTATCCAGGGGGAAGCATTTTTTAAATTTCAATTTCAATACCTTTATTGGCATATCATCAAGCAGTGAGAAGCATTTAAACATCTTAAATCTCATTTAACATTTTCCTGTAATCATTATTTTCTTGGTTTTTAAATTATTTTCTTGGCACATAGGTAATAATCATAGAAGGGTTGTCATTTCAACACAAATTCATCTATTGATTTCATGTTAATCAGGTGCGTTAATCTGGCCATCAATGCAAAGTCAGAAAGTTTGTTATTCCACTCTGTAGTATCAGGAATTGTATTGGACTTCCAATACCTAGCGTGAACAATTCTGACAGCAGAGGTTGCATATTGGTAAAGCTCTGTATAAACTGAATTAAGTTGAAGGGGGGTTATACCCACCAACATATATTTGGGTTCTAGTTCAAAATTAGCCTGAAGCAGTTTCTATAGCTCTTTGTGTATCATTCGCCAATACTTTTGGCTTTTAGTACAAGCCCACCACTGGTGAAAAAAAGTTCCTTCTCTGTCTAAACATTTCCAACACTTGGCTTGATCAGTTATATACATCTTCTGAAGGTCCTTCGGTGACAGGTACCATTGAAAGAACATCTTATACCAATTCTCTCTGGTTTGAGAAGAGGTGAATTTTATCTCTGTTGTCCAAAATGATTCCCACTGCTTCATCGGTATCACCTATCCAAGGTTTTGTATCCATTTAACCATGCAGGTGTTAACTTGCTCTGTATCCATATCATATGTCAAGAGAAATTGGTATAATTTTGTCAGTAAATGGTCTTTGGATTTAGTTATTATTTGTTCAAAGTGTGTTAGTTTCCTTGGATTTCCTCCTACATAGCAGTCTTTCTTTAATCTACAACTATTTGCTGATGTATGAACCAAGAAACATTCTTGTCTTCTTTCTGTAAGTTTTGAAGTGTCTTGATTTTTCCATTTTTAATTATCAGATCATTATATATTAAATAGTCATTTTTCTTTCTATTAAGTCCAGATGAGCTTCTGTTGGTGACATTATTATTGGTGGCGAAGGGCTGGGTCTAATCTTATTTGAGTTCCACACTCTTAAAAGATGGCTACAGATGTTGCAGTCATATACATGGGTCCAGTGGTCTTAGAGACATTCTTTTTTCCTTAACTGACAGTGAAAGCCTTGTGTGGTCCCTACTTTTCCCCATCTAATCTTTCTGTCTTCAGGTTGAATAATCCAGTCTGACATCCATACTAGGCAAGCTGCCTGGTAGTATAGTTTCAAATTTGGCAATCCCAGACCACCTCCTTTCTTCTTGTTTTGAAGTACTTTTAATCTAATTCTTGGCTTTTTACCACTCAATACGAATCTGTTTAATCGCTGTTGCTAGCTTTTAATGATGGAGTTTTAAATATAGATTGGCAACGACTGAAATATAAAGTTTAATTTAGGTAGTACATTCATTTTTATGGTTACGATTCTACCTTGCTATGAGATCTATAGTCTATCCCATCTGTCTAGATCCTTCTCAATTTTGTCCCATAATGGTTTGTAGTTCATTTTGTATAATAGATCACCTTCATTTGGTATATTAATTCCAAGGTATTTCACTGGGGTTTTTTTTGTGAGTGAGCATTGCAGAATGTCAACGATTTCTCTCTTCTCTTCATTTTGCATGTTGTAACAAATGCTTTTTGTTTTTTGCTTGTTAAGTTGATACCCAGGATACTAGATAAATTGATTGATACTAGATAAATACTTTGTATAGAATTCAATGGATATTGACAGATCAGAACCACATCATCTGCATAACTCCTAATCTTATATTCTTGATGTTCATATTTCAGGCTGACAATGTGTGAATCTGATCTTATTTTATTTTCTAATACTTTCATAGCAATGCTAAATAGCAAAGGAGACAGTGGACAACTTTGTCTTGTACCTTTCTCAGTCTGGAAGTTGCGTGTGAGTCTTCCGTTGAGTAGAAGTCTTGCATTTTGTTTAGTATAAATATTTTTAATAGCTGTCATAAACTTCGGACCACAATTTAGTTTCTGTAATGTTTTCAAAAGGAAGTTCCAAGTGATATTATCAAAAACCTTCTCTGCATCCAAAAAAAGGAAAGCCGCTTCCTTTTTGGATACCTTCACATGGTTAATTGTGCTCAGAACGAGTCTTACATTGTCTTTTAGGTGTCTCTTTGGTACAAAACCAGTTTGGTCTGGATTTATTATTTTTGGAATACATCTCTTTAGTCTTTCTGTTAGTATTATTGCCAAAATCTTATAGTCCACATTAAGCAATGAAATTGGTGTATACAACTGGGGAAGACTCTCATCTAGCTTTTCCTTTGGTAGAGTTATATGGGCTTCTTCCCATTATCTTGGAATTATACCATCTGTTAATAGATCATTAAAAATGTTTTGATGATAAGGCATCAACAGTTGATTGAAGATTTTATAGTACTTTGCAGTTAATCCATCTGGGCCTGATCTAAATCTTGTTCTTGTTCAGCCGCCTGAAGTGATTCTGGGGATAGTATCAATTTAATCATATTTAGCAAACACTTTATTTCTTGTTGTTCTTGCCTCAGGGTTGATGGTTCCAATTGTGAGAGTTGTTTAACTACCTCTAGTAAATATTTTATTTTCTGCAATTCTGTTGCCTGAAATGCTTCCTGAAACTGTTGGTCAGTTCCTTCAGATTTTTTGCTTGGAGAATGTTGATGATTGGCAGAGAAATTCTTCTATCAATTGGTCTGCTTCTTCTTTATTTTTAACAATTCTCATTCCTGAAGGTAGGGAAATGTTTAAAGTGTATGGTGCAATCCAACAAAAACAAATTTGTTTTTTATGAAGTAAAGATTTTAAAATATTGTCGAAGGCTTTCATGATCAGAGTTCATTGGTTCTTGTAGGTTATCTGGGCTGTGAGACCGTGGTCTTGGTATTTTCTTTCCTGACGTTTTGCCAGCAGCTGTGGCAGGCATCTTCAGAGGAGTCAAAAAGGAATCACTCCTCTGAAGATGCCTGCCACAGCTGCTGGCGAAATTTCAGGAAAGAAAATACCAAGACCACTGTCTCACAGCCCGGATAACCTACAAGAACTAAAGATTTTAGTTCATCAAATTGTTTTCTTTTTTGTATTACACTGGCCGGTAAGTCTGAGAAAATTTGAATTGTTGTTCTTTTATAGGTTGTCTCTGTGCACAGAAAATTTCATTCCTTGTTCTTTGGTGTGTAAATTTCACCAATAAATCTCTAGGTACTTTCTTTCTCCTGGCATAAGAGGAGTTTATTCTGTATATCTTCTCTAGCTGTAATAAGTCATCCCATAGTTCATATTGTTGGAGAAGAGCTTGTAGATCCCCTTCAAGATCAGTTATCTCAAATGGTTCTTTGAAGCCTCTAAATCTGAGATTATTTTCCCGGTTTATAATAGCCTGGAGGTCAAAACGTTCATCTGATTCCTTGTGTTTACACTCATGGAATACAAGAATATCTTTTTGTTTGGCCAGTTTCTCTTCAAAAGCCTTTTGTTTTTGTTGTAATGCTTTAATATCCTTTGTGTTTTCATCTGTCTTTTTTCAATTCTTGAAAGACATGCTTGTATTCTGTCTTCAGATTTCTTAGTGTTATCTTCAATTAAATGTCGCACAAATTCTTTTAGATCATCCATTTGTGATGTAAAGTCAAATGTATGCTTATCAAATGTTTCTTTCTGCTTTGCCTTCTTGGTAGACTTTGGTTTAGTTGTCAGTTGAGGTTGAACTTCCGACCCGATTTCTGGTATTACTGGGAGTTTCTCTAAGGATGTTTGTATTACTTCAGTCGAACCCCCTATTATTAAAATAATTCTTGGAGCCTGTCTTCTTTTGGATAGATTCAGATACTTTTTCATACTACAAAAAGGCATCAAGATATATCTGCAGGTAACTCAACTGAATACGCACAAATACTAGAATAAATTCAAAATTAGAATCCCTAAAATCTGTGAGCCTTTACTTCAATAAAACCGTAATAAGATTATATAACCATAAAAAATAGATTCACAAAATAGGTTTGATTGATATATTAGTAAATTAGCTGGATTAATTTATTTAATTAGTTAGTAAAAATAAAATAAGAATAAAATAAAAATATTGTTAATTTAATTAGAGATTGTTTTATTTGCAATTAATTAGTAAAGATATGAAGAAAATAGAAGGTGAATTGTAACGGTAATGCAATTGGGATAAAGCTTAACATTTCAGTATTAATGCAAAAGGCTAGGAAAAGGGTTAAATGCTAGAGATTGGCTGCAGTTTGTTTTTTTCTTTTCTTTTTGCCACTGGGTGGCAATATAACAGTACTACACAGTCTGCTGTAGGTCTCCCTTTGATCTTTGTTTCATCGGTAAAAAGGAAAAGAAGGAGAGGCAAAAATGACACTGCCTCAGATCGTGGTCTACACCATCCCAAGCCAAAAGTCTCTCAGGTTAAATCCAAATCAAATTCATAAGAGAAGAAATCATAACAAGGGGGAAAGTTTTAGATTGTTAAAGAAAGGGGAAACACAAGACTGCAAGGTCTTCAGCTCCCGAGGCCGGTGGTGCTCTGTTCTGATAGCCCTCAGCCCTTGTGTCCAGCTCTTGCTGCTCTCAGGACCAACAGCATCACACTCCTCACTTTTACCCAGCTAAGCACACGAAAGAATCTTCACGAGCCTCACCAAAACTCCACCCGCTCAGCTGCCAGTCTTCTACTCGGCTGATCACCCCAGCTGTCAGCACATATTTTCTCCATCTTCCTCTTGGCTCAGCTCCCTTTCAACTTCGTTTCCCCCTTTTCCTTCTTCAGAAGGTCAGTTACTTTTCACTCTCCCAGTTTAGTTCCAGTTGGTCAGTATTTTGTTTACAGCTTTATAGCTTTACAGTCTGCTAGCTGCTAACTGAGCCCCTTACTGATTCTCTTTCATATTCGCTGCCATTTCCATCACTCCTCTTTGTCTTATTTCAAATGAAATCACTACTCATAGTCATGATGTTTGCCTTGCTTCAGTACTGCTTTAAAAGTAGGTTTCCTTTTATGTTGGTGAGATCAATTATTGTAGAAAGGCTTGGATCTTCCATAGAAGAAAATTAAAGAAGAGAAGGAGTAGGAAGGGGAGGAATGGTGGTTATCAGATCAGCTTGGGGGGAAAAACCGACCTTCCTTTGGCTTTGCCTGATACCTGCAGGCAACCAGCAGGAGCCCAGAACTCACAGACCCCAAGTTTGAGTGGGGGGGGGGAGGCTCAGAAGACACATATGAGTCTCTGATACCCAGCACAGTAGCTTGGGCCCCTCCTAACAGAACGGAGGCAGCAGGCAGCTAGAATCACTTGAGCTGCCTGTTGGCCATTTTTCCATTTTAAACTTGACAGGTGAAAAGGCAACAGGAATGAGGGAAACTTTGTATAACTATATGCAATAGATAGTTTGTCACAAAAATGTAGCTGTTTTCTACAGACAGGTGTTTATAACAATTGAGAGAGATCACTTGGCTGTCACTACTTAGATAAACAGGCACAAGCTTATTTGACATAAAATTCCTAAAGTCATAGAATCATAGAGTTGGAAGGGACCACCAGGGTCATCTAGTCCAACCCTGCACAATGCAGGAAATTCCAAACTATGCCCCACACCCCCAGTGATCCATACACCATGCGCAGAAGATGGCCAAGGTGCCCTCCTTCTCATGATCTGCCTAAGGTCATAAGATCAGCATTGTTGACAGATGGCCAATGTCAAGCTCAGGTGTCAAGCTCTTGATCTATGCAAAGGACTCACTCAGACAGATGTGGTCTGAAGTAAAAACACTTTATTCAGAGAGAAGAAGGCTACTAAAGACATGACCACTCACAGGTGCAGCAAAGCAGGAAATACTTTCCTAGGAAAGTTACTATACTAAAAGCACTTATTCTGGGGTCCCAGCCCGGCATTGCCAGGCAACCTGAAGATAAGGATTCACACGGCTGAAGACTCAACACAGTCCACGTGCTTGGCCGGGCTGAACCGAAAGCACAAACACTAAAGAATCCCTGGGAAGTGAGAACAGGTCAAAGCCCTGACAGCCATCTAGCCTCTTCTTAAAAACCTCCAGAGGAGAGCTTTCCACCTCCTGAGGAAGCCTGTTCCACTGAGGAACCGCTCTAACTGTTAGAAAATTCTTCCTAATGTCTAGATTGAAACTCTTTTGATTTAATTTCAACCTGTTGGTTCTGGTCCAACCTTCTGGAGCAACAGAAAAGTCTGTGGCGGCTGGAATAGACACATAGGTTCCAATTTTCCTTCTTTAACACCCTCTTTTCTAGGCGCTATTTCACTCAGGGAAGTGAAGTGGCTCGGTTACTGTATCTGCAATAGAATCTATAAGACTTATATCTCACTAAGAGATATGGTTCTTTGTTAGACTACGCTACCAAAGTATGCGAGGCAACTTCTTGAATCAAAAGATTCTTTTTATTGCTAAACTTCAGTAATAATAAAAAAGAGTTCCAGAAGATAAGCAGAAGATAATAGAAATATAAAGGCAATGCAGTACAATGCTATATTTCAAAGTATATAGGCAGTGATAGGCAATGACAGAACACAATCAATGAAATGCAGAGTATAACATAATCAAATGATGGTAGGCTATTGTACAGCAATGTGAGGCAAGCAATATTCAGTGAAGCCATAAGCACATCACAAATGCAAGCAATTTCGAACAGTTCAAATGAATTCAAACTCAAACAGGCTAGCTCACAGATATTCACAAAGTACACAGATCATAAGATTTCCATATCACACAACCTACTGCCCAGGGAGTCTTACTTACAGAGACTCCTGATGAGGCTATCTTTTCAGCTCTTTTTATACCTTTTTCATGGGAAATTTAATCTATGACTAATCTGGATCCCAGCGTCATATCTGAGATCAAGACCTTTCTCAGACTTCAGTGGTTATCTTAAGGCTTTGGACATATCTCTAAGGATGTCTGGTATAAACATGTGATTATATCTTTATGATGGATATTGTTTAATAATGAGATGACAGGTAAAGGTTGGGAAACGAGGCAATTATAGTCTTATAATGTAATCCTATTACTCCCAATGGGCAGTGTTCCAGAGTTTAAAGGGATGAAAATATTTCGCTCTAATCTTATGTTTTGGTTTGTGAAGGCTGTGTTGGAACAGTTCCCAGTCCTGAAGCTAGCTAGTGTAATGCAGTATAATGCAGCCTGTTTCTTAAGCATTGATCATAGCCTATTCAAAGCAAAAGATCCTTTAAGTAATATTCCTAACAATTAATACATCAGCATTCATAGTAAATAATATGTATTTTTAAGCCATACATACCTATAATATTCTATGCACAGAACAGAAGGTTCCCTATTTAAGGGTCCCTATTTAAGGGTCTTCTCCCTTAAATAGGGACCCTTATCACTTCCCTATTTAAGGGTCTTCTCCAATCCTTCCCTTTCCTCTCAACTCCTCCCACATTCCTTCCTAACCAACACTCAACTGAACTCCCTCAGGTCAACTGTAGAATTTTTTTGAACCCCCTGTCAATCATTCTTTTTTAGATGGATACAATGTATCTGTAGTTAGCTGTCCATCACAAGGGCATATGTGTGTCATTGCTTGAATCTGTGTTTTTAGGGTAATTGAATCTGGGGAAATATACAGGAGCACTGTTTCTTAGTACATTTGTTTCCCAGTGTTAAAATCTGAACCAGCAGTTCTACAGTTAAGAGAAGTATGAGTGAATGCTGAAGAGAATGTATGTTCACAAACATACAGTTTGTGAATGTGTGTTCTGTTTAAGATATAGTACCATATTCCTGGGAACACACTACTAGAGAATACACGTGGCTGCCCATATATGATTAAAATATCCAGTCAAGGAATTGTGTGGTTACAAGTGTACATACATAGCAAATCAGAGGTACATATTATATATTCTCATATCTGCAAGGTAAGATTGGCAGAATCCCAACAGTTCTGGTTGCACTATTATTTTAACAGTGCTAAAAATATATGGGTAATGATAGCAGGGAATGGATGAAGGGGTGAATATGTTTTCTTGGGAAAGGTAGGAGGAAAATACCATTAAAAACATACTGGATGGTCAGAAGGATGATAGAAAGTGAGTTAGAGGGCATTCAAATAGCCTTCTACTAATGAGATCACAAAAAACACAATAGCAATATGTTTTTTTAAAGTTTTTTTTAAAGAATCCACTGGAAAGCTCAGACATAAAGGCAGGGCATTCATCAAGCAGAGCATACATCAATTATTTGCTTTCAGTTAATCTTATTGCCCATGCATTTCTGAAAGGGCATCTCAAAGAAGTATAAACTGAAAACTGCCCATTAAAACCTTATTTAATAATTAGAATAATAATTCTTTGTCTTTTCAATGATATGTTCTCAAGGTGACTTATAACAAAAGTAATAAAACTACTAAAAGAAAAATGAGGCAATAAATGACATAGGCCTTGGTATTTAAATAATAGCACCACGTTCTGTTCAAACTTCAATAAAACTAAAAGCCCATTGAACCAAAATAGTCTTTACTTGTTTCCCAATGGCTAATAATGAAAGAGCTCCACAAACCTCCATTGAGGGAAAGGATATCCCATAATTTCAGTGCTTCCACTGAAAAGGCACTACTTCTTTCCCTTGCTTAAAGTGGAAGTACACACACACACATATTTATGCAAAAACCATTAGTGTTTTGTTATCTCTTCAGTTAATTACTTTGAGATGAGCAGGAGTTTTTCTCATCATTCTGAGTTTTCATCTATCAGGTAGCTACTGGCTACAGGTTGACTGGCTACAGGTAGTAATGGCAAAATGGATGAACAGGAAGACAGCATGTGTAGTTTGTTTGATCTGACTGCTGTAGCCTAAAATTGTGGCCTAGAACCTTGTAATATTTTCTCCTGTTACCTTTGAGCTGCGTTGGGAGCTTATAGTGATTTTACTGGTTTATATTGTACCACTCCACTGAGGAATTTGAAGCTTTCCTGCAACTTAATTTCTTTCTCCAACAAAAGAACCACTTCAGTTGAAGGAAGGCTCCTTAGACAGGAGGAACTTCCTCCATTCCAAAATAGGACTTATGGTATTGTCACTGTGGATTAGTGTTGCCTGCCCCACTGATGGGGGATCATCAGCCTGCATCTCCTCTTTCCTGTCGCTGCTCTGAGCAGCACCAGGAGAAAAATAAATAAAAGGTGGCTATTGGGCTGACAGTGTGACATCATTTCTGGGTAAAATTTGGAAGTGGTGTCAATCCTCTCTAGGAATCACTGGAAACTCTAGTGTAAAACCTGGAACTGATGTGACACCATCACAAATGGCTGCACCCTATGTCCCCTCACTAGTCTCCTGCTCATTGACAGGCTGGACCTACCAATCCTACTATGGATGGAAAAACTATCTGAGGAGTTAAAATTGCTAGATCAGCTCAACTCTGCAACAAAACTACTTAGATCGTTCATGGTAACACTTGGCTTGTGGCAAAGGTCTTAGGTCATATGTTTATTACTTTCAATTTTTCACTTTATTTTGTGCCCAAGAAAATCAGCTATTCATGTGCTTGTGTGAATTGGTCTTGTGTCTGTCATAACTAGAAGTTCATCTTCTTGTCTTCTGTGCAGTCTCTTATGGCTGGACTGCGCCGGCACAGTCCCATGTGTGCCTGCACAGAAGACACTTGATGAACAACAGTTACAGGTAAGTTCAATCTTGATTTATTTATAAATATTGAAGCACTGAGGTTGATAGCATTGAGGTTAATCTGAGTAATATTATCTCAGTGTCTCATTGCAACTATTATGCATGATTATGGCTTTCCATTTATCAGTTACTCTAATTAAGATATGTGAAAAAAAATACTCAGAAAAAGCAATAGGTCATAAACTACTGACTATTGCATTGACTTCTGCAATGTTGAAATATTGCTACAATTTGTGCTGATGCTTAAGAGAACCATGATTTAGGGGCAGTACTTTCCCAATTAATAATATTACATACCACTTTATTTTAAAAGGTCCCATGACTATGTAACAAGGCAATAGAATCGCTGTCTCCAGTGCCCAGATATTTATTTTATACAAAGTCACAGTTATTTAAATATTTATAAAATGAGAGATGAGAGAAGCACTTTTGAAAAGCAGTTAATAATGGACCAACATCAAGGGAACCATCAGTATAACAGTAAAGTGCTTTGCAACTCCAGTAACTTCACTAGTGTTGAAGCAGGCCATCAAATTTAATTAAAAGAAGTCAAAAATAAACTGAAAAATTGAACTGTAAAAGCCAATCCTTTGCCAGCAGCTAAAGGCAACGAGAAAGAGAGCCTTGAAAGTAGTAATGAATGGATAAGCATTACTGCCTGCAACTTGTAATTTGCTCTGTCAGATTTTAGCATCGGTTAAAGTAGATTAATAGAGCAGGTGCTGATTCTTTATTTTAAATCATTCTTTGCAGTCCTTCTCTTATGTGTGCCCATGATAAATGGAAGTCAGGGTGGGTCAAATTTTCAATTTGTTTCCCTGCTTGCTCACTTCTTTTAAATAATTCTGGCATCTGCACTTACAGAGATGCAGAACAAAGGCTCCAGGTCAATTTAGATCCTGAAATAAACCTTTTTATTGACTGATTTTTGGCCTTTGTGGGGAGCCTTAATGCCATTATTCAATGGGGTTAGAAAGTAGCTGCAATGCAAGCTACTGGCATCTCCATCTCCATCCGCCACTAGAGGCTCTCATGGTGAAATGAATGATAAGGAGGCTCATTTATAATGGGATGATGTGAACACATTTATTGCTTCTTTAAATGTTGAGATTAATATGAATAAGTGCAAACTGTACCACAAGGACAAAAACAATTTGCTTGAGATCATTTTATTTTTTTTATAACAATGTTCTTTAATGAAGCTAAAGCCTCCCTGCTGTGACCTTATTATGTTTTCTGACATCAGTAGGAAACAGATTACATTGAATTGTAAGACAGCTCATGAAACAGCAGGAATTTTGCAAGGGAAGATCAATTACACTTTTCTCTCCAAAGCAGTGAATCTGGAACTAGTAAAGGCAAAATATAAGTCCATGTATAGTAAAGGCTAAAGTTAAGTCCACCTATAGTCAAATCAATTTGCTTACAAACAAACAGATAAACAGTGATTTAAAAAAAACAGAGTAATTTGAAGGCTTTATTTTATACAATGAAATCTCAAATTAGACAGATCAGGTTAAACTACCAATAATTTTTAAAAATAGTCTTCTCAAAAGAAGTCTCGATCATGGGGGCTGTTCTGAAGGAGACTGCTCATCTGTGTGGTGAGGAAGTCTCCTTCAGAAGCCTGGTGGCATGAGCAGCAGTTGAAGCCGGTTCTTTTTAGTTGGAGGGTAGATCCCTTTGGATGGGACTGGGTGAGCCCCGTTTTTCAAATAACCCTTATGCTTGATCCAGATTAACCCGCTGAATGGTGATGGTTGGTTAGACCAAGTTGGCTCCAATAACATGATCCCTACCTCAAAAAGGCCCCAACTATGGGGCCCTAACAAAACAAGTCAAAGATAGAAAAATGGGAGAAAGCACAAAGCTGTGCATCTGAGCAAAGACAAATAGCCAAAACCTGAAAAAGCCTAATATCTATTCACCATTTTTGGGAATCACCTATTTGGCTTCAAGCAGATTCCCAGGTTTTGGTATTTGGTCGACCTGAAACCCAAATATTACCAAAATGGCTAATTTTGGGTTTATTTTCAGTTCAGGTATATCGATATGCACAATCCTAATGATGAACATTCGGAGTGCCTGTTCTGTTTAGGTGAGTCCCACATTGTGGAAACTTGACCTTCATGTTGCCTATTAACTCCTAAGGCCCAGCGAGAAAGGGCTTCCTGCTTGATGGCCTCCTTGTGGGGAAAATCCCTCACCACTACTGAAAAATCAGATTCCTCTCAGAAAAGAAGCTGTATCTCTTCGGTAGTGTCTGTTCTGGCGATTCCTTCAGATGTTCCCAAGTCTGTCTCTGAGCCTCCAGTAAAAAAGCTGAAGTTGAAAGGGAAAAAGGCTTCAAAAGAGTCTGAGGAGAGGGGTGAGTCCCTGTCCTGCCAAAGAAAGCCAGATTCCACTGAGCCCTCCGACGTTGAGGCTCAATGCTATTCACCGACTCCAACTAAAGAAGCTTTTTATTGACCCTGATTGCCTCACCACTTAAGCTCTTGCTCTCCTTCTAACCTTTCCACTATACGAGAATGGGGTAGAAGCCCACTCATGGTTCGATGCCGGTGATAACAGCACTGTTTGCCTGTGACGCAGACTGAACCAACATGGCATCAGGGATCTCCCGACATGCTATTCCAGTCTTGAACCCCATCCCTGGCCCTGAACTGAAGGTGTTTGAAGTGCCTGTATGACCTGACTGCATCCCCAGAATAATTCACCAGGATCAAACAGGTTTTATATCTAAAACACAGCTGAAGGATAATGTCAGGGTGATTCTAGGAGCTATTAATCATATAAGGTCTACAAAGCAGAAATGTGCGATATTATTTTTTGATGTGGAGAAGGCATTTGATAATGTCTCCTGGAATTTTTTAATTCAAGTACTACTACATTTGGGACCTGGACAACAATTTTTAGCTGCAATTAAAACAATACATTCTGCTCAATCGGCCAGACTCCTACTGAATGGAACCCTTACAGACACATTCCGAATTGAAAAGGGGACTAGACAAGGATGTCCTCTATCACCCTTGTTGTTTAACCTAGCCATGGAAGTCTTGGCGAATAAGATAAGGTTGAATTCTACCATTAAAGGACTAGAATTTGAAGATCAAGAATATGAGATTAGAAGCTATACTGATGATGTGGCACTGATTTCTCAAGGCTCAATAAGCTAATTCCAAGCAATTAAATCTCAAATTGATCATTTTAGTTATTTCTCCGGGTATAAACTTAAACAGAAAATCAAGATGATTTTATATAACGTCCCAAAAGAAAATAAACAAGAATTGACTGATATATTACAATGTTCATTAGAAAAAATCAGTGTGAAATATCTTGGAATTTAAATTCCGACTGAAGGTAAATTCTGTATGAGATGAAATACAAAGTACTGTGGAATAAAACAGAAAAAGACTTGGAAAGATGGGACAGATTGCAGTTATCATTGTTAGGCCGGATTGTAGTCATCAAGATGAATGTATTGCCCAAACTAAATGTTCTCTTTTTGACATTACCAATATATCTGAAACCTGGTATTATTAAAATGTTGCAACAAAGAATAAATAAATTTGTATGTAATGGGAAGAAACCCAGAATACGATTTACAGTTCTACAAGATGAAAAAAAGAGAGGTGGCCTTACTTTGCCAAACCTTAAGCCTTAACATCAAGCTGCTACTTTAGTTGCTTTGGTGGAATGGATAATACACCCCGAAGACAGGAAAATTAGACTTGAGAAAGCTGGTCTGGACTGAGGCTTCCACTATTTATTATGGAACAAAGATGGGGCAAAGAGTACAGAATTGAAGATACATGATAGTAATATCAGAGAACATCTTATGAAGCATGGAATTTACTAAAGAGAACAATTAGTCCTTCTCCCCCCAAAATAATGTCACCTATGAAAGCATATTTAGATTTGGTGACCAGAAAATGTACTGACTTTGTTACTTACCAAGACCTGATTACCAGCAATGGCAATATTAAGACACTACAGGTACTTCAAAGTGAGAACCTAAAGATTTCCTGGTTTACCTACCACAGAATAGTTCACAGCCTGAAGACTGATTGTAATGAAAAAGGCACAATGAGAAAATTGACAGACTTTGAACAAATGATAATTAAGTCACAAGAACATTTGTTGTCTAAAATATACCAACTTTTATTGTCAATTGAAATGGCATCGGAACAAGTCAAGGTGTGCATGATTAAATAGATGCAAAATTTTGGTGAAATGATTCCAATGGAAACCTGGGAACGACTGTGGATGACTGAAATTAAGTTTTCTTCTTCACAAGCAGTTAGGGAAAACTAGTATAAAATGTTTTACAAATGGTATTTCTCACCGAAAGGTCTTCAAAATATGTTTAAGATGAAATAAGTTCACTGTTGGAAATGTTCTGAAATGGAGGGGACCTTTTTTCATCAATGGTGGACTTGTAAAAAGAGCCACCAGTTTTGGAAGATTATACAAAAAGAATACAGGACATTCCGCAAGTGCATTTTGAACTAAATCCTAAATTTATGTTACTGGGGATTATTCCCCCATAAGTGAATCCATTCATAAAGAACTCTTTCAATATGCAACCACTGTGGCCAGAATTTTGTATGCTTCATATTGGAAAAATTATAAGATCCCAACAATGAGCGAGTGGATTTACAAATTATTTGACTTTGCCTCGATGTCAAAATTAACCTGTTTGATAAAAAGACAACCATTAGATTACTTCAAGAGCAAATGGCAACAATTATATGACAAATATGCTTCATCAATGAATTTTGCTAACTGTATTTAATATACCTACCTGATACATAAACTATAAAGTTGATATATTTAGCATTAGCCTTCAAAAGAGATATTCATATTACTATTAGAGAAGTTATCAGTATGTGCTTATAAACTTTTTATAAAAAGGAAATGCTGTATATTTTATTATAAAGAAACTATAGGGTGCACTTTAAACTAAACCAATTTCTGAAATACGTTTATAGTATATTGCCAAAATTTGGACACAGAAGTCTAATTTCCCCCCTTTTTTTCCTTTTCCCTTGTTTTATTTCTGTACCCTATAAAATTTAATAAAATATTTTAAAAAAATACTCCACTCCAAATAAAGCTGCAAGGAAAAAGAAAAGGATTAAGAAGATGGCGGATGAATGACAATTTGTTACTCCATCAGGATATTCTAAAGCAATGTCAGGAAGAAGTCAAAAGTTTTTTTGAGTTGAATACAACACCCAGAATAATGACAAGAACAGTTTGGGATGCCAGTAAGGTGTACATGAGAGGAAGATTAATTGCATTAGTTTCTAAGTTAAAGAAGGACAAAGATCACTTATTGGAAAATCTGTATGAATAACTACGTCAGTTGGAAGAAGCTCATCAGAAATCAGGAGACAAAGAAGATTAGCTTAAAATTCATAATCTGAAACATCAGATAGAAGGGGCTGAAACAGAAGAGATGCAGAAAAAAACTGAGATTTGCAAGGTAATAATCCAATCCAATTTATTAATACGGTTAATCAGACCAGTAAAAATTATAGCAAAGCATAAATACTTTGAACAAGCCAATAAACCCGGCAAGATGCTAGCGAATATATTAAAAAAGGAATCAGAGAAAAAAAGAATATTGGTGGTTTTTAAAGATAACCAACTATCGAACAGAGAAGAGGATATTCAAGAGATTTTCAGGACTTTCTATTCAGGACTTTATCAAAATAATGACACAGCCCAATTGAATTTGGACTCATATCCAATCGGCCAATCTGAAGGGGTTTTTGGAGGACGATCGACAGATACTGAACAAAAAAGTATTGACCCAAGAGATTACTGACACTTTCAGGAAGTTAAAATTAGATAAAGCACCAGGGCCAGATTTAATAGCTAGTTACTATAAAGCATTGGAATACATTTTGACTCCTAAACTACAAAAAGTTTCCAATGACCTACTTCAGGAGGGGAAAGTCCCAGAATTGTGGGAAGAAGCCCATATATCATTAATACCAAAAGATGAACAAGACATTCTCCCCGTGCATAAACACCTATTTCATTATTGAATGTACACTATAAAATCTTGGCAACATTTCTGACTGAAAGTCACAAGAGATGCATTCTGAAAATAATACATCCAGACCAAACAGGATTCATACCAAAAAGATAGTTGAAAGACAATGTAAGAGTGATTCTAGCCGCAATTAATCGTATCAAGACTACGAAAGAGAAAGCAGCAATGCTGTTCCTAGATGCGGAGAAGGCTTTCGATAATGTTTCTTGGAACTTCCTTTTCAAGATTCTACAACAGATAGGCTGTGGCAATCAATTTTTAACAGCTGTTACGGTTATGTACACATCACAGAGTGCAAGGCTGTTGATTAATGGGATGTTAACCAATCAATTCAAGACAGAAAAACGTACAAGACAAGGCTGCCCAATATTGCCCTTGTTCAATCTGACCATGGAAGTGCTTGCTAACAAGATAAGATCAAATCCTACAATCAAAGGACTAAAATATGACAACCAAGAATATAAAATCAGGAGCTACGCAGATGATGTGGTGTTAATCTGACAGAAACCAAAGAAACCTGTATTGGAGATCACACATTGACCTATTTAATTATTATTCCAGTTATAAATTGAATAAACAAAAAACTAACCTGATTTTATACAATATATCTAATAAACAAAGGTCCAAAATTCAAAGCATTTTGCAATGTTATATTCCAAAGAAGAGTGTCAAGTGTTTAGGAATCAAAATCCCTACAGGAACTGATACATTATATAATTTAAACTACAAAGCCTTATGGGTTAAGATTGAAAAAGATCTTGAAAGATGGAATAGACTGCAAATCTCATGGCTGGGCCTATTTGTGACTATCAAGATGAGCGTTCTGCCAAGATTAAATTTTCTTTTTCAGACATTGCCAATTAACATAAGTGCAACTACAGTGAATAAATGGCAACAGCATATCAACAAATTTGTTTGGAAAGGAAAGAAACCAAGAATTAGATTTCTCATGCTACAAGATTAGAAAGATAGAGGAAACTTGGCATTACTGAATTTGAAACTGTATCACCAAGCTGCAACTTTAGTAGTGATAACAGACTGGATTTTACAACCAGAGGTCAGGAAAATCAGACTAGAAAAGG
Organism: Euleptes europaea; assembly: GCF_029931775.1. NCBI lineage: Eukaryota > Metazoa > Chordata > Lepidosauria > Squamata > Sphaerodactylidae > Euleptes > Euleptes europaea. The sequence continues at coordinate 3,499,065 of NW_026612049.1, forward strand.
CCAGTTTGGGTCAAGGCTTCCATTACTGGTTATGGTCCAAAACTTCCAAGATGGTTCCTAAAACAGAGAATACGGAAAATATGATTCATCTATTAAGAGTGTGGAATCTTTTAAAATGGACACTCAGTCCTTCCTCTCCTGGTATAATGTCACCAACAGAAGCGTACATGGATTACACAAGTAGGATTAATAATGACCATATAATCTACAAGGACTTGATTTAAAAAGACGGGCAAATTAAGACTTTGCAAGAACTCCACAACAAAAACTTTAAGATTTCCTGGTATGCCTATCACCAGGTCATACATGGATTAAAAAGTGATTCTCAACAAACAAGAAGGGACAGAAAACCAACTGAATTTGAGCAGATGATTACTAAATCTCAAGATCACCTGTTATCAAAAGTATATCGGCTGTTACTGACCTTCGAAGCAGCTTCAGAACAGGTTAAGATATGCATGATAAAATGGATGCAGAATTTCGGAGAGATGATTTCTACACAAACTTGGGAAAGGATGTGGACGATCGAGGTTAAGTTGTCTATGTCACAAGCTGTAAGAGAAACCTGACATAAAATGTTTTACAGATGGCATTTTACACCAAAAGACCAGCAAAAGATGTATACATCCAACCAAGCAAATTGTTGGAAATGTTCAGAAATAGAAGGAACTTTTTTTTCACCAATGGTGGACATGCCAAAAGGCCCAGAAATACTGGATGTTAATACATAAAGAAATTCAGGGCATGCTGCATACAAACTTTGACTTAAATGGCAAGTATATATTGCTAGAAATAATTCCAACTCAGATACAACCTATACACAAGGAACTTTTCCAATACGTGACAACGGTGGTGAGAACTTTGCAATGTATTGGAAAGCCAAGAAAACATTGGAACTAACACAATAGATTACAAAAATGTATGAGTTGGCAACTATGTTGAGATTAACAAATTTGCTTCAAAGAAAGTCGATTGACGATTACAAGCAAATATGGCAACTGTTTTTTGACAGATATGCAAGTTAAAATATGTTTATGAAATGAGGGAAAACTTTAGACTTAAATGAGAGATTAAAAGTAACACTAATTAGATCTGATTATTGTATGTTTTCTGTTGGGTTGGGTTATAGAAAACGGATATTAGTTGAAGTTCAAATACATAATAGTTTTTTAAGTACCTGATAATCTTTAAGTAAAGTAGGACGATTAACGATGAAGTATAGAATTGAAATGAAATTATATGAGTTTATACTTACCAATTATACCTTGCATTTACATAAGAGATTATAGTTGGGGGTAAGATTGAGAAAGCGGGTTATTTTGGACACAGACAAAGAATGGATTGAAATGTTGTATTTTACTCATATGTCTTCTCCCCTCTTTTGTCCTGTTTCTTTTCTGTAGCCCATAAAAATGAATTTTAAAAAAGATTAATTTAAATCCTAAATTGCCTTTAGTGTTGTGAAACACCTTTAGATCAAAGTGGATTGTAGCTATGGAAATAAATTAAATAGCCTGGGTCTAGCTCCCCTAGCACTCTTTCAGTTGGGTGAGGAGCAAGCTAGATTAATTATAAGCCAAAGGGTGAAAGATGCTGAGCACCAAATGGACCTGGTGAGTTACCCTACATTTATAGCTCCCTATTATTCCAGGTATATTTTAACGCGTTGCCTACTTGTACTCCCTGGAAATGATACTCATAGAAGGGCTTATACACTGGCTAGATGTGCAGCCTTACCTTCTGCCATCCTAGAAGGGAAATTCATAAAGGGAAATTCAAGAAGGACCCTAGAGACTCTGCCCGTGTTACTCATGGGAACTGGAGACTATTGAACATGTATTTTTCAGAAGCTCTTTTTACAAGATAGGCCGTTCCAAAATTACTGAACCCCTTATTGGGAAAATGGGCACTGGAGGAGAAGGTGATTGGACAAAAAGGTGTTTGTTGGGTGATAATTCCCCAATTACATCTCAGGTGGCTAAATATTGTGTGGTTGTACTTAAGGAACGTTGCCTCAGAGTATTCCCGTGATCTAATTTTGAAAATGTATAACCCAGTATTTTATATTGAGATTAGTCTTGGTTTGTAAATTCACTCTGCAAAATCTGTCTCTGTTTTATCTGGCAAATAGCGGTAAATAAATTAAATTAAATTATAATTATAAGTAATCTTTCATAGATCACAGGTCTGGTATATTTAATTTTCATGCTTTTGCCATTATTGTACATGTTGAACAAACCAGCATGAAAAAACAGCAGACACTTTACTTAGAAATCTGATTTTAAAAAAATCATTTATGCAGCAACAATTAGCAATGGAGTTACAAAACTACTTTTTTCTTCAGTGATGCTATGGAATTGGACTTTCTACCACTGATGCAGTCAACCAACATTAGTTGCATGTTTCAGTTGTCAGCATTTTACCCAACCTATAAAAATAGCAGGATAACTTCTTCAGTCTTTTCCCATCAATGAATTAAAAACTTATCTAGGGGTGAGCAAGGGAAAAGAAATACCTCATAGAGAGAAAAGTGCCTCATTGGTCCCATCCAGATAATGTAAAGACATTTCTAGGTATGGAAGTGCTTGAATGATTGCTGTCAAACACTTCATTTTTTATAATATGAGGGGCTGTTTTAATCTATTGAAGTGTTCTGCACTTTTGCACAGCATTTTGAGATGGTGATATGATGTTATATTTACATACATATTATGTTCAAACATAATGCATGTTGTGTGACAAGATCATGATATATCTTTAATTTAATGGTACGACAGCTTTCTGTAGTGGTTGTCATTTATTACTGTACCAGTCTCTTCTAAACATGCACACATCTACAATATAAAATTCTTATCAATTTTATTTTTAAATGGGAAAATGCATTTTCTTTTCAAAAGTGCAAATGTGTACTTAAAAGCCATTAATCAACATGCTAGCCATCCATAGCAGAATTTCATTAACAACATGATGCTAACCACACATTTGACAGACATGCCTCTCCAGGTGGGAATCTTCCTGCCTTATTTAATTTATGATGAATATAGCATGTGCATCAGCAATCAAAAACTATTCAAATCTGCAAAAACAGAAGCTTTCTGGAGGAGAATATGTTTGCAGAATACTATAGAAAACCTGCAGTTTTTGAGCGCAATCCTGAAGTGGAGGTAGATCCATGGAGGGAAAAAAGCATTTTTAAAAAATAAAAAAGGGGAAAGAAGGGAAATGCTTCATTGAAAACAGTGAGGCTGCACCACCAAAAACAGGTAGTGTTCCCAGGGTGTTCCCAGGGTGAAAGGGCTGTAGAAGCTGACTAAAGGAAGCTGCCTAAACACCCCGGAAATGCCCCTCCATGCTGGCATGGCTGAGTTGGTGGCGGCCAGATGCCGGCATGTTTACCACCTTATTCCTTGATAAGGTATCACCTACACCAGTGAGGGATAACCCCGGCTCCAAAGGAGCTTCACCCCCCCCTTCAGAAATGGGCTGCCCAACAAAAATGTATTTCTCAAAAATACATTTTAAAATTATGATACTAAGAAAATTAATCTGTTTTGTAAACAAATGGCTGGACCTTAGACATCTTACTTGTCTCATTTGCAGCAAAGCTGGAAATTCACAAAACTTGTTGAAAGCTGGGAATTCATAGAACTTGTTACAATTATTGGTAAAATGGTATATCAATACAAGGAAAGGAAAGGAATACAGTGATATAAAAAACTGAAAAAGTCCCAGTGGCCCAGGGAATGGTCACAACTGGTGGACTGAGGCAGGGAAACTATTAAGACACATGCCATGTGGAAGACCTGTTGCTGCTATATTGTCAATGGAGAAACCGTACAGGCCTGTTCCCATGTGGAAAACCTCCAGTTTGGTTTGTTGTGACATCTGAAAGGAGTGTCTTGAAGCCTGCGAGTAGTGCATAAATGCATAATTTGTGAGTTTGAGACAGTACTTGTACAGGCTAGAAGAATTCAACTGAAATTCAAAATTGGCTTCTAGTTTTCATTAAATTTTTAGAAACCACACAGTTGGTGGCATATATACTATTGTTCTGGAAGGTCTAGGTCAGGGGTGATGAATTTGTGAGGAGGGCCGGATATAACATAAATGTCACTTGGTCGGGCTGATAGATGCACAGGGCAGCTATCCAGATGATCTGCAAAGAGGAGGTTCCCTCTCTCCAGGGTGCTCTGCGTGACCTTTGAACCATTCCCATCCTGCAGAAAGTGCTGCAGTCCCTGCAATTCCTGGCCACTGGCAATTTCCAGGGGGTGATCACCAACATCCTGGAGGTCTCCCCCTCCTCAGCATGCCGCTGCCCCCATACCTTCCTCAATGCCATGGTCGGCAACATTTGCTGCCATGTCCAGCTCCCCACTGAGGAGACGCAACTGGCCCCCATTTGGGCAGACTTCCAGGCCTTCGCCAGCTTCTCCAACATCATCAGGGCCATCAACTGCACCCACATTAACCTCCTGCCCCCCCCCACAAGGTACTGCACATCTTCCTTAACTGCTCTTCTACAGCACCAACATCCAAGCTGCCTGCGACCACTGAGGGCTCTTCACCAACCTGGTGGCCAAATTCCCAGGAAGCATGCATGACTCCCAAATCTTTGATGCCTCTGGTCTGTTCATCCTCCTGGAGAGTTGGCCGAAGGGCAAAGGCTGGCTGCTCGGTGAAGGGGGGCAGGGGGGGCTGAGACCGATGTAGTACCCCTTGGGAGTATAGTCCCCCTTGGGAGGGATACAGCCCCTCATCCCTCCTCCTCCTTCTCTTGCAGGTGACTGTGGCTACCCACTGAGGATGTACCTCTTGATGCCCTACCCGGTAGACAAGCCAGCCAATCGAGCCATCTACAACCACGCTCACCACAAGATGCTCATGATCATCAAGTGGGCCTTTGGCCAGCTGAAGATGCATTTCCGCTGCCTCCTCCATATGGGGGACCGCCGGGAGATGCAGCTGGAGCAGTTGGCCAAGCTCTTTGCCATCTGTGCCATGCTCAACAATATCGCCATCCACCCACTCTCTGACCTGATCTCACTGAGGGGCCCTGGCAGCTGGGGGGCCCTGCACCCAAAAGGAGGTGGGTGATGGGGCAAGAACCTCCCCGCCACCTGGCCAGTGAGAGGGCGCACAAGGCTTTGTGGCAGGAGATGCAGGAGACCACCCCAGACGTCAACCCCATGGCCGCAGATGGAGCGGCACCCTGACTGGAAGCATGGTCTAAATTTGAGGCCCCTATGGGGGCCCCCAAGCCTGGGCTTCTGGGCTCCTCCCCAACAGACAGGGAGCCCCCACAGCATGCCCCGACAGCACAGCTCTATAGTGCTCTCATGGGGGGATGTCCAGAGACCAGGGTCCATCGCTACAATAAAGCCATTGCAGGCAATCTCCTTCTGGCCCCATCTCTTCCCACCTCATCTTGGCCCGACTGCATCACACCCAGTCTGACCTGGAGACCTAGGTGGCCTCTCCCACCACCAGTTGTGGCTGGATGGGTGACCATTGCCACCACCCACCACCTCCCATCCACCTTGGACATTGGGCATTCCTAGCAGTGGGGACCACAGATGACCCTGCAGGGATGGGGCTGCCTTCGGTGAGATTGCCGCTACTAGCTCTGTGTTTCAACCATGGAAAAGGTGGATCCCCTGAAGAGGGTGCAGGGTCTGCCAGCATCCGAACTTGGAGGTGCCATGTAGGAACGGTAGCACCTCAGCTGGACATTAAAAGCATCCCGCCACCAGGCCAATGTCCACCAGGCAGATGTCCAATGTATCTGATCAGATGGCTGTTCCAGTGCCTATGCCGGCCCTGGGGTTCCCAGAATCAACTGCATGGGACATCCAAGCTCTGATGACGACCAGACCCCATGAGGAATGGACCAGCGGCGGTAGGGGCACCAGTGTGGCTGCGGGTGATTGACATGGCATGGTGGCCTGGGTCCTGGGGGAATAGGGGGTCGGCTGCACATAGGGGGCGGCCACAGGACCCCCCTGAATGGTGGTGGTGGCCACAGGAGGGGAGGCTGGCTGGGAGGGGCTGAAAAAGGATGGCTCCCCCTGCATGCAAATATCCGCTATGCTGGCTGGGATCTGCCAGCTCTGCAATGCTGAGGCATGCCTTCTCAACCTCCCATCTTGCACCGCTGCCACCATGGGAGCTGGCCAGCTGCTGAACCTGAGCCTTTCCAGGTGGCGGCCACTGAGCGGTGGCCACTGTGGATAAGGCAGCAGACCCCCGTCTCACACGTGTGCTTGCCACCCCCCCACTCCTCCCACTCCTGTAGCAACAAGTGAGATGGCTGCACCTGGTGTGGGTTGGAAGAAGACCTTTATTGAGAGTCAGTGGGAGCTGGGGAAGTGGAGCAAAAAAGGGAAGAGGGATGGGAGGAAGGCACTCGAACACTCTGGCCCAGCCACTGTGCCAGGTGGGGCGGCCGCCAAGATGGCCATGGCCCCGCCATCCTGGCCTCTCTGCTGACAGTGGCCAGCTGGCCAAGGAGCCAAAGTCTGAAGGTGGGGACCCCACTGGTCGGTGCCACCACAGCTGGTCACTTGCTGCTCCGGGGGTGAGGTCAGGAGGGAGGGCTCCCGGTCAGTGGCTGGCAGTACGAGGTTGGTGGAGGTTCCAGCAGAAGCGCCTTCTGGGGAAGAGTGGTGAAGCCACAGCACCAGACTCGTCGGCCCCCAGGCGGACCTCAGGCTCTTGAAGGGACAGCCACCCTGGCGATGGCCAGGACTAGGCGACATCTGCCCTGACCTGCCTGGTGACGGGTGCCCCACCCACAAGGGCCAGGGCTTTCTCTGCGGTGACCAGTCGCCGCTCCTGCGAGGTCAGAGGTCACAGATGATGTGGGAGTCTCCTGCAGAGAGCCCCAGGGATGGCCCCCACCCCCCACTCTTGGCCAGCCTCCACCTTGCTGCCTAGTTGCCTGCCTCAGCTTTGCGGGGTGGGGGCTCATTCTCCTGGTCTGACCAGGGGGAGTGGGACCTGGGCAAGGGTCCCTCATCGTCGGTCAGGACATTGAACTTTGGATGGTCCAGGGACAGAAGGAGCCAGCCCAGAACAAAAATTCCCTGAGGCTCCAGTGGCAGCTGGTGGGAAACTTCTGGGGGATCCAGAGACAGGCATTTCCTGACCCTCCAAGGCAAGGGACAGAGTGATAAGCCCCCTCATCTGGTTCTTCGCCCATGGAGCGCCTTCTCCACAGTGAGCTGCCTAGTGGCCCGGCCACCATGTGGCGGTGGAGCGGCCATCAGAAGGACTCACTCTGGCAGCCTCCCTCTCAGCAAGCACTGCCCGAGACCCCTCTCCAAGCAGGAGTGGTGGTGTGGGTCTGTCATTTGCCACAGGCCATCCACCCCTCTGGTCACCCGGTTCTCTTCCTCCTCCCTCTGACCTCCTGGCTGCCGCCCTGGACATCCAAAGCCCAGGTGTCCACCCTGAGGGGATGCTTAAGAGGGATGGTGCAGCCAAAACATGGCACACACTTGTGGGGGGGCAGGCTTCTGGCTGGCTCCACTGGGCTACCTCCTTGGTGAGCTGCCCAGCCCCTGGCCTCTCCTAAGCATCCACAGGTGAGGGTGGTTGGCTCTCTTGGTGCGAGGTGCTGGAGAAAAGCCCACTACGGTGATGGGCAACACCTGCAGGGTCCTGGCCTGTGAGGGCGCACCTTGTTTGTTGGGAGGCCAGGTGATTCTCTGTTCTTGACAAAGCAGTGGGAGTCCTCCCCGGGGGAAAGGGGGTGTTGGTGGGAGATTGTTTATGTCCATGGAACTTGGCCGAAGCATGCCAGTTGACAGCCTATATTTGGGTTCCAGTGCCAAGGGCGCAGCTAGCACTCTGCAGAAGGGATGGCTAGATGGCTCCATGCCATCACTGAGAAATTAGTGGCCCAGACCCCGTGACCCTGTGCCAGTGGCATAGCCCAGCTGATCGGATGGCTCTTCCTATGCCTGCGCAATGCCCAAGCAGAGCAGCAGTGGAGCAGCAGGGTGCTGCCGTGGCAGGGGGCTGAAGTTCCGGCCAGTGTCCAGGTGTGTATGGGGAAAGAATCGCCATGGAGATTGGTGACAGAAGGGGCAGCACCTCGCCGCTTGCCACCTCATGCCTCCAGGCCCACGGAGTGTTGGCTAGTGCCCAGCTTGGAAGATGGCCGTCTTGCGGGGTGACCCTCGCTTGGTCTGGGTAGCTGCAGTCAGCCAGGGGCATCGCACACAGGAATGCGGGAATTGTCTCCACAGACATCTAGCTCGTGTGGGGGGAGGGCAACAGGGATGGGGTGGAAGGAAAAAGGAGGCTGTTAGGGTAGAGAGCCGCCAGATCCTTGGCTGGCATCTGGGCTAGGCAGGGCTGGCGGCCATGGCATGGTAATGGTCCCGGGCTCTGCCTTGACTGTGATGCTGACTGGCTTGGTGTCAGGCTGCCCATGGAGGCGGAGGAGCACCGACGGTGGCCACGACAGCAGCTGAGGGAATGGCTGCACTGTGCTCTGAGGGGCCAGGGGTTGAAGGGTGTGTGTGATCTTCCGAGGACGGCTGTTGGGACAGCCGACTGGAGCGGCAGTGACCCAGTGGCAAGGCCCTCTCCTTGACAACCAAGGCTTGTCATCTGGAAAAAAACACAAAGATCGATGAGAGGCGACCTCCCAGAGGTGTTCAGTAGTGCCTGTCGCTACAGCAAGGGCAAGTCTGCATGCCCACTGTTCCAGTGGAGAGTGTTGGAGTGGGGCAAGCTCCCACCAGCATAGAGACCACCCACAAGCAAAGTCTGCCAGGAAGACTCCAGCCCGAGCCGCCCCACCCCGGGTTTCCAGGGGTGGGCCAGGCAGAGTCCCCCAACAGTTGTTGGGAGTTGGGGGGGGAATTCGCAAAGTCCAGACCCCACATGCAGAGCTGACTGGGAGCATGCCAGCCCATGCAAGGCTTACCTGTCAAGTGAAGCCTGGCTTCAAAGTGCTGCTTACTGTATGAGGGGATTTCCAACCTTCCAGGCCCCGCCCCAAGGGGGTGCTGCCACTTCCTGGTGTGCCCCATTAGTCAGCCTCCTAGTCAGGTTCCAGAGCCACCTTTTAGGAGATGGGCAGGCCTTTCAGGTGGCGCAGAGTCAACAGTCCAGAGCAAATGCATGGGCTGTGCCAGGTAAATACCTGGCATAACATTTCACCAGCAAAAGTGGGCATATTGCCGAAAGGGCTTAGAAAGTCTCCTAGCCTGAGAAATGCCCCTGGGACTGCCCAGCTGCTGCCATACACTTCTGCACCTCTCGGACGTTCGTGCCCCCATGCCTTCCCCCTCTGCTGCCTGCTGCCAGCCTAACTCCATTTACACTGCCATCCAGGCCTCTTGTGCCAGCACAAATGCCTCTTGCACCGGTGTTAGGCCTTGTGGGCCTCCTAATTTCTTTCAGCCCCCAACCTCAGGAATGGGCTGTTATAGTGGGGTTAAGGGCTCATGAAATGAAACAAAATGCATTAGAATTCTACAAGTATCCACTTAATTTTTTTAAAAAAAAATAAAGTTTGCTAGTAGGTATGGTATTTTTTTCAATAGCCAAAGGTTTCAAATGCAAATCTGGGCTTACATTAAATGAAAACCGTGCACATAAATCCCAATAGAATGAAATGAGAATAGTCTCTTCATAAATGTTATCTTGTTGCTGTGAGCATTAGAATTTGGCTGCACAACATCACTTAATGAAGGTGAAGTAGCGTAGGTCAAGTACAGCTAATTGCAGAATTCTAAAATCTCTGATTACTGTCAAGGTAGTCGATAGAGTGCAAGTTTGCCACACAGTGCAGAAAAACATTAGAAACAAAGGTCAAAGCATCATTACTACAGTTGAGCTCTCTGGGGCTAATAGATCAACAGAAACACTTACATGCGTGGCTGACTTTAATAACCATATCCTCACTAAATAGCATCTGTTTAAAATGATATCCAGCCTTAGAAAAAGACTGCAGTAATACCTATTGTTCATGTGTGTATGAAATAATGCTGACACAACATCAGAAGTGTAATACAAACAATAGGTTCCTTGTGAAAATCAGAAAGGATTGTACTAATATTTAGCACTGTTATCTTTATGATGGTTCAATTTTATGATACAGATGATAGGGCACACACAAAGAGGAAAGCTTGTGCTCTATCAAATTACTGTGCATTTGTAGACTTCCCCATAGTCTGGTTTTATACATTATCTGTAACTACATAGGTTGGGCATATTTTATGTACTGAAGCCACACAGAATCTATTGCCTTCAAAACTATGGCACCAGAAAGAAGGATGGAATAATGGTTCATAAGCAAATTCACCAGTTTATAAGTTTCCTCCCTGGTTTTAATAGCTCATCTGTATGCCGCTACTGCTACTATTGAGCACTGAAGTATTAGTGGCAAGGTCTGTTTGCTCTTGAGCTGCACCCAATCTCAGATGCATGCAATGAAGCACTGGCTGCTTGTTAGGAATTCCATATACACTGACAGAATCGGTTTAGGTTATAATGTTGGGTTTAGAGAATTTTTTCCCTGTAGCTCCAAACTGGCAATTGTGGCAGGAACTTTGGATTTTTTGGATTTTGGAACTCAGCTATATCTTTCAACTAGAGAAACTTCTCCACAGATCTGGATTAGCCATCCTCAAGAGGCACTCCAAGTGGCAAGTTTTCAGTAGGCAGTCATAAATGTGAAACCAAAGAATAGCTAGAGTTTTCAGAATATGATCTCACTGAATCATCATGTATATATCCTATCCTTTTTGCTCTGTAGGGCAAAAAATATTAAATGAATCTTGGATACACAGCTCATTAGCTTTCTCCAGCTGTACTGCATTAAAAAAAAATCATAATACTTATATCTTATGAGCTGATCTGATTGAAATCATCTTTGTACTATATTGAAATTTTGGTGCAGATGAGAAATGTTGGAGAAATAAAAAACCCAATTACTGTGGCTCAAGGGAAAAGGTCACACTTATTCTAATGGTTGTTAGTTTACTTGAGATTTTCTGTAAGCATGGGCACAAAATCTTGACAAATTTTTTTGACAAATTTTTTGCAGCCATTATGGCAGAAAGACTCAAAAAGACAATAAAGTTGAAACCCAGTTGAAACAAGATTTATACTGAAAAGACAAATGAAAGGCAATATTCACTTTGTACTGAATGCAATAGAATATGTGAATAACAAGGATAAGAAAGCAGCATTTATATTTTTTGGTGCGGAGAAAGCTTTTGATAATATCTCTTGGTCGTTTTTATTAAAAACACTTAATATTTTGAATTGCGGTGACAGATTTCTAAAGTGAATAGAGAGTATTTACACAAAACAAAAAGCAAGGACTTTGATCAATAGAAGACTAACAGATCAACAAAGGCACAAGACAAGGATTCCCAATATCATCATTATTGTTCAATGTGCTAGAAGTACTTGCAAATAGAAGGAGATTCCAAAATTAAAGGTGTACAGGTGGAAGGAGAGGAATTTAAAATGAAATGTTATGCTGATCATGTAGTATTGATCATAGTTAATCCCCAAGAATCAATGGGTCACCTAATGGCACAAACAGAAAAATATTCAGGCTACGAAATTAACAGACACAAGACAAAAATAATCTTAAAGCATTTTTCAAGATAAGAAGATGTGATAAGGTCTACTTACAGGATGCAAAGTGACAGAAGAATCTATAAAATATTTGGGAATAAAAATATCAGAACAGAATAAGACTTTATTCAAAGACAATTACAAAACAACATGGGGAAAATCAAAAAGTTTTTGGGAGAGATGGTGAAAACTAAGATTTTTTTTTTGGCTGGGAAGAATCTCTACAATCAAAATGAATATATTAGCTAAATTTAATTTTTTATTCCAAATGTTTTATTCTAAATGTTACTGATTCAGCTGGAAGAAAAGGCACTGAAATATTGGCAACAAAGACTGAACAAATTTGTGTGGAATGGAAAGTGTTCTGAAAGTGAAGTGTTATGGTCAATACAACATGTTCAGAACTGTAGCTGCCACTGATGGCTGCCATGACGGATGGCTCCATTAGCCTTGACCCTGGCCCTCCAGGGCAGATATTAGTGACCAATACATCCATCTCAGGCAGACTGTACCTTTGAAATGTTTGGGAGGTATTTCTGAATTTAGGAAAACATGTGGGAAATTCCCCCACCTCAGGAAACTATGGTTGTCCCACTCATATTAATCAGAATCACTGGGAAGGAGCTTCTTCTCCTTTACAAGAGAAAAAGCAAAGTAAGAGAAACTAGATTTTTCTTCATTAAAGGATAGTTCTCATAAGTTGTTTTATTGTGCATCTGTGAGTGCCTTCCACAAATGGTTGTCAAACATCAGTACACTTTGAGGAAATTAGTTTAATTGCTATAAATAGAATGTGCACTACATTTTTTTTCCTGTATCAGCATGTGAAATATACAGAAAACGTGAGTAGTGTCTCAAACCTGTTATCTTTTAGGAAACATTAATATGACCTATAGCAACATATATTTTGTTTTCATCTTGTCCATGAGAAATGTTGACCATTTTTAAATCTATTCTGGATATTTTATTGAGTGCAACATTTTATAACGTTTAGTGGTAACATGGGTATTCTTACCAGTTTCTTCAACTCTCATTTCAATTCATTAGCAAGTGATTCTCACCTTTTAGATGGGAGCTATTAGTTCACTCCAATCCCTTTTTTCAAAAGGAGGACACCAGTTGTTGGGCCAGTATTATGATTAGGGTGATTCTTCCTAACATTCTGGCCACAGAAAGCTTTCTCATTCTTCTCACACATTAATGTGGGATTTGGTTGGTTGCCTAAGAGCTGAGCAGGAATTTTGGATTGTTCTCAAATTAGCTGGAAGAAGGGTCTTTTTTTCACCTGCTTCACTTTACAAGTGTATGGAGTGCCAATTAAATAGGCCTGGTCCATGGGAAGGCTGATTAGACCCAGTATAGGGGTTACCGGGACTTGTGTCGTTTTTGGTGATTTGTTATAAGTTTGGCAAACACCCCAAGCTAACCATGGATAGGGTGTGGTAATCAAGCCGATACTGCAGCCGAACTGATAGGGTTGCCAGCTCCAGGTTGGGAAATACCTGGAGATTTTAGGGGTGGAGCTTGAGGAGGGCAGAGTTTGGAGAGGGGAGGGACTTCAATGGGATATAATGCCATTGATTCCATCTTCCAAAGCAGCCATTTTCTCCAGGTTAACTGATCTCTATTGCCTGGAGATCAGTTGTAATAACAGGAAATCTCCAGCCATCACCTGGAGGTTGGCAACCCTACTGACTGGGCTCAGGGCCTGGGAAGGGAACTCTTTCAGTGTTGCACATCACTGCCTGCATTTGAGTGCTGGCTGGCATTGAGAAAGGGTGTTGATAGTCAACATTTTTCTACACATTTTAGTGTTCAGGCTAAGGTAAGTGTGGAGTGGTTAAGTTATTTCTCCATGCTTGGAGCCAAGGTACTGCTGCCCAAACAAGGGTGAAACCTTTGTTTATCCTCTTGGGTAGCCTCTCACAGAAGGGTTGGAAATGGTTTAATTGGTTTCAGTTCAGATGTAAACCAATCATAGTTTAATCCATATTTGGTATCTGACATTTTTATTTTTCGTGGTATGGCAGCAAGTTATATTTCATTTGTTCTCCTTTCTATTTTAGAAAACTATTCAGTTGGGAAATACTAATACAAGTTATATGCCTCCCCCTGGTCACATAGAAAACATTTTGGTGTTGTTGAAATACTGCAGATGGTGCTCAACAAGAGAGGGGGAAATAAACATTCTACATAATTTTGTGACAAAAGAAGAATGCATGTTGACTAGGTAGTGCAAAAAAAGGTAAATTTTGGGTTTATAGGGCCCTTTTTTTGGTAATCCTGGAATAAGCCAAATACCCATACCAGTGAAGGGGTATTTCGGCTTTATTTCCGGGTTTACCGAAAAAATCGGGTTCATTATACTCTATAGGGATTTTTTCCAAAGCTCCTGTGGGGGTGAAGCTACTCAAGCTACTGTGATCACTGACTAAGATTGTAGGATTTATACCTCACTGAAAGGTATGGTTCCTTATTTATGATAGCCATCCCAAGTAGTGATGCAACCTATTTAGTTTAATTTCGTTTTATTGCTGTGCTTCAGAATTATTAGTATAATATAAAATCAGTATATATGCAATAAATGTAAGAAAATGTAAGAAAAACAAAACAAGCTAATTTACAAAGTTTCACAGATCTAAATATAACACTAAAAAAATAACAGTTTTACATACCCATGAAGAACATTCTGCACAGGAAGCTTGGACTGAGACTTCCAATGTCTTACAATTTCTATCCCATTTCTCTATGATAACTTAAATCTGTTCCCATCTATTACAACTTTCTCATCAAATCTTTCCCAAGGATCAAAGACATCTTTCTCATATATTAAAATACAAATCAGACAACATTTCCTCCAATAAGCATTCATTCTAATCTTCCCATCCTTTGTAACCTTTGCCAGATGAATATGTTACATAGAAATTTGATAAGAATATGCAGTTTCAAAATATTTTGTCAAAATCTAAAATTTCATCTTCAAAAGTTTCACACAGTAACTTAGATAACTTGATATGCATGTTAACCACAAGACATACACAACCATTACAATTATGCAGTTAAGAATACTTTGATTCACACTTTAAAGACTAAAAAAGTTGCTTAAATGCTGAAATACTGCAATCCAATTACCCTCACACAGAATGTAAAACAACATGAATTTTTCGCTGCCATCTCTTCTGTTTACATTATCAGAATTCTATTTGGCAGCATGCCCAGACTTTAGACTTCAACTCTCTTTAGCCTTCCACCAGTGACAACAACTTGCTCTTACCAAGCTCCAGCCAAGACTTTAAAGCCTTACTACCTTAATTGCCACAAATTGTAACTGAATTTGATGTTTCTTGACCTTATATTTGCATAAAACCATAACAGAGGCATTTTTGGAGGTAGACTCACCAAATTTGCAGTGTAGCTGCATGGGACTCCCCTTAGATGGACACTAAAGTTTGGCGAATGTTGAGACAGTGGGTCCAATTTTATGGGCCCACAAAAGGGTCACCCCATCCTACAGGCATTTGCAAGCCGAGCTGTCCATCGGTTTTCAGGTTCAGAAGTTGAGCGTTGCCAAGGACTGGCAGAAAAAGTTGATTGGCAGGCTGGTGCCTCAAATTCTGTGGGCTCCTTTTGTATCTGGGGTGCATAGCATGATGCCCATGCAAATTAACTTCCAAACTGAGGAAAATGGCTTAAATGTAAGAAAAATAAGGCACAGAAAACATTTATTTTGGTGGCAGATGACATCCTGTAAACAATTCTTTATTATAGTAATGAAAAATCTGATTTCAAGAGATGGTCACAGTGCAGGGAAACAAAGCCATTACTCAGGCTTTAATAATTTTAATAATTTTAGAGTGTTTTCTCTAAGAACCACTGATATAGTTTTCCTTGTTTGTGTCTTCCATAACTTTTCCCAGGTGTTATGCTCTATTTTTATCCCAATATCCTCTTCCCATATTGTTTTTAGTCTGTTTGATATAATAGTTTCAATCAAGTGCGAGTATATTTTGGAAATTAATCCTTTGGCCTTGTTCATATGTTCCATTAGCATCCGCTTGAATTTCCCTATTTTCCTTTTCATACTTTGCCTTACTGTGGGATGCGTAGTTGAGTAGTGTAATTGGTGAAAAAAACTGTTCGAATTCCTAATTTTTCTCTTAATTCTGTTACTGTAAGGTGAGTTTTGTTTTTATATAAATATAAGGTATTTCTCTGGCTTATCTACTTGTGAACATTTGGGATGCAACCTAACTGGAATCAGCGTGGATATTTCTGGGATTGGTTTGTTTTCCCATTTGTTCCAGATTTTTAGTGTAGTATATAAAAAGGATTCTCAACTCATTTTATGTCTCTTACATTTTTTCCATCGTAAATAATTTTTCCAATTAAAGCTAATTGCTTCTATAATTGATCCATAATCCTGATACTGCTCCATATTCATAAATTTCTCTCAATAATTCTGGTATAGCTTCTTTAGGATTAACGGTGTCCTGCCTGCCTGGCTGGTGTCAGGGTACAGCATCTCTCCCAGCCTTCAAGGATTACGAGCCAAAGGAATGTCCGTAAAGCAGAGTCAAAACAGTCCAGAGTCAAAAAAGAGCCAGATTCACAGGAAAGTTTGCCGGTCCAAGGTTAGGTCACAGGAGATAAATCAGGTAGTGTCAGCCAGTTCAATGCTTATTGAACGAGTTGCATCCATGCCCACCAGCTCCTGTTTGGAGGCTTTATAGCCTGGTGCTGGGGTGGGGCAGCCACCTTAAGAACAGTCCTGCAACTACTCATCATTGCTGTTGCTTTCCATCTGCAGCTGACGTTGAACAGTCAGGTGAACACTCCGTTTTCGAGTCTGCAGTTCTGTTCTCAGTTGTTTTCTGCAGGCTTCCAAGGGTGCTGGTGACCCTGGGGAGCTGGGGGCTGGCCTACTGCCTCAGGGTCAGGAGGTGGAGGTGCCTCTGATCTGATTGTCAGCTGCCCCTCTGGGAGTGCCTGCACTTGGTCTCCTTGCTGGTTGTCTGTTGACAGCTGTGGTTGTGCTGTACCGGTCCCTTCCTCCTCTGCGGAGTGCTCACTGTTACAGGGCTGGGCCTGGATTCCAGGGGTAGGCCCTATTGAATTGCCAGATCAAGGCGGGTGCACAGACATACTCTGCGGGTTCCCAGAAATGGTCATCAGGCCCTCATATGTGCCACCTCATATTTGGGATGTCCTTCCACCAGGATGGGTGGAGGACCTGGAGCTGGAGGCCAAAGCGGATGTGGAGGAGCAGCGGGGACCAGAAGGGAATGATGGAACACTGGGTGTATGCGAAGGGTGGGTAGGAGGGCTACCTGATATGCCACGGGGTTCACCTGCTCAGTGATTGGGAAGGGCCCAATGAATCGGGCATCTAGCTTCCGAGATGGGCGTTGACTACGGAGATGCTGGGTAGACAGCAAGACGTTTTCTTTGACTTTGAAGTCCTCCCCAGGCCGTCACTTCTTGTTGGCATGTGCCTTATATGCCTGCTTAGCCTGCTGAAGCTGATCCCGAAGGACAGTGTGGAGCGCCTGGAGTTCTTCTACAAAAGTATTAGCCGAGGGGACTGATGAACTCTGTTTGCTCTGGGGTAAGAAACGTGGGTGATATCTGTAATTTGCCAGAAAAGGAGTCTGGCAGGTAGATGTATGCACAGCGTTATTGTCTTCTTCCACTGATTCCCGTAAGTTGCGTATACAAGTGTTTGAATGGCATTCTCTATCTTCCAAATCAGCTAATTTTAATCTCATGACTCTATTATAGTTTTCCAGTTTTTTAATTTGCTCATGGTGTTCTTTGCTTATACTGAAAGCTTTCTCAGCGGTCTCTGTTATGTCTTTTATATTTTCAGCAAGCTGTTTCAACTGGTTGTTTATCGGTTTTAACAGTTCTTTCCACCTCTCCATTAATTCTTGTATTAAATCCAGTCTTAATTGTAGTAATTGTTTTTCCGTACCTTTTAATATGCCTGCCGTTTCTTTTTTGGTGAACTCAGCAGCTTTGGCAACCATATTATCAGCTTGGTTCTGCTGCAGGAGGTTTGTTTTTCTCTGCTATCTTTTTAGCTTTTCAAGGAAGACTTGTTTGCCTTGGATATTTAAATTCTTTAACACATCTCCCTTCTGTTGCAGTTAGAGTTTTCTTTGACTTTTGCCATTCAGTCTGTATTTCAGGGGCTTTTCAGGCATTTAGGTGCAGGGCCCTCGGATTAGGCATCCACCATCATCTAGCTCGACCATGCCCCCCCACTGACGAGATCTTGATAAGTCAGATACTTATTGCATTTCCATACAGAAGGATTGTAGTAGGCTTCAAGCAGGGACATAAGTATGGAGGGAGATGGTAACTGTTCCAGACTTTTTAAAAGAGCAAGTTTCACACTGCAGTCTTGTTGACTCAATGGTGATGTAAAAAGATTTTTATGTGTTTCTGGGGACCAAAGTAGTGTGTGAAAGCCAACTGTAATGTTAGCTTTTTCTAGGGCTGTTGAAAAAAAAATTCGGTTTGATTCGGATTTGGCTGAATTTGGCCCGTTTTTATTTGGGAAATGCCAAAGTCCAAACTCCCCCTATTTGGATTCAGGGAATTCGGCTTGATATTCGGCATTCCCGAATAAATTCGGCCATTTAAAGACATTAAAAACACATTCACAGCTTTCCGCGACTCTGGGGAAGGCATTTTTGGAGGTAGAGGTCCCAAACTTTCAGGGTAGCTTGGAGGGACCCTACTTGCAAGAACCCCCAAGTTTGGTGCAGATTGGGTCGGGGGGGTCCCGAGTTATGGGGTCTGGAAGGCGTCCCCCTATCCACCCATTGGAATGAATAGGAGCCGGCAATCCTTAATGTGCATCTAGAGAGCAGCAAATCCAAGGCAAAACCTCCCATTGTTCCTTGTTGGCTATTTATGAATTGGAGGTTTTGCCTTGGATTTGCTACTCTCTAGATGTACATTTCCCCCATCTGAATTCTCAAAACTCTACAGGGGGGCTTATTGTTGAGATCTGAAAATTTGGATGGGGGAAATGTGCATCTAGAGAGTGGCAAATCCAAGGCAAATCCTCCCATGCATAAATAGCCAATGAGAAAAAATGGGAGGTTTTGTCTTGAGTTTTCCGCTCTCTAGATGCACATTTCCCCCATCCAAATTTTCAGATCTCAACAATAAGCCCCCCTGTAGAGTTTTGAGAATTCAGATGGGGGAATGTGCATCTAGAGAGTGGCAAATCCAAGGCAAAACCTCCCATTCATAAATAGCCATCGAGAAACAATGGGGGGTTTTGCCTTGGATTTGCCGCTCTCTATATGCACATTTCCCCCATCTGAATTCTCAAAACTCTGCAAGGGGGCTTATGGTTGAGATTTGGAAATTTGGATGGGGGAAATGTGCATCTAGAGAGCAGCAAATCCAAGGCAAATCCTCCCATTGATTCTGGGGCAGACAGAGAGAGACTCACCAACCCACATTGACCTCCAGGCGAAGGTGGCAACCACAAAAACCAGCAGGAATAATTCTCCCACAGAGGCAAGCCAGCCCACCCCAACCAGAACAGGTATACCCCCCTTTGGCTTGCCCCAAAGAAAATATACAAATAAACAAAAGACCCTCTGTGTTGCGCTAAGTCAAGCTTTAACAAAAAAACAGCATGTGGCTCACAACTCTTATTATGAAACAATATAATTTTACTATAGTGAACTAAGGATATGACCGATATGAGTATTACATGCAAAAAAACTCACATTTAATAATTTACCATTTTATAATGTAACCATTATTAAATGGTTCTCCCCAATTTGACCCTTAGGGCAAATATACCTATGTATCGCCTCGCAGCTGTAATGTGGTGGACTACGCAGTCACCTCAATGGATTTGAGAGACCTTATTGTCTCCATCTGCCAATCCTACTGTTTTATAAGCTTAGCTGGGATCTAGAAGCGTTCCTCTTACCTGACCCATATAGTGAGGGCCACCCTCAATTTAAAAGTATAAAGTGGTCAATGGGTAGCCAGGAGCAGGTTCAACAATGGATGATTAGTAATAGGGGAGTACACTTGAACGATACGCTATCCAACACTGAGTCTTTGGTGGAGGCACTTTCAGCTTATAACTTAATTATTAATGGTTTTGACAACTTTGTTCAACCACCTGGCTCCAATTTTAGGAAGAGTAGGGACTGACCCTGGTTTGACGCAGAATGTTATATAGCTAAAAGCAAATGATGACATCTATTCTGACAGACCCAATCTGGTAGGTGTCCTTGGTCCCCCTCCACCTATTATGAAATGAGGAGGAATTGCAAACAAATGATAGCTCTAAAGAAGCATACCTTTTTCATGAAGAAATGGTCTCAAATTTATTTGGCAATGAAAACAAAAATGACAAAGATTTCTGGACCCTGGTAGCTGGCATAAGTTGCCGGCCGGGGGGAGCTTTTTCTTCCTCAATCTCTGCCCAGAAATGGGCTCTCCACTACACTAACCTTTTTAATTATTTGCTCTCAATCGAATTCGATAGGCAATCACTGTCTTCATTCGAGGTTCCAGAATGGCGACCAGTTACGCAAAAGGAGATATGTGATCTTATTGTTAGTTTTACATTGGGAAAGCTCTGGGTCCTGATGGCCTACCAGCAGAACGTTTGAAATGTAACAAAGACTGGTGGTCAGGCCCCTTGGCACGGCTTTTTACTCTAATTGATAAATATGGGATTTTACCGGATACGTGGCTGAATTACATAATAATCCCGATCTTCAAAAAAGGAAATCCAAATTGTCCAGGGGATTATAGGCCTATAAATTTACTTTTATAATTGGGAAACTTTATGATAATCACATGTATGATTATCTGCCTGCTGGACAGAAGTCGTGGGTGTGCGCTCGGTGCAGGAAGCTCCTGGCTCTCAGGAAGCGAGTTCACTTCCATGAGGCCAAGGTAGCTCAACTGGAGGAGCTGAGGCAGGCAGAGAGAGAGAGGTGACTAAGGACTCCGGGGATGAAATAGTCACATCCCAGTCCCAAGGTGACGGCAACCTGCCAGTCACGGATGATGGAGCCCTTGGGGAAGGAGGCCATCTCACTGAGGTAGGGGAATATGGTACCTTAGAAGGGACCTCTTCCTTGGTGGATGAACAGATATCCTCTCATACCGAGGATATGCCTCAGAGGGGAGGGGTCTTCTTGTAGTGGGGGATTCAATCCTTAGGAATGTAGATAGCTGGGTTTCTGGTGGGTGCATGGACTGCATGGTGACTTGCCTGCCTGGTGTGATGGTTGTGGACATTACCCGTCATATAGGTAGTCTGGTAGGTAGTGCTGGGGAGGAGACAGTGGTTGTGGTGCATGTTGGCACCAACAATGTGGGGAAATGTAGTCCGGAGGTCTTGGAATCCAAATTTAGGTTGCTAGGCAGGATACTAAAAGCCAGGACCTCCAAGGTAGCTTTCTCAGAAATGCTACCTGTTCCACGTGCAGGACCAGCTAGGCAGGCACAGTTGGTGAGTCTCAATGCGTGGATGAGACGGTGGTGCAGGGAAGAGGGCTTTAGATTTGTAAGGATTTGTAAGGAACTGGTCAACATTTTGGGACAAGCCGGGCCTATACAAAAGGGATGGGCTCCACTTGAACCAGGATGGAACCAGACTGCTGGCGCGTAATATAAAAAAGGTGGCAGAGCAGCTTTTAAACTGAACCTGGGGGGAAAGCCGACAGGAGCTGAGAAGCACGTGGTTCGGGCAAACTCAGTGCACATGGACAAAGGGAAAATTGCTTCAGTTGCCCACATGGGACTTACTTGGACATGAAAGTGAATCGGGAAAAAATGATGGATAGCCACTTAAAGATGCCCAAAGGAACAGGCCAGGCAAGTCGAAAGAGAGAAACAGTGTGGAGGTGTTTCTATGCTAATGCTAGAAGCCTCCAAGCAAAAATGGGGGAATTAGAGTGCATGGTTTTAAGGGAAAATATAGATATAGTGAGCATTACAGAAACCTAGTGGAGGGGAGAGAACCAGTGGGATACAGTCATCCCTGGTTACAAACTGTATAGAAATGACAGGGAAGGGCGTATTGGAGGGGGTGTTGCTATGTATATCAAGGAAGGCATAGTGTCTAATAAGCTAGAGACCATTAAAAGGGCAGACTCATCCACAGAATCCTTATGGGTGACGATTCCGGACCCCAAAGGAGATTTAGTACTGGGGACATTCTATCAGCCCCCTGACCAAATGGTTCAGGGTGATCTTGAGATGGAGAATGAAATTAGGGAAGCATGTAAAGGTAATGAAGTAGTAATAATGGGAGACTTCAACTTCCCTCATATTGATTGGATAAATGTATGCTCCAGTCAAGCCAAAGAGATAAAATTTTTAGACATCCTAAGTGACTGTGCCCTCGAACAGTTGGTCATAGACCCAACCAGAGGGGAGGTGATCCTGGATTTAATACTCTGTGGTGCTGCCAGTGACTTAGTGCAGGATGTGGATGTAGTTGAGCCGGTTGGCAATAGCGATCACAATGGCATCAAATTTAGATTATATTTAAGTGGGAAAGTGACTGGAAAATCTCACACAATTACCTTTGACTTTAAAAGAGGGAACTTCTCTAAAATGAGAAAACTGGTAAAGAGGAAGTTGAAAGGAACACTTAGGAGGGTTAAATCTCTTGAAAAGGCTTGGGGGTTACTCAAGTCCACATTACTAGAGGCTCAGCTAGCTTGTATACCGCAGGTCAGGAAAGGTAGTAATAAGTCCAAGAGGTCACCACCATGGCTAACAGGTAAGGTGAAGGAATCAATTAGAGAAAAAAAGCCTTCCTTCAGAGACTGGAAGCTTTGCCCAAACGAGACGAACAGAAGCAAACACAAATTTGCACAAAGGAAATACAAGCAGATAATTAGAGATGCAAAAAAAGATTTTTTATATGCATTTTTTTTATTTTTCTAAACTATTAAACACATAGTTCAGCAAATACAAATAAACAATCAACATCAGAATAGATAGAAAACATTTGCCAAAATTGTTACATTCAATCATAGGTTAACTTCCCCTACAGCCTCCTCCATCTCAAAATATATTTGTATATTCTTTTGCATAGAATTTCTAGTCCTAATATTTATTTCCATTATTTATCTATCCCTTACTATAACAAACTTCCTAGAGGCACCTGGTTGGCCACTGTGTGAACAGACTGCTGGACTTGATGGGCCTTGGTCTGATCCAGCAGGGCCTTTCTTATGTTCTTATGCAAAACATCTTTAAAAAAACTATCTGAGTGGATGGTTGCCAATAAACTTCCTGGGAACGAGCAAATTGGGTTTAGTGTAAACCACTCCACATTCGATCATTGTGTTACACTATCCTTTTTAGCCAAAAAATATTTATGCCACCCTAAAGGCAAATTATACGCTGCCTTTATTGATCTTCATGGTGCTTTTGATTCTATTGTCAGAAAGATTATAGGGGAGAAATTGATCAATGCCTTCTCTGGTTGCTGCGTAAACTCCATCTTTCTAATTCATGTCAGGTTAGAGTTGATGAAAATGGATCTCTTGACTCAAAAGGTATCAGTGACAAAAGGCGTGAAACAAGGCTGCATCTTAGCACCCCACCTTCTTAATCTATTCCTCTCAGACCTTCCATCTTACATGGCCAGATTTGATGAACATGCCCCCAAACTGAATTTGTATCCGGTTCCTATTCTACTATATGCAGATGATGTGGTGATTCTTGAATTTTCCTAAGTCGGCCTAAAGCATTCTCTAGCAGCATTTGTGTCTTATTGTGAGCAGAACCTGTTATCTATCAGTTTCGATAAGAACAAAATACTGTTTTTTTCTAGATAATGGAAACAGTTGGACTGGAGGGTTGGTGGGAGAGGAATCGAACAGGTTAAAACCTTCAGGTATCTGGGGGTGATCTTCCACCACAATTTAAACTGGTCCATCCACCGAGAGCACTCGCTTGTACCAGTTAAGAGTAAAGCATCTGCCATAGTTTGTTTTTTCCATCAAAATGGAAATCAATTTGTTCCAGCCACTTCAAGGATCTTTCAGGCCACTGTAATTCCCCCATCTACTGTATGGAATCCCAGTGTGGATTCAGTCTTTTAATAAGGAGGTTGAATTGTTTAATTCAGTTTTTTAATCTCACATACTTGGTATTCCCAATTCAGTTGGATACCTTACATTATGTGCCGAGTTGGGACTTCATCTTTTGGAATCTAGAGCGTGGCTTCTGGCCATTAGATTTTGGCTGCATTTCCATTTTCAAACTCCATCCAGTAGTCTTATAGCCAGTCTACTTGCAGACCCTTATACTTCTAAATGGTTGCATTCGATATCACAAAAAAATCACTCCATAGGTATTGATTTGGAGGCTATGGCCAACTCTGGAGAAACCTACATCTTCCGGGTGATCCAAAGGAGGATCTGGGATATGAAGCAACAAATAATAATTACTGGAGCGAACAAAATCTGTTCATCATGTTTCTTCAGCTTCACCCACACATAGAAGGCCATGGCCCAGTATTTTTCAAATTTAGTTCTCTGCTAGCAGTGTAGAGCCTTCATGTCGCTAGGCTGAATATATTTTCTTCAGCTATGGGTAGTGGCAGATATAAGAAAGTGCCATGCGAGAAAATGTTTTGCAGTTGTCATCTTAAAGAACCAGACTCAGTCCACCATATCTTCTTGCACTGTCCATTTTTTACCCAACAGAGTTCACAACTAATTAATCCTCACCTACAAGTCCAAAAAAACTCAATAGACAAGAGTATTACATTTTTATTGATGGATAAAACCCCAGAGGTCACTGAGAATGTCGCTGAATTTCTAGCAATTGTTATAAAGATAAAGAGAGAGAGAATGGTGGTATAGGATAAGAACTGTGACCATAAATATGCCTCAGTGTATTTGACATTAAAGAGCCTAGATGGTATTATCAGCTTGTCATATGAGGAGAGTTTTTTTAATGTTAGTTGTATACTGATTTCAACAGATTGTCAGGCCTGCTTTCCACAGCTCTAAGCAGCCTGTCAGACTCTGACCGTTTTAGTTTCGATTCTACCAGGTGCCTCTCAAGGCCAAACTGCTAGCTGCTGCATTCCTGTTCCAGTGCTATCTTCCGTGGGAACGACTCCTCAGTGGAAGGGGGGCTGCCTTGACCTGTTGTGACTAATACTTTCCCTTATAGGCCTACCCCGTGCTCCCAATTGCCATTCGTGCCAATGTACCTGTAAGCTCTGCAATACCTGTGTGTTTTCCATTAAATCAGCTCTCTTTTGGACTCTTTGTCTCTGGATGCTGTTTGTGGGACTACCACGGGACAAGTGCTGACACAGATGGCCATTTTACGATGGAACATGATTTCTTTCTTTAAGGTGTCTGTATAAATGCATGCTGTAACGCAGTTATTATACCAATAAAGGTGTGTGTGTGTGTGTGTGTGTGTGTGTGATTTTAAAGTTCTCAGTAAGTTTACCGTTTATCAAAAGTCTGGCATGTTGATTGGAGTAGATTGCTTTGTAGACATTGAAGAAATTGTTACCACAATTAATCTGCTCCAGTGTTTTGGATACAAAATCCCAGGAAACATTATCGAAGGCTTTCTCAGCGGCTACAAAAATAAATGCTGTTTTTTGAATGCTGGACTTGATGTAGTCAATAGTGCTGAGAATTAATCTAACATTGTCTCTCATATGTCTGTTTGGAATAAAGCCAGTTTTTATCTGGGTGAACCAACTGTGCAATACATCTTTGCAGTCTTTTTGTAAAAATGGACACAAAAATTTATAATCCATGTTCAAAAGCGATATAGGTCTGTATGATTGTGGTAAGTATTGGTCAGAGCCTTCTTTCGGAATGAGAGAGATATAAGCTTCAGTCCATGAAGTGGGTATTTTCCCTTCTCTGATTATATCGTTAAAGAGTCTGTAAGTTCTGCGAGACTTGCTGCTCAAAACATTTATAGTATTTAGGAGTTATACCATCTGGACCTGGTGCCTTGTCCATCTTGAGTTCATTGTGTCAACTATTTCTTGAATAGTGATGTTCTGATTGAGGTTGTCTAAATCTTCAGGGGAAAGTTTTGGTAAATGTGCTTGCAAAATAAATTCTTCCAGACCTTCTGTTTCAAGATTGTCCTTAGCGTATAACTTCTTAAAGAAATCATCAAAGGTCTTTTCAATGTCTTCTTGCTTATTGGAAATCTTCCCTTCTTTCTTGGCTCCAATAATTCTTCTTTTAAGTGCTTCCTGTCTTAAACAGTATGCAAGATACCACCCTGGCTTGTTGGCTTTTTCAAAGTACTTCTGTTTAGCATATCTAATCCTATTTTGTAAATCTTCCATTTTGATTAAATCAATTTTGTGCTTGGTAAATATTATTTTTTAAAAAGTTTCTTTATCATGCAGATTTTGGTGACGAGTCTCTAAAACTTAGTTCTTTGTGAAGTTCCTCAAGAGTTTGCTGTTTATCTTTTTTATCTTAGCATTAATGGAAATTAAACTTCCTCTCATGAAAGCCTTGCTTGGTTCCCGAATAATATTGCTAGGCATTCTGGGAGTATTATTGTAGTGGAAGAATTCCTTAAGGTCCTTCTCTCATTGGGTAACAACATGCTTACATTGCAAGATGTAATCATTAAGTCTCCATCTCCTAAGGCCATGTTCCTCTTGTTTCCAAGTTACCTCTATTGGATTGTGGTCAGCAAATGTTCTGGGGGCAATTTCCACAGAACCCAAATTTACCAACAACGACTTGGAAATCCAACACATATCGATTCTTGAGTAGGAGTCGTGTCTGTTCGAGTAGAAGGTGTAATCACAGACATTAGGATGTTTAGTTCTCCACATGTCAACCAAGTGAAGTTCCTCCATAAAGTGGAATACATTTCTTGGAAGTTTCCTGCTGCTGTATTTGATTGATTTTACCAAATTGGGATTTAATATTCCATTGAAGTCTTCTAGAAGCATGATTTCTCCTTGATGAAAATCAATTAGTGCTTTAAAAAGATTGTAAAAAAAATTTCCTTCGCTGCATTGGGTGCATAAACATTTACTAAAGTAAATTGTTCACTGTTACTTTTCTGAATGATGAGGAATTGGTATCGCCCATTGTCGTCTGTGTTATGCTTGAGAACTGACAGTTTGTTTTCATTAACATAAATTAGTAGGAATATATGTAAACAAACCATTGAAGGTCAGCTCAGAGAAACCTTATCCTGGGAATCAAAGAAATACCCGCAGTTTGCAAAATAAACCAAAAAAAAAAAAACCAACTGGCTTTACTGATTGGAGATTTAAAAATAAATTATAACCGGTGGAGTAGCAAGAAATCAGTCTTAAAGTCTATGAGTTCTTCAATGTAATCAATCTAATCTGGACATTGAGACTTTGTATTGGTTGCCAAGTAACAATAACATAAATTACTAAACCTTTTTTTCCCCTCAACAGGGAAGTATAGGGTGTTCCCAGCTTTTTAACGTGCAAAACTTTCTCATGATCTTTCTTGATATGAGTTTCTTGTAGACAAATAATTTCCTTGGAGAGCTTATTTAATTTGTGAAATGTTTTCCTTCTCTTGGAAAGAGAGTTCAGACCATTAATGTTAATAGAACAAAATTTTATTGGTTCCATCTTGCTTCTATGTATTTAGAGCTGCTGCTTGGTTAAGTTTATTTTTTTTCTTGTGTCTTTTCTGCAGGAGGTTTTGTTGGTGGATGCTTGGAAGAGAGATTACTTGGGCCAGATACAGTTCCTAGGTCCTTGTCTTTGTGTTCTTCTCCCTCTTTCTCACTTTGTCTATTTTGGGCGCTACTATTAGAGGTTAGAATTTCGTCAATTAGTTGTTGGGCCTCAATTTGATTGTGAATAATTATTTTCCCTCTGGATAAACTTCTATTGAATAAGGGGCCAGCCAATGAAATATTATGCCTCTCTCATGGAGCACTTTTTTCAGATCATTAAATTATTATTTTTTTGATCAGCATGTTGATCAGTATTGGCAATGAAGCTGGTGCTTTTTAGTTAGAGTGTATATCCCTCCGGACAAGATGGGTGAGCCCCATCTTTTAAATGACCCTTCTGCCTCCAGACTATCCTGATCCAGATCACTTCACT
Organism: Euleptes europaea; assembly: GCF_029931775.1. Taxonomy (NCBI): domain Eukaryota; kingdom Metazoa; phylum Chordata; class Lepidosauria; order Squamata; family Sphaerodactylidae; genus Euleptes; species Euleptes europaea. Next base: position 3,526,795 of record NW_026612049.1, read on the forward strand.
GAATGGTGATGAATAGTTTGGTCAGACCAGCTTGGCTCCAATTACACAACCCCACCTCAAAAGGGCCTGAACGATGGGACCCTAACAAAACCAGTCAAAGATAGAAAAATGGGAGAAAGCACAGAGCTGTGCATCTGAGCAAAGGCAAATACCTGAAACCGGAACAATTTTTTTGGGAATTGCCTATTTGGCTTTGGGCAGATTGCCAGGTTTTGGAATTCGGTCTACCCAAAACCCGAAAACTGCTGAAATGGATAATGTTGAGTTTATTTTTGGTTCATGTATATCGATATGCACAACCCTAATGTTGATTATTATTTGGCTGGCTGTTCTTTTCTTTTCTACATGTTTGAATCAGCAGCAAGATAACTGTTGTAAATGTTCCTTTTCTGAGTAATTCTAGAAGAATATATTGTGTAAATTCTATATTAAAGAGAAAATCTCAATCTTTATGATGTGTTAAACAAGAAAAAAGTGTTGATAATTTTTCTTTGATGATACATACAATATGGATTTCCAGTATTAAAATGTTTATATTTTATTTAGATTTCATTTTCGTGTCTGGAAGGGTTCTACTAATATAAACCTGTTTAAATCTTCCTTGTAGATCGTGTTGCATAGTTAACTTGGAAGTTGGAATTTCCAACTCAATTCCATCATATACTGCAGGGAAAACACATTTCATTTTTATTAGTGCAGTAGTCACTTATTTACTGCTGTAGTTCTCAGCACTGCACAGCTGCTCCACTGGTTTTTCACCAGCTCAACATTAGTTCCCCTGTTCCCTGTGCTTACAGGATTTATATTTTCCTTAGCTGTTGATAATATTTCTTCCCTTTTTGTTATTCACCCACAGAGAAATCCATACATTAGATTAGATTTAATTTAATTTGACATTCTATACCAAATTCATGGATAGCATCCCTTTGCCCTAGAGCCAGTAACTCTAGCATAGGCACATCTGCATGTTGCCACAATATTTAAGCACAAAATGCAAACTGAAAAATAGTCCCTCAGCACCTGATACAGAATCAAATCCAGTAAATGGAATTTTATTTAAAATTACCAAAAGTTTCAATTGAGAGGGCAGGATTGCTTGTTGTTACCCCACCCCCCATATTCATGTACTTCTTGGAGTTAACAAAACATTATAAGATATGTGATATTCTTAGAAAGCATTCAACATAAGGACTTTCTGCCCTCCTGATCTGGATGTTATGCCACGTCAAATGTGTTGCAAACTAAAATGGGGAGGGGGAGTGTTTGTTGGGGAAATATACTCCAGCAGTGTTAGTACTTGCTGATAGACTGTTCCACTTCTGCACTGTTGAGGAGATCACTTGCACTAGCCCTGTTAGGCAGAGTATCTAGGCTTGAATATATTGTCCATTACAACCTCCATACAGCCAACAAACCAGGGGATGATGACTCCTGCCATGTAGAAATGCCCTTCTAGAGACAAAGCTGAAGTCCCTCTTCTCTCCCAACCCTTCCCTTCTCAGGCTCCGCCCCCAAAATCTTCAGGTATTTCCCAACCTGGAACTGGCAACCCTACCCAGAAACCCTACCCTAGTGCAAAGTAGTATAGTCCTGAATCCACAATAGACTTTCCACCCAAAAAAATGTACAGAAAAAATTATTCTTTGTGTGTGTTGCAGGACACTGTTGCTTAAAATTTTCTTGGGTAGACATTTCAATTTTGGGACATTTCCCCTGTAGCAGCCATTTCCAAAATGGCAGATATGGTTATTTTTGATATTTAAAATTCATGCAGGATACTCATTTTGGTATCAAAAGATATGTTTGTTTGTTTGTTTTTAGTTTGATAAAGCCAAGTACGCTATTACGTTAGTTGCAGAGACAGCAGGTCTTTTTTCAGATTCTTGAAGGAAGCGCATATTGGTGTCAAACTGCATGTTTTTTGAGGTCGATGAAACCAAATATACTATCCTTTTTGTTGTAAAACCAAAATAAAGTATTATTTTTAAGGTCTAATATTTGTGGGAAGGCTGATAAATCTAGAGGAACTTTTTAATGTTTGTGATGCTTGTATTATTGGGACAAAATGCAGCAGAATTATTAAGGTAACAATTCCTAAAACTACAGAGAATTATTTATTGTGCTGTGTTAAATAACAGTATTTATTATTTATTTATTTGAAATATTTACTATCTGCCTTTCTTCCTAATGGAGCTCAAGTCAGCTTATAATATTAATAAAATACATAAAATAGTTTCTTCCAAGTCCATTGCACTGTTACTGCCCAAATGATATCTTACAGAACTATTCTAGCCTGTAAAAAACAGTCAACCTTTCTTTTTTGAGTCCAGAACCATGTTTTAAGAAGAAATTCTGACGCAAAACAAAAACAATGACAACTGTTCTCAGACAATTAATAAATGATGTAAGAGTCATCCAATAAAACGGCATCTCACTAATTTTTCCCAGACATGCTGCTCATTACTGCTTTAGTGTCCTAGAATATGAATCTAAGGGTATAAAGAAGCTCATGAGATTTCTAGACCTCAGTTTTCTCCACTCTCCCATCCATACCTTTATGTGCAAGCTCATACAACTATTAACCCACAAGCCAAACTCAGCCTACTTTTGCATGGCAACCTACCAAAGCTGGATAATCCTGTCTAGAACTGGAATTGCCTGTCTGGGACTGTAAAATAGGACAGATGTCAAAAACCTTTCAAGGTCTATTTGTCATATAGCTTGCAGACATGACATCAAAAACGTGTTCCCTGTACTCAGAATATTACCTTTGGCAGGTCTTAATGCTTACCTTCAATCTGAAGGTGAACACTACAGCCCTTTTTCTCTGGCTTTGATTATACAGCTAAGAGAAGTCCTCCTTCCTTTCCTCCTCCATCCCTATCCCACTGTTCTCCTATTGCTGGTTGCATAATTCAGCAGAGACCCTCTACTCTATGGGAAGACTACTGGGAAAAGAGTATTTTGCTCTTGTTGCTCATTTGCCCTTCTCCCAGTGCCTAGGATGCTATTTTGGTAATAAAAAAGACTCAGGAGAAGGGTAGAAGGAAGGATAAGAAAGCAGGATGAAAGAGAGATTATCAAGGGAGCACCTTGGGCCCCCTCTGAAATGTCATCAGCAGACTGGTACCCTTTACAATATTTGCCATGGTTTCCCAGATACGCTTTGCTGCCAAAAGAGCATCTGGGACATAAGGTAAAGGAAGAAAAAGGATGAAGCCTCTTTCTGCTTATTGGGTTCCTGGCTGCCACTGTCAGTTGCCAGCTGCAGCAACTAAAATGCAAAGGTGGATGAATACACTAGTTGGAGTGAAAATCTTCCAAGCAACTTGGACCTCAGTTGTTATTTTCTAATGAAAAACAATCCAAACTGAGCTAGGGAAGATGGGAAGGAGGGAATCTCATCAGAACTAGGTTATCTGGAAGCTAAATTCAAGTAGGCAGCTCTTTTTTCATGGCCTCTTGGCTCCCTAGTTTTGTATGTCTTGGATGTCTGAACATTCTGTTGTTCATGATGACATAACCCTCCTTCTCCTTCTTTCTATTAATATACTCTCTCATGGGTGTGATCCTCTCTCCCATGTTGTTTAACATCTATATGTGCCCCCTTGCTTGTTTGGAGTTTTGGGCTGGGGTGTTTGGAGTTTTGAGCTGCCCAGCTTTACCAACTAATGAACGGCCATCCGAACACCGGCCAGGTGCTTGGAGGCTGTGACTGGATGGTTAAGGCAAAGCCAGCTGAAGATGAATCCTGAGAAGATGAAGGTCCTGTGGCTCGGCTGGGGTGGCTTGGGGATTGGAGTGCCAGCTCCCAGCTCTTGACAGCATGCAACTAACATCTGCACCTGCTCAGGAGTCTGGGTGTGATCCTGGATCTATGGAGGCCCAGGTCGTAGCTGTGGTCAAGGCGACTTTTTTCCATCTCCGCTGGGCCTGCCAGCTGGTGCCTTACCTCGCCCACCCTGATCTAGCCACAGTGATCCATGTGATGGTCACCTCTAGGCTGGATTACTGTAACTCGCTCTATGTAGGGCTGCCCTTGAGACTGACCCGACGGATCCAACTGGTGCAGAATGCAGTGGCGAGGCTCCTTACTGGGGCCTCGCATTGAGAGCATATATGGCCAGTGCTTTACCAAATGCACTGGATCCAGCTGGAGTATCGGATCCGGTTCAAGGTGTTGGTTTTGACCTTTAAAGCCTTCCACAGTATGGGACCCTTGCATCTTCAGGACTGCCTCTCCTGGTATACCCCCCCAAAGGACATTGAGATTGTCTGATGAGATACTGCTGGTGGTCCTTAGTCCTAAGAATGTGCAGCTGTCCTCGAAAAGAGCCAGGTTTTTTTGGCCCTGGCTCTGGCTTGGTGGAATGCTCTGCTGATTAACATCAGGGCCCTGTGGGATTTTAAGATGTTTTGCAGGCCTGCAAGACAGAACTTTTCCAACAGGTGTACTACTGAGGACAGTCGTGAGTACCATCTTTACTGGCCTGCCCTGTTACGGCAAGCACATGGGGTCACTTTTATTGGGGGAAATTAGCTGGAGACTAGTTAAAGCTATGCAAGAGGGTGGCGTTGTTTTTTTTTAACCAATTCGGCCTCAGGTGAGCAAGTTAGTAGAGAGCAACCCAATAGCGAGGAGGCTTTTATGAATTTTAAGGGTTTTATTAAAAATAATCAAAAAGGATAAAAACACACACACACAAACCAACAATTCACAACAAACACATAGCTATGAAAGTAAAGGTTTGAGAGTCCCAAGAGGGCTATAGTTACCTTCCGAAGAAATGAGGTCCAGAATGGCAGTGGCAAAGGAAGCTAGTACTGGCCAACAATACATAACAAGGAAAACGATACACACGCAAGGTATTGTGGCTCACAGTTTGTTTTGAACTGGTCTTTTGACTGCAATAAATGATTTTGCTTGTATTGTGGCTCACACTTTGGATCCAGAAAGTAGTAGCAAAGAACTTTGGGCAAGAGGGCTATATTTATACCCCTTAATGTAGCTGGAGGCTATGACTGGCCATACCTGCACATTGCTGGTGACAAAAGGCTTGATTGTCCGTGTGTTTGCCCTCATATGCTGCAAAGGACATGCCTGTGGCAGAGGCAGGAGGGAAGAATGACCAAGAAAAATACAGCACACAAAAGGGGTTAACTTTTATGCAATTAAAATTATTTGTGTGCAGGGGTTTAAGGGTCATGCTCCACCTTTGTAGGATAAAGAGCAACAGCGAAGGAAAATCCAAAATGAAGCTACTTTGGCCATGTATATTAGAATCCATGGCCATATTGCAGAAACATGCAGTGGTCACAAAACAGAGAAATAATTCTGACAAGAAAACACTAATGCTTTCTAGAAGAGAAGGCGAGGGTGAGAACAAAAAGGGAAATGTGCCTCTGTGCATGCATAGAGCACTATTGGGCAGTGACATGCAAAAAAATCATGTGATTTGCAGTGAAGTCAAATAGCAGTGGTGGTGAGGCAAAGAGAGAAAGAAGACAAAAAACCCTGATATTGAAGGGAGCAGGACAAAAACTCTGGGGCTTGTCCCCCCCACCCCCCATGCTTGAAGCACATAAATGCAGGCTGAATACACTTTGGGGTTTGTTTGTTTTTTAAAAAAATGGAAAGCATCCAAAAATAAGTTAAACTGACTAGAAATAAAGTAAGGGCTGACATGGGTTGCCTAAGTCCCACGCTATACAAGATCAAGAGTGACTATATTTGAAAAACTGAATTTATTATTGTCTTATAACTAAACATCATGCTTCACCAAAATAATCATAAAAAGGGTAGACCAAAGGAAAATCCTGCAAATGAAAGAAGCACCAATTCCTAGAGAAAAGGGAGTTGTAGGTTACAACAGACATGGGGAACACCATGTCTCTGTACCCATATAGAGAGAGTCAGAGGCATTGGTATTAAAAAATCATAGCACATAGGCACATTCCTACAACTTCCAGTAGAAATAGCAAAACAATTGATAACTGTATAAATGAATAGATGGAAAGCTCTCCCTGTTGCTGCAAGGGTTAAATGCAGCCCAACTCTACTTATTTGAACCATCTCATTCTTAACACAATTCAAAAGGCTTCCATAAACCTTCTCATTAATAATCCCATTCTGTGGCTTGCACCATGAGCTGCAGTCTCATGGCACCAGGCACATGTTCAATTATCATATTCTCAATTTCAAAAATACCGTCTTCTCCAAACAACATACCTTCACAACTTAACCTTCATAACTTACTCCAACAAAATTATTATTGTTGTTGTTTTCATATAATCAAAGGAAGAGGATGGTGGTGGGGGGTAGATTAGTGGGATGAGAGCAAAAATTGAAGACACAGGGCTCCCCCCCCCAGTATTCAAAATGGGGAGGTGGTATAAGCCACCTCAAATATAGTATAAAAAGGAATAGTCATTTTCAAAATAAACGAAAATGAAATAAGGGAAACATGATCATACTGTGAAGTAACAAGAAGTAGCTGGTAATAGAACTTAAATCACATATACAAATAACAATGCTAATAAAATAAAATAAAAGACACTGTTTTAAAGACTAAAGCAGAAGTAAGCATTAAGCATGCCCTTGTAATATTTTAATTGGGTTTTTTTCTCTTGCCAATTTTACGCAAAACACATTTAATTCTTGCATTTCCGAAGTGAATGTTCCTATGGCTGGCCAAGCCACAGAGACATTCACTCCTTGTCCCAAAAGGAGAGTTTGAAAGGGCACAATTAGACACACAAAAAGAAAAAGAGGGACTATTTACTGTAAAAGAAACATGTTATACAGCAATTAGCACTGGTCCAGATATACTTCCCCAGTCTAGGGAGGCTCTACTACAGCTTAAACAGCAATAAAAATAAAAACACATTTTGACATCAGATAGACTTCCTCACTAAGGAGGCTCAACTTTCTTTAGTAACCTTTACAAGTTAAAATGAGGTCCAACCAGGTACACTTCCCCAAACACCACTCTTTGGTGTTAACAGTAAATATAAACACTGGCTGTGCCTTTTAGAAATTCTTCCTCTACAGAGGAGGCTATATGTCTTAACATTAAACAAAACTTTTCGCCACCATTTTTTCCTCAGTACGCCTCTTTACTTTAATGTTTACTCTTTACTCTTTACTTTACATTTTCTTAATATATTAAACTGTAGCATTTTAAATTCCGAAACTATACTTCCTCAAGCTGCGGAGGCTTTAATTGCAGCATATTTAACTGAAGCAACCACAATATAAGTTTACATTTCTTTCCAGTTTCCTGTTAACAATTTGGAATAAAGAATGGAGTAGAAGGGGGAGGGCTCATGTACACACTCGCTCAAAGGGAGAAGAGGGAATTCAAAACACTCCCATTCAAGATGTTCCTGCAAGTGGAAAGCCAAAGCTTTGACCCATCAGCAAGAAGAATTCTCTGTGTGTGTGTGTGTGTGGGTGGGTGGGTGGGTGGGTGTGGGTGTGTAAAGTGTTGTCAAGTCGCTACCAATGTATGGCAACCCAGTAGGGTTTTTATCATTACAAACCTCTAAGAAACAATGTAAAATGGTGTTTCTTTCCCCCCTTCCTTTTTTAAAGTAAATTTTCACAAATGTAATCTATGCACATGAAAGAACTGAACTACATAGGACATTTGAATGGCCTTGGCTGCAATCAGTGAAATTCATTAATATGATTGTGGCATCCGTGCACATTCCCCAGTGGTCTGAGATTATAGCCTAAGGAAATGGCTTCTTCACTACTGGGGACCCTATATACTTTTTAGTTATTGTAAGCCAATCAGCCATTAAACAGTTGTATTTTATCCATTATCCATATACATAAAAGAGCTAATTTCCAGTCTGTATTATCTTTGTTGGAACCTTTCATTGCAGAAATTACAAGGATACTAAAATCTAAACTTGAACTGAAACAACACAAAAAATCTGTATGTTGGAATTGTGGATGGCCATGAGATGGCAGCATTACAGCTATTTTAAAACTGAAGTGAAAAAAGAAGCCAAGGAAAAATTGTAATTAGGGATTTCTTCCAATCTTGAAAGCATTTCACATTGTAACATTTTGGGTATTTACTGGAAACTTATCAAAGGAATGCATACATGAAAAAAAAAACTACAAATGCACTTCCTATCTTTTGGGGACAGTAGCCTTTTTGCCCCCACCCACACTGCAAAGGGAGATAAAAGGTCTGTCCTTATAGAAGTCAGGCTGGCTGAATCATGTTTTGTGTCATAACTCTGACTTGCAAGTCCTTCTCCTTGCTCCAGATACACAAGTGTTGGTAATGGCTATAAAACAGTGGGGAAAGACAACACTGCATGCTCAGAGGTACTCTGGCAATTTAAAGAGTTCTATAATAATTATATATTATGTGTTTTGGGATGGTGCATAGGCATATGGCTCTTTGGGTTGATGGGAATTGTTAATGTGGCTGTCCATGATCTGCAGAGTGAGTACCACTGCAAAAAAAATGTATTCCTTTTCTGACCGCAGGGTGATCAGACTCCTACAATAGTGTGATGTCTGAAGGGGGGAAGAACTAGTTTCCTATGCTATCTTTCCTACCCTTGCTGAGTTTCCTGTTCATCTTCTATAAATCCTTTCCTTTTCAACCCCCTTTCCCCTTTTCAACTCTCCCTCATTTCCCTTGCCCAGTCCTCATCCACCTTCTTCTGATCTTGTCCTAGCCAACCCATCCCTTTTTTTCCCCTCCTCTTTTCAACAAACCCTCTTTCAGTTTATCTGAATGTGTCCTCCTTTCAGAACTAGCTGCTGTTGAATAACACAACTAGGTTTTGTGTACATAGAGGAAACTCAGCTGTATCTCTTAGAGGAAAAAAGATTAATCCTTAAACAATTCCCTTAAGCACACAGGTGAAGGGGATTGAATTGTGAATTTCCTGCATTGTGCAGGGGGTTGGAGTAAATGACTCTGGTGGTCCCTTCCAGCTCTATGATTCTATGTTAATGTGAGCTTTCCTGAGCTACTTGTCATATTTCTTCAAAATAATAGTAAGGACTATTCCTTCTTACTAGGAATTGATGTCAGTGCCCCTTTTGTTTTTATATGTTGTCATTGTGAAGAAGAAAAAGAGTTGTTTTTTATATCCCACTTTTCTCTACCTTTAAGGAATCGAAAAGTGGCTTACAATTGCCTTCTGTTCCTCTCCCCACAACAGACACCTTGTGACGTAGGTGGGGCTGAGAGAGTTTTGAGAGAACTGTGACTAGCCCGAGGTCACCCAGCAGGCTTCATGTGTAGGAGTGGGGAAACAAACTCCACCACTCATGTGGAGGAGTGGGAAATCAAACCCGGTTCTCCAGAGTAAAGTCTGCCGCTCCTAACCACTACACCATGCTAGCTCACCCATTTTCATTTCTGATATGATTTGTTCATGCCATTTATGCATAATTTATACATATAGTCTGTTGTGTATGGGACGGAAGCACCGGGCCCGGCACCTGAGCCACGCCACTCACAGCAGTCCCGGTCCAGACCGGACTACTTAAAAGACTATTCATGTTGAGACTGGTGTCTTGATCTTGGGGGGAAGGGGTGTTGTGTATGTACAAATGTACTGTATGGGTTCAAGGGAAACAATTCCTACTGATTGGGTTAAAGGGAAACAATTCCCAGGCTCCTGAACTGCATGTTCCTATTGGCTACTGGGGTTATCCTCCCCAATCACGGACTTGGGGGGGAGTGGCCGCAGGCGGCCAAGCGGGCATAAAAGCAGTGGTCTGATCACAGTAGTTAGTTTTGTTCTGCCTGTTCTTAATAAAGCATTGCTGTTGGAATGCCGTCTCCGTTCATTGTGTATCGCCCACGCTACATAACATAGTCCATATTGTTTGTATGTATTACCATGAAAATGATGTTTTTAAAATGTATATTTTATGAGAAATGTTGACACAATGGAAATTGTTGCCAAAATAAAAGCTCACTGCTTCAGATAATTAAATGGAGAATAAAAATTGAAATTGAGGTTTTTTTTTAACTTGGAGCAACAAGGATGAGAACTTTGATAGCACCTTTCCTTCCACAGCTTTTTCCTGTTATCCGTTATTCTCATAGACTTTAACCTTTTGCTACCCTTTCTTCTGTTCTGCATTTCATTTGATCCACTTCAGATCTTCCCCTTGTTTTACTCCAGATTTTCTTTTCTATTCTAGGTTTCATATAAACCTTTGTTTACTTGTACACTTTCATTCTGGAGCAATTATATTACCTTTGGAGGAAAGAGGATAGCAAAAAGAAAAGAATATGGAGAAAATCTGAACTGTTTAGAGGGGGGGTCACTAGAAATTTGAACTACAGTGAGCAACACATATTTTGAAAGTTTTGTTTTTGTTGTGCCTGGCTTTGGAGATCTCACCCACTTCTTAGTCTCTGAGAGATTCATCTTTAGCAGCTCAGTCCTCTGTGTACTCCTGCATCATTCATATTCCTTATTCATTATGAGAACAAACAAACAAAGCAAATTGTGAGAGGGAAAATGTAATTGTTCTGGACAACTGTATTTATGATAACCTTTCCTTTGTCACACTTTAAAAAAGGAATTTTGAAAGTTGAAAGAATAAAGAAAAGTCTTTTTCTAATAGTCATTGTTTGCATTTTGTTTGAGCAAAACATTTTTTTTTTGTGAAAAATACTGCACTGGAAAAGTGACAACAATGATAAATTAAACCCAGCAAGTCTCTAAGAAGCATTAGTAGAACTAACCAAGCTTTTTTGGTTAACCTTGGAATACAGGTTTCTGTTTCTGTATCTGCAATAAGAGGTGAACAGAGCATGCAGTTGTCTTGTAATTTGCTTCCTCCATTGTAACCAGTCATTAGATTATCCCACTGTCTCAGTCATCAGTGAGACCTCTACCTTGGTGGGTCCTCGACCATAGTTTCCCTAATGCTGTCCCCGGGCTTGGTGAATCATACAAGCAATTAGGGATGTGTACTTGAAAAACATTCAAAATTTTTCAGATTTAGATTTCTGGAAGGTGTTCCATGCTGGCATTCTGGATTATTTGGTTCCCCAATACCATTTCAGAATTTGTATTTACTTTTTTGTTTTAGTTTTTTTGTTTTGTTCAGAATTTTGATATTGGGGGGGTCCATTATTTTCTATGGGGAACTCCTTCTGGGAGACATAAGTAGCTGTTTTTTAAGCAAATGACATCAGAACTATTGGGACCCTAGTCCTGCCTGTCAACTAAGGAACCCCCAAATTGCAAGCAAATTGGATCAAGGAGTCTAATATTATGAGCCCTGAACAAGATGCCCCCTCCTTATCTCCATTGTTTCCTTTGTGGAAAAAAATTCCATGCTTTCTCCGAGGCAAAGAAGCCAATAGCCAAACACACAAGAGCAACCACTGGCCAAAAGCTTCTCAATGCAAACAGAACCAATAAGCCCAAGAGAACCAACATCCCTGCAAAACCACAGGCCAGACCCACATAACCAATGTCAAACCAGAGAATCTGAGCCAAACCAATTTAAGCAAGGGGCACTATTGCAAACCCAACCAAACCTGCAAAAGTGAAGAAAAATAGACTTGGGAGCCTTAAAATGCCAAATATTCCTGAATATTCCTAGAATTTTGCTGAGAGAGAGCTGCAAATCCAAGGCAAAACCTTCCATTGTTTCTCGTTGGCTATTTATGCATGGGAGGATTTGCCTTGAATTTGCCGCTCTCTAGATGCACATTTCCCCCATCCGAATTACCAAATCTCAACAATAAGCCCCCCTGCAGAGTTTTGAGAATTCAGATGGGGGAAAATGTGCATCTAGAGAACTGAAAATCCAAGGCAAAACCTCCCATGCATAAATAGCCAACGAGAAACAATGGGAGGTTTTGCCTTGGATTTGCCGCTCTCTAGATGCACATTAAGGATTGCCGGCTCCTATTCATTCCAGACTCCATAACTCGGGACCCCCTGACCGAATCTGCACCACACTTGGGGGTTCTTGCAGGTAGGATCCCTCCAAGCTACCCTGAAAGTTTGTGACCTCTACCTCCAAAAATGCCTTCCCCAGAGCCACGGAAAGTTGTGAATGTGTTTTTAATGGCTTTACATGGCCGAATTTATTCGGGAACACCGAATTTCAAGCCGAATTCCCCGAATCTGAATAGGGGGAGTTTGGACTTTGACATTTCCTGAATAAAAACGGGCCAAATTCAGCTGAATCCGAATCGAACCGAATTTTTTTTCAACAGCCCTAATAGGTATGCATTATGTCTAGTATCCATTTTTACTAGTAGCCATGCATAGTCCTCTCCTCCATGAACATGTCCACTCCCCTCTTAAAGCCTTCCAAGTTGGCAGCCATCACCACAACCTGGGGCAGGGAGTTCCACCATTTAGCTATGTGTTGTGAGAAGAAATACTTCCTTTTATCTATTTTGAATCTCTCACCCTCCAGCTTCAGCAGATGACCCTGCATTCTAGTATTGTGAGAGAGGGAGTAAAGTTTTTCCCTGTCCACTCTCCCCATACCATGCACAATTTTATAGACCTCTATCATGTCTCCCCTTAACCGCCTTCTTTCCAAGCTAAACAGCCTTAAGTGTTTTAACTGCTCCGCATAGGGCAGTTGCTCTAGCCCCCTGATCATTTTGGTTGCTCTTTCTGCACCTTCTCAAGCTCTGCAATATCCTTTTTTAGGTGTGGTGACTAGAACTGTACACAGTTCTGCCACCTTTTGCAATCGCCTTGTGAACATTCCCCCCTAAAGATCTCTAACTAGTTCCTAGATCTAAAGTAAATGCAAACTTCTACCAAGCTCATGCAAACTGTTGACTATCAATCAAAAATATGTGAATTTTATCTAGAATTGTTAATGTTCACATGCAAATGTGTATGTTTACCAAATATCAGACATTCACTGTAGCATCAATCAGTATGTATTTTGACCCATTATTACATTGATCTACATAACTTTGAAAATTGTAGATAAACTACAGTGGCAGAATTGAGATTTTAAATCTGCATTATTTTTTCTTGACATTTTCTTTAATAGCTGTTGAAAGTGGATAAGTGTGTTAAGCACAACAGAAACAACCTGAGGTTGAAAATATCGATGTAGACAAATGTCTTACTTTCTGATCAGGACACCATACTATGTTTCAGTGGACAAAATGCCATGAGCACATTATCATCATCTTGATGAGTCACAATGAATTTTAATTTTCTATGGATTTCACTTCAGGAAGTGATGGCCACCTAGCAAGTATTTGCCTGAGAGGGCCTGCACTGCTGTTTAACATTCAATTCTCTATGAGCAACCCCCCCCCCACAAAAACCAAGTTTTCTTCAGAAACCAATACAATGTATGAAATTGGGTCTTTTTCTCTCTCCCTCTCTCACAGTGAATGTTTGAAATTTATTGAATGTCAGCAGTTGCATGTAAATGCCAGGCAAATTTTGTGAATGAGAGATAATTCAGAGAGGCACTTAAAGGCCATTGTTACATGTATGTGTATTTTACAATTTTAATCTGAGATTGTCAGTATTTGAATGTGTCACTGTGGTGACCTAAAAGAGAAGCTTATTCTGGGGCTGGGTTAAGGGTGAATGTTGCTGAGACACCCACCCACCCTTCAGTTTTCCTGAGGGAGGGCTTTTTGCTGCGACCAGCCATGAGAGACTTTAGGACAAAAATGTTCATGGATCCACCATTTGGCTTATTCAGAACTCTGTGACAGAAGGAAAACAACAAACACAAATTTATTTGGATACAAAAAGAGAAAGGATGAAGGTGTTTCCTGGCCATGGTTTGCAGACAGGCTCTTTTCCTTTTGTTTGGCTCTTCCCCCCCCCCCTACCCAGCAAAGTGGCAGGCCAGAGTCTACATAGGTAGAACAGGTGTGAGAAACTAGAGGATTAAGCTGAACCTAGGGAGAAACAGGTAGAGGGGTGGTGGGTTGCAGGCTATGGTTAAGAGGAGAAAGGAAGCCAGTTGTGGTGTCTGGGAGTGGCAAGAAAGGTGGAGATGGGCTGCAGAGGAGGGGATGTATAGTTGTGAGTAGGGATGGTCCTGAAGGGTATCCCTGAAAATGTTGAGGAGTCCAGGTATGGAACTGGAGCCTGTGGGAATTTTGGATCCAAAGTTCAGCAGGAAAAATAAATGAAGGGCAAATCTACAACATTATTTACAATGGACAGCAGACTTGGGGTCCTGGAAACCAGGTCTACTCCCACTGTGTTCATTGAGTGATAGATCTGATGTCCTGCACACAGCCCACAACTGCCAGCCTGAAAGACAGAACTACCAGCTGCAGAGCTGTCCAAGTGCTGGCAAGAGCTCAGCTTGGGGGCGGGGAGCCACTGGAAGGAATGAGTTTCAAAGTCCTACCCAGAGATCAGGTTTACCAGCCTGGTATGATTGATTACATATGATTTTACTTTAAAAGAGATGCTATTGTATGTATTGTGTGTCTTCTGCTGTTCCAGCATATCTCTTTAGTACATAGATTTACCAAATATTGGATATCAAATCTAACTTGTATTTAATATGTGCTAAGAGTCATCTAGGAGTAGCAAAAAATCTACACTGTTTATCACAAATATTACACCTGCCAAGAAAAAGCGGAATTTGCTGTAGATGATGTTATGCTTGAGAAATTGCTTTCTGGGCCATGAACTGCCAATTAACAAATGTTACTTATGCAACCATCTCCATGTAAACCCAGATAATCAAGGCTTATATCCTACTTATTGTAGTAAAAGATAGATGTTGCTCAGTCTAGGCTTTAGTTATCATCATTGGTACTATTCAGTATTGATCATGAGCAGTTGTCTAACATTATTTTCTTTCTTATTGTGACCTATGGGGAGTTGGGCAGTCCTTAGATCCGCAGTGGCTGGGAGTGGCACAGTCGCACCCCATCTTCAGAGGCTTCCGGCCACCGCAGAGGCAAAAAAGGCTTTGGTAAAACTAAAAATAGAGGGAAAAGGGGGAAATCCCCCATTGCCTCCAATGGGGCTTTGACACCAAAAAGGGTGAGCTCAGCACTGCTGCAGCACGAGGGGGCGTTCCTGGGGTGAAAGGGGTGCAGAAGCTGTCTAACAGCAGCTCCTTCCCTGGGAATGCCCAGGGAACACACACACACACCCTACAGTGGTGCAAACTTTCCCTTCTGGGAAAGCCCTGCCAGTGTGGCTGCACTGGTGGTGGGGGCAGGCAGCACCCAAACACTGGCATATTTGTTCCTGCACCTGTGTAGGTACCACCTTATTTTGTGATAAAGTGGCACCTATGCTGGTGCGGGGTCACTCCAGCTCCTAAGGAGCTTCAGCCCCCCTTCAGGAATGGTCTCTTAGAGTGTAAGCAAGTTTCATAATTCTATTAAGTCCTCCTTTTATGATGCGTTTATTGGAAGAAACTGCAAATTAAGTGAAAATGGACCTCTGTGGTAATTTGACAGCTATATGAATCACTAAGGAGCATTTACATCTAAACAGATTCTGAATTTAGGTTTGTGTAACAATATGATAGAAAGTTTTCTATGATGGGAGGGCTGCACTTTTGTTCTTGCTCCAAATGCTGATTATATTTTCAAATAAAAATGCAAGCACAGAACATTGCTTAATTACATTCCCCACAATTCACTAAATGATTTTAATCCATGGGGTAAACATGCAACAAGTACATTTGAAACG
Organism: Euleptes europaea; assembly: GCF_029931775.1. Taxonomy (NCBI): domain Eukaryota; kingdom Metazoa; phylum Chordata; class Lepidosauria; order Squamata; family Sphaerodactylidae; genus Euleptes; species Euleptes europaea. The sequence continues at coordinate 3,542,470 of NW_026612049.1, forward strand.
AGTAAAACTTGTATGTTTAGTGCATTCCAGAATCAGTGCCGGATTTATGTATAAGCTAAACAAGCTATAGCTTAGGGCCCCACTCTCTTGGGCCCCCCAAAAAAATTTAAAGGAAAAAAACTGTGTTTCTAAAGGAACTTTTGTTTTTGCCAACTGCCAATGTGTTTGCATTATTAAGTTTGTTATGAATAAAAATCATTTTAATTTAGAGCTTAATAATTATTTCACTATTAATATACTTCTTAATTGTATTTCAGTTCAACAATTACTTTGATAAAATACATATTTTGTTAAGTGAAAATGGATTTAGATACCTATTAGGTCCATAAATTACCATATAGCATTTATTCAACACAAAAAACAGCAACAATTTGTTGTTGACAAAGGACATCTGGACATATAAAGGGCCCCATTACCTTCAATAGCTTAGGGCCTCATCAAACCTAAATCCGGCCCTGTCCAGAATGCAGTATTTTGAGTATAAATGGACATAATGCAAAAGATCAACAGTCAATACAAGTACTGATTTTGGCATTAAAGTAAATTCTAATGGTATAAACCTGTGTTCCAAAACAGATATCTAAAGTGCATTTTCAGTTTGGCCTTTTTTCAGTGACTCAGGCATTGGTCTATCTAATCCAGGTTTGTATTACTGGTAATGGTTCTCCAGTATTTTAGGCACAGATCAATGCTAGTCTTGAAACCTGATTTGTATCTGGAGAATACCAAGGATTGCTTTATGTATGCAAAGCAAGTACTCTTCTGTTGACCTGTAAACCCTCCCACATTGCATTTGTTATGGAAATCACTTCATATCACTGTTAGCATTATAAAGCCAGATACTAGCTCACCTTTTCAAAATGAAATAACACAAGTATTTAATTAAGTTTGATTATGTTATTTAGGTTTTATTTGATGAAAATTATTTTGTAAATTTGGCACCTTAATATTTTATAGAACACTGCCAACAAATTAGAGTAGACCTCTGTTATCTTTTTGCTGTATACATTGCTTAACAGTAAATACATATGCCAAGAAAGTGTCCTTTATGAGCACAATCTCTGGTATAATATCACTTCTAAACTGGTTGTCTGATCTCAGCATTCTTGATTCAGCACATAATGGTATACCCTGTTAATATGCAGCCAATACTCTCTAATATGTTGAGCTTTGCAGACATGCTTGAATAACTACAAGCTCTTTTTGGTTATCAAAGGACACAGTCCTATCATGAGCAAGCCCATATGGGTCCCACTAATCCAGTAACAAATGATATGGATCTCTTCGAGATCCCAGGCAGAAAAAGCAGGTCTTCAGATTTCAGTGGATTCTGAAAAGTAATTTAGCCTGAGAATAAGATAATACTTTCATCAGGTACTTTCCCCAGCAATCATATAATTAAAAACACATCAGAGTGGATGGGGCCTTCTGTCACCAATGGCCAGATCATAAACTCTCATTAAAATCTAGTGCTGTCCTCATTCTGTCTGTTACCTTGAGAGTCCTGTTTAATCCCTCAAAAGAGTAATAAAATCTCACATCAAGTATTGCCATAGACAGTATAACTAAGCTTCATAGGAACTTTCCTCAAATTGCCAAAGTTAAGGTTTCCAGGCTGCAGTCAGCAATGCCTAGAAGCAAATGGGGGTAGGTCCTGGCTTGCCAGCTCACACCTATGTCACTTCCAGTTTAAACCAGAAGTGATGCAGGGAGGTGCTCTAGCATTTCACAAAAACTCAAGGTATTACCATCAAGTTTTTGTGGAATGCTAGAGTGTTCTGTTTGAACTGGGAGTGACATAGGCACGCAAGTGTGACGCTGGCACGGCAGGTCTTTCCTCACCCCCCATTCCTTCCCATTGGTGCCTGAGGCACTGGTGGGCATCAAAGGGAACTGACGGGAGAGAATTCCTAGCTAAAGTGCAGCTAGGCCTTTGGCCCTTAAAGACAAGAGGATGCTGCATTGGCATCTCAGGCCTCAGTTGGTAACCATATTGCAATCTGATACACATTGCCAGAGAAGGTAAGATATAAAAAGTTATATGTGATAAAGTTTATTGTTTGTGGCCGAAGGTCATCACAATCTATCATACAAATCATTAAAATAACATAAAATAACACTGAAATCTTTAAAATAGTCTGACCCCCAAGAAGCTAGTAATTAAATTTGTTAAATTCCCTGATTAAAAACAGCTTTAGCTTGGATTTGCTTGGCTGCTAAAGCAAAGAGTGAAACTTTGTAGGATACATCAGGATTGGCTCTGTGTAAAGAGGACAGAATAAGGTGTAATGAATTAGGTCCTCTGGAGTGGCTCCACAAATACATAGGCGAAAGGACCATGGTGTTTGGGAGTAATGTCCAGATATCCAAGCCGTTGGCATCATTTGAAACCGGAGGGAGGTAAAAGCTATTCTGACGTTATGGAAGGGGATACTGATCAGGTATGAAGCTCTGACATGATCCCTTTTAAACTGTTTAAACCATGGTGAGACTTTGGACTGGGAGATTGATTGCCTGTCTGATGCAGCATCACATTTAAACACCCAGTCCCCAAAGTTGGTACCTGCTATGGGGACAGCCTGGGTGTCATCTGATATGGAGTAGCAATACTGGATGTTGTTATAGCAAGCTAGCTTGTCGGCATCATTTTGCACCATCAATTTAAAACACTGCCTGTGGTGTAAGTTGGTGGTGTCACTGCTTTGCTTTCTCTAAGATCTTCACCAGGCTAGATGTACATGGGCCCTGATTGAGGGCAGACCGAGTTCTGCTCGCATCTGGGCTGCAGGGGTGCCTCTGGGTAAGGCTAGAATTCTCCTCAAGAAGTGATTTTGGATAGTTTCCAGCTTTGTGACCAAACTACTCTGGATCTACAAAGGAAAGCTGTCATCACAATTTTTGCCTAAAGCAGAAAAAAGCCAGTTTCCTCATTTGAAACTTCTGAAGGATTTTGAGGTGAACAAAAGAGTTTTGGTAAGACTAGCAACATTTCTTGAAGGAGGGGAGTTGAGCACCTCCTTACATAATGAAGAGAGATTGCATTATATTCTACTAGTCAATAAAATAAAAGCATTGTATTTTGGACAGAAAGTGTCATGATTACAAAGTATGGAGTTATTAGGGGGTAGGCCTTTGAGCCAAATTAGATGGGATTCTTTACCTGAAAATGCCGCTCAGGTGTAAGGAAATTAATTTCCCTGTTTCCCTGCCCTTCATGCTACTACCAGCCAAGCCTCCAGTGGGGATGGTACCTCTGCTGCCGCAAACATCACTTTCTAGCATTTTCAAGTATCAAGGCAGGGTTAAGGAGAGGTAATCACAAACTCTTGTTTTAATGACAAGTTGAAAAAATAATTTGCTTAGCTATCAGTATGAAACATGTGGAACAATGAGGCATACATCTAAAAGGTGCTTACTTTAAAAAAAAATGCTTCCAGAGTACTGTGTTCTTTGAAAGTGCCATCTTATACATTTTTAACAAATGAAGCATAATCGTATATGAAAGAGTTAAATTTATGCCATTCTACCATTATGTAGATGGCACAAAATCTAGTGCCACTTTTTAAATTCTTATTACAGTCATGAGACTGTCACTGTAATTGATTAATTTTGTGCCATTCTCTCTCTCTCTCTGATCTCTTTGTCACTAGAATAAGCTATCATAGAATTTTAATACTTGATACACTTAGTGTTCTTAATGTATTCTGATTCTCATTCTAATGACAAAGGTTGGCACAAAATCAGACTGTATTCATAAAAAAGGCTTCCATAATAAAACAGAAGACTGTACAAAATCCATCTTCATGACAATCTTGAGAACAATGAGAACAGAAATCACAAAACAAAACCCTCTTTCCTGGTGGCAATTTTAGTATTGTAATATCACAATACCCCCAAATGCATTTTGCAACCTTTTTGATTAGATTTGTTAAAAGCAATTTCAGAATACAGAGACCATTCAAAATATTGTTAAGAGGATGTCAGTGTAAGTGGCAAGTAATTTAGATTCTCCTCATGTGATATGTTTGAAATAATTGTAGTTTAGTGAAAATCAACATCTGGCAACTAAAGTTTCATGCTCATATTCAGATTCTTGGGTTATATTAAAAGATTTAAATTCCAATTTTTTCCCCGTTAGTATGTTAAAACTGTGACTACATCCCCTGCTTTAAAATGCACATTCTTGTTTGAGTGATCTTCATGTGTAATTATACACAACACATGAGGAACTCTTTCCCCATCCCCTACTGAACAGATGGCCAATGTAATAAATCAGCCATGACAGCAACACTAATAATCTGATGAAAGATGGGAAAAAGAATGCCTGGAATTATCTCCTCCCACAAAATGTGGAAGCACGTTAGTGCAGTTTTTGCCCCACAGAGTGGCATCCTTCAGCATGCACAGAACATAAATCCAGAATTTACACAGAGATCCTTTTCAGGTACCCTGAGATCCTTTGCTGTCCTATGGGCATGTGGTTCCCTCCAGAAATGACAACAGAATAATAACACAACACAACAGAGGTGGGGGGGGGGAAACGGCCACAGCTTTATTGTTTACAGTAGATGGGAGCTCTGGTGAGGCATAGGGCATGGATCCATCATCAGGCAACCACTTTGTTGGCTGATAAACTTTCCCCAACCTGAATGTTGGGGGGCAAACCGGAGTGATGAAACCGGTGATTCCACTAGGACATACATCTCTGAGTGGTTCCTTTGCCACATGGGAATGGAACCACATGACAGGTCCCTAGCTGGGCATCTGTGGTAGGACTCCACCCCAAGACCCCTTATGGGGATCCCCAAAAGGGGGAAGGCAGACACACAGGCGTATCTTCCCCAAATCGGATCTGGCCCAATGCAAAAAACCACCCAGCTGTGATAAAAAGAATTTTAACAAACCAAAATTGTAGGGAGGGAGAATGGGTCTTCTTTTGGGAAGGCAAAGCCGAATCGCTGGGCAAGGGGTCCTTATATAATCAGCCAGCGCGCACACGTCATCACCCAGTGCCAGTCTCCACTCCACTGCAGCCTGCCCCTGCCAGCAATTGGCTGTTCACCTGGCGGTGGCGGTCAGGAATGCCTGGCCATGCAGCCACATGACCCAAGAGCATGCTGTCCCTGTGGTGGCCCTTCACATTTCTGGGAAGAACCACAGCCCCCCAGCTGCAACTGTAGCTCAAGGCCGTGGCCATATGTATGTTGGATTTGGGCAAACTTGTGAATGTTTACAGATACTGAATAGCTATTTTTTAATCCCAAGGTAAAAATGGTTCTCCATTGTGTGTGTGTGTAAAGTGCCTTCAAGTCGCAGCCAACTTATGGCGACCCCTTTTGGGGGTTTTCATGGCAAGAGACTAACAAAGGTGGTTTTGCCAGTGCCTTCCACTGCACAGCAACCCTGGTATTCCTTGGTGGTCACCCATCCAAATACTAACCAGGGCTGACCCTGCTTAGCTTCTGAGATCTGACGAGATCAGGCTAGCCTGGGGCCATGCAGGTCCGGATTACATATTGTTTATTACAGATAAGGTCCAGAACCAGAAAAGTGTTTAGTATACCGATTGAAAAAAGTGAGATTAGCTTAACTGCAAATTTAAACAAATTAAACCAGTTGTGCATGTGATAAGTTACTGAATGTGGTCAGGAAGACATACACATGTTGGTATGAATGAGGCCCTGTTTCCAATCTCATCCAAATTTGCTCTGGGGAAGATTAAAACCTGCTGCCTTTCACTCTTATTCTGTGAGGAGCTTCAGGCTTGATCTTACATCTTGCTTGATGGGATTGCACTTGCATAGAGGTAACTAAGGTATTATTGGATAAAGTAAGCAGGTTCATAGGTAAGTTTCAAAAGGACACTGAGATCTAGAAATGGGAGTTGGATCTTATGAATTATTCTTTCTAATATTAGCACCTTCCTCTTCCTCCACTAACAGAAGAGTCTTTTGCATTGTGAGAAAGCACCATGCACAGAAAAAGATGCTACTGTTACTGGTATAAATCCACAGGATCCATTTCAGTGAAAATATAGGGGAATAAATCAATGTATGCATTCAGTGGCAATAAAAGCGCATCCACAAAAATATTTTGAAATAGTACCAAAAACTATAATGCCCACAATGAAACACAAGTATTAAAACAAAACAAAACTTCTGCAACATGTATCATCGGGGGGAGGGGGAGGAGAGGCAGAATGGGAAAGATTATGTTTGTGGTCACCTATTATTACAGATCCTGAGTCTTTCAAGTTAGGGTCATGAACATCAGCCCAGCCAATAATCAAACATGGAGCTACATAACTGCATAAATAGGGATGGTTTGGAGCCAATCATAGAGGTGCTTAGCAAGATCAGAGATACAAACCAAAGCAAAGATCCACAGGGAAGTACCCAGGCACGTGGAGTAGGCCATATGAGGTAGGATTGAATACATCATGGGAGCTAAACAAAAAGACCAGATAGGAAGAGCAGAGCAGGAGTATTATGTGGTAAAGGAGTCACAAAGGAAACCCCATTATTATTATGGCAACTGTATTATTCTACAGGAAGTAGAATGACATAGTATAGCCCAGTCTTGTCAGATCTCAGAAACTAAGCTGGATCAACACTTGGAAGGGAGACCTCCAAGGAAGACTCTGCAGAGGAAGGCAGTTGCAAACTACCTCTGCTTAATCACTTGCCTTGAAAACCCCAGAAGGGGTTGCTATAAATCAGCTATGAGTCGATGGCACTTTACACGCACATTATTTATAGTAAATTAAGCAGTAAATTAATCCCAAACATCTCACCTTTAATTTCAGCCATAAAAGAGCTAGTTTTCATTGTAATTTGGTAGGCAGTTTATTGTTAAAAAAAATGGAAGGAATCTGGATTAGGACATTTTTGTGACTTGACTAGCAGTAGTATGTTAGCACCACTCGAAGAAGTGAGTGTTCATAATAATTATGGCATACTTTGCCACCAGTATTTACAGATGAAGTGTTTCTTGACAATTTTTTCATCAGTTCTTCCTGTCGAAGGTCGTGGCTTAGTAAGGGAAAGAAGAATACTACAAATTAATGACTGGCTGTGTAGATGGTGTCGGCAAGAAAGGTTTGGAATTTTGGACCATGGCTTATACATTTGAGATAAAGCTTTTCTATCGGGAGATGGTTTGCACATCACGAGGGTAGGAAAAAATGTTTTCGGTGGGAGCCTTGCCAACCTGATAAGGAGGGCTTTAAATTAAATCCTATGGGTGAGCAAGACAAGAACTTAAAGCCTTGCATGATGACAGTAACTGGAGATGAGAACAATAAAGATTTGAAGGGAGTGCAATGTAAGCAAGGAAGCATAAACTTGTGGGTAAGTTGAGAAACGAAAACCTCAGGGCACATAAACCATGGATTCCAATGTCTGTAAACTAGTGCGCAGAGTATGGGAAACAAGCAGGAAGAACTTGAAGCCCTAATATAGGAAGGGGATTTTGACCTAACTGGCATTACTGAAACTTGGTCGGATATCACTCATAATTGGAATATTAAGATTGATGGGTACAAGTTGTTTAAAAGGGATAGACAGATAAGAAAGGGGGAGTTGTAGCATTATATGTCAAAGATGTGTACATTTGTGAAGAAGTATATGAATCTGAGCATGGTAGTTCAGTCGAGAGTCTATGGGTAAAAATAAAAGGAAAAAATAAATAATCATGATAATATGGTGGGGGTCTGCTATCGACCACAAAACCAGGCAGAGGACTTGGATGAGACACTCCTAGACAAGGTTACAAAATTCTCAAACAGACGGGGGATGGTGGACATGGAATATTTTAATTACCCAGATATCTGTTAGAAGTCCAACTCTGCTAAAAATGCAAGGTCCAATAAATTCCTGACTTGTCTTGCTGACAACTTCCTATTCCAGAAAGTTGACAGGGAAACAAGGGGATCTGCTATCTTAGATTTGATTCTCACCAACAGAGAAGACCTGGTTGATGAGGTTAAAGTAGTAGGCACTCTAGGTAGTAGTGACCATGTAATCTTGGAATTTACAATCTTGGGGAAAGGAAAAACTGTACATAGTCAGATATATAGGTTGGACGTTAGGAGAGCAAATTTTAACAAATGTAAATGTATGCTGGGTAGAATCCCATGGTCAGAAATACTGAAGGTGAAGGGAGTTCAAGAAGGGTGGGAGTTTCTTAAAAATGAAATACTGAAGGCACAATCACAAACCATTCCTATGAGAAGGAAAAATGGGAGGAGCCTAAAGAGGCTAGGGTGGCTCCATAAACAGCTTTTTAAAGAGTTGAGAAATAAAAAAGACTCATTTAGGAAGTGGAAGGAGGGCCTTATAACCAAAGATGAATATAAACAAAAAAACTAGTGCTTGTAGGGAGAGTGTTAGGAAAGCTCTATGAGCTTAGGCTAGCGAGAGTTGCTAAACACAACAAAAAAGGGTTCTTTTCCTGTGTACAGAGTAAGAATAAGGACAAGATAAGCCCATTGTGGGGACCCGAAAGTGAAATTGTAACAGGAGATGAAGAGGGGGCAGAACTCCTCAATTACTACTTTTCCTCAGTCTTTTCTTGCGAGAGAAGTGGTGCTCAACATGGCATAAACAGAACACATGATGAGAGAAGGGAGTTACAGCCGAGGATTGGCATTGGAGGAGTGCACAAACACCTAGTTTCTTTAAATGAAACAAAGTCCTCAGGGCCAGATGAATTGCATCCAAGGGTACTTAAAGAACTTGCAGATGTAATTTCTGAGCCTCTGTCCATTATTTTTGAGAATTCTTGGAGAAAAGATGAGGTGCCAGAAGACTGGAGGCGGGCAAATGTTGTCGCCATCTTCAAGAAGGGGGAAAAGGAGGATCTGGGTAACTACCGACCCATCAGCTTGAGTTCTATGCAGGGAAAAGTTTTCGAACAAATCATTAAACAGTCAGTCCTTGGGCTATGATAATAGAAGTGGATGGCACGGTTATTTGTGGTATAATAAAATTAAAATTCATGCATCATTTCAGCAACATATGGTTAAATCTTCTCTTTACAGAATATGGATTAGATACAAACATTTGTTAGAACCAAAGATTCCACTGTGGATCACATCACAAGAAATGTTAACCCTGCGCCCACGTAGACCTGCTCAATTTTTAACTTACCAAGACCTTTTGAAGTGGGAAGGTACAGAATGTTCAGTTAAAGAATATGAAGAAGTTAAAGAGTTATTAACTTGGTTCCAGTATCATCAAATTAACTCGGTTTATATGCAAGATTTAAAAACAGGATTCTCCAAAATTAAATCAACTTTCCAGAAACTTTTGCTGGATACTAGTGACCATTTAATATCTAAGATGTACAAACTCTTATTAGAATTTTATTGTGAACAAGACCGAATAAAACTAACCATGACTAGTTGGGCACAAATGTTGGGACATGATATAATGTTGCAGAAATGGGAAAGACTGTGGACAAAAGACTTGAAGTTAATATCTTCGCAATTATTAAGAGAAAACGTATATAAAATGATGTATAAATGGTATTTAACACCGAAGAAACTGACAAAGTCATTTCCCTTAATGTCACCAAACTGCTGGAAATGTAATAAAGAAATTGGTTCCTTTCATCATATTTGGTGGACTTGTGAAAAAGCCAAGATATTTTGGGAAATGATATACGATGAAATAAGGTTGATTTTACAACAAAATATACTTAAAACACCTGAAATGATGCTATTAAGTATGACACCGGACACCATTTTGACTCATAGAACTTTTTTGATATATGCCACCACAGCTGCATGGTTGATATATGCAGCAAAATGGAAGACTGGTGAGATACCGGGGGAAAAGGACTGGATAAATAAGATGATGGAATTGATGGAGATGGCTAAACTCACTGCCATCTGATAATGCACAATTTTGTGGGGAGTGGGAGGTGTGGAGAATTTACTGTGAAAACCATTTTTTGATGGGTCAATTTAAAGGATACTCTTTGATTTTTACCCCTTATATTTACTTGGTATAATGGTTATATTAAGATATTCTATGAATACTAACTAGATAAAATAAGATAAGTATAAAGTAATTAAATAGAGGGGGATTATACTGTTAGCAAAAGTACATACAATTTAATTTTGGACAGAAGAGAGTGTAGGGGAAGTCACTTTCTCTTTTTTATTTTTTGAATTAGAAACTTTATTAGACTTTATTTTACATTGTTAATTTTTTAAATGAAACAGTGATTTATGATGTATGAAATGAGAAAACAATAAAAAAATATTTTAAAAAAACAATCAGTCCTTGAGCATTTAGAAAGGATGGATATGATCACTAAGAGCCAGCACAGGTTTCTCAAGAACAAGTCATGTCAGACTAATCTTATCTCCTTTTTTGAGAAAGTTACTACCTTGCTGGATCAGGGGAATGCTGTAGATATAGTTTATCTTAATTTCAGTAAGGCTTTTGATAAGGTTCCACATAGTATTCTAGTTGACAAATTGGGAAAATGTGGTTTAGCGCCTGTTACTGTTAGGTGGATCTGTAACTGGTTGACAGATTGCACCCAAAGAGTTCTTGTTAATGGTTCCTCATCCACTTGGAGAGAAGTGACTAGTGGAGTACCTCAGGGATCTGTCCTGGGCCCTGTGTTGTTCAACATCTTTATAAATGATTTGGATGAAGGAATAGAGGGGATGCTTATTAAATTTGCAGATGATACTAAATTGGGAGGGGTAGCAAAAAAAGTAGAAGACAGAGCCAGGGTACAGGATGACCTTGACAGGCTAGCGAATTGGGCTAAAACCAATAAAATGCACTTCAACAAAGATAAATGTAAAGTTCTGCATTTAGTAGGTAAAATCAAATGTGTAATTATAGGATGGGGGAGACTTGTCTCAGCATTAGTGTGTGTGAAAAGGATCTTGGGGTCTTAGTAGACCAAACATTGAACATGAGTCAGCAGTGTGATGTGGTAGCTAAAAAGGCAATTGCGATCTTGGGCTGTATCAACAGAAGTATAGTGTCCAGATCACACAAAGTGATGGTATCACTTTACTCTGCTCTGGTTAGACCTCACCTAGAGTACTGTGTTCCACATTTAATTGTTTATTATGAAATTACTGATGAACTGTGTATTCCTACGTTTTTAGATTTATATCTAGCTGCTTTTGCCCTGTTTATTCTGTTATTGTAAATGCCAATAAAGGTTCTGTTTACTGTACTGTACTGAGTACTGTGTTCAGTTTTGGACACTGCAATTTAAGAAAGATGTAGACAAGCTGGAACATGTCCAGAGAAGGGAAGCAAAGATGGTGAAGAGTCTGGAGACCAAGTCCTATGACTAAAGGTCGAAGGAGCTGGATATATTTAGCCTGACGAGGAGAAGACTGAGAGGTGGTATGATAACCATCTTCAAGTACTTGTAGGGGTGTCATATAGAGGATGGTGCCCAGTTGTTTTCTGTTGCCCCAGAAGGTCAGACCAGAACCAACGGGTTGACATTAAATCAAAAGAGTTTCTGTCTAGACATTAGGAAGAATTTTCTAACAGAGCAGTTCCTCAGTGGAACAGTCTTCCTCGGGAGGTGGTAAGCTCTCCTTCCCTGGAGGTTTTTAAGCCGAGGTTAGATGGCCATCTGTCAGGAATGCTGATTCTATGACCTTAAGCAGATGATGAGAGGGAGGGCATCTTGGCCATATTCTGGAGTAGGGGTCACTGGGTGTGTGGGGGGGAGGTAGTTGTAAATTTCCTGCATTGTGCAGGGGGTTGTACTGGATGATCTTGGTGGTCCCTTCCAACTCTATCATGATTTTATGATTCTAATCCAATTATGTGTGTGTTAAGTGCCATCAAGTCACTTCTGATTAATGGCAACCCTATCAATGTCCTCCAAAACGTCCTATCATTAACAGCCTTGCTCAGGTCTTGCTAACTGAGGGCTGTGGTCTCCTTTATAGAGTCAATCCAACTCATGTTGGATCTTCCTCTTTTCCTGCTGCCTTCAATTTTTCCTAGCATTATGGTCTTTTCCAGTGAATTTTGTCTTATCATAAAGTGACCAAAGTATGATGGCCTCAGTTTAGTCATTTTAGCTTCTAGGGACAGTTCAGGCTTGATTTGACCTAGAATCCACTTTGTTGTTGTTGTTGTTTGGTATCTGTAACACTCTCTTCCAACACCACATTTCAAAGGAATCAAGTTTCTTCCTGTCAGCTTTCTTCACTGTCCAGCTTTCACAGCTCTACATAGTAATAGGGAATACTATGGCATGAATCTTGACTATGGATGATCTTGATAGGCTGGAGAATTGGGCTAAAACCAATAAAATGCATTTCAACAGAGATAAATGTAAAGTTCTGCATTTAGGTAGGAAAAATCAAATGGATAATTATAGGATGAGGAAGACTTGTCTTAGCAGTAGTGTGTGTGAAAAGGATCTTGGGGTCTTAGTAGACCAAACACTGAACATGAGTCAGCAGTGTGATGCGGTAGTTAAAAGGCAAATGCTATCTTGGGCTGTATAGTGTCCAGATCACGTGAAGCAATGGTCTCGCTTTACTCTGCTCTGGTGAGACCTAACGTATAGTGTGGTGTTCAGTTTTGGGCACCACAATTTAAGAAAGATGTAGATAAGCTGGAACATGTCCAGAGGAGGGCAACAAAGATGGTCAGGGGTCTGGAGACCAAGTCCTATGAGGAAAGGTTGAAGGAGCTAGGTATGTTTAGCCTGAAAAGGAGAAGACTGAGAGGGGATATGATAACCATCTTCAAGTAATTGAAGGGCTATCATATAGAGCAGTGGTTCCCAAACCTTTTGGGCCACTGCCTCCTTGGTTCCACAAACTCAATCCCAGAGCCCCCTACCCTATCCAACAACACAGTTGAAGGGGCCCACCTATGGTACCCCCCTTCAGCCCCCTTGCCTCTTTGTGCCCATCTAGGTTATCCCACTGCCCCCTAGGGGGTGGTACGGCCCACTTTGGGAACCACTGATATAGAGGATGGTGCCGAGTTGTTTTCTGTTGCCCCAGAAGGTTGGACCAGAACCAACTCATTAAAATTAAATCAGAAGAGTTTCCATCTAGACAATAGGAAGAATTTTCTAAGTTAGATTGATTCCTCAGTGGAACAGGCTTCCTCTGGAGGTGGTAAGCTCTCCTTCCCTGGATGTTTTTAAGCAGTAGCTAGATGGCCATCTGTCAGCAATGCTTTTTCTATGACCTTAGGCAGTTCATGAGAGGGAGGGCATCTTGGCCATCTTCTGGACACTGGATGTGTGTGGGGGAGGTAGTTGTGAATTTCCTGCATTGTGCAGGGGGTTGGACTAGATGACCCTGGTGGTCCCTTCCAACTCTATGATTCTATGAATTAAGTTCATCTTGGTTGCCAGTGACACACCCTCACACTTAAAAATCTTTTCTAGCTCCTCCATGGCTTCCCTTCCCAGTCTCAATCTCTTTCTGATTTCTTGGCTGAAGTCTCCCTTTAGGTTGATGATGGAGCCAAGGAATAGATCGTTTTGAGCAATTATAATTTCCTCATTGTCCACCTTAAAGTTGAGTAATTATCTTGTAGTCATTACTTTTGTCTTCTTGATGTTCAGCTGTAGTCCTGCTTCGGCACTATCTCCTTTAACTATATCCCTTCAAGTCTTCACTATATCCCTTCAAGTGTTCACTATTTTCTGCTGGTAATGCTGTATCATCGGCATATCTCAAATTGTTAATGTTCCTCCCCCAAATTTCCCCTCCACCTTCATCTAAATCTAATCCACCTTTCCTTATGTCGTGTTCTGCCTACAGATTGAAGAGAATAACCCTGGAGTTCTTTTAGCAGAGGCTAGATGGCCATGCTGATTCTATGACCTTAAGCAGATCATGAGAGGAAGGGCATCTTGGCCATCTTCTTGGCATGGAGTATGTGTCACTGTATGGGTCACTGGGGTGTGTGTGTTGGGGGGGGGAGATAGTTGTGAATTTCCAGCATTGTGCAGGAGGTTGGACTAAATGTCCCTGGTTTTCCCTTCCAACTCTATGATTCTATGAGATAGGGAGATAAAATTCATCCTTGTGTAACTCCTTTGCCAATTGGAAACCATTCTGTTTCTCCATATTCTATCCATCAGTAGCCTCTTGTCCAGAGTACAGGTTGCACATCAAAACAATCAGATGCTGTTCCAAACCCATTTCCTTTAAAACCAGCCATAGCTTTTCTTCCTTTTTTGAATCAGCTTGAACATCAGGCATTTTTGGTCAACATATAGTAACAACCTTTGTTGTAAGATTTTGAGCATCACTTTACTTGTGTGAGAAATTAATGCTATGGTCCAATAGTTGCCACAATCTTTGACATCTCCTTTTTTTGATAATTGGAATGTAAATTGACCATTTCCAGTCTGTGGGCCATTGTTTTGTTTTCCATATTTGTTGGAACATTTTTGTCAAAATTTTGATGAACTATGTTTCTGTGGCTTGGAATAGCTCTATATATTCCATCTGCTCCTAGTGATTTGTTCCTCCCAATTGCTTTCAGTGCAGCTTTCACTTCACTTTCTAAAACTGTAGGTTATGTGATGGTAAAAGAAATTTACCATCACAATTAAAATAATACATAATTAAAAGAACAAATTAAAAAATGACAAAGTTTGAATTATGGCTATGATGGATCTTGTTCCATTCCTAAGATTGTACAGTGTCTTACTTGGGTAAAACTATGGACCAAGCAAGGCATTTGTTGTAAAATGGCACAAGGCATAGGAGCATGTTTATAACCTGCAGGTTTGAGTCTTTTGAAGTTTGTTTTCTGTCAGTCTTGTATTTCATGAGAATATTCTAAAAATGCTACATCAATGATCTCTTTCTCCGTAGAAATTAGCAAGCTTTCTACACAGATGGGAGTTCTGTATGTATGGTCAGTATTTTGGAAGATGGAACTCTCTCTGTCTTGGTAACACTCGGCATGGATCCAAGACCTGCTCCAGAGTTAGCTTTGTTAATTTATGTTGCTTCAGTTCCAAAAAGCAAACAAGTTACTTTAAAGATATTAACAGTTGCAAGACTAGTCTACGCAAAATTGGTGGTGGTGAAAAATGGTGGGCGATTTATGGCAACCCTGTGGGGTTTTCAAGATGAGACAAACAGAAGTGGTTTTCAACTGCTTGCCTCTGCATAGCAACCCTGGACTTCCTTGGAGGTCTCCCATCAAAGTACTAAAAAGGGCCTATCCTGCTTAGCTTCCAATATCTGATGGTCCAAACTAATTACTGGAGAATCTGATGTGGCTAGAATGTTAATATAATAAGAAGCTGTGCATCCAAACAGATTTTGATTCATTGTTGAGCTATGCTGCTTAATGGTTTATCAGGCAGTGGTGCCAGGTGGGTCTGCATCTTTCTGAGACTGTCATTGTTTTCCATGATAGGATCATGGTGGTTTACTCCTTTTGCCAGGATCTCAACTTTTGGACTTTCCTGAAGGAAAGTAAGGTAGAAGCCACATGAGCCCCATGAGGCCAGGAACCGGGGGTATACATTTGTGGCCTTTTGTGCATTTTTTTGTGGCAGTCTGGGCCTTTTGTGGATCAGAATCTTTGTATACGCAGATTGCAGGATGATGCAGCATTTCTCCCATTGTTGCAGAAGTGCAGAATCAGCTTTTAGGGGCCTGATTGTGTGGTATCCCAAGGCTCTTTAATCTCCATGTAAGACCATTGGCTGAGATCATCAGTTTGGTTGTGATCAATATGCTTATGATACCCAGCTTTGTATTTCAATATCTCAACTTCTGGAGGCAGCTGTGAATGTCCTTGGCCAATGTCTTGGGGCTGTGGTCAAGTGGCTGAGGATAAACAAATTGAAGCTTAATCCAGACAAGATGGAGGAGACTCACATTGGGAAGGTAAAATATTTGGTTATCAGACTTAGGTGGGGTTAAGTTTTCCATAGTACATCAAGTTGGGGATGCTCTTGGACTTGGACTTGTTAACAAAAAAGCAGGTCAGTGCTGTTGCTAGGAGCACTGTTTTTAATTGTTTATTTTACAAAATTTATATTCCACCTTTCTCACGGAGACCACCAATTACATCGAGCCCTTATTCTGCTAACATGACTATGCTGATTCATGTTACCATAACCTCCAGAATGGACAGTTGTAATGTACTCTACTTGCCTTTGAAGATAACTCAGAAGCTCCAATTGGTGTAAAATGCAGTGGGGTCAGCCACTCAGAACATACATCTCCAGTGCTGTGTCCACAATTTGCTTCTGGGCCTCATTCAAAGTTATTAACTTTAAAGCCCTTCCCATCCTAGGACTCTCACACTTACCAAACCACATCTTCCAGTATACTCCCCTATGCCATTTATTTAACCCCACAAATTTTTACCAAAGGAAATCTGGAAAACTTAAACCAACAGAGATACTTTCTGTGATGGCATCTTTGTTACTTTGGTTAGCAATACAGATAAATTAGATAGAATGGCAGCATTATCATTGGAAAACAAGATGAAAATTTGTGCAGGTGGTGTCTAGGGTTATATTTATAAATAATAGGTATAGTGGGGGGTGGTTTTAAACTCCCCTAAACTGCAGTTACAAATGTAATGATCAATTAATAAGTTGCCCAAAAGACACAGTACATGTGCACAATGAAGATAATGCTGTAATTTTAATTTAAAAAATGCTTAGAATTTTAAGGAAGTTGTAGACGTTTGCTGTCCCAGGGCTACTGGACTAGAGTCATCAGTGGCATGCATTCTAAACATTTAATGAGTAACTGAATTAACCCACAAATAACACCAAACAATTTTATTGAAGAAACACTTTATATTGGATAAACATGGCCACAACTATTTACTGGCAGCAGCGGTAACAAACAGATTGGCGTAGCATGAGGGGGTGGATTGGGGCATCAGCCAGGCCCATGCGAACTGATGTGAGCATACTCTCCCAGTGAGCCCGCTGGGAGTAGTAAGGGATAGCAGTACCAGGAATGCACCTGGGCTTGGGCCACTTGGTGTTCCCCTGCCACTTGGGTAGAGGCCAATCATGCTACCCACCAGCCAGCGTCTTGCACCCGTGGCCTCACCCAAAACCCCTTATTGGGGTCCCCCAAAGTGAGGGAAGGGGCACGCAGGCCGCTTCCCCCAACAGCCTGCATGCCTAATCTGCCAAAGAGCTGGGCAGGTAATGCTACAGCTGTGGCCAAGTTTTTATGCTATGTTGAACACTGTGTAGCCATGTGTCCATCCCCCAATCAGTTAAATGGACCCCATCAGGCCGAAACATGGCGGTTTGACTGTGGGAGATGTCCCAATGTCACACGATGAAGCCTCCGAGGGAGACAATTTTCCGTACTACTGTATTAGTGACCTTACGCCTGGCCATGTCCAATTGCCGTGCTGGGATCCCTTTTTTCCAATACTGCTGTTCCAGTAGGTCCGACCAACCAAGCACCGTTTGGGGCCACCGCCCAGCCATTGCCCGCAGATCTTGGCAGTCTGTCTCTGATAAGTTCTTCCCCTTCCGGCAGCCCAAATCATTTTCCCTGAGCTGAATTAACAAAATATCCAGGATCCTGTACCGTTGAGCATGCTGGAGCAACATGGGGACCAGAGCCGCCCACCTCATGCCACGCCTTCCAATCAAGCAAATTGTTAGCTGCCCCTTGAGTCCCAGATGATGCCTCCAACCAGAGGACAACGCATACTGTCTGGCCCAATGAACAATGCTATGCAAAGTTCAGGTGCCCCACCACGGACTGCATCTCCCGAAGGGTGCATTTTTTCTTGCTCAACAGAAGTGTCAAAAGTTCCTTAAGGGCGTTCAACTTTGCATCTGGGAGCCTGGAGGTCCTTGCCACAGAGTCTATCTCTATACCTAAAAAAGATTAACTTGGAAGCCGGGCCCTTTGGCAAGTGGGACGCCTAGTTCATCAGTCAGTGATATGAAAGAGGACAAGAGATGGTCGCATTTGTTTGAGGCCGCAGGCCCTACAAACAAAAAGTCATCCAAATAGTGTGTCACGTTTGGCATTCTTGAGCTCTCAATGACTGCCCACTCCAGAAAGGTACTGAACGTCTCAAATGCTGCACAGGCCACGGAGCAACCCATGGGCATTGACTTGTCCACATATCAACTGCTGTGAAAATAAAACCCCAGCAAACAAATTAGTCTGGGTGAACTGGGAGGAGGCGAAATGTTGATTGTATGTCGCATTTTGCCAACTTTGGACCTGGACCGCATGATCTGACGATGTTCACTTGCATCATCAAAAGACGCAGACCTTACCGAGCACAATTCAGCCGGAATTATGTCATTTACTGAGGAGCCCCTTGGATGGGACAAGTGATGAATAAGGTGGTACTTGCCCGGCGCCTTTTTGGGTACAACCCCAAAGGTGAAATCCTTAAATTTGAAATGGGGGGGGGGAATCAAACGGACAAGCAATGCGGCTGGCGGCGCATTCCTTAACTATTTTTCCCCTTACAATTTCTGGCATGTCAGTGGCAGATTTTAAGTTCCTTGCGTGCATGGGCACCCTGGGGCCAAAGAAAGGAATGCGGAAGCCATAAGAGAAACCCTCCCACAAAAATCTGGCTTCTGACCTGGCAAGGTAGTGACCTGGCCAGAGGTTCCCTCTTAACTGGTGTCAAGGCCAAACTGCTTAGCTCTGTGGCCCTACTTTTCACCCGTGGTGTTGTTGGCGGACCCCCCATCTTTTCTTGAGGGGGGTCTATTTCCTCGAAAGGGCTGTGAGCTCGAACTACCCCGAGGGCAGAGCGTCCTGCGATGGGGACCATAGCATGTGTCACAGCAATGTTCATACCTACATTTGGTTCTCTGGCACTTCCCTTCCCCATAGTCCCAGCAGATATGCCGTGTGCTATCCCTACGGGAGGGCCTCCATTGACCTGTACGCCCCCTTCTGATTTACCTTTTATGTGGGGCCCCACATTGACAAGCCAAAGCTTGTCTTTTATGAGGTCCCATCTAACACCCTCGCTCTGCAATGCTTGCTTTTGAAAGGCCTTGTCGTATTCTACAGCCGCTTGGTCCCCAGCTAAGGAGCGGGCTCTCAAAATGTTCCCCAGGTGGTTGGCCAAATGCCATCCTCTTTCAGGGTACGCTGAAGAGACAACCCCCTTGAATATGGTGTAGCCAGCTAACCATTTTTCAAAAGATTTGTCAATGCCTATTCCTTTATCCCTCCTTTTTCCAGTGGACCTGGACCCGCGACCTTCGTCAACCTCCGGTTTTGCCAAAGAGAAGAGGTCTACATAGTAACCATCCAGGATGTCCTCTCTGATCCTATGGGGGAGGTGGATACCTGGGGAATCCTCATCGTCATCAAAAGTAGGTGGCAAGGATGGGTAACCTTCATCCCTTCTATCTTCCCAGACATCTCTCAGGGCGGACCCCACCCCCACCCCACCATGACAACTTTATCCTACACATGGCCTAGGAAGGCAATCCAGGTATGTTGGCAGCTGCCAACCAATAATCACCCTGTTGAGCAGTGGAACCTGACCCTGAAGATCTCTCACCAGAAGAACTGGAACTGTCTGATGTGTCATCTGGATGCCGCCTGGATCTCTTCCTCTGTCACCCTTTGCGAGATGGCCTTCTTCAATGCGAACTCTGACCATGCCTACCCGCGTTGGAAGATTCAGACGAAGATGGGTCTTGATGGCAATGTCGCCTGGTTGAAGACTGGACAACAGGCCTCACAACTGGAGAGCTTTTGGTTGGCTCACTGTCGGCTGTCAGCTGTTGGGAGCATAGCTGTCCAACCTCCTCAGACAGCTGCTCAACCACCTCTGACAGACCCTGCAGCATGGCATGGCATGCTGCCAGGCCCAGTGTGGCATGCTCTCCCAAGCCTTGTGCCGGCCTCCTGGCCTCCCGCCTCCCCCCAGGCAAGCCTCGCATTGTGGCCCGTCGAGGCACTGGACCCGATGGGGCCTGCTCTTCCGAGACTTGTTCCACCCTCTGTGCCCCTGACCTGCTGGGAGCCACAGAGGCCCTAGCCACAGAGGGAGCCCATGATCTTCGTGTGGCTCCCACCTGGCCCCTTGTATGAGGGCGTGAAGGCCCCTGCATCAGGGTTGAGGGTTTCTTTTTTGGAGGCATCTCTCTCGCTGCCCTCCAAAGATACCCCTACTCTCATGATATTCAGCTGGCCGGATGCAACCAGTAGTGATTAGCAGCTCATTAGGGGCCCTTCTGTGAAGGGTTCCTGTTGGGAGGTCAGCCACCTGCTGATGCCCAGCACCACCGAGGCCTCTTCCGAGGCTCAGAAACTATCTCCCGGGGTCTCACCCCCCCCCCAGCCTGGGTAGTGATTTTTTGCTCATCTTCCTAGGGGCAGGAAGCACAGCTAGGCCTGACTCAGCCTGAGCAGTGCGCCGGCGGCCTGGGCACCCATTGCCCAGTCCCCCATGGCTCCTTTCCAGGATGCTGCTCTGCTCATGCTTGCCACTCCTGTTGCACCCGTTCTGAGCCTCCACAGCCACTTGCCCCCTGAATGTCACTGCTGCTGCCAATTTCAGCTCTGTTTCGTTTCCCACAAAGTCAGCGACGGACTGAGCCGGGGGACGGGCAAGCTCTGTTTTAAATGCAGAGCAGGAGGACCAGAGTGAAAACTCTTCTCCTGCTCTGCACGCTCGGCCCCGCCCCAGCAACCCCTCCCAAACCCCATAGGCTCGTTTGAGCCACCAGTTGCCACCTGATTGGCTGGGAGCAGCAAAGCTCCCAGGCACTAGAGGAGGCTGTGTGGGAGTCAGCCACCTGCGCCCAACCGCCCGAGACTTCCGGACCTCACCCTGCTGCCTCCACCCCCACCCAGGACACCAAATCCGGGACTTACCCGGAGCCATTGCATACAAAATAATAACATAAACTCTGCCTGGAGGAGAAGCAAAATTTGATTCTATGTTTTGAAAAGTGGGTGTTAAGAATATTAAAACATCGATATAAAGAACAGATTTTTTAAAATTCCACTTTCTTTGTTTTTATCTCATATGCCTGTGTGTAGGATGCATCTGACTTACGGCAACCCCTGGTGGGGCTTTCAAGGCAAGAGATGTTCAGAGGTGGGTTGTCATTGTCTGCCTCCATATCACAAACCTGCTATTCCTTGGAGGTCCCCCATCCATATACTTGCCAGGGTCAACCCAGCTTAGCTTCTGAGATCTGACAAGATCAGGCTAGCCTGGGGTATCCAGGTCAAGACCAACAAAATTTTCCAGTTTATAAGCTTTCATGAGTCTAAGATCATGTCATGAATTTTGTGAGGTTAAGTTGGCTGCAACTTGATGGCACTTTCCACCACCACCACCACCACCACTTTAAGGTGCTATTGCTATAGACTGTAGAGAGCCAGTGCAGTGTAGTGGTTAATCTGGAGAACCGAATTTGATTCCCCACTCCTCCACATGAATAAGAAGAACAGCTGGTTTTTATATGCCGACTTCCTCTACCTCCTAAGGCAGAAAACCGGCTTACAATCACCTTCCCTTCCCCTCCCGACAACAGACACCCTGTGAGGTGGGTGAAGCTGAGAGAGCATGCCTTGCCCAAGGTCACCCAGCTGGCTTCATGTGTAGGAGTGGGGAAGCAAATCTAGTTCACCAGATTAGCCTCCGCCACTCATGTGGAGGAGTGGGGAATCAAACCCAGTTCTCCAGATCAGACTCCACTGCTCCAAACCACCACTCTTAACCACTACACTGCGCTGAGTGACCTTTGGGCCAGTCACATTTCTCTCAGAATTCTCTCAGCCCATGTGGAAGCAGGCAATGGTAAACCACCTCCCAATGTCTCTTGCTTTGAAAACCCTATGGGGTCACCATAAGTCAGATGAGACTTGATAGCAGTTTCCACCACCACCACTATAGACTAACATGGCTACCCAACAAAACTGGTTTAAATATTTCTAAAACTAATTCTGAAATTGGAGCATCCATAGCTTATTTCATCTTTCAGTTGTACAATACTGGTGTGGTGTTATTCGCCTTTTTCGGGAATCGCCTATTCAGCTTCAGGCAGATTGCTGGGTTTTGGAATTCTGTCTACCCAAAACCCGAATATTGCTGAAATGGCTAATTTCAGATTTCTTTTCAGTTCGGGTATATTGATATGCACAACCCTATTCCTAATGCAGCTAGCTTTATTTCTGATTTTATTTTAGTAAAATAAAAATGCAATGTGAAGACATTAAAAAATCTGATTTTAAATGTCCTGTGATCTGCCTTCACATCCAACATTTTTCTTTCCTTCTTTTTCTTTCTTTTTTTGTTCTGTTTATTTATTTATTTATTGTTTTAACAGATCTCTAGTGCAGTCAAAAGCTCTGCTCACGACCTGAGTTCGATCCCGACGAAAGTTGGGTTTAGGTAGCCAGCTCAAGGTTGACTCAGCCTTCTATCCTTCCGAGGTTGGTAAAATGAGTACCAAGCTTGCTGGGGGTAAAGAGGAGATGACTGGGGAAGGCACTGGCAAACCATCCCGTAAACAAAGTCTGCCTAGGAAACGTCGGGATGTGACGTCACCCCATGGTTCAGGAATGACCCGGTGCTTGCACAGGCGACCTTTACCTTTACCTTTTACCTAGTGTTTGAAGTCTTTCAGAAAAGGAAAGAGGTTTCTGCATTTTCTTATATTGCTGAACTCATGGGGTTTCTTTTTTTTTTTTCAAGCAAAAGTCAGATTTCAGTAAAATGGGTTTGTTTTTTGCTGTCAAGTCACAACTGACTTATGGCAACCCCATATGGTTTTCAAGACAAGAGACGTTCAAAGATGGTTTGCCATTGCCTGCCTCTGCATCATGACCCTGGTATTCCTTGAAGGTCTCCCATCTGAATACTTGCCAGGGTCAAGGCTGAGAGTGTGTGACTGGCGCAAGATCACCCATCAAGTTTCCATGGCAGAGTGGGGATTTGAAACTGGGTTTCCCAGATCCTGACACCTTAACCACTATACCACACTGGCTATCGTACAGAGGAGGAAAAATACTTGTACAGTTATCTTATCTGAACTTTAACTTCTGTGAGTTGGTCTTCCATGGATTTATCTTATCTCAAAGGCAAATTAATGTTTTTAGTTCTGTGGCTTTACTGCAGTTATCACTCCATTCTGACCAAGATTTTTAGAATTTTTTTCCTAATCAGTAATGGATTTGCAGCTAACCTATGGCAACTGTCCTGGTCAGTTGCATTCCCTGTCACTTGCTTATGCACTGAGCTGATAAGTACAGTAGTTCATTTTCCTCTTGGGTAAGCACTAAGGTGTTTTTTTTAAAGGACAGAGAAAAACCTCCAGACTAACAATTACTTTAGCTTGAGACAAGAATAGTGAAATACACTTGACTGCATTCTAACTCATTGCAGAATTTAATGAAATGTATCTGTTCAGAAAAAAAAGTGATAGATTTCTCAGGTACTTTCAAATGCTATTTCTCTGAATTCCTTCCAACTCTGTTACATTACATATCATCACAGTGATAATTTAGCAATTAAAAGGAAAAATCCATGTCTAATTATTAATACTGTTGCATGCTTCTTTTAAGACAAAAATGGCAGTTCCCCAAAACATCAGTGTTGGCATTTAACATGGCCTATTAGATTTTAGTTCATCAGCATAGTAAACTGATAAGTAAATTGAGTAGTATCACTAGTACTCCAAAATTACTTTTAATGAATGGTCAGTAATCTTGCTCTTCATTTCACATGCAAACACTGTGGATAAGACTATTATCGCCTCTCCCCTGGCTTTGAACTTTCCTACCTATCATCACTTCTAGGCATGTGCACCTTAGAGCAGAGGTGTCAAACATGCGGCCTGCGGGCCGGATGTGGCCTCCAGAGGGCTTCCCTCTGGCCCGTGAGGCAGCCATCTCCCCTCCCTCACCCCCACCCCTTTCTGGGCTGCTCCGGCCTGCGAGCCCAGCCAGCCACCTTCCGCCGTCCTTTTCTGGGCTTGCCAGAAACTGGAGCTTGCCTGGGGGGGGGGGGGGAGATTGAAGATTGTGTTGTCTCCTGGCTGGGAGGCAGAGCAATCTTCAATTCCTCCTTGCCCCAGTCAAGCCCAATGTGTTCCTTGCCTGGGATGGGGAACTGAAGATTGTGATGTCTCCTGGCCGGGAGGCAGCACGATCTTCAGTCCCTTCCCGCCCCAGTCAATCCCAACATGGAGCTTGCCTGGGGTGGGGTAGGGACTGAAGATTGTGTTGTCTCCTGGCCGGGAGGCAGTGAAATCTTTGGTCCCTCCCCAACCCAACGAAGCCTGATGTGGAGCTTGCCTGGGGTGGGGGACTGAAGATTGTGCTGTCTCCTGGCCGGGAGGCAGTGTGATCTTCACTCCCTCCTACATGAAGTTTGCCAGGGGGCGGGGGGACTGAAGTTGTTCACTCCTTCCCCACTCCAGCCCAGAGGGACGTGTGTGTGTGTGTGTGTGTGTGTGAGTGAGTGAGTGAGTGAGTGAGAGAGAGAGAGAGAGAGAGAGAGAGAGAGAGAGAGAGAGAGAGAGAGAGAGAGAGAAGTGCCGTGAAGTTGCTTCCAATTCATGGTGACCCTATGAATCAATGTACCACAAAACATCCTATCCTTAACAGCCTTGCTCAGGTCCTGCAAACTGAGGGCAGTGGCTTGCTTTGTAGAATCAATCCATCTGTTGTTGGGTCTTCCTCTTTTCCTGCTGCTTTCAACTTTTCCTAGCATGATTGTCTTTTCCAGTGACTCTTGTCTTCTCATAATGTGTCCAAAGCAGGACAGCCTCAGTTTAGTAATTTTAGCTTCTAGGGTAAGTTCTGGCTTGATTTGATTGATAACCCACTGATTTGTTTTTTGACAGTCCACTGTATCCGTAACATTCTCCTCCTACACCCTAAATGTGTATTTCCTAAATATGTATTTCACTCCCTACATTGCACTGATCAAATTATGCAGCAAGATGAGCAGCTTCCTGGTCACCAAGTGTAAACCTCAGCAGCTGGAGCTCTAGGGCAACTTCTGAGGGTCAGGACTAAATGAGCAAGATGCTGAACTCCTATCCTGAAGCCTCAGCAATCTTGCACTGCTGATCTATAGGCAGGAAGAACTTCCCAAATGTTAATTCTCCATGCAATTCCTAATGCAAACAAGGGGATGTACTAAAAGGAATGACAAGATTGCCCATTGGAAACAATGGGAGAGGCGTGCAGGCCCACTGGAGATAATGGGATCCTGGAATGTCAGTTGACTTGCATGGGCTCCATGGAAATACATTACAGCACAAAAAGTTGCAAAGAAAATACGGAATGGATTTTCTATTAAAGTCTCTGGGCCCAAATAGACTACTCTGGGACTGGAATGACAGGTCGCAGATTGGAAAACCTCTGGGTAGCAGAAGCCTTCTGGAACTGGAATGACAGATCCCAAGTGGAGTGACAGCACCTAGGAGTAGCAGAAGTGATCTGTGACTAGAATGACAGGTCATAAGTGGAATGCCAGCCACTGGGAGTAGCAGAAGTGTTTGGGAATGGAATGACAGGTTGCAGAGTGGAATGACAGCCCCTAGGAGTAGCAGAAGTGTTCAGGAATGATATAACAGCCCCCAATTGGAATGACAGCCCCTCAGAGTAGCAGAAGTGTTCTGAGACGGGAATGACAGTCCCAGAATGCTTCTGCTAGTCCCAGGGGCTGTCATTCCACTCTGCGACATGTCATTCCAGTCCCAGAGCACAAATTCTGTTCCCAGGCAGCCACCCCCGCCCAGTCCAGATCAAATTTTATTCCAGGGACCAGAGATATAAACTGTACAGAAGTCACAGGCAAAGCCAATTAATGATATTATTTTTTTACTTAAAATACAAACATGCTAAAACAATAACAAAAATATTATCATTAATTGACTTTGCCTGTGTCTTCTATGAAGTTCATATCTCTGGTACCTGGCACTACATTTTATGGTATGTATGTATGGTATATATGTATGTATGTATGTATTTATTTATTTATTTATTTACATACCATAATTTATGGTATGTATGTATGTATGTATGTATGTATTTGGTACACATGGCCCGGCCCAACCTATTGACATTATGTCATATCCGGCCCTCATAACAAATGAGTTCGACACCCCTGCCTTAGAGAGTGAGGAAGGAATCCTGTATCAAATGAAATCTTCTCAACACTGCTGTAGCAGTTAACCTAAATCTAAGATAGGCTTAAAGGGATTTAAGCAACAGAGTTTCAGGATGGAGTGATCTCTGTGTCCTGCAGGAGTACTCTCCACCCATTTTATTTATTTATTAAATTTCTATACCAGCCTTCCCAGCCTTGCTGGGCTCAGGACAGGTAACAACTGTAAAATTATAAATATAACATAATACATATTAATTAAAAACATCCCACATCATTAAAACATTAAAACAAAATTGAGTAATCTTACCTACAATAAAACTATAGATGGTGCTCAATTAAAAGTAACAGCTGCTGAATGCTTGGCAGTCAGACAGAGCCCTCCCATAATTTATTACTTGGCAAAGCCAGAAAGGGGGGGTAGGGAGGGCAGCAGATGACCCCCACAGCCCTACATAGAGTGAGTTACAGTAATCCAGCATAGAGGTATCACCTTGGCTAGGTCAGGGTGGGAGAGGTAAGGCACCTTGGCTAGGTCAGGGTGGAAGAGGTAAGGCAGCAGCTGGCAGGCCTAGCAGAGCTGGAAAAAAGCTGCCTTGACCACAGCTATGACCTGGGCCTCCATAGATAAGGTGATGGCCGAAAGGTGCATTGTCATGGGTTTGGTGGCAAGGCCCCGTTGTCCTTAGGTACCAGGGAACTGTAGCTAGGAAGTTCTACCAGGAGGGGGAGGATAAGGTAAAATGCTCCCTTGATAACCAACTGTTGCCAAGGTGGCACAGGTCATCTATGAAGGGATCCTGTGCTGGTTTTATCTTGAGCAGCAGTGTCTAAAGCTCACATCCTTTAAGTGAGAAAATGTGTCCGCGATGTTGTCAGCAATGCCTGCAATACACTGAGCTGAAAGTGAGATGTCAAGTACAGGAGGGTGACCCTGTGCCCAGGTGCAGGACCAGCTCAGAGTGTGAGGACTGTCAGTTAAGGACATGCATTGCAGTCTGGTTGTTGCACCAGAAGAGGACATATTAGGTTAGACATATGGTGACTGCAGCCAGGCTTGTGAGGAATGTGGCTCCTTCAGCATGCTCTATTGTACCCAGGCATGGGCCACTGTTGAGTGACCGTTGACAGAAAAAACCTTGTGGGAGGCCAAGTGATGTATTGGTCTATAAATAATGCACATAAATAAATATTTTGAAGTGAATTAATATGTGCAAATACATTTATCACCTTTCCCACTATTCCTCCCAGAAGGTCTGAGAATTATATGTGGCTTTCCCTTCCTCCAATGTCACCTCAACAACCCTGAGAGGTAAGCTAGGTTGAAAATGGAGTGACAGGCTTAAGGTCACCTACCAAACCTTATGATAGACTTGACATTTGAATCCCAGTCTCTCTGGTCTGACTCTGGCACTAGAACAATTATATATACCCCACTGACATTAAATTTATTATTATTTAGGAGGTAATGCAATCCTACATCATTTGATTACTTGCAGTGCTCTTGAGAGTACCATCTCCCATTCTGCTGAGAAACAAGACCAATGAAAACAGTAGTAATTCTGGTTTTATGGATTATTCAACTTGAGTGAAAAACTGCTTGCTTGGCCACCAACTTTGAGATATGTGGGGAAAACACAGCCCTTATCCAAAGCACACATGAAGATGCTATATGCTGGATCAGACCACTGGTCCACCAAGGTCAGTATTTACTCAGACTAGCAGCAGCTCTCCAATGTCTCAGGTGGAGGTATTTTACCTTACCTACTTTCTGATACTTCAAACCAGAGATGTCAGGGATTAAACCTGGGTCCTTCTGCATACCAAGCAGATGCTCTATCACTGAGCCATGAAGATAGACATAAATGTAAACAGGCAAGCTTTGGAAAAGTGCTAGGGTTACAATCATGATTCATTACTGGTTCCCATCACTGCCAGGTGTTCCTCCACATTGAGGGTGTTTGTCATAATAAGTGCAAAGATTACTGCTGAAAATTATTGCTGAATTTCCAAAGTATTGCTGAGCTTGAGAAGGTGCAGAAAAGAGCAACCAAAATGATCAGGGTGCTAGCACAACTACCCTATGAGGAGCAGTTAAAATGTTTAGGGCTGTTTAGAAGGCAGTTAAGGGGAGACATGATAGTCTATAAAATTATGCATGGTTTGGAGAGAATGGACAGGAAGAAGCTTTTCTCCCTCTCTCATAATACTAGAATGTAGGGTCATTTGCTGAAGCTGGAGGGTGACAGATTCAAAACAGATAAAAGGAAGTATTTCTTCACACAACACGTAGTTAAATTGTGGAACTCCCTGCCCCAGGATGTGGTGATGGCTGCCAACTTGGGAGGTTTTAAGAGGGGAGTGGACATGGTCATGAAGGAGAGGGCTATTCATGACTACTAGTAAAAATGGATACTTGTTATGATGGATACCTATTCTCTCCAGGATCAGAGGAGCATGCCCATTATATTAGGTGCTTTGGAACACAGGCAGGATAATGCTGCTGCAGTTGTCTTGTTTGTAGGCTTCCTAGAGGCATCTGGTTGGCCACTGTGTGAACAGACTGTTAGACTTGATGGACCTTGGTCTGATCCATCATGGCCTTTCTTATGTTCTTACCTCTGGTGGTCACATACAGCTCACAACTCAAACCAGTCCAATGTATTATTAACAACCTATAAGCAAAGCTGGATTGTGACACTTCCCTCTTCAGAGAAGAGAGCTTCTAATGTGAAGCAAAAGCCAGGCCTCTATCATGTCTCCCCTTAACCTCCTCCTTTCCAAGCTAAATAGTCCTAAATGTTTTAACCACTCCGCATAGGGCAGTTGCTCTAGTTCCCTGATCATTTTGGTTGCTCTTCTCTGCACCTTCTCAAGGTCTGCAATATCCTTCTTTAGGTGTGGTGACCACAACTGTACACAGTATTCCAAGTGTGGTCTCACCATAGATTTGTACAAGGGCAGTATGATAGCAGCAGTTTTATTCTCTATTCCTTGTCTAATTATGACCAGCATGGAATCTTCTGAGGAGTGAGGAGATCTTGGGGCAAAAGCAGATGGATATGCAAAAAGCTTGTTGAGATTTGCTACATACTTCATTCTACAGTTACTGCTGCTTTTGTTTGGTCATTTGGACACATTAAACACAGCTCTTCAAAAAAGTTTACAGATCCATCAAGCAGAGCTTCTTCTTGCTTCTGCACTAAACATACCAACACATGCCAACTGGGAAGGATAGCTGGGATATGGCAGGAGAGGATGCTTGTGGGAGCAGCAGAAGGGGTAATAAGGGGTTAGGAGAATATTTGATTTTACTGTAATTTTAAAAATGTAAATAAATAGTTTGCATTATTAATTAAGTGTTAAAGTTTTATTTCAGATGTCTGAATATCATTTGTTGAAGCCCCCCCTAAATTTCTGGGGAGTCCCTCCCTAAATCCCCCATAGCCCTGCCTCCATTGATAGTGGCAACAGAGGCCCCTACCAGTGATGTCACTGGCTCCTCCCTAAGATGTCATAGCAATGCCTCTGGCCCAGCCCCAGCCCCCCCTGGGAAAATGGAAAATCTAAGCCCCTGGCCCACGGGTCTACTTGCATGTAAGGCAAAAGTCCCTGCTCCACTCTGCTCTCCCAATGCAAGCCTGGCCATGTGTTCCCAGGTCTCCGCATGCCAGCCGTTCTTCTCCTGTCCACTGAGACAGCATGCAAGGCCAAGTGCTGGTCAGGAGAGGCAGGGGCATAAGCAATGCAGATGTGCCTGCGACATGCTCCCACCCCTTCCCTGAGCAGTAGCCTGCCCCTCTTCTGCTGCAGTGGTAGGATGCCAGCAAAGGAGGAGCATATTGACCCAGCAAGCACATGGCAGGGTGAAAGCAGCAGGGAGAAACCTCCCCCAGCTGTTGGCTCAATTTCCTCCTACTGATTGTGAAAAGGTGGTTGGGTAGCTGAGAGTGACAGGTTGTCCATCAAATAACGATATCAATGTAACCACGTCATGTGGTTGTGCAGGCTAAATGACTGTACTGGGTTAAATTGTAAATTCCTTCTGTGTAGAACAGGGGTGGGGAATGTCAGGCCCAGGGGCCATATAAGACCCGCAAAATCATTTGTTCTGCCCCTTCGTGGGTCCTGGCAGATCTCTAGCTTAGAAGGATCTAAGACTGGTGAGCTGCCCCCTCCCACAGACAGGAATAGCCTCTATTCAAGGCGGATGTGAGTTTGTCTTGCCGACAAAAGGAACCTTCTTTCCCCCTTGAAAAAGAGTCATTAGCTATGGAGCTGCTAGGACCATCCAAGAAACTGTGTTAACTCTTTCCCACCCGGGCTGTGGAGAAATGTATTCCCTCTGTACTACAAGAGGGCTGGGGGCGGAAGTGGCGACAGTGGAGGGGTTAAAGGGGGCAGGGCCAGAATGCGCAGGGGCAAGTTCTTAGCGAGTGTGTTCTCATTTCATCCCTGCAGGCGGAGGTAGCAGGAGCCGGCTTTAGAATCTGGCCCCAACCATGTGGAGCAGGAGCAACTCAGGCATGCGGCTGGACGGCGACGCCCGGCTGGTGCAACAGACCATTCTGTGCCACCAAGTGGGCAAGTGCCCCACCAGTTGTATTCCTGCCTGCTTGCCCGCATGGGGGAGGTCATCTGGGCAGCTGCATGCTTGGGGGCGCTACCCCCCCTCTCTTCTGGTTCTTTCCCCTCTAAGTCTTGCAAAAGACACGTAGGGCGAGAAAGTGCCAGATCGGGGCATTACTGGATCGTGCTCCTTTGCCTACAAGCCCCAAGCGGCTTGTCACTCACTCTGTCTTGCGTTTGCTGCCCTGCCTGAATCTCTTGGGCCCAGCTGGGGATGGCAGAGCTCAAAAGCTAGTCGCTCTACGTGGCAGACACTCAGAGCGGTCTCTGGTTGTGCCTCTTGGCTAAATGTTTAACCAAATATGTGTGTGTGTAAAGTGCCTTCAAGTCGCAGCTGACTTATGGCGACCCCTTTGGGGGTTTTCATGTCAAGAGACTAACAGAGGTGGTTTGCCAGTGCCTTCCTCTGCGCAGCAACCCTGGTATTCCTTGGTGGTCTCCCATCCAAATTCTAACCAGGGCTGACCCTGCTTAGCTTCTGAGATCTGACGAGATCAGGCTAACCTGGGCCATCCAGGTCAGGGACAATTATAGCAGGCTAATTTTTAAGTTGATAATTGTTAATGGCCTGTGAATGATGTTATAAATATCCAAATTGCCCTTGGAAGAAAAAAAGGTTCCCCACCCCTGGTGTAGAAGGATAATTCAACTGAATGCTTGTACCTCCTGAGCAGAATATAGTAGCTGCAACAAAGTGAACTGCTTCAGTGCAATAGTTCAGGACAGTGAAAAAGGACATTGCATGTAATTGAAACTGCAGGAGAAATGTTGGTAGGCAGAACATAATTATCCAAGTTGAAATTTGTCCAGGACACCAGAGTTAACATGCCTGCTTTATTTTTATTATTGTTTTTAAATTTTATTTTATTTTATTAAGTATACAGAAGGTAAAAAAGGTAGGGGAAGGCAGGGTATTGACAGAACAAAGGGGGGAAACATACATTCTTGATCATACGAAAAATTAATCAAGCAGGCTACCTAAAGATTATTGTATCTCTCGAACTGGCTATCATCTTAATATGAATATACAAGTACAAATATAGGTTCATTCTAATAATAAACATCATCATGTGTTTCTTATGACTGTTCCGGAAGTTTACTACTGTACTTCAAAAAACTAACTAGTAGTTATATAACATTAGGCATTTACTGTGGTTTCAAGTAGCCTCAAGGTAACTATAGAAGAGTTTCCACTTTTCATTATTCTGATTGTGAGACATCTGTTGTGTTCAAGTAGGTCATTTTGGCCATTATTGCATATTCCATCAGTTTATCTTTCCATTCTTCTATCCCTGGAAGAGATGGTTGTTTCCATCTCTTTGCAAGAACAACTCTGGCCACAGTGGTGGCATACTTGAACAAATCCTTGAGTTGGGAAGAAAGTTCTGTTGGCATTACTCCTAACAACAAACTTTTAGGGTCCATAGAGAATTGTTGTTGAAGCAATTTTTGGAGTTCTTTATGAATCAATTTCCAATAAGATTGCAGCATTGGGTAGTCTACCATACATGATAGTAAGAACTGTCTGTGGTTTTACATTTTCAACAAGCTCCTTGCCACTTTTCTTTTTTGTTGCTCATCTTCTGTAACATGTTAGGAGTGAGATACCATCTGTAGAACATTTTTATACCAATTTTCTCTAACCTCTTGGCTGATGGTGAACTTTAACTCTGTTGTACACAGTCTTTCCCATGTTTCCATTGTTACAATTTCTCCAAAGTTCTGCATTCATTTGATAATGTTTGTCTTCACTTGCTCCATTTCAGTATCGTATCTTAACAACAATTTGTATATCTTCCCAAGAAAGTAGTCCTGATTTTTAGTTATTAGCGTCTCAAATTCCGTTAATGTTCTCATTGTTCCAGACTTTAAACAGTCTTCCTTGAGCTTTGATCTCAACTGCAGATACGTTAGCCAATTCAGGTCTTTGTTTTCTTTTTTTAACACTTGTAAGTGCTTGATTCCGCCATCCTGGCCGATCATATCTTGATATGTAAAATGGTAGCCAAACTTCCAGGCGACATCTTCATGGTAGGCTTCAACTGGAGACATTATTGAAGTCGGAGAAGGGCTGATTCTTTTTTTATAGTTATGCCATACTTTTAACAATGCTGGTTTGACATCACAGTCTTCAAATTTTTATCTTTTTATGGCAGTAGAAGCTTTAACATTCCATAACAAATTATGAAAACCAGTCGCCAGATCTGCTCTTTCTAGCACAAGACTTCTATCTGCTGGCGATTTAATCCAGTCTGCTTCCCAAGTTAGACAAGAGGCTTGGCAGTATAATTTGAAATTGGGTAGTCCAAGCCCTCCTCTTTTCTTATCATCTTGCAAAGTTTTAAATCGCACTCTAGGTTTTTTCCTGTTCCAAACAAATTGATTGATCTTTCTTTGCCAGCCTTCCAATAATTTATCGCTTAAAGCCATTGGTAAAAACTGAAATAAAAAGTTGATT
The DNA here is from genome assembly GCF_029931775.1 of Euleptes europaea. NCBI lineage: Eukaryota > Metazoa > Chordata > Lepidosauria > Squamata > Sphaerodactylidae > Euleptes > Euleptes europaea. The sequence goes on from NW_026612049.1 coordinate 3,575,662, forward strand.
CTGGGGAGTACATTCATCTTTATCGTTGATATTCTGCCGAGCCATGGGATATTAAGTCTGGAACATCGAGTCAAATCCGTTTCTATTTCCTTCCATACCCTTAGGTAATTTGCTTTATACAAATGATTGTTTTGAGATGTAATGTGGATACCAAGATATTTTACTGGGTCACTCATGATTTGACGTCTGGTTAACTTATTGATTGATGCTTGCTCTTCTTCAGTGAGATTGAAAGTCAAAATTTTGGTTTTAAGTTTGTTAAGCTTATATCTGGAGTACTGGGCGAATCTGTCAATATGAGATTGAATTTTGTCAATCGATATCACTGGGTCTTGGCAACTTAGCATGACATCATCTGCATAGCTTTTAATCTTGTTCTTTTCTTTTTTGTATTTCAAACCTTTAATGGTAGAATATGCCCTAATGAAGTTAGCAAGAACTTCCATTGTCAAATCAAATAGAACCAGAGAAAGTAGACACCCTTGTCTTGTGCCTTTGGCGATACAAACTCCTCAGTTAAACTTCAGTTCATTCAAACTAGATAGAGTTAATCAAAATAAGTCACAATAATTACAATAGTGTTCTTAAAAGAAAGTGGCAATTGTCTTAATTAATACGTTGTTTAAACCAACAAAAATCAGTACTCAATAATGTTCTTAGAACACCACTAAACCCAGATCAAAGTAAACAGGAGCAGTCAAATTGGGACCTTCAAAATGGCCAGGGTCCATAAATTGATTCCAGGGATAATCTCAGGGTCCAAATTCACAGATATAGTCCAAGAAAAATCACAGGGTCCATAAACTGATTCCAGGAATAGTCTCAAGGTCAAAATTTAACGGTGTAGTCCAGAAAAAATCACGGAGTCACTCGCAATAGTCCAAAACCCAAAAATCAGCACTTAGTGGTGTTCTTAGAGCTTTGTCTCTAAACCCAAATCAGAGGAAACAGGAACAGTCAAATTGGGGCCTTCAAGATGGTCAGGGTCCATAAATTAATTCTAGGGATAGTCTCAAAGTCAAAGTTCATGAATATTGTCCAAAAAAAATCACAGAGTCCATAAATTGATTCCAGGGATAATCTCAGGGTCAGAGTTCATAGATATAATCCAAAAAGAAAAAGAAAAAAATCATGGAGTCACTCAAAGTAGTCCAAATCCCAAACACCAAATTCTATAAACCTTCAGGCCCTGTGTTTTTTTTTTTTTTTTTAGTTATTTTGTTTTAATGGGCTAGAAGATGGCAGCAGTGAGCTGGAGTTGGCCTTGTCTTTTGTGTTGAACGGAAACAAATGGAGAGGTTACCAGTGCAGATAGAGAAAGTAAAAGCAGCTTAATAAAAGACACTTGGAAAAACAGGTTCCCATAACTTTTCTTCTTTAGAAGCCTGACATCTTAACAGCTAAAGACCACAGTGTTATTGTTATTTATAATCCAAATACAATCATTTATTTTGGGGCAGGTAGAAGGGCACTCCCCCCACACTGAGCACTCAGCCTGTTCCTCTTCTGCTGTACGCCGACGACACAGTATTGTAATCATTCTCCAAAGTTGGCCTTAATCATCTCCTACACATGTTTGCCACTTTTTGCAAGAAAAACCATCTGCTCTTAAATTATGAGAAAACTAAGGTCCTAGTCTTTGAGAAGTCATGGCATCCCACGTCCTGGAGTTTAAGTGGGAACAAAATAGAACAGGTCAAGGTTTTTAGATACTTGGGAATAAACTTCCAATATAATTTAAACTGGACCGTGCAGAGGAAGCAAACTATCAACACGCTCAAATGCAAGATGGGGGCGGTGTCAAAAATTTTCTATTCCTGTAGAGGACAGTATGTCCCAGTGGCCATCCGCATCCTGAAGGCCAAACTGCTCCTGCAGCTTCTATACAGGATACCCATATTGGGGGGGGGGGGTAGAGAATACCCAAAGTATTGAAAAAAACCAGGCAATCTATGAAAGACGTATACTGGGCATTCCCAATTGTGTGGCGTATTCTGCTCTTTGCTTAGAGCTGGGCTTAAACTTATTAGAAACTAGAGCTTGGTTATGTATATTTAAGTTCTGGTTGCGAATACATTTCTGGGCCCCAGAATTAGGTCTGATATGGTGGCTCCTCGCCGACAGCTTTCACTCGTCTTGGAGAGAAGGGAACCTCACCAAAATTAAAGTCATTTGAGTACCTTTTGAGTCCCTTCTTTCCCTAAACGAGCAGCAAGCCTATAGAATGCTTGAACAAAGAATTCTAGACATCAAGGGACAGATGCTACAGTCCATGGCTCAAAGAATATGCTCACCACTGCACTTTGGGATTCTCCCTGAAAGAAACAGACTGCCAAACTACTTTTCCTCACTCACCTTAACGACGCATAGATGCCAGTTTATGCTGGTGCGTTTAAGTCTCCTACCACCGGCAGTAACGTGCAGTAGATACACAAATACCCCTTATGAGAAGAGACATTGTTCCTGCTCCCAAAAACAACCAGAATCGGTAGCTCACATTCTCCTGCACTGTGAACGACACACCTCTGCAAGAGAAAAATACATAGAAGCGCTCCTAAAAGACAGCCGAGCTCAAACGGACGTGGGGTTTGTTCGTTTTCTATTAAATGTCTGTAATTCCCATGTAATCTGGTCGGTAGCCAGATTCCTCTTTTGCCGGCTCTCCCAGTCCCGGGAGGGTCTCCTCGAACATAGCAAGGACCCCACGGATCTAATCCGCGGCTGGCAGAGCAGAACCACCGACCGGAAGCCATCATGCCTGCTTTATTAATGGTAGAAGGGAAAATGTCATGATGCTAGAAATTATTCAAACTTATTGATATATTTTATCCACACGGGCATCTCTTGAGCCTGTTGCAGAAGTTATGTTTAACCATTCCTTGGGTATATTTTTTCTAGGGCTGCAGAAGATTATTGTAGGTTTTCTGGCATGACTCAATCTTTAGTGATTTGTATGGGCTGTGGGCACAAATGTGGACAAAATACATTTGATTCTTTTTTTTAAAAAAATTGATAAATATATTCATATTGACACCTATTGTCCCTAGTTTCGGGGTTAAAAATACTTAAAAAAATAAACTCCACTCCAGTTCTGCTGGATGCCCATTGCGTTGTTCTATTGATAACTTAGAATGGTTCATTACTTTTTCTCTGTGGTTGTGAAGCAGTTGTTAGGACATATAATCCTGATCACTGAAGTAATAGTCATTCTGAAAAATGTTCAAAATTTCAGTATGAGAACAGCTGGAAATGTTTAATTTAACAGAAAACACCTTACAGTCAGCCTGGGCTCCTAAATAATTAGCTACCATCTGCAAACTTTGCTGTCTTACTGTTTCACCTGATTTCCAGACCTTTTACATGCACACAAAAGGAACTAGCATTTCTTTAAGTACTGTTACTTAGAAACTCACCTATTTAATTTCATCAGCTCTGAAAACTGCTTAATTTGTACCCTCTGCTACCTGATTTTAATCAGCTTTTGTTTTATGAGGTATTTTTCTCTTATCCATAATAGGTAGTGGGTGCCTTTGGAATGATAAAATTTAGCCCCATTCTCTTTTTTAGAATTATTTGAACAGTCAGCAAGCACATAGATATTGATGTCTGCTGTTCACAGATTGGCAACTAAGATATAAGGGCGGGGGGGGGTTCTAACTTGCAGGTGCTGTCTATTTTCTTCTTGTTGGCTAATATTTGCTCGCTGATATTAATTGCTAGGAGATAATATCCAGCTAATGGCCTGCACCCTAAGAGAGAAGACAGTGAATCATAGGCAATCATAGACAAACTTTAAAAGAACTAAAATTAATGGGTGTATGAATCCCTTGTAATGGTCTTATGTAATCATGGGTTTGGTCTATACATGCCTAATTCTAGGCAACAAACACATTAACAAACTAAAAAGGACAAGGGCAACCAGAACATGCTGTCAATTACATAGAAACATAAGAAGAGCCCTGCTGGATCAGACCAGTGGTCAATCTAGTCCAGTATCGTGTCTTACACAGTGGTCAACCAGTTCCCCTGGAGGTCCAACAACAGGGCAGAGGCCAAGCACTTCGCCTGATGTTGCTCTTGTCACTGGTATTTGAGGGGGGGAGGGTCTCTGAACATGGAGGCTCCATTTAGTCACCATGGCTAGTAGCCACCGATGGGCCTATTCTCCATGAATCTGCCCAATCTCCTTTTAAAGTGGTCTATATATACTGCCATCACTGCATCCTCGGGCAAAGAATTTCACATGTTAATCCCTCACTGTGCAAAGAAGTATTTCTTTTTGTCCATCCTGAATCTATTCCCCATCAGCTTCATTGGATGCCCTCAAGGGTCTAGTATTTTGAGAGAGGAAGATAAAGCTGTCTTTGTCAACTCTCTTCACCCCATGCATAATTTCATAAACCTCTATCATGTCCCCCCTTAGTCATCTATTTTCTAAACTGAAAAATCCTAGACTCTTCAGCCTTTCCTTATAGGGATGGTGCTTCAACACCATAATCATTTTGGCTACCCTCTTCTGTACTTTTTCAAGCTCTGTGATGTCCTTTTTGAGATATGGTGAACAGAACTGCACACACTATTCCAAATGAGGCCACACAATCTATACAGGGGCATTATTATATCGAGATACCTTACCGAATGGAAAAAGGTGGCAGTCAAAGGTTGCCGGTGGAATTATCTCCTCAGATGATAGTAGGTCTTAAGAGACTAAAGAGACTTTAAGAGCTTTTCTTTGCACCAGGAAATAAGTCTGCTGAGATTTTGTTTTATAGTGACTTTAGAGTTACTTTTGATAAGGGCTGAAAGTTTTATTGTCCTTTGTTGAGGGGAATGCCAAAGAAGGATGGGAAGGCTGCCAAGGAAGGCTGCACTGAAGAAATCACACAGTTGTTTTAGTCTGAGTGACTGATAAGACTATTTAGATATATTTTAGCTTGGTGGAATTCCCAGCAGTAGTAAATCTTTACAGAGGAAAGGAGGATATGAAGCCTTCGAGGGAAAGACACAGCAGAAATAACAGCCCAAATGTAAATTGGGACTCACTAGGGTCACCTTCTCCTAAAGCTTTTAAACAGCTGAAAATTGACAAACTGTTTGTTAATAATATAGTAGAGGAGAGGTTTAGCTCATTAGAAAATTCGGAGGAATCAAATGCTACTCCAACGCTGCTTCCACACCCCCAGCAGAAGCAAGGGGAGTCTAGGACAAGTGAAGCAGGGGAAACCAGAGAAGACCTCACTCAGTCCCCATCTATTTCAAGCTTTGACATCCAATCTCCCATTCTTAGTGTAGAGTGCCAAGAAATTCCAAGAGTTTAACTCTATAAAATGATAGGAGAACAATATTTGCTCACTGCAGAAACAATTGTGGAGATCTTTAACCAACTGGATAAAATCTCAGAGAGGCTTGAAGAACTCAGATGAAAGACTGAGATGGCATTGGATGGTCAACCACAAGAAAAATCCTTGGGGAAAATTAAGACAGGTGAGAATGTGAATGGCTGTATCACCAAAAAAAGAACTGTTCCTATAACATCAGTGTCCAAAGAAAATGCTTCGAGGGCTGGCAAAGGTGAGAGAAAGCTTATTATAATCAACAATCTATGACTTTAGAGATTGCAAAGATACCAGTGAATTTTGGTAGATGGGCATCTAGAAGGGAAATTATCCATTCCTTGTGCCATTTTTTTGAGATTGGATGCCCATGATATTGACTTGGAGACAGTGGAGAGACTCCCTGCAACCTCAAGAGGCCTAAGGCTGGTTTTGGCTTTCAATTAGCCAATCATCCCTTTTTTGCTTTTACGGATGAGGGGCTTCCTGCTACATTTAAAATTCAAGCCATTAGGATTTTCTGGGAAGAAAACAGGAAACCCCTGTTATCAGACAGAAGGGAGTCCCCACTATTAGGGGAGGGAAGTTGAAACCTGAAGGTGCACACACTGTAAGCTGAAATTACTGAAGACAAGATGAATTTAAGTGTATATATTAGTAATAACTAGGCCCTAATGTCGAGGAAAGAGGATGGCATAGAAATCCCCAGAGGCTGGAAGCACCTATATGACTTCCAGGAGGAACGATACCCAGAGGCCTCTAGAAATCCTGTCATGGAATGTGGCTGGCTGGAACCGCTGTTTATCCAGTGGTGTGGATATCCCTTTTCATCATAGGAAATTTGGTTGTATAATTCTGCAGGAGACCTGGACAGCTGCACAGTTAATCTTTGGTGGTTTTTGTTGCTTTAAGGTGGATGCTTTACCTGGAAAAGGGAAGAGGAGAATGAGTAGGGGTACTCATATCAATGTGTGTGTGTGTTAAGTGCCGCCAAGTCGCTTCCAACTCATGGCGATCCTATGAATCAACGTCCTCCAAAATGTCCTATCTTTGACAGCCTTGCTCAGGTCTTGCAAATTGAGGGCTGTGGCTTCCTTTATAGAGTCAATCCATATCTTGTTGGGTCTTCCTCTTTTCCTGCTGCTCTCAACTTTTCCTAGCATGACTGTATTTTGTAGTGACTCTTGCCTTCTCATAATATGACCAAAATACAATTGCCTCAGTTTAGTCATTTTAGCTTCTAGGGTCCGTTCAGGCTTGATTTGATCTATAACCCACTGATTTGTCTTTTTGGCAGTCCACAGTATCCGTAACACTCTCCTCCAACACCACATTTCAAAGGAGTCTACTTTCTTCCTGTCAGCTTTCTTCATTGTCCAGCCTTTACACCCATACATTGTAACAGGGAATACGATGGCATGAATTAACTTAATCTTGTTGGCCAGTGACACATCCTTACACTTCAGAATCTTTTCTAGCTCCTTCATGGCTGTACTTCCCAGTCTCCTTCTGATTTCTTGGCTGCAGTCTCCCTTTTGGTTGATGATGGAGCCGAGGAACAGAAAGTCTTCAACAATTTCAATTTCCTCATTGTCAACCTTAAAGTTGTGTCATTCTCCTGTAGTCATTACTTCTGTCTTCTTGATGTTCAGCTGTAGTCCTGCTTTGGCACTTTCTCTTTTAACTTTGAGCAGCAGTCGTTTCAAGTCTTCGCTATTTTCTGCCAGTAATGTAGTATCATCGGCATATCTCAGATTGTTAATGTTCCTACCTCCAATTTTCACTCCACCTTCATCTAAATCTAATCCAGCTTTCCTAATTATATGTTCTGCATATAGATTGAAGAGATAGGGAGATAAAATACATCCTTGTCTAACACCTTTGTCAATTGGAAACCATTCAATTTCTCCATATTCTGTTCTAACTGTGGCCTCTTGTCCAGAGTACAGGTTGCACATCAAAACAATCAGATGTAGCGGCACACCCATTTCCTTTAAAACCAGCCATAGCTTTTTGTGATCTGCACAGTCAAAAGCTTTGCTGTAACCTATGAAACACAAGCTGATTTTCTTCTGAAATTCTCTCGTATGCTCCATTAAACAACGTATATTTGCAATATGATCTCTAGTTCCTTTCCTTTTCTGAACCCAGCTTGAACACCAGGCATTTCTCGTTCCATATATGATTACAGCCTTTGCTGTAAGATTTTGAGCATTACTTTACTTGCGTGAGAAATTAATGCAATGGTCCGATAGTTGCTGCAATTTTTGACATTGTCAGGCCTGCTTTCCACTGCTCTCAGCAGCCTGTCAGACTGAGAATGTTTTGGTTTCGGTTCCACCAGGTGCATCTCAAGGCCGAGCCTGCTAACTGTTGAATTCCTGTTCCAGCGCTATCTCCCGTGGGAACGGCTCCTCGTTAGGAGGGGGGTTGCCATGACTCGTTGTGACTAATGCTTTCCCATATAGGCCCTATACTGTGCTACCAGTTCCCATTCGTGCCAATTTACCTGTTAGCTCTGTATACCTGTAGGTTTTCTAATAAATCAACTCTCTTTTGGACTCCTCATCTGTGGATGTTGTTTGTGGGATTACCACGGGGACAAGTGCTCACAGACATCTCCTTTCTTGGGAATTGGAATGTAAATGGATCGTTTCCCGTCTGTGGGTCATTGTTTTGTTTTCCATATCTGTTGGCATATTCTTGTCATGATTTTGATGGACTCCGTTTCTGTGGCTTGGGATAGCTCTATTGATATCCCATCTGCTCCTGGTGATTTGTTTTTCCGAATTGCTCTCAGTGCAGTTTTCACTTTACTTTCTAAAACTGTAGGTTCTTCTTTAAAAGCTTCTTGGACAGAATCTGTCATCCTTTCTTCTCTTCTGTATAGTTCTTCAGTGTATTGTTCCCACCTTTTCTTTATTTTGTCCTATTCAGTTAATGTACTTCCATGCTGATCATTCAGCATGCCTAACCGTACTTTAAATTTCCCTTTGAGTTCTTGGATCTTGTGGAACAGATCGCTTGTTCTTCCTTTTTTGTTGTTCTCTTCTATTTCTTTACACTGGTTGTTGTAATAGTTCTCTTTGTCTCTTCGTACAAGTTGCTGGAACGTTGCACTTAGACTTTTGATTCTGTTTCTGTTACCTGCTACTTTTGTTTCTCGTCTATCTTTGGCAATTTTACGAGTTTCCTCAGACATACATCGAGGCTTTTCATTTCTTTTGGCTACAGGAATAGTCTTTGCACATTCTTCCTTGATAACATCCCTAGTTTCCACCCATAGTTCTTCTGGTTTACATTCACTTGAACTCAGTAATGCAAATCTATTCTTTACATGGTCTTTAAACTCTTCAGGAATATTGCTTAGATTGTATTTTGGTGCTATGAATATTCTGGTATTTTTCTTAAGATTAATCTTGATTTTTGATATTAACAATTCATGATCTGTACCACAGTCAGCTCCTGGTCTTGTTTTTTTCCGAAAGAATAGAGCTTCTCCATCTTCTGCTTCCAATTATGTAATCTATTTGACTTCTATACTGGAAGCCCTTCTTAAGCTTTTCTAGGCAAAAACAGTAGCACAGATGTTGTATGGAATGCATTTTGGCCCCTCACTTTCATGCTTTACCTCTATCAAGTAGGTGCAATTTAAGAGTGGTCCTCCAATTACCAAAATGTGTGCCAAATTCTGTGGTTCGTTTAGAAACTGGGATGATGAATGTGGCGGCGAGGGTCTGCTTGTCTTATCTTTACTTTTAGTTAAAAATCAACTTTCTTCCTAGGGGTCTCCTTCCACTGAATCTTTTTTTTTAATTTTTATTGAGTTTTATAATATACAAAAAAAATTATAACAACAAAAATAAGAAAAAAAAATAGCATAAAATAACAATAAAAAAACCAGGAGTATCAATATATATTCATTAATACATTTTTTAAATATAATTTTTAAATCTTATAAGATACCCCCTTTCCCACCACCCATCCCCTCGTGTGACCCGTCACCTGACTTCCGCAGACGTGTCATATCAGTTTTAAAATTACAATTATGTATATAATGTATAGATATTAAAAAAAAACCTAATTTCTATAACTCACTAAATAACTTTATAAAATCCGTTTTTGCCAGTTTATCCCAATATGTGGCGGCCTTTTTCCATGTATTTTTAAATTCTTCCATATCCTTTCCATGAAGGAATTCTGTTAATTTGGCTATCCTCATATAAGTCCATAATTTCTCTCTCCAATCATTTATTGAAGGTTTATTCGCTTGCTTCCAAATTTTTGCAATTACAATTCTTGCAGCAGCAAAACTATATTGACAAATAATTCTGTCATTTTTATTCAAATTTTCTTGTGGTATTCCTAATAAACAAAATGCCGGCTTTCTTTTTACACTAATATTAATCAAATTATTAGTTTCTTTTACAACTTTTATCCAATTTTTTTTAATTTTTTTGCATGTCCACCATGCATGCATAAAGGTACCTCTTTCCTTACAACATTTCCAACATAAATCCGTCTCCCCTTTTTTCATTTTAGCTATCATCACAGGTGTAATATACCATCTGTAAAACATTTTATATAAATTTTCTTTAATTTCATTCGCAATTGTAAATTTAAACTCCCTTTTCCATAATCTTTCCCAAACATCCAAATCTACATTAAATTCTAATTCCCTCATCCATTTCACCATTACTGGTTTAATTCTTCCACTGATTCTGAGAGACACCATCAGATCAAAATGGATAACAGCCATAGAAGGCAAATTAAATAACCTGGGCTTTACCCCTCTGGCACTTCTACAGTTGGGCAGAGAACAAGCTAGGTAAACTATAAATCAAAGGGTTAAAGACACTGAACACCTAGCGGACCTTTCGAGAGTGCCAACATTTATGGTGCCCTATTATTCAAAATATATTCTTGCACCAGCAGTCTACCTTTATTTGTTAGAAATAACCAGCCATAGGAGGGCATTCACATTGGCCAGGTGCTCAGCCTTACTGCCTGCATTGCTAGAGGGGAAATTTAAGAAGATTCTTAGGGCAGAGAGACTTTGCCCCTGTAAGTCTGGGGATCTGGAAACTACTGAACATGTCCTTTTCAGATGTAACTTCTTCTTTATTATATTTTCAATTATAAACATTTAATCTTACAATAAAAGAAAAAAGGAAAAGACCATAGATATAACATTACTAAAAAAATCAAATACTAATGATACAAATTATTTTTAAAAAATAAACTAAAACAGTGCTACTAATATATCTGAAATACCCGTAGCACTTAATCAAGTAACACTCTATCCATTTATCTAAAATCCACATGATTATTACATCACTACCTCTCTACAATTTACACATTGGAGTGCTTTTTCCATCCTTGAAATTGTTGAATTCCAACAAGCATCAGATGTGACTTCTATACAACAGTTCGGACCAAGATCATTGTACCACTGATAAAATGAGTTTTGGTAGAGAGAGAGAATGGACTAATAAGTGTCTGATGGGAGATAATCCTTTGATTACCTCTCAGGTGGCAAAGTACTGTGCAGCTGAAGTGAAGATATGACAGTTTAGAGTAACCTCCATGAATTAACTGGAATGCGCAAGGAGGCTGTTTTAGATTAGGAATGTAAATTCAATGTTTGTATTACTATTTGTGTTTTATCTGGCTTAATGCTGCAAATAAATTGTTGTTGTTATTCACCATTTTATTTTCAATCCCTTTCTAATAATCCCTAACATATAGTTTGCCTTTTCCACTGCTGCAACACACTGTGTTGGCACTTCCATTAAGCTATCTACCATAACTCAAAGAGCTTTCCCCCTCTCAATCTCAACAAGTTCAGACCCCATTAGCCTATACCTGAAGTTGAGATTTTTTGTTCCAATGTGCACCACCTTACTCTTACCAGCACTGAACTTCATCTGCCACATTTTTGCCTATTCACCCAATTTGTGGAGTTCCTCCTGGAGCTCTTCATAGTCATCCTTGGTTTTCTCCATCCTGAATAATTTTGTATCTGCAAACTTTGCCAATACACTACTCACCCCGAGTTTCAGAACATTTCCATCCTTGAAATTGTTGAATTCCAACAAGAGTTAGATGTAACTTCTATACAACAGTTTGGACCAAGATCATTGTACCTCTGATAAAATGAGTTTTGGTAGAGAGAGAGAATGGACTAATAAGTGTCTGATGGGAGATAATCCCATAGTACCAGCACCAATACCAATCCTTGTGGGACCTCACTGCTTACTTCTATCCATTGTGAGAACTGTCCATTTATTTCTGCTCTATGCTTCCTGTCATTTAACTAATTTCTAATACATAAGAGAACCCGTTCTCTTAGTCCATGACTGCTAAGTTCACTCAGGAGTCTTTGATGAGGTACCATGTCAAAAGCCTTTTGAAAGTCCAAGTATATAATGTCTACTAGGTCACTGTTATCTTCATGCTTGTTCACAGTTTGCAGATACCATGCAGATTTTCCCTCACCAGGCTTTGTTCCTCTATAATTCTATCTTTGACTACAGTTTCTACTACTTTGCCAGGTACAGACGTTAGGCCGACTGGCCTGTAATATGTTAGTACCCTTCTGGACCCCATTTTAAACATTGGTGTTGTCAAGAATAAATAAGCATGCTGTATTATTTTGACAGTACAGCTGAGAAGGAGCTGTCAGATCCACGTGATCTTGCTAATGCAAGGTGTAGAAATGACTTGCCCCAGAAGATTGGACTGGAGAGAACTGGATGGAACCGGTGGTATGATGCAATACCTACAGGTGGCCAGGCAATTAACGATACCTGAGATGTGTATATAAGGAGCACAGTCTCTAGGGTTTAGTGTTGGACTGAATATACTGCTAAGTCGGAGGCTCTGCTGGAATTTTGTATATAGAGCATACTAACTGCACTCTGAATAAAGGAACACTTTTGTATAAGCTGCCGTCTGGAGGAGTTTCTTGGGCATCTGATTAAATCCGCTGAACTCGCGATAGTTGTAACATTTGCTACTCACCAGTCTTCTGGTACAACACCTGAGTTTAGTGATAGGTTGCATATCTGGGTTAGATTAACAATCTCACATATGAGTTCCCTGAGAACTCTTGGTATATGCCATCAGGTCCTGGAGACTTATTGGGCTAAAACTAATAAAATGTACTTCAAAAAAGATAAATGCAAAGTTCTGCATTTAGGTAGGAAAAATCAAATGCATAATTATAGGATGGGGGAGATTTGTCTGAACAGTAGTGTATGTGAAAAGGATCTTGGGGTCTTAGTAGACCAAACACTGAACATGAGTAAGCAGTGTGATGTGGTAGCTAAAAAGGCAAATGCGATCTTGGGCTGTATCAACAGAAGTATAGTGTCCAGATCACATGAAGTGATGGTATCACTCTGGTTAGACCTCACCTAGAGTACTGTGTTCAGTTTTGGGCACCACAATTTAAGAAAGATGTAGACAAGCTGGAACATGTCCAGAGGAGGGCAACAAAGATGGTGAAGGGTCTGCAGACCAAATCCTATGAGGAAAGGTTGAAGGAGCTGGGTATGTCTAGAACTTCATCTATTGTTACTTCAATTTGACTCAGTTCTTCAGACTCCCTTCCAAAAAATAGTGGCTGTGGCATGGGTACATGCCCCACACTTTCCACAGTGAACACAGAAACAAAAAAAAAATCATTGAGTTTCACTGCCATCTCCCCATCTTCCTTTAGCAATCCCTTTATTCCTTGGTCATCTAAAGGCCCAACAGCTTCTCTGGCTAGTTTCCTGCTCCTGATATATTTAAATAAATATTTATTATTTGTCATGATGCTTTTAGCAACTTGCTCCTCAAATTCTTTCTTGTGTACCTATTTATTGATTTAAATTTCTTTTGCCAGAGCCTATTGTTCAATTCATTGAGGCAGACCTTCCACTTTTTAAAAGAGGCCTTTTTACTTTTTATTGCTTCATTGACTTTTATTGTTAACCATGCAGGAATTCTTTTAGACTTGGCAGTGCTTTCCTAACCTGAGGAATGCATTCTACCTGGGCTTCAATTAGTTTGGTTTCAAATATCTTTGAAGCATTCTCTAGGGATTTGAATCCCTTGTGTTTTCCTTTCAGCTTCCTTTTAACTATTCTCCTCATTTTTGTAAACCTCCCTCTTTGGAAATAAAACATTACAGTTTTGGACTTTAGGGGTAACTTTTCATTGACATGAAATTTAATAGCATTGTGGTCACTGTTCCCAACTGGTGCAACAACCTTCATGCCTCTCATCAGGTCATGAGCCCCACTCAGAATCAAGTCCAACCTCTCTGGTTGGCTCGGTGACCAACTGTTCCAGTGCACAGTCACAGTATATCATTGGAAGCTCTTTGGATGAAGAGCTAGATTAAAAAAAATATGATAGTTGAAATATTCACTAACATCCCATACCTGAGGTTGAGGGCCGAATGGTCTTAGGGGGCAGCAGGACCCCTACGCCAGCATCTGTACAACTTGTGCCAGGCAAACTGGCATGGATGCTGGTGTCTGGGCACTTACACCAGCCCTCTGCCCCGGACTGCGGCAGCAGCATGCCTTTGAACTCTGCCTCCCGCCGGCATCCTGCCGGTGCAAGTCCCCGCACCGGTGTCATGGGAAGTGTTCTTGGGGCATTCTGGGGGCAGAGCTGCCTGTAGGCAGCTTCTTAACCCCTTTCAGGCTGGAAACACCCCCTTCAGCATTGGCATTGCCTTTTTGTTGGCACAGCATCCCTGTTCTCTATGTGGACCCCCCTTTAAAAATTTTATTCAAAAAATGCCCCCCCCCAGCAGCCTCAAAACATCTTTGGAAGTGCCGCAGTGGTGCCACAGCCATGCCATCCTCAGCCACTGCAGCTTTGAGGAATGGGCTGTTAGTGGTTTTCTGTATTTACTAAGGCTTCTTATGAAATTACCAGGTCTTTTTCATGGAGCTATACTAATGCTTTAGGAATCTACTAGTCCTTCCCATTTTTCCTAGTACCTGATAAATCTAGATACTTGGTCTCACCTGCAGCTTATTTTTATCATCTTGAGTCTATTAATTATAGGAAGGCCTTTACCCTTGTCAGATGCCAGGCCCTACCATCAGCTGTTTTAGAAGGGAAATATAAGAAGATCCCTAGATCAGAGAGGTTATGTCCGTGTGGAACAGGGGACATTGAAACCATCGAACATGCACTGATATGTTTCCCATTCTACCACAAAGTTAGATCAAAGCTTATTTCCCCCCTACTTGGTAAATTCCCTGATGAGTCAGTTGAGCTTTTGGCAAAGAAGCTCCTATTAGGAGAAGACCCTCAGCTTATGCTCCAAACTACCAAGTTCTGCGCTGTTGCTATTAAAATATGCAGAGCTTTATTAGAGAATGATTGTTAGAATATTTTACAATGTTATCAATTTAAATGTGATAATTTTAACCAGGGTATTGATGTTATTGACCTTACACCTTTACATGTACTGTGATTGGTCTGTGATTCTGTGCAAAATATTCTGTGCAAAACTATTGTGTCTGGAAATTTTGATGTGTTGGCACGTGATTGGTCAGTCGACCGTATTAATAAACTTGACTTTGACTTGACTACTAGTCCTTTCATTTTAAAGCAACTGTTATCTCATTCCATTTGTTCTCTTCTTTCCCCTGTATCATAACAAAGTGCTTGTGCAAATTAATAAAACATGACACACAACTAATCTTGGTGTGCTCATACACTTCTCTAATTATCTGTTTGTGTGCTTATATAATTGCCTACTTGTGTGCTCATTTAATTATTTACTCATCCACTCTTCTCATTTTGTGCTCATTTCCTTATCTGCTTGTGTGCTCATACATGCAGTATTTTATCAAGAATTGCTTGTGTGTATTGGCAAGCAAGACAAAAAGAAAAGAAGAAAAGAATGAGTCAGAACCAAGGAAATCAGTCATCCTTACTATTCATTTCACACTGATGATGGAGAAAGTTTTATAATCTGCAAGCATTCTTAGCATCATTTATTTTCTCAGCAGAAGCCAGGCTGTATAAAGTTCAGATAAGCTGATAAGGAGGGTAGAGCACAGTACAAACAAAGTTATTATCTTACAGATCAAGTGCAGTACAGTCCTTAATGCAATATATTACTGTTTCTTAGAACTAGTTGTTTAATAAAATACTCAAAAGTTTAGTCTATACATCATGACTGCCTTCTGAAATTTCAAGCAATGAACCGTACTGGGATTCTGTGCTCCAGCTGGTGATGTTTGCCCATGCAGGGACTTGCTGTATAGCTATCATGTAATTGATAACTAACATGGCTCTACATAGTACTCATAAAATGTATATCAGTCTTAAGCAAGTGGCTTGTTGGTTTTTTCAATAATTTGGCTCTTTGATCAGATCATACCTTTGACCATTCAGGAAAAGGAAAGTGTTTTTTTCCCAGTGGCTGAAAACATTTGAAATTGTCTCATAAATACTTGGTAGAGGCATGGTCTCACTACACTTAGCCATGGCTGCCCTTTCCTGCATCCCTCCACAGCTGTCAGCTCAAAGCACCAAAGAATTTTTTTTTCTGAAGACAAAACTTTCTGCCAAAAGAGTGTGTGTGTATGGAGGGGGGGGGGAAACAAATTACAAAATCAGCTATGTTTCAATTAGTAGCAAACTTTCAACAGTCTGGAGTTCTTGTTGTTGCTGTTTAATATGTCATGAAGGTATGAACCTTCTTAGCTAAGAAAACCTTGGTTAAATTTATTTGCAGATGCTAGTCTCACAGCTTGTCTCCCAATCTATTGAAATGAAAATTGACCACAACTTTTGAAAGCCTCAGGCAATTTAATTTATGGTGTATTCATTTGCATTGAAGTACAGCTGCAAAATTGGAGGCTGAAATGAAATTGACCAAGGCTATCTTAGCTGTGGCAGTGTGTACCTTTGAGAATGCAAGACTAAAATAAAGAAAAGGGAAGATTCTTAGGTGTGGGGCACAAGGGAAGAAGATGAGATGGAGGAATACCTCTGATTGGTGAATGCTACTAGTTGTGCAAAAATAGCAATTATAACCAGCTTAGCTTCTTTTAAATGAAACATACCTTTGTTGACCTGGTGCATAGTAATCAAGCATGCATGATCAGCACCTACCCAACCAGCTGCCAAGCCAAATGCAAAACTACTCACAATAGCACTCATTTGAATTGCAAGCAGATCTTAGAAGTGATCAAAATAGAAGCTCAACTTAGAAAAAAAATCCAGGTATTTTGAACAGGGGTAAATTTGAATTCAAATTCATAGGGTTGCCGTAAATTGGAAGCAACTTGACCACACTTAACACTAGAGATGTGCCAAAAAAAAAAAAAAACAGTCACATTCAGATTTCTGTCTAATAGAATTGAAATTTTCTGGTTAACCCAGATATCCCCAAACCCCCATACCAGGAATATCATGATTCTATTAGACCTAAATCCAAATTTTATCTTCCCCCTTTCCCTCTCCCCATCTCCTCCCAGTTACCTTGACTCCAGGGCTGCAGCGTCTGCCTCCAATCCCCATGTGGAGCCTAGAAGCCGGTGGCAGGTGCAGGACTGCCTCTGAGCCCCACATGGAGCCTGAAGGTGGCAGCGGCCTGTACAGAGCTGCACACCAGGCTCAGCAGGGCTGAGCCCGGCATGCAACTCTGCACCACCCATCATATCTGAACCCCACATAGAGCCTGGAGGCGGTGGCAGGGGAGTTCTGTGCTGGCCTGGCCAGCTAGCAAGTAACGAGAGGGGAGGGGGAGAGAGGATTCTCCCCAGTCTTTTTCAAGTGGAGGCAGGGCCAGAGCATCCCGAATCTAGTCGAAAAAATTTGGTGTGATTCGGGATCCACTTTTCAGCTCCATTTAAATTGCTGTCCTTTTTTCGGGAGGGACCCCCCCCAACACCAATAAGTTATTTTGGGTGTTTTTTTTCTTCAGTTCAGCTTTGCTGAACACACACCCCTACCTAACACAAAAACACATTTTAATGTTTGTCGAAGGCTTTCACGGTCAGAGTTCATTGGTTCTTGTAGGTTATCCGGGCTGTGTAACTGTGGTCTTGGAATTTTCTTTCCTGACGTTTCGCCAGCAACTGTGGCAGGCATCTTCAGAGTAGTAACACTGAAGGACAGTGTCTCTCAGAGAGAGACAGAGAGACAGAGAGACACTGTCCTTCAGTGTTACTACTCTGAAGATGCCTTCAGAAAGATGCGAAACGTCAGGAAAGAAAATTCCAAGACCACAGTTACACAGCCCGGATAACCTACAAGAACATTTTAATGTTGATCAGATTTTTGTGTTCGTTTAGCATCCTAGAAATTTTTATTCCACCTTTTCCAAGGGTTTTGAGCACATAACTCAGCAAAAAACTAAAGCTTAATTTAATTAAAGGTAGAACTTGCCATTACTAGTTTAAATCAGTATATGCAAGTCAGCTATGACAGTCACCACCCAATGCTTCTAAATTCTCAATGTTCCCTTGATGTCTTAGGTCACAATGCATCATCACAGCAGAAGTCCCAACTAACACTATTTACTATATCTATATCTATATCTATATCTATATCTATATATGTCTCTTAGATACTGCAGCCTTGTCAGATTTGTAGACCAAATAAAACTTAAGTGTCCTTGCCCACATCTAGATCACCAAACCAGCCTTACCTTTTAGTTTTTCTGTGTTCCTATAACTAATGTGAACTTTGACTCAGCATCTCTTTTTATCTTTTCCTTTTTCATATCCCTGCCATTTTGTTTCACCAAGCTCCCTATTTTTCAGCCTTCTATCAACTTTGACCAATTTCCATATTCCTGTTTCTTTATTAACTGAATACTTCCCTTGCTCCTTTGTTTTGGGGCAACTTAATCCTTCTCTCCTTCCCAGTCCTGCCCCATTAAGCTACTCCTGACTTCAGTACCTGTGTGAGAATTCAATCCCAGCAGCACTGATAACTTCCCTTTCTTCATAGAAGTGGACTAACATTTTAACAGCTTTATGTTCCTTAGTAGTTGCATTGTTCATGAATGATATTCCCTGCTACCATATCAACTCAACTAATCACTGTTACCACCACAAAACAGTATTATTTAAATTACCCCAGTCCTACTCAATATGACTGTGGCTGTTGAATGCCAGCCCAGCCTGAAGAAAGTTACAGTCTAACTTGAGCTTTGATGGATTTCCACACCACTGACATTTGATAAAGATTACCAATATTTTGCAAGCTAACCCTCATAATGAAATGGCTTTATTTTGTTTATGGTTTACCTGTGTTTTGTAACCCGTTCTCAGATGGGAAGTACCCACAGAATCTGTACTGGAGTGTTTTTAATAATATTCTTTAGACTTTGTTGTTCTTCCCTCCTTTCTGTACATATAATGTTAATTTTGGCCCAGCTATACCTTCTGCTTGCCGCTTGCTTTTTTGTGTTCATACTACCCATTTTTTCCACAACATACAGTGTTTTGCAGCATACTGACAATTGGAATGCTTTATCTCTCCTGTATTAAAACACACACTATCTTTAGAGTTATCTTTAAAAAGAATTTTAATGTTGATTTTTAAATATATATTAGCCAGTGGGAAAAATAAAACAGCACAGTCATTAAATAAAAAAGAAAGAAAGAAAGAAAGAAAGAAAGAAAAGAAAAGAAAAGAAAAAAGAGTGACAAAATGAAAAAAATGTTTAGATTTTGTTAGCAACTGAAACTTCATGTGTGTTTGTTTTTTAAAGAAACCAATATTAGGTTAATGTAAAGAGCAAACAAATTTTTTAGCAAAAATTAAAAAATACTCTAGCAGATTCATGGAAATAACTGCGCTATCAGTAGAGGTGTTTCTTCTGTAATGCTGCTAATTGCATGACTCGCCCTGACAAGATTAGCCCAGCCGAAATTACAAAGAAGTAAAAGGCAAAGACTACCTTGCTACCTATATAAATTCTTGTAAGGACAGCAAGGTAATATGCTAATGCAAATACAGTGGACTGATAATACTGTGCTATTGTCATGTTGTTACCTAGAAATGGAATTCATCTGCTAAAAGTCACACAGAGCACTTACATGTATTTATCCCTCCTTCAAATAAGAGAGCTGTGGTATTGTTTTATAAATTAATATTATTCAGACCACAATCCTGACACCATTGTGTTTGCAAGTTAACTTAGTTAATCTTAAATTACAGCATTACTTTGCAGTAATATTGCAAAAGATGTGAAATGTTACCAAGAATACAATAAGGAAGGGAAATGTTAATTACTCTCTGTGTTTATGGTTGCATAAATACTAAGATTATTAGCCCTGTGACAGAAAAAATAAAATTATTTGGGAATCCTATCTAGTCTTTTAAAATATGAACTGAGTTCAAAAGGCTGTGTCCCCCATTCTCATTTTCTTTTTTGCTGAATGCATATTTGAACATTATCACTTTTTATTATTTTAGGACTAATATTGGAGTCTTCCTATTGGCAATGCTGGTAACTATGTAAGTGGATTTCTAAAGCACTTTACGTTCCCTAAGTTAACCTTAGGGACTAACAGTGAAACAGAGGCAAAATGGTAACTGCAACAATATAACAATGTCCCTACGTATGTTTTTAGCTAACTCTAATATTTTAGAAAATGAACTCACCATGCCAAAATTAACTAAAAATGAAGATAAGAATTTGGCCAAGGATCATTATCTTGTTTTAGACATGTGTGCCAATTCATCCAATGATGAAACACAGAAACGTGCTTCCACACATCTATTGCTATGAGCTGCATGAGGAAATGCTTTCTTTGTATGTATTTAGATCATTTTAAAAAATGATACGGAGAGTGGATAGTGAATTTGGCCTTTTATTTTCCCTGCCCAAAATTGGATCCAATGAAGATAATGAGCCAGGAGGACTTCAAGCCTGGATATTATGTATTTCTTCAGTTTATTTGTTCTTGTAGTTCAGTGTAGACGATAGGAGATAAACAATGAGAAAATAACTATTTTTATATACACATTTCTAATAGTAGTAGCAAGGAAATACAGTACTGTAGTGTTATATATAGCTCTTTTCTGTGCAGTCCTACTTAAAGATGTGCACCTAAAAAAAATCAGTATTTTTTTGACTCCGGATATCAGGGAGCCAAAAAATATTGGTATTCCTGGTTATCTGGGTTCCAAATACTGGTTTGGTATTACGATCTGGGATTTTTTTTGGGATTCTGGTATTGTTGGGCTTCATTATTCCCTCTGGGGAATATTTCTGCAAAGTTTAGGGGCTGTTTTTGTTTTTTTGTTTTTTGAGAAAATGGCATTATGTCAGCAGAGCTGCTGGTACCTGTCAATTAAAGAACCCCCAAGTTTCAAATGAATTGCACTAAGAGCTGCAAGGCTATGGGCCCCTGAACAAGATGCCCCCAGATATCCTCCATTTTTTCCTATGGGGAAAAATTTCATGCTTCCTCCAGGGCAAAGAATAGCCAAAGACACAAAAACAAGCAAAGCAACTACTCTCCAAAAACCTTTCATAGCATACAGAACCAGCAAATCCAAAGAACCAATGCCCAAAGAGCCAAAGCCCAAAGCCAAAAGAACCAATCAGGAAAGCCCAGCAGAAGTGCAGGCCACACAACAAATTTACAACTGGAGAATCCAAGCCAACGTCAAACCAGAGAATCCTCCAAGCCCACCAGAATCGGAACCTTTTTGCAAGCCCTACAAATGTAAAACCAGAGAATCCAAGCCAATGTACAACACAAGAAACCAAGGCTATATCAAACCCAAGGATCCACCGCAAACCACAAACAAAAACTAACTCAAGCAAAGAACACAATATTGCAAGACCCATAGAACTAATTTCAAAGCACAGAATTTAAGCCAAATCAACCTGGCAAGCTGATACTATGCCCTGGAAAGAAGATACTGACAGAGCTAAATAGCAAAATTCAAGAAAAAGGTCCTGGGAGCCTTAAAAAAATGTCTCCCAATATTCCTGGTTACTCCTGACTATTTTGGGACCCATTTTCTGGTATCCTGGAAAACTCTAGATACCATCCGGATACCTGAATGTAGTTGAAAAATACCTATGGTATTTTTCAGATATATATTTGGACCAGATAGGTCAAAGGTATTTATTATAGTCCATGACCAGCAAATACAGCAAAAAAACAAAAAAGGGAACAATTAAAAATAATCATGGTACACATCAACCACCAATACAGATAAATGGAAAGTATTTAACATATTAACACTCCTTAATGAATACTAAAAATAAAATCACCCCAAGGATTTAAAATCTGTACCACTCTTTAATTTAAGAACACTTCTTAGGTTTTGTTTTTTGGTTTTTTTAGGTTATAGATCTAGGCCCAAAACCTGGCAACCCTTTGTGTTGCTTTTGGCTATTTGTTTTTAAATTAAGGCTGAATGTGTTAAATGGAACCATCAATAGTGATATCCCTGGGAAATTCACTCTTATGGCAGGAAAAAGGGCCAGTACAATTGACCAGATATATCCAATGCACATCCCTACTTCTCTGTAAAAATTTTGAAGTAGTGCTATCTTGGACCCGTGCCTTAAGGTTCACATTCACTTTGGGTAGCAAATGCTTGGAAGTCTATTTCACTGTGAACTTCATCCTGGAGAGGAATGACCAGTGGGGTGCCACAGGGGTCTGTCCTGGGACTGGTACTATTTAATATTTTTATAAATGACTTGGATGATAGAATAGAGGCTATGCTAATCAAATTTGCAGATGACACCAAGTTAGGAGGGGTAGTTAATACCCCAGAGGACAGGGGAGCTGGGCCATAAACAATAAAATGGATTTCGATAGGGAGAAGTGTAAGGTACTTCACCTAGGCAGAAACAACATAAGGCACAGGTACAAGAGGGGAGATAGTTGGCTTGGCAACAGTGCATGTGAAAGAGATCTGGGAGTCTTAGTGGACCACAAACTGAATATGAGTCAACAGTGTGATATGGTGGCTAAGAAGGCCAATGCAATTCTGGGCTGCATCAATAGAGTATTGTGCCTAGATCAAGGGAAGTAATATTACCACTGTATCCTGCATTGGTTAGACCTCACTTGGAATACTGTGTCCAATTTTGGGCTCCACAATTTAAGAAGGATGTTGACAAGTTGGAGCGTGTCCAGAGGAGAGCGACCAGAATGGTCAAAGATCTAGAATGTATGCCCTGTGAGGAGAGACTTAAGGAGCTGGGTTTGTTTTGCCTGGAGAAGAGAAGGTTAAGGGGTGACATGATAGCCATGTTTAAATATTTGAAGGGATGCCATGTTAGTGAGGGAACTAGCTTGTTCTCTGTTGCTTCAGAGACTAGGACACAGAGTAATGGATTTAAACTAAGAGAAAAACGATTCCACCTAAACATTAGGAAGAACTTTCTGACAGTGAGGGCGGTTCGACGGTGGAATATGCTGCCTCGGGGTGGGGGGTGGAGTCCCTATCTTTGGAGATCTTTAAGCAGAGGTTGGATGTAGGGCTGTCAAAAAAAAAAAATTCGGTACAGTTCGGATTCGGCCGAATTTGGCCCTTGTGGGTTCGGTACGTGCTGAAGTCTGAACTCCCCCACTTCGGATCCGTTCAATTCGGCGGGAATTCAAAGTTCGGGAAAAAAATTCGGCCGAATAAAGCCATTAAAAACACAACCGCGCCTTTCCGCGGCTCTGGGGGGGCATTTTTGGGCTTAGAGGTCCCAAACTTTCAGCAGAGCTTCAAAGGACGTATATTGAAAGACTCCCCAAGTTTTGTAAAGATTGGGTCAGGGGGGGCTGAGATATGGGCCCTGAAAGGGGTCCCCCCCACCCTTAATGTGGATCTCTCCGCAGAGCTTGCCGCCCACGCACAAAGCTCCCGGCCCGACAAACAGCTGATGAGAGCAAGGGCGGGGCAGGTGCTAAGAACTTTGCAAAGCAACACAACTGCAGAGCAACCCCTTTGCAAATATGCAAAGGGCGGGGCAGGTGTGAAGAATTTTGCAAAACAATACAACTGCAAAGCAACACAAGCACGCAATGCAAAACCTTTGCAACAGTGCATAGCAACACCTGACACCTGGGAGTTTGCATACCATGGAAAGGGACAGAGGCAGCTAGCTATGCATAATGAGCAGGAGGGGGTGGAATGTCTCCTTTTGCATTGGACTTGGGACCAGGCAGATGCATTCTTTAAGTCACCATTTGAAAACCAGTTTTGAGCAAGCATCAATAACCTAACTGATCTTATGAATGAGGAAAAACCTGAAGAATAAAAATGAAGCCCCCCCTCAAACCAGGGAGAGAGAGACTGGAGGGGGAACACACACCCCAGGCAGAACCGGCAAAAGCCCCCTTTGGCTTCCCCCACCCACCCACAGAAACTGCTCCCTCCCCACACACAGACTCTGCTTTCCCCCCCACACACACACAGAAAAGAAAAAATATAGATTAAAGCCCCCAAAGGGGTCTTACTGTGGCTGTCTTCTGTTCCAGCAGGAGGGGCTGGGAGGCTGGGTAATCCAATATGATTCCATTTGTATCTAATATAAGATCCATATGTATGCATCTCTCGAGGGTGATCCATTCATCCCAATAGGGGAAAGGGGAAAGCCCATATCTCGGGGGGCCCTGACCCAATGTTTACAAAACTTGGGTGGTCTCTTAAAAAGCCTTGACTGAAGCTCCCCCGAAAGTCTGGGATCGGCACACCCAAAAATGCGCCCCCTGCAGCCATGGAAAGAGAAAAGGGGGGAGCCAATATTTCAGCCCCCACTGAACCCATCTTTACAAAACTTGGGTGGTCTCTTAAGAGGGATTCTCTGAAGCTATGACAAAAGTTTGGGGGCTGAACCCCCAAAAAAGCGCCCCCTGCAGCCACGAAAATGGAAAAGGGGGGAGAGGAAAAAGGGGTGGAGCCCATATCTCGGGGGCCCCTGACCCAATGTTTACAAAACTTGGGGGGTATCTTAAGAAGCCTAGTCTGATGCTCCGCTGAAAGTTTGGGGTCGGCACACCCAAAAATGCGCCCTCTGCAGCCATGGAAAGAAAAAAGGGGGGGAGCCCATATCTCGGGACCCCCTGACCCAATGTTTACAAAACTTGGGTGGTCTCTTAAAAAAACCTGTCTGAATATCCCCTGAAAGTTTGGGGTCGGTACCCCAAAAAATGCGCCCCCTGCAGCCACGGAAAGGAGCGAATGTGCACAAGCACCCCCTCACACACACATGAGGATTTCCCTCTCTCTCTCTCTTTCCCCGGCCAGCCGCACATCAGCTGATTCCTCCAGCACTCAATCCTGACTGATTGGCCAGAAGAAGACCCAGCTTGGCCACCGATTGGCCGGGGGAGGAGAATGCTGCTTACTGACGGTTATGCTGCTTACTGACGGCCGAATTGGCCGAATTTATTCGCCGAACTCCCGAACTCGCTGAATTCGGCCGCCCCGGTTGCCCGCCAGTTTTGAGTTCGGATCCGTCCGAACTAAAAACCGCCGAATCAAGGGAAATTCGGCTGATTTTCAGTTCGGGCCGAACCGAATTGACAGCCCTAGTTGGATGGCCATCTGTTGGGAGCGCTTTGATTGTGGGATCCTGCATGGCAGGGGGTTGGACTTGATGGCCCTTGTGGTCTCTTCCAACCTTGTGTGGTTTTGTGATTTTTGTGATTTGTGAAGTCTGCATTATTCTATTTATCTTTTAGACTCCCCCCCCTCCAGTTCTGTTCAAAGTTACACCCTTATTGTGAAATACTAGGAGTGTTTTAAAGCTTCCTAATATGTCTTGGAGACAACGTCCATTAAAATCAGTTTCAAAATGTGAATGTTGTCTTTCATGGATATGAACTATAATCACTGACACTTTAGAAATACCTTTTGTTTAAAGCATACTTATTTCTTTAGAATGGAAGTATGAGAAACTCTGCTTACAAATACATTCTTTCTGAGTCTGCCATTAATTCAGGAATATGTAAAGTATGCTTTTAGTTTAGCATCTCGTGTTTCTAAGCTGTTAGAAAGAATTTGATATTTAAAACACCTCTCCAGTTAACTTTTCCCTAGTCTCCTACTTGTTTTTCTTCACTGTGTATATTTGCCTATAATTGACAAGCTGTTCTAAGGAATTAAGTACTTCCTAGTTGGATGGCCTTTGTAAAGAAGAATATCCTTGAAGGTAATCAACAAACTGAAACACAGCATGTTTTCTTAGCTTGTAATTCCTGATAAATCAATACCAGGCAAACACACTTACTTTAAAGGTTAAATACTTTAAGCCCTTTGGTAGTAATTGAGTGTATTTTCAAGAGAGGTTTAATTTTGAAGGGAAGCTTTTTTTTATTTTATTTTTTGCTCAATTCCAATACTTCAATCCTATTACTTCTGAGAGTAAATATTATACATTGCTTAGTAACAGCTTGTATTGCAGCCAAATAAATATACACAATGCTTATTTGTATGTCAAATCCTTTCCAACACCATATCTTCATAAAGAGATGTTCATAACTTAGTTTAATTCTCTACAGTCTTATAGGGGCTTCCACAAATGTGGCAATTGAAATGTTATTCACTTTAACAGAAAAACTGGTGATGGTGGATTGCTGTAAAGATCAAATGGAGTGAGGGAAAACCTTGTATTCTACCATGAGATCCTTAGAGGAAGGGCAGACTAACAAAATATATAATAAAGTATGTGCATTTGTGCATTACAGGTAGTGTAATGAAGAAAGGGCTTCATTAAATCTCTTACCATGTGGATCCTAATATTGCATGAAACTGAGTTGTGTTGGAAGCCTTATTATCAGTTGTGCAGTTGCTTAGGCAACAGAAAGTGATATCTTTCTTGAAATCCTCCCTCAAGGAGCTGAAGGTCACTATGCGCACCAACAAGTAAACAGCAGCTGCCTTTCATGTATTTTGGCCATCAAGGGAAGGAATGACATTATTGGTGATGGCCTTTCATTTAGCTGCATCCAGAGGTACAACTGGGCCCGTCTCCTAAATCAGCTATTCTGCTTTAGTGACCTAGCATGTTGTGGCACAGAGGCTGAAGGAAAGGCCAGAGGAAGCCCATCTACTGGGCCAAAGGCAGCAGCTGCTCCATGACGGGGTGGAGCAAGACTTGGGAATAAGATTGCTGGGTCCCCCCCAATCGGTGGGAGGTTTTAGGGGTGGGGCTGGGCTGGCTGCGAGAGTGTGCAGGCGTGCACACGCTATGATGGCACTTCCAGTTTTACTTCTGGAAGCACCACATCACCACAGCCAATTTAACACTCAAACCCCAAAATTTGGGGGTTTGAGTGCAAAAGCAGTCGGGGCTGTGCTTCGCTTCCTGCAGCTTGGTGATTGGCTATGTTTCTTCTTTGCCACTTGTGCCTTATTCCCCCAGGCAGCCTCTGCCCATCTAGGTAGGCGTGCTGGTGGGAGTGCTTGTTCCCGGGTCAACTTCCCTCCTAGCAAGGGCCGATGGGCAGGTGGAGAGTCCCGAGGCAGGCATCTCGTCCGGCGCCTTGGGACAGAAGTGTTCTTTCTCAGTCACTGTCCTAGAACAAACTGTTATATATACCCTTTTCTTTTATATACAACCTTTTTATGTGGCATTACAAAATTAATATTTGTCTATGTCCTTAAGATTTTTTTTTTAAAAAAAACATTTTTACATGGTATGGTTTAATATCAGTCTTACAGTTACCCTGTGAAAGATTCAGGAGAAAAATCATTAGAGAATGATGCGGTGAAAAGTTGTCTTCCAACCAGATTGTCAGGCTTCACTGTAAGGTACATCACATGGCTCAAAACATATTCTGATTAATGATAATTATTGTTCAGTATTGCCACTATCACTCTACCCCCCTCCACGTTCGATTTCTTTAATAGTTTCCCGTAATTCTTTAGCTGATCTTGCAGATTCCCTTAATTTAAAAGAAATGTGGGGGGAAATTGCTAGAAATATTTCTCTCATTTCCAGTGATTTTTTCAACAAAAGTGTAATTACAGAATTAATGCAGACCATGTTGTACACTCTTCAAAGCGTTCCATATAGATATCAATCAACAAACCCAGCAAATGACATTTTGACATATTTGAAAAGTGACAAGATCAAGTCACCATACTTAAAGGTGAACTGCAAAGACATTTTAAAAATCCTCATTCTTCATCTTTTAAAAACGAAATCTATATTTTGTGTGCTCCTTTAAAACTTTACAAAGCATGTGTATCAGTTCCTTTATAATATTGTTAATAAATACGATTGTTTTAAATTTTTTGAAAGCCTGTATATTGGTTCAAAACATGCTAATTTGTTAAACATCATTCATTAACAGCTTTTTTGGAAAGGGCTAACTTTCTTCAGCCCTGACCTGGATGGCCCAGGCTAGCCTGATCTAGTCAGATCTCAGAAGCTAAGCAGGGTCAGCCCTGGTTAGTATTTGGATGGGAGACCACCAAGGAAGACCAGGGTTGCTGTGCAGAGGAAGGCCACTGGCAAACCACCTCTGTTAGTCTCTTGCCATGAAAACCCCCAAAAGGGGTCGCCATAAGTCGGCTGCGACTTGATGGCACTTTACACACACACAAACTTTCTTCACATTTCACTTTTTTCAGCTGATAATTACTCTTTCTTTGTCTAAGAATAATGTACTACCCAAATCTACTGAATTGCAGACAGTCTTCAGCATGGACACATGGAAAGAAGTATGGTTAGGAGGTCTCCAACCAGCATATGTTGACTTCTTTCACAAATTGCAAAAGTATAGGAACACTTTACAGCAACAGAAATCCAGATTGTATGTACATAGCCTATGCATAGGTATTGTATGATACAAGTTTTGCACACCACCACGGTCAATATGTAGAGGTTGTGGTAGGCACAGTGGATACATTCATGTTTGTACCTAATGCTAGGTATTTTGAGACTCAGGATACTTTGGCATTTACTACTTGCTCCCTATTTGCATAGTGAATTCCACTTATCTGCTCGCCTTCCTTTGTATGCTTCTTACAATACCCCTCACCTTGTATTACATTTCCACTTCAGTGGTGATGTTTCAAAGACTTATGGGGGACGTTTACAGCTGGCACACTGGGATTTAACTTCGTGTCATTGTGTGTATGATTGCAACTACTCAAGGCTCAGATGTAAAACCATTATATACTTAAAATTGTTACTTGACCTTGTATTTCAGAGATGAGGATCTCTCTTCTTTTAGGAGGAAGTTGGTTCCACTGTTTGGGGAAAGCTTGAGAATGCCTCTTCTGCCCTTCACTGTTCAGGCATTATCAGATAATATGTTTGAAATATATTATCAACATCTAGGTTCTTTTAATGTGGCTTTTTACTGGTGTGTACATATAGTCCCTCACGTTAGCAAAACATCACAACGAAATCTTAAAGCAATCCTTTAAATAGCCACGATTTTTATTGTTTCATCTAAATGCACATGCATTTCAGTAAGAGGGAGGGGCAAACAAGAAATTTATATGAAATTTATTTGAAACTGTAAGTTTTAGTAAGAGGCACATGCACAGCACTTTGTATGATTAATGCCATCAGTGTCTGGTTCAAAATATGAACATGGGTGGCTCATACTGCTCAAATGAAGATGAGCTTTACTGGAGAAGAATGCCTCATCATATCCTTCCTGGGCCTAATTTTTAACTGTCAACCAGTGCATTCTGTTGGTGGGGACAAGATGGTTGAGTAGTGATGGCAACCCAACTCCAGACAATTCTAGATTATCCAAATGGTTTAGATCAATTTTAATGTGGTTTCTGGCCCAGTTTTAGGGTTCAAATAATCTTGGTCCTGGGTGCTGGAAAATAAAGCAGGAGAGTTATTCTTCTGGACTTCTCATTAATCATGCTTATCCCTCTGGGGTTGCCTAGCAGGTGTGATTTGGAGACACTACACTCCAGTAGTTCCACACCTATATCCCAGATTAATTCTAGAAAACTGCTCCTGAAGGACAATTGTCCATGGCATTTATGCTATCCAATCCATGGTTCTCTTTTGTATCCCCTCATCAATGTGAAACCATTGGGAGAGGTCATCCAGATATTTGGAGTGGAGTGACATCAACCCCTATTTTTCATCTAATCCAGGGGAACAAGTGCATGTCTTGGAGTTTGTAATGAAATGTCTTGGCCTTGTATCAGAATCCACACAACTTTGTGTTTCTGTTGGTGGACAGATTATTGAAGCAAGGGAGATGGTGTTCAACTAATGCTGAATGTGATAGTACTCTTGCTTAGAGATAGGTTTCTGGCTTGGGGTTTCTGATATATTCTTCATTGCTTTTGAATGCTCAAGAGGCATTTGTAGCTTAGAGCATCTTTTAAGAACTACACTTGGTAAATAGATACCATCTCTCCTGGAAAAAGAATGATCTTGACACATTTACCTATTGTTCAGTAATAAGATTATCACAGCATGTTATGCATGAGACTGCATTTGAAAGGTTTTCAAAAACATCACCTGATTTAGAATATAGTAGCCATGCTGCTAACATGAACTCTCCTCTGATTTCTCTGATGCATAAAGTTCTTCATATTAAGGTATACTATAAAAAACAACAACACTGAAGGTCATAAAAATGGCATATGCCCAGTAACACAGGACTAGGTACTCCAAGATGGGCAACATCAATGGGGCGATATTTAGGTTAAACTAGATTTTAATATACTCTGCAGCAGAGGGCAGTAATTTTATACACATTTATGGTGAATCTTATAGGCTGCAAAGGCGAAAGAAATCTATAAATGACAAATTCATACAGATAAAGAGCAAACGGCAAATCTTACATGCTACTTGGAATCACTTTCAAGGATATCTTTCAAGAAACCTGACTACAAGAGCTTTATACAGAGTACAATGAGAGAAAGAGTATAATCAATTTTCCTTTGTCCACAAATTCTAAAATATTGCTCTGCTGAAATTTTAGTGTATTCTCCATCTAGGTAAGCTGAAGGCATGGCCTTATAAAGCTTTTCAGTTTGTATAAAATGTTGAATCTTGCAAATCCATTTGTCAAGCATGATCAGTCTTGATTACCTGGTAACGTATAGAAATGCAGAGTTCTGAACAGTTGCAGATCAGTACAAGTATCCATAGAATTAATTTTGTCTCTAACTATTCTCCTTAAGGCCATGTTTTAAATTTTCATGATTTCCATAATTATCTTCACTGGATTCCAGTCTTCTTTTGTGCACATTATACAGTGCTGAAAGTAACCTTTAAAACCTTAGGCCATTTATGCAGGGTCGATTCTGCTCCTCGCTCAATGCTGATTTTTTTTAAAATCCGACCTTTAAAATGACTATTCACGGTCCTGATTCAAGAGGAGAAAGTCAAACAAATTCCACCACCCCAACTCGCCTGCTCCTTCCTTCCTTCATTTGTATAGCCATTAGCAATAGTTATTTGCATAGCTAAGCCGTGGCTGTGATTCTGCATGCTTCCTTCAGTGAATGCTTCGATGGGGGGGCAGAGCAAATACAAAAGGTTGTGTTAAAGGGGCTCTCAACAAATGCAAAGCAGGTATGAGCCGGCTTCGCAGTGACGTCTGAAATGACGGTTCAGCATGAAGAAATAAAAAAAAAATGCACGGCACTTCAGTCTGGAATGCGCTGCTAATTACCAAGCCCAAATGGCCTTAGACTTTCTGGGACCAGAGTTTTAGAAGAATAGCATGCTTACAGATAAATTTACCAGTCAAGATTCCATCATTGGATACCCTCTCTGCCTATCTCTATTTTTTGGCATTTAGGTAGGTAATTCTGGATCACTCTTACCAGGTCTGGTTCAGATATATGCATACTTCTGAAAGCCTTAGATGTTTAGCTATCTTTCATGTATCAGATAATTAATCTCCCAGCAAGAGGTATACCAAACATGTTTGGTTTGATGTGAGTACAGTACTCAAGTAAATACTCTTAGAGAATCTCTGCCTACCTTTTATCTTTTGTAAAAACAGAACTATTAAAACCTTTAACATTGATTAACTTTAAAGAATATCATAATATAATCCATTATATCATTCAGTTATAATAAATAATATTTAAATAAGGAGAGCAATTACCTGAGTCCATTAAATGTCTTACCTCAAAGTAAGCAGGATCTGAAGGCAAGGCTTCCTCCAAGAAGCAGCTGATAATCAGCTGAAGACATGGCCCTTAAGCAATACACACCATCTTTGAACCATATATTC
This sequence comes from Euleptes europaea, assembly GCF_029931775.1. NCBI lineage: Eukaryota > Metazoa > Chordata > Lepidosauria > Squamata > Sphaerodactylidae > Euleptes > Euleptes europaea. Next base: position 3,607,181 of record NW_026612049.1, read on the forward strand.
CCTTTTGTCCTTGGTAGAGCATTCTTGCTATTCTCGGAAACTCCTACCACCCAGGCCAAGTACATATTGTATCTATTGATATGTGTTTCTATTGCTTTTTTTGTTTTTGATTCCTCTGTAGTGCTATTTTATTCATGGGTACCTTGTTCCCTGTTTTCCGTGTCCCAGTATCTGGCTGAAAAGCCTGGACAGCCCTGAATCTGGCCGACTGAAGCACCCTTAAGACCCTTTTAGGCAAGACCAACATGCAACTGGTCTCTTATATGCCTTGCCAGATCCATGGCAAAGTGCTTAATTAAGCTTGAGCCTTTTCTGTGATTGCTTCCCACTTACGGAACTCCCTCCTAAAGGATGTTCCACCAGGCGCTGATTGGTCATCTCTTAAGTACCAGCAAGTCTGTCCTGTTTACTCAAATTTTCCATAGTTAATGCTGGGAGAGGAGGGTGTTAATTGTGGCACTGTAGTTCCTGTCATTAAGAATTTTTATTGCTGGTATTAAATGCTACTCTTTTATTTTTCATGCTGCTTTGTATTGTTTTATACCGTCTATGCTATATATCTGAGAATATGCCAATAAAGGTCATTTGATTTGATTTGATTTACTGTCAACTCACAGCCAACTTATGGCCACCCTGTATGGTTTTCAAGGCAAGAGACGTTCAGAAGTGGTTTGCCATTGCCTGCCTCTGCATTGTGACCCCAGACTTCCTTGGCGGTCTCCCATCCAAATACTAACCAGGGCCAACCCTGCTTACCTTCTGACATGTGATACATTGGGCTATCCTGGGTCATTGAGGTCAGGGCAGAAAATTATTAAGATTCCCTTAAATTAAAAAAAAAACACACTTTAGCAATGAATCACTTCAGAACTTTGCTGCCAGTGTAGGTAGATTACAAAAGGGTGAAGGGTTCAGAATTAGAGAAAAAGCTAATGGTCACCACTTGGTGGTTTATATAGAGAAATAAAATGAAGCTACACAGCAAAAGTGAACAAAGAGCATTGCATGATGCTATGTAATGCACTATCTAAGACATGTGGATGTATGATCAAATGGTAGGGGTGTATAAAGAGGACAGGAAGGACATGGGAAACTGAATTGAATTTACTGTGACAAGTTAGGGACTTTGAAAGAGAACCCAGGTTTCATGTTTCACATTTTTCAGTAGGACTTTATTTTAAATTTTATGCATTTGGGTTAGAGTTACCAACATCAAAGTGTGGCCTGGAATTCTCCCAAAATTACACCAACCTCCAGACTGCAGAGATCACTTCCCCTGAAGGAAATGGCTGTTTTGAAGGGTGAACTCTATGGCATCATATCCCCACTCAGCTTCCTCCCCCACTCCCCCCCCCAAAGCTGCCCTCCACAGGCACCTGCCCCAAATCTCCAGGAACTTTCCACACCCGAGTTGAGTGTTTTTAAGGTACTGTAGTTGCATTCCAGTTCACATTTACTTGGGAATAAACCCCATGGAGAAAAATATGGCATTTGCTTCAGAGCAAATGTGCATAGGGTTTGATTGAGTTACAAAAAGACAACTAGATATTTGTTCCTTTTAAAGTGACAGTATTATATAAGATCATGAAGAATTTCATGCACTTTCAGCACTGACAGAAAATATTTTAATTTGTTCTTTTTGTTTTAGTGCTCTGTCCTGAGGCAAAACAACAGGATGTGTCTTGGAGAAGAGTAAGTTGCTTAATTTAACATAGTTGTGTGTGCCTGTGTATTTGTGTATTTCAAGCCTAACACACTTGCTTTTTCTATTGATTTGAAACATGGATTTGAAAGAAAATAATGCAATTGTCAAAACTGGCAAGTGTCTTCATTAAAAAACAACAACTCTATTCTACCTTTCTACCCAAATCAGGCTCCCCAAGGCAGTGAACATAAAAACTTTCAAACATTTCAAACATTAAAAACATATAAACTATTTAAAACAGTTAAATAAACATATAAACACAAAAAAAGCACACAAACAGAGACAGGGGCTAATCAGTGCCTTTGAAGATGGCCGAAATGGCCATGTCGAGTATCTTTAATAAATAGCTCCCCAAATTATTTCAGTTTGAATTTACTGAGCATCTACAGGGTATAGAATCTTTGTATACAGCCACGGGAAAGAATGGCAGGAGAAGGTTGAAGTGTTATTGGGCTGGGTTAATTTGGACTATTCTGTATGCAACTAAAAGCTTTCCTCTCTAAACCCAATTCTAAAGTGGCAAGTTCTCTCCCACCCCAGATTTTTAAATTGTGAAATCTATTATCATTTTCTCTTTTATAACTAAAACCACAACATTTTAAAAGATAAAAAATAAGGAGTAGGATGAGAATGCACATGCAGATTCGTAGGGGAAAAGGAAAAAGGAACATCTGTTATAGGCCAAGGAAGGAGAAAAGAAATGGCAAAAAAGGGAAAAGAGATTTTAGATATAGATCCACAAATTCAGGCCAAATGTTAAAATATCTCACCTCTTGTTTCTTGCCTATTAACGGCAACTCTTTATTTAACCACTGGGTCTACCATTGTCTCTGTCTGCCATGAAATTTGTGGCATATATGCTATTTTCCACTTTGGAAGAGTTATAAATTTAGTCGCCTCAAAGTCTTGTAGGATCCACAGACTTTGGGCTAGATTAAGACAGTTTTTTTACTCAGTCTTCTCTAATTCTTCTCCTTCCTATAGCTCCTATTACACATGGATTTTGTCTAGGTCTCATGATCCACATCATAGCTGTGGAGATCCCCTCTTCCATTTTTCACCAGCAGAAAAGCTGATTCAATCTAACCTCATGAATCGAGTGATGTTACAGTATTCCAGAGAAGTGGGAGCTGCGTTGGGAGGAGGACCAAACCTGACCCCGAGTTTCCAGGGTTCATTCCACCAGTTTATTCATTGTGAGGATTCAGACCTGCAACACTATGTAGTAAGGAAAAAAGGCTCTCCTAAGCATACACAGAATGCTGAATCACCAATGACTGACTATTGCTAGTTCCTACACATCTGGGGCTGGGGGGAGGATTGCTTCCAGATAACAGTATGTGACTTTTAGGAGCTAAGTCCAAAAAGCTCTTATTTTAGAAATTAAGAAAAATGGTGCAGTACCCAGGACAAAAGTGAAAGAAGCAGGGAGTGAAGAAGAAAAAGGCTGTTGAGCAAAGTTGAAAGCTGCAGGAAGAATGCTTCCCGGCTGCAGACTGCCTTCTCCTCCATATTCAGTGTCTGCCTGTTCTTTAGGATTCCATCCCTTCTTTCTAGAAAGCACAACATTAATTTACTGACTTCCCTTTAAATGTTAATCCACATATATTACATGTAAAGATAACAAATGGGATTAAGAAAGAACGAAAGTGATAGATTTTATATTGTAGGTTGCCAAACTAAATTCATAAGCAGTGCTTATACCCCCATACAAGCTCACATCCTTGAAAGCCATAGGTGATAATGGGCCATCATGCACTTGCATTTGCTATATGATTTTTTCCTTTAGAATACATAACATAGAAATAACACCAGTTGATTGACTGATGCAATCTTACATATTAGGATTTTAATTTATTATTTGCAAAGAACAACATGTTTTACATTTTTATTATATTTGATAGAAACCATACACAGTGGCCTTTAAGATGAAATCCAAGAATTGTGTATCAGCACCATTTATTGTAATGATTTCCTTTTAAATATGTTTATTGGTAAACAGCCATTTCAGTTTATTTCAGTGTTTGCAAATCAAATATTTTCAAACACTTAAATCTATGGTTTGAAACTTAATCCCATGGCAAAAGTGAAAGAGTATTAATCAATGTTTTAAAAAATCTGAAATAATCTTCTCCAGTTTATAATCATAATACTGGGAAATTTAATATTTCTGCTCAAACAAAGAGGCTAGTAGACATATTTACAGAAGGCTTATGATGTTTGCAGTTTACTTTGCAGAAGTCATCATTTATAAAACCTTTACAGTGCCTGACAGGTGCCATGAATTCTCTTGAGGATTATTCAGATATTGTCTTTCATTTGAACTTCAAACACACATTTTTCGAGGGAGTGTGCGTTACTAGCTTTTGGAAATTAAAACCTTTGCTTTTTTGTCATTCTAATATTCTCTAGGAATTTACTTTTGGGAAACAAATTGCTGCAAAGCTAAATGCAATTATAATTTTGTTTAAGTAAAAAAATAAGCAGAATTATAAATGTAATAAGTATATACAGAGGCAACAGAAACATGGGACTATTTCTCTGACTGTTTCTTCAAAGAAAAAGCAGTGGATAGAATAAATTTATAGTATTGTTTCCTTTAAAACTAAATGCTATGAAATATTGAAATTGCTGCAGACATTTTGAAAAGCTCAGAGTATTTTTTTTTGGGGGGGGGGTTTGGTCATTTATTTATTTAGCATATTTATATTCTGATTTTCTCCCTGGGCGGACCCAAAGCATGTAACAATACACAGAGAAAAAAGCAACCAAACAAGAAAGGAAGGGTGGGTTTCTTATGGTCAAACAGGTCTTCTCTTTCTGCTGGCTGTTCTTCTGCCCAGCTCTAGGTCCCACCCTCAAGCTAAGAGCCAAAGGACAAGAGCCCTTTGGCTTATACCTCTGGGCACTCCAAGTAGGGTTGCCAACCTCCAGGCAGGACCTAAAGATCTCCCTCTATTACAACTGGTCTCCATACAATAGAGATCCTGGAGAAAATGTCTGTTTTGGAAGGTGGTCTCAATGGCATTGTACCCCACTGAGGTCCCTCTCCACCCAAACCCCACCTTCTCCACTCTTGACCCCCACAATCTCCAGGCATTTTCCAACCCAGAATTAGCAAATCTAACTCCTAGGCATTTTATACATTTGTGCAGAGAGGAGTACAAACTCATCAAGATGTTATTCAGCTATGGCTAATTAACAGGATCTTTCCCCCAATTCCTCCCTGCCATTTTTAAATAGTACAGTAGCTTCAACTCCAAACCAATTAAACTTAACCATGGCTAACTTGTTACAGTGGTTTCAAATGGACTGAGTTGTGATTAACTTTAGCTTGACAGGAATCTCTGTTTGTGGAAACAGACAGTTCATCTGCGTGGCTTCTATGCAGGCACACATTGGGACTGCACAGGCGCAGGCCAGCCACAGATAAGATTTGTCAGCTTCTAGCAAAAACGAAAGTGAGAGTGCTCCCCCTTCCCTCGGGGCATGTAGCCTTCCCGCCCAATGGTCACATGACCCAGGGGGAGGGAGCACTCTCCCCTCCAGTTCTCTTTCTGCCGCCACAGAGAGAAAACATGTCTTTAGCTTCTCTTCATTATGGAGTCTATGAAGGCTCCTCTCTTCAAGAAATAATTAAGTCCAATTGTCACAGAGAAACTGCCTTCCTCATGTAAGAGCTGTGCTAGATCACTCAGAGGGCACTGAAGACTCGGACTAATCATTTTTACATGGAGTCCTCGGCGAGGTTACCTCCACCTTGAGGAAAATTCCCCATTTGGAAACTCGGCAAGACATCTGAGGTACGTCTGGGCGAGACAAATCCTCCCTTTGGACCTCTAATCGGTGAAAACCCTCATTAAACCGGACAAGTTTTCTTTCCCCCGTTACTCGGAACGCAGAGTCGCCTTGGCGCCGACCCGCGCCGGCACCACCTCAGTACCGATCGGCATCTAACTCACCTTGGCATCTCCCATCGTCGTTGATGTCTCTTGGCGCTGAGTGACGACGTCTACAGAGCTTGAGGATATGTCTCATGATTCCCTGGTTAACCCCTCTGCCTGTTCAGAGCGGGTCCCAGGATGCCCTGGTCCCAGGATTTTGGGTTGGAAAATGCCTGGAGATTGTGGGGGTCAAGAGTGGAGAAGGTGGGGTTTGGGTGGAGAAGGACCTCAGTGGGGTACAATGGTTAGCCCCTCTGCTCCTGTTCAGAGCGGGTCCCAGGATGAGCAACAGGTCCGCACTCAATTCCTTTTGCAGCCACATAAGGGTTATTCCGACTCCAGACAAGAGGCGCCTATGGCCTCTCGATGCCCACAGCTTCTTGACGCCCACGGCCTTTCGGTGCCCATGGCCTCTCGGCGCCCACAGCCTCTCGGCGACCCTCTCGGCGCCCACGGCCTCTCGGAGCCTACGGCCTTTCGGCGCCCACGGCCTCTCGGCACCCACGGCCTCTCGGCGTCCACGGCCTCTCGGCGACCCTCTCGGCACTCACGGCCTCTCAGAGCCTATGGCCTCTTGGCACCCATGGCCTCTCGGCAACCCGCTCGCCGCCTGGCACCCACGCCCTCTCAGCACCCACAGCCTCTCGGCTCCCACGGCCTCTCGACGCTCACGGCCTCTCAGCGCACATGGCCTCTCGGCGCCTACGTTCTCGGTGCCTATGCTCTCGGAGCCTACGTTGCTCTTCCAACCAAGGTCTCCTTCTACATTAAAGGATATGGTTCATTCCGAGTCCAATGCAATGGCTACTCAGGTCTCTGACTCGGAATTCCGCACCTCGCAACCCTCACCTGTGGACATCGCAGGAGATACTAAATCACATCCCCTCCGGGGGATGTGAGATTATATGTAGAATTGATCCGTCTGGCTAAGGTTCTAATATATATTCCCCCCCCTGACGTCTCGGATGACGACCATCATGGGTATATTACTTTTCTCTGAAGCAGGTCCTGTGGTCCTTCCAATGATACAAGCATTTGGAGGTGGTGGAATCTAACCAGACCAAGCAATTTTTGCTGCCTTCTTCAACAGAGGAATTGAGAACCTTTACAAGATCCACCGTGAGGACGGTGATTTTCCGTACCAGTAGCCTGTCCCAAATTTTATGGTGGTTGAAGCCCTGTCAGGCAAATATAAATCGTGTTCACATTCCTTGCCCCTAACTGGGAGGGATGCAGACTGGAGACTTTACCCAGAAAAGTTTATACTTCCAGTGCCATTGGCCTTCACATTTCTATTTCATGGCAATCATGGCCAGATACTAATATGCCCTCTGGGATTGAATTTCATCTCAAATTAGTACCCTACTCGAGGATCAACGCCCATCACATACACTGCTTGGAGCATAAACATGACCTTTGACAGACAGTAGTTTATTGTGGTGCGTCACGTTGTGGACCCTTCCAGCAAGGTCATGGCCGCGTCCATAGTCCTTCGGAGGCATGCTGACTTAACCAGTCCACCCTTCCGTATGACACTCGGTCGTGTATCTAGCACCTTGCCCTTGAGGGCACCTCCATTGCGTATTGGGAAACCACCCCTTGAGGGCACTTCGCTCTTCAGCGATTAAACGATGCCTTTCTTGATCGTCTCAAGAAGGATAACTGCTAAGTCCTTGGGCATCGTCCCACTGTGCCAGCTTATAGCCAAGATACTTTGGCAGCCAGTCTCAACCATCCCGCTTATACAGGTACCAAGGTACCTTCCACCTCCATTCTCACTTCTACCCAGCAGGATAGAGAGTTTTTGGGCACACCTAGACCCAGGTAGGGTCCTAGCCCATCTCTCAACCGCCCTACAAACCTAAGCAGGCGCAGCTAGGCGCTCAAGTGCTTTTCTCAGACCGGTTATCTGGTTGTTACAGTATATGATGTCCATCACTGATGGTAATTGGATTCTCAAAATGATAAAGCATGGATGCTTTATTAAGCTCGAGACGCTGCTTCCCTACCTCTTTCCGGCTTGCACTACTTTGCCGACGCCCGCCCAACTCCTACAGGAGGTTCAGGGACTTCTAGAGAAAGGGACCACCCGGGAGGTCCCCTCTGAGGATTGGGGCTATGGGTACTATTCTTGTTTCTACCTAGTTGACAAAAAGATGGGGAGCGCCTCTCTAGACCTGGGGAATTGACGACGCGGTCAAGATGCACAAATTCATATGTTGCTGATATGTTAAATACCCAAGGTCCTGCCACTCCCAGATGAGCAGATGTGGTTTGCCGTTGGGCTTGAGTGATGCATGTTGCACTTTCCAATCCACAAAGACTGCGGTCTCTGTTGCGTTTTCTCTGTAAGGGCAAGCACTATGGATATGCGGTTCACCCTTGGTCATGCTATGGCACCTCGCACCTTCATGAGTGCTTATCTGTGGGAGTTACACACCTGGCCTTGCAGGGATGTGTCATTTTCCATACTTAGACGACTGACCGATAGTCGGTTACTCAGAGCTTGCCTGTGCTAGTCAGGCGGAAGTTTTTATTTTCCGTCCTAACCAACCTGGGTCTCCTGGTCAACTATAAAAGTCTCCATTGACCTCTTCTAAGGCCATAGATTCATGGTACCTACCTGCAATTGGCCACAGCTAGAGCTTACCTTCTAATACAGGGAATACACTCCATTTGAAAGATCGTTAACCTGTTCTAGGAAAGGTTCCAAATGACCCCTACAATTCTCTACTTGAGACTCATGGCTTCTCCACTCTGACAGCATTCCAACTGAACATTGGCCCTCAATACAAAAAACTGTCTATCCCTACATCGGTTATTACCTCTTGGACTGGTGGTCCTCTTGACCGGTGTTCCCTTTTCAAACACCTGCTCTACAGACTCATATGTTCCTGACGCCTCCTTATCAGGGTCGGGGCTTCATTGTACGGCTCATTGTACGGGGCTTCATGGTGTATGGCCTGCTCAAGAGTCTACCCTGCACATTAACTTTTTTTTTGAGCTTCATTCTATTAGGCTTCCTCTCTGTTCCTTTGCAGGGGTCCTCGAGGATCGACATGTTCAGGTCACAATGGACAGCACTGCCCAGCACAAACAGGGCAGCACAAGGTCCATGTGCTGTGCACACAAGCCATCACAGTCTGGGACTGGCCATAACATATGGCTCCACTGTCACTGCCATTCACATTGCAGGCATGAGTACATTCTCGTAGACTTCGTAAGTTATCACCCTGACGATTGTCACAAACTCACTGTAGTCTCACGTTGTCTCTGTTAGCTCTTCCTAATCTGGGGCACCCCACAAATGTATCTCTTGTGACTCGGCACAATTCAGTGTGTCCTCAATTGTGCTCCAGAACGGGGGACAGCCCAAGCTCCATGAGGGACGCATTCCAAATGGCTTGGTTGATCCCCCCCCTTCCCCTTGCTGGGCAAGGTTCTGGCCAAGATCTGGACGGACAGGACAAGTGGCACCCTGGTGGCACCATCCGGCCCAGGGGATCTCAGTTCACGATTCTAATGCCCCTGACTAAAGGGAGTACTGTTCCTCCTTAAGATATTTCTCACATTCCTTCCAGAATCAAGCTGGCAGCATGGAGAATTCTATGTAATCTATGGTCAGATAGGGTGGCTCAGGTGCTGCTGCACCCCATTAAGTTGTCCACGAGACGTTTTTCTTAATGCCAAGCAGAAACATTTTTCCCTGTGGGCTGCTGACAATAGTTTGTATGGAGCTGCCTCTCTTCTGTTGTCAATTTTTGACTACCTCGTATGTTTATGATACTGGACTGTTCAGTCCCTCGACTACTGTTTGGTCCTTCACACTGAGTTGGACTCTCTGTGTTTTTTTTTCACACCCAGACTCACAGAAGTTTTTTTACTGGGACATATCGACCTCTATCCCCGGTTATCTCCACCTGTTCCTCAGTGGAGTTTTCCCTTCATGTTGTCCCAACTCATGAAACACCGTTTGAGCCTTTGGCCACCGGGGGCCTCCTATGACACTGCCTGCCAGGCCACAATCACCTCGGCCAGTCGTGTCAGAGAATTAGTGGCTCTTGGTCGTTCCTCAAAGGTTACTAATTTCATGCTGATTAAGTGGTGTTTAAACCCGAGCTTTCTTCTACACAAGGTATCATTTTACCCGTGTTATGGCCGACCCCTTCTTCCGATGCGGAGAGGGCTCTATTCTTTTAAATGTACGGAGGGCCCTTTCTTCTGATTACAAAGAAACTTGTTTGCAGGGGAAACATTAATATGTTATTGCTGTAGCGACCACCGTAAAGGTCACCGGGCCTCCCAGCAGACCCTGTCCAGGTGGATTACCTCAGCCATTAGACTGTCGTAGGAGTGAGCGCACGTGGATTGCCCAGACATGGTCAAGGCACACTACACAAGAGTTTACACTGCCTCCGTCGCCTTTTCGTTTAAAATTGACCTCCGAGACATCTGTCAAGCGTCATCGTTGTCGACCCTCTCTACTTTCATGAAGCACTATGCAGTCGATGTGGATTCATCTAGAGAGGTGGCAGTGGGACATGCCGTCTTGTAGTCATTGTTTCGGTGACTGTCCCACACCCACCATCCGGGCAACCGAGCTTGCTACTCTCCCAATGTGGGACTGCATAGAAGCCATGCAGATGAAAACAGAGTTTCACTTACCTGTAACTGTTGTTCATTTGGTGGTCTTCTATGCAGGCACACATCCCTCCCTCCTTCCCCGCTGTGGGACCTCTCCGCAATACACATGGGTGGTTTCGTGGTGGCAGGTTGGAGAACTGGAGGGGAGAGTGCTCCCTCTCCCTGGGTCATGTGACCGTTGGGCAGGAAGGCTACATGCCCCAAGGGGAGGGGGAACACTCTCACTTTTGTTTTTGCTAGAAGCTGACAAATCTTATCCGTGGCTGGCCTGTGCCTGCGCAGTCCCCAATGTGTTCCTGCATAGAAGACCACCAGATGACCAACAGTTACAGGTAAGTGAAACTCTGTTTTATTCAGCCTCCAGTCTTCTGGCACCTCACCTGTTCTCAGGCCCGGATTTATGTATAGGCTAAGTAGGCTGAAGCCTAGGGCCTCTAAATCTAGGGGGCCTCCACAGCCCACCTGCCCACCAGTGGGCAGTCTCCCCTTTCCCAAAATTGCAAACCCAAGACTTCATCCGAGGGCAGGGCAACTTGGGCCCAGCAACAATGAGACTCAGGGCCAGCCAGCGGGGCCCAATTTGAAACTCTGGGGCCCCACTTGAAATTTTTTTGTGGGGCCCCAGTTCACAGCCAAAGTCTGCAGAATCTTAGAGATATAGATAAAATCCATCTAGATTGCCCTGGGGCTCTCTGAGACAAGGCAAATCTATTTGCAATTGACCATCTGTTACCTTGACAACAAATGGCTTTCTGGTCTTCTATATTGTCCAACACATTTAGGTTTCCTATCGTTCCTTGCATACCTATGAGATGGGCAGTTCTAAAATCATTTTTGCCACCTCAGTCTAAAGTGCCTAAATATTTGTCAGACACTAGGTGGGATGCACACGCAAAAGCCACAGAAGCTGTTTTGGAAGGTTACAGTTCTATCACTAATGCCTCAGTCATTTGTACTCTGATGTTAATGGGAAGGGGGAGACCAGGCTTCAAGCTAACAATCTTTTGCAGAAAATGGAAGAACTGGAATTTTTTTTTTTTGCTGCATTTTTGGACCTGTGTTCTAGGTCATTTTCACAAGGTCAGCAAAGCCCTTCAGAAATCAGACCTGTTATTGAGTTCTTGTGCAAGTTTGTATGGTTCACTTCTGGATTTTTTAAGGAAAAGTAGAGAAGATTTTGATGAGCTTGAGAAACAAACAAAAGCCACCTTGCCAAATGTTAACTACAAAACAAGGAGACAAAGAGTGAGGGGATGGCAAAGAAATGACAGAAGTGCACCTGATGCCTTAGATGCACATTCTTCAAGAGATAAGTTTAGGATAAAATCCTTTATTCCTATATTAGATGCACTTGAAGCCCATTTAAAAAGAAGAAGTACTGTGTACAGTGATGTTGCGCAATTGTTTTCCATTCTTGCTAATCTGATAGCATCTAAGCAAGAAATTCAACAAGGTGTTGAACTGTTGAAGAAAGCATACCCAGAAGATATTGACCTGAAACTTTTGCACTTTCACCTGTACGTGAGACAAAGCCATAGGCTTACAGCAGAGCACTCTCTGTCTCATACAGACCTTTATCAAATTATATATGAGGAAAAAATTCAGACATGGACATCACCAGATGGCCAGTATAGAAATCAAATAGATTACTTAATTGGAAGCAGAAAATGGAGAAGCTCTATTCTCCCAGCAAAAACAAGACCAGGAGCCAACTGTGGTACAGATCATGAATTGTTAATATCGAAAATCAAGATTAAGCTTAAGAAAAACACCAGAACATTCATAACACCAAAATACAATCTAAGCAATATTCCTGAAGAGTTTAAAGACCATGTAAAGAACAGATTTGCATTACTGAGTTCAAGTGAGTGTAAACCAGAAGAACTATGGGTGGAAACTAGGGATATTATCAAGGAAGAATGTGCAAAGACTATTCCCGTAGCCAAAAGAAATGAAAAGCCTCGATGGATGTCTGAGGAAACTCTTAAAATTGCCAAAGATAGACGAGAAACAAAAGTAGCAGGTAACTGAAACAGAATCAAAAGTCTAAGTGCAATGTTCCAGTGACTCGCACATAGAGACAAAGAGAACTATTATAACAACCAGTGTAAAGAAACAGAAGAGAACAACAAAAAAGGAAGAACAAGAGATCTGTTCCACAAGATCCAAGAAATCAAAGGGAAATTTAAAGCATGGTTAGGCATGCTGAATGATCAGCATGTAAATACATTAACTGAACAGGACAAAATAAAGAAAAAGTGGGAACAATACACTGAAGAATTATACAGAAGAGATGAAAGGATGACAGATTCCATCCAAGAAGAAGCTTTTGAAGAAGAACCTACAGTTTTAGAAAGTGAAGTGAAAGCTGCACTGAGAGCAATTCGGAAAAACAAATCACCAGGAGCAGATGGGATATCAATAGAGCTATTCCAAGCCACAGAAACGGAATCCATCAAAATCTTGACAAGAATATGCCAATGGATATGGAAAACAAAACAATGGCCCACAGACTGGAAACGATCCGATTACATTCCAATTCCCAAGAAAGGAGGCGTCAAAGATTGCAGCAACTATCGGACCTTTGCATTAATTTCTCACGCAAGTAAAGTGATGCTCAAAATCTTAGAACAAAGGCTGTTACCATATATGGAATGAGAAATACCTGATGTTCAAGCTGGATTCAGAAAAGGGAGAGGCCCTAGAGATCATATTGCAAATATACGTTGGTTAATGGAGCATACGAGAGAATTTCAGAAGAAAATCAGCTTGTGTTTCATAGATTACAGCAAAGCTTTTGACTGTGTAGATCACAAAAAGCTATGGCTGGTTTTAAAGGAAATGGGTGTGCCACTACATCTGATCGTTTTGATGCACAACCTATACTCTGGACAAGAGGCCACAGTTAGAACAGAATATGGGTGTTAGACAAGGATGTATTTTAGCTCCCTGTCTTTTCAACCTATATGCAGAACATATAATTAGGAAAGATGGATTAGATTTAGATGAAGGTGGAGTGAAAATTGGAGGGTGGAACATTAACAATTTGAGATATGCCGATAATACTACATTACTGGTAGAAAATAGCGAAGACTTGAAACGACTGCTGCTCAAAATTAAAAGAGAAAGTGCCAAAGCAGGACTACAGCTGAACATCAAGAAGACAAAAGTAATGACTACAGGAGTATTACACAACTTTAAGGCTGATCATGAGGAAATTGAAATTGTTGAAGACATTCTATTCCTTGGCTCCATCACCAACCCAAAGGAAGACTGCAGCCAAGAAATCAGAAAGAGATTGAGACTGGGAAGGACAGCCATGAAGGAGCTAGAAAAGATTCTGAAGTGTAAGGATGTGTCACTGGCCAACAAGATTAAGTTAATTCATGCCATCGTATTCCCTATTACAATGTATGGGTTTGAAAGCTGGACAATGAAGAAAGCTGTCAGGAAGAAAGTAGATTCCTTTGAAAAGTGGTGTTGGAGGAGAGTGTTACGGATACCGTGGACTGCCAAAAAAAACAAATCAGTGGGTTACAGAAGAAGAAGAAGAAGAAGAAGAAGAAGAAGAAGAAGAAGAAGAAGAGGAGGAGGAGGAGGAGGAGGAGGAGGAGGAGGAGGAGGAGGAGTTGGTTTTTATATGCCGACTTTCTCTACCACTTAAGGGAGACTCAAACCGGCTTACAATCACCTTCCCTTCCCCTGCCCACAACAGACACCCTGTGAGGTAGGTGAATCTGAGAGAATGTGACTTGTCCAAGGTCACCCAGCTGGCTTTGTGTGTAGGAGTGGGGAAACAAATCCAGTTCACCAGATAAACATCCGCCACTCCAAACCACCGCTCTTAACCACTACACCACGCTGGCTCCCATAGATCAGATCAGGCCTGAACTGACCCTAGAAGCTAAAATGACTAAACTAAGGCTATCGTATTTTGGTCACATTATGAGAAGGCAAGAGTCACTTGAAAAGACAGTCATGCTAGGTAAAGTTGAGGGCAGCAGGAAAAGAGGAAGACCTAACAAGAGATGGATTGACTCTATAAAGGAAGCCACAGCCCTCAATTTGCAAGACCTGAGCAAGGCTGTCAAGGATAGGACATTTTGGAGGACGCTGATTCATAGGGTCGCCATGAGTCGGAAGCGACTTGACGGCACTTAACACACACACACACACAGCCCTACAGCTATGGTTTAAATTTGAGGGAGCTTCATGTGTGTTCATGTGTTATTGGGGAGGGGCTGTGGCTCAGTGGTAGAGAATCTGCTTGGCATGCAGAAGGTCCCAGGTTCAGTCACCAGCATCTCCAGTTAAAGGGGCTAGCCAAGTAGGTGATGTGAAAGACCTCTGCCTGAGACCCTGGAAAGCTGCTGCCGGTCTGAGTAGACAATACTGATTTCGATGGACCAAGGGTCTGATTCAGCATAAGGCAGCTTCATGTGTGGTCATGTGTGGTCATGTGAGGGAAATGTAACACTGTTTTTACAAATAAAGTTTGATATATATTGTAGGGTAACTGACTGATTGGGGAAGGCACTGGCAAACCACCCTGTAAACAAAGTCTGCCTAGTAAACGTCGGTATGTGACGTCACCCCATGGGTCAGGAATGACCCAGTGCTTGCACAGGGGACCTTTACCTTTACTTAACTGACTGATACTTCCATTTATGTTACACATTCTGTTCTATGTCTCACTGAGAGGGCTAATGTTTATGTGATGTTTATATAGTTATATTATTCAATTACTGAAAAAATATGCTTCAACGTCTACTTCAGTTCCTTTGCCCAGCTTGATATTGATTGACATAGTATTTGTGTATATTATTTTTCAAATATGTTTTATCAGCCACCTTAAACCATGGAGAGATGTGAGATTTAAATGTTTTAATAAATAAACAATAGTTCTCAAGGTAGTACAAAGTAATACAAAGCAATAAATAAAATAATGTTCTTCAATACAACAAATAATTTAAAAGAACTATTATACAGTAAAAAACAGGACAATATTTTCAAAATATGAAAATACATTATTAAAGGCTCTTCCATCTCTTTTTCCCACCTCCATTGGGCTACAGACAAAAGAAGAAAAATAAGCTGTTTATTCTCTCCTTTTCCTTTTAAAGCTGGAAGGGAAGGGATAAGAAACTATCTCTTTCCATTTTGTAATGCAGTGATCAAAAGTGTTGCTTCTCTTCCCTTCGAAATTGAAAAAAAGAGAAATGAGCCCTTTCTCCTCTCACTTTTGAAACTTTACTGGGTGGCTTTTTATTTTGCTGAGAGGGCAGGGTCAGACTCCCAGCTGATCCCCTGATCTACCATGGGTCATCTTCTGACCAACAGGCAGCTGCAAACTTGTTCAGCAGTTATACAAATTGCTTGATGCAATCCAAACATATCCCTGATCATCTCACCATGTGCTTATGTTGGACAGAGTAAGTTTCACTGCCTGAAAGCTTCATTGAAAAAATTGCAGCATCTCTATTTACTGGTGTTGACATTCTAGAATGTGGGGGCAAATGGTCAACTGTGTTGTTTACATTCTGAAATTGCAGAACCATTGTAGCTCCACATAAAGGTCATTATAGTAGGTGAATCTGGAAGTAACTGACACAATGCCTAATTTGCATATAAATAAACAGAGCAGATAAAATAAAATGGAAAATAAGTACTTAATTAACATTTTAGTGCTAAATGCACCTATCTGTGATGTTTTCATACACTAAACTCTACACTGCTGGGTTGACTATCTGCCAAGCAATCCCTACTGCCTTCCTATTTCCAAAATGTGAAGCATTTGGGACAGTTAGGTGGAGTAAGCATGGCCAATAGTAAGTTTGGTTTAAGAAGCCTCATAGCATTGCCAAACAAAGGTAATTTAGTAATTTTAGTAACTTTTTGTATCTAGGGACCCTCTCATAAACTGAGGCCCTAAACCATAGTTTACTTAGTTTGTGCATAAGTCCAGCTTTGGTCAGTAGGAGCAAAATATTGGTAAGTGAGTCAATAGGTAAGTTCTCTATGGGTTTCTGTTGCATCTATCAATAAGACATGAGTGACGGTGACAGAACAGGAAAGAGTTGTTCTTCGGGAACTTTCACAGTCATTGTAACTGGTCAAAGTTCAGGTAACTGAATATTCCATTTCAAAACATGTTTTAATGTTGTTGCAGTGGTAGCTAGCTAAAGCATATTAAGCATCTGTTTTACTTTAACACTTCGTTTATGTGTCATATTGTAGAAACTGGACAGTTGTTTTTACAATGAGTTTGTTTACTTACCCACAGATGTATTAAAAGGTAGATAAAACATAAGTTTATTTTTCAGGTATATGGAACTGTGGTAATTATTAGTGTTTGAAACTAGCTGGGGAGGAGATCTTTTTGTGTTTCATTTGTCTTAATTGGCTATTAATCTACAGTGTGCAGTCTTGTCGATACTCTCTTTTTTAAAGAAAAAAGTTTACTGGCACTACTGAATTTGTCTTATCTGTCATAGCAAAATTATTTTCCAAGAAATGTGTTTAAATAAGCATATACTCTTCTACTGAAAAACCTGTTCTAAATCAAACTGCTTTTCCAGGTGTTCTCACAGTGATTAGAATCATTTACCCAGCCCCTTTCTGTAAATAAAATTGTTCACAACTTTCTAGGTTTACAACTTTTACTGAATTTTAAGTCTAGAAGTCTAGAAAATTTGCAATTGGAAAATTTAGTGTGGATCCTACCCAATGGAATAGCTGTAACATCTGCCCCAGAGTGCAGCTGGTAGCCCGTTCTTCCTGATTTCTGCTGTCTACACCCTTGTTCACTAGTTTGATTCTCTTTCATAGAGTAAACTATTTGGGTTGGTTGGTGCAGTTTTCATTATAGAATCATTGAATCACAGAGTTGGAAGGGACTACCAGGGTTATCTAGTCCAGCTCCCTGCACAATGCAGGAAATTCACAACTGCCTCCTCCCACCCCCAGTGACCCCTAATCCATGCCCAGAAGAGAAAGGGGAAAATCCTCCAGGATACCTGGCCAATCTGGCATGGATGAAAATTGTTTCCTGACCCCAAAGTGGCAATTGATATTTCCCTGGGCATGTAAGAAAGGGCTACAAGAGCCAAACACTGACACAAGCCTTCCTGCCCTCCCTCTCATGAACTGCCTCACATAATCAGCATTGCTGTCAGATAGTCATCAAGCCTCTGCTTAAAAACCTCCAAAAAAGGAGAGCCCACCACCTCCCGAGGAAGCCTGTTCCACTGAGGAACCGCCCTGTCAGAAAGTTCTTCCTAATGTTTAGCCGAAAACTCTTTTGGTTTAATTTCAACCTGTTGGTTTTCATCTGTCCTTCTGGAGCAACAGAAAACAACCCCGCACCATCCTCTCTATTACAGCCCTTCAAGTACTTGAAGATGGCTATCATATCACCTCTCAGTCATCTCCTCTTCTGCCTAAAAATACCAAACTCTTTCAACCTTTCCTCATATGACTTGGACTCCAAACCGCTCACCACCTTTGTTGCCCTCCTCAGGACATGTTCCAACATGTCTACATCACCTAAGTAATCTGATTACCAAGCTCACTAACAAAAGCCAGGTGCAGTCTGGGAATATAGAGCATATAATTCCAGAGCAGATTTCTCACCCATCTCAGGACAATGCTACATGAAGCCAAGCAGGTCCTAAACTCCTCCATTCTGACATAGTTGGAGATTTTTATCAGCTTGTTTTTCAGCCACATAAGGTCTGTCTGAATATTGGCTGTTTTAATGGTTATATCAATGAAAGGTTTTAGGTTTTGGTAATGTAGCACAGAAATGCAATATGATATTTTCTGGTCTATGACTGCAATAAATTATTACTATAATGGTTATATCGCTGACTGGAAAACTAAGTTCCTCGTAGGGCTGTTGAAATTTTTTTGGTAAAATTCGGATTCAGCAAAATTCGGCCCGTTTTTATTTGGGAAATGCCGAAGTCCAAACTCCCCCACTTCGGGTCCGTGCAATTTGGCATGAGCTCCGGAGTTCGGGGAAAAATTCGGCCAAATAAAGCCATTAAAAACACAATTGCGCCTTTCTGTGGCTCTGGGGGGGCATTTTGGGGGGTAGAGGTCCGAAACCTTCAGTGTAGCTTGAGGGAACCCTTCTTGCAAGAATCCCCAAGTTTTGTAAAGATTGGGTCAGGGGGGGCTGAGATATGGGCCCCGAAAGGGGTCACCCCTCCTTAATGTGCATCTCTGACAATGGGGGGTTGCAATTAGCAGAGCTTGCCACCCACTCCCAAAGCTTCCAGCCCCAACAAACAGCTGAGCTGGGGAGCAAGGGCGGGGCAGGTGCGAAGAAGTTTGCAAACCATGCAAAGCAACACGTTTGCAACCATGCAAAGCAACACGTGACGCCTGGGAGTTTGCAAACCATGGAAAGGGACAGAGGCATGCTAAAGGAGCAGGAGGGGGTGGAATTTCCCCTTTTGCATTGGACTTGGGACCAGGCAAATGCATTCTTTAAGTTACAATTTGAAAACCAGTTTTGAGCAAGCATCAAAATAGACCTAACCGATCTTATGAATGAGGGAAAACCTGAGGACACACAACTGAAGCCCCCCCCTCAAACCAGGGAGAGAGAGACTCGAGGGGGCACACACACCCCAGGCAGAACGGGCGAAAGCCTCCTTTGGCTTCCCCCTCCACCCACAGAAACTGCTCCCTCCCCCCACACACACAGACTCTGCTTCCCCCCCACACACACACACAGGAGAAAAATTATAGAGAAAAGCCCCTAAATGGGTCTTACTGTGGATGTCTTCTGTTCCATCTTCTTTGCACCTGCCCCGCCCTTGCTCCCCACAGCTCAGCTGTTTGTCAGGGCTGAGAGTTTTGGGCGTGGGCGGCAAGCTCTGCTAATTGCAAACCCCCATTGTCAGAGATGCACATTAAGGAGGGGGGACCCCTTTTGGGGCCCATATCTCAGCCCCCCTTGACCCAATCTTCACAAAACATGGGGGTTCTTTCAAGAAGGGTCCTCTGAAGCTATGCTGAAAGTTAGGGGGCTCTTCCCCAAAAATGTGCCCCCTGCAGCCACGGAATGGTGCGAATGTGTGCTGTAAATGGAATAAAAATGCATATTAAGGGGGGGACCCCTTCCGAGACCCATATTTCGCCCCCCAATCCAATCTTTACAAAACATGGGGGTTCTTGCAAGAAGGGTCTTCTGAAGCTATGCTGAAAGTTTGGGGGCTCTACCTAGCTTGGCCACCGATTGGCCACAGGAGATTGCTGCTTACTAACTGACGGTTATGCTGCTGTGCCGAACCCCGAATTTGCTGAATTTATTCACCAAACACCCCGAACTTGCTGAATTCGGCTCCCCGTTTTCCCGCCTTTTTTTAGTTCGGTTCCAAAACGTTTATTCGAGGAAAAATGATAGCTTTAAATTCCAAAATCAGAAAAGACAAACAAAAGAAACTTATAGATCTCCTAGAACAACTAAGAACACTGAAAAAAATTCAAATTAAACCAGATAAAACTACTCTCCCTGATATCAAGATGACAAAACATCAGATTGAAGTGATAGAAACAGAAGAAATTAAAACAAGAGTTAAATATGCCAAGCAAAGATTTTTTGAAAGAGCGAACAAACCCGGCCGATTTCTAGCCAACCAGCTCCGACAACAAGAGAAGAAAAGAAAGATAACCGGTGCAAAAGCTAATGGCATAACTTACAATAAACAGGGAGAAATCGAAAAAAATATTCATTGATTACTACAAGCAACTATATGCGAAGGACGATCTGCAAGAACAGGGGCTATCAAGCTATTTATTAGATGCAAAATTACCCAAGTTATTACCAGATGAGCAAGAGAGTCTCAATCAGAAGATAACAACACAAGAAATTGTTGATGCCATAAATAATCTGAAATCAGACAAAGCACCAGGTCCGGATGGGATTACACCTCAATTTTACAAGCTTTTTGAACAACAACTAACGCCTGTCCTATTATCCTTTTACAATGAGGTAATCGAACATGGAAAGATTCCACCGTCCTGGCAAGAAGCACACATATCCTTAATACCAAAGGAAGGTACCGTACCTTACCTTTCTCAGGCATACAGACCAATCGCTCTGTTGAACATTGACTATAAAATTTTTGTCTCTATAATCACCAAAAGACTTCAAAAATATATCAGCAAATTGGTGCACCCAGATCAAACTGGGTTTATTCCAAAGAGACTTATGAGAGATAATGTACGATTGGTCCTTAGTGCAATCAAGTATATTAAGTCAAAATCATTAAAGACTGCTATGATTTTCTTAGACGCAGAAAAAGCCTTTGATAATGTCTCCTGGCATTTTATTTCAAAAACACTACAACAAATGAATTGTGGAGATACTCTTCTTACGGTATTTAACACAATATTTTTGGCTCAAAAAGCACGTCTTTTTATAAATGGTTGTTTGTCAACAGAATTCAATATCACTAAAGGCACCAGACAAGGATGTCCACTTTCTCCACTTCTTTTTGATTTGTCAATGGAGGTTCTCGCGAATTATATAAGAAATGATCCAAATATTAAAGATCTCACAGTAGGAAATGAAGAACACAAAATTAAAAGCTATGCAGATGATGTTGTGTTAATATGTCAAAACCCAAAACAAACTCTTCCATATGTTCATTACCATATCATGGAATTTGCAAAGTACTCCGGCTATAAATTGAACAAAGCAAAGACAAAAATTTTGACTTTTAATACTATAAACATCGAAGACAATCATATTAAAGAAATTACCGGATGTCAAATAACAAAGGAGTCAGTCAAATATTTGGGTGTCAGCATATCATCACAAAACAAGACACTTCTAAGATCAAACTATTTGAAAACCTGGGGAGAAATAGAAAGAGACCTAAGCTCATGGTCCAAAATGAATATTTCCTAGTTGGGAAGGATATCGGTGATAAAGATGAATGTACTTCCAAGACTAAACTTTTTATTTCAGTTTCTTCCGATTTATTTACCAGACAGAATAATAGAAAATTGGCAAAAACAAATCAATCGTTTTGTGTGGGATGCGAAAAAGCCAAGAATTAGATTCAAAGTCTTGCAAGACGAAAAGAAAAGAGGTGGATTAGCATTACCCAATCTCAAACTATATTATCATGCTGCCTGTCTAACTTGGATTGCAGAATGGATAAAATATCCCCAAAATAGACACGTCATTCTAGAACGAGTGGACTTTGGGCAAGGATTTCATAAAGTTTTGTGGGACCCATCAACTACAATCCAAATGGATAAAGTATTAGAAGATTATGATATCAAGATGGAGATATTGAAAATTTGGAAAAAGTATAAAAAAAGAATCAGTCCCTCTCCACCATCTATAATGTCTCCAATTGAAGCTTATCATGACAACGTCAAACTGAAAACGGCTGTTCACTTTACTTACAACGATATGATAGAGCCTACAGGAGAAATTAAAAGTTTAAATGAACTTCAAGAAAAATTTCAAAAGCTAAACTGGCTGACTTACCTTCAACTGAGGTCCAATTTACAAAAAGATTGTCTTTACCCTCGACCATTTCGAGAATTGACAGAATTTGAATTGACGATATCTAAGAATGATTCTCATTTATTAGGAAAATTTTACAAACTCCTCTTGAAATATGATACAGAAGAAGAACAAGTGAAAACCAATATGATCAAGTAGATGCAAAATTTTGGTGAAATGATCACTATGGAATCATGGGAAAAACTCTGTACTTCTGAATTGAAATATACCGTGTGCCAAGAAGTGAAAAAAAATTGGTATAAAACATTCTACAGATGGTACTTGACTCCAAACATGATTTCACAGATGATTTCCTCTGGAAAGAAAGGCGTTTGCTGGAAATGTCAAGATACGGATGGTTCCTACTTTCATGTTTGGTGGACATGTCCCAAATTACAAATGTTCTAGAAAAAGATCCATCAAGAACTACAGACAATAACAAAAACGAAGATAACACTAGACCCTAAATACTATTTGCTTAGTATGGTCCCATCAAATTTGCCTTTGAGATTTCATGATGTTTTTAAGTATGCCACAATGGCAGCCAGAACGGTTCTGGCAAGAACTTGGAAGCAAATGCAAATACCTGAAATAGAAGATTGGAAAGAAAAATTGCTAGACTACGCCACTATGGCCAAAATTACTTTTATGCTGAACCTTAATTATAATGAACTTACAGAACAATTTGATGAAAAGTGGGAATCATTTTACACTTATATGACCTCTAGTTAATCAAATGAATGACATATATTGAATAGTACTAAAATGAGTAACAGGCAATGTGTTATTTAATATGCTCCAGCTATTTGTTAAGTAATTTCTGGGCTTTCAAACGCTATATTTATAATGTGTAACTGTTAGAAAGTTTGAATGATTTTTATATTTTTATAATCACTTTTTTAGACATACTATATCACATTTGATCAGTATTTAGGCTTGTTATATGTCACTGTACTCGACTAAGTATATTTCTCAACTGAAATTGTCATATTGTTTTTGTATACCAAACGGTTTACCCTTCCCTTTTTTTCCTTTTTGTATCCCTTTAATTATAAAAAATAAACCTTAAAAAAAAAACAGAGATAAATGTAAAGTTCTGCATTAAGGTAGGAAAAATCAGATGCATAATTATAGGATGGGAGAGACTTGTCTTAGCAGTAGAGTGTGTGAAAAGGATCTTGGGGTCTTAGTAGACCAAACACTGAACATGAGTCAGCAGTGTGATTTGGTAGTATAGTGTCCAGATCATGCGAAGTGATGATATCGCTTTACTCTGCTCTGGTTAGACCTCACCTAGAGTACTGTGTTCTGTTTTGGGCACCACAATTTCAGAAAGATATAGACAAGCTGGAACATGTCCAGAGGAGGGCAACAAAGATGGTGAGGGTCTGGAGACCAAGTCCTATGAGGAAAGGTTGAAGGAGTTGGGTATGTTTAGCCTGAAGAGAAGACTGAGAGGGGATATGATAACCATGTTCAAGTACTTGAGGGGCTGTCATATAGAGGACGGTGCTGAGTTGTTTTCTGTTGCCCAAGATGGTCGGACCAGAACCAACGGGTTGACATTAAATCAAAAGAGTTTCCGTCTAGACATTAGGAAGAATTTTCTAAAAGTTAGTGCGGTTCCTCAGTGGAACAGGCTTCCTCAGGAGTTGGTAAGCTCTCCTTCCATGGAGGTTTTTAAGAAGAGGTTAGATGGCCATCTGTCAGCAAAGCTGATTTTGTGGCCTTAGTCATATGATGAGAGGGAGGGCATCTTGGCCATCTTCTGGTCACTGGGGGTGGGGGGGAGGTAGTTGTGAATTTGCTGCATTGTGCAGGGGGTTGGAGTTGATGACCTTGGTGGTCTCTTCCAACTCTATGATTCTATGATTCTAAGGAGCACCTGGCAACAATCAAATCCATAGCCATGAGATCAATTGGTGCTATTCTGAGATTTTAATTTACAAAAGGAGGGCTTCTTATAGTTCCTGCTGTTGATTCAGTAAAAACCGAACTGAAAAAATACCGAATAAATGCCATTTCAGTAAATTTCTGGTTTGGGTTTACCGAATCAGCAAAATCCGGGAGGTTGGCAAAGCCGAATTTGCCATTCCTAAAAATTCAGCTTTATCAGGAACATATTTCTATGGCTCCTGTGGGAGCATTTTTGCAGGTAGAGGTCCCACATTTTCAGGGTCACTAGAAGGGACTCTCCTTGCAAGAACCCCCAAGTTTGGTAAAGATTGGGTCAGGGGGTCCGGAGTTATGGGGTCTGGAAGGGGTTGCCCCATCCTCCTCCATTGAAATGCATTGGCAAAGTGGCTGTGTTCAGAATCTTTAGTGTGATATTTGCAATATATCTTTGCAAAGTTTGCCCTGTGCCTCCATAGAGATACAATGTATCTACAAAACCATTTGTATTGGTTTTAATGGAGGAAGGGGTGTGACCCCTTCTAGACCCCATAACTTCGGACCCCCTGACCCAATCGTCACCAAACTTGGGGGGTTCTTGCAAGGAGATTCCCTTCAAGCTATCCTGAAAATTTGGGACATCTACCTGCAAAAATGTTCCCCCAGGAGCCACAGAAACCCACAAAATGGGTTTAATGGATTTAAATGACCAAATTTTTAGGAAATCCCGAATTTAAAGCTGAATTTCCACCCTTACCAGTATAGAGGAATTCGGCATTCAGGTTTTCCCGGGGGGGAAAGGCCAATTAAACCCGAACCTGAATTTTCCTGAATTTTTCATTTCAACAGCCCTAGTTCCAGCTACAAAACTATTTTTCAGTAATTTCCCAACTATTATATAGCATTGAAGTTTGGAGTTGGAGTGATCATTTGATTTCCAGCTTGGAATCTATCCAAAATTATTTCATGCAGAGAATCCTTGTTTTACCCAAAAGAACCTCTGCAGCTCTGATGTGGGCAGAACTTGGCTTGCCTTCAATATGATCCCACATGCATGTTGACCTATTAAAATATTGGAGGGAGCACTGTAAAGTTCCCAGTAACATACTTGGCCATATTAGCTTTGAGGCAATGCTTTCAAATGATGGGGTCTGGTCCATTGCAAATGATTCACAGGGTGTTCCTATCCCAGGTTTTACTATGTGGGACTAGGTATTTAGGTGTGATGCCGCATCCGATGGTCAGATGATCTCCCAGTCTAAATTTTCACCTTGGTTTAAGTTGTTTAATCGGAACCATGAAAGAGCCCCCTATTTATCCAATATTCCCACATTCATGCTCAGAGTTGCTTTTACATCAATCAGATTTCAGAACATGCCAATAGTCATGTTGCCAGATGCTGTGCTCAAATCCTGAAGGCCTCTCGTATATGTATTTGCAGATCCTCAGAACTTGAGGATCTCCCCCATTACTTGTTGCATTGTCCTCTGTACTTTGAACCCAGATCTAAATTTCTTGCCTTGTTTTTATCTAACATTAGCTGTTTTAGTAACCAGGAGAAGCTTTCTTTTGTCCTGTCTGACACTGACCATTACTGCACAATTCACTTACCACAAATTATCCTTGCGGTTAATCTGTGAGATTTGGCTGTGAAATAAAAATTTCTGTCTGCATATTGCCTCTTTTGCCACTGTATACAACTCTCTGCCTGTCCCCACTTTGCCCTGGGAAATGTAACGTCATTGATGACATTGCAGAAGTGTGAGATGCTCCCCCCTCTTACCCCCTTGTTTGTCTTCACGCTGACTGCCACTTTCAATAGGGCTGCACTTTTCTAGTGATTGCACTTC
Organism: Euleptes europaea; assembly: GCF_029931775.1. Lineage (NCBI taxonomy): Eukaryota > Metazoa > Chordata > Lepidosauria > Squamata > Sphaerodactylidae > Euleptes > Euleptes europaea. The sequence continues at coordinate 3,632,750 of NW_026612049.1, forward strand.
CTGGTGACCCTCGTTGCCCCTCTTAGGTTTTTTCTCTCTCTCTCCTTACATGTGAGTAGATATGTGGGGCCAGTATCCCTGGCACCTTCCACCTCTGTTGGGGCTGTGGTGGCTTGCTTTTGGAGAAGGAGGTGTGTGGGTGTGTTTAATAGAGTGGGTGAAGAAATGAAGATGTCTTAAAAATGTTCACACCTCAGGAGAAGTCATCCTTGAAACGGCTACAAGAGAAACATCCTCCAGGGGAGTTGTTTGGGTGGTTTTGGAGGTTACGTGTGGTAGATGGTTGTGACGATCAGGTGCACTTGCGAGACCAAAATCAGTTTGGCTCCCTGGATTTGAGGAAGAGGAGTCAGCTGCCTGCTCGCACCCCTTAGGGCTACATCCTTCAGTGACCAAGCAGGAGACTAAGTCATTGCAAAAAAGCATGTCATCAATCCTGAGCTGCTTGGATTTTTCAGGGGGCGAGTTTATGCCTGATAGGGCTCTGGTCTGTTTCTTTTTCTTTCCCATAGCGGTCTATCCAAAATAGGTTCTAACTCTGAACCCTTATCTCTTCCTTGTGAGTGAGCTTGTTGCCTTGAAGTTTCCTTTAAAATCTCAGTGTAGCTTTTCTCACCATTAGCCTGTAGCCTCTCTCTCCCTCTCTTGCAATCATTTTTGAATCACTTCTCCCAGGCCTTCAGAGTTATAAAACAAAAAATCATGGACTCTGAAAGACAGCTGCTTCTTGCCAGGGCATACGCAACTTGTTCACCTCTATTTTGTGGTATTTACCCTTCTCCAAGTTCCCTTCCTAGTTACTTTTTCATGCTGACTTCTCCGCCACTGAGACGCTATTTTATGCTGGCCCGATTCAACCTACTTCCCATGGAGATGACTAGGGGAAGATATGCAAAGCTTCCATATGATAAGAGATTATGCTCCTGTTCTGCTAAACAAGTGGAATCTGCTGCACACGTTCTGCTCCATTGTGAACTTGGTTTCTATCCTTGTGAGCAATTTATCGAGCCACTTCTGAAGAAATGTACTATTGGAACTGATGAGGGGCTGGTTCGTTATTTATTGAATGATCTTAGCCCACACATCACAGTGGGGGTCGCCAGATTTTTGGGAAGTGTTTTAAAATGTTGAGCATCGACTGGCTTCTCCCCACAGTTGACAGGTTGATATTTTATTGATATTTTATTGATATTCTCCTTCTTTGTTTATGAATGTTATTATTTTGCTTCTATGCCAATAAAGGCATGGATGGATGGATGGATGGATGGATGGATGGATGGATGGATGGATGGTTTTTGTTCATATTCACTTAATCTGATTTGAAAGTGGCTGTTGTCATACAAGGTGTAAAAATGGATCTTTTAGAAATACGTATAAAGACATTGTAAAGAAACAAACATTAGAGACAATGTTAGCCTGGAAAAGGGGTAGGACAGAAATAAATACAGTACTGGTGAGTAGTCAAATTGATACATGAGTCAAAGAAGGGAAAGAATGGCCAGTGTCCTTCCTTGGAATGCCAATGCTGTTGCCTCCTACCATCATCTCTGGCACCAACTTTCCTGATTTTTAGTCATCTGCCTCCACAAGCATCTCCACCCTACTTCTGCCTATGGAACGATACTCTAGTACTCTATGTTGCCTCATTTCATATTTGGTGATTGCTCTTACAGATGCCTCAAATTATATAGTGAACATGCTTGAGAGTCAAATGTACTGTGTTTGCTTGTCCCAAACACAGGTGAACCAGTCCCCTGTCTGTTCAGCTTCCAATGAACAATTTAAACAGCTGCCAAACAGAAACTGCCTCCCAAACTGGGGAAGCAGTTCAGTCCCCCCAAGCACATAGTTTGGGCTACAAAAAAAAGAAGGAAATCACTTTTATTCAGTGCAGTCGATGCATCAGTTCTGGGCTGAAATGAAAGAAGCAACTGTTTTTTTTTTGTTTTTCCTCTCCATCCAAAACAGACAAAATGGGTTGCAGGGAATAGTAACCATCTGGTTCCATTTTCTGAAGCTCAAGTTCTCAGTTTAGGATGAAGGGAGCAGCAGGTTTATTTATGTATTACTGTAGCATAGTGCTAATGTGGCAGTCTTGATGTACTTACTTCCTCAGGCTCAACATGTACATACCATAAGTCTTCCCTCCAAATAAAAATGGCCATGTTGTGTTATTAACCTGACCATGAGTATTAAAGTCTAGCCAGCTTAGCAGTACTGATGTCCATTTTAAAAGTCCCAAACTCTAATTTAGGAGGCAACAAAGCTAGATGAGTTATTTGATATGTAGATATCCCTGGCATTCACCCATGCAACAATGCCTAGCTCATTTCTCCCTCCCCACTGGCCAATATTTTGGTTAATGGTTGCACCACCATCAGGGAATTAGCGAGAGCACTTCCAGAAGTAACAACTTAATAGTGCTTAATGCAAATCCACCTTCGTTAGCATGAAGAATAGAAATCTCATTTTAGAAATTTTCCTTATTGACTTTTCATAAGCCCTGCCTCTTGCCTTCTCTGTGAACTTGAAATATATTTATTAATTCAAGAGATTCAGATTCATATAGAGATTTAATTTGGTGATATTAACAGTTTATTTATATAGTTTTGTTGGTATTGGAATAAACTCCTGTTTCTTGCTTCATTGATCTTTGAACATGTGCTGGAGATAACCAAGGTTTGCCTCCTAGACCATAGATACAACTTGAAAATGAACTTTATCCCTAGAGTTCTGAAACAAGTATGTATCTCATCCAAATGAGATATAAGGGCTGCATGAAAATTCTTACCAGTAGGTGAAAAGGTGAATATGAAACAATTGCACGTTTAGCTATATATACTAGAAAGAAAGAAAGAAAGAAAGAAAGAAAGAAAGAAAGAAAGAAAGAAAGAAAGAAAGAAAGAAAGAAAGAAAGAAAGAAAGAAAGAAAGACTATGTAAATGACTGAGAATGGGATTGTTTCATTCAGATTCTATTCTGCTTCCAACTGCCAATTGCAAACAACAGAAAAGATTGGCATCTGGCACTTGCTAATTATAATTTTTTAAAACTATTATCCTGAAGGCATGTTCTTAGAGAACATTTAAATGAAGCATGTTGAACACTTGACCTTGGAACATATATGACTTTGGTAGTTGTTGAGTAAATTCTGAGCATTCATCAACAGCAGCTGCCAGTCAGGTGCCTAGTGCAATCATGAATGGCACGGACTGTACAACTGCAAAAGCAGCACATAATCTTGAAAACATTTTTAAAAATATGAGCATATCAGCAATTTAAAAGTATAGAAGAACCAACTTGAGAGAAACAATGGACATTAAGAGCAGGGGGCATTTAATTTTTGAGTAGCTGATCTCCCATTTTAGTGCCATCACTAGATGTAAATCCTTGTTTAGATTTACTCTGCTCACAAGAAAAAGATAGATCAGTGTTTTACTGAAGTAGAAATATTGTGTGGACATACTGCCAGGTAGGTACACTTAGGCCAGATTTAAATGGGATGCTGATGGGCCAAAAGCACTCTCCAATGTGATTTTGAAGTCACATAGAGTTTCAATTAAATTGTGTGCCAACCTATGTAAAGCAGCCATGTGTGCTAAAGTAGCATGTTCATTAGGAGTGTGCACTCGGCAAAGGTGACTAAAAAAACCAAAAAATGCACGATTGATGTTTTTTGGGTTGTTTTATCCCACCCAAAATGATGGCAATTTAAGGGAGCCAAAAAGCAGATCCCAAATAATGCCATTTGGGGGGCCATTGTTTGGGCTGCTTTGGTCCTACCACCATTTAAAAAGGGGGAAATCCCCTCTTCTCCCTCCCTCTCCCCCTCCCTTTCTCCCTCTCCCCCTCACTTACCTGTTGGCTGGCTAAGTCCAGCATTCATCTCTGCACCACCTGCCACCTCCAAGGCCCATGAGGAGTTCTGTGGCAGCTGGTATTTTTCAGGTTGGGGTTTAATAGACCTGAAAAATTTCAAATATCTGAAAACAGCCAAATGTCTACCCCCATACCAGTATGGCAACTTGGCTTTTTCAACATTAAAATAAATTCTGGGTCTATTAAACCTGAACCCAGAAATACTGAAAAAATAGTGCACACACCTAATGGCCATGTCACACCTGCCCAGACAATGGATATGATTCAGGCAATGGATGTGTTATGTCTGAACCATGCCTAAGAGTGTTTAACCAGCATATTATATGAAGTTGGCCAATGATTTTCAAGTCATTGAAATCCTTTGAGTCAATTTCATCTTAAGTACACTGGATGAACCTGTGGTGATTAATATTAATGGTACAGTGATAGAATTATCATTATTATTAGAATCATCCTATATAGATGGTGAGTTTTAAATAAAAAAAACATCATGCATAGTATCATTTATCAAAAGCCATGTCTTCAATAATAACCAGAATAATATTTCTACTTTTTGTATTTTAACTAAAGTTCTGCAGACTGCTCTAAGTTCATTTTCCTTTAAATATATCAGAATTATATGAGGGCCCATATAAGAATACACTGGGTCAGTACCTCAGTGAAAATTGCAAAATAGATTCCATAGAAGTTATTTTACTATGCCCAAAAGACTGAGAAAAATCACATGACTCAGAAGAGGCATAATGTATTCAAAAGATAGTGAAAATGTCAAATAATATGGGGATTAACTACAGCTGAAGCATATGAGTTTTGCTAGGGGCTAATCAAAGACTGTAGTGATTTTATTTTCTGCTGTCTTCCACATCTTGATCAGTGTCATGTGAATCAGCTAACAGTGTAATAATTAAAAGAGATACATTATTTTAAGACCAATAAATTATATTGATTTAGAAGCATGGAACTCTGGATTGTACTGTTAAGAAAAACATTTTACAGTCTTTATGTATTTTCACAGTGGGTAGCCGTGTTAGTCTGTCTGCAGTAGTAGAAAAGGGCAAGAGTCCAGTAGCACCTTAAAGACTAACAAAAATATATTTTTGTTAGTCTTTAAGGTGCTACTGGACTCTTGCCCTTTTCTACTATGTATTTTCAGATTTTGCTACCTGCTGCTTTAGTACTTCAAAACCTTCTGAAATTTCACATCACAGGAATATCAGACAACTATGCATACTCTCTTTGTTGTAGTCTAAAATAAGGGCAGATTTGTAATAAATAGTTTAAATGAGCATTTAGCTTCTTTGACCTCTTGTAAAAACAATTGACATGAACTCTTTGAGCTGTGAAGGTCAGTAGAATTTATAATTATGCATTGACCTTTCATAGATGTGTTTGCATAGACTTGAATATTTATTTCACTGCCCCAAGGTATATTTAGTACCTCAAGTATATTAGCCATTAGAATAGAACAAGAGATGGACCTGTAAAGACTTGTGGGCACCATTAATTTCCCCATATATTCTCCTTCCTCACAATTTCTTCTTCCCATCCTTGGCAGTCCCCATAGCCTCTCCCCTTTTCCTGCTTCCTTCTGTCATTCCCACTCACCCATTCAGCACTGGTAGAACAACTCCCAGATGTTTTGTGAGCACCAAATCATCCCTTCTTTTATTCAAGTAGTTAAGAGATTGTGATATCCAAAACCCCAGAGAGTGACAAAACCTTGGTAGTCTTTGCAACCAATTCACTAGACATCTTTGGGTTAAATTTCTCGCATCCATTCTAGGAGAGGATTGCAGTGTTGATAGTTCCTTTAATTAGCTGGTGGAAGACTGGAACAGGTGGTTCCTTAGCTGAGCTGGTGGAAGAAAGGCATGGCTGTCTCTACGAAGCCATCAATGAAATCGCTCCCTGACGCCCTCTTTGCTCCCATATTCGTGGGGCTGCATGGTATACCATGGAGCTCCAGAGTAAGATAAGAGAGCTTAGACAGCTAGAATGAGCTTGGCGGTGATCTCATGATGAAGCCGCGAGAACATTTTATAGGATGCTTATGAAAGCCTATGAGATGGCAGTGAAGGCCACTAAGAAATATTACTATGTGGTTTCCATTGCGTCCACTATCTCTCACCCGGCACAATTGTTTAGAATAATTAGGTCATTTACGTTCCCTACAGGGGAACAATTAAATTCTAATTCAGCCCTTAGCTGCAAGACTTTTGCGAGCTATTTTTCAGATAAAATCTTGTCACTCCACCAAGACCTCCCTGCAAACCTTGATACAGTTAATGAACTGGAGGCCCCTTGCCCATCTTCTGGTCCAATATTGGAACACTTCAATCGGCTCTCCCAGGCCAGTGTTGACAGGATCCTGAGGGCTGTGAGGCCCACCACATGCCTCCTAGACCCATGCCCATCCTGGCTGGTTAAGGCTGGTGGGGATGTGGTGCAGGCTCCCCTGGGAGAGGTAATTAACCTGTCTTTCAGTTCAGGAGCCTTCCCAGGGAGTTTGAAGGAGGCAATGGTGCAAGCGCTCTTAAAAAGACCATCTTTAGATTCTAGTGATCTGGCAAACTACCACCCAGTGCCAAATCTATTTTTTCAGGATAAGGTAGTTGAGAGAGCAGCAGCCGAACAGATGCAGGCATTTTTGGAGGAAACATTGACCCTGGACCCATTTCAGTCTGGCTTCTACCCTGGCCACGGGATGGATACAATGCTGGTTGCCTTAACAGATTATCTCAGTCAACAACTGGATCGAGGCGGATTGGGGCTGCTGATTCTATTAGATCTCTCAGCACAGTCAATTATGATCTTTTAGACCACTGCCCCACTGATGCTGGGATCTGTGGTACAGCCCTTCAATGGCTGCACTCCTTTCTCTATGGTCAGGGACAGAGGTTGGAGCTTGGGGAGCAGGTATGCTGCAGCACCCCTTGGTGTGTTGCAATCTTCTCCCCATGTTAACATCTACATGTGCCCTCTTTCCCAGCTTGTCCAGTGATTCGGGCTGGATTGTCACCAGTATGCTGAAGTTACTCAGCTTTATCTGCTGATGGACGGCTGGCCTGACACCTCCCCAGACACACTGAGCAGGTGTGTGGAGGCCGTGATGAAACAGTTGAAACAGAGCCAGCTGAAGCTAAATCCATCAAAGACAGAAGTCCTGTGGTTAGGTTGGGGTGGATCGGAGGCAAGGTGCCAGCTTCCAGCTCTTGATGGTGCACAACTGACACCTGCACCAACTGTCAAGAGCCTGGGTGTGATCCTTGAGACCTCCTTATCAATGGAGGCTCAAGTCGCAGCCAAGGCGGATTTCTACCATCTCCATCAGGCTAGGCAGCTGGTGCCTTATCTTTCCCACTCTGACCTGGCCACAGTGGTCCATGTGATGGTCACCTCGAGGCTAGCTTACTGTAACTCGCTCTACGTAGGGCTGCCCTTGAGACTGATCCAAAAACTCCAGCTGGTTCAAAATGCTGTAGTGCAGGTCTTTACTGGGACCCCACTGAGAGTTCATATTCAGCCAGTGCTCTAACAAATGCACTGGCTCCAGGTGGAGTACCAGATCAGGTTCAAGGTGCTGGTTTTACCCCTTAAAGCCCTAAATGACCTGGGACCATCATATCTATGGGACTGTCTCTCCTGGTATGCCCCCAAGAGAGCACTATGCTCTGCAAATAACAACGTATTGGTGGTCCCCAGCCCGAAGAGTGTCCGGCTGTCCTCAACTAGAGACAGGGCTTTTTCGGCCCTGGCCCCAGCCTGGTGGAACTCCATCTCTAGTGAGGCTAGGACCCTGTGGGATTTAACATAGTTCTGCAGGTCCTGTAAAACCAAGATGTTCTGCCAGGCCTACGGTTGAGGGCAACAACAGTGTGCTATCATAGCTGGCCTCCTCCTTCCCCCACTCTTTGCTTTTCTCTGTTCCATCCTATAATATGTACTTGGGGTCCCAATTGCTTTCCCCTGGCTCATTGTGGACCAGTGTGCAAAAATCGGCACAAAGTAGTTACGTTAAACTTGATTTTACTGTTAGGTTTTTACTGAATTTCATATTTTATATGTTGGACTGTATTTTAATGGACACAAGCCACTCTGAGCCCGGCCTCAGCTTGGATAGAGAGAGGGGCATAAATTCAATAAAATAAATAATAAATCATGATGCTTCAGATGATGTTGCCTGAGAATGTGGATATGATACTTTATCTGAGGCCCACTTGACTCTTAAGAATGTAAGAGCCTTGCTATATCTGACCATATGCAGCATTCAATAGAAATAACTGCTCACCCTTCACTGTTGTCCTCAACATCTGATATTTAGTGGTATCTGCCTTTAAAGCTCTAAATGCTCAAGATCATGTGTACCTTAAAGGAGTGTCTCCTTACATATGTACTTCCATTGTTCTGCCTCGGTCTGGACTCTCTCTTCCACCCTATGAAGAGCTCTCCTTTACTGGCAATTTTTCACAGAACAGTGGGCTAGGTGCTATTGTTTGTAATGGAATTTTAGCATGATTGTTTTATTCCTGTTTATGTTAGAATTGTTGTGATTTTATTGTGATATATATGTGTTTGTTTTTATTTTAAGCTAAGTCAAGTGTCATGCAAGGGACAGAGAATGTGGTATATAACTACTTGTATACTATGTGTAAGCCACTGAAGCCCATCTAACTAAATCTTCATTGAGAATTTTTCTCATACTCTAGAGATGGATTTGCACAATATCATGTTAATACAGAGCATCTTTGTAGCTCTTATTGTTGCATAGTTAAGCCATTTAGTCACCTCCTAGGCCAGTGGTCGGCAAACCGCGGCTCATGAGCCACATACGGCTTTGGGCCCCTTGAGTGCGGCTCTGCCACAAATCCCCCCCACCTGGCTGCCTGATGAACAGCTGATGGGCGGGGGGTTTAAACTGCTCCACGCAGGTTTAAAGATCCCAGCCCCGCCAGGCTTCCCGGGACTTCCTGGCATGTCCCCTGGCTAAAAAAGCTGCAGTGGCCATGGGGCGGAGCATGCACATGGAGCCGGTGGCAGCGCTGCGGGAGCTGGAGGCACTGGTGGCCGGCGGCGGGGCGGCGGCTGGGTAAGCTGGTGCATGACGTGTGCGGGCAGCTGGCGCTGGCCGCCGGTCTGGTGGGCATGTTGCTGCGGGAGGAGGTGGTGGGCGGGGCGGCCCCGCCCCAGGCCGAGTGGGAAGCTGCGCACCTGCAGCTGGAGGCGCTGCTGCACCGGGCCTGCGGCCCCCACCGCCCCGCCCCGCACCAGGCGACAGTGCTCCAGGCGGCCCACTACAGCCCCGGCGCCCTGCAGGGCGCAGCGCCTCTCCACGCCACCGCCCTCCGTGCCGACCTCCAGCTGCGAGCAGGTGCGACGCCCCCCGCCCCCACCCCCACGGCCTCTGGCGTGTCTCCAGGCAGTGCGGAGCAGTTTAAAGAACCCCCGCCAGGCTTCCTGGGAGTCCCGGGAAGCCTGGCGGGGGGGGGTTAAACTGCTTTGTTGGGCAGCTGGGGGGGTTTAAACTGGCTCTCAAAAGAAATGTCAATTGTTGTACTGTTGATATTTGGCTCTGTTGACTAAAGAGTTTGCCGACCACTGTCCTAGGCCATTCATTCATCCTACAGGTTCCCAAGATGTTGGTTGAACAGTTTGCCCTGATGCACATGTTCATCTGCAATATCAAATAGGCTGCAATCCTATGTGCATCATAGGAGCTTTAATTGTATATTGTATTTTTCCCTGTCTTTATTTGAGTAGCTTGGACTTGTACGCCTCCATGTGCTAAACAGGAGAAATGGGACATAAATATTTTAAATAAATAAATCAGTGGTAGCAGTGATTAATACTTACACTGCATCCTTGATCCGGCCAATCATCTGTTTGGCAAGGTGAAAGGAGGATATCCTGCAAGCAAATATATAAGAACATTAATTAATATTGGATGTAAAATTATCGCATTGTCCATATGAAGGTCAGATCTTATAATGAAATAGCAATCTAAGCTATTCCTCCATTATTATTTTTAATATGAAATTTACTCAAATCCAGCATCAGTGTTAACAAAACAATAGTCACATTTTACCTCTTTGAAAGTTATTTAAATTTCACCTTGTAGTAATCTAAAGGAAATGATCTGCTACATTACCCAAATACTTGACCCCCCCTTTAAAGCTATGGAATGTGAAATGTATTACTTAATAAAGCAGAGGAAGGTTTTGCACTTTGTATTAAGATAAATTACTTATGTGAAATGAAAATTAAGATCATAAATCAAAACAGTTCATTACAAGTTCCTTGTTTTACAGTAATTTATCAGTTACACTTCTATTTTTTTTTTATTGTTTGGGTATCTAGCCTATGCCACTTATCCCTTTACCTCATCACTAAATCTGACTGCTATATATATTGGTTACCTATCCACGAGCAAATGAATTATTGCCAAATGGCTGCACAGTCTGCTTCATTATACGCACTGGGTATGGGGTGAAGAAATTCCTCAACAGAAGCAAATGCCTATAGTGAGAAGCAGCAGTTAAATATAACTCTTTCAAATAGAGTTCAAAATATTCTCATATTAAAGATCTTACCATTTTAGTGTTGTTCAAAAAATGAATATGTTATTACCTCAAAAACGTTAAGATATCAGACTCACACACATACACAAAAGTCTAACTGATCTGTTAAAAAGTCTCTGCAAATGGTTTTGAAGGAGATCTTCTAAAGAATCCACCGTTTAGCAACAACAGGCACTCATTCAGAAAAGGCACAGGGCTGAATATAGTACTCTTTACTTTTCCTAAGCAGCCTGAGCATACAGCAGCCATTACCAAAAATAGAAGACCCCTGCCTGACTTCCCAGAACTGCCAAGAGCAACAATAAGTCCACCAAATAATACTTCTCTCTGGAGTTCCCTCACCACCATTCAGAAGTACATACACAATCAAGATGGTTATTAATGCTTCTGTGTTGTTACTATCCATTAGCACTGCCTAGTCTCTCTTTGAGCCTTGAGAAAAATGTGGGCTACTTTTCACTTGTTTATCCATGTATCTGTCTCTTTTTTCCCTGGTGCTCCCAGCAAATGGTACTTTAACATACCTGTAAATACTTCTTCGGCCTTTTATGCATTGTCTGTTTCCACTGGATCTGCTGCTCTCTAACTGCACAGTATTTGCAGTTGAATTCCCAAAAACACAAAGGCTTTTTGCCCCAAAGAGATTCCAGGAGTACTTTTTGATCAATTATGCATCCCAAGGGAAAATGTAGAGCTTCTGAACCATGTATGAGTTCCTCCGTTTGAAAACGCTGCTTTGTAATTGGCTGCGGTGTATTTTTTTGAAATACGTCACCAGCCCCCGTCAGCCCTGCAGCGGGATTCTTTCATTTAATCAGAACTGAGTGGCCATTTGTAGCCAAAGCAGAGAGTCTGGAGAAACCCCCACCCCAACCAATTTGTTTCTGCATAACTCAATGCAGGTCATAGGAACATAAAAACACTCACACTATCATTTGTGACATTCATCGCACCATCAGTAGTATTACACTCCTCCCCAAAGGCTTTCATGCCTATAAGAGGATGTATATAAGGGGAGGGTGGCAAATTAGCTCGGCTTTGTTCCATCCTGCTGAGAACTGAAACTGACCCACACTTGCTGTGAAACAGGAGGGGCATGGCTCAGTGGCAGAGCATTTGTCCCAGGTTCAAACCCTGGCATCTCCAGTTCAAGGGACTCGGCAGGTAGACAATACTGACTTTGATGGACCAAGGGTCTGATTCAGTATAATACAGCTTCATGTGTGTTCAAAAAAGCAACCTAATGGTATTCCAGCATTATTCTCTCGCTAGTGCATTCGATAACGGCTTTAAGGGGAGAGGTTGGATGAAAGAGACAGACATGTGGGAGAGAGAAGAGAGATTGGGTGTGGGGAGAAAACCCCCAAATGACAAGTATTCACAGGACCAGTTTTTTATTTGGGATCAAGGCAGACTTTAAACTCAGGGTAAAACAGTATCCTGAAAATTCGGGGGAAATGCAAGGGGGAAATGCAACATGACTTCTGAAGGTCAGAAAATACATGCCTAATTAAAACAAAGCCCTGTTGTATATGGGTGTGTGTGTGACTGTGACAAGAACAACCTGTACATAAAAGGCCTTTGACCTCCAGCCATAGACTCTTGTCCTGCCCTCTGCAAAAGCTCTAGTATGCACATATGCTCAGGCTTTTCCATTCACTTATCCCAATCCACCTCCATGGCAGCTCTATGTGTATGGGGACACTGTAGTATATGTGTAAGCTCTTGCATTACTTCAAAGCTCCCTCACATACAAACATTCACATTCATGTAATACATATATCTCTGGATAAATTCTACAATTGCAAGCAGAAAGACTTTAACCTCTGCCTTCATGACATAAATAGAATTTCATAAGTAATATCTATGTTGGACTTTTATTTATGATGACCAAGACTTTTTAGTAGAAAAATCCCACTTTTTAGTAGAAAAATTATAAATGTTATCTTTATGGGTAAGATTAAGTGCATATGGTGGTACAGCTGATTCACATGTACATAACACAGGCTTCAGTTTGGGAACAGTGGACTTATGGCCAAGGGCTCTTTGGCTTTTGTGCAAAGGCATGTGCCTTTGGCCCCAGCCAGCTTTAAATACCTGCAAGGTGAAGAAGACAAATTTAGTACAGATGGAACTTATGTGCTGCTAGCTTGTGGCCAGTAAAATCTTCCTCACTTGAATGTTCTCTGTAATTTAAGACCCAAACCAGATATGATGCTGGATTCCTATAATTTAAACTCCCAGCATATAATTTGGCCTGTTGGAACATGAACCATTAGGGCTATAAGGCTGTGAAAAAATATTGTAACTTGCCCCCCATGTCATTTCCCTGGCTGAACATCCTCCCCCCACATCCCTTACTGGACTTGCAGCAGATGGGGTCGAGATTTATTATTAGGTAAATGCTACAACAGGAGTAAGAACCCATTCTTCCCAGCCTCATAGCCCTGCAGCTGCTTTTTAGAACCAAATAACATGACTAGAATTCCAATCATGAAACATTCTCTGTCTAGCATTCCCTTAAGCAACCTAGAGCTGAAGTCTTTTGAGTTTATATATGTGGAATTTTAGACTTCCCCTTTTCACAAGAGGGACAAATGTGTAAAAGCTATACAAACTATATATCATATACTTTAAGCTACACCAAAGAGTGAAAAGTTACATAGCCTTTTTTAACTTTGCAAGAGTTTTCTGGTTTCACATACACATATTGTAGCATAGTGTTTTATTTTACTTTTGTAACATGTTTATTTAATATTTGTTTTTAGGGGTGTACATATTGATATCCTAAATTAAAAAACAAAAATACTTTTTCAGTATGTTGGGGGGTCCTTCACCATTTTTGGCCTCCCCCCTCCCTCCCTTACTTACGTATAGTATGCTATGCTGCGGCAGCAGATCTGCTGGTGCCAAAAAAAACTGGATGTGGGGCTAGCTGGGAATCCCCTGCCAGCCCTAAATCCAGTCCTTTGGTGCAAAGCAAACTGGATGCGAGGCTGGCTGGGAACTCCCAACCAGCCCCACCTCCAGTCATTCAGCATGGCAGCAGAGTAGGACACAGAACTGAGGGCTGGGCTCACCCCAAACCCAGCCTTCAGCTCAGCACCCCGTGTTTTTCAGGTTTATTATCCTGAATTTTTGGCTTTTTCTGGGTTTTTAAAAAATTCTGGGTTTAATAAACCCAAACCAAAAAAATATATTATTGGTGGACACTTTTATTTGTTATATACCAAAGAATTATTTATACATGTGTCTGTAAGAGCAATAGACAAGCTACATAATTTATTCTGAAAATTTAAAAAGGGAGATTTCTTCATGTGACACTCAATGGATCTGTGCATATTGTAATATGGACAGTGATGAATGATTTCTATTTCAGCCTCTACTTAGCAGAGCTCTGAATATATAAGCCTTTTGTACAAATGTAATACATATAAAATACAGCGTTAAAGCTTGGATTTTACAGTCAGACCTATTTTAGTTTCGCCCATGAACTATTATCCTAGTGAGTTACAGCTGAAGATGAATGTACAGTTTTACAAGGTGACACCCGATCATAGTAAAATATTTCAAATTCTAGGCTACATATTAAGGTTCTGTGAATATACTTACTTTCCAGGATACAAACATAGCTATGACTTGGTCCCATTAAAACCAGTGGTTTGGACTGAGCTGGCAATTTAAGATATAAACCCTACTGTTGAACTATGCAGGGGACCTTGTACAGTTTTCAGTTCTTGTTTGCACTGCAGAGTTAATTCAAGTTACTGTACACTGTATATATGAACTGTATATATACACTGTAGTATATATGAAATGTTCAGAGCTTAGAAGCAAAGTGTCCTAAACAGTGGCAGGTCTGAGGGCCAGAGGCATGAAGAGTCATCAGGGAGTGGTCCAAGTCAAATACTGGATTTAGGTCTAGATTCAAAGCGTCAGTACCAGAAGCATAATACAAATGATGTGTCAGGGTCCATTTCAGAGTCAGAGTCACATGAGTCTGAGGAGTAGTCAGAGTTCGCAGTCAACACAAAGTGGTTGCAACAAGTTGTTCCCACATTGAGCCAGACATAGTGGCCTGCTTGTTTGATTGTGTAGTTGTGCCCTGAGTCTTTTGCACCTCTGCTCCAGTGGCTCTGGGGGGCTTCCTGGTGGCACCACCTGAGGCTGAGCTTCTGGCTCAGGTAAGTCCCCTGCGTTGGGCGGCTGTAGACATGGGTAGGCCTTTCCTACCTGTGGTTCTGCTTGCTGCTGCTTCTCTCTTTCACTGTCTTCCGCTTCAAGGTCCTATTCATCCAAGGAAGCCTCAGCAGGCTAACTCATGACACAAAGTCTCGTGTTTTTGTAGGTGAAGCTGTGAGCTCTTAGATCATATTTCATATTTTTCCTAATACAATAGATAAAAAATATATATGTTATATAATTTGCTTTGCCAAAATGTTATTGCCTTGTGCTTTCATATAAATCTCTTTAAACGGGTAGACTCTGCTATTGGAAATGCTGAAAAGTATATCCTTAAAGCAAAATACATGTTTATTTTTGAAAAACTACAATCCTATGCATCATTAACTGGTAATAATTACTTCAGAATAAATATACATAGGATCATGCTCTATTTACAAACAGTATTGTAGAATATTTCCACTTTTAAAATGGTAAAGAAAATCATGAACTTGAAGAACTTCATTTAATTACATTATTAAATTAATTTTAATGTAAAATGAGGAATTATGTCATTTTAAACTGCTGAACTGTGTGTGAATCAGCACTAAAGAATGAGAAGCATACAGATGTAGAAGCCATTATGAAATATTACCTGTCATGTACAATTCTATGAATGTTTACTGAGCAGCACTTGACCTAAGATGCAGCTAACTATGAAAGATGAATTTCCAGCTTCATACAAAACGTTCCATGTAGCATTAAAAAAATGTTCAAGTCGATCTTCGGGGGGGGGGGGGGAAACAGCCACAACAAGAAGTCACAGCAGCATATAGAGCATGTAAAATGAAAAGAGAAAATGAAGCGTTTGGATCCCGTGTAGAAATAGTAAGTAGGAGTCTTCTCCCTGCTTTTGCTCAGTTTTAAAGTTTTTTTCTTTTACAGTAATTAATGTAATTTTACAATAATTAATGTAATTTTAAAGGTTATTATTAATTAGGTAACACCAAATGGAATAACAGAATATTACCTGTAACTTGAAATTTGTTTTTAACGTACTAGGAGGTAGTAATATCCATCCTAACAAAAATTCTTAGGAACAGGAGTGGAAAAGATTGTTTACTGGAATTCATGTAAAAATGTTTCCTTGTGTAATAGATGAAATAAAACAAGGAACCCTGAGTCAGATATAAAATCAGTGGCAACAAGCCACTGAGAAATTGTTTATGGGAGGCCAATTTGAAAAGACATTTCTAAAATTCTGCTTACAGGGCTCCCCAAGCTCTCATGAGCTTTAGTAGGTTGGCTTTTCACTCCGCCCCACCAGCTCCACAGTTTTCATTTAGCTATTTCTCAACATTCAGTGTGCTACATGGAGTGTCACATGTATGAGTATCTGCCTGCTGGGCAGAAGTCATGGGTGTGTGCTTGGTGCAAGGAGCTTTTCTCTGTTCCAGGAGTAGAGAGTGACTAGATACGCCTATTATATTAGGAGGTTCAGAACACATGCAGGATAATGCTGCAGCTGTGGTCTTGTCTGGGGGACAGGGCCGTCTTAACAGCGTTATGGGCCCCTGGGCAAACCAGTGTGCGGGGGCCCCTATGACAACCACTCACAGGAATAAAAAGTAAATGGTCGATAATATTAAACATATATTTATTTTATTGGCACTTCAACAAAACTGGTGTTAAAACATTAAAAACATGCTGTACAGCAGCAACTAATCAACATGATAAACATTTGAACAATACATAAGGCTTGAAAAACACAATAATACTCAGTAAGCCACACAGATTAGAGTATGAAATTACTATGAACTTCTTATTATAACAAGCATTTGCGGCATTTCTTTTCAGAGAATTGCTTTATTATTGGCTTGAAGTCAATGGTCTTCAGGATGTCATTTTCCATGCACATGAGTGAAAGCCAGTTCAAATGATGCTGCTCCATTGTGCTACAAAGCAGATTTTTTATAAGTTTCAGTCTTGAAAAAGAACGTTCTCCTGTACAGTTGGTCACCATCATGCACATGAACACTCTGAGTGCAATTTCAACATTCGGGAATACAGATTTCAAATTGTCTGAAATATTTTTTTCTGTACAGTGCAGGGAGAGTCTCACAATTTTAATCAAGAGCCATGTAGTGCTTGAGATGCTTACATTCATTTAAAAGGTCATCATAATTCAGGTCTTTGTGATACATATTAGCCAGGTGTTTACACTTTTTCTTTAGTGCATCAGAAGCAATGGTTTTCAATTCACTGAAGAAAGAAAACAGATTTCCAATCTGTGAATAAGCCTGTGCACGTTTTGTCAGTTCAAAGATTAGTGTGTCCAGAATAGGGAGGAAAGTTTCCACCCTGAACTTTTCGGTTTTACTGAGAAGTACCTCTTCTGATCCATCATATCTACTAAGACGCACATTTCGTTTTTGTTCCCCTTTTACCCCATCACTGTAATCTGTATCTGGACACATACTGCTGGCTTTGAATTCATATTCACTAAATTTGTCTCTAGTTTCCAGAAGATAGGTTTTCATAGACTCAAAAAGATTCGTGGCAACAAGGATGTTCACATCCTTTGATTGCAGGACCTTGCTTGTTTTGTTCATTCTTTCTAGCATGTCATTCCAAAGAATTGTGAGAAAAATTGTATCCAGGTTTTCCATTTTTTTGCTCAATCCTTCTGCCTCTCGCCTTGTATTCACTTGCTGTTCGTTGTCAGCTGATAGAGAATCCAGTGCATGTTTTATTTTCTCAAAAACCCCATACAGAGCATGAACAACATCAAAATGTGCTGACCATCGTGTGTCAGACAGACCCTTGACCACAAAATCTTTTCCTACAGATGATGTCAATACATTCCAGCGATGAGCAGAACCAGCAAAAAATGAATACAGATGCAGAACAAAGTCAAAGAATTTTACAGAATTTTACAGACAACACTCTGCTGCATTTACTCCCACCAAGTTCAGGCTGTGTCCAGCACAGGAGACATAGATGGCAAACTCATTGAGTTGATGAATCCGTGTTTGCAATCCAGTCTATCGTCCAGACATATTTGAGGCATTATCATATGATTGACCACGGCAGTTTGATAGTGGAATGTTGTTCTCATTAAGAAAATCCACAACGGTGTCTGTTAGATCCTTTGCTCCATGAGAAAAGATGGGGATGAACATCAAGAAACGTTCCACAGGCTCACAGCCTTTAATGTATCGGACAGTAAATGTCAGTTGATCTGTGTGTGAGATGTCTGGAGTGGAATCTACACTTATTTAATAATACTTTGACTCTTTTACTTCTTCAAGAATAGTACAAAGAACCTGTTGTCCCATTAATTCAATAAATTCCACACAAATATTTGCAGATAAATATGGATTCCCTTTTCCAGGATTTCCATACATTTTGAGATGTTCTTCCAAGAAAGGGTCAAAATCACTCAGCAGCTCTAGTATACCTAAATAGTTGCCATTTTTTGCTGACCCAATAATCTGATTTTCTCCACGAAATGGTAAACCTCTGGAGGCAAGAAAGCGAATTACAGAAACCACACGTGTCAACACTTTATGCCAATATTCCTGCTCTGAGCGATGTTGCTCAAGTAATAAAGAATCTACACTTCCAGTTTCTTTATGCCTTATCAAACATGCTGTCATGCACTTTCAATGTTCTTCTCAATTTTCATGTTCTACAATAACATTGCTGTGCTTCCAGTCATTGAACCCCGATGTAGCAAAGGGAGATTCTTTCTTGGACAATAGGCGACATACAAAGCAGTACAAACGACCTTGGGATGGTGAATAGAGTAGCCATTCACGTTTTACACACTCGCCATTCCACAGTTCACATTTGAACACATCGTTTGATAAATACCTTGCCTTCATATTCTCTACTCCACCTGTTTTATACACTCTGTGTGAGTTTGAAAGGTTGCTATCATGATTCTGACATGATGAGGGCCCACTACGAATCCAGTAATCTATTGTGTTAGTATCATTAATGTTCCATAGCCCCGGATCTAAGTCTTGGATTGCAAACTCCTTTACTGTTACAGATTTGGGTATTTCCTCTTGAAAAATGTCACCAGCAGCAGCAACAGGCAATGATGGTATGTCTGCTGAAACTGGATGATTGGTAGCAGGAATGGATGTAGATGTGGATGCTATATCTGAAGGAACGGCATGAGTGGCTGTTGTTGCACCTGTGTTGAGCCACGATTTTAATTTTGGAAGTTTTCCTATTTCCTCCTTCTCCTCTGCAGCTCTCTTTCTCTTCTGTGCACCACTCAAAACATTAGGTTTCATTTCTGCTGAAAGGGTTATTCACCTGGAAATATATATCTTAAATATTTAGTATTTAGTCCCACACCAGTCCGATGTAGGGTTATATTATAAAAGCGTGCTTGCAACAAGACCTAAATATTTAAACATTCTGCTTCCATAATGAACGTGTCATTTCTTTAATTGTACGAACAGTCCTTATTCTTAATACAAACTCTCTACTGTGTGCTGATTCACAAAACTGCTGGACAAGACCTAGATCTAGCTTACTGGCATAGCTAGGGTGTCTGGCACTGATCTAACCTCATCTATGTATAGGTCTACCAGACTACATTCAACAATTTTCTCAACTTGCACAATTAAAAAACTTATCCATATATTCACAAACTATCAATACCTGGTTATTAGTACTGCATCATAAATTAATAATCTTAAATAACCACTACATGATTACCGTGCAAGTGTTCAATGTTGTGATTGAATGTCAGGTTCAATCACTAATAATCAATGCATAGCCCTATACCTGGGTTCATATACAATGTATAAATATATCCAATAATCATGTCATTGCTATTAATAGTACTACAGTAGGTCTATTGTTAGTAAAGTCAACTGAGTTTAAGTGATGTAACATATACGCTAAATTACGTTATACAGCCCGAGATCCATACATATAAGCCTTCATGCAAGTGAGGTGGCACTGTGGCAGAGGTGACTGCAATACTAACCCAGGGATACTAAATCAGAGACAAATCACAATGTCCATTTGTAACACAATAAAATTGCAGCAAATATTATTTTATAGTTTAGTATAGTCTAGACTACTGTGTAGTAGTATTTATTTATGGCAAGTCACTTAACAAACACAGATTAGCATAGGGCCCCTATGCTCGTGGGGGGCCCGGGCAAGTGCCCATTGGGCCCATGCGTTAAGATGGCCCTGCTGGGGGATTCCTAGAGGCACATAGTTGGGCACAGTGTGAACAAACTGATGGACATGATGGACCTTGGTCTGTTCCAGCATGGTCTTTCTTATGTTCTTATGTTTTTAGAATGCTGGTTTAGATCATCTCCCGACACAAGTGTGTAAAAAGCATGGACCTACATTCTCTCTCCTTCATTCTCCTCTGTTGATATGTTGACATATCCCTGCTCCAGTGACAGCCTCACAACCGGCCAGACATACCATCCCTTCTCCTTTTTGCTCACAGATGTTGTGATGCTTATGTTGTGCCTTTTCACACAGCATCACGCAGCTAAGTCACCAATCCCCGCTCTTTTTGACTTCCCTCATCTCTTACGCTGAACACTCTCTCATTCCGCTCTCTCTTTCAGGTGCACCCTCCTGCACACACAGCCACAGTGGTCCGGACCAGGCAGGGAGGGTATACATAGCTTAATAGAACAGCTTCAACAAGGAATTGTTTTAACTGCTTTATGGCTGCTCCTTCCCCCATGTGTGATTTTTGCATCCCCCAATATGGACGATTTTCCACTTTTATTACAATCCCTGATCTCACTGTATTTTACTGCATTGTTTTCTAAGCATCCTTCCTTTTCCTGATTTTTATCTCTATTTATCTATGTTCAATAGAGATCGAGCCTAAGTCAACAGTGGGGGGAGGGAAGTCTGCTCAGACATCACAAATATGACTTCTGCACTTCAAACATAGAAATTCCTGGGAAAACAAAAAAGCAAACTATCAGCATTCATAATAATTATTTTGTTCTGGGTCTGTTCAATCAAACACAGAATTGTTTTTCAGAAAAAAAAGTATAAAAGCTGATTTAATACACCCTTTAATCTGGTTCTGCTTCTCCTTACTATGCTTCACCCAGTTGATCCTGGATTTCCAAGAATTCTTGTGTTGTGCTGCTTTTTAGAGATCTGCCTTGCTTATGGAATATGGTCAGTCATCCTGAAAAACATGTAATTATGATTACATTCTCAATACAAGCATTTGAGCTTATCTGCATTGAATTCTGATTTGTAAGATTTGAACTCTAATTTGAAAGATTGGTAGATATCTATTTTCCTGATAGATGCTCTTTGCTGCTAACAGCTTCATGACAGGCAGCCATTCAGCATATGCTATTTGCCCCATTTCTGTATACTGGGAAAATTGGACATGTTGAATTACAGCCTCTCATTCAGCTGCTAATAGCACAGACAGTTGCTCACAGTAAAAATGGTAAAAATCTCTTGTAAACTACCTACAATGGATCCACTGGGATCTACCCACTATACCGCATTGTTTATATAAGTAACTTTGCAAGTTTTTGAATTTCAGTGTCTCCCCATTTCAGAGTTGTCTCTTTTGAACAGGAAAAACACTGCAACCTCCAATTATGTGAGCAGCTGGTAGGAATGATCTTGATTTGATCATGTTGCTTTTCTAGACAGACAAATTGTTCTGATTTATGGTTATCACCTGTATTTCATGGGTGCTTGCTTCAAGCTCTAATTAATGGATAATTTTCAACTGATGAAACTTTAATTGTCCCTTGAATTTCAGGAACTGGAAAGAAATATGGCTGATAGCAAAACAACGCTCCTTCTTTTGTGACCTTTGAGATAGTTTTATGGATCAAAATAATTGTAATAACATAAATAATTATAATAATTTTACATAAGACATTCAGATATGGGGCAGTTTAAGTTACTTAAGTGACAGCTTTATGACCATGCTGCATATATTTTTATTAAACAAATTATAGCTTAACATAATCTCAGGAAGTTTGGGATTCAGTAGACAAATTCAACAGGGTTAGCCATATTAGTAAAAACAATACATAGTCTTATGACACCTTGAAGTCTAACAAATTTATTGTAGTATAAGATTTCATAGGCAGAAGCACTTTGTCAGATGTACAGTTCATCAGATAAAGATGAATCTGGCTCTCAAAAATGGATATCATAATCTATTTGATTGGCATGTTTAGTATTCCATTTGCAGTTTTGTAAGTTTGTCAATCTTTTGTAATGTGACAGCTCCGTTTGTTTATTTTTATTCATTTAAAACACTTTTAAGCCACCTTTCCACCTGAGTCTCCGAGGTGGAGAACAATAGAACATTAAAACATTAAAGCAATAGAACATTAAAACAGGATTAAAACACATAAATATATAAAACAAAAACAATAAAAACAGAACACATAAATAAACACAAGTAGGAGGAGGAGTCAATGATAATCAGTAAGGGGAAGCCAGACAAAAGTCTTCATCAGATAGCAGACGTCAACATGTGACATGTGAATCTCCCTTGGGAGGAAATTCCATAATTTTGGTACCAGTTGAAAGCAGACATTAGAATGAAATTTGGTTCATTTTAATTCATTCATTCAAACATTCATTCAAACATTTATATGTGGCCTCTCCTCTTGGGTCAAGGTGGCTTACAATCATAGTTAAAATGTCCCCCGCTAAAACCAAAGATAAAATAGCAAGCCCCAAATCTCTCCCCCTCCCCCCTTAAAATGCCTGCCATTCAACCCCCCTCAAAAGCCCTGGCAAACAGGCTGGCCTTGCAATGCCCCCTGATGATCTTGAGGTGGGGGGAGGCTCACTTCTTCAGGGAGCCCATTCCACAGAGCCGGAGCCACAATGGAAAAGACCTGGGCTCTAGTCGATGCCAGATTGTCCACCCTAAATGGTAGGGTAGCCAACAGATGGCTGCCTGAGGACCGTAGTTGGTGCACAGTGACATAGGGAAGGAGACAGTCCTTCAGTACAAAGGTACAGGACACAAGGTATAAGGGTACAAGAAATAATTCTACATTTTAAGTAAAACTACCAATTTGCCCTAAGTGCTCATTTTCATTGGGGAGATCAAGTAACAAAATATACCACATTAGTATCCCAATTTCAGAACAAAATTGGTGTGTGTCAGGGCAATATTCGACATTTCAAATACGAACTCTACATCTGTTTCTGAGAGGGACTCAAGCCATGAAAAACAATGTAATGTAATAGTTCCTTGAAGATGAGATACTATTTATGTGTGCTCACTATCTCTGCCTGTCTAGTAAGAATCCCATTTTGGGCCCAGGATTCAAAAGGAGGGAGCAAAACAGATTGTGATGTTTGAAGCAAAATCTCTCAAATTGTTTCACTTAGCAAGTCAGAAATCTATTCATGCTATTCAGTGGGGCTTACTCCCAAGGAAGTGTTCTTAGGCTGCGCTGAAAGTATTTTCAAATTACCAGTGACTATTTTTTCCTCTAAGAATGGCAACCCAATCAGTTTTTTCCACATAATTTTATGGAAAGCATAGTATCCAACTGGTGTTCCCTAGGAACTGCTGCAGTATTGAAAAGCATGTTCATAGTGCTGCAGCTGCCTTGACTATAACTATAATAAAATAAGGCTTGGAGGGAACTGATGACTGCAACAAGATCTTTTGTGCAGCTCTTTGTGCGGCTATGTGTAGTGTGGTGTAGTGGTTAAGAGAGGTGGTTTGGAGCAGTGGACTCTGATCTGGAAAACCGGGTTTGATTCCCCAATCCTCCACATGAGCAGCGGAGGCTAATCTGGTGAACTGGATTTGTTTCCCCACTCCTACACACGAAGCCAGCTGGGTGACCTTGGGCAAGTCACAGCTCTGTTAGAGATCTTTCAGCCACACCTACCTCTCAGGGTGTGTGTTGTGGGGAGGGGAAGGGAAGGTGATTGTAAGCCGGCTTGAGTCTCCCTTAAGTAGTAGAGAAAGTCGGCATATAAAAACCAACTCTTCTTCTTCTTTTCTCGCTTTGTGCTTCCTCATGTACTAAGGTTAGAGCTGTTAAAGCATGGAGTAGAGCTTGTAGTGTTTTGTCTCCATAGGCACTTTCACACATGCTGAATGCACCTTCAATCTACTTTCAGTACATTTTCAACTGGTTTTTACTGTATGAAACAGCAAATCCACTTACAAATGATCATTAAAGCTCATTGAAAGCGCATTATTCCTCAAGTGTGAAAGTCAGTATAGTTTACTTCCAGCAAGGTGTGGCTGGTTCTCTCACTGTTTACCTTTTCGTGTCAGATGAAACTTCCTTCTTCATTTGGGTGATTCCATATCCATAATTAGACCAAATTTCTTTTATTTGGAATTCTGAAGTTGTTGGCTTTTATGTTTGCTGTTCATAAAATTGATCTTTCTGTTATTCCATGTAAAAAGAGGGAGGGAAATCTAAAATAATGCAATACTTGATGTTCTGTGGCTTTTGTGACTTTTAACTTTTTGTTGGGTTCAAGACTTCTGCAAGGGAGTTCAACAGGGAAGTTTTTAGAATCTTATTTTCCCCTACAATCCTCCAGAACAATAAGGCATGGGAGGAACTGCAGGAAGAAGGCGCAATCAACTTAATTACCCCCTGTGTTGGTTTTCCTGGGGTTATACACCAAAAGGATTTTCTATCACAAATTTTCCACCAACCCGACTGCACTGGGATTCCCAGTTGGAAATAAAAAATCTCAAGGGTGTAGAACTTTGGCTCTGGGTATGGCCTGGCAACCAGAGAGAAATGGGGAGTGGGGACATGGGGGACTGCTGTCAGTGATGCTGCGATATCACTTCCAGGGAAAAACCTCTCTAGGAATCACCGGAAACTCTATGGCCAGTGGCTTTTCTTCCCCTTTGTTGTTTCTTTTTCTCCTGCTGCCACTCTGAGCAGCAGTGTGTCAGGGCTTTGGCCTGTTCTCGCTTCCCAGGGATTCTTTAGTGTTTGTGCTTTCGGTTTAGGCCAGCCAAGCACCTGGGCTGTGTTGAGTCTTCAGCCGTGGGAATCCTTATCTTTGGGTTGCCTGGCAATGCCGGGCTGGGACCCCAGAAGAAGTGCTTTTAGTCTAGGAAATACTTCTTAGAAAAGTATTGCCTGCTTTGCTGCGCTTGTGAGCGGTCATGTCTTTAGTTTTAGCCTGCTTGTCTTTGAATAAAGCGTTTTTACTTCAGACCACACCTGACTCAGACAGGTCCTATGTCCTTTGCATAGATCGAGAGGCGGACACCTGAGCTTGACACAGTGGGAAGTGGGACCTGAGAGTGGAGGATCCCCGACCTCCACTGGGAGCTTGGCAGCCCTATATAAGCTAGACCCAGCAAACCCTCATGAAATACTATAACACCTTGTTACAAAGCCCTCACAATCCAACAGTTTGTTGGATTGTGAGGGCTTTGTATTCCCAAATCCCTGTTAAATTAGCAGAGTGCACAAAGGCTGTTGTGCGCAGAGAAGCCCATCCAACCTCTGTGTGTGCCAGGAACAAAATTGTTTGGAGCCTTTTGTCTATTTAACGAATATACTTCATTTATTGTAGGAAATCCATTTCTGGATAGGATAAAGTATAGTTGCCTATCTATTTTAACTAACTAGGATGGAGGGAGATCCAGGACATGCATCCTTCCCTCATGGTGGCAAGATGGAGAAGAGTGCCAGTGTGTGAGGAGGTGAGGAAGAAGCAGAAAGGAAGGAAATTTCCCTAAGAGTAGCAATCTACACATCAAAGGGATAGGTCAGAGCAGTAGAGAAAGGATGCCCCAGTGTCTTGTCCCCTCTATCTCTCTGACTCATTAGTCTTGTCCCCCTCTGGAGTCTGAGGTTAAGAGACAGCGCAAAGTCCTTCACTTCCAACACAGTTACCCAAACAGTGGGACTTAATTTAAGATCTGATATCTCTACAGATCACTAGTCCAAACTTCTGTTAAATGAACCTTCTCTCTCACTCGCCATTGTCCAACCACTGACTAAAACTCCAATTGTCAGATCTTAATGGTAGCCACAACACTTAGGCCTCTAGCATAGGTAAGACTTTCACATGCAATGTATACAGACATGAATACCTGTGATGTACAATCTCATATTGAACAAAGTAGGATCAAAAAAAGGACCAGTTGCATTTCGGCCTAAGAAGGCCTTCCTCAGTGGTCAGTAATATAGTTATAATTTAGCACACATCCTGATAATATAATTATACCATAAAGAACAGTAAAAAATGTATAAATGCCCTTCTAGTATAGTGAAGCTCCATGTATGTTTATTTATTTCTTATATACTAGAACGTGGCTTCCATGTCTCATCTTCTGTTGCATGTTGGGCTCTTAAGGACATGTATACATCAAGCAGTGTAATAGGTCAAGATTGTTCATCGCAGGTGTTCATGTTTGTATACATTGAATGTGAAAGTCTTGCCTATGCTAGAGGCCTATGTTTTTAATTTGAATGTGCACCTTATTAAAATTTATATATTTGTAATTTTAGCATTTTTCAGCTCAACCTCTTCGGTTTTGAATCAGTACTCTGGTTGAGTTCCATTTGGTCCCCCCTCCTTTTGTTGTTGTTAAGCCACAACACCTATTCAGAATGCTTTTCTCATATGCTCCTGTGTCATTGGGATGAATTTTCTGTGCTCTACCTGCCTCATCCTCTCACTCTTGTGCAAGCCTTTTCTCCGCCTACGGAGATTGTGCCGCTAGTACAAAAATTAGGGGGCAGTTTTCGCTGAACACCCCTCTCAGGTGCAGCTGCCTCTGTGCTGCATAGAAGGTTGATATGGAGGGTCCCCCAAGCCTCAGCGGCTTTTTGAGGAGCACAAAAAGGGAAAGGGGAGGAGCTAAAACATGTTTAACTGTATGCCACTTTATGTATTTTACTTAACAGAAAAGTGGTTATTTTATAACTAAATAATAAATGTCTACTGCTTTAGAGTAGACTCACTGAAAACATTTTCCATGATTTTGATTCTGATGCTGCATCAGTAATGCATTGCATGTGCCAAGGGGTCTTGTTTTAACAGCTCTTATTTTAAAGGGATTTTTCCCATTATTGAACATCACAGTTTTAGAACCCTTATTCATCATCTTGTGGTCTCTCACCTTGAATATAGTCTCCCTTGAATCCTATCAGTTCATGGAATTAAAAGAAGTATGAATGGAAGCACTTTGCAAAGAAATTATTTCAGCCAGGAAAACACACAGGCTATAATCTCATTTACATTGAATGTTTATTTTTATGTCCTCTTTAAAAATAATAATCAGTGACTGAATAACCTAGAGGGCATGTTTGCAGCAGACACCCATTAAAATAAAATCCCTCATGACATTTTAAATGCTTTAACTGCCAGTCTCTTGGCACCAGGGAAATACAGATTTAGCCTCTCTGACCTTGTTTCACTCATGCCACTCAATGCATGAGTGTCCCACGGCTCTTTAGTGAGCCTAGCCTTCACTGATGACTTGGAGATGAAAACAGGTCTGTTGAGGTCTACTATGTTCCCATTAACCTACAAAAGCCAAAAACACTTACTGTCATTGTAAGAGTCTATGTACTGGCCTAAGCAGCAATAAAGTTGTTCACCTCTACCCTTACTCATCAAATGCCATTAGAGATTGAAAGAACTACTTTAAAATGATATTACGTCAGTATCTTGCAAGTCCAGTGTGACCTGCAAGCCTTTGAATTATGCCCTTGCATTTATGAATAGTAATGTTTCAAAAAAGTAAAGTTGGACCTATCATTTGGTGTGTGTGTGTGCCTGATATATATATATGCCTCAAATTCATGATCTGAACTAGCATGTGCAGCATTCTGTATCAGGCCCAATAAGCAGGAATCCAGTGTTTGTTGACTGTTATCTGGGACGCAGAGATGATCATAGTGGAACGAAGAGCTGTAAACCTAATGCCATGTGTTCAGATGTTTTACTAATTGGTTCAAGCAACTGGCATTCAAGGGTAGTCTACATGGCCTTTAATCATGAAGATTCCATTTTCCATTCAGGGATAATAGTCTAATGCTAGGCTTTTTTTCTTTTAAAATGTGTGCCAGGCTAATGCTTTTCTGTAACCCAGATGCTAGAGATGAAGGTGTGCCACAAATTATATATTTGGCATTTTAATGAGATTGTCAAGCTCATCAATTGTCAGGAGGCAAAGTAGGTAATCATTAGGAAGAAATTTCAAGGTGATGCCTATGCTAGCTGCAGAATACTAACAGCTGTGAACACCTATAATAGTAAAAACCTTCCCTTCACTTTCCATTCACTGATCTTCCCAGTACATGCATTTCCTATTGCCAGCCTGTTCCAAATGACTTCTTTCTGTTGGTTATAGTGTCCAAAATATTTTCAGCATGTCAGTCAATGCCACAAAAGGAAATTAATCTTTTCTTTGAAATCTGTCTTTGATGAATATGAAAACTAGCTCTCAGTTCCATTAAAAATGTGGACTTACTTTCTCAAAGAACAATCATTATTGGTGAATAAAGGTATCCCCACTCTCTACAAATGAATAAAGGTATCCCCACTCTCTGCCTAGCAAACGTCGGGATATGACGTTATCCCATGGGTCAGGAATGACCCAGTGCTTGCACAGGGGACCTTTACCTTTACTCTCTACAAATTTAGAGTGTGCACTTAGACTTTTACTCCTCATTTTAAAAAATATCATTTGTTCTCATAGCAAAATTAGATGTCCTTCTAAAATGTCCTTAAGGGATAGTACAATGCTGATTGCCTCGAAAACACCTGTCGTGGACGCAAATATTTAATAACTATCAATCAGTAACAAATATTCCTTTCTTAGATCAGGTGCTAGGTGGCAATACAGCTTCAGGTTTTCTTGATGGAAACCAGTTATCTAGATTGTTTCAGACTTGTTAATATACTCTTTTTGGGATAGAAATGGTTGCCTTGACTGATAGCCCCACAGGGAAAGAGTTGAGGATCGCTACGTTGTTGGTACTACTGGATCTCTGAACAGCCATTGATATCATCACCTTGATTTCATTCTGGTTCAGTGATAGAAATTTGAATTTGGGGCATTACACTTCAGTGATTCCATACCTAGATGCCAGAGTGGTACCTGATGAAGAGACTGTAGCACAACATCTTGAGTTTGTGGTAGTTTGCTATAGAGCTTCACATCACTCCATTCTGTTTGTTCCTCATGCTGTTTAACATGAAGCAGTTGCAAACTTATTAAGACATTTGGAGTACTTTGTTGATGACATCCAGGTGGAAGTCCTGAAAAAGTGCTTGATAATAGAGTAGATGAGGGACAATAAACTGAAACTCAGTTAAGGAAAAAGCGAGGTAGTGTTGGTCAACAGAGTGGCAAATGGAGGATTATGGGGCATTCTGTGGACAGGAGTACATTCTTCTTTTAAAAGCAGCTTTGCAGTATTGAGGTGCTTTCAGAATTAAATCCAGTATATTGATCCAGGCTCATCTCCTACATAACTTTTAGTTCCTTCACTCACTTTTACCTAGTGTGCTAGCTGGGGCATTTCCTTGATATCCAAAATTTGGTGATGGATGTCTGTGGTTCTGATCACATCCAGATTAGACTACTGAAATGCACATTAAAGGTAAAGGTCCCCTGTGCAAGCACCGGGTCATTCCTGACCCATGGGGTGATGTCACTTCCCGACGTTTTCTAGGCAGACTTTGTTACAGGGTGGTTTGCCAGTGCCTTCCCCAGTCATATTCCCTTTACCCCCCAAGCAAACTGGGTACTCATTTTACCAACCTTGGAACGATGGAAGGCTGAGTCAACCTTGAGCCGGCTACTAGGGCTGTTTAAAAAAATT
This sequence comes from Euleptes europaea, assembly GCF_029931775.1. NCBI lineage: Eukaryota > Metazoa > Chordata > Lepidosauria > Squamata > Sphaerodactylidae > Euleptes > Euleptes europaea. Next base: position 3,662,214 of record NW_026612049.1, read on the forward strand.
GGTATAATTCGGATTTAAATTGCCTTTTCTCCCCCGGGAAAGTTAACCAAAGTTCATCAACCTGTTAACTCAAGTCTCAAGTTCTCAGAGCACCCCCAGGGCCAGGGCACACTCCCCCAAAAACCCATGTCTAGCCACATGATGCCAGGTAGCTGGAGGTCTGGGGACACTGCTGCCAGCCCAGACAAAGCTACCAGCAGCCAAGTAAAATGGCTCCCCCCACCCACACACACAGAAAGAAACCAAACACTTTTAAAGAGGAATCAAAAAGGAATTAAACAGGAATTTAAGCAGTTATGAGCAATAACAACTACAAAGTGTTGAAACCAAAGTGAATTCAGTCCCAAAAACCCCTCCCCTTGCTTGCATGCAGCCAAGTTTAGAAAAAAAGCCCACATGAAATAAAATGATAGGGTCTCAAACTTGAATCAATTTGATGCTTATGTTGATAGGCTTTCCCTGAAGTCTGATTGATATTATTCAGTCAAACTTTGCATTATAGCTCCTGACTTTGCTACATCTTGCCTCACTATTAAAGCAACTCCGTTTCTTCTGTTTTTGTCATTCCCTGAATAAAACACTTTGTGATTTTCTGATTGAAAATGTTTTAGTCCAGTCCACTTCAGTTCACTTACTCCCAGTATTGAAATGTTCAAACATTCCATTTCTTTGGTTGTTGTAGGTTATCCGGGCTGTGTGACCATGGTCTTGGTATTTTCTTTCCTGACGTTTTGCCAGCAGCTGTGGCAGCTTGATTCATGCTTCTCACATTCCACATTCCTATTATATGCATAGAACAGCTTTGGACTTTCCTTTTGCATCCATTCACATCAACCAATGAATGTCCTTTCGGCTTTAGTCCAATCGCATCATTAAGAACAGCGCTACTTGTACTTGTCCTCTGCTCTTCACCAGTAGATGATTGAGTGCCATCCGACCTGGGGGTCCCATCTTCCAGCTCTATATCTTTTTTTATTTTGGATTGTCTCATCATTGGGTTTTCAAGGTAAAGGTTGGTCAGAAGTGGTTTACCAGTGCCTTCTTCTGCGCAGTGCTAACCAGGGTTAGCTGTAGTGTCACTGCCATTGTCTACAAAAGATCCTCCGCCAGTGTCACCTTCCATTACTGCTGCTGCCCAGTAGCTAACCTTCAAGGATTCCTCTGCCCCCATCAGCTTTGGAACTGCCTGTTCTCTTCTGCGGATGTGGCCATTGATCCCTTAAGGAGGCGGTGGATGCATCTTCATCTGGCGTCTCAGCTGAGACCATTCTGTCTTGAGTGACTCTGCTACGGTATTGCTCTCAGCTTCCCTGACACACACAACCCCCCTCACCACGTTAAGGTGGGCATCCAAAATATAAATGTATAGCTTTGCTATACATTCATAATATTTAATTCCATTAACATCTTGATATTATAAGAAAAGCGGTAAAGATAAGCATATTATCAATACTCTATGAAAACTCTACAATGTATAAAATCAGTAGCAGTATAACCTTTTATATAACATTCATTATTAAGAAATGGGTCAGCAATCTCCATCATGGACCATTCTTTTAGCTGATGAGGAATACCCACCAAGGCCACACTGAACTCTAAAGTTGTTTACAGCTGCCAGAGAGGTGCTCAGAAGCTACTCAGAGATCACCTGCCAAAAAGCATCCCCTCTAACAACAAACTTGGCATACACAGACATTTTCCAAGGTCGTTACAATGCCAACTATAGAGGCAGGCAAAAGCCAACATAGACCTGCTTTTTGAATAGAATAAAGAGTCTTTTGCCTCTAAATAGATTTACAAAGAACTTCAAATAGGAAAATTCTACAAATTCCTTTGTTCCATAATGGTCTTATATGCTTTTATATGGCCTATAAGTGAAGGCCTGTGACATTAAGTCATAATGCTACTCAACTGTATTTTTTCCTGAGGAAGCAGTTAGCAGCAACCCTATATAATTTAGCACCATCTATGAACATCTTTTGCTGGTATTTATTTTAAACATTTTTCACATTTATTCTGAGGCAGCTAACAATTCCTAAGTAGATGGTTCACCCTGAACTGAAATCTGAGTTCTGTTGTGCTCTACTTCTTTGGAGGGTTTCCCCTTCAGCAGCACCTGTCTTACTACAGATTCTGTCACAGTTGGTGTTGACGAGCTTCACACATTTTCCACCCCTGACACTATTAAATTTCTTCTTTTACATTAATGATGGAGTTACTTTTTTAATTTCCAATATAAGTGTGTAGCAGTACCTGAAATTTCCTACTATACAATTTCCCCCAGCATTCCCTTTTTCCTTTCCTTGCATCCTCATTAAAATGAACACAGCTATGATTGCCCAGATCCCATTATAGGTAAGGAAACAGCAAAATACCTAGAAGAGCATATTCCTCAAGGAGGAAGTGTCAAGGAAGTTTCAAATTTCATGAAATGGTTGCAACCATGTTTGCCTTACTTGGGAGTAAGTCCTAATTAACTCAGTGAAGTTGCTTCAGAGTAAATAGCATTGGCTCAGCTGCATATCTGATACAGTAGATAGATATAACAGTGCAGCTACTAGACCATTTTAAAAGTTACCACTTACTATTTTAGTAGACAGCTATAGCCAACAGGAAGCTCTGGAATTTGAGTTTAAAGTTCTGAAAGAATTAGTTGAAATTAGGTGGAAAAATTACACAACAAACATCAAAGCAAATGTTGATATGTACCCTAAATCACATTTGTGGCTATTGCGTTTCAAAGAGACAACCGTGGAAAACTGCATCAGTTCAGAGAGGGGCAGAAAGAATGATAGAGGATCATGGAGAAGTTCCTGAGATAAGGGGACCTGAAAAAAATAGGAGGGCTGTTTATCTTGGAAGAGAGATAAGCACAAGGGAACATGATACATACAAACAAGAACAAGGAGACATTTAATTAAAGTGACCTGTGGCAACTTTAAAACTGATAAAATGGTGCAACTCTTTGCCATAGGAAGAGATCAATGCCATGAATTTAGCAAAGGGGTAAGTAATAATTTATCATCTATATGGATAGAAGAAATAAGCAAAAGCTAATGATGGCTATTGGTATTGCATTTTAAGTGATGCAAAGCTATGGCATTCATTAGGAAAATTCCACAAGCCAATTTGGATGTGAAAAACATTTAATAGTATTCAATATGCAATATTATTGTTACAGGTAAATGTGGAAGTCTTTTTTAACAAAAGGAAATACAGAAGACTGTAACATATTTCTTACACAGACATGGGCAGCCTCTCTCCCCCTCACTCTCTCTCATAGACCCACTCACACCAAATTCCTGCATTCCATTTAAAAATGCCAAGTTGGATCTCTTTGGAAAATGCCCTCCAGAGACATAGTACCACAGCAGAAATATTTTTCTCTAGTTATCACCTTTCTCATTTTCAGAGGGAGGGTAAGCAACACATGGCTTCTTAACAGGCAGGTTCATACCTTACCTTTCATAAATCTGATTCATCAAGCTGAAATCATAGTGGCATGAAAAACAGAATAGTAGTTAGGAGTGTGCAGTTGATTATGTCAACCCTAAAAGTTGTCTGTCTTACCTGGCACTGGATTGGGGAGGCTATCTTTGAGACAGTCTTCCCTGAAGGACTCTTGAATCCTTTAACATTGTGAATTAATTGTCAGGAATTTATCAAAGCCTGCCTGTCCTTTAAAATGTTTCTCCTCATTCCCTGAGAAACAGCATTTCTCTCAGCCAATTTTAGTCTTGGGACCAATCAGGAGAGTTGCTTTGGCCAATCACACCGCATATTTGGACGGGAGGGATATTTTAAACTGCAGTCAACTATTATGTTGACTATTTTATGCCATATTTGTGCTACATTTGCTGTTCCTTACATATTCTGAGAGATACTGTGCTTGGAGGATGCTAGATCCTGGATGGATCCTGCCTGGACAATGCTTTTCGATAAAATTATTTTCCTGTTCTGAAAATATACAAACTGTTGTTTTTCTGCTGCTTTTAGCCTTACAGACAGAGCTGCAGCAGGGTTGGACAATCAGAGAAAGACTATTATATTAGTTTGTTTTCTAGCCTAATTTGGAAATTCATTCACCCAAAGCAAGAGATATTTTTCTATAAAATTACTTACTTTTACAAACCATAGGCTTGCTTCCACAAGCCCTAAGGAAGGAAAGAAGGAAAGAAGGAAAGAAAGAAAGAAAGAAAGAAAGAAAGAAAGAAAGAAAGAAAGAAAGAAAGAAAGAAAGAAAGAAAGAAAGAAAGAAAGAAAGAAAGAAAGAAAGAAAGAAAGAAAGAAATTCTGGCTGGCAATGGGCCTGGTACAATATCAGAAGTTATGGAGGAGTTGAAGAATTGAACTAATGCTCAGGGAGTGCCCTAACATAGCTTTTTATCCTCATGACCATTAGCAGAAGCAGATTCAAGCATGTAAAATCAGCTCCTGTGAATGTAAAGGTGATTAATTCGCATAATTGTAGAATTTGATTTCTCTTGTGCAGAATTCTTATATCTTTGTAGTGCAGAGTGTATGCGGTCTTGACTATGGAAAATCACTAGATTTAGTAATTGCTATCACACAGATTTAAAAGATGAAAGGGGAAAAGCAGCTTAATCATGGCTGCTTTAAGATACCCACTCCCTAAAAATCAAGCTGCCTATTACATTTAGTTTTTAATCTCAACATGTGCTTTGCATTGCCAGCACCCACTGACTTCCAGACATTTTTTGGACTTCCTATTACTAAACGTCTGATCATATGAGAGCTATTCACTTAAAATGAGAGGAGTGTCAAGGCTGATTTAACTCAAGAGAAATTGAGAAGAGGACTTGCTGACAACTAATGGTGTTGTTTTGAACAGTGTGTTAAAGGGTACTGCTCCTGTGTTGCAAAGGGCAATGCTAAATACAGAAAACTGTACATTTGGGGTCTTCAAATCCAGTATGAAAATTATAGAACAAGAATTAGGATGATTTTAGGTGTTAAAATTTATCTGGGCTTCCATGTGAAATATTAATTTCATGTGCATAGACTTTAAATAACTAGCATGTGATTTATGATTAAATAACTAGTGAATGTGATTTATGATACTCAAGCAGAATATAAAAAATGGAAGTATTGGAAAAAGTAGTAATTCATTGAATGAAATTGGCAGCTGTTCTAGGTGCTTGTTGAAATGATTTAGTGATCTTGCTATTTCCATATTTGACGCAGTAACCATGAACAATCTTACAATTATATAGAGCTACGGGTACAGGCCCACTCCTGGCTGATGTGCCATGGTTTTAACTCCTCTTCCTTCTTTGAAGCTGCTTTGCTCAGAGGGTGACCTAAAATATGTAGTAACTACAAAGATGAAGATGAAGATAAATATTAGATGCACTGTAAATATTAAAAAATTATGTAGGCATTGACCTTTTGTACTATATCTGTACTTATACCTTGCAGGACACTAACAGACCAATGATTCAATCCTGAGGTGTGTCTACACCAAGGTGGCAGTCCACAGCATAACTATGGTGCTGCTAGTACAATCCCTGCAGGGTTTGGTTACACAGCAGCCAGTAGGGAAAAAAGACTTTTTTGGGCTGTCAGTTGGCACAATTGTGTCAGCATGCCCAGCATTGTGTTAGCATGCCCAGCAACTGCATTCCTTGGAGATGTTATGGTGAGCCAGTGGGGCCATGGTGGGCAGGAATGCCAGAACGGGGGCTCAGCCAAGTGTCCATCACAGTCCAGGAGAGGAAAGGGGCAGGGGCAGGGATTCTTGCTCTCTGTCAGTGTCGCGGTTCGGGCCGTTAAGTGCCTACACTCTTAGAATGTACCATTTACTGAGAAATGGAGTTATCTATTCAGCGAGACACCACTAGACCGGAATCAACGGTTCCTAGAAACTTGTTATTGCTTCTAGGACATCTCTTGAACACGCCAATAAATTTATAATAATGGACAAGAGTAGAAGTATATATAAAACACATTTATTTACATTATACAATATATGCTTTTTGGTTGCAAAGCCTTAAAATATCATATGAGGATAGACATCATTAGTCTTAAACATGTTTATGTAGCAAGTAATCATTCACATTCTCTATGCCTCCATAAAGGAGTATTTTAGTCAGAATATACTCATACAGTATCCTTAGTGCAATGCACCTTCATTCAGAATATAAGGTTACAGAAATCCTGTCAGAATATGGTTAATTCTTTGGAGAAAGATTTGGTTAGAAGCATCCTAACTTAAATCATTCAAAACATCATAACATTTCTGTACAGAAGACACACTATACCTTGCTGTGTCATCTATGTCATCTGGAGTCCTTTAAGAGTCTAAGCTCTATGAGAACATATGAAGTTATCCCAGAGTATCTGTATTTGCTAAGTCTTGAATCCTTTAAAGACTTCTATTAATATTCTTAACTGATCATCATTAAGATCAGGCATTGTGTATGTACATGCTATGCATGCTCTTTCTAGTTTTAGACAGCAATGCTGAATGTATAAATACTATGTGTTAGCTTAAAGCTGTTTACAGTCTCTTTGACTGTGCCAATCTGTGTATGTGCATTGTGCATATCTCACAGAGTACAGAGAATCTCCTTTCCCTTCAGGAACTTCTCTGGTCTCTTGCTCTGAGGAGGTTCAGAAGTCCCTCTGTTAAGTAGAGGACGTTCTGACACAATCTCAGAGGTCTAGCTATTAGCCCTGTATTCAGGATGCTTCTTAGCATTGGTAAGCCAAATAGGCTTAGTTTGTAAGAATCCATAAATCTGATGGACTCTCAGTGTTCCAATACATGGAAAGATCACTGCACTTAGATTCCTATTCAAAGAATAGGAATTCTAAGGGTCTCTATCCTCTTCTAGGAATAGAGCAGTCTCACAAGAAGACTGTAAGTAAGATATGTTGAAATATCCAGATCTTGATACTTCAAGATATCTCTGAGAACTGCTGTCCACGCAAGAACAGAGTTTCAATGTTTTACATCTCAAGCCTTTTGAGATGGAGGTGCTACACCAGACAGCTGCAGTCTGCCAGCCATAGCACTCTAAAATGCAAGCTGTACTGTGGCTGGCATTTATACAATTTCTAGACCCATTAAGAGTGAAGAGTGTTCCTTTTCCCCTCTTCCTTAGTCTTCAAAAGGGTACCTTTATTCCCCTTTCTTATCCGATACCAGGAGCTTAGTGGCTTCTGCTCCTGTCTTATGTCCTTATATGGATTTCCTTTCCTTTCAGTCCTCTGTGTCTAAAGTATAAATACTCATTTCTGAGTTACATGATCAAGTTACATATTTAATTTCTATACCATCCTCTTCGTTAGGACTATACGCATTAAATGAGACTACTTAGAAATCTGTAGCACAACGTTTAACTATATAACTCATGAAACATAATTTTAGCTGACATTGTCACTTTGCAAAGTGTTTCGTTTACATTAGTTAGCAGGTTTGCATCTGGCAAGATTACAGTAGAGCAAGGAAGCATATTACTCTTATCTTGAGAGAACTTATAATGCCTTTAGGCTATATTTTAAGCACAATTACAACTATTAATGCACTCTTAGTACATTAAGATATCTTAAGACCTTGAAAAGGCCATTTAAGATACTGACATCTGGCAGCTAAGTCAGAAAGACGACTTTTACGCTGCCCCTTCAAGGGAAAGCCAGAGTAACTTTAGTAGTTAGCTTTGATAGAGCTAACCTTGAGAGTAGTCTGTCAGCCTGACACAGAGTTGCCTGTCAGCATGACACAGACTTTCATTATACATTACACAAACCTCTGTATGTGTATGATGTGTTTAAGCTCTATATGGAATTAATTCTGCACATGTTCACAAGATACCATGATCATGTCAGGGCCTGCCATATCAGCAGCACAGCCCTCCAACTTAAAGGGACCATGTCCCATCATGAGTTCTTGGCCATCTGCCAGTAGTGGCACAGACACCCAAAGCTGCCCCCCTGCTCACATGGAACAGTGGGTGCCCAAACCCAGGAACAGGAAGGGTGAGATGCAGTGGGCATTTAGTCCAGTTGTGGGTGGCCTCCTCTCACCAACAGCTGTCCTGTCCAGCAGATTGTCCATGCTTCCTGTGGTCCCTGTGCGCCAACCCCCACACCACCCCCTGGTGGTGGCAGAGCTGGAGGTGGCGCTGCAATGGTAGGGTGTTGTGCAGGGGCCTGAAGGACCTCCAACAGGTCCCCCAGCAGCCTCTGGATGCTCATCTGTCCCTCCCCATTGCCCCTCACGAATGCAAGAAGCCCCTCCAAGTTCCCGGCAGCCACTACCACATATGCTGCCATCCCTTCCATCCACTCCAGACCCCTAGAGAGGGCTTTCCATCATTCTAGGAGGCTCTCCAGCCATTCCCCCTTGATTGCTCCCCACGTGGATGACAAGGAGAGGGGATGGATTGAGCTGGGTGTGGGCCCCATGCCCAGGGCCCAGGCAAGGAACCAGAATTCCCCATGTCAACTGGGGCACAAGCAGCTGTACCACCCAACTTGCCTCTGGCTTCCACACCCTCCTCAGTCTCTGCTGCTCCAACTTTGCTGCCATCAGAAGATGTCAAGTTCACCCGCTGCACGGGCTTACCCTCAGCCGCTGGCCCCGGGGACTCCATGATGCTCATTGTCTGCAGGATGACTGACTGAGGTGCCCCAGTTTGTCTCATGGGGGTCAGGGTGCAGAGGTGGTCCACAACATCAGCTGCGAATGTCAGAGAAGGTTTCTGGGGTAGGGGGACAGACAGTGGCATCTCAGCCCATGCATGAACCTGTCCCCATCCACTTCGGTGCCACTACCCACCCTCACAGCCACCTTACCTCTGTCACTTGCTGCCTCTGCAGTCTGGGCACTGTGGTTCTCCTCAAGGCAACGTGATGTAGTGGTTAAGAGCAGTGAACTCTAATCTGGAGAACCGGCTTTGATTCCCCACTCCTCTACATGAGCGGCGGACTCCAATCTGATGAACTGGGTTGGTTTCCCCACTCCTACACATGAAGCCAGCTGTGTGACCTTGGGCTAGTCACAGTTCTCTGAACTCAACTCCACTTACCTCACAAGGTGTCTGTCGTGGGGCGAGGAAGAGAAGGAGATTGTAAGCCGGTTTGATTCTCCTTAAAAGGTGGAGAAAGTCGGCATATAAAAACCAACTCTCCTTCTTCCCATCGTTCAACTCCATCTCCTCCTGGCTCGCCTCAAGGGAACATTGGCCTCAGTCCTCCCCCCTGGGATCTTGGAGGAGCACCCCAACAGGGGAGATGGTGTCACCATGTTGGTGGAGTCCCCCTTCTCCCTGGGGATGGGAGGGTGGCGGCTGTGGCAACAGGCCAATCTGCAACCCCCTCAGTCACCTCTGAAGAATATCCTGCAATGGTGTTCCCACTTTGTGAGTAACCTGTAGGGGGAAGGGAAGGATTCAGCAAGTGGCTGTGTGGAAAGGGTGGAGGCAGCATGGGGAGGGCCCCCATGCAGGGATCATGGGGCCACAGAACCCCTCACACTCACTGCAAGTCACCTTGGCCACCCACTATTATGGGTGGTATCACCACCCGCATGATAGCCAAAGCTCCAGGAAGCCCCTCCACCACTGCCCTCTTGTAAGGGACACCCTGGGCCATCAGGGCACATGCGCATTTCCCTGCAAAGCCAGATGAATCATTCCAGTGCTTCAGGGTGAACATCTCTATCTGAGTGGCATGTCCTAGGGCAGAGACCCACTCCACCACCATGCTCCAGATGGTGTGATAGTGTGAGGTGCCAGAGCTGGTCCTGGAGGTTCTAGGGCTATGCTTGCATGCTCCACCACCAACCTATACAATTCAATTTAAAAGATAAGCAGCTGCTCCTTCCTATACCACCAGCAACCTATACAGCAGTGACTTTTCCAACTCGGTCTCATGAGGTTGATGCGGCCATGCCACCCACACACAGGGAAATGCAAAGGTTGGGTGAGGCACCATGGGAAGCCAGAGAACCCTTGGAATCATCCTGCCTCCCCCTCCTCCCATGAGGGGCATTAAGAAGAGGCCAAGCACACAGGGAGCCCACCGTTGGGACAGGCTGTAGTTAAGGGAAGGGTTCCAAGGGCAACTGGACCACAGGAGCCCAGCATTTTTTACCATGCTGAGCAGAGTTCCCTCTCTCCTCACGCCCCAGCCAGTCTGCCCTTGCATGGTGCCCCCTTCTGCCTCTCTCACCTCTGCTAGGTTTTCAACAAATCCACTTACTGCCTGTGCTCTGTATTTGGGTGGCACAGTGGCAGCAGAGAAGGCGCCATGCTCACTGGGCATGCATCTGCGATCTCCGTCTCTCATACAGTACCTGCCTGGATCATTTCTGCCTGGATATAGCAACCATCCATGCCCTCTGCGAGGAGTTCAGGACAGCTCTCCAGGGCCAAGCTTCCCCCCATGCCATTTCTGTCCTACAGAGGGTCCTCGCCACCAGATTCTTCCACCCATCCAGTGGCAGCCCCTGTCTGCACAGTTTTCCTGAATGCCATGCTGGCCAACTTACAGGAGTTGGTGTGCTTCCCCACAGAAGAGACAGAGCTGGTAATCATCCAGGCAAGGTTTGCTGCAGTTGCAGGCTTTCTAACATTGTGGGTGCTGTGGACTGCACCCACATTGCCTTTATTGCCCACCAGGAGAAGTTGCACGTGTACAGAAACCTCTATCGGTTCTACATCCTTAACTTTTAGACATCCTGTGATCACCAGGGCATTTTCACAGACCTTGTGGCCAAGTTCCCTAGCAGAGTCCATGATGCACAGATTTTTGCAGCATCTGGCCTCAACGTCCTGTTGGCTGCCTGGCCAGAGGACAAAGGATGGGTCTTAAGAACATAAGAAAGGCCCTGCTGGATCAGATCAAGGCCCATCGAGTCCAGCAGTCAGTTCACACAAACAGCAGCACCATCCTGCTTGGGTCTTGGGTCAGTAGTCTGGAAAGGGGGTGGTTGGCAGGAGACCTCAATCCTGACGGATCTCATTCCATCCTTGCTAGGTGACTATGGATACTCACACTTCCTGTATTTGCTGACAAAGCACAACCAGCAGATCCCGTGAACCTGACTAACATTGCTTTCCAGTGCAACAGAAAACATGCCACAGCCCATAGCCAGCCATTGATCAAAAAAACAACAAGTGCCCCCTCACGGCCTTAGCCACCTTCACAAGGTCCAAATACTTGTGGCAAGGCATTTCTAGTGGACCATGCCACTGCTTCACTTCCACACTAATGAGCATGGCTGACCTATGTTTAGTGGACCCTTTGTGCCCATTCTGAGCGTCATCCCAATCCATTGGAATTGTTACTACAATCTCATTCCGAGCCGACTTGTCCCTCTGTAATGTGGCTCCAGGCCAGTTAACCCAGCTGCTCTATCATTGTGTGATCTCTGTACCCTAAAGCCCATCCATTCTTTGCATGTGCTATCTGCTGGAAGCATGCTATTGAGCAGACAAACACCAGCCATGCCCACAATCTGCCCAGAATGATGCTGGCACAGCCAGCCTCTGTAGAGCTTTGACAGGAGTGCAGCAGCACCAGGGTTCTGTGCCAGCATAAGTGGCTCTTATGCCATCATACCACTGAGATATGCTTCCATAAGGGTCAGTCAGCTCCCTAAACCCATTCGCCCCCCTCCCCCCGGGTTGTGCTGTAAATGGCAATCTGTCAAGCCTTTCTATAGTTTGAAAAAAATTAGAAGACATGTAAAATTGTGGGTACTTAAAAATAATTTTTCTAAATTTGAGTTATTATGAGGCAGGTGCTCATTGGAATAAAATCTCTCATTTCACTGACTTATTTAGAGTAATGCGTGCTCAGTTTCTCAGATTATAAAGGAGAAATAACACTGACTGCAGAAAAAACACTTTTCAGAATGGATTGTGTAATTTAATGAATTGTGTGAGGTTCTAAGTATGTATACTGATTATCATTTCTGTACAGCACTGTGAGCAACTTCCAATTAATACTAGCCTTAATTCAGCACTGATAGCTTTGTAACTACACCACATTAATTGACAGCAGAATCCTTTCTTCTGGGTTGGTGAGAACCTGCTTGCTGCAATTTCCTAATCAGCCATTTTCCCTGGTCAATGAAGTGGTTAAATTGACTAGACTGACTCACAAGTAACTTCTAGTCTAATCAGTTTCCCTTCTGGAAAAAGAAAATGTTTTTGAATAATTGTGCTATTGCTGCGTCCCCAACATTAAAAAGATCTCCTTGATCACCTATCCAATAGCAAACGCTTGCCTTCCCAAGTTTTAAAATTTCCTTTAAGAACTTTTCCAGAACTTTTCATTGGTACACCTGTTTAGTATTCATCATCAGCCAGTGTCACAAATATTATCCTGTCAGAAGTACTGAGAGCACTAGCAGTTAGGAGAGTTGAATTTAACCATTGGCCAACATTGACTACTAAGGTGTTGGTATAACCTGTTCTTTTTCCTGTCAAGACTCTACTTGAATAAAATGCAACTGTATTCCCAGTAACCAGAAGGATTCAATTGCTGCCTTGACTCCCCCACACACAAACACAAGGCACCTGTGTTCAGCAAAATCTTATAACTTTTATACACTGAATTGCCCTGATTTCCCTATTTGCACAAATTGTCTCATCACTCTTACTTTGTCAACTCTCCAATGGGACATGCTTTTCTGCTCTGCTAGCAAATATTATTCTCACAAAAGTGTCAGTTTTGCTGAGAAGGAGGTGGTGTTTTGCCTGACTCCTGAATTAAGTTGTGGCACCATAGTCAATGCTATGGGAGACAACATGTTTACAAGTTGATGAAATCTGACAGATTTCATGTGCCCCAATGAGACCCAAGGCTGGAAGGGTCACAGTTACATTTCCAGAATCCACGAATCTAATGTGAAAACATAGATGAACAAAAATGTATTTTGTCCTTCTAGTATCTACAGTTTTTCTGCCTGTTTCTCTGTAAGATAACTCTTGACTGGGGGAATGTTCACTGCAGATATTTTAAGCTTCCCCAAAGTTGTCACTGGCTAGCATTACAACATTGACATCTGCCATCTTTTTAATTTTCATCTATTTGCTTTACACGGATGTAACTAGGTCCTTGGAGAGTTGTTCAATATCTCTTATGCCAATCCTTTTAAACCTGAAAAAGTGAGTCTAGACTTTTGGTTTGGAGAAGGCACACTTTCATGGCATGTTCTCACAAACATAGCCACTCAAACAGAAAATAGGCAGCAGTTCTAAGGGAGTTGAAAGATGTATTCTAGAGACATTTTCCATGCATATGCATACTTTTTGGGTGCTCTGTCATCAACCCTGCAGTAGCAGGTTTTGCAAGTTTCTTAGCCATTAGAAAAACCTTCAAAACCTGTGACCAAAAGCAAGCATTATTATAGCATCCAAATCATAGGTAATAATGTATCTGCTATACTACCTCTCTGGGTGTTCTATCCATGCACTGGGTCAATCCAAAAATTCTGGAGTTTTCCCAAAAATGTGTAGCATTACTGTGTACTTGAGGCGATCCTGCCCTGGAACAACTTCCTTGTGTTCAGAAACATGTTGCCCGTGCTGGGATGACCAAAATTAAGTCAGGGTAGGGTTGGTGGGGATAAAAAACATGACTAGACTACAGTTAGTTAAGTAAAGAAGTGATAAACTACCGTGGCCCTACCATGTATGAAGAAAGCTATTGCATATATTTTCTTGCCTATTCTCCAAGGAGCTCAGACTAGCATTTGTAATAATCCCTCCTTGAGTTTATTCTCATAACAATCCTGTGATATGAGTTAGGCTGTTAGAGAATAACTGGCATAAGATCACTCAGTGAGATTCATGACTGAGGATCTGAACTAGCATATCCCTAGTTTGTCACTGAACTTAGTGACAATTCCATACCTAGTCTCAGTCCTCATTCTGGGTTTCTTCCCCTCCCATTCTGTGGTTATTGTTATCATATAAGACTTACTTTATTAAACATGGTTCCTTAATGAGTAATGGTAAAAGAAGAGCTTAGTAGTATTTATTCTCTGTAGGAGTATTAGTTCCCTTTGTGAACATTTCTTTTATTGGTGTTACTCACATGGCATCCACAATAGTAATTTCCTCAATTCACTGTGCCCTGTGAAATGATCTAATACAGATCGATGTGTCTATTATTGTTTAGCTGCTGTACAGCAGGGATTGTTTAGGGGTTGGTAGGTTATTACTCAAGTTACAGATGACAGGGTTGTGAAAGCGGGAAGGAATCTGGCTCATGTCTGCTGTAAATACAAAAAATCAAAATCTATTTATATGAGATAAGCATAATCACATCTCTGCAATATAAATATATATGGGTTTTGGAGTATTAAGAGGACTCCAGCTTCAGGAAGCTAGAGATTAGGAGATAAAAGAATTTATATGAGATGAAATTCTTCTCATCAATATACAACAAACATAGAAAGTACTTCTTCACTGATTTTTAATCAGTTTATGACATGGACTGCAAGACTCTCTGAAAAGGAGATTCCGCTTGACTAATAATACATAATTACAGATCCAGTGATCTGGTGATGCATTAAGGACACAATTTATTCTTTTACTGATCAGTTCTCCCCCCCACCCCCCAAAAATGAATTGCCTACCTTTTTATCACAGTATCCACCAAAACAAAGAAAAAGAAAAAGAAAATACCCTTATGGTTGAAGTTGACAGATATTAATTAGGCATGGTATACCTTCAATGCAAAAATTAGAACACCTTGCCTTTGAATCACATGGAAAGGAAATAGTTTTAAATGGCATACCTCTGAAAATGTATATACTACTGTCATCATCTTCCAATGCATGTTGAATACCGGCAAAGCTCAACTGTAATATGTGCCTTTACTTCTCTCAGCTGAAATGAGCAGGAAAATAAACTCTGTAGAATCCCAATCTTTTCAGACAAAGCAGTGCAAGTAGCAGCCATGCCCTTATGCTTCTCTTTGTTTCTCTGTAATTCCTCTAGATGGGGTTTACAAATCTGCTCACATTTCAAATTGACACATCTTCTCACACACACACACACACACACACACACACACACACACATATATATATATATATATATATATATATATATATATATATATATATATATATTTACAACCCCTACTCCAGACAGCATTTCTGCCGGATGAATGACATCTGGGCTAAGCTTCTGTTTCCCACCCTGTTGTGGGTATTTAAGCCTGAATGTGGTCAGAGATGCAACCCTTTATGAGACGAAGGGCAAGAGTGAAAAGGTTTTTGGCTCTTGGTTTTTAGACCCTAGTTCGCAACCTGTGACCCTGATGGAGCCAATACATGGTTTTAAAATGTGATTTTATTATTTATGTTTTATTTTGTTAGCTGCCTTGGTAGCCCTTGTGGGGCCAAAAAGGTGGGATATAAATTTTGTAAATTAAAAAAAAAAGGTTTAAAAGACAGCACATCCAGGATCTGTTCAGGAGTTGGAATTGTAGAGTATATTTGGGTTTTCTTCTTTCTTTGTGTCAATTATATTTTTGTATGTATGTTTGTAGGCCTTTTTGAGTTCCCAAAAGGAAGAATAGTGTGATATAAATAAATAAATGTGTAGAAACTGAATGGAAGCAGGTTTCTTATTTTTCATTCATAATCTGGATCTGTCCTTTAGAGGCCTCAAGACAATCAGCCTTGCTGATTCGGTTTGAATATACCCATTTTGATTTTGCTTCTTTAATATGCAAACTGAGCCTGTCCTTTCCCCCCATTTTCTCTTTCCCTTACAATAAATATTTCTTCTAAAATGTATGCATTCTTGTTATTTGTGTATAAATAAATTACAATTACATGTATAATATACACATGACATCACGTCATGTATAAAGACAATATAAATTGCATTAAAACCTGTCAACAAAACAAATGCGTCATTAGTGCCCGCAGCAAAAATGAGCAGAAAGTAATTTGCAAGGACAACATAGAAAAATAAACTAAAAGTTATATTTATTCTGCCAGCTATGAACTCACCACTGCAAATTGAACTGTCCTCATCCCTGGTAAATTGTGCAAGGAAAAGGGAGGAAGACCACTGGAGGCCTCGAAGGCTGTAATTCAATTCCATATGCATCTAGATCAGCTGGTCTGGTCAAAAGTGAATGTGTGGGGAAAGGATAGGATATCTAAGAGGGCTAACGCACTTACTGTTTGAAACGTTTATTGAGACATTTTATTCATTCATGATTTCACTTTCCCCCCTCCCTTTGGGGGTGGAACTGTTTTGCAGTCGTGTAATCCCCGTGGTTTCCAAAAACACTTATAGAACCATGTTTTTCCTTTCTCTGTTTCCCAGATGGCTTCCCCTAAAGTGCAGATAACATTGAGATGCTGTTTCTTTCTCCGCCCCTCTGTTGTTCACACCCACTGTGTAGCCCATGTCCCCTCCTCTTTCCCTCCGGTGGCCATGTTCGGTTTGTTTGTTTTTTAAAAAAATGCACTTGGAGTAACATTGGATCGTTATGTCTTCTTCTTTAAAAAGGGGATCAGGCAAGTTATTTAAAGCCAGCAAAGAAGCAACCCATTCTCCACCAAGTCTCCTTTGTTTCTGTTGTTACAGATGAGGCTTGGATGAGGCTGTAAAGGAAACTTGTTGCTTTTGTTCTTCTGATCACCCCTTCCCTTGAGAGCTGCAGGAGAATGATTGTTTCTGAGTTTCTTCTTGCTTTTCTCTCCCCCCCCCCTTTTCCTCCTGGTGCAATATCCCCAAGGGAAGATCTGAATGATTTCCTGCTTTTTGTTCCTTTGCATTTACACAAGAACTAGAAGCATCAGGGGAAACGTGAGCCCATCGTTCTATCGTCCCGATGCACTGACGACCCCATGCAAGCACACCAAAATGCCGAGGGAGGTGGAGGGGAACCCAAGCAAGTTACGTGGTGCTCCTTCACGCCCCCTTCTCTCTTTTGTGTGCTGTTTCATTGGAGGTGCGCTCTGAAAGCAAACGTTTCAGAGACGTTAGAACAAGCAGAAGTGCAGGGGGGGGAATAGGAAATCGCATCCAGCACGATCACTTTTAAGGTGTTTTCCATACGTTTCCCAGATAAGCCTCCAGATCTAGTTTTTAATAAATCTTGATGTTCCAGGTTTGTTAGTAATCACTCCAGACACCAATTTGAAGATGTAATCTGCCCTTTGATTAAAAGAGATGATCTCAAATTCCAAAAGATCTCTCCTAACAAATCTATATACATATTGGAGAGCACAGGAGAAAAGGATGACTAAACTTGTATCACATACAATTCTCAGTTTGTGAAGCTAAACTCCCAAACATAATCTTCGAAAATAACTCACTGAGATAAGGGAACAATCCCTGCAAAGCTGAGTCTTGATAACCAAGCAACCTTAAATAATTAAAAAGATCACATTTCCAATTGTAGTTCAT
This sequence comes from Euleptes europaea, assembly GCF_029931775.1. Classification (NCBI taxonomy): domain Eukaryota; kingdom Metazoa; phylum Chordata; class Lepidosauria; order Squamata; family Sphaerodactylidae; genus Euleptes; species Euleptes europaea. The sequence continues at coordinate 3,679,631 of NW_026612049.1, forward strand.
CCACCAGGGATATTAGGGAAGCATCATTTCAAAAATTGAGCTACAAACCAGATGGAATAGTATCCAGAAAGTTAGCTTCATCTGGAAATGCCTGAAACTGGCAACCACTGACTGCTCAATAACCCCACCATAAAAATAGCAAATTGGACACTCTAAAATTCTCCAAATTAGATAGCAATGGTTTTCTTCAATTACGCTAGTCTCAGATAAAGAGACACTAACTTCCACTTAGCTATTAACCAAGATAGTTAAGTAAACATGCAATAAACTAAACATGTCCCTTTATATTTTATATATCTCTGACAGCAGCAATTGGCACAAGCGATTAGGCTTACCAGGTCCCCCTTCTCCTTCGGAGGGAAGTTTTTGGAGTGGAGGTTGGGGGAGGTCGCACCCGCCCAGAAATGCTGCATCACTTCCAGTTTACACCCAGAAGTGCTGCATTGCAAGAGGCCTTTTAGTTCCGGGTGTAAACTGCATCACAAGGGGCCTTTTACAATTCAAACTAGGAGTTTGAGTGGTAACATGCCCCTTGCAATGTGGCGCTTCCGGGTGTAAACCGGAAGTGACGTGTCGCCGCATGCACGAGTTGTCAACAGACCTTCAGCTGGTTGGCGGGCAGCCAGGTAGATTGCCGGGGTTTTGCCCGCCACCACCTGGAACATGGTAACCCTACAAGCGAAAAAAGATACAAAGAATAAGGTGGAATAATAAATGTTATTTGGGGAGGAAGTGGCTGTGTTCTTTTAATATTTTCAGGCAAGTACGGACAACTAGCAATGATATCTTAAGATAGCTGACCCTTCCCTATGTTTTTTGCCACCCATGCAATTATGTGTTTGTGCTGGAAATGTAAGAAGAGTAATGGACATTTTATTTTTCTGGAGGCCACTACAGCTACCATTTGCTCACTCTTCATGATTAATAATAAACTTGTAATTTGTGAGCTTTATTATTCTGCTCTCTTTTCCAAGAGGCAAAATTGTCCCTATTGATGGTTCACATCAGTTGTGCTGCATAAAAAACACTTTCCCCTCCTGTATAAATATCTTGAAATAGCAATTGAAAATGCTTATTCATTTCCTCATGCTGACACTATCCATATGACTAAACATAGCCAGGAAATTATTTTGCTTCATGACTATAACCTAGTAAATAACACTATGGAGCAGATCAGCTTTAACATCATTGCTGATGGTGTGGTAAATTCAGTATTATTCATTTCTAGTGAAGGATCTGTCTATTATTGTGCAAGATTTTTTGTTTTGTTTACATATTGCAACTAAAATGGTTGTGATAACAACGTTCTTCATGAAAATGTTATTACAGTCTATCTTTAAATATTCCAAAATATATTACATTATTAGCACTGTACTATAATGATAATACCATGTCAATAGCTTGAATTTTAAACTTAGGAGCAATTAATATATGCCCTAAAAGAATCAGATGGTTACAGATGGTTACTGTCTGGATTTCTGCAACTATGATTATTTTGCTGGCTAAAAATGTAATTCAGAAACTTAAAAAGGGTGTGTAGGATCAAGAAATATAATTACGCACCCATCTTCTTTACTGAATCATAAACACAGAATCCAATACAACATCCTTCCAATAGACCTTCCATTGTACACCTTCCATTGACCTTCTATTGTTACTAAATATTAAATAGTCACAGTAGTCAAATTTGGGACTGCCTCCCCTGGTGCACCCCCCCCCCAAAGACATTATGTTCTATGGGTGATAACTTGTTGGTGGTCGCTGACCCTAGGAGTGGGTGGCAGTCCGCAACAAGAGCCAGGGCTTTTTCCACCCTGGCTCTGGCCTGTTGGAATTACCTTCCCAGTAATATCAGGGCCCTGCAGAACCTTAAAGAGTTCCTCAGGGCCTGTAAGACAGAGTTGTTCCACCAGTCCTATAAATGAGGACAACCGTGGATGTCATCTATGCTGGCCTCCCTACCTCTCCCCCACCCCCACCGTTATTCTGTCAATATTATGAACTTGGGGGCTGTCTGATTGCTAAGCCTCTCGGTGGCTACTTTCCTAATCAAACACCACCTGCAGTTTTATTATGGTTATAATGTTTATTATAGTTGTATTTATTCGTTTTAATGTATGAATATTGTGGTTTTTATTATGGTTTTAATGTTGTTACCCGCTCTGAGCCCAGCTTCGGCTTGGGAAGGTGGGATAGAATTTTAAATATAAATAAATAAATAAAATTATTAGGTTCATGCATCCTCATCACAACATGAGACAAGTAGAGAGCCAGTCAATAAATACATGCAACAAATACAGCAAATATAGGGAAAGGTCTGACCTGCAAAATGGGTTGTACCTTCTTCTGGATGGGGTTGCACTCATAAAGGAGCAGGTTCACAGCTTGGAGGTGATCCTGGACCCGGGCCTCCGGGTGGATAAATAGGTGGCAGTGGTGGCCAGGCGTGCCTTTCAACAGCTTTGGCTGGTGAGCCAGCTGCAGCCCTTCCTGGGCTGTAAATATCTTGCCACTGTGGTGCATGCCTTGGTAATATCTAGATTAGATTACTGCAAAGTGCTCTATATGAGACTGTTCTTGAGGACAGAAACTATGGTTGGTACAGAATGTTGCAGCCAGAATGTTGACTGGAGTGACCATATCACCTCAGTCTTGTTCCATGTATACTTGCTTCCAAATTGCTTCTTGGTTCAATTCAGAGTGCTGGTGTTGACCTTTAAACTCATGTACTGTGTGGGACCATATGTTAAGGGCTGCCTTCTCCAATACAAACCTACCTGCTCACTCAGGTCATTCTTGGAGGCCCTGGAAAGGTGTCTTTAAAATGTTTTAAATGAATAAATAAAATGCAGCACAGGAAAGTCTAACTGCAGGAAATACAAAACTGAGAAAAGGTATTGATCATTCATAAAAACTAGAAGTTAACATTCTCTTAAAATGTTTTGTGTTTAATCTTATCTGTCAATTAATATGGATGTCTTAATTCCAGGTTACAGCAAGTTCAGAGAATCACAGAGTCAGTGTTCTATAGTAGTTATAGTGTCGGACTAGGATCTGGAAGACCCAGATTTCAATTCCCACTGTGCAGTGGGTAATCTTAGGCCAGTCAGAATAGAATGTAGGCGAAGAGAACAAATCTGCAAACTGCTTTGGGTTCCCATTAGGAAGAAAAGCAGAGTAAAAATAAGTCAATCTAAAAAACTGCAGTTCTGTGTTGCTAAACAGATGTGATTCTTCTCATATAGCTGCTGATTCTATTGTTGTTGAAAGGGGAATTGTCAACATTAATGCTGAGGATCAGTTTGCCTTGGCTCTAGAATTTTAAATGGAGCATGAGGTTCATTGGGTCACTGTCATGTGAATGCAGCCAATGGGGAGGTGCAGCTGTCAAGCATATATTCTGGCCTTGCATCCCCTAGCCAAGTTTTGCTGCTGGCTGCTATCAACCCTCCTTCCCTTTTGGCATCAAGGGATTAGCTGGTCACCATCAGGGCCAAGCAGAAACGTTTTGGTCTCCCCCTGATTGGCCATAGGACCATCACTTCTGGGCAAAACCACAGAGTTTTTGGCAATTCCTGGAGAGGACTCATGTCATATCCAGGTTTTCCCCACACCCTTAACATCTTCTGGTATCCCAAAACAATATATTGGACAGAGGTCCTCTTATCAGTCATGAGACTGTTATTCTTGTTTGTCAGCCTTGAAGGTATGTTTCAGAGTCTTGGAAAAATTCTTGCTCTCTCAGCAATCAGCAGGCTTCAAATGAGGATTTTCAGGCTGGGGTCAAAGGAAGGGTATCCCTGTAAAGCATAACTGTGTAATTCTGTAATCCCCCTTATTTGTGGGATTCAGTCACATGCAGTCTGGTTGCCTGTAATGGTTGTTTCAGATGCATCAGGAACTACAAATTTTTCTTGGAAACTCAATAGCTGCTTATCTTAACCCAGTTGGCACACCTGAAATGCTTCATATTCCAGTTGGTGCACCATCTTCTGGAGTCCTTCAGCTGAATCCACAGATTCTCCTGAAGCCACTGGCACAATCACTGGTGCAATCACTCAAAATAAGATTAAAATGTACAGCAATCCATACTTCTTTTCATTCTATAGTATCATGCACAACTAAATGTAGGTGAAGTCATCTTTACAGAAGGGCCTTTTGTTGTAAAAAATCAGTTTGAACAAGCTACCCCTGTGAACAAAGTTTTTCTCTTGATTTTAAGTGATGCATTTCAGATGTTTTCACCTACCTGTGCTTAGATGTTCATCAAGCAAAACAATGACCCACCGTGGTATAGCTGCAGTATCAGCAGAATACAGTTTCTGATGGCAAACTACACAGAGTCAGGGTCTGAAATCCATTTTGTTCAAAGATGAAGACTTTAACTGGGCCACTATAGGGCCCAAGACTGTACCAGATAAACAAGTTGTGTTGCTTGCAATGAACATATGGATATGGAATCCTGGCTGGAAACAACAGAGTTGCAAGGATAATTGGGCATTAGGATTTAACATATCAGATGGCTGACTGGTTATGTAATATTTCATTCTGGAGATTTATTGCTAAATTTAGATCTTATTGATTTCTGTAAAATGTAGACACTGCTGCCCCAGGGCAAAATGGTGAAGGAGGCAGAGGCATCACCCAAATCCCAATACTATGCACATACACAATAACACACAACAACATAACTTTTTGGAGATGAATGGGCACAACTTTAATCGTCAACAGCTGAATGTTGCATTGGTGCAACATGTGGGCTGGAACCAGGAACACTGGCTGACCCCAATGCAGACCAATGTTAACATCCTACTCCAGCAAGCTTGCTGGGAGTAGTGCAGGATGGCAGTATTGGGATATTTACCTGGGCATGAGCCACTTGGTGGTTCCCCTGCCATTTGTGAGGAGGCTCCCTGCACAGCCCCCAAGCTGGGCGTGACCCACACAAGCCTCCCCAAAAATCCCTTATTGGGATCCCCAAGGCATAGGAAAAGGGGCACGCAGGCCACTTTCCCCCCAACAAACAACTTGAAAGAGAGAGAGAGGGCTGGAACAAAGTTAAAGGCAAACTGCTGGCTATGGCGAGGCAGGGCCCAGTTTATTCATGGAGGACGGACTGGAGGGAAAACTCTCCCTCCAATGTCCACCCTCAAACCCCATCCCCCAGAAGCTGTTGATAGGTTTGTTTGAGGCTTACATGGGGGAGCTGAGCCTTCTGAGCCAGGAGTGGAGCGACGGGAAAAAGCCACGCACAAAGCTGCAACTTGTGCCCCACCGCTGCATGAAAGCCACCCACACTCTCTCGGCTTCCTCCTGCCTCCCTCCCCACCCAGGACAGCAAAACAGGACTCTGGGTAAGCCCCATAACCCATGCTACTTGACTTCCTTTGGATTACAAACTTAATATTTAACATATGGGATTTCCTTTCACATAATAAACAAGCAAAACTTTCATCCAAGTTATGATTAGTAATTTATAATAAAATTAACTGTGTTGCATTAGCCAGAATAAAATTACAAGGCCCATCCATCTTCTTTCAAGACATGAGCTAATCAAAACTTGTGGGCAAACGTGAAAAGTCAAAGGCAGAGTACTAAACGATTGGCCAGTTTTATAATAAAACTTTTCATTTCTAGTTGTGTGAGCAGTAGTACTCCCTCCTTTCATTGACTGAAAATAAGGTAAAGCATTCCTTCTTGTTCTTGGCACAGGGCATCTATAATCTATGGTATGTAAAAACAGTATAACTTTAAGAAGAATGTGGCAAAGGGAAAAATTCACAAAACTGAACAGCTACTTTTATGTTGAATGAATACAAATGGTGACCTAGTTAAAATGACCTGTGCTATTATATACTTATGCAGTGCTGTGAACATCCATAAAACATGAGTGAAATTAGAGAAAATAAGATAATTAAGAAGTTCCGAATGTAATCTGTCTGTTTACATGGCAGCATTATCAGGTAATGAGTTGAAATATATACTATGGATAAATGAAAACCTGTTTCTTCCTGATGGTAAATTTTTAGTAACCAGTACATTACTTCAAGATGAAGTCTTTGATCCATGGTATTGGCAGTAGCCTTTGGAGTTCAGTTTTGGATCCCTAACCTTAACTTTCATCATGGTCTAAGTGAAGTCTATGATATTCTAGCTATATCAAAGCTCAAAAATAAAGAAGTTCATATGTAATACCAATTATTCTAACTACTAGTCAAATAATTCTCCAATTCAGAATGCTAATAAAGTTTCTGGTTTTCATAGGGTAGGAAAAGAAGTGTAATTTGCCTTATTATCACTATAGTCAGCATACATCTTCACTTTAATTGTCCATCAAAACTAACAGGCCTGGAGAAGAACCATTAAAAAACCATTTACATCAAAGAGGAAGATATTTGTTTGGATCAAGGTACAGCAGCATCTCAACATAATATGATAGCTGTTGCAGTCTACTCTGCCCATTTTCCTTCCTTCCACCCATTTTCCTTTTCACAGGAAAGCTTGCTAATGAAAGTACACTGATCTTTGAAAGGGAAAATTGCACTACACTTCACAGCAGAAGATCATTTAGAATTTGAGACGAACTAGTGCCAACAGAATCTTTCAGGGGAAAATGAAGGAATGAAAATGCAACTTCTATACAAATAGCTTGATAACAGCAATTGCAGTAGGTGTTTATCCATAGTCTATCCTGCACCCCATCTATGTATAAGATTTTAAATCTGACACTGGACAATTGTTGGAGTCTATCTACTTTATAACATATAAAGTGGAAGTTCTCTGAAGAGTTAACACCACTTTATTGGCAGAGACTCACTATCCCAAGTTAGATTAATTGGTTATCTGGAGAGCTTCCAATGTGGCAGAGATATCTGGCTCAGCTCATTGTTTATTCTTTCATTTTTAGAAGTGAGGACAGCAGCTGGTGATATAGCAGAGTAATAACTGTATATACTGGAGAAAGGGTAGCCTCATTGCAAGGATAACCTCTGTTCATTACTTTTAACATACAAATGGAAGATGTGAACAGAAGGGTGTGTACGGACAAAAGAATGCACAACTTTCACAGACATATATATGGAAAGAGCATTGCTGCCAGAGACAGGAATCAGATTGCTCAACATTATACTCTCCTTCCCCTTTAAAATACTTTAAAATATTATGTAATCCATTGCTAAGGCTTCATTTACAGTCGTGTGTTTTAAAGCCATTACTTTACTGGTGGGATCCTGTGACAACTTTCCGTAGTAATTGCTTTTAGGGCTGTCAAAAAAAAAAATTCGGTACAGTTCGGATTCGGCCGAATTTGGCCCTTGTGGGTTCGGTACGTGCCGAAGTCCGAACTCCCCCACTTCAGATCCGTTCAATTCGGCGGGAATTCAAAGTTCGGGAAAAAAATTCAGCCGAATAAAGCCATTAAAAACACAATCGTGCCTTTCCGCGGCTCTGGGGGGGGGGCATTTTTGGGCTTAGAGGTCCCAAACTTTCAGCAGAGCTTCAAAGGACGTATATTGAAAGACTCCCCAAGTTTTGTAAAGATTGGGTCAGGGGGGGGCTGAGATATGGGCCCTGAAAGGGGTCCCCCCACCCTTAATGTGCATCTCTCAGCAGAGCTTGCCGCCCACGCACAAAGCTCCCAGCCCCGACAACAGTTTGCAAAGCAACTCAACTTGTAAAACAACACCTTTGCAACAGGGAAAAACCAGAAGACACACAACTGAAGCCTCCCCACTCAAACCAGGGAGCGAGAGACTCGAGGGGGAGCACACACCCCAGGCAGAACCGACGAAAGCCCCCTTTGGCTTCCCCCCCACCCACAGAAACTGCTCCCTCCCCACACACACACAGACTCTGCTTTCCCCCACACACACACACATACACAGGAGAAAAATTATAGATTAAAGCCCCCAAAGGGGTCTTACTGTGGCTGTCTTCTGTTCCATCAAGAGGGGCTGAAGAGGACTTGTAATCCAAGATGATTCCAATTAGGCACGGGAGGTTTTCTCTGGAGAAGATGCACAGGATCGGCTGATCCATTCATCCCAAAAGGGGAAAGGGGAAAGGGGAAAGGGGAAAGCCCATATCTCGGGACCCCCTGACCCAATGTTCACAAAACTTGGGGGGTATCTGAACAACACTGGTCTGAAACTCCGCTCAAAGTTTGGGATCTGCACCCCCAAAAATGTGCCCCCTGCAGCCATGGAAAGAAAAAGGGGGAGCCCATCTCTCGGGACCCCCTGACCCAATGTTTACAAAACTTGGGGGGTATCTTAAGAAGCTTCATCTGAAGCTCCAGTGAAAGTTTTGTGTCTGTACCCCAAAAAAATACGCCCCCTGCAGCCACAGAAAGAGCGAATGTGCACAAGCACCCCCCCCACACACACGAGGATTTCTCTCTCTCTCTCTCTCTCTCTCTCCCTGGCCGGGCCGCACATCAGCTGATTCCTCCAGTACTCAATCCTGACTGATTGGCCAGAAGAAGACCCAGCTTGGCCACCGATTGGCCGGGGGAGGAGAATGCTGCTTACTGACAGTTATGCTGCTTACTGACGGCCGAATTTGCCGAATTTATTCGCGAACTCCCGAACTCGCTGAATTCGCCCCCCCCCCCGGTTGCCCGCCAGTTTTGAGTTCGGTTCCTCCCGAACTAAAAACCACCGAATCAGGGGAAATTTGGCTGATTTTCAGTTCGGGATGAACCGAATTGACAGCCCTAATTGCTTTATCCGCCTCCTTGAAAACAATGCCAGGATCCTGAGCTAAATTATTGAGAATCTGCCTGCTAAGATTATTCAAGGAGGGATGCTGTTTCTGTTCAAGCTTTGTAATATCCCTCATGACCAAATACTGAAAAGTGGATATCAGATGATTATTGCTAGCCAGAATGAACGTGGATTTGGGTTTAAACATAGTTTTAATGGAGGAATTGTCACCAAAGTGGTCTCTTAATTTGATGAGTCTTATTAATTTGAACATATCAGTTCTAGTCTGCATTGGGGAGTATTTGGGGGTGGGAATGAATCCCAAACCTAGGTTCAACAAATTAAGTTCTCAAGTGGTAAATGCCCGGTTGGACAGATTAATCTGTCTGGGTAAAAAATTATTATAGTTGTAATTAACCCTTGGGCGGCGTGGTCGTAAAGCATAATCTTTACTAGAAGCATGGCTAGCGCTGCTAGCAGAATCGCTGTCCTCTACGTCACTGCGTGAGCTATCTGTGTTTCTCCTGTTCTGCGATTATGGGTCTGGGGGTTACACCATGGATATACTAAATTGTTATTGTAATCAGCGGTGTCCCTCTCAAATTTTTTAATTTTATAACTTTTAATGGTGTCACTATATTCCTTAAGTTGTGTGTCCAAATGTTTGATTAATCCATCAAATTCAGTAGTGTCCATAGAAGCCTTAATGTCAGTTTTAAGTTTGTCAGAATCAGTTTTAATAGTTCTAAATTCAAAATTAGCCTGTTCTACCAACAACAGCTTAGGATTGAATGAGCACTTATTTAATATGGCTATCCCTAAAATTCACAAACCCACACGACCCCCTGAAGAGACATTCCAGTAATACATGGGATTATGAACAGGCAGCAACCAAGCTATCCCAGAATTTAAGGGCTAGAAGTGATACTGAAAACATCATTCATGCTTCTAAATGTAGAGAAGATAGACAGAATAGATTGGAATGATTTCAAAATAGACAAAAGTCTTCACAGGGCAACATCATTACCCATCATATAGGTAGTCTGGTAGATAGTGCTAGGGAGGAGCCAGTGGTTGTGGTGCATGTTGGCACCAACGACGTGGGGAAATGTAGTCCGGAGGTCTTGGAATCCAAATTTATGTTGCTAGGCAGGAGACTAAAAGCCAGGACCTCCAAGGTAGCTTTCTCAGAAATGCTACCTGTTCCACATGCAGGACCAGCTAGGCAGGCACAGTTGGTGAGTCTCAATGCGTGGATGAGATGGTGGTGCAGGGAAGAGGGCTTTAGATTTGTAAGGAACTGGGCAACATTTTGGGACAAGCCGGGCCTATACAAAATGGATGGGCTCCACTTGAACCAGGATGGAACCAGACTGATGGCGCTTAATATAAAAAAGGTGCCAGAGCAGCTTTTAAACTGAACCTGGGGGAAAAGCCAACAGGAGCTGAGAAGCATCCGGTTCGGGCAAACTCAGTGCATATGGACAAAGGGAAAATTGCTTCAGATTGCCCACATAGGGATTACTTAGACATGAAAGGGAATGGAAAAAGAATGATGCCCAAAGGCACATGCCAGGCAAGTCGAAAGAGAAAAACAGTGTGGAGGTGTTTCTATGCTAATGCTAGAAGCCTCCAAGCAAAAATGGGGGAATTAGAGTGCATGGTTTTAAGAGAAAACATAGATATAGTGAGCATTACAGAAACCTGGTGGAGGGGAGAGAACCAGTGGGATACGGTCATCCCTGGTTACAAACTGTATAGAAATGACAGGGAAGGGCATATTGGAGGGGGTGTTGCTGGGTATATCAAGGAAGGCATAGTGTCTAATAAGCTAGAGACCATAAAAAGGGCAGACTTGTCCACAGAATCCTTATGGGTGACGATTCCGGGCCCGAAAGGAGATTTAGTACTGGGGACGTTCTATCGGCCCCCTGACCAAATGGCTCAGGGTGATCTTGAGATGGAGAATGAAATTAGGGAAGCATGTAAAGGTAACGAAGTAGTAATAATGGGAGACTTCAACTTCCCTCATATTGATTGGATAAATGTATGCTCCAGTCAAGCCAAAGAGATAAAATTTTTAGACATCCTAAATGACTGTGCCCTCGAACAGTTGGTCATAGACCCAAACAGAGGGGAGGCGATCCTGCATTTAATACTCTGGGTGCTGCCGGAGACTTAGTGCGGGATGTGGATGTAGTTAAGCCAGTTGACAATAGTGATCACAATGGCATCAAATTTAGATTATATGTAAGTGGGAAAGTGACTGGGAAATCTCACACAATTACCTTTGACTTTAAAAGAGGGAACTTCACTAAAATGAGAAAACTGGTAAAGAGGAAGTTGAAAGGAATGGTTAAGAGGGTTAAATCTCTTGAAAAGGCTTGGGGGTTACTCAAGTCCACATTACTAGAGGCTCAGCTAGCTTGTATACCGCAGGTCAGGAAAGGTAGTAATAAGTCCAAGAGGTCATCACCATAGCTAACGGGTAAGGTGAAGGAAGCAATTAGAGAAAAAAAGCCTTCCTTCAGAGACTGGAAGGTTTGCCCAAACGAGGTGAACAGAAGCAAACACAAACTTGCACAAAGGAAATGCAAGCAGATAATTAGAGATGCAAAAAATAGATTTTGAGGGGCATATTGCTAAACACATCAAAACAAACAATAAGAAATTCTTTAAGTATATTAGGAGTAGGAAACCAGCTAGGGAAGTGGTTGGACCATTGGATGACAATGGGAGTAAAGGAACTCTAAGGGAGGATAAAACGATTGCTGAAAAACTAAATGAATTCTTCTCATCTGTCTTCACTGTTGAAGATACAGGGCAGATTCCTTCTCCTGAACAGAGATTTTGGAGAGGGGAAAATGAGGAACTGAGGCAAATAGTGGTAACAAGGCAGGAAGTCCTAGAACGTCTAGACAAACTGCAAAATAACAAGTCACAGGGACCAGAAGGTATTCATCCTAGAGTTCTTCAAGAACTCAAATGGGAAATTGCTGAACCTAACAAAGATATGTAATATGTCCCTTCGATCAGCCTCTGTACCAGAGGACTGGAGAATGGCCAATGTAACACCCATTTATAAAAGAGGTTCCAGGGGGGACCCTGGAAATTACAGGCCAGTTAGCTTAACTTCTGTTCCAGGTAAATTACTGGAAAGCATTATTAAAGATAGAATTGTCAAGCATATAGAAGGGCAAGGGCTGCTGGGCAAAACCCAACATGGCTTCTGTAAGGGTAGGTCCTGTCTCACTAACCTATTAGAGTTTTTTTAAAGTGTCAATAAGCATGTGGACTGGAATGAGCCTGTGGATATTGTGTATTTGGATTTTCAAAAAGCTTTTGACAAAGTCCCTCACCAAAGACTGCTAAGCAAACTTCATAGTCATGGGATAAGAGGACAAGTCCTCTTATGGATTGAGAGCTGGCTGAAAAATAGGAGCAGAGAGTAGGAAAATGGTCAGTTCTCACAATGGCGGGATGTGAGCAGTGGGGTGCCTCAGGGAATCTGTGTTGGGACCGGTGCTTTTCAACCTCTTCATCAATGACCTGGAGTTGGGGTTAAACAGTGAAGTAGCCAAGTTTGCAGATGACGCCAAATTATTTAGGGTGGTTAAAACAAAATCGGACTGTGAAGAGCTCCAAAAGGATCTCTACATACTGGAAGAATGGGCATTAAAATGGCAAATGAAATTCAATGTGAGTTAAATGTAAAGTGATGCATGTTGGGGCAAAAAATCCCAACTTCACATATACATTGATGGGATCTGTGCTGGCAGCGACAGACCAAGAAAGGGATCTTGGGGTGGTAGTGGATAGCTCAATGAAGATGGCAACCCAGTGTGTGGCTGCTGTAAAAAAAGGCAAATTCCATGCTGGCCATAATTAGACGAGGAATAGAGAATAAAACTGCTGATATCATACTGCCCTTGTACAAATCTATGATGAGACCACACTTGGAATACTGTGTACAGTTCTGGTCACCGCACTTAAAAAAGGATATTACAGAGCTTGAGAAGGTGCAGAAAAGAGCGACCAAAATGATTAGGGGACTAGAGCAACTGTCCTATGGGGAGCGGTTAAGACGCTTAGGGCTGTTTAGCTTGGAAAGAAGGCGGGTAAGGGGAGACATGATAGAGGTCTATAAAATTATGCATGGTTTGGAGAGAGTGGACAGGGAGAAGTTTTTCTCCCTCTCCCATAATACTAGAACACGGGGTCATCTGCTAAAGCTGGAGGGCGAGAGATTCAAAACAGATAAAAGGAAGTATTTTTTCATGCAACGCATAGTTAAATTGTGGAACTCCCTGCCCCAGGATGCTGCCAGCCTGGAGGGCTTTAAGAGGGGAGTGGGCATATTCATGGAGGAGAGGGGTATTCATGGCTATTAGTTAGAATGGATACTAGTCATGCTGCATACCTATTCTCTCTAGTATCAGAGGAGCATGCCTATTATTTTGGGTGCGGTGGAACACAGGCAGGATGGTGCTGCTGCAGTCATCTTGTTTGTGGATTCCTAGAGGCACCTGGTTGGCCACTGTGTGAACAGACTGCTGGACTTGATGGGCCTTGGTCTGATCCAGCAGGGCCTTTCTTATCTTCTTATGTTTCTTATGTTCTTATGATGAGACAATCCAAAATAGAAAAAGATATAGTGCTGGAAGATGGGACCCCCAGGTCGGATGGCACTCAATCAGCTACTGAGGATGAGCAGAGGAAATCAGAAATCATTCAAGTTTATGCCCCAACTACAGATGCTGATGAGGAAGAAATGGAAAGTTTTTATGCAAGTGTTCAGGAAGAAATTGATCACACATTTAAACAAGATATGCTTATAATCATAGGTGACTGGAACACAAAAAATGTTATTGGTAGATTTGGGCTAGGAGCATGGAATGAAGCAGGAGAATGATTCATAGAATTCTGTGAAGACAACAATTTGTTCATTACAAACACATGTTTCAGACAACCAAATAGACATGGACATCACCAGACGGCCAGTAGAGAAATCAAATAGATTACATAATTGGAAGTAGAAGATGGAGAAGCTCTATTCTCCCAGCAAAAACAAGACCAGGAGCCAACTGTGGTACAGATCATGAATGGTTAATATCAAAAATCATGATTAAGCTTAAGAAAAACACCAGAAAATTCATAACACCAAAATACAATCTAAGCAATATTCCTGAAGAGTTTAAAGACCATGTAAAGAACAGATTTGCATTACTGAGTTCAAGTGAGTGTAAACCAGAAGAACTATGGGTGGAAACTAGGGATCTTATCAAGGAAGAATGTGCAAAGACTATTCCTGTAGCCAAAAGAAATGAAAAACCTCGATGGATGTTTGAGGAAACTCTTAAAATTGCCAAAGATAGACAAGAAGCAAAAGTAGAAGATAACAGAAACAGAATCAAAAGTTTAAGTGCAACGTTCCATCGCCACTCATATAGAGACAAAGAGAACTATTATAACAACCAGTGTAAAGAAACAGAAGAGAACAACAAAAAAGGAAGAATAAGAGATCTGTTCCACAAGATCCAAGAAATCAAAGGGAAATTTAAAGCATGGTTAGGCACGCTGAATGATCAGCATGTAAATACACTAACTGAACAGGACAAAATAAAGAAAAGGTGGGAACAATACACTGAAGAATTATACAGAAGAGATGAAAGGATGACAGATTCCATCCAAGAGGAAGCTTTTGAAGAAGAACCTACAGTTTTAGAAAGCTGCACTGAGAGCAATTCGGAAAAACAAATCACCAGGAGCAGATGGGATATCAATAGAGCTACTCCAAGCCACAGAAATGGAGTCCATCAAAATCTTGACAAGAATATGCCAACAGATATGGAAAACAAAACAATGGCCCACAGACGGGAAACGATCCATTTACATTCCAATTCCCATAAAGGAGACGTCAAAGATTGCAGCAACTATCGGACTTTACATTAACTTCTCACGCAAGTAAAGTGATGCTCAAAATCTTAGAACAAAGGCTGTTACCATACATGGAATGAGAAATACCTGATGTTCAAGCTGGATTCAGAAAAGGAAGAGGCCCTAGAGATCATATTGCAAATATACGTTGGTTAATGGAGCATACGAGAGAATTTCAGAAGAAAATCAGCTTGTGTTTCATAGATTACAGCAAAGCTTTTGACTGTGTAGATCACGAAAAGCTATGGCTGGTTTTAAAGGAAATGGGTGTGCCACTACATTTGATCGTTTTGATGCACAACCTATACTCTGGACAAGAGGCCACATTTAGAACAGAATATCGGTTATACATAGAATCATCGAGTTGGAAGGGACCACGAGAATCATCTAGTCCCCATCTTCAAGAAGGAGAAAAAGGAGGATTTGGGTAACTACCGACCCATCAGTTTGACTTCTACACCAGGAAAAGTTGTTGAACAAATCATCGAACAGTCAGTCCTTGAGCATTTAGAAAGGATGGATCTGATTACTATGAGCCAGCATGGGTTTCTCAAGAACAAGTCATGTCAGACTAATCTTATCTCCTTTTTTGCGAAAGTTTCTACCTTGCTGGATCAGGGGAATGCTGTAGACATACTTTATCTGGATTTCAGTAAGGCTTTTGATAAGGTTCCCCGTAATATTCTTGTTGACAAATTGGGAAAATGTGATTTAGATCCTGTTACTGTTAGGTGGATCTGTAATTGGTTGACAGGTAGCACCCAAAAAGTGCTTGTTAATGGTTCCTCATCCACTTGGAGAGAAGGGTCTAGGGGGGTGCCTCAGGGATCTGTGTTGATTTGGATGAAGGAATAGAGGGGATGCTTATTAAATGTGCAGATGATACTAAATTGGGAGGGGTAGCAAATATGGTGGAAGACAGAGCCAGGATACAGGCTGATCTTGACATGCTGGAGAATAGGGCTAAAACCTATAAAATGCATTTCAACAGAGATAAATGTAAAGCTGCATTTAGGTAGGAAAAATCAGATTAATAATTATATGATGGGGGAGACGTGTCTTAGCAGTAGTGTATGTGAAAAGGATCTTGGGGTCTTAGTAGACCAAACACTGAACATGAGTCAGCAGTGTGATGCAGTAGCTAAAAAGGCAAATGCGATCTTGGGCTGCATCAACAGAAGTATAGTGTCCAGATCATGCAAAGTGATGGTATCACTTTACTCTGCTCTGGTTAGAACTCACCTAGAGTATTGTGTTCAGTTGGTCACCACAATTTAAGAAGGATGTAGACAAGCTGGAATGTGTCCAGAGGAGGGCAACAAAGATGGTGAGGGGTCTGGAGACCAAGTCCTATGAGGAAGGGTTGAAGGAACTGGGCATGTTTAGCCTGAACAGGAGAAGACTGAGAGGGGATATAATAACTATCTTTAAGTACTTGAAGTGCTGGCATATAGAGGATGGTTCCGGGTTCTTTTCTGTTGCCCCAGAAGGTTGGATCAGAAGTAACGAGTTAAAATTAAATCAAAAGAGTTTCCATCTAGACATTAAGAAGAATTTTTAACAGTTAAACCAGTTTCTCAGTAGAACAGGCTTCCTCAGGAGGTGGTAAGTACTCCTTCCCTGGAGGTTTTTAAGCAGAAGATAGATGGTCATCTGTCAGCAATGCTGATTCTATGACCCTAGGCAGATGATGAGAGGGAGGGCATCTTGGCCATCTTCTGGGCATGGAGTGGAGGTCACTGAAGGTGTGCAGGGGAGGTAGTTGTAAATTTCCTGCATTGTGCAGGTGGTTGGACTGGATGACCCTGGTGGTCCCTTCCAACTCTATGATTCTATGATTCTATGATCCATGAGAGCATACTGGGCTGCACCACTCCAGTCGCCCTCATGGGGTCCGCCCAATGGTGGGTGCCAAGGGGCCTTCCTGGGAATGCCAAGGGGCCCCCAGGAGTGATGGGGGCTGAGACAGGATGTCACAGAAGTCAGGCCTGAATGGTGCTCGCAGAGTGGTGTTGTGGTGCTCACCGGCCGTGGCTCACCTCCGGAGCTCTATGGGCTGCACCAGGTAAATACCTGGCATAACTGTTCACCTTCAAAAGTGGGTGTTCCTTTGCCAAGAGCCCTTAGGAACTGAACTAGTGCTGGGAACTAGTGCCCCCCGGAGCTGCCCCCTTAGGCACCAATGGCTGCTCCCTGGAACTGGCACAGCAGTTGCACCACCGCTCCTGCGACGGTGCTTGCCACTGCTGCATCGCGCCAGCCTAACTCCTCTTACACCAGCACCCATGCCAGGTTAGATGGTGCAAGTGGCATCGACACTGGCACAAGCCCTTCCCCAACTCCTAAGCCCATTCAGCCCCCAACCTCAGGAATGCACTGTAAGTCTTTATTCTAGAAAAACTACAATGCCTGTTTGTTAGCCAAGGCAAGAACCTGACACCCAAAAGAATCCACAGCAGTTGCAAAGATTCAAAGCACAGTTTAGGCAATTATAGAAATTGTGGCATCATAGTGACATAGAGACCAGTACATTTACATATAATCAACAATCTTTAATCAAGATAGGTATATCCAGTGAAGCGCAGCAACACATACAGCCACCTTTCAGTTTAAAAAGAGTCAACTAATGTGGGGGGGAACATGATAGAAGTTTATAAGAGTTGACAAAGAGAACTTTTCCTGCCTCTCCCAAAATACTAGAACTTGAGGGCATCCAGCGAGTGACTAAAATGTGGAATTCACTGCCAGAGGATCTGGTGATGGCCACAGGCATAGACAGCTTTAAAAGGATATTGGATAGATTCATGGAGGAGAGGTCTATCAGTAGCTACTAGCCATGGTGACTAAAGGGAACCTCGATGTTTGAAGGCAGTCAACCTCTGAATCTCAGTGCCAGAAGACAACATCAGGGGAAGGCCTCAGCCTGTATGCCCTGTTGTTGGACCTCCAGAGGAAATGTTTGGTCACCATGTGAGACAGGATGTTCGACTAAGTAGACCACTATTCTGATCTATCAGGGCTCTTCTTATGCTCTTATTTCTTATATCAATAAAATGGCATGTTGTCTCAGCTTTTCCTAATTGTCTTCCAGAATAGTGTAGTGGCAGAATACTGGAATTGGATCTGGAAGGCCCAGATTCAGATCCCTGCTTGCTGGGGTGACCTTGAGCCAGTCACATATTTTCAGCCTAACCTACCTCACAGGAAAAATGGAGGACTGAAGAATGAAGGATGCACAAAAATAATAGAAAAATACTCCTACAGCTTAGATATTGGTTAGAAAGTATGATGAACCAGGAATAGTGTGGAGAAAACATGTCCCATCCTGCCAAAAGTGTTCATGCAATAAAGGAATCAGCACTGTGGCTCCACTTGTGGTCAGTTTACATAAATAATTGGCATTACATAATCTAAAGCCAAACTCTATTACTTATATAGGTGCATATGCATATTGCCTAATTTACTTATTATATACAAACAAGACACTGTTACAGTTACTATATCTAGTTACATATATATGCTAACACTAACAGAGACATTAGACAATTCATGTTAGAAATAAACACAATCACTGCCAGCATGAATAGCGTTTACAGTCCTATAGTCTGCTGGAAGCCTGTTTGCAATGCGCTGAAGATGCTGTATAATGATTTTCAAGTTCTAATTTAATAACAGTAGTAGAACTAATTGACTGACTATGAATTACATTAAAAAAACATATGGCATGGGTTGAGAAATAATGTTAGGACAATATCCTCATATCAAGATTCACAGTCTTACCTGTTTTCTAGCATGGTCCCTTTCTTTTGCTGAAACTATCTTGTCTTTTTAGGGGGGAAACACACACACCAAAATGTAACCTTTCACTCTTGTCTAATTAAACATTTTCTGGTCTTCTCCCTTACAACCTTGGTTAAGCCATTTGTATGTTCTTCTTAATTTTCCTTACCCAGCCTCTTATAGTTTCTCTTATATGCCTTGCCTACTTTGTAAACCTGAGGACTGGAACCATGTCTAGGAATATGTTCCATGTGCTGTGCCTTGCTACTATAGGTTGTTGATGAATATTCTCTGAGCACAAGCACAAATAAAATAATTTCCCACTGTTTGAAAGAAACCATGTTTTGATCTAATTCTGTTAACATACCATCTTTATTTTAAAGGATTATAACTTGGCATCACTATTCTCAAGTCCTTTTCATATATATTGCATCCTGCAGAAACTCATGGAGTTAAAAATAATCTATCTTTGGATGCTACTCATGTCATCCACAGAAAAGGTTCAAAAAAAATTAATGGCCCACAAAACAGTAAGAAAGATTCAATCCTATCCTGTCACTTAGACAACTAATTACACCATTACATGCTGCAATTACAATTAAAGATTTTCAGCTGATGAAAGGCATGTTCACTGCATTCTCATTACCTGATGTTTCCTTGCTAGTACTTCAGAGTATCATGATTTTGATTAAACAAAACATCACAAGTAGCTGCCTTTCCAAGGTGATGTTTGGCCGCTTAAATTCAACTGAAATCATTGGGATTTAAACAATCTAATTGTGTACAGGATCTCTACCTAGATCTGCAAACACACCTCATTCTCTTTCCCCACCTCATTAAAAGTTATACTCCTCATATACTCAACAATATACTTATATACTCAAGAAACCAAGATGTCAACCCTGTCCCTATATCGGCTCTGGCAACACAATAACTGGACCTAACAACACCGGCCATAACATCTCAGGTTCATTCACCTGTTAATTTTCCAGTGTTATATATTCCATCAAATGTCGGGCCAGTCCCTATGCAAAGGCATCAATGGACATAAATCCAACATTAAAAACTGCAACACTCAAAAACCAGTGGGAGGACATTCTAATCTTCCAAGTCATTCCATTGCTGACCCGTAAGTGGCAGTCCTCAAACAAAGAAATTTCAAGAGGAAATTACAATGCAAGATTGCTGAACTTGAGTTCATTCACAGCCTGGTTCAGAACAATGGTCTCCTCCAGGGCTGGATAGGGCCATAGGATTCTTATCTCACTACAGATGCTAATTTTCTGTTCCCAAGCATTTCTCATTTGGTCTAATCAAGCTGATTACAATATGCATTGTACTTTTGCATCCTTTACAAGCATTCTTTACAACATGTAATAACTCCTGGCCCTTTTACTTTGAAACAGTGATTCAATTTGTATATTATCCTATCACTGTCTTTCTCATGTTCAGAACAAATGATTCAGTTGTATCATAATTGTAAACCACAATGTATATGCATTTGATACTTTGCTTTCTTGAATACAAGTATGGATCAGCTTTCCTTCACACAAATTCTTTGTTAATTTGCATTTAAATTATTTCTGCATTTCATGCTCTGGCAGCTTGGTTATATCCATAGATGCCCTTTTGAAGTTTACACACTAGGGTCTAGTGCCTTGATACCTTGAAGGTAGGCAACTGATCCATGTGGATAACTTATTTTATGTCACTGTGCAAGAAAGTGGTTGTTACGCAAAGATGTTTGGTTTATATTTCCTGGCAAATTGCCACATTTAGAAGTATGGTAGAATGTTTTCAATTGGACCAAATGTCTGATCATAATCCTCGCCATATTTTTGAGACTGTAATTTGGCTACTCATCTACTCTTGTATCGTTGAATCTCTCCTTCTGCATTGTATTTAGTTTTGAATGTCCATTTACAGCCTATGGTTTACCACTCTAGTAGCTTTGTACTTTATGGTTTTTGAATCTCGCCCATTTTTGCAATATCTTGAAGGGTTTATGTAGATTTTTACCCTTAGGCATCTGCCATTAGTATGGCTATGGCTTCTGGAACTGCATAGGATACAGACACTTCCCAGCAAACTTTTTTTTGTGCATAGTATTACTTTTGTGAGTAAGACCCATGACTATGCTGACTCAGATGTCAGATACTGGTTGTGTCAAGCTGGTTATGGGTTTATGGCATATCTTTGATTATGAGTACAAATATGTATATCAGTGTTACCATTTTTTCTTGAGAATGCATTCTTGTGAACAAAAACGGTAACCGTGTATATTGCAGATGAAGTCATAAGGTGGGAAGATGCAGTCTATTCAAAGGTCTGAATTACACAGACCTTTTTAGCATTATTTGTTTGCATTTTAAAAAATGAACCTTCACCCATAGCTAGCATTAATCATCTCCTGTAATCTTTGCCCCAGAGTCAACATCCTTTAATAATGAAGTAGAAAATATTATAATTTTATCAAAGGGAAGGATGAAATCCAAACAGAAAGATGCATGACCCTCTTCTGAAAGAAAAAAAGAAAGTTCAAATAATTATAATGTGAATAGAATTTGAACTCCACTTACTGCATACTTTCTATTAGTTATAAATTGTTTCTTGAAAATATCTCTCTACATAGAAACAATTTTTTTTAAACTGATGTTTCAGCTTTGTTGTTTACTCTGTCTCTGAATGGAGGTTGATTGATTTAAATTTAATCCACAAAATGTTAAATTAATCATGGTCAATCTGCCCTATGATCTGAGGTAAAGCTGAGAAAATTGACTCTGTCACTGATGGAGATTAGCATGCTGTCGTTACGATGCATCTTTATCATTGCATAACAGACACACAAACTGACCAAATGATAATAAGCCATGCCAAAAAACCCTTCTCTGGTATAGCACAAGACTGCGGCTGTTACCGCACTAGGTATTCCCAGCAATGTATTAAGAGTTTGAAACTGTTATAAAAAATACTGTTCGCACTTTGTTTGGCCCCTTTAGCTGTCTTCCAACCATTTTTTAGCCGTGGCATCCAAAAACCCTTTTAATGCGATGTTTTTTATACCATTTCCAAACTCTTGATACATCGCTGGGAATACCTAGTGCTGGAACAGATGCTATGACAACACTAGACTGTCCCAGTATAGATTCTTGCATTTTATCTAGTGATCAGTAAGACTTATTTGACTGCTTTGTCAAGGGCAATAATCACCAGATGAAGGTAATACATGAAGGTGGCTCCTAAAGGTGGCTCCTATCATACCTAAAGGTGGCTCCTATCATCCCCTGCTTTCTTTTAAAGATCAAATTGTGTGTGTGTACTAATGACAGACATGTGTAGCATGGACCTAAAAAGGCCTGGATGGGTTCCAACAACAACTACACCTTTATTGACATATGTTGCGCTACATCGCGTCAAAAATAAAAAGGGCGTTCCCGGCCC
Organism: Euleptes europaea; assembly: GCF_029931775.1. NCBI lineage: Eukaryota > Metazoa > Chordata > Lepidosauria > Squamata > Sphaerodactylidae > Euleptes > Euleptes europaea. The sequence continues at coordinate 3,701,491 of NW_026612049.1, forward strand.
GAAAGGGCTTTGGAGGCCACCCAAAGGTGGCTCCTTCCCCAACCTGGTGCCGAAACGCCTCCCGGGATGCCGGGACACCCCAGGAACGCCTCCCGGGATGCCAGAGCAGCCTTTGATGGTGTTCAAACACCGCCGGAAGGCCCTGTTGGTGTCCTGGGGTGGCACTGCCATGGCAGTGCCCACAACCAGCATCCAGGCCTTCCCACCAGTATTTGGGCCACTAATGCCAGCGTTAGTAGCCCAGACACCGGCCCAGGTACCGTCACAGCACCTTCCTTGCCTCCTAAGGGCTTTTGGCCTTAGATCTCAGGAATGCTCTGTAAGAGTGGGTTAAGGAGTTTGACTTGAATATCACCATAAAAAGGGCAATACAGAAAAAACATGCTGTAATTATTCTACACATCTCAGTCTGTGAGGGCAGAGTCTATTTATGTATGGGGTTTTCTGGAACCTTCCTAATAGCATTGGTGAGGGTAGAACATTAAACCTTGCAAGCACAAAGGCTCTATGTAGCTGTGGGTTGGTCAGGTGGTAGAAATAGAATGCTGGGCCATATGTAATGGGAAACAGGTTTTCCTGGCTGCACAATTAAGTTCTTGGAGTTCTATATCTAGAATTTGGTGTTTTATGATTTTATATGCAGATGCTTCAGAAGCCAGTGCAAGAGATTCCTAAAGTTTTGATTTTTTGCTCAATATGGCATAACTATTTGGAAGACTGATGTTCATTGACCATTAAATAGGTAAGACTAGTGGAATCAGGGCTAAAAAGTAAATGCAGTCAGAATTCGATTATTAGCAGCCATGCTCTGGTTTCCAGCAGTCTTTGACTGGTTTCTATTCATATTGCAGCATATGGTACAAAGTCTGGGATTCCAAGAATTCTACAAAGAAAGGAAAATTGAAGGCTGTCAAGTGCTTGATTGAAAGCATTGATCCATATTGGGATGCCATAGAACAGTTGGGAACATGATTTAGCATTAAAAACTTTGAGTGCTACGTAATGTCTACCCCTTGTATGAAAAAATGAGCCACAGCCTGCATGCTATTTTTTGCTAGGTTTATTACATATTTACAATGTGTGACCCAACTTGCATTGTATCAAGACAACAAATGACATGTTAAAATCCCTATCTGTCTTTCCTCACTTTTTTCTGCACCCCTTTTATTATGAAAAAATAAAAAATAAATAAAAAAGAAAAAGAAAATATAATCCCAAATACTTGAACTTCTTAACCTGCTCTATTTTATTCCCATTGATGTTCCATTTTAGGGTTTCCACATTTTTGAAAATATCATTACTTTGGACTTCTCATAGTTCAGTGAGAGGCTATTGGACTCACAATAGGTTAAACAATGATGAAGTAGACGTTTCAGACCAATTTGTGAACAAGACAGAATAACAGCATCATCTGCATACAGGAGGAATGGGACGTGTTCAAGTTCAAGTTCTTTATTATTACAGTCCACAACCAGTATATAAATAAAGAAATCATTAATTGCAAAAAAGGATAAAAGTAATATGCAAAAATTCATTAATAAATACAGGATAGTCCTAATGGATGCCAGCTAAAACTACACATGTCTGACAACAAATTGGCACTTGGACACTCTCCTGGGCAAATAGTAAAAATTAGGTCATTTCAGTAACTGAAATCACTGCCACTCTTCAGTGTTGAAGACCCTTCCCACTTTTTTGTGATTGCAGACCAGGGTACAAAACTGGGCAACCAATCGTGTCGTATGGTGGTTCTTATCTGACAGAAAATATTCAAGCCTTATTTTATTAGATCTTCCAGGAAACCTTTCTAGCAATGGTCTGATAGTTTCGCTACAAATTTTATTATATAAGATGCATTAAAAAAAACACGTGCTCTATTGATTCGATTTCTTTTTGTGGGCACACGCATAATCTCTGTCCATAAGGGATTTTCTTGAATCTTCCATCCAGTACTTCAGAGGGTAGGGTATTACTTCTAGCTAGTGTAACCCCCCTCCTAGCCTTATTAGATTCCAAAAAGAATAAATAAGCCGCCAAAGTTGCTATATATCTGACATTATCAGGAGAGATAAATCCAGGAGCAGCCGTGATGTCCAGTTGTCTCTCCACATCAGTGGTTCCCAACCTTTTTTTGACCAGGGACCACTAGAACTTTTTTGTTCGGTGCAGGGACCCCAAGGTTCAAAATAAAAATTCCGAGAATTTGAAAATAAACTTTAATCATAACTGTTAGTTAAACATTAAACTTAGAATAATATTTGAACATATTTTTTATAATAGAGAACTTTTAATTGTAAATCAATGTGATAGTTGAGCTTGCATCCTTTTTACAAGCTGGCCAATTCTGGGGCTAATACTGTTGCTCAGAGCTACACAAATATCATCACTTGCTTCCAATCGATTTCTTGTTGTGTTCTTAATTATAAGCAAAGCAGAAAACCCTTGTTCGCATAAATAAGTTGTGGAGAAGAGCATAAGATATTGCAAGGCGAATCCCCGAACTGTAGGATATGAAATTGCTTTTTTACACCAGAACTCTTCAAGAGAAACTGATTCAAACACATCCTTACAGTGCCTATCATTTTGGAATTCAATGAGCTCTTCCTGGATTTCTTCTGCAACCTCTTCAACAGCAATACCAAAAGGATTGCGAATCAGCTTTTGGGTATCTTTTGATTCTGTCTGGTTATATTCCGGGAAGTAACGGTGGAATTCATCGACCAGTATTTGCAGATGACTTCTGATGTTGTCTTGTATATTTGCGGTGATCATGTCATCTTTACTATCATCCAGTGCTTTTAATGTCACAAATGCAGAATAATTGTTTTCGCCTACCCATAATTGAAGTTTGCAAATAAAGGCACGCAGTTTATCTTCAAACATAAAAATGTTTCCCACACCTGCTAAATTTATGTTTCCAGAACCTTGCAACTGTAAGTTTAGTTTATTCAAATGTGAGAAAATATCCACAAGTTAAGCCAAATGCATCTGACTTTTCGAATCAGAAAACAGCTCTAGTAAATCTTTAATTTTCTTCTCGGCTAGAAACAGCTCAACCTCTTTTCTTAGTTCAAATAACCTTCCCAGCATATTGCCTTTCGATAGCCAACGGACTTTGGTGTGGAAAAGAAGAGTCTCATGATCGGAGTCCATTTCAGTGCACAGTTTTTTAAAAAGGCTTGTATTTAAGGCACTGCTTTTATTAATATTGACCACTTTTATGGCCATTTCCATGGTATTAACAAGGCTTTTAGGAAGAGTCTTGGAAGCTAACGCCTGACGATGTATGATACAATGAGTTGTTATTGCTGAAGGATTCTTCTGTTTTATTAATGTTGCTAGACCGGAGCGTGATCCTAACATGGCTGGAGCACCATCCGTACAGAAGCTGGCGAGCTTCTCCCACATAATGCTATGTTTCTCAAAATACTCCGCTATTATATTCATGACGTCAATACCTTTTGACAATCAATAATTCCTCTTTAATAGTGTTGTCGTCTAAAAAGCGGACAAATACGAGCAACTGACTGCAATTAGAAACGTCTGTCGATTCATCACACTGTAAAGCGAAACATGGCGAATTTTTTATTTTTGAAACAAGCTGCTCCTTGATGTCATTTGACCCCTTTGGTTCTATAAAATTTTAATATACTAGTTGCTGAACTTGTCCCAATGGCCGCCATCATGGTATGGTGCACCGTTTTTGCACCTGAGGCTTGCAGCACCACCCCAAGGTATTTAAAGTTAGAAACTTGTTCTAATTTGTTCCCTTGCAATTTCCAACATCAAATCTTTGGCCTTTTCCCAAAGGGGAGGATCTTAGTTTTTTGATAGTTTATCATGAGCTGTTCCATTTCACAATACTGGGCAAGTTTATTTAGAGCTCTACGTAGCACTACTGGCGTTCTAGATATTACCACAGCGTCATCAGCGTATAATAAAACTGATATATGTCGGTTGGGTGGATGAATGTCTTGGGTGGATGAAAGTCAGGGTTATTCAAGGAGTCCACCATGTTGTTCAAATAAAAATGAATAATATTGAGGCTAAAAGGCATCCCTGCCTTACACCTTTAAATGTTCTAATGGATTCCGTTAAGTGCCTGATGCGGCTACACCTTACTCTGTGGTCTGTTCATGAATGGCTTGAATAAGAAACAACAATCTTTCATCAACCGAAGCAGCCTGTAGTTTTTCCCAGAGTCTCCCCCTAGGAACTGTGTCAAAGCTGCTTTTAGATCTATGAACGTTGCGTGGAGTGATGTATTTCACCCTAAGCCATTTTTTTCAATGAGATGCTGTAAAAGAAGGGAATGGTCTACTGTAGATCTGCCTATTCTGAATCCTGCTTGTTCTTCTGCCAATATGTTCTTTTTGTCTAGCCAGTCTACTAACTTCTCCAGTAGATGTTTAGTGTATAACATGCTTATGATATTTAGCAAGGTTCTCGGTCTATAATTTGAGGGGTCGTTCCTGTTACCCTTCTTAAAGAAGGGGAAGACTATAGCTGTACCCCAGTCCTTAGGGATTCTGCCAGTTTCATCGATGTAGGTAAGCAGCAATGCTAAAAATGGAGCCCACCAATCCACATTTGCTTTTAAAAGTTCTGGGGCTAGAGTTCTAGACCTGGAGCTTTGGCGTTTTTTAGTTGGTTAATATGAGATCTAACCTCCCTCTCAGAAACTGGAGGCCATTTAACCATATTCTCCAAGTCAGATGTGTTTAGAGTTGTTTCAAAACTATCATACATGGATTGGAAAAAAGAAACCCATATATCTGGCGGAATGCAACCTGACAAAGGGGAAGCAGCCTTGGTGTTTCCTTCAGAAACTAATTTCGAGAAGAGGGACTGATTTTTACTCTTTGCTGGCTCAATCAGATTGGCTCATACCTTTCTATTATATTCTGTCTTGCGGAGTTGAATCAGGGCTTTATGCTCTTTCTTCTGAGTCAGTAAGGCGAAGTGTTTTTTGCCATAGCACAAGAGTGGTCAAATCATGGCCTGGAGACAGGTTTAGCTTTCATTGTTCTTTTTTCTATGTTACTGAACAGAACAGATTTAAGACCTTGAACTAAATCCTCATACCTTTTCAGAGGATCATCTATATTTTGAGGATTTTGAGCTACCTCTTGGTTGAGTCTCAGTCTTTTGGCTGAGAGGAACTCTTTCACCTTCCTGTCTAATCTTGATGACCATTTCACCCTACAGCCTGGATGTTTGGAGGTTAATATATCCAGAGGGTCCCCCTCTAAATAGGATAAGACCTGAAATTTATCTATCTGAGGTAACAAGGCTTCATCAGCCAGCATATAATCAATTGTGCTGGCCTTTGTCCCTGCCATGAAGATAAGCTCCCCAGGAATATCACCAATGATGGATCCATTTAAAACTGTCAGCCTTAATTTGAATGCAAAAAGCCATAAACAGGATCCAGCAAAATTAGAGTGTAGATCTTTACTAGACCTTGGTTGGCCCCAAGGGCTAGATTCTTCCTCCATCAGAAGTCCCATTTCCTCTTAAATTTAGTTGTTAACTTGGTCAGCAGTCGTGTAATGAGCCAAGTTTAGGGCAGTGGCTGTCTATACTAGAAAGTGATGGAGTGAGATCATTAAGAAAAAGTTTGAATAAGAAGGGTGCTAATATGCAACTTTGTTTAAAACTTTTACTAATCGGAATTTTAGTTTCAGTTGGGTTCTATCCAGCACCAGTAGAAAGTGAGAGGTTTCTTTTTCCCACCTTCATAGATCCTGTCAGTAGGTTGCTTTCTTATAAAAAGATAACCATTGTACTGATTAGCAGGCTCTGGGTATCAGGTTGCAGCGTCTTGGAAGCAGAGAGCAAGGAGGGTTCCAGGAGTCTGAGTCTTTCAGTCCAAGGTCAGCTATCGATGGTTAGCTGGCACTATTAATCAAGCTAAGGTCAGAGTTCCAGGCAGCAGAGTGGCATCAAGTAAGTGTTTGCTGTACTCATTGCAGCCACACCCAACAGATTCCCCTAAGAGCCTTTTATGCTTGGCTCCCACTAATCAGTCAGAATCCTGCAACAACTCATCTCCACTATTGGCAAACAGCTGCTTTCTGCTCTGGAGGTGACATTGCATTTTCTCTGTCGCAACTCCATTTGCAGTCTCCGCCTACATTGCTGCAAAGGTGTAGGTGAGCTCCAAAGGAAATGTTGATGGTCCCTGAAACAAGGGTTTGATTCAGCTAGAAAAGAAGACTTAGCTAATGCAGGTGGGACATGCTTTCTCAACGCCGGTTTGTCTTAGGCATGGTTTTATCCTGCTTTCTGCTCGTCTCAGGTGTCATTCTCTGAAGACTTGCAGTCTTCCATCTGCCTCCTTAGTGCTTCTAATCGGGTGCTGCGTCTTTTAGCTTGAAGCTCCATTCTACTCCATTGTTTATGGTGTTTATCTGCTTCAGGCGAGCTGGGGGCGGGTTGTAGGTATGCCTAGTTCCAGCTGGAGCTGGGTCAGTGAAGTGAGGTAGTTCTGCAGCCACTCTAGAACTCTCAGCAGGGCTGGCATGTGATTCTTCCTGCTGGAGTTTACTTTGACATGGACTCTCAGCTGTTTGAGGTTCAGAGGAGACTGGTTCATCCTGGTCTGACTCTTCCTCTGATGATTCCTCACCTGGTGAGGTCTGGGCCATGACAATTAGTGTTAAAGATATATAGGGCAAGGTGTGCCTATAAGCTTGGTCCATAGTTAGCACTGATGATATTTTTATGTGTACATTTCTACTGATTTTGCTAACCAGCAACTAGTGCTTCAGTTCCCATATTTACCAAGATATTTCTGTTTTCTAGCATAAAATTTTTATATTTTGCTGATGCAATTGAATGTTTTGGAAGGGGCAGACCTGGCTTATTTCTCATTTACTGTATTTCTAGTAGTAGAATTCTTTGTAGACTGTTCAACATTCACATGGGTCATGTCGAGGGTAATGCCTTTACAATGGTTTACCCAAGTCATTCTTCCTCATGGCATCTTTGGTCCTCCCCAGTGTCATCTGTTGAGTTTTTATATAACTATTGTTTCACTTCTACAACATTTTCTCCATTCAATATTTATTTTGCAGAATGTGATTGGTTTGAGGCATTTTTGGGGACTGTGCAGTTTGAATAAAATATATATTTGATAAGGAATAAAGTAAAATGAACTAATAACAACTTTATGGGTGTAATTGTATTCCGTTTTTATGTATTAGTCAATGCTTTGGCCTTTGGGCATATTTTATATTTCATCGTTCAATCATTACAATATTACCCTGTATCTATATGTGTGTTTGTACGTATGTATATTATTACCATATTATTATTTTATTGTTGTTGTTGTTGTTGTTGTTACTGTATGTACAGTATGTTATTGTTTACTGCAATTGTAATTTTGGTAATGTCGTAGTTTACGTTCGTAAAATCAAATGTGTGCCGATATTGTGTATTTTACTTTTGAAGGAAATACTTTGTCCACATTTTGCCATAACTCTAACCACTTAATCTAACTTAACCTAACCTAATTTTTGCAGAATATAGACGTTTTCCCTTCACAATATACAATAAAGATTAGGTTAAATTAGATTAGGTTGAGTTAAATTAGGTTAGGTTAGATCAGGTAGTTAGAGATTATGGAATGTGACAAAAGTGAGTCAGAAACACATTTGGGGAATCAATTGTGGCTTCAGTTGTAGGGCTTAGAATATGAATTTTAAAAATTCCATCTTCTCAGCAGGCTGTCTTAGAGGTCCAGAGAGCTCTGGGGCACTTTCAGCTTTTGAGGGCCCTAAGCCATAAGAGAGAAAAACTGACAACCCATATCTGTATAAAACAAAATGAAAAACATATCAAAAGTGAAAAATAATAAATATCTAAATCTGAGCCCCCCTTTGTCCTCGATGCACAGAACAAATGGCTCTCCTGTCCCCCCACCCACCCAGATTGGTCCTGTTCTCAGACTTGGATAAAGGGGAGGGAGATCCAAATGAGTTAACTAGAATGTTCCCTGCATGAGGGAAGGAATGACAGAAATATTTCCTGTATCATGGGAACATTTAAAAATATAGGAAGGAGACTCTGGGGCAAATAAGAGCTGCATTGGAGGCAATCTTGGTTAACCCAACAAACGAGTATTTTCAGAAGAAATTTCAGCTAACCAGCATTGGGTTAGTATGACTGGTTTTATTGTTTTTTGGGTTTTGTTGGCAGCCTTTGTCCTAGAGATAACATAAGGCCTCATGTGACTGGTTGATAAGTTCTGGCGTTGCCACCTTGATGGAAAGGAAAGAGAAAGCCAATAAAAATGATGACTTGATGGCAACATGAAATAAAGGATTGCACTTTTTGTGTCCCTTGGTATTGAAATGATTTGCAAGTGTAAGATAGAGGCATTCTTATTTAGTGTATGTGCAGAGAATGTTTTTTTTTTTAATCCAGGGGATTTATCCCCCCTTTTAAAATTGCAGATTTTTCTGCAGACCTAGAGGGTCCCCTTGTTATGCCAAGCACAGTGGGGTCTCTGTTTATTGGGAGAAATTAGCTGGAGACTAGATAGCGCTTTGGAAGAGGCTGGTGTGGGGGTCTTTGAACCAATTCTGCTCCAGGTGAGCAAATCAAATGGAAATGTAGAATAAATAAATGTTTTATGAGTTTTAAGGATTTTATTAAAAGTAATCAAATTTGTTGCACACACACACACAATTCCCAACACATACAGACCTCAGAAAATAAAGGGTTGATAGTCCCAAGCGAGTTTATAGTTACCTTCCTGAAGAGTGAGGTCCAGAATGGCAGCTGCAGGAAGGGGGAAAGGACTGCACATAACTCCAGGGCTCACATTTTGTGTATAAGGGGAAAATGGCAGCAAACTACTGTGGCCAATGGAGCTGTATTTATATCCCTCAACGTAGCTGGATGCTATGACTGGCAATGTCTGGGGATGGCTGGTCATTGCTACTCAAACAAAGGTTTGATTGCTCGGCATAGGATTAATAGCATGCTGTGAATAAGAACATTAGAATATGATGGCTGGAACCCTTGAGAGTAAGTGTCCAAGTATTGAGTGATAGACTTGGAATTAAGGTGGAGTCCAGAAAGTGACTCAGAGAGAGGGCTTGGCTGGAGGCAGGATGGATTAAGTCCATCTGAACAGGGGTGCAGAGATATGGCAGGATGCTTGTGTTCTACTACAGGAAGGCTATGGAAATGCAAACAGCTTATCTTGGTGTTCTTTTGTCTTCTTGGAGAAGCTGCAACATTCCTTGCAGGGGAGGGGATGGCACACATTGGTCAAAAATGCATGGTTGCTTTAATCCCTGTTTCAGCCAGGATTCAGCCAGGATTGAACGCACGTTCAGCAAAAACATATGCATTCGATCCTGGCTGAATCCTGGCTAAAACAAGGAATAAAGGAGGCTAAATGACCATGCGTTTTCGCTCATTGCTGGATCAACCCGGACAGCTTGCTTCAGCTTGGCACAAACAAGATGGATACCAGGAGACCCCTTTTTGTCTCTGGCCCCACAACACTGTTCCATTCTTTGCACACTAGCTCCAGTCCTGTACACCATGCAGGGTGTCCCAGGATTGCTCAGGGCCTATTCAGATACCATAATACCCTGAATCTGCAGAAACATCTGTTTGGGGTGAGTGTGCACCCTATCTGTTGATTTAAGTATCTGTAGGCAAGAGGCATACTCTGGAATTATATATATATATATGAAGTGAGAAGGTTGTCAAGTTACAAAACCAGTTATGTCACATTAATATTTCCTTATACATTCTACAGTCTTAAGTGTATTCTTAGGATGTTATATCTGTGCCATGGAAATTGCTTTTTCATGAGTCCTCCCAGATGCTGTTACAACACTAACAATTTTAGTCTCCAATCTTCAGTATACATTTAAAGTAGAGGTTACAAACATCTACTAAATATTTCTGCACACATGGAATTCTATGGAAATCAGCCTTCATTATTTTTGTTAAACAAGTGTTCTCTAAAAACATATTTTTATTTGAGTTATAATAGACATACATTTACAAAATCATATTGATTGAATTATCAATTTTATACCCCACTTTTCTCCCCAATGGGGACCCAAAGCTATTCTCATGACTTTTTTTCATTAAAAAACCCTATATTTCTTAACATAGATTTTACTCTAATTCCACCCATCACCACCACCCCTAAAACAAGTGGTTAATGGTGAGATTTCTGACCTCACATTAATTAAGAGAGTAGGGTTGTGCAAAAAAAAAATTTTTTTTTTGTAAATTTTGGGTTTATTGGACTCATTTTTTTTGTAAACCCAGAATAAGCTGAATAACCATACTGTTAAAGGTGTGTTTCGACTTTATTTCTGGGTTTACCAAAAAAAAGAGGGTCAATTATAGTCAATGGGGATTTTTTTCAAAGCTCCAGGGGAGGCATTTTTGGAGGTAGCACCACCAAATTTGCAGTGTGGCTGCAAGGGACTCTCTTTAGATGGTCACCAAAGTTTGATGAACTTTGGGACAGGGGGTCCAATTTTATGAGCCCACAAAGGAGTCACCCCCATCCTACAGGCATTTATGAGCTGAGCTGTCCATCGATTTTCAGGCTCAGAAGTTCAGCGTTGCCAAGGACTGGTGAAAAGAGCTGATTGGCAGACTGGAGCCTCAACATCTGGGGCACATCTTCGTATCTCGGGCACATAGCATGATGTCCATGTAAATTAGCTTCCAAAACGAGGGAAAAGGCTTAAATGCAAGAAAAATAAGGCACGGAAAACATTTCTTTGGGTGGCAAATGACATCCTATGAACAGTCCTTTATTGTAGTACTCAAAAATCTGATTTCAAGAGATGGTCACAGTGCAGGGAAATGAAGCCTCTACTCAGGGCGACCTGCAGTTTGACAGCAGGTTTTTTTTTGGGGGGGGGGTGATATCGGAGCCAGCCAAGGCCTCGACCATGGGGGATGTCTGAAAGAGACTGCTCATCCACATGGGTGAGGGAATCTCCTTCAGAAGCCTGGTGGCATGAGCAGCTGTTGAAGCTGGTTCTTTTTAGTTGGAAGGTATATCCCTCCAAACAGGACTTGGTGCACCCCATCTTTTAAATAACCCTTATGCTTTATCCAGTTTAAACCACTGAATTGATGGTCAGACCAAGTTGTCTCTGATTACATGACCCCAACCTCAAAAGGGCCCCAACTATGGGGCCCTAACAAAACCAGTAAAAAAAAGATTGAAAAATGGGAGAAAGCTTCAGAATTGTGCATCTGAGCAAAGGTGAATAGCCAAACCTATTCGGCTTTGGGAAGATCTCCATCCAGGTTTTGGCATTTGGTAAAACCAATTGCCGAAAAGGCTAATTTTGGGTTTATTTTCAGTTCGGGTATATCGATAAGCACAACCCTATAAGAGAGTTAAATTATTGCTAGTGTGATTTTAAACAAGCTTATTTATTATATACTAGAAAAGTGTAGCTTCCATAATTACATGGTTTGTGTCGTTTTAGGATGGAATATAAAGACCACGGATTTTTTGTTATTCCCAACAAACTTGGAATTATTGGTTTCAATGAGAACTAAGTGGGCATAATTGAGCTTGAGCAGAGCAGCTTATAATGGTGATAGTGCAAGCCCAATCCATTCTCTCACTCTCAAAGGACTTCATCGTCTTCTTTTGGCTTAAAACTTTATTGCATGTACATAATATCACTCTTTGGAGACACATCTTGTTTAAAAGATTTTTAGAATCCTCAATTTAATGATGCCCTCCAGAGAAACATATCCTTTAAAAAAAAGGAGTACTATCTAGAAAACTCTTGGCGATACACACAGCATTTCCATCATGTCATGACAAGCTACCTTGAACTGTCAATAGTGTCTGCTATTTAAAAAATTGAACTACATTTGAAACATACTTTTTAACAGGAATTCTCTTATGTGCATGGTGTTCACCCAGATTTGTTTGCATGTTTTAATACCCAAAAAATTGTGCATCTTAACTGTGTCTGCCCACAAAGAATTCACTATAGTACAAGCTGAGGTTATATCTGTAATTAGGCTATGTTTCTCTGGTTTATGAATATGGAAGTTTTCAGGTTATACCCAAACCTCCATTGTACTGGTTAAGAAAAGCAAGCTATGCGTTTAGTATATGAAATGTAATTCTGATTACAAATACAGATGTTTAATTTATTGAGAAAATTTGTATGGCAGCTCTCCAGATCCGCTTGAGGCAGTTTATTAATGCAACAGGTAGCAGTATAACAAAATATTTTCTATTTCATTATGAAAAAAATATTTTTAATAAGCAACTATATAAGCTGCAGCCAGCCTTGACCTATAATGCTAATCTAAGTATTTGGATCTTGCTGATAATTTGTTGTAACAGAAGGGTGGGTTGCAAATTCCTCCTTCCCACTATAGACCTCCAGTTAGCCCCTAATGCCCCTCCACATCTACCAGGAGCAGCATTTTGAGAGATCAGTGGGCTGCAGCAAAAGAAGGCAGACAGTGAAATTTCACTGCAGTGACATAAGTTTCTTCAGTTAGCAGAAATGATCAGGAACCAACTCCTAGTCTTGCCTGTTCGCTGAAATGTGTTCTGAACATCTTAATACTATGTACACTTAAACAGCAGAAGATCTTAGTCCTTAAAACATAAACATTTGCCTATTATATATTGGGGGAGGGGAGAAAGCTTATTAAATAATGGTTTTATTTTCACAAATCTAATAAATTATTTCCTTCAAGTTTTTTTTTTACTGTTGTTATTTTCACTCTAATCAAGTATATACCCAAGTTAACTAGAATTAACTAGGAAGTGAGAGACTTACTTTCTCTGATATCTCTTGTGGGTCTAATTATGCTAAAAAGGTGAACTTGATCTGCCTTCTATTGGTTTAGAGGGCTTGCCAAATGCAGAGATATTTTTCAGTACTCTGAGCAGAGTTTATTTATCAAAAGTGCTTTTTTAAAGAAAGAAATAAGATGATTTCCATACATAAATTTTATTTTGTGGAGAGGTTTTCTCCCACTCCCAGACTACAGTTTGCAATTTATGTATCTATTTGTGTAATTTATAGTCCACCCTTCTCACAGGGACTCAATGCAGAGTACACAAAGTGAGTCAGTACTATCAACAAAATGGGACATTCAATAAACAATGTACTAGGATTGCAGAAGTCTGGAATCCACCAGACATCTAAAAGACAGAACTGAAGCATAGCATACGTATTAACATGACATATTAAGAAGTGTAAAAATTAATTAAGTAAACATTAACAAGATCCTGCTGAAAGTAAGCTATATCCAGAAGTATAGATCACAGTCCCTAATCATTTATCCAAATAAGTTTGTAAACCATATAGTATAGGGCAACCGTATTATCTGTGCAGAAAGGCCCTCTTGAATAATTCAGTTTTGCATAGTTTGAGGAAAGCCAGAAGAGTGGGAGACTTCCTGACCTCCTTGGGCAGGCTATTCCATAAGGTGGGAGCCACAATAGAGAAAGCATGGGTTTCTCAAGAACAAGTCATGTCAGACTAATCTTATCTCTCTCTCTCTCTTTTTTTTTTTTTTTTAGAAAGTTACTACCTTGCTGGATCAGGGGAATGCAGTAGACATAGTTTATCTAGATTTCAGTAAGGCTTTTGATAAGGTTCCCCATAATATTCTTGCTAAAGCTGGAGGATGAGAGCTTCAAAACAGATAAAAGGAGGTATTTTTTCACACAACGCATAGTTAAATTGTGGAACTCCCTGCCCCAGGATGTGGTGATGGCTGCCAGCTTGGAGGGCTTTAAGAGGGGAGTGGACATATTCATGGAGGAAAGGGGTATTCGTGGCTATTAGTTAGAATGGATGCTAGTCATGCTGCATACCTATTCTCTCTAGTATCAGAGGAGCGTGCCTATTATATTGGGTGCGATGGAACACAGGCAGGATGGTGCTGCTGCACTCATCTTGTTTGTGGCTTCCTAAGGGCACCTGGTTGGCCACTGTGTGAACAGACTGCTGGACTTGATGGGCCTCGGTCTGATCCAGCAGGGCCTTTCTTATGTTCTTATTAATGTCTCTTAATAGGCAGCGCACTAGGGCCACATCTCTTTCGTCTGGACTATCCTTAAGTAATGGTAATAGGAATTTTTCCCACTGGAGCGCACACAGATTGCAGTGGAGTAAAATGTGGGCTACCGATTCAGGTTGCCTCTTTGTGCAAACACAGAGTGTCTCTCTTTGTAAGGAATTTTGATGTGTCTGCCTCTAGTCATTGCCACCCTACTGCTGTTTTTGGCCAGGCAGTTGGAGTGTACTGGCCAGGCAGGCTGGCGGGACTACTGCAGCACGGTGCAGAGGGAGCTGAGAGCGGGCGTGGCAGAAAGCGGTGAAGGGTACAGAAGCCAAGGCTTCTGCAGTCTGGCGGCTGCACAGAAACAGTGGGGTCAGCAGGGTAAGCAAAGTCTAAGAAACAGTCCAAAAATCAGGCCGGGGTCTCTTACGTATCACAGGCTAGGCAGCAAGGGTCGTCGTTAATCAGTCCAAGGTCAGGGTCACAGGCAACGCGGTATGCATTGTCTTCAATCAGTCCAAGGTCATTCTCAGGCAAGACAGCAAACAGAGTGGAGCTTGGCTGAAACCGGAATTCAGTAAGTTGCTTCCAAGCCTAGGCTGCTTTTCGCTGCTTCTTAAATCTGGCCAGCTATCAGAGTGAGGTTGGTCCTGTCATCACTCACTGTCGTTCTCGACAGCTGGAATGCCTCTCCAGCTTTGTAGCCTAGCCGAAAGTCTTTTTTCATTCAACAGAGTTTGCTGTTTCTGTCTTCGGAGAACCATGGGGGAGGATTCTTGTTCTGAATCTCTGGCTGGCTCTTGCAGTCGGGCCTCGAAGGGGGACTGGAATTCCTCAGCCTGGCCCCTTTAATTCAGCATGAAGTTCAGAAGGCTCATCAGCTGCATTCCCAGGAAGGTCAGCTGCAGATGGGATGGCCAACTGCTCCAGTTCTGCATCTGAGGCCTTGGACTCAGCCACAGGGGGGGCCATGACATGAAGGAAACTGGTGGGTGGGAACAGCTTTAAATGCCTCATGACATCACTTCCAGTAAAAACACAGAAGTGATGTCATAGCCACCCTACAACACTTCTAAGTGACATCAAGAGTTCCGCCCTCTGGAAGTTCCCACTATTTGTGGGTGCCAGGCTGGCAGCCCTACAGACATGGTCCACCATATTGACTTAATCATCCCTTAATGTATAGCTGAGAGAAATTTCCTTCAAGTGTGGCACATTTTCCTCATTTTTCAAAATGCTTCCAGCTACACATTAGAATGAAGTCTGCCTTAAAAACTGAATTCAAATGTAAATGCACTGGTATTACTTATATTAAACCTTGGTACTTTGTCTATAGGTTCACAGGCTTAGTTCAGTTTAACTGAGTAAATCAGAAGCGGGTAAGGGATGTGACTGCATTCCAGCAAAGGAGATCTGCATGGGGAAGCAGGTTTTTTTTGCATGTGCAGCAAATTTGGATGTAAGTATACATCTTGATATGCAACTCCATCTAGTCACAGTATTTATTGGGGACCAACTGAGCAGCCTGAAGGCACTTGGAAGTGTCCTTTAGTGCCAATCCAGGGAGCCATTAGATGCATGGCTAGTTGTACATAAGACAAACTATATTAGACCCTATAAATACCTTATTAACATTGTGGAGAGGGAGATCTGCTTCCAAATAAATGTGTTCAGAAACACTGTTGAAATGTATTTATTACATCTTTATAACATCTTTCTATAATAAAGAATAATGTATGTATTTTAAGACTCAAATTTCTGTTTCTCACTTCCTTCACACTGATAGATTACAATGAATTCTCTATTAAATCATTGCATTACTTTGGAAAACAGAAAGGTATTTGATATAGGAAATGTATGAATAGCTCACTTAGACTGTTCAGTGCCAAGCTTAGGATTTACCTGAAGTCCAAACAAACAAATCAGCACAAAAGGTGAGCTGGCTGGATTGCTGTATTAGGTTAAAACTTTGGTGAATATTGCTAAAGAGAAGACAGCAAACTGTGGAGAAATTTTACTCTTATTGGAAACTTTGCCTTCAGGACTATTGGTCAATATCTTAAATGTTACCATTCCTTTTACTTTGTGATTTGTGATCTCTAAACTGCTGTGGAAAGACCTTTGGGCCAAGGACAAGGAGAAGCTGCTTCTCACAGCAGACACATATTTAGAAGGTTAAGGAAAGAATTATGTGGACATTTGGGTTGTACAAATGGGACAGTTTTGCAGTAGGAAAAGCTATTAGAAGAATTGTTTCCATTACTTGTAATATGCTACCAAGAGTGAAAAATGAATGTTTATGATAATGCATACTGCTAGGTTGTAGTTAATTTTTAAAACTGTGATACTCCTCAGGCGGCCTCAATGATGGGTTAACTATAAATATTAAGGTTGGTTGCTCAAAAACCAAGCTGATTGGTCCCTAGATGGCTGACTGTGTAGAGATATAATCAGCATAGTGGCTTGTCATGCTGGGAAAAATTGGGAAATGACAGTAAGTAAAGAGGCGCACTGTGGGGAAGATTTTCATGTTGTTGTTTTACAGAATACTTTTCCATCCCTTTCCCAGCTTAGCTTATTGTGGATGCAAAACCATTTTAAGACATCTGAACTGCACAGGGTCCTTGCTGGTAATCGCTTGATTCAGTTTTTGTGTCAAGAAATGAGAGCAAAGGTTACAGTAGTGAAAAAGGATCTATAGAGTACTCTGATGGCCTGATTCTAGTCACCCTTTCACAGAAATATTGTCTAATTGATTCTTGGGAGAACTGTATTCAGATAAGCATGCTTTAGATAGCTACATTAACAAAATATAGCTGCACAAAAATATACACAAGCCGTATTTTTTACTAAACTGCTTGCTGTCATAGCTACAAGAAATCCAGAAAAACAAAATTCACTTTAACCTCTGCATCAGCTTGTGGCCAATATGGCTGTCCTGGATTCCAAAATGAAACCTTCAACCAAAACATTGGATTGGATCCTACAGGATTTTTCAGTGAACAGTGGTGTTTTCAAGAAACCTCGTGCAACTGGAATACCAGAAAACATCATGGCTGAGAAAAATGCTACTGTTTGTTGAAAACTTCCATAGAATGCAACCATTATCTAGCCAAGATTCTCCAAATGTAGGGCACCGCCAGTAACCAAATTGCTTCTAAGCATCCTAAATTCTGCTCTAACCTCAAGGCTTGATTACTGTAGCATGCTTTATATGGGGCAACCCTCAAAGATGCATTTATTTATTCCATAAAACATTTTAAGCCCTCCTTTTCTCATGTTTCAAAGCAGCTAACCTCAGCTGGTGTGAAATGCAGCAGCCCACTTGTTACACAGGTTGGTCTGCTGGGAGTATGCTGCTCCATTTTGAGATCTCTGCATTGGCAGCCTATTTATTCCCAGGTCCTATGCAAGGTGCTGGTGCTTCTCTTTAAGGCCTTCATGATCTCAGACATATGTATTTAAAGGACCACCTGTACCTGTAGGCATCCATACAGCAGCTTTGCTCATTCCATCAATGTCTTCTTTCCATTCCCCTTGTTTTATTTTATGTATTTATTTTGTTGAATTTCTACCCTGCCCTCCCCAGCTGAAGCCGAGCTCAGAGCAGCTCTCAGGGCATGTTCAGCTGTTGCCCAAATGTGGGGTTCTTCTGTCTTCTTTAGATCAGCCTCCTGGAGGTGAAAAAGGTTCCTAGAGGCTGTAGAAACACATTGTTTAAGGAAGGCTTTTGAGACTGGTTCAGCATTGATATTTGGGTATATCAAGTGTTTTTCTATATTACTGCCAGAAGTAATTTAAAATGATGACCTGGCATTCTTAACCTGAATTAAGTATGTTGTTTTAATAATTCCACTGTTTTATTTTCATGTTGTTAATCATCTTGAGTTCCAACTATATTGGGAGAAAGAAGAGCTTTAAAAAAAATTAAATAAATTGCCAACTTCTTTCCATAAAGTGAAAGATTCCTCACAAAGGAATGGAGTCATAGGATTGAACCCAAGTCCTTAAGAATACTGTTCATTGAATAATGTTGTATTAATTACGCCTTAGAAACACATATAAAGAATGCATATAAAAAGCATTGTGCTCTTAGTAACAAAGTGGAAAATTATAGTTCCCTCACTTCACTGCCTACGTACTTATTAATTATTCTATTGCTTGAACAGAAAGTTGTGCATCAAACACAGCACTTTATATTTCACTTATTCACAATATTGATATATTGCTTTTCCCAAGATCGTTGGCAACCATTTATGTAGATAAACTCCCATTTAAAAATATGAATCTACTCCATTAAAATTCAAATCTACTAACACTTACAGAGCATTCTATGGATAAATTATGACTTTCAAGGTACAGTGCAACATAGTCTGCAGAAATAATAGCAACATACCAAGATTCTTTCTATTAGGATGAAGATTAAGGAACCCACCCTCACCTATCCCCACCACATGCTGTACAATCAGAACCTTCAATATTGCATAATCTTTTATCTGGGTAAAGAATATGAGTTTATAAATTGGCTATTACTTCAGAGAACACCATTACATTTACTTCCATTCGATATCTCCTATCAAAGGAAGCATTAATAACTTGGTTAGATTTTTACAAATAGCAGAAGGACATCACAATACTTATGGAAAATGACTTCCGGTGGAGATGGCAAGCCGAAGGGCCGTGGTTTTCTTCCCAGCTCCTAACCTTGACCCCCACACTGGGACCCTAGTCAGTGGTTCAAGGTCAGGAGAGACCTGACCAACAGGCACCCCCCCCTCTCCTTTGGAGAGCCAGGTATGCTGGCAGCCATGGCTACAATTGTGCCCAGCGTGGCTTGTCAGTGCAAGGGTTTGCAGATTCTCTGACCAGACTTGCCTCCACCATTTTGTGTGTGCATGTGTGCGGATGAGTTTTTTTATAACTATCAATACTTTGTACCTTCTAAGAAGTGCCAGAGGAAAAAAGGAAGCCGGGATAGACATTTAACTGGATTAAAGTAGCCTAATCTGACTGAACTTGTTGCAGTGGGTTGAAGTGTGGCTGGGGAGGAGAGACGGTTATAAAAATAACACACACACCCGCCGCAGATTTAGCCCGATTTACTTACTGAGTAAAGTTTTTTTGCTGGGGGGCAACCCTGCTTTTGAGCAGGGCAGCACTGAGTGGAGCAGAGTGGAGCAATTGTTGGGAGCTGGAATCCTTCAGCAAGTGAGTAAAAGACTGAAAGTAAAACTGACTGGGCCCTGACCTGGATGGCCCAGGCTAGCCTGATCTCGTCAGATCTCAGAAGCTAAGCAGGGTCAGCCCTGGTTAGTATTTGGATGGGAGACCACCAAGGAATCCCAGGGTTGCTGTGCAGAGGAAGGCACTGGCAAACCACCTCTGTTAGTCTCTTGCCATGAAAACCCCAAAAGGGGTCGCCATAAGTCAGCTGCGACTTGAAGGCACTTTACACACACACAAAACTGACTGGATCTGCATAGGTGCCATTATTTGAAGGGAGTGGGCGGTGAAGATCGAGAGAAGGCCAGAAGAAGATTTCCCTTCTAGGGAAGGACATATGGTGTGCTTCTGACAGGCAAGGGAGAGTTGAAGTCCCCCCCACCCTGGGAACATTCTGGGTCTGGCAATCACTGCGGGTGTTAAACATCGGGCCCTCTCCCCCTGTCAAGAGTTTCAATTTGTGTCTGGAGAGTGGGTAGGTGAAGGACAAGGTGGCCAGAGAAGATTTTTCCATTAAGGAAAACTATATGGTGTGCTTCTGGACACTTAAAGCTAAAGAGATTTGTCTCCCCTTAGGAATACTATAGGCTTAATAACTATCACAGGTGTTAAACATTGAGCTTTCTCCCCCCCCCCTCAAGTCTGCTAGACCAACAAAAGATCTCTCACACAAGACATGATGAAAGCAGATCACTGTAACCTAATTTCTGAATATATACTGCCATCTGCTGGAAGAATACATCATATACATATAATTTTTATACGAAAGATTTATATGATCTGAAGAGAAACCAGAATTTCCGGTCAAGATGGCGAAGGGATGTTCCAACCAAGGTTGGGTAAACTTTTTACGTCATGTAATGAAAAGAAAAAAACGAATGGAATAGTTATGTATTTACCCTTACTATTAGAACCGAAAGTTGTTTATCAAGATACAGAAGGAAGAGTGCTGTTGGTGGAAATAACCTGTGGGTTCCAGAAAATATTATTGGTTGGAATATATGCGCCTAATATTAATCAAAAAATGTTTTATGATAAGTTAGCAATAATATTAACTGAACATGCTACAGAAAAAAATGATTTGGATGGGGGATTTTAATGGAGTAATGGAGTAATGGTACCTAAGTTAGACAGGTCTGGAAAAAGAAAAAGAAAAGGTCTGGAAAAAGAAAGAAAAAGAAAAAGGCAAAGAATGAAGGTAGATTACCCGGGACCTTTGATGCTCTTATAGATCAATGGGATATGTTTGATGTCTGGAGATTGGCAAATGGTAATAAGAAGGGATATACTTATCTTTCCCCCAGACATCTTACACATTCCAGGATAGATATGTTATGGCTTTTGAAAGGGTTGGTAAATAGATCGGAGATGCCAGAGATTCTACTTAAGGTGTTATCAGATCATAATGCGGTATCAGTAAGAATTAAAGTAGGAGATAGAAAGTATAAACCTTGGATAATAAACGAATTTCTTTTAAAAAATAGTAAAATAGTGGATAAATTGAAGGTGGATGTACAGAATTATTTTAATGAAAACATAGGTAAGGGTTCATTGGTTCTTGTAGGTTATCCGGGCTGTGTAACCGTGGTCTTGGAATTTTCTTTCCTGACATTTCGCCAGCAGCTGTGGCAGGTAACTACTCTGAAGATGCCTGCCACAGCTGCTGGCGAAACGTCAGGAAAGAAAATTCCAAGACCACGGTTACACAGCCCAGATAACCTACAAGAACCAATGAACTCTGACTGTGAAAGCCTTCGACAATATAGGTAAGGGTACTCGGGAAGATATAGTTTGGGATGCCAGTAAGGCTGTGATTAGAGGAGTATTAATTCAACATAATACAAGATGGTTTAAAGAAAGGGAGGCAAAGAAAAAAACACATTTTGGATGAAATAAGACAAGGTGACGACAGTTTAGAAAGCTTCAGGATAAAATATCTAAACAGGAACAGCTTGATAAGATTAGAAAATGGCAACATCAGTATGAATTTTTAATATCGGATGAAATTGAACAGAAAAATATTTTTAATAAACAAAGATTTTTCAAACATGCTAATAAGCCAGGTAAAATATTAGCATGGCAGCTCAAACATAAAGAGAAAAAAGTAATAATATCCCAAATTAAGAGGAAGAGTAAGATAACGTGGAATAAGGATGAGATAATAGAAACATTTGTGGAATATTATACAAATTTGTATAGAAAGAATTTAGTTTCAGAGATAGATATGGATACTTATCTTGCCAAATCAGATTGGGGAAAAATAATTCAAGAAAATAAAGAATTATTGGATTCTTTAATAACTAGAGAAGAACTAGAAGAGGTAATAGGTAAAAGCAAATTAAATAAATCACCGGGACCAGATGGATTTACCACATTTTATTATAAAGTATTTAAAGATCAGTTAATTCCTTATCTATTAGATGCGATGAATTTATGTTTGATAAATGGGACCATTCCTCAAACTTGGAAACAAGCAAATATAGTATTAATATCTAAGGTGAATTCTGATATATCGGAAGTCAAAAATTATAGACCGATTTCATTATTAAATGACTACAAATTATTTGTTGCAATTTTAGCAGCTTGATTGAAGGGTACTAAATCAAATAATACGGCTTGGCAGTCTGACTAAAAGACAATTAATCCCGAGTTATGGGGTCCCCCCCATCTACCCATTGGAATGAATGGGAGCAGGCAATCCTTAATGTGCATCTAGACATCCACAGTAAGACTTATTTGGGGGTCTTTTCTCTATAATTCTCTATAATTTTTTCCCGTGTGTGTGTGTATGTGGGGGGGATATTCTGTGTGTGTGTGTGAGGGGGGAAGCCAAAGGGGGGTGGGTTTACCTGTTCTGATAGGGGGTGGGCTTGATTGCCTCTGTGTGGAACTGTGCTTTCTACTGTTTTCACAGGTTGCCAACTTTTTGTGGAGTTAACTGTGGGTCAGTGAGTGTCTCTCTGGGTGGTTCCTATTGTTTCCAATGGGCTGTGCAGCCGCTTCTGTTGTTTTGAATGGGCTAGCCTGTCATTCATTTTAGTACATCCCCTGTAATGTATTTCAATGGAGTCAATGCAAGTCAACCGCCATTCCCCTCCCCCATTATCTTCAATGGGCTGGGCAGCCTCTCCCATTGCTTCCAATGGGCTGACTTGTCATTTGTTTTAGTACATCCCTTTTAATGGCTTTATTCCAATGGGCAGATGGGGGGACCCCTTCTGGGCCCCATAACTTGGGGCCCCCTGACCCAATCTTCACAAAACTTGGGGGTTCTTGCAAGAAGGGTCACCTCAAGCTACACTGAAGGTGTGGGACCTCTACCTCTAAACATGCCCCCCCTGGAGCCACGGAAAGCCGTGAATGTGTTTGTAATGGCTTTATTGCAATGGGCAGATGGGGGGACCTCCTTCCAGGCCCCATAACCTGGGACCCCCTGACCCAATCTTCACAAAACTTTGGGGTTCTTGCAAGAAGGGTCCCCTCAAGCTACACTGAAAGTTTGGGACCTCTACCTCCAAACATGCCTCCCCAGAGCTGTGGAAAGCTGTGAATGTGTTTTTAATGGCTTTATTTGGCCGAATTTTTCCCAAACTCCGAACTTAGTGCCAAATTCCACGGATCTGAATCGGAGGAGTTCGGACTTTGGCATTTCCCAAATCAAAATGGGCCTAATTTTTCCAAATCTGAATTTTACCGAATTTCTTTTTCAACAGCCCTAGAGGGACACCCGACAAATGACAGGAGCTCTACCCAGGGGCCTTTTGGATTAACAAGCCCTGGGGAAAGGTTGGATTTATTGTTAAATAATAATCAAGTGGTATTGTTGGTGGGCAGAGTTCCCACCAACTTTGGACGATGGTCAAACAGATTTGAAATCATCCACTCCTTAAGCCAAATCCTGAGGCTAGATTTTAACAGCATTGATTTGGAACATATTGAGAGACTTCCAGACATTAAAGGTAGATGGAGACTGGTACTGTCTTTTAGTCAGCCAGTTATTCCTCTCATGCTTTTAAGGATAAGAAGCTGTCTTACTGCATTTAATATTCAACCGATAAGAGTTTTCCAGAGAACTGGAAGGAGGTCCTTATTGTCAGCCTTGGATCAAGCACAATCCCCACTACCACCCTCAGATAAAAAGCAAACACTTGATGTAAATAGACAGCAGGTCTCAGCCATGGTGAGCAACTGTCTGGCCCTATTAGCTGAGATGGAACAAATGAAACAGATGACAGCGGGTTTGATTAGCTTCTCAGAGACCATAAGGAACTTCGTTACTAACATCTCAATCCCAATTGATGCATTGAGCTCTCGACACCAGACGCCAGCCCAGCTTGAACCATCAAAAGAAGGTGTCGCTGAACATCAGTGGTCAGACTTAAATCTTGTGGATTGCCAACCATCAGCCAACTCATTATTACATCACGAGGAATCAGTAAAGTGATAGTAAAATCTGGCCCTACCCCTCTTGCTGCACAGATCTATAGCCACTAAAACAGATATCCCTGCCCTCCATAGAGTGTAGGCTACTGAGGCTAATAAAAGAGCTGTACTCAGACCTTACCGCTAAAGTTAGATTAGAGGCATCAGGTGATCTTATGGAACTGATTCCCTTAAGGAAAGGTGTGAAACAGGGCTGTCTGCTGGCACCTTTTCTTTTTTAATATATAAATGATATAGTTCAAAGGGTAAATGAGGTAGCACACTTTGCTCCTTCCCTAGTGGGGCGGAAAATCACAGCCCTACTTATGCTGGACCTTTATGCTTTATGATCATCTTGGCGCTTACAAGAACTGGGCTAAAAGAAAGATTGAAAACATTGGTAGAATTTTGTGAGGAGGAATCCCTAAAAATCAATTATAATAAAACCAAGATACTGGTATTTGGGAACAGCAGGAATTGAGTAAAAATAAAAGTACTTGCAGTAGCATTAGAATCGGAGAATCCCCGCTGCTCGTCCTGGCTGTCAACAAGGGAAGTAATGGCGTCCGCTGCTGCATGTCCGAGTGATCCCCGCCAATTTCTCGGTGGGGATCGCTTCTAGGATGGCGCGCTCGCTCCCGCCTTCTCCGCACCCCGTCTTCCACCGAGGGGTGCTGCTTAGCGCGGGGTGTGTGTGATCTTTTTGCCCCCCCCCCCCCCCGCAGCCCTTCACCGGAGCGCGATTCTCACGCTTACTGCCGCTGTTTCGCTCCGACCCGGAAGTTCCTGAACATGCCTTATTACCCTGCATCTTGGTTGCTGAGGCGTAAAGGGATATTATGGGGTCTTGAAAGGGTTGCCCCCATCCTCCTCTATAGAGAATAAATAGTGAAGTGGCATGGTCAGAAACTGTCTTGTGAATTTTGCTATGTATCTCTATGGAGGAGGCTAGCAAGCTTTCCCACTATTGAAAGCCCTGCCAGTGTGGCTGCACTGGTGGCGGGGGCCAGCCCCCTTCAGGATTGCACGGTTACAGTACTGGTTATTTTGCTGTTTTAATTATGTGCTGCTTATATAATTGAATCAAATTAAGTCCCCAGTCACTCTGAGGGATGTTAAAAGACTTAAGGTTTGCTATTAATTAAATAATAAAGTAATTAACTTTGGGGGAGGCAGTCTTTCAAGAAAAAAAAGGTAAAGGTAAAGGTCCCCTGTGCAAGCACCGGGTCATTCCTGACCCATGGGGTGATGTCACATCCCAACGTTTTCTAGGCAGACTTTTATTTATGGGGTGGTTTGCCATTGCCTTCCCCAGTCATCTTCCCTTTACCCCCAGCAAGCTGGGTACTCATTTTACCGACCTCGGAAGGATGGAAGGCTGAGTCAACCTTGAGCCGGCTACCTGAAACCAACTTCCGTTGGGATTGAACTCAGGTCATGAGCAGAGCTTGGACTGCAGTGCTGCAGCTTACCACTCTGCGCCACAGGGCTCCTTTCAAGGTCAGAGCCTGAAATCTTGGGAAAGTTAATTTTCATGTCCAATATATTAGATCAGAAGAGCATTTTCTGATAAAACATAATTCAGAAAACATATCACAATGCTTTGCTTCCCTTGAAATTTTTCAGATGTTTCACCTAAGGAAGACTTTCTGAATTCACTTTCTCACTGTATTTTGTCTAAAGAAAAACATCAAACAAACCATTTATACCATATGCCTACAAAGAGAATGAGATATGTTGCCATTAATCTTTTAGCTTTTCTCATAATTCCTCAGATAATAGAGCAGACAAGGTTTCATCCCAACTGAGCATCATTTTCATAGGTTCAATACCAGTTTTCCTGCTACTCATGTATAAAATTGCTTGGCCAATTCACACCATATGGGGAGACAAATGCTTATTCCCAGAGCCGCCTCTTCCCTGACCTTATCCCCCTCTTGGCATCACAACTGATCTACAAGAGAGTCAAAACTGCTTAGTTTGGTATACAAAATGTCTTTCCAAGGCTACTCATTGTAGCTTCTGATTTATTTTTGTGAAAGGCTGCATATACTGAATTTCTTTTGGTAACACAGCTTTTAATGGCATAAAGCATCTGGCAAGGAAAAGGCAGCAATGCCATGAGGCCTCTATAAGCACATCAGTAGTCATGTTGTGGGTATCCAGATTAAGATCAGAACTGCTGCTGAAACAGAAGCTATTGGACAGCAGGTTTCCACATACACATCTACTGTGTCTATGATTAGAATACTTCCTGTGTCTATGATCAGAATGCTGGTCACAGGGAAAACAAAATCCCTTGTTTTCCTTGTCAAATGTTGGTGCATATGAGTATCATACTATTTCAAGTATTTCATTGCAGTCCTTCTCATCATGGTGAATGCTGCATGTACTGCGTGAAATCATGAGCACTCAGTAGTATATCTTTTTAAAAGTTGACTTGATGTTTATATTATGGCTCAGCAAGTAAAAACATAAGCTTTTTAGTATCTTTCTTAGTGTTGCTGCACACGTTCCCCATTGTAACAGAAATCCTGGCATGTTTATAACTCTAGAGAAAATAGTTTAAAAAATAGCAAAACTTTTAAAATATGGACTGTATTAAGCAATATACTACTGAATACAGATAATTAACCTCACTGCAGTAGGAGTATTTTCAGGGTTGAACATGCTAATGCCCCAGCGACAGTGGGAGCTGCTTCAAGATGCTTGAAATGGGCTGCTGAGTATATGGAACAGCAGTTAAGGATGATATTCCTTTGGGGGGGGGGGGATTTGTTGCTAGCAATCAAGTTGTTAAAGAGAACTGTTCTCACAATATGAGTGAATCGCACCTGATACTTGCACATATTTCACTGAGTCAGAATAAGCAAGTTTCTGAACACAGCAAATACTTAGAGAAGCACCGGCATTTTGCTGCCTGAAGTGGTATTATCTAGAGTGACCACTGCAGTACATTTGACATTTCTTCCACATTTATGGAATGTTTAGGCAAGTCAAAGAAATTTCAATAGGACTAGCAAAAACTTAGATGGAGAGGTGGTCTGGACATGCCTTATTACCCAGCATCTTGGTTGCTGAGGCGTAAAGGGATATTATTGTTTTCAGGTGTTTTAATTCTTGTTTCAAAAATTATGACAAGGTGGTTTTCAAAAAAGAGGTTTCTTTCTTTTTTCTTTTTTTTACTCACTGCGATACCTTTGGATACCAAATTGACAGAAGAAATGTTTCCTGTTATAACCAAGCAAACAGCAAGAATTCAGGAGGGATACATCAGGTTGTATCATAAGGTTGACGTATCTTCTGACTTTTCAGTACTCCTTAGACTTTATTTCTGCCTCACTTTGCACCTGTGGTTTTGGTATTTGTTTTGTTGTTGTCCATATTAGCTGTATAGATGGTTTCAGTTATTTGTTTACATTGTTTTTTTTAAATCCCAAGAAACATGCATTTTTGTAAATAGTACAAAGAATATTTCTTCATTTGTCTTGTGACTTTGATTGCATTTATGTATTTTTATCAGAGTGATAAAAAAGATGGTCTGATCCATCTGCATTGCTTTACTAAATTACTCCTTAAGTAGTTCATTCTTACTTTCACTATAACTGGAGTGGTGTGGGTTAATCTCTAGGGAATGAATGTGTAGCATGAAAGTTCATTATTATTTTAAAGTAGTTATCTAGCTATGTGCTTTTATGAAAACCAAGCCAGACCCCACCTTCAGGCTTACAATTTAAAAAGACAATATATGAAAGAGAAGGAAATTGCAAAGGGAAAAGAAATGGAGAAGAGGGCAGCAATCTAGGTAAGTTAGAGTGAAAAGGTGTGTCTCAAAGAGACATTTAAACAAACACATTGAGAGAGCAAACCATTTCATCAAGGGGCAGAGAGTTCCAGCAGAAGGGATCTGCAAGAGAGAAGTGACAAGGAATGGAAGAATAATTCTGGGTTTCAGAAGGAGTACAAGTACAAATGAGTACAAAGAGAGAATTCAGTGGTTAAGGAAGTATGGAGAAAAAATAGAAAACTGAGATAAGAAGGAGCAAGGGAATGAATACAAGAAGCTCTAAGAAGATCAGGGAAGAAACAAAAAGTCTAATGAAGCTTAACATCAAAAAAATGAAAGATTCTATAACAATAAAATGCATACATAAGTGATACAGAAAAATTCAGAAAAAAGAGAAGTTCAAGAACAAAAGAAAACAGATGATGGGAACAATCCTAAGCAAGTCTATTCAGAATTGTTCTCAGGTTTATTCAATGTGACTTACTCACAGGAAAGTGTTCTTAGCATAGCCCTGTAAGAAGAGTACAGTTATATCAATCAATAGTATACTGGGAAAATGCCAAAGAGCTAGAGGCTTGTATATGGGAGAATGAGGTGGTTAACTGGGAGAAAATGTTTCTGAATTTAACCCTTTTAGGCTATTTTCAGAGACCTTACATGGCACTGTCCTGGGCTTTCTTTCCTTTATTCCATTCTTTATGCTCATGGAGCAACAGGTCATAACCAAAACAAATGAAATACATTCCATAATACATAAATAACCAAACATACAAAAATATAATATCTAAACAGTACAGTTAAAAGGAGGTATCATTAAAAACCATAGATACAAATTTTGCCACAGCGAGGGTTACATTTGGATCAGTATCTGCCAATAACTTTGCAACTATAACTTTCTTTAGGGCAGGTCCCCACCTCTGAATGTGTATTGTGATCCATTTGTCTCTGGTGAGATCATGCTTTTTTACAACCTACAAAAAAAATGCCAAACAGTGTCCAAACTCCCTGATCCACAATCACAAAGTCGCTCAGAAAAGGGGACCCCTGAAAATCTGCCTGCTAGCTCCCTCAATGGTGGTGCATTTAATCTAGCCTTGGAGAAAAGCACCCTGTATTTGGGGACAGTTAAAAATTGACAATAAGCAGGTAGAATCTTTGGAATGGGGAGGCCCAGATGGTACAAAGAGCATACCCTGCACTCTCTGCAGCCAGTGCTCCATTTGTCAAGTTGCAACATTCTAGATCTAACTAATTTAAATGCAGAGGGATATTCCATTTGCTTTAAAACCTCAAGGGACAAATTAAGTCTCTGCAATCTATCCTCAACTAATTTTTGCCCTGAACTCTGAAAGCCATCTTTAGCCAGTAAATGCAAATAGCACCCCTCTGGGGAATAAAGAATTTTTAAAGTAAAGGTAAATGTTGCAATCCAAGCTTTGGCTTCCAAAGACTGTTCAGCAAATTCCAAACGAATTGCTAGACCAGAAATACATGTTGGCAAGTTGGACATGGAGCGTAAAAAAGAAATTAAGCAAGAATCATACTTTTCATTAACTTTGGCAATAGCCAAAGGTACACCAGATAATAATAATAATGGAGCTACCTTAGCCTTAAATGCCTGGATAGCAGCTGGTATATAATTGCCTTCTGTGATTCAAAAAAATCTCAGGAGGGCTGCTGAGTGTACAGATGCTAGCTTCATGGCAGCAGTCATATGGCCTGTCCAGGACATATTATAGGAAAAAAGGATGCCCAGGTAGCGAAATTTATTAACCTGCTCGATTAAGTGGCCATCCATATTCCATGAAAAATGACGAGATGGGACACCTTTACAAAATACTACAACCTTAGTCTTTTGGTAATTTATTTCTAAGGACTCTTGGGAGCAATAAGATGCAAACGCACTTAGTAGACATCTTAAACCCACACAAGATCGTGAAAGCAACACAGCATCATCTGCATAGAACACATTTGAAACAGGTGTCTGGGTGAAAATGTTCACCCGAGAGGTGGCTGCCAATGTCATGTATATATAGATTAAAAAGAAAGGGGCCAGAAGGCAATTTTGACGAACACCTCTGTTCACTTTGATCTCTTTGGTTAATTGACCACTATTTCCACATCTCACCTGCACTGTGTTATTTTCATACAATTTATGGATTAACCAAAGGAGCTGGCAGTCAATAGAGGTTCTTGCTAATTTTCCCACAATCTAACCTGGAGTATACAATCAAAAGCTCTTTTTAGATCAATGAAGACCATATAAAGTTTACCTCCAGGTGGTTTAGAATATTTTTCAGCCAGATGTGCAAGAACAGCGCAATGGTCTAAAACATAGCACCGTCTTTTAAAACCAATCTGGGATGGCATAATAATATTTTTGTCTGTCAGCCATATTTGTAATTTTATAACTTGATAGGAGCTAAATAGTTTTCCCAGACAAGACAATAAACTAATCGGTCTGCAATTTTCAGGAAGGGAGTGGTCCCTTTTTTTAATAAATGGGCTTTATAGTTTCATTCCATTGAACAATTAGTTGTAGCCTGAAAAGACAGGAAATAATGAAGTTGGAAAATATAACAAATATGAAAATGACATAATGTAACAATAGCGTAAATATGTGGAAAAGAAATAGAGGAGCAAAAAACAACACCATGTTCTAGGCTTAGGGCCATTTGAAGAAGCAGAAGAGGTATCAACAAAGAAAGCAAAAGTAGAAAAAAGGAAGCACGAAGACTCATTGGGTACCATAAGAATTAGAAGCCAATAAAGAGGCACAACTCTTCAGCTTATATTTTGTCTATGCCTCCTCAAAGCAGGCTTTTGTGGCTGGCTGATAGCCACCCATCTTCCTTTTAGCCATTGTGAGATTAGCTGGTTGCCAATGGGGCCAAGCAGGAATTTTGGGGGCTCCACCAAATTGACTTTTGGGGGTGCCTTTTTTACCTGCTTCATGATGTCAGAGTGAGGGTTTGTTAAATAGGCCTGGTCATTGACTGAGTAGGTGATAACTAGATTTTGGCAGGGTTTGGATGGGTTGATCATGATACGTAGGGATGATTGGCAAGCACCCTGAGACAACCAAAGTGGTGGAGGGCAATACAGAACAGCATACCACTGGCTGTGCAATGGAGTGCGGCTAGGAAGGTGCTGAGCAACATCTTTTTGAGCCTGTTAGTGTCTGCGTGGAGCATCAGATGAGGAGCTGGGGCCGGGAACCTCTTGGTACATTTTCTGCAAGCGATGATAAATAAAGCTGGCAGAAGACACTGGCTGTGTTTGGAGTCAAGGGTGGGCCTGCCAGAAAAGGCAGCAACAACCAGGCTGCCTTAGCACAGCCCACCCATTTAAATATGTTAGAATATTTAAACGATGCAAATCAGTTTAATTAATTTAATAAACTAGTTTCATAAACAAGCTGTTGTCTTGAGTCTTTGAATGGGTGACTGGGGCAAACATTAATTGAGCAGGACAAAATAAAGAAAAGCTGGGACCAATACACTGAAGATGAAAGGATGACAGATTCCTTCCAAGAATAATGTTTTGAAGAAGAAACTGCAGTCTTAGAAAGTGAAGAGAAGGCTGCACTGAGAGCAGTTGGGCGAAACTAATCACCAGGAGTAAATAGGATATCAATAGAGCTTTTTCAAGCCACTGAAACAGAGTCCATCAAAATCTTAACAATAATATGCCAACAAATATGGAAAACAAAACAATAGCCCCAATCAGGAAACACATTCCAATTCCAAAAAATGAGATGTCAAAGATGGCAGCAACTATTGGTCTATTGCATTAATTTCTCACATGTTTCTCAAAACCTTACAACAAAGACAGTTACCAAATATGGAGCAAGAAATACCAGATGTGTAAGCTGGATTCTGGAAAGGAAGAGGCCCTAGAGATCACATTGCAAATTTACGGTGGTTACTGGAGCATACAAGAAAATTTCAGAAGAAAATCAGCTTTAGTTTCATAGATTAAAGCAAAGCTTTTCACTGTATGGATCATGAAATGCTACAGTTGTTTTAGAAGCAAAGGGTGTGCCACTACATCTGATTGTTTTGATGTACAACCTAAGCTCTGGACAAGAGGCTACTGTGTTATGGTATGCTAATAGGCCCTAGGCTATCCTGGTACACCCAGCAAGGTGTTCAGGACTGGAGTTAGTGTGCAAGGATGGAACACTACTTTATAGCGAGAGACAAACACGGGTCTCCTGGCATCCATCTTGTTTGTGCCGATGCTGCAGAAAGCTGACTGGACTAAGTCCAGACTTGTTTTACCATGCTTTCCCCAAGAAGACACCAGAGGTGTAGTGCAAACAAAGAGACAATGGACAATCATTTAGCATTTCTATAGTGTTCCTGCAGTAGACCACACACACCCTGCTAGATCTCATCAACTCCATTCAGATGGACTCCTAATCTTATCCTGTAGCTAGCCAAGACCTCTGACTCACCTTTTCAGAGCTTCACCTTCATTTCCAATTCTATTGCCCTATGCTCAGGTGCTCAACTCCCAAGTACCCTGCCTGGCCCCATTGGCAACC
This sequence comes from Euleptes europaea, assembly GCF_029931775.1. Taxonomy (NCBI): domain Eukaryota; kingdom Metazoa; phylum Chordata; class Lepidosauria; order Squamata; family Sphaerodactylidae; genus Euleptes; species Euleptes europaea. Next base: position 3,733,524 of record NW_026612049.1, read on the forward strand.
AGCTAATCTCACAATGACTAAAAGGAAGGTGGGTGGCTATCAGCCAGCTGCAAAAACCTGCTCTGAGGAGGCACAGACAAAATATAAGCTGAAGAGTTGTGCCTCCTTATTGGCTTCTAATCCTTATGATACCCAATGAGGCTTCGTGCTTCCTTTGAAGTCCAGCGGGCCGGGGCAAATTGCTTCCCAGAATTAAAGGTGCGAATTCTACGTTTCTGTGTTGATCTTTCAGCATTCTTAAACATGCTTTAAATTTGCCCTTGATTTCTTGGATCTTGTGGAACAGATCTCTTGCTTTTCTTATTTTGTTGTTCCCTTCTATTTCTTTACACTAGCTATTTCTTTATACTAGTTAGTATAAAAGTTCTCTTTGTCTTTACATGCAAGTCACTGAAACTCCACATTTAGACTTGATTCTAATTCTGTCACTTATTACTTTTGCTTCTCCATTATCTTTAGCAATTTTAAGAGTTTCCTCAGACATTCATCAAGGTTTTTCATTTCTTTTGGCTGCAGGAATAATCTTTGTGTATTCTTCCTTGATGATGTCTCTGATTTCAATCAATAGTTCTTCCAGTTCCTGTTCACTTGATCTTAATAATGCACATTTGTTTTTTACATAGTCTTTAAACTCTTCAGGAAAGTTGTTTAGATTGTATTTTGTCACTCTGAAAGTTTTGGGTTTTTTCTTTAGCTTTATGCAAACTTTCAATATTAACAATTCATGGTCTATACCACAGTCAGCTCCTGATCTTGTTTTAGCAGAGAGAATAGGGTTAATCCATCTTCTGCTTCTGATTATATAATCTATTCGATTTCTATATTGGCCATCCAGTGATGTTCATGTATATAATCTTCTGTTTGGTTGCCTGAAACATGTTTTCTTTCGCAATGAATAACTTGTCTTCACAGAATTCTGTGATTCACTCTCTTGATTAATCTTGTGCTCCTAGTCCAATAATATTTTATTCTACTTTGTTTCCTACTTTTGTGTTCCAGTCTTGTATGATTATCAGCACATCTTGTTTAGGTGTATGATCAATTTCTTCCTGGACACTTGTATAAAAGCTTTCAGTTTCTTCCTCATCAGCACCTGTAGTTGGGGCATAAAATCGAATAATGATTATGTTGACAGGCTCTCCACGAAGTCTGATTGATATTATTTGATCAGACTTTGCATAATAGCCCCTGAGTGCTTGTGCTACATCTTACTTCACTATTAAAGTGACTCAGTTTCTTCTGGGTTCATAATTTTTTGTATAAAACATTTTGTAGTTTTCTGTTCGAAAATGTCCTAATCCAGCCCACTTTAGTCCACTCACTCCCACGATTACAAATGTCTCATTTCTCATTTTATGATTTCAAACTTAGCTTGGTTCATACTTCTCATGTATCATGTTCCTATTATGTGTGTTGAACAGCTTTGGACTTTCCTTTTGTATCCATTTGAAGCGGGTCGTGCTGTTCAAATGACAGGCTCTTAGAATGTATCACTTACTGAGAAGTGAAGGTATCTTATTCAGCCAATCATCGAGTAAGCAGGACTCAACAACTTTACTTACTTTTAAAAAGCAAGTCTTTTTATTGATATACTTCTAGTAAAATATGTATAAATGCAGATTATCAAGTCTTTAACACGTCTATAAAAACTCTTGTAAAAATACAATGTATGTATGTACAATGTATGCAGTAAAAGCAAACAAGTCTTACATACCATTCAGTTTCAAAATCCAACTTCTAAAATATAACAGTTAAATTATTCTGATTCAGTTCAAAGTATCTAATTCACAAAGTCTAGAGTAAAGTATTTAAGCCATACATACCAGTCAGCCTTTTCTGAGAGCCTTTTGGAAGGTTCTAAATCTCTGGGCTAACTGTAGCTGTATTTATACGGTTTCTAGACTCATTAGGAGAAAAGAGAGATTCTTTTTTCCCCACCTTAAGACAGCTTTTTCATCCAACAGGAGGAATACTTGTTATACCTTTTATTCCCTCTATCAGATATCATGAGCAGTGCAGTAATGTTTTAGTAGCAGCTGCTCAGCTCCCTATGACCATATATGAGCTTCCTTTCCAAGCCAGAGAAATAAAGCACCAAGAGTAGGAGTTGTTGAAGAGCACACAACAGAAGAAGCAGTCCTGCACTTTTTAAAGTTAATATTTTGGACTTTCTGGTTTTTGTTTTTGTTTTGGTGTTAGTGGGCAATGCTTGTAGGACTTGCTTTTGTTCAGAGTACCCTTTCTGAAGGGCACTGAAGATCCTGTCTGTGCAAATTTTACTATGTTTATAGCAATTATGATTCCGTTATATCTGTGGTCTTAAACTTATTGGGTTTATGATAAATATTTGTTACACTGGAAACTATAATACCTTTTATTTCTTCTTTTTGAAGCAATTTCATAGTTGTTTGCCAAGTCACAACTGTGCTGACATTAATTGACTTGAATCTCCTCCCCACCAATTCTCCAATTGGAAAAGAGAATTTGAGAGAGGTATCTATGTAGCTAGGGTTCTGCTGGGTTACATATAGATCCTGTAAAATTATTTCAGTACATATATGTAAGACAGTTAGTCCAGACAATTATGGAAACAATAACATGTAACAAAGTAATTAACACCACTAAAATTTCAAAATATGTATGTTTAAATTTTATAAAGCTCAAAAGACAATAATTTGTCTACAGCAATCCATACCTTTCAGTTGTTTCAGAACATCACCTGAATATCAGATGTGCGAACTCTCCTGGAGACTGTTTATAAGTGTCAGAGAGAAAAGAAGCAAATCCCAGGCAATTTCCCAGGTGTGACAATTTTCTTCAAGGAATCAAAAAGCATCCTATAACAAAAGTGAATATCAAAACCCAACAATATTCTGTGCTGCCCTAGTACATACTATATTAACTGAGATTCATGTTAGAGAACTAGAGTGGAGCAAATAATATGTCTGCCAGAAGATAAGAAAACTGGAATAGAGTACGAATTATTACTTCCATATTAAAACAGTTATATTGTTTTCTAACAATCTGTTCTATTTCAAGTATTTTCTTAAGACGTTTAAATTCACTAATGTTTCTATAATGTTAAACCTATTAACTGCCCTAGTACTGATTCATAATTTACTTAACTGGCATTATTTACAATTCCTCAATGTTTTAATATTTGAAGAATTCTGCTTTAATTTTTTTTTCAGGTCAGGGTGGAGAATTTGGAATTGAATTAAAATCTACACACTCAGGGTAAGACGATGCTTTAAATTATTATTATTTTAGTACCAACATGGTTAATCATTTGAGAAATTATATTCCAGTGAAGTGGTATGTTGCACAGAGACTTATAAAAGTTGTGGTTCAATTGTTTGAACATCTCTTGGGATAGGAGTACCAAAGAGTGTCTGTGGGAAGATGATTCTGTGGCTGCTGTTTTAAGAAAGTTTTCTGTCTAGAATTGTTTCTACAAATCAATCTTTTTTTTAAAAAAAATTCTGGAGTCTGTGAGCTTTTTTTCTGTTGTTATAATCTGAATTGTATTTGTTGTAATCTGGATTGATGTTATACTATTATTAACAGTACATACAGAGAAAAACATGACTAATTGTGTGTAATGAAAACTGCTTTAGAACTCTTTAAAACAGCAAATTCTGACCACAAGAAATGCCTGTTTTAGAATGGAAAGAAGTTTCAATAGTAGTTAATGTTATGTTATCCTGATCTATTGCCCCAAGAGGAAAAGGAATCAACACTTGATGGGGATGTAGCCTAAATTATGTTCTGGGCTGTGACTGTAGTCCTATGGTGCTGGAACTGCAATGATTGTAACAGTTAACTGAGACTGAATGGTTTGTAAAAATGGTAGTGACCCTGCTGGAAGCAACACAAATTATAAACATAGAAAGAGACTCCATTGATGAAAATCAATAGCAGTTACTAAAAGTAGAAAGTATAACATGTTTTATCACCTGCCACATTTTTAGCTGCAAACATTTACAGTGCAATCCTCAGCACAGTTATACCCTTCTAAGGCCATTGACTTCAATGGATTTAAGAAGGGGGAAACTGCTAAAGATTGCACTGCAAATGCCATAGCTTTAGGGAACAGAGGCAGGTGCCTGTTTCAATGAAGACAGAAGTTACTGGGATCTTGCTGGGATTGCAGTTGTTTTATACTCAGCATAGTCTAATAAACATATCTGGAACAATGATATTCAGCATGATTTCATGTACGTTTACATAAAAATAACCCTGCTAAGTTCAATAGAATTTACCTTGTGGCTGCCTATAGGATTAGAGCCTTTGGTTCTTTCAAGAAGCTGCTGTAATTTAGAAGTCAATCAAGTAATTGTTTGGAATACAGTGTTTTCAGAACATTGAGACTGTGCTATAGGATTATGGGTAATGAACTCAAGAGCTTCTTTATACAAAGAGATGCTCTAGTTGGCATTCCACTGAGATAACACTCATAAGGTAGCATCATTAGTATTACACAAATTAGCTTTCCAAACCACACATTCTGGAAGGCAACAAAACCCCTAAAGAGCAAAAGCCCAAGACTGTGAGAACCAACTTGTCAGCTCTGTTTTGTGGTTTTGTATATTGTGTGGAAAAAGCAGTGTCAAATGTATTCCTGAAGAAGTGAAGCTACACTCTTCCTCCGTACAATGCAACAATCTTACACTATACAATAATTGAAAAAGGCTATAAGAATTAATTTTTCTTCCTAAGTGTAAAATAAATATAGGAAATATTTAGTTTGCCCCACCAATGCTGAATTGACAAATACTGCCCTTTATTAAAATACTTTATTTTTACTTATCACGATAGACAGTTTTAGGCTGTATTCACAAAACAGTGATAAGTCATGGTTTGATCAAACAAGTTAATGGTAATGACTGAAACCAACTAGTCACCAAACCAAAATCTCAGACTATGCCTTCTCAGGGCCAGATCTAAGGGGCTGGAAGGGGCTACTGCTCCAGGCATTGGGCAGGGTGTGTGCTGCCGCAGCAGCCAAGTCAGAAGCTGTGGGCAGCTGCTTGCATGCCTTCCTGGCTGCCCATGTGCCTGGCTACCCACCCACATGCCTGCCGGCTACTTTGCACACCACCCACTGGCCCACATGATGCCCTTGGCCTGCGACTTCAAGCAGCAGCGCAATGAGGCTGCATGTGCTTGGTGCCCAGGCCCTGACCCCACCTCCAGCACACTAAGGCAAGCAGGCAGGCACCACAGCGACTAGAGGCTAAGTGAGCATGGCTGTCTCTGTGGCTGCCTTCACGCGCTACAGCTGGGCCCAGCTCCAAACATGAACCAGAACCAGAATCTCAGTCCTGCCGCTTCCTTGCTCTTTCTTCTGTGGGTCCCTCCTCCCTGGTGGTGAGTAGCAGCTCAGATGGAAGGGGATCACTTTCACACAATTGAGACTGTGTGCTTACCTGTCATGCTTTCTCTTACCTTTTTTGTTTTGTTTTGACATGCTGAGATAGAAGTGGCAAGGGGAAAAAACATTAGATGAGCATATGGAGGGAGGGAGAATTGGACAGGGTTTTCAGAGAATAGAGAAGTCTCACAGTGCTAAATTCTTTAGTGTCACACGACTGTGCCTCTTCCCTATCAGCTAAAATTTGGGTTTGCTTTAGGATCCTGTACCTTAGCTTGGAAATAGGTACTTGGAGTTATTTAGGATCCTGTACCTTAGCTTGGAAATAGGTACTTGGTGATATTTTCCTTTAATAAGCTTAAATTTCCTTTGTAAGGTAATACTGCTTTATCAGTGGTATCTCTACCCCCCCCCCCCAAATCAGGACTGTTTCCACACAAATCATTTACAACAGAGTAGCCTCATGGTCGATCTGTGATGTTTGGCCATGTATTCAAATATTTTGTCTGCATGTCACCTCTTTTGCCATTGTATTCTTTCTTGATGAGAACATTTTACCCGGTCTGCACTCTCTTAAAAAAGAATGATACGTTCCCCTGGAGACTGTGGCATTATTCACAACATTGTGGATGTGCAGGACTCTCCCCCCTTTTTTGTTTTTGTGCATGTGCTCTAGTGATGGTGCGATGCTGCGCTGTGATTGGCCGCTGTATTTCTTTTTTGAATTGTTTCCTTCACTGTTTTTGTGAGATTTTTGTGTCTGAATGCCATTTTGAGTGCACATTGGAGAATGGGGGGAGCAGGAACAACAGCACAGAACGCTAAACAGCAAACACATTTGGAATGGACAGCATGCCAAATTTCCCCCCATTGTCTAATAAAAAAGCAAAACCTTCCTGTAGTTATGTCCCCCGCAAAATGCAACAAGCAAAAATATGCATACATAGGAAAAGGAAGCATCTGAACACCACACAAATAACCCAACGGGGAGGATTAATTCCAATGCTCCATCATTCCTTCACTAGTATAAATGCGAGAAATAAAATTAAAAAATTAAATGCTGGGAAATGAGTGGCCGGAGGAGAGGAGGAAGGGGGATGGGCAACACAGTGGACAGGGACAACTGAGGGGATAACTGAGGAGCAGAGAAATGAAGAGTGTTTCAAACATGTCTGCACCTCAAGGGAAGTCATCTTTGAAATGGAGAAAAAGGAAACATCATGGTATAAGTGGTTGTAGAAAACACGGAGATTAAATGATTACAAAACGTTTTCAAGACCAAACGGAGCCAAAAGAGTGCAAACAAGAAAAAAAATAAAACGTTGCATAAAACGTTGCAAACAATTTGTGAGGAAATGGCCCAGGTTTAATCGTCTTGAGTGGGATTGAGTCAGCTGCAGTGTGTGTGTATGCCCCGTAGCAGAAAATGGGGAGGGGCTGTGGTTCAGTGGAAGAGCCTCTGCTTCTCATACAGAAAGTAACAAGTTCAATTCCTTGCATATCCAGTTAAAAGGATCTCTGCCTGAAGTGCCACCTTTCTCCATATTAGCTTCACCACAGCTTCGCATACAGAAGGTAACAAGTTCAATTCCTTGCATCTCCAGTTAAAAGGATCTCTGCCTGAAGGGCCACCTTTCTCCATAGCAGCTTCACCACTTTTGTTCTTTGACTTTTCTGTTAGGTTAGGTCATTTGCAGCCTATCATATGGCTTTCTCGGTGGTGCCTCTGTTTTTGGAGGACAGTCTGCCACATGGATATCCGTTTAGGTGAGCTTGCATGGCAGAGCTGTTTAGGAGGGCTTTCTGCTGATTTTTGGATCTTTTATTGTAGGACACACTATCTTGTATGAGTACATTTGGTATGGTTTCACAGTGTGTTCTGTCTTAATGGATTTCACTAGTGTATATTTGCCCCATGGCGCAGAGTGTTAAGCTGCAGTACTGCAGTCAAAAGCTCTGCTCACAACCTGAGTTCGATCCCGACGGAAGTCAGTTTCAGGTAGCCGGCTCAAGGCTGACTCAGCCTTCCATCCTTCCGAGGTCGGTGAAATGAGTACCCAACTTGCTGGGGGTAAAGGGAAGATGACTGGGGAAGGCACTGTCAAATCACCCCGCAAACAAAGTCTGCCTTGGAAACTTCGGGATATGACGTCACCCCATGGGTCAGGAATGACTCGGTGCTTGCACAGAGGACCTTTACCTTTTATATTTGCATATGGTATGGGAACCCGCCTTAAGGAAAAGGCAGATTTCAAGTAAATAAATAAATAGGGCTGTCTCTAAAGTCAAATCTATGCCAAGAAAATGCAAGCACACCAAGCAAATATTACATTTATGATAACTGTGCATAACAGATCTTGGGGGGCTTAAGGAATTGGGTTATTTCCAGTGTGGTGTTGTGGTTAGAGTGTTGGACTAGGATCTGGAAGACCCAGGTTCAAATCCCTGCTCTGTTATAGAACCTCACTGGGTGACCTTGAGCCAGTTACATAGTTTCAGCCTAATGCACCTCACAGAGTTGTTGTGAGGAAGAAATGGAGGAGAGGAGAATGATGTCAGCTGCTTTGGGTCCCCATAGGGAATAAATTATTGGTTTGTGCTTTAATAGGTCAGCTAACATTCTACAGTTGCTGACCAAGGCCAAATTATTATAGTCTCTTCCCTTCAAAGGTCTGTAGTGGAATTCAAGGAACCAATTAAATCTTTTCCACTGGTTGCCCCAGCAGTCTCCTCGACTTTACAGGTTTTTTTAGAATTACCTGAACCACAGAGTGCAACTGCAAGCATCCTGCTTGATTCTTTAACAGTCCCCAGGTGGAACTATTGATTTAGTTACCTCTGCTGTAAGAAACTGGCAGACCTGAGCCCCAGAGACTCATTCCAGACATTTGGAATGTCAAGTTTATTAATACGGTCAACTGACCAACCATGTGCCAACACATCAAAATTTCCAGACACAATAGTTTTGCACCGCAGAATCACAGACTGCCCGTACATATAAAGGTGTAAGGTCAATAAAAACAACCCCTGGTTAAAATTATCATCTTAAAACTGATAAAATTCTAACAATCATTCTCTAATAAAGCTCTGCATATTTTAATAGCAACAGCGCAGAACTTGGCAGTGTGGAGCATAAGCTGAGGGTCTTCTCCTAATACGAGCTTCTTTGCCAAAGCTCAACTGACTCATCAGGGAATTTACCAAGTAGGGGGGAAATAAGCTTTGATCTAACTTTGTGGTAGAATGGGCAACATATCAGTGCATGTTTGATGGTTTCAATGTCCCCTGTTCCACATGGACATAACCTCTCTGATCTAGGAATCTTCTTATAGTTCCCTCCTAAAACAGCCGATGGTAGGGCCTGGCATCTGGCAAGGATAAAGGCCTTCCTATAATTAATAGACTCAGGATGATAAAAATAAGCTGCAGGTGAGACTAAGTATCTAGATTTATCAGGCACTAGGAAAAATGGTGATTTTCCAAGGTCTGTCTGGCATTCAATGTCTTCCACCCTTTGCTTCAAGAAACTTGATGCTTGGTCTATGCCCATGGCTAACAGGGTAGGTGAAGAAAGGCCCAGGCAGGCCATTTTATTAAGCACCATCTTTAGCCATGTTGATTGGAACTTATCCTGTAGAAGCAGGGGTAGCAGTCCTTGAGGGATAAGATTTAATTTGAGCCAAAGAATAATGGAAGCAGTACAGACGCTTGCCTCCACCCTCACCAGTCCTGCCTCCAGTCTAGCAGTAGCATTTGATACGCAACAAGGTAAATGGAGGGCTGCTCTCAAGAATTTAGATTGAAACCGCTCCAGTGGGACAAAAGTAGATGAGGGTGGCCCAAGTAAGGTCCCATATGTCAGTTGTGCCAATGTTTTCACTTGGTAAAGCTTAAGAGCGGTTGGAAAGTAATGCCCTCCCTTAGTTCTTAAAAATTTAACGATGGTTTAAGGCCGATTTTTGCCCTTTCTCTGCTGCGTAATCGATGTGAGCTTTTCTAGAACCAGAGGCTTGTAAGACTACTCCTAAGTATTTCAACTTGAGTACCTGGTCTATTTTGTGGCCATCAGTGCTCCATGTTCATACTTTAGGGCGCTTGCCAAAGGCCATAACTTTTGTCTTTGAGAAATTAATGTCTAGTTGTTCAACAGAACAATATTGCAATAGCCTCTGCCTTGTTCTTTTAAGGCCCACCAGGGTCCTGGAAAGCAGAACCACATTTTCAGCATAGAGTAAGACAGAGATATCGCGATGGGCTAGCTTTGGAGGGTGCAAAGTGGGGTCTTAACTAACTAAGTTGTTGATGTAGTACTTAAACAGCTTAGGAGCCAGAATGCAGCCCTGCTTCACTCCTTTGTAGGTGTTTACTACTGTTAAAAGATGCCCTTGTCAGCTGCATCTGACCTGAAGGGTGGTGTTATCATACAGAGTATGGATCAAGTATAGAAGCCTTCAATCTATAGAAGAGCATTCTAACTTATCCCAGAGTCTGTTTCTAGAAATAGAGTCAAATGCTGCTTTAAAGTCTATAAAGGCTGCATCCAAAGCTGTTGGACCCTTAGAAGAATATTTTTCAATTAAATGTTGTAAAATCAGGCAGTGGTCTAAAGTAGACCTGCCCTCTCTAAAGCCTGCTTGTTTTTCAACAATTATGTCCTCTTGATCTAGCCAGTTGGTAAATTTGTCGTGAAGGTGCTTCTCATACAATTTACTAATAATGCTGAGGAGACTAATAGGCCTATAGTTGGCCAGATTGTCCCTCTTTCCTTTCTTAAAAAAATGGCACCACATTCGCCCTGCCCCAGTCGTTTGGCATATGTCCAGTGCTATCTATATAGGTGAAAAATGAGGCCAGGAAAGGAACCCCCCAGTCTTTGTTGTTTTTCAGAAGTTCAGGTGGAATAAAATCAGCACCTGGGGCTTTCCCTACTCTAAGTTGTCAACCAAGGATTCAGCCACCCTTAAGGAGACAGGGGGGCATACAGGCAGGTCCTCTATCCTCTCTAAGGAGGGTTCCAGAGAAGAATCCTTATACATATCCTGAAAGTAAGTTGTCCATATAGCTGGAGAAATGTGTGAAGCTAAGGAAGATGAATGTTTTGATATCAGCTTCCAGAATTGGGAGAAATTCCACTCTTTGGCTGCCTGTATGACACTCCTCCATAGAGCCCGAATGTTTTCTTTCTTTTTATGAACGACAATTTGTTTATAGGTTTTCTTCAGTGTGAGAAAAGATTGTTGAGCTGCTTGACGTTCCTCTCTGTCAGCTGTTTTAAATAAGCGGCAGGCTACAATTACAGCCCTTTTGGCCTCTAGACATTCCTTGTCAAACCAAGATTTAGAGAAAAAGCCCCCCTTTTTTTGTTTTTGTTTTTGCATTTACGCCATTATTGGACATCAAGAGGGGTTTAAGGTCTTGTACTAGATTTTGATAAGTGCTCAAAGGGTCTGGGCTCGATTCCAAACCCAAAAAGGCTATATTGTATTCTTGCATACTTTCAGATGCTAGGGCCTTTTAAATCTTTTGGTCAAGCTCTGGTGTCCATTTGGCCCAACAGCCCATATGTCCTGTGGCTGTGACAGATATTGGGTAGTATAATTTACATTGTAATTGCCATATTGGTACAGTTATAGTCATTGAGAGGGGAAAATGATCTCTCTCTAGATAAGGTGATACTTGAAAGTTTTCGACCGTGGCTAATAAAGACTCACAGACTAGCATATAGTCAATGGTGGAGAATTTCTGACCGGCTGTGAATGTAAATTTGCCAGGGTAGTCTCTATTAAGGGAGCCATTCAGAATATATAAATTAAGCTAGTTTGCCAGTTTTTTTTTAAATAAATTTTTATTGGTTTTTTAAAACTATAAATTCTTCATAATTTTAACAACAATGTAAAAATAATGTCAAAATCACAATTACATCAATTGTTGTCTTAATTTCCAATAAACATAAAAAATGAATCGACTTCCCCATCACCTCCATCTACCTCTTAATAAAGTGTTACTATCCTTCGTTAACATATTCTGATCCTAATATTAATCTCATTCTAAAGTTTCATATTATATAAAATTTTACATTCTGGATCAGAGTAAAAAGTAACCTTCCATTTTTCCCAGATCTTATACATTGTCACAATGATTCATCCAAGCCTCCCATTTTCCCTAATTTCTCCAACTCCACCAGTTCTAACATTTAAATGATTTAATCCCTTTATTCTGAAACATTTGTCCCTTTCCATTTGGCTGCATAAAATGATCTTGCAGCCATTATAACATAAATTTAATCATGCTAAGTAAAATCATCTCCAATATTTTAGGGATATTTTTCTGTTTAATCAATCTTATTTCATTGTAAATCATATCCCAAATCCATATCACAAGTCCACCCCTTATAAAAAAGGAAAAGAAAAAACCAATATCCTTACTACATTCCAACATTTTCTTTGAAATGATAATCACATTAATATTGATAATTCCAATATACATTTATATCACATCGGTAGTTTATATAAGGAGGACTTGTTTACATAATCCCAAAATGATGTCTAAATCTTAATTCCACTACACCGTAAATAGCCATACCACCCATCCATACTGTCAAAGCCTTCCAATCCAGCAATCATATTTAAATCAGTCCTTTAACCATGGTCTAATACTTCCTTCTGCAACTGAAATAAGTCAGTCAGGTACGGGAACAGGATCTCTTTATTCTCTCTCATTTCCTCAGGCAGGTTGAGTAGCCAAAAATAATTCTTTCTGGCCTTCATCTCCGTCATGGCTTCAATCTGTTTTTCTTGACCTGCTCTCTTCTTCCTTATATCCACACGTCCTTCCATAAATTTTTTAGATGAAAAGTCCATTTCTTGCATGTCTGTTCTCATTGTCACAAACTGGTTACCTTCTTGGACTTCTGTCTTCTTTATATCCTTGTATTCTTCCATAACTTTTTTGACAGAAGAATCCATTACTTGCATGTCTGTATTGGTAGCCATCATTTGAACCTTCATATCTTTTATGTCTTCTGTAACCAGATCCAACTTCTGATTACATATCTGTGATGATTGGTCAAGAGTCATCATCATTAAAATCAGTTGAGCCATCTGTGTTGATATCTGTTTTAATTGTTTAATTGTCGCCTCAGAATGTTTAGCAAACATGTCCTGCACCTTTTTTTCCATGGTTAAATTCTGTAAAGTTTCCTTTAATTTCGTAAAGGCAGGGCTATGAATTAAGCCAGATCAGGGAGAGGTTCCAGACATTTACATAAGTAACTTAGTTAAGAAATTGATGGTCGTCTAGCAGGAGTCCATTGCATGTAGTTAATAAAGAATATTTCATTGACCAGCTTAATATCTTTTTCGGGTTGAAGAAATAAGTATTTAGGTTTAAAATAACTTTTTAAAGTTGAAAATACCAACGAGTTTTACCAGACGCTCTAGATCGGCAGAACCAGGAAGTATTCCAGGAATTACCTCATCGCGGACCTTCTATCGTCTCTTCTCTATGGTTGTTTCCTTCAGGAATGGTTTTAGTGTAACACGAGTAAGACGAATTTCCGGTCCTACGACCTGCTTCCTGTTGATTTGCTTGCAGAACAATAGAGAGGGATATTGAATGAAGCACAGAGTCTTCCGGTCCAAGATATCCTTTTTGTTGTAAAATGTGGCTGGAGGACCTTTTTTACACCGGGCAAATTCTCAAAGGTTTCTCCCTCCCCTTCCTTTAAGGACGCGTCGGATTGGCAGATCTTAAGTCAATCATTCAAGCTCGTTGTTTTAATTTAAGCTGATCAGTTTGATAAGGCTCCTGCTGCTTTATCTGATGGATCTCATGCAGCAAAATCATCCAGTTCAATTAAGGGAGGAACACGGTTACCAGGAATGTTTTCTTCTACCCCCTGTTATTCGATAACGCCAGTGAAGAACGAAAGATTCTTATCTACTCACTTGGGCGTCTGGAGGTGAGGTTCTAATCTTAATGTAGTCCTTATGATGTTTATAAGGTGCTGGAGGGAAGAGTCTAATGCCGAAGTTGCGCTCTGGCGATTTCAATCCCTTCGTGCCCACGGGATCAACGTCTGAATCTCCGGGGGACTTAATAAAGCTCCCTCGGAGTATTCAGGAGATCAAACCGCATAAATGGCTGCAGGGAGTTCCTGCTTCCCAGCCCACTTGCAAGGGCTGGATTGGGGTGCGGTAAATCACCCCAAATTACACGCAAACTTGGATTCCCCCCAGGAGCCCCTGGGAGGACGTGGTACTCAGCCCAGCGTCAGCACCGGAAGTCGCTAGTTTGCCAGTTTTGAAAGGCAAAACCCTGCAAAGTTTATCTAGGATCCTTAGAAAGGCGTGGTATGATGTTATTTGGTGCCTCGACCTTTGAGGAACTGGGGATCCACTTATACTTGTTATACAGAGAGGGGTCGTCTGGACCTAATCTTGCATTTAGATCCCTTGGCATCTGGGTGGTCTAACATGAGAGTCATTACATAACTCTCTAATATTTGCCAATTAGCGGTTAAGGCATCTTTCTTATTTGGCGGGGGGAGGTTCATTTGGTATGTCAGAAAACCACCAGGCAGAGCAGGATTGACAGTGCCACCCTGAAGTAGAATTACACCTTTCTCACCCCACTGGCTTCAGTGGACTTAGAAGGTTGTGAATCTATTTAGGGTGGGCACAGTGTGAATCTAACAGATTGTGGCAGAAACTGTCATGGGTTGGGACCTGCTTTGTGAGATGCTGGTCCCCAAGGGCTTCTGTCTCAATAAATCTAAGTATTCAAGGCACCACCAGACTTTGCTGTAAAAGACTAGCATGACTATTCTTGAATTTGCCAGCATAGGGTTAATGTCAGTGCACCATGGGACAGCACTGTCGTGTTGATTATATATTTATATATAAAGAAAAATGTATATAATATATGGAGAGTGTCATGTTGTACTTTTGCTCCCCTTCCAAAAAAATGTAGATCTGGCACTGGGGCTTGTGGCAGTTTTCTAACCACAGCTTGCATTAATTGTGGTTTGCTACAATGTCTGAGCCCTGACCTGGATGCCCAGGCTAGTCTGATCTCGTCAGATCTCAGAAGCTAAGCAGGGTCAGCCCTGATTAGTATTTGGATGGGAGACCATCAAGGAATACCGGTGTTGCTGTGCAGAGGAAGGCACTGGCAAACCACCTCTGTTAGTCTGTTGCCATGAAAACCCCAAAAAGGGGTCGCCATAAGTCGGCTGCGACTTGAAGGCACTTTACACACACACACACACAAAATGTCTGAATTCACAAACCTTGATTTGTTGAGTAGTACTGTCCTTTGCAATTGTCTGAACACAGAGATGGCAGTACAGGAAGGATGTTGTCCTACTGAAAATCAGCTATGTTTATATTTTATCAGATGTTGATATAAATTAGTCTTGGTTCGGAGAATCCCGACTTCCCCTCAGTTTCGCCCAGATCTCACCTGTTGTGCGAGAGCCCCATCCTTGTGGAACTCAACCTGATGAGGAGGGGATCAGACAATAGAATCTGTCCCCTAAGAGTTCCAGGACCCCCTGGAACTCCTCCAGCTGGGGGGTGCTGCAGGCAGCTAGCTAAAAGTGGAAAAGGCTTCCTCAGGAGGTGGCAAGCTCTCCTTCCTTGGAGGTTTTCAAGGAGAGGGTAATGGCCATCTGTCAGCAATGTTGATTCTATGACCTTAGGCAGATCATGAGAGGGAGGACATCTTGGCCATCTTCTGGGCGTGGAGTCACTGGGGGTGTGGGGGAGGTAGTTGTGAATTCCCTGCATTGTGCAGTGGGTTGAACTAGATGACCCTGGTGGTCTCCTTCAACTCTATGATTCTATGATCTAATTGACAATCCTGATCCCCCCCCCCAAAAAAAAATCTGGGTAAACAGTATTATTTTTCCAGCAGGACATCAGAAGTTGTCTTCCAGCTGATCTTTCATCAATTAGAAGTTGGTTTGTGATTGCAGCAAGTAGCCTATTCCTGCAGATTTACAGAGAAAGGCTTTGAGCAACTGAAGAGTCTGTTGATTAATTGGCTGCCTAGTCACCTCTGGTGACTGGAAAGTGAGTCAAACTGGCAAGTGTTCATGCATCTTTAATTATAGGATGAATCTCTAATTATAACCCCACATCAGCAGTCTGGAGTAGTATTCAGGATTCTACTATCTTATTCTTCTGCAAGTATACAGTAGGCCTAAACTGTTGGACTTCAAAATGCAAATCAGATGTTTCCATAAACAGTGGGATAGTGCAGAGTAAGCAAGTAACTGTCATTGTGATTTTGAGCCCCATCGCGTTGATATGTCATGCCATTATACGTATATTAAACCATAATATACAACAGCTGTATGCATATAAGTAGTTAGGTTTTCCAACCTTCAGTTGCTTCCCTTTTTTATCCTCTCACCAAATACTTTTCTACTTTTATCCCAGTATATTACAAAGTGGGAAATAATTGACATTCAAATAATATGATAAGCATTTTGCCAAATTTATAGGAAATTAGTTTTTTTTTCTAGCTTGTGTTTTGGCAGAAGGGTTATGCACACCTGTATTCACCAGTCACTCAATTGTTAAATTCTATTTTATCACCAATCATCATACTGGTGCTTCAGTAATAATGAGGAAAGCTTCTAGGGGGGAATTATATTACAAGTAAATTCTTCTACAATTCATTATGCTCTTTGTTCCCACTCTAAGAAATGATATTTGGAAGAAAGTGGGATGAGTGAGAGAATGCATAGGAATAAGCTCATTGTTAGTGATATGGGTGGTCACCTCTTTAGTTCTGCAAGCTGCACAATTCATCATTTTCCGTTTCTTTATGCCACAGCTGCCAGATACTTCCCACTCATAGCAGCAGGACTTGGGGTGGTGAGAGAAGAATTGACACTTTGAGAGTGTCAAGTGTAGCAGAGGTTGTAAATAAAAAGGCTGGTCATGCCAGATTTTTCATAGTAGATAATGCTTGTGTTCAGAAAGAATGAATCAGCAGCCATTCAAAAAGCTGTAATATAACAGTAACTCTACCTTCTAACATGAGTCGAATGGAGTTGTGGTGGGCAGCAACACCCCCCCCCAATAACCCTTCTACATATTGTCCTGTGCCTCTGAGTGATACTGTACTCACTGTGACAGTTCCCCACTTTTTCTGATACAGCCTTTCGTAAGTCAGCCTGTCTCATCAAAGTTATTTCAAAGTGAAATAACTGATTTAATCATTTTAGGATTGTCCCAAATTAAGCTAAATTTGAGAAGGATGAAAAATTCAAGTTATAACACATCAAATTGAATTACTGCCATCTGTGATGAATGAGTGAATGGAGACTTTGTTCTCAAAGCCGAAGTAAAAAAGTGAAGAGATTCTGCAGGTGCCTAAAACTAGGGAACAGAAAACGTGGAGGTAAAATGTCTGTAAGAAAAAACAACGGTTAATCCTTTAGAAGAAGGATAAAAGTAAGGTGAATTGGAATGGATACTTCCAACTGAGGGAGAAAGTAATTGTTATGCAAATCTTACAAAGGGCACAGCCCATGATAGAAGCAAGCTGCCCTTTGAAAATAAAGAATAAGAACAAAAGATGCTCTTGGCTTTTTTAACTTTTCCAAATCTTAAAATCAAGTTGTGTCATTGTCTTATTTTTGCTACTGTGAAATTTCCTGTTGAAATAAGTGCCTGATTCTGAACCTTTTATCTTAACCCCTTATCTTATGTCATAAACCTTATCCCTAAAGAGACAATCAATCAACGTCTATTATTTGGTCTAGGGTTTGTATAATTTCAGCACCTCTGTTGTAGACTGTAGCCAGCTGGAAATACTACTGGAAATACAGCTGGAAATACTACTGGACCCAAGAGTTGCTTGCAAGATAGCAGAGAGCACATTTGATCAATAGCAAAATGGAAGAAAGGCTGAACTCACAGTTCACTCACTTGGGAACAGTCCCCAAACTACACATCCAACTAGGCACACAGGTATGAAACACAGCATAGGTTATTAGGAATTCCCAGCAACCCCTGGCATTGACACAGCTATATATACCAGGGCAGGCAGGACTGCAGAGAAAGGCATAGCATGGCAGGAATGCACAGGTGTAGCATGCCCTAGTTCCTTGATTTGAACCTTGCCATGCTGAGATTTTACACTATCAATGCAGTCATTTGGGATAAGCCAGGATTCTGATTGGCAAGCCCCATGTACCATTCCCCTGCTGCATTCAGTGGGTTCACTGGTGTCACCTGCTCCTATTCATCACAACAACCCTTGTAGCTATGATGCAATCCACACATCTATTGACCAGGATTAGGCATGGAGTTCAGGAACCAAGGCAAATTGAATTATCTTGCTTTAACAAGGCCTCTGTGTCTCTGATAACTGCAATGTCAGACTGCAGAATCACAAGTAGAGCTGTCCCTACCACTGAATAACCATTATGGCCAAACAACTGTGTGTCAAGCATCTTGAAATGGTGCAGGTTTTTTGTTTTGCTTTTTAAGACAGGATTCTTGTTGGCCTAACATTATACCAGTGCTGTAATCAAGATGGAGGAGGCTTACAATGCCAACTAAGCCCTGGTCCCCCTCCAACATACCCTGATGCACCCTGATGTGGCTTGGCACTAGTGTCTAGATATACTGGCATATTTTGGAGTTGTGCTGCCACTGGGCATAGTTGCCAGCCTAAACTATTCATAGCAGAGTTTAGGATGGCTCTCAAAATCATAATTACTGACCAATGTTAGGTTTTTTGCGCATTTCCGAGAATTGGCATTGGGGAATGGCGGGGAGAAGGCGCAGGCGAGTTATCTCCTAACACCATTCCCTGTATGCCATTAAACCAAAAAAAGCCATTTCGTGGCTTTTTTTGTTCAACGCGGCCTTTTGCCCCATTGAAAACAGTGAGGCTGTTCCTGGCGCCGGTGTAAAGGGGCGAACGGGGACAGGAAGCCTCCGACCAGCGGCTCCTCTCCCCGCCCCGCCCTGGGAATGCCCTGGGAACGCCCCCCACACTGGCATGGCAATTCTCTGCCGTTGCCTGCGCCACAAAGAGGCTGCACCTGAGGAGAGGCCGTGCCTGGGGAGAGACCATGCTGGCGGAGGGGTGAGGCGTGGCTCTGTGGCGCTCGGGCGCCAGCGAACTGTCCTCACTGCCAGCTTAAGTGCGTCCTGATGCATGATTACATGCACTTACGCTGGCGGCGAGGTCATGCCGCCTCCTAAAAGGACTCACCCCCCCTCAGGAATGCACAGTTTGTCTACTGAAAAATCACAGTAAAATCCAATATAAAAACCACCCATAAACTCCAAGATTGATTCACTTTATGTATGGGCATATGCACAGAATCTAAAAAGTACATACAATAAAAGGATGTCAGTGCATACAATAAAAGGATGTCAGTGGAACAACGGAAGCCACCGAACTAGAATTGCAGTATGTGCTGTTTCCCAAAAGCTAATATTCTTACTATGTAATAGGAGTGTGCAAATTTGGGGGCTAGTGTGTGTATGTTGACCATTTTCTTCATTATTACCTTCATATCTGTTTGTTACGTTCATTGTTATCCCCATTTAGATATATTATTTGCCATAATATTCATTACTATATGTTTCAGTGAAAAATATATTTCTGAGTGTTATTTTTTGTTTCCCATCCAATGCAGCCTCGCTTTTTATGCAATGGGGGCATTTCCCCTGTTTTTCTGTTTCTTATTTTTTTTTATTCTTTTTTCACTTCCATGATGTCCAGGAATTCTCTGAGGAGGTGGTGTAGCTGTACTGCTCCCAGCTGCCACAGATCTACCCCCCTTCAGGAATGGGCTCTTATTGGACCAAAAACAAAGAGAATGTCTTTGGGCAGGCCCCCAGTACGAACTCTCAACTTTGGAGAGGTATTGAGCCTTAGTTATTGGATATAGAAAGGCAGAACTAGGTCCCAATCTATCTATAGCCCTGACAAATCCAGGAATCCTGGAGTCTCATATTTGCAGAGTCCTTCTTTTGCACCTCACTCAAGAAAACTATCTTTGCTTTGATTTAAGGAACAAGAAGACCTCTTAAAAAGAATAAAGAATCTCATGTATGCTCCATTTGGGGGTCTCTGAAATATTATGGTAGCCTTGGAACATGCCACAAAGAGAAAGAAGTCTAAACAAAGGATGAATGTCTGTTATTTATCTGCAAGGCCTTTGTAAAGTTATATTTACCATTATTGTTCATTATTTTTAAAAGAAAAGAACAAAGAGGAACTCTGCTCTCTGAATTTCCCATAAAAATCTGTTTTTGTTTTAGGCCTCAGGAGGCATCAGGTATATATCAAATTAGATAGATAGGTCTTCCATCCAATGAACTCTATTGAATGGGAAAAGTGCATAGTTAAGAATTATTGTGATATACCATATGGTGTATGTTTGTATGTGTGTTTCTGGTATTAATCTATAAACCAATAAAAAGGAAAGTTACAAATATAAGTTGGACAAGAGGGAAAGTAGCCTCAAGCTCCCATATTCCCCATGGGCTCATCAAAACAGGTGAGTACAAGAATATCCATTGCTGTAACTTTGATTTATATTTATACATGTAGCAAAGCTGTGGAAGCTGTGGAAAAAAGAATAAACTGATGGATGATAGGTAAACGTTTCTAGATATTTGTATATTCATCAAGTGGTTGGATGTACATGAACAATGACAGGAAAATGTATTTTGGTATATTCTATCTTTCCAATATAGTTTTACGTGGCTTACAAAGATGAACAAACAAAAGAATTAAAACACCCACATTAACATTAGTTTAAAAGACACAAAGCATATAAACAACTTGCTGGAGAACATTTTTTTTTAAATCATGAAGAATTTAAAGGCAGGAACAAAATTAAACTTGCTCAGTCAAATGTTTAACATAACCTTTAAAACTTGCCAGGTAAAAGATTACTGAGAATCCCATCTTTGATATTCTGGTTATTCATCATTATATGAAATATTATGTATCTGTTTTTCAGATCATACCACAATATTGACGGAATGATTGTCTCTACTGAAATTAGAGAGAGTCTGTGGTTTTAAAAAAAATGTGTGGTTCATACATGCAGTCTCCTAATAGGATCCTGGGCTGGATTTGGGTTGAAAAAACAGCACTGGAAAGTAACGTTGGTGCCCCTTCTCCGTGTGTTCTGAATCAGGGCCCTGTGTAGCTGGAAAACAAATTCCCAGCTGAATGTGACTGACTGATACAAAGTCAGTTTGGGGAACAAGAAACAACATGTCAATATCATAAAATGTATTTTCAGTACATCATGCTGCAAGCTTCATTCATCAGAAGTTTAGTTCAGGAAACTAAATCAGGTAGTCCTGTTTGCAGGGGGCACCTCACTTTCCTCTGTATCCCCTTTTACACACTATTTCCTCTTACCCTCCTCCTGGCAGACCCAATAGCCTTCCCATTCCCTGTTTCCTTCTCCCATTCCCACTGACCAATTAACCAACCAACCAACCAGTCAGACTTCTATTTGCCCCTCATCTTCATCTATATTTATTATTTATTTACTTAATTAATACCCACTATAGAAACCCAAAGGAGCTTACATCTTTCTCATAGAAGCATAGAGTTGGAAGGGACCACCAGGGTCATCTAGTCCAAACCCCTGCACAATGCAGGAAATTCACAACTACCTCCCCCACACCCTCAGTGACCCCTACTCCATGCCCAGAAGATGGCCAAGATGCCCTCTCTCTCATGATCTGCCTAAGGTCATAGAATCAGCATTGCTGACAGACGGCAATCTAACCTCTTCTTTAAAACCTCCAAGGAAGGAGAGCTTACCACCTCCCAAGGAAGCCTGTTCTACTGAGGAACCACTCTAACCGTTAGAAAATTCTTCTTAATGTCTAGATGGAAACTCTTTTCATTTAATTTCAACCCGTGGGCATTTGCCTTTTTAGCTATCGCATCACACTGCTGACTCATGGTCAGTGTTTGGTCTACTAACCCTGCATTCCTGAACGGAGGCAACGCAGCGGCACTGCCTCCAAAGGAGGTTTTGGCCTTGCCGAAACCTTGTTGCAGCGCCAAAAATCCATGCAACCCTCATAGGGTTGCATGGGCCAAAAAAGGGGGGGGCATTCCCAAGCTGTAATGACTTAGTAGGCCACCTAACGGCAGCCGCACCCCCAGGCCGGCGATGTGATGCCCCAGGAACACCTCCTGGGATGTCGCCATGGCCTTTGCTGATGTCCAGACCCTGGCGGAAGACTCTGTCAGAGTCCAGACCAGGTGCTGCTGTGGCAGCGGCCTGCGACTGGCATCCGGGGCCTGCACGCCGGTGCTGGGGCCACAAACGTTGGCGTATGTCACCCGGACACCGGCGCTGTGGGCCCATGCGCCAACACAGGCCTTTGCCGGCCTACAAAGGCCTTTTGTCCTGGCCGCCGGCACGGCTTAGGAATGCGCTGTAAGACCCCAAGATCCTTTTCACACACACTACAGCTTACACAAATCTCCCGATCCTATAATTATACATTTGATTTTTCCTACCTAAATGCAGAACTTTACATTTATCATTGTTGAAGTGCATTTTATTAATTTTAGCCCAACTCTCCAGCCTGTCAAGATCATCCTGTAGCCTTGCTCTGACTTCTACCATATTTCCTACTCCTCCCAATATAGTATCATCTGCAATTTTAATAAGCATCCCCTCTATTCCTTCATCCAAATCATTTATAAAGATGTTGAACATCATGGGACCCAGGACAGATTCCTTAGGCAGTCCACTAGTTACTTCTCTCCGAGTGGATGAGGAACCATTAAGAAGCACTCTTTGGGTACGATCTGTCAACCAGTTACAGATCCATCTAACAGTAATAGGACCTAAATCACATTTTCCCAATTTGTCAACATGAATATTATGTGGAGCCTTATCAAAATCCTTACTGAAATCAAGATAAACTATGTCTGCAGCATTCCATTGATCCAGCAAAGGTAGTAACTTTCTCAAAAAAGGAGATAAGATTAGTCTGACATGACTTGTTCTTGAGAAACCCGTGCTGGCTCTTAGTGATCAGACCCATCCTTTCTAAATGCTTAAGGACTGACTGCTCAATGATTTGTTCAAAAACATTTCCCGGTATAGAAGTCAAGCTGATGGGTCGGTAGTTACCTGGATTCTCCTTTCCTCCCTTCTTGAAGATTGGGACAACATTTGCACACCTCCAGTTTTCTGGTATCTCACCTATTCTCCAAGACTTCTCAAAAATAATGGACAGAGGCTCAGAAATTACATCTGCAAGTTCTTTGAGTAATCTTGGATCCAAGTCATGTGACCCTGAGGACTTTGTTTCATTTAAAGAAACTAGGTGTTTGTGCACTACCCCAATACCAATCCTAGACTGCAAGTCGCTTCCCTTATCATGTGTTCTGTTTATGCCATGTTGAGCACCGTTTCCCTCACAAGAAAAGACTGAGGAAAAGTAGGAATTGAGCAGTTCTGCCCTCTCTTCATCTCCTGTTACAATTTCACTTTCTGGTCCCCGTAATGGGCTTATCTTGTCCTTGTTCTTTCTCTGAACATTGGAAAAGAACCCTTTTTTTGTTGTGTTTAGCATCTCTTGCTAGCCTAAGCACATACTGAGCTTTAGCTTTCCTAACACTCTTCCTACAAGCACAAGTTATTTGTTTATATTCCTCTTTGTTTATAAGGCCCTCCTTCCACTTACTAAATGAGTCTTTTTTATTTCTCAAATCTTTAAAAAGCTGTTTATGGAGCCACCCTCGCCTCTTTAGGCTCTTCCCATTTTTCCTTCTCCTCTCCTCCATTTTATCCACACAACAACCCCATAGGTTAGGTTGGGCTGAGCTTTCTCATCCGCGCAGGTGAGGAGTCTTGTTCAAAACACAAATGAGTCGCTGTAGAAGTAGTCTTTTTTAGTTGGAGGTTATATCCCTCCAGACGAGACTGGTGAGCCCACTCTTTTAAACAACCCTTATGTTTTATCCTAATTAATCCACTGAATGGTGATGAGCGGATGGGTCCCTTACAAAACCAGTTAAAAAAAAAATAGAAAAATGGGAGAAAGCATAGAGCCATGCATCTGAGCAAAGGTGAATAGCCGGACCCGAAAAAGTCAAATTATTGGGCTTTTTTAGGAATCGCCTATTTGCCTTTGGGCAGATCCCCAGGTTTTGGCGTTTGGTAAAACTGAAACCCATAAATTACAGAAACAGCTAATTTTGGGTTCATTTTAGGTGTGGGTATATCGATATGCACAACCCTAGTGAAGAAGCAAGAGTAAGGCACACTGCAAACGCAGCAACAAGCTGAATATGAGCAAAATATCGGCTTAATGTGACATCTCAATGCAGTCACTGGCTAGCAGCCTGATCCCATGGTACCATTTAAAGCAGGTGTTTGGTTTTTTTTTTTTTGCCATGTGGTACATTTTAAACCATTATCTGATGACAAGTTTGCTTTTATTGCCATGCAAAAAATCATTAGTAATGGACATCTTCATAGTGACCATTACAATACTTAGGGAGTTGGGTTTGTTTAGTTAGTTTGTTTAGTTTGGGTTTGTTTAGTTTTGGTTTGTTTAGTTTGGAAAAGAGAAGGCTGAGGGGAGACATGATAGCCATGTTTAAATATTTGAAGGGATGTCATGTTGATGAGGGAACTAGCTTGTTCTCTGTTGCTTCAGAGACTAGGACACAGAGTAATGGATTTAAACTAAGAGAAAAGCGATTCCACCTAAACATTAGGAAGAACTTCTTGACGGTGAGGGCTGTTCGATGGTGGAATGCACTGCCTCGGTGGGTGGTGGAGTCCCCGTCTTTGGAGGTCTTTAAGCAGAGGCTGGATGGCCATCTGTCAGGAGTGCTTTGATTGTGGGATCCTTTATGGTGGAGGGAGGGTTGGGGTCACTGGGGATATGGGGGTAGGTAGTTGTTAATTTCCTGCATTGGGCAGGGGGTTGGACAAGATGACCCTGGTTGTCCCAACTCTATGATTCTATGATTCTGTAGACGAAAGCGCATGGTCGCTTTATCCTCCTTTAATCCTTGTTTTAACCAGGATTGAACGGACATTAGGCAAAACACATGCGTTCGCTCCTGGCTGAATCCTGGCTGAAACAGGGATTAAAGGAGGATAAAGCGACCATGCATTTTTGCCCTATAATTCAATAGATTATTAACAATTGTTCTTGTACTGATTTTCGGACATGCCTTTGACCTCCCTGAACAATTCACAGCCATCCACCTAACTACAATCATTGTCAGTTGTTGTCAACTTACATGAAATGGAGGAAATTTTACTAAGCAACTACTTTATATTGAAAGGCCATGTCACTGTCTGCTTATCATAAGCCTGGAGTGACTCACATTTACAAAGGATATGGAATAGAAAATGTAAATTACAAGCTAGAGGTAAAATTATGTCTTTCATCTGAGTTCCAACGTACTTATTAAATATGTGAAACATAAATTATTTAAAAAGCAGCTGAACTGAAACTTTCGTTAGGCTTGCTAACTTTACTATGGGAATCAATTGTCCATTAAGACAGTTGAGTAATACAAGGACTGCTAATGTAGTAATTTGCTGAGACTAAGACCACCTCTGAGCAATGATGAACAGAGAGCAGGACTGTTGCCCTTACTCAACGCCCTCAGAGATGCACCATGACTGGTGTCTATTGCTAGTAAAAGTGATAACATCTGGCCACTCAGCAGCCATGAATCGGCATGGCACTGTGGTAGCATCCCACCAGGCCCCTGGCTTAGTGGTAAAGCATCTGCTTGGCATGCAGAGGGTCCCAGTTTCAATCCCTGGCATCTCCAGTTAAAAGGATAAGGTAATAGCTGATATGGAAGACCTCTACTGAGACCTTGGAGTGCTGCTGCCAGTCTGAGTAGATTAAACTGTCTGGGACATAACCTTGTAGTTAATCTGTAACACAAGAGTGGAAAATTGCCATTGAGAAGTCATATTTCCCATCCGAAAACAATGTGTGTGTGTCTCTGTGTGTACGCAGTGTGTACATGTAAGTATAAATGGGAGACTATTCTTTAGGCACAGTATTTTTTCACGTTTGCAACATTGTGAAGAATAACTATTTTGAGTGGTGAAACTTTGAGCATAACTATCATTTGATGAGCCCTTGTATCTTGGCCAGAACTGGCTGGTTAGTTGGTGGATTGTGGATAAACTATTATATCAAGATTAAACTTCTGTTGATTTCACTTGTTGATAGGGAGATAACAGGGATAAGCCATACACAGTATTGAAGAAATATCTTGAAAGCACTTTTGAGCTTTCAAATCCCTTTAAACAGAATCTTTGCCATTCTGGTGCTAAAAAAATGGATTAGATTTCACTGTGCAGTTAGATGGAATTCAGCATCTAATACATCAACTTATTAATACACTGCCACTATTATCAGTAGATATGTATCTGCGCTGACAGCCATGAACTTAAAACTACTGTGTTTTCCCCTAAGTATCCGTTGCTCTTAAATCACTTTCCTTCTTTCAATACAATTTATTTTCTGTGCCACATTCAGCAGCATATATATTTGTCCTGCTATACAATTGATGACCTTCAGGTTGTTAAGTATTATATTTGTGTAAAACAGTAGACCATAAATTGACACACAAATTAGTTTTGCTCATGCTGCTATCTTTGGATCCAGAGGGTTTTCAGAAGGCCTGCTTCTGTCTGCCAAATAACAGCAGGGTTGCCCATTGTCAAGCATATATGACAATATTGCAAGTCCATATAAGAATCCCCATTACATTACATACTTTGATTGCTATCCCATGAAGACAACAATTGAATTTTCATGGATATGTCAATGGGTTTCATGTTGCTACTATAGAACTTTTCAAATGCGTCTTTTCACACCATTATGAAGTGTGATGAAGTGGATAAAAGAGCAAGAAAGCACATTAGAAGGAGCCAGAAGACACATTTGTTTTCTCTTTCTTTTCCCTTCCTTGATAAATCAAAATTGTCTAAATGGAGTAGGTTTACATGAGCTATTATAACCTTTGGAGGTCTGTCCCCTCCTCAAACCCCACCCTCCCCAGGCTCCACCCGTCAAATCTCCAGGAATTTCCCATTCTGGAGTTGGCAACCCTACCTCCTTCCCACCCAACAGCCAATCTACGTTTATCTACCCATCTGTCTTAAGTTTTCCATCTCCTCCCCCCTGCAGCCTCTACCTTGGAAAACTACAGTCTTTCTTTACAAAGGGGACCAAAGCAGCTTACATTAGTCTTCTCCTTTTTATCTACACAACAACCCTGTGAGGTAGGTTTGGCTGAAAGTATGTAGTTGGTCCATAATTACCCAGTGAGCTTCCCCAGGAAAATGGGGATTCGAACCTCGGTCTCGCAGAACTGGCTCTGAAGCTCTAACAGCTACACACACTGACTTTCATAAGGTGGATGCTGTTGAACAGTAGCAAGCAGCTAGGCCGAGCTGAGGCATGCAAGTCAGGTGGTATCAAGTTACCCAGAGGCTGCTGCCAGGTACAACTGAACTCTAGACAACAGAGATCTGTCCCCTAGAGAAAATGGTTCATTTGGAGGGTGGACTCTATGGCATTACACCTGCTGAGGCTTCTTCCCTCCCCAAACCCTGCCCTCCTCAAGCTCCGGTGGTGGAGCTCATGGCCTTTCCGGTACAATAACTTCACACTACAGCTAACACTAACAATCTCCCTTCCAGCATGTTAAAAATAAATAAAAACAGCAGGACTATTTCCACCCAACACTAGGGTTTCCAGCCTCCAGATATTAGCTATTACAGCCAATCTCCAGCCAACAGAGATCAGTTCACCTGGAGAAAATGGCTGCTTTGGCAATTGGACTCTATGGCATTGAAGTCCCTCCCCTCCTCAAACCCCACCCTCCTCAAGCTCCACCACAAAAACCTCCTGCCGGTAGCAAAGTGGAACCTGGCAACCCTACCCCACACCCAATTTCATATTTAAAAAATCCCTGACATTCAGCTTCTGTCAACATATGAGGAAACATGTGGGTTGGGCTTTGCTGAAGCATTTGCTTGTCCTGATCTGATGGATTTTTAAAAATTTGAGCAGTCTGAGGATGTGAACAAGCTCCTTGAAAATCTGACCTATCACTAGTATCTGTCCTGGGCTGTGGATGAGGATGTGCATCTCTGATCTTTTTTCTAGACATCTTGATGACTTTTAATACCATTGACCATGGTGTTCTTCTGTGATGCATTACTGGGATGGAACTGAGAGAGTGTTGAAATGGTTCCTGTTTTTCCTGGCAGATAAAACCCAAAAGGTGGTGCTGGGATGCTACCCCATTGTGTTTAACTTATGGGATGTCGCAAGATTCCGTTTTGTTCCTCATATTGTTTAACAACTATAGGAAGCCACTGAGGGAGGTTGCCAGTGGATCAAGGCTGTATGTAACACCCAGCTCTAGCCATGTGTTGATAAAATGTTATAAATAGTGGATTACAATGAAGCAAAAAGGAGCCCCATAAATTTTATTTTGTTCTACAAGAGGAGAAGAGGCACTGGCAACTTTTAAAAAATTAGCTGTTGAAATATGACCAAGATAGCCCAGATGTTACAGCATTACCAGTGGAGTTTCTCTGTGATCCATGTCAGAGATGCAGCTGTCAACACTAACGTACACCTGCTGCTAGTTTCCTCTCAGCAAACAATTTTTCAATTGTTTTATGGAGTGTTGAAAACTCTCAAGATGAAGCCCTGGCCTCTTAATAAAACCTGTGTCATGTTTTGAATTCATGATGAGTTGAATATTTAGTTTAGCTTCATTAAATTTCTGCTTTGACTTCTTGCCCATCGAAAAGGTGCTTTGCAATCTTGTTAAGTCTAAAGCATACTACACTGATAAGCACGGGGTGAGTATGCCAAGTAGTAGTCAAATCATAACAGTTAAACCCCAGATAAAAAAGTGTAACAAAATTCTTAAAAGTTTTAAAAAAGAAAGAAATGGCTTGGCCAACTTTCTATAAACCTATAGGCTAGTATTTTAGGAGGCCACACATAGAAGGCATTTCCATAAGACTAAAAAGGGGAAAAAACTCTACATGTACACCAATACAAAGTTATTATATATCATACAGAAATGAATCCAACTGAGCCTCAAAGAACAGGTAGTTTATACCAAGAATACTGAAGATGCACATATGTGCATGTGCACACACACGCAAAATAGTTACAAATGCAGGAAATTTAGAATTCCCAGCATTAATGCTGGGGACCAGTTTGCCTGGCCTACTGGAATTCAAGGAAGTCATGAAGCCTCATTGAGTGTTCAAAAATTGGCAGCCAATGGGGAGAAGTGACTGTTTAGGTTATACTCTAGCTGCACCTCCCTCGAGCAAGCTTTTGCTACTGGCTGCTGCCTACCCACCCTCCATTTAGACATCACAGGGTTAGCCAATCGGCAGTGGGACAAGCAGCAATTTTTGGGTACCCCCTAATTGGCTGTTGGGGGTGCCTTTTTTCACCTGCTTCATGATGTCAGGGTGAAGGTTGGTTAATTAGGCCTGGTTGTTGACTGTGTAGGCCATAACTAGTTTGGCAGGGATTGGGCAAGCTGATCACGATAGGTAGGGATGATTGGCAAGCACCCTGAGACATCCAAAGCAGTGGAGGGCATGCCCAGAACAGCGCATCATTGGCTGTGCAGTGAGGTGCAGCTGGGAAGGAGCGGCTCTGGGTGCTAACCATTTTTCTGAACCTTTAGTGGCTGCATGGCACATCAAGTGAGGGGCTGGGGCTGGGCATCTCTCAACACATTGTGTGCAAGTGATGATAAACAAAGTCGGCAGAAGATGTTGCCAGTGTGTGGAGTCATGGTGGGTCTGCCAGAAAAGGCAGCCCCATAGCATGTGTTCAATGGAGCCCCAAGCTTGACTCCCTGGTGTTTTACAGAATGAAGTCTTTAGAGGTGACTTCATTAAGAGCAGCCCTTCTTGGGCCAGAGTCTGCAGCTACTGTTCTAAATGTTGGTTTTTTTTAGATTAATTGATTTATTTGAACGTTTATTTACTAAGAAAATTACTTTAAACTTACTTGCTTTACCTAAACAAAATTTATGGTTCAGTGAAGAGTGCAGACCTCTCAAATGAGCAATATCCAGGAAACACAGAGAATTCAAAAGAAATAACACTTTTTCTGTACTGAAGGAGTTGCTAACTCTTAAAAAGAATTATAAGAATTTGATCAATTGGAGGAAAAACGAGGCCTTATATAAAAGTTGGAGGAGCTTGATTACAGCCATAAACAACAACGACAATTCAACCTTCTGGTGGATTGTAAATTCTTCAAGCAATGGCTATGTCATAGTCTTTGCCTGTATCCTTTCATCGGTCTGGGTAACCTACTTTTCTTCTATTCCTTGGATAGTCAAGAACCTATATCTGTAGCATCTCCCATTCTGTTGAATTCTTGGCTGGATGTGTCTCCAGGTGAAATCAAACTGCTCATTGACCATCTAGGTCCAGGGAAGGCCCAGGCCTGGATCTAATTCCTTACAAACTTTTTAATGGGAACAGTAAATGGTGGGCTGACATTCTTGCTCCTGTTTTTACACAAATTAACGCATCAGGAGCTATTTCAAAATCATGGAGACATTACATAATAGTCCGAATCTTTAAAAAGGGTCTTGTTTGGCAAATTGTACTCCTCTTATTTATTAAAGAAGTTGCTTGATTGGATTGAGAGTAATGACATCCTTGGCTGGTAGAAGATTAGCTTTAGAAAAGTCTGTTCTGTAATGGACCATTGTTCAATACTTTCTCACTTAGCTGAGAAATATTCCTCTCCCCCAAATGGCACCCTTTATGCTGGTTTTATGGATCTTAATGGAGCCTTTGATGCCATTCCTAGGGAGAGACTATGGACGAAACTATCTAATTCTAATATGGATAGGAGGTTATTATGGCTTATACAGCAATTTTATACTAATCTTACAGCTCACGTTCGCTGTGGTGACCATGGAGAATTAACTGAGTCTTTTGTTTTGGCCAAGGGAGTTAGACAAGGTTGTCTCCTTGCTCCTCTTCTGTTTAACCTATAACTGAATGATATGGCAATGAACTTTTCAGAGTCCTGTCATCCTCCAAAGCTTGCAAACCATAGTATCCCAATCCTACTTTATGCCGATGATGCAGTTATATCCCACACAAGAACTGGTTTGAAAAGATCCCTACAAATCTTTTCTGAATATTGCTCTAGGGAAGCTCTTAAAATAAACCACCATAGATCCAAGATCATGATCTTCTCTAAAAGGAGAAAACTGCCTTCTTTCCATTGGATACTAGACAGCTTTGATGTTGATCAAATTAAGGAGTTAGTTTATCTCGGTATTCTTTTTTCTTATATTCTAAACTGGGGCCATTGTTAACTTTTTCCATACTACAGGCGTAAAATATATTCCAGGGGCCATTCAAGTTTTTAACTTAAAAATCATTCCAATCATTCTCTGTGGTGTTGCTATATGGATAACTGCTGTTATGAAAACTGTTAAATGCACCTCTATGTGTTGCTGGTGTTACCCTTCGCTCCGAGTTTGGCCAAATGTCTCTTGAAGCTAGGGCATGGTTGTTTGCTTTTAAGCTACAACTTAAGTTGTTTTTTTAGCACTGAGGGGTATTTAGTTCATGGGATATGTTATCAGATTTTGGAAAAAAATAGTGTCCCCATTACTTCTGGGTAAACTGAGAAGTGACATTGGTACATTGTGCAGGTCACATGAATGCTGATCGCAGCCGCCAGCCACGTCCCCACAAAGCTCCTGCTGGTGGTGAATAGTGACCTGGCAACTATATACCGAAAACGTTATGGATACCATTAGGATTGGGGGTTGGTTGGTTTAGAGCTATTTTTAAAAGGAAGATTTGTTTCTTTGTTAGATTAAGAAGAAAAACTTTATTGCAGTGAACATAACATATTCAGGCTTTTCTGGGAGCTGTTAGTATAGATACTCCAAATCACCTTCAGTACCTAAGATGGTGATAGTATTTTTCCCTCTTTTCTTTCTCACATCTGTAAATCAATTCTCGGTATTACTTTGCCTTGTCTTCTTTCTCTATAAAGACACCAATACCAATTTTATGTTTCACAGGATTATGAGAAAGAACTGAGGTGTAGCACATTGTATGCAGGATCTCTAGTTGTATGCCTTGAACTTTGTTCTTCCAAATAGGGCCTATATTTGCAGTGGGCACCTTGCTCTATCTGTAGCAATACCTTGCTAGAGGAACTACAGCTTTGCACATCATTTGTCAACATCAGCTGCCCCAATACCCTTTCCACATTAAGGTAAAAGGAACTTTCCTATTACTTGTATGTTTTAAATGACAAAAGGAAAGGGGGAAAGAAACAAGACATGGTTAATCCTGCTGTACTGACCTGTTGTTTTTGAATCTTTCCCCCACTATATACAATGATCTCTATGTGTCAGTTTGACACATGATGCTTATTAGTAACAGTTTAACCCATTCAACATATAAAGGAACAATAACAATGGATTGTTCATCTTAATAATCCGTTGTTATTGTTCTGTTTTGTGTTAAATGTGGTATTGTATAACTGGTCAGATTGAGAGGCATAGGACTGTCAACCTTCAGGTGGTGGTTGGAGATCTCCCGCTATTACAACTGATCTCCAAGTGATAGAAATAAATTCCCTTGGGAAAAAATGGCTGCTTTGGCAACTGGACTCTATGGCATTGAAATCCCTTCCCTCTCCAAACCCCACCCTCCTCAGACTCCAACCCCAAAATCTCCAGGTATTTCACAACCCAGAGCTGGCAACTCTAGAGATGCAGATGCAGTTACGTACTAGGTGTAGTTTAAAGCTCTATGTGTATTAATTTGGTTTTTGCACTTGCAATATCTTTTTGCTGTGCAGATTATTTATAACATCATGGTAATGATTTCAAACTGTTGAAGAGAGGTAATGTAGCTTATTGAGCCGATCCTGCAAGTGTTCATAGACTGTAATACCTTGCTTTGATTTTCCAAGCTGACAGGAATTCTTCTCTGGCACAGGAGATCTGGTTTTATTCAAGGTAGAATTTAGGATAATTTCCAGAAAGTTTAATAAAATAATAAGTGGCATTTTTAAAGAAACAGATTACTGTGCCTTGGAAGAATGTATTCTCTAAGTTTGAAGAAAGCCATCCAAAGATACACAGTTGTTGGCATATTTTCAACAAAATCCTCACTCATTCTTTCAGTTGGAAAAATCTAATAACACTGTCCTTCAGTGTTACTCCTCTGAAGATGCCTGCCACAGCTGCTGGCGAAAAGTCAGGAAAGAAAATACCAAGACCACGGTCACACAGCCTGGATAACCTACAAGAACCAATTTCTTCCTAGAGTTTTTTCTTTGGTCCATTACTTAATGCCTCAAGCCAACACATCCCTGCTTCCACTCTTTCCCATTAAGATATTATTTTCTTGGACCATGACAACAATAATAGCTGTCTGCATCCTTGGACAACTTGGACCATTTTGAGGTTTTTTATTTGAGAAGACTCACCATAGCAGATCAGGAGAATGGATTGTAATCTAAACATCTACTTTAGCCACAAATAGGAATTTTGGTACAGCTTGTGGAAATGCTGATCCTTTGCCACATGATAATTTCTTATTGCAAGTGCTCTAAGTTTACCTGCACATGTAATTAAAATGTGCCATAATAAATCATGGAGTGGCAAAAAGTACATAACTACATGTAACTACTTTAGTTTTCTCTCTATGGCAAAGAAAAATCAAGAACCCTGGATGAGTACTGTGCCATTGCTCATTTTTTAGAATGTTTGAATTTTAGAACACATTATTTGATAAAAACCACAATTATTTTTGTTAAGTAATTAAGCTTGTGTTTTGGAACCAGGTGTCATGATACTTGTCTTGTGTACATAATCAGTCTTGGTATAGATGTCTTAAACAGTCATGATTGCCCAATCAAGGCTACTATAGCCATGGTGTAAGACTGCTTGTTGATGGGGAGGCAGTTTATTCAAAACTGATGACACCTGCACAGTCTTTCAAGCATCTTCATATAAATTCTTACTTGTTCAACTTCAACAATATATGCAAAAAGATACTTTGCAAGCATTAGTCATTCTCAGACAATGGGAAGAATCTACAGATGATATAGTAATCAATTACCTGAAGGCATCTTGGTTTGAACCAAGCCAATGGTATTAACATGGAGATGACTGGCCACAAAAAGGAATAATTATCCATTAATACAGCAAATATATATTATATACTGAAATAACTACTATTATACCAAAGATAAACTCTCATTTTAAGGCTGCATAAACAGCTAGTCATTCATATACATGCAATATTTTAAGAAGATGGCTAGTATTGCAAAAATGAAGATGGTATGGCAGGACAAAGTCAACTACAGCAATAAGGAAAATATCGCAGAAGTGTGTAATAGATTCATCAATGTATAGAACATGTGGAATGGAACTTTTGAATGTGTAATCAACAGAATCATAAAATTTACCTGACTTCTGTTTCCAAATTTCTGCTGCATATTTAAAACTAGCCAGCTATTTTGAAAGCACAATATGAAGGTTCAAGAGGCTTCAGGTGGGATTCTGGCTGATATGTAGGGCATATCCTTTGCATATAAAAGGTGCTAGGTTCAGTCTCTGGCATTTTCAGTTAAAAGGATCAGGTGGTAGGTGCTGTGAAAGACCTCTTCCTGAGGGCCAAACTACATTTGGCGGCATCCTTGTAGCCACCATGAGGACTCTGCCACCATTTTAAAGTAATTTAGAAATGCTGCAAGGGCCTGATCCTGATATGGCCTGCAGCATGGCAGGCTGAGGTGTTTTTGTCTCCCCCCGCCATGCCTTATGGTACCAAAACAGCCACACACACATACCTGTCTAATTTGGCACTTGAAAATACATGGGGAGAAACTGCACTGCAGGTTCAATCAGAATCGAGCCCTAACAGCATTTTTAAATGACTTCAAAATGGTGGTGGCTTCCTTTGGACCTGAGACTCTGGAAAGCCACTGCCAGTCTCAGTAGATAATACTTACCTTGATGGACCAGTGGTCAGTATAAGGCAGCTTCATCTCTTTTTTTTTAAAGGCTTACAGCCCATTCGGGGGGGGGGGGGATACACAGCAGCCAGGAGTGGAGCAGCCATGCTGCCTCCTCAGAGGCTTCCCAGCCACAAAAGACAATGTTAAAATAATGAAAATAGGAAATACCAGAAAATCCACCATAGCGCTTAATGGGGCTATGCCAGCTATTTTGGCGGCATGGCAATGCCTCAGCACAAAGGGGCATTCCCAAGCTGAAAGGGGTCTGGAAGCTGACTAACATCAGCTCTGCCCCTGGGAATGCCCCCCATGCCAGCGTAGGATTTCCCTTCCGGGCTTTCCTTTCCAGTGTGACTGCCATGGGGCAGTCCCTGGAGAATGGGTCTTCCTCAGAGGAGGAATTCTACCAGGAGGATTCAGCCCCACTGGAGCTGCTTCTGACCTTGCAGCCTGAAGTGGAACCTGACTCAGCACAGCCTTGTGAGGAGGCTGACAGCCCTGAAGCTGGTGGCTCTCCAGAGCACGCACAGGACTTACAGTCAGAAGTCATGGCAGAACCACCCCCATCCTGCTCAGAGCCTGGACCCAGTGGCCCAGCTGTGAGCCCTCAAGCTACTGAGGCAGCATCAAAGGCTGACAGGTGGCGGCAACAGCAGAGAAAGGCATTGGTGGCTAAAAGGCATAGTGCCCGGCTGGAAGCCTACCGGCGTGTGCTGGAACAGCAACAGAACAGTGAGTCCTCGCAGGAGCAGGACTAACGTGGAATCAATATGCCAGAAAAGCTGCAGCTGAACAGCCCAGAGACGAGGAAGCAACGCATTGCATACCTGGGTAACATTCTGACTCCTACGCTTGAATGACTCTTTGTGAGCTGAGACCTTGGACTGGCAACTTGGACCTCTGACTCTCCGTGACCCTTGACCTTGGACTGACTATCTGGACAAGGAAGTCTGATTTGGCAAGTACTGGACTCTGATTTGTGGCTTTGACAAACGGACCGAATTTGTGACCCTGCTCTAAACTCTCCCTGCTGCTTGTAGCTGTAATTCAGAGACTCTGTGAGCTGATACCTGGGAATTGGCAGCAAGCCAGCACAGTGGCAGTATTGGTGGCTGAGGCTTGCACAGTGCCTTGTAGCTCCCTGGCGCTGGTGTGTTTGCCACTTTGTGCTATGGTAAAGTGGCGTGGATGCCGGAGCGAGGTCACGCTGACTCCTTCGCCCCCCCCCTCAGGATTGCACGGTTAGAAGTACTATAAAAAAGGCATTTTTAATTGAATCCAGCACTTAACATACCTTAGCAAATGCCTAGTTAATACCTAGTACAAGTAAATGCACGGATATACACTGGTGAAATCCAGCTGACATTTATCAGTCTGATAAAATATGCCTGGTCTTTTCTCTATCCTTTCAGTGACTCCTTCTTTGTGGCTACCACACAAACCAAACTTTTTCTTGCTACCCCAAAGTTTTAATTGAAAAACCAGAGTGCCAGGCAGAATGTAGCTTCAGCAGATTAGCAGTTAAATGAGAAGGGGCTTTTCGTTTAAGTTCCAGTGTTGATATGTCACTGCACTGTGTCACTTAGAAAAGCAATAGTGCTTTGTTATCAGTGCTGAGCTCAGGCAGTCTCCTGATGTAGAGTTAGACTAAAATAGAATGCCAGAGTGATGAAGGCACTGCTTACATTTAACATCCTCACAGCTACTGGACATGGAGGGAGGTGCTGACACACTGTTCTGTGCAGACAAACAGGTTGATCATCTTCCAAGGTCTGTTTTCCTGACATTTAACAAAGAAAAGCTGATAGCAAAAGAAAGGTTCATTCCAGTTCAGATCAAGAAAGAGTACTGAGAGCATGTTTTATTAATAAAAGATTCCCAGCATGTTGGCTTTTAATCCCTCTTTGTCAAAGAAACTGTTCTGCACGATTAAAATCCTTTATATCATTGATTTTTGTTCAGAATCCTCCATGTATAAGGATTGCAGATCTGCAGCCTACATTTTGGATGTTGGGAAATGAGTGGTTTTATACACAACAGTGATTTTGTCCCTTTTGGCAGGGTGAAGCCAAGATTTGTCATCAGGGACAAGAAAAAACGTTGATAATTATATTTTTGTTACTTCTACTGAAGCACTAATTGTAACCCAAGAATCTACTATGGAATGGAAAACTATCACAAATTTCCAAGCTAACCAGAGGCCAAGTGAAATATATTGATTGAACTGCCAAGGTAGATCTTGGCCACCTTACAAAATGGGGATTCAAGTTTAGTCCTGGGCTCAGAAATGTAAGGTCCCATTTAAGACTTACCTGCATAACTACCTACTTAGATGTACTGGCACTGCATCATTTAAAGTATTATTAAATGATGTCTCTAGGTGTGTAACTTTTTCTGTCATCATGAAAAATTAATAATCACATAATTATAACAGGCTGTTCTTCCAACTTTTGTTAATTTGGGAATATTCTGGGGTGCGGGGAGATTTCCGGGGGGATATCTAGAAATACCTATTACAGGACCCATGGAGCCTGGAAAATCATGTCATCTGCTTTCATTTGATATTTGAGTTGAGTCTCAATAATCTCGTAGGGCAGAAGAAATCTTTGTTTGGAGGCTTATCATGGCTATCAGCTGCCCTGCACACACAAGCATGCACACAAGTTTGGAAAGAGCTCTGTCCATACTAGGTATCTTCTCAATAACCTTAAACATATGCATGGTGTATGCACTAACAACAAAATTCACATTCAATTTGAAACTGTGACCCTGATCTTTCCCAATTCCTATGTCAACCGCAGCAACAACCACAGTTGCCAGGCAACAATGCCAATGGCATTCAGAACCCTGAAGAGTATCAACACAGCAGCATTGAGCATGTCACTATGAAGCAGAGAACAGGTGGTGCTGGAGGTGGGCAGTGTAGAAGGCAGACTAGAAGAGCAGACGGGTGAACAACTATCATAACATGCTGAACATAGCCTAGGAGTTTGAAAGGATAGTCAGAGCAGCAGTCAGAAGAAGAGAAGGGGCAGCAGAAAGAGGGAGGAAGCTGGTATGGCCTGCCTTATCAGTAGGGATTGGAGTGTGTCATTCAACTGTGCTCAAAGGACATTTCAGGAAAACTGAGTAGTGGGAGACTGACCTTAAAAAAACCCAGTGTTTCCAGGTTCCAGCCTTCTGTATAAACAATTTTTCTGCTTGGGAGAACACCTGCTTGCTGGGTTGGTGTGCAGGCACCATTAGCAATAATTAACAGCCTGTCTTCACTTTCCCTTACTGTTTGTCTTAAAGGTTATTACTTAAAACATCTAGGCCCTATTCATCACTAAGAGTGAATAGATTTCTGGCTGAATCTTGGCAGATATCCCCATTGGTGATCTCATACTTTTTACGTTAAAAGAAGAGTTACTATTTTTCCAGTATTTAAAATGTAAAAGAGCAATTGCCTTTAAGAGCATTAATGTTTTTTATTTCCACTGATTTTCAGTTTCCAGGATGGGTGTGTGTGTGACAGTTCTAGATGTTGACCCTTTAGCAGATACTGTTCCATAGTTGGGTTCCTGAAGCTTTTCTTTCTGCCAGATGAAGAATAGCATACGCCCCTAGACATAAGGACCTTCACGAATCTCTGATGGTCACAGGCTATTTGATAATGTCTTTCCAGAAGATTTTCAGTTGGTGATCTAGTGTACAGTGAATGTCTTAGAATAGTACTTAGAATCTTAGAGTTGGAAGGGACCACCAGAGTCATCTAGTCCAACCCCCTGCACAATGCAGGAAACTTACAACTACTTCCCCCCCACACACACACTGACCTCTAGAAGATGGCAAAGATGCCCTCCTGGGGCTGGGGAAGAGGAGCAAGCAGAGGAAGGGGGTCGGGAAGATGGAGAACGACCACGCTGGGCCGGCCACGGTGCTGGGCAGGGTGGCCACCAAGATGAGTACAGCCCCTCCATCCTGCCCTCTCAGCTGACGGCAGGTAGGTAGCCAAGGAGCCACTGTCACTCCTCAGTGGGTGGGAACTCCATCTGCTGCCGTCTTCACAGCAGGTTCCTTGGCGAACTGGTGGTGGGGTGCGGGAGAGAGAACTCCTGGTCACTGGCAAGGTTGGGGGAGGTGCCAGCAGATGCGCCTCCTGGGGAAGGGGGGCAGAGCCACAACAACTCCCTTGTTGGCTCCCAGGTATACCTGAGGCTCTGCAAGGGACACCCACCCCGGCGATGGGCACGGATGGATGATGGCCGCCCCGACCTGGCAGGGGCGGGCACCCTGGCCACAAGGGCCAGGGCTCTCTCCTCAGTGACCAGTCACCACTCCTGCAAGACCAGAGGACACAGAGCTTGTGGGGGGCTCCAGGGGGCTCCTTGGCCCACCTACCCCCACCCCAGCCCTGTCCTCACCTTGCTGGCCCCTCACCTGCCTCTGCCCTGGGGTGCGGGGGCTCATTCTCCTGGTTCAACCAGGTGGAGTGCGGGCTGGCCGAGGGCCCCTCATCAGCAGTGGAGCCATTGTACTCTGGATGGCCTGGGAACAGGATGAGCCAGCTGGACAGAAACAAACGACAGCCCTTCAGTGGGTGCGGCCCTAGGCTGCTGCTGGGGGACCCATAGATGGGCGACTCCCAACCCTGCAAGGCAAAGGAGAGAGCCATCACCCCCACCCCTCATCAGCCTCTCCGCCCAAGGAGGGGCTTGCCAGGGCAAAGTGCCTGGTCGGCCACCCACTGTGTGGTGGTGGAGTGGCTGTGAGAGGGACTCACCCCAGCAGCCTCCCCCTCAATGAGCTCTGAGGAGCCACTGGTGGGCACCCATATTGTCCGACCTGACCCCTCTGCAGCCAGGATTGGGGTGTGTGCAGTCACCCTCCAGTCACCCTCTCTTCCTCCTCATCTGCCATCCTGCCTGCAGCCTCATCCTCGCTGCCCTTGAGCAGTTAAGCCCAGGTGTCAAGCATGAGGGGATGCCTAAGAGGGGTAGTGTGCCCATACACTAGAGGGGGGGCAGGACAGAGAGCCATTGGGCTCTCTCCCCTGAGAGCTGCCCAGCCCTGCGGCCTTTCTTTAGCATCCACAGGTGAGGGTGTTACAGGCTTTGACATATTAGAGCACATGAACTATGGTATTGGTGTTGTACATATGCCAAATTATTCAATACAAAACCTAATTACACATATAAACTGCAAATATATAGCAGAGCTTTAATTTCCTTTTAAAAGGAAGGAGAGCCTGAATATTCTATGCCAGAGGCTTATGCTTCTATTACATTATTAAAGGTTTCAGTAAGTAACTAGCAATACATTCTGCCTTTTTCTATGACCTTTCCCAGCCTTTTTAATGTCTTATGAGAAGCTAATTCTTATGAGAAACTAATTCTCATGAGAAACTAATTCTCGTGTTACAGAACTGAGTGCTTGATTCTCGCTTTTTCAATGACTTTAAATGCATGCCAAGAGTATATAATGCTGACTATGCTGTAATGATGTAATGTAAACAATAATTGTATTTTATGATTTAAACATGAAAACAAGATACTATAAATTAATGAATGGGTTCAATCTCAACATATTTTTCTGGAGATGAGAATGATGTTAAAATTGATTATATAGAGTGATCACAAAGCACAAAACTGATTGTTTATAGTTTAGCACAATAGCCTGGTGAAAGAGGAAGTCCTTGTTTGGTAATACAATGGGAGGCCACTGAGCATGTGCAATAAAAATGAGAATTACTCAATTCTCAAAGTCTCAAATGAGAATTACATGATTCTCAAAGTCAGCCTCTTTGAACAGTATAAATACAGGCAGGGAGAGGGCTAGAATTTCAGATCTCTCTCAGAGGGTCTCAGACTGTGCTGTTAATGTCAAAATCTAGGAGCCATTTTCTAAGATAGTTACTGTTATGTACGCGTAAGTCATACACATGGCTGGAGACAGAGTTCCAACATCAACCGCTTTATTCAACAAACAGGGAAGAGGGAGAGGGGAAAAACTGGCTAACTGCAAATCAACCCAGCCACCCGGAGCCACACCCACATGTCTGTGGTTGGATTGCCCAAAGTCCACAGTTCAATAGGAACGATAGACAACGGAGCCTGGAGCAGGGCCCAAAGCTCAATACAACTCAGCCCAGCCAAGTTCAACAGTTCAGCAGTTCAATAGTTCGCATCGACCTTGCACCAACTAAATACATTACAGTTACCATATGATAATGTATATGCCTGTGTGTGTGCATGCACACGCATGCATGCACACATAGGATACATGCATTGTGTTCAGATAACAAATGTTCTATAGGAAAGCATTACATTGTATAGAGTGTTCCATGTTAGGATTGGAACTTTGTCCTATCAAGATGGAACTGACAGAGTGGGTTTGCCACTGTCTGAGCTGGCTGGGCAGGCAGAGAGCATGTGGGGTGGGGACCAGAGCCACTACTGCATGAATCAGGGCTGCCAGGCTCCCCCTCCCATTGCCCACTGCTATAGTGAGAGAAAATATTTTTTAAAGTATTATTTTTTAAAGTGACACAGGCTGCAGTGTCACATAATTTCCAATAAAAATCTGGAACTGACAAAGGGTAGCTCTAGGGATTGCTGGAAACTCTGTGGTAATTCCTAGAGTTGCCCATTGCCACTTCCATTTTTTTCCAGAAGTGACATGATGCTGCAGCCAGCACTGCTGGGTAATCCTAACATAAACCAGAAAGGCAGGGGAAGGGTAGCTGGGGCTGCTGGAGTCACCGCAGCCCTTGCTGCTCTCCTCCCACTTTCCCTTTACCAAGTGAGCCAGCCAGCAATTGGTGGTGGTGCTGCAGATGGGCCGGTCAGTGGGTAGCCCAGCAAATCTCTCGGGTTGCCTGCTTGCAGTGATATAATTCCCAGTCTTAGTGTATCTGCACACAGTTTCCATGAGACACAAATATTAGATCCAGAGATACCAATAATAAATATTAATTTAAGCTGTCAGAAAATGCACAGTAGTTTCAGCTTCAGAAAGAATGTATCACTTCCTTTAAATATATTGGCATCCATATGCAAAATGAATAGATACATAAAATGTCTAGAAAGGATGACTAAAGGCCTATTAGCAGTGCCATCCTAAGCACACTTACATTCTTCTAAGTCTATTGAAGTCAATGGGCTTAGAAGGTTGTAACTCTTCCTAAGATTGCACTGTCAGTATTCCCATGATTATAAAACATATGGTAACCACAGAAGAGTGTTGAAAGAGCATGTGGCTGTCCCATGGTAAAGTAGTCATTTTATTCACCAGAATGTGCAAGTTTTAACTCACAATGCTATTACAAATGCATTAGAAATGATGTTTGTTGTGGCACACCAGAAATCAATTCTTGCACTGTAATGCACATGACTAATGATATCTACATAATGTCTGATGTAAACATGACTGCAGTTATATGAGGTTTCTTATTGAACTGAGAACTGGACCTTATCTGAGTATATACAGCCTGTAGGAATTATACCCACCAGGTGGAAACAGGGGATCCCCCAGAATTACAGCTCATATCTAGACTACAGAGATCAGTTCCCCTGGAGAAAATGGATGCTTTAGAGGGCAGACTGTATGCATTATACCCCACAGAGGTCCCTGCCCCCCCAGGCTCCATCCCCAAATCTCCATGAGTTTCCCAACCTAGCAACCCTACCCCCCATCCGCTGCAGGTGGCCAAGGGAAACTGGCAACCCTAACAGCCTGAGATAAGTGTTTTGTAAAGTATTAATTGGTGGGTATAGCCCATTAGATTGCCCTTTGACGCAATGGTATAAATTTGTCAGAAATCTTTTTCAGTGAATCATCTCACATGGATTTCCATAATATGCAATTTGTATGATGTGTGTGTTTGTATACACATGTAAGCCCACACATGTATGAAATCAAAACCATAACTTTATTATTATGTAATTGTAGCACAACTTCAAGAAAGTTTGTCTGTAATACCAATTTTCATATTGAAACAAATGCTGCCAGAACTCAAAACTAAAAAAATCTCTGACAATATATTGCTTATCAAACCAATTACTTCACATTATGCAAAAGAGCTCTAGCTACTA
This sequence comes from Euleptes europaea, assembly GCF_029931775.1. Taxonomy (NCBI): domain Eukaryota; kingdom Metazoa; phylum Chordata; class Lepidosauria; order Squamata; family Sphaerodactylidae; genus Euleptes; species Euleptes europaea. Next base: position 3,776,060 of record NW_026612049.1, read on the forward strand.
TAAAACATTCCATAACTGAAATAAGTATTTTGACAGTTGTGTTCTGTGAGCACAAATATGCTGTGCTGTATCTTTTGGTATTGAAAGACTAGATTTAAGCAAAAATATACAGAGGCATTTAAGCTGTATATGATTTATAATGCATTCCCTTTTCTACTGTGTAAACCATGTGTAAGTCCTTTTGGCTACTTAAAATAATAAAGATCAACTCACACACATGTAATCTAAAACATTTCACTGATGTAAAATGTTCCTAATATGCATTTCTGAAGGCTCTGTTGTATGTAATATTCTTTCTTTTTTATTATTTTAAATATGTATGTGCTACATTTCCCATAATCTAGGTTGCTTACAAAATATTATAAAATCAAACCAGCAATAGAAACAGCAATAAACTTACATTAAATATAAATGCAAAAGGGCAGCTATGATAGTCTGTTATAGCAAAATAAAATTAAAGTCCAGTGCCACCTTGAAGACCAACAACATTTTTTTCAATATGAGCGTTTGTAAGTCACAGCTCACTTCCTCAGATAGGTGAAGAGAAATCAAACACAAAACACAAACTTTGATTTCCCTCCACATATCTGAGAAAATGAGCTGTGATTCACAAAAGCTCTCTCAAGTTGTAATAAATGTTGTTAGTCTTTAAGGTGCCTCTGGAATTTTGTTTTATTTTACTACGGTAAATTTGAACAGCCAAAAAAAAAACCAAGATGAGAGGTCTTGAAGCAGGCTATAGTACAGCCCAAATCTACCAACACTCTTCTTCTCAATCAACTCCCTAGTGAACCCAGGGATTGGGTTTCCAAAAATGGGGAGGAAAAAGTCCCCGCTATTGCAGCCCCGTAGCGCATAGTGTTAAGCTGCAATACTGCAGTCAAAAGCTCTGCTCACGACCTGAGTTCGATCCCAATTGAAGTTGGTTTCAGGTAGCCGGCTCAAGGTTGACTCAGCCTTCCTTCCTTCCGTTGTCGGTAAAATGAGTACCCAGCTTGCTGGGGGTAAAGGGAAGATGACTGGGGAAGGACTGGCAAACCACCCCGCAAACAAAGTCTGCCTTGTAAACATTGGGATGTGATGTCACCCCATGGGTCAGGAATGACCCGGTGCTTGCACAGGGGACCTTTACCTTTATTGCAGCAAGGAACAGCAAAATCACACATGTCTTAGGTAGTGGTCCAAAACTTTCAATGACTTTTATAACAATACATCAAATTACATTAATACTTCTCAGTATCAAAAGAATAATTCCAGTGTCCAGAGTTTTGCATTGCTCAGGATTTAATGGCCTCCATGACAACCATGGGACTTTCCCAGTTTGTTTTTGAGTGGATCCCAAAAACAACCTAGAATCATCTCATGGTTGTTTTGGAGAATTATGTTTTGGAAAATTATGTTTTGGAGAATTATGCACAACAAGATGACTTTGGCATCAATGTTAAGGTTTTCAGAATAAGCAGCCTGGGCATCTCCTAACACCATATCCATGATTACTTCCACAGCTCAGCCAGGAAGTCTGCTGGTCACAGTGGGCAGTTTAACTGGAAATATACTTCCAAAATTCCGTCCATAGGATCCAAATGCATATTACCACTTTCAACCAAAACTTGATGATAGGTTCGTGATCACCTCACCCCATCATCCACAACAAAGACATTGGAGACAAGTGATCTTAGCTTATCACTCACTAACCTGCTGTATGGTGTGGTGGTTAAGAGTGTTGGACAAGGATCTGGGAGACCCAGGTTCAAATCCCCATTCATACCATGGAAGCTCACTGGGTGCCCATGGGCCAGTCACACTCTTTCAGCCTAACCTACCTCACAGGTTTAGTTATTTATTTATTATTTCAATTTATACCCCCCTCCCTGGCCAGGACCAGGCTCAGGGGATAAGAACCATAAAATCAAAATAAATGCAATATAAATATATTAATAAAACAATAAAAACATGCCATAATAATTTCTGACTATTAAAACCATAGATGGCGCATAATATCGCAGTACACTCGCTGAGAGGCTATAAGCAGACAGGGCCCTCTCAATCAATGCAGAAGCAGAGTCAATAGGATTGCCAGGTCTCTCTTCTCCACCGGCGGGAGGTTTTGGGGGCAAAGCCTGAGGAGGGCAGGGTATGGGGAGGGGAGGGGAGGGACTTCAATGCTTCAACAGAAGCATCAGCCTAAGTGCTTTGACTTCTGCCTCTCTCTAAGAGACAGTTAGGGTGTGGTTTTTTGGGGGAATGCTTGTGTTGCTTTCTGATAACACACATAGAGGCAGGGTGGCCATTTTTTGTGAGGAGTGGTGGGGAAAGTGCTTTTGCAAAGATCCAAAGACTGGCGGTTTTCAAATTATTCCAGATATACCAGAAGTTTTGCAAAAATAAATTTAGTGATGTTGGACAAGCAGTTACCCATCCATCAGTAACTTTGGTCAGTCTCAGTTCATTTTTGGCAAAAAAGAAAGCTCAACAGTTCCCTACATGAGCTGAGTGTGCAGCTTAGATCATACCTTAAGAGTCCTTTGTAATACACAAGGTTTCCATGGCATGTTTACAAGTGTTTCTCAGCACATCCATTAATCAAGGAAGGATTCCACTAATATAGATTTTTTTTAAAAACCACAGACCCGATATTTCCAAATGTGCACTATGATCATTGCAAAAGAGACAAAACTACTTCAGTGTATGTTAGCTCCTCCATTGTTGTCTAAAGCTATTTCAAAGTTGAGGGACATGAAGCATGAATAACTTGCACATAGGGTTGCCTGCTTCAGGTTGTGAAATACCTGGAGATTTTGAGGGTGGGGCCTGAGGAGGGTGGGGTTGGGTGAGTGGAGGGACTTCAATGGGTTTTAATGCCATAGAGTCCAAGTTCCAAAGCAGCCATTTTCTCCAGGTAAACTGATCTCTTGTCTGGAGATCACTTGTAATCCCAGGAGATCTTCAGCTACCACAATGGAGGTTGGCAACCCTACTTGCACATGCTGTTACAACTTCAAGAAAAGAAATGCAAGCAAGGTGTGGCTTAAACTTACTATCTAAATTTTTGAATATGGAATCATAAGGCTGGGGGAACTATTCACAAGCCAAACGAGTCAGAGACATGCTCAGTCTTTTTCCAAACTGAGGACCATCCTGAGACACTATGGTGGGGGGGATAAGGAATAACCCATTTCCAAAACTGATGATGTGCAATGCCAGGCCCTGCAGGGCTATTTTGCAGTGCAGGGAGTGGACCTGGCATGTGTGACTGGGATCTGGGTTAGATAGGGTGAAACAATCACCCTGAAAGAACCATCTGTGTTGTTAAATGCTAATGATGCAGTGATTCTCTCAAGGACCCCCCATAGGTCCCCATAGGAGAGCCCTTGAGAGGTTAGGTAAGTATTGTGATGATGAATGTCTCACAATTAATTACCAGAAAACTAAAATAATGGCATTTGGGAGAACTAAAAAAAGTAAGGTCTTGGGTGATCAAGGGTCACCGGATAGAACAGGCGAATAGTTTTAAATATCTAGGAGTGGTGGTTCAAGCATCTGGCTCTAGGATCAACCATAGCAAATACGCTGCTGATCAGGGAGAAAGATCCGCAAACAGTATAATTAGATTCCCACAATCACAAGGTGGTCATTTTGTGCCTGCATCTTTGAAGCTGTTCAAAGCTAAATCTTTAGCACAACTCCAATATGGCTCCCTTTTGGGACCACCCCCTTGTAGTTTTGCTCCACTAGAGAGAGTACAATCCAAGTTTAAGAGTGGTTTTACAGGTTCCAAAATGTGTTTCTAATGCCTGGATTAGACTAGAAACAGGAATGCTGAAGATGCAGGCTAGAGTCTGTATTTCATCTATTCAGCTATGGTTAGGGTTGCCGATAAAATTAAAGTGGATTTCCTTGCTTGAAACTTCATGAACCTTTTCTTTCCTGTAAACCTTTGGACAACCTTTTGAAACTCTTGAATGCTGGAAGCATCTTTGGAACTTGGTAACTATAAACCTGATACAAGAAACCTTTGCCAATCCTTTTGAACCAGAAAGGCTTTTGAATGTATTAGCTAGCTATGCTAAATAGTTTATTATTTTCTTGCTTGAAACTTCATGAACCTTTTCTTTCCTGTAAACCAGCCTGAATCTTATAATAAATTGTTAGCCTTTAAATGGCTTGTGTCTGTGATTTTGGGATTCCAAGCCTAAATTCTAAGTGCCTTGTTTGAGTGTAAAAACCACCTACCAAAAACCTAAGACATTTTTTGGAGTGTAATCTTTCCCTGGCAGGCTTCTACCTTGCAGGGTAAGCGTTGCACTTAATTTTGGAGTGAGTTGGGAGAGGATTGCCCTTATCTTCTCCCTGGAGCTCAATCTTTTGAAAGGGCTGGTGGCAGCTACTCCTTGGACTTGGGGCGAAAGCCAGGAGTTCAAGGTTTTGTCTTTGTGGGAAACTTTTGACCAAACCAAAGCAGCCTCCAACCGGTGGAGACAGGTTGGGGAGCTCTTTGACAACCACATACTCTTGGAATTTACAATCTTGGGGAAAGGAAAACCTGTACGTAGTCTGACATATAGGTTGGACTTTAAAAGAGCAAATTTTAACAAACTTAACCTTACGCTAGGTAGAATCCCATGGTCGGAAATACTTAAGGAGAAAGGAGTTCAAGAAGGGTGGGCGTTTCTTAAAAATGAAATACTGAAGTCGCAATCTCAAACCATTCCTATGAGAAAGAAAAATGGGAGGAGCCTAAAGAGGCCAGGGTGGCTCCATAAACAGCTTTTTAAAGAGTTGAGAAATAAAAAAGACTCATTTAGGAATTGGAAGGAGGGCCTTATAACCAAAGAGGAATATAAACAAATAACTAGTGCTTGTAGGGAGAGTATTAGGAAAGGTAAAGCTCAGTATGAACTTAGGCTAGCGAGAGATGCTAAACGCAACAAAAAAGGGTTCTTTTCCTATGTACAGAGTAGGAGTAAGAACAAGGACAAGATAAGCCCATTGCGTGGACCGGAAAGTGAAATTGTAACAGGAGATGAAGAGAGGGCAGAACTCCTCAATTCCTACTTTTCCTCAGTTTTTTCTCATGAGGGAAGTGGTGCTCAACATGGCATAAACAGAACATGTGATGAGGGAAGGGATGTGCAGCCTAAAATTGGCATTGGGGTATTGCACAAACACCTGGTTATTTTAAATGAAATAAAATCCTCTGGGCCAGACGAATTGCACCCAAGGGTACTCAAAGAACTTGCAGATGTAATTTTGGAACCTCTGTCCATTATTTTTGAAAAGTCTTGGCAAACAGGTGAGGTACCAGAAGATTGGAGGCGGGCAAATGTTGTCCCCATCTTCAAGAAGGGGGAAAAGGAGGATCCGGGTAACTACCGGCCCATCAGCTTGACTTCTATACCAGGAAAAGTGTTCAAACAAATCATCAGTCAGTCCTTGAGCATTTAGAAAGGATGGATCTGATCACTAAGAGCCAGATGGTTTTCTCAAGAATAAGTCATGTCAGACTACTCTTATCTCCTTTTTTGAGAAAGTTACTACCTTGCTGGATCAGGGGAATGTTGTAGACATAGTTTATCTAGATTTCAGTAAGGCTTTTGATAAGGTTCAACATAGTATTCTAGTTGACAAATTGGGAAAATGTGGTTTAGATCCTATTATTGGTAGGTGGATCTGCAACTGGTTGACAGATCGTACCCAAAGAGTGCTAGTTAATGGTTCCTCATCCACTTGGAGAGAAGTGACTAGTGGTGTTCCTCAGGGATCTGTGCTGGGCCCTGTGTTGTTCAACATCTTTATAAAAGATTTGGATGAAGGAATAGAGGGGATGCTTATTAAATTTGCAGATGATACTAGGGCTGTCGATTCGGTTCAGCGGGAAAACGGGGGAGCCGAATTCCACGAGTTCGGGAGTTCATGAATAAATTCGGCAAATTCGGGGTGCAGCAGCATAACCGTCAGTAAGCAGCATTCTCCCCCGGCCAATCGGTGGCCAAGCTGGGTCTTCTTCTGGCCAATCAGTCAGGATTGAGTACTGGAGGAATCAGCTGCTGCGCAGCCCCGCCGGGGAGAGAAAGAGAAAGAAATCCTCGTGGGGGGGTGCGTGTGCACATTCGCTCCTTTCTGTGGGTGCAGGGGGTGCATTTTTGGGGGTAGAGGCCCCAAACCTTCAGCGGAGCTTCAGACGAGCCTTCTTAAGAGACCAAGTTTTGAAACATTGGGTCAGGGGGTCCCGAGATATGGGCTCCACCCCTTTTCCCTCCCCCCTTTTCCATTTCCGTGGCTGCAGGGGGTGCTTTTTTGGGGGTGCAGCCCCCAAACTTTCAGCATAGCTTCAGACGAGCCTTCTTAAGAGACCCCCCAAGTTTTGTAAAGATGGGTTCAGTGGGGGCAGAAATATGGGCTCCCCCCTTTTCTCTTTCCGTGGCTGCAGGGGGCACATTTTTGGGGGTGCAGCGCCCAAACATTCAGCATAGCTTCAGACGAGCCTTCTTAAGAGACCCCCCAAGTTTTGTAAACGTTGGGTCAGGGGGTCCCGAGATATGGGCTTTCCCCTTTTCCCTATTGGGATGAATGGATCACCCGATCCTGTATGCATCTCCAGAGCGGCAAATCCAAGGCAAAACCTCCCGTGCTTAAATAGAATCATACTGCATTACCCAGTCCTCCCAGCCCCTCCTGATGAAACAGAAGACAGCCACAGTAAGACCCCTTTGGGGGCTTTAATCTATAATTTTTCTCCTGTGTGTGTGTGTGTGGGGGGGGAAAGCAGAGTCTGTGTGTGTGTGGGGAGGGAGCAGTTTCTGTGGGTGGGTGGGGGAAGCCAAAGGGGGCTTTCGCCCGTTCTGCCTGGGGTGTGTGTGCCCCCTTGAGTCTCTCTCTCCCTGGTTTGAGGGGGGGCTTCAGTTGTGTGTCCTCAGGTTTTCCCTCATTCATAAGACCAGTTAGGTCTATTTTGATGCTTGCTCAAAACTGGTTTTCAAATGGTGACTTAAAGAATGCATTTGCCTGGTCCCAAGTCTGCAAAAGGGGAAATTCCACCCCCTTCTGCTCATTATGCATATCTAGCTGCCTCTGTCCCTTTCCATGGTTTGCAAACTCCCAGGTGTCAGGTGTTGCTTTGCATGGTTGCAAAGTTGTTGCTTTGCAGTTGTGTTGCTTTGCAGTTGTGTTGCTTTGCAAACTTCTTCGCACCTGCCCCACCCTTGCTCCCCGCAGCTCAGCTGTTTGTCGGGGCTGGGAGTTTTGTGTGTGGGCAGCGAGCTCTGCTCGGAGATGCACATTAAGGGTGGGGGGGACCCTTTTCGGGGCCCATATCTCAGCCCCCCTGACCCAATCTTTACAAAACTTGGGGGGTCTTGCAAGAAGGGTCCTTTGAAGCTCCGCTGAAAGTTTGGGACCTCTACCCCCAAAAATGTCCCCCTTGAGCCACGGAAAGGTGTGGTTGTGTTTTTAATGGCTTTATTCGGCCGAATTTTTTCCCCGAACTTTGAATTCGCGCTGAATTGCACGGACCCAAAGTGGGGGAGTTCGGACTTCGGCATATCCCAAATCCAGACGGGCCGAATTCCGCCGAATCCGAACTATATCGAATTTTTTTTTCAACAGCCCTAGATGATACTAAATTGGGAGGGGTAGCAAATACGGTAGAAGACAGAGCCAAGGTGCAGGATGATCTTAACAGGCTGGAGAAGTGGGCTAGAACTAATAAAATACACTTCAACAAAGACAAATGTAAAGTTCTGCATTTAGGTAGGAAAAATCAAATGCATAATTATAGGATGGGGGAGACTTGTCTGAGCAGTAGTGAGTGTGAAAAGGATCTTGGGGTCTTAGTAGACCAAACACTGAACATGAGTCAGCAGTGTGATGTGGTAGCTAAAAAGGCAAATGCAGTCTTGGGCTGCATCAACAGAAGTATAGTGTCCAGATCACGCGAAGTGATGGTAACGCTTTACCACGCTCTGGTTAGACCTCAACTAGAGTACTGTGTTCAGTTTTGGGCACCACAATTTAAAAAAGATGTAGACAAGCTGGAACGTGTCCAGAGGAGGGCAACAAAGATGGTGAGAGGTCTGGAGACCAAGTCCTATGAGGAAAGGTTGAAGGAGCTTGGTGGGTTTAGCCTGAAGAGGAGAAGACTGAGAGGGGATATGATAACCATGTTCAAGTACCTGAGGGGCTGTCATATTGAGGATGGTGCCGAGTTGTTTTCTGTTGCCCAAGAAGGTTGGACCAAAACCAATGGGTTGAAATTAAATCAAAAGAGTTTCCGTCTAGACATTAGGAACAGTTAGAGCGGTTCCTCAGTGGAACAGGCTTCCTCGGGAGGTGGTAAGCTCTCCTTCCCTGGAGGTTTTTAAGAAGAGGTTAGATGGCCATCTGTCAGCAATGCTGATTCTGTGACCTTAGGCAGAGGATGAGAGGGAGGGCATCTTAGCCATCTTCTGGTCACTAGGTGTGGAGTGGGGGAGGTAGTTGTGAATTTCCTGCATTGTGCAGGGGGTTGGACTGGATGACCCTGGTGGTCCCTTCCAACTCTATGGTTCTATGATTCTATGGTGTCCCAATCAGCCAATGGGACTTAGCAACCATTAAAATCAACTCAAAGGATCAGCTCTCTTAGCAACCATATTGGACCTTATTTTCTTTTCTGCCAGAGCATATAGGGAAGTCCTATAAGAAACAAACCCATCGGTGTCTTTTAACAAAAATACTAATTTCTCAGCACTAGGACAAGTGTTAAGGTCAGAAACCAACCTTGCAAGAAATTTAGCCCTGGGTTCCACATATATAGGGCATTCAAATAAGTAGTGTTATAAGTCCTCCAGAGCAGACATTCCACAGATGCAAAAACGTTGAAAATAAGCAGTAAGAGATTGGTTTTTTTTTGGGTTTGTTATGAGGAAACAGTTACTCTAAAAAGCCAGGCAGCTTGCTGTGCAGCCAATGATTACAGAGCTGGTAACCCAGCAAACCTTTATTCTTATACGTGTGTCCCAGTGCAGGATAGGATTTCAGCCTGTTCTCTGCAAGGGAGACAGGGAAAGGAGAGAGAGGAAAAATAGCAAATTCTAGTGGGATAAACCAGAATTTGAATGATCTTCTGCAAACTGAATCCCAGTTTCATAAATTAAACACAGCTAAAATAAGCCATGGTGTCACATGATGCCTAAAATAAGCCAGTGTGTCTGCCATCAATTCTTAATACAATTTTCTACCTTTTTTGGCCTCTTTACCCATAAATGTCAATTCCCACAATTTCCACACAGTTCTGGGAAGGAAAAATCATCACAAGCAAACAAGAGGCAATCCTCTGCAGTACAGATCTTGTGCCATTGTTGTTTTCAGATGATAGCAGCTGATAGTGTATTGGCATTTGTAAACTTTATTTGCACACACATTATTTACATTAATACACTTTATTTAGAACTGATGTTTGTTCATTTCTCTTATTTTTCAGGAGATGTGATTTGTTCCAAGTTTTACAAAGAATTTCCTCTTTGCATCATACATAAAGCACACTCATTTGTATTCTGTCAGGCTCTAAGTTTTTTTATCATAAGGGAATGACCTTCATAACTAACCTGAGTGTGCCTGATGACAGTTATGGATCACTCCTTCCCTAGTGAAAATAAATGGTACTGTGTAACTAACATTATTTAAAAGCTTTCCTTGATCTTAATGCATTTCACACAGTTCAAACAATGTTTGTAGGTCTTAAATGATCACCTACTGCATGTTTTCAGTCTATTGTAGCAATGGCAGATTGAGGGACTTCCTTCTTGTTTGATTTTCCCCCATTGCCATCTAACTCCATTCTAGCTAAAATTAATAAAAATTCATAAAGTGTCTTTCAGATTTTGAATGCAAATTTAAATTCTGATTAGACAATTTTACTTCAAATTTTGAAACGTGCTTTAGAGTGTATTGGCATCTTTCTCATTGTTTTATTCTTGGTAGGCACTTAACATGAAGCTGTTGGCTGTTAAATATCAAATATTTAACATATCAAATATCAAAGATAATGTTAAATATTATTACATGCTAGCTATTAAATATTGTCAAATATTGAAATTAAATAGATACGACATAAAAATTGAAATGATGTATGAATGGGGATATTAAAACTTAAGAATCCAGGGGATGGGAAGAAAGACATTGAGGTTAGGTTTCAACAGGGAAGGTATAATTGGAGGTATAATTGGAGAAATGAGATTATCCTATGCTTGTCTTGAAGATGGAATCCCATGGTCTTGCACCATTGGATTTACTTGGGCACTGGTAGGTAAAGGAGTGCCATTGGCTGGACTTCCTTGTGGAGTTGTCGTAGGCCATCCCGAGCTGCCCTCCTCCTCTGAGGAAGAGGAGGAGTAGGAACCTGGGCCCGTTCCTCCAAGGACCGCACTGGAACAGCAGGAACAGGCATCAGAGCCACCAAGACCCATGACAGGGGATGAGGGCTGCTCCTTCTGGCAGCAAACAGAACAGCAGCAAGAAGGGCAGGACTCCTCGCCTGCAAGTTCCCCCAAGCTGGCTGAAAAGCAGAGAATCAGGGCCCGGCTTCAATTAAGGGAAAGAAGGCAGAATGCCAGGTGGGCCTTGAGAGAGAGAAAGAAGACACTTAAGCCTAATCAGGAAATGCCAGGATCTAGAAAACGTGACCAAGAATATTTCACTGTTATCTTAATGTTATGAGTTAAAGGTCACTGGCATTATGCCTAGTCTTCAAGCTGCAGTAGCCGATGACGTAATGGTATGGGGTTTTCTGTGGGTGCCAGCCAACTAATAGAGAAAACTAGCTGTTAATTGGCAAATGATGTATAAAAATCCATCCTTTAATGCTAAAATATAACTAGAACTTAATAAATTATATCTGGTCCATTACAGGATATAGGTTCAGCCAAGATAACTAAGTTGCTGGTGCAGTGAATATGACTAATACCTGCCAGAAGTGGGTCAGGAGAGGGGTAGATGGTCCTACCCATACATATGATAAGTTTTCCAAAAAAAAGTCTGTATTGTTAGGGAGATTCCCCACTACTGTGCGTAGGGTAGGTATTGTCATACAAAACTGGGTTGTTGTTTAGTGGCAGAGAGAAGTCTGAAAAGATCACACAAAATAACCTTAATTAATGTGCTCCAGAGTTCTCCTGGCTACTTCCTCTTGCCAGTTCTGATGTGATATATACCATGATAGAAGATCTCTGGTTTGAAATCAAAGATGGATTCCCTCCAGCCTCTGTCGCCAGTAGATGAGAGGATCTTCAGCTCAAAGACTCTGGGGCAACCTTACCCTGGCTTTTAATTAAATGGTTTTAACTTTTTAGGTTTGAAGTCTGTTTTATGGATTTTAAGGGTGCTCAATGATTGTTTTATGCTGTTTTTATGCCCCTGGCTTGTTTCAGTGGTTTGTCTTTTTATATTTATAATTTATGAGGTTTTGATGACTTTATGGTGTTGTTTTTACTTGTCAACTGCTCTGAGCAGGAGAAGTGGCATGCAATTTTTCCAAACAAACAAACAAACAAACAAACAAATGAAGCCATGTTAAATATATTTACTATTTGCTTTGCATAACTGCCACATATTCATACTCCACATCCTACCTGAAAGAATATGTGTTAGTCTGGGATCATAGTTAGCTTTACAAGATGAAAGGAATGTGTACACGGTTTTCCTATTTGTTAAAGAATGGAAGATATTACATAAATGTATTTTCTGCCTCCCTCCTCTTTTTGAAAATGTCACTAACTTTGTTTTATTGTTTCAGTTCCTAGCTGAATTTTCTATTTGTCTTTATATCTTCAGACTAGAATCCAGCCATTTATAGGATTCTGTGTAATGGGAAATAAATCAGAATATTATTGTTTTATCAAGAGATAGCCTTCTTTTAGGATTTATTGGGCGGCTAATTAAAGGTCATTATGAAATTTACTGTAGAGAAATATATGATTGCCAATAAAAAACCCTCTGCCTTTCAGTTTTTTTAACAGCAAGTCTTTGCAAAAAGCAAAATAAAGATTGTGTCTACAGCTGACATAGCTTCTGATTAGGACAGATAAAATGTCATTCCTAAACTCAGAATTAATTTCACATACTCCAGTAGACATACTCTGTGGGCATCCCAATATGAAACTGCCTTCTCAGGTGCGATGAAATACATGGATAGGTCTGAATAAACATGAATCCTGATTGTTTGGGTACCATGATGTTTTCCCAAAGGAACAGAATGTGAGGTGTTCCTGTCTGTGATTTCTTATTCCTCCTCTGTGATCTCTTCACCTCTCATCAGAATGGCAGGCATTTTGCTACTATTATATAAATAATTATTATGTAAGTAAATTTTATGTAAGTAAATTTTACTCTGTCAGCATCAGCACTACTTTTCCCCATAACATAATTTCTGATGCTGATTGATAATTACCGAACAAAATGGTGGAAGGGAATCATAGGTAAAATACTTTCATGTGGTCTTTCCCCAGATTATTTTTTAATCTGAGAACTAGGGAGGGCTAGAAGCATTATAAAAGAGCAGATCTGGAATATAAAATTCCAAAATGACAGTAATCGAACTTCCAAAATTTATCGAATGTTACGAGATCCTCAGAGATCTTATCCAGCCATTTATTTAAGTTTATTAGATTATCCCAAACATTGCTGGGCATTTTCTAGAGCCTGCTTTAATGCCCTTCTTGTTGTTTTCAATGCTTTTATGGTTATAGGTATAGGGCAGTGGTCGGCAAACTCATTAGTCAACAGAGCCAAATATCAACAGTACAATGATTGAGATTTCTTTTGAGAGCCAAATTTCTTAAACTTAAACTATAGGTAGGTACACTGAATAAAACTTGATATCATACTTAATAATGATCTTATTTATTGATAAAATTAAATTGTAAGTCCCTGTCATTTCCCCCTCCCCGTCCGGAGTCCTTGTCTGGAGGCCTGGTCTACAGCCATAAAAGCCTATTGGTAGACCTGGCCTCTGGCTGAGTCCCATTGGGAGGCCAGGTCTACCCATTGGCTTTCTTGGCAGTAGACCTGGCCTCCGGAGGCCCATAGAAGCCAATTGATAGACCTGGCCTCTGAAGGGGGACTTTTTTCCCCTTCTCGGAGTCCAGGTCTACTGCCAAGAAAGCCAGTGGGTAGACATGGCCTCTGAGGAGGGAAAAAAGTAAGTAAGGCATCCATAAAATTAAATCATGACAATGACTGATAAACACTGTACATTTTCCCCATCTGCATTCTCAAAACTCTGCAGGGGGGCTTATTGTTGAGTTGTGCATCTGAGTGGCAAATCCAAGGCAAAACCTCCCATTCATAAATGGCCAATAACCCCCCATGCAGAATTTTGAGAATCTGGAAGGGGAAAATGTGCATTTGAGTGGCAAATCCAAGTCAAAACCTCCCATTCATAAATGGCCAATAATCCCCATGCAGAGTTTTGAGAATCTGGATGGGGAAAATGTGCATCTGAGTGGCAAATCCAATCCAAACCTCCCATTCACAAATGGCCAATAACCCCCATGCAGAGTTTTGAGAATCTGGATGGGGAAAATGTGCATCTGAGTGGCAAATCCAAGACCACCTCCTCCTCACCGCTGCCTGGGCTCCTTCCTATCTTCCCTCAAGACCCGACCCAGGACTGCCCCAGGCGGACACTGATGGGCCCCACGCCCCACTTACCTCTGAGCCCGGGGAACAGGTGGCGCAGCGTGGCGGGAGCTCAGCATGAACGGAGCCAAGCCGCGGTGTCGGGCCGAGCAGGGAGGGGCGAGCGATGGGGCCCCCGACAGCCATCCCCGACGAGAGGGCAGGCCAGAAAGGCATTCTCCCGGCCAGCATATCGGGGCTGAGAGGTGAGGCCAGGAGCGACCCGGGGCAGGGCAACACCCCAGCGGGCTGGTGCGCAGATGCCGACGGCTCCAGCACCAGGCGGCCCTGACAAGGGAGAGGGGAGCCAAAGTGGGGCGGCCTAGAGGAGGCCCCGGGGGGAGGTAGCTCTCAGGCTGGCCGACCGGCGGGAAGACGGGCCTGGATGGACACCAGACGGTCCCCAGACCAGACCACCCGCCAGAGAGGAAAGGGGCGGGGCTGGAAACTGGGAGGGCCCTTGGAAGTTCGGGGAAGGTGGAAGGGGCAGGAAGCGCTTCAAACCCCTGCCAGCCAGCTGGGTGGCGGGGAGTTGGGGAAGGGGGGGCTTTGAAGCGATTCGCGCTGCTAGTAGGCAGCGTGGAGCTCTTCAAACCCCCGCCAGCCCGCTGGGTGGGACTGGAAAGAGCTGCACTCAAGGGCTCAAAGAGCAGCATGTGGCTCGGGAGCCGCGCTTTGACGACCCATGGTATAGGGTATTGACAAACTTCAGCTTGGATCTGAAATCCAAGTTAAAATGTAAGGCTTCAAATGTGAGCCTGCAGAAAAACAAGTTGTTTATAAGACAGGATGTTGGACCACAAAAACCACAGAGCAAGGTCAGATACCATGTTCCCAGATATTGTATAGTCATTTGAAGGCTGAGAATAGCCAAAACAAAGTCAAGGTTATTGATGATACAACCTAGTGAAAAACAACTCTACCTGTTTTCGTGGTTTCTAAAGTATTTTCCATAGCTTTCAAGTCTATTATGATAATGACCTATTTTGTCTTTGTGGTTTTTCATTGCTTTCAAGTCAAAATGTGAATAACAACTTTACTTGTCTTTTGTGCTTGGTAAGCCTTGAAGATGAAAGTTTGAAAATTGAGAATTTATTTTGAGAAAGGAAATACGTTTGGGTGTTATTCCTATGTCATCTGTTTATCTGACATGAGATCAAAAGTTGGGAAAGGTATTTGATTGGGAAAGTTTTGTCTTATTGATACAAGTGATGTCTTTTGATGTCTGAGAATATTGCAAGATTCTCATAACAATTTCTACTGATTTCCAAAGCTATTCTCATTGGTTCTCATATTAATTGACCTCTGAAAGGGTATAAAAAGGGGCTTGAGAATGTGAAGGGTTGGAGATTCTTCCCAAGCATGCTTGTAGGCTGTTAGGCTGTCTGGATAAGGCTCCCCAACATGACTCTTTGATAGGTATGTAACTTTGATTTTTTTCCATTGTGTTCCTGTATCCAGATCTATACTATTTTGCTAGAATATATTAGATTTTTTCATGTAACCAACTCTCATATATTTTTGTGTTTTTATATTTTACTTTTTCATTTTTATACTGAAGTAACTACAATAAAAAGGAATGTTTTAATTCAAAGTTTGTATCATTGCTTGGAGTGACTGGATAAATTAGATAAAGTATTTTTCAGTGAAATACAAGATCTAAAAACCTTAGTCACTTATCACAGCAAATGTTCACTTCACTCTCTCTTCAGCTTTACTGGAAGGCAGATATTACAAGATACCAGCTGAACAGAGAATATGTCATAGAATCATAGACTCAAAGAGTTTGAAGGGGCCATACAGGCCATATAGTCCCACCCCCTGCTTAATGCAGGATCAGCCTAGAGCATGGGTTCTCAACAAGGGTTCCAGAAAGGAATTGGGACCACTATTCAGCAAAGTGTGATGCCCTGTAGATTATTTACAATCTATAAAATTGTAGATTCTTTTTAATTTAATCTGCGAAATTCATTAAAGTTTATGACTATCTTGGGAAGGGGGGAATTATATTCTGAACAATGGTGAAAGCGGGGAATGGAGCAAAAAAGGTTGAGAACCACTAGCCTAGAGCATCCCTGACAAGTGCTTGTCCAGCCTCTGCTTAAAGACTGCCAGTCAGGGGGAGCTCACCACCTCTCTAGGTTGCTGATTCCACTGTTGAACAACTCTTACTGTAATTTTTCCCCTAAAATCCAGCCAGTACCTTTTCTCCTGCAATTTAAACTCATTATTGTGAGTCCTATCCTCTTCTGCCCATGTCCATGTAGTTCAGATGAGATAGAAACAATTGGTCACATTTTCTTATACTGCATGTTTTATTGTGACATCCAAAGAGAGCTGATCCAACCTTTTTTTTAAAAGCTACCTGGTCACTCAGAGGAATTTCATGGTAGGTATCTCCTCTCAGATAAAGATCCAAAATTTACTAAACTTGAAGCAAAATTTTGTTTTATGGCAACAAGGATAAGACACACTATGGTGACAGCAACAGATGAAGAATGAATATTAATCTTGATTTTAGATAGACTTCAGATTTTAGAATTATAATTTAATGTTATTTAATTTAATTTAACTATTTATTGTTTTCTGGGTTTAATTACTATATTTGTTTTATCACTGTTATGCTGGTCTATGACCGTAATAAAGTAAAGTAAGTTATATTGCTAATATTTGTATCTGAATATGTCCTTGTGTTAAATCAAAATTCTTCTGAGGGTGCATGGCTCAGTGGTAGAATATCTTCTTTGCATGCAGGAAGTCCCAGGTTCAATTCCTGGCATCTTCAATCAAAAGGATGAAGTCGTAAGTAATGTGCAAGACCTCTGCATGAGACCCTGGAGAACTACTGCCAGCCTCAGAAGGTTATACTGACCTTGATAGACCAATGACCCCCCATCATGACAAACTGATTGCACTCAAGGCTTCTGAAACAAGGAAGGCTTCCCTTGTGTTTGTGCATAACAAGAGGATAGAGGGAAACAGGTTTGTTTTGATGTCTGAATGTGACCTGCAAGGAAATGATAATGAGTCTAGTTAATATTATGCATTGCTTTGTCTAGGCATTCAAGATGCATTATTTCAGTAAATCTTCCAGCAGCCATATAAGGGGAGGCCTTATACCAACATTATAAAGGAAAGCTGACACAGTCTTGCTTAAGTGAACTCAGATTGAAACTGGGGATATTCCAACACTTTGTTCATCTTCCTTACCACTATACTAGTTCTAGATATATGGATTATACTTTAGAGAAACTCCGCTAAAAAGGTGTTTAAGAAGAACAAGAGTTGGTTTTTATATGCCAACTTTCTCTACCACTTAAAGAAGAATCAAACCGGCTTACAATCACCTTCCCTTCCTTTCCCCACAACAGACACCCTGTGGGCTAGGGGGGCTGAGAGAGAGTGACTTGCCCAAAGTCACCCAGCTGGTTTCATATGAAGGAGTGGGGAAACAAATCCAGTTCACCAGATTAGCCTCCGCTACTCATGTGGAGGAGTGGGGAATCAAACCCGGTTCTTCAGATCAGAGTCCACTGCTCCAAACCACTACACCAAAACCAAACCACTACACCATGCTGGCTCTCTGTCCCCATCCTTTAATAATTATATGCTCCTTGCTGTTCAGATTCATGCCTGGAAGGTTCTGTTAAAGAGTCTGTCCTGTGGATCACCAAAAATAATGGAGATGGTATCCAAGGTTTTACAGTAGACACACCTTTCCCCAAATCCACCTGGATAGGAATTTATAGTGAAATCCTATGAAGGCAAACCCTTCTAAGCTTATTTGTTAAGCCAAGCACAGAGGTCTCCTTTTTTGGGGGAAATTAGCTGGAGACTAGATAGAGCTATACAAGAGACTGGCATGAGAATCTTTTTAACCAATTATGCACCAGTTTAGCAAACCAATGGAAAGTACCCAATAAAGAGGAGGCTTTTATGAATTTTAAGGGTTTTATTAAAGGTAATCACATTATTGCCCGCACACACACAAAATTCCCAACACATACAGAGCTAAGAAAACAAAGGTTTGAGGGGGTGGTCATATGGATAAAAGGGTTCCAGGGGGAAGTTATATTTGCCTTCCTGAAGAAAGAATGAGGTTCAGAATGGAGGCAGCTGCAGGGAAAAGCTAGCAGTGACCAGCACCACTGGCAAGGGAACGGCACATGCAAGCACCGTGGCTAACACTTTGGATCCAGGGGAAAGTGACAGCAACTTGCTGAAATGAATGGGGTCATATTTATACCAAATTTCTGCCCTGAGGCAGGGTGACTACACAGGCAATGGTAGTTGTTGAGAGTGGACAAAGGTTGAATTGCTTGAGATTGGATTAGCAAGGTGCAGTGAGTAAGGTCATCAGAGATGATGGCTGAACACTTAAGAATTAAGTGTTTGAGCCTTGAGTAACAGAATTGGAAATTGAGGTGGGGTCTGGAAAAAGGGAATCAGAGAGGGCTTGCCTGGCTCTGGGATGAGATTAGGAGTTAGTCACAATAGAATTGATGGGATCTGGCAGGATGCTTGCCACCTATTGCAGGAAAAGTATAGAAATGCTAAATGCTTGTCCATTGTCTCTTTGTTTCCACTGAGCCTCCTTTGTCTTCTTGGGGGAAAGCATGGTAACATGCCTGGACTTAGCCCAGTAAGCTTGCTACAGCCTTGCCCAAACAAGATGGATGTCAGGAGACCCCTTTTGTCTCTGGCTACACAGCAGTGTTTCCATCATTTGTGCACCAGCTTCAGTTCTGTACACTTGTGGGGTGTCCCAGGGTAGCTGCGGGCCTGTGAGGGTGCCATAACATACAAGAACCAGTGCCATAACATATTGACTTCAGTGGATTTAGAAGGATGTAGCTATTTAGGATTGCACTGTTATTCTCTCTTTACTTCAGGAGTTTCATGTTGACCATCTTTTGTTGAATGTTGCAAAACTTCCAGGAGAGGAAACTAAGAAATAAAGAATGTATGTTCCCATTTCTCCAGGGTTCAGAGAAACCTGGGTATTTTTTTCCTTAGACATTTCCATGGCCCTAAGTATCAGGGATCCCATGGAAAATGTTTCCAGATGTTAAAACAAATAAATAAAATAACAGACACTCCTTGCAAACTAGCAGCTGTGTACCAAAAAATCTAATTTTTAAATGATCTTTATTATAATTGTACATTTCTGAAATACAGATAAAAAATAGAAATTCCTTAAAAACTTGCCCTTTAATGCCAAAAACCATATATGTTTCCACTTATCTTACAAACCACAAAGGTTTATTTGTTACAACAAATGGGTGCTATTCCTATAACCCCCAACTCTTCGTGTCATATATGTGTGGACCTATGGGACTTTTAAACAAAACTACCCCAGTGTTTGCAGTCTTGACTCTGGCACCTGTGAAATATTAAGCTGGTCATCAATTTATATGTGGCACTAGATGAGAAATAGTGGCCAATGCTTTCAGTAAGGGATTAGGTGAGCAATGTCAAGTTGTCAGCACTTTTGATAGGCAACTAGATGAGGAATAGCCCAGCACTCTGCCCAGTTAGGAAAAGAATTAAAATGGTACAAGGTTACTCACATATTTCAAGGAGTAAACAATAAAGGCAGGTAGCTGCATCTTTCTGTCAAGAATTCTGCATGATGTGCCAGGTGTCTCTGTAGCGTGGCC
Organism: Euleptes europaea; assembly: GCF_029931775.1. Classification (NCBI taxonomy): domain Eukaryota; kingdom Metazoa; phylum Chordata; class Lepidosauria; order Squamata; family Sphaerodactylidae; genus Euleptes; species Euleptes europaea. Next base: position 3,795,373 of record NW_026612049.1, read on the forward strand.
TAATCTTGCATAGGTGATTGAGTTTTTCTTGCAGAGCTAATAACAGGAAATGAATATTTATAATGTTAAGCAAAGGTTTATATTTTCTTTGAGGATACATTGTGAAATACTTCTTCCATTGTTTTCAGTTTGCAGGCTCAGGTCATGGCCTGTTTATAATTCGAGTTTCTCTTAATATACCTTTTCAAGAAGATACATTCTAATGGTGCACTATGTGGCACTGATAAATTGAGGAAAATTTTCAAAATGACAGCTTTGACATAGTCTAAAATCTCATGTTTTCTTAAAAGCTCTGTATGCAAATAGATTATATTGAACAAACTGAATGAGTTAGAAAGGAGGAAGAGTATGATAGCTACATATAAAAGCATTGTGCTTATATATGTATGATTTATCCATGAAATAATATTTAAAGCTTTAGAGTCAGCAGTGACTTGGTTGACTTGAATGTTTTTGCTTTCAGATGTCATTTCTCTGATCATTCTTACACCTTACGTTTGTCTCCACACAACACAGTTCTTATTTTCACTTAATGACACCTGCTTTTGCAACATGCTAAAGTTCTGTCAAAATAAGCTGCAATGGTCTGGGCTCTTAAAGGCTCAATTTATGGCTTTCTACAGCATTTAATCCATCATTTTCCCCTTGCTGTGTTTTAAGAAGGCCTAGCTTCTCAGCTGAGTGGCTTAGCAGGTAAGATTGTTATTCTTCGCTAGCATGATTCAGTTTGATTCCCCAAATCCTTTTCTGAAATGAGGATACAACCACATCATCATAAGATACACCACCTAGGATTTGGGCTTTCTCTGTGGCATACTTTAATCACAGAAGATGATAAATGGTAACACACGGAATAAGGCTGGTATTATAAAGAAGCACTGAGTTCTAACCATTCCTCTATCGCGGAAGCCAGCTGGTTATCAGTTGGTCCAAAACACGCCACCAGACTCCAGTTACTAAAAAGTGCTTAGTTTATTTTTACAGTGTATAATATAACACTCACTCCCGGCAATAGCTTCCGAACAATGAGCTTCACATTCTCTTCTGAGGATAGGGCATCTTGAAGCTGTGGGTGTTTACCGATGCTCTCTGGGGAGGCAGGACCAAATCTTATTGGCTGTCTCCTCTAGGCGGGAAACAGCCCCAGGCTTCAACTTTCCGTCCTGTCTTTGAGGAGAGAGCAGTGTCTCTACACAGCTCTTTAGTAAGAGTTAGTTCTGTAGGCTGTTTTTTTCTACTCTATTCTATTTCTTCTCCTTTCTACTATTAGGCTTCTCTCTTCAATTTCCTTCCTCAATTTCTCTCTCCCTCTAGTCTGTTCCCGTCTTTTTCAGCGGGCAATATGGCGGAAGGGAATCAGGTCAGGGAGGACGATCTCCTCTCACTGGGAGATTGTGAGAGAGGGCTGGTCCAATCCGCCCCAGTTAGCAGCGAAGCTTCCAATGGCCGGTCCCGCGATCCATTGGAGAGCACAAGCCTGCAAGAATTCTATAAGACGGGCGAGGAGGCGACGACCTCGGCTGGCAAGGTTAAAAAAGCGCATAAGGGGGGGGTCCCCGCGCCGCAGTCAGTAGGCGCGAGGTGGAAAAAGCGCTCCCTTAAGCCATTCGGTAACAAGGGTAACAGTAATAAGGGGAAGGTAAGATCCTCTGCTTCGGCAGTCCCCTTGTCCCCGCCTCCTCCTCCGGCGACTGTTCCTTCGGATCCACAACCCCCGGGAACTTAATTTCTGCGCCCCCCCCTAATTGCCCAGCTGGCTTCAGGGAGTGGCGGCTCCGCGGCAGCGCCGGCGGTGGCCATTTTAAGCCCCGCTTTCCCGCTCCAACAGGGGGTCGGGAATCCAATGCCGGCGGCCATGTTTAATCCCATTCTCCCTACCCAGCAGGGAGTCGGGAGCCCAGTTACCTTGGAACAAGTTTCATTAATGTTTAATTCGGCTCTTGACCGGCAGTGGCAGTTTATGCAGGCTATGATGCCTTGTCTTCAATACCCTAATACAGGGCAACAGTTGGGCCCTGTTACTAATCAAAACTCTCGACCTCCTGTGGAAATGGGGGAGGGATCTGGTCTTTCGCAAGCAGTTCCCAAACCCTGGCCTACTAAAGGTGCCATGAAGTCCACTAGGTTTTGTGAGCCACGGCAAGATCCTTCATCCTCTCCAGTAGATTCAGACTATGAGGGATCTGAGGAAGGAGAGATAAATTCCGATGACGAAATCACTGTTAATGAGGAAAAACAACCCAGACTGTTTTCCTCTGATGAACTGCTTGCTAGGGCCTTAGTGGCTCTTGATCTTAATGAAGAGACAGAGTTGCCTGAGGAGCCTCAACCTAAGTTGAAAAGAGGGGTTAAGGAATGTTTTCCAAGGACTCAGGCTCAGAATAATTTGGTTCCTTTTCCTGAGTTCTTTCAGAGGGCTGTCAAGTCAGAATGGAATAATCCAACTGCTAATAGACAGTTCCCAGCCAACCTTCGCAAACTGTACAAATTGGCTCCTCATGCCATGGACCTATTAAAGGTCCCGGTGGTCGAGGCTCCAGTAGTGGATGTTCACAACCCTAGTCTAGTCTCTGAGGATGGAGCAGGTTCTATCAGAGACCATTTAGATAAGAAAACCGAGTTCCTTACACACAAGGCTCAGGAGGCTGCTGCACTATCTATCCAGGCTAGCGCTACCACCTCTATTTTTGCGAGAGCCTCCATCATTTGGAGGAGAAAGCTCATGCAGCTTATTCACAGGACAACCGTAGGGTGGTTATAGGATTAGATAGAGTATTTCAGGCAATTTCTCTCATGGTTGATGCCTCACTAGACTCAATGTCCTTTTCTGCCAGGTCCATTGCCTCCCTGTCTGCAGTCAGGAGAGCATTATGGCTCAGACCGTGGCAGGCTAACTTCAGGTCCAAGGCCATCCTAATGGGCTTTCCTTGTTGAGAATAGAGATAAAAAGAAGGCACTTCCCAAACAGGTTAGGAAGGATAACAGGGGTCATACATACTATTCCTTTCGTCCCTACAGACCGACACCTAGATATCGCTCTGAGTATAGAAGGGGCTCATGGTCCAACAGAAGTTCCTTTCGTAGAAGGGGAAAATTTCAAAAACAAGGCCAATTCAGACCAGAAAAAGGGGACAAGTTCTCCAAAACCTCCTCCCAATGATGCCAAGGTCTCACAGGTGGGAGGGAGACTACAACATTTTTTGACAAGATGGAAAGCATCAAACCCAGATAATTGGGTTTTGAGAATCGTCTCCATGGGGTACCTTATAGAATTCTCTTTGTCCAATCCCCCCTACCTTTAAAAAGGGAAAAGTACTTACGAACCATGCGAGCCATACAACACCTCTACAGCATAAAGGCAATAGAGCAGGTACTACCACAGGAGGTCGGTCTGGGGGTGTATTTGATATTTTTCACGGTCCCAAAACACAATGGGTACTGGAGGGCTATTCTAAATTTAAAATACGTCAACAAAAGAGTAGCCCCAAAACATTTCCGCATGGAAACCCTCCGTTCCACGGTGGAGTCCTTCTCACTACACACATACATGACTGCTGTAGATCTTACAGAGGCTTACTTGCACATACCAATAGACCCAGCTCACAGGAGATTCCTTCGCTTCACACATGCAGACAAACATTACCAATTCAGAGCCCTCCCGTTTGGATTGACCTCTGCACCGTGCATCTTCACCAAGGTGCTAGTCACTGTCATGGCCGCCCTGAGACTAGAGGGAGTCCAGGTACACCCGTACCTGGACGACATTCTCATTTGTGCACATTCCTACGAGCAGTCCTTGCATCACACACAGAGGGTTGTCCAGGTCCTGGAGGAGCATGGATACCTAGTAAACATAGCCAAGAGCTCACTGGTTCCTTCCAAGACTATGTTACACTTGGGCGTAATCATAGACTCATCAACAAATTCCCTCACACTGTCACAGGAGAGAATACACAAAATTTCCAAGGGGGCCAGGACCATCTCCAGAAACAAATCAGCACGTCTCATGACTCTGGCCAAGTTGATGGGTCTCATGGTCTCTTGCATTGGTATAGTGCCATGGGCCCATTTTCATTCCAGGCCCTTGCAGTGGCTACTGCGTCTATATCAGAAGGAAATTACTCACAAGATAGACAAACCGGTCATCATTTCTCCACATGTGAAGTTGAGCCTAGCCTGGTGGCCCCGCACAAACAACCTTTGTCAACCCACTCAGTACCTACACAAGGAACCTCTCCAGATTTTCATGGATGCAAGTCTGGAGGGTTGGGGAGCCACTTTTCAGGGACTCACAGCACAAGGACACTGGTCTGCCCAGGACAGGAGATCTCATATTAATTTGCTAGAAATCAGGGCAGTCAAGCTAGCGTTGTTCCACTTCCAGTCAACTCTACTGGGTCGACGCATACTTATCAGAACGGACAATGTGGCCACAAAGGCACATTTGAACAAACAGGGAGGGTCAAAATCATCGACCCTTCACAAGGAAACGGAACAGATCTTCCAATGGGCCCAGACCAATGTCAAGTCCATCCGAGCAGAACACATAAAGGGGACCCTAAATATTCAAGTGGACTGGCTCAGCCGTCAGACACTGGAGGAGGGCGAATGGTCTCTTTCTCAGGGAACCTTCAGAATCATCTGCGCCAGGTTCGAGACTCCAGTGATGGACCTTTTTGCATCAGCAGCCAACAACAAACTGCCGAGGTTCGGCTCCAGGTTCTTCCATCCAAGAGCGGATATAGTTGACTCACTGCTGAGCCCTTGGCCCAGGGGACTACTTTATGCGTTCTCTACGCTACCTATACTTCCAAAGGTATTAAGAAAGATTATACACGAAAGAGCCAGAGTGCTGGTGGTGGCTCCTTACTGGCCACACAGACCTTGGTTCGTCACGCTGAAACAGTAGTCAATTCAGGAGCCTTGGAGGATTCCTCCAGATCAGCTATCTCTACAGCAGGGTCCATTCCTCCATCAAGATCCCCTCTGGTTCTGCTTACCGTATGGAACTTGAACGGGGACGTCTTTTAAAATGCGGTTATTCATCTCAGGTCGTAGATACCATCATTGAGGCTAGGAGACAGTCAACCAGACGTATTTATGACGCCTCTTGGAAGGTGTTCGTACGGTGGTGCCGTAGGAAAGGAATAGACCCACTTTGTCCTGGGGTAGGAAAGATTTTAGAATTCCTACAAGATGGAGTTCAGATTCGTCTATCGGCTTCCACCCTACGGCGACAAATCGCAGCAATTGCAACAGTGATCCCATGGCTTGAGGGACTTCCCACATCTCGTCATCGCGATATCATCGCCTTTCTCAAAGGGGTGACTCAACTGAATCCTCTGGTCATCCATCGATTCCCAACTTGGAACCTTAATTTGGTCCTTAAGGCACTCACTCAGGCACCATTTGAGCCCTTAAGAACTATCTCGCTAAAATTTTTACGAATGAAGGTGCTGTTTTTAGTGGCCATCTCTTCTGCAAGGAGAGTTTTGGAGTTGAGAGCACTTTCTATCCGCAAGGGCTTATGTGTTTTTCATAAAGACAGAATGGTTTTGCGGCCAGATCCCACATTCTTACCAAAGGTGAATTCATCCTTTCACAGAACACAAGAGATCAACTTGCCCTCTTTTTGCCCGAAACTGTCATGTCAGAAAGAACGTCAATGGCATACCCTAGATGTCAGAAGAGCTCTTCGCATTTCCATCGAAAGAACGTCGGACATCAGAAAATCGGATGCTTTGTTCATGACTATTTCTAACCCCAACAAGGGCCAGAAGATGTCAGCAGCTTCCATCAGTTACACTTTGAAATCATGTATTTCTGAGGCATACAAAGCTCATGGAGCATCAATTCCTCCTGGCATTTCCGCCCATTCTTTGCGTAGCGCTGCAACTACTGCGGCCTTTGATAAGCAGGCCCCAGTGGATGAGATCTGTAGGGCTGCCATTTGGTCTAGTGTCTCTACATTTACAAAACACTACAAAATCAATACCTGGTCATCGGCTCATGCGGCCTTTGGCCGCAGGATCCTACAACAAGTAGTGGAGTGAACAGTTTGCATTACCCACCCGGGTTGAAGCTCTTGCATGTCCCACAGCTTCAAGATGCCCTAGCCTCAGAAGAGAACGGAGCCTTGATTACTTATCGAGAAGGCTCCTTCTGTTCTGAGGTGACGGGCATCTTGCCCGCCCGGGCAAACAACACATATCATAAGAGACAAGTACATTTTTACATACCTACTACACGTCATAGGGGATAATTACATTTTTTACATATCTATTACACAATGTTATGAGCTTTGCCCAACTAAGTTTTAAACAGATAAGTTTTCTCAGTTTGGACTGGGATGTCTGGGACAATTAAGGGAAGTTTTTTGTGTTTTCTCAGAAATCTGTTTTCTTCCTGGAGTTTTCAAGTTTCTCGTTATTCTAATTATATTGTTGAAAGTTTCCTCTTTATGTATCATGGGAGTTTTCTGCTTTGGGCTAGTCAAGTCTGAAAGTGGAAGCCTGGGGCTGTTTCCTGCCTAGAGGAGACAGCCAATAAGATTTGGTCCTGCCTCCCCGGAGAGCATTGGTAAACACCCACAGCTTCAAGATGCCCATCACCTCAGAACAGAAGGAGCCTTCTCGGTAAGTAATCAAGGCTCCGTTCTTCTTAGTTTTATACATTTCTACCCCCAGATATCAATTAGGCCACCTGCTGTTACACCCACAGTGTGACATCAGCCTACTAGCCATATCTGGTTTAATCCAATTGATTCTGCTGCTTCTAGGCCCTTTCAGCCTCTTGCATCAGACCAGATCCTTCTGATCTGACAGTTCCTTGACAGCTTTACTGACCACCTGTCTGTCACAATATTATAACATGCTTGTATTTCTGACACTCCTTCTCAAGCATTTATAATATTTTGACTAGTTGTTTGTATCTGTCACTAGTTACCACCTTAATGAACAGATCTGCCACGTTGTCTTCACTTTTACATCTCATAATACATACTTGTTTACAGCATCTACCACATTCCCATATCTAATCCTGATATGTTTACTCCTGCTTTTGAAACATTGCTTGTTTCCCAGCTGCATGGCTGCTGTGTTATCAGTATATATTACCACTGGCAGTTTTACAGGTACATTCAGTTCCTTTACCAAACATGTAAACCATTCTACCTGGGTTACAGTCTCGATTAGTGCACTGAATTCTGCCTCACACGTACTTAGTGCAACAAAAGATTGTTTTTGTGACCTCCAGTGAACAGGAGCCTTTCCCAAAAACAGAATATAACCTGAGGTTGACTTTGCTCCTTCTTGATCACCCCAAGACTCATCTGCATAACCAAACAGGTTTCCTTCACATGCATTTAGGCACAATTGTTTATTTATTGACCCTTTTAGGTATCTTAAGACCCTTTTTGCAGCCTTCCAGTCACTTTGACTTGGACTCATATTCTTTTTACTCAGGCAATGAACCGCCTGGAATATGTCCGGTCTGGTCCAACATGAGAGATAAAGCAGACTTCCCACGAGACATTGATATTCAGTCTTATCACACTCTTGTGTTTCTGCTTCACTGCTCACATACCCTGGTACCATTGGGGTGTCAACGGTGTTTGAATCCTGCATACTGAACTTCACCAGTAGCTGCTTTATTTTCTCGGCTTGAGACAAAGAAAACATCCCTTCAGAGTCTCTGCTAACTTTCATACCTAGGTAATTGCTTATTGGCCCCATAAACTTCAGTTTAAATCGACCGCTTAATTGCTCTTCAAAGTACTCTTTATCACCCTGGTTATTTTTTAACAAGCAGATACCATTAACATAAATAATTAGGAAACATGCCTTTGATCCTGAGCATTGCTTAAATAAATATGCATCAGACACACACTGCTCAAAACCTAATTGCTTTATGGCTTCAGTCAAGCAATTATTCCACTCCCTTGCCGACTGGTGTAACCCATACAATGCCTTGTTCAGTTTTAAGACCTAGTTCTCCTGCTTTAATTTGTAACCAGGAATTTGCTGCATGTAGACCATTTCTACAAGTGGTGCGTTTAGGTAGGCTGTTTGAATATCGTAATGGTAAACATCCAACCCTTTCAAACCTGCTATAGCCAATGCAGTTTTAACCGTTTCACATCTTGCAGTGGGACTGAAAACCTCATCATAATTAAGATGCTTTTGTTGATTATAGCCTTTGCACACTATTCTTGCCTTCCTTTTTAAAGTGCCATCAGCTAGTTGCTTCAGTTTAAAAACCCATCTGCAACCTATTATTTTCTGTCCTTTTGGCAATTGAGTGGGTGTGACGACCTTGTGCTCTCTCAGAGAATTTATCTCACTGTCCATGGCTTCCAGCCATAATTTTTTTTCTCTCTCTCCCAGAGACATTACTTCTTCATAGCTATTTGGCTCCATAGCTTGCACATTATTTACATACTCGCAGTCATCGTACCCAAACCTTACAGGCTTCACACCTTTTGTGCTGTGGCTTGAAATTCTGACCATTTGCTCCTCAGCCCTTTCTCCTTCTGGAGTTTCTGACTTTACCACCTCCCTCCCTGGGCTTCTTCTAGGAGAAATGCTGTTATCACTGGCTTCCAGCTGCTCATTTATTGGTAATGAGACCGTATCAGGCTCCTCCGAGCCATGCAGCCTTGCCCAGTTAAATGACTCCCTGAAATTTGCAGATCTGCTTATGGTTACTTTGTTGTGCTGGTCTGCAAAACAGTATGATTTGGCAGCATTTTGATATCCCAGAAAGATTAATGGTTTTGACTTCTGTCCTCCCGCCCTCCTGTGTTTCAGCGGAATGTTCACCCACGCCTTAACACCAAACACTTTCAAGTGCTTTAAGCATGGATTCCTTTTATACAGAGCCTTATAGGGAATATTGTCAATACTAGAAGTCCATAGCCTGTTTATTAAATAGTTGGCAACCTTGATAGATTCTGCCCAGAATTTTGATTGTAAGTTTGCATCCTCAAGTAAAGCCAGTATCATTGACTTGAGATATTGTATCCTCCTCTCAGCTATGCCGTTTTCTTGAGGCACACAGGGATTTGCCAGCCTTTGTTCTATCCCCTTACCCTCCAACCACCGAGTTAGTTCCTGGGATAGGTTTTCTCCCCCACGGTCTGATTGTATGCTTACCACTTGGAGACCTAACTGTCTCTCCACCCTTCTAATCCAATACTTGATTGACTGAGCTGTTTCACTTATATGCTTTAGGACATACACCCATCCAAAACACGTAAAATCATCCACAATCACAAGAGCCCACCTATTCTTGGAAACACTCTCTGGAAAAGGGCCACAGAGATCCAAATGTATTAATTGCAATGGACTGTTTGTCACTCTGCTACTTTCCTTGGATATTGGGTGCCTTCTGCTTTTTACTGATTTGCAGACAGTGCAGTCCAGAAACTTACTGCATTTATTTACTTTCACATCCTCCTCCCCTAGCAAGGTTAGGGTTTTCCACTGAGAAACCTGCATGACCCATTTTTCTATGTAACAAATGTATGCAACTGGGGTGTGGATTTTCATTTACAGGCCCCACTGTGCTTGTGGCTTTCTTAGCCCCTCTGGCTACCACAAACATATCTTGCTGCAACCTCCCACTTAACAATGTAGCTCCTTCTTTGCCAACCTGGCAGGAGTTCCCTACAAAGTTTACTACAAACCTAGCCTTTGCCAAAGCTGAAACACTCAGAAAGTTGTTTTCTAGGGATGGGCCACACAAGACACCTTGGAATGTGTGATTTAACTCGGGAAAATGAAGACTTCCCTCACACTTAACCTCCAAGTGCTTCCCGTCTGCTAGGCTAACATGTGCCCTTGCAGACTGCTTTTGGTTTGTTAACATTGAAACCTCATTAACAAAAATTTTACTGGCCCCAGAGTCTAATAACCATAACTCCTCACCACCTCCAGCCTCTGCCAACACCACGGCCGTGTGTGTGGAACCCTGGAACTGTCTCTCAAGCTGCTGCTTCTTCTGCCGCTGCTGAAGACAGCCTCTCTTTAAGTGGCATGTGCTCCCACAGGAAAAACATTTCCTTGCAGAGCACATTCTTCTGGTTCTTGCTTGTAGCTCTGCCGCTGCTTCCAGCTGTCCTCACGCGCTTGTATCCCAGGACTCTGCACTGAGTAGTCCTCTTGCCCGTCTCTGGGTTGATTCCACTGCTCAGCTGACGCCATCGGCCTTGGCTGTATGCATCCTCTCTGCCTGGAATGAATCTCACGCTCCTGGGCTGCTGTCACAGAAGAAGGACGAGGTACTGCTCTTTCCATGGGATGAGGCAATCTTTGCTTGGCTGCGGCCATCTGATTCCTCCCCTCCTGCCAGCGCTCTTCGTCCTCCAGAATCCTCCCGCTGATGTATTCAAACGTTAATTGCGCTGCCGTCATACATTCCAATGTGGTTATCAGCATATCAAAGCTTTCATCTAAAGACCCAAGCATGATATGCACCCGGTCTTTGGCTGAGTAATTTTTTCCTCGCAGCTCCAGCTGTCTAAACAAAACAGTCAACGTTCGGAGGTGCTCTGAAGCAGGCGTGCTTGGAGATTTATGGCACCTATAAAGCTTCCTCGTCAGAGCAAATATAGTCCCGGCTGAGTCTGCAATGCCTCCCAAGCCACCTTCGCCTCTGTCTTTCCCGCAACGTACACAAGCTGACCATCTCCGACAGACAAAATGATGTTAGCGAGGACTTTTTTATCTTTTTCCCAATCAGCTGCATTTGCTGGCGCTTGCTCAACAGCTTCCCACAGGCCTTCTCGTTTCAAGTATTGCTCAAGCCTCACCTACCACACACTGTAGTTCTTCGAGTTGAGCTTGTCCACGGGGATGAGCGTCTGTGCCATTTTCCTCGCTCAATTCCTGCACCAGTACCCTCTGGAAGTTTTGGACACTGAGTGGCTGCCACCACACTTAATCCTGCGGTACAGTGGTCCAATCTGGGCCCATAATCCTATCACAGAAACCAGCGGGTTATCAGTTGGTCCAAAACACGCCACCAGACTCCAGCTACTAAAAAGTGCTTAGTTTATTTTTTACAGTGTATAATACAACACTCACTCCCGGCAATAGCTTCCAAACAATGAGCTTCATATTCTTCTTAGTTTTATACATTTCTACCCCCAGATATCAATTAGGCCACCTGCTGTTACACCCACAGAGTTACATCAGCCTACTAGCCATATCTGGTTTAATCCAGTTCATTCTGCTGCTTCCAGGCCCTTTCAGCCTCTTACATCAGACCAGATCCTTCTGATCTGACAGTTCCTTGACAGCTTTACTGACCACCTGTCTGTCACAATATTAGAACATGCTTGTATTTCTGACATCCTCATCTAGGCGTGGGTTTTTAGACTCAGTGTCTGGTTCTGTTGCTGTTGTCTGGCTCAAGAGATGTACAGCTCTGATGCTTCATTTTGTTCATCGGTTAAATGAATGTAGTGCCTTGGTAGCAGCTGGGTCATTATTTATATACCAGGAAGAGCCCTGTAAATTGCAAAGCTTTATTATAATGAATTTGGAGATTTTGGCATACACTTAGGAATGCCAAAGCACTGAAATAGGTTCCCTGTTGTAGGGAGTGAATGGTACCATTGCCTGGATATAGCAAAGAAAACAATGCTGCTTTGAACAGAAGCAACAGACCATTATCATGAATGATTAAGACTGAAAGTAATAATAAGCAGGAGGTTCCACAAGATTAGTTTGTATTTTTTGAAGCAACATGCTAACACAGCTGGGACTTTGGGAATAACAAGGCATTGTGGAAATATAGACTACTGATACAAAATATGTGAATTTTCTTATACAATGCTGTTAGAGGTGAGTAGAAAGTCCACAGTCAAATTTCCTAATTACTTAGAGAGGCTAAAAATACACATCACTGTCTTCCAGATATATAATCAATCAATAATATGGGTAAGAATCTCCAATTGTTTGCATACTGTTTGGTCATTTTCTCTTGGAAGAAAATTGTTTATTTAAACAATTAGATAATAAGCAAGTAAATAAATATTGAGTATACACTCTGACAGCCCATTCCTGAGGTTGGGGGCTGAATGTAGCTAGGAGGGCCTACCGTGAGCACAAGAGGTACTTACGCCAACACAAGAGACCTGGTCACCGGCGTAAGTGGAGTTAGGCTGGCTGCAGCAGACAGTGGAGGGGGAAGGCATGGGGGCGGTAGTGCAAGGGCCATGCCAGAGCCCGAGAGGTGCAGAAGTGCAGCCAAGGAGGTGTTCCCAGGGACGTTTCTCCAGCTAGGAGGCTTCCTAAGCCCTTTCAGCCCGGGAATACCCACTTTTGCCAGCAAAAGGTTATGCCAGGTATTTACCTGGCACAACCCTTAGAGCCCCATGCACTCCATCCCATTGTCTCCGCACCTCCTGAAAGGCCCGCCCATCTAATCCAGGCAGCTCTGAAACCCGAACTAGGAGGCTGACCAATGGGGCACACCAGGAAGTGGCAGCAACCCCGCGGGGGCAGGGCCTGGAAGGCGGGAAATTCCCATATAAGCGGCACTTCGAAGGTGGGCCTCACTTGACAGGTAAGCCTTGCACGGGCTGACATGCTGCTGGTCAGCTCTGTGGGGTCAGATGTTTGCAAATTTTTCCCTCCAGCTCCTGACTGTCAGGGGACTCTGCCTGGCCCACCCCTGGAAACCGGGGGTGGGGTGGCTCAGGCTGGAGCCTCCCTGGTGGACTTAGTGTGGGTGGATGAGCTCTCTATGTTAGCAGGAGCCTTTCCTGTCCTCACCCTCTCCACTGGAGCAACGGACGTGCAGACTTGCCCTCACGGTAGCAACAGGTACTATCGAACACTTCTGGGAGGCCACCTCTGATAGATCTTTGTGGGGTTTTTCAGATGCTGAGCCCTGGCTGCCACGGAGAGGGGCTTGCCGCTGGGTCACTGCCCCTCTGGCCAGCTGTCCCAACAGCTGCCCTTGGAAGAGCACCCCCTGCTCAACCCCTGGCCCCTCAGAGCACACTGCTGCCATTCATGCAGCTGCCACCGTAGCTGCCATCAGGCGTCCGCAGCCTCCATGAGCAGCCTAACGCTGAAATCAGTCAGGGTCAGAGATGAGGCAAGGCTTGGGACCATCACCAGATGCCGACCAGGAGACTGGAGGCCCTCCACCCTAACAGCCTCTTTTTTCATTGCAGACATCTCCTTGGGCTGCCCTGGCCCCATTGGTCCCCCCTGCCCATGAGCCTGATGTCTCGGGGAGGCAGCCACAGGCCTGTGGCCACTGTCTGCAACCCCCCATGGGAAGGTGCCTGACCGTGGAGACCATTCTCGCGTTCCTGTGTGCAATGCCCCCGGTTGACAGCGCCTGCCCTGACCAAGCAAGGGTCAACCCCTTGAGATGGCCATCTCCCAAGCTGGGTGCTAGCCAACACTCCACGATCCAGGAGGCGTGAGGCGGCAATCAGCAATAGGCAGCCCTGTCTGCCGCCAATCTCTACAGTGATTCTCCCCCCCACACACACCCGTACAGTGGCTGGACCTTCAGCCCCCTGTATTCCCATCCCGCCCATCACCTCTACCCTCCCCTTCAGCCTGGCAGGTTCTAATAAATGATTAATGCACACTAGTCACCTGCTCATTGCTTTGGGAAGGGGGCAGTGGGGTTGTGTGGAGCTCCTTCACCCTGGCTCAGCAGGGGAGGGCTCACCGGGAACCCCCTCTGGGGCATCCTTGCCCCTCCTGTGGACTCACCTGCTATCTCTTGGAGGGCGCAGGCAAGGCCAGAGTCTGGGCTGGGTGGCAGCATCACAGCTGACTGCACTGGGTGCATAGTGGGGGCGGGAAGAGGATGCCAAGTAGCCCCTGGTGCCACAGTCTGATGACCGGACAGAGCCCAGTTGCCAGGAGCCACCCCTTTATTTGCATGGCAGCCTAGCCAGCTCTCTGGATGGCCAAACTGCCCACCCACCCCAATCCGGTGGTGAGGGAACGACACCCAGGGCTCATTGGCAAGGTCCTGGACACATACACGCCCTAAGCGGCCTCTCTCCTGGGGCTGCCCTATTTTGACCTGTTCTCCCCTCCTGACCAGCTGGCCGCCTACAGCCAGAAGCAGGCATTCAGCTGCAGCTTTTTTTGCCGTGGCCGCTCCCTGCTCTGCCACTGCTGCCCTGCTTGGGCATGGCTCAGGTGCAGGAAGAGCCATCAGATCAGTGGGGCTATGCCCCTAGCGTGGGGTCTTGGGTCCCGGACCACTAATTTCCAAATGCTGGCGTAGAGCCAACTATCCATCTCTTATGCGGAGCATTCACTGCGCATGGGGCAATGGAACCCAAATATCTGCTGTTGACTGGCGTGCTTTGGCCAGGCTCCATGGGCATGAACTACCTCCCACCATCACCACCATCACCCCTCCCCCCGGGGAGGACTCCCACTGCTTTGTCAAGAACAGAGAATCACCTGGCCTCCCTACAAGCAAGACGTGGCTTTGCAGGCCAGGACCCCACAGGTGTTGCCCCTCACCATGGCAGCCTGCTCTCCAGCATTTCTCGCCAATAGAGCAAACCACCCTCACATGTGGATGCTTAGAAGAGGCCAGGGGGCTGGGCAGCTCACAGGGGAGGTAGGCCAATGGAGCCGGCCAGGAGCCTGCCCCACCCCAAAAGTGTTTGCCACATTTGGGGCATGCTCTCCTCTTACGCATCCCCTCAGGGTTGATACCTGGGCTGCAGATGTCGAGAGTGGCAAGGATGAGCTGACAGCCAGAAGGTTGGGAGGAGGAGGAGGACTGGGTGACTGGAGAGGCAGATGTCCTGTGGCGACTGAAGGACCTGCACCCCTACTCCCACCTGGAGAGGGGTCTGGGGCAGTTGCTCTGGGAGGCCACCACCGGCTCGCCAGTGCTTGCTGAGGGGGAAGCTGCAGGGGTGAGTTTTTCTGATGGCTGCTGCACTGCCACATGGTGGCTGGGTGACCAGGCAGCTCGCCCTGGCGAACAGGCTCCATGAGTGGAGAACCCAATGAGGGGGATTATCACTCTTTCCCTTTCCTTTCAGGGTTGGGAGGTGCCTATCTATGGGTCCCCCAGAAGTCACCGTGGGCCACACCCGCTGCCGCTGGAGCTACAGAGGATTTTTCTGCCGGGCTGGCTCTCTGTGCTCTCTGTACCTACGGGCCTGTCAATGGCACCGCCGCCAGAGAGCCACCCACAAGTACAGAGCCGGCAGCAGGTGGACCACTCTCAGGAGGCCCAGGGTCGGGGCAGGAAAGATGAGACACAGGTGGGGGGTTCCTGGAGCATCCTACCTGGCCACTGCCTCCCGGCACTCTGTCGTGGGTAGCCTCGCCTGTCAAGACATGGAGCCCTGGAATGCACGCCCAGACAATGGAGTTGGCCCCAGCCATCTCCCCCATGCTCCGCAGCTGCAAGGTGCCAATGTCACCCAGGTTGTTGAGCAGCCCTTATCTCCTGCACTCCCAGACCGCTGCCCCTTTTCCCAAGACATCCATGGAACATGGTGGAGCCCAGCGAGGCTGGACGAAACCCCTCCCAACAGCCCAACTGCACAGATGCTGAGAAGGTGCTGCTGTTTGGGATCGTGTATTTATCTGTACTTTTTGTACAATTGTAAACATTTCTAATAGAACAAGAGGGAGCAAGCCTAAGCAGGTCTACTCAGAAATAAGTCCTATTTTATTCAATGAGGTTTACTTCCAGGAAAATGTTTTTACAATTGCAGTTAATATGGGCATCTATTTGAGACAGCCAAATGACCCCATGTGAAGAAAAGGTTAGATATTATACATGTACTTTGTACTGGACAGTCCAGAAGACTATGTTTCTTGTCTCAAATAATTGCAAGTCAAATTTGATTGGACTTGATTTGTCCCAGTTTCTACATTTTGAGAGAGAAGCTGTAAATAAATACATGCCATGAAAGCACAAGCAGGTGACTAATATAGCAGAATTATGCATCAGGCCAAGTAGTCACCCAGGATTATAAGATGAGGCTTCTGAATCTGCTCACTGTTCAATGGACCAGTGATTTCCCACATGCTGTTAGCCACCCAGTATTGTTTCTTGGCACTTTCAAATGGAAACTCAGTGGAAAGGGCTTAGAAGTGCAAGTTAAGAGAATGATTTGTTCATATACTTTTTATAAACACATCTTTGTGCTCCACTGAGGCAAGCCACACATCATTTCCCCTATTGTCCTTCCACCCTTGTGCTTTTGCAATGGCTGAGGCCACTCGCTGTCAGAGAGCAAGCGTCTCCCTCAAATCACAGCTGTGTTTCTCATGTTGTAAAAACAGTGTGCTTGTCACAAAATATTGTTGGTGACAGTTGATGAGGAGGACCTAATATGGAGAGATGATTTAAAAGCCCACCTGTGCTCATATTATCAATAAAAATTAAAACGGGCTGTCTCAACTGGCATTCTGCTTACACCATCCAATTTGTTGCATGAATGCTGAAATACTCTGTAGTTTTACAGGTGTGGGGAGATACATAATCTACACTAGGGAAGAGCAGTATGTTCCTAGATTTGCTTGTTTCTTATCTATGTAACCTGATTAAGGTTTCACATATGAAATACTTTCAGCTGCTACAGCAAGATGCATCACAAAGGGAAAACCAATGAAAAAATGTTAGTATTGTATATACATCTCTAAAGAAGTCTGCTTTAAAAAGTAGATTAAAACCATAATATGATTTAAGGATTTGCTGGTGAGAGCTATCATTAAAAACAGCTTTGCTGAACGCTTAATCCCCCCCCCCCAGATAATATTGTGGTAGCTATCATGAAATGTGTACAGGGGAGGCCTCCAATACCACTTAAGGGTGTTCAAACTAGAGGAGGCTGGGTGTTCATAGCGACACACAGAAGTTAAGAGAAAGCATCTGCTTTGAAATCATAGAGCATATCCCTGATTTTCAGAAAGTATGGCTGTTGTCATAACTGAAGGTGCACTATATCCTGATAAGTTTTCCACATCTGTTAAAGGTAATGCACTATTTTTTTTTCCTATAGCACTTAAAGATGCTTTTACATTTGAGGGTTAAAGCACCTCTACTTTAATGCAAAGCCGGGCTCTGACTAACCTTAGAGCCCCGATTGCGGGATCATGCTCGAGTGCGGGCTGGAGGCGAACAGTGGTGGGCTGCTTCAGGCAGCGACAGGCTGCAGCATGAGGTTGGGGCTTTTCCAGCTCCACGGCCAGCCACATATTTCTTCCCAGCTCCATGTGGCTGGGAGCATATCTGGGCTTGCTCCTGAGGACCAGGATCACGGCTCCCTCCCTTGCCTGGCCCCTGGAGTTTCAAATGGGTCAATCACGGCTTGAGGAGAGCAGGGGTGGGGCAGGGTAGTCAGACCTGGGTGTTTTCACTCAGGTCTGGCTTCCCTGTATATAAGGAGGCCCCCTCAGCCAGCTCTTCCGTCAGCTCGCTTTTTTCCCACCCACCCTCTGCTTGAGGTTAATGGTTTATTTCTTGTCACAATTTTGGGCAGTTCGGCATGGGGCAAGATCCTGTAAGGGGGAAAAGCTGGCCTGAATGCCCCCTTTTCCCCAAGCTGAGGATCCCAATAAGGGACATATCCCAATAAGGGCTATCAGGGACAACCCCCAGCGAGGGGAGCAGTCATGGACATGCCCACCTGGTGGGTTTGTCAGAACCGTCTTCCACCAAGTGGCAGGGGACCACACAGTGGGCTTCTGTCCAAGTGGGTCCCAGAGATTGCCAGCTCAATTCGGTTCCAGCAGGCGGGCTGGGAGTAAGGCGTGTTGGCCAATGGCTGTTGGCTAAGAGGTAAGGATCACACCCCTATGCCATGCTAATGCCTGGTTGCTGTAACCAAAATAAAGTTGTGGCCATTATAGCAACATGGACTCCAGCATTTTGTTTGTGGTACAAGGTGGATGAAAAGGGGGGGGCTTTGGGGTCAATATGGGGGGAAGAAAACGGCTCCAGGCATGCACCCAATTGGCACTGGGTCTGCAATATAAAGCTTTAAATAGGCAGCAAAGTATGTTCAATTTCTCTTTGCTGTTCTGTACATTACTAGCACTCATATATGTCTCAGCAAGCAGAAGACACAGATTTTAACTTCAGATGACCTAACTCTTCTTTAAAGAGAATCTGAATCCTCACTTTCCCGCCCCCCCCCCCCGTCAAAAAATAGTGAGCCTTTGAGAATTATTATTAAACTTCCTTGGTGAAGCAAGGAAGGCCAATTAAGGCTGTAAAGTAAAAACTCATGTTAACTCCAGCTAATGCTGTTGAATCAACTGAACAAAACTGAGTTCTTTTAAGTCAAGTTTGCACATTTTTGAGTACAGAAACGGTTCCTAGAAAGGCTAGTTGTCTCCACCTCTGTCCCTGCACTGTCAACATAAAGCTATCTCTGTGAGTTATTTAGCCACTCAATCTGAAGACCCTGGGAGTTGTCAACAAAATTTTTAGTCATGCTTAAGCCCGTTGAAATTAATAGGACCAATGATTCCTGGGTTTTTGGCATGACTATTTTTCTCTTTCTCTAAAGTGAGGATCCCGACACTACAGATTTAGACGACTGCCAGAGATCCCTGAAAAAAAGCCATTGACTTAAGATCTTATCTTTTAAGCATATTCTGACACAGCCTGTAACCTGAACAAACCAGTTTAGCCCCTGAGTTTCCTTGATGTGCCCACTGAATCCCATTCATTGAAACAATATAGAAAAGCTCAGGGAAAGTTCTTGCAGATTTTTATTAGTGCTTCTGGACTGCCTTTGGAATCTGCATGCAATATGAATTAAAAGTACTGCTGTATTCAGTATCCTCCTTTTAAAATTTTGCTAAATCCCTTCATTATGCTGCCCTTTTAAAGATTTCTCAAGTTAACCTTTCTCTCTCCATATACAAATACCAAATAGTGCTACAGGGGTATGTTACAGGATCTGAATTTCTCACCTGTATATATTTAATGGAAGAGGCATAGTATTAAAATAGCAGAATTAAACTAGATTACCTGTGCCAGCAATAATTTACTGCAAAAACTTGTGTATGGTACAATAAATCTAAAAATTAATAATACTGATGTTAATTCACACTTTAAAAAAGGTAATTTGTAATTGTTAACCATGATTGAAGTTTATCCCTAATGGGTGAGAAGTCCTTGTGCAAACAATTGAGCAAAATAGGGGAAGAACTAGGGAGCTATAAAATGATTGCAATTTGGAGAATTGTTCCCAGAGGTTCCTACAGCTGAGGTTTAGAGGTTCTGAAAACTATTTATTTTAAAAAGCATTCAAAATTCAGAATAATAGGGAGCATATACACATAATTTGGACTAAATGAATGTTATTGGTAAAAGAGTAACCACAGTTATGGGGAAATAACAGAAATACCCATATTTTCAAAAATCTAATTGTTGAAGCCTTCTCAGAGCATTCATCTAGTCTCATATAGATCAGATTTAGCACTGAAGGGCAGCCTGGGAGGAGAGAGGACTGATATTCAGTTGAAAGCCTGTCCTAGTTAGATTTAGTAATAATCATCCCTAGCTGTTTATGATAAGAGTTTTCTCTCCTGGGAAGAGCTTTCTCTCCTGGGAATCATTGTCATTAAATATCTTTCAAGCCTGTACAACAATGGAAAATATGGAACTGTGCATAATCTCTTCCTTAATCACTGAATCATTTTCAGAGTGAGCATGAATGAAGTTTACCCTGTAACAATCAAGAGTTGACACAGATATCTGGCCACTAGAAAGAGAATACTTCCAGACAGCATAATCCACAGAAATTTTGATAACTATTTATCTGTGTTTTATTTGTTTCCATTCTGCCCTTCCACCAGAGACCTCAAGGTAGCTTTCAAAGTTCTCACTACCTCAATTTTATCCTCACAACTGCACTCTGAGGTAGGTTATGCTGAGGGAGAGTCATTGACTGAAGTTCACCCAACAAGTTCAAGGCTGAGTGGAGATTTGAGTCCAAGTTTCCCAACTCCAACTCCAACTGACTAAGTACTACGTGATACTAGCTCTCAGGAAGATTGAAAATAACTTGGACACCATCAGTAATTGCTAGGCTGTATTGCTGTGAGTGATTTTTTTCTTTTTTAATGAAAAGTTTCTACTTAGAAATAGAGAGAAATTATTTTGATAACTCATTGTTTCCCATCAATTCTCCGATACTCATTCAATCCTGTTGTCTGAGCACAGCTGGGCTTGCAATAATTAATTAGAATACTTAAAGGACTAGCAGCAGAATAGTTTCCCACCCATGTCCACAGCTCTGCATGAGATGAGGTGATCCTCCCATAGGTTTCTACTAAGATCTTTTGTGTCTTCCTCCATCAACCAGTCCTGGTGTCTACTGTGCTGAGTAATGCCATTTGTCCCACTGTTTCCAATAATGTGAAGTTTTTTTTCCTCATGCATCACATATGTGATCTGGCAGCCTATTCCACAGCATGCTGGTTACTTGTGAACTTTAAGGGAAACATGGAGAGTTGGGAGATCATGCAGACAAGTAAGTCGTGTCTTTGCATATATACTTGGCAACAATATTTATTAATTTCACAGCCAAAAAAGTTTAGCCTGTATTTCTCTTGGCCATTCTAGCCGACCATTTTGTACAAGACTCTACCATTCTCTGACAAGAGTTTTGGATTTAAAAAGGTGTTTTCATGGTGATTTCCAGACAAATGCTCTTCTGCAAATAGTCAGTTTCACCTGTTAACCTAGGTGTATAATATTGTAATGTGTCCCACAGCTCTGCTAATAATTAAATGGCAATGCACTTTTTTTTTGCTATGAGTGCATTTTAAAAATATTCATAAAGGGATTGATTAATGAAACAATGTCTATAGACTTTCTGTCAGAATTTCTGTTAAAATATGTTGCTTTCTATAGGCAGTGTTTCTGATATATTCCGACAGGGAGAAAAATCTATAGTAGATCACCTAAGGAATGAAAGTGCCATTGAAAATATTTACTTAAACAATTAATATAGTTTTAAAAGGGGTAAATTTGTATATGTTAATACAAATGTTTTAATAACTTGTCCCTTCATCATTGAACTAAAAACATGAATTCTGGCACTTTTGTAGCGCTCATATTATTTTTTACTGTTTGATTTATGTTTTGCTCCCTCACAAAGGTTTTGAGTTTACACACGTTTGAGATTTTACATTGAAAAAATAATTGGGGAGAGACAAAATCAAACAATATTGATTTTATTCACTATTCCATGAACATCCGTAAAATATCTGTTGACCTATTTATAACTCCCTTCAGGCTCTACATAGATTATGTACTAGTCTTTTCAGAAAATCTATTAAGAAGCACAAGTACTAATAGTATTCTAATTTGTTACAGCTTAAAATAAGTGGAAAGATGTGTAGTTCTTTTTTCTCCAAACTATTGTGTGATTTTTGATGACTAGGTTTTTTTTTAGTATACTGTACCATCAGATACTCATTTCCTAAAAAAGCCCATCTTAACTATTGCATCATAATTCATGGTGCAATGATGTACAAATTCCTTTCAGTCAGAAGTCACTCCTATTGTCCATGTTATAACTGTGAATATCAGATCCTGGGACATACAGCAACAGAACCTACAGCGCAGTATGCTGCAGCTTTTAGTTCCTTCAGCTGATTTCTGTTCCTCCCCCCGACACACACACACATTCCAGCTTGTCTACATCTTTCTTAAATTGCAGTGCCCAAAACTGAACACAATATTCTAGGTGAGGTCTAACCAGAGCAGAATAAAGTGATACCATCACTTCGCGTGATCTGGACACTGTACTTCTGTTGGTACAGCCCAAGATTGCATTTGCCTTTTTAGCTACCGCATCACACTACTGACTCATGTTCAGTGTTTGGTCGACTAAGACCCCAAGATCCTTTTCACACACACTACTACTAAGACAAGTCTCCCCCATCCTATAATTATGCATTTGATTTTTCCTACCTAAATGCCAACTTTACATTTATCTATGGCATTTTATTAGTTTTAGCCCAATTCTCCAGCTTGTCAAGATCATCCTGTATCCTGGCTCTGTCTTCTACCCTATTTGCTACCTTTCCCAATTTAGTATCATCTGCAAAATCAATAAGCATCCCCTCTATTCCTTCATCGAAATCATTTATAAATATGTTGAACAACACAGGGCCCAGGACTGATCCCTGTGGCACTCCACTAGTCACTCCTCTCCAAGTGGATGAGGAATTCTCAAGGACTGACTGTTTGATGATTTGTTTGAAAACTTTACCCAGTATAGACTTTAATAAACAAATAGTAATTTCACAAAAACAATAAAATATATAAAAACACAAAATATGTCAGAATAAATCAAAGAACCAAATGCATTTTGACAAAATCATCAGGGATCTGTTATCAGAAAGTAGCCACAGAGCAAATTTTCAAGGAATGTGTTAATACACAAGCACAAACACATTATCCTGAAGATCATCTGGAAGTACAACTGATCACCAGACTGCAGAGATCAGTTTCCCAGGAGCAAATGACTGCTTTGGAGGGTGGACTGTATGGCCTCTATCCTGCTGAAGTCCCTCCCCTTACGAAACCACTATCTCACCAGGCTCCAACCCCCCCCCCCCCAAATCTCCAGCAATTTCCCCAACCCAGAATTAGCAAGCCTAGAGCCAATACAGATAATAGTTCACCAGGTGACAGGGGTTCCCAAAGTTTGCTTATTCTATATTACTACCAACGTGTAATAAATGTGGGTTTTTTATTGAATGGAAAGGCTTTCTCATATTTCCCACATGTTTGGCTGGCCATCTGTATTGGTAATACAGCCCCCCTTCTTTCTGAAAAGAAGTATCAACAGCAAATGACTGAAAGGGTAGAAAGGGCAAAGAGTGCTCAACAATATACCACCCCCTGCTGTTTTCTCACTCAAAATATTCCCCAAGTGGGAATACTTTACTTCAAGGGGTTTCAAATGCATGTATATCCCATCACCATAAACCCAATCTAAAAAGACAATTGAGCAACCATGAGAGGTGTTCAGATATAGTCTGGCATTTATCGCAGATCAATTAAACATAAATACAAAAACAATGGCCAGGATCCAAAGCATTCTGTTGAAGGATTTGGCACTCTAAATACATTTTCTGAATTTTATTTGAGGACTCTTATGTCATATCACAACCTTCCTTTCAAAGTTCTTCAAATCTAGAAAGGTTTTACCATGTTGCAAAGACATCTTGGGCACACATAATAACCATGCAGTTCTTTGGATGTCAGAGAAAAATGTTTTTGCTTCCCATAATATGCTGGAAATATCTTCTTTTCTGTCTTTACAATTCAGATTTGATTTTTTTCCCCATGCATGATCAGTGCATTCCATCACAAAAAACCCATTCGTGTTTTTTTTAAGTTTTATTTATCCCAGTTATCCTCCTGATGCTTCCCTAATATAAAATTTGTGAAACATCTCAGGAAAGATTGTCACAGTTTATTTTTATAGTTATCTTGTTGAACTTCTTGACAAAGCAGAGGTGTTAGACATGCTATAAAGCTTTTACCTGATACCTTGAAAACCACCTGCTGAAAAGAAACCTGTGGCTTCCTTTTCTGCTCAGTTTAATCTAAAATAAACCTGGAGAAAGCATCAGGATGTATCTCACAGCTAAAGAAAGAAACAAAAAATAAGAAAAAAATGAATGATGGAAACACAAGTTTTTCATTCTTGAAAAGAAGTAAAACTGAGCTGTAAAGTCACTTATTAAATTCACATTTTCTGCCATTGTCCCAGTTAGAACCTAAACAATCCATAATGTCCAGGCTTTTATGTAAGTTATCCCTTTCACAGGTAATGTGGAACTAGTGGGGGAAAGCACCATCATGGCTAATTTCAGAGGGAAACCAAAACATTCCTGCTTAATGACCACCTGTTCCTACAGGTATAAGAGGCCTGCTGGATCAGACCAGTGCTCTACCTAGTCCAGTATATTGTTTCACACAACCACCTGCCCTGGACCACCACCAACAGGCCAAGGCCTTTCCCTGATACTGCCTTCCAGCATTGGAATTCAGAGGTTTGATGTCCCTGTATGGAGGTCCCCTTAAGTCATTGTAGCTAGTAGACATTGATGGACAAAACTGTCTAACCCCCTTTTAAAGTCATCTATAATTGTGGCTATTACTATGTCCAGTGGAGATGAATTCCACAATTTAATTACTCATTGAGTAAAATATCTCCTTTTGTCTGTCCTGAACCTAATTCATCAGGTGCCTTCAAGTTCTACTATTATGTGTGTGTTAAGTGCCGTCAAGTCGCTTCTGACTCATGGCGACCCTATGAATGAAAGTCCTCCAAAATGTCCTATCTTTGACAGCCTTGCTCAGATCTTGTAAATTGAAGGCTGTGGCTTCCTTTATTGAGTCAATCCATCTCTTGTTGGGTCTTCCTCTTTTCCTGCTGCCCTCAACTTTTCCTAGCATGACTTTCTTTTCCAGTGACTCTTGTCATCTCATGACGTGACCAAAATACGATAGCCTCAGTTTAGTCATTTTAGCTTCTAGGGTCAGTTCAGGCTCAATTTGATCTATAACCCACTGATTTGTTTTTTTGGCAGTCCACGGAATCCGTAACACTCTCCTATTATAGTCCCAGAATTTTCAGCCTTTCCTCACAGGGAAGATGCTCCAACCCATTGATCATCTCATTTGCCTTCTTTTGTCCTTTATCCAGCTCTACAATATCCATTTTGAAATACGACAGCCAGAACTGTACCCAGTGCTCCATACATCTATACAAGGACATTACAATATTGGCTGTTTTATTTTCACACCCTTTCCTAATAACCCCCAGCATGGAATTTGCCCTTTACATTGCTCTTGCACACTGAGTTGGACCCAGCACAAAATTTCTGCTTGCACAAATGGAAATGCAAGAAAACTATTGTGGTTGCCCCTTGCACTAAATCACACTTTTTGTATCCCTACTTGTATTTCTGCTTGTTGTGTAACCAATTTGTGGGTATTGTAATATATAGAGATGAATGTGCTAGATGTTGCAAAAGATCTAGAGCAAGGGGAACTGTGCTAAGTCTGTTTATGTTTCCACTTGCACATTGCTGAAGGTATTGCACATTGCTGAATCCAAGGTATCGAACTTTCTCCTGCAACCCCAAGTCCATTGTTGTGGTAATTCTGCAGTCTCATATGGGATAGTGTGCATGCACAGGCCTGCCATGGAGAGATTTTGAAGCTTAAAAACTCCTTCCCCCCTCCACAATGCTTTCCTGCCTTTTCCAAGGTAAAAGGGTCAGAGTGTCCTTGCCTCCGTTTTCTTTCTGCCACCGTGGAGTGAGGTTCTTTCCTTTGAAGCTCAATGTGAAAGAACAGTGGCCTTCAGACCTGACCTTTTTTCTGCTTTTCTCAAAAAGATATCATTACAAGGAGACTTTAGAACAAATGGCCTGTGAGGCGTTTCCTGCCCCTGCCCTTTCTGCCTCGGCTTCACCATGATTTCAGTCCTCTTAAGTTGTCTTTCCTAGGCCTCGGAATGGGTTCAGACGTCTCCAGAGAGGGCATCTTTTCCCTGGCTGGCCAGTTCCCACACTGGCAAACTGTCCAGCTGTCTCCTTCCCTGGCTGATTGGGATGCATCATTTTTAAAAGGAAGTTACTCCACCCTCTTCCTGTCCTCACTTCCCCATACAACTTCTGCTTGTCTGATGACCTTCCTCAAGAGTGCCCAATCTACCCCAGAGCCCTTCTCTTTTCCTTTTCTGTGCTCTTCCCTTCCTCACTTTCTCCTTGTGTAAGTGTTCTCCCCATCTGAGCCCCAGAGTGCTGCCCCATTCCACACAGCCCCACTCTGTTTTCTCTCCTGGAGGCATCTTGCAAATGCTGGGGCTGCCACCCACCATCACTTGAGGTGTGGTTAACTTCAGCTGTAGCTCTTCCTGCATCATGATGCCATCTGAGCTCCACTTTCCCTGAGGCCGTCTTGAGCCGCTCTGGTCTGCTGCTCTCACTAGTGGTTGCTCCTTCCCCCTGGATTCCCAGGTAAGGACAAGGAGCATTGCAGCAAGGGATCCTGAGCTCGGACACACCCCAGACATGGCCTTTAAAAAAACGTAGCCCCAAAAGCTCTCTTTAAGAAATGTATTTCTTGCGGGGCTAAAATCCCCCATACAGATGATCATATACTTTGTCTACTATGTCTTGGTGATATTTTCAGGTGGCCACTATGTAGACAATTTACTCCCAGACATGATTGAGCATCATGCCTAAAGGTTACTGTATGGGAGAAACCTTTTCCAGAGCTGTCACCTGCAGTTGTCTTAGCACAATGATGCGACTAAATCCAGAGAGATGGATCCAATTGTCATCAGTTTCAATGGATCCAAGACCAGTTTCAGATCCACCAGCTCTGGCTACAATGCCTAAAAGAGCTCAAATGACTACCCCAGCATTGTGTGGAATAAGTGCTTGAGAACCTCTCCCTAAAAAGGCTCATAATAAGCACAAGCATGCTGAAAAAGCCTTTTCAAGGTCATTCAAGGCATGTTCCTCATCTCATCATAAAGTCACAGTTCCTGCATGGCCCTCACTCTGTTGCCAAAGCTACACCAAATCTGAGGACCCTTCACTATCAGGCTATTCCCAATGTCACTTCCATCATTGTCAGAGGGTGAACCGGTCAATTCTGGACATTTGATTCCCTGTCATCAACCTTTGTCATCCTGTCAATCAGATCTGGAATATCAGTCAGATCCAATGGCACACACCCCTGTCTCTCCTCCAAGGTCTCTTCTTGAAGACCCATATGATACATACTACAATTATCAGAATTAGGATCCATATGCTTCCTTTGGTTCTTATCCAACCAATGTCACACAAGATCCTCCAATAGCATCAGGAGTAAACCTGCTCCCCTGATGGCTCCAAAGTCCAAATCTCAGTCTAATTACAACTATGAACAGTCACGGTATAATGAACAGGACTTTGATTTTGCTTCAGAAGCACTTCCTGAGGACACACTTCCAGAGCTTTCCTTGAGAAAGAACTTCCGGTTTTATAGTGAGCAATTGATTTTCATGGCAAGATAACTTGAAATTGATGTGTCTTGTGCCCCCCCCCAAGGGTCAGTGTTTAATGTAACCCATCCCTGTTCTACTGATCCAGTCACCTTCCCCATCATGGATAGACTATTTGCAGTCACCATAGGTCCCTGGCTTAGGCTAGCCTCTGTGCCACCATCAGCCCACAGAAATGAAAACGAATATATAACTAAGTAAGAAGAATGGTCTTTTCTGTTCTGGCATCCCACGGCAACCTCCCTAGCTGTTGACTCAATCCAGGGGAGAAACAAAGGCACAGCACACTTGGCTCCTATGAACAGAGAAGTCTGCGAGCTCAATGAGGTAGGCTGAAAGATCTAAACCAGGGGTGTCAAATATAAGGCCCGTGGGCTGGATTCAGCCCCTTCAGAGCTCTTATCTGGCCCACAAGCCGGCCGAGGCAGACACCCACCCACCCCGCTCTTGATCTGGGCTGGCAAGGCATGGCCCGGACTGACCAAGTGACATTTATGCCATATCCAACCCTCGTAACAATTGAATTCAACACCCCTGATCTACACCTTTTGCACCTTGACCTTCAAAAGTGCAAATTACCAATGCATAATGGCCAAATAACAGCTGTTCCTGTGAGATAGCATTGCCCCCTATCTGAAACTCCTACCAGAGGAAAAGTGCAAACTCACCAAACTCCTGGTATTACAGGCATCAAAACTCTCCAAGCACCAGATCTCCTTGGCCAAATACGGCAGATTGTGTAGCCCACAGCCTGGCCACAGCAATATCTCTCCGCCATTCCTGGCTTTGCTCCACAGACTTACTGAGTGAAACTCAAGCCAGAATCAAAAACCTCCCTTTTGATGGGACTAAATTGTCTAGTGATAAAAACTGATGATGTCCTCACTAAGATGAGGAAAGATAAAATTTATGACAAACCTTAGGCCTCTTTCCTACTGCTCCCAATTTGCAAAGGCCCAGACCATACTTTTGTAGAGGTGGAGGGCAGCATCTCATAACTTTTGTAGAGGTGGAGGGCAGCACACCCCACAAGCCAGCCCTTCATATAGGACTCCTCAACTGCTGCATACTTTTTTTTACTGCTCACTTTAGATGAAGATTTTCCTTTCTAAAAAGAAAGTCCAGATCCCAATTCACAAAACCCTCCCACCTCCCACCCTGGAGTGCCAGCTCCAGATTGAGATATACCTGGAGATTTTTAGGGGTGGAGCTTATGGAAGGTGGGATTTGGGGAGGGGAAGGACTTCTATGGGATATAATGCCACCACCCAAAGCTGCCATTCCCTCCAGGGGGACTGATCTCTGTTGCCTGGAGATCAGTTGTAATAGAGGGAGATCTCCAGCCACAATCTGGAGGTTGGAAACCCTATACTACCCCCAACAGGGCTTTTGACAATAACAGACAATGCCCAGTACAAAATCTTTCCTGTGTCCCTAGAAAGGATGTTTGTCAAGACTGTTGGGTTTTTACCATAATGTCAAAAGGTTATGCCATAGAGTTTCTTGAAAATAATTTCAAACACAATGTTCTACAACAGTATGAAACCATTTCAGACAGACAGGCAGGTATGACTTTCAATTTTGCATTGTGGATTAAAATAATGTTCAGTGGCTTGATTTGGTAATATTTTGTGGATAAAATTATGCAATTATGTGATAAATTGGGAGGAGGTAATTTATAGTGGCCCAATCTCAGCCTTCATTTCTTAGCTCTCCCAAAAATACAGAGCATTCAGAAAATGAGTGTAACCATTATACTTCTCGATCTAGTAAAATTAGTGGTGATATAGAGTTTCTTTGATGCCCCATTATTACTGTTGTTAAAGATGCTTATGTTTTGTCTTCGATTTAATGAAAAAATAAAGCAAGAATGGATAAGTGCAAAGTAGGGTTGTGCATATCGTTATACCTGAACTGAAAATGAACCAGAAATTGGCTGTTATGGCAATATTCGGGTTTTGGGTAGACTGAATACCAAAACCCGGGAATCTCCCCGAAGCCAAATAGGTGATCCAAATCGGCTATTCACCTTTGCTCAGATGCTCTGTACTTTCTCCCATTTTTCTGTCTTTTGACAGATTTTGTTAGGGTCTCAACTATGGTAGGGGTTGTGTAATCGGAGCCAACTTGGTCTGACAACCATGCAGTGGGTTAATCTGCAATTCTGCATCAAGCATAAGGGTTATTAAAAGATGGGGCTCACCCAGTCCCGTTCGGAGGGATATACCCTCCATGTAAAAAGAACCGGGTTTGATAGCTGCTCACATTACCAGGCTTCCAAAGGAGACTTCCTCACCTGTGCAGATAAGCAGTTTCCTTCAGAACAGCCCCCTCCTTCAGAACAGGCTAGCTCCGATATCACAACCCCCCCACCCCGGAAAACCTGCTTTCAAAAAGAAGATCGCCCCGAGTAGTAGCTTTGTTTCCCTGCACTGTGATCATCTTTTCAAATCAAATTTTTATGACTCTAATGAAGGACTAATCACAGGATGTCATTTGCCACCAAAAAGAAATGTTTTCAGTGCCTTATTTTTCTTGCTTTTAAGCCTTTTTCCTCAGTTTGGAAGCTAATTTGCATGGACATCATGCTATGTGCCCCAGATATGAAGGGAGCCCCCAGAATTTGAGGAACCTGCCAATCGGCTCTTTCCACCAGTCCTTGGCAACACTGAATTTCTGAACCTGAAAACTAATGGACAGCTCGGCTGGCAAATGCCGGGAGGATGGAGGTGACCCTTTTTCTGGCTTATAAAATTGAACCCCCAAAGTTCACCAAACTTTGGTGACCATCTAAGGCAGTGGTTCTCAACCTTCCTAATGCCGCGACCCTTTAATACAATTCCTCATGTTGTGGTGACCCCCAACCATAAAATTATTTTCGTTGCTACTTCATACCTGTAATTTTGCTACTGTTGTGTATCGTAATGTAAATATCTGATATGCAGGATGTATTTTCATCACATAGGGAGACCTTTTAGATGTTATGTTAGGTTTGCGTAAGGCAGCTAATTGTGCTCATGAACATTCAGCAATTCAGGGGAACCATATGCTCCGCCTGGGATCATTGGAGAAGTCAATACAGTAAATAAAAACAAAATACACCAGTAGGAAAGAAACACCTAACCCCAATTCGTTCACAATCAAAATCTCCCTGCCCTTGGAAGGAGTGAGCCGTGAAGAAGGTGAGCTGTGATTCACGAAAGCCCATATACCCTGCCAGAAATGTTGTTAGTCTTTAAGGTGCTAGAATCTTGCTCTTTTCTACTGCTACAGACAGACTAAGACCCATCCCGATCTATCTCCTTGGAAGTTTTGCAAACGCACAAAGCTGCCTTCTACTGAATCAGATCCTCAGTATTGTCCACTCAGACTGGAAGTGGCTCTCCAAGGTCCTAGGTCAAGGCCTTTCACATCACCAAAATTCTGATCCTTTAACTCAGCTGTTTCCTAACTGTGCTCCATGGAGCACTTGGTGCTCCGCGAAACATCTCCTAGTGCTCCGTGAAGAGACTGGAAAGAAAAATGCTACTGTCATTGCTAGGTGAAAATTAATGACTAATTTCTCTCCTGAAAAGTGCTCCATGATGCAAAAGGTTTGGGAACCACTGCTTTAACTGAAGATGCCGGGGATTGAAACTGGGACCTTCTGCATGCCGAGCAGATGCTCTGCCACTGAGCCATGTTTTGCTCTTCCTTCCTGAAGTACCGAGACTTTGAATAGAATGTCCTGAGGGGTTGCAACGTCCCCTTTTGTGAATGCTGCCATCGCCCCCCACCCCCAAAGGCAGTTTTCAATGCAGAAACCACGGCAGGGAAGAGAAGGCAGAAACCAAGCACAAAAGCTGAGCCCGACCTAAGCCTCTCTCATGGAGCCCACAACGGCTCCCCCTCAGACAAGAGACCCTGGGGAGGGGGAGGAAACGCCGGAGGGCTCCAATTTGCCCGTCTGAGCCGCCTCAGGGGGTGAAACTCATCCCCGGCGTCCCCAGCGCAGAGCAGCCTCTCGTCCCCCATGCTGAGTGAGGAAGAAGCCACCGCGGCTCCCGCCAACTGTGCGGGAGGGGACGAGGGAGGGAAGGGGGAAAGGAACATTGGCCTCACGTGATGCGGCATGGCCAATGGCGAGGTGGTTTTCGGGCGTGGTGGGGCGGGAGGGGGAAAGAGTGAGAGAGCGAGTTGCTGACTGAGGCGGCTTCCTCCCTTTCCTCTTCTGGGGAGCCTGAGAAGGGGGGGTGGGAGGGGGAAGACCCTGTGCAGGGTCTGAGGGAGTTTTCCGATGGTCTTAGGCGACCCCGTGAAAGGGTTGTTCAACCCCCAAAGGGGTCGCGACCCACAGGTTGAGACCGCTGATCTAAGGAGAGTCCCTTGCAGTCATGCTGCAAATTTGGTAACTCTACCTCCAAAAATGTCCCCACAGGAGCTTTGAAAAAATCCCCATAGACTATAATGGACCCAATTCTTTTTGGTAAACCCAGAAATAAAGCCAAAATACTCCTTTACAGGTATGGGTATTCATCTTATTCTGGGTTTACCAAAAAAAAATCGGGCCCAATAAACCGAATCCCAAAATTTAAAGATTTTTTTTTTGCACGACCCTAGTGCAAAGTGAACAAAATCAGCTTTGAACAAGACACTGTGTTGATGGAGCAAATTAAACCCATATGAAAGAAGAGATGTGCTATATTTATATCCATTTATATCTACTACAAGCATGCTTTTTGTGTAACATTGGGCAGGTGCCTGTTCTCTTCCTTACTCTAAATGGAATAAGAGTCTCCTGGGTTAAGAATAAGCTTGATGTTTCATAGGGCTAAGTCAATTGCTAAGGTGAAGGAGGAACTATCAAATCAGCTCTGCTGGAAGTGGAGGGCTGTACAATATTCTTTTGTACAGGGCATACCAGTCCTTCCGTGGGGGCAGTAGAGCTCGATCAGCTGTTGTCCCTTTGTTTACCCAGAATACTACTATTTTCTTCCAGCTAATTCCTTCTCATTCTACTTGTTTTTCTAAATGCCATGAGGGCAACATGTGCTCTCTGCAATCTCTCCATCCTATCTTAAATAAATAGCTAGAACTCTGCTTTTCTTATCAAGTATGGAGTTCCTTCATAATAAAGGACTTCTATTTCTTTTCTAAAGCAACAAGTCTCATATGAACATTATTCTGTAAGCAGCATTCCCCTTCTGCAGTGAAACCAAGCTCTAACAAGTGCTAACAAGCTGCACCTATAGTTGCCATGCTTTTTTGTAGCTGCTGTCCAATTTATAACTCTATAATGCAGGATTAGCTGAATGCAATTGGAACTGAGAAGCCTTGGATATCTGTCAATGTGGCCTTGAAAGGGATCATTTTTGCCTGGTTCACATTACCAGTGCATTCCTGGGGGGGGGGCAAACCGTGGCAGCTGGGATGTCACAGCTGAGAAGTTTCCTCAGAGGCTTCCCAGCCGCCACAGAGGGGACCAAAGCCTTTTTTTTTGTTTTTTCAAAATAAAAACAGGGGGAAAGGCTTTTTCCCCACAGGGGAAAGCGGGCCTTCACCACCTAAAAAAGGGGTGCAGGACTGCAGCCATCCCTGGAGACTTCCTGAGGCAAAAGGGATTTGGAAGCTGCCTAAAAAGTGGTAAAGGACTGCTGCCATCCCTGGAGACCTTTTGAGGCGAAAGGGATTTGGAATGCCTCGGGAATGCCTCCCAGGATGCTGGCATGGGGACTTGTGCCAGGAGAATGCTAGCAGGAGACAACACCGGCCTGCTGCTGTGGTCCAGGAGTGCTGGAGTAAGTGCCCCAACGCCGGTGCTCATGCCAGTTTGCATGGCGCTAGTGGCACGGGTGCCAGTGTAGGGGTCACGCCAGCTCCTAAGAGCATTCTCCCCCCTTCAGGAATGCACGATAAGAGTGTGGGTTGGTTATAAAAATTAGGCCTGGTCTTCTAGGCTTTAACTAGGTTGATGGGAATGGTAATAGGTAGACACATAGGTAAGAATTGGCCGTGTTGTCAGGAGATTGGGAAAGGACTCGCTTGGTGTTGAGCAGTATCAGCTAAATCCTTAGTTGCTTTACAGAACACAGGTTGGGAGAAAAAAGCTTGGCACTTCTTGGTACAATTTTTAATGCAGGCTAGAATAAATAAAGCTGGGTGCATTGCCAGCTGAATTTGGAGTTAGGGTGGTGTGACACAGAAATGTTGGCATCAGGAGGCTCCCAGTAGTGTAGCCACAATGCAAGAAATATGAAGATCAGGTATTAGTAAACACAGTTTAAGCCATCAATAAGTCACTGGAAAAGACATGCTAGGAAAAGTTGAGGGCAGCAGGAAAAGAGGAAGACCCAACAAGAGATGGATTGACTCAATAGAAGAAGCCACAGCCTTCAATTTGCAAGATCTGAGCAAGG
Source organism: Euleptes europaea (assembly GCF_029931775.1). Lineage (NCBI taxonomy): Eukaryota > Metazoa > Chordata > Lepidosauria > Squamata > Sphaerodactylidae > Euleptes > Euleptes europaea. The sequence goes on from NW_026612049.1 coordinate 3,828,832, forward strand.
CTGTCAAAGATAGGACATTTTGGAGGACTTTCATTCACAGGGTCGCCATGAGTCAGAAGCGACTTGACGGCACTTAACACACACACACAAGCCATCAATTGGTATTTTGCAGCTTCATTTCAGGTTGTGAGGACAATTTAGCGACAACCAAATTCCAAAGCAATCCGGCGGTCTGTCACACCTTACTGACTGATTATGGCCTATTCTCAGAGAAAGGGTGAGTTCAGCCCTCTACAATACACGCAACATAAAGTATTTTCTCATATGTTGTTATTACTTATGTTAAGTATTGATGGCTGACCAAGAGAGTACAGTCTATGGCTAGTGTAGGTAAAAGGAGTAACTTATGTCTGTGGAAACTTTTATGAAAGCTTTTTTAAAAAATCATTCATTTCAAACAGCTAATTTTTAGTCTTTCATTTTTCAGGTAGAGTAGCATAAACATGAATATGCATGTCCAGATGTATGCCAGATGAATGCAGTAATTTCATCCTCTAGGTCGTTGGGTCTCTCCCCTCCCCCTTATCCCTGTACAGTGTGACATATTGCCTCATTGCTTTGGAATTTCATAGAAGCTTAACAGTTGAATTTAAGTAAGAAACAATGATTATGTATGTAAAATATCTGTCCCTTAAACAGACAAAAAGGAATAAACATGCTTCAAAGAGAATCTGATACTAGGAGTGAGCCAAAAGGGAAGGGTTTTTTTTTTGTTTGTTTTTTGGAGGCTGATATTTTTAGTAACATAATAAACACCCTTTTCAACACTTTTGGGAGATTGCTTTGAAATGGGTCAAAAGTAGTGCCAACCTAAAATAAAGATATGTTTTGTGCATATTTTCATATTGCATTAAATCCCCTACTTTTTGTCAAAGTTTTGTTTTGTCCTTTTACAAAGAACTATGAAACTAGGGAAGATGGAATATGACCTCCAGTGTATTCCTGAGGCCGCAGGCGCTGCGCCATGGTGGGGAGAGGCACAGCAATGGCTCAGCTGGGAGGTCTCCTAAGGGACTTTGCAGCGGTGTGCGCAGCCAAGGAAAAAATGAAAGCAAAAAGAGAAGGGAGAGGGCGAGGAATGGGGCAGCGGCACAGGGCTGCCACCTTGCAGCCCGAGGCCAGCCAGGGCCATCAGATTCAGCAGGGCTACTTCCGGGGGAGGGGCATTGTTTGGGAGATGGGGCATGCATTGGGGATGGGAGAGACAGGCCATGGTGTGGGCAGCACCCCTCAGTGAGAAAAGTGCAGGGGGAAGGCAGGGGACCACGAGTGAGTGAGGGAGAACAGGCCGAGAGAGGAAGGGGAGTAGATCTCCTGAAGAGGCAAGGAGACTGTCAGGAAAATGGGTCTGAGGGCTTGGAGAATATTCACGAAGTATCGGAAGGGCCAACTGTAAGGGTCCCTGCCAACCCCCAGTTGCACCCAACCATCATTCTCAATCTTGACACCATCTCCAGGGTGAGGCTGGGCCTGGCAGCAACACCCATTGGTCACAAGAAGGGATGGGGTCTATGGTTGGTCACAGTGTATGGGGGCATGGTCCTGTCTGTGGCTGTGGGTGGTTGGGGCCCGTGGGGGCCCCTGCAGGAATCGGCCGACCCTCACCCAAAGGGCTGTCATGTGCTCTGTATTAAAACCATAGAAAAGGTGGTCCCCCTGAAGAGGGGGGAGGGGGAAAGGGAAGGGGGGAACACTTTTGGTGTCCGCCCGTGTCGACTCACTGCAAAAGTGGACGCAACTCCACCAGATCCAGCTGTAACCTTCCAGCCACCGGGGCGAGACATGGGAGTGGCGCATCTTAACAGATGGCTGTTCCCTTGCACATGCAGGCCCTGGGGATCCCAGCAGTGAGTGCAAGCAACAACCTGGCTTGGAAGACAGTCAGACCCCATGAGGCTGGGATGAGCGGTGGTGGTGCCACCTGCGTGGAAACGAGAGACCAACATGTCATGGTGGCACGAGTCATGGGGGAATGGGGGGTCTTCCACACAGGGGGGCCCTCCCCACTGGTGGGGGTCACACCAGGAGGGCATGGCTGGCCGTGAGCGAGCAGCACAGGACAGTACCTCCTCCATGCAAATGTCCGTGAGGGTGGCTGGGAACTGCCAGCACTACGTTGCCAAGCCATGCACTCTCAACCTCCCTTCTTGCTCTGCAGCCACTGTGGGAGCTGGTCAGACACTGAACCTCAGCCTCCCAAGAGTACAGCAACCAAGTACTGTATGCCATGGAGATGGCAGCAGAAGCTCCCCTTCCACCAAATCCCTTCCTGGGATCTGGGAGTGCCACATCTGGCATGGTGGCCCCCTTCCCTCCTGCCACTCCTCTGCCACCAAGTCAGGAGTCAGGAGGTGCTGTCTTGAACGAGATCATCTTTATTGGGAGTCACCAGGGGCTTGGGGAATAGGAAGATACACAGGAAGGGAGTTGGGAAGACAGAGGAGAACTGAGGCACCCCAGCCATGCTGCTGGGAGGCGTGGCTGTTGAGATGGCCACCTCCATCCTGCCCACTCAGCCAATGCCAGGCAGCTGCCCAAGGAGCCACTGTCAGCCCTCGGCCCCTGGGGACTCCGTCGGCTGCCCTTGTCATATCAGGTCGCTTTGCCAAGTGATGGTGGGGCATGGAAGGGAGAAGTCCCAGTCACTGACCAACACTGGATGGGTGGTGGAGGCTCCACCAGAAGCAACTTCAGAGGGAGAGGAGCTGAGCCACAGAGACTCCCTTGTTGGCCCCCAGCCGTATCTGAGGCTCTGCAAGGGCTGCCCACCCTGGAGATGGGCATGCCTGGATAAGGGCCGCCTCAACCTGGTGGCCACCTTTCAACCCGGCCACAAGGGCCAGGTCTCTCTCCGCAGGGACCACTCACCGCTCATGCAAGACTAGAGAATACAGAGCTTGCAGGGGTCTCCAGGGAGTCCCCAGGCACACTCGCTCCAGCCCCCTACCCTGGGGGGCTCATTCTCCTGGTCTGACCAGGTGGAGTGGGATCGGCCTGAGGACCCCAGGTTAGTGGTGGAGCCATTGTACTCTGGAGGGCCCAGAAACTCACTCGCCCAGGCCCCTCAGCCCCCCACCTGGGGGGGTCTCCCGCTTCGCCTGCCTGCCCCAAGGGGGGCTCCTTTCTACCTACCTGAAAGGGGGGATGCAGCGTCGGGGCGCGGCATTGGCATTGGGCTTGTGAGAGGCGAGTGGGGTGTAGCAGAGCCTCCTTCGCACCCACCCGTCGGCCACGCCCCTCCACCCAAGCAGGCCCAGAGGGCGCCGGAGAAGCCACCAGCCATACCGAGTGCGGGCACTTGGCTTCCGTTCTGCCCCAGCAGCCATGTTGGTCACTGGCGGACACCCCACCCCTGCACTACCCCGCCGGAGCATGCTGCTTTCTCACTCAGCCACCCACCCTGCCACGCACGCTCCAGCGGCAGCAACGGCAGCGGCTTCCGCGGGAGAGTCTGTGGGCTGCAGCAAATTATGTTGTGGGCCTTAAATGGCCCACGGGCTGGAGGTCCCCCACCCCTGAGTTAAAGACTCTAATAGCTGCTGGGATATAATGTGCCCCATTAGAGAGAGAAAATCGCAAAATTGCCTTCAGAATAACCATAGACTTCTGAGTGACCAATTGTTTATGACATCTCCAGGATAAGGTGAATGTAATCATGCATACAATCACATAGATTGCTTTTTCAGTTGTGTTTTATCAATATATATGAGATCATTGGTAACAGAGGGCGGAGGAAGGGAACAATGCAAATGAACTGAAGGAACTGAAAGCTGTTGCAAGCTATGCATTGCTCCAGTTCCAGGCAGTTTTATAAATTCTGCTACTTCAACTGGAATTAAAGAGAAATGAAACACAGAGCAAAATAGCCTTCTGAAATATTAATGAAACATAGGACCAGTAATGGTAGACAAGCATCCTTCTGTTAGAGCACTCTGTCCCTGCATATGTGAAATTAAGGTAGCAAAGTTTTGACATGCCTCCTTGATAATCTTTAAAGATGGAAGTCAGCCTTGAATGTAAGACAATACCTCCCCCAATGTTATACAAAAATTGTTATGTTACTATGCATACATGTATGTGAATGTAAAATGCCCCCTTCTTTTTCTTGATGGCACACTTGGAAAAAATGTAGTCTTCCTTTTTGGTACACTATCACCCCCTCAAAAACCTCCAGATTGGATTTTTTCAAGCCTTTAGCCAGCTATAAAACCTCAGTTCTCTCTTTTTCTGGCTACTTTCTACATCTGAGACCAGTATTTTTTCACCCTTCATTTAATATGAATGATCGGGTAGATTTGCTAAAATCACTATTGCTGACCCAGGGCTAAAGGGGGGGGGGAGAATGCCGACACCCTAAGTTATAAGTAATAAACTTCTTGATTAGCAATTTATTGCAACTTAACTTTATTAAACAACATTTTCATAACAGTTAATTAGAAAGATTGAAATGTTAATTGGAAGGTAATAGGCCACAACTTTGAATTGGCAACAGCTGCGACCCCTGTGGCGCAGCATGTACAATGTGTCAGGTACCCAGGCCGACCCCAATGCGGCCTGGTGTGCCAACCCGCCCACAGCGGTCCCGCTGTGGGCAACCGGAACGGCGGGCCAGGAAGACACCAGGACGATCGCCACTGGGTGTTTTCGCCCACCACTTGGGAAGAGGCAGACCGTCTACCCTCCAGCCAGGGCATATCCTTAAAGCCTCTCCCAAAAACCCCTATTGGGATTCCCGAGTTAGGAAAGCGACCCCTCCCAGTTGCTTTCCCTCCGAACTGACACATCTCCATGCCTATCCGCCCCAAGTTGCGACATGAAGCTAAGAGGGTGGGTGGGTCAAAAACAAAGACGGAGTGAGCTGTGGGTGGGCCCTCCTCCCCATTTTATACCTCCGGCTAGCCCCGCCCCTGCCAAACTCCCACCCCCGGCCCCCATTGGGTAAGAGCCCAAGACCCCAGCCAATGGGAGACTGTTGCCGGGGAGGCCAGGACTGGGACGAGCCCCACGAGTGCGAGCAAACACACGTGCGGGCCGTCCATCCATTTTGTCTCCCCGCTCTCTATGCTCCGCCCCCCCCCCCGCTGCGGGCAGCAAACATGGCTCCCACTTAGGCGAGAGTTTATGTTAAAGACTGGATTACATAGGCACATTTAGATCATCACACTGGGGGCTATCTAAATGATACAGGTGATGCACTCTGTGTTGGGAGACACGCCTTTAAAAACATTTTACAAGTGCTGGGTCTCTTGGAGCTGCACCGAGTGACCCAGCACTTTTTAAAAGTGAGTCCCCAGAGTACAGTGTGACTGTGAAATTTACTGGGAGAACCCCAACACAATTAATGTCACCTGTAATGTTCAGATGAGCCAGAGTATCACACAGGAGCAATGCACAGGCTTTTGCATCTTTTTCTGACGCAAATATTCTGTAACCAATTTGAGGCAATCTTGCCCTATTGAAACTAGCATTTGGCTTTGAACTTAATTTCAGCTCTTCGTTTTCTGATAAGAGGATAGAGGGAGTAGAAATCAGACTTTTCTGACAGCATTTGCATAGGCAGAGACAATTATTCTACCTGCAGCTTCCCGCTTCCATTCCACTGGTCTAGAGTTCCAGAGTTCACAAAGTTCAGAATCTAGCATAGTGAGAAATGTATCTTAGGGCAAAAACGCACGGTCGCTTTATCCTCCTTTAATCCCTGTTTTAGCCAGGATCGAATGCACATTAGGCAAAACGCATGTGTTTGATCCTGGCTGAATCCTGGCTGAAACAGGGATTAAAGGAGGATAAAGCAACCATGCGTTTTCGCCCTTAGATGCCCTGGACCTTCTTTCACCCATTCTCAATCACTAAAAGGTAAACTCGCCTGGGAGGAAACTATGCGGTTTAAAACAGATGTTAAAAGGGACATAACTGCAGAGTCCCTGCAAGGTAACCCAAAGTAGAGCCAAAATGTGGGTATTGAAAAGCACTGGTTTCCATATGTGGTTTCCATATGCATGAGCCCCAAAATCACTTCCATACTCTTCCATATGGAAAGCCTGTGCACCTAGGCCAGGGACCCTGGAAGTGCTTTTAAGGATAGGATAACTTCAAAACAGATAAAAGGAAGTGTTTTTTCATACAACGGATAGTTAAATTGTGGAACTCCCTGCCCCAGGATGTGGTGATGGCTGCCAGCTTGGAGGGATTTAAGAGTGGAGTGGACATATTCATGGAGGAGAGGGATATTCATAGCTGTTAGTTAGAATGGATACTAGTCATGCCGCATACCTATTCTCTCCAGTATCAGAGGAGCATGCCCATTATTTTGGGTGTGGTGGAACACAGGCAGGATGGTGCTGCTGCACTTGTCTTGTTAGTGGCTTCCTAGAGGCACCTGGTTGGCCACTGTGTGAACAGACTGCCGGACTTGATGGGCCTTGGTCTGATCCAGCAGGTACTTTCTTATGTTCTTATGTACTAAGACAGTCAGGACATGATGAATTTTGCCCACTTTTTAGACACATTGTCAAAAAATCAAGTTCTTAATTAATTCAAAGGCAACTGATGAGTATTTTCCTTGTGGACACCGAATTCCTCTCTCACACAAGCATATTAGCTATCCTCAGGTCAGTTGTTGAGCTAAGTTCTGCTCTGAAGGCACAATGAACAAGGATCTGCTCTGAGTGACTAGGTCCTAGAGGACAAGATATAGCTCTCCCTCTCCTTCAACTATCAGCCTTGACTATAATAACACTTTTTTGCTTGATCATGGGGAGATGGCTCAGGCAACACCTCCATCCATTCTGGGGTGTGTGTGTTATTCTCCCTGCCCCCTGCTGTTGGCCATCAGTGAACTACTCATGCAAGACTTTATGGTGTGATGTTATGCCTTCAATATTTTCCTTAAGCTAACAAAAATGGCAGTTTACTGAAGCAGAGTTGTTGCTGTAGCTTGTGAATCAAAGGAATGCTGTTAATCCTCTGTGACAATTCTCCCCAGTGCTTGCCAGAGAATGTGACCTTCAAAACCTTTGTTGACTTCAATTAAATCCTCTTTAAACATGCTGTGAGTTTTTTTGGTATTCCCATACAAAGAAGCATAATGCACCCTTAATGGTTAAAGTATGTGAGATTAGTATGCTAATTTATGCTGTATGGCATAATTTATACAGTGTATGTGTTTGTTTTAATTCAGCAAAAATTATGTTTATTTGATTGCCATAGCAGCTAAGAACTATTCATGTTGAAAAATCCTCCTCTTAAAGAACATTTTACTGAACTAATGTGACCACTAGAGATTGCTGATTAACAGTACAAGGAAAATCAGTCATAATTTTGCTTTACCAAAGTTTAATTGGGGTTTTTCTTTAAAGACACAATAACTCAGTCTTTTTGTACTAAAGCAATCCCATTTGTAATGACTGGAACAGAAATACCTCGGAACTTGGCGTATGTCATGCTTTGCTGACAAAATGATTCAATTATTAACATACAATGATTATATGTTAAGCTTAGAAAACTCTGTTCTTTGGATCTGATAACTCACTGAAAGGAGTTATGCATTAATAAATGGGGGACCATTTCTGATACTTCTCTGTAGTCCCAGACGTCTCTTAACTTTTGTGTTGCACACTCATAGAGAGGCATTTTTACAGGCATATTTTTTTAAAAAACCAGACACCATCCTAATTCCCTGCCAATTTCTTGCCAGAAGTGTTTTGTTCTAGGATTAGATTTGAAGTTTATTTTTGTAATTATATTCAAGATATATCCTCATGACTATCAGCCCATTCCACAGAGGCTTCCTGGCTGCTGCAAGGAAAATAACAGTAATTTTAAAATGAAAAAAGGGGAAATGCCCCCATAGAGTTTAGCAAGGCTACACCTCCAAAAAGTGGTGTAGCCACGCAGCAGCTCGAGGGGGAATTCCCAAGGAAAAAGGGGTTTGGAAGCTGACTAATATCAGCTCCACCCCTTGGAATGCCCTGGGACCACCCCCCTGCCTTCCAGGAATGCCCTGCCAGTGTGGCTGCACTGGCGGTGGGAGCTGGCACAGCCCCGCTGCTCCTGGACACTGGTGTGTATGCCCCCTTGCCAGCATGTGCCACCTTATTCTGTGATAAAGTGGCACCTACACTGGCACGGGGTCACGCTGGCTCCTTAGCCAATTTGTCTCCCCTCTTCAGGACTGCAACCAAAGATTGTGATTCTTTTTATTATTATTTACTCGGCAGCCTAGGGATCCCACATCAGCCAGCACGTGCCGGCCCTCACCTTCATTGCCCCACAACTTGTGCGTGTGTTAGACTCCTTGGTCTGTGTTTCAAGATGGGTCGGGTGGGTGGCCAACGGCGCCATGGACCCCAAGTGTCCGGTGTGGCAACCTCCCCGCCCGGCGGCACAACACGCTCGGGCCACACTGAGGGCAGTCTGCCCTGGTTGGACAGTCACGCCGGGGAAGGGGGGCAGCGAGAGGTGGGTGTGGTGGCGGTGGTCTCCCTCAGCCCCGAGATGCGGCGAGAACCCTGCTGCCCGTGGGCTCTAACACCCACTGCACTGGTCCTCTCCCGGAGGGGAGCAGGCAGGCCACCTGCCCGGCTAGTATCCAACCATGTAAATAGAAAACAAAAACTATCAAGAAAAAACCTATCATTTAATATAAAATGTCAGATTGAATATGTGGTGTAAGATATATAGTGTCTTCTTGCATTTTGTTTTTATTTTTTGCAGATATCTGAAAAAGGCAACAGAAATATACTGAATGCCTTGTTCATGCAGACTGCGAAATAATTCTGTCGTTATTTAATCATGGCATGTTTTAACTTGAACTCATTTAATAAAGATCTTATGCAGACTCCTCTTTAAACATTAAAATTAATTTTGGTTCACTTTAGATAATTAAATTGTACTCACATCCTCAGTTAACGTTAACACTGTGATATCAAACACATGATTGAAAAATGCCTTCTACCTTGGGAGCTAGAGTAGCATATGCTATGGCATAGTGGTGGTAGCTAAGAGAATGAGCTGTGATCCAAAATATCCCGTTCGAATCTTGCCTGTACTTAACCTCACTTAAGTAACCTTAGACAGCTTCAGTCTTCTATATGCATTATGAAGATGATAATACTAGCTGCCTTACATGGCTGTGGTGAGAACTGAAAAAAATAGGTGAATGTGAAGCACTTCCAACTTGTTAAAATAAAAATGTATGTAGGACTGTATAATTTGTACAATTAAACTTGAGTTTATAGATTATTTCATTTTAAAATGACATAGCACCATAAACCATGATGTTCAGATCTTCTGTACTTTGGAAACATGTACCTTATTGGTATGTATAGCCCCTCCATCCCCCCAAGTTGGTATGATTCCTTATGCAATTTGTCTAACCTGGGCCATGTCCGCAATGGGCGTTTGTGGCGCCGACTTCTGCGGGCTTTCCTTGCATGTTCCCACTTACTCTCAACTGAAGGATTTCCGAAGCGTCATCAGAGCACAATTTCTCCGCAGTAAGAGGATCCGCTTATACGGCGAAGTAAAAAAAATGAAGCGTCTTTCTCATCCGGAGCTTAAAGTGGGAACATGCAATCAGTGTTGAATCCACTTCCTGCTGCCAGCCCACTTCCTGCTGCCAGCCAACCCCCCCCCCCAACTCCTCCCGCCTCCCTAATGGACTCTGGACCAAACGTCGTCCTCTTGCTTCGAGCGCCGACTGGGCATGCAGGGGAGCCCGTTGATCCCGGCTTATCACATGCAGCGGATAAAGGCGGCGCGGTGGGAACAGGAATTTAAACTCGTCTTGGATGCTTTCGTACTGGACGCGTGTAAATAGCGAGGTAAGTTGCTGGTGCATTCACGGGCCTGCATTTGTTCCTCTGAAGTTTCTCTGAAGCTGTAAAAAGGGCAGAACATTATAATGTAAGGAATGTTTATTTGCAAATCCAGTTTGCCTTTTTTAAGCCTTAATTTTTGTTGTGATCTATTTGTAGAGTTTTGAGGGTTTTGTTCTGTATTGTTCTTGAGGAAAATTTCTGTACCTCACTTTGCAGACATATGTTATGCATCCAGCAGAAGATAACGATTTAATGAAAAGTTATATTCAGCAATCATGTATTTGCAAAATTTTGGATTCCAAAAAAATTCAGCTTGCAAATTAAAAACAGGGTTTTGCTTGTTTGTTTTAAATGGACATGTGAGTTCCTCATGTTCCATTTTTCCCATTAGCTGCAGCATACTTTGTTGCCGGTTTTTGATTTACAGTCTCAAACAGGCTTCAAAAATATAATAAAACATCTTTAATTAAATCCCCAAAACTTGCATTCAGGGATAAATAATAATCCATCAGCTATTTCATTCTTTTACAGTACCCAAGAGGACTTGACAGTCTTAATCACTTCAGCCATTTATACCTTCATTTTAGCTCTATTTCAGTCAAGTCATTTAGTGGAGTTTATCTAAATTACAGTATCTTTTTATCACACGTCTGGAGCTGTAACACAGAAACTAATTTCTGGTGCAAAATGGAATATCTCAGAAGCACAGACATCAGTAGCAGAGGCGCATTAGAATGAAAAGTTGCCTGTCACTAACTGATATTTGTCTCTGTAATGAGCTGAACCAGTCAGGAAGTGGGCTATAATAAAATTAGGAGCCACGAGCAACACGACAGAATGCTAAGCATAAAGGAACATGACATTTCTTGTGTCATTGATACCAGAGCTCTTCAGCATAGTGAGCAGAGGACATTTCATTAACCAAGCTAAAATGTTTTGTACAATGAACTTTGAATAGATGACATAAAAGCACATAAATATCAGAAGCACGATCCTATAAACTGTATCATTTACAGAACTATGAGCCCAGTTCAACCAGTGCCCAGTCCAAGTTCATTGCCTCTTAAGCAGGGTAAGGATTATGAACTAGAAAGTATCCCAAAACCCACTGCATCATCACAGAGAAGAAGAAAAAGAAGAGTTGGTTTTTGTACATCACTTCTCTCTACCTTTAAAGAGTCTCAAAGCTGCTTACGCTTTCCCTTCTCCTCCCCACAACAGACATCTTGTGAGGTTGGTGAGGCTGAGAGAGTTCTGAAAGAACTGTGACTAGCCCAAGGTCGCTCAGCAGGCTTCAAGACAGACTCATTTGTAGGGCTGCCAACCTCCAGGTGGTGGCTGCAGATCTCCTGCTATTAAAACTAATCTGCAGGTGACAGAGATCAGTTCACCTGGAGAAAAGTGGCTGCTTTGGAAGGTGGACTCTATGGTATTATACCCCACTGAAGTCCCTCCCTTCCCCAAACCCCACCCTCCTCAGGCTCCACCCCCAAAATCTCCAGGTATTTCCCACCCAAAGCTGGTAACTGTATTCATTTGGCACTTGGAGCTGGTTATGTTGGAAACAGCATATGGCAACCTAGATTCCTGCAATAGCTATTACAGTTTCTTATCCAAACATCAGTGTGACCTTTAGAACCCCATTTAACACTACAAAGGATTCTGATCCAGCCCTTTCTATTTGTAGTGAATGCTGGCCATTCTGGGAGCAACTTGGAAGCCTCCTTATAGGCATTGTGGTTGTCCAAGTAGGTTTCTGCTCTGCTTATATCAGGGATAGGCGACCCGTTTTTGCCAAAACGACCATGAAAACTGCAACATTTACCAGAGAAAATGTTGGTGTATTGATAAACAAGAAGGGGAGGGAGAGATGAGAGTTGCGCTTGACCAGGCACAGTGGAAGGTTGTTGAGCCCCCGCTGCCCTGCCAGCTCCTCAGGGGCTCACCGTAATCTTCTGAGTGGAAAATTGGCTCTGTGTGCTGAGTAAAATGGTCTGGCATGCCATTGTTCAGCACACATCGGTATCGAGTATTGCCTACTCCTAGCTTAGTACAGCACCAAAGTGTTCTTGCTACCTCTTTAGAAATTAGCTTTACACTATCATTGATAATATAGCCATCTATTGTACTGATACTTCTATTGTACTTATTTATCTGGCTATGCTAATCTATGTATCAGAAACAGCAAGGCTAGAACCATAAGACATTCTACATAAGGCCTATCTTCATCATCATTCCTTTATTGGCATAAAAACATAATACAGAAGGGTACAAAAGGAATGGAGATATTAAAAAGTGCCATTTATAGAATAGTTAAAAGACAGTTACCTCAAATAGCGCTGTTTGTTGATACTGCCATCTAATTAACTGTTTGGCAGGCTTTTAAAACAAACTTTAAAAACTGTGCCACTGCCTCCAATATAGGGGACAAACGATTGTTCAATAAATAGGAAACATTAAAAGAATCTGAGACATTATGTCTATTAACCAACAGAGGGCTTAAAAGTTCGTTACGAGATTCTGTGTAGAAACTACAATAAAATAAGACACGAGCAACCGTTTCAATACAATTGTTGCCACAAGGGCAAAGCCTGTGGGACAGAGGGATTTTCCAAAATTTTCCAAAATTCGAGTAGCGTAGATGGCAAAACATTAAATCTGGCCAGAGAAATGGCTCTACGTTGAGAAGGATCACACAGGTGAGATAAGTATGGGGAGGGCTGATAAAGTCAAAATATACCCCTAACTTTGATGGGGAGCATGTTTTATTGGCAGTGCTATTTAGGTCTTGAAGTCCCATATCTAAGAGTCTGCATTTTATCCTTTGAAAAGCTTCTGCCTCAGTAAGCATAAGCAAGGAGTCGAAGTTAAAGCCAATAGATTTAATTTTGCTCTCGATATGTTGAAGCCACTTAGAAGCATGTGACTCCATGAGCATATAGTAGATAAGGGAAGAGGAATCTGCCTTAAAGTGGAGGCGTAACCAGAACTTTACAGTCATGAGCCACGCTCTTGTTTCAAGTAGCATTTAGCCAGTTTCCAAGCACAATGCGGCATATGGGACACAACAGGGCATTATTTTTCTGAGGAATTTGGCTTGTGGGTGTTCCAATGGATAACCTAGTGCATAATCCAGACAGGAATACCATACAGTAATTGCGCGTTGACTTTGGCGTTAAAGACCTTAAGGGCAGCAGGAATATATTTTGATTCCCTGTATTAAGAAAAAAACAAACAAATAATTGCTAATGAGCTAAGTTCTGCTGGTTTAGTTGCAAATTGTTAATGGGTATTCCAAGATGCATTATGATGAAAATAAATGCCTAAATATTTAAAATATTTGACCTGCTCAAGTGAGTTGCGACTAATTATCCATTCAAGTAGTTTCCAGGACTTTGGGAATACCAGGACCTTAGATTTTGCATAGTTCCACACCAGACCATTTGCAGTACAAAACTCATGAGCTAAGTTCTGCTGATTTTGTTGCAAATTGTTAATGGGTTTTCCAAGATGCATTATGATGAAAATAAATGCCTAAATATTTAAAATATTTGACCTGTTCAAGTGAGTTGCCACCAATTATCCATTTAAGTGGTTTCCAGGACTTTGGGAATACCAAGGAGGCTTCTCTTGAACATGATCAAGAAACTTCAGCCTGTGCAAAATACATCAATTTGTTGGTTACCTGGGGCCACCCATCAGGACCATATGACTCCTATTTCGAGATCTCTTCACTGGCCTCCACTTGATTTCTGAGTGCAATTCAAGGTGCTGGTGCTTACCGTTAACACCTTTAATGACCTTAGGTTTACATACATGAAGAGCTGCCTTCCTATGCAACAGCTTCACTCTTCCCAGCAAGGCATATTGTCTGTGCCCCCCTTGTCTTGGATATGTTCTGCAAAGTCCATTGTGACTTGGGATCTACATACTTGAAGGACCACCTATCCCTGTATGTTCTGTGCAGCAGTTTCGCTGTTACCTACAAGGTGCATTGTCTGTGCTTCCGTTGTCTATGGCATATGCTGCAATGGTCTGGGCTTGGGCTTAGAACAGCTTCATGGAAGAGTGAAGCTGCTGCATTCTGGAGAGTTTGGGGGCAGTCTGAGTATGGGAAAAGAGGAATGGTTTCCTGCATCTGAACAGTTTGTGTTAGGCCACTTTTTAAAATGCTTTTTTAACATATTTAATTATTTCAATGTTTCTGTGAACAGTTTTCATGTTTTTTACATATTTTGTTGTTACTGCCCAGCTGTCAAGTGGCATGTAGGTGTATACATATTTTAAGTAAATATCCCACTTTCTCAGTTGAACATCAGCAATATAAAACCAACCCATACAGTTGTGCTTCCTTAAATGTAGGGCAAATCCTTTCCTTCTCAGTTGTTCAGCTGTCATTCTAGAATGCACTGAAGTCAATTTTAGCTAGTTTAAATAATTAAGGCAAAGTGAATTGATGCCCTAGTGCTTTTACAGTCCTGTGCATCTACACACAGATGGGTTTTAGGGCTGGGACTTAAATTAGGTCAGAAGTCAATCATTGCAAGTTACAGGCAGGTAGTTAAGGGTAGACAATAGTGATAAGGATTTAGAGCAGTATAGCTCCCCCAGGAGAGAATTGTTCACTCTGTCAGTTCTCAGAAGTAGTGTTTAACAGGTTTATTATCACAACAGGAAACCAACTATGTAACATTTCACGCTCATAAATGAAGCATGTTATTCAGTGAAGTCAATGTAAAGAAATATTTCTGATGATGATTGCAACATACTAGTGTCACAGAAACTCAAGAATGCAATTTTTTCAGCATTATGTTTTACTGCTCTCTTTCAAAGGCTCGTCAGCATTTCCTTCATAACTTAGCTGCAGCATTGGAGCAACAGTACTAATTGTGCTGAGAGTGTCAGTTGTTCTGCTAGGGTTTCACAGTATATTAGAGATAAAAGTATGTTCGTCAGTAGTGTAGAAGCTGTAGACAGAAGTTGTAGACAGCTGTGTTGGTCTAAGGCAAAATCCAAAAACAAAATCCACGTAATACCTTATATTTGGAAATCCTTATCCTTATTTACTATGGTTTGTATCCTATCACCATTCTGTGCCTGGCAGCAGATGTTTCTTCAGAAACTTACAGTGACAACCCCCCTCCCCCCCAAGCATTGCTGAGTAAAGGAGGAGCCTCACAGACAAAAAAGCCACATGGTCCAGAGGACTGCAGTAAGGAAGGGAATCGGGTAAGAAATCACCTCTTCCTTTCCTTTCCTTTCCTTTTATCCCTTAGAAGCTCCTTGATCCATTGATCTTGAGCAGCATATATCTAATGTTTGAGGGATATAGGGACTGAAACAAATCTTGCCACTGACAATGTAGCCTTGGGATCCCTGTCACTTAGTAAAAAAGGCATGATGTCAGGCACAGAGGCATTAGATTTATATGTTAAAAGGGGAGAGATATACCGTATATACTTGCATATAAGCTGAGTTTTTCAGCCCAAAAAAAGGGCTGAAAAAGCCGAACTCGGCTTATACGCGGGTCAATACGGTAGAGGGGGGAGGAGGGGGGGAGGGAGGAGGGAACTTACCGCCATCACCGCCGCCATCACCGCCGGGCCTGCGCGGCTTCCTCTGGCCAGCAGCGGCCTGCAGGGACCTCCTGCAGGGGCAGGAAGGCCGCACCGCCACTGCCGATTCGCCACCTCTCTTGGTGAGTAGGGGGTTCAGGGGCTCTTCCCCCTCCCCCCCTTGGATGGCACTGGGGTCAGGGTGGGTTGGGAGGGCCTGGGAGGCTGACGGGAGGGTGACCTGGGGCAGGGGTGAGATCTTCCCTGCGCTCTAAAATGGCGGCCGGCATTTTAGAGCGCAGCATTACCGGTAAAGGGAATTTCTAATTGACCCTCGGCTTATACGCGGGTCAATAAGAAATTCCCTTTTCTGGCCTCAAATTTGTGGGGGGGGGTCGGCTTATACTCGGGTTGGCTTATACCCGAGTATATACGGTAATGTGATTGAAGTTCCTCATAAAAGCGGCATTCCAAGAGGGCATGAGCTAATGAATCAATAGAGCCAGAATTGCAAGGACAGGTCCTGTCTGGATATGGTATATTCCAGATTCTGCCCTGCATAACCATAGAGGGGTTAGCATTCAGTCTAGCTAAACAGAAGGCTCGTGGTTCCCAACCTTTTTTTGGCCATGCCCCACATAAGCATCTCAAAAGTCCTGGTGCCCCCCCCCATGACATATAATTCCTATTATTCAAAAAGTGAACTCCTATATGGGGGTCACTGGGGATGGAGGTAGTTGTGAATTTCCTGCATTGTGCAGGGGGGTGGACTAGATGACCCTGGTGGTCCCTTCCAACTCTATGATTCTATTATTGTATTCTATGATTCTCTAAGAGGAGAAAAATACCTCCTTTTCACTGGGTATTAGATGGCTTTGAGGTTGACCAAGTCAAGGAGTTTGTTTACCTTAGCATTCTTTTTCCCCATAACCTAAATTGGAATGCCCATCAAAAAGCAGTGTCCAACAAAATTAAACCTGGGGTTGGTGCTATTGTCAACCTTTTCCACACCAAAGGTGGAAAATATATTCCAGGGGCTATTCAGGTTTTCAATCTAGACATTATTCCAATTATTCTTTTTGGTGTTGCCATCTGGATAATTGTTGTCAATGAATCTATAGATCATCCATTGCTTCAGTTTTTACAAAAACTCTTAAATGCCCCTCGATGTGTTGCTGGCATTACCCTTTGCTCCGAGTTTGGCCAAATGTCACTCTAAGCTAGGGCATGGTTGGTCGCCTTTAAGCTACAACTTAAGCTGCGCTTTAGCACTGAGGGGCTCCTAGCTTCTCTGAAGCACTACTCTTTTAAATCCTCATGGCAAAAAATCTTAGATGAGAAATTTTCATTGTTAGGCTTCTCACAGGATATGTTATTAGATCTTGGGAAAACTGAAGCTTTTGCCAAAATTAAAAAGTGCATTGAAGAGCTTGATTATAACAGCACTACTTTTAATGCTCGACGCTTTTGTTCATCCCAGTTCTTCGGAATACCACCACCACGTGGTTTGTCTGCTTATACTTATTATTTGACAACTCCTCATCTTTCTAGAGCAGTGGTTCCCAACCTTTTTTTTGGCCATGCCCAACCTAAGCATCTCTAAAATCCTGATGCCCCCCTGTGACATATAATTCTTATTATTCAAAAAGTGAATTCCTATTCACGTGGAGGAAGTCTAAAAGGCCATTAACCTGGTCTAAACAAGCTTCCAAAGAACATGGCATCCATGAAAGAGAAAAATAAAAGAACGAAAGGACAGTTGAAGTAATTACTATAAAATAAAATAAAAGTACCTAATAAATTCAAAATAAAATTTGAGCTCACCTCAAGATAAGTAGACTGAAGTTAGTGAGATCCTTGTGCTTGATGCCTGCTGCAGAGAGATTTTATATTAGGCACGAATTTAGTCAGCTTCAGTCTCAAGTCTCCTCGTTTAGTGATATCCAGTCGATTTCTTTTCTTCAGTAGCAAATCATTTACAGCACTAAAGCCACATTCAGCTAAATATGAAGATGGGAATGGTAACAACAGTTTTCTTGCAAAGTTGGTTAAATTTGGGTATTTAGTTTCTGTCTCATCACAAATCCATGTCATTGCTCCTTTTATATTGAATAAAGTTTTAACTGACTCATCATTTTGCATTTCTGAGAGTTCTTCTTGGTACTGCAGTGAAACATCAGACGGATCCACTAGCACTGGCTGCATCACCCATGTTGGAAAATCAATTTGTTTTTAATCAGAAAACCTTTCTTTCAAATCAGAGGCCAATATTTTCAGATGATCCACAATGACAAGTACAGCCGCATCAGTCACCTCACATTTTTTTAGCCAATGAAACCGGTCAAAATTCTTGTCAGAACTATGTTTTTGACATAACTCTGTAAATGGAATGAAGCCAAATATCTTCGCCTTTGCATCAACACGAGTTTTATTTGTTCCTTGAAGTTGTATATTCAACATATTCGGTTTTTCAAAGATATCTACCAAATAACTCACAAATGGTTTACCATCACTGGTTAGCAGGTGCTTCATTTCAGGCTTGTCACTTAAAAAGTCACTAAGAACATCAAATAGTTCCATGAATCTTTTCAAGCAATTCCCCTTTGAGAGCTACCTTACCTCAGTGTGAAGTAAAAGTCTCACATGGTCTGCATTTTTATCTTCACAAAATAGCTTGAAGAGACGCTTACATTTGGCATTAGCTTTGATAGCATTGATACATTTTATAACTGATTTTAGTACTTCATTAAGAACAGGAGAAATATTTTTGGACACTAAGTTCTCTCTATGAATAACACAGTGCACAAGAAGCATTTCTGGATTCTCATCTTTCATCAGTTTTAAGCAGCCATTTTTCTTGCCCATCATAACAAGAGCACCATCTGCAGCACAAGATGTTACGTTTTCCATTGATATATTATTGACATCTAAGTAATTTTTTTAGCTTATTATATATATCAGTGGCAGTAGTGGTGCTCTCGATCAATATATCTTACATAGGTTAGCAATACAGCCTCACTGTCTCTCAGAGTTGATTCATCCATTTGTACTGAGAATGTTCTTGATTTCATCTTTTCAACAAGTTGTGTTTCAATATCTTCACTCATTTCATCTATTCTTCTGCTAACAGTATTGTTACTGAGTGGCATGGCTTTCACATCTTTGCCATCTTTTTCCAGAACGGTCTTAAGAAATGCTGATATTGATGGTTTAATTAAATCCTCCCCTATAGTATGATTTTTTTTCAGATTTAGCAATGAGTAAAGAAATTTGGCTAGCCTGATCTCGTCAGATCTCAGAAGCTAAGCAGGGTCAGCCCTGGTTAGTATATGGATGGGAGACCACCAAGGAATGCCAGGGTTGCTGTGCAGAGGAAGGCACTGGCAAACAACCTCTGTTAGTCTCTTGCCATGAAAACCCCAAAAGGGGTCGCCATAAGTCGGTTGTGACTTGACAGCACTTTCCACACACACACAAAGAAATTTTATAACTAGCCTCAAGAGTACGACTGACAGTAAGTTTGTGCAGTGAACAGAGACTTTACTGTTGATCTTTTTTCAAAATTCTCCTTTAAAGACTTGAAGTAATTTAAATCTGAATTTACATACATTTCACCTTCAAATGAGCCTCAAGACGACCTCGTTTCATTGATTCGTGGGTCAAGCATTGTTGGCATAAGAGGCAGAAAGGAGACCATTCATCATGGATAGCGGCTATGAAACCAAATTTTAAATATTCCTCTGAATACTGACGAACCTTTTTCTTGTTTGCACTACTCATTTTATGCATAGGGTTTGTGATTGAAAGAAATAAATGTGAGAAAAACTTACGAAGTGAAAAGCACTTTGATGGTTGTGATCAAGGTGGATAACAATCAATGTTTTTTTAAAAAAATAAAAACATGGATTTTTTTTATTTAAATCGGATTTTTTTGTTTTAAATTGAATTTTTAAAAATAAAATGCTTTTGGAGGAAAAATCTACCTAAAGATAGTTTTCAATTTAGGATACATGATGGTCCAAAAGCTATTCATCAGGAAATAAGGATTAGTTTTTAATTATAAGAACATAAGACCATAAGAAAAGCCCTGCTGGATCAGACCAAGGCCCATCAAGTCCAGCAGTTTGTTCACACAGTGGCCAACCAGGTGCCTCTAGGAAGCCCCCAAACAAGACAACTACAGCAGCACCATCCTGCCTGTGTTCCACAGCACCTAATATAATCGGCATGTTCCTCTGATCCTGGAGAGAATATGTATGCATCATGACTAGTATCCATTTTAACTAGTAGCCATAAATACCCCTCTCCTCCATGAACATGTCCACTCCCGTTCCACAATTTAACTATGTGTTGTGTGAAAAAATACTTCCTTTTATCAGTTTTTAATCTCTCACCTTCCAGCTTCAGCAGATGATCCCACGTTCTGTTATTATGAGAGCGGGAGAAAACCTCTCCCTGTCCACTGTCTCCATACCATGCATAATTTTATAGACTTCTATCATGTCTCCCCTTAGCCATCTTCTTTCCAAGCTAAACAGCCCTAAGCGTTTTAACTGCTCCTTGTAGGGCAGTTGCTCTAATCCCCTAATCCTTTTGGTTGCTCTTTTCTGTACCTTCTCAAGCTCTGCAATATCCTTTTTAGGTGTGGTGACCAGAACTGTACACAGTATTCCAAATGTGGTCTCACCATAGATTTGTACAAGAGCTCGCCTGACACTGTCCAAACAGCAAAGTCTCTACCTGGGTCTTCAGTCCTGCAGCAGGATTCCCTGAAGTTCTCTCCTCCAATCCTTGGTCCCCCTTTTCCAGCTTTCCACCAGTCTGTTTCTCCTCCTTGGCCTGTTCTTCCTGCCTGCCTGCTCCAGCCTAGGCCCACCAACTGTATCTCTCCTCCTCCCTCCTTCCCTCTGGAAAAAGGAAGGCCAGCCTCTCCAGAGCCAGGGCTGCTGGTAGATATAGCCTCTTTGAAATTCCATTACACTTGTGTGTTTACCTTGAGGTTTATGACAATATTATCTCACTGGAAGAGAAAACCTATAATGGCAGCAGGCTGTAAAAAAGACCCAGTTTGGGAATATTTTAATGAGGTTCCTCTTCCTTGCAATAATTGAAATTATTCTGTTTTTCTATAACCAAATCAGTATTTTTATATAACTATAAATATTAATCTGAAAAAAATATTATTCCAAAATTGAAAACTTCATCTGGTTGTAAATATTAAGATCATACCAGCAAGAATGAGTTTTTTTGTAAAAAAAAATGATTTAAATCAAGTCGTACTGACTAGTGGAATGAAAGTTGCCTCACTTTTCTGTGCTTATGCACTCTCTAGTCAACTCTGTGCTCTCGCCACTCCTCTCTATTAGCAGGCTTTCCCCCTCTCCATTGTCACCAGCTGACCACCGTGTACATTCTGAATTTAATTTTAAAAATGTATATGTCACAATATATATACTTTTTATGAGGCCCCTAGAACCATAAGAAATGCAAAAAATTCACTGTGAATAACTCATTCTCGAATTGCCCCCCTTAAAAATCAAATTGCCCCTCTGTGGGGCATATGCCCCACGTTGGGAACCACAGCTTTAGACCCATCAGTCTCCTCTCAATTGTAGGGAAACTTTATGCCAAATGTCTATTGAATAAACTCTTAGCTTAACATAAGATTCTAGGCCCTGAACAAGTGGGTTTCTGCCAAGGGAAATCCACTTTAGACCACTGCATTGTACTTGCACATCTAGTTAACGAGTACTCCAGGAAAACCAACACCAAGTTATACTCAGCCTCTCTGGACCTTAAGGGAGCATTTGATTCCATCCCAAGAAACTTTCTATGGGATAAGTTAATGAGCATAAACATTGACAAGAGATTAGTATTCCTAATCAGAAGGTTGTATACCAACACAAGTTGTCAAGTCAAGTGCACACCGCTGGGCAAACTATCCCCTAAAATCAATATCAATAAACAAGTTAAGCAGGGATGCATCCTGGCCCCGACTCTTTTCAATCTCTTCCTAAATGATCTGGCTATTGCGTTAAGAGAGGTAGATGGCCATTGTCCCAAACTCAGCCCCGTACATACTCCTCTATTACTTTACGCTGACGATGCTGTACTATTGTAATATTCAAGGGTTAGCTAAAAGAGATTACTAAACTGGTGCCATGAGTTTTGTACTGCAAATGGTCTGGTGTGGAACTATGCAAAATCTAAGGTCCTGGTATTCCCAAAGTCCTGGAAACTACTTGAATGGATAATTAGTCGCAACTCACTTGAGCAGGTCAAATATTTTAAATATTTAGGCATTTATTTTCATCATAATGCATCTTGGAATACCCATTAACAATTTGCAACTAAACCAGCAGAACTTAGCTCATTAGCAATTATTTGTTTGTTTTTTCTTAATAGAGGGAATCAAAATATATTCCTGCTGCCCTTAAGGTCTTTAACGCCAAAGTCAACGCACAATTACTGTATGGTATTCCTGTCTGGATTAGTGCACTAGGTTATCCATTGGAACACCCACAAGCCAAATTCCTCAGAAAAATAATGGGTATGCCCTGTTGTGTCCCATATGCCGCATTGTGCTTGGAAACTGGCCAAATGCTACTTGAAACAAGAGCGTGACTCATGACTGTAAAGTTCTTGTTACGCCTCCACTTTAAGGCAGATTCCTCTTCCCTTATCTATTATATGCTCATGGAGTCACATGCTTCCAAGTGGCTTCAACATATTGAGAGCAAAATTAAATCTATTGGCTTTAACCTCGACTCCTTGCTTATGCTTACTGAGGCAGAAGCTTTTCAAAGGATAAAATGCAGAGTCTTAGATATGGGACTTCAAGACCTAAATAGCACTGCCAATAAAACATGCTCCCCATCAAAGTTAGGGGTATATTTTGACTTTTATCAGCCCTCCCCATGCTTATCTCACCTGTGTGATCCTTCTCAACGTAGAGCCATTTCTCTGGCCAGATTTAATGTTTTGCCATCTGCGCTACTCGAAGGCAGATTTTGGAAAATCCCTCTGTCTGACAGGCTTTGCCCTTGTGGCAACAATTGTATTGAAACGGTTGCTCGTGTCTTATTTTATTGTAGTTTCTACACAGAATCTCGTAACGAACTTTTAAGCCCCCTGTTGGTTAATAGACAGAATGTCTCAGATTCTTTTAACGTTTCCTATTTATTGAACAATCGTTTGCCCCCTATATTGGAGACGGTGGCACAGTTTTTAAAGTTTGTTTTAAAAGCCCGCCAAACAGTTAATTAGATGGCAGTATCAACAAACAGCGCTATTCGATTTGTCTTTTAACTATTCTGTAAAGGGCACTTTTAAATATCTCCATTCCTTTTGTACCGTATAGTTGTGTGAAGAGACAGAATGGTTTCTAGATTTTTACCTCAGAACAACATTCCACATCATTTGATTTGACCCAAAAATGAAATTTATTTAATTTCATAACTTTTTAAAAAATAAATATGACTGGAGTTCTGCAGAAAATACCCTTTATAGTTCATGTCTTCAAATTACTATTTTTTAAAATAAAAAATACAGCACCTTTAGGAAACAGTTCAAAGGACAGGACGTAATATTTGCTAGTAGGCAGATGGTGAAATGTTCTGCTAACGCTTACATATTTAGCATACTCATTAAATTTTACACTGCACATATGCATGCACTTCCAGTGGTGCAATTAAAATTTATGCTTGTATTTTACATTTTCTGTTTTGTGCATCTGTCCCTTGTCAGCTGTATATAAACAGAAAACGCAAACAGAAGCACATTCATAGCCTCTGAATCTAATGTCCAATTCATGTGCCCTGAGAGATGTTGAAATATTGAATGCTGATGTGTGGGAGCTTGCTGAAGTGGCTGTGTGACTGCATCATCATTCATTACATTTAACATGGACAATTCAGTGTGCCACCCCAGACCAATTCTTGAATGCCTTTAAGATATAATATCAGGCAAATCAGGATGTGAATAAACAATGGAGAGAAATAATTTTAAAAGATTAGTAAATAAACGTTATCATTCTATATGTCTCCCCTGCAATTTCTTTGTAGGAACATATGTAACTTTTTAATTTAAAAGTCATGTTTTGTTTCTCACTGCATGTTATTTACATCTTCAGTGTTTTATAAAATGATAGCAAATAATTTAAAAAGAGTATGCTGGCAAGGAAGTCCCCTTGATTCAGTATGTTACATTCTCTAGTAAGTACGACCCAAACTGTAGTCTGTTTCTACATGTTTTTAGTTTATTAGCATTTTAGTACAGGGGAAAGTGAAGAAGTGTCACTCTATGACCACTATGCCACCACATATTCACCCAACATGCAACCATTAGGGTCCCAGTCCATCTTTATTTATGTACATAAATGCTGTCAAGTTGCACCTGTCTTATAGCAACCCCACCAAGGGGCTTTCAAGACAAGTGAAAAGCAGAGGTAGTTTGTCATTGCCTTCTTATACAGACTCTTCCTTGGTGGTCACCCATTCAAGTACAGACCCTGCTTAGCTTCTGATATCTCATGAGATCAGGCTATAGATTAAATTAATTTACTTGTGATTAACTTCCACTAAAAACAATAGAACAATGTAGTTGCAACATATTCAACTCCCATTCCTTGCAAAGGCACTTAATCACAACTAACTCTTGTAGGGTAAGGGTTTAATGGATCTATAGTGACTGGCTATAAACATCACTGTCATTGTGAATGTTCTTAGTTACACAGAAATTATGAAAGAGAAAAGGCAATGTTAACAGAAATTGTCCGCTATAGATTACAGCCAAAGGATTGAAATTGCTAATGGTGGAGTCTATTTCTGAAACTTACTGCATTGGCAGAATGGGACCTTTGGATCCAGCACTTTGTCTTTGGGTTTTGCCAATGTATGCCATCAATTTTGTATTATCTTAATTCCTTGAAAGTATTATGGTGGAACACTCTATCAGCACAACCTTTGTCTCCAATTCTAGTAACAATCTAGTCAAATCAAAACACAGCATTTTAAATGCAATTTTTAGTTGCCTTCCTAGAGTGCCAGAGGAAATACAATGGATTGAGTTATATTGATCCTTTGAAATATATTTCTTTTCACCAAGTATTAAAGCAACTTTGAAAGCAGCTTTGGTATTCATTAGAGCAAAAAAGCAGCAGTTCTATATATCACACCTAGCCTTGCAAAACCATAAACATATTTAATATTTCTACCCTTAGGCAGAGCCATAGGCTTTACTAAGAGGTTTCTTTTTAATTTCATAAGGAGAAAGTTCCCTACAGACAGCTGCAAAGTTGGTTAAAAAATTGCCCTTCAGCAAATCTTCATATTACACTATTCATTTTAAAATCAATATGGTACTTCTACAAACTGAAGTGTCGAGCTATGCTGCACATGTTTAAGGAACTCTTAGTGGCTACACTATAATGTGTACTTTCTCCTTATGCTCTCAACTTACTTACCAAAATATTGTAATTCTTGTCTAATTAAGAGAATTGTTTTAGCCTAAAATCCATAACAAAAGGCTTTCCCCCCATTTTATACTGACCCTGATGTTACTACAGATAGGAACTAACATCCCATTAAAAGCAATAGAACTTGCAATCATGATTAACTGGTTAATCCTACTAAAGTTAGTCAGGCTCTACTATTCCATTAAAATCAGTAGATCTACTTATTAATGAATAATTGATTCCATTAATTTTAGGGTGATTCGTAGTGCAGTTCTAAGCAGAGTTACACCCATCTAAGCCTATTGACTTCAATGGACTTGTGAGGGTAGAACTCTGCTTAGGATAGCACTATTAGTTTCTTCTCATACAGCCCATTCCTCAAAGCCACAGTGGCCGGGGATGGCATGGCCATGGCGCTACTGTGGCACCTCCAAAGAGATTTTGCAGCTGCTGCGGGGGTAAAAAGGGTTTGTTTTTTGCAAAATTTAGAAATAGGGGTGAAAGGCCACACAGCAAACAGCGATGCTGCACCAACAAAAAGGTGGCGCGGCAATGCCTTTGCTTTAGGGGGCGTTCCTGGGCTGAAAGGGGCTAGGGAGCTGCCAAATGGGAGCTCCACCCCCCAGAATGCCCCAGGATGCTGGCGTGGGGACTTGCGCCGGAAGGGTGGGCCAGTGTAAGTGCCCCTATGCCAGCTTCCATGTCAGTTTGCATGGCACAAGTGGCACAGACACCAGTGTAGGGGTCACGCCTCCTCCTATGACCATTCGCCCCCTTCAGGAATGCACTGTAACTGCCCATTCCTGAGCCTAAAGGATGAAAGTCCTTTGGAGGCCAGGAAGGGGCTACACTGGCATTTGGGCCCCTTGCACCTTTAGGCAGCCTCCCAAGCCATTTCAGCCCAGGAACCCCCCTTTCCCTTTCCCCGAGATATGCCACCTTTTTAGGTATCCCTGTGCAACCCTATGGAGCAGTTACATGGGTTTTTGCAGGAAGGGAAAGGTTTCGGCCTCAGTGTGGGGGGGCAAAACGTCCTTTGGAGGCAGCACGGCTGTGCTGCCTCCAGTCACTGGCACAGTCATTCCCCTCAGGAATGGGCTGCTCATGTATAAATTGCCTGACCTATCTGATCCAAGCACAGACTGAGGCTTTTCATAGCACCATTAGCCTACATTGAAAAGTTTTGTGATGGGACTCAAATTCAAATTTCAAATACCTTTATTGGCATATTACAATCGGCAGTATAGAAAAGGATAAAAGTTAGCGTAAAATAAAATTAAAATAAATCATTCCTTAATGTTGTGATTCTACTTCCGTCTAGATTTGTGATGGGACTCCAAATGGCAGGTTTTATTCACAGTGAAAATGTCCAACTTCCTGGATTAGATCTGAACCACCATGATTGGCAAAATATTCTCAGGCAGGATCTTTACCAATCTTCATTCCCACAACAGTCCTTTGAGCTCACTGCAAAATCACTTCTGATGGTTGAGGGAACCTTTGAGAATGGCATGTGATGTGGTGTAGGGAAGTACAGTGATGAGGAGAATCCATGGTGATTGCCCCTGTGCTCAATTTTTGAAGGAGCTTGGCTTATATAAAAAGGTGATTTTTCTGCATCCTCCCCCTTTCCACTGTAGCCCATGCCATATTCCTCAATCTGCCATATTCCATGAAGAGTCCTCCTGTAGGCTATTTTGGAAAGAGGGGTCTGTGAAATCTATTCTATTCATAGCAGACTGAATCCAAGCCTTTGTGTGCACGCAAGGAGGAACTGTGTGTATGTGTTGAGTCCCATCAAGTTGCTTCTGACTCATGGTGACCTTATGAATTAATGACCTCCAAAATGTCCTATCATTATCAGCCTTGCTCAGATCTTGCAAACTGAGGACCATGGCTACCTTTATAGACCCAATCCTTCTCATGTTGAGTCTTCCTCTTTTCGTGCTACCTTCAATTTTTCGTAGCATGATTATCGTTCCCAGTGACTCTTGTCTTCTTATAATGTGACCAAAGTACAATAGCCTTAGTTTAGTCATTTTAGCTTCTAGGGAGAGTTCAAACTTGATTTGATCTAGGACCCACTTATTTGTCTTTTTGGCAGTTCACAGTATCCGTAAAACTTGCCTCCAACACCACATTTCAAAGGAATCAATTTTTTTCCTGTCAGCTTTCTTCATTATCCAACTTACACACTCATACATAGTAATAGGGAATCCTATGGCATGAATTAACTTGATCTTGGTCACCAGTGACACATCCTTACACTTGAGAATATTTTCTAGCTCCTTCGCAGCTGCCCATCCCAGTCTTAATCTCCTTCTGATTTCTTGCTTGAAGTCTCCCTTTTGGTTAGTGATGGAGACAAAGAACAGAAAATCTTGAACAATTTCAGTTTTCTCAATGTCAGCCTTAAAGTTAAGTAATTCCCCAGTAGTCATGACTTTTGTCTTCTTGATGTTCAGCTACTACCTGTGGGAACTAAAAAGTATTCACCTTGAGCAGGGTGGTAATCTGCACTAGGGTGGGGGGGCACAGCGTTGCAGGAGAAAATATTTTAAAATGCAGCTTGTGTGCTTACCAGAAGTCCTTACCAGAGGTGAAAATGGATAGCTCTAGGAATTGCCATAGAGTTTCTAGCTACCCTTTGTCACTTTTGGTAAGAATTTGTAGTAAGTACATGAGGCTGCATTAAAAAAAAAAAAACTCATACCACCATTCTAGGCAGTGGGAGGCAACAGAACCTGGGGAGCGGGACACCCATCCCCACCAGGGGCTTGGCAACCCTTATTCTCTTTTTTTTTAAAAAAAATATTATCTTATTACTTTTGCTTACAAAGTTTCTCATTTTACTAAAATAGTTCCAATATATATTCTAGATAAAAGATTTCACATACTTTATAACATTTCTGGTGCAATGTGATTCATCTCTCTTTCTGATTCACATTAGCTGTAAACAGTGTTCCACCTTCACTACAGAATGACCTGTTTCTTTGTTTGATAATAGTATGCTTAAGTCACATGGGATTGTCCTGTGGAGGCCTATAATAGAAGGATAGCTCCTGCCCCAGCTGCTAGATGTTCAAACTAACCCTGCTACTTTCTCACTTCCATGTACTTTTTAGTATTTTCTTTTGTCTTTCTCAATAAATGACAGTACTTAAACACAAGTGTTTCCCCCATCAATGTGCTTCCTTTTCCAACAAAGTTCTTGCTATATTTTGATATCCAACTGTGTCTATTGCCATTTGAATCACATTAAGATTTAACATATCTGTCAGGGAGAAGCAGCCGTCCCAGACTTCAAAGGCAGAGAAGAGGCAGGCGAAGCCACCTTGGCTGACCTTCCGGTGGAGGCCTCTTGGGGAACATTCACCTCAGGAAGAGGAGAAGGCAGGGGAGAAGCCGGGGAGAAGGCAGAGAATGCTTCCATGGCCCTGGGACAGCTGGGGAGCTCCTGTGCAGCATCTGGCACCCTAGCTCCACCGGGATCCCAGTGCCAACAAGGGAGAGCAGGGGAGAAGCTGAAGGAGCCTGGGAGGGGCACGTACCTGCAAGAAGGAGAGCAAACACTGAGCACTCTGTCCTCTCCTCTTTCTGCCTGGCAGCAGCGAGCTCATGCTGACTCCACTCCTCCCAGCAGGCAGCCCATCAAGGACACCGGCTGCTTAGCTGGGGAGGAATGCCACAAATCTCCTGCGGTGTATGGCACAGATGATGCAGACAAGCAACTCACAAGGAACACCAGGGTGAGCAGCAGAGCCGGGCCCCACCCCAGAGGTAACTGGAAAGGAAAGATAATGGGAAAAGGGGAACACCTGGGAGGAAGGGGTGGAGAGTAGGAAATGGGATAAATAGAGCAGGGATGGGCCAACCAGGGAGGAGAATGGACAGAGAGCCTGTAGCCCAGAGAGATTACCAGGCAGACAAAAAACCGGAGACGTATCCAGTGTCGCTGCCCATTCTGAGGCTGACCCTACAGGGGGAGGGGGGGAGGTAACAGCATGGAGGCAACGGGGAAAATCCCTGGAGGTGGCGCTCAGGTGCACAATATCCTTTTTCAGATACTGCCTAACTCTCATCTAGTTCATATAGATTTCAAACCCCAGTTGTCCTTTTTGACTGAGGAAAGAAGAAGAATCTATATTAGACTATATAGCTGAGCTCAAAAATGTTACAGAATACTGCTCCTTTGGAAATCTTTTGGAGGATATGCTAAGAGATAGATTTGTGCATGAAGTGCAGAATGAGAAAATTAAAAGGCAGTTATTGTCAGAAGGGAACCTGACTTGGGCCAAAACTGTAGAACTGGCGACAGCCATAGAGGCAGCAATGAAAAATGTTAAGGATTTATACCTAGACAACAAGGACATTCAGGTGAACCTCTTAAATAAAATACAAAGTCAGAAGCAAATAATTCCAGCCCTAGAAAGGTGTTTCAGGTGTGGAGGAAGTCATGCGGCTTGGATTAGTTGATATAAAGCAGGGGTGGGGAACGTCAGGCCCAGGGGCCGTATAAGGCCCGTGAAATCATTTGATCTGGCCCTTTATGGGTCCTGGCAGATCTCTAGCTCAGAAGCATGCTGCCCTGCCTGAATCTCTTGGGCCCAGCTAGGGACAGCAGAGCTCAAAAGTGAGTCGCTCTGTGTGGCAGACACTTGGAGCCGTCTCTGGCTGTGCCTCTTGGCTAAATGTTTGACCAAATATAGTAGGCTAATTTTTAAGTTGATAATTTTGTATGGCCCGCGAATGATGTTATAAATATCCAAATGGGCCTTGGCAGAAAAATGGTTCCCCACCTCTGATATAAAGGATCCCAGTGCCATAAATGTTTAAAAGTAGGACATCTAGCCAGAAAATGTAGAAATAGTTATCAGAGAGTGCAACAAGGCCCAGAGAAAGACTCACATCCTCCTAAAGACAAAGGGAAGAAGCAGGAACCTTGCTATTTGGAAGAGGCAGAACAGGCAGAAGGCCTTGTCTACACAATGTATTCTATACAAGTAAAAAGAGTAGAACCCTATACAGTCACTGTGGAACTGAATAATAAACCTGCATGCATGGAGATTGATACAGGGGCTTCAGTTACTGTGATTAATGAAAAGACTTATCGACAGAGCAAAGTAGGCCTTAAGGCCCTGGAAAATGCAAAAATAAAATTGCAGACATACAGTGGGGAAGATAGTCCTATAGTGGGGTCAGTGTGGATTCCTGTGATTTATAAAGGGCAACAGTGAGATTTACAGGCCATAGTAATAAAGGGTGATAGACCCAATTAACTGGGAAGGAACTGGTTGAAAGAACTGAGTTTAGACTGGGAAGAAATATGTAAACTGGACCTGAAGGGAATGCCAGCAGTACAAAAAGTCCTGTATGCTCATCCTGCAGTATTCCAAGAAGGACTGGGGACCTTAAAAGGTGTTAAAGCAAGGATATATATCAAAAGGGGAGTCAGCCTAAGTATTTTAAACCTAGGCCTGTTCCATATGCTCTCTGTGACAAGATTGAGGCTGAACTGGACAGGCTGGAGAAGGAAGGCATCATCTCTCTGGTGCAGTTTTCAGAATGGGCAATTCCAATAGTCCCTGTAGCAAAACCAGATAAAACCATTCACATTTGTGGGGACTTTAAAGTTACAGTAAATCAAGCCTCCAAATTAGACAATTACCCAATTCCATGTACTTAGGACCTACTAGCTGTGCTTGGAGGAGGTCAACATTTTAGCAAGTTGGACATGTCCCAAGCCTACCAACAGATGGAACTGGAAGTGGACTGCAAGAAATTCACCACAATAAATACTCATAAAGGCTAGTACAAATACAATCAACTACCCTATGGCATTTTTTCAGCCCCTGGCATATTTCAAAGAGCTATGAATCACCTGTGGAGGAGATTCCAGGGGTAGTGGTTAGGATTGATGATATCCTCATCACTGGCAAAAATGATAAAGAACACCTTTTGACCCTTGAGCAAGTACTTCAAAGATTAGAGGAATCAGGCCTGTGCTTAAGACAGAACAAATGTTTTTCATGAAGCCTGAAGTACAGTATTTGGGATATAAAATAAACAAAGCAGGAGTACAGCCTCTGGCTGATAAAGTTATGGCTATTGAAAAAGCACCAGCACCACAAAATACAACAGAACTCTGAGCCTATGTAGGGAAGTTGAATTATTATTATCGATTTCTTTCAAATCTCTCAGTATTATTGGAACCCTTACATTTCCTTTTGAGGAAAGAGACTGTGTGGCGATGGGGGCAGAGGCAAGATGAAGCCTTTCAAAAATCTAAGAGCCTACTGAAGTCATCAAATCTATTGGTCCATTTTGACTCTACAAAGGAATTGATCCTGTCTTGTGATGCTTCATCTTATGGCATGGGGGTTGTGTTGTCACACAAAATGGGAAGTCAAGAAGAACAGACTCTAGCATATGCTTCAAAGTCTTTCAATAAAGCAGAACGAGGTTATTCACAAGTGGAAAAAGAGGGCCTAGCCATTACCTTTGGTGTAAAAAAACTCCACCAGTATCTGTATGGGAAACAGTTCACAATTGTCACAGACTATAAACCATTGATTGGACTCTTTAATTAAAGTAAAGCTGTGCCCACCATGGCGGCAGCCCGGTTACAACGTTGGGCCCTGACACTAGCAGCGTATCAATACAAAATAATCTACAAAGCTGGTAACCAACATGGAATTGCAGATGCCCTGAGCTGACTACCAATACAAGAAGCACCCAGGACTGAAGATGTCCCTGAGGAAGTGGTATTGTTGATGGAGCATCTTGATCAAACCGCAGTAAAAGCTTCTCAGAGTCTGGACCAGGCACAGTTTATTCTGCATGGCTGGCCCACACAGAATCCTGGAGAAGCGATTCATCCTTATTGGAGCAGAAGAACTGAATTAAGAGTGGAAAATGGGTGCATATTGGGGGGTACCAGGGTTGTCATTCCTCCACAAGGAAGGCAAAAGGTTCTAAAGGAACTGCATGAAGCCCATCCTGGAACCTCTCATGAAGGCTTTAGCTCGCAGCTACGTTTGGTGGTCACATTTGGATGAAGATTTAGAACAGGAGTGCAAACAATGTGTCCAATGTCAACAAAACCAACAGACACCAGCACTGGCACCTTTACATCCATGGGACTGGCCAGGAAAACCTTGGTTTCGGGTACATCTTGATTTTGCAGGACCCTTTTTGGGAACGATGTTCTTGTTTATAGTAGATGCACACTCCAAGTGGATGGAAGTCCACCCAATGAACTCCACAACCTCTGCTGCAACATGTGACAGACTTCAACAAATTTTTGCTTGTCATGGAGTTCCAGTGGTACTGATCACAGATAATGGACCAAATTTTACCAGCCAGGAATTTAAGAAGTTCCTGCAGAGAAATGGAATTAAACACATTCAAACCTCTCCCTATCATCCAGCTTCAAATGGCTTAGCGGAGAGAGCCGTCAGAACATTCAAAGAAGGAATGAAAAAGATGACTAATGGGACTTTGGAGACCAGAATCACCCCCCCCCCAGACCACCACAGGGGTGAGTCCAGCCAAGCTGTTGATGGGAAGGAGGTTATGTACCAACCTAGATTTAATGTGTCATAAAATAGAAGAGGAAGTGCAAAGGAAACAGACTCTTCAAAAAGGTAACCATGATTACTATGCTAAGGGCAGAGACTTTGGAGTGAAGGACCATGTCTATGCCAAGAGTTTTAGTACCTTCCAACCTATCTGGATCCCAGGTAGGATTCAAGCACAGACAGGGCCTCTATCTTTTAAGATTGGTTTACCTGATGGCAGAGTCACCAGGTGACATCAAGATCACATCCGCAGGAGGACTGATGTGGAAGAGTCTGTTCAAATGGGAGAGAAACAGGAATGCCCAGAAAACCCGAGTCCTGGTGGTATTTCAGAGGCAGATGCCCACTGTTATTTGATATCCCCTTCCAGATCAACAGTTAGGGAAAATTCAGAAGAAACTGTATTTTCCAGACCCAGGGATAATGAGGCAGTGGAAGCACACCATTACCCATTGAGAGCAAGAAGACCTTCCAGTAATTTGAAAGACTATATTCGGGTGATTATGTACGAAGAAGAAAAAACTTAAAGGGAGAGGGATGTAGTAAAATGGATAGAAAGAGTTAACTAGAACCTGATTGTGGGATGGAGGAAAACTCCAACCCCTGGACTGTTCTCTTTTCTTGTGTTCAGTTCTTTGTTAGTCTGATTTGTAGTTGCAATAAAGGAAGTTGTGTTACATTCTGCAATTCATGTGAGTACATAGATTTACTTCATATCACAGTGAGATCACAAAAGGAACAACTTCAGCAATGGATCACAGCAGTGTGGCTAGTGAGGGAGCTGAGGCTGTAACATGCAAGGTCTGTGGCATGTTTGTATTTTTACCTGAGGGTAACAATAATTACACTTGCAGCAAATGTAAGTTGGTAGCCCTGCTGGAGGAGAATATACAGGGACTAGAGGCATGCTTGTCCACACTCCATTTTATAAAGGACATAACACATGAAGCACTCTTTAGGGGGCAATCTCAACAAATGGAGGTGCAAGCAACACAGGAGAAGGGTGCATGGAAGAGGTTGCTGCTGCAGTGTAATGTTCCTCTTGTGTGGAATTTCTTTTGATTCTGAGGAACTGACCATAAGATAAGTTGGTTCTAAGGTGTTTCAGGTGAAAGGAACTGAAGTGAACGAGCGCTCCCTTATCCGTAGCCTTCCTGTAAGGTTTCATGATAAGTTTCCTGTTGGAGTCAACAATTACTGTCAGGTCCAAGAAATTGACCTGAGTCGAATGAGCTGTGCCCACAAATTTGATATGTTGGCTCCTGGAGTTAAGCCATTCAATTAGTCTATGATAATTAGGCATACTATATACCAACATAAAGACGTCATCAATAAAACGTTTGTAAAGCAAAATGTGTGGAGTTAATGAATTGTTGTTGTAAATATACAAATTTTCAAAAGCGATCATATATATATGTTGGCAATTAATGGTGAGCAGGCGCACCCCATTGCCACTCCTTTCCTTTGTATATATAAATCATCCAAAAACCAAAAATATTTTCTAGAACCAAATCCAAAAGATCTAATAAAAATAAGATGTTGGGAAAGGGTTGGCTTGAGTATCGAGTAATTCAGCTATTATAGCTCTTACTTCGTCTAATGAAACATTGGTGTACAAAGTGACCAAAATGGCTCCCTCATGTACTGGTGTGTTTTCAGTATTCAAAATAAACTGCTTGCTGTCAAGAACATATGAAGGTGTATTAATAGAAAAAGGGTGCAATAGATGTTCCAGAAATTGGGCCAAAGGTTCAGTTACTGATTGGTTGCCACATATGATTGGTCGGCCAGGAGGATTATGTATTTTTGGCAAAGAATAGAATATGGGGGTACGTGGGTACTCGTTAATCAAAAAACCTGCCTCTCTTTGGGTAACATAATCTAAGGCTAAGCCTTCGCGAACAACCGTTCGAATTGAGAGCATAACATTGGATGTAGGATCCTGAGTAAGCTTAGAGTATGTTTTGGTGTCTACAGAACAAGCTAAGAGTGGAAGAACATAGATCACGCATACACAATAATGTGGTTGAAGCTCCTTTAGTTTCCCATTATAAGGCTTTACATCATTCTGATACAGAAATTTTTTTTTTGTTATTTGGCAATATAAATCCAAACCTTACAGCAAAGAAAACATAGATAGGATACTTTCCCAACAAGAATCTCGCTTCATCTTTTTATTTAATATTTAAATAATTTAAATTATTTAATATTTAAATAAATAAATTAATTAAATAATTTAAGCCCCATGGCTTAAATTCAGCTTCAGATTACACCTGCTTTTTATAATTATAGCCTTCACAATTGATCTGATACTTACCTTATTTAGGGTTCTTCAGGGTTTATGATTGATCTCTTAAGATGTTATTTACATTGTCTTTATTTTTGGCTTGTATTCTCCTTCTAATAGCATTTTTGTGATTTATGTACATCCCCTTAACATTGTCAAATGTTCTTGCACCTGTAACCAATTAGCTAAATACTTAGTGGTTAAAAATGGTATGGATGTTACTCCAGCAAGATCGCTAGGAGCCATCCATTGATCTGTAAGCTATATGCTTTCTAGTGCTTGGTATGTATACTCCTTGTCTTATTTTATTTTATTTTCTTGCTTAACCTTTATATATTATTCTCAATCAGGTAGATATGATGTGCTATGTGTCCCGTTTAATTGCATTCTGGAGATAGATTCGCATCTCTTACTACTTGCAAAATTTACCTGCAAAAGAAGATTACTTGCTACTATCCCAATGGATAAAGCCTTGGCAAAATGGGTCTTACCGGCATCCCATCTTGGGATATATTACCACACCTATAAGATTTCACTTGGCTCAATTTGTGTTCCACTCCAGCGAACCTGTCTCTGGGTTTTCTATATCGCCGCTTCCTGGAGTTTTCCTGAAACATGGCTTCAGACGGAGTTCCTGGCTTTTTGCTTCAAGCTCTTTTGCTACTTTCGGGACTTTGTACTTGTACTATTGATATTTGCAGTTTGCATACATGTGATTTATGTGATTGTTTATTGAAATTGAATTATATATTGTTTATAACGCCATCAGTGCTTGCTCTTGTTCATCAACTTCAATTTAGGCACAAGGAATTTTTTTGAATGTTTACCAGGTGCAGGCATCCAAGATGTGACAGAAAGGATAGGAAGACTCATCAGGCCCACAGATTATTACCCTTCCTTGCTCATTCATGTGGGAACAGTTGATATTGCCCGACACAGCCCAGAACATATTAAAAGAGACTCTGCGGCTCTGGGTAAGAAAGTGAAGGACCTGGGGGCGCAAGTTGTTTTTCGTCAGTTCCTCCTGTTGAAGGTCGTGGCTTAGTAAGGGAAAGAAGAATACTACAAATTTAGCACACTCATTTTTTGCCGCTGTTGTTAAATATCTAAAGATATCACCCAACTGCATTCTTAATGTCCTGTCTAAGATACCCAGTAAATATATTTCCGGTTTGAGTGGATTTTTTTACCCCAATAACTTTAGAAATTTCCTCATGAATACCATCCCAATAATTTTTCGCTTTACTACAACTCCACCATTGGTGGGAAAAGGTTCCCACTTCACTTTGACATTTCCAACATTTTTCTATTCCACTTTCTTTCTTCTTCATCTTTGAATCAAATATAAGATAGCAAATCCCCTTGTTTCACTGTCTACTTTCTGGAATACAAAGTTGTCAGCAAGACAAGTCAGGAATTTATTGGATCTTGCATTTTTAGAAGAGTTGGACTTCAAACAGATATCTGGGTAATTAAAATCTCCCATGAACCTCATGTCTTGTCTCTTTGAGAATTTTGGAATCTGGTCTAGGAGCATCTCATCGAAGTCCTCTGCCTGGTTTGGTGGTCTATAGCAGATCCCCACCATAATATCATGATTATTTCTTCTTTTATTTTTACTCATAGACTCTCGACTGAACTACCATTCTCAGATTTATGTATTTCTTCACAAGTGTACACATATTTGACATACAATGCTACTCCTTTCCCATTCCTGATCTGTCTATCTCTTTTAAACAAGTTGTACACTTCAATCTTAGTATTCCAATCATGCATGACATCCCAACAAGTTTCAGTAATTCCTATTAGGTCAAAATCCCCTTCCTATATAATTTTATAACAGGTTTTCTCAAAAGAAATGTAATCTATTTCCGTTGGGAGTTTCCAGAGGGTGTTTCATTATGTTTAAAGGAAACAAGGTGAAAGTAACAAATATGCAAATGGCAAAGAACTTTTTAGTTAAGTTTTAAAAAGTGCTAAAATGAATTTATGGTAAAAATTTAAATAAAATTAATGTTTTTAAAGCAGTAATGTATAGTAAGAATGTTATATTGTTATCCTGGAATGTGAATGGAATGAATTAACCTTGTAAGAGAAGAAAGATTTTTCATTATGTTAAGAAAAAAGGATGCCATATTACATGTTTAACAGACTCCCATATAATAAAAGAAGCAAGGAATCTTCCAGTAAACAAACAATTAGGGAGGGAATTTGTTGCCACATGTGAATCAAGGGAAAAATTGAATTGTTATCTATGTTAAGGAAGAATTGGGACCCAAGATATTGATGTCAGATAGAATGGGAAGATTCTTATTAATTGAAATATTTTTGAATGAGTGTACGATTCTATTGGTTGGTGTGTATGCACCAAATGGAGGGAAATAAATCTTTTTTCAAGATTTAAAAAATACTATAGAAGAGTTGGATTTTACAGAGGTAATAATGATGTGAGTTATGAATGGGGTGTTAGACCCAAGGATAAATTTTAAAAAGTGATGGGAGTAAAGGGGGGGGGGGAAACAGGGCAAATTACCAGGCCTTTTTTTGAATTGATAGACAACTTAGGTGTGGTGGATATTTGGAGAAATAAAAATAGAAATATTCAAGAATTTACTTCCCCCCCTGCTAGACATAAGTCTTGATCCAGAATAGACACTATTTGGGTTACAAAACAAGAAAAAGTTATGATGGTTAAAACAGAAATACTTTCAGGGATTATTTCAAATCATAGACCTCACCTAGAGTACTGTGTTCAGTTTAGGGCACTGCAATTTAAGAAGGATGTAAACAAGCTGGAACGTGTCCAGAGGAGGGCAACAAACATGGTGAGGGGTCTGGAGATGAAGTCCTATGAGGAAAGGTTGAAGGAACTGGGTATGTTTAGCCTGAAGAGAAGACTGAGAGGAGATATGATAACCATCTTCAAGTACTTGAAGGGCTGTCATATAGAGGAGGGTGTTGTTTTCTGTTGCTCCAGAAGGTCGGACCAGAACTAACAGGTTGAAATTAAATCAAAAGAGTTTCCGTCTAGACATTAGGAGGAATTTTCTAACAGTTAGAGCGGGTCCTCAGTGGAACAGGCTTCCTCAGGAGGTGGTAAGCTCTCCTTCCCTGGAGGTTTTTAAGAAGAGGCTGGATGACCATCTGTCAGCAATGCTGATTCTATGACCTTAGGCAGATGATGAGAGGGAGGGCACCTTGGCCATCTTCTGGTCACTAGATGTGGGGGAGAGGTAGTTGTGAATTTCCTGCATTGTGCAGGGGGTTGGATTTGATTACCCTGGTGGTCCCTTCGAACTCTATGATTCTATGGTGTCCCAATCAGCCAATGGGACTTATTATTCTAAAATACAATGAATTCTGTGTTACAAGGAGATATGATGCCGGATTGCTGGAAAGAAGCTAATATTACACTAACTCTTAAAGAATGCCAAGACTTAACCATGACAAAGAACTATTATTATCAAAAACTTTATTGGCATCAACAACATCTGCAGAGAATGTAATCATACAATTTCACTCAACAGAGTTCACCTGTTCCCGTTAACTGTAGCATTCATGAATCCGCATTGCTTGCTGCAAAAACTTGGGTATATCGTCAATTGTGGCCACATTCTGAGTACACATAAGAAAAGCTGGAAAAGAACTATAGACCAATATCATGATTGAATAATGACTATTAACTATTCACAGCTATTTTAGAGAATAGATTGAAAATAATATTAAAAGGACTTTACATGAGGATCAAAGTGGAATTTTAGTAAGGAGACAAATAAAAGACAATATGTGAATGATACTGGACATTGTGGAATACCTAAACAAACATAATGAAAAACAAGCAGCATTGAAATTTTTAGATTCTGAAAAAGCAGTTGACAATTTAAATTGGCCTTTTTTGGTTGAAGGAATGGATAATGCTGAGAAATAGAAGATTTTATTAGCTCTAGAAGGTCACAGTTTAAGATTTGATTGGCATGCTTACCTTTGGTATGACAAGGTTAAGGTAAATAAAGATTTTAATGATAATTATATTAGACGTATTATTTTAAGAATGTGGGGAAAATATAAATTAAGAATTGGTTCAAAAATACCTCTATGGATTTCACCTCAGGAAGTCTAATTTAGAAGACAAATGACCTATGAGTGTAAGTGGTTACTTTATCGGGATATTTTGGTTTTTACACAAGAGGATTGTAAACTGAAAAAGAAAGAAGTCTTGAGAGAAGGTAATAGTTTTCTGTATGCACAACTTTTAGATAGATTTAAGTCAGTTAAAAGTTTGTTTGGTTTTGAGGACTGCAAAACGGAATGTGAAACAGATTTATGTCCAATGATCATGCCATTACTAAAATGTTTAAAATGTTATTGAGATATGAAACAGAAGATGAACAAGTAAAAGATTACTTGACAAAATGGGCTATTAATGTGGGTCATAATATACTCATGGAACAATGGGAAAATATGTGGTCAAAGGGACTTAAATTTAGATTAAGTTATAATTTGAAGAAGAGTTGGTATGAAATGATGTGTCATTGCAATTTATCACCAAGGAAATTAGCAAAAATGTATAAAAATATTTCAAATAAGTGCTGGAAATGTCAAACTCATGAAGGGTCCTTCTTTCATGTATGGTGGACTTCTGCAAATGCTAAAAAAATTGGGACACAAATACATTTGGAAATTCAAAAGATTTTAAAAGTTAACTTTAAAATGATGCCAGAGATACACTTTTTAGGTCTTATGGACAAACAGTTTTTAAAAAAATATGGAACTTTGTTTCTTTATATGATCTCAGGAGCAAGATTATTTTATGCACAAAAATGGAAGAACACAGCGATACCCCGTTTAGAGGAATGGCTGATGAAGCTGCTAGAATTAGCAGAGATGGCAAAACTAACTGTGTTAATTAGGGGAAAGAATCTAAACAAATTCATTGAAAATTGGAATCCCCTGATGCACTTCAGAAAAAAATGGCTTGATGATATATGGATTTGAACATTAAAAGATTTAAGAATAATAAAGTAGATAATCTATGGTGACAATAAAGATAAATCAAATCAAATCATTTATTATTACAGCCAAAGGCCAGCATAAAATGTAAAATATACATAAAATATACATCCTACATTAAAATGATACAACTTCCACTTACAGCATCTCATCTGTACCAGTTAGTCTGAAGGTTTATCCATATGGTCTTTGTTCTTCATAAGTGGGAGATCACCAGCCATGACCTGGAGGTCATGCAAAATTGAACAGCAGTCCAGGCTGACACACAAATAAATGCCAAAATGTGTATTCACAAGACTAAATAGAACACAAAACACAAAAACAATATCAGGACTCTGTACAAGTAATAAGTCCTTATATAACTCTGGTTGGAACTTTATTCTCTGTGTTGCTTTTGTAGAGTGGTTTATTGTTTTGTATTTCACATAAATTGCCACATCCATCTTATTTCTTCATGACAGGGATCTGGTATTCATCCGTTTCAACAATATTTCTTCTTCAAAGAACACTGATGGACCGTGTGAAGAATTCAGCCGCACTCTTGCTGGTTCTCTTCCACAACTAGAACTCATATGTTCCCATTACCACGGTAAAACAATAAACCACGGACTCTATGATAGCAACATGGAGAATCAAGTTGCAACCAGAGTTGTATAAGGACTTATTACTTGTACAGAGTCCTGCTTGATATTGTTTTTGTGTTTTGTGTTCTATTTAGTCTTGTGAGTACAAGTTTTGGCATTTATTTGTGTATTAGCCTGGACTGCTGTTCAATTTTGCATACCCTCATATTACAGCTTTCCCTCCCCCCTCTTTTGATTTGTACTACCTGGAGGTTGGCAACCCTACTTGAGGGAGAAGGCTGAGGAATACAAACCAGTTCTGGCTCCCAGCTCAGAAGGGAGTAGGGCTACGATAGAGGAGGTGGAACAGGGAGTGCTCAACCCTGCCCCTCTTTTTAGATTAGAATTTTTTATTTCAATACTTAGACATACATAAAAAAGAAAAGAAACTATAGTTTCATTTTTTTTCTTTTTTATGTATGTCTATGTATTAAACTCTGAAATGTATGTCTATGTGTTAAACTTGGAAATAAAGCTGAAATACCCCTTTACTGGTAAGGGTATTTGGCTTATTCCGGGTTTACAAAAAAAAAAATCGGGCCCAATAAACCCAAACCTGAAATTTACCGATTTTTTTTTATTGCACAACCCTAGTTACCATGCAAATAAAGACATACAAATTAAGCTGCACGTACATACCCTAATATGGTTGGAACCAATGGAAGGGGCTAATCCATGAATCAGATCTGCTTTAGTTGCGTTAGATTCAAATGTTAGAAATGGTAACTTTCTGTATATCTTTAATTAGTGTCATACAACGGAACATTTGATATATATATTATGGTATAAGACTATTAAGTCAAAACAATCAGTTACTTAGATAAGAGGAATGACCACTGATGATGACGTTACTGGCAAAAATAAATAAACTGGAATATGGGTTTCTGATACATGCGGCCTATATTTCAAAATTTACTCTAAGAAATGTATTCTCAGGTATGCTTAGCTGAAGTTCAGAAGCCTTTTTGTCGCACAATAGAACGGGAGACAATGTTGTCAAGCTCCCATATCATCTTCCTAAGCCTGATGTTTTAGAGGTTTATTTAATTGGATGTAACTATTCAGTCTGAGGAAAGATAAACTAGTGTTTATGGCCTCCGGGGATACGCTAAAGTGTTTCATACACATAT
Source organism: Euleptes europaea (assembly GCF_029931775.1). Classification (NCBI taxonomy): domain Eukaryota; kingdom Metazoa; phylum Chordata; class Lepidosauria; order Squamata; family Sphaerodactylidae; genus Euleptes; species Euleptes europaea. The sequence continues at coordinate 3,870,292 of NW_026612049.1, forward strand.
CAGCTGTGGTTCCACAGTACATGTATTACTTTTGGTTTCTTCAGCATTTCTAGCATTTATTAATTTGGAAAAATAATTTATTAAACTTTGTTATTATTTTTCCACTATACTGCTTCACTAGTATGAAGTTATTTGACAAGTAGCCATTAACAAAAATTGCTTATGTGTACTTTCAAAGAAAGTGATGGGAACAAAAGGGGAGGAAAAAACCCTACATGAAACCTGACTGTGTACTGACATTAATGTGAAAGTTAGAAGCTGGAAATGGGGAGGAAAGACATTTCTGTTCACTAATGGCTCCCCTGCTGGACTGATTGAAGTTGGAGTACTTGACAAACATAAAGGCATTGCTCCCAGAGGGACTTAGGAAGTTTAGGACAGACTAATGTTTCACTGCCAAATACTTTTACATTTATTGGTAGTTACAGAACTATGCATTGTTAGGAGGAGGATTCTTATGGTAGTAGTGTATGAGGTTTTTAAAAATAGATATTATGAATAACTTTAGGCTATTATAATTTTAGCTTCTGTTTATGAAAAATAATAAAAATGCAACAATATAAATATCAACTAAGGGAGGCCCAGGTACTATAGCAGGAGACATTCTGGCCAGGGCCCCCCATTCCCAGACACCACTTGACAGTCCAGTGAAAGAAACGGGCAGCATTCTTTGGCATTATACCAACATGCAATGTCAGTTCAATGCAAAACCAAAAGTGATCCCACATGTTAGTATGACACCAAATAAATTGTCCCTATTTTCCAAATGCTTCTGCTGGATTGCTACCTATAGCAATAGAGGAGAGGGAACCATTGCCAAATACATACAGTGCCATCCTAAGGAGGTTTAGAATCATAGAGTTGGAAGGGACCACCAGGGTCATCTAGTCCAACCCCCTGCACAGTGCAGGAAATTAACAGCTATCTCCCCCCCACACACACACACCCAGTGACCCCTACTCCATGCCCAGAAGGTGACCATGATGCCCTCCCTCTAATCATCTGCTTAAGATAATAGAATCAGTACTGCTGACAGATGGCCATATAACCTCTTCTTAAAAACCTCCAGGGAAAGAGAGCTTACCACCTTCCGAGGAAGACTGTTCCACTGAGTAACCACTCTAACGGTTAGAAAATTCTTCCTACTGTCTAGACAGAAACTCTTTTGATTTAATTTCAACGTGTTGGTTCTGGTCCGACCTTCTGGGGCAACAGGAAACAACTTGGCACCATCCTGTATATGACAGCCCTTCACGTACTTGAAATTGGTTATCATATCCCCTCTCAGTCTTCTCCTCCTCAGGCTAAACATACCCAGCTTCAACCTTCCCTCATAGGACTTTATCGCCAGACCCCTCACCATCTTTGTTGCCCTCCTCTGGACACATTCCAGCTTGTCTACATCTTTCTTAAATTGCAGTACCCAAAACTGAACACAATACTCTAGGTGAGGTCTAACCAGAGCAGAGTAAAGTGATACCATCACTCTGCATGATCTGGACACTATACTTCTGTTGATGCAGCCCAAGATCGCATTTGCCTTGTTAGCTACTGCATCACATTGCTGACTCATGTTCAGTGTTTGGTCTACTAAGACCCCAAAATCGTTTTCACACACACTACTGCTCAGACAAGTCTCCTCCATCTTATAATTATGCATTTGACTTTTCCTACCTTAACGCAGAACTTTGCATTTATCTTTGTTGAAGGAGATTAGTCTGACATGACTTGTTCTTGAGATACCCGTGCTGTCTCTTTCTAAATGCTCAAGGACTGACTGTTTGATGATTTGTTTGAAAAAATTTCCCGGTATAGAAGTCAAGATGATGGGTCGGTAGTTACCCCAGATTTCCCCTTCTTGAAGATGGGGACATCATTTGCTCGCCTCCAGTCTTCTGGCACCTCACCTGTTCTCCAAGACTTCTAAAAAATAATGGACAGAGGCTCAGAAATGACATCTGCAAGTACTTTGAGTACCCTTGAATGCAGTTCATCTGGCCTGAGGACTTTGTTTCATTTAAAGAAACTAGGTATTTGTGCACTACCCCAATGCCAATCCTAGGCTGCAAATCCCTTCCCTCATCATGAGTTCTGTTTATGCCATGTTGAGCACCGCTTCCCTCGCATGAAAATACTGAGAAAAAGTAGGAATTGAGCAGTTCTGCCCTCTCTGTTACAATTTCACTTTCCCGTCCCCACAATGGGCTTATCTTGTCCTTGTTTCTTATTCTTACTCTGTACATAGGAAAAGGACCAACTTTTTGTTGTGTTTAGCATCTCTCGCTAGCCTAAGAGCATACTGAGCTTTAGCTTTCCTAACACTCTCCCTATAGATAATTCACAGTGGGTAGCCGTGTTAGTCTGTCTGCAGTAGTAGAAAAGAGCAAGAGTCCAGTAGCACCTTAAAGACTAACAAAAATATTTTCTGAAGAAGTGAGCTGTGGCTCACGAAAGCTCATACCCTGCCAGAAAATATTTTTGTTAGTCTTTAAGGTGCTACTGGACTCTTGCTCTTTTCTACTCTCCCTATAAGCACTAGTTATTTGTTTATATTTCTATTTGGTTATAAGGCCCTCCTTCCACTTTCTAAATGAGTCTTTTTTAATTTCTCAAATCTTTAAAAAGCTGTTTATGGAGTCGCCCTGGCCTCTTTAGGCTCCTCCCATTTTTCCTTCTCATAGGAATGGTTTGTGATTGCGCCTTCAGTATTTCATTTTTCGGAATTTCCCTCCCTTCTTGAACTCTCTTCTCCTTCAGTATTTCTGACCATAGGATCCTGTCCAGCATAATTTTAAGTTTGTTAAAATTTGCTCTCCTAAAGTCCAACCTATATGTCTGATTACGTACAGTTTTTCCTTTCCCCAAGATTGTAAATTCCAATATTACATGGTCACTGCTACCTAGAGTGCCTACTACTTTAACCACATCAACCAGTTCTTCCCTGTTCGTGAGAATCAAATCTAAGATTGCAGTTCCCTTTGTTTCACTGTCCACTTTCTGGAATAGGAAGTTGTCAGCAAGACAAGTCAGGAATTTATTGGATCTTGAATTTTTAGCAGAGTTGGACTTCTAACAGATATCCGGGTAATTAAAATCTCCCATGACCACTGTTTGAGAACTTTGTAAACTGGTCTAGGAGCGTCTCATCGAAGTCCTCTGCCTGGTTTGGTGGTCAATCGCAGACCCCCCCATAAGATCATGATTATTTCTTACTCCTCTTATTTTTACCCATAGACTCTTGACTGAACTACCATGCTCAGATTCATGTACTTCTTCACAAGTGTACATATCTTTGACATACAATGCTACTCCTGCCCCCTTCCTTATCTGTCTAACCCTTCTAAACAAGTTGTACCCCGCAATCTTAATATTTCAATCATGAGTTATATCCCGCCAAGTTTCAGTAATGCCAATTAGGTCAAAATCCCCTTCCTGTATTAGGGCTTCGAGCTCTTCCTGGTTGTTTCCCATACTCTGTGCATTAGTGTACAGACATCGGAATCCATGGTTTTCATTTCTGAACTAACCCGCAAGTTTATGTTTCCTTGCATACATGGCACTCCCTGCAAATCTTTTTTATTCTCATCTCCAGTTATTGTCATCATGCTAGGCTTTAAGTTCTTGTCTTGTTTCCCCATAGGATTTAGTTTAAAGCCCTCCTTATCATGTTTGCGAGACTCCCACTGAAAACATTTTTTTCCTACCCTCTTGAGGTGCAAACCATCTCCCAATAGAAGATGGGGAGATGAGACTCCTGAGAATCCTATGAACATCTAATCAATGTGGCGTACGTCCAGGCAAGTATTGTTAGGATTGTACTGCTCATTATATATTCTCTCTCTGATGGGGCAATAGCAACAGTAACCCTGTCATCAAAAGACACAACTTCTGAACTCTGTTACCAGATATTCCAATTAACAAGACACCCCTAAAAACAAGCTAATTGTGCATAACCTGTATATTGTACACCTACCAGTGGCAAGTAGTGTAGGACCTGGGATTTTTCATAAAATGAAATATGTCGACAAGTATTGTCAAAACTCTAGTATTCATAGGAGAAAGGCCACAGTCAAATTATCATTTTTTTAATTGAAAAACACCAGAATATATAAGCAAATTAATAGCACTGGTAGGAAGATCCAACATAAGACAAGAATGAAAATTACTAGTCAAAGCAGTATTAGAAATACTCACAAGAGAATTAAGTCCCTGTACTTCTAATTTGACCCTAATATCATTTAATCTTTCATTAGAGTTGAACATACTAAATATGATTATAACAAGCTGCTTTCCAAAGTCCAAATTTTTAATTCTGATGCTGTTATAACTATCCCTCCAGTCATACAATTAACAAATCAATGGCAAAACACAGTTTGGTTGTAAATGAATTGTCTTGCATGGCAATCCAGTTTCACAGAAGGAATCTTAGAGTGCATTCAGATGATAATTTGGAAGGCCCAGATTGTAACAATGTATTTTGTTTAGTTCTAGTGTATACATAGGATCAGTGGATTTACATATAATCATTGTATCTGTTTTGCATTCTAAATGATTGTTTCAACACAAATGGGCTGTCTTGAAAAATTAACCATGTTCTGTTTCATTGTCCTCCTTAATGAATCCTTTTTGTATATACTGCAAACACAAAAACTTTGTCTTTTGGTATAATTCTTGTCAGATTGGTTCTCTCATGCCCAAGTGCATGTGCATTCACTGGCTGCTACTTTAAGTTCAGTGTCTTCCAGAAGATGAATTAGTACAGAGTTCTGTGTATATTGGCATCATCAGCCAAGGTACATTCAGAGGGCAGGGCTAACAGAAATGGCTAAGGAAGGAATTACTACCCGGGCAGCACAATCCTGAGGGCGGACGAGTTGGACGTGGCTGGCTGCCAGAACACTTGGGGTGGCACTGACTGATTCCCTACCGAAGTTCTACAGGGGGAGACAGCCAGGACTATCCACTGCAAGGCACAGCATAGCAAGCATGCAAGAGTCCATAACAGCCTAGGCAACATCCGCCAATCAAGCAATGCAGCTAATGATTCCCCTGTAAGTGGAAGACATGGGCACTGGCAATAGGGCTGTGCATATTGATATAATAGAACCAAAAATAAAGCTGAAATTAGCCGTTTCAGCAATATTCAGGTTTAGTTTTGGACAAATACCAAAGCATGGGAATCTGCCCAAAACCAAATAGGCAATTCCAGAAAAGCTGACTGATTATTCCATTTGGGGGGGGGGGGTTACAGCTATTTGGCTTCTCCAGAGTCTCTATTTTGTGGCTCTTTTTGTGGTTAAAAGAGAGCTATCTCCTTTCTTCATATTCCGCCCCCCTGGCTGGTTCCAGGGCATCAGGAGGGAGGGAGCAGGCATCTTGGAGTGGCCAATAGGAAGGGTCTCTGGCGCTTCCCATGGGGCCAATGGCTACCTGGATTGCAACAGAGGACAAACTAGAGAGGGGGAGGGAGGAGTGCCAGGAATTCTCAGTGGCCAGTAGGAACCCAGGTAAGGAAGAACAGTGTCCTTTGGCCAATGACAAAAGGTGTTTTTGGATGGAATTATTTTCAAACTTTTATGTGCTTGGCCAAAGACTATAAAAGCAGGTCTGGTTCACAGATCAGGCCATTTGAGAGTTTGGTGGTAAAGCTTGGCTTTAGCTTCTGCTGCCTGATTCTCCCTCTGCGATCCTGGATCCTGGTGCATCATCCTGAACTGCTGGATTACAACCTGCTGCTTGGATTGAATCATAGAATCATAGAGTTGGAAGGGACCACCAGGGTCATCTAGTCCACCCCCTGCACAATGCATGAAATTAACAACTACCTCCCCACATACCCCCAGTGACCCATACTCCATGCCAAGAAGGTGGCCAAGATGCCCTCCCTCTCATGAACTGCCTAAGGTCATAGAGTCAGCATTGCTGACAGATGGCCATATAGCTTCTGCTTAAAAACCTCCAGGGAAGGAGCACTTACCACCTCTCAAGGAAGTCTGTTCCACTGAGGAACCGCTCTCACTGTTAGAAAATTCTTCCTAATGTCTAGACTGAAACTCTTTTGATTTAATTTCAACGTGTTGGTTCTGGTCCGACCTTCTGGGGCAACAGAAAACAACTCAACACCATCCTCCATATGACAGCCCTTCAAGTACTTGAAGATGGTTATCATATCCCATCTCAGTCTTTTCCTCTTCAGGCTAAACATACCCAGCTCCTTCAACCTTTCCTCATAGGACTTCGTCTCCAGACTCCTCACTACCTTTCTTGCCCTCCTCGGGACACGTTCCAGCTTGTCTACATCTTTCTTAAATTGCAGTACCCAAAACTGAACACAATACTCTAGGTGAGGTCTAACCAGAGCAGAGTAAAGTGATACCATCACTTCGCGTGATCTGGACACTATACTTCTGTTAATTCAGCTCAAGATTGCATTTGCATTTTTAGCTGCTGCATCACACTGCTGACTTATGTTCAGTGTTTGGTCTACTAAGACCCCAAGATCCTTTTCGCACACACTACTACTCAGACAAGTTTCCCCCATCCTAAAATTATGCATTTGATTTTTCCTACCTAAATGCAGAACTTTACATTTAACTCTGTTGAAATGCATTTTATTGGTTTTAGCCCAATTCTCCAGCCTGTAAAGATCATCCTGTATCTTGGCACTGTCTTCTATCATTATTTGCTACCCCTACCAATTTAGTATCATCTGCAGTTTTAATAAGCATCCCCTCTATTCCTTCATCCAAATAATTTATAAAGATATTGAACAACAGAGGGCCCAGCACAGATCCTTGAGACACTCCACTAGTCACTCCTCTCCAAGTGGATGAGGAACCATTAACAAGCACTCCTTGGGTGCAATCTGTCAACCAGTTACAGATCCATGTAACAGTAACAGGATCTAAATCACATTTTCCTAATTTGTCAACAAAAATATTATGGGGAACCTTGTCTAAAGCCTTGCTGAAATCTAGATAAACTATGTCTACAACATTCCCCTGATCCAGCAAGGTAGTAACTTTCTCCAAAAAAAAAGATAAGATTAGTCTGACATGACTTGTTCTTGAGAAACCTGTGCTGGCTCTTAGTAATCAGATCCATCCTTTCTAAATGCTCAAGGACTGACTGTTTAATGATTTGTTCAAAAACTTTTCCTGGTATAAAAGTCAAGCTGATGGTTCGGTAGTTTCCTGGGTCCTCCTTTTTTCCCTTCTTGAAAATGGCACCTCACCTGTTCTCCAAGAATTCTCAAAAATAATGGTAAGAGGCTCAGAAATTACATCTGCAAGTGTTAGCCAAATTGCTCGGTTATAAATATTTATATGGGGGAATTAGCAAATCAATAACCGGCACTGGGCATAGCCGCAGGATCTAAACCTGTGTCTATGGGAGTCTGTTTCCGAGGTTAAAAGAATAAGGCGGAAGCAGTGATTTCCTTTAGAATGTTTACTTAATAATATGTACACAAGCAATCCAGTAACACGTACACAACACACAATCAGAGCCTAGGAAGTAAAGGTTGTAGAATAGAGACGTTCGCCAATGTGGCAGTTTCCCTTTGAAGAGGGGCAATACTACACCTGATCCAGAAGCAGACGTCCAGGGTTCCGTGCGGCTAGAACGCAAGAAAAGCACGGGCAAGGGATTCCTGGGGCTTGGCCAGTGAGGCAGGAGGGGATCGTGGCTGGGCTGCGCAAAACCCACACCAACAGAGTGACAGCAACTATGAGAGAGGAAAAGGAAGGTAGCTTATGGCTGAGAGCGACCCCAGTTATACTCTTTTGGGGGTGGGGGATAATGGGATTATCCCCTCATGGTTCCCATGGTGGACAAAAGGTGAATGAAACCTTAATGGTCAGCTGCAAAGGTTGGGCAGGGAGGCAATTGAGACAGGCTAGCTAAGACTTATGGCTTGTGCAATTCCGGGAGGGTCAGGAGACGATCACTGATGAGTTTATCTGACTTGATGCAAAGGCGCGAACAGCTGCATCCTGGGCGAGTCACTTTTGCAATGCTGGATGAGCGATTCTTAATTGCTGATATCACGGAGGCTTCTGATGGGTTGTTAATCATGCAGATAGCTGGGTGGGTGCTGGCTATGTGTCTGGTGGTTCCTTGTGAAATGGCTTCTACTGGACACTCGAACGGGGTCACAGGAAAATGGATTCCCTCTGGTTCACTTGGAGGGGCCGTACTGCCCATGGTTCCTTCATGCCTGTTTCACGGGACAGTGCGGGAGCCCTTTCCATAGCGCTTGGGGCTTGCTGCACGTCTGGGATGGTGGCGACATGTAGCTTCTTGGGTTGCCATGTATCCAGTCCGGGAGATGGCAAGCATGGGGTTACAATTCCCCCCCTTGTCGCCGTTGAGACTCTTGTTGAAATGGCGACACACATCGGTCGAGGAGATCTTGATTGAAGATGCAGGACTCGGAAAGCACAAGTCAAGGGTGATGGGAACCACGTTTGCTAAACTAAGACCCAGAGGCCGGATTAAAATGACAGCGCATGGAACCGAGGATCATCCTTGAAAGGAGGTGCACATTTTCATTTGCATGGATATGTGGGAGCAGATGCTGTGAGCAATTTAGTCCAGTAAGCGCAAAACTTAAGCTACAAAACAGTACAGCAAAAACAGAGAAATAGAATCATTTGTGCTAGAGTACGATACATTTCTAAACTATTAAACTTTTTGTAAAAACTTCCCGCTGTCTTTCGAGGCTTCCTTTACAAAACTCCCCCCGCTTGAGTCCATAAGCGCTCAAAGTGCACCATCTGGGGAAGGGTTAACGCTTAGCGGTTACTTCGGCTGTGATCAGCTAGAATTGGCTTCTTCCATCTCTTGTCAGTCGGCTTGGGCAGCGCTTGTTTGCACTTTCACTTTTGGGCTTTTTCTGCTCCCTCCACTTTCTTCAGAGCTGACATGGGGAAAGTCAGTCTGAGGGGGCATGGGGGTGATTTACATAGGTGGCAAGGCATGCTGGTTACAGTACAGAGGCACAGATGGAAGATTTTTATAAGCTTCAAATCGAAAGCAATCGGTTTTGGCGCTTGTACGGCTGTTTCAGATATATTCACACAAAAGTGAAAAATTTTCAGGGGGTAACACGGGTCACTTTAGTTAAAAGCAGGTTGGTACTTAAGGCTCTCCTTTTGTATATGCATGAAGAGTCCTGGGTCAGTCCGAAACCTCCCTGGGTGGCTCTGGCGTACAACCACCCGAGAATGTGAGTCCCTCAGTGAGTCTAGTGACCCATTGATTGCACGGGCGCCGTTCTGGTTTTGGACCAGACATCTCGCTCGAGGTCTCCTCCCGACAGGGGGACCCTTTGCTGTTAAGCAGGGGCCTCCTTCTTATGTGGGGACATCCTCTTTATTTACTTAAAGAATAGAAGCACACACACACAAACATATTGATTTCTACACAGACATGCTGACTTAGTCCAATGAATAAAGCTGGGGAGGATGCAAATCCAACTTGGTGTGCTGCAGAGGGTTTGACATATGAAGATTACAAAAACCAAGAGCATGCTGGGCACGTGAACCTTGTCAGCGTTCTGGGAGGTTCTCAGAGTACGGCGTTTCCTTTTGACAGGTAATAGCGAGTTTAAAGGTACAGACAGAAGGTTGGCTTTACAAGGGATTTGTTGTTTTAGGGGGAGAGGGGGCACCCTGATCTTAGAAGAGTGTCACTCAGAAGCTCTTGACATGTTTTAAAGAGTTGTGCTCCATCGGGACCCTGCCTGCGGGCATGGACCCATCTGAGCGAGATGCTGATCTGAAACCGGATTGACACTGGTGCTTGCACCCCCCCCCCATGTCAGCAGTTGCTGCCTCGCAACCTTGGCTCTGCCACCCAGGTCCATGCTCCCAGCTCCACCTTCACAGCCATGATAATTGAGTAGTGCGCTGGGATCACCTTTTCGATGGTTGTACCCCAGCGCCAGCTGTGGAAGCTACCTCATCCCGTCTCCCAATTTTTCCCCGGGGTAAGCCGAATAGGTAACCCAACCTTGGAAAGCCAAAGAATAGAACATACAAAGAAGGGGAAAGAGTGTCCAGTTCTCACTGCAATTGCTTGTAGGAGAGCTGGTTGGTGCAGTGGGTGATCTCTAGTTTGCTGATCTGCTTTTGCACCCAGCACCCGAGGGAGACCACCACTATAGCAAGGAGGACCTGCGCTATGAGAATCACAACAATGGGGTGTAGAGCTAAGTTCAGAAAACCGGTGGCAGACGGACTCCATCCCAAAAAAGTATCCCACCAGGAGTGGCTGCCTGCTGCCTCTACTGCAGCAGTGATGTCCAAGATATCTTTATTATTATGAGTGACAATTAAGGAGCTAGTGTCTCCGGAGCGTTTGACTTCCTGAAGAGTGGTTCGAAGGTTAGGGTGTTTGAGGAGCTGGCTGATGGACTCTAAGCCCATGCCTAGGAAAATAGGTTCCATATTTTTAAAAAGTTCAGGGGACAAAATCATTTCCTCACGGGTCCAGACAGGGATTGTGTACTGGAAATCACACCCCTTCACTGAAGTGAGGTTACAAAAACATCGATTGAGGTAGGGTAACATGGGTTGCAACAAAAAGGAATTCAAAATGAGGAAATTACCGGGGTCTTGACACATACACACCCTTTTCCGAGGTACACAAGGGCAGACCCATTTTCCTGTACCAGGTCATATTTACAGTGACTGGTTGAGTCTAACGGGGGAGCCAAGCAGGGGTGATGCGGCTCCAGTGCGTGATCTTCACATATGAACCCTAGGTAGTCTCTGTGCACGCACCCTTCAGTGTTCACAAAAATGGCATCATTGGGGAAAATTTTGGCCCAATGCGAGGGGTTTCTGGCATAGAGCACATCTGAGTCTCCCGCTTGGAGGCCCAAGGGGATGACAGGAAAAATATCAAAAGACTCTCGGCTGCTAGCGTGAGCAAAAAGAGCAGAAGCTCCTGTGATCAGGGGTTGAAAGTGGAATTCATTAATGACCACCAGGTTTCCAATTTCATCTCGGTGTCTGTGAGCTTGGGGGAAATAAGATGCTTGACTTCCAGGGGGAGGTGCCCCTCGGTTGCCTAATGAATTATTCCCATGGCTATGGCTGTGGTTAAACTGTGAGCTTGGCTGGATATGGCTATTGATAAGTTTGTCTGCAGAGATTGAGTTCCTCTTAGGAGAAGAGCAAATTCTCTTTCAATCTGGCTTTCCCAATTGACCAATATTGAGTTTATGGAGTGCTGTACTCCCGATATCGACTGCAGGGAGTTGGTAATGGGCTTTCCCAAATCTGCTATTGTGGCTGTAGCATATGCAAATTTATTGGTCAAGACTTCTATGTTGGCTGAATCTAGTAACGCCATGCCTCCGGCGGGAGGGGTGATCCAATCACACAAATCCCTTTTTCTCCAGTTAGTGGAATGAGAAGTGTCTGTTCATAGCTTGAGCCAAGCTTCCCAGCCTTTCTGACCAGGTTTCAAGAAGGACACGCACTGAGGCAGCCGTTGCGTGCTGTTGAGACCCGATAGTTTGACACGGATCTCCTTTAAATACATTTGGGGTTGAATCAGAACCTTTTCTTTTATATCTATTTTTATTACATGTGAGCCAGCGACCTTAGGATAATTTGCCCTGAGTGTCTGTGGATCAGAAATGAGGGGGTCGAATGTCAGATTGAGAGAATCTCCAGCTGACAGTTCTATGTGATATTGACCCGCAGTGTGTGCAATGTTAATTTCTATCACTCCAAGGTGGTGAAACCTGATAGACTGGGCATGACTGGGACATTTAGGGTTCACAGACCTGATAAGCCAGTCGGGAGGTCCTTGTTTCGATAGGTCCTCTTTGTTAATAGTCCAAGGGGTTTGAGACCAGTTTCCACTTGGAGCGAAATGATTTCTCCTGTTGGAGTGGTCAGTGTGATTGATGCATCTATCTGTGTTTGGGTGCCTATTAGGATCACAATTTTGAGGGGGTCCTCTGCTTTCCATACTGCAGCTGACACCATAGAAACTGCACAGTAGGGAGCCCAATCTTCCGTAACAGAGGGAGGAGTGGGGATTGTAATAGAGGTGGTTGCTGGTCTTGTGGCTTTTAGAATTTTTATTTTAGGTTGCCTTTTCTGGCTCCATAGGCAGGATGCTTCTACTAGGGGACACATGTGGTCTAGATGTGAATAGCAGAACAAGAACTGGTAATTGGTTTTGACTCCTATGCATAGGAGCACAAGATCTGGGGGCCTAAGCCATTGTTCGTCACAGCTTCTAAACTTGTGACTGAGTTTTGGAAGTGAGGGGTCTGTATCGGCATAGTTGCTCTTAATTATGTCACAGACCATTACATCATAATTATTGACTGCTGTTTTGCACCTTCAATGAGGCTTCCCTAATATTGTGGGAGCTGTATTATTGAACTGTGTTTTACCTAGCTGTAGGTTGGCCAAGATGTATAGGGTCATGATTCGTGCTATCCATCCCATTCTGAGGGGTGTTCTGGGTCCCTGCAAACACACACAGGTGGGGCATATCCAGGATTTTGTGCGGATTAAAAAAAAAAAAAAGTAGTGTGGGGGGGTTCTTTTTCTGGTCTTACTCTTTCTCTCCCCCCCTGCTTTTTCTGTGGTGGTTGGCACAGGGAAAGCATTTAGACGTGGAAATTGGGTTTTCTTAAAAGAAACTTATTAGGCTGGAGGAGGAGTATTTTACTGTTGCATGAATGTCCTACAGCGGTACTACTGAGAGCTCTGAGGCTGGTGCAAGGGAGACCTGCCTAATGGTTATCTCTGAGATAGGAGGCAAGGAGGGAGGCTGGGCAAGGGGTTGTCTTTGCTGGTTGCCCACCTTGGGCGGCTTGCCTTTCCATTTCTTCAATTGGGAGCAATGGAAATATTTGTACCAGGTGTTTCCCTTTTTCCTGGGGATAGCTACCTGGTAAACTGCGGGGCTGATTCTCTTTTTTATGGGTATGGGTCCTTGCCATTTGGCTGACAGGGAGTGCTCGTTTTGCAAAAAATTTCCTGTAAAGCATTAGCTGTCCCTCTTCCCATTGCACTGGGTTTCTGACCCAGCCCAGCTTTTTATCCATGCGTTGTTGAGCTATTCAAAGTTGGCGTGCTACTTGCAAATGGACTTCCGATACAGATTCTACTAGTTCCTTAACCCATTCATTGTTGATGACTTTGGGCTCCATATCGGTGGGGAGCTATGTGTTTAACCAAAATGCTTCGGGAAGTCGCATTTTCCTGCCTGTCATGACCATGTGGGGGGTGTAGCCGTGGATAGCAGTTGTGCCCCTAATGGCCATGAGGATAATTGGTAGTTTTTCGTCCCAGTCCTTCCCAGAGGCTTTTACCATTTTGTGGAGGGCTTCTTTGATTGTCCTATTTGCCCTTTCTATGGCACCTCAGGACTGGGGGTGTCCAGTAATGTGGATCGTTGCTAGAGCTTTACACAGTTCCTTGGTGAATGCCAAGAGCTTTACACAGTTCCTTGGTGACCTCACCTACAAAGTGTCCTCCGGAATCGGAGTCCATTACCTGGGTAATTCCCCAGCGACTCCATACGTTATTAAATAGCAGGCGAGCGGTAGTCTGGGCGTCATTTTTGCAGCACGGGAAAGCCTCCATCCATTTGCTAAACGGATCAAGGACAGTCAGACAATAGCGGTTTCCGCGAGCAGTGGGTGGAAGGGGCCCTATGAAATCGATTTGGATCTGAGCCCAGGAGCCATCTATTCTTTGATGCTGGAGGGGGGCTTTGGGGCCAGAGAAGTCTGCATTGACCATGGCACAGGAGAGACAGTTGTCTACCCACTGCACTACTTCTTTGCGCATTTGTGGCCACCACCCTACTTGCTGCACTCTGGCGAGTGTGGGCTCTTTACCTTGGTGCCCTTGCTCATGAATGAACTTTATGAGATCTCCCCGGACTTCCAGGGGCATGATCCAATGTAGCTCATTCAGTGCATCAACTGCCCAAAAAATGGAGTCTTGCTCCTGAATGGAGTATCGACCCATGTCATCTTTCCCTACCAAGGCTAGGGCTTGGATCTCGGGGTCTCCTTTCTGTAGTGATGCCAGGTCCATAAGGGTTTGGGGCTCGGACTGGGTGGAGGCACTTCTAGTGACTACTGGATAGATAGTATTGATGTAGTGCAGCGGAGAGGGCTTATTGAAAGCAGCAGCGGCTTTTGCTTCGGTATCTGCCTGATCATTCCAATAGGCGGTGGCAGAATCATTCTTTTGGTGCCATTTAACATGAGAGATCTGGGTGATGGCCGTTCATCTCTGAATTAGGGCGGCCGCATCCATCCAGTGTTGCTGGTAGGTCATTATTTTTCTGTCCTGGGTCTGCCAGGAATTCTTTTGCCACACCAGGAGCCATAAGGTGGCTGCTCTGACAGTCCAATTGGAGTCAGAGAAAATAGCAATGGGAGTCCTAGGATCTTTAAAGTCTAAGACTGCCAGGAGTGCGTCTATTTCAGCCGCTTGGCTGGAGTGGGGGCAGGTGAGTCCCTTTAAGGCTGTCCGGTCCCTGACTCTGACAGCTGCAAAGCCGGTGCAAAGAGAACTGTCAATATAGAAGGAGGACCTGTCGCAGAACCAGCACTCCAAGCCTAGTGCTTCTGCTTCTGCTAAGGGGACTCCTTCCTTTGCCGGCCAGGGGTCGGTGTCTATTTCTGGGAGAGGGCATTCATGTTGCTCTCCAGTGAAAATGAGCCCATAGGGAGAGGGGGGCTTGCTAGGTGCCCGCTTAAACTCGACTCCTTTATTCACAAGGGCTAGGGTCCATTGGGCGATTCTGGCATTAGGCACTTGCCCATCTTGGATCTTCCCTGACAGGATATATTTGAGGGGTGTGTGGATGGTGTGGACCACCACTCAAGAGCCTCCTATAATAAATTCCCAGTGTGTCAAGCTCCACACTAATGCAAGTCACATTTTCTCACAGGGGCTGAACCTTAGTTCTACTGGGCTCAGATTCCGGGAGGCGTATGCCCCTACCCGATGGGCACCTGCATGTTCTTGGGTCAGAGTAGCCCCTAAGCGGCGGTCTGACGTGGCCAGTTGAATGTGGAAAGGTTTGGATGGGACACGGTGTGCCAATGCGGGAGCTTGCATGAGGCTGGTTTTAAGGATAGTAAAGGCTTCCTGTTGCTCAGTTTCCCATTTCCAGGGGGCGTTTTTCTTAAGTAGGGCAAACAGGGGTCTAGCCTTATCGGAGAATGACTCAATGAAGTCTCATGAGAAATTAAAGGTGCCCAGCAGTGCCCGGAGGGAGGGGACATCAGTGGGAGCGGGGAGTTTGGAAATAACTTCTACCCGCTGCACATCTGGTGTCCTTCCGTCGGGTCCTACTGCTAGTCCCAGATATTTAATGCTGGTCTTGACCAGTTGTGCTTTCTCGCGGCTTGCCTTGAAGCCAGTTTCTCCGATAAGTCTGAGAACTTCCTTAGTGACCTCCCTAGTTTTTTCTTCTCTGAGTGGACCAGAATGTCATCCACATAGCTAAGAATGTGAGAACGGGAGTCTGGTTGGAGGCGGTCCCACATCTGGACCACATGTGCGTGGCAGATGCTTGGGGAGGAGTGAAACCCTTGAGTGGTGTGTCTGAATGCATATTGTTGTCCCCTAAAAGTGAACGCGAATTTGTACCAACAGGAGGGGTGGAGCTCGATACTATAAAATGCATTGGCCAAATCAATCACAGAGTAAAACTTTGACCCTGCTGCAATGGCTGCCGGGATTTAATTGTATTTGGCTACCACGGGGGCTACTGGAGGGGTCACTGCATTGAGGGCACAGAAATCGACCATCATTCTCCATGTTACTCCATCTGCTTTGAGGACTGGCCACAAGGGGTGTTGCAGATAGACTGTATCGGGAGGATGACGTTCCATTGCAAAAGTCCCTGAATAGTCTTTCCTATTCCTTCCTCTGCATCAGCAGGATATTTGTATTGCCGCTGGGGAGGGGGGGTCTTTCCCTTCTACGAGCACACAGGCACCATGGACCAAGCCGCACTCTGCCTTATCTTTGACCCAGACTTCCAGGAACTCCTAAACTCAGGGGTCGTCTATGATCGGGGCCAATGGTAAGGGTGCTTTTAAAGCAGCGCAGCAATGAACCGCATTTACAAAATTGGGTCCTCCTGGGATATTCCACAGGAGTCCATTGGCGAGGTCGATGGTAAGCTGCGACCCTTTCAGGAAAGGCACTCCTAAGATTCCGTCGTCCGTTCACAAGCTCGGATGGCGGATCGGATGGTCCCTACTCTAATGGGAATGTCTGTCAAAGTTTTAGCTGTGTGGGACCCTCCAGCAAAGCCAGAGAGGCTTATGGTTGTGGAGGTAGGTTGTCCAGTCTGCGCTAATTTCGGGCTCAGCACGTTGAGTGCTGCCCCGGTGTTGAGTAAAAGGGTGGCAGATTCTGCCATCTCGGGAGTCCCAATCTCCGCCTTAACAGTTGGTCTCCCCCAGGGGTCAGGTAAAAGTGGGGCCCGATCCCATTGGGAGAGTCCGAGGACCCCGGGCATCCCTATTGCTGCTTGTGCTCACAGTCAGTGGAGGCTGGCTGCAGAACAGGCAGCTGAAGCTTGCTAATTATGTATGTAGGTGTGGGGTTTGAGAGTGATGGGGGATCGGTGGAGGATTTGAGCTCTTCTACTTCAGCAAAAGCGCGGAGTAGAACCGAGGTGGGTTTCATAAGGAATTCTTCCATATTAAACCCTTTTTCTTGCAGCTTTCCCCAGGCCATCATTTGCATGGGTTCCTTGCCTACAGAGGAGAGGGGGTCAACTATGGAGTTCCTGCATTGTTGCGGGGGCTCCGTTTTGTACCTTGCCTCTGCAGGTAGAGGAGGGGCACTTGGTTGGGGATGATCCTGCTGGTGTTCACTGCTGTAGTGAGGTTTTTGGGAGTAGGAAGGCTGCTGGGGTTTATTGTGCGAGTCTCTACCTCCTCCACCTCTGAAGGATCCTTTTCCTTGATCCTGGTTCCAGTTTCCCTTTTGGGGACCATGCGGAGTCTGATCAGGGTTGTGTCGGGAGTGGGGGCCGTTATTGGAAAAAGTGATGGCTTGGATGAGCTCTAAAGGGAGCTTTCCCTTTTTGGCGGGGGGCCGGCCTTGTCTTAGCCTCTGGATTCTTGCGGCATCCCTAAGTTTCTGCTCGATCACATCCCAGGTTGTGTTACCCACTGACAATAGGTAATAGTCATAATTAATGCCCACTTTAGCCACAATGGAATAGATGGTAATTTGGCTGTCCTCCATCCACTTTCTTCCCCATGTCAGCATGAACTGCAGAACAGGGTTTCCTTTACCTAGGTTCATCTTCTAGTCTTGTGCATCCACATTTCGGATGTCTTTCCCATGTTTTATGGTGCTTAGGGATAGACATTTCCCCCCATAAATACTTTTCATTTCCTCATAGATCTCTGTGGCTCCTTTGCCTTTTAAATGGAAAAAAACATTACTGCCCTGTATTCAAATTTCGGTAGTGCACCACCTTCAGTCATTCTGGCAAGTATAATTCACAAACACCTCAACCCAAAAAGACGAAAACTGTAACATAAGTTTACAAGACATGGGACAACATACTGTGCAAGTTTCACAATTCCAGCTCAACTCCTTTTATTTGAGGGAACAAACTTATTGATAGGTCCTTGTATAAGTGGCTTTAAACATAACATAATGAGAAGTGGACACATGATCCACTGAACACCTTTGGACAACAATACCAACATTTCTATTCTGCCATGAATGAAGTTCACATACCAGGTATTCTGTTCCTTAAATAAACCCCTCCCTTTACTTCTTGGGCTCAGACTGCATTAGTCTGTTTGCATCAGTGTCTAATACTTAATACCTGGGAGAGTATATTACTTAGAAATAACCCAAAACCCAAGTAAGTGAGACATTTTCTATTCCTTTTAATAGGCCTTGGATTCCCTGCATGTACATGCTCTCAAGGTGTAATTTTATGGTCAGTAGTTATAATGCATTGCAGAAATGTGGCATGGTTTATTCTTGTAAAAAAAAAACAGTTAGAATTGCATCGGCTCCTTTGGGGTAGGGGATCAGATACATATTCATTAGGAAGAAAAGCCTTAAGGAAATTCAGTAAATCTAAGTAAATCTTAGAACTCCAAGTAGAAAATACAGTGTCTCCATTATAGTCCAGTTTTCACAAATTTAGTAACATCCTGTTCAAAACCAAATGCAGAAACTATTTTTTTTTATCAGGAAACACCCAGTTTTTACTAAACTTGGCAGTTCTTCTAAGGAGAGTTGCCAAAAGCTATATTATAAATTTTGTGCCTCTACCTTAAAAAACCCAGAGCCCCAGAAAGATTCCTCATAGGCTATAATGGAGCCAGAAAAGACCTTTAAAAAATACCCATACCAGTATGGGAATTTGGGAATGTCCAGGAATCCTGAAAAATTTCAAGTCCAATATACCCAAATCCAAATTATACCAAATTTTGCACACCCCTATTCTTAACTCCTCCAATTTAAGAAATATTGTTTTAAGAAGCTTATATTTATTCAATTAAGCAGTGACTGCCAAATGAAATCTACCTCAGTACATATAAGAGTATCAAAGCCTGTCCGTGAAATACATCAGATACATCCTGATTACAAAATATTTATTGTTTATAGACATTGTAAGTTTTCTCATTCCTGTGGTTTTGTTGACCTGTATAATATATTTTCTGAAACCTCCCTGCAAACCTGACTACAATTTCCCTAAAAGAAACAATCTTTATTTCTTTAAGCCTCTCTCTCTTTTGCCATATTTCTGACTTTTATAAAGAATACGTTTTTAGCGGATCCCCCTAAGTGTGGGACAGAAAAACAATAAGAGACAAGTCATAAGCCTCAGGAGTTATAGTGTTGGTTGGTGAGGAAAAATAAGTAAAACAAAAGGTGGTCTGTCATCCCCTCCCCAAACTTCTCCTCTCCCAGACACCATTCTCAAATCTCCAGGAATTTCCCAAGTTGGAGTTGGAACCCTAAGTTCCCATAATATTTAATGTCTTTGTGACTACAAATTCCATGACTGTCCTTGGGCAGATCACTGAAACAAAATCCATAGGTACATGCATCCTGTGCCCTCTGCGTGTGTTTTGTGTCAGAAAATGGGGTACAATGCTAAATGAAGGGAGTCTGTATTTAAGAGTTCTCTGGAATGGATTCACTAAATGGCCTCAAATTAATTGTTTATTTCTATGCTTCAGGTGGGTGTCCTCTACACTCTACCATATTTATTGCTTTCTTCCTCCAGGGAGCTCAGGGCAATGTAGTGGGGTCTCCCCACCTTGGTTTTATCTTCATAACAACCCTATAGATTAGACAGTGTCACAGAAACAGAGGCTCCTGGAGTGGGAGGAATCAGTGACAAAGCCCCTTCTCTGGGCTGCTAGTTGCCCTGCCCCCTGCCTTTTCTACCTCCTCCCTTTCCCCATCGCTAGGTAGGTGGGATAGGCCACTGCCACTATTTTGGATTTGGAGAGGTTGCTTTACTGAAGGGGAGCAGCATGGTATAGTGGTTAAGAGCAGCAGACTCTAAACTGGGTTTGATTCCCCACTCCTCCACATGCAGCCTGCTGGGTGACCTTGGGCTAGTTACAGTTCTCTCAGAACTCTCTCATCCTTATCAATCTCACAAGGTGTCTGTTGTGAGAGGGGGGAAGGGAATGTGATTGTAAGCAGGTTTGAGACTCCTTTCAGTAGAGAAAAGTGGGGTATAAAAACCAACTCTTCTCCTACCTTTAGATTCCCTTAGCAGAGCCCCTTTTTATTACAAAGGAGACATGGTCTGGCTCAGCCACCAAGACTGAGGAATACATGAAAACCCCAGTAAGATTTGAAAAACTTTATGAACAGATTACATTTAAAATAAAAAGGTCAAAATGTACAAAAAAGCACTGTAATAGGATTATAGTTATGAAGAAAAGACAAATAAAAGTTCATTAATGCATTTGAACAACTACTTTTATCTAAAACAAGCTAGCCTTGCCCATGCCTCTGGCCTGGTACTAGTAGGAAACTGAGGGGTGGAGAAATGGGGGGCATCATCACATTGATGGCATGATGTAATTTCTGGGTTCATCTTGGAAATGATGTCACACTGTTGATGCAGTGGCAATTTCCCCCTTTTCGCCCCCCTTTGCTGACCTACTATGTTGCAGTGGGGGCTTGGACTGCTGGAGGAGAATGGCAACCCCATTCACTGGCATGGAGGTACACCTCCTAATGGCAGCAGCTACCCTGCTTACCTATCTCCCATCCAAATACTAGCCCTGCCTAGCTTCTGGGTTCTGATGAGGTCAGGCTAGCCTGGGGTCAGGGGCTATCCAGGTCAGGGCAAGGCTGTGTATGAAAGTACTAAAATGAATATTTTTTTCCAGAAACGTGCAGTTTGCCTATATAACAATTTATATTTCAAGTTTAAATAAATAGTGGGGTTCTTTGAGAGGGGTGTGAATTTTCCCATGGTAGTTATCATCACTTGTGGAATAAAATGCTCAGATTTTTGTAGGGAAGAAAAAATGGTGGAACGATGAAGTAGTATTTGACATGGTGTTGCAGAAATTGCCACTGGGTTGTTATTGTCTTCTAAACTGCCGAATCATTGTTGTTCAATAATTCCTTTTTTGGAATAAGAAGGGTATAGGAACAGTGACACTGTTACAATGTTGTGGGTAGCAAATCTGTCATAATGATTTGGATTATAAAGAATCACAAATGGCACAACTTCAGGAAAGGGATTTTTGCCCCCTTCTTCCTGTGCAGACTCCTGAAAACCAGCTTGTCGGGATTTTCAGATCATAATAAGGCAAAGGCCAATGGTGCAATATAGGTAAAAAGATCTTTTGAAAATAATAATTATTTATTCAATAAAATAAACAGAAAATACAAACAAAAAACCCATACAACAATCTTCATAATTTAAATTACAATATATACATATGTAAACTTAAAAAAAACATTTAACCGAATTTCTATATTACAGCTTATTTCAATATCCTCATTCATACTACCACACCAAATACATGGTTTAGTCCTCTATAAAATAGCTAGACTGTCGTCACAGCACATTGACCTTTCTCACCCTTGATTATAAGATTTTCCATTTTATTTACAGTTCGTAACCATAGCTCATCTAGGCTCATTGTACCACCATTTTTCTGATGTGTTGTTAGCTTAATTAATACATATTGTCACGCCACTCCTGGGCTTCTGGGACCCCCGGGGTCTCTGCCTGGACAAAGGGTGGGGGCGGAGGAGCCTCCTCGGCCTCAGACCAGTCCGAGGGGGAGTCAGAGCTTTCTCCCCTCTCGGACGTTGCCAGGTTGTCGGCTCCCTCTCTCGCAGCCTCCTCACAACCTCCGTTTGGCTTCCTCCCCGGCCGCGGCTCCCCTCTCGCCTTATCCCCTTCCCCAGCCAGAGAGGCCCCGCCCCTTCTCCCCACACCCCCGTCCCGCCCCCGTGCTCCCCCACAGCCGGGCGTCGCCGGCGTCTTGCGGCGATCGGCCCCAGCTGCGCCGGCCGCTCTCCCCCGCCCCAGCCGCGCCCGCCCGCTCAACAGCTGAGGGGGGCGGAGTCTGTGCGGCTGCGTCATTCTGGCCGCGCCGGGCCACGGGATTTGCGCCGCCGCCGCTCCGCTCCTGGGTTGCCGGGCCCCATCTGATCGGCTACCTGGGGGAGAGAGAAGGAGCAGCGTTGGCTTCCCCCGATTCTCGGGGGGGGGGCTGGGCGACCGGCTGTACCCCCTCCTCTTCTCCAGCGGGTAAGCCTGGGCCCGGGGCTGTGGGTCCAGGAGATATGTCGGCCCGGGAGCTGGCCAGCCGTCCCGTCCCGGGACACATATATTTCTTTTACTTCAAGCATTCCTCTATCTTTGGAGTCATTTTTTGTTTCCAATGTCTGGCAAAGGTCATTCTAGCAGCAGTTATCATGTATAACCCCATACATTGTTTATCTTTAGTTAGGTTAGGGGCTAAATTAAACAAAAGTATCTCAGGTTTACATGGGATATCAATCTCCATTCCAACAGACAGATATTTCATTATTTCAGTCCAGAACGTTATAGCTCTCTCACATTTCCACCACATATGTATGAAGTCTGCTTGTTTTTTATCGCAGTACCAACAACTATCGTTCACTGATTTGTAGATTTTACTTATTCTAATTGGAGTTAAATACCACATATATACTATCTTAATTAGATTTTCTCTTATTTGCAAGCTAAC
Organism: Euleptes europaea; assembly: GCF_029931775.1. Classification (NCBI taxonomy): domain Eukaryota; kingdom Metazoa; phylum Chordata; class Lepidosauria; order Squamata; family Sphaerodactylidae; genus Euleptes; species Euleptes europaea. The sequence continues at coordinate 3,892,544 of NW_026612049.1, forward strand.
TGAGAAATCTAATCCCTTTGAAAAAAATATATTCCCATTCTTGATCACTCAATGGTTTATCTAAGTAAATGTTCCATTTGTCCCTATAGCCTAACGTTGAATTTAGATTTTCTTTTACTAAAGGTAAAAAAGATCTTTTATTAATCAGAATAGAAATTCCTACATGTTTCGCCAAAGGGGCTTCTTAAGGGGAATCTGTAATATATAATATATAATTACATGACTACATACTAGTATCTAGTCAAGGCAGTATCTCTCTAATTTACAAAAGCTGATTCAATTCTAGGGATAAATTTAACTCTTTGGGTGCCAGTGTCTGAAGTCTAACAATCATATCTGCTTCTTTTTCAATAGCAACTCCTCATTTTTACAAGTTTTTTTCTGTACTGCCCAAAATACCAGCTCAGAGGGATCATGATTATTTTCAATAAAATGTTTTGCTAATAGGACACTTGTTCTTTTCAATTTTATATTACTTTTATGCTATACATGTTCTTAAAACCCTTGTTGTTTTTCAAACCTAAAGCTTATTGCAGGGGCACTGGATGAGCTATATAACCCGTGTAAGCTGCATGTTGTGAATTCCTTTAGTATATATTTTTTCTTATCTAAAGGTCTTATCTAAAGTCTTTCATATTATGTGTTAGTTTACAACAATTACAATTTCCACAGGCAAAATGTCCCTGAGGAAGATTAGTGCCAGGCAGAATCCCTTGAAGACTTATACATTTTTGAGTGTTGCTATGAACCAGATGTACATTCTTAGTCCTCCTAAAGGCAACCATGGGTTTCTTATTGCATGAAGGAATATTTTCTATCATGTACTAGTTGTTACAAATGCTCTTTTTTATACCCACACATATTATTATAATCCGATCATAAGCAGTTTTTTCATTGTTCATGAGTAATTTCTTCCTATCTGATGCCAAGGCTTTTAAATAAGCAGACTGTAATATATGATTTGGGTAACCCCTACTAGCTAAATTGTGCTTAAGGATGGAAGCCTCCCTTTTGAAGTTGTAAATATTAGAACAATTTCTTCTAAGTTGTAAGAATTGGCTGTATGGTAAGCTATTCCTCATATGTTTGGGGTGATGACTGTCATATCTCAAAAGGGAGTTTTTATCTGTTGGTTTTTATAAAGATTTGTACAGAGTTTATTCTGCTACCTTATGACCATGGCATCTAAAAAGTTAATTTTCTTGTCATCCATGTGGAGGTCAAATATAATATTTCCATCTAGTACATTCAGCCAAACATGAAGTTCTAACAAATTTCTGTGATCACCTTTCCATAGTAAAAAAAAAAAAAAATCCTCAAAGTATCACCAAAATTTAATAATACAGCTATGGATATGGGTATTCACTGAATACATAAACTTATTTTCAAAATTCCCCATACATAAATTAGCAATTTCTGGGGCCATAGAGGATCCCATTGCAATGCCTTTAATTTGCAAATATAATTTATCATTAAATGGAAAAAAAGTTGTTTAAGAGAACTATTTCAGCTAGAGATAACGCTCCAGTCAGCATCCTGGTTGCAGCGTTCTGTACCAATTGCAGTTTCTGAACACTTTTCAGGGCAGCCCCATGTAGAGCACATTGGAGTAATCTAATCTAGATGTAACCAGGGCATGCACCACTGTGGCTAGGGCAGTCTTGGCCATAGCTGCCACTGGCTTATCCAGCAGTAGGCCTGGGTCCCAGAGCACCTCCAGACTACAGATGTGTTCTTTCAAGGCAAGTGCAACCCCATCCAATGGGTTGGCACTTTAAATCCTGGGTCAGTCTTTCTGCACACCAGTAGCACTTCTGTGAGAGGTGAGTTCTGCCACTTGCCCATTCTGAATGTAACCCATATGACCTGCTTGCATGTGGGAGTTACACTGACATCAGTCCCCAGCTTTCTGCCAATGTATCACCAAGGGAAGGGCTTACCCTGTGACACCTGTTGAGTCAATACACCTTAGCTACCTGTTGAGGGGGATAAACCTTCGTAGCAGTTACATTTAAGGTAGGGGATTCTTCCTTCCTTGTTAACTTGTGTGAATGTATTATCTGTGCATCCTCAGTTACAGGAATGGAAGACCTAGATTAGTGTTTGTATTCTGAAATGAGAGCCCATCCTAGGATAAAGAATGAGGTTTCTGAGCAGTGTGATGTTATCAATATGTTATAGCCATATTTATTTTCATCTTTACTAATTGTGCAAGGTGGTCTATTTTATGCAAAGAATCCTTCAGCGGTTCTGTCACCAAAACTTCCTCTAAGTGTGTACCACATATGGCCAGGAAGGTTTAACCCTATGCTTTTAGTTTTGGGTAATATAAATATCATGAGCTACCTCATAAGGTTGTTATGTGTTTAAGATAGCATATTGAGGGAGAATGAGGTAAAAACTAATTTAAAAAATCTGACACTAAAGTCTCCAAAGAAGACTTGTATTTCAGCTCTGGAATATTCATGAATGAACTCACAAAGTTGTTCATCTTGCCTAAATCTTTTTAGCACTTTTTATTTAGAGTTATGTGACACTGCAAGTTGGCATTTAGAATTTATGCTCTTTATGCATACATTGTACATCTGTTTGTGGTCCATTGTATGTCTATTCTTTGGCAGAAAGTAGCATCTATATGTAAAATAAAACACAATTTATTACACAGAGGACATCTGTAGGCAAGTGTTTTGAACAAGAAGAGTTAATTGAATTTTGCCAAGATATTTACATTTCACAAATGCATTTTTACTCTGAAAAATGGCTATAAAAATGGCACTTTTACTCAAGGTTACCTAATTGAATTGGTGGGGGGGCCACCAGAGATCTAACTTTTCTGTGTCTCTACACCTATATTTATATGTCTTCAATATTAATTAAATAATATGAGAGCTGCACTTACTGCTGCTAGGTCAGCATTTAATGCTGCTCCATCTGAGCTTTGCTCCTCTAAGCCCTTACTAGCTCTTCCAGATAAGGTACTCTCAGACACACCAGCTAAGGTCATTTGTAGTACCCTCAACAACATCAAATACTAGCATTGACAACTGCTATTTTCTTTAATATATTCATTGACAGTTTAATATTAATATCAAATAATTATAAAGGTACCAATCTCAGGATCATTCATCTTTATAAAAAGTACATAAGACTTCTATAAGCATGCATCATAATGTTTCTTCCCTTAGCATCTCACAAGCATTTACTTTTTATTTGGCATTGTGACTGATGTGTCTCTGATGGTCATTTGGAGATGAGAAATCACTATGAAAACACAGAGCTACTTAAAACAAACAATGAGAGACTAGGAAAGGACAAGGTTGCATATCTTGCTGTAACACTATCCTTGATACCATCAAGTACTAGTAACAAGACAGTTTAGTATCATTACAACAGTCAGTTCTATTAGTAGTTCAATATATTTAAAACACTTAATTCTACTAGCAGTTTGATACATTAACTATTATGGTTACAGTAACTATAGTACAATAACTGTATTGAATACCTATAGTTATAAAATTAATATCATATATTATATGATATTAATTTTATAACTATTGGTTATAATAAGGGCCAAAGGCAGGAAGCATGGTCAGTAAGGCAGTCCAAGGTCAAGCACAATTCCTTCAGAGTCCAAGGCATCAAAACAAAAAGAGGGCAGTCCGAGCCATGAGTCAGGTTTGGTCTGAAGTAATAAGGTTACCAGGATTCCAAATGCAGCACAGATACAAAGGCCAATGCGTAAGTGGTGGCGACGAGTTGTTCCTTCAACAACCATGCTTTGCTAGCTGATAAAATAGATACTTATCTCTCTGGGACAGATAAGCTAGCTGTTGCTTATGAGGCTGTTCTGGCATTCCAAGCCAGGTGGAGTGTACCAGCCACGTTCAGCCTCGTCATTGCTGTCAGGGAGTGATCTATGCTGGGCTTGCAACTGTGAGCTCCGTGTCTATCCCACATTTCTTTTTGGAGCTGTTTCCTTCTTTGTTCCAAAGGTTTTGGTGACCCTAATGGTGAAACTGATTGTTGCTGGGTTTAATGCTCGGCTGGGAGCATTGAGCTGGAGGGCTGTGGGCACGGTGAAACAGCTTCTGCCTGTGGCTGTTCCTCTGTTGTCAGTTGTTCCTCTGTTCTGAGGCTGACTCCCTACATTTCCTCTTTATCTAAGTAGGTATCAGCAAGCTGACCCATGACATCAGGCCTGAAAGCTGATTGGGAGCCAGTGTATGTGACATAAGACTGAAGTGATATGGTCCATATGACCCATGTTGAGAATGGGAAATATTGATGGCATCAAGATAGTTGTATATCTGGGAAGCAGGGACTTCAAAGCGAACCTCCCTCACAAGTGAACGTTCTCCGTTCATGAGTTTGGTGGAGTGCACAAGAAAAATAAAGTTAATGAATATGCAGCATCGCCCTTATCATTTATGAGTATTAACCTTTGGGGAAAACATTATTTTATGCCTGTGGATTTGTTTTTTTGTGTGTGTGTTAAGTGCTGTCAAGTCGCTTCCGACTCTTGGTGACCCTATGAATCAATGTCCTCCAAAACATCCTATCTAGGGCTGTGCATATCAGTAAACCTGAGCCGAAATTAAAGCAAAAAATTGCCATTTTGGCTTATTTTCGGTTCAGGTTTACTGGGGGGGGGGGGGACACTTGAATCAGCCAAGCCGAATAGGCTATTCCCGGAAAAAGCCGAATAATTACTTCTCTATGGAGAGGGGCAACCCCTTCCAGACCCCATAAAATCGGATCCCCTTACCCAGTCTTCACCAAACTTCGGGGGTCATGCAATGAGAGTCCCTTCAAGGTACACTGTGAATTTGGAGGCTCTACCTTCAAAAATGCCCCCCAGGAGCTTCAAAAAATCCCCATAAATGGGCCCGAATTCTTCTGGTAAACCCATAAATAAGCTGAATTGCTATATTTGCTGGTATGGGTATTTGGCTTATTTCGGGTTTACTGGAAAAAATCAGGCCCAATAAACCTGAATGCAAAGTTTACCGGATTTATTTATTTTGCACAGCCCTTGTCCTATCTTTAACAGCCTTGTTCAGGTCTTGCAAATTGAGGGCTGTGGCTTCCTTTATAGAGTCAATCCATCTCTTGTTGGGTCTACCTCTTTTCCTGCTGCCTTCAACTTTTCCTAGCATGATTGTCTTTTCCAGTGACTCTTGTCTTCTCATAATGTGACCAAAGTAAGATAGCCTCAGTTTAGTCATTTTAGCTTCTAGGGTCAGTTGAGGCTTGATTTGATCTATAACCCACTGATGTGGGGTTGTTGTTTTTTGGGAGGCAGTCCATGGTATCTGTAACACTCTCCTCCATCACCACATTTCAAAGAAATCTACTGTCTTCCTTTCAGCTTTCTTCATTGTCCAGCTTTCACACCAATACATAGTAATAGGGAATATCATGCCATGAATTAACTTGATCTTAGTTGCCAGTGACACATCCTTACACTTCAGAATCTTTTCTAGCTCCTTCACAGCTGCCCTTCCTAGTCTCAATCTCCTTTTGATTTCTTGGCTGCGGTCTCCCTTTTGGTTGATGATGGAGCCAAGGAATAGAAAGTCTTGAACAATTTCAATATCATCATTGTCAACCTTAAAGTTGAGTAATTCTGCTGTAGCCATTACTTTTGTCTTCTTGATGTTCAGCTGCAGTCCTGCTTTGGCACTTTCTCTTTTAACTTTCTGCAGTAGTCGTTTCAAGTCTTTGCTATTTTCTGCCAGTAACCCTAGGAGGCCCACTTACCCCAAAAAGATGCCTTTTCAAACTTGGAATACTCTCAGCTGGGCACGTACCACCTGCCTCTGACCCCTGCCAGTCCAGCTGGGTGTGGGGTGTGCAGCAGCTGTGCCACTGTGGCAGCAGAGCCTGGGAGTCACCCCCTGCCAGCCAGCCCCCCACCAGTCCGGGCAGGCACAGACCACCCACCTCTGATCCCTGCCAGCCCAGCTGGGTGTGAGGTTTGCAGAGGCTGTGCCACTGTGGCAGCAGAGCCCAGGAGTTCCTCTGGGTCCATCTGCAGTGGCTGCAGAGCCCAGGGGCTGCTGGCAGGCCCGTCTGCAGTGGCAGCACTAAGGAGCCACGCCGGGCCCATTCACAGTGGTGGTTGGGAGTTCTGCTGCAGCTGGATTGGAAGGGGAGCAGGGGAGGGGAGAGATGGGATCCCCCACTTGTCTTATATTCTAATAGGGAAGTCAGCCAAATCTTTGGATGTTTGAATCTAGTGACTGGAGCTGTGAATGGGCAAGACAGATCTTTCCGCAAACTTGAAAAGAGGTCCAGGTTTGCAGAAAAATGTGAAATGTAAAAAAAATACATTGTGGGGGGGGGGGTTAAAACCCAAAAATGATTAAAGGAGTGCTTCCCCCTATGCCTTGCAGTTTTCAGCGCCTCTGTCTCTCTCTCTGTTGTGGGGGCTACTGGCTGCCAATCCTACTCAGCCTCTACCTCTTCCTCCCTTTTTATCAGGGCAGTTCCTGCCCCTTTCCTGTTCCCTCCCCCCTTCCCTATTCCCTCCCCCGAGGGCATAAAGGGGAGGGTAAGTGTGTGGGCCCATTCCGTCCTCCTCTCTCTCCCTCTCCCAGCTAGTTTCCAACCCGTCCCTTCTGGCTCTGCCCCCCCCCCAATTGGGTGGCAGCCAGGTGGCCAGGCGGCTCCTTGGGGCAAGGGGGCTTGGTTCTACGGCTTGGGTGGGGCCACTTCTTCCCGCATCCCGGGAGGGGTGCGGGGGCATTTCCCATCCTGCCCGGCATGTCGGCATGGCCTGAGAGGTGTGTGGAGGTATTTTCCTTCCCTCCCAGCACGTTGGTGCAGCCCGGGAGGGGTGCAGGGGTGTTTTTTTCCCTCCTGGCTTGTCGGCGCGGCTTGGGAGGGGTGCGGGGGCATTTTCCTTCCCTCCCAGTGTGTCGATGCGGTGCAGGAGGAGTGCGGGGGCATTTCCCCTCCTCCCTGCCACTCCATTGAGTCCCGAGCCAGGTGGGACTCCTCCCTCTATCCACAGGTTCCTGTATCATTTTCTGAGGTCTCGAACATCCATGAGAGGAAATCTGTGTCGAGATGGCATGATCCTGGTCAGTGCCTTATGTCAAAGCTGAAGGGGAGGAGAGAAAGGTACCACTTGAGTACTCGGTTATTATGCTCTTTCATCCTACCTAGCCATTGTAATGGAGCATGATCTGTGATCAAGGTGAAGTGGTTGTTGCACAAATAGTATCGGAGGGGGCCTATGGCCAATTTGATAGCTAAGGCTTCCTGCTCCATGGTGGCATATCTTTGTTCCGCAGGTTGTTATTTTTGGCTTAGGAATAAGATGGGCCTTTCAGCCCCCTCGCTGCCCTGGGCAAGCACTGCCCCTAGCCCGGTCTGGGATGCATGTGAGGTGCCCTGTGCAGGCACTTTAAATACCTGAAGTGCAATGATCTTTAGGAAAGTGGACATTAATTTTTATGTCCCTGTCTGCTTTTAGTTTGTGTTCCTGTGAAGACTAGCATAAAGATGCAAAAGGGAGATTCAGCCAGAAATCATGCAATCATCTTGTCAAGGAACATTTTTACTTAAACTGAATGTTTAGCCATATGTTCCTTAAATCAATTTCTTTGTAGAGTCCTTTCCTTGTCTCTTTCCCCCATTCTTCTGACAGGAATTACCCGAAACAAAATTTAGATTAAAAGAGATTTAATGAGATTTTAATGCTGTAGACCTTTTGTTCTAGTGTAGCTTGCATTCCAAAAGGACACTGCCTTTTGCATGGTGATGAGTAGAATAATGCTAATTAGGTTCATAGGCATGAGGGAAGGTTGCCATTGTGAGGTCAACATCTGTTGACTTTGAAAATGACAGGGAGCACTCGGGATGTGAGCTAATTGCTGTTTATGATAGGGTTTATTTTTTAAAATTCTCTTACCATTTAAATTCATAACAGATGCAAGAATAGAAAAGGATGATTTACCCCCTTTCCTTCCTGTTACACATTGTATAGGTCCAGCCCACACAACATCTAGGTTAATAGAGGTGCCGGAGAATAGTTGGATGTAATCATATCTGATTGTGGGCTTGTTTGGACTAACACATTCTTTGCCTTGAGTTCTCTACATTAGAATGCAATTAAGAAACAAGTAGCTTAATGACATTAATGATTGGTACTCAAAATTCAAAGGTGCTGGATTAATCAGAAAATCAGATTCAACAGCAAACCCTTCTCAGTATGATTCTTTTGTTTTCCTCTGCCTCTCCAAAGGCACTCCAGCGATTCCTTCACTATCATAGTTTAGTTTTGTTTTTTAAATGCAGTGAAGTCAATCTTTATTTTTTAAAGCTTGGTATGATCAAAAGCACAGTCATATGGAGTTATTGGTAAACTGTGAGGAGGATGTTGCATTGGCTGACTATTATTTTGCTATTAAAGGGTTAATAAAGGAGAAAAAGGCTTGTAACAGCTGCTATTATACAAAATGAAATGTAGCCAGAAACAAGTTGTATTTCTGTGATGATGAAAAGCTAGGTAGCATAGTATAAGACTACACAATAGTGGCTTTAGCCAATGATTTCTGAATGTAGACAAGGGGTGTGACTCTGTTGCTCTTACTACATTTATCAGTGGTGTTTGATACTGTGGCCCATGCCATCTGGTTGAGACATTTTGGAGGTAGGAGTAGGGATTAAGGGGTGTGCTTTTGATTGGTTTATATCATTCCTTATGGGCAGGACTCAGAGAATTGCTGTTGGAGACCAGTTGGTATTGATGTAGAAGTGGTCTTGTGGGGTTCCTCAAGCCAGCAGGGCTTGATGGGTTATCCATTATATTCAGGGCTGGTGCCAGGTTTTTTTGTGCCCTAGTAAAGGCTAACTACTTGCGTCCCCCCTTCCTTACCAATTTTCAAAAACAGATGTCTTGTAGAAAAAATAAACTCACAAAACTTGAAATTGCTAATCTTTTTTAAAAAATTGCAAGAATAAGTAATACAACAATCTTTGATTTTCTTTCTCAAATACAAAACAGTTTTAGCACACAAATCATAAATCGTTTGAACAATCCTATGAATTGTGAAGTTAAAATTTAAGAATGTTTCAATTTTGGGCACATCAAAATCTCATTTTACATGCCTTTTCCTTTGCAAATTTTGTCACCAATTCCTTTAGGTCAAATGCTGATACTTGGGCATGTCCAATTGATATAGTTGCCAAACCAACTAGTCTCTTTTGCAGCATTGTTGAGCGTATATATGTTTTTATAAGTTTGAGCTTTGAAAACTGTGTTCACCACTTGCCACTGACACTGGAAGTGTGAGAAGGATCCTTAGAGCAAAAGAAATATTAGGCACACTATCCAGGAGTTTTTGTTGCTGTATGAAGGGAAATACTCCTTGTGGTGGCAAAGACTTTGGAAGTCTTCGAGCTATTGCTGTAAGTTCACCGCACAGATCTACGGCATCAATATCTTTGTTTCCATTGTGCATCAATGATTTTTCTAAATTCTTGCAGGCCTTAAGAACATCTTCAGAAGATTTTTTTGTTGATACAGTATATATCACACAGGAAGCCAAATAGGGAATTATATTGTTGTACCTGTTGGAATCTCTCTTCAACAGATTGTATGGCCATGTCTAAGACAGCATAATAGAAACCTACTTTGAATTTCTGCAAAAGATTTCTTGCAATGCAACACTATCTCTCACTTTACAGGTTAAACAGAAACCATCCATACAATCACATACATACAAGAGTCTCTGTGTGTATTTTCTTCTTTCTACCAAATAATTAAAAAAATTACTCACCCGGGTGCTGGCCCAGAAAGACCAAGAACTGCCCTGTAAGTGGGAAAACTCACAAGAGCGCTCTAGTACAGTTATTCACTTACCAGGGCCAACCTCCAGGTTTCCCAATTTTCACTTCTCCAATGAAATAAAGAGCATCATGCTCACAGCGCCAAAATGTAGAGGGGAAAATACTTGTCCTGGGTCCATCCAGAAATTCACTGGAGGGTGAAGGGGAAAAACACACACACAGAGAGAAAGAGAATTGTGCAAGCATAAAATCACAGTTTATTTACCTAGATACAGTGGAGAGATCTGATTGGTGTCTCTCTCTCTTACACACAGCATCAGTACAAAATAAATAGCAAATTAAGAAGACGTATCCTTTTCCTATAGGCTGACAAAAATGAGATGATGAGATGATGATGATGATCATGAGCTCATAATTCCCAGAAAAGGACGTGCTGATGTATACGTTAGGGATGATTACACCTGTGAGGAGATCCAGGACTTAAACACTGGAACCCAGCTTCAAACCATCTGGATAAAAATTAAGGGGGAGAAAAATAGTGATGTCATTGTGGGGGTATATTATAGACCCCCAAGCCAGACTGAAGAGTTAGATGATGCTTTCCTGGAACAGATGTCCAAGTATTCAAAAAAGAAAGATGTAGTAGTAATGGGAGATTTCAATTATCCTGACATCTGTTTGAATGCTAACTCTGCAAAAACAACTAGGTCCAACAAATTCCTCACTTCCCTTGCAGACAACTTCATAGTCTAAAAAGTGGAAGAAGTGACAAGGGGAACAGCCATTTTGGATCTGACCTTAACCAATAATGATGACTAGGTTTATGGGGTAGAAGGAGTGGGATCTTTGGGTGGGAGTGACCATGTTCTCCTGGAGTTTGTTATTCAGCAGAAAGGAGGAGCAAGAAATAGTCAAACATGTATTCTAGACTATAAGAAAGCTGATTTCAATAAATTTAGGGAACTACTGTGTGTGATCCCATGGGTGAGAATATTGAATGAGAACGGAGTACATGAAGGATGGGAAATTCTAAAAAGGGAGAAATTGAAGGCGCAATTTCAATCAATTCCCATGAGGAGAAAAAAAGGTAGAGGTTTGAAGAAACCAGGGTGAATGTCTAAACAACTTTTGGTTGAGATAGGATTTAAGAAGGGCATGTACAAGAAGTGGAAAAAGGGAGAAATCAACAAAGAGGAATTGAAACAAGTAGCCGGCACATGTAGGGAGAATGTCAGGAAGGCTAAAGCACAGAATGAGCTCCGGCTAGCCAGGGAACTTAAAAAACAACAACAAAAAAAGGTTTTTTTGGTTATGTCCATAACAAAAGGAAGATCAAGGTAACGATCGGGTCATTGCATGGAGAAGACGGTGAGTTATTAACAGGGGAGGCAGAAAAGGCAGAATTACTTAACTCCTTTTTTGTATCAGTCTTCTCCCAAAGGGGGAATAGTGCTCAACCTCGGAATAATGGAGCAGAGGACGCAATAGGGGAATTACAACATAGTATAGACACTGAGATAGTAAGGGAATACCTGGCTACTCTGAATGAATTCAAGTCTCTGGGGCCGGACGAACTGCATCCAAGGTGTTAAAAGAACTGGCTGAAGTGATTTCAGAACCACTGGCAATAATATTTGAGAATTCATGGAGAACAGGAGAAGTTCCAGCAGACTGGAGGAGGGCAAATGTGGTCCCCATCTTTAAAAGGGGAAAAAAGAAATCCCAAACAATTTTTGCCCAGTCAGCCTGACATCAATACCAGGTAAAATACTAGACCAGATAATTAAACAGACGGTCTGTAAGCACTTAGAAAGAAATGCTGTGATCACTGACAGTCAACATGGGTTTCTCAAAAACATTTCATGCCAAACTAATCTCATATCTTTTTTTGAAAGAGTGACAAGTATGGTAGATGAAGGGAATGCTGTAGATGTAGTGTACCTTGATTTCAGTAAAGCCTTTGATAAAGTCCCCAATGATCTTCTTGAAGCAAAGCTAGTAAAATGTGGGCTAGACACTGCTACTGTTAGGTGGATTGGTAACTGGTTAACCAACCGAACCCAAAGGGTGCTCATTAATGGCACAACTTCATCCTGGAGAGGAGTGACCAGTGGGGTGCCACAGGGGTCTGTCCTGGGACAGGTACTATTTAATCTTTTTATAAATGACTTGGATGATGTGATAGAGAGCATGCTAATCAAATTTGCAGATGACACCAAGTTAGGAGGGGTAGTTAATACCCCAGAGGATAGGATCAGAGTTCAGAATGACCTTGATAGACTGGAGAGATGGGCCATAAGTAACAAAATGGATTTCAATAGGGAGAAGTGTAAGGTACTTCACCTAGGCAGAAACAACATAAGGCACAGGTACAGGATGGGAGAGTGTTGGCTTGACAACAATACATGTGAAAGAGATCTGGGAGTCTTAGTGGACCACAAACTGAACATGAGTCAACAGTGTGATATGATGGCTAAGAAGGCCAATGCAATTTTGGGCTGCATCAATAGGAGTATTGTGTCTAGATCAAGGGAAGTAATACTACCACTGTATTCTGCATTGGTCAGACCTCACTTGGAATACTGTGTCCAGTTTTGGGATGTTGACAAGTTGGAGTGTGTCCAGAGGAGGGTGACCAGAATGGTCAAAGGTCTGGAATCCATGCCCTATGAGGAAAGACTTAGGGAGTTGGGTTTGTTTAGTTGATGAGGGAACTAGCTTGTTCTCTGTTGCTCCAGAGATTAGGACACAGAGTAATGGATTTAAACTAAGAGAATAGTGATCCACTTAAACATTAGGAAGAACTTCCTGATGGTGAGGGCTGTTCGATGGTGGAATGTACTGCCTCGGAGGGTGGTGGAGTCCCCGTCTTTGGAGGTCTTTAAGCAGAGGCTGGATGGCCATCTGTGGGGAGTGCTTTGATTGTGGGATCCTGCATGGTGGGGGGAGAGTTGGGGTCACTGGGGATGTGGGGGGGGAGGTAGTTGTTAATTTCCTGCATTGGGCAGGGGGTTGGTCCCTGGTGGCTCTGGTGGTCCCTTCCAACTCTATGATTCTATGATGTGTTATAAATTTTGTGACATTAATGACATTAAAATGGGTTAACATAACATTCTCTAAAAACTATAGTACTTTCCTTCTATTTGTTTTGCAAGACTAAAGTTCTATTTATCTTTGCTTTACTAGACTAAAGTTCTGTGTATCTTGTCTCAGTTCCTCTTAATGATTACCTCTCTATCAACATTTCACCTGTTCTGCTTTCTCCAGCTTTCTCTAAACTTATTTAGGAGTATTTTTCTCAATTCCCTAATTTAACCCTTTAATTTCTTCTTCATTGTAGTTTTATTTTTTACAAATAACAATAGATTGTTGATGTTAGCAGCAATGTATAAACATGGTTGATAAAAATACAAAGTATATGTGTATAAAATGTTGTACAGTCTTTTATTCAAACAGGAACAAAGGTAATTATATATCAGGTAAAGATATCGAAAAAGGACAATGGTTCAGTGTGCATATAGCTAACAAGCTGAAGTCTTCTTAATGTATTCTTATCCAGTTGGAGTCTACTGGAAATATCAGACAGGGAAATCATCAGGTGAAGTATTTTTGTCTAGTTGAAGTACTAAGTATATCAGGTGAAGAATCACCAGGTGCAGACAAATTCCTGGTTTTTTTCTTGTTTTTGCATACTAACTTCATCGGTGAATTCTTATCTTGTTGAAATCCTGACTAAAAGCCCCAATAGATTAAAGATTGCCTTGTATTTCTTTAATGAATCATGCCTTTCTGAAAATATTCTGTATGTTAAAACAAACCTGCTTTGGTCCATGTTGTACTATAAACTGTTGCAAGATATCACTGCAATAGTTAGGCCAGTTAGCAGGATCACTGTAGTTCAAGCCAGGCACAATACCATCTTCTTTCGCAGTCTTTGCAGTACTCTCACTTCCCTTGTAATCCTCGTTTTCCTCTGTGTGTTTTACTGAAATATCTCCAAATTGTGAAACTTCTGTCTTAAAGTTTATATCATTTGTAGTAGGACCACCACATACAGCTTCCTCAGTAGTAGTTTCAACAAGGGTCTAGTCATTTTCTCATTGTTTCTGGATATTTGTTTTACTTATTAGGAAATGTCTTGTTAAAAATATTATGGTGATGTTCTGGTTCTGAGCCGGATGATGGTGGACGTCTAATCTGAGGGCTTTGCACCTAAATGTCTGAAAAAGCCTCTTAATACAGACTTGGTGGCACAGTCAAAGGATAACCTAACTGTAATAGAAGGGGGAGATTCTAAGGAATTTAAACATGCAAGGCAAACAATTCCTCCCTGAGAAGCCAAAGAGATAATGGAGCCAGGAAATCTCCAATAGCAACATTGAACTGATAACATGGCCACCAAGGATGGTGAGGCTACAGGAGGGAAAACAGCAAGTATATTAAAAGGTATGGAAAAACAATTACTACAGTTAAGAAAGGACTTAAAGTAAAAATTAATGGAGGGAAAGAATTATTAACACCAATTAACAATAAGTTATAACAGTTATCTGGTAACATAAAAGACATAGCAGAGACTCCCGAGAAAGCCTTCAGTATGAGCAAAGTGCACCAGAAGCAAATTAAAAAACTGGAGAACCAAAATAGAACAATGCAACTAAAACTGGCTGATTTGGAGGAGCATCATTTAAACAGAATTGGGCCTTTGAAAACAGTAGACAGTCTGGCACAGAGAGATATTGTGGTTCGCTTTGCAAGATATGCAGTAAAAGACCGCTTTCTTAAGCAAGTTTGGAAACTCCCATCTTTAACCTATAAAAACAACACAGTCCTTTTTCTGCAAGACCTCAGCCCCTAACGCTTAGGCAAAGAAGAGTCCTGCGGCCAGTTACTAAAAAAACTGCAAGAGGCCAAAGTAAAATACTCCAGGGGATTCCCTCTCAAGCTAATTATTCAAAGAGACAATAAAACATTTATCGGTACCTCACTAAAAGAGGCACTGAAAATGCTGAAGGATTTACAGCTGGAACTCCCCAGAGAGATTAGTAATGATTCTGATAAGGACTCCGGAGGAGGAGGAGGAGGAGGAGGAGGAGGAGGAGGAAGAGGAAGAGGAGGAGGAGGAAAGAGACAGTTATGAATGGCAGACACAAAGAAAAACAAAAGCCAAAGGGAAAAGAAAGAATCCGAGGTCAGGACAAGCAACTGAAATTCCTGGACGTCTTCAGCTCCCAAGAAAAGCAAAGGCAAAAATTTAAACTTAAAGATAATGAGCAGTATATGATACAGGATGTCCTGATTCGTGGGAGAAAAAAAATACAGAGTAAATTCTTGCCTCCTCCAAAAAGTGAGGTGGTTGTTTATCTTTCAATATTTGGTTGAATAGTATTGTCAGACTAATTTTATCTATTTTTTTGAGAAAGTTACTACCTTGCTGGATCAGGGGAATAAAGTAGAAATAGTTTATCTTGATTTCAGTAAGGCTTTTGATAAGCTTCCACATAGTATTTTTGTTGACAAATTGGGGAAATGAGATTTAGATCCTGTTACTGTTAGATGGATCTGTAATTGGTTGACAGATTGCACCTGAAGAGTGCTTGTTAATGGTTCTTCATCCACTTGGAGAAAAGTGACTAGTGGAGTGCCTCAGGGATCTGTCCTGGGCCCTGTGTTGTTCAACATCTTTATAAATGATTTGGATGAAGGAATAGAGAGGATGTTTATTAAATTTGCCGATGATACTAAATTGGGAGGGGTAGCAAATATGGTCGAAGTCAGAGCCAGGGTACAGGATGACCATGACATGCTGGAGAATTGGCATAAAACTAATAAAATGCACTTCAACAGAGAAAAATGTAAAGTTCTGCATTTAGGTAGGAAAAATCAAATGCATAATTATAGGATGGGGGAGACTTGTTTGAGCAGTAGTGTGTGAAAAGCATCTTGGGGTCTTAGTAGACCAAACACTGAACATGAGTCAGCAGTGTGATGCGGTAGCTAAAAAGGCAAATGTGACCTTGGGCTGTATCAAGAGAAGTATAGTGTCCAGATCACGCGAAGTGATGGTATCGCTTTACTCTGCTCTGGTTAGACCTCACCTAGAGTATTGTGTTCAGTTTTGGGCACCGCAATCTAAGAAAGAGGTATACAAGCTGGAACGTGTCTAGAGGAGGGCAACAAAGATAGTGAGGGGTCTGGAGACCGTCCTATGAGGAAAGGTTGAAGGAGCTGGATATGTTTAGCCTGCAGAGGTGAAGACTGAAAGGTGATATGATAACCATCTTCAAGTTCTCGAAAGGCTGTCATATAAAGGATGTTTTCGAGTTGTTTTCTGTTGCCCCAGAAGGTCAGTCCAGAACCAACGGGTTGAAATTAAATCAAAAGAGTTTCCATCTAGACATTATGAAGAATTTTCTAACAGTTAGAGCGGTTCCTCAGTGGAACAGGCTTCCTCAGGAGGTGGTAAGTGCTCCTTCCCTGGAGGTTTTAAAGAAGAGGTTGGATGGCCATCTGTCAGCAATGCTGATTCTATGACTTTAAGCAGATGATGAGAGGGAGGGCTTCTTGGCCATCTTCTGGGCATGGAGTAGGGGTCACTGGGTTTGTGTGGAGGAGGTAGTTGTTAATTTTCTGCACTGTGCAGGAGGTTGGACTAGATGACCCTGGTGGTCCCTTCCAACTCTATGATTCTATGATTCACCAACTGAAAATACACTGTAACAATTTGAAACCCTCCCACTATCCTGTTACAGAACCTCTATAACAGAAACAAAACAAACAGCAATAACAGTAACATATAGTCTAAAATTATTACAAACAGTATTTGATTTTCTTCTAAACAAAGCGTGCTGTATCAGACCATCTAGTCCACCATATTGTTTCAAACAGTGGCCAACCAGTTGCCCTGAAGAGCCAAGTAAAAAAGGCATAGAGGCTAAGGCCCTCCCTTTCTGCTTCCTCCAAGCACTGGTGTTCACTGATTTTCTGCCTCCGCAGATGGAAGCTCACGTTAGTTACCATACCTAATAGCCATTGATGGTGCTCTCATAGATTAATCTGTCTGATCCAGCATGCAGCTTGGAGAGGGAGACAGGAGTATTCCTAGCCCCACAGTCTGTAGGCTCCAAAGAGTTGGAGCCCACAGGCAGCAGGGCTAGGAATGGCCCCCCTTGCTGAATTTCCCCCCGTCATTTTTTGGGGTCGGGTTTATTAAACCCTTTTTTGGGGTGGAAAAATCCAGGCACACCTCTAATTGACAAGAAGGGAGGGAGAAATAGAGAGGGGTAGTTTGATAGAAAAGAGGAGAGGTAGATTGATGGAGAAGAGGTCAGGGCAAAAGGGAAAGAGTTAGGTTGACAGATAAGGGGAGGGGAGAAAGAGGGGATTGGTTGACAGAGAAGTGATGGAGTAGATTTATTGAGAAAGGTGGGGGCAAAAGGGAGAGAGGTAGGTTGACTAGGATTGCCAAGTCCCCCCCCCCCCGGTGGTGGGCAAAACCCCGCCAAACTACCCAGCTGCCTGCCAACCAGCTGAAGGTCGGTGGGCAAGCATGCATGCACGCCTGGATGCCACGCCACATTACTTCCAGCTTACACCCGGAAGTACCGCATCACAACAGGCCTTTTACCACTCAAACTGGGAGTTTGAGTGGTAAAAGGCCCGTTGCAATGCAGCACTTCCGAGTGTAAACGCATCTCAAGGGGCCTGTTACCACTCAAACTGGGAGTTTGAGTGGTAAAAGGACCCATGTTTACACCCACGTGCGCATTGCAATGGGCCTTTTACCACTCAAACTCCCAGTTTGAGTGGTAAAAAGCCCCTTGCGATGCGGCACTTCCAAGAGTAAACCGGAAGTGATGAGATTGCATCAGGAAGTGATGAGATTGCATCGGCCACGCGCACACGATCCCTGCTTCAGCTCTGCTCCAAAAACCTTCTGCGGGAGGAGGGGGAACCTGGCAACCCTAAGAATGACTGATAAGGGGAAGGGAGAAAGAGGGGAAAGGAATATGGGCTAGGTTAATAAAGAAGGGGAGGGGTAGATTGATGGAGAAGAGGTGAAGGCAAAAGGGAGATGGGGTAGGTTGACAGATAAGGGGAAGGGGTGAGAACGAGGGGAAAGATTGTTAGAGAAGGGGGAAGAAAGAAGGAAGGAAAGGGAGAAGGAATGCACCCTCCCCACAAATTTCTTGTGGGTCTCCACTTGTTTATATTGGAATGACAGTTTGTCCGTTTTTAGTGCAAAATGTCATAGTATATTCAACTACAGTCAATCTTTATTAAAAAAAAACAGTCATAGATCAAATGTCTCAAATGGGATTTCTTGCCCTACACGGTGAATACCACTAAGCTCTTGTAACAAAGGACATTCTTTTCCTGAAGGGGATGGTAAAATTGTAAAGCTTCAGGACACTGTACAGCAGGTGAACTTGAAAAGGTTAGAATATTCACTACTTAATGTTCTGTTCCCCCCCCAGCATCCCCCCCTTATTATTGCAATGTAAAATCTCTCATTTTGTTTTTACTTCAAATGATGATCAAGACCATCTACTGGATCTCACATGTAAAAGCATTAATTTTTAAAATGTGAAAATCCTTTATTGTAGTTTCTATTTTACCTAACAGATATTGCCAAGTAGAATATAATATAATGACTGGATAATGGTCTCCCACTGTAAGATAAATGTCAAGGCATTTATAGTTTATAGTAAACAAATGGTGAAGTGGAGAAAAGACATTTCCCCCCCCCCCCAAAAAAAAAGCAGGAATCCCTTTTCCAGCTACAACTTTCAATGCCAAAGAAATCATTTTGAGAAAATAAAGCAAATTAAATCCACCAGGTGGATCAACAGAATCCTTGATTGGGAAACATTTTTACTTAAAAGCTTTAGTTTAGTTTGCAAAGTACACATTGTACAAGCATCATAAACAGAGGCTGTTAATCCAAATACTTGACAAGGAAGTTCAATTAGAATAAAGGACAACAATATTTGCCCAAAAGCTTTTCCTGCAATGCTCTGCTAGGTAGCTTTAGTTATATGTTTTTCAAACCTGGTTGGGAGAGGGCCTAAATAGGCAGGGGGAAGGAGCGACACAGGCATGCCTGAGTCATGTTTCTGCCCCTTCCCTGAGCAGCAGCCCGCCCCCTCCATCGCAGCAATACGCGGCCAGCTGAGGAGGGGAGGATCAACCCCACAAGCACGTGGCAGACCAAAAGCAGCTGGGAGGGACTTTTCAACCTGCTAGGCTCCATTTCCTCCCAGAGCTGGCCCTGCGGCCACATTGGCAACCATCATTAAGTCTTGGTGTGTCAACCGGCAACCTCTTGCCCAGGTCCGAAATGCTGATGACAGCCCTTTCATACTCCTAATGGGCAAGGTGTGGTTCATTTAATAATAAGGTCAAGAGCTTTTCTTTGCCAAAGCCTATAACTACAGCCTTTGGTTCGTCCACCGGAAAGTTGAACTCACAACACCCACAGCTCCTCTTATTAGTTTTATAAAGAAAGTTTAATTTAAAGAAAATAAAGAAAATGTTCTCGATACATAACAAGCAAATAAAACCATCCTACTTGCTGGTGAAGGCCGTCAGAAGAGGAAAAAAAACAGCTGACTTCAGGATGAGGCTAATGCCTTTAAAAAAAAACCTCCCACACCAATCAAGGTCGAACACTCAATCAATCTCCACCGAGCAACATTCAGTCTTAAGCCATACACCTGTTATTTCCATACACATACCCCCCCCACACACAAGTCGGGTAGCTACCAGGGATCCGCCTTTCTGTGATGAAGACAACAGCAATGTAACATTTAAGGAGTTTGTGTAACCATGACTTCTGAGATGTGAAGTAAAGTGGTTGCATCAGTGGCAATCCTGCAGGATGGAATACAAAATACAATTCACAAAGATTCATAATGGAGGTCAAACTCATAACAATATGGATAAACTTCTCATGAATCAGTACAACATTTTGAGAGGGAATCTGCCAAAATGTTATCTTTCCATCTAATGTGAATAATTTCAAAAGATAGATTTTGCAGGGACAAAGCCCACGTCAAAATTCTGGAGTTAGTCACCAGGATGGTGCTGCTGCAGTTGTCTTGTTTGTGGCTTCCTAAAGGCACCTAGTTGGCCACTGTGTGAACAGACTGCTGGACTTGATGGGCCTTGGTCTGATCCAGCAGGGCCTTTCTTATGTTCTTTCATTCTATGAATAAATGTTATCGGGCTATGGCCTGTTTCAAGATAGAAATGTGTCCCTCTTACATAAATTTTCAACTTGTTCAATCCCCAGACCACCCCCAAAGCCTCTTGCTCTACAACACTATACTTCTGCTCCCTGGGGAGTAGCTTGCGACTCAAATATAGCACAGGGTGAAGACAACCATCTGTGTCCTTCTGCATCAGAACAGCACCTATGCCAGTCCGACTTGCATCCGTTCAGACAAGAAAGGGTTGAGTATAGTCTGGGGTTTAAGAATTGGGGCTTGAGCAAGTTTCTCTTTAAGAAGTTCAACAGCCCTCTGACACGCTAATGACCATGGCACTTTGAAAGTAATATTTTTCTTACACAAGTAAGTTAAAACGGATGCCAGGCCACTAAAATTAGGAATAAACCTCCTATAAACTCCACAGGCCCCTAAAAAACTCCAAATCTGGTTTTGTGTTTGTTTGTTTTTGGTCACAGGATTAGGCTTGTTAACAATTGCATCCACCTTTATAGCTTGTGGTGAAATTCTCCCACCCCCAATCTGATGACCCAAATGCACAACACAAGAATTAGCAACTGGCATTTAGATGGCTTACAGTGCTTTCCTGAGGTGCGCCGGCGTCCACTCCCAAAGGCCTTTGGAGGCCAGCAATGGCCTACGCTGGCTCAAGGGCCTTGCACCAGCATCCGGGGAGTGCACTCTGGTGTATGTGGCCCCTGTGCTGGCGTGCAGGGCCGGATGCCAATCTCTGGCTGCTGGTGCAGCTGCGCAGGGCCCGGATGCTGCTGGAATTTGCCACCGGCATCTGGATGCTGGCAAAGACCATGGCGGCGACCCGGGAGGCATTTATGGGGCCTAATGGCATCCCGGGAGGCATTCCCGGGGCATAACGGCATCCTGGTAGGTGTTCCTGTGTGTTACGGTTCAGGCCGGGGGGCGGGGCCACCATTAGGCAGCCTCCTGAGCCATTACAGTTTGGGAACACCACCTTTTTTCTGGGCTGAGATACGCCACCTTTTAGGTGGGTTGCATGGATTTTTGCCGCTACGTTGCCTCCTAAGTCCGGCGCAGGCATTCTGGTTAGGAATGCGCTGTTAATAGTCAAGCCAGAATTTTGGATTCTGTGAAGCACAGTTCTCAGGTGCTGCAGATGTTCTTGCCAGCTTGAACTGATCACTGTGATATCATCTTGATACGCCACTGCATAATCCAGTCCTAGAAGTACTTTATCCATTAAAACGTAAGGTAAAGGTCCCCTGTTCAAGCATCGGGTCATTCCTGACCCATGGGGTGACGTCACATCCGGATGTTTTCTAGGCAGACTTTGTTTACTGGGTGGTTTGCCAGTGCCTTCCCCAGCCATCTTCCCTTTACCCCCAGCAAGCTGGGTACTCATTTTACCAACCTCGGAAGGATGGAAGGCTGAGTCAACCTTGAGCCGGCTACCTGAAACCAACTTCCGTCGGGATCAAACTCAGGTCATGAGCAGAGCTTGAACTGCAGTACTGCAGCTTACCACTCTGTTCCACTGCGCTCTGAAAAACTTTACTAGCTGAATTTACACCAAGTGGAAGTACATTAAAACAATACAGTCCTATAAAACAGGACAACAATGTTATCTCCTTGGCTCTCTCTGTAAGTGGCACCTGCCAGTACCCAGAGGTAAGATCAAAGGTTGTGATGTATTTTGCACACGCCAATCTCTCTATCACCTCTTTGATATGGGGTGATGGATATTGATCCATTTTAGTTAACTTATTCAGCTTTCTAAAATCCACACAGAGATGATACTCAGCTGGATCATCTTCGTTTAACTTGTTTTTGGTGACAACAACAAGGTAACTAAACCATTCAGAGGTACATGGCTCTATCACCCCCATTTGCAGCATTTTTTCAATTTCTGATTTGATTACTTCCCTCATAGGTTCACTCACAGGACAAGGATTAGATCTAAAAGACAGATGGTCTCCTGTGTCTATATCATGAACAACCACATCAGTTATACCAGGGCACTTAGTAAACAGTTCTTAAAAATTCTGCAACAAGTCCATTAGTTGTTTATGCTGCTCACTGACAGGAATCTCACTGACACTCCAGTCTGCCTTTCAGCCTCTGAGAGTAAATCTGGAACATCAAGTCCTCCTCTAGCCAAACATCAATTGACATTTGCTGAATTTGACGGGTGACAAACTTTTTTAGGTGGTTAATATGGACAAAGATAAGACCCCTCTCAGGATCTTTAATCTCATAATTTCCATTTTCACAATCCCACATGACCTTAAAAGGTCCAGTCCAATGCAGGTCCAGCTTCCCCACATTTCAGGACTTAAAAGCAGAGCCCAGTCTCCTACTTGCAGTGCTCTAGGCTTAGGTGTTTTAAAGGTGTTTAAATACACCTTTTGTTTCTCTCTAGCCTCTGTGAGAGCTTGATGGGCAATCTGGCATATTTTTTTGTAAATTGGCAAAATACTCTGACAAGGAGTGTGATACTTCAGGAAACCAAACTCCTCCCAACTCGCTTTCAGTAATTCCAAGGCACCAGGTAACTTCCTTCCGAACACTAATTCATTGGGTGTGAAGCCCCCAAGGGATGGGTGCACTGCACCAAGATATGCACTGACCAAGAATGGAACTGCCTTATCCCAGTTGTCATTATGTTCTAGGCAAAAGGCTTTTAGCATACGCATCAGGGTCCCTCCTCACTTTTCTATCTGTCCATGAGACTGTGGGTGATAAACTGCCCTAAGCTGTTGAGTAACCCCTGCCAACTCATAAAGCTTCTGCATTAGATTACTTACAAACAAATGATGACCCTTCGAAAACCAAAGTTAGCAAAAGAACTCTAACAACGTCCTGGTAACACTCGTTGAAATAATAATCCTGAAAGGAATGGCTGCAGGGAAGCAGGTTGCCTGTTCTATAATGATAAGAATAAACTTCTTCCCTGACTTAGTGGGGTGAAAGGGTCCCTGGACATCAATCTGTATTTCTGAAAATGGCACTTGTACAATCAGGATCTTCCCCAAAGACCCCTTAATATGGTCAGAGGAGCATTCTACCTTTTGGCATGTTTCACGTGAATTAACATACTCCTTGGTATCTTTACTTACTCCAGGCCAATAGAATGCTGAAGTGACCTTAGCAAGAATCCTCTTAAATCCAAGGTGCCCACACAGTGGTAGGTCGTGGGCAATTCTTAAGACTTCTATAGGGTTCAGGAACTACAGTAGCAGTGTCTAGCCCACATTTTACTAGCTTTGCTTCAAGAAGATCATAAGGGACTTTATCAAAGGCTTTACTGAAATCAAGGTACACTACATCTACAGCATTCCCTTCATCTACCATACTTGTCAAAAAAAGATATGAGATTAGTTTGGCATGAAATGTTTTTGAGAAACCCATGTTGACTGTCAGTGATCACGGCATTTCTTTCTAAGTGCTTACAGACAGTCTGTTTAATTATCTGGTCTAGTATCTTACCTGGTATTGATGTCAGGTTGACTGGATTTCTTTTTTTCCCTTTTTAAAGTTGGGGACCACATTTGCCCTTCTCCAGTCTGCTGGAACTTCTCCTGTTCTTCATGAATTCTCAAAGATTATTGCCAGTGGTTCTGAAATCACTTCAGCCAGTTCTTTTAACACCCTTGGATGCAGTTCGTCCGGCCCTGGAGACTTGAATTCATTGAGAGTAGCCAGGTATTCCCGTACTATCTCAATGTCTATACTATGCTGTAATTCCCCTATTGCATCCTCTGCTCCATTATTCCGAGGTTGAGCACTATTCCCCCTTTGGGAGAAGACTGATACAAAAAAGGAGTTAAGTAATTCTGCCTTTTCTGCCTCCCCTGTTAATAACTCACCGTCCTCTCCATGCAATGACCCGATCGTTACCTTGATCTTCCTTTTGTTATGGACATAACCAAAAAAACCTTTTTTGTTGTTTTTAAGTTCCCTGGCTAGCCGGAGCTCATTCTGTGCTTTAGCCTTCCTGACATTCTCCCTACATGTGCCGGCTACTTGTTTGAATTCCTCTTTGTTGATTTCTCCCTTTTTCCACTTTTTGTACATGCCCTTCTTAAATCTTATCTTTTCCTTGTGGGAATTGATTGAAATTGCGCCTTCAATTTCTCCCTTTTTAGAATTTCCCATCCTTCATGTACTCCCTTTTCATTCAATATTCTCACCCACGGGATCACACCCAGTAGTTCCCTAAATTTATTGAAATCAGCTTTCTTAAAGTCTATAATACATGTTTGACTATTTCTTGCTTCTCCTTTCTGCTGTATAACAGACTCCAGGAGAACATGGTCACTCCCACCCAAAGATCCCACTCCTTCTACCCCATAAACCAAGTCATCATTATTGGTTAAGATCAGATCCAAAATGGCTGTTCCCCTTGTCGCTTCTTCCACATTTTGGACTATGAAGTTGTCTGCAAGGGAAGTGAGGTATTTGTCGGACCTAGTTGTTTTGACAGAGTTAGCATTCAAACAGATGTCAGGATAATTGAAATCTCCCATTACTTCTACATCTTTCTTTTTTGAATGCTTGGACATCTGTTCCAGGAAAGCATCATCTAACTCTTCAGTCTGGCTTGGGGTCTATAATATACTCCACAATTACATCACTATTTTTCTCCCCCTTAATTTTTATCCAGATGGTTTGAAGCTGGGTTCCAGTGTTTAAGTCCTGGATCTCCTCACAGGTGTAATCATCCCTAACGTATAATGCTTCTCCTTCCCCCTTCTGATTTGGTCTATTTCTCCGAAATAGGTTATACCCTTCAATTAATACATTCCAATCATGAGACTCGTCCCACCAGGTTTCCGTAATGCCTATTATATCATATTTTCTTTGTACTATTAAAAGTTCTAGTTCATTTTGCTTATTTCCCTTGCTCTGTGCATTAGTGTAGAGACACCTTAGACCACAGGTCCTTCTTCTTGGAAGCCTATTTCAGATTGTTTCCCTCCCATTATTAAGTTTTTGAACTGCCTTTCCTTGCATATGTGCTACCCTCTGCAAATCGTTCAAATCTATATTTGCAGTTATTGTCCTCACTTGAGGCTTTAAATTTACATCTTGCTCCCCCGGAAGATTTAATTTAAAGGCCTGCTTATCAGGCTTGCAAGCCTGTGGCCAAACACATTTTTACCTACCTTTGTGAGGTGCAAGCCATTTCCCGATAGAAGAGCATTATCCAGGTAGCGTAAGCCATGGTCACTTTGACCTAATGGCTGTAAGTCTTGCCCCCTCACTCCCTGCTCTCCCGCCTCCTCCTGCTGAGTACCCAGTGGTCGGCTCTCTTCACTGTTAACTGGCAACTGCATCTCAACAGCCCTAGCTTTGCTTCTTATCTCATAGAATCATAGAATCATAGAGTTGGAAGGGACCACCAGGGTCATCTAGTCCAACCCCCTGCACAATGCAGGAAATTCTGAACTACCTCCCCCCAATACCCCTAGTGACCCATACTTCATGCCCAGAAGATGGCCAAGGTGCTCTCCCTCTCATGATCTGCCTAAGGCCATAGAATCAGCATTGCTGACAGATGCCCTCTAGCCTCTTCTTAAAAACCTCCAGGGAAGGAGAGCTTACCACCTTCTGAGGAAGCCTGTTTCACTGAGGAACTGCTCTCTGTTAGAAAATTCTTCCTAATGTCTAGACAGAAACTCTTTTGATTTAATTTTGATTTCTGTGGCCTTTGGTTCATCCCCAGGAAAGTTACACTCACAACATGCACAGCTCCTCTCATTAGTTATATAAAACATAGTTTAATTTAAAGAAAATAAAGAAAATGTTCTCAATACATAAAAAGCAAATAAAACCATCCTACTCAATCACTGTCTGCCGAGCAACATTCAGTCTTAAAGCCATACACTTAGCCTCGCTATTTGGCACTCTTTTGAGAAAAGGAGCAGTTGCTGGCAAACATTTTCCCTCAAGAAATACATAGGTTGAAGAGATGGGCTCTACTTTGATGGGCTCTACTTTGATAGGATAAAAAAAGACTGTAGAACACCATGTACATAATTATATGACTATATATGAAACTGAGGGTAAACTCCCATTTCTTGATACCCTTGTCATCCGTAAAACAAACTTTCAGTTAGGTCACAAGGTCTACCAGAAACCAACTCACACAGATCACTACTTACACAAAAACTCCAACCACCACCTCCCCCGACAGAAAAGAGGAATAATCAAAACATTAATGGACCATGCAAGACGGATCTGTGAACCACAGTTTCTCAAGTAAGAAACTAATCATCTAAATCACTCACTGCTAGCAAACGGCTACTCCAAGAATGAAATCAGAAGGGCCATTAAACCAAACAAAAATCAGAAAACTCAGGAAAAACAGCCTCCCATAGGAAAGGTATTCTTGCCATTTATTAAAGGAGTCACTGATAGGATGGAGAAACTTTTGAAAAAAACATAACCTACAAACAGTGTTTAAACCCACCAAGAAAATACAACAAATGCTACGATCAGCGAAAGACAAAAGAGACCCCCTCACCTCTGCAGGAGTATATCGTATACCTTGCAGCTGTGGAGAAGTTTACATCGGGACCACAAAACGCAGCATACAAACAAGGATAAAAGAACATGAAAGATACTGCAGACTTGGCCAACCTGAGAAATCAGCAGTGGCTGAACATGGACTGACACAAACAGGACACAGGGTCTCATTCCAAGACACTGAAAGACTGGACAATTCTACCAACTATTTTGTCAGATTGCACAGAGAAGCCATTGAAATTCATAAACATCAGCACAACTTTAACAGAAAAGAGGAGAGTTTAAGAATGAATAAGGCTTGGCTTCCTGTTCTGAAAACCTCCAGACTAACAAAGACAACATTCAACAATAGCCATGCAAATTAGCTTTGGATTACACACAGTAACAGATCACTTCAGGATACAATGGTTCCATATTAACATACCATACCCTCATTAGCACATTATCTTGATACTTACAGGACAATGATTAGCACATTACTTTTGCAGGACAGTACTCAGCTCAAACCCAACCCCTTTCTGACTATATATGACTCTTCCTACACACTTGACACTGAGAGACACTGTCCTTCAGTGTTACTACTCTGAAGATGCCTGCCACAGTTGCTGGCGAAACGTCAGGAAAGAAAATTCCAAGACCACGGTTACACAGCCCAGATAACCTACAAGAACCAATGCTTTCACCTACATCAAACCACTGCATTTTCTAGTCTAATATTGGGCTGCTCAACAAACGGTACATTTTCAAAGTATCATGCAGGTCCCCCACCCCCAATCTTTTAACCGGCAGTGCTTGGAACCTTCCTACAAAGCATGTACTCTGCCAGTTTGATATCACCCCTCCACTAAGTTCTGGAGGACAGGGAAAAGGGGCAGAGGAACATTGTTCTAAATGGCCTATGGCTTTGAAGTATGATAGGATGGAATTGACATTAAGCTGACAGAATCCAAGAACAAATACAAAAGTCTCTCATGACTCAGAAATTGTATGGACAAGAGACACTTAAAGAGTGACAATGCAGACTTCCAGTCAGGATCTCAAGCCGCCAGCCACGAACCTCCTCACGGGAATCCTCATTACTCTCAAGGAGTCCTAAGAAGATGGAAGCTTAATGACCAAATTTTACAATGGAAAAAGATAGCCGTTCAATGCAAAAAAGAATTAGAATAATTTTTTTTTTAATTTCAACAACACTCCAGAGATTTCAAACTTTACAATTTGGGATGTGAGCAAAGCTTTTTTAAGGGGGAGACTAATCTCAATCAGTGCCAGAATTAAGAGGGACAGAGATACCAAGAGCTCCAAAACGAGCTCAGAAACTTAGAGAAGACATCATAATTTTCAAGACAAAAACACTCTCCAAAAAAACATTTTTTTTTGAGAAGGCTAACAAACCTGGAAGATATCTGGTTAATCACCTTAGACAGGAAACATTAAGGAGAAGGATCCTTGGAGTCACAAAGGATGGAAAGATATATAACAAGCAAGAAGATATAGAAAGTACTTTTATTGATTTTTTTAAAGAACTTATATGCCAAAGATAACTTAACACAAGAAGGTCTGACTCAATATATCATGGGTGCTCATTTACCAAAACATACCTTGGAAGACCAGGAAAGATAAATCAAAATATTTTTACACAGGAAATTGTTGATGTAATTAAAGAACTTAAGATGGACAAGGCACCAGGAACAGATGATCTAACCCCAAGATTTTACAGACAATTCGAGCAGCAACTCACTGCCAATCTTTTAAGATTGTTTAACAAAATCATCAGAGAAAAGAAAAACCGAGATTCTTGGAGAGAAGCCCACATTTCATTAATCCCAAAAAGACGGTGCAGATCCCTATTTGTTATAAAGTGTACACTACAAGATATTTGTTTCCATTTTTACTTAAAGAATACGAAGCTGAATCTCAAAATTAATACCTTCAGACCAGACTGGTTTCATTCCTAAAAGACATGTGAGAGACAATGTCAGAATTGTTCTTAGTGCCATCAAATATATCAAATCGAAATCCTTAAAAGCGGCACATGTTACTGGATGCAAGAAAGGCCTTTGACAATGTTTCATGGGATTTCATATGTGTGACATTAGAACAAATTAATTGTGGGGAAATTTTTCTGAGTGTATTCAAGGCAATATATTCAAGTCAGTTTGCCAGGCTATTGATAAATGGGAAACTCACAGAGAACTTTGATATTAAGAAAGGCACTAGACAAGGATGTCCACTCTCTCCACTCTTGTTTGATCTCACAATGGAAGTTCTTGTAAACTATATCAGAGCAGATCCTAACGTCAAAGGCTTGAAGAACAGAGAAGAAGAACCCACGATTAAAAGCTATGTGGATGATATGGTATTAATGTGTCGAGAACCCCATACATCAGCCTTTGCAATTCAAGCACAAATTGAGAAGTTTTCTCAATATTCAGGATACAAATTAAACAAGAAAAAAACAAAAATTTTAACTTTCAATTTGATGGAAGAATAGACAATCTTTACAGAGATTATTAAATGTCAAACTAACAAAGATCCAGTTAAATACTAGGGTATAAACATAACATCCCAAAACAATACTCTTTTTCAAACCAATTATCTTAGAGTATGGAAAGAAATAGAAAAAGATTTGGATAGATGGTCTAGATTTAATATTTCATGGCTGGGAAGAATATCGACAATAAACATGAATGTGCTTCCCAGGCTTAATTTTTTGTTTCAATTTCTTCCAATGATCCTTAATGAAATGGTGTTAAACAACTGGCAACAGAAAATCAATAAATGTGTTTGGAATGGGGAAAAACCAAGAGTGAGACTTAAAACACTCCAAGATGAAAAGAAGAGAGGAGGGCTTGGACTACAGAATTTGAAACTATATTTTTATGGTTCTTGTAGGTTATCTGGGCTGTGTAACCGTGGTCTTGGTATTTTTAAATACCAAGACCACGGTTACACAGCCCGGATAACCTACAAGAACCAATGAACTCTGACCGTGAAAGCCTTCGACAATATATTATCATGCTTCATGCCTTGTTTGGATCACAGATTGGATCAAAAATCCAACAGATAGGATGTAGGATGTTGATGTTAGAAAGAGCAGATCTATCAACTGGATTTCATAATATATTAGGGACTTTTAAAGCAACCAGGATTCCGGTTATATCTAAACAAACAACAGAATGTGATGTAAAGCCAGCTCTTTTAAAAATCTGGAATAATGATAGGAAAAAGATAAGTCCCTCACCACCTATAATAATGTCTCCTCTAGAAGCCTATTATGAGGAATCCATTTGGAAGAGCTGTAAATATTTAACCTACCGAGACAAGATCAATGAGACTGGGGAAATTAAACACATATCTGCCTTGAAAAGAGAGAATAAGGATTTAAATTGGTTGACCTATCTTAAATTGAGATAAAGATTAAAAGAAGATTGTCTGAGAACACAAACAGAATTTGAAACTATAATAGTTAAACATCAGATCATCTACTTGGGAGGATATATAAATTATTACTAAAGTATGATGCAGAAATGTAACAAGTCAAGACAAATATCATCAAATGGATGCAGAATTCTGGTGGAATGATTACAATGGAGAAATGGGAATCACTATGTACCACAGAGATAAAATTCACAGCCAGCCAGGAAATTTGAGAAAATAGGTACAACATGTTCTATAGATGGCATTTTACACCAAACATGGTAAAGAAGATGCATAAAACAAGAAAAAATGAATCGAGCTGTTGGAAATGCAGTGCGCAAGAGGGCTCATATTATCATGTATGATGGACCTGCTTTAAGTTACAGTTATATTGGAGAACCATCCATCAGGAACTTCAAAAGAAGTTTCAGCAGAAATTCCCATTAGACTGTAAGAACATGTTGTAAGGTATTACACTATCAAAATTGCCTCTGCAACTAAAAGTCCTATTTAAGTATGCTACAACTGCCGCCAGAATAGTTCTGGCGAGGAAATGGAAACAACCACTTCTCACGGATATAGAAGAATGGAAAGAAAAATTGATGGAATATGCTACTATGGCGAATCAATTTCATTGGTAGCCCTAAGTTCTTCTATAATGGGAGAGTAAGAAAAAGTTCTTTCTTACTACTTTCTTGATGCCAAGCATAATTTTATTCTCCAACAGAAGCATTGTATCAGGAAGCCAAAATGAGAGACTTGGTGTATGTGGTATTAAAACAGAAACCCATTACAGTGGGCATATAAAAAAAATTGGAGTGACACGGGAATCTTATTCCTAGGCAGGAACAGCAGTTTCTCATAGGTGGGAGAAAGTAGGTGTGAAAGATGAGTGGTGATGGAGAGTATGAGAAAGGGTGTGTGTGTTCTTATCCCTTTTTAATCTGGACCTTCCATTCAAAGTTTGAAAATTTCCGTTCAGCACCTTCATAAACTGCTTTTTAAAAATATAAACTGGAGGTAAATAAATATATAAAACGATGAAATATTGCTCAGAAAATCCAAAGTCAAGCATTTCATTTGAAAAGGATAAATTACTCGGAAATGTTGTTGCACTGTGTGCTCTTGATTCTATAAAGTAGCATATGTCCTAGAATCAGAGATTAACATATTTGGCATGCATTTCTGTTGTTTCTTTCTACCAATACTACCCCTTGCTGGAGAAAGAGGGCTACCTATCAAGGAGTATTTTAATTAATGATTTTTCCCTCTAAGCTCTTGTTTTCTGTTTATCATAATAAGCACAGCAACAAACTATTAGTAAACCAGATTAAAAATGGTTTTAAAAATATTGTTGACTATGAAAGCAAATGAACAACAAAGCACAGTTAGAAAGCCACATTAAACTGATCATGCCTCCACTCCAAGCACTAGCAAAAGCTGATTTTCTAATTGTCATCCTAAAAGGCAAAAAAGAATTCTTCTTAAACCACTGAAAAAAAAACTGTGTAATATCCATGTCCCCTTTGTTGCATTTCCCATAATCAGTAATTTTTCATGAAAGACTTTTTCTTATTTTTTTCTTAACAATATGCCAGCATCACTAATTCATGAGAGCTAATAATCATGGTACAGGTTGGTTTAATGAGATTAGTCTTTTTGCAATTATTATGGTAATACATTGCCTCTGAATTGTACATGGTCCTCTTCTATTAATTAGGCTGTGATTGCTTTGCTATAATTTAGTTTGTCTCATCATTTACGTTTGATAATTGTAAGTTATATATGGTTTTGACTTTAATATATACAGCTTACTTTACCCAACTGGAGTTTTATTGGCCCAACCAGGGTTTTATTTTTGTACTCAGTTGCTAGAAATTGAAGATGCAATGCCAGAAAAATTCCAGGCAAGCATTTCTTGCTATTAATGCACATCTGCATCCTATTTAGTGATGGGACCAAATTTTGCAATGGGTTATTTTTAAGAAATAAATTCTCCTGGTTGAGAATTTCAGGGCCAATTTGGATATGAGACCAATCACTCTTTTTAAAAAAAAAGATATTTTATTAACTTTTTTTTTAAAAGCCAAAAAAGAAAAATTATACACACACTTACATTTACACAGATTATGCTCCTTCAGGGAGTAAATGTCACCTTACATCTTATACATCTGAAAGGTTATTTCAGTGTCCAATCACTCTTGGAAGTTTGGACCTGGCTCATAATGGACTTGGCAGCATCTTGGCCAGCCACTGCCACAGAAACCTACTCGGTACACAATAAAGGGATTTCCATTATGCCTGAGGATGCTACAGTAGCTGTATCCCAGGTGCAAGGACCTCTAAGATATGAAAACATTTCCTCAGTGAGCCTTCTTCCTCGCTTGTTATAATGGCAGAGGTTTTAGACATAATTAAGGTACCAACCCTCCTTATTTCAATGTTTCTCTTCTACTGCAACGTCAGGTAAGCACAAAAGGGTCCAGTTGTAAGAATGGGTTCAGAAATAATCATTTGCTATACAATCCTATGCAGAGTTATTCCAGTTAAAGCCTATTTATTTTGACTGGCTTAGACTAGAGTAACTCTGCATGGGATTTCAATTAGGAGAATAATTTTTATCCCTCCTATTCTGATGGGGGAAATCATAATAATTTCTGCAGACGTTGTATATGTATGCACCTTAACATACCTCATGAGAGGTATGCCTCTTCATGCAGAAAGTATGAAAGTGAATGGCAAATTTGATCCCCCCCCCCGATTTTGCACATATGTGCTTGCCGGTACAAGTTAACCAGCCAGCCTACTAAAGCAAGTGACTGCTGACTGCCTGCCATTTCATCTCAGGCCATTCTCAAGCTGTACAGCATGCAGGCACATGGCAAACCTAGGCAGGCATAGAATAGGGTACAGAAAGCATTTCCTTCAGAAAGGAAAGGCATGCAACATTTGCTCTGTGTTATTTTTTCAGTTATTTTCTTGGAGACAGAGAACTCTTCATGTGCTCAGAGGCATGTGATGAGAATGGTGGCTATCATGCTGGATTGCTGTATGAATACTGGAGCCCCAACCAGTACCAGCATTCTTGAATTGGGGCTGGTATTATTATTCCATAGACAATGCCATACATAAACACTGCTGTTGAAACTCTTGGCTTTGGGAGATGTTGTTTATATCTGCTGTAGGAGGCTAAAGTGATCCTGTAAATAAAGTTCCAATCACATACAAGGTATACATTTCCCCCCCCCCACAGAAACGTTTTTGGTTTGCTGGGGAAAAAATCTTGATTATTACAAATCCTGACATTTGCCCTAAATACAGATCATGAAAAATAATCACTCTCAGAGCATTCCTTAACAATAATGCCAGGCATGATTTTAGAATATGCTACAGCTCAATCAACGCTCTACTGTCCCTGTCGACTGCTGCTACATAGGATCCATTCTCCGGCAGAGACAGCAAACGGCCGGTTGGGGTCCCGACATATTGCCAGTTCATTTGAGAATCCGAATGCATAGTTCCTAGACTATAACTCTTTGCTGCCTGTCATTTTTTAAAGTAGCGTACAAGTGTGAGATTTCTTTCCCAATTAATTTACCACTCAGAGAATGTAAAAGATTTATGTTGAAGTCTCTATATAACTATGCAGTATTCCTCCCGAAAGGAATTAGTGTTATATATTAAAGAGACTGAATTATACTGAAAGTCTACTGCAGAGTACTTCCCTCCCCTAATTACTAGGGTGTCATTTATTGAGCTATCTTCATGTGCTTTGATAAAGTCATGTTTTTCTGAACATGGCTAAGGACATTTTCCAGCATTGACCTTAATCCTTGGGCCTCTTGCTAGCCTTTTTTTTTTCTCAGCCTGAAATGGAATTGAAGGACACTTGACAGCTAAGAGGTATAAAGATGGGGAATGATCATAAACCTAATTTCTTTGGAAGTTTTAAAAACCTATATCAACTTGTAAGCCTGAAACATTATTTGGAACCCTTCTCTCAGGGGGAAAAAGTTTTAAACAGAAAACCTAAAACATAAAACCTTAATTACAGGGTGGAGAAATACCATATTTGGGGGAAAATAATGTTCTGTGTGATAAGTAGAATGCTAGTGATTTTCACTATTTTGTCCCATTACTTTCACATTGTCAAGCACTACAATGTGTGACCAGGTTCATAAAAAGGTCTTTGATTTTTCATCCCCTGGAAACCATGCTCTCTGTTGCCAGGTGCAGAAGTTTGACAGGGTATCCAAGTCCTTCATAAACATGGCATAGAAGGGCTCCTGAGGGGAAAATCTACCATACAGGGACTGTCTGTGGTTATGTAGTAAAAGAAGGAACTTCTTTAAAAAGAGAAACCTGGTAAAAAGGGAAGTTGAAAAGAACAGTTAGTAGGGTTAAATCTCTGGAAAAGGCTTGGGGGTTATTCAAGTCCGCAATACTAGAAGCTCAGCTAGATTGTATACTCAGGTCAGGAAAAGTGGAACAGGCTTCCTCGGGAGGTGGTAAGCTCTCCTTCCCTGGAGGTTTTTAAGCAGAGGCTAGATGGCCATCTATCAGCAATGCTGTTTCTATGAACTTAGGCAGATCATGAGAGGAAGGACATCTTGGCCATCTTCAGGCATGGAGTAGGAGCCACTGGGGTGTGGGAGGGAGGTAGTTCTGAATTTCCTGCATTGTGGAGGCGGTTGGACTAGATGACCCTGGTGGTACCTTCCAACTGTATGATTCTATGATTCTATGTCCAAGAGGTCCAAGAGGTCCAAGAGGTCCAAGAGGTCACCACCATGTCCAAGAGGACATCACCATGGCTAATGGGTAAGGTGAAGGAAGCTATAAGAGGAGGGAAAGGGCTCCTTCAGAAATTGGAAGAATTGCCCAAACGTGGCAAACAAAAGCTAACACAAACTTGCACAAAGGAAATGCAAGCAAACAATTAGAGATGCAAAAAAAGATTTTGAGGGACATATTGCTAAACACATCAAGACCAACAATAAGAAATTCTTCAAGTACATTAGGAGTAGGAAACCAGCTAGGGAAGCGGTTGGACCACTGGATGAAGAAGCTTTTCTCCCTCTCTCATAATACGAGAACATGGGGTCATCTGCTGAAGCTGGAGGGTGAGAGATTCAAAACAGATAAAAGGAAATATGACTTCACACAACACATAGTTAAATTGTGGAACTCCCTGCCCTGGGATATGGTGATGGCTGCCAACTTGGAAGGCTTTAAGAGGGAAGTGGACATGTTCATGGAGGAGAGGGGTATTCATGGCTACTAGTAAAAATGGATACTAATCATGATGCATACCTATTCTCTCCAGGATCAAAGGAGCATGCCTATTATATTAGGTGGTTTAGAACACAGGCAGGATAATACTGCTGCAGTTGTCTTGTTTGTGGGCTTCCTAGAGGCACCTGGTTGGTCACTGTGTGAACAGACTGCTGGACTTGTTGTACCTTGGTCTGATCCAGCATGGTTTTTCTTATTTTATTTTCTTATGCAAGCACAGCCACTGGAGCAACTAAAACTGTCCATTATATCAGCTGCAAGTTACTGACTTCCATGGCATCATGTGAGACCAGATTCGGGCAGAGCAAAAGTGTCTATTTAATTTCTTGTTTACATTTTTGTCAGTTGTTCATTTCTCCACTTTTGGCTGTTACATTTGTTGTTGTGTGCACATGTTGTATGGATTTTATATTCATAAAGCATTTGTGGTTATAGCATATGTAATTTTCATGTACAATACACATATGAAATATAATGCTGATATACTGATGCACAAATAACATTGAAAAATGCATATGCTTTTCAGGAATATTTAATGTGAAGAAGTGGGACATGTGCAAATAATTAATAGTTCATCTCGCAGACAGGACAAGCAAAACTAAAATGGGGGTCTTGAAGTTAAAAGAACAGGGAGGAGAAATTGAAAAGAATCTATAGATCTGACATAGGAGGAAAATAATCCTTGAAGACTGTAGATTAAGAGAAAGAACTTGGAG
Organism: Euleptes europaea; assembly: GCF_029931775.1. Taxonomy (NCBI): domain Eukaryota; kingdom Metazoa; phylum Chordata; class Lepidosauria; order Squamata; family Sphaerodactylidae; genus Euleptes; species Euleptes europaea. Next base: position 3,928,503 of record NW_026612049.1, read on the forward strand.
ATAAATTCCATGTAAAATAAAAAATGACCTGTTGGAAAGGAGAGAATATTGAGTACTATGTGACTAGCAAGTAGACCAAGAGATCTTGAAATCGTAGCCCTGAGAACAAATTTTGTGGATCTCAGTAGTTCCTTGAGGTCTTCAAGAGAGCCTATTACTGGTTGTAGAGAAGTTCTTTGAAATGTCATCATGTATATTATTGCCAGAACATGTCTTTTATATCAGGAAGGGCCTAATGGACATTTTTAAAACAGCATACAAGTGGAGGATTCTTTTGGAACACAAATATATCTGGCTAGCTTCCTTCCATTGCTATCTTCTTGTGCCAGACTCAAAAGATCTGTCAGCTGTGTCAGGGCAACCTTTGGGGGAGTGGGTCATTCATATAAACTTTGGTGCTGCATAAAGTCTGGCTGGTAGAAGACAACCAGTAAGGTTAAAATCTCATGTCTAAAAATGTGCCTCTCTGTTTCCTCTTGGAACACTTCCTGCACAAACTTCACATAAGGGCATGCTTGTTCTAATTGTTACTTGGAAGAAATTAGATCTATGACATTTTAAGTAAGGAAATACAGAAATGGTGATCGGAAATGCTAGTGGAACCAGTGCTGCCATTATCAGCTGCAATAAAAAATGTCGTTCTTAGGACTACTTCCACTTTACATTTAAAAAATATGGCTGTACATATGAATGTCTTATGATGTATGAGGATGTTAATTGAACACATATAGAGAAAGCCAACCTCCAAAAATGAGTCACACAACTTCATTGACTGATAGATATATTGTTGCATATGTTTGTTAGTCTTCTAAATGTTTGTTAGTCTTCTGACGTGGCATATGCTTTCAGACCGCTCGATCTCCCTCTGGAGCAGGACCATCACGGATAAAATTAAATCCATAGGGATCTCCTTTGAAGCGTTACTTCCCTTAGAATCCTAAAACGAAGGATCACAGACATCGGGAAACAATCTCTTCTTGCTAGTTCCATAAGCTCTTGCTCGCCTCTACTCTATGGTATCTCCATGACTCTGAGCTCTCTACCTGGTTACTTCCACACTCTGACCTCCCCCTCCCTCAGACGCCTTTTTATGCAGGCCCACTTAAATATCCTTCCCTCAGCCTGGACCAGGGGCAGATATGCTAAGATCCCCCACACAAAAAGGCTATGTTCGTGTGCTCATGGCCAAGCCGAAACAGTGGCCCATGTTTTGCTACACTGTGAGCATGGCGCACCCTTTCGCAAACAGATCATTGAACCCCTCTTGAAAGACAGACCCGGCGGCACTGACAAGGAGCTAGTCAGATTTCTCTTAAGCGATAGTCACTCTCAGGTTACTGCAGGGGTTGCCAGCTTCCTGGGACTTATTTTAAATTACCCTAATCCACGTTTATGATTTTAAGTAATAGTCCCACTTTAGTTTTAAAATCTTCTTTTTACCTAAATATGTATATATTTATTTTATGCCAATAAAGGTTTTGATATTAGTCTTCTAAAAGCTGCCCAATATTTCTGAAGATCTTGAGCTGGGATTCAAATTAAGGCAGACCAATTATACCCCAATGAATTCATTCTAAAGCACAAGTATCAAGGGATCTTCAGACCACAGCTAATTTAAAACATTTAAGTGTTTGTTTGTTTTTGCGGGATGGTGGTGGATCTAATGATCCCCTTCTATAATGGGAATGATGATCTACTTGAGGAAGGACACTGTCTCATAAAACCAGAATAGGTGCCCTACTAGATCATCCAGTGATCCATCCAGTTCAGCATCCTATATTACAGAACAGATAGCCAGTTGCCCTGGAGAGCCAACAGACAGGTCACAGAGGCCAAAACCTTCCCCTGATGATGCCTCCAAGCATTAGTATGCAGAGTTTCACTGTCCTCAGCACGTGGGCTGCCTTAGCAGCCACTGATGGACATATCCTCCATAAATCTGTCTAATCTCCAACTGTGCTAGTGGCTATCACTACATCCACTGTCAGCGAATTCCACAATTTAATTACTTGTTGAGTAAAGAAATAGTTTTTTTGGTCTGTCCTGCATCTGTTAGCCATCGATTGCATTGGTAGCCCTAAGTTCTTCTATAATGGGAAAGTAAGAAAAAATTATTTCTAACTACTTTCTTGACACCAAGCATAATTTTATTCTCCAACAGAAGCATCGTATCAGGAAGTTAGGTTGTCAAGTACCATTGGCAGAGCATTTTCTGAAAGTACCCCAAATGTTTGGAACTCTTCTCCATGGAGACTAAAAAGGTGTCATCTTTTAGAAGACTAACAAGCTTAAGTCTTTTCTTTATGCAAATATTCTTTGAGGGCCTTTAAAAGTGATGGATTTATATACTGATTTACATATGATTTTAACAGATTTTAATTTGAAGGTTCTTTCTTTTTACTGGTTGTTTTGTTAGACTTGCTATCTTCTGTTGTGTTTTATCATTGTGTTTCTAATTTTGGTAAACTGAGTTAAATATAATTTTAATATAAAAGCATATACATATTTTCTAAAGTAATTCAGAAGTTTTAAGACGTTCTTACAGTGCAATTCTAACAAAGTCACACACTTGTAACTCTATGCTTAAGACTGCACTGTAAACGTCCAAGATCATTGAAGATATAGAATCCTCAAAGCCAAAAGTATACATTAAGAACAATGAAAAAGTATTAAAATCATTCATGCTAACTGTTATGGTCTGAGTTTTACAGCAAAATTCCTTAACAAGCACTGATGCAGTCTTTCTTGTCAACATCCTTAGTCACCATTTCAGGGTTTATTGAAATGTTCAACTTTTAAAATATAAAAGTCATATCAAAAATACTTGTTTAAATCTTATATAGTGTCAGTGCCTACTTACTCCCAAACTTACTCCCAAACTACTTACTCCCAAACTCTTTAACTTGGTCTGCCAGGATAATCTACAATAGTATTGGGAAATCTACAATAATATTTCTTCTTTATCTTCTACCTTGCCTATTAAAGCAGCATTAAAATAGATATCAGAAGTTCTTGAAAATTAACCATATGGTAGCATGGTTTTGTGGTTCTGAGAAGTAACTTAGCAACATTTTGCTTCCCTTCCTGAAAATATTATCTTGTAACTGCTGTACAGATGTCTTCAGTAATGCTTTGTATCTTTATGACATACACAAAATTGACTCTGGCTAACCTTTTGGAATGTTGATTTAGCTTCCTCTGTGACCTAGAGCTATACTACATTGACCACTGAATTGGTCACATTTGTGAGGCTCAAAAGCTTCCTACTCATTAATACCTGGTTTGATGATCTCTGGTGTACATTGCATACCACAGAGACTATATCAGTAACTTAGCAAAAATAATGTTTTCATACAAACCATTATTAGATCTTTTGGCTGAATAACGTTCTAAGAAAGGCATTTGGGAAAGGTACAGTACAGAGTCTAAGTGCTGTGTGGAACTTGGGGATCACAGAACATGGTGGCTGTCTGGGGAGGCTCAGTGCCTCCGCAGCATCTTCCCCAATGGGAACTTTCCCACCCAGCCGCTTGCCCTCCCAGTCTGCCCCTGGATTCAAATGAGCCAATCAGGCCTGTGCTCTTTGGGGGCAGGGCCTGGCAGGTGGACCAAAGGCCTGAGTTTTTAACTGAACCGCCAGCTGGGTATTTAATCAGCCCTCACCCAAACTCTGCCCAATTGCCCGCTGATTGTCCCACCTTCCTTCCCTATGGGGTATTCTTCATGGAGATTTGGTGCTGTTTCGACGCTGTTTTGCGTCGGAGGCAAATTTTGGTTATTCACTGCAGAGCCGTGTTTTCCCCCACTGAGCAAAATAAGCCGGTTTAAAAGAGAGGCAATCCAAACCACTTCTGAGCCGTACTTTCCAGTAAAAGAGCATTTTGTTGCTCGGATGCCCATGAAGAAATGTTTGCTTCGCTCCCCGGGACGTCTCCTTTCTCCTCCCCCAAGAACGGTGATTGGCTGGGGGAGTTGCCACTCTAACAGCATCGCACAGGCAGGAGGGAGACCCAAAGCAGACTGGCTGCCCCTCTTCAGAAGGGTGATGGGGGTTTTGGCTTGGATTTGCCGCTCTCAGGATGCCCCTCCCCAACACACACACACATAGGATCGCACCGGCTGGAGGGAGACCCAGAGCAGACTGGCTGCCCCTCTTGAGAAGGGTGATGGGAGTTTTGGCTTGGATTTGCCGCTCTCAGGATGCCCCTCCCCAACACACACACACATAGGATCGCACCGGCTGGAGGGAGACCCAGAGCAGACTGGCTCCCCTCTTGAGAAGGGTGACGGGAGTTTTGGCTTGGATTTGCTGCTCTCATGGTCCCCCCCACACACACACACACACATAGGATCACACCGGCTGGAGGGAGACCCAGAGCAGACTGGCTGCCCCTCTTCAGAAGGGTGACGGGAGTTTTGGCTTGGATTTGCTGCTCCCGGGATGCCCCCCCCAAACACACACACACAGGATCATGGGAAGAGTGGGCGGGATTAGGCGGATTTGGAGCGGTGAGTCATGAGCGGCAGCAGACGTAAGCAGCGCAGAGAAGTGCGCTGTTTCTCCCGTGAAAAATTGGGATGGGGGGAGAATCTGCACTGCCATGAAAAAGCTATTTAAATCAGTTTATTATTTGCTCCGATTCGAAACCGAAGCAAAATCCACCGTGAAGAATACCCCTATATTTTGGCTGTTGGTTGTGTTCTTTTGCTTTCTTTTGATATCATCAAACCTTTGGCAGTGTTTGCATGGGGCCAGATCTTTTCCCCCACTCTGGGGATCCCAATAAGGGATTTCAGGGGAGGCCTGGAATGGGGCATGCCCAGTTGGGGGCTGTCAGAATGGCCTCCCACTGAATAGCAGCGAACCACACAGCAGACTCCCATCCTAGTGGGTCTCGCATACTGCTATCCCAGGCTACTCCCAGAAAGTCCTCCCAGGCAGTTGGGCTGAGAGTAGGAGGTACATCACCAGTCAGCAGGCAGGCCAGCCGATGCCCTGGATCCAGCCCCTATGCTACGCCAATGCCCTTACACTGTAACCAATAAAAATTGTGTCCGTTTTTCATCCCAGCCAGTTGTCTGTGTCTTTAATTGTGTGCCAGGGGCTTGGTTATCATGGGGGGTTTCACATACTATTTGGCCTGCTCCAGTCACTCCCCAGTTAAGCGCTGGGTCAGCAAATCAGTTTTCAACATATTATTTGAGTAGTCTTCTGTCAAACTGTTTAATTTGTATACATTTTTTTAAAAATAGTGTTTTATGCTTCCCGTCTACCACTCTAAATACAACAGCATTTTATAATGCCACTTTTGAACAGCAAGATAGTTAAAGTGGCACAGCCATTATTGCTATATTGTAATGTATTATATTAAATGCTTCTGAAATGTCAACTTATGAAAGAGTCTTGTGGGACTTTTGACTCACACATTTATTGTAGCATAAACTGTTGTAAGCCAGAGCCCACCACATCAGCTGAAGAAGTGCACTCTGGCTCACAAACGTTTATGCCACCATAAATGTGTTGCTGTCCATTCCTGAGGTTCTGGGCTGAAAGTCCTCAGGAAGGCACACAAGTGGCTACGCTGGTGCCTGTGCCACTTGTGCCAGCACCCGTGCCACTTGCACCGCCAACACTGGCATGGAAGCTGGCATTGGGGCACTCATGCCAGCCTCTCTGGACTGCCTCGGCAGCACAGCCCTGGGACGCTGGCTCAGCCTCCTGCTGGCATCCCATCAGTGCAAGCCCACACACCATCATCCTCAGGGGCATTTTTGGAGCATTCTGTGAGGCAGAGCTACCGGTAGGCAGCTTCCTGACCCCTTTCAGGCTGGGAATGCCCCCTCACACCTCAGCAGTGCTGCAGCAGGTTTTTGCTGGCGCAGCCTCGCTTTTCTCTATGGGACTATTTTACTCATTTTCTATTTTCTATTTTTAAAAGGCTTTTTTAAGCCTTGCGGTGGCCAAGGAACATGGAGGCACTGTGGTAGCTCCTTGGCTATGCCGTTCCTGGCCATTGCAATACTCAGGAATGGGCTGTTAGACTTCAGAATAATTCCTTGTTTTTGATGCACTAGATTAAAAGATATAAGAACATAGTAACTTATGTCTTGCAGCAACTGCAAACTGGGTTGACATCTGCATTCAGTAATCCACTACCACCCCAAGATCCCTTTCTTGGTCTGTCGCTGCCAGCACAGATCCCATCAGTGTATATGTGAAGTTGGGATTTTTTGCCCCAATATGCATCACTTTACACTTAACTCACATTGAATTTCATTTGCCATTTTAACGCCCATTCTTCCAGTATGTAGAGATCCTTTTGGAGCTCTTCACAGTCCGATTTTGTTTTAACCACCCTGTAATTTCCTGAGTCCCCCCTGGAACCTTTTTTATAAATGGGTGTTACATTGGCCATTCTCCAATCCTCTGGTACAGAGGCTGATCGAAGGGACGTATTACATATCTTTGTTAGAAGTTCAGCAATTTCCCATTTGAGTTCTTGAAGAACTCTGGTCCCTGTGACTTATTAGTTTGCAGTTTGTCTAGACGTTCTAGGACTTCCTGCCTTGTTACCGCTATTTGCCTCAGTTCTTCATTTTCCCCTCTCCAAAATCTCTGTCCAGGAGAAGGAATTTGCCCTGTATCTTCAACAGTGAAGACAGATGAGAAGAATTCATTTAGTTTTTCAGCAATCGCTTTATCCTCCCTTAGAGTTCCTTTACTCCCATTGTCATCCATTACTCCCATTGTCAACAACAAACCATATAAGCAATTTCACAGGAAAAAGAACTCAATATGAAAACAATTGTGTTTCATGTTACTATCACTGCCCAACACAGAAGAGGAGCAGGTGGTGTTCTAAATTCTTCATTTATTGATCTTTGTGGTGCATTCGATTCCATATCTCTTGTTAGACTTGGCGGGGAGGGGACTCTTTAATATGGGCTTGCCTGGCAGATTATTGATGCTTATTAGAAATTTATCTTCTGAAAATCTTACATGGATTTGTATATCAGGTAGCTCTACCCTCTTGAACTCAATCAAGATAAGAAGAGGTGTAAGGCAGGGCTGCATCCTGGCTCCACATCTATTAAATATATACATAAATTATTTTCTACCTAGCCAGGACTGTAGATCCTGTTCTCCTCAGCTAAGTGGCCAGCCAATACCATACTTAGCATATGTAGACAATCTAGTATTGTTAGCCTGTACACTCCCAGGTGAAAATTTTAGTGAACATTTTAAATGAGTTTTATGATTATTGCACTAAATAATATTTAGAAATAAATTTTGATAAAACGAAAGTTTTAATTTTCACTAAATCTAAATTTTAAAGGGTGCGTACCTTGCGGTCATGTTTACACACAATCTTTCTTGGGACTTACATATCCATATGTTAATGCAAAAGTTAAATTCCTTGTTTATCTTCCCTAAATATATATATATTTTGCAAAGGAGGGCAATTAGTACTGGCCCTTATGATCGTATATAAAGCAATCATACATTTTATTGTTAGATATGCTGCTCCAGCTTGGTACACTGGCCATATAGAACATCCTGATAGTCTTCAAGTTAAATTTTTTAGAAACCTGCTGGATATTCCATGATGTATCTCCTCCTCCACTATATGGTTAGAACTGGGGCTCCCAAACCTATAATCCATTATATATCAAACAGTCATTAAATTTTGGAGCTCCCTCTTTGAGCAATCAGCACCTCCTGATATGTTTCAGTTGTTGATCACAGTTATCTCTGTGTCCACCTGGACTAGTAGGTTAGAAAAAAGATTTTCCTTTGCAATAGAACAACTGAAAGCTGCAAGGAATAGTATTCAGAAAGCAAGCTGTAAATAATTACAAAATAGGATCTTAAATGAGGATTGGTCCTTAGTGTTTAAGGATGCAAATCGTAAATGTTCACCTTGTTTCTTCCAGATAACCTTTAACAGAACTTTCTCCTTGCCAGACTATTCCAGCTGGTTAGAAACCCATAAATTTAGACTAGCTTTCTTATCGGTAAGATTTGTATTGCTTTACTCAGCTGAGACACAAGGATAATACAATAAAATTATTGCAGAAGAATGCAAATGCCCATTTTGTCCAGCTCAAGTACAGGGCCTAGCCAACATTGTTTTAGCATGTCCACAAAATAATACTGCATGAAATAAATATATCACTCCCTGGATAAAACAACTAAAGACACTTTCTGAGAAGTGGATACTGCATTATCTACTGTCAAGTACATTGGTCAATTGCATGAGAGATATGGCAACTTTTCTTTTTATAGTGTCAAGAAAAAATAGATTTAATTTCCCCTTTTAAAATTTTTGAAATGGTAGATGAATAGCCAATGGCTATTTAATCTAGGGAAAGGAAAACAGTTGTGTACAAGAAGTAGGAAAGCTCTAACAGCCACATCAGTTCTTTCCAGCTCCAGTGCCTCTCCTTTCTCCTTATCAGTCAATGAAAGCAGAGCTGAGTCTGTGCACAGCAGAATGCTATAGCAGAATGCTATAGTTTGGCTGCTTTAGGAATAAGTTCACACTCAGGCTTATTACTTTAGAAAAGAAATAGAAGTTCTTTATTGTAGGTGAACTCTGTACTAGATAGGAAAGGCAAAGGCTTCTAACTATCTAAGTAAGCTAAGATGGAGAGAGATTGTAGAACACATGTCCAGGCCTCATGGTGGACAAAAGAGAGAGAGAGAAGGAAGGAACTGGAAGGAAAAGAAACCCAGGGTAGCATTCTGGGTAACAAAGGGACAGCAGTGGGAGTGGTTAAAAGGAAAAAAGGTCCTATCTACCCCTATACTCTCTACTGCCCTCCCCTGTACCTCCAAGGCCTGTGCTAGCATTAAGCGATATTGCACAGTCCATTCCTTCCAACAGTCCATTATCCTTTAATGAACAGGCTACAACACCCACACATCCAAATCCAGATGATTTTCATTTAAAATTGCAAAGATGTACAAATATAAGAAACATTCAGTACTTAGAAACAGTTATAACTGACAGCAACCTTATCACAATGGCATTTGCATGGCATTTGTGGCACATGAGTCACTCACCTACTCTAATCTTTATTTCCAGCCATAAATATTGTTTCATTTTGTACTTCTTAATGGACAACTTCTGTTGGATGGATTAAAATGTTATTAAAAACAGGAAATAATAGAGTTGAAATAAATGGACACTTGTTGCAATGGAAGGAAATGAGCAGGAGGTTTTCACAAGGATCAGTATTGGGACTAGTACTATTTAATTTGTTCATAAATTATTTGGAACTAGGGGTGGAACCTGTGGTAGCTGAATATGTGGATGCTACCAAATTATTCAAGGTTAATAGGAGCCAAAGTGAGTTGGGAAGAGTTACAGGAAGATCTCTCTAAATTGAGTGAGTGGTCAACAACGTGGGAAGTGAAGTTCAGTATAAGTAAGTGTAAAGTGATGCACATTGGAACAAAAAAAATCCTAACTTAAAAATATCCTGATGGGGTCTGAACATGCTGAGACTAAGAGGAAAAGAGATTTTTGGGTTTTAATGGATAGCGTGATGAAAATGCCGACTTAGTTTGTGTCAGCAGTGAAAAAAGGAACCTCCATGCTGGGGACTATCAGGAAAAATAATTAAAATAAAATAAAATTGCCAGTATTGTAATGCCCCTATTTAGATCTATGGTGTGGCCTCATTTAGGTTACTGTGTACAGTTCTGGTTTATGTATCTCAAAAAGGATATTGTAGACCTGGAAGAAGTACAAAAAAAAGCAACCAAGATGATGGTCAAGTTTGCAGATGATACCCTATTATTTAGAGTGGTTAGAACAAAAATGGACTGTGAAGAGCTCCAAAAGGATCTCTCCATACTGGAGGAGTGGGCATTAAAATGGAAAATGTGATTCAATGTGAGCAAGTATAAAATGTAAATTCCATGCTGGCCAATATTAGACAAGGAATAGAGAATAGAACTGCTGCCATCATACTGCCCTTGTACAAATCTATGGTGAGACCACACTTGGAAAAGTGTGTACAGTTCTAGTCACCACACCTAAAAAAGGATATTGCAGAGCCTGCGAAGGTGCAGAAAAGAGCAACCAAAATGATCAGGGGGTTAGAGCAACTACCCTACAAGGAGTAGTTGAAACATTTGGGGCTGTTTAGCTTAGAAAGAAGGCAGTTAATTAATTAATTAATACATAAGTTTGTTTAACCTTATCTATCCAGTTATTTAGATCTGGGAATTTGTTTCCTTTCCATTATCTGGCAAAGTTAATTCTAGCTGATGTTATCATATAAAGGAATATGTCTTGAAGATCTTTTTGTATATCTGGTATATAATTTAGTAAAATTGTTTCAGGATTTGTGGGAATACAGCCAAGCCAACCACAGCAGAAGCCCCCCCCCCTAAATCAGTAGCCTGATTTCACACCATCAAATCACCGCCTGGAGGCTGGTGAACTGGATCCCCCCACAGGCAGAAATCACACAGCTAAGGCAAGGCAACACTTTAGGAACCAAAATTAACCTCTGGCAAGGAACACTCAATCAATGCAGCTGTGTGAGTTTGTTTGTGATCTAAACTCAGCCTTGCTTGGAGCCAGTCAAGCCAACCACAGCAGTAGCCCCTCCACCCAACTCTGCAGCCTGAGAGATTCAAGCCAGAGATTCACCAGCAGCAAAAAGGTGAACTGCCCACCACACACACAGCCAGAAAACCAACTGGGAAGGCAAGCAAAGAACTTCAGTAGCAAACCAAGGAACTTATCAGCAAGTCACCACTTGCAAAGAGTGACTTAAACCAGGAAAAAAGAGCTGAGCTCAAACCCCACAGCCCACAAGTTCACTGGAAAACAGCCCCCCAAAAAACTCTGCAGCCTGAGAGAGATTCAAGCCAGAGATTCACCACCAGCAGGAAGCCAGTGCCCCCCCCCCCCTGCACACAAACACACAGTCAGACACAGGAATCAAGTTTAGAAATAAAGCCCCAAGTAAAATAAAATGATAGGCAAACTGTTGGATGTCTTCTCCTCCTCCAGGTAGCAGGCAGGAAATAGTCCAATGAAGCAGGCTGTAATACACCAGGTCTGCTCAGGATGAGGCTGCAGGAGCAAAAGACAAGGTTTTTGCACCAGAACAAACACTCTCTCTCTGTGAGCAACAGCCAGACTAGGTAGTATAGCTTTTGGCCAAAACACAGAAAAGAATCCAGCTTCTGTGATTGGCCAAACAACACTCTTCTCTCAGGGCTAGCCACTATCTGGGAGTTAATTTCCCTCCTCCCTCCCCCTTGTTCAGTTGTCCAGGAAAGGTAGGTTGCACCAAGTAGAGCTTGAAAAAACACAGGGAATAGCCTCCTCCATTAAAGATACATTGTATCTCTATGGAGGAGCTGGGCAAATCCCCCCCCCATTTAAAGCCCTGCTGCTTCATTGTGAAGCATAGAGATTGCTCTAAAGAATCTGCCTACAGCCACTCAATGCTTTTAAATGGAGGAAGATGGGGCGACCCCTTCCAGACCCCATAACTCCAAACCCCCTGACCCAATCTTTACCAAACTTTGGGGTTCTTGCAAAGAGAGTCCCTGAAAATGTGGGATCTCTACCTGCAAAAATGCCCCCGCAGGAGCCACAGAAAGACATTGCTAAAAAAAAAAGCCAGATATTTGGGAGTGGCAAATTCGGCTTTGCCAGCCTCCCGGATTTTGTGGACTCGGTAAACCCGAACCAGAAATTTACCGAATTTGCATTTATTCGGTATTTTTCCTCTTCAGTTTTTACCGAATCAACAGCCCTAGTCCTCCCCAATTAGTGCTCCAAATCTCAAGGAATTTCCCAAGCTAGAGTTGACAGCCCTAAGGACAACAGATCTACTACTCTGTATTCAATCCCCAGAAAGAGAAAGAGAGAGATTGCATGGCACCAGGTTTCTGCAGCTTCTCCCCTCTCCTTCTGTCATTCACTGAGCCATAGTGATCAAGATCCAAGCCCACTACAGTATTATTTGGTTTCAGCCTAACAAATTAAAGCAGGTGTCTGCAGGTTTTGATTATTGTATTGGGGACACTCTACAGGCAAGCACCCTGTTTACTGTTTTTTTTTTAATATTGCAAATATGTGCAAATCTAGTCAGAGGAGGAGTGACAGAAAGGCTATTTTTTAAAAGAAAAAACTTGACCCTCATATAAATTGTTAAGAAACTTTTATTTCAGAAATCATCAGTACACCAATATTTACAGATGTTATACCAACTTCTGGGCAGCTGGATGGTTTAAATGCACACTTAAAGCGCTAAAAGAGGCAGAAGATAACATACAAAAAAATACAGATAGACCCACTTCCAGTCTTATTCCCTTTATTCCCCCTGTTTCCACTGATCTATGCATATAGCACATTCATGGCTACTGAGTATTGCAGATATTGAGATAAAACCTAATGAAGATATCCTCCTCATCAAAGGACATGATAGAGAAATATACATAATGACAAACATGGTAAAGAGGCATCCGTTTAATTTTTATTCCTTCTTTCCTCTCCCCCCCCCACACCTTGAGGAGCATGACCCAGTTTGTAGTCAGATCAGCATTTCCTAATTACTGTACTTGTCTAACCTGATTGATGGCACAAACACTCCAGCATCACAAACACCTCTGCATTTGTCTTCCTGCTGAATTACAGCATCAACATTAAACACATAATAAAACAAAGCTATCTTTTGGAACAGTCTTAAGCAAATGAAATAATAGGAGAATGTCTCATTTGGAAAGATGTACTGTAGGGAAATAATCTTTTACTGCCAATGCAGAGCCCAAACCTAAACTCGTTTACTTGAAAGCAAGTCCTGGTGATTTCAGTGGGACTCACTTCCATAGAAAGGAATGGAGTCAGAGTAACAATCATCCCCACCGTGTTTCTCTCTGTAGAAACATAGAACATAACTTCATAAATTACTTATGCGTAGAGGTGACAAAAACTTCATAGTGAACTTTGTTTGCCAGCAATCATCCTGTTTTGGACAGACACAATCACTGGTGAGCTGAGCCTTGGATCTCTTCATCTTATAGCTTTCTGACTCAAATAGTTGATTAACAGCTTTGTAGCTGCATGGGTTATTGTAGTGATGAAATACCATTTCCTTCTGCTTTGCAGCTGCTTTTGTGTTTAAACAGTGGGTTAGCAAACTGACAGCCCATTCCTGAGGGGGAGGGCTGTGCCGGTGACTGGTGGCAGCACAACTGTGCTGTCTCCAAAGGAGGTCCCCCCCCCCACTGAGGCCGAAACCTTCTCCTTCCCTGGAAAACCTGTGCAACCACTCCATTGGGTTACACGAGGATACATCACCTAAAAATGTGGCATATCTCCAGGAAAAGGAAAGGGGGCGTTCCTGGGCCGAAAGGGCTTAGGAGGTCGCCTAAAGGTGGCTCCTCCCCAGGAAGTGCAGGAATGTCCCAGGAACATCCCTGGGAGGACAGCACATGGAAGTGCACTGTCTGGATGCTGCTGCCACCCAGGAGGATGGCGTCTGGATGTCATGGCCCAGCCTGGGCTTAGTGCCAGTGAGGACTCCAAGGAGGAGGAAGAGGCCTGTGAAAGCAGACCACAGTGGACTCCAGACACCCAGTCTGAAAAACAAGTACAGGCACTCCCAGAGACACAGCAGCCTGCTAGCTCAGAGGCACAGCCAAAAGACCAAACACAGGCACTCCCAGATACACAGCAGCCTGATAGCTCGGAGGTACCCAGCCTGTTTGAAAGCATCTGGGTAAAAATTAAGGGGGAGAAAAACAGTGATGTCATTGTGGGGATCTATTATAGATCCCCAAACCAGACCAAAGAGTTAGATGATGCCTTCCTGGAACAGATGGCCAACCATTCAAAAAAGAGAGATGTAGTAGTAATGGGAGATTTCAATTATCCTGACATCTGCTGGAAGACAAACTCTGCCAAGACAATAAGGTCCAACAAATTTCTCACTTCCCTTGCAGACAACTTCATTGTCCAAAAAGTGGAAGAAGCAACAAGGGGGACAGCCATTTTAGATCTGATCTTAACCAGTAATGATGACCAGGTTTATGGGGTGGAAGGAGTGGGATCCTTAGGTGGGAGTGACCATATTCTCCTGGAGTTTGTTATACAGCAGAAAGGAGAAGCAAGGAGTAGTCAGACACGCATTCTAGACTTTACCCTACCAGAAAATATTTTTGTTAGTCTTTAAGGTGCTACTGGACTCTTGCCCTTTTTGACCATTCTAGACTTTAAGAAAGCTGATACCAATAGATTTAGGGAACTACTGGGTGTCATCCTGTGGGTAAGAATACTGAAAGAGAAGGGAGTGCATGAAGGATGAGAATTTTTTAAAAGTGAGATATTGAAGGTGCAATTTAAATCAGTTCCAATGAGGAGAAAAAATGGTAGAGGTTTGAAGAAACCAGGGTGGATGACTTAAGAACTTTTAGTTGAGATAGGATTTTAAAAGGGCATGTAGAAGAAATGGAAAAAGGAGGAAATCAACAAAGAGGAATTCAAACAAGTAGCCAGCACATGCAGGGAGAAAGTCAGGAAGGCTAAAGCGCAGAATGAGCTCCGGCTTGCCAGGGAAGTTAAAAACAATAAAAAAGGGTTTTTTGGTTATGTCCAGAGCAAAAGGAAGATCAAGGTAATGATGGGGTCATTGTGTGGAGAGGACAGTGAATTATTAACAGGGGAGGCAGAAAAGGCAGAATTACTTAACACCTTCTTTGTCTCAGTCTTCTCCCAGAAGGGAAATAGTGCTAAACCTGGGAATATAGGAGCAGAGGATGCAGTAGAGGGATTACAGCATAGTATAGACACTGGGATAGTATGTGAATACCTGGCTACTCCTATTGAATTAGAGTCTCCTGGGCCGGATGTACTGCATCCAAGGGTGTTAAAAGAACTGGCCGAAGTGATCACAGAACCATTGTCAATAATCTTTGAGAATTTCTGGAGAACAGGAGACGTTCCAGTAGACTGGAGGAGGGCAAATGTTGTCCCCATCTTTAAAAGGGGGGGGGGAATCACAAACAATTTTCGCCCAGTCAGCCTGACATCAATACCAGGTAAAATACTTGAGCACATAATTAAACAGACGGTCTGTAAGCACTTAGAAAGAAATGCCGTGATCACTGACAGTAAACATGGGTTTCTCAAAAACAGGTCATGCCAAACTAATCTCATATCTTTTTTTGAAAGAGTGACAAGTATGGTAGATGAAGGGAATGCTGTAGATGTAGTGTACCTTGATTTCAGTAAAGCCTTTGATAAAGTCCCCCATGATCGTCTTGAAACAAAGCTAGTAAAATGTGGGCTAGACACTGCTACTGTTAGGTGGATTGGTAATTGGTTGACCAACCAAACCCAAAGGGTGCTTATTAATGGCACAATTTCATCCTGGAGAGGAGTGACCAGTGGGGTGCCACAGGGGTCTGTCCTGGGACAGTACTATTTAATATTTTTATAAATGACTTGGATGATGGAATAGAGGATAAACTAATCAAATTTGCAGATGACACCAAGTTGGGAGGGGTAGTTAATACCCCAGAGGACATGGTCAGAGTTCAGAATGACCTTGATAGACTGGAGAGCTGGGCCATAGGCAATAAAATGGATTTCAATAGGGAGTAGTATAAGGTTCTTCACCTAGGCAGAAACAACATAAGGCACAGGTACAGGATGGGAGAGAGTTGGCTTGACAACAGTACATGTGAAAGAGATCTGGAAGTCTTAGTGGACCACAAACTGAACATGAGTCAACAGTGTGATATGGTGGCTAAGAAGGCCAATGCAATTCTGGGCTACATCAATAGGAGTATTGTGTCTAGATCAAGGGAAGTAATACTACCACTGTATTCTGCATTGGTCAGATCTCACTTGGAATACTGTGTCCAGTTTTGGGCTCCACAATTTACGAAGGATGTTGACAAGTTGGAGTGTGTCCAGAGGAGGGCGACCAGAAAGGTCCAAGGTCTGGAATACATGCCCTATGAGGAGAGACTTAAGGAGATGGGTTTGTTTAGTCTGGAGAAGAGAAGGTTAAGGGGTGACATGATAGCCATGTTTAAATATTTGAAGGGATGCCATGTTAATGAGGGAACTAGCTTGTTCTCTGTTGCTCCAGAGACTAGGACACGGAGTAATGGATTTAAACTAAGAGAAAAGCGATTCCACCTAAACATTAGGAAGAACTTCCTGATGGTGAGGGCTGTTCAATGGTGGCATGCGCTGCCTCGGAGGGTGGTGGAGTCCCTTTCTTTGGAGGTCTTTAAGCAGAGGCTGGAAGGCCATCTGTTGGGAGTGCTTTGATTGTGGGATCCTGCATGGCAGGGGGTTGGACTGGATGGCCCTTGTGGTCTCTTCCAACCTTGTGAACTTGTGAACTTGTACCCCCTAACCTCAGGGCAGTGGATCAGCCTCAGACCCCCAAGTCCCCAACACCCCAGGAATCATGCAGGAAGTGGCTGAGACCAGATTTGCAAGCTAGAAGATGCAGCACACCCTTGGTTGCATGCCAGGAACTAAAGCTGGAGAGTGATTAATTGCAGGACACAGCCAGAGACACAGCCAGCACATTCCTAGGACGAGGTATAAAACCTCTGGACAAAGAGTGTGGGTGTGGATGCAACAAGTTTGCTTCACTCTGACCTGTCTGACAGCTGACCATAGAACTCCTGGAATTGTGACCTTGGACCGTGACTGACCATGCAAATCTTTTGGGCTTCCTGTTGACCCGGGCACTCCTGACCACACTTATTCTGAACAGAGACCGACTGAACCAACGGCAGGTACGGTGGTCCCTCTTTTTCTCCCTGTTCCAGTTCATAGTCACCGATATCCCCAGCAGCCAGAACAGGCGAGTGGATGACCTATCCAGGAAGCCTGAATACTTAGCCCCCTCATACTCAGAACCACCTCTAGCCCCAGTCTTGCCTCCACGCTCCGAGAAAGGATCCAAGATCAGCAGCAGCTGGACCCTTGGGTCCAAAGGCAACTCCAGAGCTTTCAAGACACTCACCAGGGCAACTCCACACCATACACTGAGCAGGAAGGAGTCCTCACCCATCATGGGTGGGGTATATGTACCACCCAGGCCCCTGAAGCTGGAGGTCCTGCAGCTAGCCCATGATGTAAAACCAGGTGGGCACTTCGGTCGGTACAAGACTCTCCATCTGCTCATCCAGGAATTGTGGTGGCCACCGATTCAGGCCAATGTGGCCTGATACAATGGCTCTTGTGATGTCTATCAATGGGCCAAGGATCAACACGGAAAGCCCACAGGCCTACTCCAGCCCCTACCGACTCCTGCCAGTCCCTGGAAGACTGTGTCCTTGGGCTTTATCACAGACCTTCCTGACTCCAATGCGTATACCAGCATCCTTGTAACAGTGGACCTCCTGACCAAGATGGCCCATTTTGTTCCCTGCACTGGCCTGGGAGACAGCCCATCTGTATGTGCAGCACATATTCCAACTACATGTTCTTCCTGACCACATCATCTCAGATCAGAGCACCCAATTCACCTCCCACTTTTGGTACATCGCACACTCATTACTGGGCACTCAGGTACACCTGTCCTCAGCGTATCACCCCCAATCGGATAGGCAATAGTTAAGTGGCTGACTGGCTTTAGTCAGATTCTCTGTTGTGAATGCCACTCGGATTTTTCAATGGAGGAGCAGGGAAACCCACCGCTTTAAACAACGGGCCATTTAAATCAATTGCCACTTAAAGCGGTGTTTAAAGCGGTGGGTTTCCCGGCTTCGCCATTGTTTAAAGCAGTGGGTTTCCTGGCTCCTCCATTGAAAAATATGAGTGGCATTCACACTACAGCCCATCAGCCACTTCACTATTGCTTAACTTTTCTATGGAGGAGAATCGGATGGGGCAACCCCTTCCAGACCCCATAAAATTGGACCCCCTGATCCAATTTTCACCAAACTTGGGGGTTCTTGCAAGGAGAGCCCCTTGCAGCAACGCTGCAAATTTGGGGGCTCTACCTACAAAAATGCTCCCCCAGGAGCCACAGAAAGCCCCATAGAATTTATTGGGCCCAATTTTTTTCAGGAAATCCAGAAACAGCCGAATTCCCATATTTACTGGTATGGGAATTTGGCTTTTTTCAGGTTTTCCCCCCACACCCCAAAAATTGGGTCCAATAAACTCAAATCCGAAATTTACCTGTGTTTTGTTTTGTTTTTTGTTTTTTTTGTTTGTATTTTTGCACAGCCCTACTTCGGATATATTTTTGTCTTGTTCATCCTGAATCTGCATCAATTAATTTAATTAGATGACTGCATAGAGATGTGAGGTAAATATACTGAAGGAATGTTCCAGGTAAGGGATGGCTGCAGAAATTCCTGGGGCCTCAGACATGATGTCCACTAGCTCATTATCATGATTTCCATGTTTCCTTTGTACTCTGCCAGAGGGAGCACAACACAACCCTTCCCACACTCATTTTTTCCATCTTCCCTTTTCCTTCCACACATCAGGAAATGGGACATCATACCATAAGCCCTTGCAGCGCTCCACCCAAGTCTCTCCTGCTCCTATTCACCTGACAACCAGACAAAAAGGACTGTGCAAGAGTTGTTTTCTGTAACTTTCTCTAGGAGTACCTTCAGTCAGTAAATGGATTATTTTGCCAATGTGAGGATTTGTGAATTGTGAGCTAAAAAGAGCATGAGAAGAGCCATGACCTGTCTCCTGCATAACTGTACTCATTAAGAAACCCAGAAGTCCTAGAATGTCACAGTACCCATTTCCTGATGGGAGGATATCTGGAAGAGACTGCAGAGTGTTACTGTTGAAAGCAGAGCTGAATCTCTGCTCAGCAGAATTCTATAGTCTGGCTGCTTGATGAATAAATTCACCCTTAGGCTTGTTACTTAGAAAAGAAATAGAAGTTGTTTCTTATGAGAGAACTCCATGCTAAATAGGAAAGGCAGAGTAAAGACTTCTAGCTATAGGGTTGCCAACTTCCAGGTGGTGGCTGGAGATCTCCTGCTATTACAACTGATCTCCAGCTGATAGAGATCAGTTCACCTGGAGAAAATGGCCGCTTTGGCAATTGGACTTTATGGCATTGAAGACCCTCCCCTCCCCAAACCCCGCCCTCCTCAGGCTCTGCCCCCAAAACCTTCCACCGGTGGTGAAGAGGGACCTGGCAACTCTAGTCCGTCTATCTGTCTGTCTGTCTGTCTGTCATAGGATGGGGAGAGATTATAGAAAGCATTTCCAGTATTCTAGTGGTTAAGAGTGGTGGATTCTAATCTGGAGAACTGGGTTTGATTTCCCACTCCTCCACATGAGCAGTGGACTCTAATCTGGTGAACCAGGTTGGTTTCCCCACTCCTACACATGAAGCCTGCTGAGTGACCTTGGGCTAGTGACAATTCTCTTTTGTATATACAATATCAGCAAGGAGAAGGTTCTAAATTATTCTTTTCCTTTGCATACTGCTCAAGAAACTTTTGGTTTCTGGGGAAAAGATGGAAGAGAGAGGAGGTTTAAGACAGCACAACAGGCTGTTCACACACACACACACACACACATGGTTCTTGCCACAATTTTAATCTAGAAAATAATTTCATAGAGAGATTCTTAAGATCTTTTGTAATAGCAAATAGAACAAAGCTGAACAACTGTGCCAGACATCAGAGACAGAAATGGCACTGCAGCAGTTGTGATGACAGCCTCTACTTATGTTTCTTGCAACAGGAACAGTTGAGGGGTTTGGGCGACTCATCTGCAGAAAAAAATTTTAAAATTCTAAATTGGTCTTAGCTGAGATAGGCAGTGTGCGTTCCTGACCCAGCTGTACCATATTTGTGGGTGATTTAAGCAATTAAACAATCAGATCCAAAATGCTGTTTTCTAAAGTTGAAAGAAAAGGCATTTTTTCCATGAATGTTAATAAAGTTTACAAGCTCGGCACTAAATTATAAACTCTGTATTGCAGCTGCACATTCCAGCATCAGATTTTTGTTTTGAGATCTACTAAAGTTTGGTTTGCAAATGCTGTAGAAGTTCTTTTCAGTATATACTCGGTGATACTTGTTATATGCTAGTAAATAGCATTTTTGTTTAGCATTTCAAAAATAGCAATCATGTATAATTTAAAGCCATCCCCAAATGAGCAGGGCTGAACAATCCTGGAACCTATATTAAGATCAAAATCCAGATGTATTCAATTGTAAGCATAAACTGAGAATGCTATTCCCTAGCAAACAATATTTTACAGTATCCTTGGCAAGTATATGCATGGAATGATGAAAAAACCTGCAGTTAAAAGTGGTTCCCAGGCCAGTTTGATTCCCCCACAGTGGTTCTTTAAATTGTGACAGGCCAAATTCCTTATATTTTAAAGGGTCATTGTGGAGGGACCCTCAAGCTTAAGGAATGTGCATCTAAAGAAATGTATTCTCAATTCTGCTATTCTATAGTCTGAGTGCACTTCACAGTTTACAAAGGGGACTTGGAAGAGAGTTGGATTCAAAGGACATGCACCTAAGATGCATTCTTCAGACCTCAGTTCCCTCCTTTGGACTTCAAGCTGAAAGTTTACAAGTAGTTGGCTTTTTGCTTCCCTTCAGCCTAATTTTTATCTGTGATAGTATTTTTTCTTTTTTGAAAAAGCATTTTACTTTGATTCAGTAGGACCTTATCTGTTCCATATTAATAAAATAAAGTTAATTTAATTCATAATGCATCTCAATGCAATCCTAAATAGTTACAGTACCTTTTTAAGTCCACTGAACTACAAATAAGTTGTACAAGAAGTTCTATGTGTGGGCTGCGGATACATGTTTTCTAACACACTTGAGCACAACTCTAAGATCACAGAACATGGACTACTTAGTCTTTAGCACATTTTAACTAAATACATTAAGATAAAATGACTATTATATTTCAGTAGTGTCAACGCAAATTAAAAACTAGAGTGCTTATTTTAATTTGTATTTACTTTAAAAATAAATGGCACTTAATTAATCCAGTATATAAAAACAATAACATGGTTTAGGAGACTGGAAACATTCTTATAAGATCACAATCCAAAGGTGTAGCCATTTTACAGTAACCGTTCTGTTACAGTTCTTAAAAACTTATGATAGCTTAAAGACTTAAAATTGGTATTTTATGCATGGGTTGGATCTCCCTGCTTGGACCTGGGTTCATCGTACATTAAAGTAACCCGGGTTGGGGAAAACTGTATGCATTGGCTTGAATGTTCAGGGACGAAACTGTGTGCTAATCAAACCATGAATACAGAAAAACAGTCTCCCAAGCTCAAATCAAGTCCCACCCTGGGGGTAAAGGGAAGATGACTAGGGAAGGCACTGGCAAACCACCCCATAAACAAAGTCTGCCTAGTAAACGTCAGGATGTGACATCACCCCATGGATCAGTAATGACCCAATGCTTGCACAGGGGACCTTTACCTTTACCTTTAATTGACTTACTTCGCAGTGCTGCCTGTGAGAGAATATTTCCTTCCCCCCAAACCCAACTGCCGCATAAAAAAGTATTTTAATAACAAAAAACAAAAAACGGAGCAATCTGAAAGAAGGTGGGGGGAGAAACCAAAGCCTTGTTTTAAAAAAGCCTTTATTTTGTTAAGAAAGAGCTCTGAGGTAGCAGGAAGCACTTGAATCCCCGGCTCTTTACACACTGCTTTGTGATTGGCTGTGAGAGAAGCCAATCTTATGTTTTCCCCTGTTTAACTATCTGCATGCTGCTTTAAGGAGGGGATTGGAAAAGAGTGGGGCGTGATGGCATGGGGAAGTGCAACCCGAAAATGGAATATGCACACTCTGTGACTCCAGAATGAGCCAGGATGAATGGTTTAATTCAGGCCAGAAGAGGAATTTATTTTGTGTCGAAACAGCATTGAGCTTCCAAGGGATGAGATATTGTGCATACTGAAAAGTTTGATCCTGGCTGAAACAGGGAATAAAGGAGGTTAAAGCGATCGTGCATAAAACACCATTGATAATGTATTCCTAAACAGAGTTACATCGCTGGGAATACCTAGTGCGGTAACAGCCTTTGTTATGTTTCTATAATGTTTGATTTTACCAGCATTCTCATTCTCTGGAGAATACGATAAAAATGAATTTTTCCTTAACTTTCTAAGACCATTCTTTCATATTAAAACCTTGAAACTCAATATAAAATCACATTACATCATTACATTACATCATTAGGTTACAGTTAGCAAAAATATCACTAAGTACCACTCAGAGTACAAGGAGAAGGTCATAAGCAAAATATATTCCTGAGAGTGTGAAAAGGTCAAAGGAAAAAATATTTCTGAAAGTGGAATCATTCAAGGACAGAGAGTGCAAAAAGTAATTCTGGCATAAGAGTGCAATAGTACAAGTCCTTGGCAAGAGAATGTCCAGGCTTGTTCACTTTTAAATGAAAGACAAGCCTCTAAATGACTGTACTTATGAACTTTAAATAGGAGAATTCTACAAACTCTTCTATACGATCTTTATGTTCAGGGCTGTAACAGTATTTCACCCAGAGGGGTAGAAAATCTGGACAGATAATGAAAATACTATATGTTTGATGAAAAGTCAAAAAATTTCAGTTGACACAAATCAAGAAGTGAATTTAGGAAACTGTGGTGAGTTGAAATGAATGGGTTTTATTAAAGCTGATTTTCTCTACATTTCAAAGTTAAAGAAGCATTTTGTCTAGGCTTACCCGGTCCCTCCTCTGCTCCGGCGGGAGGTTTTTAGGGTAGAAGTGAGCAAGATCGTGTGTGGCCGCACCGACGCAATCACAGCACTTCCGGATTACACCCAGAAGTGCTGCATCACAATGGGGTCTTTACCACTCAAACTGGGAGTTTGAGTGGTAAAAGGTGCGATGTGGTAGTTCCAGGTGTAAAACACATCGTGAAGGGCCGTTTACCACTCAAACTCCCAGTTTGAATGGTAAAAGGCCCCTTGCGATGCATGTACACCCAGAAGTGCTGCATCGCAACGGGGCCTTTACCACTCAAACTGGGAGTTTGAGTGGTAAATGGCCCCTTGCAATGGGGCGCTTCCAGGTATAAACCGGAAGTGTTGTGGCACCTCGGGCAGGCGCGCATACATGCATTGCCCACCAACCCTGTTTGTCGACGGGAAGCCAGGTGGATTGGCAGGCGTTTGCCCGCCACCACCTGGCCCTTGGCAACCCTAATCTTGTCAAACGGTTTCAGCAAGTGGTATATACTTTGCATGGGTCTCTTCATCTCCTGGGGTTCATTGTCCTATGTCATAGTACATATATGTCAATGAATAATGTAATGATAAATAAAAATCACAGAATGATAGCAAAGTTCTATCTTATTCCAAAAATGGGTTTTGCATATATTCTGTTATGCTACTCCCTTCAACACTGTTTCTCCACAAGTAAAAATAGGGGGGTATATGTAGACATGGCTTCTTTAACAAATAGAGACTGGATGGTACAGTTTGCTAAGATTATAAACCAGAAAAAGGGTAAATTTGGATAATCTTTTTGTAGGATGCTATCTAATATGAGACTGATGTAACTGATATAACTACAGTAGCTTACTGTAGTTTAAAATGCCAATTCTAGTTACCTCTATTTTTAGGTTATAGTACTATGAAAGATTATATTTTTTTCAGTGCCTGCATATGACTTGGCAACCACTACTTTTCTGCATTCTGTTGTGAGTTAACCCAT
Source organism: Euleptes europaea (assembly GCF_029931775.1). NCBI lineage: Eukaryota > Metazoa > Chordata > Lepidosauria > Squamata > Sphaerodactylidae > Euleptes > Euleptes europaea. The sequence continues at coordinate 3,952,217 of NW_026612049.1, forward strand.
ATTTTCAGAGAGTAACTTATTTGTTCAACCATATATTATGCATACTAAATCATGTTATAGAGACTTTCTGTATGCTTGACTTGGTTTTAAAATGAAGACTCAGGGGGGGAGGAAAACATAGTATGTAGCAAAAGGCCATATTGTGCATTGTGTTTATGGGTTTAAAAACATAGTGGATGTTGGAAGTGAGTCTTATCAGGATTTTGTCTCAAAATGGAGTACAGCTTAACTGTACATATTTGAGTGATACAATTTACATGGGTTTGCTATCTGGAGAATTAGCTGGAAAACATTTTTTTGCTGCCTAATAGTTCTTATGACCATATGATGCTATCTCATAATTAACCAGGCTAAGGATGCAGAAACAATGTTCATGCTTGTATGCTCAACTCAAACTTAGTTTCTTTCCTTTGGTTCCTGTTGTGTCATGGTACAAAGTACAACTGAACTGGTTTTATTGCTTGTCAGAGTTCAAGTACAGATATATTTCTGTCATTATATTCTTCTGTGTTTTTTTTCTACAGTGTCTCTTTTGGTATCTGTGTTGTTGTTGTTGTTTTGTCATTAACTTTTTTGTGACTTGGGATATCACTATTGTCCCCTACTAGATATGTTCCCTTAATAACTCCCTTGATGTTCTGTAATAGTAATGCAGGAAAAAGGATTATTTTGTCCTGAGTGGGGAGTGGGAACAAATTATAAAATAAACTTGACCCTTTTAAGTTGAGCTAGTGTTAAAAAATTTACTACCATCTATATTTAAAAACTGACACGAAGAAGGGAAGATTTTGTGGAGGGCAGCAGTGCTGAGGCAGGGTTTGTTTGTTTTTCTACGGTGCATTTGTCTGAGGGAAATTCCTCCATTGCCGAGGCTTTATTTTATTTTACTTCATGTATATTCTACCTTTCTCCTCAGTGGGTATCCCAAGTGGCTTTCCTTGTTCTCCACTCCTTCATTTTATCCTTAAAACAACTCTGTGAGGTAGGCTAGGATGAAAGTCTGTGATTGGCCCAAGGTCACCCAGCTAGCTTCCATGTCAGAGTGGGGATTTGAACCTGAGTCTCCCATATATAGTCCAGCACATTTACCACTATACCACACTAGCTTTAAGAGAGAAAAATACAGTTTGTGATGGAAGGGATGGGTGGAACAGGTGCATCTAATAGATCAGCAATGCAGGTGAGTGAAGAAAGGCAAAAGAAGATTAGTTCTATCTTTCTTCAGCAGCCATAACCACTAATATGGTGATTGTGCATGCACATACATTGTTTCTGCTGTATGATTTTAATAGTAACTCAATCTGAACTTCCTTTCCTTTCTTTTTATCCAGTAAAATCTCTATGATACATTGATCTTGAGCTGTGGATAGTTTTTATTAATCACGTATCACCCAATAGACAAAAGGAGTAAAAGATTTTTTACAACTAGTAGAGTTCTTTTTGGATTCCTGTCAGTGAGTAGAAATGTGACTAGGGTATAAGAATATGTATCAGAATGAACTGGCTAATATGGTGAAATATAACACTTCCTGAGATTAGCATACAAAGGGCACACCAAAAGAATATGTGCAGTCATGTTGATCTTACTTAAGGAACAGGGGTAGACTCGTTCTGAATAAGGTAAATGTATGAACCTTCCCCTCATAACTGCTGAGGAGTGGGTATTTAGCCTGGCCAGGATGAACGCTCTTAAAAGGCTTTTGGAAGTCAACAGATAGGTACAGGTGGGAATAGATTCCTGAGGGAGAATACCCCAAAATTTGGATGAGCAGGTGTGGTGTGCTCCAAAAGCAGAGCTTCAATGATCAATTAATCTTACCCTCTCATCAAAGCAAATGCTGCATGAAGGCCCAGGTCCTGGATAGTGTCCAGGTTAATACCAGGAGCCAGGAGTTCTTCAAAGACAGTCTTAATCTCTATTGACCTATAAGGATCCTCTTTCAGCAGTGCCAGATAGTCCTTACTGCTCAAATATGACTTGATAAATAATCTAAATGTTTGCAACCAAGGCTTTGCCTCAGGGGAAGGTTGGCCCAGTTCTGAATGAAAAGCCACGCCAGCTATGCAACAAGGAATGTTTAATAAATGTTGCAAAAAATAGAAGATGGTCAATATTTTCATTAACTGAAACAATCCTTGTGGCTACTCTATAGAGAATAATTGGGACAGCTTTTTAGTTAAAAACTTGAACAGCACCTGGAACATAGTTCCCACTACTGTGGTGTTGTTGTTTTTTTGGTTTTTTTTTTGAGGGGGGGATATGCTGCTGGTACAGGTTTTTGCTTTTTTTTCTGCATCAATGACTGATGTGGTCCCCATTTTCGATTAGATGGGGGGGCAAATATTAAAATTCCTTCACTTGTTGGGTTTCTTCACCATTTGGAGTCTATCTCAAAACTGTAGAATTTAGTTTTTTGGAGAAGACAGCTACTTTAGATTTCTGGAAATTCAGTTTCAGGTTTTCCTTGATGCAATATTAAGAATTTTTTTTAATGATCTCCACAGATCATCTCTTGTCCGAGAGAGCAAAACAGTATCATCAGCATAAAGCAAAACTGGGATATTGCAATTGCCTAATGAGGTGGATGACAGAGCTCATTAAAGGACAAAACTTCATTCATATATAGGTTGAACAAAAATGGGGCGAAAAGGCAACCCTACCTATCCCCTTCATTGAAGTTTAATGGCCCAATCAGCTCACTGCCATAGCCGCAGTGTAGGTTCTCTTTCTTCTTACACTTTATTGGGTCTCTGTAGTATTTCTTAGGAGCCAAGAATTCCCTCAGAAGAAGTAAGGTATTATTGGTCTTTAGCTCCCTATGTTTTCTCTATAGTTCTCTTTTGATAAGCTTCCACTTTTTAACAAACCATGTTCCTGAATTCGGGGAGGCCAGAGGCCTTACAAAGGGAGCCCTATCAGGTGTAATTTTAGAGCACAGGGGCTTGAAGAGGGACAATAGCCTCTATAAGATAGTGAGGAAGCTCCTAACTATGTCAGACCCAAGTAATGATCTCATGAGAGCCGGCATGGTGTAGAGGTTAAGAACAGTGGTTTGGAGCGGTAGACTCTGATCTGGAGAACCAGGTTTGATTCCCCATTCCTCCCCATGAGCAGCGGAGGCTAATCTGGTGAACTGGGTTTGTTTCCCCACTCCTCCACATGAAGCCAGCTGAGTGACCTTGGGCTAGTCACACACTCTCAGCCCCACCTACTTCACAGGGTGTCTGTTGGGGGGAGGGGAAGGGAAGGTGTTTGTAAGCCGGTTTGATTCTTCCTTAAGTGGTAGAGAAAGTCAGCATATAAAAACAACTCTTCTTGTTCTTCTTAAAGATAGCAGTTCTGGGGAAACCATAATATCTTGGACCAGATGAGCAATGTTGTGATTCCACTGGATTTGACATAGGGAGTTTTGTTTCTGGGATATACGGTCTTGCCTGATTACAGAGAGTTGAACATAAGGCTGCCAAAGAGTCCACACCTGGCCTCAGCCCTGCAGGTGTGAGGGTTTAAGGTAGGAGGCAGATGCTGTGGAGCCCTTTAAGGTAGGAGGCAGGTGCTGTGGGTTAACAGTTCCAAAGCTGAGACCTACTCAGCTTCTCCCGGTAGTTCTGCCACCACTCTTGAAAAGGGTTACCCCAGACTGGGGCCAAGAGCACCCCAAGTCTGCCCTTTTTGTTGCCTCAGCAACCACACACCACCCCTGCAGGGTAGGACCACTGCACGGTGGGTGACAATAACAATACTTTTGGTAGCGGGTAGCCCAATCAGGCTGACTAGATTTAGCTTAGAGCCGACTAGAGTTTAAGGAGCCAAACACAGAATTATGCTTAAAGATTTTATTTAAGGCTTGCACTTTAGTTCCAGAAATAACATACGAAAGTAGAGCATATAAAATAACAAAACTAAACAAAATTTCTAACGCACAGTAGGTTCAGGTTTCAGCAAGGCTTTTTTGGTATGCCAAAATAATTACCAGTTCATGGTTCTGGTTCACGGGTTCCACCTAACTCAGCACTCCAGAGTAGAAAGAGAGTACATCTCTCCCTAGAAGAAAAGAGGCAGCATGGTGAGATCCTCAGAGCTAGTGAGCCCAAAGGACCACAGCCTGGCTAACCCATTAAGGTAGTCTTATTCCTTGCGGGCTGGGGATGGGAGGAGCTCCAATCCAATCCCACACGCCACGGATCAATGCCAGGTGCGATGACTTAACTAGGTAGAAATTACCTCTGCCCGAACAACAAGTGGATAGTGATGAATGGCTGCCGTCCACCCATCACCCTTCCTCTTAGTGAAGGTAATCTTACTGATCTTACTGATGTAACCCGAATTAGGTTGTTTAATTGCACCACGGCCTTGAGGCCTGAAGGGAGTAATCGAGATTGCTCCCAGCTGTGCATTATCGGGAAAGTGAGAAACTCTCCTGAAAGCTTCCCACATCCCCACATACCAACTGTAGCACATTATAACTCAGCCTTGGTCAAAAATCAAGCCTGAACCAAAAATAATTCATCATGGAGTTGTAAAGGTTTTTACAGTTCCTTGACAAAGACATATTCATATGCACTACAACAGAGAAATTATCAGTGCCTAAAAGGACAAAATTCCTAGGAAACTAGGCAATGAGCTGAGATCAGGAGACACAATAAAATAATAAGGCTTATTGCCATGAAGCCCAAGAAGGTATTATCCCTTCTAGGATCAATTCTCTGGTGGCCATTCAAGATTAATAAATTCCACTGGATAACAAAAGTGCCCAGTTGCAAGCCATTGGCATTTATTACCACGTCTTTAGATGATCGGCAACTAAATATATTTTCATTGTTAGGACTATACAATTTTTTGATTAAATCATCATTGTTTGCCCATATTCTTGCATTAAGGTCTCCTGCTAAGATAAACGAGCTGTTTGGAAAACTGCTTTTAATTTTATTATACATTTTGTCCAGCTAGGCCCAGTTATCATTTGATCCATGTGAAATTGCTGAAAGCATATATACTATGAATAAAATTATAGAATGGAACCCCAGTGTTAACTTAACAACTAAAACAAAATCCTCTGCCATAACCATTTCAGAATCATGGATTGGCAACACTGGAGAAATTAAACATGCTAGCCCTCCTCGGGGACAGCCCAAGAAGCCTTTTGATACACTCTGAGAGAAAACTAAGTAGTCAGAAAAATCTGTCTCCACCATCCCGGTTTCCTTGATGAATATAATATCAAATGTGGATTAAATGTCCTGGTGTCCTCATGGGTAACTTTAGAAGACCAACCTGGCAAATACCAGTTTAAGATTCTAGTGGAAGGAGATAGTCAAGCCGAGAATTGAGTAATTCGTCAATGCTGGGTTTAACAGAAGGGTTTATAACAGTAGGTTCTAGGGAATGGTGTGGTACCCACTGTCTTTCCAGATGAAATATATGTAGATGACTCTTTAAATGGGGATATTCCACAGATTTTTCTCACACCTGCACTAGCTGCCAGATATCTTCAAGACAGATGACCCTGTCCACTTTTGCATTACTTCTGCTTCAAAATGGCACAGAACTATATTAAAGCAGACAAGCCCTATGATCAGTACTTATGCTACTGGATTATATGACTTCAATGTGACAATGAAACAGATTTCAGAGAAAGGATTGGCACAGTAATTTTTGTTGGATATATGCTGTCATCATAAATAACTACACTACACAAGCATGTTTTGTCTTCTTCTTTTTCAGTGTCTTTTTAGTATGATTGCCAAAGCTGTTAAAGATTGACTGAGAGATGACCAAAAAATATGTAAAGAATACAAGTGGATTTACATTGGGTACAAAACTATGGACTAGCAGCTCTTTATCATTTTTGTTTTTATATTCCACATTATTTTATACAGCTTCCTTAATGAATGATGTAGGAATAAACCTGTTCCTTCCTTTATACTACTCAGAATATAAATTTAGTTCTATTAAAATAATGGAACCACAGTATCCTGCGGCCATTTAAATGTTTTGGGAAACTGTAGTCCTAGTTTTTTTATTATTACTATTTTGGTACACAATAAATTTCATTATAAAAATTGCCATATCTTACTTCTGCACATGCTGGTATCTCTACCATTCTCTAAGCAGAAAATAAATAGTAAAATGGAGCAAACACTGAAAATAGCCGGCAAACTCCACTAAGAAATTATGTTTGTGTTTTTGAAGAAAAGTATTAGGATAATTTTCTCTTGCTTTTACATAAAAATAAAACTTTAAATTTTCCACTTTTGTGGTATATCTCAGCCTGTTGGAACTCCATGAGATTTTTTTTTTCAAAGTGGTGGACTGGTGTTTTTTCTTCTTTTGGAATTCACATAGATTGGCCACAGGTTGGAAACATTTTGAAACATGGCACAGTTCACCAAGCACTCTACTGTGTAACCTCCATGCATTTCAGTATAATTTTGTTGTTGTTGTTGAAAAACCAAATTAAATACACGGGATCTTTAGCAGCTGTTTTGGAAGTGAAAATTAAGGACTCAGCAAGTGACGGTGTTCTCTTTGAAGGTATCTTGCACTATGACACTCATGAATGGGTATGATCTGGAAATATTTTGTTCCAAGGTGTTGTGACATATGTTTTATTAGTAGTTTTGTATCACATTATTCACTGCTGTCTCCCTCTTGGTAAGAACAGGCCCATCAAGGCACCAGTCAGGGCGAGCTCCCATTGTGCAATGGCAGGGGGGGGGGAACTCACTAGTGTCACAAGCTAGAAGTGACATCATCCTACTCACAATGAACCTACCACCAACTCTCCTGCCAGCCTGACAACCCTATGGTAGAATGAACACCACTGCCCCAATAAATTAGAAATATACATTTCTTTTTCTGCCTAGAAATTAAATTCCGTGAAGAAGAAAATAGAAATCTCTCTCTGAAATATACAAGAATAATTAATAATCCTGTCTCCTCCATTCTCACACTTAGAGATAGATTTAATGTAAATATTCTATGTGTCAAAGGTAATTTTCCAGGAATCATTAACATAAATGGAATTAGAACTTGATCAGGCAACCAATCTAGGTAAGTAATATCATGTAAAAGTAAAGAAGTGTTAATAGATCTGCAAGGAATAGTATACTTACAGGGCACTTCTATGTTGTGATCTGCTCTGAGCCCTGCTCTGGCAGAGGGAGGGCGGAATATAAATAAAATGATTATTATTTATTATTGTTAACATTTTCCTGTGGGGTAACCCTGATTGACTAGACCTGAATAGGATTCTGAGGGGTTCTTTTTATCATCAGGCGAAAACGCATGGTCGCTTTAGCCTCCTTTATTCCCTGTTTCAGCCAGGATTCAGCCAGGATCGAACGCATACGTTTCGCCGAACGTGTGTTCGATCCTGGCTGAATCCTGGCTGAAACAGGGAATAAAGGAGGCTAAAGTGTCTGTGCGTTTTTGTCCTGTATCGCATACTTGATTTATGGTGACCCTGTAGGGTTTTCAAGGCAAGAGATCTTTGAAGGTGGTTTGCCATTGCCTGCCTCTGCATCATGACTCCAGTATACAATCTCCCATCCAAATATTAGGTAGGGTCAGGGAGGATTTTGAGTAAACCTGGGGGGAAAATGTTGTTTTTAAAAGGATTAATTAAAGCCTGGAAATGTTTCTTGAAGTCAGAAAGTGTTCTTTATAATTTTTTAATGTCTAAATAAAAGAGTTTCTTTCATCTAGTATAACAAAACTCATGGCTGAACGAAGCTGAGGTGGAATGAGAGAGATGTTCTGAAAGGCTTTTCATAAGCATAATGAGGTAGAGTTGCAGTCAAATTTTGCTGAAGTTGATATGTTAAATTGAATTTGTGGAGACTGCTCTGTGTGTGTGTGTGTGTGTGTGTGTGTGTGTGTGTGTGTGTGTGTGTGTGTGTGAAGTGCCGTCAAGTAGTTTCCAACTCATGCTGACCCTAATGAATCAATGTCCTCCAAAGTGTACTATCCTTAACAGCCTTGCTCAGATCTTGAAAATTGAGGGCCGTGGCTATATGTGCAAAATATCTCATGTTTTGAGGAAAGCAAAAAAGAGGGGATATGATGGAATGTTTTAGGAGGGTTTTATACATCCCTAAGTTGCCACTGAATTTCACATAAATTTTGAGTGATAGTTGTATATCCTGGCTTTGAGGATTTCTCATCCAGAGAGGGAAGAGCTTCATGCAGACCAGTAGAGTTTCTTCAACACTTCCAGACAGAGTGGACATCTCATGTCAAGACCAGGTAGAATATTTTCATGAAATGTTGCCTATGCATATCTAAATTGGTACTCTTAGTACTGGCACATACTTCAACATGCACTGACAAAAATCCTAAGGATTGGATCCAATGACTCTTAACCAGGTTTGACCCAGTTCCTCTTTCCTCCAACTAAGAAAGGCTTTGTTCAATAAAGAAAGACTTTCTCTGTCAAATGAAGATTTATTCTTTGACCTGATGAAAGGTTTTGGAAGGTCGAAAACTATCAAAAGTTTTGTTCTATCAAAAGGCAAGGAAGTCATTGGATCTAACCAGGTGAAAATGAGACATTGGATCCAGCTTCAGCTTTAAATCTCTGGCATGCATCAGTGTCGCCCTGACCTGGATGGCCCAGGCTAGCCTGATCTCGTCAGATCTCAGAAGCTAAGCAGGGTCAGCCCTGGTTAGTATTTGGATGGGAGACCGCCAAGGAATACCAGGGTTGCTGTGCAGAGGAAGGCACTGGCAAACCACCTCTGTTAGTCTCCTGCCATGAAAACCCCAAAAGGGGTCGCCATAAGTCGGCTGCGACTTGAAGGCACTTTACACACACACACATGCATCAGTGTCATGAATTTTGTCCAGGTAATAAGTTTTTGTTTTTAATATTTGAGTTTTAGTTGTGTGAGTATATCTCAATTCTGTTGGCCCATTCCACAAGTGGTGAAACAAATGCTGCCTCTCAGAGCTGTGCATAGGGTTGCCAGCTCTGGGTTGGAAAATACCTGGAGATTTTGGGCGTGGAGCCTGAGAAGGGCAGGGTTTGGGGAGGGGAGGGCCTTCAGTGGGGTATAATGCTATAGAGTTCACCTTTCAAAGCTGCCATTTTCTCCAGGTGAACTGGTCACTGTCACTTGGAGAGCAGTTGTAATAGTGGGAGATCTCCAGCCACCACCTGCAGGTTGGCAACCCTAGCTGTGCAGTTGGGTTGCACAGTGAACTTCAAAGCTGTGTGCAATCAATATTAAATGTGTGTGTGTGTGTGTGTGTGTGTGTGTGTGATGTGAAAGGGAATCCTGTACAATTCAGAGATGCCATCCTCCAGGTAAGGCCTGGTGATCTCCTGGAATTACAACTGATCTTCATACAACAGAGATCAGTTCCCCTTGAGGAAATGGCAGCTTCAGAGGGCAAACACTAGATTCTAGATGAAATCTCTTCCTAAATTTTCCTCGCCACAGGCACCTCCCCCAAATCTCCAGGAATTTTCCAGGCTGGAGTCAGCAGCCCTAATAATGCTCTCTTTTGGCTTTATTGCCCACACATAGTCAAACCTACCTTCATTAATTATCCTTGCCAATTACTAGGGTTGCCAGGTGCCCCCTCCCAATCGGCGGGAGGTTTTAGGGGGCGGAGCTGTGGTGGCCGTGTGTGCGCACATGCGTGCACACAATGACAGCACTTCTGGTTTTACTTCCAGAAGCTTCACATCACTGCAGCCGATTTAACATTGAAAACCCCAAATGTTGAGATTTTGAGTGTTAAAACAGCCACGGTGATGCAGCACTTCCGGAAGTAAAACCAAAAAGTGCTCTCATCGTATGCGCATGTGCCCGCAGCCTCATCTCTGGAGCAGCTGGGTGGATTGGTGCGCAATTACCCGCCAATATCACCCACCTGGCAACTCTACCAGTTACACAAATATCAATTTGGTTTTAAGGCCGCAGTTCTGAGAGCCAGCGTGGTGTAGTGGTTAAGAGTGGTGGTTTGGAGCAATTGACTCTAATCTGGAGAACCGGGTTTGATTCCCCACTCCTCCACATGAGCGACGGAAGCTAATCTGGTGAACCAGGTTGGTTTCCCCACTCCTACCCATGAAGCCAGCTGGGTGACCTTGGGCTAGTCACAGTTCCCTCTCAGCCCCACCTACCTCACAGGGTGTCTGTGGGGAGGGGGAGGGAAGATGATTGTAAGCTGGTTTGATTCTTCCTTAAGTTGTAGAGAAAGTCAACATATAAAAACCAATTCTTCTTCCTCTTCTAAATATTAAGAAATGTTTATTATTTATTTACCACCATGCTGTGCAGTATTCTGCAAATTTTCTTAGTAACTGCTAGTATATAAATACCACCCAAGGTGTAGTTTTAAAACTCATAGATCAAAGAATATGAAATTGTTTTTTTTCTTTGCTCCGTAACAGTAATTAACACAGCATGCTTCAGAGCCTACAACAATTTTGTGATTGAAATAAATTCAAGTGATAAAAAGTTGAACATGACGAACAATTACTTCATCATTAGAATATGTCATGTTTAAATTCCCAGTAAAGGTTCAATTATACTCATAATATGCAGTTTTGTTTGGGCAAATATACAGAACTAAATTGGTCCCAGTTGCCACAGCATGTTAATTAGAACCTTGTACATGACAAAATAACACTTTGGTACATTATATGTGGTACTTGGAAGTGGAGTTTAGTTTGTTTCTATTCCTCTCTCCCCACAGAGGACAGACTTAGAAAGCTGTTTGTCTGCTGTCTTCTTGATATCAGCCGGGCTGCTGAGAAAACTACCATATGCTCCAGACCATTCCCTCTGGGCCCTCACTCATTCTACCCAGCCTGAAACCAAACATAATACAAAAACATATCACTTGACCTATAGTATGAATAGGCTAATAATTTATTATCTCTATGTACACTTTTAATACCTCACATGTATATCCCACCATTCCTTCACAAAGTGCATGCCCCTCCCCATTTTATCCTCACAACAGCTCTGTGAAGCAACTGGCTGGCCCAAAGTCACTTTCCTACCCCAACAAGAAAAGGTCCTGTGCATTTATAGCTACTCACCTTCCTCAGCTCTGTAACCTCACAGAATGATACCTCCACCTGAAAATTTGTGTCCTTAATCTCTCTATAGCGGCTGCTCTGATATTGGAAAAGATCAAGAAGAGAAGGCTGCAGGGAGAGTTCTTCTCTGTATAGGCCCAGCCTATACAGGGAATATGGTGGCAGAGTAATGAACATAGCAAAGGAGCAAAACCTGATTGAAGTGTAGATAAAAGATTTACTCCGGAACTTACATTCTTGATAGTGAAGAGGAGAGACAGAGGTAGTGTCCTAACTACATCCCCAGCTAAGAGACAAAGTGTAGGTCTGAGAAGAAACAGGATATTACCCTAACAGCGCATTCCTGAGAGGAATGTGTGTACCCGGCCGAAACCTTCGCCCTGCGCAAAAAAACCCCATGCAACCCTCATAGGGTTGCATGGGAGATACACCATCTAAAAGGTGGTGTATTTTTGGGGGGGGGGATGGGGTGTTCCTGAGCGGAAACAACTCGGGAGGCCACCTAATGGCGGCCTCACCCCTGGCATGCGCCGTTACTCCCCGGGAACACCTCCCAGGATGCTGTAATGCCCTGGGAACGCCTCCTGGGTTGCCGGCACAGCTTTGTGGGAGTCCAGACACCGGCAGCAGGCTCCGCCAGTGTTCGGGCCTGGCTCTACCGCCCCAGTGGCCGGAGACCGGTGTCCGGCCCAGCACACCGGCGCTGGGGCCACAAACGCCGGTGTGTGCCTCCTGGACCCCGGAGGGTTTTTGGGAGCAGCCACCGGCGCGGCTCAGGAATGGGCTGTAAGCATAGCAATCTGGAGACAGACAAGAAATGACATTTAACAGGAGAAAAAGTGCTGGCCTCAATATCCTATCTAACTGCCGTGTTGCTGCACCCTGCAGGGTATTCTTCTCTGTACATTAGACGTTGCCTGTTCCAACAGAATGCACACCCATAGAATCAGTAATTGGTCTGTTGTGAGTCAAGGTTTGGCACTGAGTTATGAACACTCACTAAGTTATGAACACTCAGTGAGTCAAGGTTTGGCACTGAGTTATGAACACTCTTTTTTTTGGGGGGTGGCAAATACCACTGGCTGCTTTATTATTGTGGCTGATTCTTGCTTTGTCTTGATAATTGTAGCAATGCTGTTTGTCTCTGTCTAATACAGGAGAGCTCCAACAGAGTTGAGGGTAATTAGGGTATAACTGCATGATACACACTCTCAGTTACGTCCATGGGTTGGGTAGACATATGTAGTCTGGGAGTTCTGTACTTCCTAGTTATGCACAGGTCATGTTTTGTGTGCCACAGGGCACACAGAGGGAAGCTTAAGCCTTTTTCTCTCCTGTGCTGTCTTGCTGCACGCTGTCCTCCCCAAAGCCCAAATACAGCATAGTCTAGCCAGCCTTTTGCTGCTTTGTTTTGTCCATCTAGTTAAACTGTGGAAGGAGGCTAGCCTACCATCCCAAGCCTGCATCTATGTGGAGATGAACTGAAGTTCAAGCCTGCCACTTCCAGCTGTACATCCAGATACTGTATGTGTTCAGAAGGATGTCTCAGTGAGTTCACCTGGATTTACTCCTGCATAAGAGTGCAAAGGATTGTGGTTTCAGTTCCCTCACCTCCACCTCACAGCATTAGGTGGTCAGCACACAGAGAGCTTACTTTATCTGGCTAATACATTGAGGATCAAATTCAAATAATGTTTCTGTAGATTCTGTGTTGAATAAGCAATATTGAATAAATGTACAACTTCTTTGTGTGTGTGCGTGCGTGTGTGTGCAGACCCCCATGCATGAAATTTGATTAACTTCAGTACTGTTCTTGTTACTGCTATTAGCATGCAAACAAAATAATTGCAATTTGGGACTCCTTGAGAGCCAGGGCATCGCCTAGACATACCACAGCCACTACTGGCTGGAATAGTGAACACCCTGGAATTGAAGTCTTGTGTGGTGGGTGACCCTACTAAACTGCTACCACTTCCTATACCATCCTATATTGGGCCATTTGGATTCCACCCAATTGGATGGTATAATTTTGAAAAGACTTCATCTCTAAATTATGGTCAGTTAATGCATTTTATCATGTTTTAGAACATTGGTGATTTCAGTGTCCTTTCAATTTTAAACAAGCTGGGGGTATGAGAAATTGTGTATGAGAAGAAATAAACAATTTGGACATTTCTCCCTTTTCATACCCAAATTTCTTCCTTTGGGTTTATATAAATTCTCAGGACTACTTTCCCCATCTCCTTCTTGATTCCCTATCACTATCTTCTGTTCTCAATTTCCATGCTTTCTCGAACAGTCTCCATACATCAGCCACATTTTGGAGATTTCTCCCCCTCTTTCTGTTAACTTCTAAAGTCAATTTTCTGGAATACCTGCAAAAACCTACAAGTTTATGGGTGATCCCATTTTGCGGCTTTGGTGATTGAGGTCAGCCACCCATTTTACAATTAGACAGTGATGATGGTGATGGGGTCCCTATTCCTTCTCAGTTTCCAATTCTCATAGCTCCAATTCTTGGAGCAGTTATTATTTTCTTATTCAGTCTAATGGAACTGCTCTGGCTGTCTAGTCTGCTAGTTGCAGTTGTAGAAAACATCTGCTAGGATTTGAAAAGCAGTCAAAGAAAAGGTAGTGAAAAACAATTGTACTCTGAAGGAGTACTTTGCTATATTTTTAATTAAATCCTTATCTGGAGTATCACACTTTTCGAAAACTCCTGAATAATGTTTATTTATGACTTGTGCAGCACATCACCTCTGATACCCAGTCTGCCACAATTGACATCTCTACCACTTTCATTATTCTGCACATAACATTTAAATGTGGCAATTCATACTCATTTTTATTCAAACATGATTATGATTTCTGACTACACATTCAGGTAGTTGTATTTTTGTTTACATAGGTGTAGAAAAAACACAAGTACTCTGAGGCTGATATTTCAGCATCCCACAGGGAGACTCTTGAAAAGATTCCTCCATAAATTCTTGAATGTGAATGAAATTTAGTTGCTGATTAAAGGAATGTCTGCATCTTGTTTGAAGGTATGGATTGCAGCTAGAGGTAAAAGGGCTCTTCTCAGAGAGCTTTAAAAATATTCTTATACTAGTAAAATGTAGCATTTGAAAATCTGTGCACACTCTCTTGAATATGGGTGCTCAGTCTGAAATTTATAATTGTATCCTGAATGTAGATGACTGTGAATTTTGATATCTCAGTCTTCAATGAAAATACCATGTTATGTTGTATATTTGTACCACCTTTCTTGAAATGTCCTGGGGTCAAAGTGCAGTTCATTCAAAGTGGGGAATTCATAGAACTGAATTCTCTAAATATACACAACAACTTCTGTTTATGATATATTAATCTTCAAGGTATAAATGTAGGGCTGTGCAAAAAAAAAAGGGGGTAAATTTCAGGTTTGGGTTTATTGGTCCTGATTTTTTTGGAAAACCCAAAATAAGCCGAATTCCCATATTGATAAATATGGGAATTTGGCTTTTTTTGGGGGGGGGGTTCCCAAAAATATCAGCCCATTAGAGCCTATGGGACTTTTTGCGGCTTTTCACAACTCCTGGGGGGGCATTTTTGTAGGTAGAGGTCCCAAATTTTCAGGGTATTTTGAAGTGACTCTCCTTGCAAGAACTCCCAGGTTTGGTGAAGTTTGGGTCAGGGGATCTGATTTTATGGGGTCTGGAAGAGGTCGCCCCTCCAATACAGAATTTGTTCCCCTCCAAAAGATCAAGTCAGCCACTCAGACCAGGACGAAAACCACACACACACCAACAGGCCAAGCCCTGCCTGGTGGCCTCCACCAAAATTAAACTGTCAGGGAATTACCTCTCTCTAAACAAACTGAGACCAATGAGAAGAAAATCCAAGCAGCGCCCCCCCCCCCAAAAAAAAGGTCAAATCAGCCACTCAGACCAGGAGGAAAACCACACACCAAAGCCAAGCACACACACACACCCCACAAACAAAGAATGAAAGCAGCAAAGGTCTTCCAACCAACCAGTGCCTCAAACTAGAACCCCCCCCCCCCACCGGCTTTTAGCCAAGTTTAGAAAATAAGCCCCAAATAAAATTAAAAGGATGATAGGATCTCAAACTATTGTATGTCTTCTCTTCTCCAGGCAGCAGACAGGAAATAATCCAGTGAAAACAGCAGGCTGTAATCCACCAGTTCAGCTCAGGATGAGGCAGCAGGAGTAAAAGCCAAGGTTTGTGCACCAAACTCTCTATCGGTGAGCAATGGCCACTCTGGGAGAGAATTCAGATTGTATATGTGCTCTTTGGCCAAACACAGAATGGCATTCCAGCCTCTGTGATTTGCCAAAGAACACTGTTCTCCCAGATCTGGCCACCTGGCCACTGGGAGTTCTAGTCCTCCCTCCCCTTCTTAGGGTGTCCTCCAGTCAAGGTAGGTTGCCCCAGCTGAAGCAAGGAGAGCTTTCTCCTTGCAAGCGAGGGAAATAGCTGAACCCGGAAAAGCCTAATACATTTTCGGCTTATTGGAGAATCACCCATTTTGGCTAGGCTATTTTCCTGCCTTTTTTAAAGCTGGTAAAACCCAAACCCAGAAAAGCCAGAAAGGCGATTTTTCGGCTTATTTTCACTCTGGGTTTACTGGTATGCACAGCCCTATATAAATGTTTTCAGTCCCTCTCGAAAACATGTATGGGGTTCACATTTAAAGTACCCCACTTTATCCTGGCACATTAACTTTCATTCTGACATCCAAGTTTTAATTTTATTCTATTTTATATTTTCATTTCCCTCTCTTTGAAAACTGGGGTGGGGATTAAATGGGCATTTAAGCCCAAACTTAAAGTTGTATCCTGAATGTATCTATAAATCTTCATTCCAATGTTTCAGAGCTCAATGGCACTAAACAAACTAACCAGCCAATAACTGGTTTGCTGACATATTACAACATTGCTCTGGTAGCAGTCCAGTGCCAGCAACACAATATCCCATCACCACATAATGGACAGCCTGGTGGGGTGCAGAGGCACTTGCCAACAGTGGTAATACCTTTGCTATAGGATTGCATGTGTGTGTGTTAAGTGCTGTCAAGTCGCTTCCAAATCAGTGTCCTCCAAAACATCCTATCGTTAACAGCCTTGTTCAGGTCTTGCAAACTGAAGGTTGTGGCCTCCTTTGTAGAGCCAATCCATCTCATGTTGGGTATTTCTCTTTTCCTGCTGTCTTCGACTTTTCCTAGCATTATTGCCTCTTCCCACTGCTATGGGTTTAGCTGCTTTAATATAAAAAAGGGCTTATAAAAGGAGGGGTACAATCAGTAAAGCCAATTTCAGGAGTGCTGTGTGTATAAGATTTCTTGTTCATGTTTTGATCAAGCGTTTCAGGGTTGTGTTGAAAAGCTGTACTTCAGTTCTGGGATGTATTATTGGTCATGGTAGAGCACATGTTTTGCATTCCCTAATCCCGTCAACCCTAACATGCCAATTCAAAAGGTCTGCCAGGTCACAGGCACCTTGCTCTATGTGAAATCTTATAAAGCTGCTTCTGGTTGGATTAGACAATACTGAGCTAAATGCACCAGTGGTCTAAGACAGCTTTATGTATATTCAGGAGTGTATGGAAAGAATTGTCCTGGCTCAAGTATTATTCCCAGATCATCAATAGTTGCCAATGGAAACAATGTCCTGTGGAAGAAAATAAAAGGCTAAATGGGGATACCAATGGACTGTGGTTTGAGTACTTAGTGTTCTTGGTGGCCACAGCATCTGTGGTGGGAGCAGGTCTTTTGCATTGTCAAATATATGCTGTTGTGCATCTCTGGATATTTTGTTCCATAGAACCCCAATGGAGCCAATACCTTCACAATCCTACTCTTTGTTCTATTTCTTGGCCACTGCACAACATAGGACTTGGCTTTTACATAAGGAAAGAAAAGCAGAAAAAGACCATTACCAATAACAGCTAAGCTCCACTTCTACCTTTCATTTGTCTTTCTGTGAGCCCATTTTCATCAGTACTGTGTTTCTTGTGCACAGGGGTGGTCTTGGTGATTCTGGAGCCCTGGGCAAAAGTCCAGAATGGGCTCCCAGAATCACTGACCCACCATCCCGGAAGCACTTGTCCTGTCCAAGGCAAGTGGGAGCAACAGCAAACTGACAGCCCAAGCCTATGCAGAATTAAACATGTCTCAGGGCCAAACAAGATGTCCTATCCTTGGCCACTGACATCATTTTAGAGGCAAATTCAGCCATTTAAAAATCAGGCTTGTGATGTAGCAGGAGCAGGGAATCTTGTCAGGTGCCAAAACAACCCCTGTTCCCTGCTGTGCATTTTTAAATGGCCACATTCTTCTCTAAATTGCCTTGGCAGCCCTTTCTTGCTCATTCATGTGGGAACAAATGATATTGCCCAACATAGCCCAGAACGTATTAAAAGGGACCATGTGGCTCTGGGTAAGAAGGTGAAGGACCATGGGACGCAGCTTGTTTTTTTGTCAGTTCTTCCTGTCGAAGGCCATGGCTTAGTAAAGGAAAGAGCAATATTACAAATTAATGACTGGCTGTGTAGATGGTGTCGTCAAGAAAGGTTTGGATTTTTGGACCATGGCTTATGCTTTCGAGATGAAGCTCTTCTATCAGGAGATGGTTCACACCTCATGAGGGCAGGAAAAAAATGTTTTTAGTGAGAGCCTTGCCAACCCGATAAGGAGGGCTATAAACTAAAACCTATCAGGGAGCGAGACAAGAACTTAAAGTCTAGCATGATGACAATAACTGGAGATGAGAACAATAAAGATTTGCAGTGAGTGCCATGTATGCGAGGAAACATAAACTTGTGGGTAAGTTCAGAAAATGAAAACCTCAGGGCACATAAACCATGGATTCCGATGTCTGTACACCAATGCACAGGGTATGGGTAACAAGCAGGAAGAACTTGAAGCCCTAATACAGGAAGGGGATTTTGACCTAATTGGCATTACTGAAACTTGGTGGGATGTCACTCACGATAGGAATATTAAGATTGTAAGGTACAACTTGTTTAGAAGGGATAGGCAGATAAGGAAGGGGGAGTAGCATTGTATGTCAAAGATATGTACACTTGTGAAGAAGTACATGAATCTGAGCATGGTAGTTCAGTCGAGAGTCTATGGGTAAAAATAAAAGGAGTAAGAAATAATCATGATATTATGGTGGGGGTCTCCTATCAACCACCAAACCAGACAGAGGACTTGGATGAGATGCTCCTAGACCAGATCACAAAGTTCTCAAAGACACGGGACACAGTGGTCATGGGAGATTTTAATTACCCGAATATCTGTTGGAAGTCCAGCTCTGTTAAAAATGCAAGATCCAATAAATTCCTGACTTCTCTTGCTGACAACTTCATATTCCAGGAAGTGGACAGGGAAACAAGGGGATCTGCTTTCTTAGATTTAATTCTTACCAACAGGGAAGAACTGGTTGATGAGGTTAAAGTAGTAGGCACTCTGGGTAGTAGTGACCATGTAATCTTGGAATTTACAATCTTGGGGAAAGGAAAAAATGTACATAGTCAGATATATAGATTGGACGTTAGGAGAGCAAATTTTAACAAATGTAAATGTATGCTGGGTAGAATCCCATGGTCAGAAATACTGAAGGTGAAGGGAGTTCAAGAAGGGTGGGAGTTTCTTTAAAATGAAATACTGAAGGCACAATCACAAACCATTCCTATGAGAAGGAAAAATGGGAGGAGCCTAAAGAGGCCAGGGTGGCTCCATAAACAGCTTTTTAAAGAGTTGAGAAATAAAAAAGACTAATTTAGGAAGTGGAAGGAGGGCCTTATAACCAAAGAGGAATATAAACAAATAACTAGTGCTTGTAGGGAGAGTGTTAGGAAAGCTAAAGTTCAGTATGAGCTTAGGCTAGCGAGAGATGCTAAACACAACAAAAAAGGGTTCTTTTCCTATGTACAGAGTAAGAACAAGGACAAGATAAGACCACTGCAAGGACTATCTTGTCTGTTCATTTCCCTCATCTGTGGGTTTAAAAATTAACACTCTGTAGCCCAGTTCAGAGTTAGATATAACAAGTGGGGACCTGCAAGTAACTTGCAAGAGCAACCATCCCATTTGTTAGCCGAATTGCTCCGTCAATATGGGGAAATTAGCTGAGCAATCGGTAACTATGTATTTATAAAGCGGGGTCGCACTCAGCTATACCAAAATCCGTTTAATGAGACCTTGAATAAAGACAGATACAGGATTCCGAATTAAATAGTGTTTATGTCTTTCTCATTCAAATCAATGATGCATACACACATACAGAGAAGCCTAGGAATATTCAAAGACAGTAGTACAAGCACAGATGCCAACGTGGCAGGAGGTTGTTGGTGGGGGTATATTTACCTTCCAGACGAGGTGTTGTCCAAGCTCAAGCAGACTAAGACAGATTGAAAGTTAAAGCCGAGATGGGGGCAGGGGTTCCCGTAGACTTGGCCACCAAGGCGGGAGGGAGCGTGGTAAGGCTGCACAAAACCAAACCAACAGAATAACAGCAAAGGTGCCAGGAAAGACCTAAGGTGACATAATGGGATGGGGGCACCCCAGATATACTGTTTTTCTGGGGGCAGGGAGAGGGATTTCACCCCTCCTAGGTTCCCAGGTGGCAAAAGGTGGCAAAAGGATTAAGCTGTGGCTACTGGGGTAGGGTAGTGAGAATTTGGAAATCTATTCTGATTCCGATGGCTTTTGCAACCCGTGAGGAACTGGAAATTCTCTGCTGACCAGATTAGCATTTTGGAACAAAGGGTGAGATCTATGCAAACGTCCTGGGATCGCTGCTGCATAGCAGGAGGAACGACTCATCTTGATATCAGGATCGCTGTTGACCGGGGTGGGGTAGTGAGAATTTGGAAATCTATTCTGATTCCGATGGCTTTTGCAACCTGTGAGGAACTGGAAATTCTCTGCTGACCAGATTAGCATTTTGGAACAAAGGGTGCGATCTATGCAAATGTCCTGGGATCGCTGCTGCATAACAGGAGGAATGACTCATCTTGATATCAGGATCGCTGTTGATGGCCCATTAAGCTATGGATGTTGCAAGAGGGAGGGGGTGTTTGACACTGACTATGTGACTGTCTGATTTCTATGACATGGCTGCGGCTGGAACAGAGGTTGTACAGGAACATGGCTTCTCTCAGGTTCACCGGAGGCTGCCCCTGCATCTGCTTCCTAGCTGCTAGCTGCACAGCGCTCGCAGGAGCGGCTGAGTCCGTTACAACGGAGCGCGCAGCGACCGTCCCATATCGTTTGGGGCGGGCACGCGGCCAGCACAGTAGTCGAGTGCCTGCATAGCGGGCTGCCAGGTCCAGTCCGGGAGGTTTGGGCAGGCCCATATGCTATCATATTCTCCCACCTTTGATACCTCCCCTCTCTTCCCCCCACTTCACTCAGTGTTTCTCTATCTCTCTCTCACACTCCCTCCTTTACTGTCTGTTTTTCCACTCATGTCTGCTGTCTCTCCTTCTCTCTTTCTGCCTCCTTCACCCCATCACTCTCTCTCTCTCCTTCTGCCTCCTCCATTGCATCATTCTCCCTTTCTGCATTAGTGGCATCAGCTCACTTAGCACCTTCACCCAGCAGCTTCATTGTCTTGGCAACAGTGATAGCAGCTCACCCAACCCCAACCCCCCAGGAGCTTTGCCACCTCAGCAGTTTGCCTGGCTGCTTGCCCAGCCTTTACACCACCTTAGCAGCTTGACCAGCCACTTGGCCGCCTCAACAATGGCAGCAACTCCTCCTCCTCTGGCCTGCAGCTTCACTGCCTTAGCGGCATGGTAGATGGAGGTGTACAGAAGCTTTGTCTGCACTTATGCAGATAGTGCTCTTGATTTTGGGAGGGCTTAAACTTCTCTATGTATTGTTTATGTTTTAGAATTTTTCTGCAAACCTGGGGGTCCCCCAACTTTGCAGAACTGTTTTCTCTCAGTGTGGGCCTGATCTGCAGATTTAAATATCTGCAGATGGGCCCATGCTTGACTATCAGAAATATGATGATTATTGGTCTCATATGCCAAAGTTTATTGGGGGGAACCCATCCATTTAAATATGCAAATGTTATCAACTATTGATGGCAATGCACATGTATTTTTGAAGTTTAGAATTGGGGATTCCCTGTATTTATCTGCCCAGAGTCTTAGTACTGAAAGAGATTAGAACAAGATTGTTCTGCTTTTCCTTAGATTCTTCTGCACCATCTATCACTTTTTATGTTTCATGCCCTTGGTATGACTCTACCACCTCAGGAGCAGCAGCAGCTACTGGTGCAACAGTAGCCATCATTGATACAATTGTGCTTTGATTGTTATGTCAGCATGAATCCACCCCATGATGGTTTCTTGGCAGTTTTGAGACCCTTGAGCCCAATCCTGTGAGTTACCAAACTTGCATAACAGCTAATAGAATTAGGCCATTGATGGCCATTGCTCACAAATACTATTCCACAACAGCTGGTATAGTCAGCTGGGTACACAGTTAGACACCCAGTGGTACATCCAGTAGAAAAAGGTTCTTTTCATGAACTCACTTGGTGTCGCTGGGAAAGTTGCTGTATTTCAATGCTCTGGTTGTAAAATAAAGACAGTGACCTTTGTTGTGGTTGGAATGAGTAAGAATTATACTTTGTTTTCCCTACTTACTACATAAATAATTTTTTTCAAATCAAATATAATATTTTCCTAAGCAGAAATCCCAAAATCAGGCTTTAAAAGCTAATTCCAAAGCTAATCTGTCTACACAGTGATAAATGTGTTTTATCTTCAATCTCACTACAAAATAAATCTGCAGAAAGAACTGATTGTACATTGTCAGTCAGAGCTTTATTATGGTCAATTGACCACTTCCAAGAGAGATTGTACATTGTTCCCTCCCTAATTTTTTCCATATACATTCTCTTCTGTTTATATACATGCATATACAAGACAGATTAAAAAATTCTTACATTCTTAGTGCTTCCATTTTTAATTGAATACGCTTCTTAACTGTAAACCATTCTGACCTTAGTAAATCAAAGTTCTCATTCCTTTGGAGAGATATACATTTTGGCATAAGAAAAAACTGCTTCCCTTTATTGAGTCATTCACTAACTTCAGGCATCTTGTTTGATTTCCAATAACGTTCAAAAGTTAAACATGCTGCAATAATTAGATGCAAAGCTACATCTCAGAACCTAATTGGAACTCTTGGCACATAATTCAATAACAAACATTCTGGTTTATTTTCTATGGTCTTTGCCAAATGAACATTCACTAAAAAGGCAACCTTTTTCCAGAATAAAAAAAGCTCATGGGCAAAACCACCACATGTGGATAAAATCAGTTGATTCTGCATTACAATACCAGCAAAATCCAGAATTTTGGTGATGGTTTTGGGGGTTAAATGTAACTGAGGAATCATTTTCCATAGATTTTCCCTGAAATTAAAACATATAGAAAACTTAGATCCATGTGACAAAGCAAATTCCCAAACTTTCATTAAAACATTGTGTCTTAATGCTGAGTTCCATTTTTGTTTAAACTTTGGAATTTCTATTGGTTTTGTTTTATAATCAGCTGGTAAAATTTAGGGTGTTTGAATTCTTCAAATTCATTTTTAGGCCTTATCCAGTAACCCCTACAAATTAAGTTTGATATGAAATTCTTCATCTCGTACTATTCAAACCATGACATCTGACCATTCCCCCCTAAAATTTTATAGCTTTCCTCAAGCAATGGAAAATTATACTGACATGATTTCACCTCAAGGTTAATTGAGCCAGTGAGTGGATATAATGAAGAGTTTTGCTAGTGGTATCCAGTGGTGTTAATGGGAAGGAAAGCAATTTTTACCTTATTTATATGTTGTTTAAATACAAAGGGATCTCTCTGCTGAAAGCTCAATTTTCTTTATACCATTTCAGTAGGGGTTGTAAGTCCTATGCAAGAAATATGATCTTTTATTGTAAATTACAGTACAAAAGTTGAATTTCTAGAAACAATATACCAAACTACTAACTCATGATAGAATAATTAAGCAAACAAAAAATGTAATCCAGATACCCTTTTAAGATTTTAGCTAGCCATTTTCCTATAGCTGCAAATGATTATTAGATAATAGTCTTTGTTGTAGTTTTTACATTGCAATATTCCAAATTAAAGTTTGCAAATGATGACAGCAATTTCATAAATTTATCCATTTGGAAATGACCCATATCTTTATGGGATATAAATTAGTTAAGCAAGCCTTATAGAATCATAGAGTTGGAAGGGGCCAAGCAGGCCATCTAGTCCAAGGCCCTGCTTAATGCAGGATCAGCCTAGAGCATCCCTGACAAAAGCTTTTCCAGCCTCTGCTTAAAAACTGCCAGTGAGGGGGAGCTCACCACCTCCCTAGGTAGCTGATTCCACTGTTGAACAACTTTTACTACAAAAATGTTTTTCCTAATATCTGGCCGGTATCTTTCCACTCGCAATTTTAACCTATTATTACCCGTCCTATCCTCTGCTGCCAACAGAACAGCTCCCAGCCTTCCTCTACGTGACAGCCTTTCAAATACCGTATTTTCCGGCGTATAAGACGACTTTTTAACCCCGGAAAATCCTCTCAAAAGTCGGGGGTCGTCTTATACGCCGGATGTATGAGGGCGGGTGCTGAATTCCGAGCCGGACTGGAGAATGCTGAGGCGGGGTTGAGATTCGGGCCTCCGGGGCCTCGCCAGCCTGCATGCTGGCTGCGCCGCCGGCTTAGTGGGCCCCTGTGTGCGTGGCCGGGTTCATGCAGGAAGGAACCTGGGACCTCCTGCAAGCGGGTGGGTGCCTTTGTGTGTGTACGGGGGAGGGGCATGAACCGGGAACTAACCTGGGACCTTTTGTAAGCCGGTGTGTTTGCGGGGAGGGGGGACCGGGAAGGAACCTAGGACCTTTTGCAAGGTGCCTGTGTGTGTGTGCGCGCGCAGGGGAGGGGGGGAACCGGGAAGGATTCCATGTTCCTTCTCGGCTCCCCCCATCCCCTGCACACACACACACACACACACACACACCTGCTTGCAGAAGGTCCCAGGTTCCTTCTGAGTGGTGGGGGGAGGGAGAAAGACTCTTCCCCCAAGGCTGCCCCTACAGCCACAGTGTGCAGGAACATCGCGGCACACTTCAAAAAACCCTTTCACTGCCTCAGCTGTTCCTGCACGCCGCGGCGGCGTGCGCAACCGGGCTTCACCCTTCCCGCCTCCCTACCCCGCCCCCAGAGTCGCCTAATCGCCTCCTGTGCGGATGCTCCGCCGCCGGGAGCTGCTTGGCTTCTTCCCTTCTTCCCCCCTCCCTCTTGCCACTCAACAGCTGACAGGCGGCGAGGGGGGGTAGAAGAAGCCAGCCGCTCCCGGGAGCCGATTAATCACTCTGGGGGTGGGGTGGGGCGGGGTGAGGAGGCGGGAAAGTTGAAGTCCAGTTGCGCCGGGTTGCGCACGCCGCCAGGTGTGTGTGTGTGTGTGTGTGTGTGTGTGTGTGTGTGTGAAGGCTTTTCTCTCTTTTCTTCCTTTTTCTGTCACTCCTTTCTCTCCCTTTCTTTCTCCCTCTTTTTCTGTCTCTTTCTTGGTCTGTCACACTCTGTCCTTTTCTTTTTCTCTGTCCTTTTCTTTCTCCCCCATCCATCTCTCTCTCTCTCTCTTTCTTTCTCTCTCTCTCTCTTTCTTTCTCTCTCTCTCTCTCTTTCTTTCTTTCCCTCTCTTTCTCCCTCCCTCCCTCCTTCCTTCCTTCTGCCATTTATGCATGGGAGGTTTTGCCTTGGATTTGCCACTCTATAGACTAGATGCACATTTTCCCAATCTGAATTCTCAAAACTCAACAATAAATCCCATGCAGGGTTTTGAGAATTCAAATGGGAAAAATGTGCATCTAGAGAGCAGCAAATCCAAGGCAAAACCTCCCATGCATAAATGGCCTTTCTTTCTTTCTTTCTTTCTTTCTTTCTTTCTTTCTTTCTTTCTTTCTTTCTTTCTTTCTCCCCAAAAACCTCCCTAGTGTCGACCCCCCCGACCCCCCACCCCCCGCTGGGAGATCTACAACCGGTATGGCATTGGTATGGCCCCCGAATGATGTGATAAATATGCAAATGGCCCTTGGCAGAAAAAAGGTTCCCCACCCCTGCCGTAGAGAAACCACCTCTAGCAGTCGCAGCCGGGTAGATGATCACCCGTGCAAATCTCCTGCCGCAAAGAGTTTCTCTGACACCATAGGGGTGGGACCTTCTGCTCGCTGAGCGGGTGCTCTGCCATTGAGCCATGGCCCCTCCCCTATGGGGTCAGAGAAACTCTTTGGGGCAGGAGATTTGCACGGGTGATCATCTGCCCGGCTGCGACTGCTAGAGGCGGTTTCTCTACAGGCGCTTCTACCCACTCGCCTCGCTCTGGGCTCAGAACCCGGCTGGGGCAGAGTGCGAACTACACTTCCCAGCGTGCCTCGGTTTCTCTTCGGGCACTTCTACCCACTCGCCTTGCTCTCGGCTCAGAACCCGGCCACCATTTAACTGTGCGTTGTGTGAAGAAAAAAAAACTTCTGTTTTGAATCTCTCCCCCTCCAGCTTGAGTAGATGTCCCCGCCTTCTAGTATTATGGGAGAGGGTAGTCTTATATGGTGAGTATATCCCAAACTCTATATTTTAGCTTGAAAAGTTGGGGGTCGTCTTATACGCCCAGTCGTCTTATACGCCGGAAAATACGGTACTTAAAGAGAGCAATCATGTCCCCCCTCAACCTCCTCTTCTCCAGATGAAACATTCCCAACTCGCTCAGCCTTTCCTCATAGGGCTTGGTCTCCAGGTCCCTGATCATCCTCATCACTCTCCTCTGTACCCACTCAATTCTGTCCACACCTTTTTGAAGTGAGGACTCCAGAACTGCACACAATACTCTAGGTGCGGCCTGACCAATACAGTGTACAGTGGAATTACGACATATTGCGACTTGGATGTTATGCTTCTGTTGATGCACCCCAAAATTGCATTAGCTTTTTTTGTTGCTGCATCACACTGACTGCTCATATTTAACTTTCGGTCCACCCGTACCCCAAGATCTTGTTCACACATGCTGCTACCCAGAAGTGTATTCCCCATCCAGTATGCATGTCCCTCATTTTTGTTACATGATGGTGCCTTGAAAGGATAAGCAACAGGGATAGGTTTGTTTTTGGCCTCTACCTTCTTAAGGTAGGCTGTTGTTGAAATGGAAAAAAAAGTCTACCCAGGTCACGCTCCTGGAAGTTATCCAAAAATAAGAACAAAACCATGTAACACCTTATATTAGAATCAACCAATACTAGGTCTGACCAGTGTTTGTTTTTGCCAGCCACAATGGTTGACATTGTATACTTCCAGTTTCTTTTGTGCTTGAAGAGGGCTCTGAGCAGTGTCCCAGATTGCTCATTTGTTCATGGACCATGACATTGCAAGTTTAAGTAGGGATGTGGTAAACAGTGCCATATGAAACATTTATAGTTACATATGTCCCATATGGCGCTATTTACCACATTCCTATTTTCAGGTGCCTGTCCCTAGGAAGTTTCTGTCCCTATTCTCACTCTTGCCTTTTGAAGACACCTTCTTAAAGTTTCTTAGTGTGATTTGACAGCATTGCTAGTGCTCAGCACCCTCCTAAGTTTCTCTAGAAGTTAAATCTCTTAAACGACTGGATGCATCTTTTCTTTAGTACACCGATAGGTTCATGTGCATGAACACTAAGGCACCATGCAATGCACAATCTGTTTTTTCAATCTGCAGCTGGTGAATTGTATTTTGAATTGCTGATAGTATACTTTTTCTGATACATCTTTAAACAATAGTACCCAAATATATAGACATGTCAGGCCTGTTTCATCCAAAGCATCCTTTTCACATGTAAGGTCTGACTGTGCCACCAGGGCCATCATTCTGCAGTTGAACAGTCTGATGTATACCTGGGTTCTGATCTAGCACAGCACTCCAATGAGAACGGAAAAATGAGAGAGAGAGAGAGAGAGAGAGAGAGAGAGAGAGAGAGAGAGAGAGAGAGAGAGAGAGAGAGAGAGAGAGAGAGAGAGAGAGAGAGAGAGAGAATCTCAAAATAAATAATCTTTATTCCTCTAACAAGATACAAGGCTAGAAAGATGAAACACAAGGGATGTCAAAAGCATGACTTTTGACTTCCGGTGGGACCCGAGTGAGGAGCGGATCAGCTGATCCAAACTGCTCTCAGCACATATCGGCTAGGAGGGGGATCTGGGCTCAGAGACTCCCTGGGGCAAAGGGATCACACCCTAAACCTCCCCTCTACAAGGTCAGTGAGGTTTGGGTGGCGCTGAGCTCCAAACGAAGCCAGTCTGGTGTCAAGCTCTGCCCGAGCTGGCTTGTGCCCACCATTCCCCCCCTCTCTTCCCCAACCCTAATTTTTTTCTCTGAAAAGACTACAAAAGTGGGGAAGTGTCTCGGACAGGTGGAGAACCTGTTTACCAAAGTGCAGAGACTTCTCTCTTTTAATATCAAAAATAACTCAAAAGAAAGAGCAGACGAGCCAGGCTGACGGGCGAATTAAAAGCAGAGCGGAGTGACCAGGGAAACCAAGAGCAAACAGCATGGCAAGTGTTAACAACTTTAAAAGACTTTAAGGGGCACAAAGGGGACAGGGAGAAGAACGGTAGATGAAAGGGTGAAAAAAGGAGGGAAATTGAGAAGATGGGGAGAGCTGGGGTGAAGCAGAGTCACTTTCGTTTTCACAGCCGTGGCTAGAGTCGAGGAGCAGGCGCGGGGGGGTGGGAGGGGGAAAGCACTTGTCCAACCAAACAATTGACTCTTAACCCACCTTCCTTGGATTTAAGGCGCAGCCCCTGCCACTAGCTGGGAAATTTTTGGCTAGCTGCCAGATAAACTCCATTGTGCTTTGACTGAACTTTTGCTGAGTTCTGGCTTCTTCACGGAAGGAACATAGATGCAAGAGATAGAGGAGACGACACCAGATTTGAAGACACCAGTGACACCCAGTGGATTTTAACAAAATAGCACCCTGCAAATAAAGGTTATCCTGTGCCATTAACATTCATTGAGCCTGTTTACAGAAGTCAGTATTATCCCCTTAATAAAGTAATTAGCTTTAATTCATAAATAATCAATTTTAACAAATTAATTTTGGGAACAATATATTAACCAAAACTAACCAAATTAACCAATTTAACAATATTAATTTATTTTTTAATTGAACTTATCTTAAAGTTACCAAATCAATTGAATTGTATTATCAAGTTGAAATTCATGTTTTAAATTATATTTTAAGGTGATTGAATTGTTAACAAATTGACTGATTGATTATTGTACAAGTTGAATCAATTTTATAATTACACTGTAAAATTGAACAGGTTGACTTTTTGTCAATTATAAAAATGGATATGACTGTTTTCTAAAATATAATATAAAACAGAACTCAACTCCACTGAAAGAAGAGCATAAGACAACAGCTGTGGGCCAATTGAGAGCAGTCAAAGAGGAGGAAGTAAAACCCAAGACAATAATTCAAACTTTTTTTCCCCAAACATTCAAAATTTTCTATATCAAGCAGGAATGCCAAAGAACAAAAAGTCGAAGGGAGAGGAGGAAGATTCCCAAATCGACAACCTTAAGAATCTGATAATAAAGTTAATGAAGAAAGCGCCAAAAAACAAGAAGAGAGCCATAAAAAGCTTCAAGAATCATTTCAGCAAAGCTTGCAAGAGAGTCAACAGAAACTTCAGGACACACTACAAGAATCACTTCTGAGAATTGAGAAGAAGATAAACAATAATACCAAGGAGATAAAATCACTCCAACACTGACAAAATAAGATTGAAGAAGAATTAGAGCAACAAGCCATTACTTTGAACTTATATGAGGACAAACATAACATTGCAGAAGAAAGATTTGACCATCAAGACATAATTAACCGAGAACAGAATTTAAAATTTAGAGGCTTTGGAGAAAAATTCGGATTAGTGGACCTAGAATCAGAACTACAATTTCTGCTTCAAGAAACCTATAATTTAAAAGAAGAATTACTCTAAATAGAAAAGATTGTCAGAATCAACTCGGCCTATTCTAATAGATATAACACCCTGAGAGACATCTTAGTTAAATTCACCCATCAAAAGACCAGAGACAAGATTCTACATCTACAAAGAGAACACCGTCTCCAACACGAAGGGAAAGACATCTTGGTCCTAGCAGACTTACCACCTGCAGTGATTCAAAAAAGAAAACAATTTTATGACTTAAGAATGGCACTACATAAGTGGAACATTAGATTTCGTTGGATTGCTCCATATGCTTTGGACATTTCTTTACCAGACAGGAGAAGAATCGTCAGAAACAGAGAAGAAGCTGATCAACTGTTAACAGAAATAACCATTAGAGGTAGAAGAGGCAGACCGAGTAGAGAACTAAGCACACCATCAAAAAACCGAAGCGGAACACCTGACAAAAGAAGGAGATCCATGAAGACTGGAACTAAGAGAATCTCTTCTGGGACTAGCACAAGTTGACCCACGAACTCCCCAACCAGAAAGAGACCAAGTGAACAATTTCATAGAAGCGGCAAAACCATTCATCTCGCCAGAAGCCCTGTTGGAGATTGCCAGAGAAGAAAAAAGGCAAGCCGAAATACTAGCTTCCGGAGGCTCACTACTTGAAGAAGAAGAAATTCCAGAAGAACTCAGACTAGACGAAGCATCAGGAACAAGCTAAGATGGACAACTAAAAATCTTTTCAGTCAATGTTAGCGGACTTAACTCACCTGCAAAAAGAAAAAGAATATTCCATAAGCTAATTAAAGAAGACTGTGACATAATCCGTATCCAAGACTCACATCAAGAATGTACATGGGAAATTCCTAGAATGCAAGAAATTGGGAAAAGTCTACTTCTCATCGTCAGCTAAAAAGAAAAAAGGAGTTGCGATTTACATCAAAGGAAATACATTGACCATTATAGACACACTTGAAGACAAAAAAGGAAGATACCAAATAATTGTGACACAAGGAGCAAATGTGAAAATTATTACAATAGCAAACATATATGCTCCAAATCACACAAAAGAGAATTTTTTCAACACTTTCTTTAAAGATCTAGTGGACCTACATCAAGGAGAAATATTGATTATAGGTTATTGCAAGGGAGTATTGGACCCCAAAACAGACAAATCATATCATTCAAAAGGCAACAAATTACCCAAGACAGTATTTCAGTTCATGGAAGACTGGGATCTATCGGATGTCTGGCAGTAGAAACACCCCAAAGACAGAGACTACACTTTTTCCCCAATAGACACATCTCTTACTCTAGAATTGATCTATATCTTATATCAAAAACTGCATTGAACTTTATTGAAAAAGTCTCCATTTTACCTTCAACATATGCAGACCACAGTCCTCTGAAATTAAAGTTTTGGAGAGAGAGAAAGGGACTAAAAAGATGGCATATGAACGACACCATATTGCTGAGAAAAGACATAACTAAGCAATGTCAAGAAGAAATCAAATAATTCTTTGTTCAAAACTCAACACCTGATGTGGAAGTTAATTCAGTTTGGGATGGAAGTAAAGCCTATGTGAGAGAAAGATTGATAGCTATAACATCCAAAATAAAAAAGATCAAAAGCAATGAATAGTTCAATTATATTCACAACTACAGCAATTAGAGGAAGACCACAAGAAGTCAGGCAAAAAACAAATATTGGCAAAGATTCAAGAGACAAAACATAAAATTGGTGGACTTGAAGTAGAGGAAATGCAGAAAAAACTAAAATTTGCTAAGCAGAAATATTTTGGACAGTCAAACAAACCTGAAAGATTCTTATCAAACATATTAAAGAAAGAATCAGATAAAAGAAGGATCCTGGCTATTCACATGAATGGTCAAATGACGAACAAAGAAGATATTCAAGAAGTTTTTATGGACTATTACCAAAAGTTGTATCAGAATAATGACACAGAACAAACTGGCATAGATATGTATATACAATCAGCATGTTTGAATAAGTTTTCTGATGAAGACCAACACTCATTAAAACAGACCATTACTACTCAAGAGATTTCAGATGCTATCAGAAGATTGAAACCAGATAAAGCACCAGGACCAGATGGACTTTCAGCTAACTACTATATATTAATGGAACACATTTTGACCCCATACCTACAGAAAACATTTAACGAAGTGTTACAAGAAAACAAACTACCAGATTCATGGAAAGAAGCATACATTTCACTAATACCGAAAAATCAACGAGAATATCACTCCCCAAGAGGTTATAGTCCATATTAAATGTGGATTACAAATTACTGGTGGCGATATTGACAGAAAAATTGAAAAGACATATTTCAAAAATAATACATTCTGATCAAACTGGATTTATGCCTAAAAGACAATTAAAGGACAATTTAAGAGTGGTTTTAGCAGCCATCCATTACACCAAAATTAACAAAAAGAAAACCGTGATGTTATTTCTTGATGTAGAGAAGGCATTTGACAGCGTGTCATGGTCATTTTTCAAGAATACGATGAAGCAATTGAACTGTGGAGAAAAGTTCCTGAATGCAGTAGATGCAATTTATTCTACACAAAAAGCCAGATTGCTCATAAATGGAATGTTGACGGCACAATTTGATATTGAAAAAGGCACAAGACAAGGCTGTCTTTTCTCACCTCTATTATTCAACCTTGCGAAGGAAGTGTTGGCAAATAAAATCAGAATGGATTCAGAAATCCAAGGATTAAAATTTGAAGATCAGGAATATAAAATCAGAAGTTATGCAGATTATGTAATACTAATCTGTCAACTTCCTAAGAAGTCAGCAGAGAGAATCATCTACCAAATCGATACCTTTAGTTACTTTGCTGGATATAATCTAAACAAGCAAAAAACAAATCTAATAAAGTTCAATTTTACGCCAGAAGAAAAAGAAGAAATTCAAAATATTTTGCAATGTGTCACTCCAAAGAAAAGCTTGAAATATTTGGGCATAAAAATACCTACAGGGCCAGATACGCTGTTTGATTTAAATCCCAAAGAACTCTGGAAAAACATAGAAGATGATTTTGAAAGATGGAACAGACTTCAAATATCATGGCTTGGAAGAATCGTGGTAATCAAAATGAACATATTACCAAGAATATTTTTTTTTAACTTTACCAATCCGAATTCCAAAGACAACTCTTGAAAAATGGCAACAGGCTATTAACAAATTCATATGGAATGGGAAAAACCCCAGAGTCAGATTTGCAGTTCTCCAAGACGAGAAGAAAAGAGGTGGTCAATCAGTACCAAACTTGAAAATATACTACCAAGCATCTGCTCTAGTAGCGATAACAGATTGGATACAAAAACCAGAAGACCGTATGATAAGACTTGAGAAATCATGTTTGACCGGTGGATTCCATCATTGGTTGTGGCCAGGAGAGAAAATGACAATCCCAAAAGAAATTAACCAAGAGAATCTAACGTTCCAACTATTAAAAACTTGGCAAGAATTAAAAGAAATCATTAGTCCATCACCACCACAAATGATGTCTCCAAGGTAAGCGTAATGGGACTGGAAAACTAGGTTAAAATACAACTTCCTAACTTTCAAAGACCTCATTAATAAACAAGGCCAAGTGAAAACTTTTCAAGAGTTAATCGATGAGAAAATCAAGCTATCATGATTTCCATATATGCAAATTATTCATGCATTAAAAACTGACTATTTACAGAAAGAGAAAGCAAGAAAACAGACCAAATCCATAATAAACAAATCACAAGATCATCTACTTTTGAAAATCTACAAAATGTTATTGGCAATAGAAACAGCTTCAGAGCAAGTAAAAGTCTGCATGGTGAAATGGATGCAGAATTTTGGACAACAATACCTCTGCAATCATGGGGGAAAATGTGGCAGAAATCAAATTTTCAAGTCCCCAAACAGTTAGAGAAAATTGGTACAAGATGTTCTACAAGTGGCACTTTGCTCCAAAAGACCTTCAGAAATGTATAAATCCAATCAAGCCAATTGTTGGAAATGTTCAGAGACTGACGGCACCTTTTTTCATCAATAGTGGAACTGTCGAAAGGCACAGAAATATTGGAAAGAAATTCATGGAGAATTACAAGTGATTCTTCAACTGAACTTTGATTTACAGCCTAAATACATTTTGCTAGGCATGGCTCCTTCACAACTAAAATCCTCAGACAAAGAACCTTTTTATATGGGATGACTGCAGCAAGAACACTCTATGCCAGATACTGGAAGGACAAAAAAATACTATCATTAAACGAATGGATTACAAAAATGTATGAATATGCAGACATGGCCAGACTTTCTAACTGGATGAAGAAGTCGTCACCGGTAGAATACAAACAGAATTGGAAATCGTTCTACGAAAGATATACTGTGAATTTAAGATAGAAATAAAGTATATATTGTTGCGACCCAAGACACGAGTTAGAATAGTTAAAAGTGAGAAATGTTAGAATAATTGTCTGATCTTTATGAATTATATAATGACTATAGAGAAGAAATGAACTTAAAATAGAAATTAGATAGAATAGAAATTCAATTGTTAAGAAAAAAGCAAGAACAGAGAAGACCTGTCCTGGACGCTAACTCAATAAGGCAAGTTAAGACAATTGTTCCTTACCCCCTTTTCCCTTTCTTTATGTATAACCCAAAAACCTAATAAACTATTTTTTGTAAAAAAAAGTGTGACTTCCAAGCAATGCTACAATGGGTTGTTGCATAATTAATAGGAAATATGAAGGGAAATAAAGGGTCAAAAAGAAAACATGTTGCCTCATCCTGAAAAGAAGAGTCTGTTGGGCTGTGGTCTGGGGCAGAAAAGGGGAAAAGCTGGTCTGGAACAAAGGAAGAATCCAAACCAAAACCAACTAAGAATACAGGATTGAAGTTGAGGGATTCAGTGATTCAATAAGTGAGTAAGGTCTGGGAAGCAAATCAGTTGCAAAGTTGAAAAAACAGGCTTGGGTACAAAACCAACTATAGAACTGGAGGGGCTTGGGGTGCCATTTGGGGGGGCTTTGAAAAAGATGACATTGGGATTCACAGCACAATTATATCAAATCTGTGGGGGTACTAAATGTGGGAGATGGTGAGAGTTTTAGATGGGATGATAGAATTAGCAGCACTGGGGAACAGCTGCAGCTGATTTAACAAAAGCTGAGTAGCAGTTTGATATTTCCCTAGGCTCAGGATTGAATTGCCAGAGTAGGCTGGATAAGGAGCACATCTCTATAGCCTTTGGTTATTAGACAGCAAACTTAACTCAATCATTGGTCAACTACACATTACATTTCTTCACTTGTTTATACTTGTCTTCCCATGTTCCCCATAGCCACACAGCATCTGCAGGGAACTGTTTAGGGAGGAAAAGGAGAGCCCAAATAGACTTGGAACAGCACAACAGGGGAGGGGTAAGGACTCCTGCCTTCCCCTCAAGCAGTTTTCTCACACAGAAACCATGCTGGGGGGAGTTATTTCACCAATTTTGCCACTTCACATGCAAAGATACTTCACCTCTTAGACTGTGAAGTTTTCAGAATAGAACCCCTAATTTTTCAACTTTTTAGATTATGCCTTACAGAGAAGCTAACAGAAGTTTAAAACAAGTCAATAGTTATATGGCTATTTAATAGGGTTTCCAAGGTCCCTGCTGGGGGCGGTAGGTTTTCCACCCCTGCAGGTATTGCCCACTGATACTCCAGCAACTGGTAGGGGAGAGGATTTTTTAAATTGCCATTGGTGACTGCATGACATCACTTCCGGGAAAACCTGAAAGTGATACCACACCTCTCTAGTTATGGTAAAACCATAAAGAGTTTTGCAAATCTTAGAGAGGAATGATATCATTTCTGGGTTTTCCTTTGTCTCCTGCTGATTGTCAGGCTGGGCCTGGCAACCCTACAACTTAAGTAGAATATCTTTTAAAAGTGTACTGGCATGTTTTTGCACCTGTCCTTTGAAGTTCGGGGTGCATTATTCTGTACAATATCAGTCATTTGGGAGGAGCACATAAAACTGCAGATTAAAAAAATATATATCTGTTGTAATGTTAAGCAGAGTAAAAAATAAATATTGCAATACAATTTGAGTCAATTGGTCTTTGCAGACCTTTTACAGCCTCCGAAATTGTGCTTCTTGGCCATTGCCTACAGATGCAGAAACAGGAAAGCCAACACCTCCGTTGGGCAATAAAAAGAGCCAAGGTTATTTATTTACATTGATCAAAGCACATCTGCAGTGCCCACAGGCCAAACCCCATTCCAAACCCATTTGCAGTGCAGGTGATTGGTGGGATGCTGTAGAATCAGGCCTCCTCTTGTTTGCTCATCCCTGAATTTATGAACAAGGCCACCCCACCTCCGAGCCTTGAGCCATCACATACTTACAGCTCAGGCTCCTCTTTGCCAACCCTGCATGATGTTAGAGAGGTTTGCCACTTCCTGTCCCCCTAACCACAGGGTGTACAAGTCAAGGATAATGACACCACTCAACAGCTTCCTGTCTCAGGTCCATGAAGAAACAAAGTCCCCAGGCCTGCTTTGAGGGTTAACCCATCACCATCCAAATTATGCTGAACTGAGTACCATTCAAGCAACTTGACCCACACTGCTACCACCGCAAGAGGGGACCAGTTAACCCCTGCCCCACTGTCCCCCAATAGGGGCCATGCCACAGATCCCCCTGAAAGCAGTGTGGTAACATTCATGCTAGACCCTGCCAGCCCAAATCAGCAAGGTGGTTATACCAGGCTCCCCAATCCAGGCAATGCCAGCAGGCACTCCATGCCTCTTCCAAGTGCCTCTGCCATGATCCATATCAGGACATTTCAGTCAAATCAGTAAAGTGGCCACACCAGGCCCCAAATCCAGCATGGCCACAGCACAGCCCATCCATAGCTCTGGCTAGTGCATCTGCCATGATCTCTGCTGGATCCTGGCAGCCAAACTGATAGGAAATCCAGCTGGGCCCCAGGCCTGAAGCCTGAATGGCCACCAGCTGTGCTGTTCCCCCACATCTCTCCCTGTGGTTGGCCTGTTTGCCATCAATGGACACCTAAGGTTGCAGGATTAAAGGTTTCATTGCTCCCTGACATCGTGGGCCATCCACAGGTGGAGAATTCCTAGTTAACTTCCCAGGAAATGGAAGAATTAATACTCACAGAATGATACTTAGTGATTGATGCTTGCCACTAGCAGGTGAGTCCCATTCAGCTCCCCTGGTAGAGTGAAAGGTATTTGGCTTATCCTTCTGCTACTCCTTCTCCATCCTCTCTGAATTGCAGATTCAGGAGCTGCCAAGGGAGCAAGAAAGGATAGACTCTTGGTGGAGGGCATGCACATACTTCCCATTCCTCACCATAGGCTTATGTAGTTCCTACATGTGAACTACCATCCATTTTTCCTGATTCGAATCAGTTAACCCATTCCTGATTGGAGGAATCTTCATTTGTTATGACCATGGAAATAATGGATTGTGTTTATTTCCAAGTAGGGTTGAGCATATAAATATGTGTGTGTAAAGTGCCTTCAAGTCGCAGCCGACTTATGGCAATCCCTTTTGGGGTTTTCCTCTGCACAGCAACCCTGGTATTCCTTGGTGGTCTCCCATCCAAATACTAACCAGGGCTGACCCTGCTTAGCTTCTGAGATCTGATGAGATCAGGCTAGCCTGGGCCATCCAGGTCAGGGCACATATAGATATACCCGGAAAAAAATAGCCTCAAAATTAGCCGTTTCAGCAATATTCTGGTTTTGGTTTTACCGAATACCAAAACCTGGGAATCTTCCCAAAGCCAAATAGGTGATTCTTGAAAAAGCTAAATAATATTTTTGCTGTTATGGGTTCGGCTATTCACCTTTGCTCAGATGCATGGCTCTGTGCTTTCTCCCATTTTTCTATATTTTTTTACTGGTTTTGTTAGGGCCCCATAGGGCCCCTTTTGAGGTAGGGGTCATGTTATTGGAGCCATCTTTGTCTGACCAACTGACAGTGAGCTGATCTGCACTTTAAAAAATGGGGCTAATGTAGTCCCATCCGGAGGAATATACCCTTCAACTAAAAATTTACCACTTCTATAGCTACTTATTGGGCTTTTGAAGAAGACTCCTCACCCGAGTGGATGAGCACCTTCCTTCACAAAAGCTGCCTTGGTCATGACTTCAGCTGGCTACTATATCACCACCACCCCCTGAAAACCTGCTGTCAAACTGAAGGTCACCCCAATTAGAGGCTTTGTTTCCCTGCACCATGACCATCTCTTGAAATCAGATTTTTGATGACTATAATAAAGGACTGTTCACAGGATGTCATTTGCCAACAAACGAAATGTTTTCCATGCCTTATTTTTCTTGTACTTTCCTCAGTTTGGAAGCTAATTTGCATGGACATTCATGTTATGCACCCCAGATATGAAGGGAGCCCCCAGACTCTAAGGCATCAGCCTGCCAATCAGCTCTTTCCGCCAGTCCTCGGCAACATTGAACTTCTGAAACTAAAAACCGACGGACAGCTCTGCTCACAAATGCCTGGAGGATGGGGGGTGACCTGTTTGCGGGCCCATAAAATTGGACTCCCTGTCCCAAAGTTCACCAAACTTTGGTGACCATCTAAGGAGAGACCCTTGAAGGCATGCTACATATTTGGCGACTCTACCTCCAAAAATGCCCCCACAGGAACTTCATAAAAATCCCCTTAGTCTACAGTGGACCTGAATTTTTCCATAAACCCAGAAATAAAACCAAAATACCCCTTTACCGGTATGGGTATTCAGCTTATTCTGGGTTTACCAAAAAAAATCAGGCCCAATAAATCCAAACCCAAAATTTACCAAATTTTTGTTTTGTTTTGCACAATCCTACTTCCAAGTTGGTTTCAGGTAGCTGGATCAAGGTTGACTCAGCCTTCCATCCTTCCGAGGTTGGTAAAACGAGTACCCAGCTTGCTTGGGGTAAAGGGAAGATGACTGGGGAAGGCACTGGCAAACCACCTTACAAACAAAGTCTGCCTAGGAAACGTCCAGATGTGATGTCACCCCATGGGTCATGAATGACCCGGTGCTTGCTCAGGGAACCTTTACCTTTTTTTTTTACTTCCAAGTACTTCAGAGGATGTTTAAAAAACACAGGGAATTTTTTATATAGTTAGTGGTGGTTAGAATCCTTGCTTGTTTCTTCTTTTTTGTGCAATATCAAATCACTAATATTTGTGTTTTTATGCCGTCTCAGTGAATACAAATAAAAATTACGATTCTCTTTCTGTTTCTCAATAGGAGCTGTGGTTCACAAGGTTGAGGTAAGATTCCAATCTTAATAAAAGTAAATTAGAATGAAATATTAAAACATACAACAAGCCTTGTCCATCAGGGTTAACGCACCAAGAATAAACAACGTTTAAACAAACATCTTATCTTTGTCTGATCGCACCCAAAGCCTCCCCAATGGTCCTGGAAATGATTTGAAAGTGCCAAATCTCCATGCTTTCAACATATGCTTATAGCACGATGTTTCCATTTTCTCCGTTTCAGAGTCGTTTTCCCCTGAGGAGTGTACACCTTTAAAAGGCTGCATATTTCTCCGCCCCTCTGTAGTCAGTTGTGTAGCCCATCTTCCCTCCCCTCCTCTTTCCTCCTGGAAACCATTTGCCGTGCATTGTTTTTTGTTTAATAAAAGCACTAGGATTATCAAAGTATTGCTGGAACGTTGGAACGCTGGGCAAGACAGATGGTGCAGCTTGATCTTTCTCCCAGAGGAAAAAAGTGGAAACAATGTGGAGACTGAAGGGATTTTTTTATTTATTTTCGGGTGTCTGGAGTTTGTTTTTATTAGCATGGAGATGAGTAGCGTTAAACCCAAACTCTTGAATGCTTGAGTTGATTCTCTCCTTTGCCCTTTCTTCCCATCCTAATCCCCACCCCCAGACAGGAATAAAGGGAATAAAATTCCCTTGCACTTAGCAGGGCTGCGTTTCCTAAAGTTGCCCACACGCGCTTCTCTCCCCACTCCTCCGGGAGCTTTCCCTGGAGTTAACCCTTCGCTCTCCGAACAGCCAATCATGCTCCTGCCTCTCTCAAGAGAAGGGGGGAACGTTTAGAGCAACAATACAATGCTGGAATGCTGGCTGTTCACACCAGCACCCCTTTTCTTTGCACAGGGGAGCAATCACCAGAAGATCGGCTTAAGGGGGGGAAAAGGAAAAAAATTAAGAGGGTGGAGGGGAGGAAGCTTGTCGCACTTCCATGATGTCATGGATTATGCGATGCTGCCCAGGGGAAAGTGCAGACTGACAAAGTTGGAAATACAGCAAGGGAAAAGTTAAGATGCGGATTGGAAATTTGAAAGTGCAGCCTAACCGTGCAGTTTGAGCACGGCGATAATTTGTGGTAAGTAAAAGGTGCGTTAACAGTCCATGAATGGTTGCTTAACTTTTGGATGAAATCAAGCATGGCTCCTGTGGGAATTACAGATGATCTTTCTGGTTACATATGGAAGGTTCATTGTTATTTAAATGTTGTCTTGAAGTATGCCTGCTCACTTTTCACAGATCAACAGAGGTTTCTGTGCATGCCAGTCAATTGTCTCATGACCATCTCAGCCCTTAGCAATGTAACTAAAAGGCACCACGGGGTGAATAATAAGGTGGATATGGGAATGGGCTATGGGAATGCCCCGTGGCGCAGAGTGTTAAGCTGCAGGACTGCAGTCAAAAGATTGACTCACGACCTGAGTTCGATCCCTACGGAAGTCGGTTTCAGGTAGCCGGCTCAAGGTTGACTCAGCCTTCCATCCTTCCAAGGTCGGTGAAATGAGCACCCAGCTTGCTGGGGGTAAAGGTAAGATGACTGTGGAAGGCACTGGCAAACCACCCCGCAAATAAAGTCTGCCTTGGAAACGTTGGGATGTGACGTCACCCCATGGGTCAGGAATGACCTGGTGCTTGCACAGGGGACCTTTACCTTTATGGGAATGGGATATCAATATATCATACAGGACTGCACTCAGATCACAGGTTGACATCAGAATGTTTTAATCTTCCCATCTCCTAAAAACAAGCAAAAACCTCTTCCTGAATACAAAACACAGCAGGAAACAGGAATTTCCAGAGCAATCCTGAAGAAGGGGCGAATGGCCATAAGAGCCAGAGTGACCCCAGCACTGGTGTTAGTGCCACTTGCGCTGGATAAATAGGCACTAACACTGGTGCAGGGCCACTTACCCTGATGCCGGGGAGCCATGTGGCAGCGCCACACATGGTCACCGGTGCCGCCTCTGCGGCAGCATTTCTCTGCCATAAGGGCTTGCGCCAGCACTAAAGACGGCATTCCTGGGGGCAGGGCTGACTTTAGTCAGCTCCCTGAGCCCTTTCACTCTTGGAATGCCCCCTTTTGCTGGCATGAACTTGCAACTGCACAAATGGTGGTGCAGCCCCATTGAACTGAATGGAGCAGTTACACAGGGTTTGGGGATAATTACATTTTTGGCTTGCTGTGCAGGCCAGCAAGCCACTCAGGAGGCAGTGCGGTGGTGCTGTTCCCAGGCACCCCACAACTACCCGCCCCTTAGGATTGCTCTGCCTGCCTAACTTTCTTCTTAACATTCTAATTATCTTCTTGGAAGTTGTATCTATGTGGGGGGAGTTTTTGAACTTGCATTGCTTCATATGCAATCTGGTGGGACTGTCAGGAAAGTCTGGATTAAACCAGCATTAAATGAACATGCTGAAGCATGATCACTGAAAATTAAAACATCAGTGCTCATGAAAGAATCTGGAAGAGAGAACTTAATCATAATAAATCTATTCCCATGTTCACAGAGGCTAGAGAAATTGGCATTAGTGTCATGGGAACTCACAGATATAATGTGGTCATTATGTTTATGCGTTATTTTGTCTCCATGGGTGTGTGCAGAAGGGAATGCAAGTTTTCATATGTTCCAAGTAAGCACCACATGAATCATTGCAATGCTCCCTAGAGGATAAAATAATGTACAAACACTATGATTGTATGATAAATTACCTAATCTAATAACCATTGTTGCTGAGGCTGGACCTGGTTTGTTTGAACAACATGTGTGAGGAAGTCTGAGTGTTGCTGCTAAATCTAATGATTCTGTGGTGAAAGACAATTTATTTCTGTCTATAATGTCTATATTAAATGTATGTTCTATTTTCTCTCCATTTTCAGAGATTTCAATCTCCATTTTGAGTGAAGCATAGGGCATTGTGAAGTTTATACATCCCAGACTTTTCATAGCCTAGGGATATTCCTATCTACTAGATTAGTTGCTCTCTTTTTGAAACCCATTAAAAATTTTCACTCTGATCCTGATGTGACTATTTCTCCCTAGATAAGATAAGTGAGCCACCAAAATAGTTCTACTGTATTTTATTAGGCCACCATTTTTAACCCAAGTTGCACATCTGCTTTTTTAAAGGGTTTTCTATATGACAGCTCAATCGTGGTGTAGTGGTTAAAAGTGGTGGTTTGGAGCAGTGGAGTCTGATCTGGAGAACTGGGTTTGATTCCTCACTCCTCCACATGAGTGGCGGAGGCTAATCTGGTGAACTGGATTTGTTTCCCCACTCCTAAACACAAAGCCAGCTGGGTGACCTTGGGCAAGTTACACTCTGTTAGAGCTCTCTCAGCCCCACCTACTTCACAGGGTGTCTGTTGTGGAGAGGGGAAGGGAAGGTGATTGTAAGCCGGTTGTAGGTGATTTTAAGCTGGTTGTAGGTGATTGTAAGCCGGTTTCAGTCTCCCTTAAGTGGAAGAACCAACTCTTCTTCTTCTTCTATTTGCACCTGGTGTTACGAGTTTGTTATATTGGATAAAAGTAACAGGGTGTATTTGTACCTATCAGCTGTGCAAGTCATGCCTTATGGGGAAAAGGCCAAAGATTTGGGGTGAAGAGGAACTTTGTTTATTTATTTTGGGGTTAGATTTTTTGCAGTTGATTGCAGTTCTCAAGTAAAGGCAAAAAATATGCATAGCATCAAGAAGGGCACTGTCATGTTTCATAAATCAGCCACATAAAGATGTCTCAGAACCATTTGTTGACATGTGTGTTCAATAACTGTGTTGTAGGTATGATGGTGGTTTTGTTTGTGGTGGCAACAATCTAAAGAAAGATTTGTTGCCCAAATAGTGTGCACGTGTTTCTGACAATTATTGCAAAGATATGGCAAGTTGACCGAAATCCCATTGCCAGGCAGATGCGTGATAAGTCTAAAACAAAGGTTCCCAAACTGTGCTCCCTGGAGCACTTGGTGCTACTCAAAACATCTTCTAGTGCTTCATGAAGACATTGGAAAGAAAAATACTACTGTCGTTCGATTTAGTATATAGGAGCTAGGTGAAAATTAGTGCTCTTTGATGAATTTCTCTCCTGAAAAGTGTTCCATGACTCAAAATGTTTGGGAACCTCTGGTCTAGAAAATGTGAAATTGCAAGAGGAGACAAAAATCAGGTTGTGACTTGCATGTGCAAATCAAGGAACCGTTCCTTATCAACCCACAGAAAGAGCTTTTATATTTCATAGTGTAATTTCAAACACATGGGAGGGAAGGCAGCATGGTATAGCCCCATCTCATCAGATCTTGGAAGCTGAGCAGGGTTGGTACTTGGAAGGGACCTCTAAGGAAGACTGCAGAGGTAGGCAATGGCAAACCACCTCTGCTTCTCACTTGCCTTGAAAACCTCTTGCTGGGGTCGCCATAAGTTAGCGGCAACTTGATGGCACTTTATTCACACACAGTTTCAAACACAATTCTTTTCAACACACAGTTTCAAACACAACTCTTTTCTCACATTCAGCTGTGAATCATCAAGCAATGTTCATGCAAATGTGAACAGCAGATTCCCTTTGGTACAGGTAAAACACACTGTTTGCAGTAACTTTGGAACTCAACATGTTTTTTTTTTCAGACTGAACTTGCAAATCC
This sequence comes from Euleptes europaea, assembly GCF_029931775.1. Taxonomy (NCBI): domain Eukaryota; kingdom Metazoa; phylum Chordata; class Lepidosauria; order Squamata; family Sphaerodactylidae; genus Euleptes; species Euleptes europaea. The sequence continues at coordinate 3,995,253 of NW_026612049.1, forward strand.
TTGTAGGCTCAAGCCCCTTTATTTAGAACAGAAATAATCTACACTGCCAAAAACCATCTCCATATGAATTACTTATTAGTTTTTAGCTTGGACTCCTTGTTCCTAACCTTTTCAATATAATAAAAATCATTATTCCTAATCACGCAGCAGGTTCCTCATCTTTTCTTCCACCAAGTACTGTTAATGTTAGCACTCTCGCAAACACATTTGCAGACTATCTGGTCAGGTGTATAACTAAAAAGGTCAAAGCAAAATATCAGCACGCTTAACAAATTATTTTTGTGCTGTATTCATAGGCATCCTTCCGGTTGCATGGCAACCATCTTTGCAATTACTACTCACAATTCTGTTTTTTAATAATTTAATTAGTATTTTCTTCCATTATATTATTAGATATAATAAATTTAATTCATTCCTTGCATTCTGTTCTTTTACAACAATAAACACAATCTAGTGTGAGATTATGCAGTGTTAAACTGGCTCATTTAACTTCCAGTGAAAAGGCACAGGTAATGTCTACATAATCTCAGCATTAAACATTACACAGATGCAAACTTATTCAACAAAAGATGAGTGATATAAATAAATATGAAAAACTAAAGGTCATTAAACTGATCTCAAAGGCAATTCTTTCTAGAATGAAAATCAGTAACTGGTTTCATCAGGGAGTAACAAACTGGATAAATTATTTCAAAGAGAAGAGCAAAGGTTTTCGTGAACCACCTTCATCCAGAATACATACTCAGCTTTCCTCCCTCCCTTCATCAGTGGGAACACTTCATGATGCCTCTGGGTTCATGGGGGAGACACCAGTTTTTATCAACCAGCACCTCCAGATAGGGAGATATTATGTGCTGCTTCAGAAATTGTAGTAGCTACTTGTGCATTCATGCAATCAACACCTAGTCAGATTGTGAGTTGGACCGCACTGGCAATTGTGTGGGGTAGGTATCTGGACTGAGCTGTAGTCTCAGAGTGTCATGTGGTAAAACGTTCTGGACTATATGAGTAGCAAAAATATACTCCTGTGAAAAATCATTTTAAAGATCAAAGTCTAGCTGTTAAGGGGAGAGCCTCTCATCTGCTTCTATTCGCTTTCCTGAACATCCTATGCTCAGCTTTGTCATACTGTGGCCATCAGTCCCATATTTTGGGTAATGTAGGCTGCAAATTCTCTGCACTCTGTTCAGTGTCACCCTGCTGGCATGTTGAATGCACAAGACACCGTTATCTGTTTTGGAACATCTTTTTTATTGAGAGAATACCCCCTAAAAGTCCTTCTCCATCCTCTTGATTTTTGGGGTGAGATTTCTAATTATCTCCATCCAATTGCTTCCTCCTGATTGGTTCATATATGGAAAATAGGTCATGAAAAAGACCTTTTCCAATCAGGTTCTTAAGTAGGCAGGAAATAATTCTATAGCAATGTGTTAAAACTTAGAATTGATCCATGTGACACCTGGCAGCAGCCTGAGGCAGACAAGGTTGTATTTGAGGGATTTGGAATAGTGATACTTTCCCTTCCAAGTTCTTCCTAGCTGCTGGGAGATTTGGTGGTGGACCATCTATTGCGATCCTATGGGCAAACGGCTCCACAGGGAAAGGCGAACCCAATAAATACAGAGACAATTGTTTCTTTGGGAAAAGAAATGGCCACAGCCTTATTGATTACAGCAGAGGGAGCATTGGTGGAGCATGGGGGCACATCCAGGGATCAGATGACCACCCTGTCATCTGATGTATCAAAAGCATCAATAAATGGCCCAAACCGCATGTTGGGACAGCAACAGAGTAGCACTTAGGTGACCCACCAGGACATAGATCTCTGTGTGAAGCCAACACCACCTGGAAATGGAGTACCCAAAACCCGCCCCTGAGCTGGGCAATGATGATGTATTCCATCCCAAGACCCCTTATGGGGGTCCCCAAAATGGGAAGGAAAGGCACCTCTTCCTAGCTTGGATCAGTCCCCATGCCAAAAACGGCCAAAAACCCGCCAACGCTCCAACTGCTGCAACCAACAAGGGGAGAGTTCTTAATAATACAGAGACAGAAGTCCTGCTCCCAGTCAGCCAGGTCCCACCCTCGGGATGGCAGTTCAGGCTGCCATGAGGAATGTCCAAGCGGCGTCTCCACACAGGCCACACAACGACTGATTGCTGTACACTTCACCGAGAGAAGCAGCTCCAACTCCAAAACCCATCTCAGGTTTCTTACCAAGTGACTCCTGCCCACTGCCCAGAGGAAGGCAAAAACCCACAGGGCCAATGGCCAATCTGGCCTGTAGGAAAAATTCCTTCCTGACCCCAAAACAGCGGTCGGTGTTACCCTGGGCATATGAGACAGGAGCACTGCACGATCAATACATCACTGGGAGCTGCCAGTAAAGCTGCAACCTTACAGCTCCGGAGCCCGAGGCTGCGCACAAGGGGTCCAGACCCTTCTCCAATTTAGAGCTGAAACAAGAGGACATGTTAACAGATGCTTTCTGCAATTAGAACATGTCCCATAAACAGTGAGCACACCAGGTCATGGTCAATGCCCAAAGGGCCCAAGCACAGAGGCCGCAACCGTGGCAGCAGCCTTCACCCTGGCAGAATGGTGCCCCATCCATAGGTAAGAAGCCATGCGGTGCCTGACACATAACTCCGAACACAGTGCCAGGAAGGAATTCAGAAGGGGTGTGTGTGCCTGACTTAAATGGCCATCCAAGAAAAACTCCAGAAGCCTCAAGCTGGTATAGGATACAGAAGCCCATATGTATCGCTTTATCAACATACCACAATTTGTTGAGCCTAAAGCTCAGACCAATGCACCCTTAGGTTCTGAACGGAAACGGAGGGCAGATTCATGCCACATGTGTCGAACAAGGCACCCAGCCACACAGGCCCCATAGCGGGCTAGCTGTGTGGTGGAAGGATGTGTGACACGCTGAACAAAATTAGCAGGAAATGGTGTTGGTGACTAAGGAAACCCCAGGGGTAAGACGGTGGGACATATGTCTGTAAGCCACAGGAGCCTTTAGGGTACCACACCCCTGAGGAATACCCAAAAGTTAGGCAATGTAGGGGAAGGAGAACCCAATAAGTTGGTTTGCCATGCCATATACCTTGCCATGCCATATAAGGCCACTCCATATGTGGTGGTGCCAACAGTTGAAAACTCAGGGCCCAAAAGCCGTAACACATCCACTCTTATCATAGATGCCTAAGGTATGCTGATCTATAGAAGATAGGTTGTGAATAAGTCCCGCAAAATTTGACTGGCACTGAAGTACGTGACCCATGTTTTACATACCCCTCCATGACACATGTTAAAAGCCTCCAAGGCCACTTGTAAAACGGAGATGCCTATAGGCATGGCTCTATGAACATACCACAATCCGTTGAGTCTGAATTTTTTAAACAGTTTTTTGTTAATACCATACACATAGGGGTGGGAATTGGGAAAACTGCCTTGGCTACAATATTATGTATTGAAAAAACTGCAGTGGTGCCCACTCCGCCCTATTTCTTGCCAAACTAGGAGCAAAAGCCACATCTGATCTTAGTATAAGGTCCCACCTCGTGCGGTCCCCATGAGACCCTTGTACTAAATGCTTCATCATAGTCCATGGCCACCGATTCGCTTGTAGCTCACTTGCTCGCAGCACACTGCTCATGTGGTTAGTGAGGTGCCAAGCTCTTTACGGGCATGCAACCTAAGCCATCCCCATAAAGACAGTGTAGCCTGACAACCAACTAACAAAGGTACAGTCCACAGCATAACCTAACCCCCGTCCCAACTTGTGCGAGGCCCACTCCTCCCACCGTCAGAATCAGTTTCAAGTAGGGTAAAACATCTACATAGTCCTGTCCGGGCAAGGTGAGTGCTAAGTGGATCGGCAGCAGCAGTATAGGTCACTGCCGACTGTTCCTGAGGTGGAGGCTCGACTAGGAAACCGTGTTGCCTATGGCCCTCCTTTTCGCTGCCCATGCCAGTAAACCAGGCACAGGGGCCGCCACCACTCAATGTTGCCCCGATGTATACGAGGATGTCCTTCCTGAGGAATACTCACCAGTGTATGACTCGTCCTTGAATTGGTACCTCAACCACTGTTCCCTCCAATGAGTTTGCCATCAGAGTCCATGGGAGCACCCGGCATCCCTTCTTGGGAGCACGGGGCACTTCCACCCTTGAAGCGGCCAAGTTCATGGACAGGCTGATGGATCGCTGGGCCTCCCTGACCAAAAAACACCCCTTGTCCAACCTGGCAGAAGGAGCATACCTGACTCCCAGGCTAGAGATGGGGGTGCTGCCTGCAGGGTCCCTAATATATCTACCCTCCCAGCCGGTCATGCTGGATTTTGGGACAAGCCCCTTGAAACATCTGCCGTGCGATGCTCAGCTGAGAAGCCCTTAAGGTAGTTCATGGCACTGGCATGTGCTTCCAGGCCCATGTGCAGTGCGAGCATGTTTGCCTGAAGTAGATACTTCCTCAGGCCTGGCCTTTTAGCCTGAGGGGGGAGTCATCCCTCTCCTTCCCGCAGCACCTTTCTTTTGAGCACTTTGGACCAATTTGGAGGCATGGCTCCTACACAAAATGCCAAGGACCAGAGACAACAAATAACTGCTCATATCAAGCTAAAGTATCAAATTAAGAGAATGGCACAGGTCAAAACAGGCTACAGAAAATTACATCTGCTCCCCCTTTAGTTCATGAATTCCCAGGTCAGCTGACTAATCATAGCAAAATCAAATGGACCAGCATTCCTAGTGAATTAATCCCCACTTAACTCTACTATGAAGAATGAGAGCACCAGAGTTAAAGATCTAAGAGAGAAGAGTTGGTTTTTACATCCCGACTTCTTCAACCATAGAATAGAATCATAGTGGTAGAAAGGACCACCAGGGTCATCTAGACCCACCCCTTGCACAATGGATCCCGCAATTATATCAGAGTTGGACTTCCTACAAATATCCTGGTAATTTAAATAACAATAATAATAACAACAATAACAACAACAATAATTCCCCAGACCTAATCCAGCTTCTTTGAGAACTTTGCACTCTGGTCTAGGAGTGTCTCAACCTAAGGGGGAATCAAACTGGCTTACAAGCACCTCCCCCACCCATAACTGGCTTCTTGTGAGGCAGGTGGGGCTGTGAGTGCAACTAGAGCAAGGTCACTCCACCAGCCCCGTATGTAGGAATGGGGAAAACAAATCCAGTTCCCAGACTGGCCTCTGCCATGCATGTGGAGGAGTGGGAGTCAAACCTAGTTCTACCACACTCCAACCCACTCTTAACCACCAGACCATGCTGGTAATGCCTTAAGCAGAAAGGATAGGCAATAATAATACATGAGTCCAACTCATGTATGCTCTCTGAAAATTCCTGAAGTGAGGTTGTAATTTAATGTTTACTCGATAATTCAAGTATAAAACCCACTACAAAAGATTCCTCCTTAGGTCAGTCCTGGTGGGCACAGCAGTAGGGCCAAGTTAAAGCTCCTCAGATTTGAGGATTGTGCAGAGAGAAACGGGCAGCAAAGTTGAGCTAAGGTGCACGCCGTGGTATTGTGAACTGCAGACTCAACTACATAGCAAATTTGCTGTTGACTCACAGTAAGCAGGGGAGGGCTCTCCTGCAACTACAGAGCTAATGCTTACAATATTAATGAATTTGCCGGGAACAAACAGGCCACAGGAAAACTCATAACTCATCTCCTTACAATGTAACTACAAGCAATCCCTTTACAGAAATTAAACCAGGTCCCCCCATTGTCAGCTCTCAGTAATTCCTAATATCATAATTTAATGCTTAGCCCAACTTTTAATTTAATTAATAATGGATTTAAGAAATAAAGCAATCGAAACCTACCAAGCAGTTCCCAATATGTTCTCCTCAGTGGGCAAAAGCAGCAGAGCAATACATGCTCTGAAAAGTAGGGCCATTTAAGTTCAAAGTTATGCTGAGACAGCCCACAGCAATATTAAGCTGAATGTATGAGGAGCCATTGCAAACTGTATCCCAAGAAACTGCAGGTACTAGAGACAAAATTTGGCGCAGGTGACAGATAAAAAAAAACCTGCCTCACCGAATCAAAGCACCTGGATAAGCCAGAAAGAAAAGTGGATCACACCTCCGCATCGCCTCTGAATTAATAGGTATAAACCAGCCAGTCCTGGCAGTCAGGCTGAGCCCTCCAAGAATTAAATTTAATTCCTAATTAATTGCATACCATTACAGAGCTGATGCATTGCCCCAGTAATATTTGATGCACATGAAACCTTAAGGCAAATTAATGCAACAGCCAAACTAAATTAAACAATTAAGAAAAGGGGGGGCTGGCATATCACTCACTGCCTGATCCTTACTGGAGAAGACCGAGAATCGAACCTGGGATCCTCTGCATGCTAAGCAGATGCTGACATACTGAGCCACAGCCCCTCATGCTTTAAATCTGAACCAAAAGACAAGGGCAAAGAAGATAACCCACTGCGGCAATGTTAAGTCCAAGGGAAGGCTAACTGCCGTTGCAAACCTCCCACAGTACTGGGATATGTTATGTATGCAGCGGGAAGCTGCAACTCTGTTGAGCTTGGAGTTTCTCCAGGCTCCTGCGCTGTGTGTCCTTATTAGCTGTAAGGGCTGCAGCCGCCCAATCACGGACTTGAGCGCCTGTGTGTCCGTATTGGCTGTAAGGGCTGCAGCTGTCCAATCACAGACTTGAGCACTTCTGTGTCCTTATTGGCTGCAAGGGCTGCAGCCGCCCAATCACGGACTTGGGGTGTGTGGCCTGTGCGACTGAGCGGGGCATATAAGCGAGGGTTTGTTACCCAATTCTCCAGATCTAGTTCTCAATAAAGCGTTGTTGTTGGAACTCCATCTCCTGACTCGTGTATCGCCCATGCGACTTAACAGGATACCAAATATGGAGGGGAAGGGGGAAAGTGATTTAAGTCAAGCCCCTTCCTTGCAAGAGAGGATAGAAGCTAAGAGCCCTGAAAGTGCTCGCAATTCCTCCCCCTAGGAAAGGGATGGGAAAAGTCCGGCCTGAGGGCCGGAACTGGCCCGCGAGGACATTTTCAGTGGCCCTCGGGAGCTGCAGGACCCTGCCATAGAAACATGGTGCAGCAGGGCGGCTTCAGGAACAGTTTCGGGGAGGGCCCTGGAGCTCCCCAGGGCCGCTGAAAATGTTAATCAGCGAGTGGAGGGGGGAGGGAGAAAGATGGTTCCCCCAAGGCTGTTGAGCGGCAAGAGGGGTTTTTTAAGTGTGCCGCGGCGTTCCTGCACGCCGCAGGAATGTTCAACTGGGCTTCAACCTTCCCCCTGCCCTGCCCCGCCCCCAGAGTCGCCTAATCGGCTCCCGTGCGGATGCTCCGCCGCCGGGAGTGGCTGGCTTCTTCTTCTCCCCCTTCCTTCTTGCCGCTCAACAGCTGACAGGCGGCGAGAGGGGGGGAGAAGAAGCCAGCCGCTCCCAGTGGTGGAGCATCTGCACGGGAGCCGATTAGGTGACTCTGGGGGCGGGAGGCGGGAAGATTGAAGCCCAGTTGTTCGGGGTTGCGCACGCCGCCGTGTGTGTGTGTGTGTGGGGGAGGCTTTTCTCTCTTGCTCTTTTTCTGTCACTCTCCCTTCTCTCCCTCTTTTTCTCCCTCTTTTTCTGTCTCTTTCTTTGTCTGTTTCCCTCCGTCCTTTTCTTTTTCTCTCTGTCCTTTTCTTTCTTTCTCCCCCTTCTTTCTCTTTTTCTTTCTTTTTCTTTCTTTCTGTTTCTCTTTTTCTTTCTTTCTTTCTTTCTTTCTTTCTTTCTTTCTTCCTTCCTTCCTTCCTTCCTTCCTTCCTTCCTTCCTTCCTTCCTTCCTTCCTTCCTTCCTTCCTTCCTTCCGCCATTTATGCATGGGAGGTTTTGCCTTGGATTTGCCACTCTCTAGACTAGATGCGCATTTTTCCGATCTGAATTCTCAAAACTCAACAGTAAGCCCCCATGCAGAGTTTTAAGAATTCAAATGGGGAAAATGTGCATTTAGAGAGCAGCAAATCCAAGACAAAACCTCCTGTGCATAAATGGCCTTTCTTTCTTTCTTTCTTTCTTTCTTTCTTTCTTTCTTTCTTTCTTTCTTTCTTTCTTTCTTTCCAAAAACCTCCCACTGGTGGCAAAGAGGACCTGGCAACCCTAGCCTCTCCCCTATCACCCACCCCACCCCCACCGGGAGATCTACGACTGGTGACTGGTATGGCCCCCGAACGATGTGATAAATATGCAAATGGCCCTTGGCAGAAAAAAGGTTCCCCACCCCTGCCCTAGGAGCTGGCCCGAGGAGGATTGCAACTTGCGACTAGGTTAGCCGAGTCGCTTCCATTTTTGTATGGCAGTGTTCAAAAGAAGCACTCAACGCCCCCCCCCCCATTCCAAAGGAACAGAAAGAAGAATGCAATGTTGGGTGAATTAAAGTACTTGCTTCAGAATAAATAAAATTTGATATCATACTTAATAGTGATCTTATTTATTGATAAAAATTAAATTGTAAGTCCCTGCCATTTCCCCGTCCCCCTCCCCGTCCGGAGTCCTCATCTGGAGGCCTGGTCTACCACCATAAAAGCCTATTGGTAGACCTGGCCTCCGGCTGAGTCCCATTGGGAGGCCAGGTCTACCCATTGGCTTTCTTGGCAGTAGACCTGGCCTCTGGAGGCCCATAGAAGCCAATTGGTAGACCTGGCCTCTGAAGGGGGACTTTCCCCTCCTCAGAGTCCAGGTCTACCAACAAGAAAGCCAGTGGGTAGACATGGCCTCCCAATGGGACTCAGCCGGAGGCCAGGTCTACCAAAGGAAGCCTGCCTTGCCCAACAGCTGATAGGCGGGCGGGGGGGGCAGGAACCACCGAGCCGCCCGCCCAGCAATTGCACGGCTAGAGGGGAGGGGAGGCTTTAGCCTCCCAACCATTGAGGGCAAGGGAAAGAGGGACCTGGCCATTCTCCACGGCGGGGGGGGGGGAGACACAGCGCGCCTGCTCTCTCTCTCTCTCTCTCTCTCTCTCTCTCTCTCTCTCTCTCTCTCTCTCTCTCTCTCTCTCTCTCTCTCAGGCATGCTGGCTCCGCAGCCCGGCTGCCGGCGTGAGCGGACGCGAGAGCAGGGGCTCCGAACCATGTTCGGAGAGCCGCACTCAACGGGCCAAAGAGCCGCATGCGGCTCAGGAGCCACAGTTTGCAGACCCCTGCTCTAGATAATATATGAAATATATAATGCTACAATCCCTAGTACACTTATGCCCCACAGAACACAGTGAGACTTACTTCTGAGTAAATATGCCCAGGATTGCACTGTAACAAGCCAGGAGGATGAATGACTGGGGAGGTGAGTGAGGGCTGAAGTGAGCAAGGGCTGCATTTATATCTGGCTGGTGGACCCAAGTGAAGTCCACAAGCCTGTGGTCTGCCAGTCCTCCCCCGCCCTCCTCCTCTCCCCAGTTGGCCCCTTAGAATCAGGGTCTATACAAGGAGGCAAACAGCTGGGTGGGAAAAGCTCCTGCCAGGGAGTAGCAGGCGTCCCAGATGGCCGCCGCCATTGTGGGGAGCTGAATACACTGCCCCACCATCCAGGACAGCCTCAGCCCAGTGCCCTTTCCAGCCACTCAGGACGGCCTCAGCCCAGTGCCCTCTCTAGCCCGCCCCCCATGCAAGCCAGCAAACTGGAGCTCCGGGTGACTCCCAAGCCCATGCTTGCCATTGCCTGCCTCAGCGTGGGCTGAGAGATTTCTGAGAGAACTGTGACTGGCCCATGGTCACCCAGCAGGCTTCATGTGGAGGAGTGAGAAATCGAACCCAGTTCTCCAGATTAGAGTCTGCCACTCTTAACCACTACAGCATGCTGGCTCTCTTAGATGCTGTACTCATGACTAAGTGAATATGCAAAAAAGATAGCTTTTCAGTTTCTCAGGTTGAACTGAGAAACGTGCCTTGAGTTTATTTCATTTCATTCCTTTTTAAAAAAAATATACTTAGTGACTCTAAGTAAAGTTAAACCTTTCTAAGTCCATTGAAGCCTGTGGGTTTCAAAGGATGTAACTGTTTAGGATTGCACTGTAAGTAGATTTTAATTTCCTTTTATTTCAGAATTGGATATGCAGTTTTTGGCACAGAAAAGACATAGGAGACACTTTATGATTCTATTGTGTAGTGTGTTTATCTGGGGAGAGGGTTTAACACTTCCAAAATGTATTGCATTGCTCAAAACTGACCCTTGCCACCATGCTGTTTTTAGCCATGTAGTAGAAACAGCCAAAGAGGGAGTCATTTTCCTTTTTACATTCCATGGGTCAAAACAGAATAGGGAGTTTAGTTTCAATTGGCAAAACTATGTGTGGACATGGTTAACCCACTCTCCCCTTTCTTGTGGCCCTTATTTGCATTGAGAACTTGCATGGTTGCTATTGCTTAAAAAAAGAAAATAAAACACTGGCAATGTCTATTCATGGATCTCCCAATGTCACATATATTGGTGCCTTCATCTCTAGATGAAAAGAAGGGACCATTTAAGTCACTACAAAAATAGAGAATGCATATGGTATCTGGAGGAGTCATAGAGATTTTCAAGATCTTCATCCAGTATTATTTCCTTGAGCATCTTCTGTAAACCAGAAAACACATGATTTTTCACACCATTTAAGGAATTTGCTTATGACACTATACCAAGTGGTGTGTTTAAAATAGGAAATAGCCTTCTGGCCAAGAAAGTTTACCACCCTCTTCTTAAAAGGCAAACATCTTGTTTCATTATCTCATTCATTTTAACACGTTTATCTAAATGGAATTAATAAGTACCTACCACAGGTTTCCTGCCCTGATTGCTTGCAAGTTTGTAGAAGCTAATATTCAAAGACATTAAAGGAAAAAATAAAATAAATGAGGTCTTTGTATGTAGGAAATAGTTTACCGTTTGGTCCCATAAAATAAAATAAACATTGTTAAAAAAAAGAAGGCTATAAACATCAGGAAGATGGATAAGTTGACATATTGTTTTGCATATCTCTGTTTAATAATATTATATTTCATTTCCCATGCTAAGAAAACAGCCATTACCCAAAGCAGCCATTCGTAAACAGCCATTGTGAACAGATTGCATCCTTGTTGGTGGTATGATAATTGAAATAAGTTTACCAGTCTTTTATGAGAAAATACCAGATGTATAAAATACCTATTAATCAACTCACTCGCTTTTGCAGACATCAGCTTCAGTACCAATGGCTATTAAAGAATAAATGGGATAAGAGCAAAAAAAATTAGCCAAGCAGTTCCACCATGTGGCGTGTTCCTTGAAGAGAATTGGGGGGGAGGGGGGAGGGGGGGTGGAAATATGCTGTGTTCTTGGATCTGTTCTTTTGAGCCAAGTTTACAGGTTGTCATATTTATCAATTCAGCATTTGTTTGGTTTTCAAAACTGCAGGAGTACATTAAGCATTCGTGTGTGGACAATGATGTAAAGCATCACATTGCCAGACTGCCACTTTTAAACTACATCCCCTCCTCTACCCATTGCTAATCACATTTTCATTGAATGAGTAAGGCTGCAGGGGCACTATTTGTTTCTCCTGTGCACTAGGAATAAAATTGCTTGTTTTCCCTTTTGCTGCAAAGCTGAACAGAGAAAAAACAAAATTCTGGGGACAGCTCAAGAAGCATGTGTGCATGTATGCTGACACAGACTTATTAGCAGCATTAAGATAATAACAATATTTGTGGTCAGCAATACACATACTCAGTGTGGTTTTTAACTAGGCTGTTAGGAAGACTGTTAGTAATGCTGAGGATCAAAGAGTCGCCAGCTGTTCAGAGCTGTGTAAATTTCAACTTCAAGAATATTCTCCCAGAGCTATTTTGCTCAAAGTAACTGTGTTTTGGACTTGGACTGATTAAAGACCTGCTCCTACTGTCAAATACTTACTTTGCCAGCTTATCTGGATTGCTTGAGGACAGTGAGGAAGATTTGAGATTTAGAAGATAGTGAATAATGAACCTGGTCAAATAGACTTAAACGTGACTGGGTACTACCATGATTTCTAGTACAGCTACAATAGAAATAGGAAATATTGCTTGTAGAGATAATAGTCAAAACATTGGAAGAGATCCAACCTCCTGCTTTAAAGTGGAAGCTCCTCTAGTTCGAACACACCAGAAATTCTTCCTACTGGACAAAAGATTCATACTCTAAGAAGCCATGATCTTACTATACAATGTCAAATATGAATTACTAAAGCTATATTACAATTGCTGACATCAGTAATATTCTGCATCAGATATTAGTACTTCCATATCAGGAATTAGGATCCTGGCATAAAGAAACTGAAGTAGTCTGAAAGGTTTTTAAACTTTTTGTTTGTGTGGATTGAATCTAACCCTCATCAACAGATTAGATCTTTTGTTCTCAAGGATTTACAGTGCTATCCTAAGCAGAGTTACAGCCTTCTACCCCCTTTAAGTTCAATGGCCTTGGACAGGTGTAACTCTGCTTAGGCTGGCATTGTTGTTTATTTTATGAAGGAATAAATACATGAGTGGGATGGTAATGAACATATAGGAAATTGTTGAGGAAATCTGTAGAGGTTCCCTCTGATAGATGGTTGCAGCCAAGAGTGGGAATTTGATAATAATGGACAAACGTTTTTCATCTCAGTTTGAAACTGGTTCATCAATTTGAGTGCCCTTTGGAGTACAGTTAAGAAACGGATCTATTTTTAAGAGTTCTAAGTGGACTGTTAATGTAAATTAAATAATTTATATTTAATGTTTTGGGAGGAATGTGTTTGGTTTAATAAGAGCAAAAAAGTAGAGGCTGAGGAATCAGATAGGAATAAGATTCAGCTTTTGGGTGAACTATAGGCCATTAGACAGTGGAGTTTTCCAGAGTCTGGCCAGATCATCTAAAGGATATCACAGCTTTTCTTTCTTTCTTTCTTTCTTTCTTTCTTTCTTTCTTTCTTTCTTTCTTTCTTTCTTTCTTTCTTTCTTTCTTTCTTTCTTTCTTTCTTTCTTTCTTTCTCTCTTGTAACTCCAGGGATTCCTAAAATTCCCAGTGTTCATTCTCCCTTCGGGGTTGTTTGTGTGGCCATACCTGAGCTTTTATTAGTGTCTAGCACCAGGATAAAAGGAGACTAAAAGCATATTCCCAGATAGGGGTGTGCAAAAAAAAAAAAAAAAACTGGTAAATTTTGGGTTCAGTTTTTTTGGGCCCATTTCCCCCCCAGGAAAACTGAAATAAGCTGAATACCTATACCGGCAAATGGGTATTCGGCTTTATTTCCAGGTTTCCTGAAAAAAATTGGGTCCATTATAGTCTATGGAATTTATTTCAAGGCTCATGGGGGGTGGGGCATTTTTTGAGGTAGAGTCATCAAATTTGCAGCGTAGCTGTAAGGGACTCTTCATAGATGGGACACCAAAGTTTGGTGAAGTATGGAACAGGGGGTCCAGTTGTATAGATCCGCAAAAGGGTCACCCCATCCTCCAGGCATTTGTGAGAGCTGAACTGTCAATCAGTTTTCAGGTTCAGAAGGTCAGGGTCGCTAAGGGCTAGTGGAAAGAGCCAATTGGTAGGCTGGCGTCTCAGAATCTAGGGGCTCCTTTCATTTCTGGGTTGCTTTGCATGATTTCCATGCAAATTAGCTTCCAAACTGAGGGAAATGGCTTAAATGTAGAAAAATAAGGCAAAACATTTATTTTGGTGGCAAATGACATCCTGTGAACAGTCCTTTAATATAGTCATCAAAAATATGTTTTCATGATAAGGTGATGATGTGGGGAAATGAAGCCACTACTCAGGGCGACCTTCAGTTTGAGAGCAGGTTTTCATGGGGGGGGGAGATATTGGAGCCAGCCGAAGTCTTGACCAAGGCGGCTCTTCTGAAGGAGCTTGCTCATCCCGTGGGTGAGTGAGTCTTCTTCAGAAGCCTGATCAGCAGCTGTTAAAGCTGGTTCTTTTAGTTGGAGGGTATATCCCTCCAGATGGGAATGGGTGATCCCCGTCTTTTAAATGACCCTTCGGCTATGCAGATTAGTCTCCTGTTGGGTGATGTACCTGGAAAGTTGATCAGCCAAGTTGGCTCTGATTACACAACCCCTACCTCAAAAGGGCCCCAACTATGGGGCCCTAACAAAACCAGTCAAAGGTAGAAAAATGAGAGAGGGCAAAGAATCATGCATCTGAACAAAGGCAAATAGCCAAAACCTGGAAAAGCCAAATATCTATTCAGCTTTTCAGAAATATCCTATTCGGCTTCAGGAAAATTCCCAGGTTTTAGTATTCAGCTGAAAATAAACCTGAATATTGCCGAAATGGCTAATTTCAGGTTTATTTTTGGTTCAGGTTTACCGATATGCACAGCCCCATTCCCAGAGTGTATATGGATAACACATTATATAGCAGCCTGGCTAAAACTAAGCAGGTATGGAGACCACCAAGAAATTCTATTAAAACCAATTTGAGTTCCAGAATGGAAGGAGAGGGCTGTGGCTCAACAGTAGAGTATTTGCTTGGTATTCAAAAGGTACCAGGTTCAATCTCTAAGATTTCCAGCTAAAATGATCAGATTGTAGTGATGTGAAAGACCTCTGCCTGTGATCCTGGAAAGCCACAACCAATCTGAGTAGACAATACTGGCCTTGATGGACCAAGGGTCTGATTTAGTATAAGGCAACTTCATGTGTTCATGTGATGGAAGAAAGGTGGGATATAAATATACATAATTTCTCTTTACATTGTAAGTCAATTTAGAATTCTCAGAGAAATTATTTTGAATTCTTCATCCCTCCATCCAAGCATGTGCTAATAAATTCCTCCCCCTTACTTTGCTTAATATTACTTTAGAACATCAACCGACAATGTGCTCAGTGATGTACAAAATATAAAAGCAACATTACACAACTCTTTGGAAATATTCAAGGATTATCCAGATATGGCAGTCTGTTTTCAATTTATGGGACAGTTTGTAGGTTGTCCGGGTTGTGTGACCGTGGTCTTGGTATTTTCTTTCCTGACGTTTCACCCACAGCTGTGGCAGGCATCTTCAGAGGAGTAACACTGAAGGACAGTGTCTCCTCTGTCCTTCAGAGATACTGTCCTTCAGTGTTACTCCTCTGAAGATGCCTGCCTCAGCTGTGGGCGAAACGTCAGGAAATAAAATACCAACACCACGGTTTCACAACCCGGATAACCTACAAGAACCGATGAACTCTGACAGTGAAAGCCTTCGACAATATTATGGGACAGTTTATTTGTAATGTTGTGGGGAGGGGACTTGTTTACTGAAATTCTATTTTTTTAGATATAGATTTGTTTGATTCTTTTTTCTTTTTTAAAAGTGGGATTTCTCACTGAAGCGAAATCAGCGCACCCATTGGTAACCACAACTCTTGCAGTTGTTTTCTATTGCACACTACAGAATGGTGGTCAGCAAGCAGATAGCAAGGTTTGGGAAGACATTGTCTGTCTCTGAGTGTCTACAAGTGAAATTCTGAAATTTTGCAGTACCTCCCTTACTTCCTGTCTTTGAATTTCTCTTTGATTAAAATGGAATTGATTAGAAACAGTCTCTATGTTCCTAAAAAAAAGAAACAAAATGAATTGTT
The DNA here is from genome assembly GCF_029931775.1 of Euleptes europaea. Classification (NCBI taxonomy): domain Eukaryota; kingdom Metazoa; phylum Chordata; class Lepidosauria; order Squamata; family Sphaerodactylidae; genus Euleptes; species Euleptes europaea. The sequence continues at coordinate 4,010,853 of NW_026612049.1, forward strand.
GGATTTCAGGGAGAAATTGGGTAAAGAGGAATTAAGAGAATTTCTCTTAACAATGCTATTTATTTTATTTGTTTCTTTTGTTAGTTGAACTTTTGTGGTTTGTTTTCATCTGTTGGTGTAAAGATATGATAAATATAGTGTGGGGGAGAAGGAACAAAATAATGGTTATTTTATAAACTCCCTGTGTTGAGCATTGGTTTGGTTTATCAGTTTAAAAGGAAAACACATTGATGCTCAGGGCATATTGATGCTCAAGGCACATTGATGACTCGCTAAGCAAGATTAAAAAGGGAAAGTTCAATCTCTCCCACCTTAATAGTTTTTACATGCACAGAAGTTTCTTCAATGGCACATTTGTTCTCTTTAGCCTTACAAAAGCCACACATGGCTTGGGGACACTGTTTTCTAGCTAATATGTTGGGATTTTAGCATGCCAGAAAGAGTCACTAGATCTCCTGCAGAAAGTACGGGTGAGGGAAAGAAGCACCTAGTGGCAGTAGAGGTGAAATTAAGGAGAAGATTTACTAGAGATACTTGGTTAATAAAGAAGGTGATATTCCAAGTGAGAGAAATGGCATGTTAAAAGCCACAGAATGTGAGAGACAATGGGGTGGTTAACAAATGAACACATGCCAAGTAGAGAGAGCAAAAAGAGGCAAAGCTGGATTTAAAATCTGTGTTGGTAGATACTATAAATTCAAAGATAAGAGGGAATCTCTGTAAAAAGGCCAAAGAAAATGATGGTGGGAATTTAATTAACTGGGCCATTGAAAAAGATTGTGGAAAATTGGTTAACCAGACCAATTGAATGCCACATAGATTCGTATGTACAAGCCTGGGCTTCATTGGTAGATCACTGCCTATTCATTCGGCATACCCAATGTACCTCATATCATAGCAGTGACGTCACTGGCTGTATGCATTTACAATGACTGGTGGCATATGCAGCCATTAAAAATAACAATCCCTGTAATGAATTAAATGAAAAACTAACCAGAACAGCAGTACATAATACAAACCATAATGGCTGGGTTGAAATGTGTATCCTGGGGTTTCAGATGATGTCATAATCTGCTACAGCAAATTTAATAGTATTGTTGCCTGGAAGCTAAGCCATTATGCTGTGTTTAATTTCTCTAAGATGTAAATTACATGGTTCAGTGTTGTATAGCGTTGGCTACTGCCATTTCAGATTCTTGTGCTTGCAGCTGTCAGGAAACATAATGTTTATGGGTGTTTTGTTTAGCTAGGAATCTTGATCATTAACAGACTTATCTTAAAATTATCCCATGCTGCTTTATTCATCTTTACGATTCTCAGGCGTTAGTTCCATTCAGATAATACTGACTTCAAATTTCAAGGAATAGATTACTGGAATTAAAAATATAATAGGACATGTCACCCAGCTCTTATTTCATGTACATGATGCATCTCAGTGCATTTGATCTCCATTCTGGTCCATTCTGCTGACAGGTGAATGATATCTGTACTGTACTTCTCATTTGGGAAGTTACTGTCATTTCCTCCATTATGTGAACACTTTGAAAGTAAAAAAAAAAAGACAAAAAGGCATTGCTTTTATTTTGTCCAAATAACAAGTACTGTTCTTAATATACGGGCAGCCCATTCCTGAAGAGAGGGGGGGGCAGTTAGTCTGGGAACAGCGCAGCCACACCACCTCCACAGAGACTTCCCGGCTGTCGAAAAGAACTTAAAGATGGTTTCAAAAGAAAAGAAAATGCCCCCATTGACTGAAACAAGTCTGTGCCACCTAAAAAGGTGGTGTAGCAATGCTGCGCCTGCAGTGCAAGGGGGTGTTCCCAGAGTGAAAGGGGTTAGGAAGTTACCTAAAGGCAGCTTCACCCCCAGGAATGCCCTGGGAACACCCCCATGCGTGTGCGGGATTTCCCTTCCGGGTATTCCCTGCCAGTGTGGCTGCACTGGTGGTGGTGGTGGGGGCAGCTCTGTAGCTCCCTGATGCCAGCGTAAGTGCCCCTTATCCTGGGTTAAAGGGGCACTTACACCACTGCAGAGTCACACCAGCTCCTAAGGAGCCCTTCTGGATTGCAGCCTTAAATTCCATACTGTGTTGGTTCTGCAAACATTTTAAAAATTATTTGAGAGAGAGGCAGTGCGATCTTTTTCATTTAAAAGGATGTGTAAATTTCATTATTCTGCTACTTAACACATTTCAATACTTGTTTTGCATTTTTAAAATGGACAGTCAAATTACATGCTGTAATCAAGTATATATCCCATTATGCAAAATTTATAAAACCTGTGCCATATTTAAGACATTTCCACACAAAATTCTCACTAATAAAATCCATTAGCTAAATTGCCTTAGGCATCTTTTAGTGAACTTTGTGACCACGTATAGCTGTCTACTAACTACAATATTTATCATTCATAGAAGCAGCAATCACGCTATTGTCATATTATGGTAGCTATAAAAATCTCATTTTTAAAATGTGGTATGGTATGGTTTTAAATTGTATTTTCTTGCCCAAGTGCTCTAGCAATTTCTCTGCAATGCCTGAGTCTGTATCTATCAGCTTCTCAAATCAGTGGCTCTGCAGAAAATCATCTTCAGTAAAACCTCACCTTAGGGTTTGGTGGATTATCGCTGAGACAAGTGCTCCTCCACTCCCCAAAAACGAATGAATAGCAAAACTGGGGCAACAGTTTACTGTAGTCCTTTTCAGATCCCAGGATACACTACAGGGCTTCTCCAGGGCAATTGTAAAGTTAGGGATTTGTAAGTCACACTTGAAGTTGGTCTTCCTAAAATATGATGGGGCAAATTGGATGAACATCCTAGTGATGTGAAAATGAAGGACACTCATTGTTATACATTCACTGTGATTTTCACACAGAAATGCCCTTGAGTACCTTTTGATTCTGCCTTCATTACCTGCTTAATTTAATTATTGTTTACCAGTTTGTTCATTGTTCAATATGGGCTTAGATTCTGCAATATACAAACAGAAATGTAAGCAGACTTACAGCCCATTCCTAAGGGGAGGTGGTTAGGCAGCTGCCAGAGGCAGTGTAGCCACACCACCTCCACAGCAGGATCCAGCTCCTCCGCTGAAGCCAGAATGCTGCCCTTACTTGAGAGCCCTGTGAAACTTCTTCAAAGCGAACCACAGGGCTACATGGTAAGGACAAAGGGGGGGGCGTTCCCGGCCTCAAAGGGTTTAGGAAGCTGTCTAAAGGCAGCTCCACCCCCAACTCCACTCCAGGAACTCCTCCTGGGATGCCAGCACAGGGAGGCTGTGCTGACAGGAGAGGCTTGTGCAGTTCCGTGGCACCCAGCCGCCAGTGGAAATGGCCCCCATGCAGGCATGTGTGTTGGGTGTTAAGTGCCGTCAAGTCGCTTCCGACTCATGGCGACCCTATGAATGAAAGTCCTCCAAAATGTCCTATCTTTGACAGCCTTGCTCAGATCTTGCAAATTGAAGGCTGTGGCTTCCTTTATTGAGTCAATCCATCTCTTGTTGGGTCTTCCTCTTTTCCTGCTGCCCTCAACTTTTCCTAGCATGACTGTATTTTCCAGTGACTCTTGTCGTCTCATGACGTGACCAAAATACAATAATCATGGGATAAATGGGCTCTTAAGTCAGCATGGGGTTATGTCGGCTCCTAAGCTGATTCGGGGCTCCACTTAGGATTGCGCTCTTAGTGAAGTTCCACTTATGCAAGGTGTTCTGTACTTTCTTTACTATACCTTATAGTGCCCTGAAATTGCTTTCATAATGTCTTGCACAAGCAAAAAAACAGCTCAACATATGCTGTGTTTAACTTAGCACAAGGGGCCTATTTTGTATGCATAGGTTATATACATGGCTGGAGACAGAGTTCCAACATCAAACGCTTTATTCAACAAACAGGGGAGGGAGAGGAGAAAAACTGGCTAACTGAACAACAACCCAACTTGTATACAATTCCCAACCACCCGAAGCCACACCCCAAAGTCCATGGTTGGATGGCCCAAAGTCCACAGTCCAATAGGAAGAATAGATGCCAGAGCCTGGAGCAAGGCCTCAAGCTCAACACATTCAGCCCAGCTAAGTTCAACAATTCAGAAGTTCAATAGTTCAATAGTTCCCATCGACCTTGCACCAACTAAATGCATTACACCCCTCCCTCCTAAGCATGAGCGTACCCGCTTCAGCACACAGTCCTGCAGGTAGCTCAGCTGAGACCGAGCCCTTTGAGAGTGGTATGGCCCCTCGGTGGCTGCCGCTGTATGCTCGGCTGGAGCTGACAGGGTTGGTCCCATGGTTGCTGCTGGAATCTCCCAGACCGCAATGTCCATTGGAGAGGGGTCTGGACCTGATGCTGGTGTTGAGGCTGCTAGAGGGCTCTCCCTGAGTTCAGGCTCTGAAAACACCACTGGGATCACCCCGTCCATTGGAGGGTCCACAAACTGGCACCACAGCTGGTCAATGTGGCACCAGAGAACCCGCCCGTCGAGGTGGTCACTCTGTATGAGACTGGACTGGTGGCCTTGCTGATGATTGCGGGCACCCATAATGTCCCCGAGCTATAGTTCCAGAGATACACTAGCTCATCCTGTGCCAGGGATCTGTGCCAGGGATCAGGGGGCACTGGAGCCTCCCGACCTGGGGGTTGATTGGACGTCGGGTCCAAATGAAGACAGTCCAGGAGGGTCTTCAGGTGGCACCCCATCAGTATCTCCACTGGGCTCCAACCAGTGGCAGTGCACGGTGTCAGGCGCTGTGCAAGGAGTAAGTCCGCCAGGTGCACGCCCCAGTTTCCATGGTGTCAGGTGCTGTGCAAGGAGTAAGTCCGCCAGGTGCACGCCCCAGTTTCCATGGATCAGTCGGCCCAGGGAATCCTTCATTGTCTGCACCATCCACTCTGCTTGCCCGTTGGTCGATGGGTGGAATGGTGCCGATGTTACATGCCGAATTAGGTTTCTGAACATGAATTGCTGGAACTCGCAGATGTAAACTGAGCCCCTTTGTCCAAAACCATGTCTGGCAGGCTGTGGGTCATGAAGACCTGCCTCAGTGCTCAGATGACTACTTCAGCAGTCATGGACACGACGGGGAAAACCTCCATCCACTTAGAGTATGAGTCCATAATAATAATAAATGACTGTCCCTGGAAGGGTCCTGCAAAGTCAATATGGAGGCGAGACCACAGTGCATGTGTGGACTCCCATGCCTACACCGGAGCGTGCAGCATTTCAGGCCATGATTCCTGACAGGTCCAGCAGTGTTTGACCTATTCCTCCATAGCAGCGTCGATGCCCGGCTACCATACATAACTTCTTGCCAGTGCCTTCATTCTGACTATGCCTGGATGACAGGCGTGGAGAGCCTCCATGACTCCAGTGTGCAGCTTGCTTGGGATGACTACTCTGCTTCCCAACAGAAGGCAACCCTTGTAAATCGAGAGTTCATCCTGGTGGGCAGCAAAAGGGGCAAACTCGGCATCAAGCCAGCCTGTTGGCCACCCCCTCCACACCCAGTTCAGCTCTCAGGAGAGGAGGCGGTCTTTTGCTGAATAGGAGGCAACATCTGAAGCATGGACCAGCAGCTCTGGCAGTGTCTCTATGAACATGATATGGGCTGGTGAAGGGTTCGTGTCTGACTTGTCTTGAAGCAGGTGGCTGAGGACATCAGCCTGACTGATGCCCCATCCGGGACGCTCTTAGTGGTGCAGTTCAAAATTGTAGGCATTAAGGAAGATGGACCATCAGAGCATCCGAGGAGACAGGATCTGAAGTGTTTCCGGTCAGGACCAAAAAGGCCCAGGAGCAGCTTGTGGTTTGTGACAATGGCAAAGGGTTGATTGTAGATGTAGTTGTGGAATTTTTTATGCTTGCGATGACTGCCAGCGCCTCCTTGTCAATCTGGGCATGGTTCCTTTCCATTGGAGACAATGTCTGTAGTAGACGATAGGGGCCTCCCGCTCGTCTGGCAACCGGTGACTCAAGACAGTGCCAATACCATATGGGGAAGCATCGCAGGTAAAAACGACCGGCCTCCATTCATCAAAATGGACCAGAAGACTGGACAACAAAAGTAATTGCTTCATAGCATTGAAGGCGGACTATTGTAGATGCCCCCAGGACCATGGTGCCATCTTATCAAGGAGATGGTGCAAGGGCTCGGCAAGGGACACCTTGTTGGGCAAGAAGAAATGGTAGAAATTCAGGAGTCCAAGGAATGCCTGGAGCTCCCCCTTGATCTTGGGTGGCAGTGAGTTGTGGATAGCCTTGACTTTTGCAGGCGTTGGGTGGATTCCGGAAGCATCAATGAAGAATCCTAAAAATTCTACTTGCAGTAATGATAGGTGTTTCCCACTTGGCATTGGGAACTGGCTCCAGGACACCTTGTTCCATGAGATGGTCCAGTTCGGCATTGATCTTCTCTTTGAGTGCAAATGGCCTTCGACAGCGCTTGAGTCAGGTTGGCTTGACAGTCGGATCAAGTTGAAGTCTGACTGACAGGCCCTTATAATGGCCCAATGGCGCATTCCAGACACTTTCAAATTCCTTCCATTCAGCCTCGAACGGCGAGTGGTCGATGTGCTTCACACCAACCATGTGAATCCTCAGGGCCTGTAACCATTCAAGTCCCAGGAGGCTGGTGCACTGTTCCTCAATGACCACAAGGCTAAGCGTCCTGGAGAACTGCTTGTAGCATACGTCAACTTGGGCGATGCCCGTGGGGGGGACCCTTCTATTTTGGAAATCGGTGAGGACAAGGTTGCTTGGCTGTAGGAGAGGCGCTCCCCTGTTTGCACAAAGACGCTTGAATGTTTCGGCTGAGATGATGGAGAGAGCGGACCCTGAGTCTACCTTCATTTCACAAGGGTTGCCTTGTATTTTGACTGTCATATGGATCTTCTCCATCGTGTGTAGCTTGTTGAGTTCCACACCCTGGTCGTTCTGTTGACGAGTTCCCTGGCATTTGCTTGTCACTCCCCAACTGCTGTGGTACCCTGCAACTATAGAGTGGGCTGGCTGGAGCTCACTGTCTCCCCTGGTGGGAAAATTCATGTTGCCCCCAGGTTTCTTTGAGTGGCAGACTCTTGCAATGTGGCTGACCTTGCCACATGCCTGACATTTCGTGTCATGGAACATACATGATTGACGGTTGTGCTGGTCCCCCGCAGCTTGCACACAGTTTTCCCATCATTTTCCATGGGCTGGAACGTTGGTGACCCCTGGAACTCAGCTTTTGTACTTCCTCCTCCTTGCTGTCATCCTCAAAGTGGACAGGGACCAATCTGTGTGGCGCACTTCGCAAGTCATTTTGTCAGCCACCCCAGCTGCTAGAGCTTCCTCTAGTGCAGAGTTGGTGATGTCCTTTTTTGTGAAAAGGCACTCCTGAACCTTCTCACTGTAGAGATAACAAACTAGCCAGGCCCGGAGTGTAGTGTCGAGGTCGGCAAAGTTGCAATAGCGGGCGGCCTTATGCAGGGCCACAACATATGCAGCAACAGACTCGTCCAGGGCTTGATTCTGCTCGTAAAATGCATGCTGCCTGGCAATCTCGGATGGTTGAGGTGCGAAGTGCTTTTGCAGAGTCTCTAAAATGTCTGTGAATGGTGTCTCTTCGAGTTTGGCAGGAGACAGTAATGCCTGTGCAAGTTCAAACGTGTCAGCTCCACACATGCTGAGGAACGTTGCCCTCTTAAGATCAGTGTTGGTGATCTTGTTCTCCTTCAAGTAGAACGTGAGTCGTGCTGCGTAGCTGTCCCACCTCTCAGAGGTGGATTATCGAAATCCTCAATGTGGCCCTGAGTAGCCATTGTGGGTTGTGTTGCATCTCCCCTCGAGGTATCGCCTATGATTTCAGCTGGAGCTAGCCGGGATGCCTACCAGCTCAAAATCCCATCCTAGTTGTCACTATTATGTTTGCATAGATTATACACATCAACTGCTTTATTCAACTAACAGGGTAGAGGGAGAGGAGAAAAACTGGCTAACTGCACAACAACCCAACTTATATACAATTCCCAACCACCCGGAGCCACACCCCCAAGTCCGTGGTTGGATGGCCCAAAGTCCACAGTCCAATAGGAAGAACAGATGCCGGAGCTGGGCCTCAAGCTCAATACAGTTCAGCCCAGCTGAGTTCAACAGTTCTGCAGTTCAATAGTTTGCATCGACCTTGCACCAACTATATACATTACAGGGCCAACATAACTTTTTTCACAATTCCACTTGCACAAGTGTATGCATGGATCCATGCTATGGGGTAGATTTTACAGCTCCCTTCCAGTAAGTGATGAATCTTATTCCAATGGAGGAAGCTTGCTGTACCAGATAAATGTCCTTTCAATGGTGCAAGACATCCTAGGATCCAACCCATAGCTAATGGGTATGTTCCACAAGTGTGTCCAATTCTTATGGGTCCAAATGGCTTACAGAAGTATTGGATGGATCCGAGATCCATCACAGTACTGTCATGTAGCTTCTATTGAGCAGTAAAGCTGTAACTTGGCTGTGACACCACCAGTGTATGAGGATTGCTGGGTGCTTTCATACTGGCCATGAAGCTGGAGTTAGATTTGTGTGAAACAACTAACTCTTCCCCAAATCTGAAACCCTGTTACCCAATGATATGAACTTACACAGTGTTTGATAAGATTAGCCTACAAATGTGTTGCAATGACTGTAGTAGTAGTAGAAGTAGAGGTAGTGGTGGTAGTAGTAGTATATTTTTAATTCAAGTATAATTTATAATTTACAAAGCATGTAAAATTGCACTGAGATGCATGTCTGCCTTTTGATAGAATCAAGGTGCTCCCCTGCTTTAATATGCTAGGCTTGAAGCATTGTGTACATCAGTAGGAGACTAGCCTTGCCAACAACATCATAATCCTGTGAAATTTTCCCTCATTTAATGGCACATTATTCCTGGGCAGTGAACTGCAGGCATGCGCTAATGTATTATTATTTAGACACTGATTTATGAAGGATGAGTAGCTAATGCTCAATAGCCTTCTTATAATAAGTGAAAATATGGATAATAATTACCCATCTATGTTACTCTGTATACTATTTATTTCTTCTTAATTGAATGACTGCCTTAATCTTTTTACAAATAGTCACGCATATACATTAGGTTATTAAACTGCAGGTCCCATTGGATTGGATCCAGCTGTTCCATGCATGAAACAGTGTTCTTGGAAGTAATCTTTACTACTTTCGCATTCTTGGTGCACCTCCCTGCATCACTTGACATACTGCTTAGGAGGACTTCAGAGATAGCATGTGATATGGTTTGGAGGGCTTCAGCAAGATGTAGAAAGTAGCTGCTGGATTCTTGTTTCAGTAGAGCAATTTCTGCAAATGGCACAAAATATCATACAAGGGGGGGGGGGCTTAGGTCATTTTCCTTGTCTTGCTGTACCTCCTGCACACAACACCTACTCCTTTGAAAGAATCCTTATGCCCAGCTCATCCCACATAATACCAACCTTTAAACATTACCTAAGAGGCATGGAATGAAGCCTCAGAGGAAGAGGAGCCACTCTGTCAGTGACACTTTAACCTGATTAATGTACATTAAGAATATTTTAACTTCCTTAGGGTCTCAGCTGCCAATTTAACATTTATGTAATTTTTTTCAAGGCACATTTCCCATAAATGTACTATTATATGCACAAAAGGTCATTTAAAAAAAATACAGGATAGTCATCAATTCTATTTTTCTACATGCACCAGATGATTTTACAATTCTGTAAAAAAAAAAAAAAACCCACTTGTTTCCTTTATGAACTCCAGCCCATCCAGCAACTATCAGTTGAACAGCAGTGAACACACAGCACTCTAATTCTTGTGGTGCATTATTTCCCAATGGGAAGTAGCCCAGCAAGACTGACTTTTGCTGCCAAACGCTTCCTTAAATGGTTCCACAGGGAATGTACCAACAACTTTCTAAGCCTATTATCCAGTCTGTTTACACAAGATGCACATACTGCTAATAAAGCTTAAATGCTCACTGGAGTCCAAAGCAATGCAATAGAATCACCTGCTGATTTCTGTGTCAACTGTCAATTCCAAAGAAGCAGCAATGCAGTTTTTTTTTAAAAAAGAACTGTTCTATGCATTAGTTGATCAAACATTAGTTGATCAAACAAATTAATTCAGAATAATATTAATATTATGATCTTTTGGGCAAATTTCTTCTTTTTCTTATCAAATGGATTTACATGAGGTGTTTTACAGAAATGTATAAGTTAAATATTAATAAAACTGCATTGCTGCCAAAACAGTCTAACACTACAAGTTCCTTAGACATGTTGAGTTAAGAGGGTGCCATAGCTCTGTAGCACAGTGCATGTTTTGCATTTATGAGTTCTGAGCTTTATCCTGACGTTTTTCTCCAAATGCCCACAATAAGGAAAACCCCTGGAGCACTTCACAGGTGCTCCAGCTCAGAATGCCATTTCTCCATCCTATCAGTGACTCCTTTAATAAATGGCAAGAATACCTTTCCTATGGGAGACTGTTTTTCCTGAGTTTTCTGATTTTTGTTTTGTTTAATAGCCCTTCAGATTTCATTTGAAAAAACATAACCTACAAACGGTGTTTAAACCCACCAAGAAAATACAACAGATGCTACGATCAGCAAAAGACAAAAAAGACCCCCTCACCTCTGCAGGAGTATATAGTATACCTTGCAGTTACTCCTCTGCAAGGCAGTTAGATCCTCTGAAGATGCCTGCCACAGCTGCTGGCGAAACTCAGGAAAGAAAATACCAAGACCACGGTCACACAGCCCGGATAACCTACAAGAACCAATGAACGTTACTTTATTTATTTATTTTAATAACTTCAGTATGTTTATGTTTTACATTAAAAAGATTTGGGTGTCCTATCTTTCTGCCTCTGGCAGAGTAATTCTGAATGTGTTTTTTCACATAAATATTTAATGTGATATTTTTAGCATAACTTTAAAGGGACTGTATTGCACATATCTATAAATAGTGTGTGGAAGGGGAAGAGTCTGAGTTGTACATTAAATAAATGTGGCAACCTATAGACAAGTTCAGGTATTTTAGTTGATGAGGGTAAGTGTTTTGTCTTGAAATCATGAGTTTGACATTTCATGTATACTTTTTTTTACAATTGATGTAGACTAACATGTCATGTTGGTCACAGACATTATACATTTTTGAGGCTGAGGACCATTGGGATAAGAAATGGGCAATAAAACAAAAACATTAATGATTTGGGATTGTGAACGATGGGCCTGCTCCATGATGGTCAAGCAGCATGTGGTGACCTCTAGCAGTCCAACTGCATGAAAATACTAATTGGGCTGAAAGTGGTTCCCCAACACCACTGAGGGGATGAGACAGCCAGCTGAGGACTTTTAAAGCCAACCCAAGGCACAGCCAAGAAAGGCAAGAAGGAGTTGGAGAGGTCTGAGGGACACAAAACACTGGAAGTGGCGGGGAAGAAAAGTGTGAGGCAGATGCTGTTGGTACAGAGCATGCAGGAGGTAGGACAAGGAAGGAGAGTGCTGCTGTGCCAACCCCTGAGTTGAGGAAAGGGGGGTGGCAGCCACAAGAACACAGATAACGTTCTAGGAGGGGAAAGCCCTGGGGAGCTGGCTTACCTGGACCCTGGAGGGGCACATTCAACCCTGGAAGGAATAGTAGAGAGGCACAGGCCACTGGCCAGGACGTCTCTGAAAGGGGCAGAAGAGAGAAAGCCGGCCTTTGCCTCACAGCAGGGAAGACAGCCAAGCTGACTGGGGTGTTCCTGATAGGAGGAACAGATAGTGGTTCAGAAGGCCAGATAATGAAGTAGCTAAGTGGACTGACCAATAGGACAGATGTTAGAGAATAGACTTAGAAGGAACTTTGGGGTCAGGGACAACACTATATTGTAAAAGGTGGAGGTATTGTATAGAAACTGATATCAAGGAAATTGGTGTTGCATTAAGTTAGCCAAGGAGGATCACGGTAGGGTCACCCTGCTGATTTGGCAAAGGCTTCCTTGTTCTGAGGCCATCATAAACACCACACGGATCTTTACAGGATTGTTAAAATTACAGCTAGATAATATATAAAGTGCTTTGAATTCAGCAGTGTTATATAAATGCTAAATATTGTATTTATTTTGACTACCAGGTAACTAGTATTGAGGGAGGGAAGGTGGCATGGTATAGCCTGATCTCGTCAGCTCTCAGAAGCTAAGTAGGGTCAGTATTTATAAGGAAGACCTCCAAGGAAGACTCTGCAGAGGAAGGCATTGGCAAACCACCTCTGCTTCTCACTTGCCTTGAAAGCCCCTTGCTGTGGTTGTCATGAGTTGACTGCAACTTGATGGCACTTTAGACACACACACACAATTAGTATTGGCAGAGTATTCCTAGTGTTTTGAGTCTTTAGGCATCATGGAGAAATCATGAGTTTGTTCTAGTTTTCCCAGGCTTTTGGCAATAGGTAATTTCTCTCTCTCTGGTTTCTTTATTGATGCTGCTGTATTTTGTTGGAATTGCTGGTCATTATTATGATATTTTGTGACTTACATTTTGATTCTGTGGTTTTATTAATTCAAGTGATTAAATTATGTTGGAATTATTTGGTGTGTTTTTAAAAAATGTCAGTTGTCCCAAGGACTGTATTTTTTTTAAAAAAAAATCTTAAGTAAATAGATAACCCATAGGGTTGCCAACCTCCAGGTACTAGCTGGAGATCTCCTGCTCTTACAGCTGATTTCCAGAAAATAGAGATCAGTTCACCTGGAGAAAATGGCCGCTTTGGCAATTGGACTCTATGACATTGAATCCCTCCCCTCCCCAAACCCCGCCATTCTCAGGCTCCACCCCCAAAACCTCCCATTGGTGGTGAAGAGGGGCAACCCTAATAATCCATGTAGCAACTTTGTGAATGCGAACAAGTTTGGGGATAGAGATTTGAAAAACTTAAATTACTTTCCCAAGAACAGTCAAAAGGTCTGTGGCCAAGCTAGGACCTAATCTTTTGAGTCGGTTGTGTTAATTGATTCTCTTAGCCAGCTGCCTGACAGAATTTAGTTATGGTGGTAGACAAGTAACTATACTGGCTAGCTGGTAACCTTCTCTCCAGTCTAACATTACATAGAGTTTATTATGGGCCACACCATAGGTTATATACAGTTTGAACTTTGAGCATCAGGCCAGGCATAGGGACTAACTACACAGGTTTCCAGGTCTGCCCCATGTCCTGTTAAACAAGATGTATGCTGGGAGCAATGCCTGCAGTTACCTGCCCCATCTAACCCTCCTCTATAAGTCTGCACCCCATGTGATAGCTCCCTCTCTAGGGCAGGAACACACTCCCCTGGACCTCTCACCTGCCCATCCCCCCTGCACTGGGGACACTGCAGCCAGCAAAGTATGTGTGTGAAGGAGGGGTGGGGACTTAAGTGTAAGGCAAGCCCTTAAGAGGGCACCAGACCCTTGCTATGTTTGGTAGGTGAACAATACAGATGTCCAGTGGCACCAGGAGAACCAACCACAGACAACCCAGCATGGGCATCCTTGGGTCAGAGCCCACTCTCTAGGACATGTGAAAGGGAAGTCCTCAGGGAAGGTCACAGATTGAGAGAGGAGGTGGGGCAGTGGAAGGCATGGAGCTAGTCTCATTCTCTCATGAAAAACTGCCAGTGACACATCTTGGAGATATTCCAATGTAGTAGCTAGTTGACCTGAATGCTTTCACACACACACACACACACACACACACACACACACACACACACACACAGCCAGCTTGTGCGGTAAGTGTACTTTATGTAAAGTTACCTTTGAAGGGTGTTTGGAAGCTGCAACTGGTCAAGAATTTGGCAGACAGGTTAATTACTGGGACTGGCTGTTAACATAAACAGGTTAAGGCCCTGGTGCTGTTGACCCAATAAGCCACACCAAGGGGGTGAAAGGAAAAAAGTTTATTTCTGTGCGCACAAATAAGGTGTCCCACTCAGCTCAAGGGGCTGTTGAAGAGAAGCACACTGTTATTCACAATCCCAAACAGTATAAAGCATCTCATTTCCTCTTTTCATTATACATATTTGGACTAGATGACCCTGGTGGTCCCTTCCAATTCTATGATTCTATGAAGTTACATCCAAGAATCTTATTGAAGTATAATGTTTCCAGAGAATACTTGTTACTTTCTTATTCCTTTAGAAAAATCATAGTTTCAGATGTTTAATGTTTGTTGAAATGTAGGGTGGGCTTTTCATATACCCAGGACACACAGGCTAAAAATCTAAATGAATGAATAGAGCATGAACAGGTGTCCTCTGAATATGTGCTAGGAACGATCAAATGGTCCCAGTTTTGTTTATTGTATATCCATTTCCTTTTTTGTCAGTGGTTTCAGATCTCCACTTTTCACTGCATGTTTTGCAGATCCATTTGTATTGCTTAAGCATATTACATTTGCATATGCAATTTATATGATACTTAAGTATACCTGGTGTGTCATCTATACAGATAATAAGTAGTATCCTACCATTCTAGTCAATTATAGTGCCTTCCTCCAGCACAAACATTCTTTTCCATTGGAGGAACGATCCTTGGGCAGGAGGAAGTCGTCACACTTAGCTGACTAGGGGCAAAGAATACAGTCCACTGAATGTACATTATGTAATGCTGACTTATTGAGGCACAAATAGTGTTGGAAATGGTACAAGAAAACAGAAAATGGCAGTAATGTAAAGTATTATGAATTAAGTTCATTAAAACATAAGGTAAAATTGGAATTTTTAGAAAAAAGCAAGGATGAGAAATTCAAAATCAGCCCTAATGTCTGTGTAAATAAGGAGTGTAAATACTCCTGTTAAAATACAGCATACATGATTCAATTTCACCTACTGCAAATGGAAGAACTCTGCAGATTATTCTTGCTTCACAATTCCCTAAAGTCCCTAGTGCTTCTAAAGAGTCTGTGCTGAAGGTTTGGTGACCTTCCTGAAAATGTGCCCTGTGGCACTAAGAGGGGGCTGAAATGAGGGAAAACCCAGTGAAATCTCCCCTTCAGTGATAAGAATCAGCATTGGAGATGAGTTTGCTCCATTTATGAAACTGGTGGGGGAGAGGTGCAGTTTCACTTTATTCTCCTTTCTTACTGCAGCTTGACATGTTTAGCATATTGTTCAGGGAGGTCTGCCAACCTCTTGCAGCGTTTTTCAGGGGACACATGCCGTTGCTGGGGAAAGTGGGGAAAATCCACATCTATGGGTTTTTTTAATTCAAAGGGGTTAGGATTCATAAGACAAGCACATCAGGGATTCAGTCATGAATCAGCATTCATTGTTAGTATCCACATTGTGGCAATGCTTGAAAACAGCTTTGAACCACTGCATAGCATGGTCCATACATTATCTTTTCCATTTCTTCCACCACAGGCCCTTCTTCCTTCCTATATTACTTAAACTTCACTGAGAATCACTTTATTATATTCTATATATGGATGAAGGCTATGCAAGTGCAGTCATGCAAATAGTCAATGTGTTGAAAGAAGGGTACGTGTTCTTGTACAGGCAAAACACATTAGGAATGTGTATTTGAATAACTGATCAAAATCTGAACCAAAAAAATTCTAACCCTAAATCCTGTTATTAATATAGTTTAGACAACAAATCCTAATTGGAAAAAAATGACAGAATGTTGGAGGAAATGGCCCTTCATCCAAAGATGCCTCAAAGTCCTTTCCAAATGAATCCAACTTTTCTTTTTTGTGGTCTAGCATATGTTTACACCTTCTAACCCCAGTTATGGCTTAACCAGTTAAAGACTGTGCCTAAAAATAATCTCAGTCAGAAAAGGGACAGATAGATTGGCATCCTGTGGGAAATGTCCACTCCTAAAAGCAGAACAAGTTCAAATAGTCCCACTGAAAGCCTTCTGTAATTGGCTTGATTTGACTGCAAGAAGCATAAGAAGCTCCACCCCTGGCCAAATAGGAGGCTTATGCTCCAAGACTGGCTCTGGCACAATGACATGTGCCCATTTAAAAGCAGAAAACAAACTTCTAGATAGTTTTTCTGGATGTGTCTTTGGCATGGCTTCTTCCTTCCAGGCATTTCACCATAACTTTCACTTTACTGCCATTTGTGAATGTGTGCTTGGCTATGGCCACATTCACTACACTGTTGTGTGTTGAAGAGTGCTATTTAAACCCTAGATTAAAAGGACAACAGAAATAAAAAATGCAATGAAGTCTCATCTTAGAATGTTTTTTATCACAGCTTTTCATTCTCTCCATACGCAGTGCCACAATCAGAGTCAGACCATATGTCTTTGAAAATATAAAACTGAATTATAGTGGGTTTGAAATATGGCTGTTAAGTGCTTAGCCTCTTGTTTTCAGCACTGAGCAGAATCTGCCTGTTATATGCCTTTCTAATAGACCAAAAACTCTCTTCCAAACAGCCTCTGCTGCCATGAAGTGAATGTTCCATTGTGATTTCCTTCAAGCCAGTGTACTAGAACAAATTCAGCCCATTTAATTGGGTGACATCAGGCAGCACTGAAAACGCAATTTGTTGAGAAAGTTGGTTTTGCGTTTGCTATTAGGAGCCAAGTGCTCAGCTCTTTTGCAGCTCTCCACTGGACCTTATCAAAGAACACACTAGCTGGAGGGCATCAGCAATGCAGATCACTCAGAAGGAAACAGAACAGCTGTGTTCCTGAAAGCTAGAAAAGTATGACGTCCATCAACAAATACTGGGGCTATCTAAAACAGTTCTCCTTAGCAGGAAACCCTAGGAAACCTGTTAGATGGTAAATGAGAATCTTCAGCAGTTGCAAGTTCCAAATCATAGCTTTTTGAAAAGATGATCAACACTTTTTTTAAAGAATCTTTCTATTTATAGTTTTCAAGGTTTGTTAAAAAAAACACTGAAAAAGACAAAATAAGCTTCAGCATGAACAAATAATCCACCCTCCCATTCATCACCCATGATCTAGCTCCAGGTAAGAATTATAAGAAGATAAATTTGACCTAGAAGATTACCATACATATTGTGCCATGTTGGCATAAAATACACAGATTTAAAATTGGTATCCTTAATTAAAAACAAATGAATATGTATTGTTTGGGGAAACCTCAGACACTTTGCCTATGAAAAGACTGTTTACAACTGTGCTGTCATCACTGATTGCCGTTCACAATGCCAAATAAAATTGAAATACTAAATGTGTGACTAATTACATCACTGTAATTATTTCAGTAATGATTTCAGACCAGTTTTTATAGCCACTATGCATCGAGAGCCCTGTCACAGATCTGAAAGAAACTGTCTTTACATGGGAGCATTAGCACATTTAGGCATAATTGAACTGGCTGCCTTTGGCTCTTGACTTCCTCCAACCAAATGATTCTGATAGGAAAGGGGTTTGTATAGAATTCCTATAAACATTTGGGATCTCTGTTAATTAAAAAAAGTAAATTGGATGCATGTGTGAAGCTGAGATTTGGGTCAGGAATGCTTGGGAAGGCAAGAAGAAATTTAGGATGCACAGACTCTGCAGTGATTTTGCTGAGATTTCCTCCATTGAACCAGAGACTCCCACCTTGTGTTCACTTCCCCTCCTGAGCCACACTATAACACTACAGTGCACCTCAGCACAGGAAAGAAAAAAAGCCCTTTGAAGGTAGGACTGCCAGCCCCCTGCCCTCTACCAAAGATGGCAGTAGGGTGACACCTCAGCCAGCAACATCATTTCCAGCACACACCAGAAATGACATCAGCGCATCACTGGTGATGCCAGGCGCTCTGGTATTTGGGCATAGAGTTTTCACCTGAATGATCTGGTATTTGGACATAGAATTTTATCAATGCATGCAAGGCATGAAGCATTTTGAAAAAGTGGATCTCTATATATAGGCCACCATCAGGATAATTATTTGCTATTTCTCCCCTAATATTTGCCCCTTTGCACAGAATCTTGAGCTGCCATTTAAACTTGGCTGTCCTCAGAAGCACTTTGTCAATGTGATGTGTATTGTGGGAATCTGTTGTTCAGATGCCAAATTTGAATGCCTCACTAGGAGGGAAGGAGGTGTTGAAGTAGTGAAAGATACCTGAAGGAGCTCCCTGAATTATGTCGAGCCTACCCAGTCTCCAGCATGTAGCTGCACCAGTTTAATGAGAAGAGGCATTCCTGGCTGGTAACCAGGGGTTTACTTGCCCAGTCCAATGTGAATAAAACACAAGGCTCAGCAACATCTTTCTGAACTTAGTAGTGGCTTCACAGCACATCGGGAAAGGGGGCTGGGCACCTCTTCACACCGTATGTGCAGGCAATGACAAATAAGGCCGGTGGCAGCTGCTGGCTGAGTTTGGAGCCAGGGTGGATTTGCCAAAGCAAAAGGCAGCCATGGCGAGGCTGGCTAGCGCTGCCCACCTTCCATTAAGTATTATTGTAGTTAATTGATGGTGTAGATCAGCTGTTTTAAGTAAACTAGTTAAACCCGTGCTGTGGTCTTGTGTCTTCATTGTGTACTGGGTCAATATGTAGGATGAGATGTCTGAATTGCTTATTTATGCACAACACAGATACAAAATGATTGGAGGTCATTTGCAAACAGCAAGACTTCTTTGTACCTGCTATTAGTAAAGGACAGCTTCCAGTTTAATGCAAATAGGATGTATCCCCTCCTCCTAAATAAGTGATTTATTATCTCAGTGGCTTTAATTTACTCTAAGCAAAACATAAGATTAGTAACGTGCTTAATATAAATTATTAAATTCACATTAGACTAAATTACCACCCACAGAGATGTGCAAAATTATTCTACATTAATTTGGGTATGTAAATAGCCATGCACATGTCCTTTAAAATTATTGATAGTTTAATACTTGTACTGCAACCTTTTGCTCTTTCTGAACTCATTTTAGGTATCATTTTAGTTAAGACGCCTCCTTTTATGCAAAAGCCGTTTATCTTTCTCCTTCATATTCCATCACAACAAGATTTTACCCACTATTGGTGAACCTATCATGTTTGAAAATGAAGTTGTAGTGTTAATAAACCTCTGAATCCCTCTTGAGTATGAATCAAAAGAACTATGTTCTATTTCTGCAGTTTCCCATTCTTATAATTTTACACATCACATGTTCTGGCTTACTCAGAAAAAAATGAGGTGAGATTCTGATACCAGGTTTTTGAGTGTTGTAAACCTCTGAGTCCTGTGACATGGTCTTTTTGTGTTCTGCAGTGTGCCTCATTATAGCCAGTGCAATGTCAGTATGTTTTCCTTTACCATGCTGACAACTTATTTTGATGAATGCATGACTGCGGTTTGAATATATTGACTTCAATTTCACTTGGTCTTGTGCAAATGCTTTAGGGTCTCTGCTGAATCAGAACCTCAGCACTATGTACTTCTTAGTAGGAGAAAACTGCTTCTGATATTTTAATTAGATAATAGAAACCCTGTCTGTTCCAGGGGTCACTTCCTAGCTTATGGCATTGAACCAGAGAATCAGCTCTGTAGCCTAGAGATAACTGCTTATGGGACTAAACAAAGAAGAGTCTTAAAGACTAACACATTTATTCAGGCATAAGCTTTTGTGAGCCAAGCCACTATGTTATCAGATGCATGTTTTATTCAATTGGCACAGAGAGATATACCCAGAACTACAAACAGCATAGGGAGGGGAAGTTATTAAAAAAGAGATCAGAAAGCCCAGTTTCCCAGAATATAGGTGTGTTAGACTATGTTGTAGACCACAGATGAAAACAAGATTCTGTCAAAAGAGTAAGCAATCTATTCAGAATTAGTGGGGCCCTTTCAATGTAGTGGAATACATCACTAGATTGTCGTTGAGTTCATGTTCATGTCAGTTCAGCAACTTCTTGTTTAAATCTCCCTCTTTTGCTGGTGTACTGCTCCCATTGTGTGGTCTATTGTTGCTAATGAGAAGTTGCCTTAGGGGGAGTATTTTGTAAGCAAGGGGTAACCTACCCCTCTCCATGGCTTATGAGACTGACAGCCCATTCCTGAGCGTGGGTGGCGAAAGTGCTTAGGAGGCCCGAGGGGCCTCGTGCCGGCATAAAAGGCACTTATGCCAGTGCAAATGGCCTGGGCACCGGAATCAGGTGAGTTACTCTGGCGGTGGTAGTCGGCGGAGCGGAACGGCGCGGCTGTGCCAGCGCAAGGGCTGCGCCAGCACCCAAGCTGCACAGAAGCGGCCACCAGCAGCCACGGGGGTGTTCCCCGAGGATCCTCATGAGCCCAATTGGATGTTCCCCCACCCTCCTCATCCCCTCCCTGTATGGGCTCCGATCCCCCAGGAGGCCGCTCCCTCCCCACACAGGGGCTCCATTTACAGAAAGCATGTCCTGAGTCGTGCCTTCATAGCAGTGGAGCTGCCGTGGGGTTGGAGCCACTCCGGCAATCTCTCCACTCACTCCTGGGCCCTCACGCTGGCCCTGGCCATTCTATGCCCTATTTTGCCAGCGTGAAGATGCAGGACAGTGCCTGGGGATGTTTCTCTTGGAGGAGTGCACTTCAGTGGCTGGCCAGCTCCGACGATGGCCCCATTGCATGAGGAAAGGTGGAGAGGGCCTGTCCTGGCATCACGGTGCTGGCAGTTCCCGGTCATCCCTGTGGCAATTTGCATGGAGCCACTGCAGTCCTGTTGTGGGACACAGCTGGTAGGCACTGCCTCCCAGTGCAAGAGGTGTCTCTGGGGGGGGCTATGCTGCCCCCCTTGCCCTGCACTCCCACATTCCCCAGCAGTGGGGCCACCATGACCTGTCAGGCTGTCGTGTCCACACAGGCGGCCGCCTTGCTGATTAATCAGCCTCCTAGGGTCTGGCTGTCTTCCAAGCTTGGACGTCCAACGCCAGAGCAGCTTGGGCTGTGCGGGGACTTGCACAGCCATGGAAACAGCTATCTTTACAGATGCATCATTCCCATGTCTTGCCTTGTTGGCGAGAGACTTTTACATGCTGACCCTTGTACAAATGGGGCTGACGGCAGCTCCCAGACATCTCCACGAACATTTGCATGGAGGTGCTGCTGTCCTTTTATGCTCGCTCGTGGCCAGCTGTTCCCTCCCAGTGGTACTGCCACCATTGGAGAGAGGCCCCTTCGCTGCCCCCCCTGTGCCGCAGACCCCCGTTTCCCCCAGGACTCGGTCCACCATGACATTTCGGTGTGCCATTCCCACACAGGTGGCTCCTCTGCCGCTCATCCAAGTCTCATTGGGTCTGGTTCTTTTCCGAGACAGCTTGTCCCAGGCACTCACTGCTGGGATCCCCCGGGCCTTCATGGCCATGGGAACAGCCGTCTGTGAAGATGCGCCATTTCCATGTCTCGCCCCGATAGCTGGAATGATTCAGCTAGTCCAGCTGAATTTTGTCTGCTCTTGCGGATGATAGCTGTGTTTCCCCCCTCCCACAACCCTTTTCCCCCCTCTTCAGGGGGACAACCTTTTACATGGTGTAAAGACAGAGCACATGGCTGCTGTTTGAGATGCAGTGCCCTCCTTCCTGCAGGTTCCCCCCTCCTCCCACAGCCGCTGATGGGGCCGAGCCCCTGGATGGTGCGGCTGCCAAGAGGCTCCCAACCCCTGCTTGCATTCAGGGGGGTACCATTGCCTGCCCCGGCCCACCCTGGAGCTCATGTCAAGGTAGAGAGTGCTGCTTGGGTGCAACTTGGAGGGTGGCGGGTACCCGTGAAGGGCACACTTCTGACACTTGGCTGTATTTCTCCGAGTCCTTGCGGCCGTTTCCTTGACATTCTCCCAGCCCCTCCGGGAGATTTCCCACCCTCCTTCTCCCGCCCTGCTCTCCCGGACTCCCTTGTAGCCCCTGCCCTTCCCCCTGCATTCCTGCCCCTGAGGCGGCCATCCCATCTCATGGCCTGCCCCTGTGGGGTCAAATTCAGTTTTCAGGCCATGTGGAGTCATGGTTTTAAACATGTGAATGAGAGAGAAAAAGTAACTTAACAATTTATTTCATCATCATCATTACCTTTATTAGGCATTTACATCAGTTTACCATAAACAGAATTACAAAATCAGTTAAAACAGATTACATTAAAAGGACATTACTTAGAAGTACATACAAATGGTACATCACCGACTGCTGATCTGAAAGATTCTGTTCACTAGGCAGTAGGGGTTTAATATAAGTATTCCTCGGCCTCATGTAAAGCTGGCAGTACAACAGCACATGAGTTAAGTGTTCAGGAGCCCCAGTCTTACATGGACAATACCTATCAATAAAAGGAATTCCTTTGTATCTTCCTTGTAGGATAGCTGAGGGAAGAATGTTAAGTCTAGCAAGCATGAAAGCTCTGCAAATGTCCGGTGACTCCAAATAAGACAAGTAGGAAGCTGCAGCTCCATAAGCCGGAGTAATACCATGAAACATGGGGGAACAGTGTCTATTAGCTAGGGAGGTTAGGGTCTGCATTTCTATATCTAGTAGGCACTGACGTATCAATTTAAATGCTTGCTCTTTCCCAAACATCAAAAGAGAATCAAATGGGATACCGACAGACTTGATTTTCCTGATAATTAATTTCGACCACTGGCTTATGTAAGAATCTCCCAGCAATGCAGGAATATAGCCAGGATATTCAGGTAGAAAGTGCAGATGTAACCAGAACTTAATGGTCTGGATCCAAGCTCTTGTCTCCAAAAAACCCTGTCCCATCTCAAGGCACAGAGCTGCATACCCTACGCAATTGGGACACCAAGAATATGGTGTAAGAAGGTGGACTGAATCCTCTCAGTGTCCTGATTAAAGGCACTTACCCAAATAGGAACTCCATATAGGAGTTGGGCGATGGATTTAGCCTTAAACACTCGTAAGGCAGCAGGAACTAATTGGCCACCATAAACATAAAAGAAACAAATCGTGGCCTCATTATTACGTTTAGCAGAGGACACAGCATAGTTCCTGTGGGTTGTCCAATTGCTGTTGTATTGGAAATTCAGGCCCAAGTATCTAAATTGTTTCACTTGTTCAATTTCGTGCCCTTTAATTGTCCAACTGTGACATCTCCAAGATTTAGAGAAGACTAGGATCTTAGATTTCTTGTAATTGATAGATAATAAGTTGGCATTGCAATAGCTTACAAACATGGACAGCAGCCGCCTTAGCCCCTTCTGTGTTAGTGATAATACCACAGCATCATCGGCATACAATAGTAGAAGGATGGAGAAAGGGCCCAGCTTGGGGAATAACAATTTATTTAAAGACACAGTATACAATTTCTAAAGTTGCTTGTTACAATTATAGGAAGCATGAAAGGTCGAATTCAGTGTTCAAGCCATGAGGAGTCATGGTTTTGAACACGTGGATGAATTTACACTCCTGTTGCAACATGTTCTGTGTTCTGATTAAATCAAACTGGACATCAAACGTGTTCAAAAACCTTTCCCGGTATAGAAGTCAAGCTGATGGGTCAGTAGTTACCAGGATCCCCCTTTTTACCCTTCTTGAAGATGGGGACAACATTTGCCTGCCTCAAATCTTCTGGCACCTCACCTGTTCTCCAAGACTTCTCAAAAATAATGGACAGAAGCTCAGAAATTACATCTGAAAGTTCCTTGAGTACCCTTGGATGCAGTTCATCTGCCCCTGAGAACACTCTCCCTACAAGCACTAGTTATTTGTTTATATTCCTCTTTGGTTATAAGGCCCTCCTTCCACTTCCTAAATGAGTCTTTTTTTATTTCTCAACTCTTTAAAAAGCTGTTTATGGAGCCACCCTGGCCTCTTTAGGCTCCTCCCATTTTTCCTTCTCATAGGAATGGTTTTTGATTGCGCCTTCAGTATTTCATTTTTTGGAAATTCTCACCTTTCTTGAACTCCCTTCTCCTTCAGTATTTCTTACCATGGGATTCTACCCAGCATAAGTTTAAGTTTGTTAAAATTTGCTCTTCTAAAGTCCAACCTATATGTCTGATTACGTACAGTTTTTCCTTTCCCCAAGATTGTAAATTCCAATATTACATGGTCACTGCTACCTAGAGTGCCTACTACTTTAACCTCATCAACCAGTTCTTCCCTGTTGGTGAGAATCAAATCTAAGATAGCAGATCCCCTTGTTTCCCTGTCCACTTTCTGGAATATGAAGTTGTCAGCAAGATAAGTCAGGAATTTATTGGATCTTGCATTTTTAGCAGAATTGGACTTCCAACAGATATCCAGGTAATTAAAATCTCCCATGACCACCGTGTCCCGTCTCTTTGAGGATTTTGTAATCTGATTTAGGAGTGTCTCAGCCAAGTCCGCTGCCTGGTTTGGTGGTCTCTAGCAGACCCCCAGCATAATATCACTATTATTTCTTACTCCTTTTATTTTTATCCATAGACTCTCGACTGGACTTCCATGCTCAGATTCATGTATTTCTTCACACGTATAAACATCTTTGACTAATAATGTTACTCCTCCCCCTTCCTTATCTGTCTATCCCTTTTAAATAAGTTGTACCCCTCAGTCTTAATATTCCAATCATGAGTGACATCCCACCAAGTTTCAGTAATGGCTATTAGGTCAAAATCCCCTTTCTGTGTTAGGGCTTCGAGTTCTTCCTGCTTGTTTCCCATACTCTGCGCATTAGTGTACAGACATTGGAATCCATGGTTTATGTGCCCTGAGGTTTTCATTTCTGTACTTACCCACAAGTTTATGTTTCCTTGCATACATGCCACTCCCCGCAAATCTTTATTGTTCTCCAGTTATTGTTATCATACTAGGCTTTGAGTTTTTGTCTCACTCCCTCATAGGATTTAGTTTAAAGCCCTCCTGATCAGGTTTGTGAGGCTCTTACCAAACACATTTTTCCTACCCTTGTGAGGTGCAAACCATCTCCCAATAGAAGAGCTTCTTCTCGAAAGTGTAAGCCATTATCCAGAAATCCAAACCTTTCTTGATGACACCATCTATGCATTCAGTCATCAATTTGTACTGCCTCAGCTTCTTCACTCGCCACACTACAGTGATCCATTGCTGAAGTTGTTCAGCTTCTTTCCTGCACTTCTCTGATAGTTCCCCTGACAAACTGCCTCTCAAGGCTCCATCTTTAGAAACTCTGGGTCCTGCAGACTCTCAGCCCAGCTGCCTCAGCTTCTGCCTCTGGCAAGAAGAGCCTTCTTAATGAACAGCTGTCAGTCCCACCCCTCAACAGCCAACAGCAGAGGGCAGGGCCAGCAATTAACCCCATTGCATACAAGAAGAGAGTCTTTCTCAGTTGCTGCTTCGCATCTCTGAGATTACTATTCTCAAAAAAAATCTCACAAAATTCCAAATTTCTTTTGGCATGGTGAAGGATTTGAGCTTCTATTTGATGAAATTGAGTGGAGGCTGTGATTTAATTTTTGTTATCTATTTTAAACTGTAACATTAATTTTAATTGGAATATTTTCTGTGCACATTGTATCCAAATTTGGGGACAAAATGCATCCTGAAATAGTCACATCTGTGTAACTACTACATCAAGGTAGTTCTGTCTCATGTAGTGATATCTCTGAAACCCCCAAAGTATGACTGCCTGAAGCTTCAGTCATTAGCTCTATAGCACATACTGTAAGTCAACTGAACAATATAGGACTACTCAAAATTCTTGCAGTTGTACTTTTCTCTGTGCCATCCACATGAGTTTGGGGGTCAGTGACTGAGTACTACTGCTTTGTGTTTTTGTCCTACTTTCCAAATTGTCTCCCACTTGCCACAGCTTGCCACAG
This sequence comes from Euleptes europaea, assembly GCF_029931775.1. Classification (NCBI taxonomy): domain Eukaryota; kingdom Metazoa; phylum Chordata; class Lepidosauria; order Squamata; family Sphaerodactylidae; genus Euleptes; species Euleptes europaea. Next base: position 4,036,558 of record NW_026612049.1, read on the forward strand.
CTGGCAAGAGATATACATCACAATATACATTACTTGCTATTACAGTATCTCATGGTGAAAGCTGCTCCTATACCAGCTGAGTGTGCCAAATACATTCTCTACTGAAAGATAATAGCCAATGGCTATAAATGAATGAAATGGCTGTTTTAGCCATTTTATTGGGTATTCCAGAAGCCATCACTTGAGGGCATGCAGAAGTAAATATTTATAATAATAATTTATCTTCATGTCACACCTTTTCTCATAAAATACTTTGGTTATCTTTTATCAGTAAGCTTTACAAAGTTCCTACAAGATAAATTAATATTATCTCCATATTGCAAGTGATTATGATATTGAGAGGTAATAGCATGCCTGAAAATTCATGGCTGAACTGTGACTTGTTCTGCCTTGTTCTGTATCACTACATTACTTGGCTTACAAAATTATCTGTAGGTTCTTCATGCAAATAAAGAACATTTTAAAAGCACCATCTTTCATGCCCCCTTAATGAAGTGAAGGGATTTAATTGAAATAATATGAATTCCTATGATAATGTAAAAGCTTTCAGTTGGGAAACATTTTTTTTAACAGTACACAATTCACAGTGCAGTCCTAGGCAGAGTTATACCCTTCTGAATCCTTTGAAGTCAAAAGGATTAGAAGGTTTTAACTCTACTTAAGATTGCATTTAGTCATTGTTCACTTCTGCCTGTTTACATTTGGAGTTTTCGTGTGTCATTAGTTTTGTCACTCAGCAGCTGGGACCTTGCAGGCTCGAAAATGCCTTCAGATTTGAAAAAACCACTGAACCATGTTGTACCTTACAAGGCTGGATTCTGGCATTGTGCATGTTTAATCAGATTTAATTCTCATCTGTGCTCTATATTGCATCTTGTTTTGACACAATATTGCCCTCTGTCACTTCTTATTGAAAGAGGGAATCAGTAAAATATGTGTCTCTCCACTATTTACCTGCTCTGTTTCAAGCTTAAAGAAAGTCAAAAAGACCCAACAAGATTTTGGATTTCTTAATGTTTCAATAATTTTATTCATAACTAATATATAACCTTCAACGTATGTTTCTAAATGTGGTTTCCTGTACAAAACAATTGCAAAGTGTAGTTTCAAACTAAAATAAGGTTTAGGAAAGCATCCATTTTATAAAATGTTTTTTGCCTCTGAACAGTAGGTGACAAAAGTTAATGATAGCCTAGCTGGCAGATCAATGCAAGGCCAAGATACAGGGAGGTGGCAAAAAGATTCAGCAGAGGAATGCATAGAAACAAGGTGTTCAGGTCATCATATTCTGATGCAGTTTAGGGAATATTTAACCAGAAGTAAGTTTTGTGCATGAGGACAGAGATTGAGGACCATTACCTAATTGCTAGGGGCTCCATAGATAAAGATAGCCCAACATCCTTACGTGTGACGGAAGTTGCATGTATAGTTAGGCACCTGCAATCTCAATAAGATTTCTATGTGAATATGGTTCTGTTTCTTGAACAGTGGTCACATTCACAAAATAGCCTCAGAGAACCAAAACAAGTGAATGGCTTTCCCTCTGTGACCTCTCAGTTGTAGAGGTGTTGGCCCAGATTTTAACAATGGCTAAAGCCTAAATAAAACCTCCTGGGAAATAGCTCTGTTACATCTCTATGAATGCTAATTCAGAACCATTACCTCAGTAATAAGGATCTTTCACTTGGTGACAAGGTGCGAATGTTGGGCTTGAAAAGGTAAAGTACCATACAGGTAATTCTGTTCACCTGTGGCTATGCTTGAGCAATTAAAAATGAAAAACTGGATTATGTTTAGCTACTGGTAAGAAAACCTGGGCCAATGGATGGGGATTTGGTAAGTGACCAATACCAGGCTTATGTCTGTCTCAGCACTCTGTGAAATTAGTTCCCAGAATTGCTCCAAAATGGTCTCTGATCTTAGCTTTCCCTGCCCAGCATTTTTGGGGGAAAGATACCAGTAGATGTTGTCTGTTACTATTATCTCTCACAAACCAGTCCTGAATGCATTGTCCCAAGATGCCCAGGATTAATCTGATTTCAGGAGCCCCAGATCCTTCCAGGGGTCCATGAGTGATAAAATCATGAATGCATACACACATCTCCAGCCCTCAATAGTTCATGCTGCAGGACTTTTCCCCATAGGTGAGGGAGGGAGACAGACAGAAAGCCAGGCAGTAAGCCAGCGTGGTGTAGTGGTTAAGAGTGGAGGTTTGAAGCGGTGGACTCTAATCTGGAGAACCGGGTTTGATAAGAACATAAGAACATAAGAAAAGCCATGCTAGATCAGACCAAGGTCCATAAAGTCCAGCAGTCTGTTCACACAGTGGCCAACCAGGTGCCTCTAGGAACCCCACAAACTAGACAACTGCAGCAGCACCATCCTGTCTGTGTTCCACAGCACCTAATATATTCGTCATGCTGCTCTGATCCTGAAGAGAATAGGTATGCATCATGATTAGTATCCATTTTAACTAGTAACCATGAATACTACTCTCCTCCATGAACATGTCCACTCCCCTCTTAAAGCTTTCCAAGTTGGCAGCCATCACCACATCCTGGGGCAGTGAGTTCCACAATTTAACTATGAAGAAATACCTCCTTTTACAAGTTTTGAATCACTCACCCTCCAGCTTCAGCAGATTACCCCAGGTTCTAGTATTATGAGAGAGGGAGAAAAGCTTCTCCCGTCCACTCTCTCCAAACCATGCATAATTTTATAGGCCTCTATCATGTCTCCCCTTAAGTGCCTTCTTTCCAGGCTAAACAGCCCTAAGCGTTTTAACCGCTCGTCATAGGGCAGTTGCTGTAATTCTGTGATCATTTTGGTTGCTCTTTTCTGCACCTTTTCAAGCTCTGCAAGATCCATTTTTAAGTGTGTTGACCAGAACTGTACACAGTATTCCAAGTGGGGTCTCACCATAGATTTGTACAAGGGCAGTATGATAGCAGAGGTTTTATTCTCAATTCCTCATCTAATTATGGCCAGCATGGAATTTGCCTTATTTACAGCAGCCACACACTAGGTTAACATCTTCATCGAGTGATCCACTACCACCCCAAGATCCCTTTTTTGGTCTGTCACTGCCAGCACAGATCCCATCAGTGTATATGTGAAGTTGGGATTTTTTGCCCCAATATGCATCGCTTTAAACTTGCTCACATTGAATCTCATTTGCCATTTCAATGACCATTCTTCCAGTTTGTGGAGATCCTTTTGGAGCTCTTCACAGTCCAATTTTGTTTTAACTACCCTAAATCATTTTGTGTCATCTGCAAACGTGGCCAGTTTGCTGTTCACCCCCAACTTCAGGTCATTGATGAACAGGTTGGAAAAAACTCGTCCCAGCACAGATCCCAGAACTAGTCTTTTGTGAAAGTTCTTGCTTGGTAGCCAGAACAAGTTATCCACATCCACCTCAGAGGACTTACATTGTAAGATTTGGCTCAGTGAATTCACAACAGCTCTTTTATTGTCCGGTCGGTAGTAAACTCTTGAATGACCAATTAAAAGGGCCACCTTTTTCTTCTGCAGGGAACGGGAGTTTTTATTGTCCATAAACTGAAAACTATTTATTAGAAAACTGTCCCTCTTGCCCCTTCTCTCTTCATTAGTGGCTGCAATTATTTTTTCCATATTATTCCTGGGACCAACTCCTCCAGCCACCTCCGTTATCCTGGCACTTGGTTGTTTTCCTGATAAGGAGTCCACTGCTGTCTTTAGCTCGCTCAGCTTAATGTTTACCTGATCTAGCTTCATGTATAGGTTCATTATTGTTTCCCTAATAAGGAGAGTTTGCTTAGAAAGTAATTCCATTTCACTTGTCTTTTCTGCCAGCCTTGGAGTATCACAGGATGGGGAGGAGTCCCATTCCACAGCTTTTTCAGAGGGGGCGGACAGTCTCACCCCTCCTTCCTGGAATAACTGCTCTTGCTCTAGGACTGAGAATCTGTTAGATAACGGCATCATATCAGTAAACAAGTCTGTGGCTTCTAGGAAGCCATCTATTTCCAGCTGTTTCCCTGCTTTGTTAAAATCCAGGTCTTCTGTTACTGACCGACTATGTCTCTTTATTCCCATGATAAGAGCTGAGCTCTCTGCAGTTTGCCACACTATCAGATGAAGGTAGATTAAACAAAATTGGAGGCTTTTGGCAGGAAAAGGTGAAGAAATGTGGGATAAGTGAGAAGAAGTCAAACTTGGAGAGCGGAGAATAAAAGCTTGAATAAAAACAGGCAGTGAGTGGAAGATAAAAAAGACAAATAGGAACCCTAGTTAAAAGCCAATTAAATGCTAAAACAAGGAAAAATAAAACCAGTTAACGGAGCACGTCCTTGGACATCATGAAGTATCACGCCGGAAGTCCAGGTAGCATTTCTGAGAAAGCTACCTTGGAGGTCCTGGCTTTTAGTTTCCTGCCTAGCAACCTATATTTGGATTCGAAGACCTCTAGACTACACTTCCCCACATTGTTGATGCCAACGTGCACCATGACCACTGGCTCCTCACCAGCACTAGCTACCAGATTACTATATGACGGGTAATGTCTGCAACCTTCGCACCAGGCTGGCAAGTCACCATGTGGTCCATGCACCTGCCAGAAACCCAGCTATCTACATTCCTAAGGATTGAATCTCCCACTACAAGAAGCCCACCTCCCCGCAGAGGCATATCATTGGTATGAGAGGATATCTGTACATCCACCAAGGAAGGGGTCCCTTTTAAGGTACCACATCCACTTACCTCAGTGAGATGACCTCCTTCCCCAAGGGCTCCATGATCCATGACTGGCAGGTTGCCGTCAACCTGGGACTGGGATGCGACTATTTCATCCCTGGAGTCCTTACCCACCTCTCTCTCTGCCTGTCTCAACTCCTCTAGTTGAGCTACCTTGGTCTCAAGAAAGTGAAATTGCTCCCTGAGAGCCAGGAGCTCCCTTCACCGAGCACACACCCACGACCTGTCCAGCAGGCAGGTAGTCATACGTGTGACACTCCATACAGCACACTGGATAGCCCCCTGACCCCCACAGGCTTCCTATCTTCGTAACTGGTATTTTATTTATTTATTTATTATTTTGGGGTGTTTTAACCCTGGAATGAAAGTGACCTGCCTTTTATACCCTGCACTCTTCCTGTACCAAATAAGAACCAATTGCTGTAGCTTCCTTGCCTTGCTAACTCACACAGATGCTTAAGTCACTCGGTACTCCTAAAGGGTGCACAGATCTACTCTTCCCTGGTAACAGGATTTTCCTCCAACCCTATGGGATCCCCAATCACGATCCCTAGGCTAAGAACCACAGGGTTCATGCCTCTGGCGAGGAGGAGCCTTTGCAATTCAAATGCTCACAGCCTCCGCCTCTCACACACAAGCTCCACCCAGCACCAATAAATAAACCCTCTTTAGAAGGTAGCAATCAGGCTTTAAGCACCCACTCTTTCTCAGGCACAGCAATAAATCCTCTCCCAGCAACCTCAGTTAGTTAATCTTCAGTTAATTGAGGCTTCCCAGCAGTTTTAGGAAAGTAAAAAGTTAACACTCACCTCTGCCTGTATCACCCAGCCCACTCCTCCACGTGAGTGGCCAACACTGATCTGGTGAACCGGGTTAGTTTCCCCACTCCTACACATGACCTGGGTGACCTTGGAGTAGTCACAGTTCTCTCAGACCCACCTGCCTCACAGGGTATCTGTTGTGGGAAGGGGAAGGGAAGGTAATTTTAAGCCAGTTTGATTCTTCCTTAAGTGGTAGAGAAAGTTGGCATATAAACACCAACTCTTCTTCTTCTTTGATACAGCTTATACAAATCAAACTGGAGAATCTCAACAGGGGGTAAAGGAGAATCTGCATCCCCTTTGCCAGATTTTATACCCCTTTGTGGCTTGGGCTCCATATGATTGACATGCTCCTTCTTTCTAGGAATGGGGTGGAAATCAAACTGCAGATTCCTAAAAAATAATAAAAGAAATAGATTGTTGAATTTCAGGAAGAGGAATTAGGAGAATTCTTCTTAACAACACACACTGATGGCATTACTTTTGGTCCTTAATTATTATGTGATCACCACTGAGTGTTGGTTTCTGAATGAAGCATTGCTCCATATTTTCCTCCAGCTCTTTCTCCCCTCCCAATGTGATCTTATTTTTGGTACTCTTTTCTCTCTCCATTTCCCCCACCCCCGTAGGATTTCTTGCATCACATTTACCCTGTTGTTGATGTGTTTTGTGTGTGTGTATGTTTTGGGCTTCAGGCCAAAGGCCTAAGCATCAGACTTTGGGGTAACAGCATCTTTTGTTATAGCAGTGAATGTATATTCAGAATGTACTGCTTTTCAGAATGTTCTTTGATTTTCTACGTTGCTTTGATCACTGTTTCAAGTGCAGAGGCATACACATTGTCAGTGGAGCTTCTACAACGAGTTACCTGCATGCTTTCCTCCATCTTTTTTCTGACTTTTCCCTTCCACTTGTTCTTTGCACTGAGTCAACATTGGCTCTTGGGGACACTGCCATGGCTACTCCCTCCTTTGTACTTTTCTTCACACCTGCACTATAGTGCTGTAACAGTTGTCTTAAAATTTGAAATAGATAAGTGAAAATGTACAGCAGTGGTAATTACTGACTGTTTTTAAGAAAGTGGATGGGGCCAGGTGAGGCTTTCCCCCACAAGGCTTCTGATTGGCCATGGGAGATTTGATTGGCTGTAGTTTTCAAAAATGTTGCTTTGGCAGCAGCTGCCACCCTAGCACAAGGATCTTAATTGTGTGACTGAATGTAAACTGTGGCTGCCATTTTGCAACTGGCTCCGCCTCCTGAAGCAATCATTCTGTATTTTGTACCTGCACCCACCATTCAGTGTCAGAATTCCAAAAGTGCCCACAGGCTCCAAAAGGTTGGGGACCTTGGTCTAGACCTTTGCAGAATAGGAAAATATACACCATTCCTTTGTATGTGTTCTTTCCAAAAAGACTGGAGTAAAGCTGGTTTGGGAACAAGGTATTGAGGATAAAGATAATCTGGGAAGAGTGTGACTGCAGCACAATGTCATGTGAAAGCTCCAAAAAATAAAAAGTGCAAACCAAGGCAGAAAAAAACCTCTGAGTGGAAACACTCAGTATATGCCATCTTTGCTCCTGATCTCGGTACATTCATCTGAAGATTACAATAGATCATATGTAAGAATGCTTGTAGAGACCTCCATTTTCAGGAAATCTAGACCCTTGAAAAATCAGGGTACCAGATTACACAGAATCCCCTGTGCATATATAGTTCTATGTGCTCAGGCTGTGTTGGCCTCTACAGTGTAAGGGACAGTGTATACACACACACAAACGTGTTCAAATAATGTCTGAAAGGGGTTATAGTATTTTTCCTAGCTCTCCTAAATCTGTAATTATGACTAAAATAAAACATTAGTGGTGCCTTAAATACTAACAAAATGTATTCTAGCATAAGCTTCATGAGTCAGAGCTTACTTCCTCATAGAATCATAGAGTTGGAAGGGGCCATACAGGCCATCAGTCCAACCCCCTGTTCAATGCAGGATCAGCCTACAGCATCCATAACAAGTGTTCATCCAACTGCTGATTGAAGATTGCCAGTGAGGGGGAGCTCACCATCTGCCTAGGCAGCCAATTCCACTGCTGAACAACTGTCATGGGCCCTGCCTTGGGAGCTGAGGACTCGGATGACTCTGAAGCTGAAGTGGAGGAACTTGTTGCCTCTGGGCCCTCAGTACCTCCATTGCAGCCAGTAGCACAAGAGCCTGAAACAACTCAGCAGGAACCACAGCTAGGCAGAGAGATGGAACAAGGGCAGACAGAAGCTACTCTTCCCCCAACCTCTGCAGTGGAAGCTGAGAATGGCAGCCCTCCAAGCTCACCTGAACCTGATAGGCGTATCAGGACTCGGCAGCATGAGGTTCTGCAAGGTAGCAGGAGAAGTGCTGTCTTGGAGAGTCTAAGCAGACAGAGAACTGGTGCTGAGTCATTTCAGGATGAAGCCTAGCCTGGAAGTGCACTGACTGATAAAGGCAGTGCAGGCGTGCTTTCACTTTGCAAAAGCAACCGTGCAGTTTCTTTGTGTTCCCATTACCACTCATGATTGATCTCTCCGGCCGTTGACTCCTGCCTGCTTTGACGACGCCTCCGACTTCTGACCTCGGTAAACAGCATAATCTTCGCCACCTGCTCTGAAAGGGGCTAGATACCTCCCACACGTCTGAGGACTGCGGGCACCGCCCGGCCCTTGGCCTTACGCCAGCACAACTCTTAGTCTAAATCCCCCCCTAATATCCAGTTGGTACCTTTTCACCTGTAATTTAAACCCATTATTGCAATGCATAGGAGTTGTAAATCTATCAGATATAGTTTTATATGCACAACAAAACATGCACAGTACTTATTTCTGATTATTTTTATCTTATTGGAATTATTGGAAGACTACCACTGTGCTATATAGTGTTCAGAATGTTGGACTAGGACCAGGAAGTCCTGGGTTGAGATGCTTATGCTACCATGAAGCTCACTCAGCAGCCTTGGGACAGTTACTCTTCTTGTTAACATACTTTACAGTGTTGTTGTGATGATAAAGTGGGTGTTGAGAATTCTGTATGCTGCCTTGAGCAACGTCAAGGAAGTGCATATTAAGGACAGACTTTTCTCCCAAAGGATGGGAACTAACTTGTAAGCTCTTTTGTGGTGTTGGTTTCCCCCCCAATATTGGGGAGGGGGATGTGCCCATCAAGACAATGGAACATAGAGGGTGAGCAGTATGCTTATGAACAAAGGATTGTTCTACCTTTTTAATTTCAGCAAACTAAATTAACTTGGAATCCCTTTTAATGGTAGTAATATTCTAAAGAGACATAATAATGAATTCCCTATTCAATTAACTCTTTTAAAGAATAGTGCTCCTGATTGTGGGTCATGTCAATGAAGAAGGAATTGGCATACAAAGGGCAGAAGGAAAACTTGAACACACAATGGCATGAGGTTCAAATTTAATCAGAAAAGCCCTGATAAAAGTACTTCAAAGTCCTGTACCAAGAAGGAAAGGCAGTATAATTATCAATTTTGTTTCAACTTGAAGATTGGCAGTGCCTTTGAGAAATAGTAAAATATTACTAGCTCTTGTGGATTTTTAAATAACTTTGAAGAATGAGGAATCAAGCAGAAGAAAGCCTGAATGCATTTTTTTATTATTCCTGCACAATCCAGAAGTTATAGGTTTCGGGACTTACCCGGAGCCTGAGCTGCAGAGCAAGGTGGGCGGGGGGGAGCATAGGAGGCTTCCGAAGAGCAGAGAGGCAAAGCGGGAGCACACACGGCAAATTTTGCTGCTACACGGGGCACCCGAGAGGGTGCTGGAAGTGGCGAGGGCTCCTCCAATCAGCTGGCCCTCGGTGTTTAAAGGGGCCAACTGGAGAGAGCTGGGGCCGGGGGAGTGTGGGCGTGTGGCAGGGGCGGACCAAGGAGGGTTTTTCACTCCGGTCCGTCTCTGCTGCATAATAGGGCTGTTGAAAAAAAAATTCAGGAGAATTTGGATTCGGCAAAATTTGGCCCGTTTTTATTCAGGAAATGCCAAAGTCCGAACTCCCCCGATTCGGATCCAGGGAATTCGGCCGAATAAAGGCGGGCGGGGGTCTTTAAACTGCTCCGCGCTGCCAGCAGCGTCTTTAAACTGCTCCGCGCTGCCAGCAGCGTTGCTCAAGGCAACATACAGAATTCTCAGGTTCAGGAACGCCGAACCTGCCGAATTTATTCTGCGATCGCCCCGAATTCCCCAAATTCGGGGTGTCGTTTTCCCGCCTTTTTTCAGTTCGGTTCCATCTGAACTGAAAACTCCCGAATTGTGGAAAAATCAGCTGTTTTTTCGGTTCGGACGAACCGAATTGACAGCCCTACTGCATAAAAGACAGCAGGCTCCCTGGGCTGCTTCAGACAATTGCTGGACTGCGTTCCCACCCTCCCTCCCTTTGGTTTCATGTTCTTGTTGAATCTTTGTCACAACTTAGGTGGGGGAAGCATTTGGGCTGAATTTATTTGGGAGAAAGCGGTCTGCGAACCCGTTTTCTCTGCATTAAGGGATCCCAATAAGGGATTTGGGAAGTGGCATGGTGAGAGACAGGCCCAGCTCGGGGGGTGGTTCCAGATGCTGCTTCCCAGGTGGCAGGGGAATCACCAAGTGGCGCATGCCCTGGTGAATCCTGGTACTGCTATCCCTAATCACTCCTAGCGGGGAGAAGGTGGGAGAAGGTGTCATACATCAGGCCACATTGGGTTTGGCTGATATTCATGGATCCAGCCCATATGCCATGCCAGCGTTTTACAGCTGTTGCATAGTTAAATAAGTTGTGGACAACTGCATTTCACTTATATTCATAAAAGTTATCTTTCAATCCATATTATTGTGTTGTGTTGTTATTGGATGAATGGAGTTTCCCCCACACTTTTAGCCCTGGATCAGCAAGTATAAGTTCTTTGCTATTGACAAGTAAGCAGTTGTAACATCTGAAAATCATGCACATTTGGGTTAATGTACAAGTTGTGCTATATAATAAGAACAAAGGGCATGATCCACCCAAAGTTAAATAGCACTTAAATTGGACAGATTTCAGTGAAGGAGTTAAGCTTATGCTTAGGTCTTCCCAGTCAAATTAGTGGAAATGGAATGTGTTTAACTTTGGCTGTACTATTATCAATAGTAATAGTGACAATTCAATAGTTGGCTGGTGCATGAATGCATTGGTAGCACAATTGCCCTCTCATACCCTTTCAGTGCCATCCTAAGCAGAAGTCAATGGACTTAGAAAGGTGGAACTCTGCTTACGACAGCACTTCTTAAGGCCTTTTGGGGGGTACATGTTTACAGAACACACAGTTTTCCCACATGGTGACAGGCGTGTGTAATTTCCGTGTTGTTGCTTCAGCTGCTAATATAGTGCAGCAGTGATGGGTATTCCACACAACAGGTTTCCCTGGTAGATTTTTTTTCAATCAGCAGTTTAATAGCATTATAGCTATATAACATTATACCAAAAAATGGATTCAGTTCTCTGAATATCCAGCTTTGTTTTTTTAAAGTAAATCTCTATCCCATTTTGTTGCAGAGGTATGCTTTTTACCATATATCTCCTCAAGGGAAGGTGATAGAGATTTACATTTTTCAAAACAAAAGTTGGGAATTCGCAGAACCATTATGCTTATTTTGGTATGATGGGGTATCAGTACAACACTATCAAATTCCAAATTGAAAAATAAAGAAAAACCCTCTGCAGTACCTAAGGGAAATTGCTGCCACAGGGGAAATGGCTGTTGTCTGGGTAAGACCAGAAAAATCCAGACTTCTCAACCCATATGGCAGCCATTCAGGCTTTGCTGTGATCTTTCCCAAAACTTTGGAGCAAAACAGGTTTGAGAAACACTGCAGAAAAGCCAAGGAAATCCTGGGAGGTGCATGAATATGCCATAATGCTGTGGAGAAGCAGGAGAAGAAACCCACTTCCCAACACCAAATAATCTGTGTTAAAACAATTATACAGTGAACATACAGCAATTAAAAACCTCCCACATTTATGCATTTCCTGATACAAGTGTGACTAAGACATCAGCCAAATAGGGCTGATGACATGACCTAGGAAATCAGATATAATTTTCTCTTTATTTATCCTGAACATCTAGTATGAGAGCTAATTTTGAGTAATTCAAAAGTGTGCTTGAAACAAAAAATAGTGGAATGAAAGACAATTATTTTCTTTCTTGCTTTTTGGGGCCTTCATGTTCTATGTGAGCAATATGATTACTTAGACTATGCAAATGTTTTTGTTAATTTAATTTCAAAAGCAGTAGTACTAAATTCACAAAGTCAGATAAGGAAAGTTGGGCTTTGAATTGTTTTGACATATAGTTATCTGTTTTATCAATCACAAATCACAGGGTTCTGAATTTTCTGCCTTATAAAGACCTCAGGTCATATCATAATCATAAGATTTTATTGTGGTCTTTGACCAGTACAACAAAAGTTATAACAAGATTTAACAAATCTCCAGATTTAAAACAATGAAGCAAAACAACGGAATAAAAGTCTACAGCTTTACAACAGCTTTACTATCGTTTCCCAAGACTTACATATCCCAGGGCAAAATTTAGCAACTTGTCTGGATATGCAGTGATTTTTATCAGACAATAAGCTTTCCAATTTAATTTCATCGGATTCGCCCAGAAAGCCATCTAGCACAGGCTAAAGATATTTTAATCTGGCCTCCTTGTGATGTGGGCATCTCAGAATCATATGCTCGGTTTCCACCGCCCCCAGTGAGAATGAACAATCTTTCTGAGCATGGAATCTTTGTAAATTTCCCTACCAACACAGCAGAAGGAAGTGCCGCACATCTTGCTAGAGTAAATGTTCTTCTACTATTGTTAGGTTCTATTTTCGTTAAATAGGCTGCCGGAGCAACCATGTATTTTATGCTCAGCTGGAATTTAAAATTTGGGACTCTGGAAAGGTCTGGTTGGCGCTCAATGTCTTCAACTCTCTGATAAATAATGTCTTTCCCACTATCATACCCACTTTTCAGGAGTGCCTGAGGGGATAAACCCAGGGTAATAATTGTTTTACCAATAGTCCAGCCAATTTGCTTGGAATTTATCTTGGAATATCAAAGGAAAAAGCCCCTTAGGGTTCAATATTCCTTTCAACCATAGCTGGATTGATGTGATGCAGACTCTACCTTGTACCTTCAGCATTCTGGTTTCCAATCTAATCCAGGCATTTGGGACACATTTAGGAACCTGGAGGGCTGCTCTTAAAAATTTGGATTGCACCCTCTCCAGAGGTGAGAAGCAAGGAGTTGGTGGGCCCAAAAAGGAACCATATTGGAGATGAGCCAAGGATTTGGCTTTGAATAACTTCACAGCTGCCGATACTGAGTGATCACCTTGTGTTCTCATGAATTTAATAATGCTATTGGCAGATCTATCCCCCTGATCAACAGCATATCTGCTGTGAATGATCCTTGAGACATATGGCTGGACCATCACTCCCAGGTATTTAAAGCTGTCTGCTTGATCAATTTTATGGTGTTTGATTACCTATGGTCTTTTCCTATGGTTTCTCCCAAAAACCATGATTTTACTTTTCTGATTGTTGATGGTAAGAGATTCATTTTCACAGTATTTGATTAACCTACCCAGGGCTCTTTTCATCCCTATGGGGGACCTAGATAGAATTACTGCATCATCTGCATATAGATACAAGGGCGTATGCCTTTCGGCAATTTTAGGGAGGTGGCAATCTTGTGTTTGAAGATGACTTGCCATATAATTAATGTAGAAGGCAAATAACATAGGTTCCAATATGCAGCCTTGCCTAACCCCTCTGTGGGTTCTAATTCAGTCACTCAAGTGTCACAATCTGCTACATCTGACCCTTAGATATGTATGATTATGCAGTGTCCAGATAAGAAAAATAAGTCTTTTGTCAATGGTAGAAATCATCAATTTTCCCCATAATTTGGGCATGGAGACCGAAAAGACCTCAGGTCAGTGTTAATGAAAACAGTGGAATGGAACTGTGAAACACATGCCTATAAATCAGAATGGTAGATAATTCATAGTTAAGATAACTTTTCTAGTAGAGACCTTTAATATAGAAGAGTACAGCCATAGAAACTACCACCAAAATACAGCTGGTCTCTGTTAGGGGCTTAATTTCCTGTTCATAAAATAATTTCTCCACATATATCATTGTTTATGACCTTTCCTCCTCCATCCTTTCTGCTTCCTCAAACTGCATACCATAATTCTTACCCCCTCAGTGTTCTCTATTGTGATGACCTGCCTCCACCAGCTCTTTAATATGGTGGTGCACATTCAGTGCCTTTTATTTTAGGATACTTACATCTTTTAGCATTTAGCCATAGTATATCTTAGAGTGCAGCAGCTAGGTACAAAGATTTTCCTCAGGTTGTGCCCCAAGTTCAAATCCTAACCTTCTTATACAAGGGACAAAATGTCCCTATTTGAGGTAGGGAATGAGGGAATTAGTATGTCAGAGCATGCATTTTATTTGTAGAAGGCCCATGATTCAATCTCTGATATTTTTGGTTTCAAACAGTCTGCCATAGATATTTGCTGGTCAGTCACACACTTTCCGCCTAATCTACCTCACAGGGTGGCTGTTGTGAGGATAAAGCAGAAGAGACGAGAATGTTGTAAGCCACAGTTGGTCCTCATTGGTGAGAAAAGTGGGGTATAAATATGGTTGTCAATCTCCGAGTGGACATGGAGATGTCTCGGTATTACAACTGATCTCCAGACAACATAGATCAGTTCCCCTGGAGATAATGGCTGCTTTGGCAGGTAAGCTCTATAGTATTATACCCTGTTGAGGTCCTTGCCAAACCCCACCATCCCCAGGCTCCACCCTCTAAGACTCCAGGAATTTCCTAACCCAGAGCTGGCAACCCTAGGTACAAATTAAGCAAATAAAGGAATTAAGCAAATAAAGAAATAAATAGCAAGGCATGCAAGTCCTCCATTTCTCCTTGGCACAACTTCCCCTTGGCCTCTGCTACCACTGGGGAAGCCAGCAGATGGGGCACTGAAGGAAAAAAATACTGTTGTGGCAAGGCATAAGGTTATTTCTGGGCTGAACCCGAAAGTGACATCACAGTGTTCTAGGATTCTGCAGAAACTTTATGGTTTTAGCTAGAGTGGTATGACATTTTGGCCTGGAAATGATGACATGGTGTTCATGTAATGGTACCCCCCTTATCCCTGCCCCCTTCCCAGTCTACTTTCATTGGAGCCCCTTCTCTTGTCCCTATGGCTCAACTAAATGTATTTATTTTGGGGGGCGTTAATTTTATGAGAGTCAAAAAGAATGTTTCTTTTTTGGCACTCTTCAGCACTTGTTGCAAAGGCATTTTTGATGCAGATCTTTGCACCATAATTTTTCTCCTTCTTTGCCTTCATAGTCCTGGGCCTCATTTGTGCACACTGCTGTTGAATTTGGGGGGGGGGGAGGGTGTTGTGCATTTTGGCTTAGCAGGAATGTGCCAAGGAAAATGATGGCAAAGGAGGAGAAACCAAGAAACAATGTCCAAGATATCAAAAAGGCCAGAGTCAAAAGAGCAGAATGCTCATTAAGATGAATATTGGGAGGAAGGGTATTATTGAGCCTGCAAATGTCCCACTTTCAAAGTAAATATCAGTATTTGAAAATATTCAGGGGTACCTCTTTTTGCAACTCTGGATGCCCAGTTAATCCTTCACTCTTCCTTCAACAGAGAAAGGCATATCTGTTTTTTCAATAGAAAGATATTTTCATACCAGCTATGCTTAAACCAGCAGAAATATTTATTTCTTTTTGTCTCCAGACATCTGCTCTTCATCTGCAGTTGCAATGTTAAGGTGGTAGATCAATCCTTTGTCAGAGCAACCTTTCTCCCTAATTCCAAGACTGAATATTCACATTTAAAAGTGATTTTGCTTTGGTCTTGTTTGATAATTTTATGTAATTTAAAATGGGTCAAAGGGACAGCAATGTTTGTGGCCACAAATTATTATTCACTTGCATCCCACTGGAGGCTTCTAACTGTTGGGATCATACACCTTTAAGCAGGAAGGCAAAACAGAGGAATTGCAAACTTTGTTGAAAGGTAAATGTGAATCATCTTGTTTCATTCAGAGAAAAAACAATCAAGCTCCTTTCAAATAATTTAAAATGTAACATGATTGCCTGTTGAAAGGGGAGGGGCTCTTATCAGCATCCCTTCTGTAGAAAATGATCCCCATTTTGTTATGGGAGAAACATATGCTGTCTCTTAACTTGTCTCTTTGACTGCAGTCTCTGATATTTATTAACAGTTGATTTCCGGTAGTGGCAGTTCTTATTTCAGTAGTCCCCCCACCAGTCAATTATTTCCTTGAAAACGACATCTGTCCTCCTTTCCATTACCATTTCTTTAAAGGGGATTGAACAGAAGATTTAGCATTTACAGGATGGCAGTGGGGCGGACTTCAAAGCCATGGAGACAATTGTGTACCTCCACAATAAATCCATTACAAAGCTAGATTTCTGTGAGGCAAGAGGCATATTAGCCTAATATCTTGGCAGCAGGCACCTCCTGCATCTAAAATCTCAGCACACAAATGGTTGCTCTGTAGGCTGTTGTCTCTCCCTCAGCAGTTAATCCTTTGATAAATGTGAAAAACTACTTTCTTTCATTTCAGACACCTTTTGACTTGTAGCTTTCTCAACTCTTACCTCCTTAGAGCTGTACATCTTATTACTTTTGTCCAGATTATAATTCTCACTGCCTGTTAGAGCGTTAAGGGGGGTATCATGCCCATCATTTTCCTGTTGAAAAGATGAATGAAAGCTTAGTCACCTAATGCATCCACAGGGCTTTGATAAGAACTTTGTAAACTTTGTTTCTGAAGTGGGGAGTGCCTGCAGAAGGAAGAAATAAAAGAGCCAACACACCAGAGCAGGGCAAATAAGTAGGCCAGAATTTTATTAGGTACAATTCAAGCTTATTTTGGCGAAAGAAGACCAGGAAGAAGAGTTGGTCTTTATATGCCGACTTTCTCTACCACTTAAGGAAGAATCAAACTGGCTTACAATCACCTTCTTCTCCCCTCCCCACAACAGACACCCTATGAGGTAGGTGGGGCTGAGAGAGCTGTGTCTAGCCCAAGGTCACCCAGCTGGCTTAATGTTGTAGGAGTGGGGTAACAAATCCAGCTCACCTGATTAGCCTCTGCTGCTCATGTGGAAGAGTGGGGAATCAAAGAAGAGAAACATTAGTCTTGAGCATATCTACCCAGGTAAACTGTTGAGAGGCGGAGGAAGAGGGGGAGGAGGGGGAGGGGGAGGAGGAGGAGAGTTAGTTTTTATATGCCGACTTTCTCTACCACTTAAGGAAGAATCAAACTGGCTTACAATCACCTTCCCCTCCCCTCCCCACAACGGACACCCTGTGAGATAGGTGGGGTTGAGAGTTCTAACAGAGCTGTGACTAACCGAAGGTCACTCAGCTGGTTTCATGTGTAGGAGTGGGGAAACAAATCCAGTTCACCAGCTTATGTGGAGGAGTGGAGAATAAATCCCTGTTCTCCAAATCAGAGTTCACCACTCCAAACCACCGCTCTTAACCATTATACCTGAGAGAAAGAATGATGACCAAGTCTGAGCAGACATAACTCCAACACAGGTGAACAACCATGCCTGCGCAGACAGCGCAGAGGGGCTTGTTGGGGGGGCCTTTAAACAGATCTGTGCAGGCGCAGATCTGTTTAAAGGGCCCCCCGTGCGCCTTCAGGGAATCCCCCTTAAGGCGTGCGGGGGACCGAATTTTCCCCTGAACTCCGGATCCCCCCGAATTTCAGGGATCCGAAGCGGGGGAGTTCAGACTTCGGCACGGCCCAAAAAAAACGGGCCGAATTTTGCCGAATCCGAATTCAACCGAATTTTTTTTTCAACAGCCTTAATCTGCCATATTAGAAGAGAGATTTAAGAAGATCCCCAGGGAGGAGAGACTTTGCCCGTGTAACACAGGGGAGCTGGAAACCATTGAACATGTAGTTTTTAGATGTCCCCTCTACAAGTCAGCCCGCTTCAATATTATTGACCCTTTGATTAAGGAAATGGGCTCTGGTGATGAGGGTGAATGGGCCAAAAGGTTTCTGCTGGGAGACAGCTCACCAATCACCACCCAGGTTGCAAAATATTGTGCAGTAGCAATGAAGCTATGTCGGCTTAATCTGTGGAAATGTAAAATTGGATGATTCCTAATTTTGTTGGCCTTGGTTGTAAACATCTACTCTGTATGGTCAGTTTCTGTTTTATCTGGCATATTAGCTGCAAATAAAATTTATTTATTTATTATTATTATTTAACACAGAGTGGGATGCATAACAATGGGTAAAAAGGTAGGAAAACTCACTGAAGATTGTGGGATTACTTTCACTGGTGTCTTTCCTTGACTTGAAAAGAAATCCCTTGCCCTAGTATCAACCCACTGAACCTAGAGGAGAGAGGCAAAGCCAAACAGCCTCCACCCAGTTTTCTTCTACCACATGCATGGGCTAGAAACAGATTCCTGCCCAAGTGCAGAGGCAACCCATCTTAATTTTTTGGGGAGATTCTGAGTTAATTGCAGACTACAGTAAAGAAAGTAAAATCACAAATCACAAAAATCACAAAATCACACAAGGTTGTAAGAGACCACAAGGGCCATCTAGTCCAACCCCCTGCCATGCAGAATCCCACAATCAAAGCACTCCCAACAGATGGCCATCCAAGCTCTGCTTAAAGACCTCCAAAGACGGGGACTCCACCCCCCCCCCAGGCAGCGCATTCCACCATCAAACCTCACCATCAGAAAGTCCTTCCTAATGTTTAGGTGGAATCGCTTTTTTCTTTGTTTAAATCCATTACTCCGTGTCCTAGTCTCTGAAGCAACAGAGAACAAACTAGTTCCCTCATTAACATGTGGGCTGCTGTAATTTTAAACACTGCCTGAGCACATCTGATCCCCAAAAGCAGCACTATGCACGTGTGACCTATCCATAGGAATCATTAAGGAAGAATCTTTGGTTCATTTCTAAGAGCCAACTGTACACATGATTTTCTACTCACCTTTTCACCAGCCTTCCTTGTAGTAAAGTGGCCAGTACAAGTTACATCTTCTTCCACTTCTTTCTATAATATTGGTATAGAAGCTACCATTGTTTGCACACCTTTTATCATTGTCTGATGATATTCTATGGATTTGTGGATCAGTAAAAGTAGGACACTTTTTATAAAATGTTAGCTCTCCTAGAACATAGCCTTTTGATGCCCTGATTGGTATAGTTTGCACTACCTTCTCTGGTAAAAAAAAATCAGTAGCAGCTGGTATTTGTTATATAACTAGTCCCAGTGGGAATATTTGTAGGTACTTGTATGCCCCACTGAATGTAACTTTTGTTGTTTCCCAAGGAGAAAAAAAGTAACAGATCACTTTCCAGCTTCTGGAATTACTTTATCCATAGACAAACAAGTACAATATACAAAATTAGGCCAAATAATGTTTTTGAGTTTCTTTCACTACTTCAACTGCTATGAGGATTATTTGTAGACAAATGCACAAAATATCCTCTGCCACTGGTTCTTTTCTTTCGTATTTTGTTCTTTTACCTATGGCTGATTTTACCATATTACTATTCAGTAAATCTCAATATTGAGCAATATCACAAATCTGTTTTCCTAAGTTTTCCTTAAATGTGTCCTGTTTTCCTATTCTTGTTCTTTCCCCCCTATTTTGAACATTTTCCTGTTTTCCTTAAATTTTCTTATGTTTCATGTTGTGAGATATATTTATGTGGAAAGTTGAATGTGCCAGGGCCTCTTCGCACAAGCATTGGGCATGTGGTGACTCTTAATCATTTTAAACATGCTGGTTGTTTGTCCATGATTAACTAGTCATAATATTATACTAGTAATGCTTACCATATGTTGTGAAACATGGTGATAACATTTTGATGATGCTGTGTCAGAGCTGAATCATGTGAAATGTGGTGGGTCATTCAGCTTGCTAACCAAAGGCAAAGGCAATGCACATGTGAGATTTTATGTACTTTCCTCCATAACTTGCACAGAATAATATTTCAGTGAATTAATCTCATACCTTGCCATGTTTCAGAAGACATTACTTTTTACCTTTTCATATTGAAGCAGATTAATTACTATGCTTAGTGGCCATGTTTCTAGATTTTGTATCTCCTTAAAAGATACGTTATCTTGCTTAACCAGCCACTTCAAGTAATGATACAACTTTGAATTGTGTTAGAATTCTTTTTATTGTTAGTGCTTCAAAATTATTAATGTAAAAGTAAAAAAAAACACTAATATATATATGGAATATATGAAAGTTAGATTACATGAAAAAATCCAACAGATTCTAACAAATTATGACAGATCTGTGAATACAGTAATAAAAATACAGTGATGCATACCCATTAATTTGCCATGTCAGGAAAACTCTCATACAGACATCATGTCTGACAGAGAATTTCCCATCTCTTACAATTTTAAGTCCTTATTTATACCCTTACAGAGTCCAATTGTTATGAGAACAGTGAGATATTGTTGTGAGAATATTAAAATATTCTCAAGCATCAAAAGACATAAAATGTATGAATTAGACAAAATTTCTCTTAACAAGCATTTAACCTTGATCTCATGTCAGATGAATAGATGACATAGGAAATGACATATAAACATAGATACCAATATGCATTCTCAAAATAAGTTCTCAACCTTCACACCTTCTTCAGAGTCTATTAACCACAAAGACAAACAATTCATTATTAAAATGCATATAGTTGCACTTATATTACACCTCCTGCTCTGACTCCCAGCACAACTGTTTAAAAGTAAGGTTATTCCTCATCTCTTATATGGAATCAAAATGTGGGGTTGGAATGAGGACATTCTATCCGGTCTTGAAGTAATTCAAAATTAATTCTCAATGCATATTTTAGCTCTTCCTAAGGGGTCTCCAGCTGCCCTGATGAGAGCAGAATCAGGTCTTCCTTCTCTCAGGGCCCGGGCACACATAGCGGCTTTAAAATAGTGAAAGAGAAATGAAGTCTTTAGATTTAATTTGCTTAGTCATCAATCTTTTAAGTTTTGTTATCTAAAAACATGAAGCACCTCGGGTTTCTTAACAGTATTCTTTTATGATACTCCATCCATGATGATTTTCTAGAAATATCAGCTGATAACCACCAGTTTAGAGACTGGGTATTTAAAGCTGATGCACTAATCGATTGATCATTAATTTTAAAATCAAAAGCAGCACTGAGGTACAAATTAATTAAAAATGACCACTTTAGGACTCCCTATTTAGCCAGCATCACAAATTATAATCTTAGAGCATCCTTTATCTCATTGTGCTTTCAATCTATGTAAATTGCTTCATTGGCCGGGTGTTATTCTCCAATGCCACGGGATCAATGTGTCTGCATTAGTGGATCCTCAAAACTGGAGGATTTACCTCACTACATCCTATTTTGCCCATTGTATACTGGCCCCATGGCTAAATTTTTGGTAGGAATATTATCCAGTATTATGATGCATTCAGATGCGGAAAAAAATATATTTCTGTTGTCTGATATTGATGCATTTACATCATATAGAGTTGAGATTTCAAAAGGGTAATATTGTCTGCTCCTATTCTGGCATTTAAATCTCCTGCAACAGTTAATGTAGCATTAGGATAATTTAACTGTAAATCATAATGTAATTTTCCAGGCTGGTCCATCATTTGTCAGAATCCTGTTTTTTATTACAGGGTGGTAAGCATATTTTAATCAAGGTGATCCAAAGACGGCCAAGTTTCCCTTTATTCGCTATTGCTAAATTTTGAGATGCATTCTGTAATACTTGTTGATCTGATAAAGTGTTGGAAATATAGCAAGCTAGGCCCCCTTTTGGGTGTCCTCAGGTTTTGATTGCTGGTACAAAATAAGAATTATAACCATTAAGGTATATTTCATTCAAGGACTTTTAATCTATTAATATTCTATATAATCTATTAACATTCTTGCAGTAAAATACAATCATATTTTTGAAAATATTTAAAGGTTGCTGTATCTAATAAATTTCTCTTAAGTCCTGCTATGTTCCAGCTCACAATAGACTCAATAATAAAACTATGCCTAAGTCAATTTAGAAACAGACACATCAGAGATTACCACTTTAGGTGACAATGGAACACTTATAGAAGGTTCTTTTGTACAGACTGTGTTATATCTTGTAAT
The DNA here is from genome assembly GCF_029931775.1 of Euleptes europaea. Taxonomy (NCBI): domain Eukaryota; kingdom Metazoa; phylum Chordata; class Lepidosauria; order Squamata; family Sphaerodactylidae; genus Euleptes; species Euleptes europaea. The sequence goes on from NW_026612049.1 coordinate 4,058,375, forward strand.
TTTTGCTGTTTGAGAAAACTCTCGCATTTGACTACCTATCATGATTCCGCTGTCACTTTCATCAGTGGCTCTGTCTTGTCTTGAGGAGAATTAGAGTTAATAGGTATAACTGACTCTTTTCCTGCTTTGATAGTAAGACACAATTTGTCTTTTAAATCATCAAATTTTCCATCCAGATTATATTTCTCATTGGTTGGTATTAATTAAGGGATCAGGAAGATTAATTTCTATATCTATTAGATTTGCATTTGGATGGGCACAATTTTTTTCAGGATTCTTATTAGTAGATACCTGGTTATCCCCACTGCATGAGACTGTTGCACCAAGAGGGTGTATTATATGATTTTTAAAAACATAATATGTATTCTATATTTTAATAACATCTTATAGTTATTCAAAATCATTCTGAGAATTTCAGAGGCTTTAAATGTTGTAGAACAGAGCAAGGAAGAGGGTCAATGGAGATCAAATCAATCCAGATTTGTGGTATCTGTAATTAAAAAAAACCTCAAATGATTTTTAACAGATAGACTTCCAGGAGGGACAATTCCTGCTTATAGGAAAAGCATGGACTGAGACTTTATTGTCACATAGCAATAATTCCATATCTACATTTTGATTGTCAGTATTACATGGTTTATTTCCTGCTTTTTTCTTCAGAGAGACACATTGATTTTCTACTTCCCTCATACAAGTTGAGTGTAGTTTATCGATACTATCAGCCATTGACCTCAAAGCCGCAAAAAAATTTTTGGAACATTTCAGAAATTAAAAGTGTCTCTGCTGCTAATAAAATATAGTCTGAGTTGCTGCTATTCACAGAGATATCCATCTGTAAATTAGTTTGAGAGCTTTGAGCACTCATCCTAGCATTCTCTGTCTGAACCCCCGCTGATCTTACTGCTGGAGGAGTTACCTTTGAGTCCATAATATTATCTAATGCATAGTTTATGAATGAATCAAGACTGTTTTTGTCTCATGATCTATCTTCAGAATAGTTGTTTTTCCCCTCATTACTGTTAAACTCAGGAACAGGGACATCAAGGGATAGTTCCTGTATGCTAAATCTCAGGGACATCAAGGGCTAGTTCCCGTACACCATTCCCATACGCCAAATCTCAGGAATGCATGGTAAAAGTTTGGGAGTAAAACAAATAGAAAAAAAAATAGCCCAAATAAGATGAAATAAGATAAAACAAAGAGCTCTGTAGCAGAGTACAGCATCTGCCTCACACTCTCTGGAACTAAAAACACCCCCATAAACTCTAATATAATATAAACTCTAAAACTCTAAGACTTAAAACTCTAGTATGCTAATACTATAACCAATATTTAAAATAATAAAGGGAATAAAAATATCCTAACAATGTGAATCCATCACTGTTAGCTAATGGAGGCTAACAGTAGCTAAAAGGATTTAAAACGTTTAAAATATAAGATAAAATAGGACAAGGATCAAAGAAAAAAGGGAGAAAGGGATAAAAAATAGAAGTGAAGTAAAATAAGATAATACTAAAATGCTGAACGCAGAACACAGCCTTGAGCATTTACAATCGCATTCCTGGAACCAGAGCCAATGAAGCCAGAAAACAAAGATAAGAAGAAGAGTTGGTTTTTATATGCTGAATATCTCTGCCACAAGGGAGAATCAAACCGGCTTACAATCACCTTCCCTTCCCCTCCCCACAACAGACACCCTGGGAGGTAGATGAGGCTGAGAGAGAGTGACTTGCCCAAGGTCACCCAGTTGGCTTCATGTGTAGGAGTGGGGAAACAAATCCAGTTCACCAGATTAGCCTCTGCTGCTTATGTGGAGGAGTGGGGAATCAAACCTGGTTCTCCAGATCAGAGTCCACCGCTCCAAACCACCACTCTTAACCACTACACCAAGCCCCAAATAAAAAAAAACAAGAAGAAAAGCAGCCTTGACCGTCCTGCAGTATTACGCCGGAAACTGGAACCAGTTGAAACTCTGGCCTCAGGTTTCCTGATCTCCTTGAGAGCCAGGACTTACCCTGCAGATTGTTACTTGGCAGAATCTGGAGCATAGGAACAGACACATTCTTCTGATGGATCCAACCCCCTAATCATTTTCATTACCCTCTTCGGTACTTTTTCCAGCTCTGTGATGTCCTTTTTGAGATATGGTGAGCAGAACTGCACACAATATTCCAAATGAGACCACACAATCTATACAGGAGCATTCTAATATTGGCTGTTTTGTTTTAAATCACTTTCTTAATAATCCCTAACATAGCTTGCCTTTTGTACCACTACAGCACACTGATTTGACACTTAGGGACTGTGGCTCAGTGGTAAAGCATCTGCTTAGCATACAGAAAGTCCCAGGTACAATCCCCGGCATCTCCAGCTAAAGGGACTAGGCAAGTAGGTGATGTGAAAGACCTCTACCTGAGACTTTGGAGATACGCTGCCAGTCCGAGTAGACAATACTGACTTTGATGGACCAAGGGTCTGATTCAGTATAAGACAGCTTCATGTGTTCACTTCCATTGAGCTAACTATTGTGACACCTCTCAGTCTCAGCAAGTTCAGACCCCTCTGGCCTATACCTGAAACTGGGATTTTTAATCCCAATCTGCATCACTTTACACTTACCAACATTGAACTTCATCTGCCACATAGTTGCCCACACACAGAATTTGTGAAGATCTTCCTGAAGCTCTTCACAGTCACCCTTGGTCTTCATCATCCTAAATAATTTTATGTCATCTGCAAACTTGGCCACTACACTACTCAACCCCAGTTCCAGATCATTTAGGAACAAATTAAATAGTACCAGCCCCAATACCATTCCTTGTGGGACCCCACTGCTTACTTCTCTCCATTGTGAGAATTAGGGCTGTTGAATTAAAAAATTTTTGGTATAGTTCGGATTCGGCTGAATTCGGCCTGTTTAGATTCGGGATATGCCGAAGTCCAAACTCCCCCGCTTCGGGTCCGTGCAATTCGGCGGGAATTCAAAGTTCGGGAAAAAAATTCAGCCAAATAAAGCCATTAAAAACACAACCGCTCCTTTCCACGGCTCTGGGGGGGCATTTTTGGGGGTAAAGGTCCCAAACTTTCAGAGGAGCTTCAAAGGACGCTTCTTGAAAGACCCCCCAAGTTTTGTAAAGATTGGGTCAGGGGGGGCTGAGATATGGGCCCCGAAAGGGGTCCCCCCACCCTTAATGTGTATCTCCGAGCAGAGCTTGCCGCCCACGCACAAAGCTCCCAGCCCCGACAAACAGCTGAGAGCAAGGGCGGGGCAGGTGTGAAAAAATTTGCAAAGCAATACAACTGCAAAGCAACACAAGCAAGCAATGCAACACCTTTGCAACAGTACAAAGCAACACCTGACACCTGGGAGTTTGCAAACCATGGAAAGAGACAGAGGCAGCTAGCTATGCATAATGAGCAGGGGTGGAATTTCCCCTTTTGCATGGGACTCCAAATGCATTCTTTAAGTCACCATTTGAAAACAAGTTTTGAGCAAGCATCCAAATAGACCTAACCGCTCTTATGAATGAGGGAAAACCTGAAGACACACAACTGAAAACCCCCCTCAAACCAGGGAGAGAGAGACTCAAGGGGGAACACACACCCCAGGCAGAACCAGCAAAAGCCCCCTTTGGCTTCCCCACCCACCCACAGAAACTGCTCCCTCCCCACACACACACACAGAGGAGAAAAATTATAGATTAAAGCCCCCAAAGAGGTCTTACTGTGGCTGTCTTCTGTTCCATCAGGAGGGGCTGGGGAGGACTCAGTAATCCAAGACGATTCCATTTAGGCACGGGACGTTTTGCTCTGGAGATGCATACTGATCCATTCATCCCAATAGGGAAAAGGGGAAAGGGGAAAGCCCATATCTTGGGACCCCCTGACCCAATGTTTACAAAACTTGGGTGGTCTTTTAAGAAGGCTTGTCTGAAGCTCTGCTCAAAGTTTGGGATCTGCACCCCCAAAAATGCGCCCCCTGCAGCCATGGAAAGAGAAAAGGGGGGAGCCGATATTTCTGCCCCCACTGAACCCATCTTTACAAAACTTGGGTGGTATCTTAAGAAGGATTGTCTGAAGTTATGCTGAAAGTTTGGGGGCTGTATCCCCAAAAAGGCGCCCCCTGCAGCCACGGAAATGGAAAAGGGGGGAGGGGAAAGGGGTGGAGCCCATATCTCGAGACCCCCTGACCCAATGTTTACAAAACTTGGGGGGTATCTTAAGAAGGCTCATCTGAAGCTCCACTGAAAGTTTGGGTCTGTACCCCCAAAAATGCGCCCCCTGCAGCCATGGAAAGAAAAAAAAGGGGGAGCCCATATCTCGGGACCCCCTGACTCAATGTTTACAAAACTTGGGTGGTCTCTTAAGAAGGCTTATCTGAAACTCTGCTGAAAGTTTTGTGTCTGTACCCCAAAAAATACGCCCCCTGCAGCCACAGAAAGGAGCGAATGTGCACAAGCACCCCCCCCACACACACACACAAAGATTTCCCTCTCTCTCTCTCTCTCTCCCCGGCCCGGCCGCACATCAGCTGATTCCTCCAGTACTCAATCCTGACTGATTGGCCAGAAGAAGACCCAGCTTGGCCACCGATTGGCCGGGGGAGGAGAATGCTGCTTACTGACGGTTATGCTGCTTACTGACGGCCAAATTTGCCGGATTTATTCGTGAACTCCCGAACTCGCTGAATTCGCCCCCCCCCCGGTTGCCCTCCATTTTTGAGTTTGGTTCGTCCCGAATCAGGGGAAATTCGGCTGGTTTTCAGTTCGGGCCGAACCGAATCAACAGCCCTAGTGAGAATATCCATTTATTTCTACTCTTTGCTCTCTGTCATTTGGCCAATTTTAATCCATTAGAGAACCCATTCTCTTATCCCCTGACTCCTGAGTTTATTCAAAAAACTTTGGTGAGGTACCTTGTCAAAAGCCTTTTGAAAGTCCAAGTATATAATATCTACTGGGTCATATTTTCTTCCAGTGATTATGCAAGTATAAAAATGCTTGACATGAAATTTGAGCTGAACATTGAACAACAACATCAGGGTGATCAGGTGAAGAAGCTTAACAGATGTGAGATAATTTGATCAAGGCATGTTCACTTAGTATTTGCATTGATGCTGAAGTTCTTAGCATCCCTAGGAACAATACAAATGAACTGAAGTAACTTAAAGCTGCTGCAAACTACAGATGTCCTAATTCCAGAACTAACTGAAACTTTATCCCAGTTCCACTTGAACAAAGGAAAAGTGGTATGCAGCAGTGAGTAAAATTCTGGAATAAAGAACAGAACAAGGGAAATCCGCACATTTCTATTTAGGTCGATATTATGGGCACACATGTATGGTCCTGAGTATTTGTAGAGAGGTAATGTATATACTTGTATCCCAGGATCTAAAGTATTTGCCTTATCTGATAGTGACTTTTTATGCAAACTGGATACATCAAGAATTTTAGCCCAGTTTTTGACATTGGTACCCACTGAGTGCTCTTCAAGGTCATGTACACATAAATTCTTATGCTTAAACAATAAGTACTGCAGTGATGGATTTGGAAATGTTATCAGTGCTGTATGAATATCAATACTTTGTTTTTTAAAATAATCAAATTGAAAGAATTAATATTTAAAAATTAAACTGCCTCCTCTTTGTGATAACCTTTTGGAGCCTGTGTAAAATGAGAAAATGACTGTCCTGTAGGTAGAGGTGTGTGTGTGTGTGTGTGTCATTTAAATGTCCAGGCTTGCATTTGTGAAGATGGCATTTCAAGCATCTTATCAGATCCATTACTGTTATTCTCAAAGGCACACCAACTGTATTTAAAATATGTACTGAAATTTCATGCAGGGCATTCTGCCTTAGATGTTAAGTCCCAGGAATATTTTTTCCCAAAGCAGAAATGTCTACAAAGAATTGATTTGGTTTTGTTTCACATAGGTATTAAAGTCTGTAAACTGTGTACTGAGCTTCTTAGCTTCTCAATGAAAAATGCATTTTTCCCTCTGAGGCTTTTAATGAAAAACACACCATAAGATAGGCTTTTTTTTTTTTTTTGAAACTAACTGATAGTGTATCACTTGTACTCTGGCTTGCTAGTGAAACTCTTCCATAAACTAATGTGTGTGTGTGTGTGTTGCTCTGCTTCAATGTTATGGAAAATATAGTATTTTAGTGTGATTTAATGGTTGCTGTGTCTGAATTTTAGTTGTCCTCATGCTCAGCAGTATTATATTTAAGTTGTTTTCAAACAAGTATACATATACATGGTCACTGGTTTGTTATGTTATTTACAGTGTAATCCTAAACAGAGTTACAGCCTTCTTAGTCCATTGAAGGCAATGACCTTAGAAGGGTGCACTTCTATTTAGAGTTGCACTGTTAGTCTTGCATTTGACTCTAGTTATATGAGGAGATCTGGATGACTGTAAACTGAATTCTGCATGCCCAGTGTGGCTTTGTTGCATCCTTGTTATCACAGTTCCTTTCATCCCCTAAAAAAGCCACTTCTTAGGATTGGGGAACACTCCAGAATAGCATGTGGGGCTCTGTAACTGAAAAGAGGGATTGGTTCGAGTTAGGGATCTTCAGTTGTGTCAGCAGAAGTGCAGGGGCTCTCTGGGTTCTCTTCCCTTTGAGTTCAATTCATTCCTCAAAGAACCATTGGATGCTTTCTAGTGTCAAGGGATAGGTAGTTTTCCTCTTCATGCAGCAGTGATACCCATAACAGATCTTTCAGGTTGCCACATCAATGTCTGTTATGTAGCCATAGTTTGAATATTGACACTCTCTTAATTTGTTACAGTAGAAACCCATGGGGAGTGTATACATATATACATATATATATATATATTTACACACTTAACATACATACATACATACATACATACGCATATGTATGTATACACTCCCCATGAGTTTCTACTGTAACAAATTAAGAGAGTGTCAATATTCAAACTATTCAAACTATATATATATATATATTCAGGGGAGACTTACAGAACTTGTCACAGGAACAGTTTTGAGTGTGAAATAAGTTATTCTCTGTTTTCTAATCTTTCCATTGCTATACTGTAGAGGTATTGAGAGTAATTTAATACACATTGTCGCCTTAGAACAAGCCTATAAGGTAGGTCCATGTTGTTATCTGTATATTGCAGGTGGATGGTTATAACTGGGAGAAAGACTGCTTGCCTAAGGCTGGCTGGTAAGTCATACCAGAGGTGACATTTCAGTTGGGATCCTGCTCAGTTTATACACTTTCTTCATGACAGCTCTTGGTTGTAGCCAATTGTTTTCCAGAGTTTTAGGAAATGAAGAACTTTTCCAGGATTATTTTTAATCCCTTCCCTCTTGGCTAAAAAATTAAAAGCTCAGAATCAGAATAAAATTGTATAAAATTGGGGAGCCCTTTTAATAAGGTAGTGGTGTTGGTAGTTCACCAGTAGTTCATGGGAAATACTGTTTTGTGAAGCTTCTTGCAATGATGGAAAAATCCTTTAGAATGAGATCAGTTGAAAATCAAAAGCTAAATCTTCACGGTGAAGTAGCAAACCCAATGAATCTCATAAATGATTGAATTTATTTGCTTTTATGAAACTTGTTGGCCATTAAACCTGTTGGCCATGAGCAGAGCAGACTCAGACATTCTTTTGGGGGTACTTCCAGAAACAACAATACTTGTTAATGAGACAAATGAAGGAAGAAAAAAATAGACAATATGTAAGAGAATGTAGGGTGTTGACCCTTTGTTAAGAGGATATAGATCAGTGGTGGCGAACCTATGGCACGCGTGCCAGAGGGGGCACACACGCCATCGCCCCAGCACAGAAAAGCAGCCCCAGCAGCAGCAGCAGCAGCAGCAGGAGAGGCAGCGGAAGGGATCCCCCGAGCCTCCTCATGGTGGTGACCCCTGCCCACAGCCCCAGCTCTTGAACCAGGCAGCCTCTCTCCTCTCCTTCTTTTGGCAGCCATGAGGGGAGGGATGAGGGGGAGAAAGTTGAGCTCCCCGGGTCCTCTCGCCATTGCCAGGGCACCTGCGAGCTTCCCTCTCTCTCCTCCTTGGTGGTGCAGGGTGACCTTGCTGCGGCCGCCCCCCAGGAGCCGGGACCAGCCGGCATGGCTGGTGATGTGACTGGACTCTCCTCGAGTGGGAGCCGCCACGCCGCTCCTGCTTGTGCTGCCAGCATCTGTCCTGCACGGCGTGAGTGGCAGCGAGACTGGAGCTGGCTCTGGCTGCCTGCGCTGCCCCTGGCCCTGCCCTCAGAGGAGGAGTCCCGCCGGGGCAACCTCCACCCTCGCTTCTCACCCAGAACTGCTGCTGCTTGCACAGCCTGAGGTAGCACGGCGACGTCGGCTTGCTTTCCCGCCGTCGCAAGGATTCCTCTCCTGGTACGATTGCCAAAGATAGGACTTTTTGGAGGACTTTGATTCATAGGCACTTAACACACACACACACACACAATTGCCAACCTCCAGTTGGGGCCGGGGAATCTCCCAGGATTACAACCGACCGCCCCTTTACACAGATCAGTTCCCTCCCCAAACTCCACTGTCCCCCAGATTTCCAGGAATTTCCCGGCCTGGAGTTAGCAACCGTATTCAAGTTAAACTGCCGTGTTGGCACTTTGCGATAAATAAGTGGGTTTTGGGTTGCAGTTTGGGCACTCAGTCTCTAAAAGGTTCGCCATCACTGATATAGATCACTTATAGAATACTTTAGACATTCTGTACTTGGAGCCCACATTTCAAATCATATTCATTCTTGTTTACACATCCCCCCTCTGTACTTAATTTTGGGGGGATATTTTGATAAATGTTGGATACATTCCATTGTAGCCACTTTATTTTTGAAGGTTTCAAACTAAGAACTAACATTAAAATGGGTTTCTTTTACAGATAAAATACAAGGAATTTAAAAATGCTTTAGTAAAATAAGAATGTACATTTTTTTTTAAGTCAGCAGATTGATTAATTGTTGCCATCTGGTTTTTCATGGGGTTATCTCAGAGCAGCACATGAATATTATTGTCAGCCTGTAATTGCACAGAGAGACTATTTTACAGGTAGATGAAATGTCAATCAAATGTTCTGATTTGTATGAATGTTAATGGCAGAATTCAATATCCTGCCCACTCAGGAAGCCCTTCTCACGTTGAAGACTTCACAAAGTTTATGTAGATTTTTCTCAAACAACATTTCAAGGTTTTTTCAAAAATCTAGAAGTTTTGAGAAAAATCTACATAACTTTGTTTGATAGTTTTTTATCATTACGTACATATGACTATTTTGATCTGTCAAACTGGTAGTCCTTTCTTCAAAGAGCCGAAGTTTGTCACATGTGGGATTTCCCCCATTTCACTCTTGTAGCAGTCTGTGAGGTAGATCTGACCAAAAGAAAATGACAGTTTAAGATTAGCCATCAGAAATAGTGAGGGAGGAAATATATGGTATATAGCAATTTTTTTTTGTAAAAAAGAAAAAAGTGCCAGAACTCATATAGAAGGCTGTGCCAATTTCCACCAATTGCCCCTCCCTCTTCAGATCCCCACTAGGCTGTTTCTGATGGTCCACTCTCCTTCTCTGGCTGAGTGGGGCAGGCTGGCACACAAAGATCATGACTTGGGAGAGTCCTGAGAAAAAGATACAGGTACTGCAAAAAGTACTGGTGAGTACCATCACCAAAAAAAAGCCCTGGTATATACTGTACAGATTTACAGTTAACAGTCATTGGGGAAAGGAAGTAGTGCAGTGCATAATGAGGCTGAGGAATGGTCTGGAAAAGAGCTGGGTTATAACACTGGGTTCTTTGGGATTAAAGGAAAGTAAAAATGAAGAGGAACAATGATTGGGGGCTTCTTGTGCATATCTTCTTACCTTGGGGTCTTTGTATATCATTGAAAAATTCACGAAGGGATGTACAGCCTGAAATTTACTAGTTATTTACTAATGGGCGTGGTTTTTTGGTAAACCAAGAAATAAGATGAATACAAATATTTACTGGTATGGGTATTAAGCTTATTTCAGGTTTACCGAAAAAAATCAGGCCCAATAAACCCAAACCTAAAATTTACCGATTTTTTTTTATACAACCCTAGATGAGATACATTTTCCTACCAGAACAGTTAGCCCATCTTCTGCTTTCTCCCAACCACTGCACCAACTCAGTGGCTTTGGGAGGGATTTATGATTCTGTGAAGGTAGGGTTTGTTTGCAGAAGGTATTTCATTCTGTATGGCTGCACCTGCCACCTCCTAGGTAGGAACAAAAACTTTGTTTGTACTCACCATTAGATAGGGTATGAAGGCATAGATCCCTGAAATTTGGTGGGGTATTTTGGTGGGGCATAGTTACACCCAGAGATATGTTTTCCATTTAAACTAGCCAAAAGGACTACTTGTTGGATTCCCTAATATGATTAGTTTTAATTAAATAATCTGATTAAAGTTTTCACAATGACAAACAAACTGAATCTAACTTTTGTTTTTACCCATCCTTATAAACAATGTGCCTTATACTCAGTCCAATATAGTAAAAAAAAAAATAGCATTATTTTTCCATTCAGCCACTTCAAGTCATTTTGTGAATCAGTGAAGCTCTTTGTTGTCATGCTCCATAAGAGATTAGAGTTTGGCATCCCGCCAGTTGGTCTGAGCCAGCACTAATATAATTCACAACTGGGAAAAGGCAATCAATTAATCAATACTATAATTTGGAACTGACCATGACACTAACACTCACAGCTATTAGATTCACCGACTGACACCATTTAGAATTAATGAGGTAGCAAGTGCAGGCAAACTAAGATTTGTTTAAAGGCTTTTTTGTTCTTGGATCAAACTACCCACTCTATTTTGTCATTTTTTAAGTTGTGTGTGTCAGTATGAAGTACTAATGTAAATACTGAGTATTGATAACTGCAAATTAGTTTATTTCTGATGGATTAGAGGCCAACTCTTCTGTAGATGCATTTTTAGTAAGCTAATTTTATTACTTACTAGAGACTATGGTTTATAACTTAGATGATAGGAACAATAATTTTGATTTGAAAGTTAACTTGTGAAGCTGTTTTCAAATATCTGTAAAGTATGCAATGCTTCTGCTAATGTCAGTGGCAGTAGCTTTTGCACAAGCACTCACACTAAAATGTGGAATGCAATTAATATCAGCTTGGAAGACAGTACTTTTTCACTTGGAATACCAACCCGGGGGTGGGGGGAGTCCAAAGTTGGTAGAAAGACATAGTGTAAAGTGCCAGGGGTCTCAAACACAGAACCTTGGGTCCCAGAGATGGTGCTTTATTTCCTGTGCCACAGCAGCCATACCAAGCCAAACAACATAGACTTGAAGCAGCAGCCCATCTTGCAAGTGGTCACTAAAAGAAATGTAGCCTGGGACAGTCCAGCAAAGGCATGTGATTGGGGTAGCCATCATAGCAGAGCTGGGCCTACATAAAATCTGCCTCTGATTTGGGTCCTTATCCTAGTAGAGGGGCCTCAAACATGGTGCCCGTGGTCACCTTACCTGGTGTCCACCAAATGTTTTTGGAATGTGGGTTTGGCCAGGTGGGGCTTTTGCTCAGCAGAGTTTTTGGCCGTTGGAAATCTGAATGGCTGTGCAGATTTTTAAAAATTTGCTTCAGCAGCAGTGGCCACCACCGCATAAGGGTCTTCATTGCATGACTGAAGGTAAACTGTGTGTATAGAAGAAAATGGTTTAAATATGTTCATTTACAAAGGGATCCATTAAACAGAGCTTCAGCCTGAAATGCTGAAGTGTTCATTAGTCAATCAAAACAACAGCACACTAAATATTAATCAAATACAGTGTATTAATAATGAGATAACAAGAATGAAAAGAATATTTCACTACCTAGAGCATGCAAACGTACAAATACAAAATACATCAGATACTGAACAACACAATCACTGAAATATATATAATATATACAATGGAAAAGCGAACGTGGCCCCACAAATCACTTGTGTAAAATCAGTAGGGGAAAAAACAATATTCACAGGTTTAGTTGGGAGCAGAGAAGCCCTCCCTTGGTTTCACTCAGTCCCGAGGTCAAAGTAAATCCCTTAAAAGGGGAATGTAAATTGTGCGGTGGGGACCACAGTCCAAATATGGTCCAGATATATTATTTATTAAGCAATAGTATGCATATTAGATATTAATCAAATAAGTAAATGATAATATAGGTAATGATTATTATAATTTGTATTGTCGTCTTAGAAACCTGTACTAAACATTAGATCTTTAAGTAATAGCTCTCTTCTTAGTTAGAGTTCAGCCCAGAAGATGTTGGAATACTGGGGTAAGACATAGAGAAGAATGAATAGTTGTTTGGGCACAGACATGTTGTAATTTATGTTTTTTCTCTTTTCCCCAATATGTTGTTCTTGTTTTTTTCTTTCTGTATCCCTATATATATTAAAAATAAAAATTATTTTTTTAAAAAGATTATCCATCCATTAATTTTATGAACATTTGAAATGGTCTTTCCATACAGCTGCAACTTGAAACAGAAAATGTCAAGCTACACTGGTTATTTTCACTGAGCCATATGAACGGATAGCTTTCCTTAGGCAGAAACAAAAGCAGCACTAAAGCTTCTCTTCTAGCTCTTGCTTTACATACATATTTTCTTTTTCAAATGGATCATGGGAACTTCTGAGTGTATTTATCCTACTGTATATCAAATCAAACAATATTCAAGTTATCAGTTAAACACTGAGGCAAGTATGCTTCTTAGTATCTTGTGTTCAGCTTTCATGAGGGAGTTAGTGTCCATGAGTGTATTTTACTTTTTGAAAATGTGTTTGTGACATAATGAATGTAAGATCTGTAAATAATGCCCTAAAATATTGTGAATGTACATAGTTGTTTGCTATGGTTTAAAAAGCAAAAGGGTTGTCTGTGAGGGAGCAAAGTGTGCATGTGAGAAGTGCAGAGAGTTTCAGTAACAGACTGAAAGCCAGGAGTTAAGTGTTCTGGTTGGATGACAGGATGTGTCTTGAAGGGACATAGTGGAGAGGCTGAGCAAAGAAAAGTAGAACAGGGTAAGCATTTTGGAAAAGAAGATCATGATAGGAAGGGCTGGACCAAACATGCAGGAATTTGTAATGTGTGGTAGTTAGGAAAATAAGATGCTCCTGATAAGATTAGAAAGGGTTGCGTTTATTTTGTGTCTTATGTAAATTTCCTTTGACTGGTTTATATTTTTCTAGAATTGGGCTAGAGATGAAAGATTGAATATTTAGAATGCTATATGGTTCTTAAAATAAAGCTTTTTATTCATTTTGTTTTATAAATAACACTAGTTGGTCTTTGTTACCAAAAAGGGGAGTTTGAACGAGTGAGGATGTAGAATAATATTGGTGGCGGCACCCTTTGCTGGTATTAAGGGAGGCGAAAACAGAGGGCACTTCAGATTTAAGAGATCTGAGAAGTCCCAAGAGGGAAAGTGATTACAAATCTGAATAAATCTGAAGAGAAATAACAAAGGGGATATGAAAATGCGAGACAATGAGGGAAGAACCACCTAAGTCCTATATGTCATTGTGCACAATAATTACAGGTTCAAGGGAGAGAGCGTCACTGATAATTACAGTGTCAAAATGTCCTTTAAAATCTTGTTGAGTTGTGAGAAACTGGACAAACAATGATTGGAATGAGAAATGAAGAGAGACATAAGCACTCTGCAGTTGAAAGGATCATTGGGCTTCTATGCTTTCATGTGGTACATGAAACATTCTTCATTACTGAAAAGAATGGGGCAGCCTCTGCTTCCTTATCTGTTGTATGTGAACATGGTTCTAGTGGACCATAAGCTTAATATGAGCCAGCAGTGTGATGTGGTTGTAAATAAGGCTAATGAGATTTTAGGCTGCATTAGCAGAAGTGTAGTGTCGAGGTCATGTGGGGTATTGGTGCCACTGTACACTGTCTTGGTTAGACATCACCTGGAACATTGTGTTCAGTTTTGGGCATCATAGTTTAGGAAGAATGTAGATAAGGTGGAGTGAGTCCAGCATAGGGCAACAAAACTGGCGAGGTGTTTGGAGGAGAGGTTATGAGGAGAGGTTGAAGGAGTTAGGAATCTCTGTGCTGGAGAAGAGACACTTGCAAGGTAATATGATTGCCACTTTCAGATACCTAAAGGGATGCCATGCAGAGGATAGGGTGGGAAAGTTTTCAGTCATATTGGATGACAGGACTCAGACTAATGGATATAAACTATAGCAAAGAAGGTTTCATCTGAATTTGAAGAAAAATTTCCTAACAGTGAGGTGTGTCCAACACTGGAACAGTCCCCTTTGTGAGGTGGTAGATTCTTTGTCATTGAAGGTTTTAAAATATCGATTGGATAGCTACAGTACTTGTTGGGGATATTATAGCTGTAGTTCCTGGGTTGGCAGGGGTTGGATTAGATGACCCTTGTTGTCCCTTCCAACTCTGAGATGAATAAATAAACATTAGAGGTATTGTCGAAGGCTTTCACTGTCAGAGTTCATTGGTTCTTGTAGGTTATCCGGGCTGTGTAACCGTGGTCTTGGAATTTTCTTTCCTGATGTTTCGCCAGCAACTGTGGCAGGCATCTTCAGAGTAGTACTACTCTGAAGATGCCTGCCATAGTTGCTGGCGAAACGTCAGGAAAGAAAATTCCAAGACCACGGTTACACAGCCCGGATAACCTACAAGAACCAAACATTAGAGGCATGCATGAATTGAAGCTATTGGAACAAAGGAATAAAATAATAGTTACTGTAGAGTGTTACGGATACCGTGGACTGCCAAAGAAACAAATCAGTGGGTTATAGATCAAATCAAGCCTGAACTGACCCTAAAAGCTAAAATGACTAAATTGAGGCTATTATATTTTGGTCACATTATGAGAAGACAAGAGTCACTGGAAAAGACAGTCATGCTAGGAAAAGCTGAGGGCAGCAGAAAAAGAGGACGACCCAACAAGAGATGGATTGACTCAATAAAGGAAGCTGCTCAGTTTGCAAGATCTGAGCAAGGCTGTCAAAGATAGGACATTTTGGAGGACTTTGATTCATAGGGTCGCCATGAGTCGGAAGCTACTTGATGACACTTAACACACACACAGCTAATCTTAGGGAGGTCTACTGAAAAGTAAGCCCCATTTTATTCAGTGAACCTTACTTTCAAGAAAGCATTTTTAGGATTGCACTGTAAGTGGTATATCTTGGTATAGGGGTAGATGAGCCACAAGTGACTAGAATGGTACCAGTTGTAGACTTTTGTTAGAATGAGCCAACATTTCTTGTGAGAGAGAACAGATGCAGATAGGATTTAACTATGGCTATGGGATTGCTCTCTCTCTCTCTCTCTCTCTCTCTCTCTCTCTCTCTCTCTCTCTCTTTTTTCCATTTCTTCACTACCTCCAATCTGGTATTAGCATCAATTTCAATGTCAGTCCTCTCTAACATTTATATATTCTGTTCCAAAGTTAGCCATGGTTAATGCAGAACTGGGTGCAGTTCCAGTCTAGCACTGGAAACCCACTAGGGAACAGACATTTGCTCATGAGAAAGAAGGGGCTAGGGTGAGTGTGCCACCTTGCAGTTCACTGCTACTCCCTTAACTGTGATTAAGGGAAACTAACATTACATAGGAACTGGCCCATATATTTTACCATCTTAAAATCTGGCTCCGAGTCTTAAGGATGTTTTTAGCACTGTAGAGTTAAGGCATCTTAAACTTCTTGTTTATCTTCACATTTTCTTTCATGAGTTCTTGCTTTATTCACTGAAAGAAATGGGTTGCATTCATAGAATACCATGATTACTTTATAGTTAGATTGGATGTCAATGAGTTTGGCTATCACAAGGACTTTGTATCATGCGATGAATCACTCTTTATTGTTGGCATCTCTCCTAAGGCTGGTTCCAACATAGAGAGTTCTTGTTATCTTCATGTAATTATCCTCTCTTTGGGAGATACTTCCATGTGTTATACTGCACATAGCATTTTCCACAGCTGAATGGCTCATCACACAGAGTTCATAAAACAGGTTGGTGTTTCCATGGGCTGTATTCATATACAATTTAAGCTTTTCCCATACACACTTTTACATACAGGAGTGGGAATCATCAGTAGGGATGAATAAACATCCAATTCACAAGAAAAAACTTAGATACTTGGAGTATCCATATGACTAGTTGAGCTATTAACAGGTTTGGTGATACCAAGTGAAGTCAGGTTTCTTTTAAGCTCTGTGACCTTTTGTGTAACTGATTGATCACAAATGCTTGATGATATTGCAGCTCACCACCCATAGTGTCTGTGATATGAAGATCCCCCCACTTCCACTTCCATCCATGTTTAATCACTGTATTAGAGGAGATTGTAAAGTTAAATCCCATTCCTTAATGTATATTGAGATCCTTCAGGCTACCTGGAGAGTAATTCATGTAATCTGAATCATAGTGTATCAACAGCCAAATTGTTTGTACAATAAAGCAACTCTTTGGAGATTTAAATAAAAAGATAATCAGTAGAGCTTCAGCTTCGGTTAGATTAATTCAGACTCATCTGATCTTGTTGGTGGGTTCAGCCAAGCTACACAGAGGGCCAAGACCGAGCATTGCTCATAACCGTCAGCTGGGCAATCTACCTTTCAATGGCTGAGCTTTGGATGACAGCAACATCTTATTGTACATAAAATATCCCTTTTAAAAAACACAAGTGTTTTCCTTTCAAAGCAATTACCCTATCATGTTGTTTTTTCCATTCGTATGTTCCAAAAGATGAAACCATCCCTACATAAATCTTCTTAATTGCAATGTTAATTCTACTGTATTTATATTAAACCTTTTTTTAAAAAAAAATAGCCCTTTAAGAAGGTGAGAATGTGATATTCTTGGTTTATGTTAGACTTTTTGAGAATTAAAAATAATTTAGTGTTTTAGTGAATATATCCAAGTAAAAATATCAATATCAGATTACATCAACTCTCATTACTCACTCTGCAGGGTCAGTGGTAGAGTCTTAGTGCACAAAAGCAGTTCCTCCACATGTTCAGAGATTGTGTTTTGGTATCTGCACTTACTGTGAAATCAAGGCTTAATTAAAATATTTTCTATGAATATATTTACAGACCATATGGGATGGACACAACAGGAACCACCCTAACAATGCTGACTCGTATTTCTTAAACTGAATTTAAACAGAAGGGTCATTTGGAAATACAGTTGCAACAGACAAAGAATGGGGGGGGGGGAATATTTTCTCAGGCTGCCTTTTTACCTCCAGAAACTTCTTCCCACGTTCCTCTATCTTATCTTGCTCCTCTGGCTCAGCAGAAGCAACTGGACCTGGTAGAAACACCATTGTGTCAAGTGGTGTACATATACAGATGCAAACACAGATGCTCACTAACTCTCCTCTTTCCCTACCTCAGAACTGTTGGTTATTGCCCCATGCAAATAATAATAAATTAAAATCATGGCATGGCGGATTTTGCTTTGGGGGGCATTATTGGGAAACCAAAGGGGAAACAATGTAAAACATTGATTCAGGAAATCTAGGGAAAGCCAAAAGGCTGCTGGAGGAGGAAAGTGTAGATGGAATGCCAGCACAGCAAAGATAACAAAAATACTGGTGCAGGGTGGCTATAGCATTGCACTTACATCAGCTCAAGTGCTGATGAAATTTCAGTGGATCAGAGCCTTTGCACCTATATCATGGACTGACACAACTTCACAAAAAAGTAATGCTTGATGTCTCTTGGCATGCTCCAAGGGGAATGTGTACGGGAGTTTTTGTCTTGGGGGTTTTAAGAGTTGGCAGAGCTCATACCACTCACATAACATGGGGGTCACTTGGATGGGCAGCTGGCATTTCCATCATTAGGGAGAAATAGCCAGTTGTTGAAGAGAAGACGAGGGATGTGTGTTCACACCTCTCAAACAAAGAGCACTGTTCTACATTGCTCAGGTACCTGTTTCTGAGGCAAAGATGCTGACAGGATGAAATAAGCATTTATGAGGAAAGAAATTACAAAGAACATATAGCTTTTGCAGTTTGGTATCTCATACTAGAAGGACACACTAGGGTTTGGCCTGCTGAGCTCTCCAAGGTTGGAGAGAAACTGTGGTTGAAAGCACTTTGAAAAATGGTTAGGTATTTGTGTATACACTGATCCAATGTTACCTCTGGGAAAACAGGCTTCACATATTTTTACACTGATTCAAACCCTCCTTCACCAAGGAAGATAGAGGGACAGAAATAAATCTATTTTTGCATCATGGAAGGTGATGGCACTCAAAAATCAGTTTCAGATCTTCTTTTTAAAAGCTACCATATAGCCACATGAACCTTTTCTATGTCATTATTTTGCAGCTTCCTTTCTCTGCTGTTCACTTGGGATAAATTGATTTCTCCAGTACCATCCTGATTAGGATTCATGTCATCCTTAATCTAGAGCATTCAGTCCTAGGACCTTCCCGATTTCATAGATGAGGGTAAAAATTAAGTCTCACACTGAAGCACTCTGGGAATCCAGGTTCCTGGGAAAATTCAATAACCATATGTTGAAACATTTTTTTTTTTAAAAAAACGTAACAGCTAGCCTTTTGTAGGCATGTTTCAACTTTTAACATTGTCCAGCAACAGGAAGAAGAAGAAGAGGAGGAGGAGGAGTTGGCTTTTATATGCTGACTTTCTCTGCCACTTGAGGAAGAATCAAACCAGCTTACAATCACCTTCCCTTTCCGTCCCCACAAAAGACACCCTGTGAAATAGGTGGGGCTGAGAGAGTGTGACTAGCCCAAGGTCACCCAGCTGGCTTCATTTGTAGGAGTGGGGAAACAAATCTAGTTCACCAGATTAGCCTCCACTGCTCATGTGGAGGAGTGGGGAATCAAACCCGGTTCTCCAGTTCAGAGTCCACCGCTCCAAACCACCACTCTAAACCACTACACCATGCTGGCTGCTGCAGACTTGCAGGTCAACTCAACTGAGCAGCAACTTCAGCCCAGCCAGGAAGTGCCCTAAACAGGCACAGTGGGGCTGCAGATTCTGGGTTAAGTAATCAAGTTTAGCAGCCAGGAGGAGGCCATCACATCATCAAGCCCTGCTCCATGCTCCAGGGCACTTCGTGGTTGGGTGAAAGCGTGGATGGGAGGTGCCAGACATGGGAGGGGATTGGAAGGGTTGCCTATGTAAGCAGGATCTAAATAGTAAATCTCAGCTCAAAAGTCTCTAACTTTTTGACATGTTTACTGTGAACATGGAAGCAGAGGCAGCAGATGAGTGGCACAAGGGAGACTGCTGTGACAAAGTCATCTAATTGAGTGAGACAATGTAATTGTAAACATAGAATGTGTCTGAATTAGCTCAGATTAGGGTTGTGCAAAAAAAATTCAGTATTTTTTGGGTTTTTTGGGCCTGATTTTTTTTGTAAACCTGAAATAAGTCAAATACCCACACCAGTATTAGGCTTAGTTTTGGGTTTATTAAAAAAATTTGGGTCCATTATAGTCTATGGGTTTTTTAAAAAAAAAAATTCAAATAGGGGATAAAGAAGGAAAAAAGGGGGTTAGGGGATCTGTCTGCAGATAGAGTATATATAAAAGAAGAAGTTACAACATAGTTACAGAATCTAATTTTCCAATTAATCAAGCAGACTGTCTTTTGACATTTTCTTTTTGACTTTTCTACTAGGAGTTAACTTCACTATTAATTAACCTGTGTTTATAACATTTAATCTACTACTATCATTATAGAGTTTCAACCGTCAGTTTCTATATATCTATAAAACAATTTCCATTTTTCATTAAACTGATCGAGGGTCTCCTCATCAGTTGCATTCATCACTTGGGTCATTTTAGCCATTGAAGCATACGCTACTATGGTTGGGGGGTTTTAAGCTCCTGTGGGGGCATTTTTGGAGGCAGAGTTCCCAAATTTGCAGTGTGGCTGCAAGGGACTCTCCTTAGATGGTCACCAAAGTTTGGTGAACATTGGGACAGGGGGTCCAATTTTATGGGCCCGCTAAAGGGTTGCCCCCATCCTCAAGGCATTTGCGAACCAAGCTGTCCATCGGTTTTCAGGTTCAGAAGTTCAGTGTTGCTGAGGACTGGCAGAAAGAGCTGATTGACAGGCTGGCACTTCAAAGTCTGGGGGCTCCATTTGTATCTGGGGCTCCATGCAAATTAGCTTCCAAACTGAGGAAAAAGGCTTAAAAGCAGGAAAAATAAGGCACGGGAAAACATTTGGTGGCAAATGACATCCTGTGAACAGTCCTTTATTATGGTCATCAAAAATATGATTTCAAGAGATGGTCATGGTGCAGGGAAACGAAGCCTCTACTCAGGGCAACCTGGTGGGTCTTCTCTGCTCATTAGAGAGCATTAGATCACCACTTTCTATGTAACGCCTTAAATTCTGTAATAGGTTATGCTAATGTGGGGGTCCCAAGTATTGGGCAGTTGGGTCTTACGTGTGTATTACTCCTCTGTAACCACCCATTATCGAAGTCTATATTCATGCTTGCAATCCTTTGATGTGTGTGTGAATTGTCCTGCGCTTTGGGGCGATTTTCGCCAGGCGTTTTGTGTATTGGCCAATAAAACAAATTGCTTTGAATCTTCAACCTCCTACTGTTTTATTGTGATTGAGTATTGATACAATAAGACAAGCTTATCATCTGTATGGCTGGTTCTGCCTCCTGCAGCAGCCATTTTAAAGCCATAAAATGTCTGGGACCCTTGTATCTGTGGGACCGCTTCTCCCAGTATACCCCCTAGAGGGTGTTACATTCTAAGGGAAACAACCTTCGAGTAGTCCCTGGCCCCAGAGTTATCTGACTGTCCTCAACCAGAGCCAGGGCTTTTTTGGCTCTGCCCCCCAGCCTAGAGGAACTCTCTGTCAAGTGAGACAGGCCCTGTGGGATTTAGCTCAGTTCTGCAGGGCCTGTATGACAGAGATGTTCCACCAGGCCTATGGCTGAGGACAGCGATGGTCTATACATAAGCAGGCCTCCCCATCTCCCTGAAACCCATATTTAACTCAACATTAGGGGCACCAATAAAGAAATATAGGAATTTTAATTGAAATGCTTTAAAATTTGCCAAAATTGATTTTACTGTTGTGGAGGAAATGTTGGATTCCTTGTGTCTGATTGTTTGGATGTGCTGTAAGCTACCCTGAACCCAGCTTTACTGGAGGAGGGCAGGGTATAAATTGAATAAAAAATAAAAATAAATGTTGGTGTACCCACCATGCTGTGGCAGACTTCCAAGGGTGCCTGCAGGTTCAAAAAGATTGGGGACCCCTCTTCTAAATTAAAAAAAAAAAAACCACACTTGCTAGTTTTCACATAAACAATGCAGGCTATGATCATACTAATTATACACCTTCATTGAGGAGACTGAAGAATGACTTAAAAACAACCCTTGGTTTTTTGTTTTTTGTCAGCTGTTTTGCCTGCTCCTCTTTTTCTGCCAGTTCCCCTCCTCACCTTTACTCTAGTTCCTCACACTTGCTAAGTGTCGAGATGTGGAATATTAATGCAATTTAAATTATTGCTTACCAATTCTGTTGTTGACAGAAATGCTTGTTGAACTTCACATGTGGCTTTAAGAGTGATAGATTTTCCCAGCACTGTGACCATGGAATGGTGCAAATAATTTTATGATTTGATGAAATGGTTTTCTTATGTTGCTTAATGACAATGTGGCTTATGCAAGTATTCCATGTTTCCATTAAGGGGGTATTTTAAATCACTTTAATAAATCTTCAGATGATTTTCAGGTGTCATTTAATGCCTTTCATTTGGCATAATAAATGAACCATTTCTGATTTCATTCAAAGCTCTTTAATACATGTCAGCTTTCTTTCTTGTAATAGTTTCAAAATGTGACTGTCCCAAACCCAGGCCTCTCCAGGCTGCCTCGGGACTTCGCAAACCCGGGCCGAGGCCACCAGCCGCTTCCACAGGGTACACAAGGAGGTCCATGCGACGGGGGGCTGGTCCGCCCCCTCCGCACCCACGCCCGCTCATGGGGCAGGACGGCAGTCCCAGAGGGCTTGGCGCAGTCAACGCCGCCCCCAGGGACTGCGAAGAGTCTCCACCCCACCCTTACCTTCTCCCCACAGGGTCCTCTCCGGAAAAGGTGGCAAACGTCCCGAGGACCCCTCAGCTGCCGGCCGACAGGGACAGGACGGCGCCAAGACCGGGAAGAGCCCAGCTGAATGGTGGTGGTCTCCTGCGGCCGCTTCAAGGATCCAGCAACCAGCTGGGAGGCGGGCGGGCACGCCCAGGGCTGGGTCGGGGAAGACGGGACCCACGTGGTCGAAAGGAGAGGGAGGAGGCTGACGAAAGCCTCTCCCACCCTTATATAGCCACGGGGGCGGGAGGTGGTTGTAGGGGTGGGGCGGGAGCCAGCGGGGATAAAAGAGGCTGTGAGGCGGAGGCCATGGAGGAGCGAGTCAAAGTCTGCCCTACTGCCTGAGCTCCGTGGGCTACGACACTGGCTTCATCTGAGGGGGAAGACAGTTCCGATTCCCCCTCGGAATGGTCTGAGGCCGAGGAAACCCCACAGCCCACTCTCCCGACGACTACTCCGGGGCCGGGTGAAGCACGAGCCCAGGCGGGGCCGTTTACAATGACAAATTGCAATAAGTCATTCTGAGGATCCATCACACCATTCCTGCTATGAAGTATTACACACTGGTCTTGAATCCTTTTAGATTGTCTAGTAACTATTTTAAATGACAGAAGTAGCAAAAAGTAAAAACCTTTCATGGTAGAAAACACCCTATTCCACCATCTCATGGTAGCAGTTGTTAAACACTGTTGTATTTTTTTTAGACTTTATTCCTTCACTTCTCAGAAACTTGGCTATGAAGCACAGTGTCACTGACATAACGGGCCACTTCACTTCAGTTCAGGCCATTTTCATGCCCAGCATATCTGTTATCACATGAGGACTGTAGAGGTGTAACTCATAAAAGCTGAATATTAGGAAAAGAACTTTGGAATTATGCATATATTCTTAAATGTATATTCCTACTACATACATGTTCCACCTATAGTATGTACAATACAGGATAAATATCTTTTAGTGTTCTTAGTAAAGGTGAACAGTATTATTCCAACAGTGCTGATGATCTGAGAATTTCATTGATATTTTTGTTAAACTGTAACCACTGATGTCATTCTTTCAAGGTCCTTAAAGAAAGCTATTCTTAATTAAGATATTTTGCATTGAGGAAATTTGTCTGTTTGCTTGCTCCTTGCTGCCCTGCCACTGTAGTCTGCTGCAATAAATATAATTTGGATGGAGTTATATTATTAGTTCATTGTGGTAATGTCTAGCTAGCTATTATTAATTAGTTATGAACTATTCACTGTATAAAATTATTGTGATTAATGGCCATATTTGCATAAATACACCAATAATAACCATTTACAAGATATATTCATTTTTTATTTGGTCATTTCTCTTTTTTCAAAGGAAAAATTAGTATTCAACAATCAGATATTTACTTTTATTACTCACATGCACACACATACACATACCTTTATTGGCATAATTACATACTTTAGCCAATGATCGAAGCAGGATATAAGTACAACACCCTTTAAATTATGGATTAGTAATAATCCCTATAAATTATGATTTACAAAATATACTAGTTAAAAACAGTTTTAATCTTCAGCACTTCAGCAAGAAATTGAGCTACCATCACTGTTATTTCAGGGGTCGAGTCATTCAAGAGAAATTGACATTTCAGTTCATTGTTCAAAGATCTTTTGGTAGCTAATAAAGCAGACAATAGTTTTTCACGGGTACAATCATAAAAAGAACAATCTAAAATCATGTGATCAATAATATCGATTGAATTAATATTACACGAGCATAAATGTTTATGCCTTGGGATTTGGGAATATCTGCCGGAAAGCATATTAGATGGGAAAGCGTTTACTCTAGCTAATAAAAAAGTTCTACGTTGTGTGGGATCATCCACACTTTCATTACTCATACAATGTGTTTTCAGTGATAAATCAGAGTGGATTTCTCCACAGAATCCCAATGGATCTAGAATTATGCTCCTCCGTTTTGAAACAATTGTTGGCTGATTCTTAAAGTTGCATAAATGGTCATGTTTTCCCTGAATAGCAGAATCCCAAATATTTTCCATACCCTGAATTGTCCATTTCACAATGTCCTTCCTAGGTAATTTGGCTTCTGTGCAGATGTTTGTAAACACCAGGAAAATCAATCCAATCTGAACATTTTTATATGTTCCAGACCTTTTCAATAAAGAAAACTGGGCTACTAGTTTAAATATAATTGATCTAAAAGAATATTAACGTAATTGTTGTAGGCACGAATCTTCACCCCAACTTTATGGCAGAATAATGCTATATAAACTGCCACACGTTAATTTAGCAGTAGATTTTATTCCTAACCTGTAAACTTCTCCCCAGACCAAAGACTCTCTCAAGCAGAGATTACCAGTCATGCAGAAACAGGTGCTGGTTTGCAATACTAACAACTGCTTAGCGAAGATGAAATGGAGAACCAAACTCACTGAACTAACCTAAATGTGAACACACGTTGCCAAAGGAGAAAGGCCAGAACATTGAGCCTGAGTGCAATCTAACCCTTTAAATTGGATGTTTGCTTTTTACTACACTCAGTGCTTTCCCTGTGCCTTATTGCTATGTCAACTATTCCTCCTAGATTTCTCCTGACAAAAATATTGGAAAGCCCAAAGGGATATGGTACATCAGGAGACTAAGCATTCCCCCCCCCCATTCATTGCCTGAGAACACCATTGACACATTCATGGAATCAAGGTGCTTCCGGCATTGTTTCAGAATCACAGACACCTCACTAATCCAAATCAATTTCCAGGCATATGCAAGTCAGAGGGCAAATAATATGTATTGAATTTCAGCCACCATCAAAAAGCATTTTGTTAGAGCAGCAGAATGGTAATATCCTTGCTCCCGACATTATCTCACTTCCCACAAAGATTATCTGTACCATGAAAAACTACCTTCTACCAAGAGGGAGAGTGGCCTTCAGAGCTATCATTTCTTTTTAGTCACTCCTTTGCAGGGGGGAGGGGAGGCAGACAATGATCTCAGACCAACAAATCTATCAAACCTCAGGAGGAAAAGCAGCTGGAACTGACAACACATTGTGAGGGGAAAAATTAAGAGCATACTGAGAGCCAGCATGGTGTAGTGGTTAGAAGTGGTGGACTCTGGAGAACCGGGTTTGATTCCTCACTCCTCCACATGAGCAGTGGACTTCAATCTGGTGAACTGGGTTGGTTTCCCCACTCCTACACACTGCATCCGGATCAAGTCTCTTCCACTTGAGGAATTGAGAGACACTATGTGGCAGCCCTAGGTTTTTAAACTGATTTTTTTCTATTATTTCCACCATTTCGGGGCTTCACAGTATTGTGTTGAACATATGATAATTGTATTGTATTGTGATATTAACATTGTGTCCTTATAATTGTGTTACATATTGCCTAGCAGCAAATTAGATTTTTGATGCAGCCGTCAGTGCTTTTCTTTTCTCTTTTTCAACCAGTCATTTATTAGCACGAGTGTTTTTTTGAATTGTAAATAACAGGCAGCAAGAATTAACTTCTGACTAGGATTCTCTGTTGGAGGAAGGATAACTGATTCATTCAAATAAGTATGGAAGCAGGCTAGTGCTGTGCACATGTTGGCTTAAATTGTTGTCTAAATTTGCCTGTTGTGAACTCATGTGATTGGGACTTATCTAACAGGTTACAATGTAAGCATGATACTTGTCTGTAGCTTCCGACCATACATTTAGTTACAGAGTTACTAGTCCTCTTGTTCTCTAACTTTCTGTAAACATCAGCAGACCGGGGGGGCAACTCTGAGCTTAACAAAGTGATTGGAAATTTTAGGCATGCACCTTATCCATGTACTTCAGGCAACATGCAATAAGCTGTTAAATGGCCTCAATTTATGGTAATTATTTGAATCCTTTGTGCAAAGAGGTTTTGTATTTTTTCTTAGGATGAGAAACAATCTCTTTAAATATCAGTTTAAAGTAAAAAAAATGGTATTCATCATACTACAAAACTCAGCAAAGTTTGAAACTTTAGGATGAAGGAAGGCTTCAGAATTTGTTGAGTAGAATGGTAGGATACATGCCCTTGTGTTACACATTTTAAATCTGTGACCTGTCTTAACCCCTTAATGGACCACTAAAATATAGAAGCTGTTACATGGTCTGGAATGAAAGGCCATAAGAAGCATCCTATTGCGTAGAAAAAGGTCAAGCCAGTCTTCTCTGCAAAGATAAACCCACACAAATAAAATCACAATATCCAACAAGCAGGGAGGAGGACTTGTCAGAGAAAACAGGTCAACAGTAACAGAGTTCTGAGTAGGTATTAACATTTGAATATCAACTGAAATTAAGAATATATTCAGAGTTATACTGTCAGTTGAAGCCAACCAAGGAAAGAACAAAACTCTATCAAACTCAATTATAGTGGCTTTTTTTTATGGCAATGGCTGAAAACTTGATTCAGTTCTTGGCATCTCAAAGAATTGTGGAATTGACTGAACACCTTGGAGAGAAATTGTCAATCAATGTAGATGGTACCAGGCTAGAGGGGCCAATAGCCTGACTCAGCATGAGTCTTAGTACAGCATTCTTAAGCTCACTTGTTAGGAAATAAACCACATTGAATTCACCTACATATTTGTCTAACACCAACTCTAGAGCATACCTCAGTGATTTAACAATCTATGTAAATTTTAGTTTCAAAATATGGAGTTGTTAGTTTCAACTAGGAATGAACCTTCCAGTTTGGATGCCAGTCTCAGAGTCTGAAATCAGAGGCCTGATTGCCTCAGTGCCACTTGGAAAATCCCCTGGGGAGGACATGATCATCCCTGAACTATATAAAGCTTTCCTAAACTGGTGGTCTCCTGTTCTAGCCAGAGTCTTTACACAAATCAACGAAACAGGTTTAATTCCCTCTGGCTGGAAACTAAGCATTGTCGTCCCCATCCATAAGAAGAGGATCAAGACAGAGCCACAGAACTATAGACCCATTAGCCTGCTTGACATTGCAGCAAAGCTATATAGCAAACATCTGCTGCATAAATTGGAAGAGTGGGTGACCGAGAACCACATTCTGCACCCACACCAAGCAGGATTCTGAAAGGGATTCGGCACAGAAGATCATTGCCAAACACTCTACCAACTTGCTTTTTCAGGTGTAAATGGCCCAATCAAAGCGCTATTTGTAGCATTTGTAGACCTGGCCGCCGCATTTGATTCAATCAATAGGGACCGTCTGTGGTCAAAATTATTAAGGAAAAACATTGATAAACAACTACTCTTTTTCTTGCGTGTGTTACATACGGACATCTATGCCCAAATTAGGGTGGGTATAACTGGT
This sequence comes from Euleptes europaea, assembly GCF_029931775.1. Taxonomy (NCBI): domain Eukaryota; kingdom Metazoa; phylum Chordata; class Lepidosauria; order Squamata; family Sphaerodactylidae; genus Euleptes; species Euleptes europaea. Next base: position 4,085,823 of record NW_026612049.1, read on the forward strand.
TCTTTAACCAACAAAATTCCAATCTGTAAGGGAGTGAAACGGGTGTGTTCTGGCCCCCTTATTGTTCAATTTGTTTATAAACGATATTGTTGAAAGGCTGTCAGGTCCACATTTTGTTCCACCCTCACTCGGACATCAAAAAATCTCAGTCCTATTATATGTGGATGATATGGCCCTAATCTCCCTTACTGAAGTTGGCTTGAGAAGGTTGCTGCAACAACTGGGAATGTACTGCAAGGAAGAGGCCCTTAATATTAACTACAAGAAGACAAAAGTCATGGTCTTCAGGAAAAAGTCCAAAATATCATCTTGGAGTGTACTTGGCAATCCAATCAAGCAGTGTAGCTCCTTTTAATACCCCGGAGTCACATTTAAGGAGACCCTAAACTGGAATGTGCACCTAGCAACATCTAGAATCTCTGCATTAAGGATAGTGAGGTTTAGTCTACATTTTTTCTACACCAAGGGAGGTTTTCTTATAGACCCTGTCCTAAAACTATATAAAAGCAAAGTCGTACGACATCTCCTCTATGCACTGGAAGTATGGGGCTGAAAAAATGATATTCTTATCATTTTAGAATCAATCTAAACTAGGAATGCTTTCAACATTCTCTGTATCGAGATTTGTCCCAGATTTTGAATGATCTTGTCTTGTTTCCAGTGTGAAAATATTTCATGAGCAATTCTCCATCATTACTTTTAATTTCTGAATTTTGAGTAGCATTCATGTGCAGGTTGGCATCATCTTCAATTCCATCAGTCTCAATTAGGGATTTATATGTGTGTGTAGTTGTATTAAGGTTCTTGTACATATGACATTAAATTTACTTTTTACAAAGTGTTTTTGCAAGGCACACATATTCATCAGTATCATATAAGGTGAAAGATACAAATGAACTGGACAGGCTGAAAACAACCACAAACTGTATGCACTTCAAATCCAGAATTAATTTTAGGGTTTCTCCTACTTAGACTGGAATTAAGGAGGGGTGTAAAGTTGTGCAGAGCAAAATTCCAGACCGGTGAAGGAACAGAATGGGAAAGTTCCACTCATCCTTTGTTACAACCAGGAATGCTCTTTTAAAAGACATGTCATTATGTATCATGATTATTTACAATCATTTTGCAAACACAGAAAGTGAGGCTTTGTTTTGTTTGCTAGCATTTGTGCTAGAAGTCTACTACAAGAGACAGTATTCTGAGGAATTATGTTCTGCCACTTGCCTGGTAGCTGTTTGCTGTACCTTCAAGACAGAATGAACACAGGCAGTTGTCACTGTGAGACCCCTCCTAAAAATGCAAAATCTTTGCCTGTAAGGATATTTGTTGAGCTGAAGAAGGTTTGCACAGCTGGTGGAGACATTATTTTGTTGGAAATTAAATATATTTGCCTCTTTCTGTCTATATTTTAATTGTTAGGTCTATTTACCAGCTTTTGACTTCCCATTCAGAAGTTCATTACACACCCAGCAAGTGAATTCTCTTTATGCAATAAATTTTTAAATAACTAACAAAAAATCACCTATAACAAAGCCAAACTCAGCATTGTGAGGCCATATTGAGAAAAGGAAACAGCATCCATCCAAACATTACATTCCATGCAATTGTCCAAGTCAGAGATGAGCCAGAGATTGGCAAATGAATGGTGAAGGGAGAGCTGGAGGTAGTCAGGTAATAATGGAAGAGTAGATAATACAAGGCTAGAAAGGTTTGGGCAAAGTTTTGGGGAAGAAGTGTTCATTTTAAAAGAGAGGAAAGGAGCTGATTAATAGAAAGTAAGAGGCTATCCCATTTGGACAAAATCATGACCAATGAATGACAATGAATGTCTGTGTAAAGGATAAAATGGGGCAGATTGCAGATACGCTCCCGGGGGGCGGGGTGTTTACTGGTAGTTTAGACCAAGTCCTTCTTGAATTATCAGAATATGGTTTGAGGCTAGAGCACTCCACATGTCTGAAGACACTTAAACAAATATGTAGCTACACACAAAATGGCTACCAAGACCAGGGTCAGTCTAAGTGATTCTGGGACCCTGGATAAAAGTTCAGGATGGAGCCTCAGAATCACTGCCATCCCCCACCAGGCACCCTACTGGGGCCAAACAAGGAGTTGCCCTTGCTCTCTATGAGGTGGGCAAGAGCCAGTGTTGCCACCCAAAGCCAGGTGACCAAGCCTCAGATGAGAGAGGTACAAGTGATGACAGGAGCCTGCTCTTCTTCTTTTCCCCCTCCTGTTTTGGAGGTGGGCTGTAGGCAGTGAGGCCTCCCCCCATCATGAGGCCTCTGAAGCTGCCATTTCCTCCAGGGGAACAGATCTTTGTGGTATAGAGACCAGTTGTAACTCCAGGCCCTACCTGGAAGTTGAAAATCCTAGAAGTGGAGCAGTGCCCTTCTGTGCTGTCATCTTCAGAGTGACACCCTTCTAAGTCCTTTGATATAATTCTAGTGAGGATGCGACGGATAAGGGGTTAATCTGCAGCAAGAGCTGACAGACCAAGAGTGGGCGGAGCCAGAGAGCTGACACTCTGAGCTCTGAGAGACAGAAAAACTTTTGAAGCTTGGGACCCAGCCTGAGAAGAGGCTGTGATAGTAGTCGAAGCTTGGGAACCAGTCTGAGAGAAGGCTGTGATAGATTGGAAGCTTGGTAGCAAGACTGAGCAGAAGCCAGACTGTACTCTGAGAACCTGAGGGGTTCTGTTAAAGCCAAAGCTATTGAAACACACAACCTGTGGTAGTGACAGGAGTGAGAATTGGGTTAGAGCTGGCCCATTCTCAGGTCACAAGGGGAATTAGTCTCTGAGGTAGAACTATTCCGGTAGCAGGGAGGTGTGGAGGATTACAGCCACTGGTGTGGGGTAGTCAGTGAGGACTGGAAGAGGGATTTTGGATATTTCCCCAAACTTCTGTGAGTTCTCTGAGGAGGGAAAGGAACTCAGACTTCCCTCGCTCCTGTGAGCTAGGCTAGGGACAGATCTGAAGCTGAGTAACAGTTCTGAGGAACGAAACTAAGCTTGAAACTAAGAACTGAAGGAGCATGATCGAAGAAAACATCTAAGCTATCTCTGAAGTAATCTTATGTAGATAAATCTGACTTTGAGTTTTCCCTTCAATTCTGCCTTTTCCTTGAAAATCAATCTCTGTGAGTTCTGCTTCAGTAAACTTCCCTGTTTTGTCTGATTAAGTTAAAAAGCCTCTTGTGTTATATTTCTCTCAGAGGTAAATACTGGTGTGGGACTGGAGGAGAAGGAAAATAATCTCCTCACAAATATACTCAGGCCAACGCTTTTCCCTCAGCATATACAGTCGGGCTGAGAGAGTGGGATATTGAAGAGGTTGGAAGGGGGTGCGTCATAGAGGATTGCACTGCTAGTCTAGTAGCTGGGCCTGTTGAACATCAGGCTGGGCTTCAGTAGTAATTCAGCACAATCCTATACATATTTTTTGTTACTTGGGTGAACACCACTGAACTAAATGGGACTTCAACCTTACTAAACGTGCAGTCTAGGCAAAAGCTAATGCAAGTATTTAAGATTAGACTGCATCCAGGTGTCCAGTTTAATCACAGTTAAATAATGATACTGATATGGTTTTTTCCTGGTATTCCATCTCCCCTTCTTGCAGGGAGTGTGATGAAGGAATCATTTTTAAAGACTAGTTCAGATTATCTATGATGTACAAATACCGGTACAAGGCTTAACTGAAGGTACTTCTCCTTCTACTAAGCAAAATCCTAAACCAAGATTAAACCCTAGTTAAGAATCCTGGCTTGTGGAGGGACAGTTAATTCTGATTAAGCCATGTGCCTACGTTAGCATAGTACATGTATTCAGACTGAGTTTTAAACCATAATAGTATGCGTGAGAAAGTAGCACGAGTCTAGGTTCATGCACATTTGTATGTAACCACTGTTAAATTGGATGTCTGAATGCAATATGTTACATTTTCAGAGTCCTGTTAGCTTAGCCTTTTCAAGAAATTCTGAATTAGTTACCAAACACAATTTTGGTTTTTGCTTTATAGTGCATTCCTGAGATCTAAGGGCAAAAGTCCTTAGGAGGCCAGGAAGGCGCTGCGCCGGTGTGTGGGCCCCCTGCGCCAGCATCCAGGCAACTAACGCCAGTGTTAGTGGCCCGAACGCCGGTGGGAAGGCCCAGATGCCGGTCGCTGGGCAATGCCATAGCAGCCCCACCCTGGGATGCCAACGGGGCCTTCCAGCAGTGTCCGAACAGCATCAAAGGGCGCCAGCATCCCAGGAGGCGTTCCTGGGGTGCTATGGCATTGTGGGAGGCGTTCCTGAGGCATTACAGCTCCGGGCTGGGGGAAGAGCTGCCATGAGGTGGCCTCCACAGCCCTTTCGGGCCAGGAACGCCCCTTTTATTTTTTGGTGAGATACGCCACCTTTTAGGGTTGCATGGATTTTTGCCACCGCGAGGTTTTGGTGGAGCCTGGCACAGGCGATCCACTCAGGAATGCACTGAAAATAGATTTTAAAACATTGTACAATTTAAATAAGAATAATGATTACAATAAAAGGTTTATAATGGATTGCAGAGTAAATAAGTGCATATCTAGGCGAAGTGGAAAAGGAACAGGTCTTAGGACTTGACAATATCTGGAATGTGGATGAAAAAAAAATAGGTGGTCTTCAGAGGGCCCTTGAGTTGCAGGGAATGTTCACCATGTTCTACTGCTGCAAGATAAATAAAAGGCAGACTGACTTTTACATCACCTGAATTTACTGCCCCCACCAATCTTAATTTTACCTTGGCCCAAATAAAATGCAAAGACCTACTCAGGGGAACATGGTACCTGCGATCTCAGAACACTTACTTATTATGAAGCTTTCAAGAGGCTCTTTTCTTAAAAGAGTCCTTTCATTCTGCCTTAAAGCTTTGCTCTTTCCTTTGTACTCTATTGTGTCTTAGAAGCTTCAGAAGTCTCGTACACATGCCTCTCCTACCCAGACCTATCAATTTTGTTCTTTTCCTTTTGCTAAGCAGGTTGACTGGAGCTGAAATTGACATTGCTTGTTTGGTTTGACAACAGTAGCCATTTCTACTTCCAAGTACACAGAGAAGGCCTTATTAAACTAAAACATCAGTAATCACCAGGTTGATTGATAGATGAAAAATGGATGACATGACCCAGAAGAAGTCCCTTCCCAGCCTTAGATAGCATTATAAATCTCAAATAACACTTTTTTTCTTGTCTTTTTATCCCTTGTTTGACAGCAGTTAATGAAATTGTAATATTGGGGGAGGAGCTCTTGAAAACAACTGTGACCTTCTTAAGAGGGCTTCAGTCTTTTCTTCCAAGGGTCATTATACTTTGCCATTTTACCACACATCTGTACTTGGTGGGTGGGAATATTGTCCTTACTGTTTTGTATAGGGCTGTGCAAAATACTTTACTGTGCTTTTCTATGGAGGAGGGGGAGCGACCCCTTTGGGATCCCATAAGATTGGGCCCCCAATCCAATTTTCACCAAACTTTGGTGTTTGTGCAAGGAAAGTCCCTCAAAAGCTACCCTGAAAATTTGGGAACTCTACCTCCAAAAATGTCCCCACAGGAGCTTTGGGGGAAAAGATCCCCATAGACTACAGTGGCCCTATTTCACAACAACAATTTCTCACTATTGGTTTCAATGGGCCTGTACAATGCAATGGGAGGACAGGTCTATTGTTTTACACGGGCTCATTGACACAAATGATGAGAAAGTTCCAGTGGAAAAGCGGAAAGGCATGTGAGTAAGCACAGACCAATGTCTCCCTCCTCAAGAACTAACACAAGCCCTACACAACCAGACAGCAACCCAATCCAGCAGCACAACAAACCACATAGAGAAGTCTAACGGACTTGACTCTTTACAAAACCCTGAAACACACACCACAACAAAATCAAAAGTGGGGCACTTTTGCCATTCCAGACAAAACCACAATCCTACACTATGCACAGAATGGAGGCCAAACACCATCGCCCAGGCATGCTCTGGCGGCACATGCCCAACAAAACCCATGTCCAGCCATACAATGCACAGTAGCTGGAGGTCTGGGAGCACTTATGCCAGCCTAGACTCACACACCATCACAGCCCATGAGGTGGAAACTTTGGTGCTGTGGCTGCCTTTCATCATTGCTGGCTCTCCTCTTCCCACCTCCCACCCCTGCAAAGAAGAAAGCTAGAAGGAAACACTTGAATAGCTTCATTATTGTTGTAGCCACTCTGTTGGCTTCTGCTGTGTAATGTTTAAAATGCTGGCTCCTATCCTACTGCAACCCTTTTATCTCTGAAGAGATGAAGAACAATTTTAGTGCAGCTGCATTAATCTCAGCATGCAAATTTGATTTGAAATGCATGTCCAAGGGGCTGAGTGAAGCAAGAACCACCTTCAACATTCCCCTGTGCCACAGGGTCACTAAGGGTTAATGTAGGCTTCAGTGTGTATGCAGGTGGGTTCCGAGTGGCATTAGGGGTTGGGGAGGAGACCAACAATCCAATTGGAAATCTGAACTGCCACTTCTTCCTTATATTGACTACTGTATTCCGGGAACAGCGTTTCACCCAAACATCCCAAGACAGACTCTGAAGGGATGCAGGCACAAGCATGTGCTCACCTCAGTCACCATCAAAGTCCAGAACTAGGAAGTTGAACAGAGGAAAATTGACCTCGAGGAAGACCAACTGCTCTGCTTACCAAGGTGCCAGGGATGAGCGACGTGGGCTGGAGATGTCGCCCAGATGGGGGAAAAATACACTCATTCTGGATGCTTGTCAGAGGGCTTTCTGGACTACTAGAGAGAGGTCTGGCCAGACCGACCCCTTCATGGCCCAGTAGTTCAGTGGACTCATAAACTATAGCTCGTAGGGCTCCAAAAGGTACTCCCTCACCATTGCAGCCACCGTGTCCTGTCTCATGCACCTCATCCTCCTAGAGGGGCTGAGTGCCTGTTGAATGAGCTACATCTCCAGGCTCAACTCAGTGATTGCCCTGGGGGAACATGGCAAGTTGGGGGAGATGGGGGACAAACAACAGAGGAGCTGCTTGTGCCCCCCACCTTCTCCTACGCTGGCAAGCCCCCCCTTTCAGCTTACTTTTGCTGCACACGCTGGGAGAGTTCATCTCTCCCATGCACCAGCTGGTCGGCCCGCTCGGCAATGCAGCCCTTGATGTGCTGTTCACACATGGTCACCAACATGTAGAATGGTTGCTGGGTGAGAGGCTGAAGATAGGTTATCACACCATTTTGCAGCCTCAGCACCAGCGCACACACTGCTGGAATGTAGCCTGCACGTCCTTCAGCTGGCTCCAGAAAATTGGCCATCTTCTCATGAAGCACTTGTGTCATGGAAATGACCAGAGCCAGCATTGCCGTGTCACACGAGAGCAATTTTGTGTAGTCTTTAAAGGGCTGAAGGACCTCCACTGAGAGATAATCAACCACTCTTCCTGGTGCAGCAGGCTCTCCTGCCACAGCACATCACTCTCATGGAACAATGCATTGAGGTCTCTCCTCTGCTCCACCAAATGCTCAAGCATTGCATGGGTGGAGTTCCAGTGAGTGCTGAAATTGTCAAAAAGGGGGTGCTCCGGCATGCATTTCTGGGCCTACTTCTCATATAGTAGAAATTTGTCCTTCAAACTTTGTGAGATGCCTGCATTTCATGAGGAAACAACGGAAATCACAAGTTGCAGCATCCAATCTGGATTCCTCTGAAGAACTCAGACCCAGTGCATCCCTCACCTCAAAGTGGAGAAGGTGAGCCACACATTAAATTCATGTCTCCAGGCCCAATGCTACTGCTGCCGCCCTGATCTTTTGGCCACCATCCATCACCATGAAGCCCATGGTGAAACCCTTGCCTACCCAGGCCGTTAACTGGTTTCTGATGGCGGTGATGATGTGGAGCAGAGCCTGGCAATAGCCGGTCCATCGACCCTCAGCCTGCCTAGTGCTGCTCTCCCCAGCCCCACCCAAAACCTCATCAGGTTGCCACCAGTACACAGGGAGAGAAATCCATGCTGCAACTGTGGACTACTACAGATATCAGATGTGAAGTGCAGAGGCTAATCTGCTGAACTGGATTTGTTTCCCCTCTCCTTCACATTAAGCCAGCTGGGTGACCTTGGGCTAGTCACAGCTCTCTTAGAGCTCTCTCAGCCCCACCTACCTCACAGGGTGTCTGTTGTGGGGAGGGGAAGGGAAGGTGATTGTAAACCGGTTTGATTCTCCCTTAAGTGGCAGAGAAAGTCGGTATATAAAAACCAACTCTTCTTCTTCCTATCCAAATCTCCTGGTGATGCTGGAAAGACCGAAGCAATGCTGGCTAAGAAGGCAGGTCTTGAAGGACACTATGTTCTCAGCTTTCAATGGGACTAAGCTGACCCATCCTGACTCAGTTCAGAACCTTGGGGTTTTATTGGACCCAGTATTGTTGGTGGAGAAGTAAGTTAATGCAATTGTAAAAAAGGCTTTCTTCCAACTCAGCCTATCTTGAAAAATGGTCCCTTATCTTGAAAAGGCTGATCTGGCCACCTGGATCCATGCCGCAGTGATATTGAGACTGGACCACTGTAATGCACTGCTGATTGATCTCCCCTCCAAATCAATTTGGAAACTCCAGTTGGTGAAGAATGTTCCAGCTCAGCTTTTATCAGGAGCTACATGGAACATGCATATTATTCCCATTCTTTAGTTACTTCACTGGCTGCCCATCTGTTACCGTGCTCAATTTAAGGTATTGGCTATCACATACAAAGCCCTTCATGGCCTTGGACCCTCATATCTGCAAGACTCTCCCCCGCCCCAATGCTCCACCACTTCAGCTTCGCTCATCTAAGCAGGGCCTTCTGCAGGGGCCAACCTGCGAATTAGCAAAATCAGCAACTGCCCATACATGTGCCTTCTGTGTTTGGCCCCCCACTGTGTGGAATGGTCTGCCTAGGGAGGTCAGGAAGGCTCCCATACTCATGGCTTTCTACAAACGATGCAAAACTGAATTATTCAAGAGGACTTTTCTACACAGATAACAGAGTAACACTGAACAAAATGTTGGTAAATAGACTGAATGTCTCAGATTCTTTTAACGTTCTCTGTTTATTGAACAATTGTTCGCCCCAAATATTGGAGACGGTGGCACAGTCTTTGAAGTTTGTTTTAAAAGCCCACCAAACAGCTAATTAGATGGCAGTATCAATGTAACCACCTTTTAACCATATTATAAAGGGCACCTTTTAACATTTCCATTCCTTTTGTAACCTTTTGAATTGTGTTTGTATGCCTATAAAGGAATGATGATAATGATGATTCACAAAGTTTCTTGGATAATTTATTAGGGACTGTGGCCCACACTAGTGTGTATAGTTTGTTATAATTTGGATCCTACTATGTAAATTTGCATAAAATAATGTGTCACGTTAACATTTTGCTTTGCCTCAGTTCTGTTGTTTTTTTTTAAATTTCTGGTTAGTTCTATAAGTAATATAAATAAATAAATGTTTTAAATAAATATATAGAGGAGCACTAGTGATACTATATTGAATTTTGTGTAATAGATTTTTTTCACCTATAAGAATAATGGTTATAACTGTGAGTGTCCAACTCCTTCTCAAACTATAATAAAGTAGAATAAATTGCAGAGTTTTGCCTGTGCTATAGGATGCAGTGATCCTCTGTTTGGTTAGCTCAGAAAGAATCTGCAGCCAAGCATTTATGATCAAACAATTCAGTAATTAAATTGGGGAAATCAGGCAACTGTTTCACTTTTGATATTGTTTATTTTTATTAATACAATGAGGATTATATGCCTTACTGAGAAGATAAACTTCCTTTTACAAATGGAGAAAAATCATTCAATTTAAAAACTTTTATTTCTCAGTAGTTTATAAATAATCCAGAGCAGTTAAGCAGGCTCATGAAGAATGTGACATTACAAGTATTCTTGAGTTCGCTCCTGGAGCTTTGGCTCAAATGTTTTGCTAAAGGAATTTGTACAACATTTGATTCCCTATATTTAAGGGCTCTTTATATGCAAGCACCTATCCTGGGGAGGTGGCATAATTAGATAAAATTGGTCCGACATGGATTAAAATGCTATAAGGTACAAGAATTACCTAAGGAGCTATGATATTCTGGAACAGGGGATTGCCAAATTCCACTTCCACTACTGTTATTCCATTTAATGCAGCCAAAAATGAAAACACCAAGGAAAATTCTGACCCACAGGGAATACGGAAGTAAGGATCTTATTTCTGTTGTAAATATAAACATATAAACGTCAGATTGAAATATGCATAATAAAGATATCTCTTTTTCATCAGGACTACTTTCAAATTCTCACAATGATGAGGTGAGCAAAATTAAACCAAACAGTCCTACTGCTAGTTTAATGACAGAAATGAACATGTGTACACCATCTTTTGCTGCACCATCTGCTTCCTCTGTGCTCTTTCTGACCCATGTAAAGAAGATTTGATGCTTAAATTCAATGCCAAGCTAAGACAATTCCATTTTCCTGATCTCTTACATCATTCTGTGCCAATTATCTAAGGCCAGGTCTAACATGTTACTGTGAATTATGAATATTCCTTCTGGTACAATTTCCTCAGCCTTAGCAATAGATGAATTAGATTTTTTGCATATGTAAACGATGAATTAGAGCTCCATGGCGCAGATAGGGCTGTGCAAAAAAATTTTTTTGTTAAATTTCAGGTTCAGGTTTATTGGGCCAGATTTTTTGGGGGGGAAACCTGATATAAGCCGAATACCCAGACCGGTAAATATGGGCATTTGGCTTATTTCTGGGTTTCCCCAAAAAAATTGGCCCTGGGGGATCATTTTTTGAGGTAGAACCCCCAAATTCACAGCGTAGCTTGAAGGGACGGTTCTTGCACAAACTTCAAAGTTTGGTGAAGATTGGGTCGGGGGTCCGATTGTATAGGGTTCTGAAGGGGTTTCCCCCCTCCTCTATTGACAACCATTGCAGTGAATGACAGAGTTCATTCTATGGGTAAAATTCATGAAATATCCATGCATACAAAGTAGGTGAGTGTCTTGATTTCAACTTCTACTGCCTGAGTTCAAATGGGGAAAAGTCAGCAAAAACCCTGTACATCCCTAAACCAAAACTAAAATGAAGGTGAGAGGGGTCACAAGCAGAACATTGTCTCAAAAAAGAAATCACATTTTTTCTCATGTTAGGCCACCAAAACCTTCCTTTTAAATGTGTTAAAATTGCATTTTTACCCACATGTACTCCATCTAACCCTGAATACATTTTCTGGACTAGTTTCATACGCATATTACATGATGAAAGGATAAATTTCCCATCAGGCGTAGTTACTTTAACCCTCTCCTCTGTTCATTTTTTATGTATGAGTATTCCATGGGGTGACCAGGCAAATGTGACCTGGATGTATCAAAACACTGTATCAGATCTGCATCAAAATTAAGCGTGGCTTAAGGTATGTATTATGTGACTTGACTCAGTCATTATCTAAAATGCCCCCCTTTTTGCGTAGGGAAAAACTCAGAAGTTCTATGAATTTCAGGACTATGTTTAGCAATTTGCACAATAATTTTCAATTTTACCATATGCTTCAAAACTTTCTTTCTATTGTTCATGAAACCATTGGAAATCCATGTTTCCACACTTCATTATAGCCTTGTTAAGGCAGCAATTTGCAAATTAAGAGCCTTTTCCCTATGCAGTGCATAGGCTCCTCAAGGATAATTATTTTGGCATGAACTGAAAAATGAATTCACATTCATATCCCAGATGAGCTCCCAAACTCAAGCGGTCAATTACTGTGATAAGTGGTTATGTTTCTAGATTCTGTACTTTACTGGAAAATACATTATCTTGCTTAACCAGCCACCTCAAGTAATGATACTTCGAATTGTAACACAATTCTTTTATTGTTAGCTTCTAGTTAACTAAAGTAATAAAAACACTAATATATTGAATATATAAAAGTTACATTATATGAAAAACCTAACAAAATATAACAGATCTGTTCACAGTAAAAATTGAAAATACAGTGAAAATACAGAATTTACATACCTCTGGATGAGCCATGCTGGAAGAATTATTTATACAGACGGCATAGAGTCAGCAGTATGACAAAGAACTTCCAGCCTCTTTACAATTTCTAACCCCTTATATACTCTTTCAAAGCTGAGTTGCCATGAGAACTTAAATCTGTTCCCATCTATTACAACTTCCTCATCAAATCTTTCCCAAGGATCAGAGATCATTCTCATATATTAAAATATAAATCAGACATAATTTCTTCTCAATTAGCATTCATTCTAATCTCCCCATCCATTGTAACAAGGGTTACAGATGAATATGTTATGTAGAAATTTGATAAGAATATGCAGTTTCAAAGTATGTTCTCAAAATCTAAAATTTCATCTTCAGCAGTTTCACACAGTGACTCAGATAACTTGATATGAATATTAACCACCAAACATAAACATTTTGTACAATAAAGTAGTTAAGAATACTTTGATTTAAACTTAAAAGACTCAAGAAATATGCTTATATGCTGAAATAATGCAACCCAATTACACCCTCCCCCCAGAATGTAAAACGATATAATTTTTACGTCGTTATCTCAGCTGTTGACATTAACAGAACTCTCTTTGGCTGCATTCCCAGGTTTTAGCTGACTCTAATTCAGCTGCCTCACTGCTACAAATCTCTTTGGCCTTCCACTAACAATAACAACTTGCCCTTACCAAACTCCAGCCAGGACATTAAAGCCTTAATACCTTAATTGCCGTAATTTGCACTATATTTGATGTTTTTAGCCCAATATTTGCCTAAAACCATAACAGAACCAAGAGTAAATCCATTTGATTGTTGCCATGATTTATTTATTTTATTTACATATAAACTGTATTATTTCATCTGGATTCGACTATATTTAATTACTGTAATTGTAATTCATATGCCATTAAAGGTTGATATAGAATCAATGACACCTAGATCCAACTGCTTTATTGAGGGTCATTCAGTGATCATCTGTGACTTTTTGCATTATTCTTAGCAGATAAAAGCTGTTTGATCAAGTCTAACTTACCTGCCATTTTGAAGGCAAGTCAAGGTATCAGCTATGTATCGAAACTTTAGATTGAGCTCCTTGATCAATGAAGACAGTATCTTTGGCATTGTGAGGTCCACCATCTGCAAGTTAGACGTTTGCTTTCCCGGCAAGTGAAATCACTTCAAATCAGATCTGCTATTGGAAAAGCAGTTAAGTGCAGTTGTTAGTGTGCTTTCTTTCCAGTAGATGTTGTACATAAAATCCCTTCTATAAACCTTTCCCCTGCTGATCCATACTACTGTAGTCTTGACTACCGTGGCATGCTATATTTTGGACTGCTTGGATCCATGATGCACAAATGGAAACATAAATAGAGTTAGCACAGTTCTGCTTCTGCAAGATCTTGTGCAACGCCTAGTGCTTTCCTCCCTATATATTATATTCCCAGAAACTGGTTGCACAACATCTTGCACAAATGGAAATGCAAGTGAGGTTAAAAATAGGTTTAAGTTAGTGCAAGTGGGTACTGCAGCTTTTTTCTTCCATTCCTGCTTGTGCAAGTGCTCTATCACAAATGGAAAATTTATGCTAACCCAGAATCCTTAAATACCACATCCTGTGATCCTGATCTAAATCAGGCACCTACATACATGGGAATTGAGTCCCTAGTAGTGAACTCACAGTGTATGTCTAATAGAAAGTCCTTTAGGTGAATCCAGACAAGATGAGAGGACAGTATAACATGTACTAAGGTCCTTAGTGGTAAGGACTTTAGGAACTAAAGCATTCATCATAGCCAAGCTGTGCTATGGATGCTGAACCTCCTTCTGTTACTCTGTAAAGGAGAACTAGCATGTCATAGGATGATCCACTGTTCACCAGTACTTTTACAGGCATGCATACATCAAAAATTAATGTTTTTGTACCCAGATCTAGTGCAGAATTAAAGATTTGTTCACTTTGCACTGGGTTGTTGCCCATGAATACAAAGACCCTGTAGTGAAGAAGATTTACGGTTTACTATTTTTTTATTTGGGTTTTAACTGAAAATGTTTTAACTGTTATCGTAAGCTGCCTTGAACCATGAGGAAAGGTGGGATATAAATGCTTAATTAATTGATTGATTAATAGTTTGGCTATTTCTCAATAATTAAATTGAAAGAATAGAAAAGGTATTAATGGGCAAATAGCAGGAAGTCCAGGCATCCATCCTTGGAATGCCGGCAGACAACGCACAGATATTCTGAAGTTGTGGTTAAGCCTATGTTATTTACAGAAACCTCTCAAACCTCAAAGCCCTGGAGTCTGTCGACCACTTTCATCTTTCTATATGTACATTGCTAAAGCCCTGACAATCACTGAATCAGGATTTTTCCATTCATTTTCTTTATTATTACCTAATTAGCACATATTCCTTTTCATGTTACAACAGCTACCCTGTATCTTTGCATACTTAAGGATTTTTATCAATAAAGGAGCATAGAAAATAAGTGAATCCTGGAAGTCAATTTTCTTATGTCAGCTCAATGAACTTACATGGCTTATTCCCATTAATGCCAATAGAAAATTACCTGCTAATAGAAAATTACCTGCTTAAATTCTCTGTGCATCAGCACAAGCAAAAAACAACAACCCCGGAATGTAAATAGGTAGCTGGGGTGTGACTAGAAGGTCACAAGGGGCTAATTCAATGAGTATTAAGTGTGAAATACAAGTGTGCACACTTGCATTATTCCTTCTGCTTTCTGTGTCGGTAGGAAACAGTCAATTAAGTAGGGACTGACAGCTGATATTTTGTTGAGGCTTATCATATGATTTGTGTTTGGGTATAGAAAGGTTAGCAAGGTTAGTTAGCAATCCATTAACAAGTAGGATCACATCACACAATAATACATATATATATATATATATATATATATATATATATATATATATATATATATATATATATATATATATATATATATATATTACTATAGTAACAGCTCATTCCTGAGGTTGGGGACCGAATGGGCTTAGGAGGCGGGAAAGGGCTTGTGCCAACGCCAGTTCCAATTGTGCCATCTAAACTGGCACAGGCACTGGCAAAAGAGGAGTTAGGCCAGTGAGATTAGGCCAGTGAGATGAGGCAGTGGCGAGTGCCGTCATAGGAGTGGTGGCACAACCGCCGCACCAGTGCCAGAACGGTGTGGGGGCCCACGCTGTCATCAAAAGGGGTGTCCTCGGGGGCCTTCCCAGTGGTAGTCCCATTCCTAAGGGTTTTAGGCCAAGGAACAGCCACTTTTTGTGCCATAAAGTTATGCCCAGTATTTACCTGGTGCTGCCCATTGGGCCCCATGCAATTGGCCTCTCGAGGGGAATGCTTGCCTCGGTGTTGCCCCTCCCACTGTTCCCTGGAGGCTGTGGAATCTGACCAATTACCTGGCCAATGGATCCAGGCTGGAAACAGCCGTGTCCCCATGGAGGCGACCCCTGGCTTGACGGGTAATACCTCATAAGCACCACTTCACTCAAGCCTCACCTGACAGGTAAGGCTTGTGTGGCTCGAGATGCTGTCAGACAGCTATCTGAGGTATGGACTTAGAGCTTTCGCAGCTCTCCACCCCCGGTGAGGCATCCAGACAGAAGGCGACCCTTTGTGGGGAAGAGTTCCACAGCCCATGCCCAAGTCCGCCCATGGGACTTAGTGTCAGTGTGTGCCCACTCACACTGGTGGCGAGAGACTTGGCCCCTCCCAACCTCTCCTCTCACTTTGAACTGACACACAGCCAGGAGAGTGAGGTTCACCCAGGGTGTGGCAGAGCTCTCCTGGCCAGATTCTCTTTCAAGTCCAACATAGGTGCCTTCCTGGAATTCGGGGTCCGGGATCGATGTCGCAGGTAAGAAGATAGCCTTGTCCGACTCTCAGCTGTCATGCCCTTCCCACCTGACTCAGTACAGCACCCTGTGGAAGCCAAGGTCACCCCCAAAATGTGGACACACTCCCAGCTAGCTGCTCATTCCTGCCACAACACCCAGTCCTTTAAATCCCCAGAGCAGGCCCACAGAGCTTGCCAGGGAGACAATGGCAGCCCTGGGGGTTGGTGGAGGTGGTCGAGCATGCCATGTCTGAGGTGAGCCTGCAGGAGACTGTGAGTCCATGTCCACAACCCGAGCTTCTGCTCTCGTTTCAGGTTGACAGTCTCACCTTGGAGGGGGCTCAGTGCCACAGCTTCTCCCTCACCCCACTAGTTGCACTGGGACAGACTCAATTTTCCAGATGTAGCTGGAATGGTCCAGAGGCCTGAGGGTCTGGTGGCCATGCCAGTCCCAAGGACTCACCTGTGCAGCACCACCCCACACCAGAGATGATCTCATCCTTGACATGGCAAGGACCACAGTCTCCAGGGACCCACCAAAACAGCCCTGTGCCCTGGCCCAGTTCACTGCTCCTGGAAAGGACGCCTGCCGGCAAGGCCATCTTCAGCTCAACATTCCCTCCCCGGCCATCAACCCAATGCCAGAATCACCCATGCAAGAGGATGCCTTGGTGGCAACCACTGTCGGCCAGGGTGAGACAGATGCGCCCACCATGGATTCAACCTCAACTGCCGCATTGAGGGCCCACTTGGCAGCCCAACCAGCCAGCCCTATCTCCCATCATGGCCGGCCTTCCCCCTTAATAAAGCTCACTTGGCTTTGCTCCTTGTCTCTATGGGTAGGGGGCTGGGAAGTTGGAGACTGTGGAGCCACGGAAGTGTGGCCTTGAAACATGGGGCCTTACATGGAAGCTCACAGAACCGGTGGCATGGAGCCACGACATGCCATCCCACTAATCCACCTCTGGCTGCCTTGGCAGCTTGTCACCTAACAGAGGCCCGACAGCATTCCGCACCAACCAGCAGGGTTTGGGGGACATATCGCAAAACCCTGCCCCTGGCATCACCCCCAGCCTTGGCCCCAACCCAGCAACCCTCACGGAAATTTGCATGCATGCTGGCCAGAATGACCATCCCCAGTGGACAGCTGCTCCGTTGGCCACCCAATCGGCCCAGGAGGGGTGGGCCAGAAACTGTCCCCATCACCCCTATCCAGCAAAGCCACCTTCCTGGGGTAATCACCACCACCCATCACTGGCAAGCCCATCTTGGCCGCACTGAGGACTCTCAGGGGATCTGGCTGTTATCCAAACTTGGACATCCCACGCTGTTGCAGATGGGATCCCCAGGGTCTGCATGGCCACAGGAACAGCCATCTGATCAGATGAGTCATTCCCTTCTCTTGCCCTGGAGGCAGGCCGACGGTGGGATCCATCAGCCCCTCCCATGTCAAGCCAGGCTGCAGTTGCAACAGTGGTGCATGTCCAAACTTGGACAATGGTGGACCCTGGACCCCTCTTTAGGGGGCCTCAACTATCCCTTGTTGAAAGACAGGACAGGCTGCTGGAGAGAGGCAGTGGTGCCCTAGTGCTGTCCAGAGGAGCGGTCAGGTATTGGCCTCTCTCGGATGGTTGTGGCAGTATGGGATGCTAACCACCACAGAGAATCGGCCAATTGCCTCTGGCTGCTCACCTTCATCCTTCACCCCAGTGAGCGCTGCTATAGCAGGAGTGGGGATAATGGAAGCAATGGACATGGAAGGCCAGGACGGTGCTAGCATTCCACTTTATTGGGGGGCTACCCTCCTGGAATACTCACAGGACCCAGGAACCTTTGCTCCTTGTCTCCCTGCCCTCTTGCCCTGTTGGCCTGTCACCCTGCCGCTCATCCCCAACCCCTCCCCTTTCCATCTGAGCGTAATCCCAACTGCCCACAGATAACACCGACTGGACCCCATGCCTTAGCGCTCCCCCACAGCCCCAAAACCCCTCCCCCCTCCAGCTGCCATCCTACAGCAATTGTTCGGGGTCATGGTGGCCCTGGGGCAGTTCCACAGGCACAGGGATATCAGACATCATGGGAAACCACCTGAACCTGCCCTCTCAAGGTGTAGCCAGGTTAGCGGCCACATGTGGGCACCAGGGTCATTACCCCTCCCTGTTCTTCCACCACAATGCCTCCCACACATGCTCTCTGGCCAAGTGTCTGGAAAGGTCCTGGCCAGCATCACCAGCCTCCTTGTCCAGGATCCCGGGCCCTGTCCCCCAAGGCCCCTCCATTAGGTTCAAGACAAGGGTGGGAGGCCCTTGATGAATGGTGACAGTGTGCGGCATGGAACACACAACGAATAGCTTCCCAACACACTCTGCCTGCCTCGCTCTACAGCCCCCCCATATGATGAAGGCAGTGGAACCTGCTTCGGGGGTGGCAGCTGGTGAGTTAGGGGTACATAGTGGCTTAGAGCAAGCGGCCCAGAGAGGCTGCCACCATACCCACTGAGATCACCCCCATCTGGCCCTGAAAAAACTCCCATCTGGATCCCACTGCCCACATCCTCTGCTGGCCTCTGACAGCCAACCCCTCCCTTCCTGCAAAACTCTCTGGAGCAGGGGTGGGGCAAATGGCCATCCATCCATGCTCACAACCACCACCTGAACTCGTGCTCTTCCCCACCTCACCAGTGGCCCACTCCCCGCATGTCTGCCCCCCTGCCCTCACTCCGCTCATGCTGGCCTACCCCACCATCCCAGCAATCCCACACCATCCTGTGCCACCCATTTATTTTGTGCTTTCTTGCAATTTTCCTTGCCATACCATGCTGTAGAAAACAACTTCAGAGGCAGCCCTGCTGCACCGTTGCTCTGCTGCACTCTCCCTCAGCGCAGCCCCCCTCCCTCAGGAAGCCTGTATCTCCATGTCCATTTCTCAGTATAAAACTGTTTGGTGTTGAACAAATTAAGCTGCCTTATTCTGAATCAAGCCATTGGTCCATCAAGGTCAGTATTGTCTACTCATACTGGCCATAGCTCTCAAGGTCTTTCACATCAACCACTACCTGGTCCATTTAAATAGAGATGCCAGAGATTGAACCTGGGACCTTCTGCATGCCAAGCAGAAGCTCTACCACTGAGCCACAGCCCTTCCCAACATATGTTCTTTTTTCAGTTGTGTGTGTTTTTTTCAGTTGTGAGTTGTACATGTGTGAGGAATTTTGGCTTTTTAACACTTCACTTTTTTTGTTGTATTTTGTATTTGATTATGTTAACCTTAGCAGCAAATTAAAGTTCATTGTTACAAATAATCATTAATTAGGAATTTGGAAGAAACTGTCCTTTTTTTCATTACAATAAAACAGGTCAGTCCAACTGGTATTTCAGTGTGTGTTTGAACCAGAATTGCTAGAAACAGTGGAACTGTGACAGGATGTAATTCTCACGTTCCTGAGATATTCTATAGCATTATAAAAATGTCTGTACAGGAACGTATGGTGCTTGTTTTATGCTGCACATGCTTTGTCCATTTTATTACCATACTTTCATGAATAATGCACCTTGATTTGCCAGTTCCTTCCATTTCTTTTCACTGGGGCCAGAACTTAACCAAACAAGACTAATTATGGTTAATCCACTAATCAAAATGAAATATGGTTCAGTTTTTAGCCTCTGGATAAATGTGGGGCTTCATTATTTTTACTGTCTTTGAATAAATGGCTGTTTGCTGTAAATGGCAGCATGAGTGAGAAGGACTGTAATGCATTGCAAATAGAAAGTGTTTTAGAGGGCTCAGGTCTAGTTTTGAAAAAGACATCCTCTTGCCAAATGTTGAAGTCTGGGTATGGTCATTATCTATGTAGTGGTTGTTTTCTGGGTGGTAAAGCTCAATCTTATCAGATCTCAGAAGCTAAGCAGGGTCAGCCCTAGTTAATATTTGGATGGGAGACAACCAAAGAAATCTAAGGTTGCTACGCAACAGGCAATGGTAAATCATCTCTGAATGTCTCTTGCCTTGGAAACCCTATGGGATTACCATAAGTCAACTGCAACTTGATGACAAAAAAAATCCATATATTGGAAAAGAAAAAGTTTTAGTCAACGGCAGAATTAAAAATAAAACTTGATTACACTGTTTGGTTTCTAAGAGCATAGCTCAAGGTGGTCTGATGAATGTATGAAGCTGCCTTGTAATGAGTTAGATCTTTGGTCCATGTAGTCCAATGAAGTCTACTCCAACTGGTAGTGGCTGTTTAAAGTCTTAGGCACAGATCTTTCCCAAACTTGCCATATGCCTAGCGATTTAATCCAGTATTTTTGCTCTCCTCCATTAATGAGTCTCATGCCCCATATGCAAAATTGTGATTCGTACTATGGATCTGTTTTTTGCTTTGTATTTTACTTGGTGGGCCATCTAGCATGATTTCTGATGCCAGATCTGGCCCAAGGTTTACCAGTTGCACTAATGTGCAAGATATGATTCTGGCATTGTGTACAATGCTTTGTTTGCTTGGTTGTTTTCGTTGTCTTCTCATGGATATGTTTCTGCTGGACCCTAACAAAAATAACCCAAAAGAGAAGCAAGTAATTTTTAAGTTGCATTATGTAAGAAGGAGATATGAAAGAGTTAGAAACAACTGCGAAATAAATTGGGAATAATTAAAATCATTTAAAGAAACAAAAATTAAGATTTGAAAGATTTCACTATTCACATACTTGTAATATTCCAGTCAATTTATACTCTGAATATGCCTTTCATTGGCAATTTGAAATGCTAATTATATATGGAATGTGAGCTGAAGGCCCATTGCAATCACATCCAGTGAGTTTAATGTGCTTTGAAACAGACCAGCGCAATCCTGCAGCACCAATATACAATGGGAAAATGCAAACAATAAAAAAGTTAATACAAATGCATTAGAACAGTTTGTGCACCTACTGATCTGAAGTTATTTTTATGGGTCTGTTGGCCACCAGATTAGGTGCATATATTTAGCTGAAGGCTTGGAGGAGTTTCACAGTTGGTAGTTTTATCATGTATTTAGTAAATTAAATGGAACTGCACTTTGTTCTGAGAGAGAAGAAATTCCTTTTAAATGGGCTTATTTTGAGGAGACACAGAGTGCCTACCCAACACTATGACATATTGACTCTTCCAAAGCTGGTCTTATGAGGCCTTAGGCTACATTTTAAGTTTATTCTTCAAAATGAGAGTAATCATCATAATTGAACCATAGCTCATAAAATTTGTTCAATTGTTCCCTCCGGCTCTATGAAAGATGTAGCTTATTAACTCTTGTTTCCAGCTAGGTACATTTAAATTTTAAAACAGAATATTGAAAATCTATTTTATCCTTTTACATATCTGCAATGCGTTCATAAAAATTAAAGTGGGAATTTGCCAGATTCTGAAGCCGAAGAAACTGTGGTCCACTGCGAGGGCAAAATCCCTATCCTATGTTTACTAGCAATAAAATCCTCAGCAATCCAGCACTGCATTATAAAACAGGTTACTCTATTGCATACTTTTTAATCTCCAACATTCTTTTAGATTCACTTTGCATAATCACATAATCACAAACTGTAGGAGCTGAAGGGACACTAAGGTTGTTACAGGTTGTTACAGAGGTGTTTTTTTCCCTGGTTCTACAGAGTGACAGTCATCTTTACTTCCATTGTTTGCCAGACTCAAAAGTAATTCACAAGAGATCACTTGGTATAGTGGCTAAAGTGTTGGATGGGGAAATCTGGGAGGCCCAGATTCAGTTTCCCCACTGTGCCATGAAGCTCACTGGTTAACCTTGGGACAGTCACTCTCAGTCTAACCTATCTCACGGGGTTGTGGTGCCACCCTGAGCCCCTTGAAGAAAGGTTGGAATAAAAATATACTAAATAATTAAATAGTATATTAAAAATGGCTGCAAGGAAGCTGCAAATTCGAAATATATTACAGCTGGACAGATGGCAAGGAGACATTTGATTGTTTCATGAATAATTTTCAGTGTGTGATAAGAGTTCACACATTTTTCCAGCTCATCATGTGCTGCAAAATGCCATGATTGCATCAAAACTAGGGATGCTCAAACACCTGCCACTTCAGCTCATGTCCCATTTGCCAGTGGTGATCAGGCAACCAATTCATTGACAGGCTGCTCAATGTTCACAACCTGTCATGTATATTTGCAAGAATAGGCTACTTTCAGACATCAGAAGCCAACTTCCAGCTGATGAGGGATCAGCTTGGGGTTGGCTTCTGATCTTTTGCTGTAGAAAGTTTATTCTGTATCCAACATTTGGGGGGGGGGATCAGGTGATGTCTCCCAGCAAATCAGCTGGAAGTTGGGTTCTTCTAATCTTCCATCCTGGAAGCTTTGCTGCCTCAATGACTTGCTGAAATGCAGCACATTTAGTGGTGTGGGGGAATCAGAAGCCCAGCTGATTTCCCATTTCTTCTGCCTATCTCCCAAGCTATTAACTTTCAGTGCAGAGGAAAGAAGAAAGACCAGCTCTTTCTCCTTTCCATTTTTCAATGCAGAAATTAAAAAGCATTGCTTCTTTTCCCACCCAGTTGGGGGGAGCTCTTTTCCTTCTTCCTTTTACAATATATGCAACTGTATTTATGCAACTGTATTTACAGATTACATCAGGAATCTATGAAGAGGCCCTGGGGATTTTTTAAGAAGTGTGTATGCAGCAATAGAGTGGAGTATTCTGGCCTTTTGCTTAGTCCTTGCCTTTTAAGTCCTCAGCTTTTCTATTATCCACTACATTTCTAACTCCTTTGTCTTTCTGGCCATCTTTCAACAAGGCCATCATGCTCATACCTTGGGAGCTGACACAATTCTTCACTATTTCTGGGCAGTTATATACTTAGAGTTGCCAGGTCCCCTTGGCCACCAGTGGGGGTGGAATAGGGTTGGGAGTTCCAGGTTTGGAAACTCCTGGTGATTTGGAGGTGGAACATGGGGAAGAAATGGACCTCAGTGGGGTACAGTGCAATGAAGTCCATCCTGCAAAGCATCAATTTTCTCCAGGGGAACTGATTTCTGTAGTCAGGAGATGAGTTGTAATTCCAGAGGATCCCTGGGTCCCAACTGGAGGTTGGCATCCCTGCTTTATGTGCAGTAATACAGGTCTACAGACTTGGAGATTGTATAAGTGTCAGAGTGAGCTCCAGTCAAGTTACTGCCTGAAGGTAAGGCAGAAGTGAAAAGAGGCCAGGGACAAGACAGCCAGCAGGCTGAAAAAGATAGATGTTTGTAGCTGACAGCAGGAATAGAATCCCCATGTTGCTAAAACTAGTGATAAAAACTGACCTGGAAGGTTTGGAAGATGGATCCACCTGTCCTACTCTGACCTATTGAATGAACAGGCTTTCTTGCTGCCCTAGCTGCTCTTCCTGTTCTGTCTTGAGTGCTTGGATGTTAAAAGGGCAGTTTACAGGGTCAGGGTTGTTGCTGTTTTACCTTCTTGCAAAGAGGTACTACTGAAAAGGTGTGGTGTTTTTGCTAGCCAACTCCAAAAAATGCACTCTGTTCTATGTTTTCTCTGGCTCCTTTCATACTTTTCAAATTGTTTCTTTCTCGACCATCTGACCTGCTATATTGATAGAGTTCCTACCTTGGCAAAAGAGTGCAACTAGTATTACAGGTTCTACAGCCATCAACCCATGTACATTAAGCAAACACTTTTTATTAACCACTTTGCAAGGACAGGGGGAAAATGGCTTTGACAATGTGCATATATTTTAGGCAAAGAAAATAATGTGACTTAAAGCTAGAAACAGGGGGGCCATCCAAATAGAGTTTAGCTTGGGCCCATCAATTCAGGGGAAGGGCCGTGGCTCAGTGGTAGAGCATCTGCTTGGCATGCAGAAGGTCCCAGGTTCAATCCCCAGCATCTCCAGTTAAAGGGACTAGGCAGGTAGGTGATGTGAAAGACCTCTAACTGAGACACTGGAGAGCTACTGCCCATCTGAGTAGACAATATTGACTTTGATGGACCAAGGGTCTGATTCAGCATAAGGCAGCTTCATGTGTTCATGTGTATCCTTAAACTAACCTGATTTCATTTTTTTTAACTGATAAGTAAGGCTTTTAAAAGGAAAATACATGGAGTGTGGAATTAAAAGGATTATAGTTATACTGTATAACTGGGAACCGAAGTTTTTGAATTTTTTGAATCTTTATTTTGGAAAAGATTATGAACAAATTGAAAGCCAGTGTGATAAGTAGCACATTTTAAAGACACAGAGCTCCAAATAGAAGGCTACTCTAAAGAGGTGAATTATTCCATGATTTAAGACCTATCAAGAGGAAAGTAAAAGGAAGAAACCAAAGTAACCAGGTGTGGAAAATGGGTAAAAACAGATCACGTACTCAACAAAAGACAAATAACACTAATCCACAGATACAGGTGAGAAGGAATCCTAAAGAGACTATAGACTGTGGGATTACTAAAAGGACTTCACCGAAAATCTTAGATACACAGATATCGCCTGTCTCTCTGAATGTTAATAATAGATTCAGTGTCCTAAATTCGGGTACCCCCACTCCATCCTGTCCTTTGCCTAACTGCATAATTCAAATGAATAATCAACAGGACAGCTCTATAAGATCAAACTCCTATCAGAACCTATCAGACAAAACCACTCAAACTGAATGGAAAGAAAAGAAAATACTTAAAAAGAACCAGTCAGCTCAAACAACACCAGAGGAAAAATTAGGTAGGAAAGTACAAAAGGATGATATTCCTCAACTGTTGGCAGAACAATGCCTCCTTATTGGCAAAACAATGCAACATCTAAATATTGTCGAAGGCTTTCACAGTCAGAGTTCATTGGTTCTTGTAGGTTATCCGGGCTGTGTAACCGTGGTCTTGGTATTTTCTTTCCTGACATTTCGCCAGCAGCTGTGGCAGGCATCTTCTGAGGAGTAACACTGAAGAGAGACACTGTCCTTCAGTGTTACTCCTCTGAAGATGCCTGCCACAGCTGCTGGCGAAACGTCAGGAAAGAAAATACCAAGACCACCGTCACACAGCCCGGATAACCTACAAGAACCAATGCAAGATCTCTTCAACATTTTGAAATCCAGGGAAGATAAAATAAAATCATTAAGTGTAGCTCCTCAAATCTGAAAGAAAGAGGAAATACATAAAAACTATAATACTACTGCTCCCCATAAGGAGGGAAGGAGCAAAATCTATAGAGTACTCCAACCTAACCAGGACATAGTTTTTTTTACAAGAGACACATTTAAAAAGAAATCCAGAATCTATGATTGAGAAACCAAATTTAGGTGAACTATATACAGCTTTTTATATTCAGAAGGGAGTGGCCATTTACATTAAAAGAGCCCTAATCAGGAAGGAAGATTTTTATTCATTAAATGAGAACTATCTGGGAAAATAATAACATTGGGTAATATTTATGCTCCTAATCATCAACAAAAGCAATTTTATGATGAACTACATAAACAGCTGTTAGATTTTGTAGAAGGTGATCCTATTTTGGGAGGGGATTTTAATGCTGTAATGGATTTAGAAGAAGATAAAAGGCCTAAAGAAAATCAAAATAATATAAAAGGACACACCCTTTTAAGCAGATTAATGGAAGGTAGCATCTCCACATTCCAGTTTATAGATGTTTGGAGAGAATGCAACCCTCTAGAGAAGGGTTACACTTTCTTTTCAATTCCTCATGAATTATACTCAAGAACAATTTTCTGATTTTTAAATTGATTATGAATAAGATCAAGAAAGCTACTATAGGCAATATGATTTATGCTGATCATGCTCCAGTTTATTTATATCTGTCTACTGATAATAAGCACCAAAATTTGTGGATATTAAATAAAGAACGTTTGAATAATCAGATAATTAAAAGAAAGTTAGAAAAGGAGCTCAAACTTTATTTTGAAATAAACAACCAAGCAGAAAGCTCTGCATTAAATATCTGGGAGGCTGCCAAAGTATATTTTAGAGGTCTTGCAATAAGTGAATCAGCCTACCTGAAGAAAATAAGGAATGCAGAAAGGCAGAAATCTTTACAAAAGATAAAAGAACTAGAAGATCAACATAAAAAGATGCTAAGTAAAAAAAATGACAGAAATTAGACAGGAGAAATTGAAATTAGCACAAAAGGATACTATATCTATTCACAAACAGATGTTATTTACAAAACAAAAATATTTTGAATATGGAGATAAAGCAGGGAAATTATTAGCCAATAAAGTTAGGAAAATTAAAGCCATATAAAATACAGCAAAAATTGATTGAGGTGATGGTAAGTTAACTCGTGATAATAAAAAAAATCTTACAAACTTTTCATGCATTCTACCAGACTTTGTATAACTCAGAACAACCTAATAAAAGTGCAATCAATGCTTTCTTAAAGAACATCAAAATCCCTAAATTATCCAAAAAAAACAGGAAAGTAATGGATAGGGAGATAAATATGCAAGAATTGGAGTCTGTCATTAAAAAAATTAAAATTTAAAAAGACACCAGGCCCAGACAGCTTTATTACAGAGTTTTACAAAGATTTTTTTTCATTTAATTAAAAAGCCCTTTTTAAATGCAATTAAGGATATTTTCAAACAAGAGAAATTTTTTTCTGACTCTTGGTTAGAGAGGGTTGTGGTTGTTATTTTAAACCAGATAAAAATCCGACCTCTCCCAGTTCATATAGACCCGTGTTGGCGAACCTATGGCACGGGTGCCACTTCCGGCACGCGTAGCCCTTTCTGCCGGCACGCACGGTTCCTCCAAGCCGCTGGCCTTTCCGGCTCTGCCCCACCCCGGATGGGGGAGGCTGTAGCCCAGGGGTGGGGAACCTCCGACATCATTGGCGGTGGCCCCCGGACTCTTCCACAGAAGCTGCCGCCATTGCCGCCGCTGGAGCGTGCGTGGCCAGCCAGGCGGGTGGGAGAGTGGGGAACAGAAGCCGAGCGCTCACACTCGGCATGGCCGGCGGCTTCTCCGGCGCCCTCTGGGCCTGTGCGGGCGGAGGGGCATGGCTGGTCGGTGGGTGCGAAGGAGGCACCCTCTGCCCCACCCTGCTCACCTCTCACAAGCCTGCCGCCGCGCCCCACCGAGTAGCAAATCCAAGGCAAAACCTCCCATGCATAAATGGCCTCTTTCTTTTTCTGTCTCCCTCTGTCCTTTTCTTTCTCTCCCTTGCTCCATTTCTTTCTCCCTTTCTCTCTCTTTTTCTTTCTTTCTCTCCCTCCCTTCCTTCCCTTTCCCCCTCCCTTCCCTTCTTTCCTTCCTTCTTTCCCTCCAGCGGCTTCTCCGGCACCCTCTGGGTCTGTGCGGGCGGAGGGGCGTGCAGTCCTATTCCACCTTTGAAGTGCCCACAAGCTATCCTCCAAACACCTTTCCATTTGTCTTGATATGTAGACAGAAAACACTAAGGAACTAGTTGCCAATCTCCAGGTACTAGCTGGAGATCTGCTATTACAGGTGATCTCCAACCAATAGAGATCAGTTCCCCTGGAAAAAAATGCCACTTTGGCAATTGGACTCTATGGCACTGAAGTCCTTCCCCAAACCCCGCCCTTCTCAGGCGCCACCCCAAAAACCTCCCACTCATGGCGAAGAGGAACTTGGCAACCCTAGCCTCTCCCTCTGGGCCCCCTCTGGGGGTGGTATTCAGGTTAAATTGCCGCATTGGCACTCGGCGATAAATAAGTGGGTTTTTGGTTGCAGTTTGGGCACTCGGTCTCTAAAAGGTTCGCCATCACTGATATAGACCAATTAGTCTACTAAACACTGATTATAAGGTACTCACTACAATCCTCTCCAATAGATTGAAATAGATTATAGGGAAATATATATCAATTGACCAAAATGGGCTTATTCCTCAAAGACAATAGGAAAGTTAATAATTTAATTGATTCAGTTAAAAAATATAAATTAAAATAAGTCCTTATGTTCCTCACTGTGGAGAAAGCCTTAGACAGGGTTTTTAATGGAGACAGTCACTACTTATGGATTTGGTTAATATTTTCTGAAATGGGTGGAGATATTTTATACCAACTGTTATGCAAAAATAAGGATAAATGGAGAATTATCAGCTCCTTGCAATATTTCAAGAGGGGTTAAGCAAGGTTGCCATCTTTCTCCTCTATTATTTGCCATCTCACTTACTAGTAACTACTATAAAGAGTAACAGGGCTATAAAAGGAATTAATATAAATGGGATTGAACATAAAATAAATTTATATGCAGATGATATAGTAATTGCATTAACAGAGGTAGAGAACACTAAAATTTTATTGGAAGAAATTAACAATGTTGGGATCATTTCAGGATCTAAATTAAGTAAAGGGAAAACAGAGATATAAGTTTTTTTAGATCTTGCAAAGAATAAAGTAATAGTATAAATTTTTTAGAAGGGATGAAGATCGTTGACCAAGTTAAATATTTAGGTATCTGGATAAGTAAAGATCAAAAGGAAAATGTAAAGTTAAACTGTGATCCAATTACTCATGGGATGATACTAAAATTCACTCTTGACAGAAACTTAAGATTTCTTTCTTTCTTTCTTTCTTTCTTTTGGTTAGGAGCAACTTAATTAAGATGAAGATTCTTCCAAAATTTATTTTTTATTCAAAAATTTGTTTATTGAGATTCCCAAAAAATAATTTTAGAATGGCAACAGATCCGCAATAAATTCATTTGGCAGAATAAAAAAACCAAGAGTTAAATATAATAATTTATATAATTTAAGAGAGAAAGGTGGAACATGGTATCCGAATGTTATTGGATATTATTTAGCTGCTAAATAGAAAGTTTAAAAGCCTGGCTCGCCCCTGAAGATAATTTATCGTTTGTCAACATTGAACAAGATTTCATACAGTTTCCATTGGAGAAATGATTATGGATTGGAAAAAAAATCTTAGAAAAAAGTATGACAACAATGATAATAGAGTTGTTAATACCTTACCAAATGTATAGGATCAGATAAGGCATAAATTAATACCAGGAAAATCCTTATTAGCATCTATTATGGCAGATATGATGGTAGAAAAGATAGCTAAACAATCTTGGCTTGCCTATAAATTAAATGATTATGATAAATATAAATATTAGTTTAAAGGCCAACAAATCATTTCTTATATAGAACTCCCTGAGGAAAGCAGAAAAGTATTATCCCCTTTCAGATATCTTCAAGTAAGAAATTATTTAGTATCTCTGGTTAAAAAGAGTAAATTAATTCCTAGAGCTCTAAACGAATTTGAACAATTATTGATTTCAAGCAAAATTTCTGTGAGTACAATTTATGCTGTTTTATTACAAAAAATAGGCCAAATAAACCACCTGTTCAACAGAAAGGATTAATAATATGGGATATGAACTAGATGAAAAGAAATGGGAATGTATACTCATGAAGGGTTCTAATTTTACTATAAGCCTTACGTTTAGGGGAAACTTATTTAAAATGATACATATGTGGCATCTTTCTCCCAATAGAATACAAAAAATGCTGAACCTTGACAAAGATGCTAGTAATTGTTGGTACTGTAACCTTGCTGAAGCTTATACATGTGGTGGGGTTGTAGAAGAGCATACTGGAAGAAAGTGATCCAAATTTTAGCTAAATTATATACCAGATATACAAAAAGATTTACAAGACATATTCCTTCGTATGTTAACAACAGCTAGAATTAACTTTGCAAGATAAGGAAACAAATTCCTCACTATAAACAATTGGATATATACGGTTAAACAAAGTTATGTATTAATTAAGCTGACTTATGTGTGCGTTAAGTGCTGTAGAGTCACTTCCGACTGATGGCGACCCTATGAATCAAAGTCCTCCAAAATGTCCTATCTTTTTTTATTAAGTATTTTTATTATTTTTCACAATTAACAAAAATAAACATATCTCAACAATATACTCAGTTGTAACTACTTGTAACAAAAAAACTCATTGCTATTACTGAGAATATGTTATCTATACTATTCAATGCTATCTACTATATATGACTTCCCCTCATCTTCTTCAGTCATTAATTCTACTGGTTAACACTTTTGCATTTCAAATTAATTTCCAATCCTTATTTTGTTTCATACAGACTTGCTTTAAACTATCTACACTACTTCTATAAGCAGTTTCAGGTTCTACATAGTTATAATATCCTCATCATTGTCTCTATATAACATGCTATTATTCTATAATAAAGGGATTAGATCAATACATAAACAAATTTCCCCATTTAAAAATTCATCAGAATAATTCCACCGTGCCTCCCTTACACCCCAAAAGTGAGCATCATCTTAGCCATTTTCTTGTTTTGGGAGGGGATCTGCCAGTCCTTCTTCATTTCCCAATCCCCCCCCCCATTTTCCAGTGTAGTAGCTCTGGTTTCTGAAAATTTAGAAGAGGATCCCAGTGGTTGTATCTTGACAAAATCCTTCATCATATTCTCCCTCTGTCGCTGGCTGCCAGGAAATGTTTTCTTGGGATAATAATGTTCCTCCTGTCAATAGTAACTCAGACAAGTAGAGTGTAGAGGTATTGAATTATCTCATGTTGCTCTCTCTCATTACCAGCTGGTCATTTGCAGCCACCGGTTCATTGTCATTATTTCCAGATTTTATCTCCACTTCCATGTAACATTCAGTCGTCATCTCCTTGGTAGGATCTTTTATTTCCATTGGTATAGTTGTTTCATATCTTGGGTCTTCATATCATAGATCTCCTTGATAATGGTATCCAATTTTCCATTGATTGATTGATATAAGATATTCATCATCCCAGTTAGTTGAAATATTTGTTGTGAGAGCGCTTGTTGTCTTTCAAAGACTAAATCTTGTTGCACTGCAAACATGTCCATTTGTTTAAGTAATATATCTTCCATCCTCTTGTTTGACATATCTGCTTGGATTCTCATATGAAAACGGGCTTTGTAATTTTCAAAATATCCTCAATTACACTGCAAAGTGGCACAAACAGCAAAAAGGAAGTAGACAGGAAACTGCAGTATCATAGACCCTGCGTCGTCTCCTCTCGGTGGTTAAGTGGTAGGAGCGATTTGATGGTTACACCGGGGAGACTCACTTCAAGTCTTTCAATCTGTCCTGTCTTTCCATTGGTAACAAAGGCCTTCTTGCTATCTTCTGGTCTTAAGAGGCGACATGGCTGGAGGACTGATTGAATCAGAAAGAACCAGAAGTGGGGGGGTTTCGTCTCACTCACTCCCCAAAGCATTTAATTGGTAGTTGTAAAGTCATTCAAAAGGCACTTTTATTGTGTCTACTCACTGATCAAATTGATAAGGTCTTTGTCGGTTCACTTAATGGCATTTGTTTATTTAAAAAGTCTCATTACACAGGGCAGGGAGTTGTGGTTTTTGTAGGTGTTTTTATCGTCATTCAAGTCTTCTCAATCAAGATAAAAGCAAAAAGTGTCTTTTTACTCACTCTGACTTCCAAAGGTGAGGCTTCTTGTTCTTTTCATAAATTCTTGATGTTAATGGATAGAGGAGGTCAAAGCCTAAATCCAAAGAGTCGTTTATGGCAATGGTAGCCCCTTGGTGCCGGCAGGACAGCTTCCAAATCTCCGCGAGGCTTGTTGAAAGCTCTCTCAGGGAATATGGGAGGCAAACCACTCTTGTCGGCTGCAGGGGAATATCCTGCTTCCCGATCCACTATTTAGGACCAGGTTGGAGTGCTTTTTGCACTCCAAATCTAAACGACTCTTGATGTCTCCTGGGAGCCCCCAAGAAACAATGGCGCTTTGACCAAACACTCTACCGGAAGTCCCAAAATGTCCTATCTTTGATAGCCTTGATCAGAACTTGAAAATTGAGGGCTGTGGCTTCCCTTATTGAGTCATTCCATCTCCTGTTGGGTCTTCCTCTTTTCCTGCTGCCCTCAACTTTTCCTAGCCCTGGTGATCAATGGGGTGACTGATTGCATGACTATCTTTTCCAGTGACTTTTGTCTTCTCATAGACTTATTATAAAATGATAAAGACATGGAAGATCTAGATGCTGTCTGGATCCCAATAATCTCCAGAATGGAAAAAAAAACTTTCAAAAATCTAGAATGTGGAGAGGAAGACAAGTAATGTTTTTGCTGGCTTTAATATGCGTAGCTGAGTTCATTATCTTTTATTATTATTATCATTACTTTTATCTATAACAGTATGTAATTTTTATTGATATTTTTTGTTTCTTTTTCTTTCCCCCAATTTTATATATGTATGTAATTTTTATGTATGTAATAAAGTTTTTAAATTAAAAAAATAACCAGATTACACTTTATATTAGAGTTTCTAAATAAATAACTTTAAACCACAAGGGAGCCAATAGTGTAAATTCCTTGGCAACTGTTCCTAAAAATGTGGCTATGATATATAACAACTAGTGTTGGATTACTTTCTTACAATACAGGCAAAATTATACCTTACTTAGGTTACTCTTTTTTCCAGACTTTTATAAGGTCTGAAATTGTGAATGAAAGATGATTAGATGGCAGTATAAAAGGAAATATCAGAATCCTATTGACTATTTCAAGGTCTGTTGATGGGTCGGGTGAAAGCTGGGACAAATAAACTAGGGAAGGTAATTAATGCTGTCTTCAGCTGAAAGAGAGAAAACAGCAAGAATCCCAACAGTACAGGCAGGGCAACTGCAGCATCAACCATTTCTCATTCCAGAAACATCAATGGCAGCTGGTAACAGGCAGAATAATTCAAAAATGGTCTTCACAAGAAAAAAGTAAGGAAAGAATATGAATTCTGCCAGTGATTAAGGGCAGTGGCTAACACAGAAAAGATTAGAAATAAACTGAGAGCAGAACAGATGACAAATTTACTCTACTGTAGTTGGGTTTATGATGCTGTACTCTCTATTTTTGTTCCCACTTTCTGAGAGGAAGGCTATTATCAATCAATGACTATGTCAATGTACACTTTGCAACCACCCAAAAAGTAATTGCTTGCTTTATGTATATTTTATAAAAGTATGTAATGTTCGTCTTCAGTGGTATGCTTGGAGTAGACATCAGCATTAATTGTGTCCATATTATATTATACCTATTGAAATCTTGATTATATTGCACAACTCTTAGTTGCAGGTCTTATTAAACAGAATAATCTTGATACAAAGGGGAAAACAGGTAACATGTAGCTCTGGTAAACTATAATGGTGCACGAGGCTTAGTAAATAGAGGGTTAATTTCTGGTTAAAGCAGAGGGTTTCAACTCTGATCTTCAGGTGTGATGAGGAGTGCTTCTAAAAAGAGCTAAGGGTGGTGTATATAGATGGGATTATTCTGATTTCCCCCCCACACACACACTCATAGGAAGTTTGTGATATAGATTATATTAATTGAGAGTAATTAGTGCTTCCTGACCCAAGTAAGCGTTCAAACACAGGTCCAAGTCCAATATTCTAACCCCCACACAGCCCTGACTTTCTGACAAAACTGCTCTTGCCTCAGATATTAGTGTTGCAGTTAATATTAACTAATATTGATAGTTGTGTGGGAGAACTATAATTAAGGTTGCCAATTAAGGATTAGGAAAATCATGGAGATTTGTGGGTGGAGCCTAGTTGCATATTCTGCTACTTTATTTGTCCATTCAATTACATCTGGGTAGTCTTCAACTTTCCACTTTCTTGTGTACTCTACTCTTGCCGCTGTCACCATATACTTAAATAGTTCGTTATATATGTTTGGCATATCATCTGGCAAAATATTTAACAACATACTTTTTAGATCTAAAACAAGCTTGCTTTTCAATATTTTTTACATTTCATCATGTATCATTTTTCAATATTTTCATGCTTCTTTACAAGACCAACACATGGTAAAATGCTGCATACATACTTTGGCATTTTCAACATTTTCCATCAAATCCTTTACTGGCCTTTGCAATATCTTTAGGCATTATATACCATTACGTACATTTTGTACTAGTTTTATCTGAGCGTTTGACATTGCGTAAACTTAATTTCTTTTAACCATAAATTCTCCCACTGAGTCATATTTATAACTGCTCCTAAATTTTGATTTATTTTATCATACAGTCCTTTACTTATTCTGTTTCAGTTTCGTACTGTAGCAACAGTTTATAGATTGTCCTGAATCTCCCATTATTAAATGTTCAAAATATGCCTTTTCTCTTAAGTGTCCACATTCCTTTCTAAACTGTTCTTTCATTATTGAGACCATTTGATAATATAATAGCCACTGAATGTTCTTTTCTTTATCTTTAATCCTTTGCCAGGTTTTTACCTTACGCCCCCTTATCCATCGTATTCTCAGAAGTTATATAATCTCTTTCCCTTCATATAACATTATCACAATTTACCTCCACTGGTAAAGTCAATGGCGAAATTAGGGGGCTGATCCTATTCTAAATATTCTAAATAGTCCATCTCTTAAAATATGTTTCCCATCTTGCTTTTGGATTGTTTTAAATTATTTCTTAAGCCACAAATAGTTATGAATTCCTTCTTTGATATCAATTAATTCCATTTTCACATTTTACATTTCAGCTCTATAACCCAATCTGTCATCCATGTCAGTGCCGCCACTTAATGGTATAATATTTGATATTGCAAACCCTCTTCTTTTCTTCTCATCTTGTAATATTTGGTCCTTACTCTTGCAGTGCATTCATGATGTCAGCTCTGGGCCCACCAGACAAATCCCACAAACCGACCTCTAGGCAGGACTTCCATAGAAAGTAGATTTATTGAGAAATATACAGCGAGTTACAGAAATTGACTTGGAAATTGGCAAGGATACTAATGGGGGAAACACTAAGGGTACGGAAGGTATAAAGGTGAAAGTGAACTTTCTGGATGACTACTGGTTGCCACGGCAATTCCCTGATAGCACTTGTTCCCAGGGAAGAGCAAGACAAAATAAACTCAAAACAGAACAACAGTTCGACCTTGGAATACCACCTGGCATAGCCGCTGAGTACCAGGCCTGTGCCTGACATTCTGCCCCCTCTAAGGCCCCCCTCCTCCCATGTCCGGCGGGGAGGGACTGTCCAGGTATGATGCATGGAATTGGCAGACCAGCCGGGGGGGCGGAAACGTGGTGATGAGCAACCCATTCATCGTAAGCAGGACCGAAATGTTTCCAAGGAACTAGGTACTGGAGCACCCCCGTGTGGATACGGGAGTCAAGGATTTTGGAAATCTCGAAGTGTTCCTCCCCTCCCCCACCATGTTAGGTACCTCCGGAGGGACTTCTGGGTGCCATGTGGGTGAGGGAACATGTTGTTTCAAAAGGCTAATATGGAACACCGGATGGACCTTTCTCAAAGTTTTGGGAAGGGAGAGCTCCACGGTCACTTCGTTGATGATTCTGGATATGGGAAAAGGTCCTACAAACTTTTCACTGAGTTTTCTGCATGGGCGTAGGGATCGCAGGTTCTTGGTGGATAAGTACACTAAATCCCCCACCTTGAACTCCCAACCGGGCGAACGATGTTTATCTGCTTGGGTCTTGTACTTTCGCTTAGCCTGTTCCAAATTCTTTTGTAACCATGGCCAAGTAGTTTGAACTGTGTGGACCCAATTGGTTATGTCAGCACCTCCCTCCTCCCCCGAGACATCCACACTGCCTAGGGGGCCAAACTCTTTCCCATACATAATCTGGAACGGGCTAAAACCTGTAGACTGATGCAAAGCATTTATAAGCATACTCCGCAAAGGGCAAGAGATCCACCCAGTCATCCTGATGGTAATTGACATAACACCATAAATAACACTCTAGTACTGCATTCACCCGTTCGGTCTGCCCATCAGTCTGAGGGTGAAACGCACTTGACAGCCCTTGTTCCACCCCCACCAACTTGAGAAAAGCCCTCCAAAACTTGGCAACATATTGAACCCCGCGATCGCTGATTATCTTGCATGGGAATGAGTGATATTTGAAGACATGTGACACAAATAAACGGGCCAATTTCAGGGTGGAGGGCAGGCCCGCACAGGGAACCAAATGCACTTGATTGGAAAACAGATTCGTAACCACCCATAGTACCGTTTTTCCCCTACTGAGAGGGAGATCAGACATAAAATCCATAGCAATAACTTCCCACGGTCCTGAGGGTGTTTCTAATGGGTGTAACAACCCAGGAGGCTTCCCTGTGGGACGTTTGGCAGTGGCGCAGGTGGGACAACTGCAAATGAACGAGTCTAATTCTGATTGCATTTTCGGCCACCAAAACTGTCGACGGAGCAGGTGCAGCATCTTCACAAACCCAAAATGTCCTGCAGACTTTGCCCCTTCATACGATTTGGAGTATATGAGGATAGCAAGGATACTAATGGGGGGCAACCCCCTGATAGCACTTGTTCCCAAGGAAAAGCAAGACAAAATAAACTCAATAAACTCAACAGTTTGACCTTGGAACACCACCTGGCATAACTGCTGAGTACCAGGCCTGTGCCTGACACATGACTTCTGAGGACGAAAGTCCTCAGGAGGCCAAGAAGGGGCTGTGCCGGTTTTAGGGCCCCTCACACTGGTGTCCAGGCTACTTACACCACCGTAAGTGGCCCCAACTCAGGTGGGGAGGCCTGGATGCTGGTCACAGTACCAACCCAGGATGCCAATGGGGCCTTCGGTTGGTGTCCTACCAGTGTAAAGGCCCACACTGGCATTCCGGGGGGGTGTTCCAGCATCCTGGGGGTGTTCTCCAGGCGTTCCTTGGGGTGGGGCAGCCTCCTGTCCTCTTTTGCCCTGGGTACGCCAGTGGGGAGAAGAGCAAGGCTGCACAGCCTCGCTATTCCCAATGGGGCAAAAAGCCCCATTTTAAAAGAAAAAAGCCACAAAAGGCTTTTTTTTAGCTTTTGACAAGCAGGGAACCACAGTGGCGCCTCCTCCCTGCCGTCTTCGCATGCTGAAAGCTCAGGAATGCACTGTTGGTCTCTTCCCATATAAAGTTATTTATTGTTCTTTGCCATGATTTCAAAGTCTTTTCCTCTGCAGAGATTGGTAACATTTGAAATAGGAAAATCAATCTTGGCAGCACATTCATTTTACCTGTACATATTTTTTCCCAACCATGAAATTTTTAACTTTTCCCATCTTTGTATGTCTTCTCTAATGTTTGCTCAGACCTTTTGATAGTTGTCCTTAAATAAGGTCATAGTGATGCTATGTTTAGTAATTGTTTTCTACTGTGTTTTAACCTTAAGTATATGTTGGGTATTGTAAATTGATTATTTGGAGTTGTATTATGTATTATTGTTGTGGTTAAGCTCAAGACCTTTGGTCAAAGAAGCTAGTAAGTGGAAATGGAATGGTTTCTTAAATAAGGTCTCATTTTGCCCTGTTATATTTACCCCAAGGTATTTTATTGGCTTTTATTGTAACAACACAATCTGTTTTTTTAAAATCTCTGCTTCATCCTCTTTAGTTGCTGTTAGTAGTGTTATCTTTGTCTTCTTTTTATTCAATTTATATCCTGAAAATTTTCCATATCTGTTTACTTGCTCCAGTACATATTTTAAAGAGTTATTTGGTTGTGTTAATTATTACATCATCTGCTTCATTTTATATTCTTCTTTATCCTTCTTTATTCCAGATATCCTTATATCTTGCCTGATTTTTATTACTAATATTTCCATTGCTAAAATAAATAGTATCTGTGATACTGGACATCCTTGTCTTGTACTTTTTGTTATTTCAATTTTCTCAGTTAAGAATCCATTTATTAATATTCTAGTATGTATAAATGCTTTGCATCCAGCTCAGGAATTCCATTACATAGTCCATATTTTTGCAATATCTTCATTAAAAACAGCCAAGACACATTATTAAAAGCTTTCTCTGCATCTAAAAAAAAAGCAGTTTTCTTTCCTATTTCTCTTTGAGTATCCAATTGCACTCAATAAATATCCAATATTGTCTTTCATATATCTCCTTGGAAAAATTCCTGTTTGATCTTCATCTATCACATCTGGGATGCATTTTCTTAATCTTTCCATCATAATTGTTGTAAAAAAATTTAGTCCACATTTAACGACAAAATTGGTCTATAAGGTTGCAGTAGATAAAGATCTTTTCCTTCTTTATGTATTAAACTTTTATTCACTTCTTGCCAGGCAGGTGGTATTATTTTTGAGCCCCAAATTTCATTCATTACTCTTTGTAGTGGTGTTGCTAATATTTCTTCAAAGCATTTATAATAAGTTGCCGTTAGGCCCTCTGGTCCAGGTGCTTTGTCCTTCTGAAGTTTTTTTTTTTTTTTATGGCAGAAATAATTTATTGTATTGTTATTGCCGGCATTCATGCCACTCTTGGTGGCACAAGTAGCATGGGTGCTGGCACAAGCGGCCCGGGGGAAAAAGGTTAGGAAGCTGCCTAAAGGCAGGTCTATCCCAAGAAACACCCCAGGAATACCCCCCATGCCGGTGTAGGCTTTCTCTTCTGGGAATTCTCTGATGGCATGGCTGCATTGGTGGCAGAGGCTGACACAGCTCTGCACCTCACCAGGGCCAGCATATTTGCCTCTGGGGTGGTGTAAGTGCATGTTATCCTGGGTTAAATGGGCACTTATACCAGTGCAGGGTCACACTGGCTCCTAAGGAGCTTTAGCCCTTCCTTCAGGATTGCAGCCTTAGTTGTTCTATGTTATCCTTATTTTCCTGTCTTATTTCTGCTATTAAAGCATTCTTTTTTGTGACATTCTCTGACACTTTTCCAGTTATTATATTTATATCATCTTCCAAACAAAGCTTTTGCTTAGCCAGCCTTGTACCTTTTGCAATTTGTTTTCAATTTAAAGAGCTTACATTTGCACTTTATATAACTTCTCCATACAAACATAAACTCGCACATTTATATTCTTAACATCCTACCATTAAGCATTGTAAGACAGTCCCAATATAAACTCAAAATTATACCATCTGTATGAAAAATACCCAATAGCAAATAATACAAATAATCAATCTCAACTAGATATTAAAATTTAGAAAAGTTTCCTTGAATCTAAGATGTTTATGGTTTCCAACAGCGCATTCCTGAGCTCTTCGGCCAAAAGAGCCCAGGAGGCAAAAAAAGGGGGCTGCACTGGTGTAAATAGGATGGCCGCCAGTGGCCGTCTCACCTACGCCGTGCAGAGCAGCCCGGACACCAATGGGGAGGTCTGGACACCGGTCTCCCAGTGCTGCCCAGGGATGCCGGTTGGACCTTCCACTGGAGTCCCACCAGCGAAAAGGCTCACACCAGCATTCTGGGGTGTGTGCTGGCATCCCGGGGGTGTTCCCGGGGCATTCCAAGGGCGGGGCTGCCTGTAGGCAGCCTCCTGTCCCCTTTTGCCACTGGTATGCCACTGGGATGAACACCATTGCTGCAGCTGCTTTTTAGCAGGCACAGCCTCGCTGTTTTCAATGGAGTGGAAAGCCCCATTTAAAAAACAAAAAGCCTTTAAAAGGTGCCACCATGGTGCCTCCTCCCTGCCCTCCCCGGCTGCTGACAGCTCAGGAATGGGCTGTTATTCTCATTCGATATAAAAGTTCTATCTTCTTTAGTCTTATTCTAAGTCCGCTGATTATTGATGAAGTCCTCTTCTGTTACTCTGCCACTCTTTGTTATTTCAAAAATTATAATCCATCCTTGTAATAACTCAGATTGATTTATAGATTTCTAATTCCATCGAATGAATATATCAATCCATTAGGTAAAATATGGAAGAAAAAGAAAACAAAAAAGGCCACAAATGGGGGGAGCCAGCAATAATAGTGATATAAAAATTAAAAATTTAAAAGAAAAAAACATTTAAAATGTAAAAAAGGAAAAATAACAATTAGCATTTAAACTTTTGTCCCAATTTATAAGCTTTTTAAAAAAAGACAGAAAAAAGTAATAATCCTTAGAACATGTTTTATAATCCAGACCAGTATTATCTCTTCAATCAGTATGCAGAACATATCAGTAGGAAAACTGGATTAGATTTAGATGAAGGTGGAGTGAAAATTTGAAGGGAGGAACATTAACAATTTGAGATATGCCGATGATACTACATTACTGGCAGAAAATATCAAAGAATTGAAACGACTACTACTGAAAGTTAAAGGAGAAAGTGCCAAAGCAGGACTACAGCTGAACATCAAAAAGACAAAAGGAACAACTACAGGAGAATTACTCACCTTTAAGGTTGACAATGAGGAAAATGAAATTGTTCAAGACTTTCTATTCCTTGGCTCCATCATCAACCAAAAGGGAGACCACAGCCAAGAAATCAGAAGGAGACTGAGACTGGGAAGGGCAGCCATGAAGGAGCTAGAAAAGATTCTGAAGTGTAAGGATGTGTCACTGGCAACCAAGATCAAGTTAATTCATGCTATAGTATTCCCTGTTACTATGTATGGGTGTGAAAGTTGGACAATGAAGAAAGCTGATAGGAAGAAAATAGATTCCTTTGGAATGTGGTGTTGGAGGAGAATGTTACGGATACCCTGGACCGCAAAAAACAACAACAAATTGGTGGGTTATAGATTAAATCAAGCCTGAACTGGTCCTAGAAGCTAAAATGACTAAACTGAGGCTATCATACTTTGGTCACATTATGAGAAGACAAGAGTCATTGGGAAAGACAATCATGCTAGGAAAAGTTGAAGGCAGCAGGAAAAGAAGAAGTCCCGGCAAGAGATGGATTGACTCTATAAAGAAAGCCACAGCCCTCAATTTGCAAGACCTGAACAAAGCTGTTAATGGTAGGACGTTTTGGAGGACATTGATTCATAGGGTCGCCATGAGTTGGAAGCGACTTGATGGCACTTAACACACACACACACAATAATTATACAGTTCCATTGGAGTCTTGCCATTGTTTTGGCCAGCTGATTTAAAAATCACTTCCATCCCTCTATTGCATTATCTTTATAGCATTCACTTATTCAAAACCAAAGATTAATAATTGCTTAAAGTAAGTTCCAATTCAGTTCCAATTACAGTTTTTGGACAGACAAAACAAACAACTGGGCAGGCAGAACAGACTTGCTTACTGTAGCACGTCGCTATTCCTCACTCCATCAAGTTGTTTTCAATAGATCAGAGTCAGAAGCTCAAGAAAATAAACTTTTGCTCCTGCTGCACTTGTTGACAAGGAACTCCTTTAATTAAGAGATGGCTCTAGGCTCTCACAGCCCTGCCTGGTCACTCAGATCCATGAAATGAGGGTAGCTTAGAGTTTCTTTCTCAGAGAGCTCCCAACCAGACACCATATTGCCCTGCCTTTGGAAAATCCCCTCATGTCTGTCCACCCATTTATTTATTTAAAACATTTCTGTGCCACCTTTCCACCCAATTCAGGGTCCCCAAGGTAGCGAATAGTAAAACATTTCAAACATTAAAGCAGTGTTTAAACTACGAATACATACAAAATATTTAAAATAATTAAATAAAACATTAACACATAAACACAAAAACAAGGAGCAGGAATGATAAGAGTTAGTGAGGGGCTGCCAAACAAAACAAGGAAGTCTTTACCTGCTGACAGAAGACAATGATAGACTTCATATGTAATAATGCAGTCAGAGTTTCTTGTGATGTAGTTAGTCATATGATTTTTTAAATTAACCTGTGAACAGCCTAATGGAATAAAGTCTCCACAAGTACTAGAAGGGGTTGTCTTTCCCCATTATAGCCTAACCCATATGGACATTATGAAAAAGAAAACACATTCTTTGTATATGAGAGCAAACACACATCAAGGTGAAAGACACATGCAGTAGACATGGCTAACCCAATTGAATAGGAGAAGATGATCAGTGCTTCATCCTCAAGGTATTAATGATGGTGAAAATAATACATACATTCCGTCAATTAATATATACTGGGCATTTAGGAATTTTATATCATTGGATATCATTGGGGCACTTATACTGAAGTCCTAAGTAGTTTTTGTTTAGGACTGCACTGTTACAGCGCATTTGTGATCCAAAAGGACAAAAGTCCTTTGGAGGCCAGGAAGGGGCTGCGCCAGTGTTTGGGCCAGCGCCAGTGCCACTTACACCATCCAGGGTGTTTAGGTGGCATATCCCTGTGCAACCCTATGGAGCAGTTGCACGGGTTTTTGCGAGAAGGGGAAGGTTGCCTCCAGTCACTGGCGCAGCCCTTCCACTCATGAATGAGCTGTTAGTCTCCCTGTTCAGCCATTGTGTCCCTGGTGTGTCCCTGGTGACAGTTTCTTTCTGTTGTTATTAGTAGGTAGATACAATGCTCCAATCAGACTTGTTTATCTAGAGGTCACTACAAGTAACTTAAAAATGGCTGAAGTAGGTTTGAAGACTGGGATACTGACTGACTGACTCTGGGTTGGAATTCCACAGCTCCTCTACTATCTTGCCTCAAGATGAACTGTTCCATAAATCCAATAAATATGGATGTATGAAGCTGCCCTTTTATCAAATCAAACTGTGATAGAGCAGCTCTCTTAACCTGCATAACTCAAAACCCTTGCTATTGTTGTGTGGGATGCATATCCCAATTTATTTAAGCATTCATAATTTACCAGAATTCTTGAAAATACATTTTCCCCTGCTAGCCCAAATTATGATGTGAAATGTTCAGGGGGTGTCATTTCAGTCTTCAGCGGGAAGAAAGAGCCAAGACATTTCAGGGAGATTAAACGTGGGTGTTCTATCATATTCTTCTCAGGTTGTGTCTGAGGGTCAACTATTTCCTCCATTCCTGAGACATTCACACACTAGTTTCAGAGGTGATAACTATCCTTGATCTGATCCCTGGTAGTCAAAATGGCAACTCAGAGAATAGACAGATCAGAAGGAATTATCCTTTTCTTTTCATACTAGTCTTTCTGATATATGGTAGATATGTATCAAGATCCCTTTCATACTTTTCTTTCAGTTATTTTTAAATAATATTAATCTAGAATAAGTGAACAGAAGCCTCTCATTCTTGAGGATTCTTTTAAAATTATTATACTGAATGCCCTTGTCAGTATCAGTTTATTTTACTTTATATCTTCGGAAGTAATAACCAAAACGGGGTTGTAGCCATGTGAGAAGTATTTCACTTGTGCTCTTTTTAAAATAGTTATTTAATTATGAATGTCTTCATTATTTTCTTTTATATGTAAATACCTCTTGGGCAATGAATGATCATGGACTTATCTGTAAAATGAGCAGACAAGTAATACCCTTTCTTTCGCCCTGTAGAAAAATAGTGGAGTCTCCTGGTAGACAATTGGAGGCCATTTCAGAACAATCTGACTGCATTAAAGGAAGGAAGCAGAAACTGGTACAAATAACCAAGTTTTTGTAAGCATTTGCAGTGTCAAATTCATTATAACAGAATGAATTTAGACTACTGAATTCATACCCCCTGAACAGTTTCTTTGTATCCATCTCATTAGATATTCTTAAACCATTCTGCTAAACCATTATGAAAAATACTTTGTTTTACACTATGGAAAATTAGGGTAATTGTTAACAGCTCAGATCAAGCTATCCATACTCTGAAGTAAGTCATATTGATTTTAAGAGGGACTATTTATAGAATAAATTTGATTTTGAGTTGGCATCTCTGGTCACATGTGACTGCCATTGCAATTCTTGGAATAACCTGGTGTTGAAGCTGAGTATGTAAAACATCTCTTTTTTATCCACTCTGTATATTAAATCAGACTAAAAGAAAGCAAGATGCACTTATTTTTCTATCACACTCTCACTTGCATTTGGATTATTGGTGGGGGAAGGAAAGCAGCTCCATAAAAGGAGAAAAGGTTTTCTACAGTCACATTTTGATATTAGTTGCTTCTGTGGGTTTTACAATGAGGAATCTTCAATCCGCTATTCCTTTTGTTATGAACAGAATTAATAGCATAAGCAGGTTCATGTTACTGTGTTACAGGTTTCAGACTAACAATGCCTTTGCAAGGCTTTTATTTTGTTTAACAATTAAAGCTTAGAAATATATCTTTGTGAGGG
Source organism: Euleptes europaea (assembly GCF_029931775.1). NCBI lineage: Eukaryota > Metazoa > Chordata > Lepidosauria > Squamata > Sphaerodactylidae > Euleptes > Euleptes europaea. The sequence goes on from NW_026612049.1 coordinate 4,129,656, forward strand.
GCATCTCCAAGGGGAAATTTTTTTCTACATGTCACAGTCAGGGATGTCAGCATATTAGCATGTAGCGGTTACCATCAGGAAACCTATCAGATTAGAGCTGGAGTAGCATATTATGGATGCAGATGCAAGCTGTCTGGAGTGCTCATTCATAAAAGAATGAAAATTCATCCGACACAAAGCAATTCTTGAAGACTATTGCATTGTGAGTGACCAATGAGATCTGGGCATTATGCAAGATCAGTTGACTTCTGTATAAGTGTGTAGCTAGAACTGCCAAGATCTGGGTCACTCAAGAGAAGGGGTTATCTTTATGCATTCTCTAAAACCCTTCACACATGATCAGTGTCTATACACAAAATATGGGGGGGAGGGAGACAGGATCGTAGTGACAAGTCCTGCCCAATCTCCATGTATTCAGCCGCAGTTTAGAACCAACCCTTCATGCTTATGAACTTTACTCACATATTTAGATCCAAGATACAGCTCTACCAGTTTAGTAGCACTTGCATTAGCCAAGCGGTACTTCCTTTGGTAAAGGGGAGGTGATTTTTACTCCATCACCCCTCCCATGGAAGATTTCCACCACTTTCTACTCTATTTGTGATGGTTTTCCTGGAGCAAAATTACAAGAGGACTGCAGAGGGAGGTGGGGAAATGCTGCTAAGTAAGGTTAGCATTGCTTGTGATAATTTGGGTCCAATCCATAGTCTTGTGTGCACAATTGGCACCTTGCTTTTTGCAAGGTTTCCAACCAAGCATACAGAACCTGTAGGCATACTGTTTGAACATGTGTGTGTTCAGTTCTGACTCACCTTCAACTAAGTATGTGTAATCAGGTGAGGATTGTCACTGTGATGTATTGAAGAATGGGAAGAATATGTGAAAGAGAAAATCTGAGTTCATTCAGTTGAACATTTATAGGACTCTTGCTTCACTTGCTGTGAGGGAAGAATTGGAAGGATCTTCTTTCCCAGCTGTAACATTTTTGTTAAGCATTACATTACAAAATGTAATGCTTCATTAAGCATTACCTTTTCATGGCCAGGGGTAAAAGGCACACACTGAAAGGCAAGAGCCAAGAACTGTTGGCCCTTTGGCTCTTAGCTAGGGTTGCCAGGTGACTTGGAAAGGCGAGTAATTGCCCGCCAATCCATTGGCTGGCTAACAGCAAGGATGGCCAAGGGCAACATGATCTCGTCACTTCTGGTTTACTTCTAGAAATGCCACAGCACGACAGGACAATTTAGCACTCAAATGAGGGTTTGAGTGGTAAATTGTCCCATTGTGCTGTGGCACTTCCAGAAGTACACCAGAAGTGATTGGATCACATCACTCTCGGCCGTGCGTGTGTGATCCTCATCATAAAAATCTCCCACCGAAGGAGAGGGGGAACCTGACAACCCTACTCTTAGACCTGACTCTCCACTAGGGCCATGCCCAAAAAAAAATTCGGTAAATTTCGGGTTTGCGTTTATAGGGTGAAGTTTTTAGACTTGTAAGTAATCATGGGAAACGGAGTTTTCCCATGTTTGTAATGTCTGCTTCCTTCCTTTCTTAAGAGTCGGGGAAAACTCAATTACCCATGATTGATTGTAACCCTGCAATTAACCATGGGGAAATTAGTGTCTTGAGGGAGGAAACAGACAGCGGCCATTACTTACAAGTCTAAAATGTACGTACTTTTAAAATTCTCCCGGGGGCATTTTTTGAGGTAGAGACCCCAAATTCACAGTGTAGCTTGCATGACCCCCAAAGTTTGGTGAAAATTGGGTCAGGGAGTCCAATTTTATGGGGTCCGGAAGGGGTTTCCCCCCTCCTCCATAGAGAATCATTGCAAACTTTGCAATGTTTCTCTATGGAGTAGGGGGCGACCCCTTATGAACCCCATAAAATTGGACCCCCTGACCCAATCTTCACAAAACTTTGGTGTTCATGCAATGAGAGTCCTTTCAAGCTACACTGTGAATGTGGGGGCTCTGCCTCAAAAAATGACCCCCCACCCTAGGACCTAAAAAAGCCAAATAATTATTCGGCTTTTTCCGGAATTGTCTGTTCGGCTTTACCTTTCTCCCCAGGTTTGTGCATTCAGTAAACTTGCACTGGAAATTTACTGAAATTGCTAATTTCAGATTTATTTTCTGTTCAGGTTTATCGATATGCACAAGCCTACTCTTCACCTATGCCTTTGGATGATTGAGTCACCAGCCCAGAAATAGCCCAAGATATAGCTTTTTCGTTTAATTTGCTGGGCAAACTGACAGCCTCTTTTGTGTATTCCATACCAAAGAGGCTAGAAACTGAATGTAAACATGAGTTTCAAACTTTTGCTATGCTTTAGAAATATTATAAAATGGTTGTGAAACAATACAGATGATTTTCTTCAGTTTGAGGTTTATCAGCTGGGTGTCTAAAGAACTCTAGTCTGCAAAACAATATTAGATAGTTCAAAAGTTCAGTAAGTTTTATCCATTGAATTTTGTGCAGCCTCCAGAATAACAGGAGTATAAAAGGAGGTGGGGTGGAAGAAACTGTAAAGAGGAAGTGGCCCTGGATCTGCCAGATCAATAGATGGGACTTTGTGTTTGGGACTGCAGCTCACAGGCACTCCCCATAATACCAGCCCTGCAGGGTGGCAGGCTATCAGTTCATCCCATTCGGCTCTTTGGTTCTGTATGCTAAAATATATATTTTAGCTGCACATCTGAACAGGAAATATAATGCTTAGAGTCTTTGAAAAGGTCTCACTCACCATGGGGGCTTTCTGTTTCCTTTTGAGTGCCAATCATCAGGCAATCTTCTGCACTAGGTCTTTGTCATCTTAACTTCTTGTTCTGCCTCTTCATTAATACAAGAAGGCTATCTGCAGTGTCACCTTTAATCTCTGTTCTTGATGTCATGGATGGTTGATATTAATCATGTCTGTGCAGGTTTTTTCTTCTTTTTGCTTCCTGCTGGCCTCTTCTGCTCTTTCAACAATATCATCTTGTCTTCTCTTCTTCCTACAGTTTTCTTGAAGAGAAAAAAAGATGATGGGGATACCCCAGCACCTTGAATCTCACCCAAAGCAGGAAGCAATTCATCAATAATCATTGACACACAGCTCCATAGGCTTCAAAGGTTATGTACCAGTATCAGGGGTGGTCACTAAATCCTAACCTCCCATTCAGTTTTATTAAAATCTCACCTAAAATAGTTATTTGTATCCTGAAGCCTGATTCAGAGAGCCAGTATACTGTAGTGGTTAGTTCTAGATTGGGAAGCTCAGGATTCAAATCCCCACCCTGTAAAGAGTGGATTTAGGTCTTTCACTCTCTCAGCCTAACCTATCTCATAGAGTTGTTGTGAGGATAAAATGGGGAGGGAATACTACATATACCACTAGGGCTGTTGAAAAAAAAATCGGTAAAATTCGGATTCGGCAAAATTCAGCCCGTTTTTATTCAGGAAATGCCGAAGTCCAAACTCCCCCACTTCGGGTCCGTGCAATTCGGCATGAGATCCGAAGTTCGGGGGAAAATTCGGCCGAATAAAGCCATTAAAAACACAACTGCGCCTTTCTGTGGCTCTGGGGGGGCATTTTTTGGGGTAGAGGTCCCAAACTTTCAGCAGAGCTTCAAAGGACCCTTCTTACAAGACCCCCCAAGTTTTGTGAAGATTGGGTCAGGGGGTCTCGAGATATGGGCCCTGAAAGGGGTCCCCCCTCCTTAAGTTAACAAATATAACAGCCATTTATAAAAAAAAGGTTCCTGGGGGGACCCAGGAAATTACAGGCCAGTTAGCTTAACGTCTGTTCCAGGTAAATTAGTGGAAAGCATTATTAAAGATAGAATTGTCAAGCATATAGAAGGGCAAGATCAGCTGGGCAAAACCCAACATGGCTTCTGTAAGGGTAGGTCCTGTCTCACTAACCTATTAGAGTTTTTTGAAAGCGTCAATAAGCATGTGGACAGGAATGAGCCTATGGATATTGTGTATTTGGATTTCCAAAAAGCTTTTGACAAAGTCCCCCACCAAAGACTGCTAAGCAAACTTCATAGTCATGGGATAAGAGGACAAGTCCTCTTATGGATTGAGAGCTGGCTGAAAAATAGGAAGCAGAGAGTAGGAATCAATGGTCGGTTCTCACAATGGCGGGATGTGAGCAGTGGGGTGCCTCAGGGATCTGTGTTGGGATCAGTGCTTTTCAACCTGTTCATCAATGACCTAGAGTTGGGGTTAAAAAGTGAAGTAGCCAAGTTTGCAGATGACACCAAATTATTTAGGGTGGTTAAAACAAAATCGGACTGTGAAGAGCTCCAGAAGGATCTCTACATACTGGAAGAATGGGCATTAAAATGGCAAATGAGATTCAATGTGAGTAAGTGTAAAGTGATGCATATTGGGACAAAAAATCCCAACTTCACATATACACTGATGGGATCTGTGCTGGCAGTGACAGACCAAGAAAGGGATCTTGGGGTGGTAGTGGATAGCTCAATGAAGATGTCAACCCAGTGTGCGGCTGCTGTAAAAAAGGCAAATTCTATGCTGGCCATAATTGGACAAGGAATAGAGAATAAAACTGCTGATATCATACTGCCCTTGTACAAATCTATGGTGAGACCACACTTGGAATACTGTGTACAGTTCTGGTCACCACACCTAAAAAAGGATATTACAGAGCTTGAGAAGGTGCAGAAAAGAGCAACCAAAATGATTAGGGGACTAGAGCAACTGTCCTATGGGGAGTGGTTAAGACGCTTAGGGCTGTTTAGCTTGGAAAGAAGGTGGCTGAGGGGAGACATGATAGAGGTCTATAAAATTATGCATGGTTTGGAGAGAGTGGACAGGGAGAAGTTTTTCTCCCTCTCCCATAATACTAGAATACTTCAAAACAGATAAAAGGAAATATTTTTTCATACAACGCATAGTTAAATTGTGGAACTCCCTGTCCCAGGATGTGGTGATGGCTGCCAGCTTGGAGGGCTTTAAGAGGGGAGTGGACATATTCATGGAGGAGAGGGGTATTCATGGCTATTAGTTAGAATGGACACTAGTCATGCTGCATACCTATTCTCTCTAGTATCAGAGGAGCATGCCTATTATTTTGGGTGCTGTGGAGCGCAGGCAGGATGGTACTGCTGCACTCGTCTTGTTTGTGGCTTCCTGGAGGCACCTGGTTGGCCACTGTGTGAACAGACTGCTGGACTTGATGGGCCTTGGTCTGATCCAGCAGGGCCTTTCTTATGTTCTTTTGTACACATGAAGCCTGCTGGGTGACCTTGGGCTAAATGCAGTTCTCATAGAGCTCTCTCAGCCTCACCTACCTTATAAGGTGTCTGTTGTTGGGAGAGGAAGGGAAGGAGATTGTAAGCGGGTTTGATTCTCCTTTAAAAGATAAAGACGGCATATAAAAACTAACTGTTCTTCTTCATATGTTGTGGCCTAAAATATTTAGCACTTTCCTCCCCATTTTGTAGTCCATGGCTGGCAATAAAAATATCAGATGTATCAGGTTGTTGGAAGACTGGTGTATAGGGCTGGTACATTTTGGTGTCACTATGCGGTTTTGGCAAAACTTTTATTTAATAGTTTAGCAGTTTGATATCTTTGAGTGTCTTGGAAAGGGGCTAATTAGGGGATTGCAAGCAGACTTTACAGAATACATGAGTATTTTGCAAATGAGAGTTTTTAAGATTATTATTCCATGTCATGGGAAGATCCTACATTGAGCAGGGGTTGGACTAGATGGCTTTTATGGACCCTTACAACTCTATGATTCTATGTAGATATTCCTAATTTTGCTGCTCAGCTTTGGCCATCATGCTCAAGTACCACATTAACAACTAATTAGATTTGTGTAAGTGAGATGTACTGTGCTATTATGTTGGCCTATACAGCACAAGGTTAGAGCAATGGCTTCCAAAGGAAACAGTGATAATCCGAAGTGACAACCTTCTGTCTCCCACTGCATTACAAACTAATGGTACTGTGAAAAGGGATATGTATCATCATTTCAAAAACACATGCTACCAAGGGTAATTTTCCAAGGCACCTGTCTGAACTTGATGATTCTTAGGTCCCTCTTGCTTTTTCTCATAGTTTTGAGTGCCAAAATAAAAATGCTGCAAGGTCGCAGTCATATTTGGGAACAGATGGCCAAACCCACTGTTATGTTCAAATAGGTTGGTAGGCACACAGTTATGTGAGTTATTTGTAGCTATGGGTAGCAAGCCAAGCATCTCCCTTTATGTACCACCCAGGGATATACACTCTAGGAATGAAAATTTCACCACTGCTTCTTTTGAGTAGACTGTTTGCCTGATTTTAAAACATTTCCAATGTCTGTGCTACATTATGTTCATCTCCAGAAATAATACTGTTTTTAACATCCACTGTATTACTATGGAAGCTCCATAGCACATCATTACTCTTAAATTATAATTTTCAGAAACTCTGAACCAGCATCATGGTGGTGAGCTACCACAGGCCTGAGAGCCTAGGCACAAAATGGAATAGGATGGTAAAACATTATCCATATCTTATTTCTATTAAATATAGGGTTGCCAATGAGGGTGAGGGAATTCCTACCCTTGCCCTTCATTGCTCACCCTCACTTTGGTGAGCAGTGGGAGTAAAAGGGGGAAACACTATTGACAATGTTTTGATGTCACTTCTGGGTGAAGATGCCTCTCCCTCCATGATGTTCTAGGAACCAACCAAATCTTTATGGTATTTACTATATAGTTTTGGGAAATCCCAACGAGTCACAGGTGGAGAGAGAGCGACATCTTAAACTGGAAGTGACATCAACACATCAGTGATGCTTTCCCCTCCCATGCCCCACCCCCAAACAGCTCCTGGAGAACATGGGCACTGGCCTGGCATTCCTAATGCAATAGGAAGCCATTGGGTTGGCAAGGCCTATGATAAATTAGGAGATTCCTGCCTTTGTCTTTGTTGTTCAAGTGATATGGACATACACATCCTCACTCTCCAAAACCAAAACCACATGGATGTTCCCCTCCCTTGCCAGTTTCTGTTTCCCCCTTTGAAAGCAACAAAATCTTATCTTTACAAAGGAGAGGGGTAATAGTTTCATGTCAGGAAGCTCTCATTAAGCACAGTATAGCCCACCTTTCTTGCCATTACAAGTCCCACCTTCCTTGGCCAACATTTCCTGCCAGGGATAATGGGATTTCTAGTTTTCCCTGCCTCCCAGTCTAAATAGGATTGCCAACCACCAGGTGGTGGCTGGAGATCCCCTGCTATTACAACTGATCTCCAGCTGATAGAGATCAGTTCACCTGGAAAAATGGCCGCTTTGGCAATTGGACTCTATGGCATTGAAGTCCCTCCCCAAACCCAGGCCTCCTCAGGCTCCACCTCCAAAACCTCCTGCCAGTGGCGAAGAAGGACCTGGCAACCCTAAGAATAAATAGGACGCTTGGGAAAAAAACTACACATCTCTTCATCAAGGAGAGAAAGATGGGATTCACAAGGGGGCTTATCCTTTGCTTAATGAGCCATGCTCACTGCTTGTTGCTTGTCCATTTGCAAATATAAGGGCTTTCTTGATTTGAAAACAGGAGCTAGCCATCCATGGCGAAACTAACAAATTTGCTTCAAAAGAAAATGATGGATCAACAAAGTTGGCAGCCTTTTTATAATAGATATGTGAAAAGTTAGTAGACATGTCGTATTCATATGTGAATAGAGAAGCTGAGAAGTTAAAAAGTTGTTCCAAAATCCTTTATCTTCTTCTTAAATGCACAAACAAGAGGAGAATGCATAGTTTAAGTATTATTGAAAACCTTTTATTGAATAGTAAGAATTAGGGTTAAACCTTTTGAAACCACTGCATATTTGTTAACTTAAAATTATTTACTAGAAAGAAATCATTTACTAGATAGAAGAATGGGTTGATCATAACAAGCATATAATGAAAACTGATGTTTTTGGGGACTCGGTGAGGACACTGACCCGAAGATGTTATCTTGTTCCCTATTTCCCATCTTTTTTTCCTTTTTGTATCCCAAAAATCTAAATAACTTTTTTAAAGAAAAAAAAACAGGAGCTAGCAGGATGGGAAAGTGTGGAGGTGAGACCCATTATGAATAGGGTCCAAATCAACAGGGTTCTTGGCCCTACTCCAATTGAGATGAAGCTCTTTGAGTTTGGAGATCACCTTTCAAGATCCCCAGTTCAAAATCGATTGGTATCACTATTCCAAAATGATGCCCAAATGTTAACATCATTATGCACTATCTGGATTATTTGTTTGCAGTACTTCCAGCCCCTTTTAACATTGCTTTAACCACAGCTAATTAATTCAGACTGCAAGAAAAGCAGGGTTTGATCTCAGTTGTAGATGTCACAGTGACTTGTACTTTCAATGAGGTGATAATTGGTGTCTGGTTAATTCTATTCATGGAAGCCATGGGCTATTTTTAAAAAAAAGTAATCATCACATCCATTACCCAGCATGCAGTTTCAGAAAAACCTATGCTGATTTCTGAAGTAAAATATTTTTGTATAGAAAAGCATAATAGAATTGTAGTCTGGTATGTAAATAATAGTTTATCAATATAACTTGGGTCAACAGAAAGCAGGATATTTTCCAGGAGGGAATCCCCAACACTTTATATATCTGACTTCAAATTGTCCTACTCCTCACAATAATGTATAGATTTTGGACGGCCTTTGAAGAGATCTCTACGCACTTACATGTGCCAGTGAACTAATGACTTTTGTAAAGTCTGAGACCTGCACAGTGTCAAGTCAAGTCAAGTCAAGTTTATTAATACGGTCTATTTGAGCAGCCAGAAGTCAGTATATCATATTGTCCAACTTGATAAAACTGTAAAAACTATTACAAATTACAACAGTTGGTAAAAATCTGGTATTAATAAGATATACAAAATTAGTGCATGACATAAAAGTGGCTTGCCAACTTAAGATTACTAAAAATATAGAAGTATAAAAGAGTTTAACAGATTTTTCCCACCCTATTTTTGCATATTTTAATTGCAATGGCGCAGAATTTAGCAGTGGGGAGCAAAAGATGAGGAATCTCCCCCATCAGAAACTTCTTAGACAGGAACTCAGCCAACTTATCTGGGAATCCACCAATTAGGGGATCAATAAGTCTAATATGAGCCCCAAAATAAAATGGACAGCTGAACAATACATGTTCTATAGTTTCTATGTCACCTGTTTTACAAGGGCACAGCCTTTCGGATCTTGGGATCTTCTTATATTTTCCATCTAAAACTGCCGATGGCAGGGCTTGGCATTGGGCTAAAGGGTAGGCCTTCCTATAGTTAATAAGTTCCAAGTGGGAGAGATAAGCCACAGGTGTCTGGATTGTTCTGGTGATAAAGAGAAAGGAGATTTCCCCAGGTCTACTTGACGTTAGATATCTTCTACCCTTTGCTTCAGGAAGCTTATTGCTTGGTCTATACCCATGGCTAATAGGGACGGTGGAGAAAGGCCCAGCCGGGCCATATTATTGAAGACCTCCTTTAACCATGATGATTGGAATTTATCCTGCACTAGCAGGGGTAGCAAGCCCTGGGGACTGAGATTTAACTTAAGCCATAAAGTAATAGAAGCCAAGCAGACCCTAGCCTCTACCTTCACCAACCCTGCTTCCAGTCTAGCTGTGACATTTGAGACACAGTGAGGTAGGTGTAAAGCCGCTCTCAGAAATTTAGATTGGACTCTTTCCAATGGAACAAAGGTGGATGAAGGTGGCCCAAGTGTGGTCCCATACATCAATTGGGCCAAGGTTTTCGCTTGATATAATTTAAGTGCGGCTAGGAAGAAATGTCCTCCCCTAGTTCTAATTTTTTTACTATATTTAAGCAGATTTTTGCCCTATCTCCATTGCTAATTCACTATGGGCTTTTCTAGATCCAGAAGCTTGTCTACCACACCCAGATATTTAAATTTGGTTACCTGCTCTATTCTGTAATTATTAATGCTCCATGAATGCATTTTTTGGTCAATCGCCAAAGGCCATGACTTTTGTCATAGAGTAGTTAATATCTAGATTTTATGTGGAGCAATACTGTGCTAACCTTTGCATGGCTCTTTTTAGTCCCACCAGGATTCTAGATAATATAACCGTGTCATTTGCCTATGATAAGATAAAGACAGCACGGTGCGCTAGCGTTGGGGGATGAAAGGCAGGGTCTCTTAGGTTGTTGACTATATTATAGATATAATAGTTAAACAGCTTGGGTGCCAAGATGCAACATTGCTTTACTCCTTTGTAGGTGTTAACTACTCCTGAAAGGGGCCCTTGTTTGCTGCATCTCACCTGAAGGGGGCCTGCACAGTGGAATATCTCTCACTTCTGTTATTGAGGAGAGTAGGGACTGCTAATTAGTACTTTGAATGCCTGAGATTTCATGGCCCATAAACACTTCCGCATGTACCTGGACAAGAGAACAAGAAAAATAATTGTATTTTACCATCAAGAGTGAGTGTATCGCTGCAAGATGCAAGGACGATGGTGTTAGGCCGCTCATGCTGGCCTCCCTGCGCTGCCATGGCAGCATGGCCCAGGGACACCGGCTTTGCCTCCTGCCGGCATCCCACCAGCACAAAGCCCCGCACCAGCATCCCAGGGGGCATTGCCAGGGCATGCCGGAGGCTGAACTGCCAGTAGGCAGCTTCCTGACCCCTTTTGCCCAGGGTACACTGTCCACAACAACAGAGAGATTGTGCCAGCTTTTTGCTGGTGTAGCCTCGTTATTGTCAATGGGGCAAAATGCCCCATTTTCAATAAAAAATTAAAAGGTTTTTTAAAGCCTTTCGGCTGCTAGGGAATGGCTTTGGAGGCTCCACAGTGGCACCATGGCCACGCCGTCCCTGGACACTGAAGTCTCAGGGATAGGCTGTCAATGTACCACCTATAGTCAGACCTCACTTGGAATACTGTGTCCAGTTTTGGGCTCCACAATTTAAGAAGGATGTTGACAAGTTGGAGTGTGTCCAGAAAAGGGCGACCAGAATGGTCAAAGGTCTGGAATCCATGCCCTATGAGGAGAGACTTAGGGAGTTGGGTTTGTTTAGTTTGGAGAAGAGACGGTTGAGGGGAGACATGATAGCCATGTTTAAATATTTGAAGGGATGTCATGTTGATGAGGGAACTAGCTTGTTCTCTGTTGCTCCAGAGACTAGGGCACGGAGTAATGGATTTAAACTAATAGAAAAGCGATTCCACCTAAACATTAGGAAGAACTTTCTGACAGTGAGGGCTGTTCGATGGTGGAATGTGCTGCCTCGGAGGGTGGTGGACTCCCTGTCTTTGGAGGTCTTTAAGCAGAGGCTAGATGACCATCTGTCGGGAGTGCTTTGATTGAGGGATCCTGCATGGCGGGGGGAGGGTTGGGGTCACTGGGGATTTGGGGGGAGATAGTTGTTAATTTCCTGCATTGTGTGGGGGGTTGGACTGGATGACCCTGGTGGTCCCTTCCAACTCTATGATTCTGTGATTCTATATGTGAAAGGATTAAGAACTTCTGAGAAACAGAGGCCTCTAGCCTGATGACACATTGATGACAGTGTCAGAGACTGTGCACTGCAGGGCCTAGAGTAACTAAATTCACTATGTTTGTAATCTGTAACTACAAACCACTTTAAAGGTTTACTCATATTTGAAATTGGATTAGTTTCATTGACGTTAGTGGGAATAAACTGAAGTAGTTCATGAATCACAGTAGCTGTGTTTGGACTGTGGCATCTAGGCTCATCTTCACCCATGGAAATGCAATATTTTAAACATCCAGGACACTGCTCAGGCAGACTAGGAGGAGATTACACTTGCACAGGTTCACTAACAGATATTTTCTTTCTTGTCTTTTGTGCGTAGTGAAAACTCTAATCAAAACATTGCCCGTTGGCTTGATTTTTAACAGCACCATCTTTAGAACATTTTAGGTTCCTTATAATAAGCTACCAAAAAAAATGGTCACATTAGCATTGCATCTTGAATGGATGGCAAAATTTAGTCTGTATAGATGGATTCTGTTGGAAAGTGAACCACAACCAAAAAGAAATGTGGCTGTGCAATAACTTATCACAAGATAGCTTTGCGTTTAACAGCAAGAAGGTTTTTTTTTTAATGTAAAAGAGTTAGGATTTTAAAAACTGAAAAGAGCAGCTTTTCTGCCTTATAACAGCACAGAGGGGGAAAGACTAGAACCTTTAGTGCTTGCAACTAGCAGCATGACAGGCAAATGAGCAATTACGAAGAAAAAATGCTAAATGTCAAAAATGGGGGTGACCTCCATGAATTGCAGCTCTTTAAGAAAGTCCTTGGCTCACACATTAAAGTGCAAGTGCTAATCTGAACATTTATTCATCCACTCAGAGCAAAAAAGAAATAAAGAAATTAAGGGATCTAAAATGTTTACAAATGAACACTTTGTGTGATGACTGAGCTAACAACAATTGTTTTTAAAGAAAGGGTTGTCCTCCATGAAGCAAAGAAATTTTTAAAAAAGCATTTTCTGCTCGTTGGCATGTTTAAATGAAATAGTGACCTCTTAAAATAAGCATTATCATCGCAGGCTACTGTTTGTGAAAAATATTAGAACTGATTACCTCTATAAAATATTCGGCTCCACTGCTACTTTTCCATAAAAGCTTTCTTATTTTCCAAATTTTTATAAAAGCTACAGTTTGCCTTTTATCCTTGGTGCAACAAGGTCATTAATATTTTCATTACATTTCCTCACACCAGTGTTATAAAAATTAGGAACTTTTAACTAAAATACTGCTTTAAACATCAGCTCTTGACTGCACGATCAGCACATTTGTTGCTGTTCCATACAAATGTTGTATTTTTTTTTTCATTTAATAAGATTGTCATTTATTTTAGCCTGTAAAGTAGAATGTAAACTTCAGATGCTTGGGTTCCTATGTGAAATTGTGCATGACAGGCAGGCTACATGGCTTTACTAAAAAGTTGGAGTTTCTAAAGTCACTTGTGAGTATAATATAAAATTCAGATATATTCATAATTACTTGATTCTAATCTTGAGACAATGGTCTGGATTAAATTCAGGCTGGTTTCTCTCATAAAACAACCATTGCCATAATATGGGCTTCTGTACTGCCAGGTACAGACTACTGCTAATGTATTAATTTTAGCAATGTTTTGATTGTATTTTAAATTTTGAATTTTTTGTGTATGTATATCTATGATGTTAGCTGCCCTAAGCCCAGTTCTGCTGTGGGAGGGCAGGGTGTAAATAAATACAGTGTAGTGTAGTGGTTAAGAGCGGTGGTTTGGAGCGGTGGACTCTGATCTGGAGAACTGGGTTTGATTCCCCACTCTTCCGGTAGTGCCGCTGGGCTGAGTACTATGTCCCCCCAGGGGCTCCTGGGGGGAATCCAAGTTTGCGCCTATTGGGGTGACCTATGGCACCCCAACCCGACCCTTGCAAGTGGGTTGGGAAGCAGGAACTCCCTGCAGCCCTCTATGTGGTCTGACCTCCTAAATTCTCCGAGGGAGCTTTATAAAGCCCCCCGGAGATTTAGATGCCGGTCCTGCGGGCACCGAGGGAATAAAATCGCCTGGACGCAACTTCGGCATTAGACTCTACCCTCCACCACTCTATAACTAACATAAGGACTATAATATGATCAGAGCCTCACCTCCAGACGCCCAAGTGAGTAAATAAAAATCCTTTGTTCTTCACTGGCGTTATCGAACAACCGGGGGGTTGATGAAGATTTTTCCAGTAACCCTGGCCCTCCCTTAAATCAATGGGATGATTTTGTTCTAAAAGATCCATCAGATAAAGCGATGGGAACCTTATCAAATTGATCGGCATAAACCAAAACAACAAATTGCAGTGATTGACTTAAGACTTACCAATCCGATGTGTCCTCAAAGGAAGGGGAGGGAGTTATTTTGAGCTTTTTCCGGGTAAAGAAGAGTCCTCCTGCCACGTTTTATAAAATGGGGATATCTTAAACCGGAAGACTCTCTGACTCATCGATTATCCCTCTCTACTGCTCGGTCAGCAAAGCAAAGCAACAGGAAGAAGGTCATAGGACCGGATATTCGTCTTACTCGTGTTACATCAATATTACTCCTGAAGGAAATAACCATCGAGACAGGACGATAGAAGGTCCGTGACACTGTAACATTCGGAGGACTTCCTGATTCTGCCGATCTGGAGAGTCTGGTAAAACTTGTTGCCCTGCCTATATAAAATTAAAGGAACCTCACAGCTCTAATAATGGAGAAAAAATTAAAAGACATGTTTACCAAACAATCGGAAGAAGTAACCAAACAATTTGAACAGATGATAACACAAATGGCTCAAATGACTTCAAAGATGATTATTCTCGACCAATCTACACAAGCTATTAATCAGAAGATGGACGCTGTTATGGAAGTCATAACAGATGTTAAGAACCAAATGATCACGAAGATGGAAAAAGATGTTATGGATCAGATGAAGATTAACAACATAGACAAGCAAGAAATTGATTCTTCTGTCAAAAAAGCTATGGAAAATTATAAAGATATCAATAAGAAGACAGAAGAACAAGAATGCAACCTGCTTGTGACGATGAAAACAGACATGCAGTTGATGGAAAGAGCTGTGAAGGGTCGCATGGAGACACAGGAAAAGATTGCAGGAAATGAAAAACAGATCGAAGTAACATGTACCGATCAGAATGCAGTCAACGTTCAATTAGCCATGATGAAGAAAGTCAGAGGAAAATATCAAGAGAATAAAGGGAGGTTTTTGCAACTAACTGATCCACTACAAATGCAGAAGGAAATATTAGACCATGGCTAAAAGATTGACTCAAATATAAATGGGCGGCATGGCTTTTTATGGCACAAAAATTGAGACTTGGACATTATAAAATAAAATGGATTATATAGAAACATTTCTAGAATAAGATGATATATTGAATATGATTTTAAATGAGATTTAAAGGATATTATTAAATTTATGTCAGAAAATGGAAAGGGATGGATGTTCCAGAAAAGAAAAAACAAAAAAGGGATTGGATTAAAATGATGGAGGAGATGGAGATTAATTCTTGGGATAGTGGGAGGATTAGAAGAATTATTGTGTAAATATATAATTTTTGGGGGAAATGGAAGGTTACCTTTTGTCCTGATCCAAAATGTAAAATTTTATATGATATGAAATTTTGGTATTAGATTAATATTAGGATCCGAATATATTAATGATGGATTGTTATATTTTATTAAGAGGTAGACGGAGGTGGGGGGAAGCCAATTTTTTATGTTTATTTTTAATCAAGACAGCAACTTATGTATTTATGACATTGATATTACTTTTAGACTGTTGTTAAGAATTTATAGTTTAAAAAAAACCAATAAAATTTATTAAAAGCTGATTCCCCACTCTTCCACATGAGTGGCGGAGGCTAATCTGGTGAACTGGATTTATTTCCCCACTCCTGCACACAAAGCCAGCTGGGAGACCTTGGACAAGTTACAGCTCTGTTAGAGCTCTCTCAGCCCCACCGACCTCACAGGGTGTCTGTTGTGGAGGGGAAGGGAATGTGATTGTAAGCCAGTTTGAGTCTCCCTTAAATGGTAGAGAAAGTTGGCATATAAAACCAACTCTTCTTCTTCTATTCACCCAGATTTTGCCTGGATTTGCTCATTACATGTGAGAGTCTGCTCTGTCACTGTATTTGGGTGAAAAGGCCTCTTACATTTCTAGGGCATTCCTTTGCTTTGAGTAAATGCGAGTGGCAGAAAGGGGTCCATTAAGGCCAGGAGAGGTAGTTTTCACCATGGTATCTAAGCATCATTGTAATGTATTTAGTTGGTGCAAGGACTATGCTGAACTATTGAACTGCTGAACTGTTGAACTCAGCTGTGCTGAACTGTGTTGAGCTTGAGGCTCTACTCCAGGCTCCATCATCTGTTTCTCCTATTGGATGGTGGACTTTGTATCTGATAATAGCCATGAAACCCTCATACTGCCAGATGCTTCGTTGGTCTTTTTCATATTTTTAAATAAAGGAGTAATTAAACTGGCCCTCAACTCATTGAATATAGGACACTCCATGGTCTATGTTCGATAGTTTCAACTTTGTCATGTGAGCATCTACATGTTCTGTTTAAGTATGACACTTTTTATATCTGCCCTCCAAAACCCCCAAAGGAAGGGAATTCATTCTTGCCACTGAGCTTTTAAAAGAACATGCAGAAAAGACCAACTAAAAGAATCTCAATTTCCAATGATGAGAGTAAAAGCAATTCATAGAGCAAGAATATACAACAATCAGGATTCAGTTACAATTGAGGTATAGTTCTAAATGGAAATACCCTTCTAAAATTCTTCAATTGATGCTGTTGGTCAAGCACGGCTGGTCAATAATCACCCACCTCTTGTTAAAGGAAGAAACTACAAGGAATCTAGTCAAACTAGCAAAGCAATGTCCCTGTCCCAGCAGGCTGTTAAAGGTTTCTAGGTGAAGCATCTTGCTGGCCTCACCAACTAAAATCTGCTCTTGTATACATATTGCTATTGCTTAATGTCTTTTCCCCCCTCACACTACTCTCAACTGCATGGGAGCTGGTTCTCAAAACAAAACATCCATTATATTGTCGAAGGCTTTCACGGTCAGAGTTCATTGGTTCTTGTAGGTTATCCGGGCTGTGTAACCGTGGTCTTGGAATTTTCTTTCCTGACGTTTCTCCAGCAACTGTGGCAGGCATCTTCAGAGTAGTAACACTGAAGGACAGTGAAAATTCCAAGACCACGGTTACACAGCCCGGATAACCTACAAGAACCAAAAAACATCCATTCCTTCAAGTTTTTCTAGGCAGAAGCATGCAATATGTCTGTTGGGTTTCCCCACAATCCCTATCTGCCAGGTGTCAGAAGCAGGTGAGCTTTAAAGATAATTAAATACACTGAATATTGCCTGCAGGCCATGTTGCAACCTCTGAAATACAGCAACAAGGTTAGCACAACATATTATTGGTTTATTAATATCTGGAACCCTGGGACTGTATTTCCCAAGGTGCATCAAGGTGGCTCTTTGTAAGGCATCAGAAAGAATGCCTGAGACACTGAGGAAGGTGGAGGATGCTATTCACGCAACAGCCCACTTTCCTGCCTAGACAGGAAGGAATAGCTACCCCATCAGTATAAGTGGAGGAGGGAAGATTGAAATGCTGAATGTCAGTTACATTATCTTTTCTCTTTTCCATCTTTTGCCTGCTGTAAATTCTAAACCAGACATCCAGACCCAAGAATAACCATGTGATCTGAATATTATCTTGTTAACTGATGTCATTCATTTTCATGTTTTGATGTAACAATGGCATTAATTTAAATGGTGTTTTGTGTAGTTATTGGTTTGTTAATATCTCAGTGCACATACCCAACAAGAATTGTAGTGTGTATGATCTGTCTCTTGTGGAGTATTTGACATTCTAGGAGACCTGTTCATAGTTTTTGAAAGATGCTAATGGTATTTTAAAAAAATCTTAGTATTAACAAAACTGAGGTTTCACAACAGATTTTCTCATTCCATTTTCTGTCATGTCCTTTGGGTTTAATTATATGAGGACAGTAATTTGCATACTAATGAGCACCACTAATTCCATGTCTTGCCAAATCGGGAAATATAATAAAATGAACCATTTGTGTGTTATGTGTGACACAACCAGGACTTTTGCAGTCCCATAAAATGCATCATTTGTATTCTGAGTGTATTTCGGCCACAAGCTCAGATAAACTCTTTAACCCTCACTGCTCCTTCAAACTCAAATTGCTCCTTAGGGGGAAGATCCTCTTTATTGTTGTTGCTATTGCATTATAGATATGCTGATCTTTGCTACCTTACACTAATCTCTAAAAGACAGAGTTGTTTGGAAACATGACTTCTGCTTTTGTCTCATCTCTTCTAGCTTGTGAACTGTTTTTCTGTCTGCTGCAATGAAAGTTCTGACCCTGTTTTTATCAGTAGGAACATTTTCTCAATTGCAAGATGGCTAGAAATTTATCTTAAAAGCATACAGCCAGTTCACATACATGAAATTTCTCCATTCAGAGTGGGTCTACAAGGAATATTTGAAGTAGCTTGTATTTTATTTATGGAACCTGCTTCTAGGTGGCAATACATGCAAGTGTATCTCCTGAAAAATTGCCAGCTTGCTTTGACAAATTGCTACAAAGAAGGGGCATCTCATGCATTCCAACTGTTTTTTCCCCTTGGGTAGACCTTGTCCCGGGGGGCATCCCACCTCTCAAATATAATCCAAAAGGGTACCTCCCTAAACCTGTGTAAATGCTATTCAAAATGCATTTTGGACTAATCACTAGAACTGTGTTCCACAGCTGCAATATGTGGCCCATGTCCTCTAAATGTACCTGTGTGCCGTTTTTATTCTTACATGTCTGTGTCCCATTTTTGTCCACCCTCCCAGACTATGCTTCCAAATTCTTCCCCAGCCCCACTGACTCATGTATTGGAGGACCACATTTCATTTATGAAATGTTGGGGTATGTGCCTGCAACGGTAAATATGATGTGTTGGTAGGGTTGCCAACCTCTAGGTAGTTAGCAAAACCTCTAGGTAGTAGCTGGGGATATCCTGCTATTATAATTGATCTCCAGCCGATAGAAATCAGTTCACTGGAGAAAATGGCTGCTTTGACAATTGGACTCTATGGCATTGAAGTCCCTCCCCTCCCCAAACCCCACCCTCCTCAGGCTTTGCCCCAAAAACCTCCCGCCAGTGGCAAAGAGGAACCTGGCAGCCCAATACGTTGGTTGCTGCTTTATCTGTACTTTAGATTGTGGCTATAGGTCTTCATCTGAGGGAATTTTAGGCGGCCTATAATTTCTACTACCTGGGTTAAGAATGTGTTGTTTGAAATTATATACGTGAACAGATATTTTCCTCCATCTAAGCAAATACTCAATTTTTCCTTTGGGTGACTGTATTAAGTAGCAACAAGTGAATTTACCTCTAGGTAGCTGCATTTCTGTCTCCTTTGAGTAAATGACAGAGGTCTCAATTTAAGGGAAAGATAGGGTGTAAGTTTTTAGATCACAGCTAGTTTGGCCTTAATTCTTTTCCCTTTCTATGCTCATCTATACTTTTTCATTGATTAACATGTCCTAGGAATAAACTTTTATCATTTTTATTAGAATTAGCAAATATTAAAAATAAGAAAAAGGGAGTCGTATTGATATACAGTATTGAAAATGAGAGACGGAGATTAAGTCACTTCTATTTTATTCACTGGACTGGACTGAAAATATAATCTAAAAGGTAAAGGTAGTCCCCCTATGCAAGCACTGGGTCATTACTGACCCATGGGGTGACATCACATCCCGACGTTTACTAGGCACACTATGTTTAAGAGGTGGTTTGCCATTGCCTTCCCCAGTCATCTTCCCTTTACCCCCATCAAGCTGGGTACTCATTTTACTGACTTCAGAAGGATGGAAGGCTGAGCCGGCTACCTGAAACCAACTTCCGTCGAGATCAAACTCAGGTCGTGAGTAGAGCTTTTGACTGCACTACTGCAGTTTACCACTATGCACCACAGGGGTAATTAATTGGACTAGATTGAAAATATAATCTAACCAATCTCCAATAAGACTCCTTTATTCAAAAGCTCTTTGTTTTATTACCTATGCATTGACATTTTATCTTTTAGCCTTTTGCAGCTGCTCGCCCTTGTCAAAAAGTTCCCTTTCTTGGTCCAGCAAAAACACCAGTTTTGTGCCATTGTGCATCTGGTATCCATTTCTGACCAAAAAAAGATCAGAGTATTTCAAAGCAAACCTCATATTTTGTGGAGGCAGCTACAGATAACAAAACCGGCTTTTTTATATAATGTGACCATAATTTACAACTACTGCCATGCAAATGTTGCCAGATCCATTAAGTGGATTGAAGAATATGTGGCTTATGCCAATCTATTGTTTTAAGCAAATTATCTATCAGCCCATTCCTGAGCCAAAGGGCTTAGGAGGTGACCAGCCCCTACACCGGCGTCCATGCCACTTATTCCATGCAAACTGGCACGGACGCCAGCATAGTGCCACTTGCGCTGGCCCCCTAGGACTGCTGCGGCAGTGCAGCCCTTGGATGCTGGCTCAGCCTCCCACCAGCATCCTGCCGGTGCAAGAGCTCGCACTGGCATCCTGGGAGGCATTGCCAGGGTGTTCTGGTGCAGGGCTGCTGCTAGGCAGCCTCCTAACCTCTTTCAGGCCAGATACGCTCCCTTACGCCTCAGTGGTGCTGTGCCAGGTTTTTGCTGGCGCAGCGTTTCTTTTCTCTATGGGGCTTCCCCCTCCTTTTATTTATTTTTTATTTTAAAAATGCCCCTTTTTTGTCCTGCAATAGTTGCAAAATCTCATTTGAGGCGGTGCAGCAGTGCCGCGGTAACGCCATCCCCAGCTGCTGCAGGGCTCAGGAATCAGCTCTAACATATTTCAGCACCATATAATTCTGAGGATGGGACTGATAAAAAGATAAACTAGCCTGATTAATTTTCTTCATTCAGATGATAATGTGTGCCACATTCAGAGACAAAGAACAATAAAATGTACCATGTAACAGAATGAAAGGGTAATAAAGGGCTAGCAGGTTGAGCCCAGCTAGACCTCCTGAAAGCATTAAATGTATTTACTGGCAAACAAGAAACACTGGCTTCTTATTTTATTTTTGTTTGCCGACTAATGTGCGTGTGTGTGTAAAGTGCCGTTAAGTCACAGCTGACTTATGGTGACCCCTTTTGGGGTGTTCATGACAAGAGACTAACAGAGGTGGTTTGCCAGTGCCTTCCTCTGCACATCAACCCTGGTATTCCTTGGTAGTCTCCCATCCAAATACTAACCAGGGCTGACCCTGCTTAGCTTCTGAGATCTGACTAGATCAGGCTAGCCTGGGCTATCCAGGTCAGGGCTTGCAGACTAATAAATACATACATATTTATATTTTGTAACCCACTGTAATTGGTATGTTTATGTTGGCCTCCCATGTTCTAATCCAAAGAATTGTTAATTGATTCCTATGTCTAAAAAACAGGGAGTAAATTAAAACCCCTCCCAAGAAAAGTCTTGTATAGTGTTTGGCATTTGGGCCCAGGTGATACTAATGAGGAAAGTAAGCATGTTTTTGTGACTGTATTCCATGGTCAGGTCCACAATCATGTAGGACATAAATGGGAGCCTGATGACATGGCCCTTTAGGTTTCCTGGAAACACTGGACAAAGCCACATGGAAGGTAGCATGTGAACCAACACCTTCTTTCAACCACAAGTTACCCTGTGTTGTGTGTGTCATGTGCCATCAAGTTGCTTTGGATTTATGGGAGCCCAGTATTATAATTAAAGTTCCCCCTCCAATGGGGCTACTATGAGCCCAAGGTGTCCCTATTTTTCTTTGCAGAACTGCTAGATGCCTGGAAAGATTATCTTCATTCTGGAATTCAGATGGTCTGCTGCTGTTGCAGAAACGTTTTTTTTTTAGGGCTGTAGTGTGCCCTCTGGCTATAACCTCTCTAGGCATACTGAGACCTCTTGCGTTAGTGGTAGCTAAAAGGCAGGAAATTAACCACGGAATTAGTCAAAATGGCAGCTGATGACAGTCAGATTTGAAGGTTTGAAGTTTTTTTTTTTTTCAAATCTGAAACCATCTATCTTAATATCTATTTAGATATCACTGAAGAGACTAAGAACCATACCACACATTACTGTGAATGGATTTCCTTGTGCAGTTTATTCTTTAAAAGGGGGCTTTAACTCTTGCCTCATGATATTTCCCTGATCAAAATGACCAACTCTCCTAAGATAAGTCTGGTAAGGGAAAGACAAGTGATGAGAGAGAGTTTCTCTTTTTCCCTTCCCATGGTCAATAAAATCCTAGGGGGTAATTTCAACTGAGGAAAGTGGCAGAGTAGATGAGTAAACCTCCCCCCGAGTACTGTAGCCTGAACACATCTCAGTCCTCTGGCTGCTGCTTTTGAAGCAAAAATAGATGTTGGGGGAATCCAACAACAGGTAGTTGACCATTACAGATGATAATTTTGGCATGAAGAGTTCAAGAATATTACCTGGAAACTTGGGGCTACAAGTTTACACTCCTTCAGAAATGTACCTCCAGATGCCCAGGTAAAGGGACTTTTGGCCTTTGCTTGAAAGGGCACAAACCTGGACAATACTCCAGGAGGGGATTTGAGTGGCAGACAGCGAGGGAGACAATACTTGAGTTTTAATCTTTATTGAATATATAAACAATGGAAGGATAAATCAAGAAAATGTAGGTAGATTGAAAGGGCAATGTAAAACAAAATCTGGGAGAATTACTGAGCTAAGTATAACTAGATGGCCTATAGAATCATACAAGCTAGAGCAGAATAAGCAACAACAAGCAAATCAGGTGATCCCTGATGGAAGCCATCTCAGTTATGCTTCACTCAAGCTAATTCAAAATCGGAATCCACCCTCAGTGTTATGACAAGCAAGAAGGGAAGGGAACAGGTAGGAGAACAACAGTTGAGGTTTCTTTCTGAACAACACTCAGAAATGAGCAAGGGAGATCAGGAGGAGAAGAGAGAGGCGCTGGTAGGAAAAGGTACCTTGGATTCACTTATGATTTGGTTTACATAGAAGTCTGCATTGTATGGCAGATTTCAAGATGGATCTGGAAGGCTGGTTATTATCCTTCAAACCTTGTTCATTAATCATGGCCTGAATTTTTATCCATTCTCGGACACCAAATAAAATCATGTCTCTATGATGACAATTATTCAGTAATGATCACTTACTTTGACATAAAACGTGGGATCAAGGAAAATGTGTTTGGATTACATAATTACTAAGTATGAACAGTTGGCTTGACATCTTGCCCTCCTGCTTCCCTTAGGCCTCTGAACTGAGAGGGGAGGGAGTTTACAGCACCTAACCCCTCCCCCTTTCTCTAGCCTTCTTCATTGTGACTTCAGGAAGAAGGTCCAGCATGTTGTCCTTGGCCTGCTCCCTCTCTAGTTTAAATAACCTTGTATAATCATGGGAAGTCTCATTGTTGACTGTAGTTATGCTGTGATTTGACTCACACTAGCCACTGCAGTCACCCTCCCTCAATGCTTTGGCCCACCTTAGTCACTGTGAAGCACTTAAAGAACTCATCCCATGCCCCAACCCCCAGGATAGGGGCCTGACCACCAAAGGCCTCCTACTGTTGCTATTCAGTGGAACCTAGGCTTCACAAGGGGACATAATCTACCCTATCTGCTCTGTCTATTGAGCAGGTTCCTGGAGAAGTGGCATACAATGTTCAAAATAAATAAAATAAATAAATGCACTAGTAGAAATGGCTGAGAAAGTTGTACTGAAACAGTTTGTGAAAACCTTACACCCCTCACACACACACAATACCCAAAATAGCTCTAAATCAAAATAATAAATTATATAATTAATAGTTATAAGGGATAGGCCAATCTATAAACCATTAAAACTAAGTAGTAAGATTCAAGAGGATTTATTTCTTTTGACCCTGGGAAATAAATATACATTAATCTGAATATTTGGTTTGTGTGAGTTTTGTGTTAATTGTTTATGGTATGAAGTGAGAACTAAGGATACTCAGAAAAAAGGTATTATTTAACCTAGTCTCATCTTTGCTTCTGGAGATAGACCTAAAGGGGGAAATGCATACTTGGGCAATTTATTGAAAAAGGCTAGCTACTCATCACTAATCAGATCTCTTTTTGCACTTATAAAATAATTGTTTATTGATCTTGTTTTAGTGCAAAATACTAAAATGGGGTAGAAAAAGAAAAATAGCCATTTAACAAATTCATTGACAGAGTTCTAGTTCATAAATTCATCAAAAATCAGGACTGAAATAACTGCAATGTGTAGATAGCCTTTTGTATTTGTAGGACCTTAATGAGAGCAGCTAGTTGAGTGGAAAGTTTGCATGGTTCCCCCTGTTTTTATGGGGGGGGTGATGTCACATGGCACGGATTAGAAGACAGTGATAACACAATGCATACATAAGCAAAAAGGTCCATACCAAGTCAGCCTGTTAGCTCATCTGTCCAAACACTGGCTTGGATCCACTGCTGTCTTTGCTGATGAAAGGATTTCCACTCCGGTGACTTTTTTTACCATAACTCCTGCTAAAGCTCAACATGCACCCTAAAAAAACTTTTTCTGGGTGGCAGAGAACCCCAGGAACAGAACTGGTGGGAGGGCATTTTGAGCTGCACTGGGAGGTAAAAGAGTCATGTTCCTTGCATGGAAATCCTACTGTCCATGGAAACACTCCTATGGATACATGCCAGTATTTACTGAGCCTAGCTGTGGTTCCCTCTGGCTAAAGTCATTCCCAGATCTTTGTCAGGTGGTGATGCCAGAGATTGAATCTCAGACTTTCTGAATGCAGAACTACCTTTGAGCTAGGGTCCTTCTGGGCTGCCATAAAGGTATGACTAGCTTCTTCCTACAAATTGGAGCTTAAAGCATCATCCACAGTTCTTTCTGCTGTCCCTCAACCAGCTTTGCTCAACTACATTCCTCTCAGCTACTAATCTTCTGTTTCATCTGCTTGTATTTAAAAGTATTTTTTCAAGTATGTTAGTTGCAACACTACTCCCATGACTGACATGCAGAAAACAATGAGGCTATGTGTCTTAAACACCCTGACCTGGATAGCCCGGTTTAGCCCCATCTCATCAGATCTCAGAAGCTAAGCAGGGTTGACCCTGATTAGTACTTAGAGATGGGAGACCACCAAGGAAGTCCAGGGTTGCTACTCAGAGGTAGGCAATGGAAAACCACCTCTGAACATCTCCTGCCATGAAAGCCCTATTCCTTGAGACATAATAGAGCACAGTGTGAGGCACCCTCCTGTACTGTATTTAAATCACCCTTGTTTCAGGTAACAGGAAGGGGAGAGACACCAGATGAGCTACTATATATTTTCACTTTTGTACTAGTAGGCTCATAATATATGGCAAATGGGATGGACTCTGTCTTTGTGTTTCTCCAAGGAAACATTATTTGTGGAATAACAAAAAATTAGGTCTGCACTTACTCCTAACATATAATGACTTGAGAAGTAAAATACCTAATATATTAGGTGCTGTGGAACACAGGCAGGATGGTGCTGCTGCAGTTGTCTTGTTTGTGGGCTTCTTAGAGGCACCTGGTTGGCCACTGTGTGAACAGACTGCTGGACTTGATGGGTCTTGGTCTGATCCAGCATGGCTTTTCTTATGTTCTTATAATTATAAATTAATCCTTATTTCCTGATGAATAGCCTTTGGACCATAATGTATCTTAAATTGAAAACTATCTTTAGGTAGATTTTTTCTCCAAAAGCATTTTATTTTTAAAAATTCAATTTAAATAAAAAAATCCGATTTTTTTGATTTTTTTCAAAATTATTGATTTTTATCCACCCTGATCACATCAAAATGCATCAAAGTGCATTTCACTTCATAAGTTTTTCTCACATTTATTTATTTCAGTCACAAACCCTATGCATAAAATGAGTAGTGCAAGCAAGAAAAAAGTTCATCAGTATTCAGAGGAATATTTAAAATTTGGTTTCATACCCGCTATCCATGATAGGCAGAAATTGAGGTTGGGGTTTGAGCACAGCTTACAGCAGGGATTGGTTTGCCTCCCCTCATCCTCTCGGGTCGGCCTCATTTGGCTCTTTCCCATGAGTCTCCATTGGGATCAATGTAACAAAGTAAGGGAGCTTAATTGCAAACAGGCTGAAGTGTGCAGTGAATTGTCTGCAAGCTGTCTGGCCTTTGTTGGCACATTGCCAATTAGACTCTTTTTCCCCTTTCAAATTTGATTGTGTGAAATCTGCAGTGCTCTTTTGTTAGAGGGGAAATTAATTGTAGAATATTGTTGAAGGCTTTCATGGTCAGAATTCATCAGTTCTTGTAGGCTATCCGGGCTGTGTGACCGTGGTCTTGGTATTTTCTTTCCTGATGTTTCGCCAGCAGCATTTGCAGGCATCTTCAGAGGAGTAACACTGAAGGACAGTGTCTCTCAGTGTCAAAGTGTGTTGGAAGAGTAATATATATACTCAGAAGGGGGTTGGATTTGAGCTGAGACATTTTCCTGCAAAGTATTAAAGATAATGTGCTTACCGTATATACTCGCGTATAAATGTGAGAGCCTTCTGCGGTCGCGGGAAAGCCGCGCCAACACCCCCACCGGGCGTGCGCGGCTCCCCCCGGCAAGGACCAGCCTTTGAGGGCCTTCTGCGGCAGCTGGAAGGCCACTCCACTGCCCCCGCTGGGTGCGCACGGCTCCCCCCGGCCAGGACCGGTTTGGGAGGGCCTTCTGCGGCCGCTGGAGGCCCACGCCGCCTCCCCCACCAGGCGCACGTGGCTCCCCCTGGCCAGGACCAACCTGGGAGGGCCTTCTGTGGCCGCGGGGGCCCCCGCCGCCACCTTCGTCGGGCCTGGAGCGGCCTAGAAGTGGCCTGTGGGGCCTCCTGGGCTGTGGGGGGGCCTCACCGCTTCCTGCCTGCGCACCTGGATCTAAGGTAGGCCTGCTGGGGGGGAAGGGTTATAAGCCGACCCTCGGCTTATACGCGGGTGTTTAATTTTTACCCATTTTTGGGGAGAAATTAGGCACCTTGGCTTAAACGCAGGTCGGCACCTTGGCTCCAGCAGGGTCTCCAGCTGCATGATGTCGTAGGCCAGGGACGGGTCGGGATCGGTGTCCTCGAGCGGCAGGCGGCTGAGGGCGTCCACGTTCGTGATGCTGGACCAGGGGCGATCGACCACCGGAGCATGGGGGGGGACAGGATCTGCGGCGTCTGTTGATCCGGCATGAACAGACACAGAAGCGGTTTGTGGTCCGTGACGATGGTGAAGGGACAGCCGTACAGATGGTCGTGGAATTTCTTGACGCTGGCCACGATAGCGAGAGCCTCCCGGTCAATCTGGGCGTAGTTGTGCTCCGCCGACAAAAGAGTCCGGGAGTAAAAGGCGATCGAGGCCTCCCGACCATCCAGCAACAGGTGGTTGAGGACCACGCCGATGCCATAGGGCGAGGCATCGCACATCAACACAACCGGCAGGCACTCGTCGAAGTGGACGAGTAGGCTGGAGGCTGACAGGAGGCCCTTGGCGGCCTCGAACGCTTGCTGCTGCAGCTCATCCCAGGACCATGGGGCTGACTTGTCCAAGAGCCAGTGAAGGGGCTCCACTACTGACGCCTTGTTGGGCAAGAAAGCATGGTAGAAGTTCAACAGTCCCAGGAACGACTGGAGCTCCTGCTTACACCAGGGTGGAGGGGCACTGTGGATGGCCTTGATCTTGTCGGGAGTGGGGTGGAAGCCATCTGTGTCGATCAAGTAGCCCAGGAACTCCACCTGTGGCAGGCCCAGCTGGCACTTCTCCTGCTTCACCGTGAGGCTGGCATCCCGGAAACAGCGGAGCACCTGGTGGATGCGCTCCAGGAGCTCACCCTTGGAGCCGGTGGTGATGAGAACATCATCAAAGTAGGGGACAACGCCTGGCTGGCCCTTGAGGAGGTCTTCCATCAAGTTGTGGAAGATGCCCGGGGCCATGCTGACCCCGAACTGCAGACGAGTCATCCTGAAAGTGCCCCGGTGCGTTACTATGGTCTGGGCCATGGCCGACTCCAGGTCCACCGGAAGCTGCTGGTATGCCTGGGCGAGGTCCAGCTTGGCGAAGACCCGGCCCCCCCACAAGGGAGGCCAGGAGGTGGCTGACCACAGGCACCGGGTAGGCATGAGGCTGCAGGGCCTTGTTCAGGGTGCACTTGTAGTCTGAGCAGATGCATACCTCCCTGTTGGCCATCAAGGGCGTCACAATCGGGGTTTCCCATTGAGCATTGGGCACCGGCACCAGGACGCCCTGCACGAAGAGCCGGTCGAGCTCAGCGTCGATGTGGTCCTTGAGTGCGAAGGGGACCTGGTGAGGCTTGAGGCAGATGGCTGCCTACCGGTCACTGTAAGGTCGCAGAAAACGAGGCGATTTCAGCGAGAGTGATTTCGGTATCAGAGCCGGACTGCCTACCAGCCTTCGTCGCCACTGTTAAGTCCGCATGGGGAGGACACACGAGGTCGAGACAGAGTTCCAACACAACGCATTTATTGTGGTACAGAATAGAACTGAGAACTGTGTAAAACAGCCCTGCTTATATTCCCCTCGGCAGCTTGCGGCCACTCCCCCCTGATCTGTGATGGGGGGAACAACCCTCGGGTCGCCAATGGCGCGACCCAGCTTGGGGCCAATGGTGCGCGCTGGCTTGGGCCAATAGCGCGAGCAGGGTTTAGGAGCCTTCGTCTGAGACTCAAGCTCCTAGGTCTTCCCCTGCTTACCCACCTAACTATTTACATACAAACAGTCAACAACTTGTTCTTCAGACTTTTCCAACCCTTGGGGTTGTACTCAACGTGGCACTCCAAAACAAGAGTAGGGAAGTTCCTGAGGTCATTGTTGGGACTCAAGTAGAAAATATTTGACCTAAAGAAAATTGACCCCCTCCCCCCGGCAAAGTACTCTCAGTGGGAGCAGGTTCCTGTTGGCTTTTGAACTCTCCTTGATGTTTCAGGGGGAAAGCTGTTGATTTCCAAAGGCATTCATCCTGTGCGAGTTTTTAAAACATGCTGCGCACTCCCCTCATTACCCACAGAATCCCTAGGACAAACAATCCCATATCTCCATCCCAGCATACTATGGGTCAGCTTGATAGGGGTTTAGCCAAACATTTAATTAGCTGGGAAGGTTGTTCAGCAATCCCCTTAACACCACAACCAGGGATTTTCTCTTCTCCCCATTCCATCAAAGAGGATTTAATTCATTCTTTTAAAGCCCTCCCCAATTCTGAGCAAGTGGCCATCACTGACAGGCTTGCACAACTGAGGTCAACACTTTTGGAGAAATTTTACCCTCTTCTTCCCCTTTACCCCCTACTTCAACTAAAGAGAACAACCATGGTCAGGTATTGTTGGGCAGCCAATCATTACAAAACCAGTCCAGAGTTTCTAAATTACATGCACCTCACTCTACCAGAACTGAGCTTGATAATCATTTGAACTTACATCTTACAAATTCTATAAAAACTCTCAAGCCCTCTGATGTAGAGATGTTTTATTGTTATTTGGAGGATCATGAGTTCAGTCACTCAGATCCCCATATAAAGATCTTTGCCCATAACCCTCCTCTCCAGCTCCCCATTACAGCTCCTAACAATGGTAAAAAATGGCTGCATTTTCCTGGATATTAATAAGACCTTGGATAGAGCCAAGAAAGCAGATTGACAACTAAAAATCCTTTCTTGAAATACCATGGGATGGAATAACAAATTTCAAGTTTCTGCATTTCCCCTATACCTACAGAAGTTTGACATCTTATTTATCCAGGAAACTTGATCTTTGAGCCGAACTCTATATTTTTTCATGGGTTCAGGCCATGTGTAGTACCAGCAATCAAATCCAGTAGCAAGGGCTGAGGTAGCAGGAGTCTAGCAATACTGGTTTTAGTAGATTTACCTGCTGATATCCAGTTGTTGACTAGTGAATCTCAGGAACATATTCAAGTTCTGAGGATACATGGTGCTCAGGTAGGCTATCTCATCTGCATTAATGTATATTTCCCTCCAAAAATTTCCGGCTTACAGGATCCAGATAATGGATGGAATAAACTTTCTGATACCCTGGATGCTCTTGATCTCCTATATCCATTCCCATGTTCTTCTTTGTGGAGATTTCAATGCAAGAATATGTGTAGATTTACATGGGCCCCTGGAATGTCCTATCCATCAGGTCATCCGACAAGCACATCAAACAGATGGTTCCATGATTCAACAATCAATATGGCAGGAATAAGACTTTCTGAATTGTTCTCTGTTCACCAATTGCATAGCCTACATGGCACCAAATTTTACCATGCTCATGGGACATATACTGATCTATCCCTGTGGGGTGCCAGTACTACAGATTATATTCTGATCTCATCTTCCCTTCTGTCTAACATCCACTGCTTCAACATAGCTGATAGGACAGAGAGTGATCATTGCCAGCTTAGCCTAATCCTAAATTTTCTGGAAAACTTAATTCTTAACATCCCAGTGCACACCACAGATGATATGCTTCAGGGGAAAAGGAGAATCAGATAGTCCTCACAACTTCAAAATAACATTGCCCAGATTTTGTTTAATCCTATTGAGTGACTCTGACCCTGTCAAGCAATATGAAGAAATAGTAAAACAACATAAACCATATTTTATTCAGAACAAGCCATTAACATTAAGTGCCTTTACTTCAAAGAGCTGGGTTGATCAGGCAACTAGGAATACTCGCAGCATAAAGAGGGGTCAACTTTCGATAGGTTATTGATAATGAGATCGACCTATAAAGAGATGTTGAAACAAAAGAAGAGTGCCTATATCAGATCCCAGTGGGAAGAATTAGGTCTTGCGGCTTGAGAAAGAAATGAGACAAGGTTCTGGAGCCTGGTATCCTTGGGTATAGGCAAATCATCTCCACTGCTGGATTCCCAGATAACAGCTAACGACTAGCATCTCCAATTTAGTTGGGTCTTCAGATATTTCCAAACTAAAAATAGCATAGTAGATCACTCTTTTTTTCCATTTAGCCTCTCTGTTGCACCACAATGGCATGGTGTAGTGGTTAAGAGCGGTGGTTTGGAGCGGTGGACTCTGATCTGGAGAACCAGGTTTGATTCCCCACTCCTCCACATGAGCGGCGGAGGCTAATCTCTGGTGAACTGGATTTGTTTCCCCACTCCTACGCATGAAGCCAGCTGGGTAACCTTGGGCTAGTCACACTCTCTCAGCCCCACCTACCTCACAGGATGTCTGTTGTGGGGAGGGGAGGGTAAGGTGATTGCAAACCAGTTTGAATCTCCCTTAAGTGGAAAAGTTGGCATATAAACACCATCTCTTCTTTTTCTTTATCTTTAGTCTCAGTACCTAAGGCAAGAGGCCTCATTTATTTTTATTTTTTTATTTGTTACATTTATAACCCACCCTCCCCGGACAAGGTCATTGCCTCTCTTGCATCTGGCAAGGCCCGTGGAGAAGATATGATCCCTCCGGAGCTTTTTAAGCAATTTCTGGACTGGGTGTTTACCCAGATAAATTCTTTTGGTCTTTTCTCTGCCAGCTGGAAGGAAAGTATAGTTATTCCAATATTCAAAATAAACAGGATCCCCACAACTCTCACCCCATCAGCCTGTTAGATCTTGCTACCAAGCTGTACAGTAAATTCTTATTGAGAAAACTGGAAGATTGGGAGCTAGACAATCCGGTCATTGTTCCTGAACAAGCTGGCTTTAGAAAAGGTCAATGTACCATCAACCAGTATCTGATACTGCAGCATCTTGCATCAGACTGTATAAAAGACCCCACCAAACATCTTTATGTGGCTTTCATTGATCTTGCTGCCACTTTTGACTCAGTCAGCAGAGATGGGCTTTGTCATAAACTGGCAAGTACCAATATTGATAAATGACTTTTGTTTTTGATAAGGGAAGTTCATTGAAATCTATCTTCCAAAATTAGAGTCAGAATTTCAGGCTCCTTGACAGTTATCATCACTGTAGTTAGAGGGGTGAAACAGGGCTCCTCCAAAACAGGGTTTTGGCCCCCTTCTTTTCAATCTCTTTATTTGTATTTGGAAAACAGAAGTGCATTTCCAGATGGTCCATAGATGATTTCCCTGTCAAACAGTGCTGAACCTTTAAATATTTGGCAATCACATTCAGTATATACTTTCTTGGCAGTCCCATCTGCAAATCATAAAAGCAACAGCCCTTCAGACAATGGGTGCTATCTTAAAATTTTACCACACTTGATCAACCCAGAAATAAAGCTTTTTCAGGGAAAGGTCATCAACCAACTCCTATATGGCATTGAAGTTGGGGATGGAATGACACTTTACTAGCTAAGATGGTGAGAATCCAAAACCTCTTCATGAAAAAGGTTCTAGCTCTTCCTCCAAACACTCCAGCCGCCTTGTTGAGCGCGGAACTGGGTCTTTTTTCCTTGAGGGCATGTGCGCATAAAGCCCTGTTTAGGTAAAGGTAAAGGTAGTCCCCTGTGCAAGCACCAGGTCATTCCTGACCCATGGGGTGACGTCACATCCTGACGTTTACTAGGCAGACTTTGTTTATGGGGTGGTTTGCCAGTGCCTTCCCCAGTCATCTTCCCTTTACCCCCAGCAAGCTGGGTACTCATTTTACTGACCTCGGAAGAATGGAAGGCTGAGTCAACCTTGAGCCGGCTACCTGAAACCGACTTCCGTCGGGATCTAACTCAGGTCGTGAGCAGACCTTCAGCTGCAGTACTGCAGCTTACCACTCTGTGCCATGGGGCTCTTCAAAAGCCCTGTTTAACCATTGGCATAATCTGAAAAGAACTCTAGCAAGCCATCTTCAAGCATATATTTCACCATTTGTCTAACAGACCCGCATATGGTCAAGCAACTATAATAAAATTCTTCAACTCTGTAGTTTGCCAGATGCTGTTTGTGAGGCTGTCCAGGCTGACTATAACTGCAGGGAAAAAATATTTTGGCATGATGCAGTTTTTGATAGGCAAGTCATATTAGAATCCAAATTTTCAATTTGGTATAAACTAATTAAAAGTTTGACAAGGCTGCTATAGGTGTCGAGAATAGGGGTATAAAGCAGGTGTATGTGTTCTGTATTCAGCCTAAGACAGTCATTGAAGGTATAGTTTATAGTGCATGCCTCAGTGCTCCTTGTGTTACCTAAATGGGCACCACATTGGCTGCTGCATAGTCAAGTGCTCGTTGCAGCATTCACATCTCATTTTGCATCTGCTTGTAGTCTCTACACATTTCTTCCAGTCCAAGACAAATAATCACCACACAGAAATGGCTTCCATGTGTTTCTCTCCCTTGCTAGATTAGGGCATATGTGAATGTTTTAATTAGCCTTTAGCAATTACATCTGACTGTTAGGGCTGCCAGCTCAGGGTTGGGAAATTCCTGGATATTTGGGGGGTTGAGCTTGGAGAGGGCAGGGTTTGGGGAGGGGAGAAACCTCAGTGGGGCATAATGCCATAGAGTCCACCCTCCAAAGCAGCCATTTTGTCCAGGGGAACTGATCTCTGTAACCTGGAGACCAGTTGTAATTCTGGGAGATCTCCAGCCACCACCTGGAGACTAGCAACCCTAGTTTAAATCCATTAGCTGCAACACTTTTAAACAATACATTTTCTTTTCGAGGGAAAAGTTCAAAATGATTGAAGGAAAAGAAGGTTCTGTGTACAGGGATTTATTTATTTCACCTTAAAAAAAGGATAAATATGCTGATTTCAAAGTGACAGAATGTATTAAAAAAATGAATTTATTTTCATCTGGGTTGTTTTATGTTGTTAGCAGGACCCATTTAAGGCATAGGCATAACAATCAAAACAGGATTAGTTTTACAGACTATGTGCATAACTGGTTTAATCTCTCCTCAGTGAACAAATTTAAAGGGAGTTTGACTACATGCTGATTGACAGAATACCTAATAATTTTGCTTACCAAAGTAAAACATCATCCTCACTCAGAACTGTTCTGCTCCATCACAACATCTTGCAGTTTTCACAGCTTCATGATCCTCAACATTCTTGCTCTCCCCCAACATAAATAAAATTGTTTCCAGACTCCAACAGCTGGCATTTGCTGGTTGAAGAAATGAAAAGGAAGACAATGTGTTCTTAGGATTACACGAAAGGCTGAGAGGAAGGATGTATGCAGAGTTTTATAAGCTTAGTGAGACAGAAAATAGATTGGGGTGCACAGTGGAAATAATGTGTCAGTCAAAGCTAAGTTTGCAGACATAAGCCTCCATGACAGAAGAGCAGCCATGGGCTTTCACCACCTTCATTGCTTCCTTCTGAGTTTGGGTGGAACTTAGAGCAGGTGTTTCCAAGAGATGGTACTCTTCAATGGTTTTTGCCTAGCAAGAGCATGACAGCTGCATGAACAACTGGAATGCTCAAGCAATAGCAGGATGCAGTCAAGGAGAAGAGATACAGTTCTCCCATCAGCTATATGTACATTACAGCTACTTCATGAAATGTCTGGTTTTAGGTTTCCTGCAATTGTATACCTTTCCATTATTAAGGTGAGTTTTGGTTGACAGCATAGTATTTGCAACTACTAAATCCCTCTCTGCCCTGACCTGGATGGCCCAGGCTAGCCTGATCTCGTCAGATCTCAGAGGCTAAGCAGGGTCAGCCCTGGAGACCACCAAGGAATACCAGGGTTGCTATACAGAGGAAGGCACTGGCAAAACCACCTCTGTTAGTCTCTTGCCTTGAAAACCCCATAAGGGGTCTCCATAAGTCGGCTGCGACTTGATGGCACTTGACACACACACACACAAATCCCTTTCCTGTAATATTTGTGTGTGACAGAAATGTTACAAGCTTTTACTATATCATCTGAGCGTATGTATGGTTAGTTCTGAATGAGACTACAATCATGTTCTTTTAGTCTTTCTACATGGCAAAAGGGCTGCTGGCCAGCACCCTTTGCCTCCATAATTTGATCTGGTGAGCCTTCTCTGACAGTAAGACAGACAAATTTTACAAGCAAAATGATACCATCAAGACTTATTAGTAATACTACGCAAATTGCTCCCATAGCAGCCACACTACCGTATCAAACTACTACCTTTAGAAGAATGCCTGTTATGATTGTGACACTGGGTAATTAAGGGACTGCTCTGTTGCATTCAAAGGATCTATTTCATTATTTCACTTGAAACATATTTTATTTTTACCAGAGGAAATCTGTTTTGGAGAGTAAAAAAAAAAAAAAAGGATGAGAAAGAAGATTAAAGAAAGATTAATGATGAAATGTAAGAGAGAACCATTTTCTCATCTTTGTCACATGAACAGTTAACAGACCCAGAGCAAGCAACTAATCAAAGCATGATCTTGCCACAGTGATCCATGCTCTGATTACATATATACTTTAATGTGATCTATGTGGAGCGGCCTTTGTAAACTGTCGGCAAACTTCAGCTCATCCAAAATGAGCAGTAGGGTTATTGTCAGGGTCCTCTGCAGGGATTGTATTACCTCAGTGCTGAAAAATCTGCTTTGGCTGAGCATTTGTTTCTGGAAGAATTCAAAGTGCTGATTATTACTTTAATACCCTGAATAGCTGAATGCTTGAAGGACTGTTGTGATGGATACAGTGTTAAACTGTGTAACTTGGTAACTGTACGCCAATGTCAGCAAGCAGTGGGCGGAGTCTGGAAAGCTGACTGGGTTCTTTTTGGAGGGAGAGAGGAGATTTTGAGTAGGGCTGTCGATTCGGTTCATCCTGAACCGAAAAACCGCCGAATTTCCTCCGATTTGGCGGTTTCCAGTTCGGATGGAACCGAACTCTAAAAAAGGCGGGAAAAGGACGCACTGAATTCGGTGAGTTCGGGCGAATGCCGAATAAATTCGGCAGGTTTAGGGTTCCCCGAACCTGCCTTTTCTTGCCTTTAAAGACCGCCCTGCCCGGTTGAGCATCGGACCGGGAAGGGGGGGAGTGCTAAACCCCCACGGCCCCCTTCCCGGGACTCCCGGGGAAAGCGGGTGGTGGGTCTTTAAACTGCAAACAGTTTAAAGACCCCCGCCTGACTTTATTCAGCCGAATTGATTCGAGAATTCGGCCGAATTCCCCGGATCCGAATCAGGGGAGTTCGGACTTCGGCATTTCCCGAATCAAAATGGGCCAAATTTTGCCGAATCTGAATTTTCCCCCAAAAAAATTTCAACAGCCCTAATCTTGAGCAGTTGGCTCTTGGGAAGGAGTCTTTTGCTCTGAGCTCCTGAACTGTGTGGTGGTGTGGAGAGACTCTGTGAGCACTTGCTCACATACTACCTAAGCTTGTTTTAAAATCAAACCTGAGTAGTGACAAGGGGAAGATTGTGGCAGTGTGTGAAAGCCCTTTCTTCAGTCACTTGGTGGGAGGTGGCTTCTGAAACAGGGAGACGCCTAACTCAGTGTTTTGGGGAAGAGTAGTTTGTTTCCACAGGCGGTGGGCAAACCTTAGGAGTGGGAAAGGTTGTGGATGAACCCCCACTCACTGATATTTTGTGTATGCTAGGTTAGTTTGAGTCCACACTAAGTGATTTGAGTACAAGAATATTTTGAACAACATCTAAGTAAATTACTGAGTATTCTGAAGTAACTGAACTAACTGAACTAAGAACTGTGCCTGAAACCATCTAAGATTTTGAACCGCCTGTAACCATTTAAGATTTGTGCCAACAACCTGAAAAACCTTTCTGTAAATAATAAACATCTTTTTATCCACCTTTTAAATTCAGCCTCTAAGCCTTTCTAATCCTACTGGGGGGAAGGTAAGGGAAACTCTCCTCACAAAAGCAAGGGTAACTGTCTGTGGGGTAGGAAGAATATTTAATCCTCCTCTCAGCCACTGACAACAGGGAGAAATTTGTGAGGAAACCATACAGGTGGGGAAACCAGCACAGAAAACACCTTCCTTCCCCTCCCTCACAAATGCCTCTTCCCATATTATCCATCCTGACAGTTAAGATCTGCCTCACAGAGCCCAAGAGTTAAGATCTGCCTCACACACCCCACCTTCGAAGGCAGCAACCAGAGACAAGGCTTTTTCAGTACTGGCACCTTGCCTGTAGAATGCCCTTCCTCTTAAGGTTTGCCTGGTGCCTATGATGCTCTCTTAGAGGTGCCAGGCCAAAACATTTCAGTTTACTCAGGCTTTTCATTAAGAAGCTAGCATTTTAACTCCATTTGTAAACTGTGTATTTAGCCTGAAAATATTCCTATTAAGCTGCTCAGTTAACTATATTTTCCATGTTCTGTTTGCTTTTGTAATGTTGAGTTTCAATTAACAGCATTTAATGTTTTTATAATGTTTTGTTTTGTAACCTGCTTTGGGCAGGTTCCCTGGAGAGGCGGCACAAACATTTTCTAAATAAATAAAATAAATAAGTAAACTTATTCAGTCTTTTTCATTGTGCACTGTATACCACGATAAGATGTAGATTGATCCAGTGCATACCACAGGTGCTGGTTTCAGAAGACGCACGAGTAAGATTCTTGTTGGTGGATGTAAGTTCTTCTATCACACAGAGTGGCCTCTTTTTCATCATAGCATTTAAACTAAGGAAAGGGTTTTTAATAGGTCTGAAATAGGTAAATGATGGCTTGATGTGATCCGCAATATGCTGATAAATGATTTTAATGGGGGAGAAGTCCCTGTTGTTTTATTTCGATGTGTAGATGTTATTGTGATTTTGGGATCAACATATGCTGTGGGTTGATTTTTAGGGTGTAGTTGGATTGTTAAGGTCTGTGACCACAATATGAATAAATTGATACTGATACAGTCTTAGAATTCAGGTTCAGAAGGGAAACAAAAACCCAGCCTTTTGCAAGGAAGTTGTCACCCACTATCAGTAGTAGATTGCCATAATCATACGGAATGGCCATAATCATAGGGAATTATATGCAAACTCCTTCTCTCCCTGTGAAGTCAAAAGTATGAAATGGATATCTGAATATAACCCATAATCATTCAAGTGCAAAAGTAGTCAAAGTGTACTTTCCCATGGATCTCAGTGGAAAAACAAACCTTGGCAGATGTGATAGCTGCCATAACTAGCTGCTTGGCAGGTGAGAGTTTTCTAAATGAACCTGCCCCACAGTGCAACAATGTGTTGAGAGACTCCTGCAATCTACCTGTCCACTGTCGGGCCTAAGTATTTCAATTTTCATTATTATATGAATGTACATCTCTAATTAATAGGCCAGGGAGTTTGTGTAACAAGGTTTGGTCCTATCTGAGAGAGACATATATGTTTGGTTGGAACAACTACCTGCTACTGTCTGTCATAGACTCACTTTTACTTCTGCAGCAAATATCTCCATCTCATCCTTTCCTCACCTACTTGTGCCTTTGCTTCTGCCTTGCTTCCTTCCCAAAGCTTTTCCACTCCCAAACTCTCAGTGCCTCAGCAGAAGCTGGGCCACTCAGTCTATATACCACTTCTTTTTCTGGATGGTTGGTTAATAGTAGTATGGTGAGGAGCTGTAGCATGGTTTTCTCCCATGAAGCCTGGAGCTTCTCCTGTAACTCTTGTGGTTTGCAAAGCAACAGCACTGCAGTGGCTCTCTCATCCCACTGAAGTAATGTGAATACCAGGTTTTAGGTGCCACAAATAGAATATCCTCATAAACAGGTAGATTTGGAGACACTGGGAGATGGGGTAGATTGGGTCATTAAATGGGTCATTAAAATGGCTCACATCACATGACATCACCTTCAATCCAGCTTTGTAATGCTGCAGGCCAGTCATGGTAGATAAGTAAAGTGGTGCTGAGGCTGCAGTTCTTGAGACAAGGAAGGACCTGGATCTGCTACCACCTCAGAAGATCCAGGTCCACCAAGACCATTCTATTTGTGTGGTTGAAGAGGCAGTGGCCTTGTCATCTCTTAGCAAAAACAGAAGTCTAGGCATGAGCTTGGTGGCATCCTCCTAATCTTCATGAAGAGGAGCCCTCTTTGCAAGGAGGTGTGGGACAACCCTCTAGGACATTTGCCTACTGGGAAATGTTTTGAACAATTGAAACAGTAATCCATGCCTGCCTTCACTGATCACTTGTGCCCTGGCTCTTAGAAGATAGCTCCTACTTGTGCTCAGAGGAACATGAGAACCTCTTTCATACTTCTGACTTTGCAAGTAGAGGCGAGGATTTTGCATATCATGCAGGCAGAGAAACTCCCCTTTTTTAGAGATGTTAACTCTGTTTCTGCTGCGCCAAAGCATGGCACAGTGAGTGAGAGCCCCTTCATCCCCAAGTTCTAGAAGGGGGTAAGTGAAAGCTGCAAATTATAATGGGGTAGTAATCAAAGTCAAAATGTTTGACCTCTTGTTCCTGATGTTCTTTCTGGGTAACTTGCTTGTATTCACCTCCTTTTAAGCCTGACAAGTTTATTTAATTATATGGTCCATATTGAGTTAGGAAGTCTTTTGTTTTAGGAGGTTTGTACTACAGTACAAGAAAAAAATGGGACTAGTTTGTGCATTCTAAGCAAACAGCATCAAATATCACAGTCATTTTGCTGTAGCTAAAAGGCAATTGAGAAAAAACAAGAAGCCCCGATCTTCCAGTTTTGCAGAAGTCTGTCATCTTAACAAGCCAGTGCTACCGCCACATTTTTATACTTTGTGCAGGTTAATGTAAGCTGTTTCCCCCTGGCAACTGCCTCTGATCTAAGCAACTACACCAATGGATGTCATTTTTGGCTAAAGTATCACCAAGCCAAAATGGAATATCAAGCTGTAGAAACGTTTAGCAACATTGTGTCAGACTTTCCCCCAAAATTATTTTGCTTTACCAATAGTCTATTTTATTCCCTTGTAGATTTGAATACAAATTTATTCTAGTTATTTCCCAGTACAAAATAACCTCTCTGAGTTGCTAGAAGGATTCCTTTGTAATGCTTTTTTTTCTATCTGTACTATAGAATATGGCAGAAAATAGTGCTCCAGGAGCAAAAAATAAATGACAACTTCAGATGAGTATATCAAAACATGGAGCTTTTTAAAAAAATATTCACCTTTAAAACAGTAAAACTTTATCATCATATAACTAAGCGTTGCTCTGTATTCATCCTAAAATGTGTAGAGTGATGTGCTCAGGAATGTTATTGCTGAGATTAATGTTCTGACATTGTTGGTTACCAATACTTTGTATTCCCAGCGATGTATTAAGAGTTTGAAAATGTTATAAAAAACATCACTTTAAAAGGGTTTTTGGATACCACGGCTTATAAATGGTTGGAAGATGTCTTCACAGCTAAAGGGGCCAAAGTGCGAACAGTTTTTTTTTATAACGTTTTCAAACTCTTAATAAAACGGTGGGAATACATAGAAAGTGCAAACAGTATTTTTTATAACATTTTCAAACTCTTAATACATCGCTGGGAATACAAGTGCGGTAATCCCCATCGACTGAAATATTCTAATGTCACTGAGAGGGGCTGAGTAGGAGGAGCAGATTCTGTGACTACTGAAATCCCTTGGCCAAGCTAGACAAGATGGTCCCTAAGTTCACTCCAGGGATGCCCCTCCACTTTGTAGAATGAGTTAACAATGACACGGGGCCCTGATTCTAGTCAGGACTATTGCAGCGAGGTGGAACTTGTGAGCTCTCCGGCGTTTTTGGCCCCAATCAGCAATAGATATATGCTAGTGTCAGCAGAATACCTTTAATTCCTGGAAACAAACTGTTGGGGATTCAATGCGAGTTCCATTTCTGTCAAGATAGTTAAAGGGTTAATTTGTTTGTATCAACAGTTTAGTTAGCCTCAAGGAGATGATGCAATGACAGATGTCAGTATTCTATTGGTTGGCAGATCACCATGGGTTACATGCCAAAAGTCACGTACCTGTAATTGAGTCTGATCGCTGTCCTTTGTTTAGAAGAGGCAGCAGTTTCTCTCTCGTTTGGATCTTACACTGACAGGATGCAAGGCCTCTCTGCTCTTAAGAGCAAAGATGGATTCTAAGCCTGTAGTTACCTGTCAGTGCAAACTAACATGTTTGTAGGGAACTAGTCATGTAGAAAGAAAGAATTATTTGTTTTACTTCAAGTGTACCCCATCCTATCTAGGAAAGTAAAGGATTTTGTTTAATTAAGACAAAAGTCTTTGTCTCTGATTTTGTTGTGTGCTGTGATCTGACTCTTCTGTAACCACAATCATGATTCATCTTCTCTGATTAATAACACAAACAAACAAAGAAGGGCTTTTTCGTTAGCTAGAGACTCTGTCCTACCTTTGGCGATCCTAGAAGCCAGATTCAAGAGGTTACCAAGATCAAAATGGGGGTGTCCCTGTAAATCGGGTGAAGTCGAGTCTATTGTGCATGTTTTCTTCAGATGCTCTTTTCTATGAAGAAGCAAGATTTAAGCTAATTTCCCCTCTCCTTAATCTAACAAAGGACAGCTCTGAGGAAGGGAGGTTGAGGAATCTCCTATGGGAAGGGTCAGCCCAGATG
This sequence comes from Euleptes europaea, assembly GCF_029931775.1. Lineage (NCBI taxonomy): Eukaryota > Metazoa > Chordata > Lepidosauria > Squamata > Sphaerodactylidae > Euleptes > Euleptes europaea. The sequence continues at coordinate 4,170,725 of NW_026612049.1, forward strand.
ATGAAACAAGTAGCTAAATTCTGTGCTGCAATATACAAGATCTGTCTGACAAAGCAGGGGCTTGGCAATCTAACCTGAAACTGAAAATGTAATATTAATCTGAGGTTTTTAGCTAATAGTAATTTGTTTAATTTATTTAAGAATTATATATCCCATATTTTTAGATATTGTATCTTTTAATTCTATCTTGTAATTGATATGAATATTTAACATCTTTGCCATATTAATAATAAATCTGAATCTGTAGAACTAAGCGTTGCTCTGTATTCATCCTAAAATGTATAGAGTGATGTGCTAAGGAATATTGTTGCTGAGATTAATGTTCTGACATTGACTGAAATATTCTAATGTCACTGAGAGGGGCTGAGTAGGAGGAGCAGATTCTGTGACTGCTGAAATCCCTGGGCCAAGCTAGACAAGATGGTGTCCCTAAGTTCACTCCAGGGATGCCCCTCCACTTTGTAGAATGAGTTAACAATGTCATGGGGCCCTGATTCTAGACAGGATTATTGCAGCGTGGTGGAGGAGGGGCTCTTGCCTTCCCCCATGCCATTTTTCTAACCTGAAATGGTGCTGGGAAGGATTTTCTACCAACATTCCCCTTTCAATGTAGTTTCATGTTTGTTCTTCTCCCCCCCCCCCCCCACATTGCCATGGTCCTGACCATAATTGGCCCCCCATGGCACTGTTAAAAGGAATTCTCCAGTGGAACTCACTCTGCAAATGGAGGTACATTGTCAGAGCGAACTCTGAAGGGAAAATTCATAACTACGATATGGATTTTGTGGGATAAAATAAAAGAGGAAACTTTTGATATTTTTATTATGTTTATGCAGGTTCTAAATTATTTCTTTGAACTTTTCTCCTTTTTAGGTGAAAGATCTGGGCGGCGGCAGAATTGAAAAACATCAAAGTGAGGTTTGATGATTGCTTTATTTTTTCATGTTGGAGTAAAGGGCGGGTGGGGCGGGGAATAAATGTAATCCCAAAAAGGGTTTTGTCAGGCAAGCAGTAATTTATTTAGAAATCTAGCTATTGAGCCGAATGAGGAGGAAGTAACATTGTGTGTTACATTTTGGCTTCTTTTTTCCTCATGATGGATATATTTGGAAGGAAATAAAATGCAAGAAATACTTCTGTACTTCTAGAGTGGCCAGAACCCACTGTGAGACATTTTACTAGCTCCGAGAACCATGTGTTCAGCATATCGTGCTTTGCTAAATCCTTATTTATAAAATCTTTAGTACCTTGATAATACATGCAAAGTTAATATAGCTGTCAAGGGAGATGTGCATGGTCATGCAGTTTATGTGGTTAACCATGACTAAGGAGAAAGGATGTGGCATGCAGTAGAACTGGGTAGTGGAATTTTGGAAAGACATGAGGGGCTGAGGTACAAAGTTTGCAGTATTCAAAGCACATTACTAGGGCGTGAAATGAAGTTGATGTTGAGGGTGACAAAGAGGATTGTGCATATTTTCATCATGATGAACATTGAAAAGTCACAGGTGACTCGGTGACTGACTCAATGGAAGTAACATTCAGGGATATATGAATATAATACACGCATAGGTGATACCTATCATTTATGGAATTCAACCAGGGACAGTGTGTGCAGACGGAATAGAAGATGCTGGAAAATGGTCTTTATCACATTAAGAGCAAGAACGGAAGTGATGTTGAAGGGCTACCAGTGGGACCTTATGTACCTTCTACACATTTACTGGGCCATTTTTCAGTTTATGATGGTATCTGGAAAGCGTGGCTCATTCGTAGGAAGCTGTCTGAGAATTTTTCGATATAACCAAGGCTAGACCGACACACAAGCTTTGAGCCAAACATAATGTATGATTTGCTCATATTTAATAACAAGGTTGGGGTTCTTTGCTATGTTTCAATATATCCTTGAAGTTTAAAATACTGGGGAGGGTGGACTCCGGCTAACTACTATGAAATTGGTTTTCAGTCATTTGTGCTAAGTACTTCACTGTTCCAAAATGATCTTAACATTTTAAAAAGCGTGTTGGGCTTTCACTGGAAGAGGGCATTGTGCTGGACAACAAGAAGACTTCCATTAGCCTTCTTTCAGTCATTTGCAGTTTGTGCCTTCCTGTCTCTCTACAGTTAGAGTGGAATAGAGAGTGTTTCGAGACAGCTTTCTTAATTGAACACTGTGGACAAGCAAGTCCTACTACAATGAGCTAGTTTGTTAGTAGAAACAGTAAAATAATTAAATCTACAACCCAGGCAAGAGTTCAGAAAGGGCCATAGACCTTTGACTGCTAGCCACAATGCATTTAACCAAATTGAATCCACATGACCTGCTTTCAGCTGATGGCTAGACATCAATACACTTTAAAACAAGAATATACATCCCTAATAATCCTTGTTGAGATATATATGAAAAAAATATTCATGGAGGAACACATAGACAAATTATGGAAGGGGTAGATTATACAGAGTAGGTAATTCTTTGATCTTTTGTTGTTGCTGTTTGTTTGTTCCTGAAGTTTTCACTCTAATCTGTCCTATATGTGTATGGACCACAATATTTTAAAGAAAGAAAGAAAAACATTGCATGAGCTTTTGTAAACACAGACAGAGTATGAGCTCTTCACAGAACCTGAAGCCCATTGTTTATTTGAATTTCTAGGGTACTTCCAATTTAGTTCTTCTTGAAAAGGTAGAATACTGTCTCTGTGGGTTGATTATTGAGGAGTTAAGCAAGCTTCATTGTTCCCATTTTTAGCCCTAATGAGAAATCAGGTGTTCAGTGTAAGGGGTGGAAGGATATATACCTTATATCATGGGGTTCATGTACATATACTGTCTTTTATGGCTTCCATCAGATGCATGAGATCTAGCAATGAAGTACAGAACCCATTGTGTTGAGAAATTCCTCTTAAAGACCCTTCTAAGAAGCTATATATATTTGAGTAGAACCTCACCATTTGAGGGTCCATGACTCACAATTTCATGGTCTGTGGCCCATCCATGTGATGCAGCTAGTCCTGAAGAGGGAGAGCAGTAACAAGCATGTTGGCCCCACACCCTGCCTCTACACAATTGCCTGCTTTTCAGAATTCTGTCTACATGGGAAAGAAGTGTGCATACTAGGTGGATTGTATGGCGGCTTCTTCGTGGCCAGCCAGGCAACTCACACAGTGGCCCCCAACTTATCTGTCCAGACAGGTGACCCATGTGGCAGCACCTGTATGCAGCATTGTCACTTTCCCAAGCCAAGCAGGTGAGGTGGCCACTGCTACACAACTCATTCAGTAATGCTTCAGCCAAGCTGGGCACCACATGTGACTCACCTTCGCTGGGCCTTTCTCCATGAGGGTCTGGTGCCATTTCCAGGGCCACTTTGGCCTTCCTGTCTGCCCCAGAGGCAGATGAACCCCTGCCTCCGGTATTCATAATTTCACATTCATGGTGATTCCAGGAACAGAATGAACATGATAGTGAGAGTCTGCTGTACTCTAACTAAATACTATTCTCCCCTCCTTTTTTGTAAATGAAAAATAAAACTTTGCAGTCATCCCACCTTCAGATATGTCTGTTGTAAGCATATTGCTGAATAGATAATGTTTTGATTTTTTAAACTATGTTTCAGGTTAATATCAGATGAGCCAACTTTTTCCCTTTTTGTTGCTGCAGTTACTGACTGGCATTGTTGTTTTGCTCCAAGTTTTCTATGTGGTGGAAAGTGCCATCAAGTCACAGCTGACTTATGTGTTACAGGGAATGCTGGGGGTCTCCAATATTAAATGGGGGAATTAGTCAATATGGAGACAAATTTAGAGCACTAACGAGAGGCTTAAGGGGTGGGGTCTTTTCACCAATGTATAGCAAGGGTGAGCAAGCCAGCGGAACAAATGCTAAGAGAAGCCAATTCAATTCAGAACAAACAGAATTTATTTGGGGAAAATTAAGGGGTACAAGCACACACAAAAAATGCAATAAAACAAGGCAAACACACAAATAGAATCCTAAAAGGATAGCACAATAAAACTCAATTGCTACCAATCCAATGAGAGTCTCAGTGAGACAGGCTTCCGATGAAGGGAAGGGGTAAGACTACTCAGTGACCACCTCTGAACTTGAAAATCCTATGCCTTGAAAATCCTATGAGTTGCTATAAGTCAGCTGTGACTTAAAATTAACTCATGATCCCATCTTTTGTTTGCTTTCCAGGTTCAAGTTAGAAAGAAAAACCAGAGGCAAACATTAGAAGATCATTAAAGGAACTAATTGACTGGCACATTAAGGCTGGGTTGCAGTTTACTGGGAATATTTAACAGAATCCCTGTTAGATTAAATAATACATCAGGCAACAAGGCTTATCCGCACAAAACAGAATTGGTTTGAAAAATTGACAGGAAGATCAGATTTTTAGGAATACAAATAATCAAAATTTGCAGGCTGGTCCTGAAATCCAGTGGTGCAGTCCTATTCCTGGAGAAACCAATTGCAAACTGCCATTCATTTTCATCAGAAAACCTCTGTACCAGTTTTTGTAAAATGAGTTCTAAAAATGTAAGAGCTTTTTCTTTCCTAAAGCCCATTACTTGCTTCTAGCAGACTTACGTGTATTTGCTTATTACTGTAAAGCTAGGTTACTTAGGGGGAATTGGGATGCTGATTATGGAGATCAAAGGATGTTGAAATGATGAAAGTCAGACATCTTTTCATTGTGGATCTGCCAAATTTTTTAAAATCATCCTTATAGTGAAGTAGTTTTCTAACAGTGCAGTCCTAAGCACAGTTGCTTCCTTCTCAGCCCATTGAAGTCAATGGGCTTAAAAAAGGTTTAACTCTCCTTAGGGTTGAACTGTAAGTATAGTTTAGGGGCTGGTACCTAGAAAGGTTCTTCCATTACCAACAGGAATATCTTAGTTTCTGTCTTCTGCTGATGGCATGATCGAACTGCATACAGTCTAAAAATGGAAGTGCTACATACAGTCTCCAGATAGATCTGTTGACAAAAACAAATTTGGTATAATTCAAATTCGGGTTTAAATGGCCTTTTTTTCGGGAAATCCAAAATTCTCCTATACCAGTATAGGTAGGAATTTGGGTTTAAATTCAGGATTCCCGAATAATTTGGCCATTTAAAGCCATTTAAACACATTTGTGGCTTTCCATGGGGGGACATTTTTTTAGGTAGAGGTCCCACATTTTCAGGGTAGCTTGAAGGGACTCTCCTTGCAAGAACCTCCAGGTTTGGTGAAGATTGGGTCAGGGGGTCCGGAGTTATGGGGTCTGGAAGGGGTTACCCCATCCCCCCATTAGAAAGAATTGGAGCCGCTTGGGAGTTCTTGCAAGGAGAGTCCCTCCAAGCTACCCTGAAAATTTGGGACCTCTATCTCAAAAAATGCGCCCCCCCCAGGAGCTGTTCAAAAAAATCTCCCCTTGGATAAAATGGGTGGGGGGAAGCCTGCTTCTCATGCCTACAGACTGTGAAACAACAAAGGAAGTCTTGAACAAGCTGGTTCCCACAGTAGGGAAGCATAGAAAAGTGTTTTTTTGCACAGCTCCTGGTGGGGGGCATTTTTGCAGGTAGAGGTCCTAAATTTTCAGGGTAGCTTGAAGGGACCCTCCTTGCAAGAACCCCCCACGTTTGGTGAAGATTGGGTCAGGGGTGCTAAAGTTATGGGGTCTGAAGGGGGTACCCCCTTTCTCCATTAAAACCAATGCAAACTGTCCCCACCACAGGTAGAAATCACACAGGTAAGGCAAGGCAACACTTTAGAAACCCAAATTAACCACAGCAGAAGCCCCCCCCCAAATCAGTAGCCTGATTTCACACCAGAGAATCACTGCCACGAGGCAAGTGAACTGGATTCCCCCCACAGGGAGAAATTACACAGGTAAGGCAAAGGCAAGAGTTCAATAGGAAGCAAGCAAAGTTAACCAAAGTTCATCAATCTGTTAACTCAAGTCTCAAGTTCTCAGAGCACCCCCAGAGCCAGGGCACCCTCCCCACAAAACCCATGTCTAGCCACATGATGCCAGGTAGCTGGAGGTCTGGGGGCACTGCTGCCAGCCCAGACAAATCCACCAGCAGCCAAGTAAAATGGCTCCCCCAACCCACACATAGAAAAAACCAAATACTTTTAAAGAGGAATCAAAAAGGAATTAAACAGGAATTTAAGCAGTTATGAGCAGTAACAACTACGAAGTGTTGAAACTAAAGTAAATTCCATCCCAGAAACCCCTCCCCTTGCTTGCATGCAGCCATGTTTGGGGGGGGGGGAAGCCCCAAATGAAATAAAATGATAGGGTCTCAAACTGTTAGATGTCTTCTCTTCTTCTGGTAGCAGGCAGCAAATAATCCAAATTTACCAGGTCAGCTCAGGATGAAGTAGCAGGAGCAAAAGCCAAGGTTTTTGCACCAAGAGAGCTTGGTTTTGCAAGCAAGAAAGCTTTCTCCTTGCAAAAACACAGGAAATAGCTTCCTCCATTAAAGATACATTGTATCTCTATAAGCCCTGCTTCATTGTGATGCAGATAGATTGCTCTAAACAATCTGCCTACAGCCACTCAATGCTTTTAAATGGAGGAAGATAGGGCACCCCCTTCCAGACCCCATAACTCCGGACCCCCTGACTCAATCTTTACCAAACTTGGGAGTTCTTGCAAGGAGAGTCCCTTCCAGCTACCCTGCAAATGTGGGACCTCTACCTGCAAAAATGCCCCCGCAGGAGCTGCAGAAAGACATTGCTTAAAAAGCCAATATTCAGCAATGACAAATTCGGCTTTGCCAACCTCCCAGATTTTGCTGATTTGGTAAATGTGAACCAGAAATTTACCGAATTTGCATTTATTCAGTATTTTTCCTCTTCGGTTTTTACTGAATCAACAGCCCTAGTTCCAGGGCTCACTTATGCACAATTGCTGAAACCATGGAAGAATATGTGAGTTAAATCTGAAAGCTGCATAAGTAATATGTTTCCATTTTGCTGCCATCCTAATAATGAATCACTATTTTATGTAGGGTGCAGCTAGTTGTCTTCACTGTGGAAGTAATGACGTAATTTCCAAAAGTGAATCTTCATGAAAGCCAATAAGGTTGTAAAGACTGTCAGTTGTATAATAAGTTTCTCATTTTCCCTTTTACAACAGCAAAAAAGAATTTTCTCTTTGGCTGAGGTAATTTCCTCAGCCACAGAGGAATGCTAAGTCTGCCTGTAAAATATTTCATTTTTCATGAAGATTTAAATATCCAGTTTTTCCAAGTAAACGCATAAATCATAGGGAGTGTGGCTTGTAGTCAAATTAAGATACTAGGGAAGTGCCAAAGAGGGCTTCTTGTGGCTTGCACAATTCCACACTGCCTTGTTACATCATTGTACAGTAGATTTTTAAAACCCAAAGCCTGAGGGGAGCAGGAATTAACAAGAGAAAGTCATCACAAAAATAAATTAGGTAGTTTGGTATAACAAAACAAAGCTTTGAGTCTATGCATCTAACTGCATGATTCGTTTTTTCTGGGTATGTCCCTGGCAATGCAATCCTAAGGCCCAGGAGTTATGCCATGGCCAGCAGCAGTGCAACTAAAGCATAACTGAGCTGATCTTTAAGGGGATACTGGAGGAAAAATGGAGGGCTTTGTTTTCTTTTCTTAACATGATTTAACATGGAGCAGTGGTGTGGTGGCCTGCTGTGGCATAGGGGGGCAGCGGTGAGCCCTGATGGATAGGGTGGCCACTGCCAATCAGAGACCGGAAAAACGGGGGTGGAGCAAGCTGGCTGAATGAGCCCAGGTGAGGAGAGGGGTGGGACTAGGCAGATGAGCTGCCAGTCAATGTTCTGGCTCCCTTAAAGGGACCATGGGAGGGATGGTAGTCTTCTAGTGGGACCTGGAGATGCCCCTAGATGGCAGCTCATCTGCAGACAGCAGAGATACAATGCCCCAGAGACTGTGGCTCAGTCGGAGGGTGGACTCTATGGCAACATACCGCCATAGGTCTCTTCCCTCCTCCAGACTCCTTCCCTGGCAAACCTAGACCCAGTGCATTCTCAGGACTCTGGGCACTTGCTGCTCTTTGGTCCCCAACTTTGCCTGTTCACCCACACACCCATCCAAAGTGGCTCTACTGAACATAGAGGGCAAGCAGGAATGGGAGCCCATCTGGTGCTGGAGATGCCTTGCCATCCAGTGCATCTTTTCCCTTCCAGCAACCTCAGGCACCATTGAGGAAGGGTGATCTGGCAGCCTCTGGATGTCCTGTAGAGTCTCATGGAGTCACCACCATGAGAGACACAAAGAAGGCCCCTCAAGTCCCACTTCCTTCCCCCTTCCTATGACTGGACAAGTGCTGCATCCAAGACACTCTATGAGTGTGACCATAGAGAAGGAGGGATTCATGTGGACACATCCATGTCCTGTTAGATTAGCATCCACACAGCTTGGCCATAGCCATCTGGACAAGGTTGCTGGGGGTGGGGGAGAAGCCATGTTCTATGACAGTGACATGTGCAGCAGAACACTGCACCAAAGGCACATGCCAATCTGTGACAGGACAGCCAGAATGCCAAAAGGGATGGCCATGGGGACCCATGGAGGCAGAGAGAGGAGCTACACCCCCTGAAATTGACCAATGTAGCTTCCCATTGCTAAAAGACAGCCTATTGATGCTTAAGGCAACTGGGACCCTTTCCTGGCCATCTGTTCCTCCCTCTTAACCCCCCCACTGCTCTGCACAGGGATCTTTCTGTGTCTCCCAGCTCCCAGAACCCATAGAGGCCATTCCCACTGTGCCCCCAATCTATTTCACATGTCTGCCCACCCTTGATCTGAATCTCCCCCTCCTTCTGCACAGCAGCAATCCCTCTACCATTATTTCATCTGCACAGATGTCACCCTGCAGGAGCTTCATGCACTGTTTGCACTCTAGGCTGTGGTCCCTCAGTTCTGGGCAGAGAGCCTGGCACCCCAAGGTCTGTCCATTCTGATGAGCCACCATTGTTTGAATAAACAGTACCATCAACTCTGCAGACAGCTTTAAGCAACTGCTGTACCATTAAGGCTCCATGTTTCCACCCCTCCACACTAGGGCTGTGCAATTTTTTTCCCATTGGTAAATTTCAGGTATTGGTATATTGGTCCCATATTTTTCCTTAGGAAACCTGAATACCCATACCAGTAAATGGGCATTTCGACTTTTTCCCTGAGTCCATTATACTCTATGTGAATTTTTCTCAAGGCTCCTGGGTGGAGGTGGGGCATTTTTTCAAGGTAGTCACCAAATTTGCAGCATAGCTGCGAGGGACTTGGTTTGGTAAAGTTTGGGACAGCAGGTCCAATTCTATGGGCCCCCAAAAGGTTGCCCCATCCTCCATAGGAAACTATTGCACCCCAATGGAGGAAACGTCGGTGCCCATAGAATTGGACCCTCTGACCCCAAACTCCACCAAACTTGGGGGTTCCTCTGAGCAGTCACCAGCAGACGTCTTGCAAATTTGGTGCCCCTACCTTAAAAAGAGCCCAGCAAAGATCTTTCACTGAGTGCAATTCTGCACACCCGCATTCCAACGGAGGGAGAGGACGGCCTTTTTTCCTCCAGGGGAAAAGCAAAGAGGCATGCCTGTGAGCAAGCACAGGTCATTGCCTCCTACCCCAAGAACCAACACAAGCCCCATACAACCAGACCAAAACCCAATCCAACACAACCACAAACCACAGATGGCCAGGAAAGGGTCCCAGTTGCCTAACATAACCAATTCTTTAAAAAAAAAAAATCAGCACCCAGGAACACACCACAACAAAATCAAAGCTTGGGACACTTTTTCCAGCCCAGATGAAACCACAAGCCTATCCTATGCACAGGACAGAAGCCAAACACCATCACAGAGGCACGCTCTGACAGCATAACAGAATCCATGCCCAACCACACAATTCCAGGTAGCTGGGGGCATTTTCGCCTGTCCAGACGAAGCCGCAAGCCAATCCAATGCAAAGAGCAAAACCCAACAACAACCAGGCACACCTGTGACAAGGATACATTCCCTCATTTTCCCAGGGAAGGAAGGCCTCAGAAAGTGAGAGGAAGGGGGTTCAGTGAGCACCCTGATCTTCATCTCTCTGCAGTCTCGCACGCCATCACAGCCTCAGAAGGTGAAATTTTGGTGCTGTGGCTGCCTTCCATCGCTGGCTCTCCTTTTCCCACCCCCCATCCCTGGAAAGAAGAATGTTAGGCAGAAACACATCTTGATTAGCTTTATTATTGTTGGCACTTTTTTGGTTTCTGTTGCTTTATGTTTCATATGCTGGCCCCTATTCTACTGCATCCCTTTCATCTCTGAAGAGATGAAGAACAGTTTTGGTGTGGCTGCATTAATCTCAGGATTCAATTTTGATTTGGGGTCCAAGGGCAGAGTGAGCCGAGCAATACCTCCAATATCCTCTGTGCCGCACGGCCACTAAGCTTTATTGGAGGTTTTAGAGTGTGTGCAGGTGGGTTCAGGTGGCATCCGGGGTTTGGAAGGGGACCACCAGTTCACTTTGTAAACTGACCTGCTGCTTCTTTCTTATTATGAGTTGTTTATTTTGGGAGAAATGTTTCACCCATCTGCCCATGACAGATTCTGAGGGGATGTGGCCATGAGCATGTGCTCACTTAGTCACCCTCAAAGTCCATAACTGGGTAGCTGAATAGAGGACAATTGACCTTGAGGAAGAACAACTTCTTGGCATTCCAGGGGAGAAGGGATAAGCGATGTGGGCTGAGGATATCACCCAGATGGGAAAAAACACACTCGCTCTGCATGCTCGTCAGATGGCAAGAGTGGAGCTTCCAGGCCTCTAGAAAGAGATCCGGCCGGACTGACTCCTTTATGGCCCAGTAGTAGTGACTTCCTATTCTAGGACCTGTCTAAGCTTAACCTACAACTGTCCAGGTGGTCAGTTTGTACCACCCCGGGTCTGGATGTTAAATAGGTCCCTGAATCAAGAGGTTGTGCTTCTCTGTTAAGCTCCAGGGGTCTTTAAAGGACATCTCTACTAGGGCTGGAAACCATGGACACCTTGGCCAGTAAGGTGCTATCAGGATGACCAATGCCTTCAGTAGCCGGATGCGCCGCAGTACCCTCGAGATGAGAGGGAGAGGAGGGAAAGCATAAAGAAGACCCTGAGGCCATGGTGCAAACAGAACATCCATTTGCTCTGCCTTGGGGTGGTGGTAACATGTGAAGAACCTCGGGAGCTGATGGTTGGTGTTCGAGGCAAACAGATCCCCAAGCAGATTGCCCAGAAGGAGGGTGAGAAGGTGAAAGACCTCCGGGTTAAGATACCACTCCCATTCGTCGAGGACTTGTCTGCTGAGCCAATCCACTTGGGTGTTCAAGGTTCCTTGGGTATGCTCCCCTGAGATGGAAGTGAGGTTGTTCTCCACCCAGGAAAGGATCTCCTTGGCTTCCTTGTGTAATGTTAAAGATCTGGAGCTGCCCTGTTTGTTTATGTTCACCTTGGCTGCCACATTGTCGGTTTTGACCAATAGGTGTTCCCCTTTTAACTGGTGATGAAAATGACACAGGGCTTTTTGGATTGCCCTGATCTCCAGGGCATTGATGTTCAATTCTTTCTCATGTGGGTTCCATCAACCATGAGTTGGTTGACCTTGGAGGGTGGCACCCCAACCCAATAGGCACACTTTTTTGAACATCTGCATCGGGTTGGATGGATGAACTGAAGACCCCTGGATAGATTGCCCGGCTGAGCCCACCATTTGAGGCTGGCGCGGACAGTGGTAGAAAGAACTAGCTTCTTGCTTGCTTTCAGCAGGATGGCCTTCTAATATGGCCTGAGGAACCACTGTAAAGGCCTTGCATGGAACCGGGCCCACTGTACAGCTGGAATGCATGAGATCATTAGACCCTGTAGTTTAGCTAGGGTCATCATGTGGGTCGATGCAGAATGCAGTGTTGTCTTGGTTAAGGAAGTAATCTTGGTTACTTTGTCTTCCGAGAGGAAGAGGGAGTTCAAAATCATATCTATGTTGACCCCCAGATGTAGGAGGTGCTGAGAAGGTGTTAGGTGACTCTTTTCTCAATTTACCAGGAAACCATGGTCCAAAATATTGTCTAAGGCTTTCACGGTCAGAGTTCATCAGTTCTTGTAGGCTATCCGGGCTGTGTGACCATGGTCTTGGTATTTTCTTTCCTGACGTTTTGCCAGCAGCTGTCGCAGGCATCTTCAGAGGAGTAACACTGAGAGAGACACTGTCCTTCAGTATTACTCCTATGAAGATGCCTGCCACAGCTGCTGGCGAAATGTCAGGAAAGAAAATACCAAAACCACGGTCACACAGCCCAGATAGCCTACAAGAACCGATAAATCATGGTCCGCTAACAAGTTTAGGACGAACTCCATGTGGGCTAGACATATGTCGTTGGACTGCGCGCAGATCAAGATATTGTCCAAATAAGAGTGGAGTCTGACGCCCTTCTTGCATGCCGGTGCCACCAGTGTCATGAGGCCCTTCGTGAATACCCAGGATGCGGATGACAGGCTGAAAGGCATTGCCTGGAACTGGTAGTGGTGATGCTGGTAAAGAAAGCTGAGAAATCTGCAGTGGAGAGGATGCACTGGAATATGGAGGAAAGCTTCTGTCAGGTTTATTGATGTTAGGAAGTCCCCCAGTCTCAGTGCCTCAGTGATGGATCATAGCATCTCCATCCTGAAATGTTTTTGGAGGATGTGCCTGTTTAGATATTTCAGGTCAAGGATGGTGCGCCAGTCCCCATTCCTTTTTGGCACGGTAAAGAAGACTGAGTAAATTTCTGATAAGTGCTCCTCTGGATTCACTGGTTTGATAGCCCGAATGTCTAGGTGGTGTTCAATGGCTGCTCACATTCTCAGCTGTTTCTTGTGTGAGGAAGTTGGTGAGATGACCATATGGTCTGGAGGGGTCTTGCTGAATTCTATCAGATAGCCCTGAGATACAATTTGCAGAACCCAGTGGTCTGGTTGGGAGGTTTCCCACTGGGCCAGATAATGACTGAGCCTGCCCCCACAGGCTGAGGAATGCCATCACTGCTTTGATTGATGTGGGTTCTGGTCACCCTTGTCAGCCTGGAAGTGGGAAAAGCAGGGCGATCTGGAGAATCTCCCTCCCTTACAAAAGGAACTGCGGTTGGGGCTCTAATGGTTCTTTCTTTGGTCCAATCTGTACCGGGGCAGTGAGTGAAAGGAATGAAAGGAAGTGTTTGTCAGGAACCCTTTCTGATCTTTATGCAGGTTTTTGGGTAAGGACGTTTTTTTGTCCTTGGTCTCGACTAAAATGCTTTCCCTCTTGTCACCAAAGAGTTTCCTATCTTAGTAGGGGTACCCCATTAAAATGGATTTTGATCTATGATCCACTGGCCATGGGCGTAGCCATAAGGCCCTTCTGGCTGCAGAACCTGTGGCCATGGCTCTAGCAGCAAAAGACATTGTGTATAAGGTTGAATATGCTAAGAAGGACACTGCTTTTAATCTCCTGGAGGCCCCTTCCAGTGCTTTCTTATTGTCCTCTGGGGTCAATTGGGTCAACTTTCTGGTCCACACCGTGGCAGCTCTGGAAATAAGGGCTGAAGTGATGGATGCACTCACCACCCAGGCAGGGGTCCTCAGTCAAATCAAGGGCAGCCATTGCCTTAGTTAAGAGGAACTGATAGTCCTCTACATTAAAGAGCCTGGTTTGTTTGACTTCAGGCACCACATCTTCCCCATTGGAAGAAAAGTCGCTTTCTTCCCTATCATCATCCGATGATGGGGGGGGGGTGCACTTCGACTGCTGTGGGTGCTTTGGTGGATGGGCTTTAAATGCCGCTTTTGTAACCCTCTCCCTGGGTTGCTTGGGAGCTAGTTCCTTCCCCAGTATCAGATCTTTGGTACTCCTTGGGAGAAACAAGTGAGCTGCTTATAGAGGGGGCCGAGGAAGTGAGCTGAACCACTCTTAAGCCCTTCGTAAAGGCGTCCTTCACCAGAGCGGCGAGCTCCGGTCTTAAACTGGCAAGCTCTCCCATGAGCCCTCCCCCATCTACCATGGGGGGGGGGAAATACATTACCAGCCATCACGTTCTCCGGGCAGATGGGCTGTGAAGGGTAGCAATCTGAGAATCTTTCCAGTTGTAGCATCAAAACTCTGGAACTCTCTCTCTCCAGGGTGACTCATCTGTTCCTTCTGTTGCTGTCTTCCACCAGCGGGTGAATATCTTTTTTTGTTTCACTTGGCATTCTTTCAGTGATCCCTCCTTCCTGTTTTAATTGTTTTAATTGTTTTCCTACAAAAAATTATGGGTTTAATTGTGGGTTTCTGTTTGGATTTAAAGGTGTTTTTATTCTGTGTGTTTTTAATCTGTTAGCCACTTTAGTGGCCCTGAAGAGGGCAGAAATGTGGAATATAAATTATGTAAATAAATAGGTAAATAAGTCCCTTTCCCTGCACACTTAGGATATTATAAGTCTCTACTGAGTTTCCATTGACTGGAAGTCTTCTTCAGCGCCTGGAGCCAACACATGGTCAAAATGGCTGCCTCCTCCAGGCCTCAGATGAGTTCTATTTTCCCTGAGTGTCCCAGCCAAAAGAGCCCTCTCTCCTGAATCCCAGCAGTTTTAATCCTTTCCTTTCTCCACCCACTGATCAGGTTAACCTGGGTCAAAGACGTTTTTCCTGGAGCCTCCACAAACTTCCTTCCTGGAGCCTTTTCTAGCATTTTTAAACATCCAAGTCTCTGATCCCTGCTTGGAGAAGGGGGGGCTTGACCCACTTCTTTTTCTCCTGATTCTTCCATCTGCATTTCTAAGAAGGTGGCTCAGGTGAGGCCAGGAACTGTTTGCTACGCCTCCCGCCTTCCTCCTGCCCCAGGGGAAAAAATGGTTAAAAGGTTCCCTGTAAACCTCATGGAGGAAAGAAGCCTGTTTTCTCACACCAGGCTTAAGACTTTTTCATACATTCAGTGAATTCACGGAAGGAAGGATTTGTGATGACACTTGCTGTTCAAAAATCAAATTCGTACATGTTTTGTTGAAGATGTAAGTAAAGCCTACACATATGCAGTTGGCATGCACATAGGTTCTTTCTAAATAGTAAAACACAAGTAGAAAAGGTACGTGAACACAGAAACTCAATTTAGACCTATGGTCAAATGATCAGATGTCAGTGCTGGGAACAGCACCCTTGGTCCTATTCCCCAGTTCATTCATTCAATAAATCCAGCCATGTCTCATGAATGGGAACAGATTATATCATATTGACTGACCATTCAAATTTGAGGTGAGGGCATTCCTTGTGATCACATTCATAGTTGGCTATGCTCTCGATACCAAGCTGTAATAATCATGTGTGTTTAGGATGTCTTCAGAGCAAGTTTCTAGGGCATGAATCAAAATATCAACAGAATTCTTGGCTAAATATTATCTTCCTTCCTGGGCCTGTCTGCAAATTCATCAAAATATATGAATTAGAATCAGGGTGGACAGAGGACCATGTGCATACTCTGCCCTGCATCTGTTTAGGACTACAGCGATAATGGTCAAATGACGTGTGTATGCACACATACACCATAATAATGCACACACACATTACCTCTTTATTGTGACAAAGACTGTGCATTATTGACTGTCTGCATGTAGCAAGGTGCACTTGTTTCAAATGTAAGGAGGTGGGGCAAAATACTACAGGTTCTTTGTGAATTCAGTTCAAATACTTTTGTGAGAGATCCCCTCTCTCTGAGTTTGCTTCTCCAAATCAAATGTTCAGACGGTGGTAAAGAAACAAAGGATTTATTGAAGACATCAGGAGATGAGACAGGCACAGGTAGAAAGTTGCAAGTGAGGGGCTATTCGGGTTTACAGAATATATTGACTCCAGGGCACTGGGGCACTGGGGTTCACACTTATTGTTATGGGAAGTTACAAGCTTGGCATAATACAAAACATCAGACGAGTCCCAGGAAGTCTGGTGAAGCTATCACACTTCCAAGGCCGCATCGGCCTGAGGGAGTACTGACAGGAAGAACAGCGGGGGGGGAAGATACTTGGGGCAATCAGGCCTGGCGCCTGAGACCAGAAGGTGTGAACTGCTTTTACGAGTTCACTGATAACACAGCAGGTGATGGGAAGCAGAGACACATAGACAGAGACCCTCACATTCTGCCCCCCTTAAGGCCCCCCTCCAGGGTCCTCGAGAGGGCGAGGCTTATCGGGATAAGCGAGGTGGAATTCTCGGATCAAGCGAGGGGCCGCCATGTGGGGTGCGGCCACCCACTCGTCGTGAGCGGGCCCAAGGTTTTTCCAACGAACAAAATAAAACAGTTTCCCTTTCTTCCATTTGGAATCTAAAACCTTGGATATTTCCAAATGGGTATCCCCCCCTACCACGGTAGGAATCTCGTGTGCGGGAGGGGGGTGGAACTGGGGAGCCGCCACGTAAGGTTTGAGGAGGCTTATATGAAAGACTGGATGGACCCCCTTGAGGGTCTTTGGGAGTTCCAGTTCCACGGTAACCTCGTTGATGACTCTGGTAATGGGGAAAGGTCCCACATAACGGTCGCTCAGTTTTTTGCAGGGACGAAGAGAGCGGAGGTTTTTAGTGGACAGATAGACTTGCTCCCCCACCTTGTTCCCATCCCGGAGACCGGTGTTTGTCTGCCTGTTCCTTGTACTTGCTTTTTGCCCTCTCAAGATTCTTGAGCAGCCATGGCCAGGTAGATTTGACTACCTGAATCCACTCCTGAAGATCAGGGGTGGACTGGAGATCTGGCGTGACGGGGGTGGAACCGAAAGGACCGAATTCCGTCCCGTATATTACTTGGAAGGGACTAAAGCCGGTAGAGGAATGAGGCGCATTGTTGTACGCATATTCGGCAAATGGCAGCAGGTCGACCCAGTCATCCTGGTGGAAATTTACATAGCAACGCAAATAACATTCTACCACCGCGTTTACTCGTTCAGTTTGACCATCCGTCTGGGGGTGATAGGCGGAAGAAAGGCCCTGTTCCTCCACCCCCATTAGCTTTAGGAAGGCTCGCCAAAATTTGGCAACAAACTGGACCCCCCGGTCGGAGAGGACCTTCCTCGGGATCGAGTGTAGCCTGAGGACGTGTGTGACGAACAGTTTAGCCAAGCCCTGGGCTGAAGGAAGACCTGCACATGGAACGAAATGGACCTGTTTGGAAAAAAGGTCCGTGATTACCCAGAGAACCGTCTTTCCCCGACTTGGAGGTAGGTCGGTGATAAAATCCATGGCGATGACTTCCCAGGGACGGGACGGGTTCTCAAGCGGTTTGAGAAGCCCTGGGGGTTTTCCCATCCGTCTTTTAGCTGTGGCGCAAGTGGGGCAGCTGCGCACATACAGCTCTACATCGGATCTCATACCGGGCCACCAGAACTGCCTCCGTACCAGGTGAAGAGTTTTTATGAAACCAAAATGACCCGCCAACCTGGCACCATGTACAGGTCCCAATACCTCTTTACGAAGGGAGGATGGGACATATAGTTTTCCCCCTTGCACCCACCAGGTGTTGGTTCGTTCCAAGCCATTGGGGAGGAGATGGTGCTCCTCCTCCTGTAAGGAGGCGTCCCGGAGCCGCTGTTGGAAGGCTTCCGGGATACCTTTGAGCGTAGGGGGGGTCTCTGGTTGTTGGGCTTGGGACCGGGTAGTGACGGCTAAGCTTGGAACCTCCCCTCGCTGCTCGGGAGTGAACAGGGAGTCGACTGGGCGATCGAAATCGTTGCGATACTGGGGAAGTCGTGACAAAGCGTCGGCTAGGGCATTTTCTTTGCCAGGGACATGCTTGAGGGTGAACCGGAATTTTGCGAAGAATTGGGCCCACCGAATTTGTTTGGCGTTGAGCTTTCTAGCTCCCTTGAGAGCCTCGAGATTCTTGTGATCGGTACACACTTCAAACGGCAGTTCGGCACCTTCTAAAAAGTGCCTCCATATGGTGAGGGCATGTTTGACCGCCGCCGCCTCCTTCTCCCAAATAGCCCAGTTGATTTCGGACTGGGAAAACTTCTTGGAGAAGTAGGCGCATGGCCTCAACCGCCCCCTTCATCCCTCTGCAATAGGGCCCCGCCCATGGCCACATCCGAGGCATCCACTTGCACCACAAAAGGCTTGGTGCAATCCGGGTGAGCCAAAACGGGTTCGGATGAAAAAAGCAGCTTTAAACGTTCAAAAGCTTGCTGGCACTGGGGGGACCATTGCAAACGGGCTGAGGGAAGCGCGGCGCTAGCCCCCTTGTCCTTGGTACGCAACAGGGCAGTGAGGGGAAGCGCAACTTGGGCAAAGTTAGGAATGAAGTTTCGGTAAAAGTTAGCGAATCCCAAAAACTGCTGAAGCTGGCGGCGGGTAGTGGGGGGTTCCCAATCCCGCACCGCCTGGACCTTTGCGGGGTCCATTTCTAACCCTTGGTGGGAAATCACGTACCCAAGAAATGTAATGGACTGTTGGTGGAACTCACATTTGGACACCTTAGCATACAGTTTGTGCTCCCGCAGCCGCTGGAGCACTTCTCGCACTAGGCGCACATGTTCTTCCATGGTTTCAGAGTAAATAAGGATGTCATCGAGAAATACCACCACCCCCCGAAACAGCAAATCATGTAAAACCTCATTAATTAATTGCATAAACACACTGGGAGCCCCCGAAAGTCCGAAAGGCATGACTAGGTACTCAAACATTCCAAAACAGCTGGAAAAGGCTGTTTTGGACTCGTCTCCTTCTTTAATGCGAATGCGGTGGTATGCTTCCACTAAGTCCAGTTTGGTGAAGATTCGGCCCTCCTTTAATTGTGCTAGAAGGTCGGGAATAAGAGGGAGAGGGTAAGCGTTAGACTGGGTGACGGCGTTTAGCCTACGAAAGTCAATGCACAGTCTTAAATCTCCCGTCTTTTTCTTCACAAAGAAGGCTGGGGCCGAATAAGGAGCCTTGGAAGGGCGTATGAAACCCCTCGCCAAGTTGGCATCCAGATAGTCTCGTAACACCGCCTTTTCACTAGGGCTCATGGGGTAGATCTTTCCTTTAGACAGTTTGCCTTCCCCCACAATTTCGATGGCGCAGTCCGTCTCTCTGTGGGGGGGTAGTTCGTCACATTCCCTAACATCAAAGACGTCCGCAAATTGCGAGTATTCAGTGGGCAGTTGAGGAGGAACGGTGGCTGGGGGGGGGAACCCTACCACTGCGGCGGCCGGAGACCGGACAACCCGTTCCTTGTCATGTAACCTACAGGGGTTTTCGGGAAACGAGAGCACCCGTTCAACCCAGTCGATGGATGGGTTGTGTCCCCGTAGCCAGTTCATCCCTAACACCACAGGGGTTACAATAGGGGCGATGGTAAAATACAAGCGTTCCCAATGTTCCCCCACGGACATAATCACGGCTGCAGTTCTGTGGGTCACCGGGCCCCGTTTAAAATCACTCCCGTCCATTTGGGAAAAGCGGAGGGGTCCCGGAAGCCGCTTGCGCCGGACTCCCAGTTTCTTGGCAGTGTCCTCACTAATCATGGTGCGGGCACACCCCGAGTCAACCAAAGCGGGGAATTCTAAACTGGGACCCCCTTTAGGTAGGGACAGGTGAACACGCACATATACATTGTCCTCTTGGGCGCTTACCATCGGTGGAGCTCCTTGCACAACGACAGGGGCGGTCTGCTGTGGAGCCCCTTCTACAGCAGACCGACGGCGTTTTTTGCCGGCTGTTCCCACTCCTCCTCCTCGCTGGAAGAGGGGGAAGGAGTGGTGGCGGTCGGGGACCCGTCCGAATCAAATGTAGTACTTGTAATCCGGGACCCCGTTGGGCCAGTAGAAGTGGAGACCCCGTCCTGGGGGCGCGCATGGAGAGCGGAGGGTGCGCCGGAACGTCGGCCCGGTGGCCCGCTCCTGCGGCGGGGCTGGTCCTCGGCAGCCGCCTTCTGAGGTTCGGTCGGGGCTTGGCGTGGGGGGTTGGGACGGCCCGAACGAGAGGGGCATTGCGACGCAAAGTGTCCCTTACCTCCGCAGGTCAGGCAGACACCGGTCTCAAAACGCTTGCGGCGTTCAGCGGCCGAGGGACCCCCGCTGCCCCCCAGTCGGAAGTCTCGGCCCCGGTCGCTCCGGGGTCTCGGGTCTCGTCCGATGCGTTGTTTGGACAAGGTCAGCAGTTGTCTGCGATTCTCGATGTCGGCAGCGTGGCGAACCCAACCTTCCACATCCGGGGGGTTCCCTTGCATAAAGGCCCAATGTTGGAGGTCTGGGTTGAGGCCCTCCCTGAAACACTGTACCAAAGTGGCCTCACTCCAGTCCAGGATTCGGCTGGCCAGTGACTGGAACTCACTTGCATACTGCGCCACCGACTTGGTCCCTTGGCGCAGTTGCATCAGGGAGGCTTTAGCCCGCTCACCCAGCGTCGGGTCCTCAAAGCGGTTTCGGAGTGCTACCATAAACTCGTCCAGGGTTCGCAGCACCGGCGAGCGGAGTTCATACTGCAACACCATCCAGGCGGCCGCCTCCCCTTGCAGTAAGGAAGCCACGTACTGCACCCGGGACTCCTCGGAAGTGAAGGTTCGGCCTTGTTCTCGCATAAAAATGTCCACTTGGACCATGAAAAAGGTCAACTGGTCCCCTGAACCGTCATACGTGACTTTCAGGTCCCGACGGGATGGGAGGCTAGGAGGCGCGGGAGGGGCTGCCGGTGCCCCGTCCGGGAGATTGCCGGCGGGCGGTTGCACTTTCAGTGCGTCAAGGGCCGCTGCCATCTCACCCATCACACGCTGCATGGTCTCCATCTGCTCCTGCATAGCTTGGCGATCCTCCTGCCACTGCTTGCGTTCTTCCTCCATCAGGGCCTCCTTGCGTGCCGGGTCCCCTTCGAGTCCCGTGCTGGGGAAGGCTAATCGGCGATCCTTCGCCACGGTTCGGGAGAGAGACCAACCCTTGGGGGAGTCCAGCCAATTGTTGAAAAGTCCTCGGGGACGTCCGTCCCGGCCTTGGTCGGGGATGGGATCCCTAGGTTTCTTTGGCTTGGCACCCTCCTCCTTGGGGTCCGGTTTCTCCGGCACCACCGGTTCCTTCGGTGCCACAGGGGTAGTAGGGGTGTTTTCCTCGTCGCCTTGCATTCTGTCCCAAAAGGTACAGCAGCAGTCCGAGAGGCAAGGACTTGCAACTTAATGTGAGAGATCCCCTCTCTCTGAGTTTGCTTCTCCAAATCAAATGTTCAGACGGTGGTAAAGAAACAAAGGATTTATTGAAGACATCAGGAGATGAGACAGGCACAGGTAGAAAGTTGCAAGTGAGGGGCTATTCGGGTTTACAGAATATATTGACTCCAGGGCACTGGGGCACTGGGGTTCACACTTATTGTTATGGGAAGTTACAAGCTTGGCATAATACAAAACATCAGACGAGTCCCAGGAAGTCTGGTGAAGCTATCACACTTCCAAGGCCGCATCGGCCTGAGGGAGTACTGACAGGAAGAACAGCGGGGGGGGAAGATACTTGGGGCAATCAGGCCTGGCGCCTGAGACCAGAAGGTGTGAACTGCTTTTACGAGTTCACTGATAACACAGCAGGTGATGGGAAGCAGAGACACATAGACAGAGACCCTCACAACTTTATTGAATATATACATAAGTATCTTCCCCTTCCCTTACTATCAGTAAATTAAGTTTAGCATCACATTTTAAATAAGGAAAGGCACATCTCGCAGAGAGATATGTGATTTTCAAGGTGACAGTGTCCCTCCAACATGAGTGTCATATGCTAATAGGATAAATAAAATAAGCAAGGTTAAAATTACTTCCTTTTTCTATTAAAAAAGAACTTAATAGAAGGCAACAATATGCAGCTATTTTTATAAAGATGTATTCAAAGGCCTTGTTTGAGTGAGCTAATGTAAAAAGCATATTGCCCCTGACAGCCGCAGATACAGTGAATTCCCTTGATGTTTTGGACCTTCATGAGGCATTTGCCCTTGTTGATATTAAAAAGCTCATTCTCTTGAAAAGGTTAAGAGATGTCCTAAGAGTTCGCTCAACACATGCTTTCATGATGATAAGTAATGATATTGCAGTGATAAATGTCTAGAATTTGATGACTTTTGTAGCACAAAGTTTCACTTACCGTGTATCTACAAATTCAAGTTATTTAAATTTGCTGTTCAATCAGTCCTTCATGAGCCATTTCAGGGACTGGATATGAAAAATGTCCTCACCTGTGGTCCACACTGTGTACAGTTTTAGTCCAAGGTAGTCCATGTACACATGCATTGTGGACAGAGGTCAACATAGGAACAGAGATACAATATGGGGGGAGGGGAAACCATAGAGACTGGTTATAGGTTGCCAATTCCAGTTTACAATGAGATGCTTGAATAAATTCTAATTATTTGTATCAATGGATTCAGCATATTTCAAGGGAGAGATGTTTCTAAGAATGGTATGTATTCTTCTTATCCAAATGTCTCACATGTCTGATCATGTTTCCCAAATGGAACAGATGGATTAGGGATTATCCATCTATAAATCCATGCATTCTATAACAAAATCATAAGATCTGGATATGCACTCCCCATGTATCCAAACAGTGAGAAGTTTCAGGGACAGGGCTTCTGGGGTTGGCTTCCTTTGGAAGAGAGACTATAGGAGATTTATGGCTTTTTTGCTGTGTTTACTTTGGATTAATGAAGGAGGCTGCAATTTTTGGCAGGGAGGCAGGAAAGTTCTGTTCTGCTGGTACAAATGTCTTCTACCTTTGCTTTCCTTTTATCCCTTAGAAGCTCCTTGATCAATTGATCTTGAGCAGCATATATCTAGTGTTGGAGGGATATAAGGACTGAAACAAATCTTGCCACTGACAATGTAGCCTTGGGGTCCCTATCGCTTAGTAAAAAAGGCATTATGTCAATCACAGAGGCATTGGATTTGTATGTTAAAAGGGGGGAAATATAGTGAATGTCTTCTACCAGAAGAAATCAACATCTGAAGCCAACCATTTACCAAAACAAACAAAAATACTGCACAACTGAAGTCCAAAATGCCTCCATACATTGCAGATCTACTACCTTACACCAGATCCCTAAAGAGAAAGACCCTGCACACCAAGGTGCTTCACCATCAGCCAATCCATAGCTGTCTCCTTGCTTCTTTCTTGCTCCTCTTTCTCTAAACTTGCTGTTTTCTCACACATACTTTACCCTCTCCATTCAAGAACAAAGCTAAGAAGATTATTTCCCAAAATTAGCTGCCTGACTAAAAATTTTCAGACATTAAAGAACAAAAACATTCTTTTGTAACAGTCCTGACTCATATCATGTGCCACTTTAGGCAAACTCATGATAGAACCATTCACAGCAATCTCATAATAATATTATCTGAATGAAAACTGGCATGGATTGATTCTGTTGAAGAGTTACTCAGTCTCACTAAAATTTCTTTGATCCTTACGCTCATATGATCATAATTTCATATTGGATTATCTTCTCTTGCAGAATGTCTCATATCATGCTATGGAATGCATTCAATAGGGCTTGTATGCTTTACCGTTAAGGTTTTGCTTTGGTCATTGTAACCCTTTCCAGGTGTCACAAATAAATCAATTTAACCATTTTGGTAATGTTTCATAAAATAATACATTGTTCTAGGCTTGGATTGCCTCCTATAATCAAAACCTTACTTTCTTCCAAACCTCAGAGATGTATACCTGCTATATACATCTATAATCTCATCTTTTACCTCCATATTCATCTTTGAGTAAATATTGCAGTTCATTTTTTAGTAGTTGCACATGCTAAACATTTATCGCCCTTAAACAAACCATCTGCTAAATGAGCTTCTTTGATTCTTACAGGCATTTCTTGTCATAAAACCAAACCACATTTCTCTCATCTTAATGCCTATGCCACCTTTCTTTTAACAGGATGATTTGATCCTTTTACATTCCAGGTTATAATTTTTTGTATGTTCCATTTCATTCTAAGTCAGAAAAAAAAGATTTTGCCACAAATGCTTTTAGCAATACAAAATGGGAAAACTACACAACATTGCACAACCTCTCTGAAAGGAAAGAAAAAAGACCATAGGAAGATGGCAGAATTATGATATTAATCTGATCTTGGTGTTATTTCAAGTAATCACTGGAACATAATCTTAGCTGCAGCAAATTTTTATGGGTGTGTGTGTGGGGGGGGGGGTAAAAGTTCCTCTGCTCCAAATGATTCAGTCTCTCAGACCTAAGGGAACAGGCAAAATAATCATTTTGAGCTAGTGTTGTATTTTCTCCTACCTTGCCTACTAAAGCAAAACTGAGGATGTGTAGTTAGAGTTGTCCGATTGGGTTCAATTCAGTTAAGTAGAACTTTCTGCTTGCAGCTCAAGCCTCAGCTTCTGCCATAACTGCCAGCCTGTGATTGGTTTGCTTATTTTACCCAGACTACTGTCAGTTAGCTTTCAAATGTTAGAATGTCTAGGGAATTGGTAAAAAGCTAGTTGGTAGGTCATGAAAAGGGGAAGGGAGAGGTAACAGCAGTAACTTGGCATTTTTCCTGCTCTAGCAATATGAAGGGGAGAAACAGCAATAACTGGGACACACAGAGCTACTTTAATGTAATTTAGGATTTGTCTGTACCCATTAGAAGTTTCACATTTTTCAAAGATCCCATGTCTTGTCAAAAAAAATGACTTTTGAAATTGCCCCCAGCTTCACACATCATTTTCCATGTGATGTGATGTTGAAGACTGCTGTTTGAGAAACTCAAGTTCAACACCTCTTTGAGTACAGAGAACATGTGGTTAATATTTCAGAACATAAGCAGAAAAGGAATGCCAGGGATGTAAACTGATTTGTCTGGGGATGATATGGCACAACATCTTCAGTTTGACAGTACAAGGGACATGATGCAGACTCTTGTGGAAGCCAGAACCTCCAAATGGGAGAAATTTGACAAAATACAAATCTGGGAACCTCTGCTGTACTATAGAAGTAGAGCATGTCAGCTACTCTGAAGTATATAAATGACACATGGAGAAAATATGTGCTTCACAAATCACTTATATCCCAAATATATTAAGACGATATCCAGTCTTTGTTCTTAGCAGCTGAATGGCATACAACTTAAATTTACCAAGGGTTAAGCTGTTGTAAACCAGCTTTGCTCCGTTGCCTGAAAATCTGAAACCTTATCATTTACTAAGGATAACAACCACGTAGGAGGTGCTGATAATATACAATTATTGTACGGCAAGACAGAAAATCAGCTGAAGGTGTGAATCCAAGCAAGTTTTGGATTATTACCAGAGTGGTTTCATCAAGACACTAATTAATGTGCTATATTGCTTTTTGAATGAACTGAAAACTGTAAGGAACTCAAAGGTGGGGGGAAGGCAAAGGAGCAATAGACACCAGCAATTAAGAGTGTGGCAGGCTGTTCGCTTGTTGAAAGCACTATGTATCTTAATAACATGTTTGAATTTTTGGCTTATTGTTTTGCCTTAGTTGGGTACTCGTGTTGAACTCCTTTTCATTATAATCACAGACATTACATCAACTAATGTACCCTAAGGATCAAGCCAGTGATTATTACGCTGCATAATAACATATATGTTAATAGTGTTGTTGCCAATTATTTAAAGTTTAATTCTTTCTCTTAGCATAATCCCTTTATACAATCTTGCTTAGAATAATATGAACAATGCTGAGGCTAGTATCATGTTCCAATATGAAACTTTACAAAGTAAAGATAGTCATTGTATTCTTGTTTGGTAACACTGGCAAATGTAATAGCTACTGTATATACTCGCGTATAAGCCGAGTTTTTCAGCCCAAAAAAAGGGCTGAAAAAGCCGGCCTCAGCTTATACGCGGGTCAATACGGTAGAGGAGGGGGGAGGAGGGAGGGGGGAACTTACCGCCGCTGCCATTGCCGCCGCCGCCGCCACTGCCGCCATCGCTGCTGGGCCCGCGCAGCTTCCCCTGGCCAGGAGCGCCCTGTGAGGGCCTCCTGCGGCCAAGGGGGGGCCGCGCCACCGCCGCCGCCGCCGCCGGGTGCACCCAGCTCCCTTTGCCCAGGACGGGCCTGGGGGAGCCTCCTGCGGCAGCGGGAAGGCCGCGCTGCTGCCGCTGCCGGGCACACCCGGCTCCCTCCGCCCAGGACAGGCCTGGGGGAGCCTCCTGTGGCCGCGGGAATGCCGCGCCGCCGCCGCTGCCAGGTGCGCCCGGCTCCCTCCGCCCAGGACGGGCCTGGGGGAGCCTCCTGCGGCCGCCGGAAGGCTGCGCCATCGCTGCTGCTGGACACGCCCGGCTCCCTCCGCCCAGGACGGGCCTGGGGGAGCCTCCTGCGGCCGCGGGAAGGCCACGCCATCGCTGCTGCTGGACACGCCCGGCTCCCTCCGCCCAGGACAGGCCTGGGGGAGCCTCCTGAGGGGGGGCCCGCTGCCGCCTTTGCCGGGCCTGAAGTGAAGGTAAGCCTGCTGGGGGGGAGGGGTTATAAGCCGACCCTCGGCTTATACGTGGGTGCCTAATTGTTCCCCATTTTTGGGAGAAATTAGGCACCTCAGCTTATAAGCGGGTTGGCTTATACATGGGTATATACGGTACACAGTTAGGACAAAACAGCCTTAACACTAACACGTGTAACTGAGCTATACCACATCAAGGATATATTGGAAGGTTCCGTTTATTCAAATGTTTCTCTATACAAATAAAAATATCGACATATAGAAATATTAAGTGCAGGAAAAAGAGTTCTGGCCTAGCTTATTCTTGTCTATGCTAGTTTCATGTGTGCATAGAAGCTTTTTTATTATTTAAATATTTCTGCCACATTTTCTGCTATTAGTATCCAAAAGAGACTACAATACTTTAAAACAGTATAAATTAAATACACAATTAAGAAAAAATAAAATAAAAGCTGCAACAATATGTCCCCCAAACATCCATAAAATGTCGATTTTTGTGAAAGAGCATTCAGCATTGTGAGCCTCCACAGGCAGAAGAATTGCTCCAGCACAGCTTTAGCCTTTCATTTGGTGTTCATGAGGACTAAACTATGTATGACACCAGAGATCAGAATCTCCCACTCATGGCAACTAGAAATGGGGCAAATTAATACCTTAGCCCAGGGAGAGGGCATGTTTAACTCATTTCCCTCCTGCCATGTTCCTGATTCAGTAGCACTCATGCTTCATGAGGAGGAGTTGGAGGAGGGGCTGTTGGCTATTAGCAGTGAAGGGGTCAGGGTAGCATACAGGCAAGGTAACTGAGCTGAAATGTTATATTGGAAAAGAGGTATGAAAACTAAGCAACCCAGCAACTAAGGATAAAAAAAATCATATGAGGTAAAAGTGAGAAAATACACAACTGGAACACAAAGGTTTTGGTGTCTGGGACAGAAGTATGGGGACTCTTTCACAATAGGCTTTGATGCCCCGAAATTCATCCTGTATTTTGAGTAAGTTGGTGTAAGTGCCAAGAGGAGAAACCAAGGAACCATATTGGAAAACAAACTCTTTTAGGGTCTTAAAGTTGTTGTTTTTTGTTGCTCAAAGAGCTAAACCTGCATTTCTTTATTTCATCCTAGTGGTGATGGCAGAACAAGTATTTGGTTGTGCAAAGTTTTTGTATTTGTGGGTGGGGAAAAGCACTAGTAGACAAAAAGTTCACTAAAATCTGATAACCTGGGAATTCGGACCAATGTAGTACTTTCTTGCATTTCTTACTACTGTCTGACTTTGGGGGGCTAAAAGAAGAAGGTGTGAGATACCACTTTGGCTACTTTCTTACCAGTACTCAATATCAGCTCATACTGGCTTACTTTTACCCTTGCTCCTCACTGGGTGAAAAGGGAGCAAGTTTAGTTATTGGTTACTTCAGGAAAATTGTACTATGTTCTAATATAATCCTGTAAATTATATTTCTCTGTCTGTCATACGAAAAAATTTCTGTGCTCTGGCCCTTCCTAATTAGTACTGACTGTTTCTTGGTGGGACGTCACTGAAGTTGAAAAACTACTGTTTTGTTTTAATTATTAAGTTTTGACTGATTATATAGTATCTGAAAACAGTGTTTATCTGTACCTAATAATTCTGTACCTGAGTGATAAAATCTTCCTTTGCAGATTTTTAAAATTTAGTCTGGAGCATAATCTGTTTGTTGAAAAAATTTCTATAAAGTTTGATGCAAGGTTAGTGCTTTCTTACATCTTGTATTATTCTGAGCCAGCGGGGTGTAGTGGTTAAGAGTGGTGGTTTGGAGCGGTGGACTCCAATCTGGAGAACCGTGCTTCATTTTCCACTCCTGCGGATGCTAATCTGGTGAACTGGATTTGTTTCCCCACACCTACACATGAAGCCAGCTGGGTGACCTTGGGCTAGTCACAGCTCTCTTAGTCCTCTCTCATCCTCAACTACCTCACAGGGTGTCTGTTCTGGGGAGGGGAGGGGAAGGGAAGGTGATTGTAAGCTGGTTTTATTCTTCCTTAAGTGGTAGAAAAAACTGGCATATAAAAAGCCAACTCTCTCGCTCTCTTGCTCTCTTCTGGAAACAATCAGCAGCAAAAATGTAGTTGTAATTCTATTTCGAAAGTTAGCAAGCTATAAAATTAAAGATGTTTCATTGAGCAAAAGAGAGCCACTTAAAATGATTTTGGCACAATTCTATGCTTTAGAATATTAGTTGTGTTCAGGGAACAGCTTGTTTTAGAAGCAGACATATGCCTCAGTTGACCAATCAGTTTGCCTTCATAGGTTTGGATGCTGCTATCATGAACATGACTCATGACTGCTGATTGGAAAGAAGAAGAAGAAGAAGAAGAAGAAGAGGTTTTTTTTATATGCCGACTTTCTATGCCACTTGTTGAGGCACTTGGAGACAGAAGCAGGTATCAGGGGATGCATTCTAAACTGGTTCAAAGAATTATTCACAGAGCAGAATCAAGTGGTTGCTCTGGGAAACCAGTTGTCATCAGTGTGAGATCTATCCTCTGGAATTCCACAGGGTGCAGTCCTACCCCCATGCTTTTCAATCTCTATGTAAAGCCCTTAAAAAAATCATTTGTAGCTTTGAGGTTGGGTGTCATCAGTATGCACATGATACCTAGCTCTATATATCATAATCCAAATCCCCTGATGATATGGTAGAGGTCCTGAATAACTGCTTGGCTGCTGTGGTAAATTGGCTGAGAGTGAACAAATTGAAAAGACAGGTCATGCAGTTTGACTGGTGGAAATCTTGAAGGACATTGTGCTCCTCACTTTTGTTGGAGTTCAGCTGACCCTTGCTGACTCAGTTAAGAGCCTTAGGACTATACTGAACCCAACTTTAATACTAGAGAAGCAAGTTAATGCAGTTTCTAAAAAGGCTTTCTTCTAACTGCCTAGCTCAAAAGATGGCCTCTTATCTTGATACAGCTGATATGGTCACTGGGATCCACACCACAGTAACATCAAGACTAGACTAATGCAATGCATTGTACATTGTTTCCCCCTCAAAATCAATTTTGAAACTTGAGCTGGTGCAGGATGCCACAGCTTGGCTATTATCAGGAGCTAGATGGAGCACACATATTACTCCTATCCTTCAGACAATTAACCGGCTGCCCATCAACTACCTGGTTTAATTGAAGGTACGGTATTAGCTATCACATACAAAACCCATAATGGCCTTGGACCCTCATATTTGTGAGACTGCCACTCCCCCTATGCTCTGCCATGACAGCTTCACTCATTGGAGAAGGGTCTTCTGCTAGTACCAACCTACATATTGGCACAATCAACAACTGCCCATACAAGTGCCTTCTCCATTGTGGCTCCCACTTTGTGGAATGGCCTGCCTGAGGAGATCAGGAAGTCTCCCACTCTCATGGCTTTCTGCAAACTATGCAAAACTGAATTGTCCTGCAATGTGGTAAAGAGAATTTTACCACTCCTTTGTTTCTCCTGGTTTTTTAGTAGGCATACTTGGCAGCATGATTCAGGTACTCTTTATACATTGTAATAATGACATGGAAGCCATTTCTCTGTGGCTTCATCCCTCAGTGTTGCTGTAACATTTAAAACCCAAGCACCATACAGTTAAGGACAGTCATGCAGGTCCTTCTTACCATCATCTCCAAATACAATGGGCAATGTTGCATAGAAATGATCTTCAGGATTGGCCCAAGTCACATGGTGCCATGCCTTTAAACACTACAGCAATGTTGTGGTTTAAAGGCACTCTACTGAAAAATTACTCTTATGGCACTGCTACAGTTGATAAGGGCAACAGCACATGATGAGTTTTCCAAGTTATTTGCACAAAGATATAAGCCACTACTTACAAATGATGATCTGTTGTCACATCATGTGACAACAGTAAATTGTGCAAAATTAAGGTACAGTGTAGAATCACTGACCAAAAACTGGATGACCAAAGTGTCCCATCCCATATAAAAACAACTTGCATTTCTGTTAGGTGCCTAGAAGACAGAAATTAGGGGAAATATAAGAAACGGGGGGCTTACTTGTACTGGATATTGTACTTGATGAAATAAGGGAGAAAGGTCATAGCTCAGTGGTTGAGCATCTGCTTGGCATGCAGAAGGTCCCAGGTTCAATCCCAGGCATCTCCAGTTAAAGGAACTAGGCAAGTAGGTGATGTGAAAGACCTCTGCTTGAGACCCTGGAGAGCTACTGCTGGTCTGAGTAGACAATACTGACTTTGATGGACCAAGGGTTCATGTAAAGTTCCCCCTTCTCAGTTACCGGATGTGGTTATCTCTTAGGGCTGAAAACATTGCCTAGCCCACTCAGTGGTAAGTACATTAGGCAGCCAGAGTCCTTTCCTCTGCCATCTACAGGGTACACCTGGAAGCAATAAAATGAGAATGTGTGGAGTTTAATTATTCAATTTATTAATTTAATTCATTTTATGTCTCTGAAATATGCTAGCACAGGGCTTGTTGCCTTCCTAAACCATTTGAAGATGGAGTTAGGAATACATTATTAATATAGCAAAGGCTTCTCCATTTTTAAGGCTTGGGCTAAGGTGCACAGCAATTTTAATTGTAAAAGACTAATTTCAATTATCTCTAGTTCTACCATGGAGATTTTGTTCTCTCCAATCTGATTGATCCAGGTCATGCTTGTTAAGGATAGAAGCTTTGATGTAGGTGTTGGAATATCTTGTCAAAACAGCTTCTTACTGAGGATATTCTGATCGAAGTCCTACAGTCATAGATCTTTGATGAAGCAGGATATCCCCAGGGAAAGGAATGGAAGATGATTTTATAAAATTTCTTTCATCAGTGTTTTCAGCCTCTCTTTTTTTTACTAGTAAATAAAACTCAATGAGACTTTAATGGGATCCCATATTAGAGCAAATCTGTCTGTGTGATATTAACCTATTAATCTTCAAATGACAATAGCCAAACTTATGGAAGGAAAATAATTAGGGTAAAGTTTGGACACTGACCAATTGGCTACTCAAGAATTACCAGTAGATTGGAGGTTATTTGGCAGTGGCCAATAACTAGTAAATGTGCCATGCAACCATGTATACCTTTGAATGCATAGCAGCCTACTTTATCACCCTGTCACAATCTTATCTGGCAATGGTGGCAGAGTTGAGGACCCCTTCAACTCTGCACCAATT
The DNA here is from genome assembly GCF_029931775.1 of Euleptes europaea. Taxonomy (NCBI): domain Eukaryota; kingdom Metazoa; phylum Chordata; class Lepidosauria; order Squamata; family Sphaerodactylidae; genus Euleptes; species Euleptes europaea. The sequence goes on from NW_026612049.1 coordinate 4,202,312, forward strand.
CACCTTTCCTTTAGCAGCAAGTATCTGTACCCTATTCCCCACTCTGCAAACTTCCAGAAAATCTCTTTTTTCTCTTTCCATAAGAACATAAGAAGGGTTTTGATGGCTCAGATCCAAGGTGGGCAACATAGTTCTCCAGAAAGCCGAGCAGAGCACAAAAGCAATAGTGTTCCCTCCCAGCAACTGGGGCTCAGAAGCACCCTGCCTCTGAGAATGGAGATTTGGTTTTGGCATCATGAATATTAGCAGCTGACAAACCTATCTCTGAAGAGGTTGGCAAGGTTCAGGAAAGGTACACAAAAAGACATCACAGTGCCACAAATTTAGGATTACCAGCTAGGCAGAATATTATTGTCCAGTTGGCAGAATTGAAGGACGCAAAACCAAAAGAATTCTAGCTAAGACATTTTTTGCTACTAATACATAATGTGCTTTATAAATACAGTACTGTTCTAATGCATACACTATGCATAGATCATTGTATATGCTGTACTGAGGAAAGGACTCTATGTGATCTGAAATGGGTCTGTTTAAAGGTTTGGATGTGACAGATTCTAGAGGCATAGCCTTCCCCCCTCCCCTCCCACTACTAGTCTTCTGCTTAATCTTTCTTCCGAGGCCCTGCTTCATTCCCCTCCTATCATTCATTCTGTCCTCTTGGACAAAATACAGCACAGAAAGATCTTTTAAACCACTATAGAAGAAGAACTGTAAAATCAAAATCAGAAGAATGACAAAAGATAAACTATTAAAAGCAGCAAGAACCTGGAAAAAAAATACTTCCCACCACAAAGCCTTTACAAATTAAAATGCAAAGCAGTTAAAAATTCTAAAACAAGCCAAAAGAACAAAAGCTGGAAGGTGAGAGATTCAAAACAGATAAAAGGAAATATTTCTTCACACTATGCATAGTAAATTGTGGAACTCCCTGCTCCAGGATGTGGTGATGGCTGCCAACTTGGAAGGCTTCTAAAAGGGTAATGGACATGTTCATAGAGGATAGGACTATCCATGGCTACTAGTCAAAATGAATACTAGTCATGATGCATACCTATTCTCTCTAGTATCAGAGGAGCATACCTATTATATTAGGTACTGTGGAACACAGTCAGGATGCTGTTGCAGTCAAGCCAGAGAGGCACACCACTTTAAAAATTCTCACCTTGAAATGGAGTCAAGCTGCAGTCAGACCTGCTTCCCTTTATTCCTTTATTTGCTTTATTTCTGTCCTTTATGCTCGCGGACCAACAGGTCATGAACAAAACAGATTCAATACGCTCAGTAATATAGAGCTAATCAAACATACATAAATAGAAAATCCAGAATATACAGTAGGAGGAAGTATCATTAAAAGCCATGGATAAAATTTTTGCCATGGTGAGGGTTACATTTGGACCAATATTAGTCAATTGCTGTTACCGCACTAGGTATTCCCAGTGATGTATTAAGAGTTTGAAAATATTATAAAAAATACTGTTCACACTTTCTATGTATTCCCAGCGATGTATTAAGAGTTTGAAATTGTTATAAAAAATACTGTTTGCACTTTGTTTGGCCCCTTTAGCTGTGAAGACATCTTCCAACCATTTTTTAGCCTTTTAAAAGGATTTTTTTTTTTTTAACATTTTCAAACTCTTAATACATCGCTGGGAATACCTAGTGCGGTAACAGCCAATAACTACTATCTCTTGCTTTAGAGCAGGTCCCCACTTTTTAATGTCTACTATAATCAATTTATCTCTGGTGAGATCATAATTTCTACAATCAATAAAAAAATGCCAAATAGTATCCAAATTACCTGATTTACAATGGCAAAATTGTTCAGAAAAGGGGATCCCTGAAAACCTGCCTGTTAACTCCCCCAATGGTAGTACATGGCTGCCCATTCCTGAAGGGGGAGTGAATCCGAGGTGGCTGGGAGCGGCCCAGCTGCACTGCCTCCTGAGGCTTCCCAGCCACCACTGAGGGCGGAAAAGCCCTCAATAAAAGCTTAAAATAAGGGGGGAAATGCTCAAGGGAGCATTTCTCGGGTGCAAAGGCTGTGAAAGCTGCCTAAAAGCAGCTCCATTCCTGAGAATGCCCCGGGAATGTCCCCCCCACACACCAGCACAAGTTTTCCCTTCAAGGAAAGCCCTGCTGGTATGGCTGCACTGGCGGCGCCTGAACAGGTGGCATGTTTGCCCCTGCCCCCCCTTCAGGAATGGACTCATAATCTAGCCTTGCTGAAAAGTATTCTGTAATGGGGAACAGTTAAACATTTATAATAAGCAGGTAAGATCCTTGGAATAGGAAGGCCCAGATTGTATTAGAAGCATACCCTATACCAGAGTTTCCCAAACTTTTTGAGTCATGGAGCACATTTCAGGAGAGAAATTTACCACAGAGCACTAGTTTTCACCTAGCACCTATATACTAAACCGAATGACAGTCGTATTTTTTCTTTCCAGTCTCTTCATGGAGCACTAGAAGATACTTCACAGAGCGCCAAGTGCTCCTTGGAGCACAGTTTGGGAACCTCTGCCCTACATGATCTACAGCCAGTGCTCCATTTGTCAAGGTGCAACACTCTAGATTTAACCAATTTACATGCAGAGGGATGTTCCATTTGTTTTAAAACCTCAAAAGACAAACTCTCTGCAATCTATCAATAACTAACTGTTGCCACGAACTCTGAAAACCATCTTTAACAAGCACTCCTCTGAAGAATAAAGAATTTTAAATCTAAAGGAAAATATTGTAACCCAAGCTTTGGCTTCCAGAGAATTCTGCAAATTCCAAACAAATTACTGGGCCAGAAATACATGTTGGCAAGTTGGGCATGGAATGTAAAAAAGAAATTAAGCAGGAATTAGGGCTGTTGAAAAAAAAAATTCGGTACAGTTCGGCTTTGGCAAAATTCAGCCCTTTTAAATTTGGGCCGTGCTGAAGTCCGAACTGCCCCGCTTCGGATCCCCAAAATTTGGGCGAGATCCAGAGTTTGGGGAAAAATTCGCCCCCCGCGGGCCTTCACGGGGCTTCCCCCCCCCTTGCGCCTTCAGGGAAGCCCCGTGAAGGCGCATGGGGGGGAGCCGAACCCCGAATTTGCTGAATTTATTTGCCAAACCCCCAAAGTCAGCGAATTCGGCTCCCCCCATTTCCCGCCTTTTTTAAATTCGGTTCGTCCCAAACTGGAAACCGCCGAATCGGGGGAAATTCGGCAGTTTTTCAGTTCAGAATAAACCGAATCGACAGCCCTAGCAGGAATAATATTTCTCATTAACTTTGGCAATAGCCAGAGATACACCAAACAACAACAACAACAACAACAACAAAAACGGGGCTACCTTAGCTTTAAATGCCTGGATGGCAGCAGATACATAATTGCCTCCTAAGGTCCGAAATAATCTCAGGAGGGGCCAGGCTTGCTTTTTGTCCACTAGCTATGGGCTCCCCCTAGTGTGTGATCCTGGAAGATCTGCCTCTGTCACCCTTCTGTCAGATTAGGCCATTTCATTTTTGGAGGTTTGCAATCTGAATAAAGCTCAGCTGAATCCAGGACTGCCACTTGAGAAGCAGGTGGTGAAGGAATTTTTTTTTTATCATCTCAGTCTCGTTCATTATCTGTGACCATTGCCAGAACTGTGACAGATCTAGAGGCCACAGTTACACATGCCTTGGTTACATCCAGTTATATTATTGTAATGCACTTTATATCAGCTGCCTTTAAAAACTGTACAGAAAGTTCAGCTAGTGCAAAATGCAGCAGCGGGGGCATTAACTGAATGTCATTTTTCTTAACTGTACTTGCTACCAGTTTGTTTCCTGGCTCTGTTCAAGGTGATGTTATTGACCCTTAACGTCCTAAATGGCTTGAGACCATGGGGCCTTTGCACATTAAAAATCTCCCCAGGACCTAAAATTGACCAACACTGCCCTGTTCAAAATGTATTTGAAATGAAACTATAAGCATGTGAGTCAGGGCTTTTTTCAGCTGAAGAAACTCATTCCTTCCACCACCAATCTGTTACAACCATGAAAAAAAAGAGATTGTGACTGTTTTTGAACTGAACTGAAGTGTATTCTGCTACTTATTGACTTTTTTTTTTTTTTACTAATGGTTGTTTTGTCTTAGTTTTTATCTTTCTGCTTGAGGTATTTCCAAATAAATTTTTATTAGGTTATAATCATTAGTTATTACTTTTACAGTGCAACCCTAAACAGATTTACACCCTTCTAAATTCATGAAAGGTATAATTCTGTTTAGGATTACACAGCTAGTGATGTTTTATTGTTTTATTCTGCATTTCTTTGTTTCGTTCTGATTTTTTAATTTTAGTATATTTTAGCATAGTTGTAAGCAACCTGACTACAGTGTTACAAGTAGAAGCATGAAGAATAAATCTTTTAGTAACTAAATTTAGTAACTAAATGACCATAGAGTTGCCCTGTCATGACTGCATTTTACACAAGACAGAAGTAAATTGTTGTATCACAGTTTTAATTAGTTAACAGAGGTGACGTAGGGGAAAGACAGGTGGGAGAAGGATAATGTGGGAACTGGCTGGAATGTTCACAAAAATCACAAAATCACACAAGGTGGGAAGAGACCACAAGGGCCATCCAGTCTAACCCCCTGCCATTCAGGATCCCACAATCAAAGCACTCCCGACAGATGGCCATCCAACCTCTGCTTAAAGTCCTCCAAAGACGGGGACTCCACCCCCACTCGAGGCAGCGCATTCCACTGTCGAACCACCCTCACCATCAAAAAGTTCTTCCTAATGTTTAGGTGGAATCACTCTTCTATTAGCTTAAATCCATTACTCAGTGTCCTAGTCTCTGAAGCAACAGAGAACAAGCTAGTTCCCTCATTAACATGGCATCCCTTCAAATATTTAAACATGGCTATCATGTCACCCCTTAACCTTCTCTTCTCCAGACTAAACAAACCCAGCTCCTTAAGTCTCTCCTCATAGGGCATAGATTCCAGACCTTTGACCATTCTGGTCGCTCTCCTCTGGACACGCTCCAACTTGTCAACATCCTTCTTAAATTGTGGAGCCCAAAACTGGACACAGTATTCCAAGGGAGGTCTGACCAATGCAGAATACAGTTGTAGCATTACTTCCCTTTATCTAGACACAATAATCCTATTGATGCAGCCCAGAATTGCATTGGCTTCTTAGCCGCCATATCACACTGTTAACTCATATTCAGTTTGTGGTCCACTAAGACTCCCAGATCTCTTTTACACGTACTGTTGTCAAGCCAACTATCCCCCATCCTGTACCTGTGCCTTATGTTGCTTCTGCCTAGGTGAAGTACCTTACACTTCTCCCTATTGAAATCCATTTTATTGCTTAGGGCCCAGCTCTCTAGTCTATCAAGGTCATTCTGAACTCTGACCCTGTCCTCTGGGGTATTAACTACCATTTCCAACTTGGTGTCATCTGCAAATTTGATTATCATGTCCTCTATTCCATCAACTAAGTCATTTATAAAAATATTAAATAGTACAGGTCCCAGGACAAGCTAGTGACCCACTAGTCACTCCTCTACAGGATGAAGTTGTGCCATTAATGAGCACCCTTTGGGTTCAGTTGAACAACCAATTACCAATCCACCTAACAGTAGCAGTGTCCAGCCCACATTTTACTAACTTTATTTCAAGAAGATCATGGGGGACTTTATCAAAGGCTTTACTGAAATCAAGGTACACTACATCTACAGCATCCCCTTCATCTACCATACTTGTCACTCTATCAAACAAAGTATATGAGATTAGTTTGGCATGACCTGTTTTTGAGAAACCCATGTTGACTGTCAGTGATCGCAGCATTTTTTTCTTACAGACCATCTGTTTAATTATCAGCTCTAGTATCTTACCTCGTATTGATGTCAAGCTGACTGGGCAATGATTGTTTGGGATATCTCCCCCCCTTTTTTTAAAGATGGGGACCACATTTGCCCTCCTCCAGTCTGCTGGAACTTCTGTTCTCCAGGAATTCTCAAAGATTATTGCCAGTGGTTCTGAGATCACTTTGGCCAATTCTTTTAACACCCTTGGATGCAGTTCATCCGGCCCCAGAAACTTGAATTCATTAAGAGTAGCCAGGTATTCCTGTACTATCCCAGTGTCTATACTATGCTGTAATTCCCCTACTGCATCCTCTGCTCCATTATTCCCAGGTTGAGCACTATTTCCCTTTTGGGAGAAGACTGAGACAAAGGTGTTAAGTAATTCTGCCTTTTCTGCCTCCCCTGTTAATAATTCACTGTCCTCTCCACGCAGTGACCCCATCGTTACCTTGATCTTCTTTTTGCTATGGACATAACCAAAAAACCCTTTTTTGTTGTTTTTAACTTCCCTGGCAAGCCAGAGCTCATTCTGCGCTTTAGCCTTCCTGACTTTCTCCCTGCATATGTTGGCTACTTGTTTGAATTCCTCTTTGTTGATTTCCCCCCTTTTCCATTTCTTGTACATGTCCTTTTTAAATCCTATCTCAACCAAAAGTTCTTTAGACATCCACCCTGGTTTCTTCCAACCTCTACCATTTTTTCTCCTCATTGGAGCTGATAGAAATTGTGCCTTCAATATCTCACTTTTAAGAAATTCCCATCCTTCATGCATTCCCTTCTCTTTCAGTATTCTTACCCAAGGGATTACCCCCAGTAGTTCCCTAAATTTATTGAAATCAGCTTTCTTACAAGTCTAGAATACATGTCTTACTACTCCTGGCTTCTCCTTTCTGCTGTATAAAAACCTCCAGGAAAATATGGTCACTCCCACCTAAGGATCCCACTCCTTCCACCCCATAAACCAGGTCATCATTATTGGTTAAGATGAGATCCAAAATAGCTGTTCCCATTGTTGCTTCTTCCACTTTTTGGACAATGAAGTCTGCAAGGGAAGGGAGGAATTTATTGGACCTTATTGTCCTGGCAGAGTTTGTCTTCCAACAGATGTCAGGATAAGTGAAATCTCCCATCACTACTACATCTCTCTTTTTTGAATGTTTGGACATCTGTTCCAGGAAGGCATCATCTAACTCTTCAGTCTGGCTTGGGGGTTTATAATATACCCCCACAATGACATCACTGTTTTTCTCCCCCTTAAGTTTTACCCAGATGCTTTCAAGCTGGCTTCCAGTGTTTAAGTCCTGGACCTCCTCTCGGGTTTAATGATCCCCAACGTATAATGCTACTCCTCCCCCCTTCTGATTTGGTCTATTTCTCCGAAATAGGTTATACCCTTCAAGTATTACATTCCAATCATGAGACTCGTCCCACCAGGCTTCTGTAATGCCTATTATATCGTATTTGCTTTGTTCTGTTAAGAGTTCTTGTTTATTTCCCATGCTCTGTGCATTAGTGTAGAGGCATCTTAAACCACGGGTCCTTCTACTTGGCAGCTTATTTAAAATTGTTTCCCTCCCATTGATGAGTTTTTGAAATGTCTTTCCTTGCGAATGTGCTACCCTTCACAAATCCTTCATATCTATATCTGCAGTTATTGTCCTCATGTGAGGCTTTAAATTTAAGTCTCGCTCCCCCGGAAGATTTAGTTTAAAGCCCTCCTTATCAGTCTTGCAAGGCTCTGGCCAAACATATTTTCCCCTACCTTTGTGAGGTGCAAGCCATCTCCCGATAGAAGAGCATCATCTAGGTAGTGTAAGCCATGGTCCAATAAACCAAACCTTTCCTGGAGACACCATCGACGCAGCAACTCATTTATTTCCAGAATTTTTCCTTTTCTTCCCAAGCCGCGGCCTACTACAGGAAGGACTGATGAAAACACAACCTGTGTTCCCAGTTCCTTCACCTTTTTACCCAGAGCTGTATAGTTCCTTTAAAAACTTTCTAGGCTGTGCTGGGCAGTATCGTGTGTGTGGGTCTAACAAGTCTATCCGGATTTTCCGTCACATCCCTGATGCATGCTCCTGAAAGACAGCACACCTCTTGAGACGACAAGTTAGGTCAACACACTTTACCCTCTACCCTTCTCAGTAGGGAATCCCCAATAACCAACACTTGTCTGTTCCTACACTGGGGAGAAGAGGTTTGAGTCCTGTCATCCACAGGGACCTGAGAGACCAGACAGGAGTGGGAACTTAACCTTTGTTCCAATGGTCCAGACTCAGCATCTATGGGGAGTTTTTCAAACTGGTTGCTGAGCAGCAAAGGAACAGAATGTCTCCTGACTTTCCTATTCCTTTGAGTAACATTCTTCCATGTGTTCTCCTCCTGAGGTGGGTCCCCCTCCCTACACTGAGTTATTTGACCCTCCTCCTCCTCTTGCCCTCTCAAAAGGAGTTCAGTCCATGCACTCCTCACCCTCTTTTATAATTTGCAGAGTGGACAAGTGTGCTTCAAGTCCCCTCCACATATCTTCCACACTACCCATCACATTGATAAACTAATAGCTGTGTGTGTAAAGTGCCATCAAGTCACAGCTAACCTACAGTGACCCCTGGTGGGGTTTTCAAGGCAAGTGATTAAGTTATTGCCTTCTCCCTTCCAAGTACTGGAAGGTCTCCCTTCCAAGTATTGACCCAGCTGAGCTTCCAAGATCTGATGAGATTGGGCTATACTATACCATTCCACATCCCAACTACTAGCTAAAAGTAAAGGTAAAGGTTCCCTGTGCAAGCACCGGGTCATTCCTGACCCATGGGGTGACGTCACATCCCGACGTTTCCAAGGCAGACTTTGTTTGCGGGGTGGTTTGCAAGTGCCTTCCCCAGTTAACTATTAGCTAGCCCTTAATAAAAAGTATACAAAGTATGACTTGCTAAAACACATTTAAACTAGTGGTTAATTGTATAATCTGACTCTTGCTTTTGCCATATTGGAGTTTTATTATTCAGAAGTTACAGTGATTTGTCAGAAACATGATCAACTTTGTATTTTCAATTAATTATCCAGCCTGATTTAATTAGGAAAAAAGACTACTGAAATCTGCTCAAGTAGTGTGCTTATTATTCAGTAATGACAAATAATTTTTAAATATCTGGTTTAAGTACTCCAGAGTAATTTACAGGTTTCTGCTTCATTGTGTCTTGGTTTTTTTCTACTCAACATTAAAAGTTCAATCTCAGTGCTTTGAAACAGAAATGAGAACTACAGTTTGTTTAACAGAAGTGAAATATAAGAAGAACTTGGAGTACAACAGTGTCCTGGTTGGTGGTAGAGCAGTAATTTCTTTAAAATAATAGGCACTGGTCTGATGGCCTCTCTTCGAGCGCATTCCTGGGGGGTGTGAAGCTCCATAGGAAGCCACCGTGACCCCATGCCGACGTAACTGCCTGTTTAACCTGGGATAACGGGCACTTACGGCATCCCGGGTGGCACACATTTTTTAAAAAGCTTTTTTTCTCTGTGGTCGCTGGGAAGCCTCTGAGGAGGTGGTGTGACTGCACTGCTCCAGGCAGCTGCAGATCTACCCCCCTCCGGAATGGGCTGCTTGTCCCTTCTATATCAAATAAGGTGTCCAGGGACCCAAGACAGGACCTTCATTGTAGATTAGCTACCCCCAATGGTTTGTCTCATATTTTTCTTGTTAAACTTTAGGCACCGGGTAAAAAGAAATTTCTTTGCCCAGAAATTTGTGCTTTGATTTTTACCTGTTGCTTTTAGTGATTATGATATTGCTTTTACTTTTTTCATATTTTTATTATGACATGATGTTTTGACAGTGTTATGAGCTGCCTCAAGTATTTTATGAAGAAATAAATAACTTGGGTTGTTACTTCAATAATGTAGTAGTCACCAACCATGTTGAGCCTACAGGTGATTTTGGAATTTTGAAAAATGATGCTATGCTACCACAAAAGGGCTCCTTTAACTTCTGGCAGCCTGTTCCAGGAAGGGCCTGCTACTCCACATCATTGAAAGGCTGTTTAAGGCAGGGGTCCCAACCCTTTTTGAGCCTGCAGGCACATTTGGAATTGTGACATGGCATGGTGGGTGCAGCAACAAAATGGCTGCCACAAAATGGTGTCTCCAGGAGGCACAGCCAGCCACAGAATGATTGCCACAGCTTACCTTCAATAACACAGTGTAGATCCTTGTGCTGTGGTAGCAGCTTCTGCCAACAGCAACATTTTTTTTAAATCCACACAGCCAATCAAACCTACAATACTTAATCAAAAGCCTTGCTGGGCAAAAGTCCTGGCCCCACCCACTTCCTAAAAACACTTGTCAGGCACCAGATAAGGTATCGGTGGGCACCCGGGCACCCATAGGCACCACGTTGGGGACCCCTGATTTAAGGCCTCATTCCACCTTCAGCATCCATACTACACTGTTGGTAATTTGATTCCTGACTTTATTTCTGGACCTCAGGCTCAAGCAGGACACTTGCTAAGTGGTGGCAGGCAACTAAAAAGTGAGGCTGGAAGGTCTATTAAGTGGGAACTGGTTACAGTAATACCAGTCAAGGCAGGAAAAACATTATAACATCCAACATAAAGTCTGAGTGTTCAGAGCTGTAGGCAGAAGTGAGGCACGAACAAGAGGACAGAAAATCACAGGTCCAGTAAATATGAAAAAGGGTTCCAGAAGTTTAGAGGTCTTTTTGGGATCTTTGTGTTGCTCCTGAGAGCCACACAGACAGTCTGTCAGGAATGAATGGCAAGGTCATAACAGTTCTGCAGTACCATCCTAAGTAGAGTTATACCTTCACTGAAGTCAAAGGGCTAGAAAGGCACTCTGTATAGCATGCACTTTAAGTTAATAGAGGGTTCTTCCTCCAAAGTACAAGAGCTCAGCTATGAATAAATTCTCAGCAGCAAGGCAGCCAAGTCTATGCACTCTGGCAATCATAGACCTAATTTACAGCCCAGCAGGACTTCACAGCTTGTATCTGAAAATTAAAACTTCCTCTACATTTATTCTTTATTAGCATTACCAGGGATTGTGAGTTGTTTCAATACAGGTTCCTTTGTCTAGCAACTGAATTTAAGATCCAGATTTGCCTTCTGCTACTGTAGTCCCCTCTTATTACATTATAATAGCACGACCACTTCTACTGCTTGATTCAGACAACAAAATTATGTACCAGAGGGAGGAAGCATTACGGAATTGCACAGCAATTTAATGCCCCAGAAAATATAGATTTCACAGTGCTGTGCTCTCAAAGTGAAGTAAAACCAACATTTGTAGAAAAGAAGCAGACAAAATCCACAGTTTTACAGAGTAGGGGAACTGCTGAGCAAGTGGGAATTCTGTCCATACATACATATTAAATACTAAAGAGCTTTTAGTAAATGCAGGAAGGAGCTGTGTAAAAAATGAAATCAAGAAGTGCTGATATGATGGCATATGTGCCTGTAATGTTGCACATCCATCTGTAGAAGAAAATGGGTGTTGCTTAAGGAAAAATAAAACACTAGTTTCAATGTGGATCATCTAGATGTTCATGCTTGGTCCTCCCCTCCCTTTGCAAGTTGCTTCTTGGTATTTAAATATAGTTTCTGGTATTTAATTTCCTTGGTGGTTTTCTCACAGTAAATCTTTCATGGAAGGCTCTACAATTATTATATTATTTATTGGGAGTTCTTCTCCCAAGCTGGTTTTTTGGCTGCATATGTAATTAGGCAGTATTTTAAAACATTAGTTTTATTAAAATGTTTCATTTCCCCTTATGATTGTATTCTCTTGGGTGAATCATTAGGCAAATTTTAAAAATCTGTTTTATTGACCCAAGTGAGCATGTATTATGCATACTTACATAATAAAAAAAATACTTAATTAGGCATTTGGGGGGGAGAGACCTCTACATCTTAACCTTATGGGCTTATGTGGTTTAGGAGATTATTATAAACTGTCCTATTTATTTATCATATTCATCATATTTATCATATTCCCTATTACTATGTATGGGTGTGAAAGCTGGACAGTGAAGAAAGCTGATAGGAAGAAAATAGATTCCTTTGAAATGTGGTGTTGGAGGAGAGTGTTACGGTTTCCGTGGACTGCCAAAAAAACAAATCAGTGGGTTATAGATCAAATCAAGCCTGAACTGACCCTAGAAGCTAAAATGACTAAACTGAGGCTGTCGTATTTTGGTCACGTCATGAGACGACAAGAGTCACTGGAAAAGACCGTCATGATAGGAAAAGTTGAGGGCAGCAGGAAAAGAGGAAGACCCAACAAGAGATGGATTGACTCAATAAAGGAAGCCACAGCCTTCAATTTGCAAGATCTGAGCAAGGCTGTCAAAGATAGGACATTTTGGAGGACTTTCATTCATAGGGTCGCCATGAGTCGGAAGCGACTTGACGGCACTTAACACACACACATTTATTTATAGACCTATAAACATTATTTTTGTCAGGATATCCTGGATTCAAAATATAACAGGCCTATGAGTCATCGCTTAATGTTGAAAAAACGAAATAATTGTTTGCTTGCTTTTATATAGTTGATACCTTACCGTTAATGTATTTGAAATGTATCACCATTGCTTATGTAATGAAGACTTTCAGGACTGGTTCAAAGGTTTGCTGCTTCCTTCACTTGGAATAGCCCAGGAATTTCTGGGGAACAGCTTCAAGGATAATGTCTGACATGATGCATCCTAGTTATATGTGTAGTTAATTGGCAATATGATGCCTGAAAAATTACCATCTTTGGAATTGGATTAGCTCACTAGTTTATATAATTGTAAACCACTAGGCTATGCTGGTTGTCTTCAGAAAATGCAATTTTAAGTGAGGTCCAAATCCCCAGTGGGGATTAAGTGGGGTCCAAATCCACACCCAGGATAAAAAGCTCCCTCATGGGATGTTCACTGGTCCACCCTTCTTCTTTTTTTTACGAGCTCAAGTTCTCCATAAACTGAGGAGATTAATGTTGACAGAGCAGTAGGAAAGGATGCTTGGGACTAGGGTTATGCATATCGATACACCCAAATTAAAAATAAAAAATTAGCCATTTCAGCAATATTAGGGTTTCAGGTAGACCGAATACCAAAACCTGGGAATCTGCCCGAAGTTGAATTGGCAATTTCTGAAAAACTAAATAATTATTTGGCTTTTTTCGGGTTCGGCTATTCACTTTGCTCAGATGCACGGCTATGTGCTTTCTCCCATTTTCCTATCTTTTCACTGGTTTTGTTAGATCCCCATAGTTGGGACCCTTATGAGGTAGGGGAAGTGTAATTGGAGCCAATTTAGTCTTACCAACCATCACCTTTCAGTGGGTTAATCTGGATCAAGCATAAGGGTTATTTAAAAGACAGGGCTCACCCAGTCCTGTCCTGAAGGATATACCCTCCAACTAAAAAGAACCAGCTTCAACAGCTGCTCACATACCACCAGGCTTCTGAAGAAGAATCATAGAGTTGGAAGGGACCACCAGGGTCATCTAGGCCAACCCCCTGCACAATTCAGGAAATTCACTAAGACCCCAAGATCCTTTTCGCACACACTCCCCCATCCTATAATTATGCATTTGATTTTTCCTACCTAAATGCAGAACTTTATATTTATCATTGTTGAAATGCCTTTTATTGGTTTTAGCCCAATTTTCCAGCCTATTAAGATCATCATATATCCTGGTCTGTCTTCTACTGTATTTGCTACCCCTCCCAATTTAGTATCATCTGCAAATTTTATAAGCATCCCCGCTATTCCTTCATCCAAATCATTTATAAAGATGTTGAACAACACAGAGCCCAGGATAGATCCCTGAGGCACTCCACTAGTCACTCCTCTCCAAGTGGATGAGGAACCATTAACAAGCACTCTTTAGGTGCGATCTGCCAACCAATTACTTATCCACCTAACAGTAACAGGATCTAGATCACATTTTTCACGTTGTGACTCCCCTCCATTGCCTCAACGTCATGATCGAGTGCGTGATTTCCACACTGTCGACAAACCCAGAACTCCGTCGCCTTCTGGAAGTGTTCCCAAGATGTTTTCTTCATCGGATGATGATGCTGGCGAGGTCTCCCATGGATGCTTCAACCCCGAGGAACTTTATGGTGACCAGCCTACGACTTTTCCGAATGAGTCCTTTATAGGCCCAACATCATTGGGAACCCCACCCCCTGTGGGTTACTGTCAATATGAGCTCCAGGCTCCTGGGCTCAGGGTTACCCTGGTTGTACCATTTCACACCAGCAGAAGGCAGTGACCTCCACAGTCACTATGCCACCAACCCGCTCAGGCTCGATCCACGACTCACGGTCAGAGGAAAGGTACTCTGAATCGGGTCACGCGTCCCTACCATCGCCCAATGACAACATAGGGGACCCGTTCCCAACCTCCCCCACGGAGGATGCTAGAACTTATTCTGAGATGCTTAACCGTCTCGCTAAAGCACTTGGGCTCGAGGTGGCTCTCTCGGACCCGATCCGCGATGACCCCATTATGGGAATCCTTTTTTAACTGACATTGGCTCAGTTGAATTCCCGTGGATGAAGGGCATTCGCCAAATAGCTGATACTTTGTGGGCCAAACCTGCTTCTGATGTCCCTTCAGTCAAAAAGATTGAGAATCTATACAAAATCAAGCAGGATGAGGCACCTTTTCTGTACCAGCATCCCACCCCTAACTCCATTGCCACCAGGGTCCACTCCTCTAAGGGCCAGGGGACCAGTCATTCCACCACCACCCTTGATAAAGAGGGGAGGAAATTGGATGTCATAGGCAGAAAAATGTATTCTGCTGGGGCTCTAGGCCTTAGAGTTTCCAACTTCTCGGCTCTCATGGGCCGATATAAAATGTCCGTATGGGACAGGGTGGCAAACCTTTTGGCCTCCCTGCCCGAGGATAAGGCTCAGGAGGGTAAGATTCTCCTTTCGTAAGGTTCCAAGTTAGGTAAATACCAAATCTCCTCTGTTCACCATGTGGCGGATACTGCCAGTAGAACGATAGCAGCCAGTGTTGTGCTACGCCGACACTCTTGGCTGCGCTTCTCCAACCTCTCCGGTGATGCTAAAGCATTTATAGAGGACATGTCCTTCGATGGGAAGGCCTTGTTTAATGAGAATATGGATGAGTGGCTTGATAGCATCTTTAAGGATAGGATCACTGCAAAGGCCATTGGCATTAACCAGCCTACACCACCCACCTCTTTCAAACAGAAGTTTCCTTACAGACAGCAAAACTACCAGGCTAGACCGTATCGTTTCCAATCTTACAATTACCCCCATCAGGGTCAATCCAAGCCTTCTACCCTCAGCAGCAGGTTAAGAGGTACCCGCCTAAACAGGGGGGGGGGAGAAGGGAGGTAGATCTCCCGATCATTCCTCCTACAAGAAAAAACTATAGCATGTCTGACCGACCTGTCTGTATCTGCTAATGTCACATTTTTTTGAAAGATTGAAGTTGTTTGCTGTTAACTCGTGTTCTATTTCTAGGGATAGTTTGGTTTTGTGAATAATTAAAAACAGTTACTTTTTGGAATTTTACACTGTCCCTCCATGTGATTCTCCTCTCCCCTCTCAGGGACCTGATCCTCCAGTTGTGTGAGGAGGTATGCTACCTCCTCGAAAAGGGCGCCAGCGTGAGAGTGCCCCCTTCAGAAGTCCACCATGGATTTTACTCCCGCTACTTCCTGGTGGACAAGAAAGATGGAGGGAAGAGGCCCATCATGGACCTGAGGGCCTTGAATAAGTACATAAGAACACTCTCGTTTCGTATGTTATCCATTCCAGAGATTCTCCCCCTCCTCCAGCCTAATGGTTCGCAGTCCTTGATCTCAAGGATATTTACTTCCATATTTCTATACACCCTCACTGCAGAAAATTGCTCAAGTTTTCCTGTAACAATCAACACTTCCAATACACTGTATTGCCCTTTGGTCTTTCCACAATACCACAGGTCTTTTCAAAATGTGTTTCTGACGTTGTTGCCTATCTGACACTGTAAGGTTGCACAATTTACCCCTGTCTGGATGACTGGCTTCTAGTAAGGGATTCCTCCCAAACACTGGCCGACCAAGTGGCGTTGGTTCTCAGGACTCTCCAAGAGTTGGGTCTGGTTGTGAACTTCACGAAGTCCAGGCTAACACTGACACAGTCTATTGAGTTCATTGGGACTATGCTAGACTCTACGCTGGGTAAGGCCTTCCTACCTCAGTCTAGAGTCACAGCCATCACTTATTTGGCATCTCACTTTATCCCATGTAGGTACCAACGTGCAGTTAGGGTACAGAAACTGCTGGGATTGATGGCCTCCACCATGGCAGTGCTGCCACTAGCTAGACTCCATCTTAGACCCTTGCAGAACTGGTTCATTCTTAATTTTAAAATCAGTGTAGAGCCTCAATGGCGGATGTTGTCCATCCTTTGCAGAGTCACAGCATCCCTGCGATGGAGGCTTGATGTGGGCAATCTGCTTAAGGGAGTTCCATTTGGAGTAACCTCTCATGATTTCCAACTGTTCACTGATGCCTCCCTTGGGGAATGGGGGGGGCACATTGTCAACACCTATCCATGAAAGGGAGATGGTCTGCAGCAGAGTCTAGGCTGCATATAAATGTGTTGGCACTCAGAGCAGTGAAATATGCTCTTGCTTCCTTTTCAGAATTTCTCACCGGTTCCAACGTCATGGTGGCTACCAACAACACGGCCACAAAGTACTACCTCTGCAAGCAGGGAGGTACTGGTTCCATGGCCCTATGCCAAGAGGCCATGCAAGTTTGGGAATGGGCCATCACCCACAATATATCCCTCACTGCCATGCACATTGCAGGCATATTCAATGTGGCTGCAGATGCTCTCAGCCGTGACACCTCTCTGCAGCATGAGTGGTCCATACAGGACAAGTATATTATCCCTGTGTTCACCCTGTGGGGTACCCCAGGGATAGATTTGTTTGCCACGTCCCTTAACATCAAATGCCCGGCCTTCTGCTCCAGAGCTGCAGCGGACCCTCGGTCCATCGGGGACGCCTTCCAGGTCCAGTGGAGAAACGGGCTCGGGTACACTTTCCCCCATTACCTCTATTGGGAAGGACCATAGCAAAAATCCTCCAGGATTGGGCCTCCCTCATTCTGGATTGGCCCAAGCGCCCTTGGTTGCCTCTCCTATGGAAACTGGCCTGGGGGATGTTTCTCTACCTCCCCTTGCAAGAGGACCTACTGTTGTTGGGCAGCGTTCATCATCACAACTTGCCCTCTCTCCATCTGACCGCATGGCTCATCCTGCAATAGAGCAATGGTCAGATAGGGTTGCGGATGTCCTGTTATCCTCCAGGAAACCCACCATTGGATAGTCCTATAACTCCAAGTGGACTTGTTCGTCTTACTGGGTGGCTGCTAGAGGCCTTAGTCTGAACAGCTGCTCTCTCGCCAAGGTTTTCGATTACCTTTTTGACCCTCAAGGATTCAGGCCTTTCCAACACTTCCATAAAGGTTCACTTGGTGGCCATTTCTGCCTTCCATGTGGGCATTGACTCAGGCTCACTTTTATCTCACCCACAGCGTAAGAGGTTCCTTAAGGGTTTAAATAACATCTACCCTCCAGTAAAGCCACTTGTAGCTCAATGGAGCCCCTCCCTGGTTTTGGCCCAGCACATGCAGAAGCCCTTTGAGCCTATGGCCACCTGTCCTCTGTACCTTCTGGCTTACAAAATGGCCTTCTAAGTGGCCATTACATCAGCCAGGCTTAAGGGAGCTCTGTCACGATGTCCCCTTTACTAAATTTCATAGGGATAGGATGGTCCTGAAGGCCAATATGGATCACCTGCCCAAGATTGTCTCTGGTTTCCACCTGTTGAAGCAGGGAGTCAAGCATGGTTTTTCCTTCCCCCCTTTTTTTCTTCCTTTAAGGGGATCAGAGCCATTGTTTGCCATGTGATTCCTGATACCATGAAGACCATTAACGGATACCATGGGGAGCAGTGTGTTAGAAAATAGGTTGGCCCTGGTTTGAATTGCACTGGTTAAAGATGGGGTTGTGGAACACACTGCTTTAGTATAGGATTGTATGAGGGGAGTCAGGACCCAGGTCTTATTGGACTAAGAGGAGTAGTTGGTTCTCACTCAGGATTGGAATATGGGGAATGTTCTGAACTGCTGTTTTTTAAAAAAAAAAACTCTCAACATCAACACTGCATTTAATATAGTGATGAGAGGCTGTGGCTCAGTGGACAAGCATCTGATTGGCATATGGAAGGTTCCACATTCAATCCCCAGCATTGGAGAGCCAGTCTGACCTTGATGGATCAATGGTCTGATTTGGTATAAGACAGCTTCATGTGTGTTAATTTCTGATAATTACCTGACTGTATCTGGAGAATACAGCTCTTCCTTGTTTGGATACTTTGGCTAAGACTGCTTGTTGCTAGTTATAATACTTCATAATGCCCCCTAGGCATTATGAATACAAACACATACTAACCCTACAATACAAAACACTATACCACACATACAGTGTATCAAACCTTCCAAAATGTGCCATATTACTAGCCACTCTCTACAATGACTAGGTTATTGAAAATATCTGTATTAAGCAACCTTATTGTAATTGAGTTTGATATCCCTTAGTAAAAATAAACTACACTGCGTAATGATTTTAGATTCATGTACAGCCTACTTATTATTCTACTCCTTAAAACCTGATCTACGGTTTTCTTTAAACGACCATCTATTAATATAAATGATATATTTAATGTATCTATAAAACAAATAATTATACTTAAACTAAATAACAATGTTAGAAATATAGGTAAGATTACCTTACAGTACATTCCTGACTTCTGAGGACAAAAGTCCTCAGGAGGCCAGGAAGGGGCTACGCTGGCATTGGGGCCCTGTCAAGCTCAGGTGTCTGCCTCTTGACCTATGCAAAGGACTCACTCAGACAGGTGTGGTCTGAAGTAAAAATGCTTTATTCAAAGACAAGCAGGCTAGACTAAAGACTTGACCGCTCGCAGGCGTAGCAAAGCAGGCAATACCTTCCTAGGAAAGTTTATTAGACTATAAGCACTTCTTCTGGGGTCCCGGGCGTTGCCCAGGCAACCTGAAGATAAGCATTCCCACAACTGAAGACTCAACACAGTGGCCTAAACCAAAAGCCCAAACACTAAAGAATCCCTGGGAAGCGAGAACAGGCCAAAGCCCTGACAGGCCCCCTCAGTCTGGTATCTGGGCTACTTATGCTGCTGTAAGTGGCCCCAGTGCTGGTGGTGAGGCCTGGATGCTGGTCTCCTGGTGCTGATGTGGCAGTGCCATTCCAGGACACCGATGGGGCCTTCTGCTGGCATCCCACCAGCATAAAGCCCCACGCCTGTGTTCCCGGGGTGTTCCAGCATCCCCAGGGCATCCCCTTTAGGCAGCTCCCTGTCCCCTTTCAGCCCGGCACGTCGGTGGCGAGAATGGCAGTGCTGTGCCTGCTTTTTAACAGGTGCAGCCTCACTGTATTCTATGGGGCAAAAAGCCCCATTAAAATTTTTAAAAGGCTTTTTTCGAGTTTTCAGCACCCAGGAAACGGGCTAGGAGGCTCCGCAGCGGTGCCTTCTCCCTGCCATCCCTGGTCGCCGACAGCTCAGGAATGGGCTGTAAATTTACTATTTCTACTTTATATAAAACACCTTTAAAATTTATATTCTACTGTTCTTCACTAGTCAATCAAAAATTGTTACTGATTTACTCTAATCATTCTAATACAGAGTTATAGATTTACATAATCATAATAGGATTTCCATTTTCTTTGGAACTCTCCTAAAGGTCTTTTATTAAACAAATGAGTCAATTTGGCCATCACTGCATACTCTGCCATTTTGTCTCTCCACTTTTCTAACTCTGGGATTTTTTCTTGCTTCCTCATTGATGCCAAAAAAACTCTGGCTGCCATTATCATAGAATTGAGAAGTTCTCTGTTGTTATTTTCCAATTCTGTTGGTACTATTCCCAATAACATTGACTCTGGGTCTAGAGGAAAGCTGGCTTTTAACACCTTCTGCATTTCTTGAATTTCAATCCAAAATTTATTGACTTTTTTACACAACCACCAGATATGAAAATACGTACCATTAATTGTTTTGTATTTCCAACAATGCATTTTTATTCATCCTTTTAATGTCCACTGGTGTCAGATACCATCTGTAAAACTGTTTGTACCAGTTTTCTCTTAAGTTGTTATTGGCCATGAATTTTATAGTTCTAGTCCATAGATACTCCCATTGTTGTATCATGATTTCTTTCCTAAAGTTCTACATCCATTTAACCATACATGCTTTAACTTGTTCAGATTCAGTTTCATACTTGAGTAAAAGTTTATATATTTTGCCCAGGAGATGATAATTTTATTTATTTAACAGAATCTCAAAGTTACTGCTTGTTCTGATTTTCCCTTGTTCAAAACAGTCTTGTCTGATTTTTACAATTAACTGGTTGTAAATTAACCAGCCTACTTTTTTATTATCTTTCTTAATTTCATCCCAAGATGTAATTTCACCTTGTTTAGTAATCATGTCCTGATATCTTATGAAGTCCATAGACATCTTCTCCGCAGT
Organism: Euleptes europaea; assembly: GCF_029931775.1. Classification (NCBI taxonomy): domain Eukaryota; kingdom Metazoa; phylum Chordata; class Lepidosauria; order Squamata; family Sphaerodactylidae; genus Euleptes; species Euleptes europaea. The sequence goes on from NW_026612049.1 coordinate 4,222,762, forward strand.
ATTGTAATAAGCCTCAGTTGGTGACATCAAAAGAGCAGGTGTTGGGCTCAACCTGATTTTGTTTCTTAACCATATCTTAATTAGGCCATCCTTAAGCACATGTCGATGCTTAGATAATTCTTGCTTCTTAGCTTTCCAAAGATAGTAATGTAGTCCTTGATTTGATTCTCCTTTCTCCACTTTCAGAATACTTTGTTCCAGATCTCTGATCCAATCTGCTATCCAAATTAGTTCAGCCCCCAGATGATACAATTTCAAATTAGGTAATGCAAAGTCTCCTCTTTTCTCATCTTGCATCACCTTAAAGCTAATTCTCAGGTTTTTTCCATCCCAGACAAATTTATTAATTTGCCTCTGCCAACTTTCTAATGTCTTGTCTTCTATATAAATTGGCAGCATCTGGAACAAAAAGTTCAGTCTTGGGAGCACAGTGATTTTGATTACAGCAATTCTCCCCAACCATGATAGTTTTAATTTAAACCATCTTGACAGATCTTTTTGAATAAGAGTCCATACCTTTCGGTAATTGTCTTTAAATAAGGTCATATTTTGTCCCATTATATAAAATCCAAGATATTTTGCCAGGTCTTCCGCAATCTTGCAGCCTGTTTTTGCTTGTATCTTGTCCTTTTCTGGTTTGTCCATATTTTCCAGGAATAGAAAGTCTTGAACAGTTTCAATTTCCTCATTGTCCACCTTAAAGTTGAGTAATTCTCCAGTAGTCATTACTTTTGTCTTCTTGATGTTCAGCTGTAATCCTGCTTTGATGCTTTCTCCTTTTAACTTTCAGTAGTAGTCATTTCAAGTCTTCACTATTTTCTGCCAGTAATGTATTATCATCAGAATATCTCAAATTGTTAATGTTCCTCCCCCCAGTTTTCACTCCACCTTCATCTAAATCTAATCCAGTTTTCCTTTTGATATGTTCTGCATACAGATTGAAGAGATAGGGAGATAAAATCCATCCTTGTCTAACACCTTTGCCAACTGGAAACTATTCTGTTTCTCCATATTCTGTCCTAACAGTAGCCTCTTGTCCAGAGTAGAGGTTGCACATCAAAACAATCAGATGCTGTGGCACATCCATTTCCTTTAAAACCAGCCATAGCTTTTCATGATCCACACAGTCAAAAGCTTTGCTATAATTTATGAAACACAAGCTGGTTTTCTTTGGAAATTCTCTGATATGCTCCAATGTAAATTTGCAATATGATCTGTAGTGCCTCTTCCTTTTCAGAATCCAGCTTGAACATCAGGCATTTCTCATTCCATATATGGTAACAAAAACATAAAAACAACAAAATAAAACATTGGGCAGGAAGGAGGGATCACTGAGGGAATGCCAGATGAAACAAAGAAAGATGGGAAGTGAAAAAGACAGGCAAGTTTCTTTGGCAAGAGAGTTCCAGTTTTGGTGCCACAACTGAGAAAGCCCTCTCCCGGGTTGCCACCTGCCTAATCTCAGAAGGCAGGGGCACTGGAAACAGGGCATCAGGAGTGGTCAGATAGGTTCATAATGGAGTAGGCAGTCTCTCGGGTATTCTGGTCTCAAGCCATAGGGTGTTAATGGTCAACACCAGGACTTTTAATTGTCCTTGGAAACAAGTTGAGAGCCAGTGAAAGCCATATTGCTCCAGTGTACTGGAGTAATATGGTCCCTGTGACCCTCTCCAGTCAACATCCTGGTTGCAGCATTCTTCATCAATTAAAGTTTTCAAACACTTTTTATTTGTGGACTATCTATAGATCCCATTTTCCCATTTCTCTTTGTATATATTTTGAATACCATGTAGAAAGAAAAGTTAATAATCAGCATTTTATATCGGACAGCATTAAGGAAATAACTTCCATTGACTCATATGAAGTATAAAAAAGTATATGTTAACTCAAGTCTAGTGTAGATAGTACTCACTCTGATAATAATCAGATGGAGATTTCTGTTCTTATATGACATTTGTTTGTATACAACAGTTACCACATGCATTTGGCATAGTGAGTTGGTAGCTTGCTACCCCAGGAATCCACCTGAAGGATTCTATGATGATTTCAAGTGATCTTTTTGCCCCATGGCATTCGGAATGTTTTCATTATATTCCTTGGGAATGAGGCTTCCAATAGCTAGTGGCCATAGAGGTCTGATTCCAAACCATCTGAAAGAATGGAGACTAACTAGTCATTTGTGCATCTGTGGTTTTCCATTGAAGTACTGCCTTCTACTACTTCCTTTATAAAGCTAGCAGTGATTTATAGGATAAAAGACTCTGGAGATGTAGAAGGGGGAAAAGTAGAAATACATTGCAATGGGATTTTTTTTTTAATCCTTTGCCCTAGACAATACATATTAATGTTTGCATAATCAGCCCTCATGAGAAACACTCACACCAGGGATCATGTCACCAGACTTGGAATGTGGTAAGCTCTGTTGTTCAGCCAGGTCTCAGGGAAATGTCCTTTTAACAAGAATTCTCATAAAAATGAAATAATGCCTAAAAACAGGGATGGACATTTTGAGGGCAGTAATAATGATATGGAACCCATCATGTTAAGAATTTCACAGTGGGAACCTGGGAAGTCACTCCAGAGTGGAAATATATCTTGAGAATAGCAAAGGTTGATAAAGGTGCTTGTTGAACTGACACAGGTGACATCAAACATAAAAGGATACCATGGTGTGCAACATACTGGACCAATAATCCAAAACTGGCAAAGTAAAGAGAAACTGTTCAGATGAAATTATGTAGTTCCAGATTTCTATAACCAGTGGCTTGAGCAGCAAAACCAGATATCTACCAAAAGAACTATATATCTCATTAGGAGGCATGCAACTGCACTTCTTTACTGGGTAGCCCCTTTGTAAATTGGGGTGTGTGTGTATTGGAGGCAGAATTCCAAGTGCTGAATTTTGTAAACTCCTTTTCTTTTTTTCCTTTCTGTGGCTATCCTTCAATTCAAGTTGGAAATCTCCAAAGGAATAATTAAATTCCTGTATATTCCTTCCAAGAGACAGCAGACCTTCTTTTAACCTTGAGAATGCTGGCTCTTGAAGAATCTGAGGGAGGGGGTTCTGGAGTTCTAATCTGGAGATAATCATTGGTTGGTGAGTTCTCATCATCTCCATTGTTGACTGAGGGCTGAGTCATTATGATAAACACAATTTGGCTTTTCCATCAAACTTTGGTATCTATAACTGCCATACAGTAAAAACGTTGTGAGTGTGTGTTGCTTCATGACAGTCCTATTCAAGATTCAGTTTGCCCTCTATTTTAATAGCACTTTTATGCAAATTGTTGTTAAAACTAAACAGTAACATTGCATTTTTATTGATTGCCATTTCTTAAGCTATTTAGAAATTTCCCTTCTTGCATTTCTGGGAAGTGCAGAGGACTAGGAAATGTAGCACTGCAGGGAAACAGATGAGAAACTAGGTCACAAATGTGATCTGTCTCTGAATATGATTTGTTTTAATCTTTTTAAAACCCAAGGGATAAAGGAAATATTTCATAAACATGATTTAAAGCATAAAACTACTGAATAAAGGGCTTACATAAACACCTAAAGATGGGCAGTCCACTGCTATTACAATCTGTAGTTCAAATCCTTGCAACTCCAGTTAACAATATATCAGGGAGTGAGCACAGATGATATCTGCCCGAAACCTTGGAGATTGCCAGTGTTTTTTTTTTAAATCTGAGTTAACTCAGAGAGCTGCTGCAAATAACTGAGTTTGTGTGAGATCTATCTTGTGGAGATCTACAGGAATCTTCCAATATTGTTTACTTTGTACATTACACCTTTGAATGAAATCATCCCAATCTTTGGAGTTGGGTGTCATCAGTATGCTGGATGACACTCTGCTCTGAATGTCTTTAAACAAGGCACCAGAAGCCACAGTGCCTGGCCACTGTGGTCATGTGACTGAGGGATATCAGACAGAAGATAAATCCAGACAAAATGCTGGCTAGTAAAGCAGAGGTTTTGGAAGGAATTGCTTTGCCTGCCAAAGATCATAAATTCAGTTGATCACTCTGCAGTCTTAACAGATTCTACTTTGTTGTTGCAAGATCAGGTTAATGCATGTATGAGAAGAGTGTTTTCCCAGCAGCATTTATTGAAGAATGTGATCTTGGATCTGCCAAGTGAGCCAAGACAATCTATGCCTCTATAACTTCAAGACTGGAGTACTATAACTCCGTCTATGACAACTGCCTTTAAGATGACCTGGAAGCTATAATGTGTTGTGCCTTTAATGTTTTTGTTTTCTTTATTCATTTACTTCATATATATACCACACATTTCTCCTTAAAGCTTCTTTTACTGTGGTCCTCTCATCAATTTAACCCTCATAAGAACCCTGTGATGTAATTTAGGCTGACTGGCCCAAGGTCACCTATCAAGCTTCCATTGCAAAGATTCGAACCTAGGTGTCTCAGAACCTAGTTCAACACTCTAACCACTATAGCATGCCGGCTCTCAATTTCTATTAACAGTGTTTTAATATGTTTGAGTAATGTGGCTTATACCTGCACTTGGAAGCCACCTTGAGTATGTGTTGGACAGGGGTGGGATATATATTTTTAAATTATTAAATCTGCTGCTGCAGCAGACAGCTCAGGAGTAAGTGGACCAATGGCATCTCTATACTTTATGTGCAATCCTCTGCTGAGCTACTCCAGTCTAAGCCCACTAGATTAACTCTGTGTAAGGTTGCACTGTAAATGCTGTAGATGTGGCCCAGCATTATGATTTGTAGAATAATCTGAATAGGCCAGTTGCAATTTGAGTGCTACTGTTACCGCCTCCCCTCCCCCCATCTCCTGGAAGCATGCTATGTAGCACTTCTGCTGATAACATCTGCCATTTTGGTGCAGAAGTTGGAGATAAGCTTTAACTTTCTATTATGGATAAAATGTAAATGTCACTCAGGACTAAATATATAATGTCTCCCTCTAAAATAAGGCCAATAGGTGCACTGAAAACTGAGATACTGTAAAATTTCTTATGTTTGGTCAGTATCTTAGGGTTCCAGTTCCAGGTTGGGAATTGCCTGGAGATTTTGGGGGTGGAGCCTGAAAAGGGAGGGCTTTGGAGAGGGGAGGGAATTCAATGCCATTTGATACAGTGACACCCAAGGGTCTTAACCTGGAGAATGATCTCTCGTTTCATCTAGGAGGAAACAAGTAATATACCTTTAAATACTAAATACCTGACTTCCACACCTATAGCACATTTAGAATTCTATAGTAAAATAGGAGATTCTGAAAATGCTATGGTTACAGGTTTCTAGGTCTTGCCTGTTGAAAAATAAATGGGTTGCCAATCTCCACGGCCCACCTGGTGTAAAATACCCTGTTCGCCAACCTCCAGGGCTCACCTGGGGAATTCTCCTGTTGCCAATTCTCCTGTTGCCAACCTCTTGGAATTCCCTGAAGGAAAATGCTATGGTGACCAGTATCTAGGTCTTGCCTGGTGAAAAATAAGTGGGTTCCCAATTTCCAGGGCACACCTGGGTGAAATTACTCTGGTTGCCAATCTCCAAGGCTCCAAGACAAAAGGAAGCATATTCTCTTTACTTATTCTATACACTTGTTTGATACAGTGACACCCAAGGGACTTAACCTGGAGAATGACTTCTCTTGTTTCATCTAGGAGGAAACAAGTAATACACCTTTAAACACTAATGAAATACCTGACTTCCACACCTGTAGCACATTTGGATTTCTGTAGTAAAATAGGAGATTCTGAGTCAGCAAATTTTAATGGTATCCTGAGAAGGAACCTGTTTGAAGACTGTTAAGAAATAAAATTGTTGGTATCCTGGCAAGGAACCTTATGAAGGATTCTTGGATATGGATTCTTTAATATGAAATAAGAGATGGCATATATAAGGTAGTATAAAAACTTTATGTATTTATATATTGTTATATATATATTTATTGAAATTGGCATATATTAATGAAATTGGCATATAATGATGACTGTTGTACATGGAAGGTTGGTGAAGTGGAACTGATGAAGAACTGAAATGGCTGTCTTCCTCTTCACTTTTGATCCCCTGCTTTGGGACTGAGTAATACTTACCTGTTCTAACTGTGGCCTCTTGTCCAGAGTACAGGTTGTGCATCAAAATGATCAGATCCTAGAAGCTAAAATGACTAAACTGAGGCTATCATATTTTGGTCACATCATGAGACGACAATAAAGGAAGCCACAGCCTTCAATTTGCAAGATCTGAGCAAGGCTGTCAAAGATAGGACATTTTGGAGGACTATCATTCATAGGGTCGCCATGAGTCGGAAGCGACTTGACGGCACTTACACACACACACAATACTTACCTGGAATCCACACCTGAAAGAAGAAGAAAAACTTGAATTGGTACCTGTTGGACTTTTGGTCTGTCTTTAGGATAGTGAATTTTGGAAACCTTGGAATATTGTGACTTTGTGTCTTTATGCTTAAGAAATAGGACTTGTTGTATGTGCTTGTCAAGGTTATTGTATAATACAGTCTGTTGTTTAGCTATACTTTGTATGGTTGATCTGTGTTAGATTTGGAGTAACAACCTGGAGGTTGGCACCCCTAGAATATCTGCTAGCCAAACTTGGAGAGAGAAGCTAACTTTTAATTTTGTCGTCTTTCTGCTGTTTTCATGCTACTTTCCTTCCTTTTTGTTTTCCTGCTCTTCCTGTTTAAAATAGCCACCATTGTAATATTGCAACCTAAGTAACCTTTCCTAATAATCCTGAGAAAATCATTTCCTCTTCTGATGATCTCAATTAATATCTTTCTGAAAACTGCCCCACGAAGACAAACAAAATCCCAGAATGCATATATTAAAATATATTCAGTTGCATTAAGGAATTTTCTAGAATAATGCTAAATGACTGTGGAGAAGCAACCACTAGTTTATATAGTTAGCAGTTGTATTACATCACATACATTTTCACTTTGACACACTGAAGACAGTCTAACATTATGTGATTTGATTAGCTGCAGACAAGGTTAATTGATAATCTGCTTCTTAAATGAAAAATATCAGTACAGCAGTGTGTCTTATCTAAAAGCTCATCCAGGTGGCTATTGTCAAGAACTCTTTTATTATCACCCTATTGTGAGCTCCTCCCAACCCCATCATGTCCACAGACTGCAATTTATATGTAAATTGAACTAGTCAGAGGACCATGCTGATGTGAATCTGATCACAGACAAAAGTCCTAAACATTGTAGAGAATGTCAAAAAAAGGAGCGAGAAAACTGACATTATGCTAAGCACCTGAACAGTTATGTATGCTTATGAGTCAAGGAGATTAATAAACTACAGACACGAAAATGGGGATAGCGAGGTGGACAGCTAAGTGGGCAAATATGATCAGATGGGAGGCAGGTAGAAATTCCTGTAACCTGTATTTCAGGAAGCTCCACTACAAGTAGTTCAGAAGAGCTGAAGTAGAAAAACAATTCTTGTTTGCAAAATTAGCAATGCCTAACCTCATGCACAAATAGGCCCTTTACCGCCGAACACCCATCTCGTCTCTTTTCAGGGCTGCAATTCAATGCACACCTTTGTGGGAATATGTCCTATTATATATGCATAGGATGAGGCTGCATATGAATTGGGTACTATAAGAGAAAAATAGGTCCAAGTAATATAGTGCATAGATAATTTATATTGTAGGACCTGTAAACAGCTTGTAATTCCTGGAGGAGCTGTCTCTTTAGGAGCAACTTTTCACACATCATGTCAGCCAGCTTGGCTAAGGAAAGTTTCTCCTTGTTACAGATTCGGATCTCATTTCAAAATACACTAATACAGTATGCTTGCTGTAATTCAGTAATACTAAGCGCATACCTAGCTGTACAACCTATGTTATATTCCTGCATAAGGGCAGCCATGTTAGTCTGTTACAGCAGAAATAAACAGGAGTCTTGTGACACCTTAAAAACTAACATGTTTTTGTTCAGGCGTAAGCTTTCATGGACTAGAGCCCACTTCATCAAATGCACATAATGGGTCTTCACAAAGCAAATATATTCCCCTACAAGACCAAGGCTTGGGAGTATTTTTGCCCTTGTCAAATGCAGGACGCCCCCCATTTAAATAGCAGCACCACAGGGAGAAGGACAGGCTGGAAGCAGAGGGCAGCCTCTGAGCTTGTTAGCAAAAGTGAAGACACCTGCTGCTCTTTAACCATCTTTGCTGAGTCATTGGGCCCTTTTCTATTTCGACCAGGGAGGGTGCCCAATCCAGGGTGCTACCAGTTTTGATGCTGTGTACCTAATGTTGGGATTGAGATACAGGACTGGGATTCTGTTAGCATACACCCACCCTGCTGCCTAACACTCTCCCTACCTGAGCTGACAGAGCTGGTCTTGGGTGCTGCTGTAGACCCCTAGGCTGGTGGTCCTGGGAGACTTCAACAATCAGAGGCAGCTCAAGATTTCATGGCCTCCATGAAAATCATGTGCCTGTCTCAGGGAATATCTGGCCCTACATGTTTTGCAGGTCACACTCTTTATCTGGGGTTTTGTTCTGGGCAGGAGGAATGTGATCTGAAGGTGGTAGTCAAGTTTAAATACGGTCGACTGACCAATCACGTACCAACACATCCAAATTTCCAGTCACAATAGTTTGGCAACGCAGAATTGCAGACTGCCCATATATATATATAGGTGTAAGGTCAATAAAAGCAACCCCTGGTTAAAATTATCATCTTAAAATTGATAAAATTGAAAAATATTCTAACAATCATACTCTAAGAAAGCTCTGTGTATTTTAATAGCAACAGCGCCGAACTTGGCAGTTTGGAGTGTAAGCTGAGGGTCTTCTCCTAATAGGAGCTTCTTTGCCAAAAGCTCAACTGACTCATCAGGGAATTTACCAAGTAGGGGGGGAAATAAGCTTTGATCTAACTTTGTGGTAGAATGGGCAACATATCAGTGCATGTTCGATGGTTTCAATGTCCCCTGTTCCACATGGACATAACCTCTCTGATCTAGGAATCTTCTTATATTTCCCTTCTAAAACAGCCGATGGTAGGGCCTGGCATCTGGCAAGGGTAAAGGCCTTTCTATAATTAATAGACTCAAGATGATAAAAATAAGCTGCAGGTGAGACCAAGTATCTAGATTTATCTAGATTTATCAGGTACTAGGAAAAATGGTGATTTTCCAAGGTCCTGGGGAAGATCTACTGTTCCCTAGGCAGCCTTATGAGCCATGTCAGGGATGCTCTAGGCATTGAGCAGTGGACTAGATGGTCTCTATGGCCCCTTCCAACTCAACAACAACTTTTATTTATATCCCGCCCTCCCCTGGCAGCACCGGGGTCAGGGTGGCTAACAACATAATAATATACATACCAATACAATTAAAAACATTACAATGCACTGACTCAGCACATCGATGCCACCAATATAAATCCTTAGAGGGAGAACAGATATTTTGGTGGCCTTTATTCAGTCAAATCCCCAGTCTCACAGGAGGGAGAAGAATGGAACACATTCTATGATTCTAAGAGCTTCTTGATTGGCTGCCTTTGCATACCACAGAAGAGGCTCCTGCACAACTACAAAGCTGATCAGACTGGCATGCATGTAGATCATTGAAGAGCACCATAGCAGCAATCAAGCAAAAGGACTCAACATATGTATAAATGTGGATAAAGGTAAATTCAGTTGGTGATCATGTTTGTGATGAAGTTCTCAGATAATATAAACTTAGATAATTTTGCATTTGAAGTCAAAAATACCCCGCCATTGATATTTTGATGACAGACAGGAATAAAGATTGGAGGAAGCCCCCTTTCTGGAATCCAATGTGAGGAGACCAGGGAGAAGGATATGTATTGTCCTTGGGTTCCAGCAAAGATGTAAGGATCAGATAAGAACAATCAGGCAGATGGGTAGCAAATAAAAATCTAAGAGTGGGGAACAGTGGGGCAGCCAATTGTGTGCCAGATTTGGGGGGGGGGGGGCTTGAGCAAGGGACATGCAGCCTTTGAGAAAGAGCAAACACAAGCATACACTGCGGGAAATAATTCTCCCAGTGTTAGAACAAGTGGGTGAGGCAAAGAAAGGTAAGAGGTTTATTTATTTATTTTGGAGTCCAAGAGGGTACAAATTCTTGGGTCTAGATGCGACTCACGTGAGACATTTCTTGCAGTGGGGTGGGGCAAGGTGTAAAGTCAATATGAAAAGACCGAAACCTAAAAAACCTTGACTATGCTTGAATTATTTGATTTAAATAATTAAATGTACAGAATGATCTGGCAAATATTTGCAAACACATTCCTTATATCTTTGTAAGTCAAAGAGATAGATATAGATAACAAAAGCTAAAAATTCAGGAAAAGAACATGGGATATTTCCAGTTTCTTGTTTTAAAATATTCTAATTTCATTGGTTGTCCATATAAAAGAGGATGTATTCTGCTGAAGTTTCTCAGCCAACATGGAAATTCTTCCTGAGTTTCTGCTTTCCAGAAATAATAAGCATAGTATTTACACTGCTGTTTCGGTTGCATAATAGAGTTTAAGCTTTGCTACATATATTTAAGTCATTGTTTGTGCCACTTAAAAGTATGCTGAAATTGATTTTTCTAAAAAAAAAAAAATGGTTTACTAAAAAATATAACTCAAATTATCCTTAGAGAATTCTTCAGAGAGAAAGTATAATAAAACAAACTTTTAATAAATATTCTGTGACTGAAAATTCTAAAGGCTCCAAATTACCTCCAGATATGCGCTAAATGTAATTTAATTAGTAATAATATAATGTTTCTGAAGTCCTTCAGGATTACTGAGGCGAATCTTGATATATTGCTGAATAATTTCATTAGTTTGAAATTTTTCAGTTTTAGTCCACACAAAAACTAATACTTCACTTAGGAATGCTAATGACTTGAATGCAGCCTACAATGTTTGATTTATGAACCTTAATTTTTATCACCTTAACATGATGAGTTCAGTATATAAATTCTCCTAAAGGAAGGTGACAGAAAGTTCATAACTCCGGTTTACTGATTAATCTTACAAGCAACTGAACAGGCAAGCATTTAGCATAGGCAGCAATGATCACAAGGGAGAGCATAGCAACATGTCATGGTGTTGCTGCTGTATGAGCATGGGAGGTTCTGATAATGCAGCAGTGCTTATGCACCAAATATGGCATAGTGGTTCTGGTACAGAGTGGGAATGCAAGCGGAAGAGCCATGGAAGCGAGACTGTGCACAGCTCTTTGATGAGTTATCTTCAGTTTAGGCAGAGAAATAGTTCGACTTTCTTATATCATTCTCTGCTAACAGCAAAAGTGAAATTGTCACAGAATTCCACATGCTTCAGATGTAAAAGTTGGATTGTAGACAAAAAACAGTTTTCAACAGTTTAACAAAAAACCCATAGACCACTGCCTTCCATGTGTGTTTTGCTAATCACATTCAATTTAAGAGAAATTGTTCTGTGAATAAGTATTAAAAAAAGGGCAAGAGTCCAGTAGCACCTTAAAGACTAACAAAAATATTTTCTGGTAGGGTATGAGCTTTCGTGACCCACAGCTCACTTCTTCAGATACAGCTAGAATGTGAATCCATCTGTCTTTAAGTAGAGGAGAGTGAATTCAGACAAGCATTAGTATGTAAATGTTAACAGTATGTAAATGTGAATAGCAGGCATGATGGGATTAGGTGTGGTATGCAGAAGAGTCTGTGATGTCCAGGGGAGAGATGGGTGTGGAGAAATCAGCATTGGTAATGAGCCATGAATGCAAGGTCTTTATTCAGCCCAGGTGAATGCATTGACTTTAGTTTGAATATCAACTGTAATTCAGCAGTTGAAGCCCCAATTCCTTCCTTCCTGCAGACATAGTGCCTATGTGTCAGGCATTTTACAGAGATACCCCATCCCACGTGACCACTCTCAGCATGGTGACATTGCAATGTATTTAAGCAACTGCTGATAACACACCTCACATATATTTATTAAGTAGCCCAATCACATCCAGGCCCCCAGACAAAGTAAGAGGGGGATCTATTTTATTATCACACAACCCCCACATTTACAATAGTTTGTAAATCAATGTATTTAGTTACTCAGTTAATGTACCAAGTTTACTCAGTTAACATTCTCACCTGCTACTTCTAATATTTCAGAGATGACTTTTAACTATCCATGAGTCCCAAAAATATTGACCATGAATAATATTGAGGCAGTTTGCAGAGGTCTATAGAAATTAATAGTTTTAAGACTGGATGGTACTTCAATTTAAGTTTGTATTTCTTGGCACCATATTTCATATGTTGAACATTTTTTGTTTCTGTAAAATGGGATTTTTATGTCTCATCTGAGAATAGTATATAGGATCTCTGTACTACACCTGCCCTTTCTCTAGGGTTTCCAGGTCCTCCTTGGCCACTGGGAGGGATGTGGGGTTGGGTTGCCAAATCCAGCTTGGGAAACTCTTGGGGATGCAGCCTGGGGAGGACAGAGACCTTAGTGGGATATAATTCTGTAGAGTCCACCCTCCAAAGCATCCATTTTCTCCAGGGGAACTGATCTCTGTGGTCAGGAGATGAGCTGTACTTCTGCAGGATCCCCATATCCCACCTGGAGGCTGGCATCCCTACCTTTCTCTTTGACCCTCAAATTCATCAGCAGTGGTAGCTGTGGAGGGCAGAATTGCAGGTATGAGACCTCCATTATGCCCCCAAAAGCTGCTGCCATAGCATCCCAAGCAACAGGACCTCAGGGAAGTATATCTTACTAATATAGTCTGTTCCTTAATCCACAACTGCCTTTCCTGTCAAGGTTTCTACAGAATTGCTTCTCTTAAAATTTCATTTTGTTATATATACCATTGATTTTTTTATGGTTGGTTTTTTAATAACTCAGAGTGCCATACATTTAATTTTATATTCCATCTGGAATGTGTAACATTTATTCAGGTTGACATGTGTATACTAGTAAAAGGTAAAGGTCCCCTGTGCAAGCACCGGATCATTCTTGACCCATGGGGTGATGTCACATCCCGACATTTTCTAGGCAGACTTTGTTTACAGGGTACTAGTACACCTTATGAAATAACCATTAATGGCATTCAGATTGTGTGTCTTTGTGTTTAGATTATATTTTTGTGTTTCTTTCCCTGTGTGATGGATGGGTCAGCTGTTTAAAACACCTTGGCATTCAAGCTTTGTAAATATTTTGGTGTACAGCAGATTTCTCATGCCAAGCACTTCACTTTTGGCATGCTGTCATCTGGATTAAATGGGTTTAATTGCAGTTAATATGGCTTAATGCTGCTTGTTGGAGGATCCTGTCATAGTAATGGGTTGATGTCCTTCCAATACTTTCCAGCCTTGTGATTTTATGACAAATGGCATGAATAACTAACATCACATCCAACAGCCAATGTGTATGGAGAGGGACTTTATCAGGAAGAAGTTATCTTTCACAGATAGTGAAACTTTGGAACATAGCAATAGTTTTAAGACAGGAAGTATTCTAAGTATTATACCAGAACCTCTAAAGGGGTGGGGAATAGTATTTGTGACCTCTTGGAAGTATCAGTGGTTGATAACCATGGCAGTGTTCACTCATTTAATGGGAAATACATAATACAGGCATTTTGAACAACATTCTGGCTGGCTGTCCCAATTCCCACTGTAAGGAGGCATGGGTTCAAATCCCACTTCTGACACCATGTAATGTCCTGACCTCAAATAAAGGCCTCGAAGATATTTTTTTAAAAATAGTCAGGTGTCCCATAAAGAAAATAACTTAATTTATTGGCATCTCTGAAAGCCTCAACACAGAAGGCTACCAAACGGAATCAGCCAGCAAACAACGACAACAGATGAGTGTTGAGAAATCATTGAGATAATAAATACTGTACAGTTGTGCTGAGAGACGGCCTCTACTTAAAGAGACATTAAATCACAAAGCCCTTTGTCCTGTTTGCCACACTTGGTTTAATCACCACTGTTATAGACAGAGATTGCTGTGTACATTCCTGTGTCAGTTTGATTGCCCATTTCCCCTAAGCCTATGGGCCTTGACTATATGTTAGGAAGCATTAGCATTAAGAAGCATTGATCTGTGTTCACAAGAGCAGCTACGGACACATTTAATAGTGTTTAGCAGATAGCTGTGGTGCTGACCTGTAAAAACTCAGGACTTCCTAAATAGCTTCGTGGCCAGAAATCGCAGAACCCAACTGAGAGACATAGCAACTGAAATTACTGAAATTGTAACATAAGTAAGACAAAACCCTGTGGAGAATCCACAGTGAACAGATCGAGTGGCCTTTCAAAAGACAAAATCTAAATGAAGTATAAAGTACTTAGCAGAAATCCCAGTTCCTCCCTCCTGAGTTCCAAGCTATATTTGGCTATACTACCCTTTAAAACTATGCTTTAAGCAATTATTTCATCATTTCCTGATAGGAATGGGCTTTTAGAAATGCACTATATAAAATCCTATATTTATTTCTTTATAATTTCTATTTTACTTTTCTGTAAGGAACTCATACAGCATGCATAGAGTTCTTTTCCTATTTTATCTTCACAACAACCCTGTGAGGTAGGGTAAGAGAGAGGGTGAGAGAGCTTTATGACAGAGCAGAATTTGTGAGCCACAAGACTCCAGCATTCTGGTCATGATATCACAACTGCACTTACACAGGGGCAGATTAGTCACAGGGGAGTCACAGTACGCTCCATCTATTTGGGATTGTTATCCTCTTCAACTGAGCATGCATATGGGAGGAATGCATATGGAACAATGAGGGAGGGAGGAGTCTCGCCAGCAAGATCAGCTGGATCAACCTTGGCAATCAATGGGGTGACTATGGTAATTAGACTGGAACTGAAATAAACTGAACTGCATTTACAGAGGAAATTCAAAGTGAGTTGCTATTCTAAAGGGCCACTGGTGGCCAGGAGCTACAGAGTGATGCCCCAGTAACTCTGCTGGTACCAGGGACCATCTGCCTTGGACCATTCAGCGGCAACATTGATCAGTGTCAGCTCAACAGGTATCTCCTCTTACATTGCCGCTAGTTGGTGGCATCATGTGTGCAGGCTATGAGTGAGCCAGTTAGGGTTGCCAAATGATGTCTGGCACCCAGCTGGGGACAGGGAGGAGCAGGGACATGGGAGATTCCATCAGCGTAACAACATGATGTCACTTCCGGGTTTCTATTCCACACCCAGCACATCTCTGGCTCAAGGACCGGCCTCAGTATGGGCACAGCTTGCCCATGCCTTTCTTGCTTTGTGGCTCTCTGCTTAATCAGGGTCATGGTGCATGTTTCAGTCTGTAATATGCTGACCATCAAGCTGGGCTGGGATGCAATTGGGAAGCAAGCTTTCTGCAAAACTATAAGGGGAAACAATAGCAGCATTGCTGATGCCAGAGGGGCCATTACTCTGGCCCTGTGATGACTGTGGACCATGGGCAATCCCCCTTTGGCCCATTCAAGGAAGCAGCTCTATTTCTTTTATTGAAGTATGAATACCTTGTTTCCCCCCTTTGTTTTAAACAACTTACCATATAAGCATTTAAATAAGAATACAACAAAAACTATATTGATAAAGCCGAACTGGAAATAAATCCTAAATTAGCTGTTTTGGCTTCGTTTGGGTTTCAGGTTTACCAAACGCCAAAACCTGGGATGCAGCCCGAAGCCGAATAGGCGCTTCCTGAAAAAAGCCAAATAGATATTCGGCTATTCAGGTTTTGGCTAGTCACTTTCTACAGAGTTTTTTGTGGCCCTTGTTATATTTAAAGGAGAGCTATCTCCTTTCTTCATATCCCTGCCCCCTGGCTGGTTTCCAGGGCAGCAAGAGGGAGGGAGCAGGTATCTTGGAGTGGCCAATAGGAAGGATCACTGGAGCTTCCCATGTGGCCAATGGCAGCCATGCATTTTGCGTGGCTTCAAAGCCAGCTGGTGCAGTCTACCTTGATTTTTGCAACAGAGGACAACCTAGAAAGGGGGAGGGAAGAGGGCCAGGAATTCTCAGTGGCCAATAGGTACCCAGGTAAGGAAGAACAGTGTTCTCTGGCTCATTACAGAAGGTGTTTTTTTGCTGAAAGTATTTTCAGTCTTTTCTGTGCTTGGCCAAAGATTATAAAAGCAGGTCTGGTTCCCAGACCAGGCCATTCCTCAGAGGTTTGAGAGAGTTTGGTGGCAAAGCGTGGCTTGAGCTCCTGCTGCCTGATTCTTCCTCTGCATTCTTGGATCCTGGTGCCTCATCCTGACCTGCTAGATTACTACCTGCTGCTTGGATTGGATTCCTTCCTGCCTGCTGCCATAAATTTGGACCCCCTGGCCCAGTCTTCAGGTTCTTGCAAGGACAGTCCCAAGTTATGCTGCAAATTTGGGGGCTCTAACTCCAAAAACACCCCCACTGGAGCTTTAAAAAATCCCCATAAACTATAATGGCCTGAATTTTTTGGTAAACCTGAAAATAAGCCAAATATTGATATTTACCCATATGGGTATTTGGCTTATTCCGCATTTACCAGGAAAAAAAATCAGTCCCAATAAACCCAACCCTGAAATTTTCTGGGTTTTTTTTTTGCACAACCCAAAACACAAAAATACAGCAGCAATACAGCCATAACATAAACATAGATAGGATCTGCCAGGCTGGCAGCTATCATTTCCATGTTTTTTTTAAAGATCTCATGGTTTTCTTGTAGCCTGAAAATACTGCAAGGGGTGTGACTATGGCATCCTCCTGTGCATGAGAGCAGTACAGCCAGGCAAGGAGGCAGGGCACAGGTTGCTCTAGCCTGACTGATGAAGCAGTGAACAGACATGTTGACATTAACTCGACCAGCAGAAGCAGTAACCACCTGGTGATGTATTTGTTCTATTTCTGGGAAACAGTGAAGCATATGGCTACCTCAAAACCTTCTTCATGTCACTTCACTGTTAGTTCTGTCTGGGCAAATTCAGTCTGGTTTATTGTTAGTAGGTTTTTTTCCCCTGTGATGAAATACCTCCAGGTGTGTTGGGCTAGAAAAAAATCCTTTGATGTATGAGGAACAGTGTTGCTGGCACAGACTTCTGCCAAAATAGTTATTCTTTCATTCAGTAGTCCACCAGCCAAGATGTCCTCCAAGGGTGTCTTTAGGGCGGCTGTCATTATCAGAGACAAAAACTTTTGCTGTATTCTGCTTATAAGTGGAGCATCTTGTTTTTTTAACAGATGAATTGGCAAAATATTTCAGATTATCCATCTGCTCCTCTGAGTCAAGCTGTTGTCTTTCCCAATTGGCTCTAAAACAAAATCTACACATTCTTCAAAATAGAAACATCATCTTTGCCTTGGCACTATTGACAAGCAAGGCTGTTTCTCAAAGAACACAATCACTATCAAGCACCACCAAAATGAATGGGGCTTGTAGTGCTGGTTTACTTTGAAGATAAGGGGTCAGCTGTTAGCAAATGAGATGGGTAATCTGAGGGACTGCAGTCTGACATAATTGTGTTTGTGATTTGTTTTTCCATCTTGAACTTCTAGAATGGAGAAGAGTCAATTTTAAACTCTGTGTAGTCCATGATGTCATTTTACTTGACTTGTTTATTGCTTTTGGGGGCAAATGCAGCCTTTGATAACCAACGTCACCTCAGATTTCTCATGCTAAAACAATTATTTGTTTCCTTGACTGTTGTTAAAATGCTCAAAAGCTGTTTGTTTTATATAGAAAACTGACAGAGGTAGAGGATTAGGTAGATTAGGTAGAGGATTTTGAGGATTGGCTGTTACTTATAAGTTACTGAGTACATCTGTTCTTCCCATGGCAAAAAATCATAGCCTACAAAGATATCCTGTACATCTGTCTTCTCATGAGTCAGTAATGTTTGCAGTCATGAATCCTGGACAGATATAACATATCTAATACTGATTTCTTCTCACTTTACAATTTCCATTATGGGATTAATTTACAGGAGCTCTTTTGGAAATGGAAATTGTGGTGTGTGAAGCTGACCAGAGTCATGTTCTTACTGGTAACAGGTTATAACTCAGTGGCAGACACATACATACATTTTTTTATTTTTTTAAAAAAAATCAGCATACAAGCATAGCATAGAGATAGAAATGCAACAACAATGGTAGCAGATCTACACGTAAGCTTCTGTGTGCACTTACTTTGCATTTAGAAAGTCCCAGGTCCAATTTGAGAATATTCAGTTAAAAGAATCCCAAGTAGCAGGTGTTTTCCTTTCTCTGCCCGAGACCCTGGAGTGTGCTGCCACTTCTGACCTAGATGGATCAAGTCAGATTTTTGAATAAGGTACCTCCAATTTTGCAGATTACTAACTGAGATATTTGGATGCTATTTGGTGTTCTTGTTCTGTAATTAAAGAAGAATATTTCAAGGGTCCATTCCAGTTCCCATTTACATCATCTGGGAGGGTGGTGGCTATGACTTATTCTCTCCAGTCTCTGGATGCTTTATGTGTGCATGTAAAGTGCCGTCAAGTTGCAACCAACTTGCTGACCCAGGGTTAATTAAAAGGAACGTCGCTGTTCAATAAATTCAAACAATTTTAAAAGTTAACATTTTATTAAAACACAACTTCATTAAACAACAACATGATAAACATTTAATTGTAAGGAATTGGATTGATTTTGGAATAAATTGGCCACAGCTTGGAATTGGCAAACAGCTGCGACCCTTGTGGCGCAGCATGCGTGATGTGTCAAGTGCCCAGGCCGTGTCCACCACGGCCATGAAGTAACCTCCGCCCACAGCGCTCCCGCTGTGGGCAACTGGGATGGCAGTACCAGGATGACACCAGGACGAACGCCACTGGGTGTTATCCCCCAGCACTTGGGAAGAGGCAGACACCTGCCCTTCCGCCAGGGCATGTCCCTGAAGCCTCTCCCAAAACCCCTGGGATAGGGTTCCCAAAACCAGGGAAGCGACCAATTCCTATGGAGCTTCCCCCCCAAAATGACACATCCACATGCTAAACCGCAACAAGCTGCAAGGAGACCGAACTCACTCACGGGCCCCTGCAGCCGCAGGGAAGCCGAACTCAACTCTCGGACCCGAACTCAACTCTCGGACCCTTGCAGCTTCCGCCACACTTCACAGCTGAAGCCAATTCCTTAAGCCTCCCCTAACATTGTGCAGCCAGAGGTCCATGCCCCAGCTGGTGAGGTGCACGCCATCCCGGCGATAAAGTGACGCTATGCGGAAAGAAATGTCCCATTGTCGTATGATCACTCCGCCTAGTCTAATCACTGCTTTCCCAACAGCGTTGGTGACTTTCCTCCTAGCCACGTCTACCCTTTGCACATTGCGGGCACCTCTCCAGCACCTCCTTTCTAGGAGATCCGACCAGCAGATCACCATTGCTGGGCATAACGATGCCAACGTCGAGAGATCACGACAAATCTCAGCAGCAAGGTCTTTGCCTCGAGTATGTACTAAGTCGTTCTCACCCAGTTGGAGGACCAGTGCATGGGGAGCTCCAAACCTTTCAAGCAAGTGATGAAGGACTGGCATCAGTGAACGCCAACGCATGCCTCGTTGGCCGAACCATTGCACCCGGACTGCTTGCTCCAGCCCCAAATGCTGTCCCCATCCAGATGCAGCCGCATAACGTCCATTCCAGAAAACGATGCTGTGGCCCACGACCCACACAGTCCGCCACGGTCCTAAAACTCGGAGCACAATTAAAAGAAAATGCGGTCAGGCCTGACATAAGACTTATACGATGCAGAACGCCATCGGCCGATGGCTTGTATCTGGCTGACAGCCATGCCCTCCCCAGCCGCCTGTGTGGCTGCTCCTATACAAAAGGAATGGCCACTAAAATCAGACGTGGGGAAGCCCATGGAGCTAACCGAAGCCTTAAAAACACTGATAAATTGATAGCGGGTCAGCAGTGTGCAATCAGCATGTATCAATAAGCATCCCTTTTTGTGTGGCCGTATAGCTAGAAACCTTTTTAAAGCTCTGACAGGGCAAGGCCGGACAGTGGTGGCCTTGTGCAGCCGGACACTCATCCCTTTTCCAACCTGGTCAGTCTTGGACCGACGAATGACGATCGTCAGTGCTGAGTTGTGAAGGCATATGTCCCCCAAAAGTAAAGCCCTGCTGGTCAAATCATGACGGGATTGAGCCACGAGTTCACTAAGTCGGAACGCCCCAAAGAAGGCTAAAGAAAATGCCGCTTCAAATAAGGTGGCCTCATAACGAGAAGTGCACAAGGATGGCAGTAGCCGTACAATCCTTTTTAGCATATCCAAAGTGACTGGCCTCCTGACGTCCCTGATGGACGGTGCCTCGCGTTGCCAGCCCTTGACAGCCTTTCTGGCTCGAAAGGATGCACAAGGATCTTTGAAACCATGTGCTTTCGAAAAGAAGGAGACAGCCGCCATGTGAACTCCGATAGTCCTGGCAGCGTAACCAATGTCTTTTAAATGGGCTAAGTAACGTAGAGCCAAAGTTTCTGTGACAGGCCACAGACCATCCCGACCCATAATGGACAAAAAACTCTCAAAGTGGTGCACAGCTCTATCATATGCCCGAATGGTGGCAGGGGCCATTGAGCTCCGAATGCCGGTCATAATGACGTTTTCCCAAGAGCCCATAGCTCTGCTGGAAAAGATTGTGGGAGCCGGTCCGCTTCTGGTGCCAGGAGACGGAATCTGTCCATCTGAAAACGAGACAGAGCATCTGCTAAGCAATTGTCTAGGCCTGGGACATGTTGGGCTGTCATAGAAATGTTATTGGCCAAAGATGTTAATACAAGGAAGCGCACAAGGCGCATGACCCTGACTGATCTGGATGTTTGCCTGTTAACCACCCTGACCACAGCCTGGTTGTCACACCAGAAGTGAACCCTTGCATCCTTAAAGCGGTCAGCCCAGATGTAAACGGCAACCACGATGGGGAATAATTCCAAGAATGTCAAATCCCGGCATACGCCCGACCCCTGCCAACCCACAGGCCAACGCTGTGCGCACCACTGTCCATTAAAATAAACCCCAAAACCGATGCTGCCTGCAGCATCAGATTGGACCTGCAAATCCCGTCCTAAATCAAGGCTGTGTTGCCAGAGGGATATGCCATTGTATTGCTCAAGAAACTGAAGCCACGTTTGTATATCTTCTTTCATGCCCCTGGAGACCCTGATACGATGGTGTGGGGCTCTAACGCCCCTCGTGGCTTGGTTAAAGCGAGCACAGAAAGCCCTGCCCGGGGAGATAACCCGGCAGGCAAAATTTAGATGGCCGATAAGAGACTGTAACTCTTTCAAGGTGCACTTTGTTTTATTAGCAACTAAAGATAGCAAAGCCCTTAAAGCCAGGAGTTTTTCTTCAGGCAAGCTGGAAGTCCCATTGATGGTATCGATCTGAATGCCCAGAAATGTAAGGACTGGTGAGAGGCCCTCTGTCTTTTCTGCTGCTAGTGGAACCCCTAATTCCTCAGCCAGAGTGGCAAATGTTGTCAGAAGGTTGCCACATAAGGGGTCGTTACGGGGTCCAATAAATAAAAAATCATCCAAATAATGAGTTACTGTGGATGACCCTGTACGCCAACGTATTGCCCATTCCAAAAAGGTACTAAAGGCTTTGAATGCAGCACATGCTACAGAGCAGCCCATTGGCATGGCCTTATCTACGTAGAAGGACCCCCCAAATTTAAAACCAAGTAAACAAAAATCTTCCGGGTGTACTGGAAGCAACCTAAAGGCTGATTGAATGTCACATTTTGCTAACAAAGCTGAATGCCCACAAGATCTTACCAAACCCAACGCATGATCGAATGAGGAATATTTTACTGTTGACAGCTCGGGTGGAATCCCATCGTTAACAGATAGCCCCTTTGGGTAAGACAGGTGATGTATCAGCCTAAACTCCCCAGGTGTCTTTTTGGGTACTACTCCCAGAGGAGATACTCTCAGGTTGGGGATAGGTGGGGACGCAAAGGGGCCTGCAATCCTGCCCAGGTCTAACTCTTTGTTGATTTTTTGAGCTACTACATCAGGCATATCTATGACTGATTTTAAATTGCCCGATGACATAGCGTTAACGCTAGTGGTCTAGCGTTAAAGAAAGGAATGCGGAAACCCACCGAGAAGCCCTTTAACAGATATAAAGCTCCTGCCCTATTTGGATAATGAGCCAACAAAGATCTTAACTTATCCAGTTTAATTGGTGTGCAGGCCAGACCCTGTAGACGCCCGCGTCTACTTGGTAGCAGAGGTGTTGGTATTGGTGGAACTGCTATCTTTCTTGCTACCTGAAGGGCCTGACCTGCCACCCCGAAAGGGCTGACGACCAGAAGTGCCGCCCCGTGGGCAGGTGGAACGGGGATGGGGGCCAAAGCACAACTCACAGGAGTGGTCATATCTGCATGCTTTTCGTTGACATTTTCCCATCCCATAATCCCAGCAGATACGTCTATCGGGATCCCTACGGGGTTTGGTAGGCCATGCTGCTCTGTTGACCTCGACTCTGGGCTTCATAATACATGGACCCACTTTGAGTAGCCATAAATTGCTATTGATGAGGTCCCAGCGAGTCCTCTGGTTCTTAGACGCCTGTTTACGGAAGGCTTCATCGTACTCCAAGGCAGCAGAATCACCTGCCAAAGCCCTAGCCTTGAGCACATTATTCTGATAATTTAATAGGTGCCATGCCCTTTCAGGATAAGAAGAAGCAATGACACTCGCAAAAATGATAAAACCAGCCAGCCACCGATCAAATGACCTGTCCCCAAAACCTGCCTTTTCTTTTCGCTTATCTTTAGAGGATGGCCGGGACTTTCGGCCCTCTTCATCCTCTGGCTTTATGAGGGAGAAAACATTAATATAATAGCCATTGAGAATATCCTCCCTTAATCTCCTGGGAAGGTGAACACCAGGAGGGTCCTCGTCATCCTTAAATGCAGGAGGGAGGATGAAACCCCTGTTAAGTGGCATAGGGTCCCACGTCTCCCTGGCCTCCCCTTGACTTGGCTGTTTTGGTTGCTTCTTCAGACGCCTTAATGCCCACGGAGGTAAACCGGGCAGAGACGCAGCTGAAAGCCAATAATCATCTGCCCCATCGAGTGAGTCGGTAAAAGTAGAAGACTCACCGTCGGAAGAGGAAGAAGACGAGTCTACCGTTCGCCTCCGTTTTTCTGTCCTCCGCCTGCACCGTTTTCTAACAGCTTTCCTGCCTCTCTTGGGACGTCTCTGTTCAGGACTACTCGAGGATGAGCTAGAATGACCAGAAGAAGGAGAGTCCCCGCCACCCCTAGTGCGCTTTTCTGGGCTACCCCTATAAGTGTTGAGGCCACTGGGGCCAGGCACAGCATCGTCCTCCATTTGACACGCATTCCACTAATTTATCTTATTAGAAAGCTGTTGAACAGCAAAAGAAAGGTCCCGTAAGCCAGTGGCGTTTGATTGAGCTTGTGCTTTAGACCTAGCCATTTGGCTTGTGGCTTTGGCCCTTCGAGTAGTGCTCCCAGTACGAGGAGATTGGACTGTGCTAGCTCTGGTTGTGTCTGTACCAGTGGCCCTAGTGCTTATGTGTCTGGTTTGAGTGTGAGACAGCACCTCATTTGTTGTAGCAGGACCAGCACGGCGTCTAGTAGAAGCTAATGCGGCCCAAGAGCGTCTAGTTGCCCCGGACCTCCCCCTAGTCATTGGGATAGAGCCGCGTTGTTCACCAGTAGCCCTGCGTTTTGGAGCCATGTTAAATTGCTGCTGTATACAACCACTCTGAGTCAGAAGTTATAGGGGATAATGTGTGAAAAGAAACAACAAGCTGTCAGCAGATTTAATTACAGATCACTAAGATAGCAAGTAGGATGTAAATGCAGCCGTATATGCTTGAATGCCAAGACTGCAATGCAGCAGGTATGATAATTACAGATCACTGAGATAGCAAACAGAATGTAAAATGCAGCTGTATATGCTTGAATGCCAAGGCTGCAATGCAGCAGGTATGATAGTATAGCCTGAATCCGCCTCCAATAGGAGGAGCGGTGACCCTCAACTGCCTCCAATAGGAGGAGCAGATAGTTAAACCACCCCAAATAATCAACAGGGGGGTAAAATAAATGCGCGGTGACAAACGTGTGGCTAATTGCAAGATTGCCAGGCAGCCACTCCAACTACTTAACAAAGGGGGGGTAGTGGTGCTTACAGTAAAGAAAGCACAATAAGCTGTGAGAAGTCCCGCCTGTTGTTGCCTCAGGCGTGCTGGGCCAGCGGCCCAGAAAGCTCCAGCCAGCCCCCCCTTGCCCCCGCCTCCCTTCGCTGTCCTCCCGTCTCTCAAATTATCTATCTGGGCTTGTCCGCTCGATTTAAAAGGTCTCTCTGTGCTTGTCCACTCCCGTGCCAACTCGCCTCCACTTTTGGCGATAAGTTCTCTCTCGGCTTGTCCGCTCAGTAACCACAGCCCTGTGCTCAATGCCAACCGTTCCGTTTCGCAAAGAAAACGGAGTGAGCTGTGGGCGGGCCCGTTCCCCTGTTATATACTGAGGGGGTGAGGCTAGCCATGCCCCCACCTAGCTCTCGCCTACCGTCCCCATTGGCTGGAGCCCCTCCTTGCCCCAGCCAATGAGAAGGCTGTATCCGGGCAGATCGGGTCCGGCACGAGCCTCCGTGCGCGCACAAACGCACATGTTGGCCGGCCGGACCCGATCTCCCTCCCCTTCCCCCGCGATCGCTCCTTCCTCCCCCCGGGGCAGCAAACATGGCTCCAGAGAAGGCGGGAACCCTATCTTACGGCAACCCCAGCAAGGGGCTTTCAAGACAAGTGAGAAGCAGAAGAGGTTTGCCATTGCCTTCTGGATACTTTAGAGTAGCTATTTGTAAGTGATAAGAGGAGGACACATGAGGATTTACAGAAAGCAGAAATCCCATTTTCCCACCTCCACCTGATGTTGCTGGGTTTGACCTTCCCCAACTTGGTCCCTCCCAGTTTCAGTTTGTCTCTCTCCCTCAACATGCCTTGACTCAGCAGCAGCAGCAGCTGTGTTCTAAATCTCTCCTTCACCAGTTCTGACTCACTCCCTGCCTCTAGTTCACCTTCTCCTGATGCCCACCACCACCACCATCACACCTCAGCTTCCATGAGAGTAAGATGTCCCATAACTGGTCATTTCTCAAATCTGGTCCTGGTTACAAAAGGAGTTAGATAGGGATGTATCCTAGGCCTTGATCTATTTAATCTCTATCTATATGATTTACCTAATAAATTGCAAGTCAACCATTTCCACATTCCCAGTTTGGCTGCTCATTCCTTACCAATTTTATTTTATACAAATGATGTAGCCCTTCTTTCGTGCTCGAGGGGGGGATTAAGATGTCTTCTCTAAGCTTTTGCCTCGTACTGTCACAACAATCTGCTTACTATTAATTTTGCCAAATCAAAAATCATGTGTTTTTAGACATATCCATTATGATGGAAAGGAAATCACTGGGTTCTAGATAGGCATCGCATTGAGGAAGAGTCAAACTTCAACTACTTAGGCTTTTATTTTGCCTCTTTCAATAAGTGGAAATCTCATTATTTTCACCTGCTTGATTCTACTAATGTACATTTAGCTGCAATTATGAGATTCTTTAATCATTCAGGAGGGCAATCTATTCCTTTAGCTCTGGAAGTCTATAAGGCAAAAATTACATCTTTTCTGCTTTATGGAGCCCCAATTTGGTTTCCTGTACTTTCCTCTAAAATTGAATCTTTGCAATCAAAATTCTTACGTGCCGTCTTTCAAGCGCCTAATTGTATTTCAAACTCTAACTTATATTTAGAGGCTAGTCTTGGCTCCATCTCCCTCTTAGCATGGAAAGCTGTGGTGAAATTCAGATTTTTTCTATAAGATCAAGCTTTTCTTTCTGATCTTTTAAAATGGATCTTTTAAAATGAGCTTGTCTTCTTGGACAACGATAGCAGAAGAAAGATTTTCAAGTTTACAAATTTCCTATCCAAGTTTTCCCTCAGGCCTCCCTTCAGTATCGAATAAGATACTCACAGATTTAGAATAAAGGGACCAATTTGAACTATATGGTGATGGCAAAAGAAAATGTACACCCTCTTTCTGGGGACAGAGCATGCCATCTTTTTCAGTGCGTCCAGATTATCTAGAATTCTTAACCGTTCCAACCTTTTGAAAACTTTTTGTCTTGGACAGACTTAATGTCTTATCCCTCAACAAAGTATTTAGCAGATTCTTAGATAGTCCAATTGAACAGAGAACCCGCCCATGTGGAAAGGCAAAGACTGAAATAAAAAAGGTAAAGGTCCCCTGTGCAAGCACTGGGTCATTCCTGACCCATGTGGTGACATCACATCCCGACATTTCCAAAGACTGAAATACTTAACCATTTTGTATTCAGTTGTGATTTATATTCTTCTGTAAGGTCTTCTCTTATTACTCCATTGATTTCACACTTTCCTGTATGTTCTCATGACTATCATTTAATCTATCTGCTGTTTGGTAAACATAAGGCTGTTACTCTATCCCTTGTTTATTATTTAATGGCCACTTTGAAGATATGCCAAAAGGTATAATCAAGTTACCCCAAAATGCTCATTTGCATACAGGTGCTCATTTTGCACTGGAACTGGTTTGGGGTGGCTGGCCAGGGACTGAGTGAGCTGAGCATCACCTTCAACACCTTCAACACCCCCCTGTGCCTGTGTCTCAGTTAGATTCGTTTTCTCACCAACTTGCCTGCAAGGATTATTTTGCATTCCTGGCCCCTTTGAAGCCGACAGAAGTCCGTGGGAACTGCGGCGCCTCTATACTGTTTGTACTCTGTAATCTCCTGACACTGTACTGTTGAGTGCTTTTTTCAATGCTTTTATATTATCAAGTGCAAGCCAGTTTCCTCCATTGCTGTCTTGGGTTCTCTGTGCTCTGCTTACCTATGTTACCATTAAAACCAGCTTCTTTCTACAACTTCGTCTCCTGCTGTGGTTAGTGGTTCTCAATAGGCCAAGTGCTTACAGCCATACAGACACCAGGGTTTGGTGGAGGCTTTTGTGTGCATGCAGGTGGACTCAAAATGGCATCAGGGGTTGGGGAGGGGACTGCCAATCAAATTGGGAAACTGACCTGCCACTTCTTTCTTGTTATGACTTGTTTATTTTGGAAAGTGCAGTTGTGGGCAAAAGCATGTGCTCACCTCAGTCACCCTCAGAGTAGGTAGCTGAATAGATGAAAGTTGATCCTGAGGAAGACCAACTGCTCAACATTCCAGGGGAGAAGGGATAGAATAATAGAATAATAGAGTTGGAAGGGACCACCAGGGTCATCTAGTCCAACCCCCTGCACAATACAGGAAACTCACAACTACCTCCCCACACACCCCAGTGACCCCTACTCCATGCCCAGAAGATGGCCAAGAGGTCCTCCCTCCCACGATCTGCCTAAGGTCAAAGAATCAGCATTGCTGACAGATGGCCGTCCAGCCACTGCTTAAAAACCTCCAGGGAAGGAGCACTTACCACCTCTCAAGGAAGTCTGTTCCACTGAGGAACCGCTCTAACTGTTAGAAAATTCTTCCTAATGTCAAGACGGAAACTCTTTTGATTTAATTTCGACCTGTTGGTTCTGGTTCAACTTTCTGGGGCAACAGAAAACAACTCAGCATCATCCTCTGCATGACAGCCCTTCAAGTACTTGAAGATGGTTATCATATACCTCTCAGTCTTCTCCTCTTCAGGCTAAACATACCCAGCTCCTTCAACCTTTCCTCATTGGATTTGGTCTACTGACCCCCACCTATGGATCTTATGTCCTGTTCTTTGCCCCCCCTCTCTTTCCTCCTATCTCCTTGCTGTTTTTCTCATTGCTTAAAGCCCACGCTCCTAGTCTCCCCAAAGAAGGAGCTCCAACACTCTAGGAACAAATAAGCTGCACAGCAGTGAGTCCAAAGTCAATGGCTGGAGACCACTGCAATTGACAATTCCCAGTTATTAACTCAGTTACTAGTTACAAATAGCAACCTGGATTGTTGAGAAAGGTTGCAATTGGTACAGACTTGAAGAAGTAAGCTCAATATACATATCTGGAATTCTAAGCACAGCATTGACACAGACTAAAAAGTAGTTTATGTTTACATAACTAATGGCACCCCAGCCAGATTTCTGGCAAAATTTCAGCCAAAATCTGTACCTGCAGGCATATACATGTGTACTGATCTGTGAGAAAAAATACTAATTTCTAAGTTTGGATTAGTATGCAAAATGCATCTACTCTACAATACATATTATGATTACAATAGAATATGAATATAGGTGTGTTCGTATGTGTGTGTCTGCCTGTATGTGTGAGTACAGATAATTAGATATGTGTAACTGGATGTGCTGCAATAAGTTCACAGTTGGTTCTCAAGTTTAGAACAGCATTTTCTTTTCAATGAAGCCTTACTGCAGTTGCTTATTTTTCCAAAGGGGAGGGAACAAAACAGTTAAAGAGGTTTGATTACAAAAGCTTTGGTTTGTTATTTTTTCCATGGAAGAGGTCATTTAGATAGATGACAACATAAACACTCTGTAACTAGGTTCTGTCACAGATATAGACAGGGGAAATCACAAATATAAATGGGTGTAGGGGGTGGGAAAGTTGACTGATAGATCCTAGCATTTTTCTCAGAGGTTTTAGTAGCCACTTTCCCTGACTGGAAAACAGCTATATTTATATATAACACCCCCCTTTTTTCATTCCTTTTTTCCTTGTTTTACATTCACATTAGACTGCCAGAAATAGAAAGACTAAAGATAGCATGCTTTATGGCATTTTTGAAAACATGGAATTGTCATGGAACTAGTTTTTTTTTTTTTTGGGCTGGATAAATAAAAAAACTGTGGCAGAAAGTCAAAATGAGAATCTCAAACAGCTGCCAATTGGAGAATGTCTTTTGGAGTTAAAATTCCAGTTGAACACTGTGTTGGAATGAGAGAAGATATAGAATTATGCATTCTGGGTGGGAAGATGGCTGACGGGCGATGCAGTTGGTACTAGCCGCCTACAACCTCCTTTCAATTGGAGGGTCTTCAGCTAAGTCTGAGGATCCAAAGGCTCAGGATTCATCTCTGAGCCCCCCCCCAGCAGAGAGGGGGTCCAAGAGTCCTGAGCTCCTGTGCTCTTATCACAGGTTTCAGGTGAAGCTGATAGCAGGTCGGGATCTCCTGAACTGGTCTGAAACTTGCCATCCCCTCCCCCCTGCTTTCTCTTTTTACTTTTTTCTTACCCATGTCCGAGCTTCTAAGAAACTTTGGAAATCAACCCTGGCTAAACCAGAGCTTTGTATGTTGCAGAATAAATTTAGCTGACAATTTCTGGATGCTTTGGAAGCCGTGAGTAACATCTCTCAGAAACTTCATCTCTATCCGAAGAGAAATGGTGGCAAAAACTAAAGTAACATTTTAAAGGCCGTGGGGGAGCAAACTAAACTGTAATTTGGGGAGGCGAGAATGTTGCTGACTGTTAAGAACTGAGACCTCTTAATTTTTAGAAAGCAGCAAGCAAAGAGGGGAAATAATTGTAGAAGCAAGATCTCCGTGCTTTTCTTTACCCAGCAAGACTGGAGCGAAATGAGGGTCGGGTGAGACTCAAGCGACTGTGCAACAGAGAGTTTGAATATCGGTGAGGGAGAGCTGTGCAGAGGTGAAAAGACTTGACCTGGGGGATTTGTGAGGAGCATGTGTGCGTTGGATTGCTGTGGTGTGAGAGAAGCAGCGGCTCAATCTGGAGGGTAGGGGTGAGTTTTTCACCTTCTTTCTTGATTTTGTTCTTTGCACATCTGCAGTATTTGGAATTACATGCCCAACTAACTTTGGCAGGACTCTTGCCCTCAGAGCCTTTGGATGAGTGGCCCTCCCTCGGGGATTACAATTTTGGGAGCACCTTTATTTTTGCTGTTTCTGAGCACTGGGTGCTTACCCGGCCCCTTCCTTCTTCTTTACGGAAGCTGAACCACTGATCGAGTAAATAAGAGACCTGTGAACATTAACTGTGTTACAGTGCCACCTGCTGAATATCTGGCCAGAAGACAGATCAAAGTCAGTTTTTTGCAAATAAATCTCCTCTCTATTGCATTAACCCTCTCAAGGCTCACTTGCTTTTTGTATCTTCAATATATAACTGACCCATTACATAGCATTTAAATAACCAATAATTACTCACAAATTTAACATTAATAACCTAAATGAATTGTTGAGATTAATTTATTAATCATATTAAAATCATTAATGTACTAAATTAATTCCAATTTTTAATTACCATAAAAAGTCTGAAGAAATTAAACTTTTAAAATCTACTTCAAAATCATTTGTCACTGTATAAATAAATGCTAAGAAATAAATGCTATTGAGTTGATTGAGATTGTCGATGTCATTGATAATATGAAAAGGTATTTGAATTTATCTAAAAGATGCAATTCTCCCAGAATTCTAGTTGTAACTGGAATCCCAATGGAAGAGCCATCAACATCATTGGAAAAAATTTCAGAACTATCTGACTCTGAATTAGAATCGCTTCTACTTCATACTACAAAATCTAAAACTGTAAAGAATGCGAAGTCAAAGTGAACTATTGAAAAACACTCCCTGGATTTTGGGCCACAAATGGAACATCTGAAGGAGTATATGAAACAATTGATTGAAGATAGTACAAAAAACAAGAAGGACAACTGTAAGGGACTACAAAAGAGCCTATTAAGAATAAAGAAGATTGATGAGAACTCAAAGGACATAAAAGCATTTCAACAAAATCAGAAGATTTTTGAGGACAAATTGAATGAACAGAAGGACACTCTGAGGTACCATGAATGTAAACATAAAGAAGTGGACAAATGTTTTGATCTTCAAGAAATCATCAACCGGGAAAATAATCTGAAATTTAGAGGTCTGGATGAAGATTTCAGTGTATCAGACCTTGAAGGAGCTACAGTTATTGTTACAAAAACTTATGAGTGTCGGGATGATTTTTTACAATTAGAGAAGATCTATAGAATTAACTCCACATATAAAAGAGGAACAAGACCCCAAGAGACATCTTGGTTAAATTTTTACATCAAAGAACAAGAGATAAAATCCTATGGGCACAAAGGGATAACCCACTCACCCATAACGGGAAGGAAATACAAGTCTTTTCAGAGCTACTGGGTAGCGTAATACAAAAAAGAAATCAATTCGACAAATTAAGGTCTACATTCCACAAGATAAATATTTGGTTTTGTTGGATTGCACACTATGCACTAAATATTTCACTACCATCAGGAAGAAGAGTTGGTAAAAATAAGGAAGAGGCTGACCAGCTAATTAAAGAACTTCTCTACCAGCCCTCATGATTTTCTAGTAGCAGCAAAGAAGACCAGACTCCAACTGAAGACGACCGACAGATCATAGAAGAACTTTGATTGAGAAGACTTTGACAGAGACAAGGATTTAAAAAAGCTATTCAACAGTTGTCACAATTGGAACCTCAGACACCTAGACAAGAGCAACGACAAGTAAAAGAGCTACTTGAAGCGATTAAAACTATTTTGTCACCAGAATCGCTGTTGTAGATTGAGCAAGATACAGATATACAACAAGCCCAACTTCTGGCAATAGAGAACCCCCAAACTCTAGGAGACGAAGAACTGAAGTTAGACAAAGCAGCGGCAAATAGCTAAGATGGAGAGACTGGCGATAACATCAATTAGCATAAATGGTTTGAATTCACCAGCCAAAAGAAAGAATAATTTTCATAAACTTCTGAAATTATCTTCTGATGTAATCTGCATCCAAGAAACTCATATCAAAGACAAACAAGAAAAACTTTTACAATGTGATAAATTAGGCTCTTTATTTTCTTCGTCTCCCACAAAAAAGAGAGGAATTGCAACATATATAAAAGGCAATACATTGACTGTGTTGGACAGTCTTTGGTCAACAGTTTTGAAGATGCCAGCATTCTACCGGGAACCTTCGCAGATCACAGCCCGGTACAGTTAACATTGTTTGCAGATAAGAGAGGTTAAAGAAGATGGCGCCTAAATGATATTTTATGTCGTAAAGACATTCTCATGCAATGCCAAGGAGAAATAAAAAACTTTTTTGAATTAAATAGTACACCAGGATTGTCAGTAAAAATAATTTGGGATGCAAGTAAAGCCTACATGAGAGGCAGACTCATTACAATATCATCAAGAATTAGAAAAGATAAAACTTTATTGATTAATAACCTACATGAAGAATTACACCACCTAGAGGAACAGCATCAAAAAACCAGACATAAGGAACATCTGTTGAAGATAAGAGATTTGAAACACCAAATCAATTCAATCAAAACAGAAGAGATGCAGAAAAAAAACAGATTTGTTAAGCAGAAATATTTTGAACATGCAAACAAGAAAACCATATTTTGAACATGCAAACTCCTTGCAAATATACTCAAAAAAGAATCTGAGAAGGATTTTGGCTGTATATAAAAACAATTACCTATCTAATAAAGAAGAAGATATACAAGAAATATTTAAATCCTTCTACTCAGAACTATATACAAAAAATGATTCCCCGCAAATTGACATTGATTCATATATAGACTCAGCTAACTTAAAAGGGTTTACAGAAGAAGACAGTCAAATACTTAACCGGAGAGTTTCTATACAAGAAATAACAGATGCTTTCAGAAGGCTGAAATTGGATAAAGCTCCAGGACCTGATGGACTAATGGCAAGTTATTACAGATCTTTTGAGCAACTGTTGATGCCCCAACTGCAAAAAGTCTTCAATGATCTTCTAGCCAATGGTAAAATCCCTAATTTATGGGAAGAGGCCCATATAACTTTAAATCCAAAAGAGAACCAAGATGGTAATTATCCTCAATCTCACAGACTGATTTCATTATTGAATGTAGACTATAAGATTTTTGTGTCCATTTTAACAGAAAGGTTATTGTAATGGAAAGCCCATTCCTGGGCAGATATTTAGGAAGGAGAAAACACTCCCCCCAGCCGGTGGGTTATACCAGCTACCAGTGACCAGAAATCTTTGTTATTTTTGCTTTTCATAGCCAAATATAGTTGGGACCATTTCTTCATGGAAAACATATGTTTCGTTAGAGCTATCTTTTGTTGACAAATCCTCATTTCATAATAGGAGGAGGGGGACCAAGGACACCTACCACAGCAGGTCTGCCGGAATAAGTGACATACTTCTCTTTTAGCTAGATAACATTCTGCGTCAAACCAGGGGCAGTCCCCACTCTTCCTGAAGTTAGAATAAAATGGTTGAGCAAAGTTGTCAAACCCACTAATAATTGAGTTGTAAATTGAAAGTGCCGTCGCCAAGGACTCAATGTTGGACAGCATCTCGTTCAATTGAGCTCCCCTATTACTAAGCATCCACTGTTGAACCTGTTCCTGACAAACCAATTGACCACTTTATCCTCTTAAAATGAGGGAGGCCCTCACTATCTGAGTCGAGTAGAAGGGACGCTTCTAGGACACTACTAAACTTATAAGACAATAGAATTGGCAGATGGTCACTTTCCGATTGGTCTCCTATCTCAAAATCAACAATAAGGTCCCTCAAATCCACTGAGGTAACTGCATAGTCCACCACACTACAGCTGCGAGGAGATACATAGGTATATTTACCTATGGGAGAACCATTTAAAATACAAAGATTAAAATTAGAAGAAAGACCTGCTAGTTGATGTCCTGCCTGATTTATGACCTGATTTTTTGATTCTCTTGATATTAAAAAGGGGATTTTTTGATTCTCCTTATAGAGTCTTCATCATACCGGTTCATAGCCTTCCCCAGCTCATTATTATTTGTACCTAGCCTTGCATTGCCCTGACCTGGATGGCTCAGGCTAGCCTGATCTCGTCAGATCTCAGAAGCTAAGCAGGGTCAGCCCTGGTTAGTATTTGGATGGGAGACCACCAAGGATTACCAGGGTTGCTGTGCAGAGGAAGGCACTGGCAAACCACCTCTGATAGTCTCTTGCCATGAAAACCCCAAAAAAGGGGTCGCCATAAGTCGGCTGCGACTTGAAGGCACTTTACACACACACACAGCCTTGCATTAAAATCACTGACCATAAGAAGGGTTGCCCCCGGGAATTTATCTATTATTGTGACCAAATAACCATTTAGTTGTTCCCATAAGGGTTTAGAAATAGTCTCAGCGAGGGATGGAGGCATATAAACATTAATTAGCAGGAACTGGAGATCTTTAGAGCATAGATGGAAAGCTTGAGCAATTGGAGAGCATGATTCCAATTGGCTTATATTAAATTTAAAATAGTTATTAATCTAACAGCATAAGCCAGCTTTACACCTGCTTTTGGGTCAGTTACTGTATATAAGGTATCCATGTAAATCAGTGTAGCTCTTCCAATATTTGTATTTATCTTTGTTTCTATATCTAATCTGGTATTTTATTTATTTATTTATTTATTTATTATATCCCTCTCTCCCCGGCAAAGGGGAGTTAATAAACTTCAATTAATAAACACACTGTAAATGAAACATAGAATGAGCTATTGAATCCACTAATGGTTTAATGGGGACTAAATAAATGCAGAACTATTAAGAAGTTATATCATGGGGCACACTAACTGCTAAAATAAATACTTTTAGGAGAACACCTTTCCTGGTTACTCCCTTCTTCTCTCCCCCTTTCTTCCACCAGTGCTGGGCTCATGTGGTCTGCTCCTTCCTGCTGTCCATAATTAAGTTGCAGCTCTAGTTTTCTATAGTATCATGCATTAAATCAAATTTCCTTTCACAGTAGATAGCAGATGTTTTCTACCACTGGATTTGTTTTTGTTTAGTAGGTGGACAGCGTGATTTCTGTAGCCTGCATCCTCACATTACTGAGTATTGTGTATCATCATCATCATCATCATCATCATTATTACTATTACTATTATTATTATTATTATTATTATTAATTGAGTCTATACCCTGCCCTCCCTGGCCAATGCTGCGCTCAAAAACATACAACTATAAATACATCGATTTAAAATATGCCATATTAAAATTACAAGTCTAGACTCAATTTGAAACATAAAAGGTGCCTAAATTCAATAACCCCTAAAAAATATACTCTAAGGAGGTTGGCAAAGATAGAACTCTATGATGCCAAATCCCTCCAAGGGGCACACTGGCCAAAGCCAGGAGGGCAACAGTGTCAGGGATGGAGAAGGCACAGCAATGAAAGGGTCAGGAAAGGTAGGATAGGGAATATGGGGAAAAGGGAAAAGAAAGGGAAGGACAGGGCAGGGAAGGGGCAGGAAAGCCAGCTGATCTACAAGCCATTGCTGTTCTTAACCATATGCCTGGCAGAACATCTCTGTCTTACATGCCCTGTGGAACTGAGCAAAGTCCCGCAGGGCATGGGTCTCACTCAACTGAAAATGCCCTGGTCCTGGTCCAGGACAGCTGGATGGTTTTAGGGCCAGGGAATACCAACAAGTTCTTATTAGTTTAGAGTAATGCTCTCTGGGGGGTATATCAGGAGAGGCAGTCCTGCAGATATGATGGTCCAGGATCATTTAGGGCTCTGAAGGTCAGTACCAAAACTTTGAATCTGATCCAATACTCAATGTGGAGCTAGTGCAGCTGGCGGAGCACAGGTTGTATGTGTGCCCTTAACAGAGTCCCCGTAAGGACCCGCACCGCTGCATTCTGGACATGTTGAAGGTTCAGGAGCAGTCTCAAGGGCAGCCCTTCATAGAGCAAATTGCAATAGTCCAGTCTAGAGGTGACTGTTGCATGGATCACTGTGGGTAGGTCAGAGTGGGACAGATAGGGAATCAGCTAACTGACTTGGTGGAGGAGGGGGAATGCCGACCTGGCCAGCTGTTCCAGGATGGTGTCCAGATACAGCTGGGTGTCATCTGCATACTGATGGCAACTCCTGACAAGCTGGGCGAAACTCCTAACTAGCTGGGAGAGGGGGCGCATTTAGATGTTAAAAAGCATTGGGGAGAGGATTAGGGCTGTCAATTCGGTTCGGCCCGAACTGAAAATCAGCTGAATTTCCCTTGATTCGGCGGTTTTTAGTTTGGGAGGAACCGAACTCAAAACTGGCGGGCAACCGGGGGGGGGGCCGAATTCAGCGAGTTCGGGAGTTCGCGAATAAATTCAGCCAATTCGGGGCCGTCAGTAAGCAGCATAACCTTCAGTAAGCAGCATTCTCCTCCCCCGGCCAATCGGTGGCCAAGCTGGGTCTTCTTCTGGCCAATCAGTCAGGGTTGAGTACTGGAGGAATCAGCTGATGTGCGGCCGGCCGGGGAAAGAGATAGAGAGAGGGAAATCCTCATGTGTGTGTGAGGGGGTGCTTGTGCACATTCGCTCCTTTCCGTGGCTGCAGGGGGTGCATTTTTTGGAGTACAGACCCCAAACTTTCAGGGGATATTCAGACAAGTTTTCTTAAGAGACCACCCAAGTTTTGTAAACATTGGGTCAGGGGGTCCCGAGATATGGGCTCCCCCCCTTTTTCTTTCCATGGCTGCAGAGGGCGCATTTTTGGGTGTGCCTACCCCAAACTTTCAGCGGAGCATCAGACAAGGCTTCTTAAGATACCCCCCATGTTTTGTAAACATTGGGTCAGGGGGTCCCGAGATATGGGCTCCACCCCTTTTTCCTCTCCCCCCTTTTCCATTTTCGTGGCTGCAGGGGGCGCTTTTTTGGGGGTGCAGCCCCCAAACTTTTATCATAGCTTCAGACAATCCCTCTTAAGAGACCACCCAAGTTTTGTAAAGATGGGTTCAGTGGGGGCTGAAATATCGGCTCCCCCCTTTTCTCTTTCCGTGGCTGCAGGGGGCGCATTTTTGGGTGTGCCGACCCCAAACTTTCAGCGGAGCTTCAGACAAGGCTTTTTAAGAGACCACCCAAGTTTTGTAAACATTGGGTCAGGGCCCCCCGAGATATGGGCTTTCCCCTTTTCCCTATTGGGATGAATGGATCACCCTCGAGAGATGCATACATATGGATCTTATATTGGATACAAATGGAATCATTTTGGATTACCCAGCCTCCCAGCCCCTCCTGCTGGAATAGAAGACAGCCACAGTAAGACCCCTTTGGGGGCTTTAATCTATAATTTTTCTTTTCTGTGTGTGTGTGGGGGGGAAGCAGAGTCTGTGTGTGTGTGTGGGGAGGGAGCAGTTTCTGTGGGTGGGGGGGGAAAGCCAAAGGGGGCTTTTGCCGGTTCTGCCTGGGGTGTGTGTTCCCCCTCCAGTCTCTCTCTCCCTGGTTTGAGGGGGGGCTTCATTTTTATTCTTCAGGTTTTTCCTCATTCATAAGATCAGTTAGGTTATTTTGATGCTTGCTCAAAACTGGTTTTCAAATGGTGACTTAAAGAATGCATCTTCCTGGTCCCAAGTCCAATGCAAAAGGAGAAATTCCACCCCCTCCTGCTCATTATGCATAGCTAGCTGCCTCTGTCCCTTTCCATGGTATGCAAACTCCCAGGTGTCAGGTGTTGCTTTGCACTGTTGCAAAGGTGTTGCATTGCGTGCTTGTGTTGCTTTGCAGTTGTATTGTTTTGCAAAATTCTTCACACCTGTCCCGCCCTTTGCATGTTTGCAAAGGTGTTGCTTTTCAGTTGTGTTGCTTTGCAAAGTTCTTAGCACCTGCCCCGCCCTTGCTCTCATCAGCTGTTTGTCGGGGCTGGGAGCTTTGTGCCTGGGCGGAAAGCTCTGCTGAGAGATGCACATTAAGGGTGGGGGGACCCCTTTCAGGGCCCATATCTCAGCCCCCCCTGACCCAATCTTTACAAAACTTGGGGAGTCTTTCAATATACGTCCTTTGAAGCTCTGCTGAAAGTTTGGGACCTCTAAGCCCAAAAATGCCCCCCCCAGAGCCGCGAAAAGGCGCGATTGTGTTTTTAATGGCTTTATTCGGCCGAATTTTTTTTCCGAACTTTGAATTCCCGCCGAATTGAATGGATCCGAAGTGGGGGAGTTCGGACTTTGGCACGTACCGAACCCACAAGGGCCAAATTCGGCCGAATCCGAACTGTACCGAATTTTTTTTTTTGACAGCCCTAGAGAGGATTGCTCCCTTTGGGATTCCACACGCAAAGCATACCACTTAGAGATCCCCTCCCCCAATGCCACCCTCTGTCTCTGACCCTAGATAAATGAGATCAACCATCAAAGGGCAGTTCCATGTTCTCTGATGTCCCACATACTCTGATTATTGCTGTCGCGCCACGAGCCCATCTACCGCCAGTCCTCATGAAATCCCCTCCTTCAGGGACACCTCCCTTTTGTTAGGGGCTGAGCCAAACAGATCTCCTTGACCTCAGACCATTCAGAGGGGGAGTCAGAGCTCTCCTCCCCTGAGGTTGCCAGGTTGCTGACTCTCCCTCTAAGTCCATGAGAGTCCTGCTGGCCAGCCTCCTCCCTGGCCTCCACCTCTGGCTTTTATAGCCCAGGGCCTGATCAGGCTGTTATCCTATCCTTCTTTTTCAGATTTGAATTAAGACAGATAACTGATATCTACATTTGAGTTTTCTTATTGCACTCATACAAAAATGGTATCAACTATTAACACTTGATGCTGTTGGCTATAGGGACAACTTGGTTACTGTGCAAGTGCAAGTGTTGAGGGCTGATTCTATGATTGAAATTCACTTATTGTTACTGTAGCTGACCACACCCTTATAGCCTGGAGAAGTGGGTGCTGAGCCACAACCTAGTCATGTGTTGAAACCATCAGAAAATTGCAGTACCATGAATTCAACCTTTGCTACTCAGCCAGCAGACATACACCTTACCATGCTGAAACAATTGTGTGAACTATACAAAGGAAACAATTTCACTGTGGTCCTTCGGTGATGAGAGTTAGATATTCATCACCATTACTAAAATAATCAATGAAATATAATTATTAAAATATAAAATAAGAGATAAGCATTAAAAAGCATTAAAACAAAGCTGGGGGAAAAAGCTAACTTCCAATATTTGATTGTCATACAGAATGTCTTAGGCCAAGCTTAATCTTGCAACACACAAGGACTGCAGGATACTAGCTGTAGATCTTTCCTGTGCCATGGGCAGGGATTTTTCATTTCATACATCATTTGCAACTCACTGCAGTGATTCTGCAAAGTCAGTGTCTAACTCAAAAGCAAAAAACAAAAGTTGGAGAGAGAGGCTTTTTGTTCTAACTTCTAGCAATAATGTTGGTAGCTTTTGTACTCCCAGAATTCCATTGGCATCTCAATTCACATGGCCCAGCGTGACATATTGCTGCAGTGACTTCTGTGATTTTCAAGACAGTAACATTTGCCATATTTGGATATTCCAAAGCACTCTAGGGATTGGTAGACATAGACATAGTCTTCCTTTGTTTTTTGTTCCCAGTGTGTGGTGCCCCTGAATGTGGCATACTGTATACAGCTCTGATTACAGAGCTGGAGAAAGTGCAAAAATGGATAACCAAAATCATCAGGGGACTGGATCATTTTTTGTATAAGAAATGGCTAGAGCTTGGGGCATTTCAGTTTAGGGGGAAAAGACAGCTAAGGGAGGGAGACTAGACGTTTATGCCTAACTTACCTCAAAGGGGTTGCTGGTTGCATAAACATGTATCACTTATTTGGATCTCCAGTGAGATGACATTGGGGTATAAATAAAATACACAAATAAAATGATGTATGTTTTAGAGAAAGTTTGTAATTAAAATATTTATATCCCATCTTTCATCTTGGCTCAATACACAATGCATAAATTACTTTAATTTTCTGCCACAACATGCACTAAAGGCTACAAGCTTATATGACTTTAAAAGAGGATTAGACACACTCATGGAAGATAGAGTATGTAGGAATTCTGGGTCCATCTGGTTAGCCACTGTGTAAAACAGGATGCCGGACTTGAAGGTCACATGAATGCATGATGCTGCCTTATACTGAGTCACACCACTGGTCACTATTGCCTGCTCTGACTGACAGTGGCTCTCCAGGTCTTAGGTAGCAGTATTTCACAGGACCTGATCCTTTTAACTGGGGACTGAACCTAGCACGTTCTGCAGGCAAAGCAAATTCTCTACCATTGAGATATAATGTATGTGTTATTTGAGGGATACCATCTGAAATTATAGGTTTCATTCTGAGATCTCACTTCTAAATACCTTTATGTTCTTTTTCTTTATTTCTTGACATCATTTTTACAGTGCTGCTTCTATGTGAGTACTCCGTTAACCTGCAGAGTTATCTTGGGCTTATCTAACATGAAATAAACAACACAACTATTAAAGCCAGAAATCAACTTTTTTGATGAGGGAAATCCAAAAAGTGAGATCTCAGACCCAATATGGTTTTAGTCCTGGGTGATAAGAGACTGCTAGACAGAATTCACAGTTGTAATTAGGAATGCCCGCTTTGCATCAGCTGATTGGTTAACACAATGCTTTTCGGAATTAATGGGTTGGGCTAACCTGGCACATATCTTCTTAGCTGCTAAAGCAAAGAGGGCAACTTTAAGAGAAACAGCTGGCTTCATACCTGCAAGGAGAAATAAAACTTTCTCCATAACAGTTTATTGCCCTAAATTGGCCAAAATTGTCTCTCATTTTTTTTCCTTGGAGCAAGATATAATGGGCAATCCATCATATAATGGCACAGATCCTCTGGAACTGAATCTCCACAGATACATAGACGCTGAGCAACTGGTCATTGGGTATAGTGTCCTTCAAGTATAGTCGTTTGCATGGTTTGAAAGCGGATGGATGTGAAGGTTGAGCATAGTTTAAAGAATGTGATCTTAGACAAGTAACCTGCTTCATATGTCCAGTGACATGAGTAGTGTTTAGGCGCCACCTGTAGTTCTGTAGTTTTAAAACATGAATCAATTTGCAAATAGCTAAAATGGCTAAGGTTATCATAAAACAGAATTTATGTAATAAAAACAGATAGGTATTTTAAAAACTCCTTTTTACCTTAGTCCTTAGTCACTTTAAAATCTTAAGAAGAAAGCCTTGAAAGTCTTAAAAAGCTTCAACCAGAAAAGCCTTAAAAGGTTATAAGAGTTAAAAGAGTTAAGAGTTAAAAACCTTGAAGGCATTATAAGAGTTCAAGGACTTAACAGTTAAAAACCTTGAAGGGATTATAAGAGTTAAAAGACTTAAAAGTTAATAGCCTTGCAGACCTTGAAAGAGGCAAATAAGAACAAGACTAAGCAAATGAAGCAAAACAAAAACAGAGCAGAGCAAAATCCCGCCTTCTCAGGCAGAACAGACTGCAGAATTCTCTCTAGCTTTCCTCCATTCAACCCTCTCATCGCTCTGCCACACCCTATTAAGAGAGAGAGGAGAGAGATTTCTCCAATGAAGTATAAGTTAAACACTTAGCTTATAGGTGAGGAACACATGGCAGCATCCCCCCACTGGCTGTACAGCCATTAACCAAAAGCAGAAACCTTCGGCATTCGCCTCTGCTTCAAGTTTGCACAAGCTTGCTATAAAAGAATTTTAGGGAGGCAGAGCAGAAAATGCCTATTATTAACTCAATAGTGTGGCCACCAGCCAGCTAAATGCTAATAAATAAACATAATAACACTAAAAGATAATAACGTTAAAAATAAAGCAAAATAAAACACTTTGCGAAGCAGACACCACCACAATGCTGTTCTCAGCTCAACTGGAACCAGAAGTCTATCAAATCAAGCTGATAGAAATTGAATCGATCAAGGGCCAGGATAATTCCTGTCCAACTCCTTTTGTAACCAGGACCAGATTTGAGAAATGACCAGTTATTGGACATCTTACTCCCATGGAAGTTTATACTTCCCATGGAAGTATAAAGAAACAATCAGATGCAATAATTGTTTGGGAATTTCCAATTTATTGAGAGATGGAGCAAGAAAGAAAATGAGCATTATCTTTCCCTCCCAAGAGGGAGGAAGAGCTCTAGTAGCCAGCAGCAAAGGCTGCCTAATCAGAAGTACTGGCCTGTCATCTGAAGGTAGCCTGAGTTAATAGGGTCAGCAATCGGGTGGAAAACTTGATAATATTAGCACAGCTTCTTGCAAACCGCTTAGTACTTTTTAATTTCTTTGTGTTAAGAAAATTGGTTTCATTGATTATTTGTTAGCTCAGTGTTTTCATAGAAAATGTATCAACTGCTCAGGTGCTTTGAGGGACCCACCAATTAATCAAATATTTATTTTATATATCATGCCTTTTTTTCTCTTGAAAGCAAGCATAGTTATTAAGAAACTGGAAATTTTGCCTACAGATGGAAAATGAAATATGCTTCTCTTGAAGCATTCTGCCTCAAACTCTCATGGTGTTTTGTTTCTTATGACATATCCACAGAGATTATCTGTCTCTCACTCACTCCTTCCCTTGATATTTTAGTGAAGTTAGAATACAGCAGAATTACCTTTGAATTGATTGATTTTCTCATTATTAATGTTACCGAACCTAAAATATCCTCATAAATTGTATTCCTTGTGGAAGCTGTCAATAGCAGGCAAAACATCTCAAACATTCCTCTTGAAACTGGGTCATCCATACTTCACTAGTGGTGGAAAGTGCCATCAAGTCACAGCCAACTTATGGCAACACCATAGGGTTTTCAAGGCAAGAGATATTCATAGGTGGTTTGCCATTGCCTGCCTCTGTGTAGCAACCTTGGGCTTCCTTGGTGATCTCTCACCCAAGTACTAACCAGGGTCTTAGCTTCTGAGACTGGGCTAGTCTGGGCAATACAGGTGTATACAGTTGGTACACCTGTTGAGAGAAAAGGGGCTTAATCTAGGGGCTGACCTCTACAGTAGGATTCCCTCTTGTTCAGTCAGCTGTAACACCCCAATTTCTTGGGATTTTTAAATATACAAACTGGGTTGCATGCCAAAATATCTGTAGCAATTTCCAGCATTTCCCATCACTGAGATAAGAAGCACTGTATCCATCACACAAATGTTTCCTCATGTGATCTCAGGCATACAAGTGGCTGAGCAACAGCCACAGCAGATACATGAAGAGGAAACTTGCTGTACAAACTGGCCTAAAGTGTCCTATAAACAATGTAATTTGTGCTTGCCAATGATCCTGAGTCTAACAGCTATACATATTAAAGCTTTCATAAACCACAATAGATAGTTGTTTGTCCCTCCTCACCACTGTTTCTCTCTTATCTGGGGATCAATGGTTTTCTTTTTTGTTCTCTGTTCCTCTCCATCCTCCTCATCAGGATAACTCCCTTTTCTCCAGATCAGATGTGTGCTGTCCTGAAAATGTATACATGGTACATGCAGATTGCTCCGCTGCCAACATCTCTTCCTTTTCCTTCTATTGTGAGATTGGGAGAGGAAACAGCATGTTTGCTGGCCTAATGCTTATGGGGAGCAGGGCCGAGCCCCCTCCGTCCCATACACTAGATCCCCCCCAGTGGCCGAGCCTCTCCCAATGTCCCCAGGACCTTGATTTGCAATAAGACACAGAGACAGTAGCTGGATGAAATGGCCATTACTTTATTGTTACAGCAATAGGCATTGGCATGGCACTGGGACGTGATCCTTAACATGGGCCCACCCAGTGCAGGCCGATGTGACAGACCTCCCAGCCCGCCTTGCTGGGAGCAACCAAGATTGCAGTATCTGAACCCACGTGGACAGACACAATCTGTGTTTCACTGCCACTTGGAAGGAGGCCCTACCCACTTGCCCCCGAGCTGGGCAAGTCCCTTGACAGCCCCCAAGCTGGGCAAGTCCCTGGCAGCCCCCAGAGTTGGGCTTGCTCCAATCCATATCTAGGCCTCCCCCAAAATCCCTTATTGGGATCCTCATAGTGGGGGAAAAGGGGGCATGCAGGCTGGCTTTCCCCAAACTGGA
Organism: Euleptes europaea; assembly: GCF_029931775.1. Classification (NCBI taxonomy): domain Eukaryota; kingdom Metazoa; phylum Chordata; class Lepidosauria; order Squamata; family Sphaerodactylidae; genus Euleptes; species Euleptes europaea. The sequence goes on from NW_026612049.1 coordinate 4,266,579, forward strand.
TCCGGCCCCATGCCAAACCGCCAGGAGAAATGGCTGGGCCCCACCCCAGGGCCCGACCAACTCCCACCAACGCCTAATGCTGCAACTACTCCACTAGACCATGCCGCACATCATGACGCCATACATCTGTCCTCCAAGATGACCAGTGACTCCATCTGGGTGACGAAATGCCTCTATGTGTGACAAGAGATCAGAGTACCAAAGCACAGCTCCCACAGGGCTATCCCAACTGCCCTGATAGCCAACACGACCTTCTGCCTGGGCCGCCCAACCTTCCTCGGCTGCACTGCTCCTCTCAGGGACCGCCTCACCAACAGGTGGGACCATAGGATGATGGTGCCAGGAACTCCACCGTTCTAGGCCCACAGGTGCCTCTCCACCAGTTGAAGTAGGTCAGTGCCGTTTCTGGAGGCCCAATCAGGCTCCCCTGCTGTATCACCTGTGCATCCCCTCCTATTTGCTTTGTGCCTTAACCAAAGTGTCAAAGAGCCCCATCTCATTCTGTGAACACCCATCATGATATCTCTAGCCATCACTCAAGTTCCAGGTGACAACCCCGGCCAAAGTTTGGTGCAGCTACGCACCGGGCCAGGTGGCGAATTGCAAAGGCCAAAAGCACCACGTCACGCAGCCAAGCGCATATACTGTGCTCCGCCAGGCCAGCCCAACTTCCAGGCAAGCCGCTCCTTCTTGGAAGGAACATCAACACAGCATGAGAATGGACCCCACTTCATGCCACCGCCGGCCGCCACCTGGTACAACACCATCCCCCCCAGCCCACCCACTGGAGGGGGGAACTGTGGAGAGGAGAGGCCTGGGAAGGTGGTTCTGATGGCCCCACCTCCCCTCACTTGGATCCACCACTATGTACTGACCACCAACTGCTGATGACGAGGTGGTAAAAAACAGCATAAGGGACCCGAGGGCCATCCTGTCCACCCCTTTGCGCGCAGGGAATTTCCGACCATCCGGTAACACCTGCCCTATGCAAAAAACCTCCAGGACCTCAGGCCAATATGGCCCCAGAGGTAAATTCCTTTCTGATCCCAAAGTAACATTCGACATTACCCTGGGAATGTAGGCACGAACCCCAGGGTGACCTCTATGGGACCAGGAGCTTGCCCAGCAGGTAGAAGCTGCTCTCATTCCTGACCAGCACCCGATCTGTGCCTGTAAGTCCAGGCCCCCACTTCTGTTGGTGAGCTGAAGCTGGCTCATCCTCAGAATGCAGCACTGGGAGGAGTGCTGACATTCCCCGTCCTGTTTGGGTTGCCCAAAGAAAGGTTGCTGTCCTCCCGGCCCCCATTTGGAGAGTGCACTAGGATGAGCCCAATAAAAGGTTGCATGCCCTGTTCACTCCACACCATCCCGTAATGAGATATGAAACCAAAACTTAGCTGGAAGAGAGCCAACCGGAGAATCAGCCAGCGCCTGGCACCGAAAGGCCCCTCAAATCTGCTCAACTCTCTGATATCTGCTACAAGCAAACCAGTTAGTATCCCCAACATTCCTTGACAGGGAGGAAGTTCAGGTCCTCTTCATGGTGTAAGCCAACAAGCGGTGTCACAATCAGCCAGTGCCCCACCAAACGGGGGGTCGACCCAAGCACTCTCCTTCCCGCAGCTGCAAGAACAAACATCTGGTTAATGGCCAAACCAAACTTCCACAGGTAGAGAGCCAACAGGCGGTGTCACAACCAGTCATTACCCGGCTCTGAAAGGACCCGCAAGCCTACTCGACTCTTTCATCTGCAACAAGACAACAAGTTAATGTCTGAGAAGTTCCTTGTGGGAAGGAAGTCCAGATTCCCCTCATACAGAATGCCTAACAGGTGGTGTCAAGTCTGCCAGTGCCCCACCAAAGGCCCCCCAACAAGCCAGCACACTTCTTCCCAACAGCTACAAGAACAAACAACAGGTTAATGCCCAAGAAAAGTCATGATGGGAAGGAAGCCCATTCCTCTCCCTGCTTAATGGTCCTATCGCAGCCCAGGCCACCAAATTGGGCCTTCCGGTGAGTCAGGGCCCACTATTCTGTTGCTAACTTCAGACATATGCAAACAGGAGTCAGCTTCTTTAATTTTATTTCTGCTCTGCTCCCTTTGTTGACCCATCCAGGAGCTGCATGTGACTTCACCACCCTGCTGTGCAAGTTGTGCAGTCCAGAAGACTTTATGAGCTCACAGTGTTCTAATTGCTGCCTGTGAGAAGGAAAGATCATAAGCATAAGCGACTCTTTCCCATTCTGCAGTCCACAAGAGGAAAATGTTTCTTGTGTAGAAGCACTACAAAGTTGATTGCAGCCAGCTGTTTCCAGTTTCTGTGTTCAAAAATCACATGTTTCCCCTTAAGAATTCAAATATCATGCAGAAATGTATAGTGTTACTATCACCTATCTGGAACATATGCAGAGAGCAAACTGTTTCAGACATCTCAGATTTGATTATCACCAACAGGGAAGACATGGTTGATGAGGTTAAAGTAGTAGACACTCTGGATAGTAGTGATCAAGTGATCTTGAAATTTACAATCTTGGGGAAAGGAAAAACTGTACGTAGTCAGACATATAGGTTGGACTTTAGGAGAGCTAATTTTAACAAACTTGAACTTATGCTGGGTAGAATCCCATGGTCAGAAATACTGAAGGAGAAGGGAGTTCAAGAAGGGTAGGAGATTCTTAAAAACAAAATACTGAAGGCGCAATCACAAACCATTCCTATGAGAAGGAAAAACGGGAGGAACCTAATGAGGCCTGGGTGGCTCCATAAACAACTTTTTAAAGAGTTGAAAAATAAAAAAGACTCATATAGGAACTGGAAGGAGGGCCTTATAACCAAAGAGGAATATAAACAAATAACTAGTGCTTGTAGGGAGAGTGTCAGTATGAGCTTAGGCTAGCGAGATATGCTAAACACAACAAAAAGGGTTCTTTTCCTATGTACAGAGTAAGAATAAGAACAAGATAAGCCCATTGCGGGGACCAGAAAGTGAAATTGTAACAGGAGATGAAGAGAGGGCAGAACTCCTCAATTCCTACTTTTCTTAAGTCTTTTCTTGCAAGGGAAGCGGTGCTCAACATGGCATAAACAGAACGCATGTTGAGGGAAGGGAGTTGCAGCCTAGGATTGGCATTGGGGTAGTGCAAAAATACCTAGTTTCTTTCAATGAAACAAAGTCTTCACAGCCAGATGAATTGCATCCAAGGGTACTCAAAGAACTTGCAGATATAATTTCTGAGCCTCTGTCCATTATTTTTGAAAGGTTTTGGAGAACAGGTGAGGTGCCAGAAGACTGGAAACGGGAAAATGTTGTCCCCATCTTCAAAAAAGGGGAAAAGGAGGATCCAGGTAACTACTGACCCATCAGCTTGACGTCTATACTGGGGAAACGTTTTTGAACAAATCATCAAACAGTCAGTCCTTGAGCATTTAGAAAGGATGAATCTGATCACTAAGAGCCAGCACGGGTTTCTCAAGAACAAGTCATGTCAGACTAATCTTATCTCTTTTTTTTTGAGAAAGATACTACCTTGCTGGATCAGGGGAATGCTGTAGACATTGTTTATCTTGATTTCAGTAAGGCTTTTGATAAGGTTCCACATAGTATTCTTGTTGACAAATTGGGAAAATGTGGTTTAGATCCTATTACTTTTAGGTGGATCTGTAACTGGTTGACAGATTGCACCTAAAGAGTGCTTGTTAATGGTTCCTCATCCACTTGGAGAGAAGTGACTAGTGGAGAGCCTCAGGGATCTGTCCTGGGCCCTGTGTTATTCAACATCTTTAAAAATGATTTGGATGAAGGAATAGAGGGGATGCTTATTAAATTTGCAGATGATACTAAATTGGGTGGGGTAGTAAATACGGTAGAAGACAGAGCCAGGATATAGGATGATCTTGACAGGCTGGAGAATTCCACCAGCCTCCGACACATCTGAGGAAGAGCCGGAGCAATTAGCAGTCTCTCCGGGAGGAGGGGGGCCAAGGATCATCAGATTATACGTTGCAGGGAGATGAGCTATGTTTCCGAGGCCAGTTGTATGTACCCCCAGGACCATTGCGGTCTGAGATAATTCGACTCCACCATGACACCCCCCCTGCAGGGTATTTTGGTTGCTTCAAAACCACTTACCTGATCACCCATGCATTTAATTTACCATAACTGAGGGATGAGGTTTTCCGGTACCTCCAACAATGCTCCACATGTCGTCGTGCCAAGTACCTACCAGGAAAACCAACGGGGCTATCGCAGCCACTTCCCACTTCACCCCGTCCATGGCATACCGTCTCTCTAGACTTCATAACGGACCTCCCAGAATCGCAGAGGTTTTTCCACCGTCCTGTTAGTGGTAGACTCATTCACCAAAATGGGGAACTTCATCCCATGTGCGGGCCTCCCAACCGCTCAGGAAACCGCCCGACTGTATCTCCAGCATGTATTCTGGCTACATGGGATTCCTGAACACCTGATCTCAGACAGGGGAGTGCAGTTCACCTCCCGCTTCTGGAAGGCCTTAAACCAAAACCTGGGTACCCAACTGCATTTCTCCTCCGCACATCATCTGCAAACCGATGGGCAGACTGAGCATGTGAATGCCATCTTAGAGCAATACCTCCGATGCTTCACTAGTTATCAGCAGGATAACTGGGTACAGTTCCTTCCCCTCGCAGAGTTCGCATATAACAATGCAGACCATATCTCCACAGTCCAATCTCCATTCCTTGCCAATTTTTGCTACCATCCCTGCTTCTGGCAGGCAGCCCCATGGCATCCACCGTACCTGCTGCTGATGAATTCATTCAAGAACTTCAGGCTCAGCACACGCTGTTGCGAGAGCATCTCGACCGGGCTAAAACCACATACAAAACCCAGGCCAACCAGCACCAGCAACCTGGAGAAACCCTGTCCCCTGGAGATCAAGTGTGGCTGTCAACACCTCCCAACACTCAGGCCATCACGCAAGCTGGACGATCGCTACACCAGTCCCTATCAGATCCTTCGGCAGATCAATCCAGTAGCCTACCAACTAGACCTGACCTGATCACTCAAGGTACACCCTGTTTTCCACCAGTCCCTCCTGGTGCCAGTGCATGAGACTTAAGAGGTGCTGCTGCCACCACCCCCAGTGGTAGTGGATGGGCAGGAAGAATTTGAGGTAAAACAGATCCAAGATTCACGACACCAACGTGGCACCCTGCAATATTTAGTAGATTGGAGGGGATACAGTCATGAAGAACAATCTTGGGAACCCGCCGCCCAGGTCCACGCCCCAGATCTTGTGCGACAATTCCATCACCGGTATCCTAGAAAGCCCGGCCCAGTCCTCCCGCTGGGGGAGGGGGCCTTTGAGAGGGGGATAGTGTCATGGTCCCGCCAGCCTCCAACATGGTCTGAGGAAGAGCCGGAGGAATTAGCAGCCTCTCCAGAGACTGCAGCAGCCGAACCTCCTGAAACATCGGGTGAAATGAAAGAGCCGATGGATACAACAAAGCAGGCAAAGGAATTCCAGGCCCCCTCAGAAGACCGGCTAACAGAAACAGAGGAATGTGCTGCGGAAGACCACAGACGGAGAAAGATTAGGCAGCTAATGAAAGACGTAAATCAGTGAGACTATGGGCGAGGGGAGATATCACAGCTGTCGAAGAGGACAGTGATTGACAGTCAGACCAGCCTCGTTCTGAGAGCCAGCCTGATTTAAAGAGCAGAAGGAAGTACACTGATTGTGGAAGCAACTTTCTGACCTTGGGCTTCAGCAACGCTCCACTCCAGAATTGCCTCACCTGTATTTTAATTCGGACTGCCTTCGGACCCACGGATTCCTTCGCCAGTGACCTTGACCACAGACTGCTTACCTGACGACGTGATAGCCTAGACCCAGATAAATGACTTCCCTGGCTTGACTTTAGGACTGGACTTGACCTGTGCTTTCTCGCTATCTCTTCTGCTCGGTGCAGCCTGCTGACTGCAGAAGCTCAGCTTCAGTGTTTTTTCCCCTCAGTGTCCTGCCACGCCCCTCCTCTGTTCTAGCTGCTCCGTGCTGCAACCACAGCCCAGCCTGCCTACCCAGCCAGAACATAGGCTAAAACTAATAAAATGTGCACTTCAACAAAGATAAAATGTAAAGTTCTGCATTCAGGCAGGAAAAAACAAATGCATAATTATAGGATGGGGGAGACTTGTCTGAGCAGTAGTGTGTGTGAAAAGGATCTTGGGGTCTTAGTAGACCAAACACTGAACATGAGTTAGCAGTGTGATACAGTAGCTAAAAAGGCAAATGCGATCTTGGGCTGTATCAACAGAAGTATAGTGTCCAGATCATGTGAAGTGATGGTATCGCTTTACTCTGCTCTGGTTAGATCTCACCTAGAGTACTGTGTTCAGATTTGGGCACCGCAATTTAAGAAAGATGTAGACAAGCTGGAATGTGTACAGAGGAGGGCAACAAAGATGGTGAGGGGTCTGGAGACCAAGTCCCATGAGGAAAGATTGAAGGAGCTGGGTATGTTTAGCCTGAAGAGGAGGAGACTGAGAGGTGATATGATAACCATCAAGTACTTGAAGGGCTGTCATATAGAGTAGAGTGCCCAGTTGTTTTCTCTTGCCCCAGAAGGTCAGACCAGAACCAACAGGGTGAAATTCAATCAAAAGAGTTTCTGTCTAGACATTAGGAAGAATTTTCTAACAAAATATTGTCAAAGGCTTTCACGGTCAGAGTTCATTGGTTCTTGTAGGTTATCCGGGCTGTGCAACCGTGGTCTTGGAATTTTCTTTCCTTGGTTCTTGTAGGTTATCCGGGCTGTGTAACCGTGGTCTTGGAATTTTCTTTCCAAGACCACGGTTACACAGCCCGGATAACCTAAAAGAACCAATTTTCTAACAGTTAGAGCAGTTCCTCAGTGGAACAAGCCTCCTCGGTAGGGGGTAAGCTCTCCTTCCCTGGAGGTTTTTAAGAAGAGGTTAGATGACCATCTGTCAGCAATGCTGATTTTATGACCTTAGGCAGATCGTGAGAGGGAGGGCATCTTGGCCATCTTCTGGGCATGGAGTAGGGGGTCACTAGGGGTTTTCGGGGGGAGGTAGTTGTGAGTTTCCTGCATTGTGTAGGGGGTTGGACTAGATGACCCTGGTGGTCCCTTCCAACTCTATGATTCTATCTGAAATGATTTTTGTCTAAATGCATCCTGACCACAGAATCAGCCTTTGTGTCATGCTCAGCAAAATTAAAACATCCTCATAACAGCATAAGAAAGACACTACTAACAAGCCACTTTCGTGGAACAGTATGTGAGCATTGCCTTATTACAGTCTGATCATTAACGAAGTAATTATACTGGCAGACATCATTCCTTGTAGCATTTGCAAGGGCACAGCTGAGGTAACTGGGTCATGGGCTGCCATATGAAAATGCGTGTGCACAATGAGGAAGTCCAGTCTCCATTCTTAAATAACTGGAATTCTCAGATGGTTGGCTTTATTGCTGGCAAGCATCTTGTTTAGTCAAGGATGCCAACTGGCTGCTGGCAGATATAGGCCTGGTGGCCTTTCTGTGGCAGACGTTTTCCAGCCTAAGCGAATGCAGCAGACCACTGCTTATAACAGGCAGTTGCACAAGAATAGGCTTTCTGGAATCACCTGATTCCAGGGACCATGAAGATTCTAGTCTAATGCTAATAGCTTCAATTGCTTCTAGAACCCTCCTCCAACCACAGTCCCCAAAGGCACAGAGAGTACAAAATCAGATCCAGTGTGATCCACAGAGATCGTAGCTGGAACTCAAAAGCAACTGAACATATACAAATATCCAGAAAAAAGATGCAGAAGCTTGGGATTCGGTTAAATCAAAGCTGATGCCATGTCAGAAATATGTCAGGATATCACGTTTTGTACACTGCCATATTATCTGGGAGTTCAACCCTTACATCTAAGTCAACAATAAATTATTTATATCCCAAACATCTTTTATAATAAATTGCAAATACTATAATATTGCAAACCTGTGTTCTGATATCATTGAGTGTGAGGGATCATAACCATCAGACTACTATTGCCTTAGCTGCCCTGGTGCCACAGAAGAGCTGAACACTCTGGAGCTAAGCTGTGGCTCAAGGGGTAGGGCTGCATTTGCTTTGCATATGTGTTGATAAGTACTAATCATACTAGAGTACTAGAATTTTATCTTACCAATTTTATTTTACCAATTTTGACACCCTGACAGTGTAATTCTATGCAGAATTAGACTCAGGTCTAATTACTACAGTCTAACTATATTGATTTTCATAGGATCTCAAATAGTATTAGTCTGTAAATCACATAAATATTTTTCTGTAGACTTTCAAATGATGCCTCATGGCTTTGAATCAGCTGAGTAGTTTTGGGAGCTTTGTAATAAAAAGTGACAAGCTAACAACAGGTGTTACTTATGTATGTGAGAAGTGTACTTTATTATGTTGGATAAATCCACACCTCATTGGCTATGCACTACTGTCATCATTCACCTCCTGGATCATCCTGTCTAGACAGTGTTCCACCTAAGAATACTGAGTTAACCTATTGTGTATAAGTATATATCATCAAAAGGGTTGAATTATCCCCTTGGGTGTAGTTGCAAATGAAGCAAAAAAATAGCAGACAAGCCAGTTTAACTTATTTATACTGCTTAAATATACCATTACAATTTTGGAATGCCAGGATTATTCTGTTTTCTTTAGTTAATAGCAGGCATTACAGAGTTTTGTAGTTGTGATGCTAGGCTTTGGCTCATAAATGCAGTAGTATAGGCATGTCCTGACCTGATACTGATATGTATACGAGCTAGATTCGAGTCCAGCAGCATCTTAGAGACCAACAACGTTTTCAGGGTATAAGCTTTCAGGAGTCAAAGCTCTCTTTGTTAGGTATCTGACAAAGAGAGCTTTGACTCTTCGAAGCTTATTACCCTGAAAATCTTGTTGGTCTCCTAGGTGCTACTGGACTCGAATCTAGCTCTTCTACTGCAGACCAGCATGGCTACCCTCCTGAAAGTATCTGAAATGTACATGGGATTACTTGTACAAGAGGGAGAACTGTGTTCACTCCAGAGCGCTTGTGCATACTAACAGTAATTGTACTGGAATACATGCAAGCAACATGCTCAGACCTAACTGGATGTCACCTATGAGTTGGAAGATCATAGTCAACTTGTATTTCCTAAAACTAATTTGTACATAGCTGCCCTCCTTATGGAGTCTGTTTCCGTTCTGTATCCCTAACAGCTGTTAAGTCCTGGAAAATGGTTGCTGGTCTTGTTTGATTTGAGTGGAAGTTCTGAATTCCATTTTTTGTCTTTTTGGAATGCTGCTTTGGAAAATGGCTGCTGCGAATTAAATTAAGCAAGGAAACAAGATCAAGAGTGTGTTCTAATAGGTAGATTAATTCGATGCTTACTATATTGGAAAGAAAATCTCCAGAATAACAATGATGGTATAAATACAATTAGCATAAAATGTGCTGAAATTCAGATTAAGTTTTTTTAAGCCTCTACAACAGTGGTTCTCAAACATTTCAGGCCATCACCCCCTTAGTTCCACAAACTCAACCCCAGTGCCCCCTACCCTATAAAAAGCATTATTCAAAATAGGGGTTTGTATGTCTCACTAAAGAAGATAATAAAAATAAAATTTCAAAACAATAACAATTAATATGATTGCACATCTATTCAAAATCAAATTAAATCTTTTTAGTTGAAATTTATTCAACAAAACTGATGAACTTGATTCAATGGTACCAGCTCTTCAAAGTCTGGAAAAAAATGCTGATAGTTTCCACCAATTTTGCCAGCATGGTGCCATAGCTTGATCTATTGTAAATTAGTGAACAACACAGTTGAAGGGGCCCACCTCTAGCACCCCCCTGCTGCCCTCTTGCCTGTTAGTGCCCCCTAGGTAATCCCACCACCCTCCACAGCATGGTACTGCCCACTTTTGGAACGACTGCTCTACAAGTCTGTACACTAATGTGCAAAGTATGGGAAACAAGCAGGAAGATTTGTTTAGCATATCTTGCTAGCCTAAGCTCATACTGACACTCTCCCTACAAGCACTAGTTATTTGTTTATATTCCTCTTTGGTTATAAGGCCCTCCTTCCAGTTCCTAAATGAGTCTTTTTTATTTCTCAACTCTTTAAAAAGTTGTTTATGGAGCCACCCAGGCCTCATTAGGTTCTTGCTCTTCTCGGCTGTAGGGTTATTCCTGTGCCCCAGTCCACTATTTAGGAACCGAGGTGGAGTGCTTTATTGCACCCCAAATTGAAACGTTTTTTGGATTCCCCTGGGTGGTTCCCGAGGTGCGTGGCACTAGGATCAGATCTCTACCGGAAGTCCTCTTTACAGCACAGCTTTTGACTGTGTAGATCACGAAATGCTATGGCTAGTTTTAAAGGAAATGGGTGTGCCACTACATCTGATCATTTTGATGTGCAACCTGTACTCTCGACAAGAGGCCACAGTTAGAACAGAATATGGAGAAACAGAATGGTTTCCAATTGGCAAAGGTGTTAGACAAGGATGTATTTTATTTCCCTATCTCTTCGATCTATATGCAGACCATATAATTAAGAAAGATGGATTAGATTTAGATGAAGGTGGAGTGAAAATTGGAGGGAGGAACATTAATAATTTGAGATATGCTGATGATACATTAATGGCAGAAAATAGCGAAGATTTGAAACAACTACTGCTGAAAGTTAAAAGATAAAGTGCCAAGGCAGGACTACAGCTGAACATCAAGAAAACAAAAGTAATGACTACAGGAGAATTACACAACTTTAAGGTTGACAATGAGGAAATTGAAATTGTTCAAGACTTTCTATTCCTTGGCTCTACCATCAACCAAAAGGGAGACTGCAGCCAAGAAATCAGAAGGAGATTGAGACTGGGAAGGGCAGCCATGAAGGAGCTAAGAAAGATTTTGAAATGTAAGGATGTGTCACTGGCCACCAAGACTAGATTAATTCATGCCATCGTATGAGAAGGCAAGAGTCACTGGAAAAGACAGTCATGCTAGTAAAAGTTAAGGGAAGCAGGAAAAGAGGAAGACCCAACCAGAGATGGATTGACTCAATAAAGGAAGCCACAGCCCTCAGTTTGCAAGACCTGAGCAAGGCTGTCAAAGATAGGACATTTTAAGGACATTGATTCATAGAGTCGCCATGAGTTAGAAGCAACTTGATGGCACTTAACACACACAGAGACACACACAGAATAGAATCAGAGAATAAATCATAGAATCATATAGTTGGAAGGGACCACCAGGGTCATCCAATCCAACCCCTGCAGAATGCAGGAAATTCACAACTACCTCCCCCCCACACCCCCAGTGACCCCTACTCCATGCCCAGAAGATGGCCAAGATGCCCTCCCTCTCATGATCTGCCTAAGGTCAAAGAATCAGCATTGCTGACAGTTGGCCATCTAGTCTCTGCTTAAAAACCTCCAGGGAAAGAGCTTACCACCTCCTGAGGAAGCCTGTTGGTGTTCGGGAGTAACAAAATATTAAGTATATTCACAAACACTGATATACAGAATTAAGGACCGTTTTACAGTCCATAGCTCTTTGAATCGGATAATATAATAAAAAATTGATGACTCTGTTTATAACAATGGATATTTGTGATTCATTTAAGAACATGACAAGAAGAAAATATCTAGCATGGCAAACCTTTTAAAGCATTCATGTTTACTTCTATAAGATTTCTTCTAATTTTTAAATAATATCTTATTCATTCTCCACAGTGTTAAGTAACCCAAATAACAATCAGCCATTTTACCTTTACCTGGTAAACGTGGAGATCATCCATGCAATTGTTTTCCATAGGATCCTTCCTGTGTAGAAGATTGCATAGAGAATCCCAAGAGTGAACTGGACTGTACATGGAAACATCCCACAGCCGTATCTCTGATATCTGTAGCTGTTAAAAATATTCCTGCAATGCTGAAGATGCAGTCAGTTTCAGTGCATGGTCTTGGTTGCATTTCGATTTCTGTACATGTTTGCCAGCCTAGTACCTAATTGTGAAGGGCACTCCTGAGCGGAGACCCAAACCCATTGCCTGGCAACCCCTAAGGTTCCCATGATGAGCATGCGTATAGAAAACACACAGCAGCCCAGGTTGGGTGAAATGACCACAACTTTATTGATTGAAGCAGCAAGGCATTGGCATGTCATGGTGGTATTATCCTTCCCATCGACCTGCCCGTCTGCAGGCCGATGCACATTCGTAGCCCGATTGCTGGGACTTGTTTGAGATGGCAGCGCCTGGGACACACAAAAATGGTGGCCAGCTGTGTGGTCCCCTGCCACTTGGTGGGAGGCCATCCTGACAGTCCATGGCAAGGCATGGCCCCTGACAGCCCCCTGGCTTGGCATGTCCCCCTCTGGCCTCCACCAAAATCCCTTAATGGGATCCTCCATGTGGGGAAAAGGGGGCACGCTGGCGGGCTTTTCCCCCCAAACTGGATCCGGCCCCTATGCCAAACCACCAAAGGTTTGACAGACAAAAATAGCCAAACAATGTTTACAGACAAACATAATCCTTAACAACCAAAACAGTGTTTACAGAAGTGGGCGGGTGGGACAAACGGAAGCCAACTGAGAGCTGAGGCCTCTTTTTAAGCAGGGAAGTCGGACCTGAGTGGAAACACCCAAGTCTGACTTCCAGGAGGCCTGCCCCTTTGGGAGCCTTGGGCCTGATTGGCCCTTCAACCTGAGGCTCCCTGCAGGAAGCAAACCACGCAGTGAGGCACCCGGCGTCGGGGAAGACACTGACTTTGCCTTGCCGCCAGCCGCCCCACCAGACACTTGGAGCCTTTGCTCTGGCTGGTTGGCTTGAGCTCCCCGGAGTTCCAACGGCTGGCTGCCTCGCCCGCCCTCCAGCTCGCTCGTGCCCCCTCCAGCCCAGGCAGGCAAACTGGGGCTCTTTGGGGTGAGTCGGAGCCGCGCTTCCCTACACAGGAGGCACTGTAGAAATATATGTGATCACTCTTTATCAACAGTGTTCTGGAAGCACATATACTATTCACTCCCATAAGACTTTTTTTTTTTTAAGAAACCCAGGAACATCAGAAATTAAGAATGAAAAAACCAATACATAGATTACATAGACCAAGACAACAACAACAACAACATCAACAAAAATTACATAGACCAACGAAAAAGACCATTCTTGAACTTCATGTGCAAACCTCAATGTGAGCATCAATACATTCCACTAATTCTCTGCTCAAACACTCCCATAAGACTTGTACTAAAAAAGCATTCCAAGGATTTTCCTCTCTGCTGTGTCAATAAATATGTGCCTCACACAATGATTTACTTCGAAGGCACTCAATTAACTAAATATATGGAACAATATGGGCTGCTTCACATATTCCATTTTTAAGTACAGAACTAGGATGGTAAAATTAGTATGGGTGAGTTTGCAATAGGGTTGCCAGGCTTTGCCATGGTTGCTGGATGGGGTATCACACCTCTCTGGGAATTGGTAAAATCACAGTTTCTGGACATTTCAAGAGCAGATTGGTGTAGCATAACACAGGGGCTATTGTCTGATAAACACAAACCCAAAGCCTACAGAAGTATTTAACACTATTCTTTAGCTCTCAGCTCTTTTTTTACTAATAGACCAATTCAAATGCCTCCTCTCAAATTAGTTTTAAACAAAAGTTCAATGAATGTCTTACACACTTAATAAATGTTTCTTTGAGTACATTGATATATTAATGTATTAAGGAACAGCTAGTGCTTCTTCAGTGCATAATAGAAAATGTCTAAATTGGCATAACATTATGTTTAATTAAAATGTGTTGATTTTCTTAAGGAAGGATAGCACTCACAGTGGCAGCCTATTGGCCCTAATAAATTTCTTGGCAACTAAAGTGATTTTCCAACCGTTAAGAGGGGGGGGGGGAGAAAAAAAAAGTAAATTTTACAAGTTGGTGAGATTTGATAGGATTATCCTTTTAATTAATAAGCAATTTACTAAGAGTAGGGTGAAGGACTTAACATATTCATGTTCAAGCACTCATATTAATGATTGGAATAGCATTCTATATTGTAAGTTTTCATTTCTGATAATAGATTAATATTTGGGAGCAGATTAATTATCTTGGGCTGCTACCACAAGGTGTAAGCCAAACAAAAGCAGTTTTAAGACCAGCTAATTTCAGTAGGAACATTACCTATCTATCTATAATCTAAATCAATGGAATGTAAACATTTCTAACTTTGGCTGGATCATATCCACAGATGAAGTTATAGAGCAACTATGACCACTTTTCCACTGCAGTGTATTAAACATAGGTATGACTTACTTGAGATGTAAGTGGGACTATTGTGGGAAGTGACTATTGTGGGAAGAGGAAGGGAAGGAGATTGTAAACTGGTTTGAGAGGTAGAGAAAATCAGGGTATAAAAACAAACTCTTCTTCTAGTCACAAAAGAAATAAATACAGCATTGAGCTTTGAAACAACTGTTGAAATGAATTCCGGAGGCTTTGATTTCCAGCATGATGAAAGAGAGAAAGCTCTTGCTAAAAGGCAAGCAACCTTTCCTCTTCTATTCGCCAACACTTTGCTAAGAGACTGGGATGCATGCAATTTACACTAAGGGGGGATCACTTCTTTTAAAGGGAAGTATATGTTGAGTTGAAAAGATTTAATAAAGCATCCCGACCCCTTGATTTGTTTAGGCTCAGCATATGGAGTTGGTTTTTCAAATGTGTTTATAAAAATGTATGCTTGCACAAATGGAAGGGACTTTTATTGCCATAAACCATAGAACATCTGCTGTCAATGTTGTTTGTGGTGTTGCTTGCCTGTTGCTCTGGGTGTGTTTGGTTTGGTTTAAATTTTGCCTTTCTCCTCCATGTATCAGTGTCCAGCAGACTAAACTATCTTATGTATTGATCGGTCTGTCTGTCCCTCTCTACACACACACACACACACCAATAAATGTACAGTCAGCAAAATGTTAGGGTGCTTGTGCCAATTGTATTACAAACTTCTCAAAATTTTATTTCTTGCCAGAAAGCAACTAGAGTATCTCTTTTTTAAATAAAGTTTTTATTTGACATTTTAGGGTACAGAAGATAAAAAATATGGAGAGGGGAAAATAGGGGGGGAAATAGAAGTACAGGAAAAAAAGGAATATACATCACTTCTTCCCACCTCTGGCACAACCGCAACCCTCATCCCCTTCTTAATTGAAGCCCAAATTTCTTTTCTTGAACACGACCTTCCTCCTATACTTCAAAAATACCACTATGTTTATTCAATTATGTCTCATTACTCAATTACTACTGTTAACGGTTATATACACCTTAACTTCGACCTTAACTATTAACTTTTTTCTAACATTGTGAAACTTTCTGTATACCATTTAACCTAACCAATACACTTCTAAACTATTTCTAAGTAGTCTCAGATTTGACACTGCTACTTATAGCCTGATAAAAAACAGTAAGACACTACTACTTATAGTTTGATAGGAAACAGTAAGTCACATTAAGTCACAGATATCTATCATAAAAAGGTTGCCATCTCTGTTTGTGTTCATCAATCATCTTATATTGGAGCAGTGATGAGAGTCTTGACAGTTGCATATTCTTGCATTTTCGTAATCCACATTGTTATTTCGGGTGAAGATGGCCGTCAAGTAGCTGTGCCCCGGCCAGCTGCTCACAACATAGCTAGCAAGGAGGAACTTTCAGCGCAGCTGGAAGCTCTGGAGTGCCGAATCATAAGTTTTGACACACACACACACCCCATTAGATTGGGGTCAGTCCGAACTGGGCTCCCGCCATTAAAGCAGGTCCAGTAGAAGCTGGCGTAGCGCTGGGTTTTCCCAAGCTGGCTGCTTTCACCCACAACCCCCCCTCTCCCCCTTTTTGCTTTTCTCTCTCTCTCTCTTTTTGGTTTCTCTCTACCCTCTCTGAAAAGACAAGGAACCATGTACACACAACCCTCGCCTAAACTGACATAGATGAGTTGAAGCCCTATTAACAGCTTAACTTTGGGAGAACAAGGCTGTGGAAAATAAGATAAAGAGGGAAGCAAAACTTCACCCAAAATGGCAGGCGCATTAAACAGAAACAAACTGTTACCAAAACTGCATTGAAGGGACAGAGAAAATGAATAAACTTACTTTGACTGACATAAGTCCCAATGTTGGGGGGGACCTGACAACAGAGAGGGGGAAATAAAGTGTGTGGCTGTGCGGAGTGCCCTCAGAAAGAGGCTTACCCGGCAAAGATGTCCCCAGAGCAACATTAGCAGCCTGAAGGGCGGAAAGGACCCAGGTGGAGGGTGCTGGGACACCAGAATACAGGTTGATTTAAACGGTTGCATAAAGCGAGCACTGGAGAGGACCGCTGGTGGGGAATTGATTGCCAGTCAGGAGCTGTGACAGAGCCAGAGGTCAATGGCGTGAGGGTCGAGGAGGGGGCTAAAAAAGCAAATTGGGGGTGACAAGCTTCACTGAGCAGCTGCGTTTTTGGAAGGCAGGCGGCAAGTGGTGTTTTTAAAGAAACTGAGATGGAGTAGTGGGGTTGACCCACTATGAGAGATAGGATCAGAGCAAGGCAAGCTATCAGCGGTCCCCCCCACTTCCACCTTCTCTAAGGAAGTTGGCTTGATGACAGAGACAGAGACTGCAAGAAGGGCATTCCTTAAAGAAGAACAATGGCACTATCTGGTGGCTTAACAAGTAAACAATCCCTGGCGTTTAATTCCTTTCCATAGCAACTAACCTTTTCGAGGCCCACTTAAAAGTGACCTTTCCCTCACTAAAGTGCACACTGACTAACAGTAACTTACAAATACTAATTGACTGATATTGGGATTATATAAATTAATTGTGACTAACCAATTGGATTTAATTTATTAACCAGATTAATTAATTAGGCAAGTATTAAATAAAATAAAATAGAAAAGTGAGAAATTAAATAAGTTGATATATTATAGCAATAATTAACTGAAGTCAAGTGATTTTATAATTAAATTTAAATTTGATTATATTTGATGGTTGATAATATCAAATGTATAAAGTAATATGAGAAAATATTTGAATTTCAAGACAAAACAACTTTCATCAAAGACTCAACCACCTTCAAAAAATTCAGAAGAAGAGCAAATAATAACACATAAAAGACTTTCTATCCAATCCAGTGGAACTGACCTACAAGAAATGCCAAGAGGCAAAAAAGGCAAGTCGAATTAAGACGGCATACAAATGGAAGATCTTACAAATCTCATTTTAAAATTGAGTGAGGAACACATGAAGAAACTAGAAGAAACAAAGAAAAGTTTATTGGAAAGTCAACAAGAAACTACAGGAGTCCTTGCAGGAAACACTAACAAGGATCGAGAGAAAAAATGATGATAATTCCAAAGACATTAAAATCCTCCAACAGAGACAACAGGAAATTTAACAGAAACTAGAGCAGCATGCCACTACTTTGATTGTCCATGAGGATAAGCATGAACAAGTAGATGAATGTCTTTATCTCCAAGACATTATTAATCAAGAGAATAACCTGAAATTTAGAGGCTTTGCGGAAAGTTTTGGACTAACGGAAAATCTTCCTTGAGCTCATAAGTGTCTTGCAGAAACTGATTTACAACAACTGCTGCAAGAGACTTATGAGCTCAAGAAAGATTCTCTTCAAATTGAAAAAATCTTTAGGATTAATTCGGCTTTCTCAAGAAAATATCAAGCTCCTAGAGACATTTTAGTAAAATTCACTCATCAGAGTGCAAAATATGAGATTCTTAGACTCCAAAGAGAGAAACGTTTGGCTCACAGAAGAAAGCCAATTTTGGTTTTCTCTGATTTGCCGCCAGCAGTGATCAAGAGAAGGAAACAATTTGACGAGCTGAGGGTTATTTTGCATAAGAACAGCATAAGATTTCGTTGGATTGCACCATATGCACTAGACATTTCTCTGTCAGATGGGAGAAGAATGGCTAGAAATAAAGCAGAGGCAGACCAATTAGTAGAAGAGCTATTCTACTCACATCATTATCATCAATATAGATCAAGAGAGGACCAAGAATCTTCAGAAAAAGAGACAAGACAGGAGGAAATACTGAGAAGAAGAAGACAGAACAAGCAAGAACTCAAGGAAGCAGTTTTGGGTCTAGTAAAAGTAAATCCACAAACACCTCGTCGAGAACAACAGCAAGTATATGAATTAGAGCAGCAAAACCTCACATATCCCTGGAGTCACTGTTGGAAGTATATCAAGAAGAAAGACAAGCAGAAATACTAGCTTTGGAGGGTCTATCAGTAGAAGAAGAGGAAGAATTGAAGGCAGACGAAGCCAGCGCACCTAAATAAAATGGAGAACCAAACATTGTTTCAGTTAATGTTAATGGACTAAACTCACCAGCTTAAAGAAAGAAGATATTTCACAAGTTATCGAAATTAGCTGCAGACTTGATCTGTATTCAAGAAACTCATATAAAACAATCACATGAGATATTTTTAAAATGTAAAAAAATCGGTTCTTTATTTTCATCTCTATTACCGAATAAGAAAAAACAGGTGGCAGTATATGTAATGGAAGGCAAACTGTCAGTAGAAGACTCTAGGAAGGCTAAAGAAGGCAGATATGTGATTCTGCTGATACAAGGGGCGAATGGGAAAAAATACACAACTGCTAATGTTTATGCTTCGAACCAAGCTAAAGAAGAGTTCTTTGGGTCTTTTTTTGAGGATCTAATTGATTTCCATCAAGGTGAAATATTGATTATTGGTGACATGGATGGTGTTATGGAGCTGAAGTTGGATAAATCAGTCAGGTTCAAAGGCAACAAATTACCGAAGACTGTGTTCCAGTACCTACAGGATTGGAATCTGATAGACGCATGGAGATACAAACACCCAAATAGAAGTGATTATACTTTCTTTTCAAATAGGCATAACTCTTATTCAAGAATTGATCTTGGATGGATCTCGAGTACTTTACTTAACAATTTGGAAGAAGTTGAGATTTTACCAGCGACATTTGCTGACTATAACCCGTTACAAATGAAATTCAATGGTAAAAGAAAAGGCCTGAGGAGGTGGCATATGAATGATAATTTGCTTCTTAGACAAGACATTTAAAGCAGTGTCAAGAAATCAAAAGTTTTTTTGACACGAATTGCACTCCAGAGATTGAATTGAAGCTTGAAGAGATGCATTCAGAGGAAAATACATTCGGACAAGACCAGGTTTATTCCAAAAACACAATTAAAACACAATGTTAGAGTGGTACTGGCAGCAATCAATTACATTAAGAAAAGGAGAGAAAAAGCAGCAATTATATTCTTAGATGCAGAGAAAGCTTTTGACAACATTTCTTGGAACTTTCTTTGAAAAACACGACAGCAGATAAATTTTGGATGCCAATTTTTGAAAGCGGTGAAGGCTATTTACACAACTGAAAGCGCAAGACTGTTGATAAATGGGATGCTAACTAATCAATTAAAGATACAAAAAGGAACAAGACAGGGCTGCCCACTGTCACCATTACTGTTCCTTGCCATGGAGAGACTTGCAAACAAGATTAGATCGGATCCCAAAATAGAAGGTCTAAAATATGAAGATCAAGAATATAAAATAAGAAGCTATGCAGATGATGTGGTGTTAAAATGCTGTGAACCAAAGTTCAACGAAGGAAATTAAACAACAGATAGACTTGTTCAGTTATTACTCCGGATACAAACTTAATCAAACAAAACAAATCTGATTCTATATAACATTGCCATTGAAGAGCGAATAGACATTCAAAATATATTTCAATGTACAACACCGAAGAGATGTGTCAAATATTTGGGCGTCAAAATACCCACCGGTACAGATACACTTTTTAATTTAAACTACAAAGTAGTATCGGAAAAGATAGAAGATCTCTACAGATGGAATAGACTTCAAATTTCCTGGATGGGTTGAGTAGCAGTGGTAAAGATTAATGTTATGCCAAGAATTAATTTTCTGTTTCAGACGTTACCAATCTATATAAACTCAACGATAATGTCCAAATGTCAACGAACTATCAACAAATTCATTTGGAATGGCAAGAAACCAAGAATAAGATTCACTGTTTCGCAAGATGAGAAAAGTAGAGGCGGAGTAGGCCTGCCAAACCTTAAATTATATCACCAAACGTCAACTTTGATGGCATTGACAGATTGGATTTTATGTCCAGAAGATCGAATTATTAGATTAGAAAAAGATGGTCTTGATTTCGGATTTCACTACTTGCTGTGGTCAAAGAAACCTACAAAAACGCAACAGACTACTAACACTGAGAATTTAACAATTCAGATGTTGAAAGTCTGGAATTTGTTGAAAAGATCTCTTAGTACTTCTCCACCCGGTTTGATGTCACCAACAGAGGCATATATGGACTACACTAGCAGAAACAGAAATGATTATCTCACTTAAAATGATGAAAAAAGACGGGCAGATAAAATCATTACAGGGTTTACAGGAAGAAAATGTTAAGATTTTGTTTTTTGTTTCCTCAAATAATACATGCTTTAAGAACGGACTATTTACAGGGATCGATACAGAGAAAACCCATAGAATTTGAACATATGATTACTAAAACACAAGACCACCTTTTGTCCAAAATATACAAAATGTTGCTAGCCTCAGAAACTGCACCAGAGCAAGTGAAGACCTGTATGGTGAAGTGGATGCAAAATTTTGGAGAGATGATCCCAATGCAGACATGGGAAAGAATGTGGAAGGTAGAAATTAAATTCTCAAGATCACAAGCAGTAAAGGAGAATTGGTACAAAATGTTCTTCAGATGGCATTATGCTCCGAAAGACTTACAAAAGATGTACAAATCTAACCAAGCCAATTGCTGGAAATGTTCAGAGACGGAAGGAACCTTCTTTTACCATTGGTGGACATGTAAGAAAACCCAAAAGTATTGGAAGTTAATACACAAAGAGAAATAGCAACTAGAGTAGAACTCTTGACCACAACAGGAATGAAGGAATCAAATTATCACAAACTGTCCACAGAAATACAACTAGAGTTTCTTTTTATGTGGTCACCAGGATTTCAGAGTCTAAGTCACCCAGTTGAATACATTTTCAGTTTCTCCACTAGTGACAGCATTGTGTACATCAGGGGTGGGGAACCTTTTTCCTGCCAAGGGCCATTTGCACATTTATGACATCATTCAGGGGCCATACCAGGTGTAGATCTCCCAATGGGGGGGGAGAGGCTAGGGTTGTCAGGTCTCCAGCCACCACCTGGAGGTTGAAGAAAATACCTATGCTGGAAATAGTAGAAACTGTAATAAATGGCAGCACGTGGCTTTAAAGATAATAATATGAAATATACCAACTGGAAAAGAAAACAATATTATAGAATATAATAATTCTATTTTTTGAAAAATCCAAAACACAACATATATTCATAAACACTGTGTTGAAAGCCACACAGAAACCTCACAGGGTCTAAAATAACAAAAAATGTATAATACAGATTGCTTTAAACAACATGAACAACATAAATTCAAGAATTATTTCTATGGCTTTAGCAAGGGCTCATGTATACTCAAGAATTATAGTCCATGAAAAATCACGAAGAGACGAAGAAAGGTCCAAGGTGGGTCTATCACAAGTACGCATTTCGGAATCCAATCCTTCCTCAGCTTGGCGACCACAATGATGTTTAAAGAGACCAAAAAATGGCTTCTAGGAATAATGATAATCATAATCATAATAATAAGGCTAATAACGGGCTGTGATTCTCCTCCTATTTTAGGCTTAAGAAAAACCTCTGCTCTGAGGGATCATCTTATTAAAACAGATGTGTTGCCCAGGAAATCTAAGATCACTGCACATGGTCATTTTAAATGCAATGGGTGTTCCGCCTGCCCGTACAGCCTACCTGTGAAGCAAGTCACTGCTGATGGTGGTAAATTTGTGTACACTCTTAAACAGTTTTCTAACTGTGCATCAGCCTGTGTCGTTTATGCCCTTCTGTGTTCTTGCCCAGTTCCAAAAATGTACATTGGCTGTACCTTGCGCCAAGTACGTTTACTCATTGGTGAACATCGTGCAAGAGTAAGAGCTCGAACTCAGGACGCACCAATTGTCAGCCATTTTGTCTCTCATGGTCATAGTGACCACGATCTCAAATTCTTTGTTCTTTGGCAATACCAGCCTAAAGCATATCAGGCACAAGATGTTAAGAAGATTCTCAATTGCCAGGAGAGACGCTTCATCTTTCTTTTTAAAACATTAGCCCCTAGTGGCTTAAATACAGAATTTGACCTCTCTTGTTTTTTGTAACGTGGTCACTTTAATCAGTTGGATCCTTTTGAGAAATTTTTCTCACAGCTGTGTGTATTTGAGTTTGTCCCTGCATCCCTGTTCTCACTTCGAAGAATACTGATTTCTGAATGGGTTGATTACTCTTTCTTGATCCCTTTCATATGGGGTAAGACTTCATTTTTGGTATGGAGAGTTGTTCAATCTTTGATTCTCTTTTTTTAATATTAGCCTTATTGATTAGCTTCATTGTACCATAGGAAAAAATTGTTCCCATGAATTTCCTTTTAAAGATTCCTTGGACTTTTTGAAAAGCAGTGGTAAGCAGTCTTATTTTTGAAATTGCATTCATGTTGTTACAAATGTATTCTCAACACTCTTAAGTTGTCACTGTAGCCATTTTGATAAGCCTTATTATTAGCCTTATTATTATGATTATCATTATTCCTAGAAGCCATTTTTTGGTCTCTTTAAACATCATTGTGGTCGCCAAGCTGAGGAAGGATTGGATTCCGAAACGCGTACTTGTGATAGACCCACCTTGGACCTTTCTTCGTCTCTTCGTGATTTTTCATGGACTATAATTCTTGAGTATACATGAGCCCTTGCTAAGGCCATAGAAATAATTCTTGAATTTATGTTGTTCATGTTGTTTAAAGCAATCTGTATTATACATTTTTTGTTATTTTAGACCCTGTGAGGTTTCTGTGTGGCTTTCAACACAGTGTTTATGAATATATGTTGTGTTTTGGATTTTTCAAAAAATAGAATTATTATATTCTATAATATTGTTTTCTTTTCCAGTTGGTATATTTCATATTATTATCTTTAAAGCCACGTGCTGCCATTTATTACAGTTACCACCTGGAGGTTGGCAACCCCAGGGGAGGCCACAGAGAGAAGACCTGCAGGGTGCCCCCGCTCCCCCCTCCCAGGCAGGAGGGCAGCCAGCGGTGGGCCAGAGCAAACGAGGTGCCAGGGGGGCACAGCCCACAGTTGATCAGCAAGGGAGGAAGGAAAACCGAGAAAGAGGAAAAGGGAGGGAGGGAGAAAGAGAGAGAAAGGGAGAAAGAAATGGAGAGAGGGGGAGAAAGAAAAAAAAGGACAGAGGGAAAGAAAGAAAAGGACGGAGGGAGACAAAGAAAGAGACAGAAAAAGAGGGAGAAAGAGAGAGAAAGGAGAAAGAGTGACAGAAAAAGAGGAAGAAAAGAGAGAAAAGCCTTCCTCCCCCCCACACACACACCCGCGCACACTGGCCCCGTGCAACCAGGCCCCAGCCTCTCCGCCTCCCCCGCCCACACACACACATGGCGGCGCACAGAGCCCCACATGACTGGGCCCCAGTCTCCATGCCCTCCCTCCCAGAGTCCACAAAAGCCCCCCCCCCGAAGCCCAATCGGCTCCCACATGCATGCTCTGCCGCCAGGAGCCGCCGGCCTCTTCCCCCTCCCTCTCGCTGCTCAACAGCCGACAGCGGCTGTAGGAGGCAGCCTTGGGGGAAGCGTCCCTCCCCCTCCCGCCGACCAACAGCCAACCGTCGGCGAGAGGAGGTCCAAAGGGCGCCGCAGCACCCCTATAAGCCGCAGCCCCAGAACACCCATGGAGAGGGCCGCCCTGCGCCCCGCCTCCGCAGCAGGGCCCCAGAGCTCCCGAGGGCCACCAAAAATGTCCTCGGGGGCCGCATACGGCCCCCGGGCCTGAGGTTCCCCATCCCTGGTGTACATATTTCTTTTAGTCCATCTTTCTTAGTTAAAAATTTAAAAGTAAGGCAGTGATACAACCCGTGTAGCAACAAAAGCCAGACCACATAATTTCAGTGGCACTGCTTGTGAAGAAAAGATTTCTGGATTGTGGTATTCATTTCATTTTGCCTGTTAAATTGAAGCTGCACAGAAAATCTGAATCACCATCTACAGGATTCTTTTAAAAAGCAAATCAATAGGAAATGCTGTAATTAAAAAAAGAAAGAGATCTTAATGTGGTGAAGGTTTCTGAGTGCCATGGATATTTTAAAAAATACTTTCAAAACTCCAGTTTCAAGCTTGCCCTAGTTCTTTTACAACCTCTAGCACATACTTTTAAATGCATGACAGGTTTATGACAACAAACCAGTGCCACAATATAACTTAGTGCACTTTCACACATACTGAATAATGCACTTTCAATCCACTTTCAATGCAGTTTATGATTGTTTGCAAATGGATTTTGCTGCTTCACTCTGGCCGTTTATGCTTGGTAATTAGCAGTGTGTTCCAGGCTGAAGCACCTTGCATTTTTTTTTTATTTCTTCATGCTGAATCGTCATTCCAGCCGTCACTGCTAAGCCAGTGCATACCTGCTTCGCATTTCTTAAGAGCCTCTTTAACGTGACATTTTGTATTTGCTCCGCCCCCACATCGAAGCATTTACTGAAGGAACCATGAAAAATCACAGCCGTGGCTTAGCTATGCAAATGACCATTGCTAATGGCTATGCAAACGAAGGAACAAAGGAGCAGGCGAGTGGGGGTGGAATTTGTTTGACTTTCTCCTCTTGCATCGGGACCATGAATAGTCATTTTAAAGGGCGGATTTTTAAAAGCAGCTTTGAGTAAGCATCAAAATTGACCCTGCATAAATGGCCACAGTAAAATCCAGCTGCAAAGCACATTGAAAGTGGATTGAAAGTGCATTATTCGGCATGTATGAAAGTGCCCTTAATGTACCAGATCACAATTATTGTACAGTCTGTACATACTGTCTTAGAAGCGGTTTTACTGCATTTTAGCTAAGCAATGTTTGCATTTAGCAGTAATGATTTTTTGTTAATATTATTTTCAATTTTAATATATTTTCAGAATAAACCTCTACAGTGCTGTGCTCAGCGATTCCTTCCAAACTGTATTTTTTTCTTCAGTTTCTTTTTCATTTAGAAACAGCAATGTAGAAGTAGACAAACCCCAACCACAATTCACTGTATTTAGGGTGCTTTCACTTGAGAACACCTTTTAATCCAGGATATATATTTTTTTAGTTTTGTTAATGTGGAATAGAAGGCAGAATAGAGCTTTTCTAAAGGACGCTTTTCTATCCAAGGAAGAATTACAATTATATACAGAGATGCAAAATTATATATAGAGATGCAAAAACTCATTTCAGTATTCAGTATCATTTGTGAAACAATGACCTAATTTCTTTTAAATCTGGCCCTGACCTCTTTGAAGACATGGCACAGGATTATGGCTGAGAAAACAAATGCTGCCTTCATTTGGGATTGCCAGCTTTTGGTTTCAGAACCTAGCAGGTTCAAGGCACAGTAGAGAGAAATCTGGCCTGAATTTGAAATGCCTTGAAAAGCTGGTTACACAGAACCCTCTTTTCCCTGTTACCTGTGCTGTCAGAAGCACAGTTACACCCTTCTAAATCCATTGAAATTAATGTACTATTACTTCCCGGCTAGTTACCATTTCTACCCTCCTTCTAGCCTCCACACAGTAATAACAACTAGACATTTTTTGTTTTCCACATTTAAAACTATGTTTATGCCATCACTTTCCACCTGATATGTCCCATTCTCTCAAAAATAGCTGACCAGAAGAAATGAGAATTCTAAATGCATCATTGAACTTTTGGTTCAGTAAAAAAAAATGTACAGAGCCAGAAAATATTCTTAAGTGTAAGGATGTGTCACTGGTGAACAAGATCAAAATAATTCATACCATAGTGATCCCCCTTACTATGTATGAGTGTGAAAGTTGAAATATTGGGGAAAAGTTGATTAATTTGAAATGTGCTTTAGGAGGATAGTTTTATGGATACTGCGGATGGCCAAAAAGACGATGGCCAAAAAAATCCAGTAATATAGGAATTGTCACATAACCGTCATATAGAAAGTATCTTCCTTAAACATTTTCAGGACTTCTTTTTTTACCTTGAATGCTAAGGTGAACAGATAGATGGTTCATTAGGTTGGTGCTGTGGCACTCATGACCATGCGACCAGATCACATCTGGTCACCTTTGACTCACGTATGGATTAAAACAATACCCTGTTAGCAGCAAAGTGCTGTGGAGGTGATCCTTCATTTGGAAAACAATATTGACTTAAACTTATACCCTTTAGAGTTATAGCTGCATACCTCAATATTGTAGAGATTTATCTCTAAATTTTCTATGCCTTCCCTCATCACTTTTTGTACAGTATTTAAAGTGCTAGTTCTGTTTGTTTCAAGTCAGCCATTACAAACGGATAATATTAGAATGTATAAAAGAAAATTTTCTTTTTTTGTTCATTAACTAGGAATAGGAACACTTATTTTTGAGCTCTGTTTTTAAGGAGAAGATTCTAAGATATGGCCTGAAAACAACATTACCAGGTTAAGGCATCACTCCCTCCCCCCAAAGTTGTGTGCCTACTTTTTCTTCTTCTTGAAACTCACCTTATTTTGCTGTTTTTCAATATGATCACAAACTACTTCAAAATAAATTGGTTAATGTAGATTAAGGTGTTAAAGAGGGAAATGGAAACTGATCCATCATGACTTCTTTGACAGCTTTGGCCAACTAGAGAGAATTAACCTCTATATAACACTCTCTCTTTTTCCTGGTATGTAACTTCAGGATTTTATTGCCCATCTTCACAGATGTGTATTTTCAGCTCTAGGGCAGATCTTCCAAATCAAAGATACTGAGAACTAAACCTTGTAGTTAGACCCTTCTGCATAACATAGCATGCATTTTACTTCTGAACTATTTCCTAAAAACTCAGGGGAGCAGGTTTTCAGGGACTTTCAGTGCAATCCTAAGAACACTTCCCAGGGAGTAAGCCTGATTGGACCTGAGTAGGATTCTGAGTTGACCAGGTCCTGAGCAGGTCTACTCAGAATTCTACTCTGGTCAATTCAACAAGGCTTACTTCCTTAGGATTACCTGCCCATTACCTGGACTGTCACAAGGTGGAGAGTTATGCCAACACAATACCAAGCTTCTGTGGATCTCACCTAGAATTGCCACTTACCTGCTTGTGGTGAGAGTCTTCCCACCTATGCTACCATATCCCCCATGCTTACTCAATAGAGCAGAAGGGGAGGAATGGGGGGGGGAAGCAACAGCAATTAATGTTATACCATAGAGGTTTGGGGAATTCCTAGAGTGTCATGATGTCACTTCTGTGTAGAAGTGATATCACATTGTTGCTCAACATACTCTTCCCTTGAAAGCCCCCTATATGAGTTAATGTTTATACTTTTGAAGTACTGATAGATGAATGAATGAATGAATGAATGGTTTTATTTGAATATAGCCTTAGGCCATTACAAACATGTCAACAATATCACAAATGCATAATAAAAGGAAAATACTAGGTTAAAAATTGCTAGATTGAAAATAAATATACATAATAAAACTACGGTAAATTGATACATACACAACAATAATAGCTAAAAATTGCAGCGGTGTCCCAATTGGCCAGTGAGACCTTGCAACCATTAAAATCAACGCGAACTATCAGCTTTCTTAGCAACCATATTGGACCTTATTTTCTTTGCCACCAGAGTATACAGGGAGGTCCTGTGAGAAACAAATCCATCAGAGTCTTTTAACAAAAATACTAATTTCTTAGCACTAGGACAAGTGTTTAGGCCAGAAACCAAACCAGTAAGAAATTTAGTCCTGCAATAATATAGTCATTGGCATTGTTTGAAACTGTAGGGATGTAAAAGCTGCTCTAAACTTTGGATTTTGTATGTTGGCTAAATAAGAAGCTCTAAGATGGTCCATTTTGAAAAGTTTAAACCAAGGAGTAGTCCCCTATTTCAGAATCTGTTTTCTGTCCATCAGGCCATCGAATCTGTAGACCCAGTCTTTAAATTGGGAATAATCTGCTGTTAGCCCTAAAAAGTTGTCTGGAATTGAGTACAGAGATAATATCTTATTTAAGAATTCTAGGTGTAATGGATCTTTTGTTAGCATGATATTAAATTATTGGCTGCTAAACGATTCTGCTCTGGCTGTTCTGTTTTTCTTCCATAGTTTTAATACTGCTAGGTATGCACACGCCCTGAGCAAGGGAGGATCTGTTTTGGCCCTCATTAGGGCAGCGGGAGTCCCCCTGGGGAGAACTAAAATACACCTCAGAAAGTAGTTTTGAATAGATTCTAAACTGATAAGAATATTATCTTTCCAGCCCCAAACCTCCACTACAAAAAGGAGGTGTGGTATGACCTTACTTTTGTACAGTTTTAGGACAGCTTCTATAAGGAAACTTCCCTTAGTGTAGAAAAAACATAAAATAGACCCCACTATCCTTAATGCAGAGGCCCTAGCTGTTGCTAGGTGCACATTCCAATTTAGGGTCTCCTTGAATGTGACTCCGAGGTTCTTAAAGGAACTACACTGCTTGACTGGTTTGCCTAGTGTACTCCAAGTTGATAATTTGGGTTTAAGTACTGATAGATTATCATATGACAATAGACCATTAGTAGAATAGATGCATCTATTACAAATTAATTAATGCAAAGGTTTTTTTAAATTTCCTTTTCCCTTCCTGTATAACTGTAGTAAGCTCAAAAGGGCTTCCCTGATTAAAGAGAGGTTACTAATCCTTGTTCTTTTTACTTATTTATGCGTTCAGCTGTGTTTACATTTTAAGAAGAAATGTGAACATTGGAAAAGTACATTAATAGCACTAATAAGTATAAGGGACATCATTTGAATTAATAATTGAATGCTAGGGTTCTGATGGGGGGTGTAATATCAAGGCATTTTAATGAAATTTTAATGAAATTTACTGAACTTTACCCTTCAAGACAAGGATGTTATGGCCTTTGGGGTAGTGGTTCCTAGTCTGTGGAATTCCCTCCCAAAGGAGGTTCAATAAATCTGTGCCACTAAGAACTTTTAGAAAGACAGTTAAGAACTTCTTGTTTTGCCAGGCTTTGAACTATAGGTACTGTTTTTGAATTATGGTGTTATGTGATGTTTTAAATACAGCTGCAAAGTTTTATTATTAAATTTTATAATTGTTGTAATTATGCTATAATGTTGTTGTTTTGCCTACTTGTAATCCCTTTGGAGGTCTACTGGTTAAAACTGAGATACAAACTCACATAAAATAGCATAATCTTTTTTTTGTTTGCTTCTCCCCCAAGCTTTAATTTTAGAACAATCTACAATGTTGATTACAGGAATGAGGGTCAG
The DNA here is from genome assembly GCF_029931775.1 of Euleptes europaea. Classification (NCBI taxonomy): domain Eukaryota; kingdom Metazoa; phylum Chordata; class Lepidosauria; order Squamata; family Sphaerodactylidae; genus Euleptes; species Euleptes europaea. The sequence goes on from NW_026612049.1 coordinate 4,296,066, forward strand.
GAAGAAATAGGAAATGTTTCTTTTTGTTGTTCATTATATATGGTGCCATTTTGGAGTTACTAAAAATATCAGATAAGAAACTTGTGTGCTATTTAAGTTATTTGGTAGTACACCAGTGATTTTTTTCTGCTTAGCATGCAGTGCTGAGGTCAAAATATTCATTGGGCGGTGTTCGTCTGATGGAATGTAACCTATTAACTATGGAGGATGCATAGTAGCTGTGTTTACATGCTTCAGTAACTTAGGCTGGCCCAGTGACCCAGAGGAACCTTTAGAATTTTGAGAATACAAAAGTGTTAGAAAAATCCATCCTACTTCCCCCCGCCTCCCGGGTTGTGTTTTCTGTCTCATTTAAGCTGTGTGTTCTCTCTTTCTCTCTCCTTTCTCCCTTGCTCCAGTACGTAGGTCTCAGTATTTACACAGAAAAATAACAGTATCTGGATGCAAGAGTATACAATATTGCTTTTTATAAACCTTCATCCTGTCAATTTAAGGATTTATCATCATAAATGGAGCTGTTTATTCAGCTGCCATTTTTAATGCAGGTCATACAGTTCACGACCATCCCAATTCTTTAAAGTGACACAGCATATGCTGACTCCTAAAACTGAGCCTTCATTGTATCAGAACCAAACAATTAGCTGTGATTCTTTTACAAAGTTTTTTGCTGATATAATATCAAGAATACACTCTGATCTAGATGCTAACTGTAACATAGGTCCACTGGTAGAATTGCCTAATACACCATCTGTTCTATTTATGGATTACTTTGACTCAGTTTCCATTATGGATTTTGAAAAACTCCTGGGATTGGTGCCCTGGATCTTTGACCATCCTGGCTTCTAAAATCATGTAAGGACTACATCAATGAATTTTTAGTATTGATTATAAAACAACCACTAAGGATACATTCCCTCAGCCACTCAAAGAGGCAGTTATCCATCCACTACTAAAAGAAAATCCCTACAGAAAAACGATGTAGCAAATTATTGCCCTCTCTCTAATCTGCCCTTCCTAGGCAAAGTGGTTGAGAAAGCAGTAGCAGACCAACTCCAGATCTTCTTGGATAACACATCTGCCCTAGACACTTTTGATTCTGGTTTCAGACTGGGCTATTGGACAGAGACGGCTCTGGTAGCTTTAGCTGATGACGTTTGTATAAATGTAGGTTAGGCCTCCTTATGTCAGGCTTCAGCAAAACACAGCTTTTCAGGCAATAGACCTTCAATCCAGGCAGAGCAGTGATTCAAATATTTATTTCAGTAAGGCAGTGATTTCAGTAAGAGACGTGCAAGGCTGGAATACATGACTGGGGGGGAGTGGATACATTTATAGGGCTGATACAATAGGGTTACAGGAACAAAGAGACAACGTAGTCGTTTCCTGCTGGTAACGACTTAAGTAAAACAGAACCAGAAACAATCAAGAGCAATCAGTGGAGGAGATGGCCGAGCTCTCGGCTTTGTGCGCGGAACCCGATATCAGATCGGAGATTTACACGGGCGGGTCCCAATACAATTGTAAATCCCTGGCCGGAGCTCGTGTGCAAAACGGGGGGGAAGGAGTGCACGGAGAGCTCCATTTTGTTTGCGGGGAAACCATCTTGTTTGAGCACGGAGCTGTCAGAAGCCCTATCTGACACCTTATTACTCCTACTGGATTTATCTGGTGCCATTGACACAGTGGACCATGCCATTTTGTTGAGACATCTACTGGCAGAAGTAGGCCTTAGGGATTATATGTTGGACTGGTTCAAATTATTCCGCATGGACCAGACCCAAAGAATTGTCTTTGATTACTATTATCATCAGTGTAGGACCTATTCTGTGGGGTCCCAGAGGGCACAATCCTGTCCCCCATTTTATGTGTGTGTGTGTAAAGTGCCGTCAAGTCGCAGCTGACTTATGGCGACCTCTTTTGGGGGGTTTTCATGGAAAGAGACTAACAGAGGTGGTTTGCCAGTGCCTTCCTCTGCACAGCAACCCTGGACATCCTTGGTGGTCTCCCAGAAATAGTAAATTTAGATAATCGTGTCTATATTTCTAACATTGTTATTTAGTCTAAGTTTAATCATTTTTTTTTGTAGTCACATTAAATATATCATTTATATTAATAGGTGGTCATTTAAATAAAACTGTAGATCAGGTTTTAAGGAGGAAAATAATAAGTAGGGTGTAAAGGTAAAGGTCCCCTGTGCAAGCACCGGGTCATTCCTGACCTACGGGGTGACATCACATCCTGACGTTTACTAGGCAGACTTTGTTTTCCTGGGTGGTTTGCCAGTGCCTTCCCCAGTCATTTTCCCTTTACCCCCAGCAAGCTGGGTCCTCATTTGACCGACCTAGGAAGGATGGAAGGCTGAGTCAACCTTGAGCCGGCTACCTGAAACCGACTTCTGTCGGGATCGAACTCAAGTCGAGAGCAGAGCTTTTGACTGCAGTACTGCAGCTTACCACTCTGCGCCATGGGGCTCCTAAGTAGGGTGTACCTGAATCAAATAGCATTATGCGGTATAGTTTATTTTTATAAGGGATATCAGACTCAATTACAATAAGGTCGCTTAATACAGATATTTTCAATAACCTAATTGTCATTATACAGAGTAGTTACTTATATGGCACATTTTGGAAGGTTTGACATACTGTATGTGTGGTGCATTTTTTTGTATTGTAGGGTTAGTGTGTGCTTTGTATTTCTCCTTTTGTTATATAAATAAAAAATATTTTTTTAAAAATGGTGCACAGCCCTAGTACCTAGCTTTCCTGTGTGTCACTAATAATAACAATAACAACAATAATAATGAACATTGGCCATTTTTCTTCCTTATGGAACTCAAGCCAGCTTACAATATAATTAAAATACATAAAATAGAATATACAAATACATAAAACCAAAACTTAAAATCACAATTTAGAACTGCTTTAATTAAATGCACAATATTGATTTTTCCCTCCTTGTGGCAGCTTCCATATCCTCAGTGTTCCTTGTTTTCTTCTCTCCTTCCCACTCATCAATTAATCTACTGAGCCACTGCCGAGTGGGGATTTGGACCCGAGTCTCCCAAATCCTGGTTTGAAACTATAACCACTACACCATATTGGCTTTGGTGTGGAGCAAGCAGCCAGGTCTGGGTGAGTCATGCAAGTTGTGAGGTAGCAAGTTGCCCAGGGTTGCTGCCTGACTGAGTCTTCCCTCAAAGGCAGAAACAGCCCTGCAAAGGATCCTCCTCCCCCCCCACCCAGCTTTTCCTAACACAAATGAAGGTTTGAAGACTGGCAATACGGATGTTGTTGCCAAGCAACAACTACTGAGGGCAGCTGTTTCTTAAAGCTACAGGCACTTCTTTGATCATTGGGGGGACCTTTAAACTCCCTCTTTTTTATTTCTGATTTTCAGAAAACCTGGGGCTTTTCTTAGGTTTGTATAAAGATCTGTCTTGTCCGTCCATGGCCCCAGTCTCTGGATTTAAATATATGCAGATGGGGCCGCACTGAAAATTAGATATATTGCTAATTCTGTTTAGAATGGTACACTAGGCACAAATGCTAAATTGGTCTTCTCAGAATAATAATTCAATGGGCCTTACTTCCAGGAAAGTGTTCCTAGGATGGCATAGATAATATCCTAGGGTCTGATTAGATGATCCAGGAATTACATGTCCAGGGCTACCAAGCAATTTTTTTAAAAAAAAATCCACAAATAGAAGGCACATGGGCCCCCATTTCAGAATGGGACTGAAGCACTTCCTCCAACTGCCTTTTTCCTATGTTTGCATCCTTTGAGCCTTTACAATTTTAGCAGAACATTCTGGATCTTGATAAAAAATATCATGTACTGTGCAAATTATATGTTCTCTTTCAGGCTACATTACTCTAGTGCCAGAGAGCCTACAAACCTAAGGGTTTCCTATTGAAGTCTGAGAGCACACAATGTTGTTGGCAGCAAAAACTCAAATAAAACATCCCTTTCTGGGTCAGTGCTTTAGAGTTTTGCAGGACATGGTTTTGAGTGGTACTTCCTCCTACAGTTGAATCACTATTGCTACAATGCCTGAGGCATGAGGAGCAGAATGTATTCACTGCCAGAGTGGGAGTACATATCATATTCACCATCTATCAATTACTCTAGCAAGTGGATCAGTGAATGAATCACGTTTGATTATGTCAGTATAGAAGACATGGCTGCTATCCAAAACAAGCTGATTCTGTTGTAATAAGAAATTATTACCTAAAGAGTGAACACAAAGAAAATAAAAGGCTGGTTGGCAGCCATGTGAGGGATATTTTGCTGTACATGTAGTACAACTGAGGATTATACCCAACCAGTTCAGTGAAAAAATATGTAGCAATAATGAGAGGCAGATTTATTACACACACAAAAGAAAAATTAACAAACCATATGCACTCAGAGGCATATTATTTTTTAAATAAATCATAGAATCAGAATAGAATGATAGAGTTGGAAGGCACCACCAGGGTCATCAAGTCCAACCCCCTGCACAATACAGGATATTTACAACAACCTAGAATCATAGAATCATAGAATTGGAAGGGACCACCAGGGCCATCAAGTCCAACCCCCTGCACAATGCAGGAAATTCACAACTACCTCCCCCCCACACCCCCAGTGACCAGAAGATGACCAAGATGCCCTCCCTTTCATCATCTGCCTAAGGTCACAGAATCAGCATTGCTGACAGATGGCCTTCTAACCTCTTCTTAAAAACCTCCAGGGAAGGAGAGCTTACTACCTCCCGAGGAAGCCTGTTCCATTGAGGAACAGCTCTAACTGTTAGAAAATTCTTCCTAATGTATAGACGGAAACTCTTTTGATTTAATTTCAACCCATTGGTTCTGGTCCGAACTTCTTGGGCAACAGAAAACAACTCGGCACCATCCTCTATATGACAGCCCTTCAAGTACTTGAAGATGGTTATCATATCCCCTCTCAGTCTTCTCCTCTTCAGGCTAAACATACCCAGCTCCTTCAACCTTTCCTCATAGGACTTGGTCTCCAGACCCCTCACCATCTTTGTAGCCCTCCTCTGGACACTTCCAGCTTGTCTACATCTTTCTTAAACTGTGGTGCCCAAAACTGAACACAGTACTCTAGGTGAGGTCTAACCAGAGCAGAGTAAAGCGATATTATCACTTCACGTGATCTTTTTCGCTGCCGCATCACACTGCTGACTCATGTTCAGTGTTTGGTCTACTAAGACCCCAAGATCCTTTCCACACACACTACTGCTCAGACAAGTCCCCCATCATATAATTATGCATTTGATTTTTCCTACCTAAATGTAGAACGTTACATTTGTCTTTGTTGAAGTGCATTTTATTAGCTCTAGCCCAATTCTCCAGCCTGTCAACATCATCCTGTATCTTAGCTCTGTCCTTGACCATATTTGCTACCCCTCCCAATTTAGTATCATTTGCAAATTTAATAAACATCCCCTCTATTCCTTCATCCAAATCATTTATAAAGATGTTGAACAACACAGGGCCCAGCACAGATCCCTGAGGAACTCCACTAGTCACTTCTCTCCAAGTGGATGAGGAACCATTAACTAGCACTCTTTGGGTGTGATCTGTCAACCAGTTGCAGATCCACCTAACAATAATAGGATCTAAACCACATTTTCCCAATTTGTCAACAAGAATAATATGGGGAACCTTATCAAAAGCCTTACTGAAATCTAGATAAACTATGTCTACAGCGTTCCCCTGATCCAGTAAGGTAGTAACTTTCTCAAAAAAGGAGATAAGATTAGTCTGACATGACTTATTCTTGAGAAACCCGTGCCGGCTCTTAGTGATCAGATCTATCCTTTCTAAATGCTCAAAGACTGACTGATGATTTGTTCAAAAACCTTTCCCGGTATAGAACTCAAGCTGATGGGTCAGTAGTTACCTGGATCTTCTTTTTTCCCCTTCTTGAAGATGGGGACAACATTTGCCTGCCTCCAATCTTCTGGCACCTCACCTCTTTGCCAAGACTTTTCAAAAATAATGGACAGAAGCTCAGAAATTACATCTGCAAGTTCTTTAAATATCATTGGATGCAATTCATCTGGCCCAGAGGATTTTGTTTCATTTAAAGAAACCAGCTGTTTGTGCACTATCCCAATGCCAATTCTAGGTTGCAAATCCCCTCCCTCATCACATGTTCTGTTTACGCCATGTTGAGCACCACTTCCCTCACGAGAAAAAACTGAGGAAAAGTAGGAATTGAGCAGTTCTGCCCTCTCTTCATCTCCTGTTACAATTTCACTTTGCAGTCCACGCAATGGCTTATCTTGTCCTTGTTCTTACTCTGTACATAAGACAAGAAACCTTTTTGGTTCTGTTTAGCATCTCTCGCTAGCCTAAGCTCATACTGAGCTTTAACTTTCCCAACGCTTTCCCTACAAGCACTTGTTATTTGTTTATATTCCTCTTTGGTTATAAGGCCCTCCTTCCACTTCCTAAATGAGTCTTTTTTATTTCTCAAATCTTTAAAAAGCTGTCTATCCCTTATTGTCGACTATGTTTTCTTGACCTCACAGTAGAAAAATAAAATAAAAATAATTTTCCTTAACTATATTTCCACCTCTCTCTTTCAGAAAAAGGGCAATGTGTGTGTGTGTGTGTGTGTGTGTGCGCGCGTAAAGTGCCATCAAGTCACAGCTGACCTATGGTGACCCCAGCAAGGGGCTTTCAAGTCAAGTGAGAAGCAGAGGAGGTTTGGAAGTCTTCCACTGCAGAGTCTTCCTTGGTGGTCTCCCTTCCAAGCACAGACCCTGGTTAGCTTTCAATATCTGACAAGATTGGGCTACACCATGCTTCCCTCCCTCCGAAAGGGCAAAATAGGCCTCTTTTAAACACACACACACACATTGGCTGACTACAGAGGTTAGACAGTGTTAGAAGATGCAGAAATGAGAGCCTGAACATGTTTTGTAGAGAAATGTTTGTGTTGCTTTCTCTTTCTTTTGCCCACATTGGTCAGTGGCTGGCTTGCAACGATCAGGGGTGGTGGTGGTGATGGTGGTGGAAACTATTGCAGCCTTCTGTCATTATCACAACCTGCCCCTCCTGAAAAAGTTACTCAACTTTTTCCTTGCTTATGTTATCTTCTACCTGACTTTACAGTTTGATTAGGTCAGGTTTACATATAAAGAACCAAGACTTGCTTAGCCCTGGAATTTTCTCTTCCGTTTTAGCCTTTTCTATACTGAATCTACATGGTGGATTCCACAATCCTGCTCAGAGTATGTTCTGGAAAAGATTAATGGATAACCAATTTATACCTAATATTTCCCACTTGTATGCAGTTATGAGTGCCTAATATCACAATTAAAGAGACCTTGGGAAGAAAGACTCATTAATTTTAGGAAAAATAGGCTGTGGAAAGGCTAGCACAAATCTATAGGTTCATAACATGATGGGCTGTTAAGTCAAGCAGAGTGATTTACACTCAACTGAGGGTCAATTGTGCGCCATAACTGTGTAGCCATCCTTCACAATATAAACTCTCGATGGGATGAGTCTGTAGTCTCAGTTTCTGCACAGCTGGGACTGGTGCCTGAGCTTGTATTGTTCTATTCTAATATGCCCTCCTTGTTATGAGATTATACATCTCCTAATAACCAAGATGCAACATTGAGGACAATGGAATATAATAGATGAAAGGGTTTAGAAACAGAAAAACTAAGTTGAACTGGAGTGTATAATGAATTGGGTAAATTTAGGTAAAGAAGTTCAACAAGAGGAGAAATACTGAACATGATATTATATATCAGGAGAATTCAGTATGCCATTATAACACCACAAATGGAGAACCCACAAGGAATTGAGGGGAGTATCTCATTTAATTCTCACCCACTATTTCTTCTTTCCCTTCCATGGCAGCCCCATAGCCTCTCCCTCTTTTCTGCTTTCTTCTCTCTTTTGCACCCTGTCAACCTACCTTTTCTCCACGACTGTCTTTGGCTTTCTCTCCTTCCCTCCCTCTTGCAGCCTCTCCCCAGGAAAACTATGGCCCAGTTGTGCAGTGAGGAACCTGCTAGGACCTGTGGGTGTGGGGCACCTTACTTTCCCATGTATCACCATCCCTACACTATTTCCTCCCTGGCAGACCTCAATTTTTCAGTGTTTCCTCTTCTTCCTACTCATCCACCCACCCACAACAAACCTTTTATGTGCCCCTCCATCTTCAGCTATATTTATTATTCATTTATGTCATTTATTCTCTACCTTTCTCCACAATGGGGAGCCAAAGCAGCTTACATCCTTCTCTCCTCCATTTTATCCTCACAACAACCTGCGAGGTAAGGGCACCTGAGTGACTAACTAGCCCAAGGCCACCCATTGAGCATCCAAGGCAGAATGGGAATTCAAACCAAGGTCTAATCTGAAAATCTAGCCACTACTCCACACTGGCTTTTATCAGATGGCTGCTGTTGAATAGTAGCAAATAGCCAGTCCTGGATGAATCATGAAAGTCATGTGGTAGCAAGTCTTTTGGCAGTTGCTGCCAAGCCTGACCCTGATTTGTCCTTCCTCAAAGGCCAAAATAGCCCTGAAATAGAGCCCCGTCCTCTCCCCCTGCCTTTTACTGACAGAAATCAAGGCTAGAAAGCTGGCAATACAATTGTGATTGCCCAGCAATAGCCACTGAGGGCATACATTTCTTAAAGCTATAGGCTTCTATTACATTGGGCATTTTTAACTCCCCTATTTATTTATTTTTAAGATTTCACATTTTTTCTGTTTTTCAAGTTTGCAGAAAGATCGGTCTGGTTTGTTCATGGCTCAAATCCACAGATTTGGCTATGTTGAGAATTTGATATATTGTTAGAATTACTCACAAGATTATGACAGGTAAGGCAGAATAATTTTTTTCTAAAAAAAATATTTAAATGCAATAAGAAGGAAGAATATTTCTGTTGCCAGTTCTGGGACATAAGGTATGCTCAAGGCATGTATCTGTTTTGGATCCGACATTTTTTTTAAACGATCAAAATCATGACACTTTCTAGACCTGTTGCACCTAATTGATACCATGAAGACTGAACCAGCTCAGAAAATACAGTTTTAGTTCACAGGCTCAAGCACTGAGTGGTTTGTTTGCCAGCAGCTTGAACAGTTTGCCATGGCAGTCAAGTATATGAAATCCACATATAGGACTCGGTTGAACTTTAGCTCTGACCTGAAAAGATATTAGCTGTGATTTACACAGAATGTTTGTGTATTAGTGAAGCTAAAAATGTTCATTCTTGAGGAATAAACTCTCCAATTGAGAAAAAAATGCATAATTTCACTCATAGAGCTAGTTTAATATGGAAGTGGAAACCCCTCCCCCCAAAAAACAAAGTCCTATTAATAATTAGCATGCAACAAGGTAGATTTAATTTTTCCATTATATTTTCTTGCAAGTTTTTCTCAATTCAACTGTAGATGGAACTTAGTCATTCTAATTTTAACACTATGTGAATTAGGAAAGTGATACAACAGTTTTGTTTGGATAATGTAGGTTTAATTCTGTTATATATCATGGAAGCCACAAAGGTACATAACCAACAGGAACTCACATCAGGAGGAAACCTTGTCCTGAACTAGCTGCTAGCAAGAACCAAATTGAATTGGAAAGTGAAACTGTTGTTGCTAAGAACTCCTGCATTTCCTAGTATGGAAAGCCAGGAGAGCCAGTATATTATACACCGTATAAACTCGCGTATAGGCCGAGTTTTTCAGCCCAAAAAAAGGGCTGAAAAATCCCAACTCGGCCTATACGCAGGTGGAGGGAGGGGGGAACTTACCTCCTCCGCCGCCGTCTCCAGCGCGCCTTCCCCTAGGCCAGGAGCAGCCTGCTGGGCCTCCTGCGTGCCAGGGGGGGCACTGCCTCCAGCACGCATTCCCCCGGGCCAGGAGCGGCCTGCGCAGCCTCCTGCACGCCGGGATGGGGGCCGCCGCCGCCTCCAGCTGATAGCCACCTCTCCCGGTAAGTAGGGGGTTCAGGGGCTCTTCCCCCTCCCCCCCAGGGTGGCTCTGGGGTCGGGGTGGGTCTGGAGGGCCCGGGAGGCCGGGCGGGAGGGCGACCCGGGGGTTGTATAAGCCGACCCTCGACTTATACGCGGGTGCCTAATTTTTCCCCATTTTTGGGGTGAAATTAGGCACCTCGGCTTATATGCAGGTCGGCTTATACGCGAGTATATACGGTATACGGTGCTTCTGTTGTCCAGTGCCCAGTGCAGAATGTAATGTAAAAAGACAGAAATAGGGCTGCTAGGCCTCCTGATGCAACTGGCAGCCCTAGTTGTTTGAACAGCAGCAGGAGAAAAGCGGGGAAAATACAACAAAATGAAAACAATGGTGGCATTGTGTACACTGCTATGTTACTCCTGGGGAAAACTCAGAAGTGACATAGAGTAGCTGTAGGAATTGGTGGAAACTCTATGCTTTTCCAGGTTTCCCCCAGAAAGTGACATAGCAATGAAGATGACATCACACCCCCATGTTCCTGCCTCTAACCCTCCTTCCAGTTGCCAGGAATGGCCTGGCAGCCTTAAACATGACAGTGCTGTGTAGATCAGAAACCATGGTGATATAGTAAATGAGCAGCAGTCTGAAATAATTTTGGTTCACCATTTGGTTGAAAAATGCAAGCTCTAGGGTTGCCAGCTCAACGCTGGCACCCAGCATGAGATTGCAGGGGGCAGGGATCTACTGGACTGGTGACATTGCGTCAGTGTAACATCACTTCCAGAATGAACCACTTTAACTACAAAATTTAGGCTGAGTCCTAGGTCATCATGCCGACACAATGATGTCACTTCAGGTTTGTGCTGGAAGTGACATTGTGGTGCTGGCATGACATCATATTGCCTGCCCAGTTTTCCACCATCTTGCTGAGCGATGGTGGGGAATGGAGGGTTGGGGCTGAAGTTTCCCCAACCAGTCTTGGAAATAGAAACCGAGCAGACTCACCTATGTAGGAGAAATATCTTAGGAAATGTTAAACTCATGAGATAGTTGCACTTCTCTTGGCAAGTAGTGTCCAAAAATATTACAATATATAGCAGGACTGCTATTTTTTTCAGTTAAGACATTTGCAGATCAACATATTCTGCCAAAAAGAAATCCAAATTCACAATAGTACTTCTCAACAACTTTGTGTGTTGGAAAGCTTTGAGTGTAATTGAAGCTTTAGCTCACTAAAGCATATTTAGCCAGCAACTCACTTGCAACATATAGAATGAAACAAAACAAACAAACAAAAAATCAGAGAATTGGTATGTCAAACTGTTAGAGCTGCCAGGCTGTTGGCTGTCCAAAGTTACAAATTTCTGAAGTGTGGATTGGAAGCTGAGTGCCAAGACAATGGGGAGGAAAGGGGACTGAAAGCAATCTGGGGGTGGATTCAAGTATTAAATGGGTTCAAATGGTGGGCCTGATTGGGCAGAAAGACCCAATTTTGTAAATAAATAAAAATAAAATCAAGGAAAGGCTAAGGGAAGGTTAAAGGGTTAGGTGGATGAAGTGGCTAGAAATCTGCTTTCTATTAGCTGAATATCACAGGATTCCAGAGGGACAAGGAAAACAAGCCACATGTGGCCTAGTGACAGAAAGAGCAACAATTTGCCATTGTTGAGAAGGGAACAACTTTTAAAGCACCCTCTGAAAATAATACTGAGTATCACTAGCAAACTATTTCAGCATGTGCTGTTGGTGGGGAAGGTTGTGAAGAGAGCTAGATTTAGAATTCAGCAATTAGAAGAAAGTTTGCCACATATTTTCATGAACTTCCACTTGTTGATAGCAATGTGTAGTGTAGGTACCTCCAGTATTAACTACTGGAACTATCCCAAATTAAAGTGACATTCCAGGGCACTATGGGTCTTTTCCTTTTAGTTGTTGTTGCTGCATAAATGGTGATACCCATGCATTGCAATTATTTATAGTCAAGATATAATAAGCCATCTGCTGAATCTAACAGGTGATTAGTCATAAACCTCTATTAACACTTCTTTTAAGCCCTGAATTTCTAAATTAAGAGAAATAGACCTCCATGCATTTGCTGTTTCAAAACACATAAGACTTTCTAGTGGCTCCTGGTGAATACTAAAACTTATATAGTACTAGACTAAAGAGTTTGTGAGCATTGCCAGTAAACAAAAATAATAATCTCTGCAAATATTCCTTGGATATGCTTATGTTTTAAGTGCTAATTTGGTATCTCTAAGGACTCACTCACAGGTTTATTTTTGTCTTTTAAATTTTCATGATTCTTATAAATCTTTCAAGTGATAAATCTTTGGTAATTAAAGGAAAAGATGTCTGAAGAAGAAAATGATTCTAAGTGCTGTTTGTTTTTTAAAATTATTTTTGCCATGCTTGCTATTTTTATCTTTACTTTTTGTATTAAAGGAATTGAAGAGAGTAAAAAAGACTTCAGGAACCTAGTAATTAATCACACAATAAAAAATCCACAGAGATTTGAGGCTGATGAAGTCAGATCAAGGTTTATTAGACTGCTATGTCTAAACAGATGTCTAAACATTCAAAAAAGAGAGATGTGATAGTGATGGGAGATTTCAATTATCCTGACATCTGTTGGAAGACAAACTCTGCCAGGACAATAAGGTCCAATAAATTCATCACTTCCCTTGAAGACAACTTCATTGTCCAAAAAGTGGAAGAAGCAACAAGGGAAACAGCTATTTTGGATCTCATCTTAACCAATAATGATGACCTGGTTTCTGGGGTGGAAGGAGTGGGATCCTTAGGTGGGAGTGACCATATTCTCCTGGAGTTTGTTATACAGCAGAAAGGAGAAGCAAGGAGTAGCAAGACATAAATTCTAGATTTTTAAAAATCTGATTTCAATAAATTTAGGGAACTACTGGGGGTGATCCCATGGATAATAATACAGAAAGAGAAGGGAGTGCATGAAGGATGGGAATTTCTTAATAGTGAGATATTGAAGGCACAATTTCTATCAGTTCCAATGAGGAGAAAAAATGGTAGAGGTTGGAAGAAACCAGGGTGGATGTCTAAAGAACTTTTGGTTGAGATAGGATTTTAAAAGGGCATGTACAAGAAATGAAAAAAGGGGGAAATCAACAAAGAGGGATTCAAACAAGTAGCCAGCATATGCAGGGAGAAAGTCAGAAAGGCTAAAGTGCAGAATGAGCTCCGGCTTGCCAGGGAAGTTAAAAACAAAAAAAGGGGTTTTCTGGTTAGGTCCATAGCAAAAAGAAGATGAAGGTAATGATGGGGTCACTGCGTGGAGAGGACGGTGAATTATTAACATGGGAGGCAGAAAAGGCAGAATTACTTAACACTGTCTTTGTCTCAGTCTTCTAAAAGGGAAATAGTGCTCAACCTGGGAATAATGGAGCAGAGGAGGCAGTAGGGGAATTACAGCATAGTATAGAAACTGGAGTGGCACAGGAATACCTGGCTACTCTAAATGAATTCAAGTCTCCAGGGCCGGATGAACTGCATCCAAGGGTGTTAAAAGAACTGGCCAAAGTGATCTCAGAACCACTGGCAATAATCTTTGAGAATTCCTGGAGAACAGGAGAAGTTCCAGCAGACTGGAGGAGGGCAAATGTGGTTCCCATTGTTAAGGGGGGGGGAGAAATCCCAAATAATTATCGCCCAGTCAGCTTGACATAAATACCAGGTAAGATACTAGAGCAGATAATTAAACAGACGGTCTGAAAGCACTTAGAGAGCAATGCCGTGATCACTGACAGTCAACATGGGTTTCTCAAAAACAGGTCATGCCAAACTAATCTCATATCTTTTTTTGATAGAGTAACAAGTATGGTAGATGAAGGGAATGCTGTAGATGTAGTATACCTTGATTTCAGTAAAGCCTTTGATAAAGTCCCCCATGATCTTCTTGAAGCAAAGCTAGTAAAATGTGGGTGGATTTGTAATTGGTTGACCAACTGAACCCAAAGGATGCTCATTAACGGCATAACTTCATCCTGGAGAAGAGTGACCAGTGGGTTGCCACAGGGGTCTGTCTTAGGACCGGTGCTATTTAACATTTTTGTAAATGACTTGGAGGATGGAATAGAGGACATGATAATTAAATTTGCAGATGACACCAAGTTGGGAGGGATAGTTAAAACCCCAGAGGACAGGGTCAGAGTTCAGAATGACCTTGATAGACTGGAGAGCTGGGCCATAAACAATAAAATGGATTTCAATAGGGAAAAGTGTAAGGTTCTTCACCTAGGCAGAAACAACTCAAGGCACAGGTACAGGGTGGGAGATAGTTGGCTTGACAAAAGTACATGTGAAAGAGATCTGGTGGTTTGCCAGTGCCTTCCTCTGCACAGTAACCCTGGACTTCCTTGGTGGTCTCCCATCCAAATACTAACCAGGGCTGACCCTGCTTAGCTTCTCAGATCTGATGAGATCAGGCTAGCCTGGGCCATCTAGGTCAGGGCCTGGGAGTCTTAGTGGACCACAAACTTAATATGAGTCAACAATGTGATATGGTGACTAAGAAGACCGATGCAATTCTGGGCTGCATCAAAAAAAGTATTGTGTCTAGATCAAGGAAAGTAATACTACCACTGTATTCTGCATTGGTCAGACCTCACTTGGAATACTGTGTCCAGCTTCGGGCTCCACAATTTAAGAAGGATGTTGACAAGCTGGAGCGTGTCCAGAGGAGAGCGACCAGAATGGTCAAAGGTCTGGAATCTATGCCATATGAGGAAAGACTAAAGGAGTTGGGTTTGTTTAGTCTGGAGAAGAGAAGGTTAAGGGGTGACATGATAGCCATGTTTAAATATTTGAATGGATGCCATGTTAATGAGGGAACTAGCTTGTTCTCTGTTGCTTCAGAGACTAGGACACGGAGTAATGGATTTAAACTAAGAGAAAAGCGATTCCACCTAAACATTAGGAAGAACTTTCTGACGGTGAGGGTGGTTCGACAGTGGAATGCCCTGCCTTGGGGGTGGGGGGTGGAGTCCCCGTCTTTATAGGTCTTTAAGCAGAGGTTGGATGGCCATTTGTCGGGGGCGCTTTGATTGTGGGATACTGTATGGCAGGGGGTTGAACTGTATGTCCCTTGTGGTCTCTTCCAACCTTGTGTGATTTTGTGATTTGCTTGTGGTCTCTTCCAACCTTGTGTGATTTTGTGATTTGCTATAGAGTATGTGCTATGGATAAGAAATAAAGAAAATCATGTACACTCAAAGCTGTAAATACAATTTTTCCCTTTAAACAAGGTATTTCATCATGTATAATGGAATATTGAGAATATTGATGGACTAGTTAAAAATGGAATGGGAAGTGCATATTTTGATTAAATTATGTAGAAATTTGTGTAACTGAACATATAGCTATTTGTGCGCATGAGCATGCATATATTTATTACAGATTGATATTGAGGTGTTCATTTAATTCCTGACAGGCCAAACATACAGAACATACAAGTTCCAGAGTACAAAGGAAAGTCCTGCTATGGAACAGTACTCCCACACTGACAGTCATTAGGACAGCCACACAATGTAGCCATATTGGTGCTCAGATTGCCATCCTTTGGGTGGAATCTGGAGGTCTCCTGGAATTACAAGTGATCAGAAGACTACAGAGATCAGTTGCTCTGGAGAAAATGTCAGCTTCAGAGTGTAAACTCAATGGTATTCCATAGATTCTAGGTAAAATCCCTCCCCAAATCCCCCCTGCACAGGCATTACTCCAAATCTTCAGGAATTTCTCAGGCCAGCACTGGTAACCCTTGGGAAGGAACAAGAATTTTGCAAATCAGAGAGTCCTTTTTATTTACATTCCTCCAAAGAGCTTAAGGTGGTATGCATGATTCTCTCATCCTCTGTTTTCTCCTCACTAAAACATTATGTGGTAAGTCAGCCTGAAATACATTGATTAGCCAAAGATAACTGTGAGCTTCATGGCAGAGGGGAGATTTGAACTCAGGGGCTGTAGCATGTTGTTTCAAGCAACTGAAGTCATTGTAAAATGACATGGCTCTGGACAAGACTCAGATGCCAAGCGCTGATGTCCAGTGTCTTTACCAAGAAATCTCATGAGTACATACCATATACCAGATAGTGTGGTAACTTCTTAAAAGTTTATAATTCCTAAGAACTTACCTATAAACAAAACCTCTATATATGTTATATATAATTAATGAAGAAAAAAACTCCAACAACCCTCAAGGATAACACTATGTGATGGTATGACGCACCCCCCTTCCAACCACTTCAATATCCCACTCACTCAGCCCGGCCATATATGCTGAGGGGAAAAGGCATTGGCCTGAGTATATTTGTGAGGAGAATTATTTATTTCTTCTCCTCGAGTCCCACACTCGTATTTACCTCAGTGAAAAATAGAAGACAAGAGGCTTTTCAACTTAAACAGAGAAAACAGGGAAGTTTATTAAAGAGAACTTACAGAGATTGGTTTTTAAGAAAAGGCAGAATATTTTGGAGGGAAAACTCAGAGTTAGATTGAGACAAGCAAGATTACTTCTGAGAAATAGCTTAGATGTTCCCTTTACTCAAGTTACTTTCAGTTCTCAGTTCTCAAGCTTAGTTCTACCTCTCAGAACTATTATACACATTTAGTTCTATCCCTTAGAACTAATATTCAGATTCAGCTTTCAAAACTGCCATATAGCTTCAGACTCTCAAAACTCTGTCCCCAGCCTAGCTCTCTCTCTGACTACCCCACCTAAGTGGTTGTAAACCTCCACACCTTCCTGCCCCTGGAATAGCTCTACCTCAGAGACTAATCCCCCTTGTGACTTGAGAATGGGCCCTCTCTAACCCAATTCTCACTCCTGTCACTCCCACAGGTTGTGTGTGTCAATAGCTTTGGCTTTCACAGAACCCCTCAGGTTCTCAGAGTATAGTCTGGCTTCCGCTCGGTCTTGCTACCAAGCTCTGAATCTCACACAGCCTTCTCTGGCTGGTCTCAAGCTTCCACTACTTTCTCAGCCTCCTCTCAGGCTGGTTCCACGCTTCGAATCCTATCACAGCCCTCCTGTCAGGCTGGGTCCCAAACTTCGAATGCTCTCTGTCTCTCGGGGCTCAAGAGTCTCAGCTCTCTGGCTCCGCCCACTCCGCTGCTGGTTAACCCCTTATCTGTCACAGATGGCTTGCCCTATAATATGAGATTATAACTTTCAGTATAATCACATTTCTTTCTGCCACATTCACTACAACTTTACCTCTTGGACTAATTCTTGAACTAATTCTTTCCAAATTTAAAGACAAATGAACATTGGCACCAGACGTCTTAGCAAAACAAAGTACATTTCAAATGTACCATTTATCCAGCCAAGAAACATACACTACAGTGCATGATATATTATCAAATGCAGACTACATAATACTGTTTGATGCTGAATAAACAAGATAAATTCAAAATCTCTTGACATTTTGATAGGTGTATTTTCTTTTTTATGGACAAGTCACAGATGCAATTCTGCCATCTGTCATGCAACAGTAGGATTCCACCATTATGGCTTTTATTCAGATTGGTTTTCATTCATTGATCAAATGAAAGGCCCACTCAAGAATGGTTAATTCATGCAAATATTTACCTGAGGACAATGGAGGTTCTATCCCAACAGGTTTCAAAAGTGAGAATTGTAGGTAGAGAGAGTGTGGAAGAGTAGATGCTGGTTTCCTTAGGGATAGAGGCTCTGACCAAAACACCTCTGGCTTCAGAATTCATTGAAAATAGGCATACCAAGGCAGAAACAAGCAAAGACAAGAAGTCTGCAAATATAGGTGCATAGTCCATAATGGCCAGAGAGTTTATCACAGATTTGATATTCTCAACAGGTTAAGATGTAAAGATACAGTTGCAAATCATCCAAATTTATACCTGGGCAGAGAACCATTACTTTAAATTGCATGTATCAAAGCATATGTTTTTCAAAACACAGGTGCCCTCTTTTGCTTAAATAGGTAACTGTTCTTCCTTAGATATAAGAAAATTCCATACTCTGCCAGGGTGTGTAAATGTGCCCTGGGGGAGATTGAAAGTATTGACCATATGCTCTGGTATTGTCCATTTTATTGTGAAATTCATGCGGTCCTTTTAGATACCTTTCTTTCAAATCATGTAGATCAAGCTGATGATAGTAAGATCAAATTGTTGTTATCCTCCCGAGAGTCTGAGACTACTGAATCTGTGGCTAAATTTTTTAATGAAATTGTTAAGAGGCGGAGGCTAAATGATGTTTACAGGGTTGGTTTTGTTTGATCGACTGCTTGATGGTATGCCAGTAAAGGTATTGAAATTTGAAATTTGAACTGTTCTTCCTCATAGAAATAGAGCATATTTTACAGAGAATTACACTATCAAACAGCTTGTGTCACTTAGAATGATGTGTGTAGTTTGTGATTAACTGATTTTTTGCAGTTCATGTGACACAGCATTCCATGACAAGCTTCATTGCAGAAAAGAGGCAGGACTGTTCTTTTCTAACAAATCCAGCTCCCTGCAACAAGTAGGCGTACCAGTTGCAGCCCGGCTGGAGAGGCGGAGGGAGCAGGACATGCTGTAATGGCACCCTGTGTAGGCTCCTGCTTGCGGAGTCCACACTGCAACCCATGGCCTTGCATTCTTTGGCTGGCTGCTTGGTGTTAGGACAGGCTAAGGGGGTTGGGCTGGCTAGGTAAACTGATGGAAAAACTCTGGTCAATGCTGGACCTTGAAAGGAGAGTCCTGAAGAGGTGCCAGGCATTTGGTGTCCTTTGCCAGCAAACCTGTTTTCCTACCTAGGGTTTACATATTCTGATCTCCATGGGGTCCCCAGGTTCTGATTTTATTCCACCTGAACTATTAAGAACAATAAAGACTGGTGGGTTCCTTTCCTGGCCTCATTTTTAACCTATATAGATAGGACTGGACATACGCCAAAGGACTGGGGCAAGGCGATTGTGGTGCCATTTTTTAAGAAAGGAAAGAGGGACAATCCAGCCAACTATAGGCCTATTAGTCTCCTCAGAATTATTAGTAAATTGTATGCCAAGCACCTTCATGACAAATTTACCAACTGGCTAGATCAAGAGGACATTATTGTTGACGAACAAGCAGGCTTTAGAGAGAGCAGGTCTACTTTAGACCACTGCCTGATTTTACAACATTTAATTGAAAAAATACTCATCCAAGGGTCTAACAGCTTTGTATATAGCCTTTATAGACCTTAAAGCAGCATTTGACTCTATTTCTAGAAACAGATTCTGGGAAAAGTAAGAATGCTCTTCTATAGATCGAAGGCTTCTATACTTGATCCGTACTCTGTATGATAACACCACCCTTCAGGTCAGATGCAGAAGACAAAGGCATCTTTCAAGAGTTGTAAACACTTACAAAGGAGTGAAGCAGGGCTGCATTCTGGCTCCTAAGGTGCTTAATTACTATATCAACAACTTAGTTAGCTTAAGACCCCGCTTTACACCCTCCAATGCTTGCCCATCGCGATATCTCTGTCTTACTCTATGCGATGACATGGTCCTGCTTTCCAGCTGTTTTAGAAGGGAAATATCAGAAGATCCCTAGATCAGAGAGGTTTTGTCCGTGTGGGACAGGGGACATTGAAACCATTGAACAAGCACTGATATGTTGCCCATTCTACCACCAAGTTAGATCAAAGCTTATTTCCCCCCTGCTTGGTAAATTCTCTGAAGAGTCAGTTGAGCTTTTGGCAAAGAAGCTCCTATTAGGAGAAGGCTTATGCTCCAAACTGTCAAGTTTTGCACTGTTGCTATTAAAATACGCAGAATTTTATTAGGGAATGATCGTTAGAATATTTTAAAATTTTATCAATTTTAAGATGATAATTTTAATCAGGGGTTATTTTTATTGATCTTACATCTTTATTTGAATGGGCAGTCTGTGATTCTGCGGTGCAAAACTATTTAGTCTGGAAATTTTGATGTGTTGGAATGTGATTGGTCAGTTGACCATATTAATGAATTTGATTTTTTGATCTCCATGGGGTAGGTGCTGGTTGTCAGGGTGTGATGGGATATTATCCAAGGCTTGATTAGCTGAAGGACCCTGGGATTTTTGCTTTCCAAAATGCATTTGTGTTTGCTGGTACTATTATGTGCATATCTGTTGTCACAACTGGCTAGGGGGTGGTTGGACATTCAGCTGTGGAACATGTTTATAGGGCTCCCTGCATAACCCTAAAAGGGGGGGGGGTGTTTCACTGAATGAAGATTAGAGGAGGCTTGCATGCTCCCAAGTCCGGCGCTCCCTCCTGGGGCCGATACCCACCAGGCAGCCGACCCACTTACCTTTTTTCTGTCATACTGATTTCTCACACTACTACAGAAGTTCACTCCTGCTTCTCTGACTCATTCCCCTGCAGTGACTCTGCCCCAATAGGAACCACATTTAATCATTGTCCCTTCCCTTCCACCAAAACACACCCTCAACCCCAGAAAAGGACTAGGTCACTAGGAGGTTTCTTCAGCTGTAGAGGCAAACAAACTCTGCAACCTGAAGTGTGTGGGGTGGCTTGGTGGGCCAGATAAGAGGGCCCACGGACTGAACGTGGCCCACAGACCATATCTTTGACACCCCTACTGTAGTCAACAAAGTTTTGTCCTGATTTCCCCCAGTTTATCTATGTTGACTTCTCCCTTCCCTCCTGGCTGGTCTCTGCTTCAAGCCCAACCACTAATTTGGTGAGATGTGAGAATTTGGGAACCCCTGCTGTACATGCTCAGCTTAAGCTTCTCTTTAAAGGCCTAGGGAACAGAGAAGGAAGGAATATGGCTCCTGAGTGGGGAATGAGTGGCATGTGTAGTGATGATAGCAGTTAGGCCAAAGCCTTTCTTGCTGCCTTCCAGCAACTGGGATTTAGAGGAATAATGACTCCAAACATGGAGGTGCCATTCAACCATCATGGATAATAACCACTGATTAGCAATAGAAAATGTGAAATTAAGAGCTGGAATGTATAAATCAGATCCAGCTGTAATATTTTCCTTTTCTTAGATACAAAGACTTTTAAATGGAGAACATGACAATATCCCAAAAACATAGGGAAAAGCTGGCTGTTTCTTTATTGTGTGAAAAGTTATGTTTGTTTTAAAACTAATTCAAATTGTGTTCTTAATTTTAGAATCTGCAGGGGGCAAAGAATTGCCAAACATTTTCTGGGGGCGGAAAGGAACAAGACTAACCACAAAATAAATTAAAACAATGCACTTTCTACCCATCTTATCCAGCAATCGTGTTCCATTTTGTGTGTATGTGTGAGCTGTCTGACACATCTGTACATGTGAATGTACGTATACAGTTGTGTAGCTGCATTCCAGAATCATATGTCACCTTCGCAGCACAAACACGTTTCAAATGTGTGGATGTTAACATTCTTTCCTCTTTTGTTTCTGAGCAATTAAAAGTGATTGTAGACTGGATATTTTACAAATACACTCAGATGCACAAACTTAAACATGTAGAATGAGGCAGTTTGGTGTAATAAATGATTTGAATTCTATAGTAGGATCTGGGGGACCCCACATGGCCCAAAAGCTTGCTGGGTGACCTTGGGCCAGTCAGTCTCTCTCAGCATAATATAATTTACAGGGTTACAGCATATGAGGAATGGGAAAGAGTGATAGGCAGTTCCATGTGCTCCCATTATGTAGATGGCTAACTCCTTTACTGTTTCTGCCACTTAAAACACTGGGGTGCACATTGTTTGCAGTGAAGGCAGTTAGCCCTGTCTGTGCTATTTAATCCTGACCTCCTTTTAAAGACATTTAGACATTGTTGGCTCATGCCGGCATATTTCAAGGCAGCAGATAGAGGGCAAGAGTCAGCAGGTTCTGCTATGTAGGCTTCACATATTCACACAGGAAAATGAGTGGAACGCTGGCAGCAGCCGCTGGCTCATCCTGTGGACAAACTAGCTGTAGAACTAGGTCATCATGAAGCAAAATATGGTTGCACTGAAACTCTTCAAGTGTTACTTTTTGGAGAAGGCTTTCCGTTAACGTTTGGACTTTGACCCTGAGGAAACAGTGTCCATCTCTTTAGAATACAGAATCTTATTCTGATTCCCAAAGGCTGTAGGGATGTGTGTGTGCTCGCTTGAACTGTTCTGCATTTGTGATTATGCTATTTTTCTTCTGTAATTTAGGAATAAATGTATCCAGAAGCCTTTATAAGAAATCTGAAGGTCGTTATTAATCTTAAGACATTATTTAATGTGTTTTAGCAATAACAAATGCTACTGTTGAGATAAAGAGCATGGCCTGTAATTAATTAGTAATGGTCGTATATTCAAATAAACAGATGTGAATAGTGACGCCAAAGAGCCCTATCTCCTTCACTTACCTGACGGAGGGAGCTTTGACCCTCCAAAGCCTATACCCCCAAAATCTTGTTGGTCTCTTCTACTGCAGACCAAGGCGGATGCCCTTTGAAACGGTCTCCTTCACATAAGTAACTTTGATGTTTCATTGGATCCGCTAGCTGGGATTTTAAACTGAGAGCAAGGATTTATGGTGCAAATATCTTGAGGTTCACAAAGCAAGACAAGGTTTCTTTGGAGGGGGGTGGGTGGGATCTGTGAGCCCAAGCCCCTCCAGAGACTGCAAATCACGTATAACCATTTCCCCCACATCTCATTTTGATGAAACGGGGAACATCAAGCAAGCAAAAAAAACAACAACAAAAAAAACAACCACCTTGAACTGGAACCCCGTCCCTTACCGGAGACGGTTCCCTGATAAAATGAGACCAGCTGCAAAAATGAGACATTTTGCAAACGCATGGGATGCAAATGCATCCACCCAGTCCCTTCACTGGCTCGTCCTGGCAAGCGTGAGTTTCTCCGACGGAGGAACGGGCGCCGGTCCTCTCGCCGCCTTGCAAACGTGGAACGAGCGCGTGAAAGAGAGGCAGCAAGACCGAGGCCCAGCTGAACGGGGGAGGTCCTTTCCGGATTGGTACCGAGGGATGGCAGGGATGGCGGGGAATGACGTCACCGCCCCGGCCCCCTCCCCTCCCCCCCGCATGGGCGCGCGCGCGCTCTTTCCTCGCTTCTTATGTCTTCCGTCAGGCAGCGGCTCAGGCCGAGGGGGGGACGCCGGGCGGCTCGCTGGTTCTCCTCCCCCCACCCGCGACCCTTTCCCTTTCCCAAGCACTCTCCCAAACGCCCGGCTCTGCAACAAGCTTCTCTTAACACTTCTCGGGGGGCCAGCCCACCTTGCCATCCGCGTCGCGTAAGAAGATGGACCAACAACCATAATAAAAAAAAATTTTTTTCACACCGATTAAAAAGATCAAAACCCTGCCGAGAGCCAGGGAACGCGCGCGCGGGAGCAGCAGCCTCGCTTTTACTTTCTCTCTCTCTCTCCCCCCCCCCCCGCCAGCCAGCGCACTTAGTCGCCTTTTCTCCCACGGGGAGCCCAAAGGGATTTGGGGCCGGGGTCTTCCGCTGGGCCTTTCCGTCCTCCGCCGCTTCTTCGGCAGTTCAGGCGACCCCCCCCCCCCCGGTCGCCCTTGGATTGGGAGGGAGAGGCGGCGCGCCGCACTTTCCGATCTTTGTCCCCGCTACCTCTGTTTTACTTTCGGAGGATCCGCTTTCTATTGGTAGCTAAAGGATGGACTAAAATAAGAGGGGCGAAAGGGGGGGGGAGGAGAAGAAGAAGAAGAAGAAGAGAGAGAGAGAGAGAGAAAAGGGAGGCGGGAGTCACAGGAGGAGGAGGAGGAGGAGGAGGGAGCAGAGAGAGTGCCCGGGAGCAGCGGCGGCAAGAAGAAGAGAGCGGAGAGGAGCAGAGAGGAGGAGGAGAAACAGCAGCGGGAGGGGAAGGAGGGAAGGGAGGAAGGAAGGGGAACCCCGGCTGCCAGGGGAGTTGAGCCGGCTACGCAACCGCCCTTGACCGCTGCCGATCCCTGGGACTGTCTCCTCGGAAGCCACCTGCCACTTCGGACCGGCCGCGAGAAGAGCGACCCCCTCCCCCCCTCCCCCCCTCCCCTCCCCGGCAGCGACCTCGAGGCTCTCGGCTTGGAGCCGCTGCGCGGATTCGGATTAAGCCGAGCGGGAGCAAAAGGCGGCGGCGGCAGCAAGGAGAGGCGGCGGCGGCGGAGCCTGTGGTAGCGGCGGGCGGGAAAGGCGACTTGGTTGGCGTTGCTTGTGGCGGCGGCGGCGGCGCTGCTGCCACCGAGGGGGAGCCAGCATGACCAGGTAAGGCTCTTGCAGCTGACCCCCCCCCCCCGTCCCTTGTTTTCTTTGTTGCCTCTGCTGGCGTCTCCCCGCGAGGGGAGGGGGGCTCGAGTCTCCCGACGCGGCTGGTGGTAAGGGATGTTTGGGCAGCTGGGAAGGAGAAGGCTGCGCTGTGGGGTGCACGGGGCTGCTGTATGTATAGTTGGTGTAGGGGGGGGGGAGATGGACCGTGGTCGTGATTGTTGCAGTGCAAAAGGAAAGGGAGAGGGGCCCCCGCTTTGAAAGGCTGCGTTAGGATGTGCCCTGAGTGATGCTTCTTGTAGTGGCAGAAGGGAGCAGTTCTCTAAAGGCACTCGCTGCTGTCTGGTGTATGTTGGGAGAGGGGGGATTCTTGGATCAAGCGCTGAGAACAAAATAAGCCCCCCCCCCTCTTTTTTTGTACGGTTTGGGGGAAGGGAACCGGTTGGTTTTCAAGGAGTTATGTTGAAAAAGAAGCCGAGGAAAGTACTTTTGCCTAACCGCTTGTCAGGCTGATCAGAGTGCTCTTGCGGGTTGTAAACTTATTGGATACAGGTTGTAACCTTGTGAGGAGTTACTGTTCCTCCTTCCGCTCAGCTTTCATCGATCTCCAAGTTGCCTTCTCCCACTTGTTACAGTTTTGGTTTTGTCCTTGCGCCCCAACCACAATGACTAGCTGTCATAATCGCTGCAAAACCTGTCCTCCACTTTGCTGTTCTGCTGGTGCTACTGCTATTTCTGTGTTTCTGAAGAGTGCAGGGGAACCAACAGGCATTATTTCAGGAGTTTGGACTTTTTACAGTCTTTTCAGGACTGCATTTATTAACAATTTTCCTCTATAAATATACAAAACTGAAATGTATGCTTTTGACATGGATCGAGATGTTCATCCCAGCAGAGTGCTGCTTAAAGATCCTGTGCTCTTTCAGTATCTGTGTGAGGCAGTGCAACACTTAGGATGAGTTCCTGGAAAGAAAGTGATTTTGCTTTGAATTTTTTTAGTTTTATGTTGTATGAGTGATTTTTGTTTTTGCTTGAGATTCTATACTTTGGAAATAGCATATAAAGTTGAGATATGATCCTTTTGTCAATTGCTTTTACCCCATTTTCTGTGTAGACATAACTAAGTTTTTTAATGTTTTGTGTTTAAATGTGAACGGATTTTCTTTTAAATATAGAATTCCAGCGCAAAGATGAAGAGAAAGGGTTCATTTCTTTTGACATCTTTTTTGGTCTAAATGGGGTTTAAGACATAGCTTTCAGACTTTTTAGTGGGTTTGGAAGGAATAAGGCATATTGTTACATCAGGTTTACATAAAACAACAATCCCTTAAAAGGTTGTCTCCTCTGAAAATAATCTGTTTTGGACTGGAAAATGTAGCTATTTCGTAAAGAAAATGACAATTTCATCGCAATTCCCATAAATTCATTCGCATGAGATGTACTATGCTACTGCTGTATTTTTCAAATGTGAAATTGATACTGATCAAAGTTATACGTTCATTTGTCAGATTCTTTCCAAGTAAATTGCTATAAGCATCAGTTATCTTTCCTTATATTGTATTTTTCAGGAACTAGATCTTGTAGCTGCCTTTTACAAAGAGAAGGGAGACACATTTAATTGGATATGCTTTCTAATAGTAATGCTGTCACTTGGGAGGTATATATATTTATAGATACTTTGCATGCAGAATAATATATGGCTTGTTCACTTCCTTTGAGAGTTCTAAAGTGCAATCCTGTGCTGAGTTACTTCAGTCTAAGCCCATGGAAATCAGTGGCCTTGGACTGGAATAACTCTTCATAGAATTGCACTGCTAGCTAAGACTTCTGTTTTTAGATGAATGAATTCATTGTGGTTTGTATGTGATATGCCAAGCAGGAGTGGTGTCTAAAAAGGAAAATACATCTTAGAGCTTCTAGATTTCAGGAATTTATGTTTTAAAATTTACTTTGCTTTTGACCAAAATGTTGTTTAATAATTCATGCCACTATTTGTATTCAAGCATTTCATTGTTATACAACCCAGATACTACTTACATCCCAGCCATAACGGGATAAGGAGAGGCGGTCATACAGTATTTCACTTCCAGTGTAGACTTTTGACCAAAGCTTGGATTTGGATCCAGAATTGCAGCACTCTGCTCCAATTGTCATTATGGTTTATAAACCACCTCCTATTTCCACACTAAAAGAACGGTGGTATCAGAAGTTCGCAAGCTCAAAAAGTAGAGATCACCCCTTTGTCTGCTGCTGTGAGTTCTGAACCACTAGAGGCCTGTATAAACTGCTCTTACACAGCAAATACCACTGTACAGAATTCTCTTAAGCTTTTGCTGGAAGGACGTTACTGTACTAGTACCATAAATGCTTACCTATGACTTATTGTGAATATGTTGTGATAGTATTGCTGGAAATAATAATACAAATTGTTGTTTCCTCCTTTATAGACCTATATGGGGCTCTTTAGTTGACCTTGCTATCTTTATGGTTGAGGAAGGATGCTGCGTGCAAGGTGATCATCAAGATAAAAGTGCGATTTTTTTTTTTAGTCTCATGTCTAACTTTATATGGGACTTTTTAAAAGATATGTAAGGGAGCTAGGATGTATCATCCATTAGATTAGAAAAAGCAATAGGCATAGACTGGATTCTCTACACTTAGAAAGGTAGATTACATATTAAATCAAAGTTACGCCTGGTTCTAGTCAGTAAATACAGGGTCTGGTCTGAAAAAACATACATTTTAATGTCATTTTCACAGATTTAAAATTGATCAACCATGGCATTCCTGATAGACATTAGGCAATAAGGTCAAGTGTTCCTTTGTTGATTTTCAGTTTTTCAAACTGACAAGTCAGACCATTTGTACCAGGAACAGCTGAAGTATTTGCATATTGAATTTCCTTCAAAGTGAACATGATTTATCAAGCTAACAGGCAACTCTGTTTTTGAAAAGATGATAAAGATAAATCAGAAGACACAATAAAAGTACTACTTCAGTGTGACTATTTGTGTGTGTACGCATAAATGGGCTATTTTGGGAAAACACTTTCAAACTGGTGTGAAATGGGAGAATAGCCTTGAAAATTTTAGTTTTGTGCCCAGTGATAATTACTAGAAATAGATATTGTTTAAAAAATGGCTAAAAATGATAGCTTAGTGTGTGTGGTTCTAACTTCACTGTTTTGACAGCAGCCCTTCTAAATACATGTCCTTGAGTCCTGTTGTATCGCATGTAAACACCTGTTTTAGAGTGAGCCTTTCCAAATACAAGAAAACAGTAATATATCTGTAACTAGATGCATGAGGACTAATTCTGCAGAAAATTGTGGTATAATTAGGCTGCACCCATAAAAAGAGACTTTATCTTTTTAAAAAAGGGGGGAAGGAAATAGGTTTGTTGATGTATTTTAATAACCAAAATACCAGCTTACTCTATTGTCCTATTTTATGTAGTTTCCTTTCTTTTTCTTTGATTCTGCAGTTGGTAAGACTTAATGTTCATTACAGTTGGAAACAAACTCTATATTCTCCATAGGTTGTGATTTCTTAAAAAAAAATTGGTTCTTTATTTTAGGTAGATGCTCAGAGGAAGCTACTTACGAATGGTAATCCAACTAGCAACCTATATACACAATCAGTGCTTAAAATATTCCTTCACATGCTCTCAGTTATTTCTTCCCTTGATCTACTACACTGAGTGTTCCTGTACAACACATCTACTGAGGAAATCTGGTGATGTCGGAGACTGCTTGAGAATGCTTTGCCTGTAAATTCCATCCCAACAATCTTTTCTTGTTAAGGTGCAATGTGTTTATTGCGTTTCTGTGTCTGTCTACAGCCCGAATTCAGTGGAAGATATAGCTGTCAGAACCATAGTATCTCCCTAATAATGTCACTTGGCTTTTTGTGATCGTTGGCATCTCTTATTAAATAACCAAACATGTATGTCACAAATAATTTTGGCTAAAAGCAAAATGCTATAAATTCTGTTCAGAATAATATTCTAAATGCCACATCCATGTATGAATGCTCATTAAAAAATAGCTACTTTTTCCTGTTTGCTAATTGTGTGGTATGTTTAAAAAGTCACACATGTAAATTGACATTGGGTATATCCAGAATGACAGTATTAGAGAAGTCCTCCTTGGGCCATCTGGTCTAATCCTGTGCCCTGAGGCAGGACATATTCTATCTAATATATCCCTAACAGATGCCTGCTCAGCTTTTCCTTAAAAACCTCAAAAAAAAAAAGACAAAAAAAGATTAAACTCCCTAGACAGCTTGTAAAATTGCATGTATATGTAAACGTTTCATAAGATATTTAGACAAAGTTATTTGAGATGTACATGTCATTATATATATGCCATAACATCCATGCATATTAATATGTAAATTAATTTGAGACTCATAGAAATAAATAAGAATACTCAAATAGATGTGGTAGTCAATTAAAATGAGAACGATATAATAACATTAATGGTATATTAATCCCTGTAGCATGCTGTGATGTGTCTATTTAGACACTTCCAAAATCTGATAGTACTCTGAATGATTTTTCCTTGTCAATTAACTATAATTATGAGACATTTTGTTTTTTCATTAAAATAATCACTCCTTTTATTTAGAAGCGGTCAGCTTTATTCTTGTTTTGCATTTTTCAAAGGTTAACCTAGCTAGAGTGTTAGCTACTTTTAAATTCTTGGGGTTGTGGTTTTTCCTTTATTTATTTTTTTGATATAGCGTATCTTGTTGCTTTGCAGACAATCCAAATGTTGTTCCTTTAAAAAGCAGTCTAGCATACACTTATCTCACATAGCTTAAGTTGTTTGGTACACGTTTTCCCATAAATAATATATTAAATATATTGTATGAAATAGAGCAAAAAGTGTTACAGTCCCTCAAGCTGTATCCTTTCATGCTCTTGGAAGCATGTTTGAAAGTTCAGTAAGTAATGTGCTTAAATTGTTTTATAGATAGCAAAATACTAACCTCAGACCATCTAATGACAGTGTGTTGTGAATCGGTGATCACAAGATTTTAGAGATAAGCAGGAGAATTGGTTCCTATAATCGCTGAATGATTTTTGCATTCCCCTTGCCCCATCCATCCTTTGTTGTTATCAGTTAAAGGTGGTTCCATTGTTGGTTTAGATTTCTCATAAATGACTGGATCTGGAGTATATACGTAATCCTTTATCTTAATGTGGTGATGGTGTCAAGGGGATTGCAGCATTTGGAATGCACCATGCATTGTCCCACAGACTTAACAATAGTTAGCTGTGCAATTTACAGTCTACTTATGGTTGTTCTAAAACATCTCATTGGAAATTATAATTTTTGACTGGAAACAGACTAGAATTGTTGTCTTACTAGATTCAAAAGATAAATATAAATACCATTATTTTAAACAAAAATCCATAAAGGTCAGCATTTGGAGCAGAAATTAAAATAGAGGATTCTCAGTTCCCCTACCCAGTATGTGTTAATGGTGGTGTATCTTAGGAAGCTGCTTAACTGTTGTCCAGTGCAGCTGCCCTTCCCTGAAAGATTAAGTTTCAGAAGCAATGATGGATGTTGAATGCCTGTAGCCAGTTGTGGGGTTTGCTCTGAGGACAATGGTACTGACGGAAGATAGGAATTTACAGCCTTCTGTCTCAATGCCAGCTAAACCAGTAGCATTTTTCAGAAGAAAAAAAAATAGAGCAGACACATACAGTGCTGAACTAATATTCCAGTCTGTTCCAGAAAGCCATTCATTTCAAAAGTAAAAACAGAGAACAGTTGTGGTTATTAAGTCTAGTATTAGTCCTTGGAATTCTTAAATATTTTCTTTGCAGATAAAATAAACCATGTTAAGCTGCATGTACAGTGCAAGGATTCAATTTTAATGGTATTTTTGTTTGACTTAATTTTAGACTTGTTTCACTACTTGGATCATGTGGTGATTATGAAATAAATCTGAATTGATGAAGTATTTATTCTGTAGTAAAAATGGCACTTCACAAAGCAATGTAACACATATTTATAATTACCTGAAAATAAGTCTGGTAATTAGGTTAAAAAGGTCATCCAAATGTAGAATAGATTTGCACTTTATAACTTTGTATGTCTGTGTATGACATGTGTTAAAACTAATTTGTTTGTTTGTCCTGGGAAGTTAATGTGGAATGAATGATAACTGAACACATTTTTAAGTTTGAGTTTGTATCTATCCTTGAAAATTGAGAGGTTTTCTTTTTAGCACCTAGTTGGAGCTTTTTAAATGCAAACATCTCTATGTTAAGAAGAAGTCTCAGTAACCTACCTGACAACTTGTTTGTTAATGTCCCATAAGGTAAGGGATCAGAAACATTCTCATAAAGCCAACATCTTCAGAGTCCTGGTCCATCAAGTATATGGAATTCTGCCAAGTAGTTGTGTGTCCTACATCACTGGCAGCTTTCCAAAGAGGATTTTTTAAAGTGTGAAAGACTGCTATCAATTAAAATGAGGCATTTAAAACATTAAACATTCTCTGTTTACTAATTAATTTTACTATAAATAACAGATGGGTTACTTGATTAGAGAGTTCTCAAAATGTTCATCTCTAACCCTTTTGAGAAAGAATAATATTTCTCATTAAATGCATCAGTGATTTGCTTTTGCCTAGCAAATGTTTACAGATAGCAAATGTTCTGCTCTGTTTTGATGGCTTGGTTTTGTATTTTTCTCATTGAGCAAATACCTGTATTTTTATTATAAGCAAGAATGGGAAGGGAGTGTAGCTGTGTGTGTGTATAAACATTAATGTTGGTTGAGAGGTGTATTCATCTTGAGTAAGCTTTACAATCTATTAATGCACTCAAGGGCTAGAGACTGTTCTCAGGGGCAAATATTTATAAGAACACCATTTTCTATTAGATTTCCCCACATACAGTCTTGTAAATATTCCCACAAAATGTTTATACGTTAATCCAGAAATATAAATTCTTCATCCTTTTGGAATAAATCATGTCACTGGGAGGCCTGAAGGTATTCAAGTGATGAACTTCAAAAATCAACATGTTAATATTAAAAGGATTCAGGCCGAATTTAGAAATCCTAGAAGACTTCGGCAATAGTTCAGATTGATAAGGTTGTTCTGAGTGAATGGGAACACTTAAATGCAAGGCATTAAATGCAAGGCATTCAATTCTTATGGGATACATTTTGACTGGGTATCCACATAGGTCCAATTAGCATTCTTGCTCTTCCAGTTAGCATGACCTGAGAGTTTCCTCATGTTTACCCATTTTTTAGAATTTTTCAGAATTTCCTGTTGGTTGAAAGGAAAATGTCAGTGCAATCATAAACAGAGCTTCTAAGCCCACTAATTTAGAAGGGTGTGACTGCTTAGGATGGTATTGTGTGTTAACAAAACTGATTAAAAAAGTTTTTAGCTGCTTCACGCAATTGAGCTTTCATGAATTGGAAACTGGCATTGTATATAGGTGAATTACACTAGTTTCACTCTACTGGCACATTTCAACATGCTTTTCTAATCTTTATAGTAGCTCTGGGAAGTGATTTGATGACCCATGATTCTCCATTGTTAAATCTGCTGCATGTTACCATGCTTCTAATTTTTAACACTGTAAAACCCAAGAAGACCTTTTTGTCCTATTTTCTAGTGCTTTTCTCAGCCTTTATGAATTAGTCTATATTTTGTTTATGCAAAGTGGAATCCTGCCTTTCTGTATCAACATGGTACACGCCAGCCTTGTATTTTAGAACTATAATAAAATAAGTGAGAACCTGCAAGGACTTGTGGGAGGGATCTCATTTTCCCTCCCCCATTATTTACTCTTTCCCTTCCCTGAACCCCCCATAGTCTTTCCTGCTTCCTTCTCTCCTTCCTGCCTAACAGCAAACCTACCTTTACCTGTCCCTCTGTCTCCAGATTTCCCTCCCCCTAGCAGCCTCTACCTAGGAAAACTAGGGCACAGTTTTATGGTGTTGGCTGCTGGGCCAGGTCTGCTTGCATGGTAGGGAACCCTCAAGGAGTTGTTATTTCATGTTATTCCATGTTATTTCCCTTTTCCCTGCTTCTGGCAACCCCGTATCCTCTCCCCTTTCCCTGTCTCATTCTTTCCTTCTCAGCCATACACCGTCTTGTCTCTTATCCGCCTCCCATCTTCAGCTATATTTATTAATTTACTTCATTTATACCCCACCTTTCTCCACAGTGGGGACAAAAGCAGCTTACATCATTTCCCTTTCCTCGTTATTATCCTCACAACAAACTTGTGAGGTAGGTTAGGCCGAAAGCATGTGACAGGCACAATGTCACCTAGTGAGCTTCCATGGCAGACTGGAGATTTAAACCTGGGTCTCCCAGATCCTACCGCTGTACCCCACTGGCTTTAATAGGGTTCTGCTGTTTAACAGTGGCAAGCAGCCAGGCCTAGGTGAGTCATGCAAGCTGGGTAGTATCAAGTCACCCAGTGGTTGCTGCTAGGCCTAGGCCCCTAGTGGCTGCAGCCAGAGCTGCATCAAAAGGAAACTCATTGGAAAGGCATTTGGTAGATGCAGCATTACACTGGCTTCAGGGGCCCTCTACCCCTCTGAATTTTTTCCTCTGAGTCCCCCACCCTCTCAGAGGCCCTGGATGCCTTCAGACCATCAGGCCATCTGTCTCAGCATTGTTCCGGCAGTGGCTCCTGCTACCTGATGTTCTGTAACTGGAGATCCCTGTGCTGTGTCACTAAGCCATTGCCCCTCTCTTATGCAAAGAATCAAAGACTTGCCGTGTGATCACTGGAAATCCCTCCATAGATTTTTGAGATTTGGCCAAACATTGGCTATTCATTTTAAAACTTGTCTTTGCAGCCGTAAGAGCTAAACATTTCTTACAAAGAAATGCTGTATGTTCTGTAATATGCTGTGTATTATCAGGAGAACCAGGTTTGATTTCTTACATTTCTTACAAAGAATGATATGAAGTATACTGAGGTACATAGGATGCTGAATATCAAATTATGCTATCACATAATAGAAGAAGAGTTGGTTTTTATATGCTGGTTTTTATTTCTCTACCTTTTAAGGAGAATCAAACTGGCTTACAATCTCCTTCCGTTCATCTCCCCACAAATAATTGCTACAAAATATTTGTGTGATATCATCTACAATAATATTGCTGTGTTTGAAGAGAGAGTGATTTCTGGCCTGCTACAGCTATATCTTGTTGGTAGGGATTTGACTTGTGTGGTTTGTTTTATTACATAATTTAATCTAGTTCATTTAAATATTATTTTAAATTATGTAAAAATCTTTGAACACGGATTTCTGGAAACATGGAAAATTATTTTAGTAACAGTGGTGGAAGGGAGGATGAGATTTAGTAAACATTTGGAGATGGTAAATTTCTTCTTGGTTCCTGTGCCATTAGTGACATTGTTACATTCATCTTTCTATATTCTATTTTGTGCTTGAAAACACATGAGAGAGTGCACAAGATTGAGAAACACAATCCAGATATAAATACAAACTATGAAACAGAAATGCAGTAAAATAACTATTTTGAACCTTTTGAAGTTTGTGAAAGGTTCAAAGGCATCCCAATGCAAAACACATGATAATTTGGTTATTGATCACATGGCCAAATTATACTTTTCAAAAAACAGCAATAGCTGTTTGTTTGTTTTTTGCTGATGTAAAAGGTGCAACTGTTCCTTGAAAAGTATGATTTGGCCATGGTGATCTATGCTCTGATCCTATCAGATTTAGATTACTGTATGTATGAAGAGTTGTCACAAAATGCTGATATATTTCCATTACCAGTGAGCTGTAGAATAAAAAATGATTAGGAGTCTCAACTGCATTTTATCCTTTTATTTGCATCTGTCTCTCTTGACATGATAAATGGGAACCTTTGAAGTTAGACACCAAGTAGGTACTGTTATTTCTTGTGTGTGGTAATAGTGTGGTTATTTTCCCTCCCTCTTTCCCACTTAGCCATTTCCATGTGGTAGAATACAGGTCACTGGCCAAGTTTACCTTTTATAGTTATTTGGGTAGTTTACAAGGGCACCTATGACCAAACATAGTAAATATTTGCTGGTTGGCAGTTTGTACATGTAACGAATCGCTTTTGCCATGCACAAAGTCAGCTAGCATTGATTTCAGTCCATATTCTGAAGTTTTGAAGAAGGCATGCGAATGAGCCATGACCTTTTTGCATATGTGTATTATTTTAGGCTGAACTGAAATGGGGTATGTTCATTTTGAAAGCATTTCCTCTTATGTAATATGTGCCCTCCTTCAGTGTTTTTTGGGGGGTGAGGGATAAAAGGAAGAAAAATTATTATCACAGAGGGAATATATTTATGTGTTGTTAGCCTTGCTTTCCTTTCATTGATACAGGTGACAGACAAATTCCAGACTATAAATGTTCAGTCCTTTTTTCTATTGAACTACATCTGCTTATTATTTTGAATTTTACCAGATAATAAAAGCAATAGAACAGATTGAATGGATCTATTACTGCTATTTTATAAAGCCAACATCTAGGTATTTTGATTTAAAAAGCTTTCTGATCGTCTTTTAAAAATATAATTAGGAATAATATTTTTTAAATTTCTTCTAAGCTATATTTTGTTTTACCTTTATCAGGAATGTCACGTCTGCTCTTTATTTCCTAATTTGGTGGAGGTAATTTGCCAGGTGTCAGAGACTTACACAGTGATCTCTAACACCTTTAATTGAAAGGACAAGGTTGCTGAATCTCTAACAAAGGCTCTCCTCATCTTCAAAATGTTTAATTAGTGATTGGCGTAAGTGCTGTATCACCAATCAGCCATTTTATACACACACACACACACACACACACACACACACACCACTTTTCTCTGGTTTTTCTGTGATTATCAGGTAGAGCTTAACCTACTAAAAGGACTGCAAGAGGGAGAGTGATGTGAATGCTAACAGCCCATTCCTGAGGGGGGGCAGTTTAGGCAGTGGCCAAAAGCAGTGCTGCCCTTCTACCTCCAAAAAGGCTTCCCGGCCGCCAAAAATAAAATAAATGTAAAATATAAAGGAAGACAAATGCCCCCTCTGAAAACAGTGAGACTAAGACACCTTTAGCTACACTGCTGCAGGAGGGGGCATTCTTGGAGCGAAAGAGATTAGGAAGCTGCCTAAAGGCATCTCTGCCCCCAAGAATACCTCCCAGGACACCAGTACAGGGACTGAAAGTAAAGAAAGAAAGAAAGAGAGAAAGAGAGAAAGAGAGAATATACTAGGTTATCTGATAGGGCTGTCTTGTGATGTGGAGCCAAACATGATGTATACTGAAAGATAATGTAAACTGTTCTTTAAAAAGTAATAAATCATTTCCACAGGCGTAGCTATTTATTTAGCATAAATCTTGTTTGTTTACTTGAGAGAATTGTTTTATCACATCATTCATCAAGTTTTCCAGCAACTTCAAAAAAATTACATTTATTTGTTTAAAATATGCTGACTATAAGAAATGTTTCTTTAAAGATACTTATCTGGGCAGATAATAAAATATTTGTACTTCACCAAATGTATTCAGAATCTTGATTGTATTGTTATGCTGTTGTGGATCCAGTGATTCAAGAAAAGAGAGATGGAATGAATTTACTACTGGCACCTACCCATTCAATGGAAAGGTCAAAGAATTTTAAGTTATGATGATCATGGAATGTCACATTAGCCTTGTGTATTTTGTATTTGAGAGCATGTGATGTGTTACATTCTTTAGAAAGCATTTTTAAAGTGCTGTTTATACTAAGTTGACATTCAGAAGGCTCTGCTTTCAGTATAATTGCATAGATATGAAGGCAAGGCTATGCTGGCTGCTGTTGCATGTAGTGAGAATCTCTGGTTTATGACTGAATTAGTAGATTGGTTGAGGAGTTTGCTCCTTTCTGTCTCTGGTGCAGCACAGTTAAGGCAGATATTTCTTCTCTGTAATGTTTTACTTATACTAAACTGGCAGATTTTATTCTTTCCACTTAAATACATCATTTTACAAACGTCCCTCACTGCTTGCGTATGTCAGTCATTTGCGGTACAATGATGGTCTGAAAATTTTAAAAGAGTCAACATTGGGGAAAAAACTATGAACACTTTTTGTGCTAGGCTGTCGGAAATGAGTATTCCTTGTTATAAGGCAGGGGTGGGGAAAGTCAGGCCCAGGGGCCGTTTAAGGCTCACGAAATCATTTGGTCTGGCCCTTTGTGGGTCCTGGCAGATCTCTAGCTCAGAAGGATCTAAGACTGGTGATCTGCCCTCTCCCACCAAAAGGAACCTTTTTTCCCCCTTGCAAAAGTGTCGTTAGCTATGGAGCTGCTAGGACCGCCCAAGAAACTGTGTTAACCCTTTCCTACCCGGGCCATGGAGAAACGAATTCCCTCTATACTACAAGAGGGCTGGAGTGGAAGTGGCGACAATGGAGGAATTAAAGGAGGCAGGGCCAGAATTCGTGCAGGTGCGGGGGGGCGAGTTCTTAGCCAGTGTGTCCTCATTTCATCCCTGCAGGCGGAGGTGGCAGGAGCCGGCTGTTGAATCCAGCCCCGACCATGCGGAGCAGGAGCAATGGCGTGTGGCTGGACAGCTATGGTGCAACAAACCATCCTGTGCCACCAGGTGGGCGAGTGCGCCACCAGTTGGATGCCTGCCTGCTTGCCTGCGCGGGGGTGGGTCATCTGGGGCAGCTGCCTGCTTGGGGCTTGGTTGGCTAATTTTTAAGTTGATAATGATGTTATAAATATCCCGCGAATGATATTATAAATATCCAAATGGCCCTTGGCGGAAAAAAGGTTCCCCACCCCTGCTATAAGGCAACAATGTAAATAGCTTGTGTTTGCTGTGAAAAATCTATATTTTTATAGTTTGCTGATAGTGATTTCACACTCATGCACACACGCAGACACACACACACACACTTACTATTCATGTAGGCAGTCTTTGAATTAAGTTTTTGTTGTTTCAAATAATGGTGGGAAGCATGAATATATGAAGCTGTGTTATACTGAGTAATGCCTTTAATCAGTCCAATTCAGTATTGCCTACACCAGAGCTTCTTAAACCTTTTCCACTCGTGACCCTTTTTTGCCCGAGAAATTTATATGGGACCCCGAGTATATAGGTATATAAAATAGGAATACAAATCAAATATTTACTGATAATAAATCATAAAGAAAGCCCAGAGGGTGGAATGACAGCCTCCTGGACTAGCAGAAGAGATGTAGGATGGGAATGACAGCCCCCAGAGTGGAATGATGGCCCCTGGGACAAGTAGAAATGTTCTGGGATTAGATTGACAGCCCCAGGGGTGGAATTACAGCCCCTGAGACTACCAGAAGGGTTCTGGGACTGGAACGACAGCCCCCAAGGTGTCAGAAGGCTAATGACAGCCCCATTCCAGTCCCAGAGAAGTGTATCTGGAGACCTTACTGAAAAACCATTTCACATTTTCCTTGGAACTCTTTTTGTGCTGCAATATATTTCAATGGAGCTCATGCAAGTCAATTGGCAGTCCAGGATCCCATTATCTTCAATGGGCTGTGCAGCCTCCTATTGTTTCTAATGGGCTAGCCTGTTTTAGTACATCCCCTTCCAAAGCGGCCATTTTTTCCAGGGGAACTGATCTCAGTCGCCTGGAGATAAGTTGCAATCCCAGGAGATCTCCTCTGCAGGGCATTGCTGCTGCTGAAAATACAAAAATTGACAGGTTGATCCTGCTCAAAAGCGGTCATATTTTTTTTCTTGACATCTCTTTTAGAACTTTCAAGTATTACTATTTTGATTTTGTTTAAGAGAATGTACAACTGAGCACACTTTCCCTAACGATTCAAGCATTCATGCAACTGCTGACAATTTTACGCTTCAGTCCAGGACGCATTGAGGGCAGGGGTCTTACCCACCCAAGCACACAACGAACCGGGGCTTGCAAACTTCCCCTGTGGCCAAGGAACAACCATCTCCCTCAGCCCCCGTCCATGTTCTTTTTTGCAAGGCATTGCATGGGCTTATGCAATCAGCACTGACCACTGGCTTGCACAGATGCAAGGCAAGATGAGATCCCAGAAAGAGTTGCGGGAAGGCTGGTTTGCACAGCACACGTGATGCCAAAGTCTGCCTCGCGGGGGCGGGGGAGGAGGAGGGAGCAATTGGAAAGGCCCATGGCGCCTGCACGCGGACCGGGGCTCTCTGTCGGGGCTCTGCTTTGGGGGAAGGTGAGGCATGTCCAAACTTCTCCCATTCAGCCAAGGTGGGTGAGTGACATCACACTCTTTACCAGACATGGGGGGGAGACATTCCTGGAAGGGCCCAGGCGAGACGTGACCAAGTCCAGGAGCTACGCTGGCAGTGCAACGCTTTGCCACGCTGAGGAGAGGCACTTGGCTGGCTCGTGGGCTGGATAGGAGCTCTGAAGGGGCTGGATCTGGACTTACATGGCACAGCCTTCACTCCTGCCTAAACTGCACGATCAGAGCTCGTGCAAAGCTCCAATTGATATGGGAACCTGCTTGCCGCTTCTCTCAACCATAGAGCCAATAGGAAGGCACCCTTGTTTCCCTTCACCAATCTGGGTACATTTTATCCATGAGCTGGCAAAGCAGCTCATTGTGCACGCTGTGAAGGAGTTGGGCAGTGGGCAGGTTGTTCCTCCCCTCTCCCACCCATCCTCTTTTTTTCTCCAACCCCCTTCTCCTCTTTGTTTGCGCTTCCGTCTTCGCTGTCTTCTTGAAGGTCTTTTTCACGACCCCAAAATTCAGTCTCTTGACCCCAAATGGGGTCACGACCCACAGTTTGAGATGCTCTGCCCTACACACTGACTGCAGCTGTCCAAGGTCCCAGGCAAATACCTCTCCAGCCCTGCTTACCCTTTTAACTGGAGATGCCAGTGACTGAATTCTAAGATTTTCTGCATACTATGACCCATACCAAGTGGTGTAATGGCAGCAGTAGTGATTTGACACTCAACTCATACACATCATGCACTGCATCAGTTGTTCATTAGTTGTTTTAAAATGTTGTTCCTTCAGGAAATGTTCTGAGGAAGCTCTGAACATCTGCCACAGAATCCTAGCACATGGCAGACTGTACTGAGGCATGTTCCAGGTCATGCACTGAGCTCATGGAGGGTGCTAGCTTGTTCTAGGAAAACTACTCTAGTAAATATGTTGCATTTCCATACAGCCATGCATTGCAGGAGAAAACCTGTAACAAAGGATATGCTGTGATCTAAAAATCTTGTCCATCATTTTGATCTTATTGAAGAACACTTGCTCAGCTTAATAGGATTCCCAGGATTCCCTGAACATATTTTGAAAATCATGCATTCAAGAGCTCCTTTTTTTTGCCTGGGTTTTTTATTCCAAAAATCAAAGTTATAACATGTATCTGACATGAAACATGTTTCTATGCATTAGAATAAAGAAGCTGGGAACTTAGGTATTGTAATGATCGTAAGAACCTTATAAAATTTTAACTTATTTTCATCAAGGCAATCTTCCTTCTCAAGAGTTTTTGCATTGACTCTTGAGAATTACAGGTTTAGTGTGATATATTGCATAGATTTGCTGAAAATGCTGGATCAGATTTTTAGAAATTTTGTTTTCAATTGGGTGCTTATAACCAGGTCACATTTGCAGTTTCCATAAAAGTGCTTAATTATATTGGAAAAAAATTCACACCTGTTACTGCTTTGAATTCATTTTTGAAAATGATGTTAATGAAACTTGTAATGGTTAGGACATAAAAATGTTTCTCTTGAAAAACCCCGTAAAATCAAGCATATTCTACGCATATAAAAACCCTTCAAAGATCTGGAACTAGTATGTGTAAACTGTTATGATATGATCTTTAAAGCCTATTTTGAAAACTTGAACACTACTATTCTACTAAGCCAGTGCACATTGGCTGAAATTTGAGAGCCACTGTTCCATCTCAAAGGCACCCCCATAGGCAATCCCTTCATGTCCCTTGAACATAGTCAAATTCATTCAAATTTGACAATCTGTTCTTCTACTACCTTTTCAGAGGCAGGGATTTTTAAAAATGTGGAGGTCCTTTGTTAAAGGTAAAAGTGCAAGCCTCCAAAGCACCTAATTTAATAGGCATGCTCCTCTGATCCTGGAGAGAATAGGTATGCATCATGACTAGTATCCATTTTTACTAGTAGCCATGAATACCCCTCTCCTCCATGAACATGTCCACTCCCCTCTTAAAGCCTTTCAAGTTGGTAGCCATCACCACATCCTGGGCAGGGAGTTTTAATTTAACTATGTGTTTTGTGAAGAAATACTTCCTTTTACCTGTTTTGAATCTCTCACCCTCCAGCTTCAGCAGATGACTCATCATTCCAGTGTTATACCATGCATAATTTTATAGACCTCTATCATGTCTCCCCTTAACTATTTTCTTTCCAAGATAAACAGCCCTAAGTGTTTTAACCGCTCCTCATAGGGCAGTTGCTCTAGTCATCTGATAGTTTTGGTTGCTCTTTTCTGCACCTTCTTAAGCTCTGCAATATCCTTTTTTAGGTGTGGTGACCAGAACTCTACACAGTATTCCAAGTGTGGTCTCAC
The DNA here is from genome assembly GCF_029931775.1 of Euleptes europaea. Classification (NCBI taxonomy): domain Eukaryota; kingdom Metazoa; phylum Chordata; class Lepidosauria; order Squamata; family Sphaerodactylidae; genus Euleptes; species Euleptes europaea. The sequence continues at coordinate 4,336,848 of NW_026612049.1, forward strand.
CATAGATTTGTACAAGGGTAGTATGATAGCAGGAGTTTTATTCTCTATTCCTTGTCTAATTATGGCCAGCATGGAATTTGCCTTTTTTACAGCAGCCGCATACTGGGTTGACATCTTCATTGAGCCATCCACTACCACCCGAAGATCCCTCTCTTGGTCTGCCACTGCCTGCATTGATCCCATCAGTGTATATGTGTAGTTAGGGTATTTGCCCCAATATGCCTCACTTTGCACTTATTTATTTATTTATTTATGTAATAAAATTTATAGTTCGCTCTAAATTCCCAGACAAACCAGGCTCAGGACGGAAAATCACATAAAACCATAAAACATCAAGTTAAAAACAACATCACACTAATTAAAACAACAGCAAGATGGCATAAAATAAACCAATAGCCACTGTGGGACAAGAATACAGCAAATCATCCCTCACCGATGACAGAGGTGGTGGGAGGATGGGGAGGCCAGCAATGATGGATAACTCGTGGCTGTCCTCAGTTGTAGGCCTGGTGGAATAGTTCTATTTTACAGGCCCTGCGGAACTCCATAAGGTCCCGCAGGGCCCTGATATCACTGGGAAGACTATTCCACCAGGCTGGGGCCAAGGCCATAAAAACCCTGGCCCTAGTTGAGGACAGCCGCACATTCTTCGGGCCAGGAACCATGAGCAAATTGTTGTTCATGGAGCACAATGTTCTCTGAGGAGCATATCAGGAGAGGCGGTCCCGCAGGTATGAGGATCCCAGACTATGGCTGTTACCGCACTAGGTATTCCCAGCAATGTATTAAGAGTTTGAAAATGTTATAAAAAACACCGCTTTAAAAGGGTTTTTGGATGCCATGGCTAAAAAATGGTTGGAAGACGTCTTCACAGCTAAAGGGGCCAAACAAAGTGTGAACAGTATTTTTTATAACAGTTTCAAACTCTTAATACATCTCTGGGAATACCTAGTGCGGTAACAGCTTATGTAAGGCTCTGAAGGTCAAAACCAGCACCTTGAACCGATACTCCAGTGGAGCCAGTGCAGTTGTTTCAGCAATGGTGTTATATGTTCTCGCAGCAAGGTCCCCGCGAAAAGCCTCGCTGCAGCATTTTGTACCAACTGGAGCCTCTGGATCAGTCTCGAGGGCAGCCCTATGTAGAGTGAGTTACAGTAGTCCAGCGTAGAGGTGACCATCACGTGGATCACTGTGGCTAGGTCGGGGCGGGAGAGCTGCTGTGACCTGAGCCTCCATTGATAGGGAGACATCAAGGATCACACACTTGCTCACATTGAAAGTTCATTCTCTGGAGTCTTAAAAATCTCAATCGGAAGGTGTTGAGGAAGGTCTTGTTCTGATGGTGAAGTCTCTTCCAGAGTAGACCATACTGATCTAGATATACCAACAGTCTGATTTGGTATAAGACAGCATAGCAGGGGAGGGAGGAAGAGGCATCATATGTACTTTCTAAATAAATGATCAGTGACAAGATATTATAACATTATTACGTTAGGTCTAATGACTAACAACCAGTGGATTTCCTTAGAAGAGGCTGATTGTTTTTCTAAAATGGTACAGATGTTTGCATAGAATCTGTTTCCTAGTTTTACTTGTAACTCCTTGTTCATTTTACTAGTTATTTTCACATTTTTCATCATTATTTGCATAGAGCTTATGATAGAGTCTGCTGCTCCTAGCATTACATTTGATGTATTCTGCTTGTATGACTGTAAAAACACGCTTCTTTTTGCAATCACACTTTTTACATGGTCTGCAAAAAAATTTGAATTTTGCCCCCTCAAAACTCATCTCTTTGCCTAGGTAAATTAAAGAAGGTAAGAGGTCTGGGAATTTCTGTTTCAATGCACACAGTTGTACATAACATTTTCATTCATAGATACTCAAATACATTTAGGTACTTTCTTAGGAAGCACCAGTAACAGGTTTATATTACTTCCCTTCTCAAATATTAAAATACTTTATATCGTCACCATGCTTTATCGATCTCTGAAGTTTAAGAACACTTTTGATTATCGCGGTGAACCGGGAATCTCAAAAATGACCTTTTTCCTGCTTCTTTTTTATTCTTAACTTGGCTCAACATTCTATTCCTTTTCCCCTTTTAATTTTGATTGATTTACATATTTTTTCTACATACCTGTCCAGTAGCTTGGTGGTGAAAGGCCCCCACCATGTCTCTGAAGGAACCTATTGTGCTGCTTTCATGTTCATTCAGGGACCAAACAGTTTGCTAATAGATGTGCAGTGCAGCCCTAAACAGAGTTACACCTTCAAAGTCATAACTTTAAAAAGTAGATCTCCAAAAGCTCCTTACTCTGAAGCCATTGCTCACTGTGCTCTTGAGTAAATATAGCTCTCAGGACAAATCTAATCTTTCCCGCTATCCTGAATTCCAGAAATATTCCTGTGAATTTGGCCCCCACTGCTATGATGTTGAAGCCATTCCTCCCTAGTAAATCATAAACAAGAATAAGACAGTGTGAGAGCAATTGCTACTGTTTAAAAGTATCCCTATGATTATCCCTATGAAGGGATAATCGGCTCTCATTCTCAATATTTCCATTCGTATAATGGCAGCATTAATTCTCCCTTGTACAACTTTAGTTTAAAATGCCAATAAAGGTTCTTTGCGAACACTCAAAAATGGATGTGTGGAAAGCATTTATTTAGTTTTATTTCATTTCATATACCCTGCCCTTTCCAAGCAAAACTGGACTCAGAGTGGCTTACAAAAATCAGCTAACACAACAACCAATAAATAGGTAAAAATACAGAGGTTAAAGCATATAATTCATATAACATTTACACATTTCATTTTAGTTTTTGTCAGGTTAATAAAATTGATTATTTTAAGTTAAACAATGTTCATGAAATTGTGATTTGTGTTTACCAAATGCCTACACTTTCTGATTCCTCCTTTCAAGCAAAGGAGAACCCTAACCCTGGTGAGAGGATCAGCCTTACCTTCAGCAATTTTGGAGGGAAAGTATAGGAAGTTATCCAGATCTGAGAGGGGATGCCCTTGCAGGTCAGGAGAAATTGAAAATATAAGTCATGTCTTATTCAGTTGTATTTATTATGAAGGAATTTGTCAGAAGTTAATTCTTCCTCTCGTTAACACAATGGAATCCAGTCCGGAGGAAGAGAAAGTGAAATTCCTCTAAATCTATTTATCTATGATTCCTCCTTTCCCTTACTACATCCCCCAAAAAGTAAAAAACAACATATACGCTAGAAGCTGACTGTGCTGAAGCAAGCAGGCGAAGGTTCAGGTAAGAAATAGATTGGATTCTCTGGCGAATTCTGCTGTTTGTTTTAACGACAACAAAAACAAAAATAACTTAGGGAAACAAAATATTTTGTAAGTGACAGATGATGGAGTAAGGCATCAAACACTAGAAATCCCATTTGAATTACATTTATCAACTGTTGGTCCAATATAAAACTTGATTGTGCCAGTAAAATGCTAAATGGGGGTGTGCTGGAGCTGCTGTTGGTCCAATATATAGCTTGCTGTGCCAGCAGATACTTAAGTTGGGGTGGGTTTGTACTGCTGTATGAATTTAGTGTTGCAAAATATGATGTTAGATCATCATTGAAGCTGCTAGGTTAATACAGGGATGTCAATCACTGTCCCATACTTAATTTTAAAAAACCTTACAACATAACCATTGAAATCTCTGCTGTTTTCAAAGAGAATAGAAATTAATGATTATTAGTTTTGGTATCTGAATATGATGTTTTGTTGTTAGGCTGGAGACCACTGACTGTTCTTCAGAACTTTTTCTATGTATCTTACTATTCTCTTATAATTGTATATGTATGTTTATATATGGTACTCTATTTATTGCACTGTTTTAGACATATTTATAAATCTAACTTTGAGTCCAAGCATTTCCCAAGTGTCTGCAAATTATTAATAGTAACTCCCAAAATAATGTTGAACAAAAAGATAAAGAGACTTTAACCAGAAATTAATATTGGTTTTTGGCTAGATATTTTATTTGCAAATTGCAAAGGACATGATCCAGCCAAGGCCCCCTTTGTTACTGGACTACCTATACAGGGATGTTTCAAGGATTACTTGGGAGGGATTACTGAGAAATGCTTTGAACTTTTGAAATGTTACCTAAATTCTAAAGTCTAGTAAAATGACTTTAGAAAATGAAAGGTACAAGTTTAAAATTATAATTAAATAAGAACAAAGAATACATAATATAATTATATTATTGTAAAAAGATCTAGATGGCAAATAAGATGTATTTTGATTGTAAAGGGAAATACTTAGTAAAAAGGCGTAAAACAATGTTAGGACTACTTTATCTAAAATGTGCTATCATTGGTTCGTTGACAGCATAAGCATAAGTTCTATCATTGGTTCGTTAACAGCATAAGTATAACACCTAAGGCACAAAGTTTCAGGAAGAATTATTTTGACAAGATAATGCTTAATGCCATGGTCTGATAAGGCTGTCACAAAAGCTCAGAGTTGAACAGCGTCAGCATGGTTTTATCAAAACACTGAAGTCTCCTTGGTGTCATGCAAAAAATGTTTTTCTCAAGTGCTCATTTCATAAAAGTAAATTAAATGAGGGGAAAGTTTTAAAAATAGGAATAAAAGGCTTTGAAAGACAACATATTTTTAAAACCTTGTTGTGTTTAGCTTGGTATTCTAAGAAAGAGGCAACTTCTTCTTTCTTCCCCCTCAATTTCGGTAATTGCTTATCAGAAGATCTGCTTGAGGTATATTTGCATTTAGACAAAGGCTTCCTGATTGCATCCAGTTACAGAGCTGGCAAAAGCCTTCTACAGTGTTCCAGAGCTACTACAAATGTCTTCTAAAGACATAAAAATTTCCAAACCTTTTCATTGACAATTACAGAAATACACCTTGTCAGCCCTGACCTGGATGACCCAGGCCAGCCAGATTTCAACAAATCTTGGAACCTAAGCTGGGTTGGTCCTGGTTAGTACTTAGATGGGAAACCACCAATGAAATCCAGTGTCGCTATGCAGAGGCAGGCAATGGCAAACCACCTCTGAATGTTTCTTGCCTTGAAACTCCAACGGGGTCGCCATAAGTCAGCTTTGACTTGACTGCACTTGACCACATCCACCTTGCTAGGCTTTTTTTCTAGCCCATTGGCCAGAGGACTGTAGCCTGGGGACTGATGCTCTAAAATGCAGATGAGATACCTCAGTGGATATAGACATATGCAGGAATTAAAATGCCAAGTACAGCCATCTTGATACATTCTGCCTGTTTGCAGAAATTTACAAGGGATCTGGTTAAAAAATAGGGTACCACATTCAAGCACATTGAGCTTGGGAAGTGATATCAAGTCAGTATTATTGCTCCAGGTCACATATGATTTAAGTTGTATGATTGCTTCCATGGGAATGCTCCACTCTGAGGGCTTTGGAGTATCTTAAATGCGTTATAAAGAATTAATGCAGCTAGTGATGGGCTTGTTCTTGAGAAAAAGGGATTCGAACTTTGAACATTAGTATTGTGATCTTTTTGATCTGTATTTAATTGGAACAGACCCAGATCTTGTTGGCATTTGGGTCTGGCTTTCTGTTGTGTACTGTTAACTAAACTCTTGCAAGCTGAGAAAAAGAACAAATTATTTTACATGTTGCAGATTGTATATGTTAAATATGAGGAGTCTAAATGTATAGCTAGAAACAGAGATAAAGGTAAAGGTCCCCTGTGCAAGCACCGGGTCATTCCTGACCCATGGGGTGACGTCACATGCATATAAATAAATAATTTGATCTGTAAATAGAAAATGTTATGTCTGGGTCTGAATGGATCAGGGATGGGGCAGAATTTCAGTTGCATTTTGATCATTGCATTATATCCTTTTATACTTGTGTATTTTAAAAGATCTCTGGTAGCAGAGAAGGAGAAAATAGATAAATATTCAGATTATTTATATCCATATTTCACATGCTTTTGAGAGTTTGAAAAAATGTAGTATTCCTTTTTGCCTCTGAAAGTAACACTTGTAATGTAAGCCTGATTGAAATGACATGAAGCACTGCCCAGTACTCCATGATAGTTTGCACCAAAAATTCACACAATATTTCCTGGCATTTCAAACTTTTTGAGGAAAGGCTTTCCCCTGGGTGAATTACATCACCCATGAAATGTGTGCTCATAAATCTTGCAAATTCATTTGTTAGCAATATTTTTGTAATGCTGCTGTCCTATTTTATATATGGATTATTTTCAGCCACAAGGTTTAGCAATTTTTGTTTGAGTTTTTCCATCATTTCAAATTGTAAATCATCTTACATTTTTATTTAGTTGTAAAACAAATGTATCTTATGTTAGTCTACCAGATATTTATACTTAAACCATCTATAAATTTCTTTTGATTTAAAGGCTTTATTTTTATACATTTTAGGCACAGGAAGGCTTTAAGCATATTGGTTAACTTCAGATATACCATCCAAGAATTATTATTTTAACAAAGAATTTGATTGGGTGTTCATTTCAGTCTCCATAGACCAGAGTTTCCCAAACCTTTTGAGTCATGGAATACTTTTCAGGAGAGAAATTCATCATGGAGCACTGATTTTCATCTAGCACCTATATACTAAACTGAACGACAATAGTATTTTCTTTCCAGTCTCTTCATGGAGTACTAGGAGATGTTTCGCGGAGCACCAAGTGCTCCTTGGAGCACAGTTTGGGAACCTCTGCATAGACAATCTCCTACTGCGTTTCATATCAGAATTTTTTGTGGGAGACAGGTCCTATTAAAGATGATATTTCAAACAAGAAGACTCACAATTTTCTTTAGTTCATAAAATTAATTAAAAAGCTTCTTCAGTCTGTATTTTGTTGCAGCAGTTAGTAGATTTAAGATGGAGGTGAAATAGCTACCCTTTTTGCAATATTGTTGATTGTGATTTTTTTAAAACTTAAGAATTATGTATTTACTTTCTGTTTCCCAATTCTGTTTAGTAAGAATATACTGAATTCTGTATTGATTTCTGCCATTGAGAAGAACAAGCACAATAGGAAGTCCCATTGAATATAAGAGTGTCCTTATTTCAGAGTGCTCAGGCTCTTTCACAAAAGCAACAGTTCTACTATTGTGGTCTCCAATATGCTATCTTCCCCACAATGCAGCATGTGTTGATTCTGAAATTGTCAATGTGTGCTTCTTAAAATTAGCACTTAAAAGTAAAAATGCTATGAAAGCATACCTTGACAATAAACTGAATAAGACATTATAGGATTGACACTCAGTTTGTATGAAAGCAATAAAAACTAATGCTAAAAGCTCACCAGGTTAAACACACCAGTAAATTGTATACTGGGGCATCTGTATATGGATTGGGTGTCTGCCCTGCATTTAATTTCAGATGACAACCCTGTCACAACATGGCCTAGGTCTGGTCTGTGATGGGTTTGGATAAGGTTCTTTAACCTTATCAACTGACAGTGCAGACTATGTGTTCCACCTAGAGATGTAAAGGTCCAGAAGAAAAAACAACAACAGAAAAAATAGAGAAAAAATAGTTCCCCCCATTCCCCCTCCCAAAGGCCTATTTAAAAAAATTCCAAATGGAAACATTGGAAATTTGGGGGAGTACTGCGGAGGAAAAAATCTCTTAAGAAAACTCCTCTTTCAGTAATGGTTAAATGCCCGTGGTTGGCATGCTGTAGACATATACAACTCTTAAATCCAAGATGCATTTCTGCACCTAGAAGGATACCAAATCTTATGAGGGCATCACGCAGGGCTTTCATTGCTTTTCAACTGTTGCATACCTTCTGATGTCCTTTTGACCTAACATGGTTGACCTTAGTTGTTGATCTTTTCAACTTTCCCTCAAACCAATGTGATTCATATACTCGCTGGTTGGGTAACAAGTAGCTTATTGACCTACTAGAAGAGATAACAAAAAAGATCAGAAGGAGGTGTGGTAAAAACTGTACCAAAGCCTCAGAGGAAAACTCTGAAAGTTCCACTAAGAACTGAGCGCTCATTAACCAGATAGCAACAATTAAGGAACATATGCTAAAGTAGCATAGGGTGTATCAGATTGCAGTTTTCGCTCAAGAATTAAGTATATTTGCAATTTTGCTTATAGAAAACTAAAACATTTATAACTTTTAAATATATGAAATGTTGCAATTTTATATGCTTTGTAAATTGTAAATGATGCATTTTATGTTGTTAAAGCAATAAAACTGAGGTTTGGTAGTACAATAAGTAATCCATATGTTTCAACTTTTCAAAAAAATTATGTGTTTTTTTTTCAAAATAGCTGGGGAGGGGGGACGTTTTTGTTGTTTTTCTATGGCTTCAAAATTTGCAAAAATTTTACATCTCTAGTTCCACCTATTGCTTTTATTGCTAGGAAAAGAGTTCCCACAAACAGTGTTGAAGCTGAGCATACACAGTTTGATATTCAAAATGTCTTGCACCTTAATTACACAAATAAAGCATCCCAAATAATAAACTCATCACATTGTCATATATTTATGCAGCACTTTAAAATAATATCTAGTTATAAAAATGAGTGATGTGAACTGATGCTGGCATACGGAAAAGAAGCAGGGGGAATCATTATGTTTAAATAAGACCTAACAATATAAGAGAAGGTGCTTTTAATATATTAACTGAATAAGAAGTTTTAGAATGTCTATTCTTATTTGTGCAATCCTGAATCCACTGATTTCAATGGATTTAGAGGATGCAACTCTGTATAGGATCGCACTCTTATCTCTTCTGGAACCAAAAACATGCTCTATTTAAGATACATTAACAGCCCATTCCTGAGCTTGGGGGCTGAAAGGGTTTAGGAGGCGCTGTGGCCCCTATGCCGGTGTCTGTGCCACTTGTGCCGTGCAAACTGGCATGGACGCCGGTGTAGTGCCACTTGCGCCAGCCCCCCAGGACTGCTGCGGCAGAGCAGCCCTTGGACACTGGCTCAACCTCCTGCCGCTGTCCTGCCAGCTCAAGTCCTTTTGTCGGTGTCACTGGAGGCATTCCCGGGGTGTTCTGGGGGGGTGGAGCGAGGGCTGTTGAATTAAAAAAAATTCGGTATAATTCGGATTCAGCTGAATTCGGCCCGTTTAGATTCGGGATATGCCGAAGTCTGAACCCCCCCACTTCGGGCTCGTGCAATTCAGCAGGAATTCAAAGTTCGGGGAAAAAATTCGGCCGAATAAAGCCATTAAAAACACAACCGCGCCTTTACAAAACTTCGGGGGTCTCTTAAGAAGGCTTGTCTGAAGCTCCACTTTAACTTTGGGGTTTTTACCCCCCAAAATGCGCCCCCTGCAGCCACGGAAAGGAGCGAATGTGCACAAGCACCCCCCCCACACACGAGGATTTCTCTTACGCTGTCTCTCTCCCCGGCCGCGCAGCAGCTGATTCCTCCAGTACTCAATCCTGACTGGCCAGAAGAAGACCCAGCTTGGCCACCGATTGGCCGGGGGAGGAGAATGCTGCTTACTGGCGGTTATGCTGCTTACTGACTGCCCCGAATTTGCCAGATTTATTCGTGAACTCCCGAACTCGCTGAATTCGGCTCCCCCAGTTTCCCGCCATTTTTGAGTTCGGTTAGTTTCGAACTAAAAACCGCCGAATCAGGGGAAATTCGGCTGTTTTTCGGTTCAGGCCAAACCGAATCGACAGCCCTAGGTGGAGCTGCTGGTAGGCAGGTTCCTAACCCCTTTCAGTCTGGGAACACCCCCTTTTGCAACAGCGGTGCTGTGCCAGTTTTTTGTTGGTGCAGCATTGCTGTTTTCAATGGAGCTTCCCCCTCCTTTTCTTTTTCTTTTTCAAAATGCTCTTTTTTCCTCCTGCTGCAATGGCCAAACCTCTTTTGAGGCGCTGCTGCAGCTCTCAGGAATGAGCTGTTAGACTGTAACAAATTTATTCATGCACTAAAAAGCACAGCAATTTAAATGTTAAATATCTCACCTTAGATTGTACAGAAAAGTGTAACAGTAAAGACATTCTATAGTCTGAAAAATTGGGCTTGCTCACAGTTAAAGCAACAGATCAATATTGGGGGGCTCTTTCCCCTTATGCTGTTTTCTCACTGAAATCAAACCCTCCAGCTTCTTTACCCTGCTGGGGTGAAGTTTCTCAAGTACAGCACCAGTTTCTCCTCATAAATCACAATTCCTACTGCTATGATGCATTTTTTGGTATGTTTTCCCTTTTAATGCCAATAAAGGCTTTCATATTCGCATTTTTAAAAAAATCTGGAAAAATAATTACAACACTACATTTGAAGTATAGTTTCATCCTCTAGCCCCAAACCTTCATACAAGGTTCTACATTTCCCTTAGTTTTTTTTTTAAATATAATTTTTTATTTTCTTAAATTGACATGTTAACATATAAAACAATATCCAATACAAGTAATACTAAAAAAGACATACTTAAAATTCCTAAATTAACAATAAATTGACTTCCCCCTCACCCTCTTCCATCTAAAAATAAATTGTATAAACTTTTGCTAATGGGGCTAATCCCTTTACTATTTTAATTAACATACTCTTATCCTATCTAACATCTTTAAATCAATGCTTAACATAAACCTAATAAAAGGTATTAGCAAGGGATTAAATCATTCTTAAAATGGTCCTATTGATAACAATTAAGGTACTCAATAAAAGATAAAAACAAATAGGAACCAATAAAAAGTATTTATATATAGTTAAGATAAAAAAGAAAGTATTAACTTCCCCTACACCTCCCTTCTTCCATTAAAAATTAATTGGTTTGTATTTTCCATTTCACCCTAACTTTCATTTCAAACATATTAATTTCAATAAATCATCATAATATATAATGCTATTTCCATTAAGATCAATCCTTTTAACCAGTTCATTTTAATCATATCCACAAAAGGAACCAAACTCTTCTAAATTCAAACATCTTATAATTCTGGTAAATCTATATCAAATGTTTCCGTTTATGCCAATCCTTTTAACCAGTTCATTTTAATCATATCAACAAGAAAGACCAAACTCTTTTAAATTAGTCCCTTTGCCCGGAATTTACAGCATCTCCTTCTTTTTCTCCATTACAAGTAAACATCGAAAATCATCCTTGGAAGTTGTTAGTAAAGTCCCTTCTGCAAATAGATGGTCTTCATAGTAAATCCACGTTGTGGTCTGTTCCATCCCAAATTCAAAAAAGAGAATCCTGTCAAATCCAGTTTTCCTGCTCTTTAAGTCCTCCAAGCAAACATTGAAAAGTTCATCATGCAGGTTAAAGAAACAGAGTTCAAAGCCATCCATATTCAAATCTCTTGTTGACAGCTGGATTGTTACACATTACTTATTGAAGTTTCCCAGTTCCTCTACTGAGATCTTCTGTTCTTCATGTATCTTGTCATCTGGGGGCACCAGGTCCTTAAGGTCTTCCTCGTTCATTATTTGAGAATTGACTGGGTAAAGGTATTCATCATATTCATCATCCATTCCATCTGTTTTAGCATCTGCTCCTGTTGTTTTAACAGCTGTTGATGCTGTTTTGCAGATGTCTCATGTTGCTGAGCAAACATACCTTGAATTATTTTTCCCATAATTACTTGCAAGGGTTCAGCGAGTTGGAGATTTTGATGTTTCATTTCAGCAAATTTGGCAAGTCTTAGAAGGTATCTTTCCAAAGTAGGGTAGAATAGTAGTACATGCTGAACCTAATCGCTTAGATGTTCCGCTGAAAATCCTCAAAAAACAGCCCCCAAACAAGTTTTTAAAATTTGAAATACCATAGAGTTGTTTTAGACGCTCTAGGTCGACAGAAACAGGAAGTGGGAAGTTGGCAGGAAACTATGTAGCTGCGGACCTTCCACCGTCCCCTTTTTGTAGTTTTAAATAGCAAACTTTTTGGTTGGTGCACCAAGTGAATTCACTTCCGATCCTGCATGCTTCTGTGCTTCTCTTCTCCCCGTTGCCGGCAGACATCCTGCAATACTATGGTACTGTTTCCTAGAGGTCTTCCGGTACTTCAAAATGGATCTTAAGTACGTAGTTGGAGGACCTTCCCAGCCCAAAAAAGGTAGCGTGACCAAGGGGAGGGAGGGTTTTATTTCTTCCTTCCCCTCAAACGTCACAGGATCTGGTACTTGCCACGTCGGTCATAAAGTTTACTTGTTTAGTCTACCCCCAGATCAACTTGATAGAGTCCTTGCCATTTTATCTGATGTCTTATCTTAGCAGAAAAGTTTTTATACAGTGTGGGGGAGAGGTGCGGATTTCCCAATTAATTCTGCCAATCAGTTCAACCGTCTATTCCTGGTAAGATCAAAAGAATTCTTGTTACTCACATAGATTTTGGAGGGTGAGGTTTTTCTTCATTAAAACAGTTCATAAGATCGTTATAGGTAGCGGAGGTCCAAGCCTAATGCCAAAGAAAACGGTTGTGGCGATGCAATCTCCTCTCGATGCCAGCGGGGACAAACATCCACATCTCCGGGGGACTTAAAAAAGCTCCCTTGGAGAGTATGGGAGTCACACCGCTTTCTTCGGGCTTTAGAGGAATTCCTGCGTCCCAGTCCACTATTTAAGACCGGGTTGGTGTGCTAAAAGCACACCAATTCAAAGCGTTTCTTGGATTCCCTAGGGAGCTCTCCCTAGGAACGATAGCTTGGGACCAGCTCGTTACTGGAAGTCCCATTTCCCTTAGTTTTTAGCCCCAGTATTATCTTTCTGTAAGTGCGCAGCAAACATGGTCATGGTCATAGTGAAGAAAGTCATTAAAACTCAGGTGTCAGAAACTCAATGCTCTTATTCCCAAAAAGTTATAATTACCTGAGAATAGAGAAGACTAGACACAGAGAGTTCCGTTCATACGTTTATTGCAATTCACGGGTGTCACCAAAGTGGGGATTAGGTGCTCAGAGTCATAGCCAGGCAGTCTGGCCTTTTTATTCCCTCTCAGACCGATTCCACCGGCCCTCTCTCTTCCCTATAGGCTGAGGGAAGCAGAGTCACACCCACTCAGCCGCCCTAAATATCCATACATGGTCATGCAGTCCCAGCCACCCACTTTCCTTATTCCATATATGGTTACATTGTTGCTGACTTCTTCCTTTTCCTGGCGCATGCCCTGTTATGTCATTTACTGATATTTGACCTTCTCTTTTGTGGTCAATTGCTCTTAACCTTGCAAAAATATGTTGCTGACTATGTTGAAACAACTTTTGCATTACTAACTATATAGATTAATTGTGATTCTCTGGCCCTTCCAATAAGGTCCTACACCAAATGCTTTCTCAGATTTTAAAGTGTCCTTCCAGAAGACGGAGAGTAGTAATGAAAGTTTGGAATACTGAACTACAAACAGAAGACAGTGTGTTTATATGCAAATTAAGAATTGCTATTAGACGGTTATATCAGTTATGTATTATGAACAGCTTCATTTTGAGAATACACATTTACTGTAGCTTACTAGGAATGAAGTACTGAACACATAGCTAACCCAATTAAACCATGCTGAAATGAACTTGAAAGGGATTCATTTATAATAATAGGCCTGAAATTACATAGAGTCGCAGCCTCAAATTTATATATTTTCATAATGTTTAGTATTGCACCCTGGAGCAGGGGAAGTATGCAGCCACAATAATAGCAATACTGGTGCTAATAGCAAAACCCTAATTCATCTGTTATGCAACACTTAAAAGTTTAGATAGCATTTTCATCATAATTTCTTCAAAAACAGTCAATTGGGCATTTGACATACAATAATAACTTTCTTATTTAAATGTTACATATAAGAAAAAATAGAATTAAAATATTTCAAGAATCATTACAACAATAATTATTTCACGTATTGCCCATAATAAATACCAATTAATCACTAATACATAATATTAGTAAATTGCCTTGTGGGAACCCTACATACACATCTTAGAGGACAGCTCTAAGTGTTCTCTATTACTGATTGAAATTCTTTGTTCTTCCAACTTGGGGAGGAAGGAAGGAAAACATTTTCAGATAGATATCACAGGTGGATACACCTCCTGGAAGTGGAGAGAAACTGAATCAAGCTCTCATACCCATCGAATTGGCAGAATTTAATGTGAAGAACACATGCCCAGACCTCATGACCTATCAATCTTTTGGGCTAGGGAGCATCTTTTTTATTTTGCTGTTTGTTTTTTTGCCATCAAGTTGGTTGATTCATGGCAATTCCATAGGGTTTTCAAGGCAAGATAACATTCAAAGGCGGTTTGTCATTGCCTGCCTCTGTATAGCAACTCAGGTATTCCTTAGTGGGCTCGCATCCAAATACTAACCAGGGCCAACCCTGCTTATGTTTCAAGATCTGACTAGATCTTTCTTAAGCACAAGAGATAATGCAGATAATGGAGACCGCAGTCAACACACATGCCTTGACAAGTATTGGTGATAGCAACTGATGCTGAATATTTTTCTGCTCTTACGCTATTGCTTGCAAAAAACCTCCAAAACACCATTGGGTGACATTTGTTGCCTTCCTGAGAGGCAGTGTTCTATGTTTGATCAGTTTTTGTTTTTCATCAATATATTTATCATCAGCAAATGTTTTATTCTTGCAGTTATTAGCCAGTATGATCTTCTTGCTCTCCCTTCCTGCACATTAGTTTCTGCTTTAAAAAGAAAAATGCTTCACTACACTACACTATTAGCATTTTAATCTGTTAAAATTGCTTTAAAATGCTGATGTTGTAATGGAAGTTACACTGTTAGCAAACCTGTTGTGATGGGAGCTCAGCATCCACTCCTAGTGACCTGTCCCAGACTCAGCAGCTCCACCAAAAGTGGTTCTGTAAAAATAGGAAGTGATATCTGTCAACCAGTGTTCTAACAAGACAACAATAAGTCCTCTCTAGAGTCCAGGAGAAATCGGTTTTTGGCAGGGAAGACAAGTGAAGACCAGGAACACTGTGGAGAGAACCAAGGACAAACTAACTCAGAGAGCTGCTTCTTCCAAGGTCCCGTTGGACTGCCTGTGCTTGAAGGTTAACTGGGACTACAGCAACATTCCTGGGTGTTTCTGGAGAACCCTTTGGGGAACACACCCTGGTTGGATGGAACACAGAATAAATATCAGATGCCTTTTGGGAAGGGGCCAGTGTCAGAGATGGGACACTGTCGGTGATAAGCTAAGTTGCAAGATCCCCATGGGTCAGAGGCTGGAGACCCAGCAGAGTACATGCTAGACACTAGGGTGTCCTCTGAAATGGAGCGGGAATGCTTGGAGGTCTTACCTATTTTTGTACTTATCATGTAATGGGAAATGGAAATGATGAATTATACATATGCATTTTATGAGCATGTGTTCACTGGAAGAATAAAATATATTAGTACCCTATTTTTACACACTGTTGAAAGATAGGTCAAATAAGGATAGACTCTGGTCCCTGTTTCTGTGGATGATTTTATTAGAAGGGATTAAGGAATATGTGATTAAACCCAGAGAGGAAGACTGAACACTATGCATTGTTCATAGATGGTTAGTAAAAATATCAAGGTATTTTAAAAAGTTAACAGCATTAGCAATAAAATAAAATCCTGAAATGGAACATTTAATTTGTATACAACTAAATTAGTAGTAGTGGTGCATGATCAGATTTCACTTCTGTTGGCAAGAACTCTGGGAACTTGGAACGAAGCACCAATGTTATTGATATAATTCTGGCACGAGAATTTTGACTGTTTGGTTGGATGTTTGTGAATGTAAATGTGAATGTGATCCTACTTGTGGAGTGCAACACACACACATACACACACACAGGAGAAACTACTGGATCTTTGTAGTTTCTTATTCTATCTTTGATCACAGAACTGCTGCCTCTGATTTTAACATTAGCTGAAGCAAAAATATCCCATTGAACTCCCAATATACTCCCCCAGTATACTCCCCCAATTCAATAGCATTAAAAAATAGATGATTCACATACCAGACGGAAATATTTGATAAATTCATCATAAAGAATAGACCTACTTCTAGCAATGGGAGCATTTTTCTGGATTCATTGGGACAATTAGACTTGATAACTACTGATTGACTATCAAAGCCAACAATAAGGAGTTGTGAAAATTATTCTCGGGCCTATCTTTATTATCGTGGAATGTTATGGGGTGGCTTCATAATCCTACCCATCCTATCATTCAATCTTATCCAGTAATTTTTTCCATATTCTAACATCCCCTTATGCAGCTCTTCCTTGCATGAATTAAAATGTGATGTCACAAACTTCATACTGAGGGGTACATGCTCACTATCATGGTTGGTTGCCACCTCAAATGATTCAACAAACTGAACCATATTTTCAGAAACCAAAATATAATCCAGTAGGCTCATTCCTTCTCCTGATCATTAGGATAAGAGCCATTTAGATTACAGAGATTGGTACAACTATCTGTGCCAAAATATATCCAGCATAATTGGATTTAAAATCTTTTGATAATCTTGTGTATGGGAGAAGTAGATTTCCTTCTTCTGGTGGACATGCCTTATATGTGGCATATAAGCTATTATCATCCTTACCAAGCCTGACATTAAAATCCCCTCCTATGATGACATATGCAGAGCAATTAGTCTTTATTAGATGCCCTATATATGATTCCAATTCCATCCAAGCTATTTCAATCTGAGTTTTTGTTTTAACTGGAGGGAGATAAACAATAATTAAACAGGAAGTTTGTTGATAATGAAGCACCACCGCCATTGCTAAATGTTTATAAAGGAATAATTCAACCAGATATCGATTTAATTCCATTTAATTTAATGAAAAGACATTTAGACTGGTGGGTCCTACTTTGACATCCTTGTTTACGGCTATTGATATAATGGGGGTTCACATACCAAGTAATGATTCTTGACCATGTGATAAAGTTCTACTGCAACTGTGGAAGGCTAAAGGAACTCACAGAGATCCTAAATAAATCAGGGCAGGGGTGTCAAACTCATTTGTTAGGAGGGCCAGAGGTGATATAAATGTCAGTTAGTCGGGCTGGGCTGGGCCATGTGTACCATAAGATGTAATGCCAGGTACTGGAGATACAAACTTTACAGAAGACACAGGCAAAGCCAATTAATGCTATTAGTTATGTGTACATGAACATGTGTGTACCTATCTCACCCTTTCCATAGACAGTTTTCTGTGGGTGATCTTGGACCAACCACACTCTTGTACAGCCTACCCTACCTCGCAGGGTTGTTGTGATGATAAAACAAGGAAGAGAGAATGAACTAGAAAACCTCTGAAAGAAGGGTGGGATAAAAAAAACTCGCACTAATAATTATTGAGCCTCTGCCTCAAACCAACCCTATTCCCAACCATCTCACACACCCTCTCTGTCTAGTCACAGAACTTCCACAAAGCCCAGGGGCCATCAGAACCCCATCACCTCCCTTTCGCCACCTGTCACAGCCCCACAAACCAACATCCCTGCCCACCTTCTGCGCTCTTTCCACTGCCCAGCACAGGGGGAAGAGAAGGGGGTGGGGAGGGGCTGCTTCATAGGGCTGAAAGAGTTGCAAGTAGTTGGAGATATTATAATGGAAATATATGTGTAATTCATGTAAGAAGCTGGCGGGATGCCTCTGTTTTCGTTTTACACTGAAATGTTGTCAAATGTTATCTGTAATAAATAGCTGCAAACTGCATGCCACTTATTCTGGACCAATTCCTTTGGCTTCAGTGATTGCCCACCAGATTAAGTGGTCGGGGTGTATGCGCTATTACTTTTGGCTGCATGAAATTATCAAACATATTTTAACCTCTGCTAACAGAATAAAGACTTATGCTTTGGGATGGATAATCTGTGAACTAACAAACATATGACAGATTTCATAGAGGGACAGTGTGTGGATTAGGCTGAAAGTATGTGATTGGCCCAAGGTTACCCAGTGAGCTTCCATGGCAGACTGGTGATTTGCAACTGGGTCTCCCAGATCTTGATTTTTAGCTGTAACCGCTGCACCACACTGGCTTTTGTAGGGTGGCCACTGTAGCAAGCAGCCAGACCTATCTGAGTCATGCAAATCAGGTGCTAGCAAGTTGCCTGGTGGTTGCTTCTGGCCCTTGCCCTTGTGAGTCCTCCCTCAAAGGCTAAAACAGCCATGGAAATGGCCCTGCTCCCTCCTGCTGCCTTTTACTGACAGAAACCACACCTGGAATGTTGTTGTGGTTGCCTGCTGCTGGGCACTAAGAGCATCCATTTTTTTTAAAGCTACCGGTGCTCTTTTAACATTTTGGGGATTTTTATCCCCCAATGTCTTTTTTTTAAAAAAAGGTTTCAG
Organism: Euleptes europaea; assembly: GCF_029931775.1. Lineage (NCBI taxonomy): Eukaryota > Metazoa > Chordata > Lepidosauria > Squamata > Sphaerodactylidae > Euleptes > Euleptes europaea. Next base: position 4,355,134 of record NW_026612049.1, read on the forward strand.
ATTTTTCTGCAAACCTGGTGTTTTTTTTCCAGGTCTATAGGAAGTCCTGTCTGTTCACCCCTCCAGTCACTGGATTTAAGTATCCTCAGATTTGGCTGGGTTGAACATTATAATACACAAGCAGGGACCTTCAAAGAACTTGTAGAGAGGAGGCATCCCATTCCCACTGTTTTTACTTCCCTCTTTCTCCCCACCTTTTCCTGTCAACCTCCCTCTTTATCCACCTTCCTTTTTCTAACAATCTTCTCCCTCTCTCTTTTTCCCCATCCCTTCTCTGTCCATTTTTCTCCCTCTTTCTCCCCCTCCCCTTTTCTAACAATCTTCCTCATCTCTCTTTCTCCCCCTTTTCCTAACTTGACTCCCTTTTGTGACCCCCTCATCTTTGATGTTGCCTCCCTATGCCTTTTCTTCCTCCCCTACCTCACCCTACTGCCACCCTTGCTACTCTTATCCCCCTTCACTACTCTTACCTCCCCAACCTATTGTCAGTACTATGCCCATCTACCCCTCCAATCTTATGTGCTCTGCCTGACCACCTCCCCCCTCTTCCCAGGGGAGAGCAGGCCAGCATCTTTGCCTCCGGACATGGCTGGGCTTGTCCTGGCTTTGGCAGGGCTGGTGGCATGGAAGAAAGCTGCATCAGGCTTGAGGATGACAGTGGCATCACCAAGAGCCATGCTTGCTACAGCAGCAGTGCTAGGAGCTGTGCTGGCCCAGGGACTGTGGTGGTGATGCCACAAGCAGCACTGCGCCTGGGGGCCACAACGGCAAGAGCAGCCAGGCTGGAGACATCATCATCCTTGAAGGGAGGTACTGTGCCTACAGTGTTTTCCCCTCCCAGCAGGAGCGTTGTCTCCTCTTTGGGGAAATTTACACCCCCCTTTAGTTTTCCCCCCCGTTCTCAGATTTTTCTTTACATTTGGAGGGTGCCCCAAGTTTGCAGAAAAACCTTTCTTCTGTGTAAATGGGCCTGATTTGTGGTTGTAGGTTTCTGCAGATCACCTTGCCCTTCACTATTAGATATAGAGACAATGATATGATAAGAAATATAGTTTCTTAAAGGGAGAATAACCCATGTCCATGTAGGGGAGTTTAAGAAATAGAGATGATGGACAGTGATTCCAGGTACCAAGAATATGAATAAGTTACCCTACTCAGATAGAACAGTAAGGAGGAAGGAGTGAGGGAAGACAAGTGGCAGAAAGTAGGAGAGTTACCAATCCTGGAGACCAGCAGAGAATCCAACACCAACGAAGAGGTCCATATGACTGGCCAGCTAGTAAATCCAGTGTGAGAAAGGTGAGCTGCATTTCATGTGCCAAAGACTGATGATTTTTAAGCTGGCAGAAAATCATGTTTTAGGGGAAGGATTTTGTCTCCAGTTACAGAACCAGCAAGGCACCAACATAAGAGATTACTAGAAGTTCTCAAGTGTTGTTTAATCCCTTTTGCATGCTGATTTTGGGGTGAGACATTGTTTCAGCCCACCCCCATTTCAGGCTCAACGCAGAGCACCTAGTTCTCTTCCCTTGTCTTCTAGGAATTCCTTGCAATTCCTTGACTAGCTCAGTGCATCTCAGTTGGATAGGGGTAGCAGGCCTCAGCACCAAAAATATAAAACATAAAAAGTAGGAGTTTTAAGTAATGTAGTATTTCACAGCCATAGTTGGGTTTCATTGAGAATAAGGGATTAATTAGTTCATGCTAAGCAGCCTGATCAGCCTAATGTAATATTTGTGTGTGCAATATCTTGTTTTATATTTCAAGAAAAAAGTGCCTCAAGAAAATGACACTTGTTTAATAATATATCTGATCTGGACATATTTTTATTATGAACCAGGTAATTAGAAATTTTTATCACATCACTAAATAGTGTTACACTGGCTGTGCAGAGATCAGTTAAAATGGGATAGTTAACATTTGTGTGTATGTTCCTTGGCCTATGGGATCTCTTGCCATTTTCTGCTAGGCCACACAATTTCTCCACCTGATTCTGCTCCTTGCTTCACTCAGGTACTTATATTCAGGATTATGAAATAGTAGTTTTTTTTAATACAATTTTTATTATTTCTTACATAACAACACACACAACATTATACTACACACTTCATGATCATATGTGTGGCACTTTAACTGTACTAAAGCAAGATCTTCCTTTACATCCCTATAAACAAAAATACTGTATTCTATAATAGTATCTCCCCCCTCTATAATATTATGTCCCCCATTTCATTTTTAAAACTTCTACTGTAATTGCTACCCCTCCCAATCCTTCATCCAAATCATTTATAAAGATATTGAACAACACAGGGCCAAGGACAGATCCCTGAGGCACTCTACTAGTCACTCCTCTCCAAGTGGATGAGGAACCATTAACTCTTTGGGTGCGATCTGTCAACCAATTACAGAACCACCTAACAGTAACAGGATCTAGATCACATTTTTTCCATTTGTCAACAAGAATATTATGGGGAACCTTATCAAAAGACTTACTGAAATCAAGATAAACTGTATCTACTGCATTCCCCTGATCCAGCAAGATAGTAACTTTGTCAAAAAAGGAGATAAGATTAGTGTGACATGGCTTGTTCTTGAGAAACCCGTGCTGGCTTTTAGTAATCAGATCCATCCTTTCTAAATGCTCAGGGACTGACTGATGATTTGTTTGAAAATTTTCCCCGGTATAGACGTCAAGCTGATGGGTCAGTAGTTACCCGGGTCCTCCTTTTTCCCCTTATTGAAAATAGGGACAGCATTTGCCCACCTCCAATCTACTGGCACCTCACCTGTTCTCCAAAACCTCTCAAAAATAATGGACAGGGGCTCAGAAATTATATCTGCAAGTTCTTTGAGTACCCTTGGATGCAATTAATCTGGCCCTGAGGACTTTGTTTCATTTAAAGCAACTAGGTGTTTGTGCACTCCCCAATGTTAATCCTCAGCTGCAACTCGCTTCCCTCATCATGTGTTCTGTTTATGCCATGTTGAGCACCTATTCACTCATAAGAAAAGACTGAGGAAAAGTAGGAATTGAGCAGTTCTGTCCTCTCCTCATCTCCTGTTGCAATTTCACTTTCTGGTCTCCACAATGGGCTTATCTTGTCCTTGTTCTTATTCTTACTCTGTACATAGGAAAATAACCTTTTTTTTGTTATGTTTGGCATCTCTTGCTAGCCTAAGCTCATACTGAGCTTTAGCTTTCCTAAAACTCTCCCTACAAGCACTAGTTATTTGTTTATATTCCTCGTTGGTTATAAGTCCCTCCTTCCACTTCCTGAATGAGTCTTTTTTATTTCTCAAATCTTTAAAAAGCTGTTTATGGAGCCACCCTGGCCTCTAGGCTCCTCCCGTTTTTCCTTCTCATAGGAATGGTTTGTGATTGCACCTTCAGTATTTAATTTTTAAGAAACTCCCACCCTTTTTTAACTCCCTTCTCCTTCAGTATTTCTGACCATAGAATTCTACCCAGCATAAGTTTAAGTTTGTTAAAATTTGCTTTCCTAAAGTCTAACCTATATGTCTGACTACATACAGTTTTTCCTTTCCCCAAGATTGTAACTTCCAAGATTCCATGGTCACCACTACCCAGGGTACCTACTACTTTAACCTCATCAACCAGTTCTTCTCTGTTGGTGAGAATCAAGTCTAAGAAAGCAGATCCCCTTGTTTTCCTGTCCACTTTCTGGAATATGAAGTTGTCAGCAAGGCAAGTCAGGAATTTATTGGACCTTGCATTTTTAGCAGAGTTGGACTTCCAGCAGATATCCGGGTAATTAAAATCTCCCATGACCACCGTGTCCTGTCTCTTTGAGAATTTGCTAATCTGGTCTAGGAGTGTCTCATCCAGGTCCTCTGCCTGGTTCAGTGGTCAATAGCAGACCCCCACCATGATATCACTATTATTTCTTACTCCTTTTAATATCACTATTAGTTCTTACTCCTTTTATTTTTACTCATAGACTCTCAATTGGACTTCCATGCTCAGATTCATGCACTCCTTCACAAGTGTACACATCTTTGACATATAATGCTACTTCTCCCCCTTCCTTATCTGTCTATCCATTTTAAACAAGTTGTACCCCTCAATCTCAATATTCCAATCATGAGTGATATCACACCAAGTTTCAGTAATGTCTATTAGGTCAAAATCCCCTTTCTGTATAAGGGCTTCGAGTTCTTCCTGCTTGTTTCTTATACTCTGCGCATTAGTGTACAGACATCCGAATCCATGGTTTATGCGTCCCGAGATTTTCGTTTCTGTATTTACCCACGAGTTTATGTTTCCTCACATACATGGCACTCCCTGCAAATCTTTATTGTTCTCATCTTCAGTTTTTGTCATCATACTAGACTTTAAGTTTTTGTCTCGCTCCCCCATAGGATTTAGTTTAGAGTCCTCCTGATCAGGTTTGTGAGGCTCTCACCAAACACATTTTTTCCTACCCTTGTGAGGTGCAAACCATATCCCAATAGAAGAGCTTCTTCTTGAAAGCGTAAGCCATGGTCCAGAAATCCAAACCTTTCTTGACGACACCATCTATGCTGCCAGTCATTACTTTGTAGTGTTCTTCTTTCCCTTATGAAGCTACAACCTTTGACAGGTAGAACTGATGAAAACACAACCTGCGCCCCCAGGTCCTTCACCTTCTTACCCAGAGCCACATAGTCTCTTTTAATACGTTCTGGGCTGTATCGGGCAATATCATTTTTTCCCACATGAATGAGCAAGAAAGCCCAATAATCTGTGGTCTTCCTACCCTTTCTGTCACATCCTGGATGTCTGCACCTGGTAGACAGCATACCTCTCAAGACGACAAATCCTGTCGGCACACTTTAGACTTTACCCCTTTCAGTAAGGATTCCCCAATTACCAGAACACACCTCTTTCTAAATTGTGGAGTGGAAGCTCGAGTCCTTTCATTCACAGGAGCCTGAGAAATTTCTTTCAAGCTTTGGGCGGGGGTAGTCCTTGTTCCTGTGGTCCAGAATCAGAACCTATGGGGAAATCCTGGAACTGATTGCTGAGCAACAGAGGATCAGAATGAGTCCTGATGTTCCTGCTCCGGTAGGTCACATTCTTCCATGTGTTGGTTCTTCCTCCTGTGTTGGTTGTGCCTCCATTTGTTGAGATTCCTTACTCTCCTCCTCCTCCTGTTGCCCCCTAAAGAGTGCTTCATGTGTTCTGTCCATGAACTCTTCACCTTCCTTTATAAAATGGAGTGTGGACAAGCGTGCCTCAAGTCCCTGTATCTTCTCCTCTAGCAGGGCTACCAACTTACATTTGCTGCAAGTGTAATTATTGTTACCCTGAGGTAAGAATACAAACATGCCACAAACCTTGCACGTTACTGCCTCAGCTCCCTCACTAACTCTGTCGACTCCCTAAGTTTACGTTCCAGCATACAATCTTTTCTTAACCTCGACACCAGTTGACAGTACATAAGCAAACCTAATTTAGTCTTTTGTATCTTGATATATCGCCCCATAATTTAATTTGACCGTCGGAGGAAGCCATGTCTTGATAGGTTATATGATCCATCATTCTCCTTTATGTGATAGAGTAATAAGCCTCTGTTGGAGACATTAACAAAGATGGTGATAGGCTTAATTTTCTTTTGATTTTGAACCAAAATCTTAACAAGTTGTCTCTCACTACATGCTGGTCAGCAGATTTTTGAGGCTTTGTCGCCGCCCACAGATAATAATGTGATCCTTCTCTCAATCCATCTTTTTCTAATTTCTTTATTTTGGAGTTGGGATTCTCAATCCAATCGGCAATCCAGACCAATCCAGTTGCTTGATAGTATATCTTCAAGTTCGGAAGTGCCAAACTGCCTCTACTTTTTTAATCTTGTAGGGTTTTAAATCTCACTTTGGGTTTTTCCCATTCCAAATGAACTTATTATGTTGGCTCTGCCATGCCTCCAAAAAATTTTCTTCAACTCCAAACAAAAAATTAAATCTAGGTAATACATTCATTTTGACCGTAGAAATTCTTCCCAGCCATGACAGCTTCAGTTTTTTTCTGTCTCTCCATATTGACTTCTATTTTTTGCCAGACTGATTTATAATTGTCTTGGTATATAGTCTTATTTCCCCCTGTAATTTTCACACCCAGGAATTTTATCGGATCCTTTGAAACCACACATCCTGAGATAGACTCAATTTCTTTCTTTTCTATAGCTGTCATATTTTCCAGTAAAATCTTTGTCTTAATTCTGTTAATTGTACATCCAGAATAATTTCCATATTCACGTATTTGTTCCAATAGATGACCTATTGAGTTTTGAGGGCTCTTTATTGTTAAAACTATATCATCCGCATAAGCTTTCAGTTTATATACTTCATCTTCCACTTGTAATCTTTGAATGTTTGGATCTTTTCTTATCCTATTAGCAAGTACCTCCAATGCCATATCAAACAAAAATGGAGATAATGGGCAGTGTTGCCTAGTTCCTTTCTTAATTTGGAATCCATTTGCTAATTTCCCGCTCACAAATAATTTGGCTTGTTGGTTCTTATACATACTGCAAATCCATTTTTAACATCTTGGGCCTATATTTAAAATCTTCAAGGTTTCTAAAAGGATTGTCCAAGAAACGTTGTCAAATGCCTTCTCAGCCTCCAAGAAAACACTTTTTATTTTCTGATTTTGATATGCTCTATTGCACTCATCACAAAGGGAACATTATTTCTCATCTGTCTTTTTGGAATAAACCTGTTTGATCTTGATGGATAATTTTAGTAATTTTTTTCTTAAGCCTTTCAGCTATTATTGATGCAAATAATTTATGATCCACATATATCAATTAGATTGGTCTGTAAGACTGCAGTAACATTGGATCATTATTTTCTTTGTGTATCAATATGATATATGCTTCTTCCCAGGATTGCGGAATTCTGTTATATTCTGTTATTTCATTCATGACTTTCTATAAAATGAAATACTAGTTGATGGACAGAGTACCTTTTAAACACTGTATATTAACATTGGGAGGACCCCCTGCCCCACATACCATATTGATTTAGATCAGTAATATAAGTTATTTCCATTTCCATTTTGAAATTTGGGACTTATTTTACTCCCATTTAGGAGAATGATGGGGCTTAAGCACTTGCCTTAACTTAGGTTACTTCCTCTCTGCCCTCCTCCCCCAAATGTACTGGACAACCATGGCAGTAGCAATGAAGGGGCTTTCTATGGAGTTCCCCCCGCCCCGGGTGTTGCCAGTTAAGGGCCATGGTGTCTACAGTGCTGTAGCAGCAGTATTTTCAGACACAATGGAGGCCATTTAGTCACTGCTTGGTAAGTTTAGGTGTACAGGGAAGGGACAGATGCAGAAATGGGGAGAACATGTGCCAGTGGGGGCACAGAGCCCATCAAGAACCAGTGTCAAACTCTTGGGGAAGCTTTCTGCTTAACTCATAACTGGATCAGAAATTCAAGATTTGAAGAATGTTTTTCTGGTCCTTCCTCTCATTAGAAATTTAGTGCCATCTCCATTGTATATCAATCATCAGTGAGTTCTAAATCTGTACTTTATGAAATAGATATATTTTAAATGTATCTGTTAGATTAATAGAATCCCCCCTCTGGTGTTATGACATTAGTATACCCTAAATTTATAATATTATAATATATAATTTATTGCGGTCCTTGACCAGTATTACAAAGTTAAAACATCATTAAAACATCAATAGTTCAATACAACAAAAAATAGCTGCATGAACATTTGAGCTAGTCAACTGGGTTTAAAACTCTGCATCAGCTTTAATATCGTTTCCCCGTGTCTTACATATCCCTGGACAGAATTTAGCTACTTGTCTAGATACCCAGTGGTTTCTATCAGACAATAGATATTGACAGTCTGAAAATTATATTATGTGGAACCTAGTAATCTTTGAGTCTATTCAGAATTGTCATTCTATAATTAATAGAAAAGTTAAGATTTCTAAAATTATTCAGTGGTTATTTCACCCACGTGTGATAAAGCATGCAGATGTGGGATTTAGAAAAGGAAGTATACCTTCATCTTACAAATATTTAATGATGCAAGCTGGATGTTTTGAATTTCATTGTCACAACAAAAATGTCAATAGCAAATGTTCATTCTGACTATATAAATTTCTGTTATATAGGTTGAAATTTGTACTTGCACAGGCTACTTAAAAATTCTCCACAGGGCTATGGGGTTTAAACTTCCTGGGTGTCTGAAAGACTGCAACTTTTGTGTCTGGATTTCTGCCAGATTCAGGTTGGGATACTTTTGGCTGAATTTTGTAACACTTTTTGCTGAGTTTTATAATATATATACACACACACACACACACACACACACATATATATATATATATATAAGTGTGTGTGTGTGTGTGTGTGTATATTATATATATATATATATATATATATATATATATATATATATATATATATATAAAAGTATACATATATAAGTATATCTAATTCTCATCATGGCCCCATCTGTGGATACTGAATTTTGGAGACTGGGGCCATGGGCAGACAAGACAGCAAGATAAACATGAAATGTATCTGTTATTAAAAAGGAAGAAGATTACAAGTTTGTTTGACTTTTATCCCACTTTTCCCCAAAAAATTTGGGCTCAGAGCAGCTATGCTTGTATAAGGAATAACTTTTCAGCAATATATACGGATGTACTGCTAGTCTTAATATTAGAAAACACTGATGGGAAACTTCTCAGTGCTCTGCCCCTTGAAAATGCTTTGGTGCATACAAGGTGTAAGAGGAATCTTTCATTTGTAAAGCTTCCATGGCTTTTACCTACCTTAATAGTTTAATGACTGTAGTGTTAATTTAGTTTTGAGTTACATTTTTGTGTGTGAGTTTGCTAACAGAATGTGACATAAAAGCCTTTGTGAGGAAGCTTGATTGGTTCTGTTGTCATAGCAACATGGTTGAATGAAAGAATGATTTCCTTTTGGAACTCTTCCAGCAAGCTGTTTTGTATCCTATAACAATATCTCTAGATTGCTGTCCCTTGTGAGAGGTGAACAGATATAGCATCAAAGGTCAACTTTGTTCCTTGTGTTTATAGATTATCCCCAGCAGTCCAAAGACCACAGTGCTCTTCTTTTTCTTTGCAGAGCTGAGTCAGTTCTATTCTTTGGTATATATTTTTAATAAGAAATGATGTACAATCTTTTTCTGTCTTTTTGGTACTCACAGAGATTATAAATATGCCTTTGTTAAATATTCCATTGTTCTTAAATAAATTTACCTCCTAAAGCTAAAGTTGGTAAGTAGATTTTTGATTTCCATATTTATCTTTTATTTATTTCTGCATTTGTAAATAAAGTTATTCTTTGTTGTAAGATCCTGAGAAAACATGAAGAGTCAACCTAAGAACTATAACAGTTCCATGCTTTGTTTAAAAGTTGGGGATATTTAGTATTTTGTACCTTTTAATGTTGATGTATATATGTGTGTATGCTTTTAAGTGAGCCCCCTCAACAAAAAGGGAGACTGCAACCAAGAAATCAAAAAGAGACTTAGACTGGGAAGGGCAGCCATGAAGGAGATAGAAAATATCATTTCATGTAAGGATGTGTTGCTGGTGACCAAGATCAAGATAATTCATACCATAGCATGCCCCATTTCTCTGTATGGGTGTAAAAGTTGTACAATAAAGAAAACTGACAGGAAGAAAGTTGGTTCATTTGAAATATGGTGTTGGAGGAGAGTTTTATGGATACCATGGACCACCAAAAAGACTAATAAGTGAGTTCTAGATCATATCAAGCCTGCACTTGTACCCCTAGAAGCTAAAATTGCTAAACTGAGGCTATTGTACTTTGGTCACATTATGAGAAGGCAAGAGTCACTGGCAAAGGCAATAATGGTATGAAAGGTGGAAGGCTGCAGGAAAAGAGGAAGACCCAACATGAGATGGATTGACTCAATCAAGGAAGCCATGGCCTTCAGTGTGAGAAGTAGAGAGGGAGAGTGGTGGGGTGAGGGAGGCAGAAAGAGTGACAGTAGACATGGGGGAAGAGAGAAAGACTAAGAAAGGGAGGAGAAAGAGACACTGCAGAGAAAATGGGGGAGAGGGGAGGAATCACAGGTAGGGGGAATGGGATAGCTGCTCCACAAGTTCCTTGCAGGTCCCAGCTTGTTGTATATACATTGTGCTCCCCTCTTAATCCCTTTCCTAACTTAACATTTATACAGCACTCTTGTCAAGACAGCAGTGTCTTCCTAACACAGGATATTAGTGTATTCTTAATACTCTTTGACCAGGATAAAAGTTGATACTGGAAGCCAGCATTGTGTAGTGGTTAAGAGCCGCAGACTCTAATCTGGAGAACCGGGTTCAATTCCCCACTCCTCGCCATGCAGCCTGCTGGGTGACCTTGGGCTAGTCACAGTTCTCTCAGAACTCTCTCAGCCCCACCTATCTCACAAGGTGTCTGTTGTGGGGAGGGAAAGGGAGGGTGATTGTAAACTGTTTTGAGACTCCTTTAAGGTAGAGAAAAGCAGGGTATAAAAACCAAAAATTCTTCTTCTTCAACTTTACAGCATTGAATACAATGAACTCTCTTCAGTACTATATACATCATACACATTACAGTATATTAATTGTGGACAAAATTGTCAAATTTTAAGAATAATTGTGTTCCTGAAAATGCTATATATATATCAGCCCATAGGAATTCCCATCTAATATTATAGACTCTTGCATAATCATATGTTTTGAGTGAGTGAAATATTTTCTTAAAAATCATTCCATTCATTCCAAAGGAGAAAATATTTCATAAGACCAATGGCCTGATTCTGTATAATGCAGCCTTATATGTTCTCTGTTCAGAAAGAGGAGCTTTCCCCCCAGATGGTTCTTTTCTTTTCATCAGCCACTCTCCCACCCCAGCTATGTTTAGACCTCAAAGATAAAAATTACATCCAAAGAGAAGGTAACAACTTCTTTTCCCTACAAGAGAAGCTGATCATTAATCCCCAGCATAATATGCAATTTATCCATCCTGATTAGTATTTTATCTTATTTCATTTTATTTTTTAAAAATTTATTTTACTTCATTTATGCCTCATTTTTTCCTCAATGGGAACCCAAAGCAGATCACATCATTCTCATTTCTCTCATTTTATCTTAACAACCACCCTATGAGGTAGAATCATAGAGTTGGAAGGGACCACCAGGGTCATCTAGTCTAACCCCCTGCACAATGCAGGAAATTCTGAACTGCCTCCCCCCCCCCATGACAGAGTGGTATTTGAACCTGGGTCTCACAGATCCTTTCTTAGATAAAAAGGCTATGAGTAGTTAATAAAAAAAATATTGACAAAGTTCCATATATTGTATGAAACAAATAGGCATATGTTTATCACATTCATTTGGGGCATACTTGGAGCACAGATTAATTGGTCAACATTGTATTAATGCATAGATGTCACTTTAACACTGATAGCAGGTGATAGTTTTCCAAGTGTGTGTCAAATCTGATCTTGTCTATTTTGACATCTGTTGATGGAAGCTCTCTTTTTCTGTTTGATCCATACAATGATTCTGATATTCCTTATGAACAGTCAGAAGACACAATAGTTTTAAAAGGGAGAGTCATAGCTAGTGAACTGCATCTGTCATATTGAATTATCAGGCATCAACTGGTAATACAGCTAACTCTGGCACATTTTACTGATCCTCTTGTCAACTTTAAGCCTCCTGATCCTTTGTCTTTTGAAGCTGTGCTCTGCAAATAAAATCCATTCAGATAATATAATCAATTATTATAAGTTATCTTAATTTTGTACGAGAAACTGCTGTTTGTTCAGGAGAACAAATTCATGTAAAAAAAATAATATAAAAAACCAATCTGCAAAAAACAAAAAAAACAAAAAGATGCCATCATGATTAAATAGCAGAATCAAAGGTAAGAAAAGAATAACAAAATCTTGCTTTCAAAAATTGGAAGTTTTTTGCAGAGGAAGAGACGAGATTATGGCAAATCCAAAAAAAGCTACTATCATAAAACCAAGGAATATACACCATACTAGTGGAAACCTCATGCTTGCGTGAACAAGGGAAGTACATTTTCATGTTTACACATAAAATGCTCACTATGTATGACATACATATTAAATGTGTAAAGTGGCCCTCTGTTTCTGATATTTCATTTGAACATGCTGGAAAATGTATTCGGTATGTCCAGCAGTGAAAAGAACCAGTACTATATCGTGTGTGTTTTTTGGCCTTCATTTGTTTGAACTTGGTGAACCACAAATACTATACCGTAATGCAGGCAGAATAGAAATACAGATCAAAATAGCCTATCTTCTGTAATAGAAAGTTGTATTGATTGTCTTGAAGTCTCTGGATGTCAGACTTTTGATTCTGTTGAGCAGAGGGCAATACAAGGCAAAGCAATTCTGTATATAGGAGGAACAGAGATTCCTGGTTGCTCAGGAGTGGGAAAGTCTGATTTGAAAACCTTTAATCTTGGTCTGAGAATACTACATGCCAGGCTTCGACCTGTAGGTATAAAGATACTCCCTTGGTGATGTGGCTGCTCTTGCTGGAATTCCATTATTTGGCCAGAGTTGGCTGATTTGCATAAACCTGACTCCTATTCTGTGGCTAATTCTAAACCCTAGAATGGTCATACAGTTCAAAAGCAATGGTTATCTTACTTGTGCATCCCAGCTTAGTGTAGTGTACAACATTTTTCAAATTTATGATTACAAATCTAATTTCATTCCTATGAAAATCAATTAACCTCAGTTTATATATTGCTTGGAGGGGCATGATGTGGTTGCTGCTGTGAAGCTACTTCCACATGGTTGTCTACCATGTTGAATGTATACTGCATAAGGTAGGGATGTGCATTTGGTAAAACCAACCCCCCAAAATAGCAAAAAAAAATACCTAACTGGTATTTTTCTGGCTATTTTTTGATTGAAAATCTGATGGTAGCCCTGATCCAGAAAAAAAAAACAGCTTCTTTTTCAAGATTGGGATTGCCAGCTACAACCTGCAAAAGAAAAAACACACACCCTCCTTCAGCTGGGCTTTCATTGCCAGAGTGTGCCTAGGCTCTGCAGGACTAATGCATATCACAATGTGTTCCGCAGGACTTGCAAAATCCCCCCTTCAGTTTGTTCTGCATAGATTCTCTGGTTTGTCATAGGTTCTGCTGGGCTTTATTCTGGGTTCTGCCAGGCTTGCAAAATCCCCCCTCAGTTTATTCTGCATAGATTCTGTGTTGTGACATAGATTCTGCTAGGCTCGCCCTGCCTAAGTGGGCTTCTGGGCTTCCACACATTGCTATGGGTTCTGCTGAGCTTGCAAAAGTGCCCTCCCCCTGTGCTTTTTAAAAATATAATTTTTATTTGAAATTTTCAGAAAGAACAAACCAACATAACAATCTCAATCATTCACACACATACAGTGTAAGCAATCTTTCAGGGAGTTTGTTTTGAATTGATCACTCGTGATGTACTGGATATTTGTTTAATCAGTAATCTATCTAAATCCTTTATCCATATTTCCACTACTTTCCAAGCTGTCTATTGAAGCAATCCTTAATACTTGATACTTAATACAATTCTTATTTCCCATTCTATACTTTACTTTTATTCTTCTGCTGCTATAAACTTAACTATTTCATATACACAAAATATCTGCTGTCTTAATATTGATATTCTTAAGATTGCTGTGCTGGGCTTCTATGGCTTGCCCTTGGTTGGGAAAAAGACACCCCCCCCAAAAAAAAAAAATTGCTGGCATTCTGTGGTTTGACAATGGTTCTTTTGGGCTTGCACTGCCAGAGTGGGCTTGGGTTCTGCCAGGCATCTGCACATTGCACTGGGTTCTCTTGGATTTGCAAAGTTCCTCCTCTGCTTGATTTTTTTGTGCGGTGATTCACTGGTTTGATATTGGTTGTGTTAGGCTATGCCATATTAGCTGATGGTTCTGCTGGATTCCTGGGTTCTGGTTTGGTACTGTTGGGCTTGTGTTGGTTCTTGGGGTGGAAGGCATTGACCTGTGGTTGCTCACAGGCATGCCTCTTTGCTTTTTCCATGGAGGAAAAAAGGCTGTTTCTCCCCATTGGAAACAATGGAGGATGGATGGGGACACCTTCTTCAGGGGCCCATAAATAGGACCCCCATACCCAATCATTCCCAAATTTGGGGGTTCTTCTTTGATGCCTCTACCTTAAAAACAGGGACCCCCTATATCCCCAGAAAGACTTCCCATAGAGTAGAATGAAGCGAAATATTTCCAGATACTGGACCCCCCCCCTTGGAAAAAAACCAATACTGTTATTGGAATTCAGGAATATTCAGGAATGCAGAATTTTTTTGGTGCCAAAATACTTGAATCCAAAAATATTTCAAAAAAATTGATGCACACCCCTACATAAAAATAATGATTGTGGGCACTTCTCAAGATTGCACCACACTTTTATAGCAAGTGCCCATATGATCCAGATGGCTCAACTGATTGGGAATTTTATACGGCAGTATAACAGCTAACTACTGAGAGATGGTTTTGCTGTGTCAGCTGTGTCATAGGGCAAAATATAAAATTGTCATCATAAGAACATAAGAAAAGCCTTGCTGGATCAGACCAAGGTCCATCAAGTCCAGCAGTCTGTTCACACAGTGGCCAACTAGGTGCCTCTAGGAAGCCCACAAACAAGATGACCGCAGCAGCACCATCCTGCCTGTGTTCCACAGCACCTAATATATTCGGCATTCCCCTCTGATCCTGGAGAGAATAGGTATGCATCATGACTAGTATCCATTTTAACTAGTAGCCATGAATACCCCTCTCCTCCATGAACATGTCCACTCCCCTCTGAAAGCCTTCCAAGTTGGCAGCCATCACCACATTTTGGGGCAGGGAGTTCCACAGTTTAACTATGCATTGTGTGAAAAAATACATCCTTTTATCTGTTTTGAATCTCTCACCCTCCAGCTTCAGCAGATGACCCCGCGTTCTAGTATTATGAGAGAGGGAGAAAAGCTTCTCCCTGTCCACTGTCTCCAAACCATGCATAATTTTATAGACCTCTATCATGTCTCCCCTTAGCCGCCTTCTTTCCAAGCTAAAGTCTTCAAGCTCAGACAGAACTTTCTCAATAAATATCTGGTGTTGGTGTACATTTAAATAGTTTATAATATTGCTAACATGCTAGAATGTTTCAGATCCAAAGCAGCATGAAGCTTTGCTGAAAGCCTCATTCATAAATAAAGAGAGGTATCTACACATATAAAGTTCATGGGCTTTAATACATTGAGCAGGATGAAAGGCCCTTGTTGCTGTTATTTGTTGTTAATATGAATTGTGTAGTATTCCTGGCCCATTACAAGCATAGAATTTAAAACAGGACTCTGCCTTAAAGAGCTGTTAATATAAGAAAGATAAAAGAAAAAACAGACAAAGGGAATGCAGCACAAGGAGAGACGGGATAAAAGAAAAGAATAATTTCATTACAAGCTCCTGAGGGTCTTGATAATCTTGTGAGAAAAGGGCCAATGGAAAATATAAACAGAAAAGACAGGTTTTAGGAAGAATTTTTGAGATTTGAAAATAGCATATAGAAATTGTACATAATAGAAACAGAAAATGTATTACAGGTGTACCAAATAGAACACTATTTTACTACCACAGATAAAATCAGACAATTAAGTTATGAGATCCATAATGATGATAATAAAATGTACCTTAGAGCAATTCTGAGTTCATTTGCCATTTCCAAATATAATTGCCCATTTAGAAACATGGTGATATCTTTGAAATAGTAGTGTAATTCACGCCTAATATGCAGTTGCTTTGTTTGTTTGATTATAGTGATTAGAATGTTCATTAGTACTGACTGGCTAGGTACTGTGGTTCATAACATCAAACAAACCATCATCTGAAAATGTGCATGGAGTGTCTTTTAATCTTTTCAGCATTCTCAGCAGATGCTCCTTTAGCAGCACTTTCTCTTATGTGATCTGCTTTTGTGAAAGAATTAGGCATTTGTGTTATAAAGCCTTATGCATCGTATATAGGGCATTAGCCCTGAGTATGTTTACTTAGCACTTTCTGAGTAGACAGGTAACTCCAGATGCCTTATACTGGTCTGAGAACCCTGATTAACAGGGGGTTAAAAAATTCTACTGTTGACCTGATAGAGTGGCAGTTGAGAGTGGCAGTTAGGGAGTAAGGGTGGGGGGAGTAGAGAAGGAGATGAGTGAAGGATCGAGGAGGATCCTGCAATAGGAAAGTGAAACCAACAGTCCTTCCCTGAGGGAATTAGCTCCTAGGAAAGGGGGATGATCCCTATCAAGTGTTAACAAAGGAAAATTGGAACCTGTGTGTATGTTCCTATCTCTACATACTTTACAAATCTGTGTCAAATAAGCTTATGCCTATTTAACTGAGGAGTGACAGCCAAGTGATCTCTCTCAACAGTTATAAACACTTGTCGGGAGAACAAAACAGCTACATTTTTGTGACAAACTATCTAATGTATATAGTTATGGGAAGTTTCCCTCATTCCTGTTGCCTTTTCACCTGCCATGTTTAAAACTGAAACCACTTGAATAGTCTGACTTGACCGTTTCCCCATAATAGTGAAATAGTTTATGAGTTGTGAATTAATATCAGCCTCTTGTGTGCCATGTTCAGACATATAGCAACAAATGGTTTTTCAGTTTTTCAGCTTCCTTGGCTGGGTCAAAATATATCTATATACATTTCAACATCTCGGGGTGGTGGTGGTGGTGGTGGAAGGCAGACAGAGAAATAAAGAAGAAAAAAGAGCCACTTGGTTAAGTGAAAAAGGAAGTGGGGAATCAAAGCTCCTTTGCTGACTGTGACGGATAAGGGGTTAATCTGCAGCAAGAGCTGACAGACCAAGAGTGGGCAGAGCCAGAGAGCTGACACCCTGAGCTCTGAGAGAGAGAAAGCATTCAGAGCTGGGTGAGGAGACGGAGAAGAAGCCAGACTGGACTCTGTGAACCTGAGGGGTTCTGTGAAAGCCGAAGCTATTGACACACACAACCTGTGGGAGTGACAGGAGTGAGAACTGGGTTAGAGAGGGCCCATTCTCAGGCCACAAAGGGGAATTAGTCTCTGAGGTAGAGCTATTCCGGTAGCAGGGAAGTGTGGAGGATTACAGCCACTGAGGTGGGGTAGTCAGAGAGATAACTGGAAGAGGGATTTTGGATATTTCCCCAAACTTCTGTGAGTTCTCTGAGGAGGGAAAGGAACTCAGACTTCCTTCGCTCCTGTGAGCTAGGCTAAGAACAGAGTCTGTGAATCTGAATCTAAGAAACAGTTCTGAGGGACAGAACTAAGCCTGAAACTAAGAACGAAAGGAGCTTGATTGAAGAAAACATCTAAGCTATCTCTCTGAAGTAATCTTGGGTAGATAAATCTGATTTGGAGTTTTCCCTCCAATTCTGCCTTTTCTGAATAACAACCTCTGTGAGCTCTGTTCAATAAACTTCCCTGTTTTGTCTGTTTAAGTTAAAAAGCCTCTTGTATCTTATTTCTCTCTGAGGTAGATACTGGCGTGGGACTGGAGGAGAAGGGAAATAATCTCCTCACAAATATACTCAGGCCAACACTTTCCCCTCAGCATATACATTCTGGGCTGAGAGAGTGGGATATTGAAGTGGTTGAAAGGGGGGTGCGTCATATAATTGGTGGCAGCTGTGGGATTAATTTTTGTGGGTTTAATTCGGATCACGACAGTGGTATTCTCAAACAATGGTATTCTCAAACCCTTCAATATCTTCTCCTCCAGGCAGCAGACAGGTAGGAAGGAATCCAAAGCAATCCATGCAGCAGGTAAGTAATCCAGCAGGTCAGGATGAGGCACCAAGACCCAGGAACGCAGAGGGAGAACCAGAGGTCTCTCAGACGAATGGCCGAGTCTTTCTTTGGCCAAGTACAGAAAAGTTTGAATATAACTCTACCCCCCAAAGCTTGCTTGTCGCCCATCTCCTTTATTATTGTACGGCGATGATACTGCATTGCTTTCGATAACCAGGGTCGGCCTGCAAAGATATCTTACATCATTTTATCAATACTGTAAAGATAATAAGCTGGCAATTAATTATGCCAAAACTAAAGTAATGGTTTTCTCTAGAAGTTGGCGCACACAGAAATGGTCTATTGGAGGTACAGAAATTGAAAAGGTTAAAACTTCCAAGTATCTAGGTATTACGTTTCAGCATAATCTAAGTTGGAACTCTTAATCTTGTACAATTAATTTGGCCAAACATTCAGCTGTTCAGATATCACAGTTTTTGTTTGCTAAAGGTAATCAATATGTTCCGGTGGCAATTAAAAATTTTAATGCCAAGGTGCTGCCGCAACTCTTATACGGTTGTCCCATTTGGATCACAGCTCTCAATCAAACTATTGAGAGCATTCAAGCCTCTTTTCTAAGATGAATTCTAGGAGCCCCTAAGTGCATTTCCTACCTAGCTACTTGTGCAGAGTTAGGCCAAATCTGTAATAATACCAAGGCTTGGATTGCCACTTTTAAATATTGGATTAAAATCCATTTTAGATCTGTACCTGACAGTCTTCTAACCTATTTGAAAAGTGATCCTTATAGCCCGCAATGGTTCCAAGCTATTCTTCAGAAGTTGGCTTGTATTGGAATTGATTTTGACTCTTTATTACTTTCTGATGAAAGATCTACTTTTCGAGTAATCAAGCAAAGGCTTCTGGATCATGAACTGCAAACCTTTTTCCCTACTAAGGCGTATATATGTTCACTTGCTTTTTTTGGCATTTCTAGTCAGCTAAGCTCTATGGCTATTTTCATAATTTAGTTGATCCAGACCAAAGAAGAGCTTTTTTCTTTGCTCGTATGAATGCCTTTCCATCGAAGGCCCTACTAGGTAGATTTAGTCACATTCCGTATCAGGAGAGATAGTCAGTAATAAAAGTCAAATGTTATTTGCTCTATTTTCTGATGCTAAGCCTGAAACAATTGCTTTGGTTGCAAAAATTTTGGTAATGTTATTGAGACGGGGATCCATGAAGCCCGTCTAATATTTTAAGTTGCTGTTGTGATTGTGGTTTATCTAGTGAATGGTCAATGATTATGACTATTATTGTTTATTGTATTGTATCACAGTCCGGCTGGATGGGCAGATTATTTTAACCTTTTGCTTAATTTCAATAATGAGGTATAGTTTATATATTTAATATTTATTTGTATTTTATATATTCTGTATATTTCTGAGCCTGATAGGGGCCCTGGTTTGTTCATCTTCGGTTGGTGTGATTTTATTTTGATCGTGAGAATTTGTATGAGATATCTTTTGAACTATGCCTATTAAAGGTTAATGAATGAATTAATATAACTCCAGCTTCTGTGATTGGCCAAAGAGCACTGTTGTTCCTGACCTGGCCAATGACAATTCATGGCCATCCTCCCTGTCCCACATTAGATTGTCCTCCCTAGCAAAAAATCAAGGTAGGCTGCAGCAGGAAGCAAGGAGATAGCTTTCTTTGCAACAAAAGCCAGGGGAAAAGCCAATTCCCGAAAGGCTGAGTCTCTATTCAGCTTTACCAGGAATCACCAGTTCAGCTCGGCTTATTCTCCTGCCTTTTGCTACTGGTAAACCTGAAGCCTGAAATAAGCCGAAATGGCAATTTTTTGGGTTATTTTTGGCTCAGGTTTATCTATAGGCACAGCCCTAGATGGAACATGTAAAAGCTGCCACTTATTGTACATTGGGGTTGTCAAGAAAGAGCTGGATTGTGGTGTTAACCTCTCCCCATCTTCCCAAGTGATGAGAAGTCTAGTTGAAGTAGTACTTGGTTTAGATTCCTTTGTTGCAGCCAGAACAAGAGATGAGGATATTTTTAGTATCTTTGTAATGGCTGCTATGTATAAATATACAAACAGAACATAGTTGGAAGTGCACAGACTTCTACAGTAGGCAGCACAACTGTTAACCCTATGTGAAATCCTCCCCCCACACATTTGCGCTCAAGGATGCTTCAGTCAACTCATGTGAAAAACCCACAGCGTTCTCTTTGTGCAGATTCTTCTAAGTACATTTCTGTCAATATCCCAAACTTGGATAGTTGTGTCTTTCCAAAAAAGAAATTAGAACCATCTGACATCTTTTATTAAGCTCTGATCACCTATTTGTTGCTCAGAAGCCAAAAACATATTGATACTTTGATACTTACAGCAGTGTGCTACTTTATCTACTGATCAACTTGCATGAGACATTAAATGTGAGTCCTTTATCTAACACAGGGGTGGGGAAACTTTTTTCCGCCAAGAGCAATTTGGATATTTATAACATCATTTGTGGGTCGTACAAAATTATCAACTTAAAAATTAGCCGACCAAGCCCCAAGCAGGCAGCTTCCCCAGATGACCCTCCCCACGTGGGCAGGCATCCAACCAGTGACGCACTTGCCCACCTGGTGGCACAGGATGGTCTGTTGCACCAGCTGGGTGTAGCCATCCAGCCACACGCCAGAGTTGCTCCTGCTCCACATGGTCGGTGCCGGATTCTACAGTTGGCTCCTGCTACCTCTGCCTGCAGGGATGAAATGAGGACACACTGGCTAAGAACTCGCCCCCTGTGCATTCTGGCCCTGCCTCCTTTAACCCCTCCATTGTCATCACTTCTGCCCCCAGCCCTCTTATAGTACAGAGGGAATACGTTTCTCCATGGCCCGGGTGGGAAAGGGTTAACACAGTTTCTTGGGCGGTCCTAGCAGCTCCATAGCTAACAACTCTTCTGCAATGCGGGAAAAGGTTCCTTTTCTCAGCAAAACAAACTCACATCTGCTTTGAATAGAGGCTATTCCTATCCACGGGATGGGGCGGATCACCAGTGTTAGATCCCTTTGAGCTAGAGATCTGTCAGGACCCACAAAGGGCCAGACCAAATGATTTCGCGGTCCTTAAATGGCCCCCGGGCCTGACATTCCCCACCGCTGATCTAACAGAACTCTACATCTCAGCTTGGAGAAGTGGGTAGTTTAGATTTGGCACAATGCTTTTTCATAAAAATTGATCAGCAGAGTTTCTAAACCCATCCTCTGACATAATTTATTTATTTTACTTTTTATTTTACTTATACCGCTCTTTTTTTGCGATGGGGACCCACAGTGACTTACATCGTTCTCCTCTCTATTTTTTCTTGTGAGGAAGGCCACCTTGTGAGGAAGGCCAGACTGAGAGTATGTGATTGGCCCAAGGTCACCCAGTCAGCTTCTATGGTGGAGCAGGGATT
This sequence comes from Euleptes europaea, assembly GCF_029931775.1. NCBI lineage: Eukaryota > Metazoa > Chordata > Lepidosauria > Squamata > Sphaerodactylidae > Euleptes > Euleptes europaea. The sequence goes on from NW_026612049.1 coordinate 4,376,403, forward strand.
CAAACCTGGGTCTCCTGGATCCTAGTCTAACAGCCTAGCCATTACACACATAACTCACACACATATGAGTTGACCATTTGTGCAGCTCTTCAGTGACAAGATAAAGGGAGGGTTTTTAAATATCTAGGGCAGGGTGTTGGACTCAATTGTTACGAGTGCTGGATATGACAAATAGGCCACTTGGTTGGGCCGGGCCATGCCTTGCCATCTCAGATTTAGAGTGGGGGGGTTGTCTCGGCTGGCTCATGGGCCAGATAAGAGCTCTCAAGGGGCTGGATCCAGCCTGCGGGCCTTATGTTTGACACCCCTGGTCTAGGGTTTGTGTGTGAGAGAGAGTTCCTTGCTTCAGAAATTTAAGTACATCAATTCTACGAAGTAGATACATTTTATTTGGACAGAAGATAAAATAGCAGTTGCCCAATAGCAAAGGAATAATAATACACAATCATTCATATAACAAATGTATAGATTTTTTTACATTTTTGTGTTAATTTTAAATTAAGAAACTAAATATTATCAATTGGGTTTTAACCATTTTCTGTCTGGTGTGGTGTAAAGCACAAATGTGGTGTAAAGCACAAGTGCTTGTCTGCTTACTAGTGGCAGAGTGTCTCTGGAGATTCTCTTTGTTTTTTTTCAGAAGCTCTGCTTATGGTCAAATCACACTTCTTTTCTTTCACAGACAACTTGAGAAGAATGATATATGGTTCTGTCATGCTGAGTTCTTCTAAGAAAAGAAGAGGAATAAAAACACGCTTTTTTTAACTCTTCCCCGGAGAAAAGGAGAGGATGGAATAGTTGGTAGTTATGGGTGATTTCAGCATCCCTGATGTGTGCTGGGAGAGAAACTCTGCAAAGCGACCACAGTCACGCAAGTTCTTCACCTGCTTAGCCGACATCTTCCTTCATCAAAGGGAGGAGGTAGCTACAAGGGGCTCAGCCATACTCGATTTAATATTGACCAAGAGGCAAGAGATGGTAGATGAGGTGAAAGTAGTAGGGGCCTTAAAGGGAAGTGACCATGTCCTCCTAGAATTCCTTTTGCTGTGAGGGATCAAGGAAGTTCATAGCCACACATGTCTGTTATACTTCGGTAGGGCGGATTTTAATAAACTCAGAGGCATGATGAGAATTATTCCATGGGCAAGACTCCTGGGAGGAAAAGGAGCAAGAGAAAGGTGGGCTCTCCTAAAACAAGAGCTCTTGCAAGCTCAATCTCTCACTATTCCAACAAGAAGGAAACTTGGTAGAGGATCCAAGAAGCCAATGTGGATGAACAGAGAACTCTATGAGCTAAGAGAGAAATAGGAAATGTTCAAGAAATGAAGGCAAGGACATACCTCAAAAGAAGAGTATCTGCGGATTGCTAGGCACTGTAGGTCACTAAACAAACAAAGTAAAGCACTGAAAGCACACTGTGTATGTACAGAAAATCCTTTTATCTATGTAATAATAATGATAACTTGCAATTCAACCCGACTCTCTGTAACGTTTACAGAACATATGCAATTAGCAAGGCGGCTGTAGTGTGGAGGCAGGCAGCTCTCCAGAGCAAACATGAAAATCCGGAGTGGATTTCAAAATGAATGAACTTCTTCAGGATTGAAGTACGTTGTGCCAAGATATATAGTTCATTCACATAAGCCGCATAAGATGATAGGAATTACTTTATCCCGAGATGGGAGACCGGTAAGACCCATTTCGCCGTGGCTTTGTCCATCGGGAAAGTAGAGCATGAGATGGCGCCTATCTCTATAATGTAATACAATATAATTACAAAGGTTGACAATATATACAAATATTCCAAAATTAAACAAGGAAAATAAATATTACATACGATTGCTGAAATGTTTGTAGCATACAGATTGTAGGATGGCTTCTAGCAATCTTACAAAAGCATAGAACTACCCGTATTTTATGCACAATAATTGGCAACAGGTGCTTATCGCAGAGAACAGTCTTAAGGGGGCAGACAGTTAACTCTTAGCAAGGAATTGCATAACTGTTAGCACTACACAAGCCAGCTAGCAATTACAGTTATAGCTGTGATATTACAAAAAATATAAAAATTACAAAAAACAACTTAAATCTGAAGCAGAATTTAATCCATTTGGAATAATTGTATTAAAAAGAAAAATGAAGCGTGATTCAGCTTGAGAAAGAATTCTATCAATATTTTGCCTAGAGAAAGGTTTGGGTTTATACTGCCAAATGACAAAAAATTGTATGTCATTTTCAGAATGGTGTAGTTCTTGATAATGGGAAACAAGTGGAGCCTCTGCCACGTGATTTTTAATTCGTGATTTATGCTCACCTACTCTAAGTCGAATGGGTCGTCTTGTTTTGCCCACGTATAAAAATCCACAGGGGCACCGGACGAGATAGATCACTGGTTCTTGTAGGTTATCCGGGCTGTGTAACCGTGGTCTTGGAATTTTCTTTCCTGACGTTTCGCCAGCAACTGTGGCAGGCATCTTCAGAGTAGTAACACTGAAGGACAGTGTCTCTCAGTGTCAAGGGTGTAGGAAGAGTAATATATAGTCAGAAAGGGGTTGGGTTTGAGCTGAGTATTGTCCTGCAAAAGTATTGTCCTGTAAGTATCAAGATAATGTGCTAATGAGGGTATGGTGTGTTAATATGGAACCATTGTATCCTGAAGTGATCTGTTAATGTGTGTAATCCAAAACTAATCTGTATGGCTATTGTTGAATGTTGTCTTTGTCTGGAGGTTTTTCAGGGCAGGAAGCCAAGCCTTATTCATTCTTAAACTCTCCTCTTTTCTGTTAAAGTTGTGCTGATGTTTATGAATTTCAATGGCTTCTCTGTGCAATCTGACAAAATAGTTGGTAGAATTGTCCAGTCTTTCAGTGTCTTGGAATAAGACCCTGTGTCCTGTTTGTGTCAGTCCATGTTCAGCCACTGCTGATTTCTCAGGTTGGCCAAGTCTGCAGTATCTTTCATGTTCTTTTATCCTTGTTTGTATGCTGCGTTTTGTGGTCCCGATGTAAACTTCTCCACAGCTGCAAGGTATACGATATACTCCTGCAGAGGTGAGGGGGTCTCTTTTGTCTTTTGCTGATCGTAGCATTTGTTGTATTTTCTTGGTGGGTTTAAACACTGTTTGTAGGTTATGTTTTTTCAAAAGTTTCTCCATCCTATCAGTGACTCCTTTAATAAATGGCAAGAATACCTTTCCTATGGGAGACTGTTTTTCTTGAGTTTTCTGATTTTTGTTTGGTTCAATGGCCCTTCTGATTTCATTCTTGGAGTAGCCGTTTGCTAGCAGTGCGTGATTTAGATGGTTAGTTTCTTCCTTGAGAAACTGTGGTTCACAGATCCGTCTTGCACGGTCCATTAATGTTTTGATTATTCCTCTTTTCTGTCGGGGGTGGTGGTTGGAGTTTTTGTGTAAGTAGCGATCTGTGTGAGTTGGTTTCCGGTAGACCTTGTGACCTAACTGAAGGTTTGATTTACGGATGACAAGGGTATCAAGAAATGGGAGTTTACCCTCAATTTCCTTTTCCATGGTAAACTGAATGTTTGGATGGATATTATTAAGATGGTTTAGAAAGTCCATTAATTTTTCTTCACCATGGCTCCAAATGGTAAATGTATCATCTACGAACCTGAACCAGACTGTAGGTTTGTAAGGTGCTGATTCTAATGCTGTCTTTTCAAAATATTCCATGTAAAAGTTTGCTATTACTGGACTGAGTGGACTTCCCATAGCTACTCCATCAATCTGTTCATAAAATTCTTGATCCCATAGGAGATAACTTGTTGTCAAACAATGGTGAAATAAGGCTGTTATATCTTCTGGAAAAATCTGGTTAATCAATGAGATTGTGTCTTTAACTGGAACCTTGGTAAAGAGGGATACAACATCAAAACTGATTAATATATCCTTTGGATTGAGTCTTAACGGACTGATTTTGTTGATGAAGTGAGTTGAATCTTTGATGTAAGAAGTGGTTTTTCCAATGTGGTCCTGTAGGAGGGTGGTCAAATATTTAGCTAATTCATATGTTGGGGAACCAATGGCACTCACGATGGGTCGGAGTGGAACCCAGATAAGATAGCCATACAGATTAGTTTTGGATTACACACATTAACAGATCACTTCAGGATACAATGGTTCCATATTAACACACCATACCCTCATTAGCACATTATCTTGATACTTACAGGACAATACTTTTGCAGGACAATACTCAGCTCAAACCCAACCCCTTTCTGACTATATATTACTCTTCCTACACCCTTGACACTGAGAGACACTGTCCTTCAGTGTTACTACTCTGAAGATGCCTGCCACAGTTGCTGGCGAAACGTCAGGAAAGAAAATTCCAAGACCACGGTTACACAGCCCGGATAACCTACAAGAACCAATGAACTCTGACCGTGAAAACCTTCGACGAGATAGATCACGTTTTTACTGGCACAATTAGAAAACTGCTTAAGTTTGAAAACGAAATTAGTATTGGTGTTTCTAAATTCTTTTACTGGCATAGAATATTGGCACATATTGCATTCCCCACATCGAAAATGACCTGAAGGTAAATTAGAAGTGGGTGGTAGTAAAACGTCTGTATGGGTAAGATAGTCCCTAAGAGATCTGGTTTTGCGATAACCAAAACGAGGAATCATCTGGCAACCTGGTAAATCGCGTACTAGATGCCAGTGTTTGGCTACTATAGTTTGTATATCTCTTGTGTATTGGTTGTATTCTAATGAGGACGTTATACCAGAATACGTGGTCTTGTGTTTGGTTGTAAGTAATTGAGAGCGGTCCCGCTCATCAGCTTTAATTCTAGCATTATGTATGATTTGCTGTGGATATCCCCTGGTCCTGAGTGTTTGTGACAACTTTGTTGCAGCAGAGTCATAATGGGAATACAAAGAGGAATTCCTTTTTAATCTTAAGAATTGTCCATAAGGTAAGTTCTTACGTAAGTGTAATGGGTGAAAGGAATGAAAATGTAAAAGTGCCCCTTTGTCGGTGGCTTTTCTATATGGAGTGACTATGAGTTTTCTAGAGTCATCTATGACCACAGTAAGATCCAAAAAATTCATCTGAGTTGAATGGCAAGCTCCTGTAAAAATAATATTAGGATCTCTGGTATTTAACCACGAAATAAATTCTTGAAAAACAGTTGCATCATCAAGGACCATGAAGGCATCATCAATAAATCTTTTATACATCAGAATATGCTCAGAGTATGGATTATTATTATAAATATGTTGGCGCTCAAAAGCTATCATAAAGATATTAGCGATTGACGGGGCGCATGCGCACCCCATAGCAACGCCTTTTTTCTGCAAAAAAATATCATCTCTGAAACGAAAAAAATTGTTCTCCAAGACCAAATCCAATAGGTCAAGGAGAAAATGGGATGGAGGTATTAATGTGCTGCGGGTGTTAAGAAGCTCTGATATAATTGTACGTACAGCATCTAAGGGTACACTCGTATAGAGGGAAGCCACGTCCAAGGTTTGTTTAACTTCCTACTTAAGCACGAGGTGTTTGCTTTAAATAGGCACTGTAGGTCAGCTATCAGAAAGGCCAAAGCTCAGAGTGAGCTGATGCTGGCCAGGGAGACTCGCTTCTACAAGAAAAGCTTTTTCAGATATGTGAGCAGCAGACTCAAGGGAAAAGAGGCCATAGCCCACTGTTGGGTGAAAATGTAGAAACTCTGACAGAGGACAGAAAGAAAGCAGGAAAGCTTTTTCCCTGAAAAAGAGAACAGGCTCATCTAGAGATGATAGTAGGCAAGACATGGTGTCTGGGCTGCTGGTTGACATGAACACAGAGTTAGTTGAGAAGCACCTGACTGCATTGGATGAGTACAAATTCCCCAGGCCAGATGGTATGCACCCAAGAGTGGTCAAAGAACTTTCTAGAGAGCTTGCAGAGCCTTTGTCCATCATCTTCCAGACCTTTTGGAGGACGGTAGATGTGCCAAAGATTGGAGGAGAGCGAACATTATCCCAATTATTTAAAAAGGGAAGAGGGTTGATTCAAGAAACAGCAGACCAGTCAGTTTGACCTCTGTCCCAGGGAAGATACTGGAGCAAATATTAAAGAGCTCAATCTGTGAGCATCTGAAGGACAACCTGGTGATCCGGGGAAGTCAGCATGGATTTGTCCCCAACAAAACTTGTTTCCTTCTTTGACTGAGTGACGAGCTTACTGGTTCGAGGGAATGTGGTTGATATTGTTTACTTGGATTTCAGTAAGGCTTTTGACAGGGTTCCCCATGATGTTCTGATGGGTAAACTAGAGGAATGTGGACTGTACCCTAGGATAGTTAGGTGGATAGGGAACAAGTTAGAGAACCGCACTCAAAGAGTAGTTGTCAATGGGATTTCATCTGAATGGAGAGAGGCGTCCAGTGGGGTGCCACAGGGTTCGGTTCTGGGCCTGGTACTTTTCAATATTTTTATAAATTATTTGGATGAGGGTGTGACTACTCAATAAATTTGCATGACACCAAATTGGGAGGATCAGAGAACACACCAGAAGATATAGAATTCAACGAGATCCGAACATACTGGAAAAGTGGGTGGATGTGAACAAGATACAATTCAACAAGCTAAGTGCCGAGTTCTACACCTGGGTAACAGAAATGAGGGACATGCATACTGGATGGGGGATATACTTCTGGGTAGCAGTGTGTTAACAAGATCTTGGGGTATGGGTGGATCGTAAATTAGATATGAGCAGCCAGTGTAATTCAGTGACCAAAAAAGCTAATGCGATCTTGGGGTGCTTCACCAGAGGCATAACATCCAAATCACAAAATGTCATAGTTCCACTGTACACTGCATTTGTCAGGCCACACCTGGAGTATTGTGTGCAGTTCTGGAATCCTCACTTCAAAATGGATGTGGACAGAAACAAGTGGGTACAGAGGAGAGCAACAACGATGATCAGAGGCCTGGAGCCCAAGCCCTATGAAGAAAGGTTGTGGAAGTTGGGAATGTTTAGTCTGGAGAAGAGGAAATTGAGGGGGGACATAATTGTTCTCTAAGTATATGAAGGGCTGTCACCTAGAGGAGGCAGGGAGCTGTTCCTGTTGGCAGCAGAAGATAGGACTCACAATAATGGGTTTAAATTGCGGGTGGAAAGGTACCGACTGGATATTAGGGATTATTTTTTTACAGTAAGAGTAGTTCAGCAATGGAATCAGGTGCCTAGGGAGGTGCTGAGCTCCCCCTCACTGGCAGTCTTCAAGTAGCGGCTCGACAAACACTTGTCAGACCTTCTTTAGGCTGATCCTGCATTAAGCTGGGGCTTGGACTAGATGGCCTGTATGGCCCCTTACAACTCTATGATTCTATAATTTATGGTGGTTCTTATGAAGCTATGCTTCCAGGAGGTAAAGAACTCCTTTCCTGTCCCAAATTATCTGTGGGGGGAAAATTAGGAGTCTCTTCCCATTGAAGTGTCAACAATCAAAGAACACTGAGACTTGCTACAAAAGCCCAGGGCGTGGAACAGAAACCACAGTGATGACCTGAGCAGCTAACATACAGTAGAAACTACCCTCCTTTTATCCATAGAGAACTTGTGAGAGAAAAATATAGATGATTTGTATTTTCTTCCCTCATGAAACTTCTGCAAAAGTCAACAATAAGTGCTTGTACTTTTGCAAAAACCCAGAACAAATTCTCTTCCTCCCCCATGTGTCACAGTACTTGTGGGGAACCAAATGGTTTTGATCCTTTGCTAAGAGTTTCAGGCAGAAAACCCTAGCAGTTATATTGACTGTGCAGCTGGAACTGATTTGATAATTGGGGGCCCAAGGTTTTTAGACCCTGGAGATTTCACCATCTATGACAGAGCTTCTTTGTCTTGTGTGATTCAAGACTTCATGGCAACCAGTTTAGCTCCTGTAGTGTAGCTGGTCCTTTGCTTAATTGTGTTCGTTTTCTCACTGAATGTTAGATGGTCTACTGGAGAAAAATTCAACTACTCCCTTGTAAAGGGCAGATTCTGCCTGGTGACATTTACCCTTAACTGGTACATCTGCAGGAATAAAGACCCAGTAATAAGGTTGTGCAAAAAAATAATAATTGGGGGTTTGGGTTTATTGGGCGCAAATTTTTTCAGTAAACCCAAAATAAACAGAATACCATACCGGTAAATGGGTATTTCAGCTTTATTTCCAGATTTCCTGAAAAAATTCAGGTCTACTATAGTCTATGAGGATTTTTCTCCAAAGCTCCTTTGGGGGCATTTTAGGAGGCAGAGTCACCAAATTTGCAGCATAGCTGCAATGCACTCTCCCTAGATGGACACCAAAGTTTGGGGAAGTTTGGGACAGGGGCCCCAATTTTATGGGCCCGCAAAGGGGTCGCTGTCAATCTGTTTTCAGGATCAGAAGTTCAGCATTGCTGAGGACTGGCGGACAGAGCTGATTGGCAAGCTCAGAGCTTGAGGCCCCTATTCATATTTGGGGCACATAGCATGATGTCCATGCAAATTAGCTTCCAAACGGAGGAAAACAACTTAAATGAAAGAGAAATAAGGCACGGAAAGCATTTATTTTAGTGGCAAATGACATCCTGTGAGCTGTCCTTTATTATAGTAATCAAAAATCTGCAACATCTGCAACAAGTGATGAATAAAATACCAATCAGCGGGAAAAGCCTAGAATCCTGGCAAGAAGCACATATCACGTTGATTCATAAAGAAGGAAATGATTCTGAGTTACCAGCTTCATATAGACCAGTATCTCTATTAAATGTGGATTATAAAATTTTTGCCTCAATTTTGGTTGAAAGATTAAAAAAGAAAATAGGACAAATCATCCATGCAGACCAAACAGGCTTTATCATAAGAACATAAGAAAAGCCCTGCTGGATCAGACCAAGGCCCAAGACCCATCATGTCCAGCAGTCTGTTCACACAGTGGCCAACCAGGTGCCTCTAGGAAGCCCCCAAACAAGACGACTGCAGCAGCACCATACTGCCTTTGTTCCACAGCACCTAAGATAATAGGCATGCTCCTCTGATCCTGGAGAGCATCCCAAAGAGACTGATGAGAGAAAATGTACGATTTATCATGAACGCAACAGAACATGTCAAGAAGAAAAAATGTAAAGCTGCCTTTGTTTTCTTGGATCCAGAAAAAGCATTTGATAATAATCATTGGGACTTTTTATTACAAATGTTACAAAGCGCAAATTGTGGTGATAAATATTTAAGATGGATAAAGAGCATATATTTGAAACAACAAGCAAGATTGATGATCAATGGAAAGCTAACAGAAAAATTCATAATCCATAAAGGTACTAGACAAGGCTGTCCATTATCTCCGTTACTGTTCAACCTTGAGTTGGAAGTGTTAGCGACCAGAATAAGAAATGATGAAAAAAATGCCGGTCTTAAAACCCATGGAGAGGAGTTCAAGTTGAAGTGCTGTGCAGATGACGTAGTGTTGACCTTGGAGAATCCTGCAAGTTCAATAGAATATCTTATGAAACAAATATAACAGTATTGGCAATTTTCTGGATACAAAATAAATAAAAAGAAAACGAAGATAATATTAGAGAATCTAGACAACACAGAAACACAAGATGTACAATTGAAAATGGGATGTAAGATAACAGAAGATCCTGTAATATATTTAGGGATCAATGTTTCTGGGAAGAATCAGACATTACTTAAGGATAATTATGAAAAGATATGGCTGACAATACAAAAATACTTGATGAACTGGGAAAAACTGAAATTGCCGTGGATGGGAAGAATAGCTGTGATAAAAATGAATATACTCCCAAGATTAAATTTTCTATTTCAAATGTGACCTATATATATAGAGAGGAAAAAATAATTGCTGCGTGGCAAAGACAAATCAGTAAATTTGTTTAGGGCAGAAAAAAAACAAGAATCAACTTTAAAGTTATGGAAGATAAAAAAAGAAGGGGAGGTTTGGCATTACCGAATTTGAAGCTTTATTATCAAGCGGCGGGATTAACTTGGATTGTCGGCTGGATTAAAGATCCTGAACAGAAATAACTGAAGATGGAAAAAGGATCATGGGACCGCAGACTACATTATTATTTATGGATGGCAAAGAAGTCAGAGATCTTTGGACAAAAACATGTAATTTTAGAAGGCCTAATGAAGATCTGGATGAGAAACAGGAATAGACTTAGCTCAGCACCACCTTTTATGATGTCTCCAGCAGATGCGTATCTAAACAAGGGAGAGAAAAAGCGCATAGACTTTATAACATATCAGGATATGCTCAATGAGCAAAAGAAAATAAAAACCTGGGAAGAAATTAATAGAGAAAATAAGAAAATAGATTTTGTCGAAGGCTTTCATGGTCAGAGTTCATTGGTTCTTATAGGTTATCCAGGCTGTGTGACCGTGGTCTTGTATTTTCTTTCCTGACGTTTCGCCAGCAGCTGTGGCAGGCGTCTTCAGAGGAGTAACACTGAAGGACAGAGATCTCTGAAGATGCCTGCCACAGCTGCTGGCGAAACGTCAGGAAAGAAAATACCAAGACCACGGTCACACAGCCCGGATAACCTACAAGAACCAAAGAAAATAGATTGATTAACATAATAGAATGGTTGAGAAACGCAGACAAGGCTGTTATCAACCAGGCAAATTAAAAGAAAGCACAGAATTTGAAACATTAATAAACAAAGAAACAGATCATATAATGGGAAGATTGTATAAACTGCTGCTCAAATATGAAACAGAACAAGAACAAATTAAAACATGTATGATAAAATGGATGCAGAACTTGACGAAATAAATTACAATGCAACAATGGGAAACATTATGGACCAAGTCAATCAAATTTACATCGGGTAATAATTGAGAGAACTGGTATAAACAATTCTTTAGATGGTACATAACCCCATTAGACATAAATAAAATGAATGAATCCTATGACAGATGTTGCTGGAAATGCAAGGACAAAATGAAACTTATTTTCACTCATGGTGGACATGTAATAAAACAAAGAAATTTTGAATCCAGGTACACCAAGAAATGCAAAAAAAAATTAAAAATCAAATTTCCCTTACACCTGGAAACTATGTTGCTGGGAATAGAACCAGAAAATCAAGAAAAAAATCTTAGGGACATTTTCAGCTACATGACAGCAGTGGCAAGAGTGGTTCTTGCAATAATGTGGAAACAAGAGGATATTCCAGAATTAGAGAAATGGCAACAAAAAATGTCAGAATACTCGGTGATGGCCAAACTAACCAGTATGCTGAGAGGAAGAACGATGAATGAATTTCAAAAAAATTGGATGTGCTATTTTGAATATGCAAATCTGAAGCTATAAAGCAAGATACTAGCAGTGATATATGTTGGTGTAGAGAGTAGATGAACGGATTTTTGAAAAATAGATATTAAAAGCTGAGTGAAATTGTGTTAAATTAAACAAGATTATAACAGAAATTCCAGATAGGCATTATAATTTTAAATGCAAAATTTAGAAATATTATATAATATCATAGTGCAAATAGAACAGATGGATTACATAAAGATTAAAATGATTAAGATAATTATGTTTTTGGATTCAAAGAGCTGTTAAACATCAACCCTGGAAGAAGCCCAATCTGTATGTGAATGGGTTATGTTGTGTTATGTTAAAACTTAATAAAATATATTTTAAAAAAATCTGATTTCAAGAGATGGTCCTGGTGTGGAAAAACAAAGCCATTATTTGGGGTGACCTTCAGTTTGAACATGTTTTCAAGGGGGTGGGGTGATATCGAAGCCGGCAGAAGTCATGACCAAGGCAACTCTTGTGAAGACAATTGCTCATCTGCGTGGGTGAGCAGTCTTCTTTAGAACAAAGTCTGTTCAGCAGCTGTTGAAGCTGGTTCTTTTTAGTTGAAAGGTTTATCCTTCTGGATGGGACTGGGTGAGTCCCATCTTTTCATGACCCTTCTGCCTCCAGACTAGAGGGATAGTTTGGTCAGACCAAGTTGGCTCCAATGACACAACCCCTATCTCAAAAGGGCCCCAACTATGGGGCCCTAACAAAACCAGTCAAACATAGAAAATGGGAGAAAGCACAGAGCCATGCATCTGAGCAAAGGCGAATTCCCGAAACCCAAAAAAGCCAAATATCTATTCAGCTTTTCAGGAATTGCCTACTAGGCTTCGGGTACATTTCCAGGTTTTGGTATTTGGCCAAAAGGAAACCTGAATATTGCCGAAACTGCTAATTTTGGGTTTATTTTTGGTTCAGGCTTATCGATATGCATAGCCCGAACTGGTAATGATGGTACTTCTCCCCCACCTAGCATATTGATTCCTGGTTTTCTCGAGGAGTTACCTGCTGACAGAGCTTGTTCTCCTACATCTTTATAACTTCAAAATTGTTCGAGCAGTTAACATTATTGTTCCTAGGCATTGTTCTTCATCCTGTAGATCCTGTTCTGCTCTACAGTTACTGAAAAGCAAGGGCCAATGAAGTGGATTTGAAGTTGACTTGAGTAAAAGTGGAGAAAAATTTGGAATAATAACTGAACGTGTGTTCACTTCTCGGCCACCATTGGGTGGCAAAGAAATCCATCAATTGAAACTTTTCCAAATTTGGAAGAGAATTCTTTATCAGAACCTTCATGGTGATAATACAGCTAAGGTGGTGTCTTGGTGTAATATATTTGTTCTTTACAGATAAAATTTCTGGCATCTCTGACTTGGATGTTATTACAAGAAAATGGATAATTTGTGAGGTAATTAAATGTCCTTGACATGGTGTTTTTTCTCTCCTTGTTATTGTAGTTAAGATTCAGTGCTACCATTATTGAAAAGTTGTTTTCATTCAGACTTGCCATCTTGTTCCTCTGTTTTTTTAAATCTTATGTATTCAACAAATTACATTGCTTTTGATCTTTTAAAATGTATTTCACTGTTCTGTTTTCCAAGAGTTGGGCTATTAGTGAAGATGCCACTTGCCAATTCTGGGCTTTTCCTGAAGCAAGTGTCCTCTAGAATTTGGATTGTAGATCTAATTAAAAGTTGTCAGCAACATGAACCCTAGGATTATGGTTACTGTACTCCTCTGAAATGAAATGTCAAATATGAATGGTCTGGCAAAGGATGGTGTCAGGCTAAGTGGAAATGTAGAGTTCCATATTCTTTCAGTAATGTTTACTTGAGATGATAAAAGGCATGCATATATTCCACAACTAAATCAACATTTTCTAATGTGATGTGAAAATGTGAAGATTTTAGAGTTCATTTAAATGTGAGCATAATTTTGATTAGTTTATTATTTATTTAATGGGACTACATTGTGTATATTAATATACTTTGCCTAGCCAGGATCATAAAGAATCTGAAGGAGGAGCTACATGTTACAAAGGGTTAATTGTGAAAGTGGTGTTCCTGTATAGCCAGTCTCTCTTTTCATTTTACATGTCCTGAAATAATTATGGTGTACCGTTACTGGTGCCGGGGCTGTTAATGATGTAGAATATGGCAGGAAAAACCCACATTGTAATTATGTCATTGTAATGTGTGCTAAGTTGATGTTATAGAGCAATAGAAAACTATGGAACTGCCATTTTCAGTGGCCTCATGTTTTTGTAAGTTGTAGTCCTACCCTGGACTTCAGAAAGATGGAGGTCCTGCCCCCCAGGAATGTAGCTCCTCCGTATCTTTTTTCAGCAATATATTCAATCTAATGTTTTCAAATTCATTTGTCTCCATCATTCTTGAACATTATACTGCAAAGGTTATACCACTCTCCAGGGTCCACATTTTGTAATACAAGTTAGATCTTGATCCTTCAGATGTGAAAGCATTTCTATATGTAGTTGCTGATTTCATTAGCACTACATCTGTGCAGGAAAACATGATGTGTTAGTAGCTCAAACAGTGCAACACAGTGAACATAAATTACCGTATTTTTCGCTCCATAACACGCACCTGACCATAACACGCACCTAGTTTTTAGAGGAGGAAAACAAGAAAAAATCTTGTTTTCCTCCTCTAAAAACTTGTCTTAGGGAGTGAATTCACCAGGAAGGCCAGGTCCACCCGTTGGTTTGCATGGCAGTAGACCTGGCCTCCTGTCTCAGTCAGGAGGCCAGGTCTACTGCCATGCAAACCAATGGGAGACACCCCCCCCCACGGAGACCAGGTCGACCCATTGGTTTGCATGGCAGTAGACCTGGCCTCCTGTCTCAGTCAGGAGGCCAGGTCTACTGCCATGCAAACCAGTGGGAGACCCCCCCCCTCACGGAGACCAGGTCTACCCATTGGTTTGCATGGCAGTAGACCTGGCCTCCTGTCTCAATCAGGAGGCCAGGTCTACTGCCATGCAAACCAATGGGCAGCCTGACTGTGCCCAGGAGAGGGGGGGCGGCGGGGAAAGCGAGCCTGGCCCTCTCCGGGGCCAGGATCGCACATGAGAGGGGGTGGCGGGGAAAGCGAGGGGAGGGGGCTGTGAGCTCAGTGGCAGAGCCTCTGCTGGGCATGCAGGAGGTCCCAGGTTCAGTCCCTGGCGCCTCCGCTCCCACCCGCCCCTGGCCCAGGTGAGCCCGGATCCGGCCCGTGTGTGCCCGGGGAGGGAGGAGGGAAGGCTGCAGGCTGGCGTGCCAGGCCGGATCCGGCCCGTGTGTGCCCTGGGAGGGAGGAGGGAAGGCTGCAGGCTGGTGCAGGCTCTGTGCGCCCCGCCCACCTCCCAGCTGGGAGGCGGGCAGGGCGCAAGGCTCGCGTCGTTCCAGCGCGCCTAGAGCTAATGTTCACAGAGCCGGCTGGGCGCGCCGTTCCAGCGGGCCCAGCTGGCTCTGTGCACATTCGCTCCATAACACGCACAGACATTTTCCTCCTCAAATGCGAGGGAAAAAAGTGCGTGTTATGGAGTGAAAAATACGGTAAGCCAAATTAAATGGATTAGAACAAGGTTCTTTCTTATTTAGAGTTTCCTGTGCAAATTGTTTTAAGACATGGAATGTAATTAAATATGTAGTTTCAAAGTGAGATCAATACCAACTAAATCTCATTTTGTATTGTCAAGTTCATAGAGTAGTAATTAAAGGTAGTAATGATCAAACATGTAAGAAGAACATAGACATACTGTTGATCTTTGAACAAATAATTGAACAATTACTTTAAGCCAAAGGGTTGATGATGAAATAGGTAATTTTTTTAGCCAAACTATTATTTATTGCTTCTGCACATGTCAAAATGATGGGACAAACCTGATATCCTGTTTCAAATAGGGTTGTGCATTCTGCTAAAGCGAAACCGGAAAACCACACAAAAATACCTTTTTGGTATTTTTCAGGGTTTTTTGACCAGTAAAAAAATGGCAATAATTAAAGGGAGCCAAAAAAGCAGATCCTGAATAATGCTGATTTTTTCAGAATTATTCAGGGCAGCTTTGTCCCCACCACCATTTTTTCCTCCTTCCCCTTCTCCCTCCCCCCTTACTTACCGGCTGGCTGAATCCTCACCACTGCCTGGCACCTCTGAAGTCCATGTGGAGGTGGCAGGCTGCAGCAATCTGAATGCTGGGCCGCCTCCAAAGTCCACATAGACTTTGGAGGTGGCAGGTGGTGCAGAACTGAACACTGGGTTCCATGCAGCCCAGCGTTCAGTTTTGTGCCACATATTTTTGGGGTTTGGGTTAAACCAAAAAATTTCTGAAAATTTCCGAGCTTATTAAACCCAGACCCTAAAAATACTGGAAAAAGGTGCACAACCCTAGTACCAAAGGACCTAATGGAGCCTTAGTGATAACTGAATTCATCAATGCCCACAGTAGTTTGGGAGGAAAGCCGACAGGAGCTGAGAAGCATCCTGTTAGGGCAGACTCATTGCAAATAGACAAAGGGAAAAATGCTTCTGATTGCCCACATGAGGATGAGATATGAAAGGGGATGATAAAATAAAGCAGGATAGCCAATTAAGGATGCCCAAGGGCACATGCCAGACAAGGTGAAAGAGAGAGACATTATGGAGGTGTTTCTATGCTAATGCTAGAAGCCTCCAAGCGAAAATGAGGGAGAGTGCTTGGTTTTAAGGGAAAGCATAGCTATAGTGAGCATTACAGAAGGGCATATTGGGGTGTCTTGCTATGTACATCAAGGAGAGCATAGTGTCTAATAAACTAGAAACCATAAAAATGGCAGGCTGGTCCACAGAATCCTTATAGATGACTATACCTGGCCCCAAAGGTAATTTAGTGCTGGGAACATTCTATCAGCACTGACCAAAAGGCTCAGGGTGATCTAGAGATGGAGTATGAAATCAGGGAAGCATCCAAAGGTGATGAAGTAGTAATAATGGGAGACTTTAACTATCCTCATATTGACTGGATAAATGCATGCTCCAATCAAGCCAAAGAGATAAAATTTGTAGACATCCTCAATGACTGTGCCATCGAACACTTGGTCATGGACCCAACCAGAGGGGAGGCGATCCTGGATTTAATACTCAGTGGTGCTTCAAGTGACTTAGTGTGAGATGCGGATGTAGTTGAGCCAGTTGGCAACACTGACCACAATGGCATCAAATTTAATTTATATGTATGTGGGAAAGTGCCTAAGAAATCTCACACAATTACATTTGACTTTAAAAGAGGGAACTTCTCTAAAATGAGGAACCTGGTAATAAGAAATTTGAAAGGAATAGTTAAATCACTGGATTAAATCACTGGAAAAGACTTGGGGGTTACTCAAGTCCTCAATACTAGAGGCTCAGCTAGATTGTATACCACAGGTCAGGAAAGGTAATATGAAGTCCAAGAGGTCACCACCATGGCTAACGGGTATGGTGAAGGAAGCTATTAGAGAAAAAAGGCTTCCTTCAGAAACTGGAAGGCTTGCCCAAATGAGGCAAACAAAAGCAAACACAAACTTGCACAAAGGAAATGCAAGCCAACAATTAGAGATGCAAAAAAAGATTTTGAGAGACATATCACTAAACACATCAAGACCAACAATAAGAAAATCTTTATGAACATTAGGAGCAGGAAACCAGCTAGGAAAGCAGTGGGGCCACTGGATGACAATGGCAGTAAAGGAACACTAAGGGAGGGTAGAGCAATTGCTGAGCAACTAAATGAATTCTCATCTGTCTTCACTGTTGAAGATATAGGGCAGATACCTTTTCCTGAAGAGATGTTTTGGGGAGGGAAGACTGGGGAGCTGGGGCAAATAGTGGTAACAAGGTGGGAAGTTCTAGAATGTCTAGACCAGTGGTTCCCAAACCTTTCGGGCCACCAACCCCTTGGTTCCACAAACTCAACCCCAGCACACCCTATCCTATCCAACAACACAGTTGAAGGGGCCCATCTCTGGTACCCCCCTGCTGCCCCCTTGCTTCTTAGTGCCCCCTAGGTAATCCCACCACCCCAAGGGGTGGTACTGTCTACTTTGGGAACCACTGAGACAAACTGGAAACTAACAAATGTGATGATATTTATGCTAGAGTTCTTTAAGAACTCAAATGGGAAATTGCTGAACTTCTAATGATGATATGTAACATATTCCTTAGATCAGCCTCTGTACCAGAGGACAGGAGAATGGCCAATGTAACATTCATTTATAAAAAGGGTTCCAGGGGGGACCCAGGAAATTATTGGCCAGTTAGCTTAACGTCTGTTCCAGGTAAATGGATGGAAAACATTATTAAAGATAGAATTGTCAAGCATATATAAGGGCAAGCCCTGCTGAGCAAAAACGCACATAGCAGGAGATCTCCAGCTAGTACCTGGAGGTTCTCAAAAAATTGCTACATGTACTGAACAAACTCTGGTTGAGGAGAAATACAGCACCCGGCTCAAGTGACTCTATTAATAAATATGTAGATATTACATATGGGACCTGGCAACCCTAGTCTTCTGGTCAATGTTATGCCCTTTGCTGTTTATCTATTGAATGTCTTTCACTTACAGATTTTTGGCTACCCGACCAGAAACGGATCTTTTCAATTAATATATTTTTCTTAAATAAATTGTAAATTTAGACTGAATGAAAAGAAACAGATGCACTTGGATTTGTGTAGCCTTCTCTTTTGAAAAAGCCACTACATTTTGGCATAAATAAAATATATTTGCAATAGGTATAAGCTGGTTCAGGCTAGTTTACATGGTCTGTCAGGCAGCAACTTCTAAATGGTATGTCATTTTAAGCACAGAAGCCTGGCTCTAATTTCCGTATATTGGTGTGGGACATTGTCCTCAATATTGGGTCATGTGTTTTCACTTGGAAAATTTTAGGGTTCTTTTTCTAAAAAATGGTTGTCTTTCCTCTTTTGTTCCCTAATTATAAGGAACCACACTGAGTACCTCAAACAACAGACAATTGGGAACAACATCTGATTTACTATATTTTATTGAATTAAGAATTAAGAAAGACTTAAAAATATAATCTATGCTTTGTGTAAGCAAAGAAGTATTACATCCTCTTTAAAACAATCAGAAAACAAGCCTAGTACTGCAGTTGATGCAAAGGTGTTTGGGCCCTTAAAGTAAATCACACTTGTGCGCCATTGTAGTCCCAATGTATAAACTAAATTCATTATGGATGACGGGCAGCCCATTCCTGACTGGAGGGTGGGTAGTTAGTCGACGGCCAGGAGTGGCGCAGCTGCACTACCTCCTTAGTGGTTTCCTGGCCAGAAAATACACAAAATTAAGTTTGTTAAAATAGAAACACATGAAACTCCTCCATGGAGTTTCACAGGGTTATGCCAGTTATTTTGCTGGCATAGCAACTCTTCAGCATAGAGGAGCATTCTCAGGCCCAAAAGTGTTGGGATCTGACTAATGTTAGCTCCACCCCGTGGAATGCCCCAGGAATGCCCTACCGATGCCAGTGCAGGCACCCGCTTCCAGGTTTTTGCTGCCCTTGCAGCAGCACTGGCAGTCAACTCCCATGCTGCTGTGGTGCTCTGCAGCTTGCCAGTGTAAGTTCCCCTGTGCCAGTGTCCGTTCCACTTTATCATGGCTCAAAGTGGCACAGATGCTGGTGTGGGGTTGCACCGGCTCCTATGGCACTTCAGTCCCCTCTCAGGATTGCACGGAAAGTCATTGCTGCTGTTCAAGGCATTTTTACATTCTATTTGCTGATTGTTAAATATGATATGTATAGTAGACATATGAGCAAAGGCAGTCCACACTGCTGACTATATAACTCTTTACAAAGGTAAACAAAAGTTAGACGTTATAAATATTTATTGATCTTAATACCTCTGGCTCATATAAAGGTAAAGGTCCCCTGTGCAAGCACTGGGTCATTCTGACCCATAGGGTGATGTCACATCCCGACATTTACTTGGCAGACTTTGTTTATGGGGTGGTTTGCCAGTGCCTTCCCCAGTCATCTACACTTTACCCCCAGCAAGCTGGGTACTCATTTTACCGACCTTGGAAGGATGGAAGGCTGAGTCAACCTTGAGCCAGCTACCTGAAACCAATTTCCGTTGGGATCAAACTCAGGTTATAAGCAGAGCTTAGACTGCAGTACCGCAGCTTACCACTCTATGCCATGGGGCTCCTGGAGCCAGTGCTAAACAATTAGTGTCACATGCTGATGTCTGGCAAATTCACATACACTTTCCACTCCCATTCTTGCTACACAGCAAATGTGGAAATGGTCATGTGCAAATCTGAGATATGTGACTGGTTGACAAAGAATTATGTGTTTTGTCTTGTTTTTAATAGAGGTCTGCTTCTGATACTGGAGCTACACTTTATATAAATGCACAACTGCAGGTGAAAATGCCTTACATCACATTTAATTCTTTGCCCCTCTTCTGTATCATTGGGGATCTGTGTCATAATAATATTTTTATTGTTGCTTTGTTTTGTGTGCATTCCTGCTTTGGAATATACATAATTATCACTGGGGAAATGTACAGTGCCAAGACACCAGGATGCAGATAAGTTGACCAAAACGTTATAGGGGGAGAATTAAATACAAAATTGTTTCTTTTGATCATAGCTTCCCTATTAATGAATGGTGTAGTTCTATTGATCTGATTCCTTTATTTCTGAGCCCCTCTGACATGTAGTGCATATTTGTTTCTCCTACTTTTGGCTTATGGCATATTGTGATGTTAACCGATTATATATTATTCTGATATTAGAAAAATGCATATTATCTGCAGCCATTTCTTGGCCACTTGTCTGCATGCCTTTTCAAAATGCAGATCAAAGAAAAGTAAGCAAAAGAAACAATTTTTAATGTACTTATGCCAGCTGCAAGTTCTTTTCTTCTAGTCCTGAATAAGGATTTCCTAAATTGCATATACTTAGTCAAGTGAAAATGCATCACTTTTAAATAACAAGCCCATCTGCTGAAATTATAAAAAATGTCTGCTTCTCATAAATGTACTAAATGCTTGCCATCAATGTTTTATTTCTCAATGCATCTTCTATTCTTGACAGGTTGAGTGTGTATAGGGATATCTTCCTCTTCTTAAAAAAGAAAATATCCCAGGGTTTGCCTAGAAAGAGTCCTGTAGCACAAAAGAGAGAGAGAGAGAAAACTCCACATTTTTGAAATGGTTGTCTTTTTGGTATTGTTTTATGAATATCTTTAGCACTACCTGCACAATTACAAATTGTCTTTGGTCAGTGTTATAAAAAACACCTCTAACTATTGACCTGATTCCTTTATTTCTGAGCCCCTCTGACATGTACTGCATATTTGTTTTTCCTATTCTTGGCTTATGGCATATTGTGATGTCGTTCATGTATGCTAATGTATATTGTTAGACACCTATATATAGAGAGAGGAGGGATTAGATCACTTCTTGATCTAGTCTTTGTAAAGTTTTTAATTTTTTAAATTTCTCTATAAAAACCAAAATTCCACTCAAGTTCAACCATAGCATTTATTTCATTTTGGCTTATGAGCATAGTTTACCTTTTCTTATTTACATTTCTTATTTACATATGAGCATAGTTTACCTTTTCTTATTTACATTGGCAAGAGCTTTGTTGAATTGGTTGCAATAGCATTGTGTTATGTCACTAATGTGTTGATCCTCTTTATTTCATATAAATATTGTTTCTATCAAGACTCCATTTTGTTGAGATTTCTCATTCTTGGCACTGAGACCACCTCTTCTCTGACAGTCACATGAGGTCCAATATATTAGTTTTTAGGCATCTATGACACAGAGGCTTACCGCCAGCAGAAAAGGAAGCAGGACTAGACATAATTCCACATAATCACATCACACTTGCTAGGAACAGCCTTGGAAAGAAATAAGCATTGCCTCATACCTAACCCTAATTAGGACCTCTCCATAATTAATTAACAGAACAAGGGATCTGGCTATCTTAGGACTCAATCCTTAGAACTGAAACATTATCAGGAAAGAAAATACCAAAACCACGGTCACACAGCTCGGATAACCTACAAGAACTGATTATCATTTCCCACTAAAAGTTTCTAGATCCAGAGTGATCTAATTTGGAAGATGAAGTTCCCCCTCCTCAAATCCACGTTCTTGGGTAATTAGGTCTGTCTCCCTACCAAGAAACTTTCCTAATTTGGGAATATTTCTAGGATCGTACAACAACCCAGCTTTCACCTTCAGTACTTCTTCTGAAGAGTCTTGTCACTTTGCCAACAAAAAACAAAGCCATTAGCTATTAGGATTTTGAAGAAGAACCAACAGACAATGGAAGGAAGGCTTTGTCCTTATGCTGAGGGAACCGTAGTGTGAAGTCATGACCAAACTGGAAAGTGGGAACATTCACATAGAGAAAGGCTGAACAAATTCAGGCACCACATTGCCACAATGACGTAAAAGTTACCTGTGGCTCCTGGAACTCTAATCCCCTCACATTCGACTGTCCCAGGTCAGTCCTGCTGACCTTAAGACTATTGCAATTGACATAGAGAGATGGGGCTATGCCCCAAAGACAGATGCACTCAGCCGAGGGAGTTTGAGAGGCCTCAGCCCAAGTCACATGGCTCCCAGAGAATACTGAGGGGGCTAGGACTGTTCAGTGCCCCCTGCTAAAGAGAGCTGGGATTGACATCCAGTGCTCCCCCAGTTCCTAAGGCAACACAGACCCAATGAAACGTGGTGCCAGGAGCAAAGGAGGTGATGGGAGGCTAAGGCTGCAAGAGAGAGTAGATGCTGGCAGGGAGAAAGAAGAACTAGGTGGCATGTAACCCACTTTACTTTAATACTTTTTCATTTATTACAGAAAAAATATCAAAGTATTCTATAAGTTTATATCAACATAAGCATTGGCGTCTTTGCCTGACGAGCAGCACAGGCACCATGTACACCAAATGAATGAGTAGGAACCGAGCAGGAAAGTGCAGTTCCTGAGGTTCCCTTCTCTTTGCATGTTGTGTCCCCATTGGGGAGAAAAGTGGAGAACAATTGAATGAAATAAATACAAAAATAATCCAAGATATAAGCATCCTTCCAGCCACATCCTCATATTGCCACACTCTATCTTATTTCTGTTACAGCTGAAACATTAAGTCCTCTTTTATGGTACATGTAACAACAACAACAAAACCTTTTGGTTTTTCTAGATATTGAGACCTATAAACATACCACAGTTGAGTGGTTGGTAAAGATGTGGCATATCAGTCCACTAAAGTTTTGCTATTGCCAATGGCTGAAGCACACTCTAAATTTAATTTTTAACTAATTCAGGCAACATTGAAAAGATTACCATTGAATAGATTACCATTCCCACTAGTGGGTGACTATTAGCAATCCAAAAAGGAAAGATAGATTTTAAAACATTTAACTTTTTGCAAGCGAATTTGACACAACTGGAATTTGAGAACTTGTTTCCTTGAACTTCTAAAGCAGTTCTCACAAATAACTGCATAGTGGCAACCTATAAGTTTGTCAGCTATGGTTTTTAAATTTTTGTTCATCATCTTTTCCTAGATTAAAGCAAAGAATTACTGACATTTGTCATCAATATATTTTCTATTTTTTTTTCAAGGCGGTGGTCTATTCCTTTTTTATGTCCAATTTTTGTCCAATTTTCAACATTTTACAGGTGTTTATTACTTCTTTTAAGGACCTCATATATTTTCAGCTGTCTCCTTTGTAGGAGACAACACTAGGCTCTCCACAACATTATTATGAGCCCCAGGCTAGAGATTATGGTCAACATTGGCACCTGCACCAGCCATGTGGATAATACTTCACCTCCCCCTCACCCTGGAGCTTGGGTGACCTGTCCAATCCAGCTCCAACTGTACCTCAAAGATTGAAGGGTAGGAATGATCCCTGACATGGTTCTTCGATGTCGAAGGCATGCTATTCTCCAGTGGCACTGGACCCATTGCCCTCAGAGTCAGAAGACGGGCTGCAGCATGACTCAGATGGGGAATCTGAGATGACCTTCATGCCCTTCCCTGGCGATGTGGTTGGCAATGCCACCCCCATTTCACCCACTGAGGACATTAAAAAGTACTCTGACTAGCTCATTAGGATGGCCAAGGCCCTTAATATTGACTACAACCTCCGAACCAAGGTCCATTGGATCCAATCATAGATGTCTTGTACATACTCGAACCGGGCCCTGTGGCCCTACCTATGATCAAGGGCATCGCTGATCTTGCTAGCTCTAATTGGGCCAGGCCAGCATCTAATGTTTCCTCCACTAAAAAAAAGTGGAAAACTTGTATAGAATCATAAAAGAGGGTTATGGATTCCTCTTTTCCCACCCATCCGCTAATTCAATGGTGGTGGAAGCCCTTCCAGGAAGGTTTAATAAGGTTCTCACTCATCTCCTTAGGATAAGGAGGGGTGCCAGCTGGCCATGCTGGGGCATAAAGGTTACACATCAGGAGCCCTAGGTCCCATAAGCTCAAATTTTCTTGCTATCATGGGGAGATATCACTATTTCCTCTGGGATAGGATGACCCAATACATCGACACCCTAGCAGATGATAAGAAGACTATTGCCAAATTTTTACAGGTGGAGGGGATGTCTCTGGGGAGACAACAACTGAGTGCCTCTAGGCACATGGCTGATAGTTGCAACAAGGTTATGGCTTCCGGAAATTTGCTTAAAAGGCATTCCTGGTTAAAGGCTTCTGGCCTCCCACACAATACGTGAGCAAGGGTGGAGGATATGCCCTTTGAAGGGCAAACCCTATTCAGTGAGCAGACTGACACCTTAGACAGGCTACAGAAGACTAAATCCTCAGCTATATCGTTTGGAATTGCACCCCAGACATCAGGCATCTATAAGCAGAGGTACTTCCCTCACCATAGCTTGCAATATCAACTGTCATATTGTTATGATAGTCAGTATCAGCAGTTGCAGTACGGCCACTCCTTCCCTGCGCCCCAGCAGGATAAGAAATTCCATCCGAGGTCAAGGGCCTGGAAGGGAGCCCAATCCCCTTCAGAGCATGCACCCAAGGGGAAGATAGCATAACTAGAAGGTCAGGTCATGTTTGGGGACGGATTGTCCAATTACTTCCCTGAATGGGAAAAAGTGACAGTTGATTTATTTATTATTGAAATAATAAAGAATGGCTATTTTTTGGAACTTCAGTCATTGCCTCCTTACCATCCTCCGAGATCTACTGCAGTGCACACACTCCCCTCCTTCTAAAGGAGGCAGTGGCAGAATTATTGGTCAAGGGAGCCATTAGTCAGGTTCCTCCTGCAGAGATGAATAAGGGGTGTTACTCCCTCTATTTCTTAGTAGATAAAAAGGAGGGGGTAAGAGGCCCATTATGGATCTTAGAGGCCTTAACAAGTTTCTCTGGGTTTGGAAGTTCCGTATGCTTTCTTTATCAGAGGTGATTCCCTTATTCAGGTTCAAATGTATAGTGTATGGCCAAAGACTGTTACAAACATTAATCTAAAAACACAATAAGTCCAGGTAACAAGCATTAATAATAACAGGAAAAAGCATGCTTCTCAGAACCACCAAAACTTGTAAAATACTATGCAAATATTATTTATTTATTTTTTGTTTTGATTTGATTTGTAACCCGCCTTCAATCCCCGGGCATTATCTAGAATCTGACAAACTAACTAGAATTTGACTGACAGACTTTATAATAATAAGCAAAACCAAACAGAACTTGAAATTAAGATTTTGTGGTATCAGCCTCCTATCCAGGGGATTTGCAGTTCAATGTTTACTACATTGGGCCAACCTGGCTCGAATTTTCTTTGCTGCTACAGCAACTTTATAAGAGACAGTTGGCTCCATGTCTGCAAGAAGAAATAGAACTTTCTCCATCACAGTATGTTGATCTAAGTTGGCCAGAATTGTCCCTAAAATCTTTGCCTTGGAACTAAATATAATGGGCAGACCAACACATTATGGGTCAGGTCTTCCAGTTCTGAGCTTCCACAGATACATATACGCTGTGCGACTGGTCATTGGGTATAGTGGCCTTTAAGCATAGCAGCTTGCATAGTTTGAAAATGGATAGATGTAAGGGCTGATCATAATTTAAAGAATGTGATCTCAGACAAGGAGTATGCCCTGGAGTGATCTACTTTGCTTAGTTTATACCAGACTGAGAATTTGGATCCAAATAATACTTGCCTATCAAATATTGTATCTTTCCTAAAGATCTGGTCCCTGCAGTTAAAGTCAGCCTGGGAAGCCCCTCAAACGACATCTGGCAAACTATACAATTGGAGGGTTTTATTATAGTTGGCAGACGGTATGGGATCTTTTAGGCTTATTGCAAAGTAGATGCTTGAAAGATGGCTTGCTGGTGCTCTCTTCAGTTTATGCCAATAATGAATTATACTTTGTCGGTATGTGCCCCCCAGAGGAGGAAGACCTTTTTCTGCTGTCAGTAAGGCAGCTGGAATATTCAGAGGTAGAGTGAGAATATTTTTCAGAAAGAGATTTTGAATTCTCTCCACGTTAGCTATGAGGGCATCATTCCAACCCCAAACCTCAATGCCGTATAACAGTTGTGCAATCACCTTGCTTTGAAATAGCTTTATAACCAGATCAATGAAAAAGCCCCCTTTAATACAATAAAATTTTAAGATGGAACCCATTAAGATAGCACCCTAAATGTAGTTCCCTGATATTTAAAGGTTCGACACTGGTCAATTGGAAAATAATAAATGGACCATCTAGAAATACACTGCCATTTGCCAAAGACCATCACCTTGGTCTTTGAGTAATTGATTATTTGCAATTCTTCTTTACAATAGGCTCTAAGCCTAGACAACATCCTTCTCAGCCCAGTACAGATTATAGACAGCAAAACCAAAACAAGGAGGGAAAAGGTCGGCACCTGAGAGCCTCTTTGTGATGTCATTGATGTAAAGACTGAAAAGAAGAGGGGCCAAAACACAGGCTTGTTTAACGCCTCTAACTACAGTGAACCTGAAGTTTCAACTCTGATTTTAGAAGATAGATTACTGTGGAGTTCCCTTATCAGAAGCAAAAGTCATTTATCAATATTGGTTCTTGCCAGTTTATACCACAGCCTATCACTATCAACTGAGTCAAAGGCTGCAGCAAGATCAACAAAAGCCACATAAAGGTGTTTAGTAGGACCATTTTGCAGTCTGTGACAAGACACTGCAGTATCAGACACTGGTTGCTGGTACATTGGCCTTTCCTAAATCCAGGTTGTTCTGGAACAATTACCTGATTATCCAGCTCCCAATCTTCCAGTTTTCTCAGTAACAATTTGCTGTACAACTTGGCAGCAATATCTAACAGACTGATGGGGTGACAGCTGTGTAGATACTGTTTGTTATCCATCTTGTGGATTGGACCAACTATACTTTGCTTCCATAAAGTGCCATTTTTGGGGAAACAAAAGGGTCGATATCAAAAAGCAAGACAATTAGTATAAAGTAGAACTTTACAAGGAACTTATTCTGAGGTTTGATGTAAAGAGGGCGGGCCAGGATATAGTGGGGTAGCTCTTCCACTGAGCTACCACCGGTACAGATACATTGAGCCCAGGGTTTTTCCAAAAATGACTGGCAAGAAGCACCATGGGCATAGTTTGAAATCGCAGTGATGGAACAGTTGCTCTAAGACTATAAGCTGTTATATCTACCAGATAAGCAGCTCTAAAATGATATTTTTAATCATTTTATACCACAGGGCTGATTTCATTTGGGCAGCTAGATGGCTATCAATTAGAGCATCTTTCTTGTAAATCCATTCCCAAAGGTCTGAGTTATTCCCTGTGGGTCAAAGCATGTAGTCTGCAATGGTAGGGTGGGAAGTGATACTTTCAAGGAACTCTGAATGCTCTGTGACCTTGTTTTGCAATAACTGAAAACTACGTTTGCTGAGTGAATAGATGTTAGTTAAATTATTCTTTTTCAGAAACTGAGCCCAGGCTTTAATCAAGGGAAGACCAAGTCCTGCCCTCATCAAGACCGCAGGTGTTCCTTTTTGCAGCGCCAAAGTGTACTGCAGGAATATATTTTGAGGAGCTTCCAGGTTGGATAAGATTTGCTCTTTCCACCCCCAAACTTAGATGTCATACATTAGATGGGGAATGACTTTGCTGGTATACAGTTTAAGTGCCTGGGGTACTCCAGAGATTGACCTACTCTTGACCCGAGAGAACTCCAAGTTCCTCAGATATTGTTCCAGAGCTGCAGTAGGGAGTCACTCGTAAGGAGATGTATTCCAATAAAAGTGGGCAGGAGCGCTCCTCTATATGTTCCTTCCGTTCCCCCTGTTGAGCAGAGTCGTGGCAAAAATCAGAGAGGATAGATCCAGTTGTATTCTGATGGCCCCTCATTTGGCCAGGAGGGTCTGGTTCACTATGCTATCAAGCCTGGCCAAGGGGAACTACATAAGGGATTTCCTGTACCATCACGATGTAGAGTCGCTGCATCTAGCAGCATGGTGAATCGATCTGACTACACATGGTCAGATAGGGTAGCGGAGGTCCTATTGGCATGTCATAAACCATCCACTAGGAAGTCATATGCATCTAAGTGGCAGTGTTTTCCCTCCTAGGCATGTGGAAGAGGCATTATTCCTGACCATTATACATTGCCAGAGGTGTTTGTTTGTTATCTTTGAAGGACTCTGGTCTAACCAGTACTTCAATTAAAGTACATTTGGGGACAATATCTGCTTTTCATTCAGGAATTGACTCAGTCTCTATTTGCTAATCCTCACTCAAAAAAGTTTTTGAAAGGGTTGGACAACCTTTACCCCCCCAGTGTCCCTATCCAACCCTCAATGGAGCCTCTCCTTGGTTCTTGCCCAACTAATGTCCGCACCTTTTGTGGGATCCTGTGAACTCTCAGTATTATCATATACATTCTTAGTGGCCATAACATCAGCCAGGAGGGTAAACAATTTGTCAGCCTTCTGCCATGATCTGCCCTTCACTAAATTTCATAAGGACAGAGTGGTCTTTAGACCTAGTTTGAGTTTTCTACCTTAAATAGTATAGAAATTTATTTGTTTGCTTTAAGGGACATAAAGGGAATGGGGTTTCTCCACATAAATTCTGTTGGGTGACCTCGGCCATTCAGCTGGCCTACCAAGGTGCACAGGTTGGCTGTCCTATCCCAGTGAGAGCCCACTCTACCAGGGTCCATGCTGCTTTGGCTGCCTTCACCTCTAGATTGGACCTTCGAGATATCTGCAAGGCAACCACATGGTCCACACTGTCCACTTTCATCAGGCACTACTCAATGGATGTCGATTTGGCACAAGAGACAGCTGTGGGGAGAACGATACTGCAGTCACTATTTCTTAGCAGTCACATACCTGCCTCCTCAGTAAGAGAACCTGCTATTCTCCCATGTGGGACTGCACAGAAGCCATGATGATGAAAAACAGAGTTTTGTTTACTTGTGACTGTTGTTCATCGAGTGGTCTTCTGTGCAGGCACACTTTCCTCCCTCCTTCCCCACAAAGGACTGCATCCTTAGCCTGTAGAGGGAGCTCAACTGTGGCAGAATGAGACCGTTTGGGTGGGAAAATGCTGCAAGTGACAGAGGGGAGGGGGAAGTGTTTGGCAGAGCTGAGAGTTCTAGAAGCTAAAAAATCTTTCCATGGCTGGCCTGTGCATGCAGTCCCATGTGTGCCTGCACAGAACAACAGTCACAGGTAAGTGCTACTCTTTTTTATTAGCATTTACAAAACGTAACTTATCTATAACCAAGAACTTTGAGAAAATGCTTGGCTACAATTGAGTCATTACCCAGTTAAAAATAACCTTTCCAGGTCATGTCATTTTGTTTGCTGCAGTGAAATAAGTTTATTTCAGCAGAATGAAGTCATTATTAGCTTGGCAGAGTCCACTTGTCAGAATTTTATGGAGCAGAACACCTTTTGGCTGGGAAATTCAATAAATACTGTAATGGGAGAGGAGTTGAACTCCAAGGGCTGAAGGGACAGAGTAGGGGATTTGTCACTGATGAAGTGTTTTACTGTTCCACTAAGAAGATATTGCTTGATAAGAAGAGTCATCATTAAAGGTCAGACAAATACATCAACTATAACATATTGTGGCAGTAAAACGTGTGGATTAATTATCAATGTTTTGACATACTGAATAGCTGTAACACAAACATAAATGCATGTTTCTGCCATTTGCATTTTAGTATTTGCATTACATACGCCTTGCTGTATTTTCTTAGTTTCTTGCTCTGTTCACTACACTGTTCAAATTAAGAAATGCTTAATACTGGAAGCAAGTCTGCAGTGCACTTTATCAATGTTTAACATTGTTTTCGTCCTCTCTTTTGTTCACTCCAATAATGAGAAACATGAGAAGCCAAAATATACTTGGGTGGGAGAGGCTTTCATAAATGTTTCACTTGAAGGTGATCTAGTGTAAATTGATAAGGAATTATCATCAGAAGAAAATATTGAGAGGCTTCTTCTGAAAATCTAGCCTTCCTTTCTCTACTTTTAAAGAACACCAAAGTAAGGAATGTTTGATGAGTATCCCCCAAAATTATACTTCTGGGTATGTTACAAAATTATTTTTTCATTCTGCCTTTATAAAGCTAGTGGCAAAACATCTGAGAAGGTAATAACTCTCATACAAGTTACTCTAACCGCAAAGCATCCATTCTTCATGCAATGTATTCATTTCTTTATGGACACGTATTCACTTTTTTAAAATTTTTGTCTGGAAACAATATACGATGACTCCTATGAAATGCATTCTTCTACAGTTACAGAAGTATTAATTTGGAGGGAGGAAAGAATGATAAATCATTTGAAAATGTTAAGGAATGATTTAAGTGTGTGCTTCAAATTATAAATGGTGCTTTCTCTATTTAGATAAGATTTATAAATTATTTGATTTATGTCACAAATTTATTAACATCCTTCACTGTTGGAAGTACTGTTTTATTTAGCCAAAGCAACATCTGTTGTAAATTATTTGTAGTACACTATCACTTATACTCTGAACTCAGATTTTCCCCCCTATATGTAGAATTGAATCTACTTTTTCTCTCTTTGAAATGCTCAGTTTTAGGTCATAAGAGCTACAAAGGCAGATATTATGATAACTTTCATTGGCTTCCTTTCTGTCTGTAAACTAACTTTTACAGAGAAATTTTTACAGATAGTACCAGCAGGACCACTAACTTAATACTCTCAAGACAAATTGGGAGACTCTGTAGTCCACACATATTTGAGGAAATAGGTACAGTACACAAAT
Source organism: Euleptes europaea (assembly GCF_029931775.1). NCBI lineage: Eukaryota > Metazoa > Chordata > Lepidosauria > Squamata > Sphaerodactylidae > Euleptes > Euleptes europaea. Next base: position 4,407,006 of record NW_026612049.1, read on the forward strand.
GTTCTTGATCTCCTTCCTGAAACTTATTTCCAAATTTTGAAGGTGGGAAAAGGAACTATTAAGAGTGCTAGTGAGAATGATTGCCTTGGGTCTTAAACTCAAGTAACATCTGGTTTTGTATTCCTGGGGGTGAAAGAATAAATATTGGACATGAACAACAAGTCAACTGACCATAATTTAATAAAACTAACTCAAAGAGCCCAGTAGAAACATATAAATCTGAATTAGGAACACATTAAATCACTTCAAATACTTAATTTGTATCTGCTGGTACATGCTTGTCCATTGTTGTAGCCTTCTATATGTGAGGCCTTTTTAGCAATATATGCTAGCGAGCAGTGCTTCAACAGAAGAATGTAATAAGGAAAGTTGCATTCATTCAGATAGATCATTATTTTTTGTCAGAAAGTAAATGGTCTTCCTTGAAATAAACTCTGCATGTTGAAGCTGAAATCTTAGGAAAGAGTACAGTTTATTGTTTCCCTGGAAACTGTTGAGGCACCCACTGAGAAATTTGTGGTATAGAAAATAAAGAAAAAGAAGGTTCTCTTTGTAATAACTACTCCACCCCCCATTTTGATGATCTCTACTGTATTTTTTAATCACAAGTTAGGTTTGCAAACAACCTCTTTATCTTTTGGCAAACAAATTTTCAAAACCAGGAGAACAAGTTCGGTAAAAAAATGTAAAACAAAAATGTATAAAATAAGAAAAAATATTAAATCTATACAGATTCACAAACAATACAAAAAGGTTTTTTATAGGTAGTGAAGGTAGAGAATATAAAACACGACAAGGGAAGTGCTTGAAGGAGTTCTGATATTTTGTCCAAATGATCTTTGTTGGTGCTGAGGGAAATTGCAGTAGAAAAAAAATCATTTATGATGGACTAAAAAAAATTGCTCGTTTTCTATAGTAGCAAATACAAATAAGATCATGACCGTCCTAATGAGTGCTATGTGGCTGCTGCCAACTGAGGAAATCCTCAACTGCCCAGATTTAACGTTTAGAATAGACTTCCAGGTAGATGTAGATGGGCCACCATGATGTGGAATACTTTCACTTACAGCCCATTCCTGAAAAGCGGTGTGTGTGTGTGTGTGTGTGTGTGAAGCTTCTTAGGAGCCGGCATGACCCCGTGCCGGCATAGGCACCACCTTATCACAGAATAAGGTAGGTGTGGGGGCAAGCATGCTGGCGTCGAGGAGCCACCAGACCCCTCTGCCAGCACAGCCACACCGGCAGGGCTTTCCCAGAAGGGAAAGCCCATGCTGGCATGGGGGGGGGGGAGGATATTTGGGGGGGGGGAGGTTTTGGCATTCTCATGAAATTATAGTGCACACAGTACTCTGCCTCTGTATTATATTTTCGTTTTAAAACGTTGAACTGTAAACATGACATTTTCATTGCAGTTGAAGCTTTCTAAAAGTATTTCTCTTTAAAAATTAATGAATGGAAGAATGATAAAATTATATTGGCTGTGTGTACTTCAAGACATACAGTTTAACTGAAGACTATATTTCTTGTGTGTTTTCATTCACTACATGTTTCAGAAGCTGTGGATGAAAAAGGTTCTATGTATATGGAACTGCTTTTACAGGGTTAATTTTGTGTTTAGGGAATAATATGAATTAACATCTGATTAATTTAGCACATATATTTTCTGTTCCTTTGCTGATTTTGTTCTAATAATCTCCTCTAGTCATTCCATGAAGAACCACCAAAAGTTATGCTGTATATTGGTTCATCCCTCCAACCTCAGGTATTAACATCTTTAAAGGAAGAAGAGTTGGTTTTTATGCCCGACTTTTTCTCTACCATTAAAGAGTCCAATCAGAAAATAAGAAAGGCCATGCTGGATCGGACCAAGGTCCGTCAGCAGTTTGTTCACAGTGGCCAACCAGGTGCCTCTAGGAAGCCCACATACAAGACAACTGCAGCAACACTGTCCGGCCTGTGTTCCAAAGCACCTAATATAATAGGCATGCTCCTCTGATCCTGGAGAGAATAGGTATGCATCATGACTACTATCCATTTTTACTAGCAACCATGAATACCCCTCTCCTCCATGAACATGTCCACTCCCCTCTTAAAGCCTTCCAGGTTGGCAGCCATCACCACATCCTGGGGCAGGAAGTTTTAATTTAACTGGGTGTTGTGTGAAGAAATACTTCCTTTTATCTATTTTGAATCTCTCACCCTCCAGCTTCAGCAGATGGCCCCATGTTCTAGTATTATGAGACAGGGATTAATAATCTAGTATTATGTCCACTCTCTCCATGCCATGCATAATTTTATAGACCTCCTCTTAACCGCCCTCTTTCCAAGCTAAACAGCCCTAAGCATTTTAACCACTCCTCATAGGGCAGTTGCTCTAGTCCCCTGATCATTTTGGTTGCTCTTTTCTGCACCTTCTCAAGCTCTGCAATATCCTTTTTTAGGTGTGGTGACCAGAACTGTACACAGTATTCCAAATGTGGTCTCACCATAGATTTGTACAAGGGCAGTATGATAGCAGCAGTTTTATTCTCTATTCCTTGTTTAATTATGACCAGCATGGAATTTACCTTTTTCACAGCAGCCACACACTGGTTTGACATCTTCATCAAGCAATCCACTACCACCCGAAGATCCCTTTCTTGGTCTGTTGCTGCCAGCATAGATCCCATCAGTGTATATGTGAAGTTGGGATTTTTTTGCCCCAATATGCATCACTTTACACTTGAATCTCATTTGCCATTTTAATGCCCATTCTTCCAATTTGTAGAGATTCTTTTGGAGCTCTTCACAGTCCATTTTTGTTTTAACCATCCTAAATAATTTGGTGTCATCTGCAAACTTGGCCACCTCGCTGTTCACCCCATCTCCAGGTCATTGATGAACAGCCTGAAAAGCACTAGTCCCAACACAAATCCCTGAGAGTCTCCACTGTTCACATCCCTCCATTGTGTGAACTGACCATTTCTTCCTCCTCTCTGCTTCCTATTTTTCAGCCAGCTCTCAGTCCATAAGAGGACTTGTCCTCTTATCCCATGACTATGAAGTTTGCTTAGCAGTCTTTAGTGGGGAACTTTGACAGAAGCCTTTTGAAAATCTAAATACATAATGTCGACAGGCTCATTCCTGTCCATGTGCTTATTGACACTTTCAAAAAACTCTAAAATGGCTTACAATTGCCTTCCCTTCCCCTCCCCACAACAGACAACTTGTGAAGTAGGTGGGGCTGAGAGAGTTCTGAGAGAACTGTGACTAGCCTAAGGTCACCCAGCAGACTTCGTGTGTAGGAGTGGGGAAACAAACCCGGTTCACCAAATTAGAGTTCGGCGCTCATGTGGAGGAGTGGGGAATCAAACCTGGTTCTCCAGATTATAGTCTGCCGCTCTTAACCACTACTACACCATGCTGGGTCATTGAAGGAAACTGTCGTTAACAAGGGAATATTGTGTTCACCTAATACTGTAATAATGTGATCTGGTACGCACTTGGAGAAGTCTTCCAGTGTTATGTTAAAGTCTTTGTCTAGTATCACAGTGAATTCAGAATGTTAAATTACACAGCATTTTAAGTGATTGTATGTGTTTCTAATTTTATAAACTATTTCTTTATTTAGTTCTGCATGTTCCTTAAAGATAAATTATTAAGGATATGAAATAAAATCATTATAATTTTCTATCCCAGATAAAACTTTATACTGTGTCAGTTCAGTGAAAACATTCAGAAAAAAATTAGACTTTATTAAACAAGAAATAAAGTGATACTGATCTCCACTTCCTCAGAAATGGAAATACAAGTAGTTGTATTTTATTCTACTGCAGTGTGCTTATACTTACCTATAATTTCTACCCTAGATCAGCGAAGAGACATAATGACTGGCCTTTCCTGGCATTCATACTTATATAGCCCATTCTTGAGGATTGGGCTGAAAGTGTAGTGGAGGCAGCGTGACCCCGCCGCCAGCATAAGTGCCCTCTTATAATGGAATAAGAGGCACTTACCCTGGCAGTGGGAGCATTTCCGTCGGTGCCTCATCGCTGCGGAGCTGCACGGTGCTCCTCCGATGCTGTAGCCTCGCTGGGACCTAAATCCTGGAAGAGAAATGTGGTGCTGGCCTGGGGGGGGGCATTCCCAGGGGCGGATCTGACTGTAGTCAGCTTCCTAAGCCCTTCCAGCCCAGGAACGCCCCCTCCAGCAACAGTGTTGCTGTGCCAGGATTTTCAGTGGGGCTCTTAACCACGGCACCACACTGGCTCTCAGTGCAAGAACTGAATTTTTTGTTGTTTTTTCCCCAAGTTGATTATGGGTTTCTGGGGAAATTAAAATGTTCTCTAATTGGGAAGATGCAGTTGTTATACCAACTAATGCATCTGTTGTAATCAAGAGTACTTTGTAGACTTTGATTTTGCAAATATCACCACACTCAACTAACCACTGATAAACAAAATGTCCTTGCTATTGTATGTACTCTTTAAAAAGCTACAGATGTCTTAGACTTTTAAAAATGTAAAGTATTTAGTGCATTACTTTTAAAAATTTTAATCTTTAGAGTCTAATCACGTTCTTGCTGTACAGTGCAAATGAGAAGATACTTATTTTGCTCTCTAAACAAACAATAGGAGCAATGCTACTTGTTGATCACACCACAATGTTTCAACTTCTTGTTGACTTCTAAAACAATTATTTAATGTCTAGCAAAATAATAATAATAACAGTCCCCATAGAAAACCTTCATCTCTAATTGTTAAGGGAGGGGGAGCCTTGACGGTTTCATTTTCCAAACCTTTTTCTAGCACAAGAGAAATTGGCAAAGTGCCTTTTAATGAGAGGAAACAAAAGATGTGCATCTTTCTTCATGAAGCGGGAACACAATGAAACATTCTTTTTTCATCTCAGTTCCAGAGTGTGGGAACTGGATATAGTACTATGGGGTTTTTATGTGAAGAATTGTTCACAAAAATATGTCTTGGACACACTTTGCTGTTTCATATGAATACTTCTTCCAGTGTGGGCACAGTGCCATGTTCTGGTGGCTGCTCTTTGAATTTTCTTGCCAATGAGTGGCATTTTGGGCTGTCAGCAAGACTAATCTCAGTGTTAAGCCAGGAAGAACACAAACCATTGGAGATTTAGGTCAAAAACTCATGGTTGCTTTATTCCCGGTTTCAGCCAGGATTCAGCCAGGATCGAACGCACGTTCGGCGAAAATGCATGTGTTCGATCCTGGCTGAATCCTGGCTGAAACCGGGAATAAAGGAGACTAAACAACCATGTGTTTTCGCCCTGTAGACAGCAGAAGAGTTTGTTGCCGTTAGATAGTGTTCTACTGTTCATCTTTTGGTTTGTGTGTTGTTAATTATGCAGCATTCTTTCCTGAGATGGCATAAACTGATAGGGTTGCCAGGTCCCTCTTCTCCACCAGTGGGAGATTTTTGGGGTGGAGCCTGAGGAGGGTGAGGTTTGGGGAGGGGAGGGACTTCAATGCCATAGAGTCCAATGGCCAAAGCAGCCATTTTCTCCATGTGAACTGGTCTCTGTCGGCTGGAAATCAGTTGTAATAGCAGAAGATTTCCAGCTAGTACCTGGAGGCTGGCAACCCTATAAACGGAAGGTAATGGTGATAAACTAAGACAGAGATCCTTACCTGAGAATAAGCCCTTTCAAGATACTTACTTTTGAATAAACATATATTGAAGAGCTTGCAAACACTTGATTTACATAAATCCTCTAATGACTGCTGAGGAAACTCGTCATTTATCTGGGCCAAACTATACAGTCAGGTTTTTAAAGAGTTCGGTTCCCCCCAGCTGGAGGGATTTTTTTTTTTTTAAAGGGAGAGCCTGAACAGGCTCAGACCACTGCTGTGGGGGGAGGAAAGACTCCTGCCTCCCCCTCCAAGCTGTTTTCTCCCATGGAAACAGTGCTGGGGGAGGAGTTTTTTCCCATTTTTGCTGCTCAACATAGGTTGTTTTGAGCATGTGAAGCAGCAAAAACAGGGAAATAATTCCTCCAGGGAAGAGAGTAGGAGCAGTGGTGTTCTGAGCCTGTTCGGGCTCTCCTTTATTTTTTGAAAGCTATTTCCTACAGTTGATGTGTGGTTGCAGGGAACCCGTGCTTGGTCTGGGGAACTCAACCCCAACTCTTTAAAAACTCGAATATGTAATTTGGCCCTCAGTGTGTACTGGGGAAGGGGGGGAGTTCATTTCTTCACCCTTTTTTCACATCAAAACTTTCCTATCTAACAAGATACTGTCATCTTGTGTGTATCATTTCAGAGCCACCTTCTTATAATCAGCCACCAACTCATAATTAGCACCAGATGAACTTTGGCTCCCAGTAGGTAAGATCTCCCTTGCAAGGAGCTTGTGTATGTGAGGATGAGGTTCTGATACATTGTTTTGTTCCCTTCAAAAGGAAATAACATGAGTTTTGTATTTATTCACTCAGAAAGTGGCTTGTTTTTTAAGAGGATGAAAAGAGGCTGTCAGCTTACAGAACTCAATAGCAGCTTTGTTGTGCTAATGTTAAAGCTCACCAAGCAGCTAAGCTAAAAAGCAAGAAAAATAGCATTTTTTATTTTGTATTGGGCAGTGCAAAGAACATGGCTTTGATAGTACCTTTGTGTATGCTCAGATTTAGGTGTTAGGATGTTTAAATGTTATCATAACACAAGGTAACAATCCTGGCAGGTTACAGCAGAACAAAAGCTTGGAAATATAGGATGATTGCTGGTGTTACCTAATTTAAATGCAGACTGACTATCCATTCCTGAGAATTGGCGTACGGGAACAGCGGGGAGAAGGTGCAGGTGAGCCGTCTCCTAAAGCCGTTCGCTGTTAAACAAAACAAAGCCGTTTTGTGGCTTTTTGTTGTTTAATGGGGCCTTTCGCCCCACTGAAAACAGCAAGGCTGCGTCTGCTAAAAAGCAGGTGCAGCAACGCTGTTCCTGGCACCGGCGTAAAGGGGTGAACGGGGACAGGAAGCCGCCGACCGGCGGCTCCTCCCCCCGGCCTGCCCAGGGAACGGCCAGGGAATGCCCCCCATGCCAACGCGGCAATTCTACATCGTGGCCTGCACCACGGAGAGGCCGCACTGGCAGAGGGGTGAGGTGCGGCTCCACGGCGCTCGGGCACTGGCAGAACTGCCCTCGCCGGCAGCATAAGTGTGTCCTAATGCGTGATTAGATGTACTTACGCTGGCGATTAGGTCATACTGCCACCTATAAGGACTCACCCTCTAATCAGGAATGCGCGGTAAGACTGTAATCAACCTTTTCCAACCTTCTCTCAAGATACTTTGTTTTTTTGTACCAGATAAGGCTTTTAAATTGTCTCTTCCGGGTCATTAGAAAGGCTAATAATCTCCTAGAGTATGTATGTCTATAAACTCTGTAGATTCTACAGATTTCTTTAAGCACATATTGAACCTCCCTATCAAACCAGGGTTTATTGCTGGTTTGAGGACCAGCCCTTGATCTAGATGATATTTTGACCAGCAGGTGTTTAAAGAGATGGAAAATTTACTCCAAAATTTTAGATTGTCTGGCAGATGTGTGTGTGTTAAGTGCCGTCAAGTCGCTTCCAACTCATGGCGACCCTATGAATCAATGTCCTCCAAGATGTACTATCTTTGACAGCCTTGCTCAGGTCTTGCAAATTGAGGGCCATGGCTTCCTTCATTGAGTCAATCCATCTCTTGTCTGGCAAATAGGGGTTCATTAATAAACTGGGATATGAGTGCCTGGCTCCTATTTAAGTAAAATATGTTACAGGCCTCCTCAGACTTATTAGCATTCCAACTCGACCCTCACATGATTTTCCCAGTATAAATTAAATCTGGCTTTGGTTGATGGATCAGCTTCTCACCAAAAGGCAATATCAGTTCTACATGAAGTGGTGACCACTACCCATTGGTTCACCCACCATAAACCTGGAACAATAGGAGAGGAGATTTGCAATAGCCAGACAAAAATCTGGCTCCATTTTCGCTAATTCTTGTAAATTCTCCTAAATCCCTCAAAGCACCATAACTGTTAAGAATATTGAATATTAGCTTGAGGAAGATTTTTTAAAAATATCTTCCCCCTAGTATTTACCTTAAAATCATTAGTTGTTTTCTCTGAAATCTCAAGATCTAGACCATCAACATCCGCCCCGTACAGGTCAATTTTAATAATGAAAAAATAATTTAAAGATAAAATCTGAGAGATTAGGAAATAAAACAAGCAAGACCACTCATGGATCTACCACCCTTGGAGCTGAGAACAGCTGGACTAACAAAAGATACAAAACCAGAAATGTTTATGTGTTCTTCACACCAGGTTTCTTGAAGGAAAATAATATATGAGCATTAATAAACTCTTGAACTTCAGGAGAAGAAACCCGAGGAGTTCTACCAGCTAGATCGCCTATGCTCCATATCCCATATTTAGCTCATCTAACATGATTGATTTGCATCTGTCAAGGCTTGCCAGCAGCACAACAGCCCTATCAACTATAGGTAACTATATTTACATATGTGGGACATATATGTTTGTTTTATGAGGATCCTTAGTGAGACTGGGTAGCAGAGACTAAGCTTCTTAAGGAAACTGTCCTTTTACATGGTGGTTTGCGGATTTTCCCTGAAATTGAATTGAACACCTTTTACTATCTAAAAGATGCAGTGCTTTTTTGTAAAGAAAGAAAGGGCCAGTACTCGCATTTAAAGGTGACTTATTTCTACCAGTTCCCTTCGCAGGACTTGGGACAGCCCTCCAAATAGGTGCCAGTACTCAGTACCAGAGAGCCCCGTGGTGCAGATTGATAAGCTGCAGTACTGTAGTCAAAGCTCTGCTCACAACCTGAGTTCAATCCCAACAGCAGTTGGTTTCAGGTAGCCGGCTCAAGGTAGACTCAGCCTTCCATTCTTCCGAGGTCGGTCAAATGAGTACCCATCTTGCTGGGGGTAAAGGGAAGATGACTGGGGAAGTCACTGGCAAACCACCCCATAAACAAAGTCTGCCTAGTAAACGTCGAGATGTGACTTCACCCTATGGGTCAGGAATGACCCGGTGCTTGCACAGGGGACCTTTACTTACTCAGTACCAGGGAATATCATCTCCCCCAAAGCCCTGAAAAGATGTATACATAAGTACAATATTTACAATAATTTGGAGCCACCCCTACACTTACCAAATACTAACTAGAGCCAACCTGCTTAGCTTTTGAGATCTGATAAAACTGGGCTAGCCTGGGCTGTCCAGATTGGGGTACAAATATACATAGTTAAACATTAAAAAAGGAAAATAAAATATAAATTTGTTCAGTGTCAGCCAGGGTGGATAAAAATTGATGATTTTAAAAAAATAGGAATGTTTTTATTTAAATCGGATTTTTTTTATTTAAAAAATGCTTCTGGAAGAAAAATCTACCTAAAAATAGTTTTCTATTTAGGATACATTATAGTCAAAAGGCTATTCATCAGGAAATAAGGATTAGTTTTTAATTATGTAGCATGAGGCTGTATATTTATGCAATGTATATATTTTTTTGGTAAATGAATTCCATTAATCCAGTCACAATGTCATGCTCTTCCAGAGGTTTCTGTAAGATTATTTTGGGCAGTGTTTCTAATGAGAAGATATTATCACAGATGCTTGTTTTGTAGTTCTCAAAAGTGTAAATTTATGTCTGCAGAGATAACATGCCTCTTCTTCACAACAAAAAACGTTATAAAATAAACGTACAGAATTGAGCTAAAAACTTTAATCCCATTGTTCCTTTGCAAATCTATATACACAGAATCAACCTCTTACCTCTTAAGTGTTGAGTCCCAAGAGGTTCAATGAATACATTGTTTGAAGTGGAATAGATCTGCACAAATAGCTAAGTTTGAAGAAGGAAGGGCAAGCAGTAAAAATGAAAGTGCAACCTTGTGAGCAGAATATTCCAAAAGTCTTGGGATCTTTCTGTAATAATCGTGCACGTCAGTTGCGTGCCTGCGCAACTCAGACTTGAGGCAAATGCTGAAGGCACTTCAGGGCTGGCAACCTCTTCCCAACCCCAATGGGTTCCAACAACTGCACTAACACTCAACGACAGAACAGGCACTTTAATGTAGAAGCAAATCCAAAGGGGTGGTGGTGGTGGAAATAGTAACTGGGATCTGTAAGTCCTTGGAGAGGCCTTGAGGTGCTTGCCGGTCAACTAATAAGAGTTCACTGGTTTCAGACCCTTCTTCCCAGGGCTCACCTGACACTGTCCAAACAACAACGTCTCTACCTGGAACTTCAGCCTTGCAGCAGGAATCCTGAAGTTCTCTGCTCCAGTCCTTGGTTCCCCATTTCCAGCTTTCCACCAGCCTGTTTCTCCTCCTTGGGCTGTTCTTCCTGCCAGCCTGCTTCAGCCTAGGCCCGTGTTGGCGAACCTACGGCACATGTGCCGCAGCCAGCACGTCGAGCCCTCTCTGTGGGCACGCGCGGACCCGTTGCGTCTGCCTAGGGCTATGCTGTGTTGCCGTGGTGAGGGCGCTGAGGGCGGTGCTCCTTCTCCCCAAGCCCATGCTCCCCAAGCCTGCGCTGGCATCCTCCCTCTCCTTGCACCCGGGCCAAGCCCCTCCCTCTCTCTCAGCTGAGCTGTGGCGGTAGCTCAGCTGTTTGTCGGGCGCCCCGCCCCTCTTCAGTTTGGATGGGGAGGCTGTGGCTGAGCACCTTGCCATGCCCCCTCTCAGCTGAGCTGTGCGGCGCCCCGCCTGTCTTCAGTTTGGACGGGGGAGGCTGTGGCCGAGCACCTCGCCATGCCCCCCTCTCAGCTGAGCTACGGGGAAGCTCAGCTGTTTGTCGGGGCCCCACCCATCTTCAGTTTGGACCGGGAGGCTGTGGCTGAGCACCTTGCCACGCCCCCCCTCTCAGCTGAGCTGCGGGACAGCTCAGCTATTTTTCGGGGGGGGGGGGGCGCCTGTCTTCAGTTTGTCTGGGGCCCCGCTCATCTAAAAAAGCATTTAGAAAATTCTACAACATTTGCAAACAATCCTACAAGCCATCAGGAAATCTACAAGGAATTTTCTAGCATTGTAGCAGCTGCAAAGGTGAATTTTAGTAACAGATTTTTACAGTTCCGTAAGATGGAGACAACCCTGTGTTTTCTTACTTCTCCAGATAAAGCCAAATTTGAAGAACTTGATCTTTCCTGCCTACACTGGTTAGATTTAGAAAATCTGGAAATGGAGCTAATAGAATTTCAAGAAAGCTCTATCTGGAAAAATAAATTCTATGACCTGCGTGAAACATTTGAGAAGATAGAAGGGATGCCAAAGGACAGCACAGTTAGTTCTGCAAATGAAATCCTTAAAGTGTGGAATTCTCTGCCAAATAATTTTAAGTCAATGAAAGCACTTGGGATTGCTTTCCTGACTTTGTTTGGATCCTCTTATGCTTGTGAGCAGCTGTTTTCAGCTTTGAATTATATCAAATCTGACACCAGAAACAGGCTAACAGATGACCTGAGTGCTGCATGTGTTGCTCTCAAACTTACAAAGTATGAGCCAAGGGTAGACAAATTATCAGCATGCACACAACAGCAAAAATCACATTAATTGTTCAAAAAATTTGACAATGTCCTCAAAGATGTCACAAAAATGGTGAATTACATCATGGCTCGTGCTCTTGAGGAAGTTCAGGCACAGTATAATTGTTTACTTATGTACAATAATGTCTGGTAGCTGAGCAGAGGACGAGTCCTGGAGAGATGCATGCCAAATGCAAACTTTTACCTTTCAATAAAAAGTTGTTTGTATCATTGAAAGCTCTGTTATTGTGTTTTTCTTTTAACGCAAAATATGTGAATGTATGAGTTGTTTTTTCTAAACTAAAACCTCAGTATTCAGGTTAAATTGCCATATTGGCACTTGGTGATAAATAAGTGGGTTTTGGGTTGCAGTTTGGGCACTCGGTCTCTAAAAGGTTCACCATCACTGGCCTAGGCCCACCAACTGTATCTCTCCTCCTCCCTCCTCCCCTCTGGAAAAAGGAAGGCCAGCCTCTCCAGAGTCAGGGCTGCTGAAAGATATAGCCCCTTTGAAATCCCATTACCTTTGTGTGGATACCCTGAGGTTTATCACAATATTCTCTCCCAGAGAAAACCTATAATGGCAGCAGGCCATAAAACAGACCCAGTTTGGGAATATTTTAATGAAGTTCCTCTTCCTCGCAATAATTTCATAATTATCTGTCTATGTATTTCTGATAGTATAACCAAATCAGTATTTTTTGATATAACTGTAAAAACTACTCTGAAAATTTATTATTCCAAAAATGAAACCTTCATCTGGCTGTAAATATTAAGATTATACCAGCAAGAATGAGTCTTTATGTAAAAAAAACCATGATTTAAATCAAGTCTTACTGACTAGTGATTTAAATCATGATTTAAATCGTGGTTTAAATCAAATCCACCCTGGTGTCAGCTAATGTAAAGTTTATATTGAGTTTTATATTGAGAAGGAAAGTAGTATGGAATAACTTTACAAGTTAGGATAAATGTAGAAGTAGGTTTCACATAAACAAAAGTAGGAGAACCCCTTGTTTAGAATACTGTTGGAAAATGTACTTTTTTTTGTAGGTATGCTTATTGTTTGAAGGATGGAAAATGACTTTGTTAATGTATTTCTTTCTTTTTTTCTTTGAGCTAATGTCTGACCCCATGATTGATATATTTTTCATGATAATCTTTTTTTATAATGTAGTTATCCATTACATTATTCCACAGTAATCTGATATTTCTCATTCTGAGACAGTATTGGAATAATTGCTGTATATGTAACTCCAATTTGTAGCATTTTGCCATTCCATTCTCACAAAAAATGCACTCATATCTTTTTATGCAATATGTAATATGTTTACACAGTGGTTAGAACACCACACCTACACTGGCGATCCAAATATTGATTGGTTTATTTTAAAATGGTTTGGAACAGGTATTCTTTTAGTATCTTTAACCTTTTGTCTTTTTAGTGATTTACAGCCCATTCCTGAGACCGCAGGCAGGCTGCGGCGGCTGGCCAGGGTGCAGCAACGGTGCCGCCGGTAGGCCTCCAAAGGGCTTCGTGGCGGCATGCGCCGGCAAGAAAAAAGCAAAAGTTACAAAAAAAGAGAGAGGCCGAGGAGCGGGGCGGTGGGGCAGGCACGCCACTGTGCAGGAATGCCGCAGCGCAGCCTCAGGCCAGCCAAGCCCGGCTGAGTTCACAGGGCAACTTCCGGGGGAGGGAGTTAGCAGTGGGGAGGCGATGGGAGGGGTGGCTGCCTCAAGGGAAGGAGTGCTGGGTGAAGGGCGGGGGCTGTGAGGGAGGCGGGGCGAGCGGGGCGGGAGCAGGAGGACGGAAGACCTCCCGGAGAGGCCAGAAGAAGGGAGATAGGAGGCACCGGCAGCCTTGGGGAGGACCGTCGTGCAGCCACCCATGCCACCTTCATGGCCTGCCGCGCACACCTCACGTGTGCGACCACGAGTATACTGGTGGCTGGGACAGTCATCGGCCAAGTGAGGGGAGCTGGCAGGAGCTGCCCTCCGACCACCAGAATTCAGAGGCCTATGGGCTGCCGCGGCATGCGGAAACATGTTCCCTGCCCTGGGTGTGGGTGGCAGAGGTGCGGGCGGAGGGCAGGTGTGCGCAGGGCAGGTGTAGCATGGCCGGCCCAGGCAGGTGGCGGTGGGGATACGGAAGCTCGCTGAAGGGTTTGCAGGAACCCTGCCTGCAGCTCAGACATGGAGCGGGTCAGCTCCAGCATTGTCGCCAGGAGGCCTCGGGAGGTGATCACATTGGCAGCCAAGGTCTCGATCCAGCCATCAGCCCTTTCGCGAGTCTCTCGCCAATCCCTATTGGTCTCCAGCCGATCCCTCTCAATGGCAGCCCACATGGAAGAAAAAGTGGGGGGATGGGCTTGGGCTGCGGGCGCACCAGCCATGGGCAGGAACATTCACCCCCTCGTCCGCTGGGCCGGTGGCTGCTCCCTTCCCAAGGGCATTGCCAGGAGGGTCCCGGCGGGGTGGAGGGGGGTCCACAGTGTCCCAAGATGGCTCATCTGCTGAAGATGCTCCTGAGGCTGTGCTTGCCACCTGGCGCCCCCTCTCCTGGTCATGAGACCTCATCATTGCAACACCTCTTCGAGTGACGCGGCTGGAGCAGCTGGGGGCCTCTGCGGACGTCTGAAGGGGGTGGGGTGGCATGTCAATGGCCCCAATGTCGGAAGCTGAGGCGCGTGCACCTGCAGAGAGAAGGGGGATCCCGTCACCTCCACGCCATCCCACAAGGCTTCCCTGCACCTCCATTCCCCGCCCCACACCTGTGCTGTCAGCCACTGGCAGTAAGGCGGCCGTCGGAAGGTTGACTTCTGGGCAGACCTCCATGGGCTCCTCCGCCCCAGCCTCCTGGCTCTCCAGGGAGCTTCTGTCCGGGTCGCGTCCCATCTCCACGGAGATTCATTTTTGATTCATTCTGGTTTGGAGGTTGTGTCCATGTTTTTTGTAATCTTAATGAAAGATATTGGGGCCAGTTCTACACCAGAGGCTGGATTTATTTCTGGAGTTTACAAAGATCATTTAGATGCTTCTAATGCTCCTAAGCAGAGAGATCACATTACAACTGTTAAAACCCTTCCTGTAGTGAGTTTGGAAAATGCATGCTTAGGTTAACAATTACACTTAGGTTGTAGTGCTACTAGTTTATGTTGTCAGAAATTCTGTCTTACCATGCTGTTCTCTACTTGTTCTTCAGTGACTTATGAATTAACTGGTGCCCTTTTTAGATTTTTTAAAATAATTGTGTTGTGTTTAGCACAATGCTGAATGACAATGTGTGTAAATCAAAGGCAAATAGCCTGTAAAAAAAAGTATCTGATTGTGAGAGTTAATACATCTAGTTGAGGATGAAAAGGCATAATCAGAATTCTGTTCTGAATTTTTCTCCCCCCTTCTTCTGTTTCTCCCCATGCTTTATCTCCCTCTGTATCTCTTGGTGCTGTTCCTTCAGCTCTGGCTGAATTCTGGTGAGCATACACATAATGTGGCAGGATTTCTAGGCAGTCTGTTCACACCCTAAGATCATTAGTAAAATAGATCTTTAATAACCAAACATAAATAATGGAAAGCACAGATAACTGTGACAATCAGCAGATAGACAGCTTAGGCACAATACTGAAAAGAAATATGCAAATGTATATTGGTAACCAATCCTATAGAGCCTTAACATTCCTCTAGTTGGGAATGGGTCCCAGATGGAACTTCTTGGTGCAGCCTGATAAGCCTGTCAATGATATCAGGGTCTTGGCACACTACTCCAAACCAGGCTAACAGTTGTATAGATTTTCCTGCAGCCTGGGAGCTTGTTTTGTAATGTAATAAGAATGTATGGGTGTGGGTTTAAAGTTTCCCTCCAAGCCCGATCAAAAGTTTGGATAATGGAGATGAAGGCACTAAAGGGAGGAACCAGTAATGATCCATCGTGCCCTTGACAGCTTGGCCAAATAGTGCAAATGGAACTGGGGTTCAGTTTCCTTTCCCAGCTCAACTGCCCCCCCTCAGAAGATAAACCTGTATTGTTCTAAGGGCACATTTATCTTTTCATAACAAATTAATCAGATTGTTTTGGTATAGAAATATAGATTTGGTAATTTCTTATTGGTTACTAAAGGCTCCCAATGTCTGCTTTTTCTCTATTTCTTGGTTCAGTTGTGAAAAGTAACTAAGTAGATATGAACCTAGGACTTCTAGTCACTCTTGAGCAACCTCCAGAGTTTGGTCTCAGATCAAAATCCACCAAGTCCATCCCATGTCTTCATTCATTCATTCATTCATTCATTCATTCATTCATTCATTCATTCATTCATTTAAAACATTTATATCCAGTTTTCTCTCTTTGGTCTGAAGGTAGCTAACAAGCAACAAGTTGCAAAAACATAAAAACAGTATAGCACTATATTTACAAAATAAAAAACAACACACAAGATAAAAACACAACCAAATCCACCATATCATTTTACCTTCCACTGAACACTCTCTAACATAAAGCTGTTTCACACAGCTTCCAAAATGCAGAAAGTGAAGGGCATCATGCATATCCACTCTGGTAAGCCATTCCAAAGGACTGGACCGACCACCAGTGGCTTTTCCCATGTAACATAGTTGATTTGCAGCATAAGAATGTAGTAGGAATGTGGAAGATACTGGGATATACTATTTGATGGTTGATCCAATATTTTTGAATTATCTATTTAATGGAGGCTTAATGTGGAAATGTGCAGATAAAACTTTTCATGGCATGGAGATAAATAAAACCCTCACATAAATAACCTCCCATTAAACCTCTATTAAAGGGGGCTGAGCTGTGGGCAGGCTAGGAGACAGTGCCTTTTTCCAGGGCAGTTTTTGCCTCCCAATCCCGTAGGGAGGCATGGTACTGTGGCAAGCCACAGCCCCTGTCCCAATGAGGGCCGTGTGAGTGGGGGGTGGCTTCCCCCACTGCATGAAGGGTGGTGAAGTTATTTGCCTAGGGCATCAAAAATCCTTGAGCTGAACTACTAGCTGTCGGAATCCACTGCAAGGTTAGAAGATTAGGTGCCCCAAATGACTCCCAAGAATTGTAGATTGCCAAAAATTATTGGATTAGTCTCACCTTTGGCTGTTGGTACTTTCAGAATTGGATTAGGAGATTATATTTGCCCAGATATATAGAATTGTGAATGGATATGTCTGTGTTTAGCAGAACTTTATTTTCATCACACAGCATCACAAACTGGATTTGAAAAAGAAGCTTTGGTTGTGGAACACACTCTTAGCTGAAACACTTCTGGTCTCAAGCATTTTGGATAAGAGATATGCAATCTCTAGTAAATTTTGTCTTAGATTAAATGAAATCAAATGTAATCAGTAAAACTGAGAGGGTCACATGTTAGGAAGTCCTATGTGGTAACATTCATAACAACAAACAGAAATAGTAGTTTTGAAAATAAATGCCAAATGCCACCTCTGAACATCTCTTGCCTTGAAAAGCTTATGGGGTTGCCATACGTTGGCTGCTGCTTGACAGCACACACACATACACATATATGTATGCACTCTTGTTATTATTATCATGCCAATAAAGGTGACTGAAACTGAATATACTATCCCTACTTTAACTTTTGATGTCCCTGGAAGCATTTCTATTTTATACCATTTTAGTTTTTTCTTCTTCTGATGACAATTGAAGACTTGTATTTCAGTATGGTTTCCTCTATTCTTCCCACTTTTCATTCTAAGAGCTGCATTCTATTTGCCTTCAGTGACTGGAAATGGAAAAAAAGATGTTGGAAGTGCTCAGGAGGTGACAGGGTATTACTCTTTTCTTTTCCCCAACACACCCAATTAAAAATAACCAAGATCAATGTACACTGAAGAACTTTGAGGTAAAACAGTCATAACTGCAGCATCATTAGAAGAAATCCCTGTAGGAAGTTGGGAAATCAATAGAGTGGAATGTGTCTCATTTTGGAATGTGTTCTCAAAAGACAGCATGTCTGTATGAAATGTGGGTTAATTGGCCATATGGCAGAGAAGGCTCAGGGGTTGGAAGTACAGCTGGAAAGAATAGTGTAGGCTCAAAATAAAATGAAAATTAATAATTTCATTGTGTTAACTTTGTGATATGCTCCAGATCATGAGTATCATAGTTTAGGAGATTAGGGCGTGTGTGTGTAAGTGCTGGTGTGTAAGTGCTTCTTGTGGTTCCTGTGAGGTCACTTTCAGCATCTATTTTGTTCTAATTAAGTCTAACCTTTATCAGATGAACTCTCCT
This sequence comes from Euleptes europaea, assembly GCF_029931775.1. Lineage (NCBI taxonomy): Eukaryota > Metazoa > Chordata > Lepidosauria > Squamata > Sphaerodactylidae > Euleptes > Euleptes europaea. Next base: position 4,424,805 of record NW_026612049.1, read on the forward strand.
AACTTATTGCTTCCTCAGTAGGCACATGCATGCAGTGAATATGCTTTGTTTTTAATGAAATGGTGACAGTGGATACCACTTCAGTTATGGGTTAGGAAAGCTAATGTGCTGTAGTGGAAACCACCAAGGATAAAATGAGATCGCCCAGTTTATACCACTATCTTTGAATGAAATGATGTATACAAATGTGTTAAATAAAATGACACTGAGTTTCCTTTCCTTTCCTGGCACATAATTCTGTGGCTCTGAATGAAATTTTTCACATTTTCTGAAAGAGATTAATTTGTTGTTTATTTGTTACGGCTGATGGCCAGCATAAAAAGAGATCAATAATTTAAGGCACTTTCTAGCTCTCCCTTTTCTTCTTCTTCTCCTTTCTCTCTTATTATGGAAATGTTTGGTTGTATCCAAGCTTTCTGCAAACGGTCTGGGATCTTCATACCTTCAGGACTGCCTCTCCCTATATGTCCCCCCAAGAACGCTTCATTCTTCATCACATGGTCTGCTGGTGGTATCTAGCCCACGGGTGGCTTGGCTGTCCTTAATGAGGGTAAGAGGTGTTTCATTAGTGGCTCCTGCCTGGTGGAACTCTACCAGATGACATCTGGGCCCTGTGGGATATTTCTAAATTCTGTAGGGCCTGTAAGACCGAGTTGTTCCACCAGGCATTCTGTTGAGGACAGCTGAGGCCAATTTGTTCACCTTATCAGCAGTGCCACCTGGTTTTGACAGCAGTCTGGGATGTAGTTTGCCGCGTGTCGACTGAGGCTGTTTTATTTTGATGTCAGAATATTTTACTATCTTGTATTTTAACGATTTTGTATGGTTTATTGAATGAATGTTTATTGAACTGTTGTGATCTGCCCTGAGCATTGCTATCCAGGGGAGTAAAGAGTTTGCAGAAAGGATTTTTATTACTTTCCACTTAATGCTGAAGTTATCCTGTGTTTAGGGTTGCCAACCTCCCTATATTACAATTGATCTCTAGACGACAGAGATCAGTTCCCCTGAAAAAAAATGGCTGCTTTGGAGGGTTGACTCTATTGCTTTGCATCTGCTGAGGACCCTCCCCTCCCCAAACCCTGCCCTCCCCAGGCTCCACCCCTGAAGCTGGCAATCCTACCTGTCGAAGGCTTTCACGGTCAGAGTTCATTGGTTCTTGTAGGTTATCCAGGCTGTGTGACCGTGGTCTTGGTATTTTCTTTCCTGATGTTTCGCCAGCAGCTGTGGCAGGCATCTTCAGAGGAGTAACACTGAAGGACAGTGTCTCTCAGTGTCAAGTGCGTAGGAAGAGTAATATATAGTCAGAAGGGGGTTGGGTTTGAGCTGAATCATTGTCCTGCAAAAAGTATCAAAGGTAATGTGCCAATCATTGTCCTGTAAGTATCAAGATAATGTGCTAATGAGGGTGTGGTATGTTAATATGGAACCATTGTATCCTGAAGTGATCTGTTAATGTGTGAAATCCAAAGCTAATCTGCATGGCTATTGTGGACTGTAGTCTTTGTTAGTCTACAATATTCCACAATAGCCATGCAGATTAGCTTTGGATTTCACACGTTAACAGATCACTTCAGGATACAATGGTTCCATATTAACATACCACACCCTCATTAGCACATTATCTTGATACTTACAGGACAATGGTTACCACATTACCTTTGATACTTTTTGCAGGACAATGATTCAGCTCAAACCCAACCCCCTTCTGACTATATATTACTCTTCCTACGCACTTGACACTGAGAGACACTGTCCTTCAGTGTTACTCCTCTGAAGATGCCTGCCACAGCTGCTGGTGAAATGTCAGGAAAGAAAATACCAAGACCACGGTCACACAGCCCGGATAACCTACAAGAACTAATCCTACCTGTGTTCCTTGGAAAGCTGCTGCTGAGTGTCTGAACTACAGTTTAGCATGGGTGGGAGCTGCAGCCCCTCTAATTTATCAGGACACCTTGTAATACTTTCCTCAGGTGATTTCAGCATGGGGAATAAGGCAATCTGTAGAAAGGAGGTGGGCTTTTTTCAGTGCTGATCACAGTAATACAGAATAATGCCTTTTGGAAAGTACATACATGCATCTCTTACAAGGTTTACCTTTTTAAAAGGACTTCCGGGTAATGACAAGTTTATGAATGTGGAAAGTATGGTGTGAGGCTAAGAATGTTTGAAATAGCTAATACTGCTGCAGGCTTGTATGGTTTTAGTTGAATGTTTACTTTTACTAGTTGACATTGTTTTAATTGTGATTGTGAACCACCTTGAAAAATATTTTACATAAATATATCAAAGGCTGCCTTTTGTTTCCAAATGTGATTAGTCAGCCAAGAATTGTTGAATGTTAAATGTGCTCCCATTCTGCATCTGGATAGTTGGATTGCCAGGCTACCTTGGTGTCTGAAAACAGCAGAGAGATATTATAATTAGGTTTGCACATCTAGATTTTCAGTCAAAAATAGAGCTTTTGGCAGGAAGCAGAAATTTTTCTTTAAAATCCTAAAATATATGAATGATGTGTTGACTAGTAATTGTGGTGATATCCAGTAAAGATAATAGGAGATACTTGTGCATGTAGTATTGGGAGGGGAATGCTTGTGGATAACTAATAGTATCAGTAAAGCAAATAACAGAACTTTCATGGTGTTCTTAAATGTTGACTCAGTAAACAAACCATTACAACTTGTACAAGCAGGCTTTTTCCATTTATTAAAGTTTGATAATATCGTACCAAGGCAAAACACACTGCATTAGGAAGCATCTTCTTCCAGTAAACAAAATATATAAATTTACCTTTGTATAAACCTTCTAGCATTCATTAGAACTGTGCCTAATCTTTATAAGCAAGGGAGTGAGTGATAGAGTACATGTGAAGTAATAATGCAGGCTTATATTCCTGGAATTTATATTTTTCCCTGTCTCTCAGTGATAAAAACCTCTCATCTCTGTTTTGCTGGACAATCAGCAAACTGCATAAATCAGATAGACAAGCATTTGGGTGGAGCAATCCTGAAGGGAAGGGGCGAACTGGCTCAGGAGCTGGCGTGACTCCTGCTCCAGTTTAAGTGCCACTTACGCCAGCTTAAATGGCCCCCTGGCCTGACGTTCCCCACCCCTGCCACAGAATCTAAGGCAAGTCAAGCAGTACAAACTAACCAGTCACATCAACAGCTGAATGAATTCCTTTAGCAGAAAAAAAAAAACTCTTTTAAAATTAATGGCGTGCTGTGGAAGGAGAGAGTGGTTAGGAATGGAAATATTTATTGTTTTTGCTTCTAACTTCTGACTCTTGAAGTTAAAAACACTTTCTGCCACCTCCTCAGATGCATTTAACCCTCTGAAAAAATGTCAGTTCTAGTTTGAAAGACACAGAGACAGTGTAGCTGTCTTCAGGTGTTAGGCCGCAAAGTACCACAATCTAGTCTGTAGCCTATTGAATCTAGGTTTTTGTTAGCCCTTTGGGGAAAAAATGGTTCTTGGATAGAGACAGGGCTATGTAGCTTTATTCTAATGAATGGGATTGAATATTAACTTCTGATGTCAACATCTTTGTAATGCAGTCTTTCCTCCTTAGGTGTTTGAGGACCATATTTTAATCCATATATTGATTAATTATCCAGCATATGGACTGCAGTGTAGTAGGAATTTTGCATGTTCGATTCATCATTTTAATTTTATTAATAATAAAGCATGACATTATAGCACCCTTGATGCCACAATTTCAACTGCAATTTTCAAATTGTTCATACTGCATCAGTGTGAATCACTTTGCCATAGAAATATATATGATATTCTTTTTTTGTAAGGAATTAGAATTATTTGTTACTGACATGTAGTTTATAATATTCTAGTAGCAAGGAACACATGGGACCATCAGTTCACATGCATGTATATTGCAATCTTTTTGTAGGTCAACATCATTTTTATGAACATGAAAAAATATCAAACTGTATTTACAATATTTTAGAATTCTTACAGTCATTTGTGAACCAGTCTTGGAAAATAGGAGATATACACTAAGATATAATGAGAGTTAATGGAAGTAAACTGGAGTTGTTTGGGTGGGTGGTGAGTTGGCATCTCTCTCTCTAAATTTAGCAATAGAATAAATGTAGGGCTGCTCCAGGTTCAGCCACTTGTCCTGTCAGAAGATGCTAGGGCTAAATGCAAGAACCCCTAGATCTGTTCATAACTGTTCTATCTGTGAGCCATGCAGGCTATCAATTTTTTGAAAGCATTTATTGAAAACTCAAGGTTCTCGGCTTGGAGATTCTGCCTACACAGCCTGACAACCTACTCAGGAAGGACTATGTATTTGTCCCAATCAGGATATGACTTTGTTGGAGTAACAACAGTTCTTTTGGGTTTTCATTCCTGGTATGGCTTTTGGCTCCAGACTAGGGTTGCCAACCTCCAGGTACCAGCTGGCGATCTCCTGCTATTACAACTGATCTCTAGCCAATCAGCTCACCTGAAGAAAATGGCTGCTTTGGCAATTGGACTCTATGGCATTGAAGTCCCTCCCCTCCCAAACCCTGCCCTCCGTCCCAAAAACATCCTGCCGGTGGCGAAGAGGGACCTGGCAACCCTAGGCTCCTCTCACATCTTCAGGGAGTTCATTCCAGAGAGCAGGAGCCACAATGAAGAAGACCTGTTCTCTGGTCAATGCTCCCTAATTGGTGGGATAGCTAACAGATGGCTGCCTGAAGACTGTAAGAAGTAGTAGAAGAAGAAAAAGCAGTGGTTTTTATACTTTGCTTTTCTCTACCTTTAAGGAGTCTCAAAGCAGGTTACAATCACCTTCCCTTCTCCTCCCCAGAATAGATACCTTGTAAGGTAGGTGGGGCTGAGAGAGCTCTAAGAGAGCTGTAACTAGCCCAAGGACACCCAGCAGGCTTCATGTGGAGGAGTGGGAAAGCCAACCTGGTTCACCAGATTACAGTCCGCCGCTCTTGTGGAGGAGTGGGGAATCAAACTCGGTTCTCCAGGTTAGAATCTACCACTCTTAACCACTACACCACACTGGTGCATTGAGAGATATTATTAAGGGATATTATTGTGGTTCAGAACTCTATGTTAGTGCATAAGCACGGAATATTAAAGCACTAAAGAGGACTGAACTTCTGAGAAAGTGTGAAGTGCCTTTCCATTCCGGTAACTAATAATAGCCATCTACCACATATCTGGGATTATACCTTCCAGGGTAGATGGTTTATTCCAGGCAGATGTGGAAGGGCAGGATGCAGGAAGCAGCAGAGAGATGAAAGCAGGTAGCACAAGAATATAGGAAATGCTTATGTTTATAGGGCCTGGTGAACCAGTTGTCCTAAGCTTCTCATGTGTCTTGCAGCAGCATGTTGAACACCCTGTTTTAAACCATATGCTGTTAATTGTCATGTGTACCCTGTTACATAGACTGCATGAAATTGATTCCAAAGATGGACTCATTTGCTCAGTGATAAAAGTTCTCAAGACATTGTGGCTGCATTTTATGAGATTTTTTTTGATACTAAAAAATTGGATGCAGTTGGTTGCACACTTGACAGTGGGAAATAAAACTCCAGCTGTAAAGCACAAGTGTGAATTCAAAATAGTTTATGAATAACACCATAAATAGTTTTCAATTTTTTTAAAGGAATCACACTGCAGTTGAAACTTCTTCAGTTGCCTTTCATGCACTGATAATTAAAGGGGGGGAGGAATCAAAACAAAATCCTTAACTGGAAAATATACACACTCTTTATAATTACCTATTTTAAAGCAGTAATTGAGCATTTCATTATAAAGATGGTAATCAATCTGGAACAATACTCTAGGGAGAGCACACACATCAAGAGACTTATCCATTATAATAGAATGTGCAGCCATAACTTTCTTGGATTAGCATCAGTTGCTCAAGCATGTCTTCTTTGAAAGATGAAACCCCCTCAAAGTGCACTGCAGCATCTGCACAGAATTTTCTACTATCCTCTTACAAAGTGAAAAAAAGTTTTGTTTTCTGATTATGAGAATATATTAAAAGGTCATTAAAATTAACACCAACTTTGAAGCATCACTCCCAACAGTCATTTTTCTTTCTCTGAAGCCACCAAGGTGGGGGATGATATACTTGAATTCTAAATGTACTTTGAAATCAGTGGGTCTCACTTCCAAGTAAAAATTACTACAACTAGACAGTTACACGTTTATGAAGAATCTGCTTGACAACCCTTGCCCCCACCTCCCCACTTCATACTAGAATACAACTAAATCCAGCTTTTCACAGATACAGATACTTTCACTGATCAGATGTTAATTTATCAGTATCTGTATCTCAAAGGTGATACCCGCTGCCTTGTTGCTAATTGCACTTAAAATCGTGTTTTTTATCATTAAAATATTGAATTAAGAGAATCTTTCAAAAATCACTCCAAATACTTTAAAAGGTAATATTTAATTTAATGTTCATCATTGTGTCTTCAGTGCAGTCCCACATGGGAACTGCGCTTGTGCAGGCTAGCCACGGAGGACTGACTAGAAAACTTTCAGAAGCTTCAGAGCACCTGGAGCACACACCCTACCCTCCATCCCAGGCCAAGAGCGAGCCTGCTTCCTACCCAACAGTCACATGATGGAGGTTCTCTCTTCGCCGCTGTGGAGGGAGAACTAGTTTTGTTTCAGAGCAGCTTTTACTTCAGAAAAGTTTTCTCTTAAGGATTTGATTTTTTTTTTTTTTTGCCAATATGGCTTTATTTAACAAATGTGCCAAATGCAGAATGAGTATGCCACAAAATAATGGTTTGTTCTGTTTCAGAGACGTGTTTCATCTTTTCACCCTCTCATACTTAACAAGTCACTCAGGCTGTGTTGTGAGAGAAATTGCTAACAGCAGTCAGTGTTTCTTCATAAGGAGTTGGTGTTACTAATGCACTAGGGGCTCAGTTTCCCCTAAACATGCACGGAAGAGATCTCAAAGTTGAAAGGCTGCAATAAAGACTGGATATGCTGTGGCACTAGGGGCTCTGTTCCCCATGATGCGCATGGATGAGACCTTGCAGTCAACAGGCTGTGAAGAAAGCCATTTTACTGTTGTAGTAGGGACTCCATCCCCCATGATGTGCATTGGTAAGACTTCAAAGTTGAAAGGCTGCATAGAAAACCATTTTACTGTTGCACTAGGGGCTCTGTCTTCCATGTCGTGCATTGGTGAGACCTCAAAGTTGAAAGGCTGCGAAGAAAGCTGGTTCACTGTTGCACTAGGGGCTCTGTCCGCCATAATGTGCATGGATGAGACCTTGAAGTCAACAGGCTCCTGGGAAAGCCTGCTAGTCCCCCGTGACATTCAGGGAGGAGGTTTTGAGGTTGAGCGATTCCAAGGAGATGGGAATGTCTACCCCTCCTCTGGGTAAGAAACCCCTCCACATCGGTTCACCATAGATGCACCAACATGACAGCCACTTGGCTCTCTTCGACAGCGTACACCGATTCCTCCTTGGTGCTGAGACTAGCTCTTTTGAGTTCGCTTCCATACCGACTGTCAGTATTGCTGCCAAGGTGGCATCTGTTACGGACTCAGGGAAGAGACTCTGTGTTGCAGCCCTCCCCCCCAGCTTCCCTCACTGTCATGCATCGCCACCAGTGGTGGGGTAAGTAGGTGTCAGGCTTGGCTGAAATGTCTCCAACAAGTGGGAAAACTTCTCAGCTATGTTCAGCTCCCCCCCTTAAGTCCCCAGAGCCATCCTTGAAGATGTAAAATCCATATAAAGTTAAGAGGAGGATGCTGGATTCCTCCTACAGCATCCCTCACCTAGACAATGGTTGCTGGGACACTTCTATCTCATTATGGGTGAGGTTCCCATTTTTTCCTGGGGTTGCAGGGACTGCCCCTTTGACATTGGGCAGGAGCACAGAATCTTCCCCAATTATCCTAAACAAATTATCTACATTTTCTGATAAGTCTTTGTGCACATGGTGTTTACCCAGTATCAGAGGAGACTTCCTCAGCTCACAAGGTGTTTGACCTCCCATGGACCTTTCATTCAGGGACAAATGGGTGGCATGACTACCGGATACTGAATGCCGACACCTGGGTAGGTTAGTGCTGCGTGCTGACTGGTGGTCTTAACCATCCAAGGCACCTGGTTCCATATTGAGTTCATTGCAGCTGAGGTCTCTATGCTGTGGTACAAATGAGCCCCTTATCCTAGCCTCCTATTTGGGGGCAGACAATTTTATTTTTCTCCTGGGTGTGGAGAATTCTGGTAAGAGACCCTGGATTTCAGCCTCCTTAATAAGGATCTACAGGTACCCAAATTTCAGGATATTTCCTTTTTAGACATCCTTCCACTATTGCCTGGGGACCTTTTTGGTTTGTAGTCCTGGATCTAGAGACAATTAAGTTAATGTTTTAACCACAAGTTGTATGGAACTTGTTTTAATATTTGGATGTGCGATTCACTACTTTTAGTACTACATGGTACTATTTTAATTGGCCCTAGTATGTTTACAGGTACAGACGTTTTGCACTTGCTTTCTCGCCATTAGCAGGTGGTCCTGTAGATCCATAATTGGATTATTGGCTATTAGGGAATTAGGGAACCTGGAGGTTTGCCTGCCTGTAGCCTCCTGGTCCCTACTTACTTTGGGGTGGCTAGTTGATCTTGTGTGATCCCAATTGCTACCTACTCAAAGGATAGCATTCTTGGCAGCTACTTTGAATGCTTTTTCATTCAAGCCCTTAACGGCTCAACAATCCACAGCTTTTCAGCCTCTGGTAGCTGCACAATTTATCTGCCAAGTGTAGATCAGTTCTTAAAAGAATGGTGTGCTGGTTCTGCACATGGGATGTTTGCAGTCTTGGTGCCCTAGTGGGGTTGGGATTATCTCATATCCCTTCATTTCCCACTCCTTCCCAGAGTAGTGGGACAAATTCTGTCTGACAGGGCAAAGATTATGCTGATACACCTCAAGGCCATAGTCTTCCTATATCCAGAGTTGTGGTGTGATCTCTCCAGCACTTATTTAAAGTTGTCTACCTAAATACTTCCCTTCATGAGCTCACATTCCTCTGTTGGAAATCAGGATTATCTGGTATCATTGTGTACCTTTTCCAGCTACTGTCACAAGTGCACACAGTACGGCAGTATAAATTTCCATAGCATGCGGGGGAAGGGTGTTCCCTGTCCTGCTGTGCCAAGTTCTTCCAGTTGTAGCAAAAGGGCCATACAACACAATGTTTCCTTCCTGGCCATCCAGGTGGTGGGAGAAGTCTACTGTGTTACAGATTTCCCGAACAGGTTTCGTCAACCCACAAGTGGTTCCTATGTTTCCTGCTTCCCCTTTTTAGGGTTTCCCTCGTAGATTCCTATTGTTACAAGTGACGGTGCAAAATGTCTCTGGTTTGCTCCAGGACATGGGGCCATTGGGGATGGCATGGGGCCATTGGGGATGATTTCCAGTTCTGGTGGTCACTCTCTATTGATGCTGCCCTTTTGTTTCCCTTGGTCCATAGAACCAGGACAGCAGAGATGCTCATAGCTCCCTGTAGGCCACAATGTTTTCAGTTTCCCACTCTGTGGATTAGTTCTGATGGGGATTTGGGGTACTTCCTCAAGAAGAGGATCTGATCATGGTATGGCCTCTAATCTGCCACAATGTCCCTTCACTACATCTGATAACGTGGTTATCTCAACCATTGGACGGGACCTAGCTAGTGTTGCAAAAGTTGTTGATAACATTACACATACCTTCCACATGACTGTCTTATACTACTGAATGAGCTTGGTTTTTGAATGAATGGGGTCAGAGACAGCCTCCAACCTCATACTTCACCATTATGTGAGGTGTGTCATTACTCATACTCATTAAATGAAACTGGCCTGGCCATTACTTCTGTCAAGCACATCTGGCAGTCCTCTCAGTCCTCCGTGTCCTGATTAATTCTTACTCAATATTTGCAGCACTGGTTTGCTAAAGGTTTCGAGGGGCTTGACTGGCCTATTTTCCTATGCTAATGCCCCCTATTCTTGTTTGGAGCCTATATAGTATCGTTGCCAGTTATGCATGAAACCTTCAGTCCAATGGCAACATCTAACCTGGTTTTCTTTTATCCTGTAAGGTGGTGTTTCTGGTCGTTATCATTTCAACCAAAATGATGGGGGACTTAATGGTTTTATGATTTTGCTTCTCTGTAATCACTTTCCATCTGGTTAAGGTAGTATTGCCTAGCTTGGAATTTGGGACTAAGGTAGTATCCCATTTCCATATGTTTCAGGACATTGCCTAACCTGTTTTTTCTTCTTCCAAATCCTCAGTCGCTAACTGAGCAATAACTTCATGCACTCAATGCCAGAAGACTACTTCTCTTTATTATGTCATTCAGGTTAAGTACAGCAGATAAACATCCTATTGGTCTGGTTTACTGTTCACAGAATGCTGAAGCAGTAGCTTCTTTGTAAACTGTTTCTAGCTGGGTGGACACTGCGAGACTATGTGCTGAACTAAACTGTCCACTGCATGTTGAGGCTCCTTACACCAGGGCTCATGCCTCTTTAGCTGCTTTCCTTGCCACAACAGGTGCCCAAGATTTCTATAAAGCTGCAACCTGTTCCTTCCATCTACAATCCTCTGGCATTGCCCCATAGATGAACATTGCAGGGGGGAAGCAGCTGTTGGGACAGTTGTCTTTTAATTTGGTAACAAGCCCACATCCACCTCTGTGGTAGGTGAGCTTGCTACTCTCCCATGCAGACTGCACTGAAGACACAATGATGAAAACAAAGTTACATTTACCTGTAACTGTTGTTCATAAAGTGTCTTCAGTGCAAGCACACATCCCTCCCTTTCCCTGCTGTGGGCTACTGTTTAATGACTATTGTGCTCTTCCATGGTGGCAAAGGGAGAACTGATGGAGGAGTGCTCCTCCCTCTGTCACATGACCATTGGGTGGGAAGCTGGCTCGCTCTTGGCCTGGGATGGAGGGGAGGGGGGTGCTCCAGGCGCTCTGAAGCTTCTAAAAGCTTTCTAGTTTCCCCAAGCACTGAAGACTCTCAATGGAAAACAGTTACAGGTAAGTGCAACTTTATTTTGTCAGAAATGCAATACTGTTAGCCCTTAATCACAATTATAGTCTTATAGTAACTATATAGGGCAGTGGTTTTCAACCTTTTCAGACTTGGGACCCATCTTTAACTTACATTGACTGTGTGGGATCCACCGAGCTGCAAACATTTGACAGGTAGTCATATGACAGCAGTCATGTGACCTCAGTCACATGGGAGGAAGAGGTGGGGCTAGAGTTATAATTTCAAGGTGAGAAGTATTAGCAACAGGTCAAGGGAGCTGGGCACAGGAAACAGAAGCCAAGCACCAGGAGGTCCATAGTAGGAAAGAACAAGCAAAGGATCAGAGGATTCCATGGAGGAGTTCTCCCTTGTGGCTGGCTGACCTCATCTTGATGTGCTCCTCTCCTTTCATCATGCATTAAAAGTCAGGAAAGAGGTTTAGTACTCTTGTTCTCTGTGTTTGTGTGCACAGTATCTGTAGGTCTTCCAAAAAGCTGCAAAAAAATTGATGGCTGCGTCGGAACCTTTAGCCTGGCAGGTTGGTCTCCACCAGGTTGGTCATAATCCATTGGTTGAAGACCCAGTGGCTCAGTATACAGACCAGCCATAATGTAAGAAATGGCCTTTAGTTGTTATTTGTTTGTTTGAACAAACTTCAAACCGTCTCCAGAGAGACAACAGGAAGAGCAAAAGGAGGCTTGGCCATTCTTACAGCTACAAGATTACATATGACAGTCACCTTGCTGACACCTTGTGAACACTGGGCACAGGCTTCCCTACTTCAGTTCAGGAAACAAATCCTCCTGATTATAAACATATACCTCCCTTCTTTTGGTACTAAACAACGGACACAGGAAATATGATCCAAATTTGAACAATATTTGGATTAACTTCTTACATCTTATTTAAATGCATCTGTGATAGTTGCAGGGGACTTTAATGGTAGACTTAGCCCTTCAGATGAATCATTATATAATGCCCTAAATTTAATACCAACTGGATGCACACCTTAACATGGTGAGGGGGTTTGTGTGTGTCAGGGAAGCTGAGAGCAATACCGTAAGGGGCCTAGACTCTATCAAGAGACTAAACTCCTAGCAGAGTCACTCAAGATGGAATGGTCACAGCTGAGACACCAGACGAAGATGCATCCACCCCCTTAAGGGATCAATGGCCACATCCGCAGAAGAGAACAGACAGTTCCAATGGGGATGGGGGCAGAGGAATCCCTGAAGGTTAGCTACTGGGCAGCAGCAGTAGTGGAAGGTGACACTGGTGGAGGATCTTTCATATTCAACGGCAGTGCCACTACGGCTAACCCTGGTTAATACTGCGCAGAAGAAGGCACAGGTAAACCACTTCTGACCAACCTTTACCTTGAAAACCCTATGATGAGACAATCCAAAATGAAAAAAGATATATTGCTGGAAGATGGGACCCCCAGGTCGGATGGCACTCAATCTGCTACTGGGGTAGAGCAGAGGACAAGTACCAGTAGCACTGTTCTTAATGATGCGATTGGACTAAAGCCGAAAGGATGTTCAGTGGTTGACATGAATAGATGCAAAAGGAAAGTCCGAAGCTGTTCGACACATATAATAGGAACATGGAATCTGAGAAGCATGAATCAGGGTAAGATTGAAATTGTTAAACAAGAAATGGAATGTATGGACATTTCAGTCCTGGGAGAAAGTGAATTAAAGTGGACTGGATTAGGACATTTTCAATCAGAAAATTGCAAAGTGTTTTATTCAGGGAATGACAAAAAGAGAAGAAACGGAGTTGCTTTCATAGTGAGACAAGATGTAGCAAAGGCAGTCAGGATCTATAATGCAAAGTCTGACCGAATAATATCAATCAGACTTCAGGGAAAGCCTATCAACATAAGCATCATTCAAGTTTATGCCCCAACTACAGATGCGGATGAGGAAGAAATTGAAAGTTTTTATGCCGGTGTTCAGGAAGAAATTGATCACACACCTAAACAAGATATGCTGATAATCATAGGTGATTGGAACGCAAAAGTAGGAAACAAAGCAGAATCAAATGTTGTTGGCAGATTTGGGCTAGGAGCACAGAATGAAGCAGGAGAACGCCTCGTAGAAGTCTGTGAAGACAACAATCTGTTCATTGCAAACACATGTTTCAGGCATCCAAATAGATGATTGTATACATGGACATCACCAGACTGCCAGTATAGAAATCAAATAGATTATATAATTGGAAGCAGAAGATGGAGAAGCTCTATTCTCTCGGCCAAAACAAGACCAGGAGCCGACTGCGGTACAGATCATGAATTGTTAATATCAAAAATCAAGATAAAGCTTAAGAGAAATACCAAAACATTCATAGCACCAAAATACAATCTAAGCAATATTCCGGAAGAATTTAAAGACCATGTAAGGAACAGATTTGCATTACTGAGTTCAAGTGAATGTAAACCTGAAGAACTGTGGGTGGAAACTAGAGATATTATCAAGGAAGAATGTGCAAAGACTATTCCTGAAGCCAAAAGAAAAGAAAAACCTCGATGGATGTCTGAGGAAACTCTTCAGATTGCCAGAGATAGACGAGAAGCAAAAGTAGAAGGTGACAGAAATAGAATCAGAAGTCTTAAGTGCAACGTTCCAGCGACTCGCACGTAGAGACAAAGAGACCTATTATAATAACCAGTGTAAAGAAATAGAAGAGAACAACAAAAAAGGAAGAACATGAGATCTATTCCACAAGATCCAAGAAAATATTTTGAAGTGTAAGGATGTGTCACTGGCCACCAAGACTAGATTAATTCATGCCATCATATTCCCTATTACTATGTATGGGTGTGAAAGCTGGACAATGAAGAAAGCTGATAGGAAGAAAATAGATTCCTTTGAAATGTGGTGTTGGAGGAGATTGTTACGGATTCCATGGACTGCCAAAAAAAAACCAAATCAGTGGGTTATAGATCAAATCAAGCCTGAACTGACCCTAGAAGCTAAAATGACTAAACTGAGGCTGTCGTATTTTGGTCACGTCATGAGATGACAAGAGTCACTGGAAAAGACAGTCATGCTAGGAAAAGTTGAGGGCAGTAGGAAAAGAGGAAGATCCAACAAGAGATGGATTGACTCAATAAAGGAAGCCACAGCCTTCAATTTGCAAGATCTGAGCAAAGCTGTCAAAGATAGGACATTTTGGAGGACTTTGATTCATAGGGTCGCCATAAGTCGGAAGCGACTTGACGGCACTTAACACACATGCACATGGGGCCCTAAAAAACCCAGTCAAAGATAGAAAAATGGGAGAAAGCACAGAGCCGTGCATCTGAGCAAAGGCGAATAGCCGAAACCCGGAAAAGCTGAATAACTATTCGGCTTTTTGGAAATTGCCAATTTGGCTTCGGGTAGATTCCCAGGTTTTGGTATTCGGCTGAAATGAAACCTGAATATTGCCGAAATGGCTCATTTGGGGTTTATTTTCGGTTTGGGTTTATCGATATGCACAGCTCTATTTCGTAGACAATGATACTTATAACGTGGGGTAGCAAATATGGTAGAAGACAGAGCCAGGATACAGGATGATCTTGACAGGCTGGAGGATTGGGCTAAAACTAATAAAATGCATTTCAACAGAGATAAATGTAAAGTTCTGCATTTAGGTAGGAAAAATCAAATGCATAATTATAGTACGGGGGAGACTTGTCTTAGCAGTAGTGTGTGTGAAAAAGATCTTGGGGTCTTAGTAGACCATACACTGCACATGAGTCAGCAGTGTGATGCGGTAGTTAAAAAGGCAAATGTAATCTTGGGCTGTATCAACAAAAGTATAGTGTCCAGATAATGCGAAGTGATGGTATCACTTTGTTCTGCTCTTGTTAGACCTCACCTAAAGTGTTGTGTTCAGTTTTGGGCACCAGAATTTAAGAAGGATGTAGACAAGCTAGAATCTGATGCATGAATAACAGTTGTTTTTCATGTTAAATATTTTCCACAAGAAACAAACTAAAATATGAATAACCACAGAATAAGCTTCCAATATATCTCTACTAATAGGTACTATTTGATACAACAGGAACACCCACAGATCTCTGAATGTTAACCTTTTCTGGCTTTCATTTTACTTCGTTATTTTTTATCTTTGTTTTTTTAATTACAGAAAATACTTTAATACTATTAACTGCTCTACTGATAGAATCATAGAATTATAGAGTTGGAAGGGGTCATACAGGCCATGTAGTCCAACCCCCTGCTTGGAGTGCAGTACTGCAGCTTACCACTCTGTGCCACGGGGCTCTCCTCTAAGTAACAGCCTTTCAAATACTGAAAGAGGACAATCATGTCCCCCCTCAACTTTCTCTTTTCCAGACTTAACATTCCTAAGTCCTTTAGGCTTTCCTCATAGGGCTTGGTCTCCAGGCCCCAGATCATCCTTGTCATTCTCTTCTGCACCCCCTCCATTCTGTTCACATCCTTTTTGAAATGAGATCTCCAGTACTCCAAGTGAGGCCTGACCAATAGTACAACTCTGCATTTATCCTTGTTGAATTGCACCTTGTTCACATCTTCCCATTTTTTCAGTGTGTCCAGATCTTGTTGAATTCTATCTCTATCTTCTGGGGTATTGTGTGTATGCAGGAAAATATTTTAAAACAATTTGTATCTTTCTAAAAGCATCCTGGTAAACAGCTTCTTCCTTAAATGTTGAGGACTTACTATTAGAGCTGTGCATAACCTCACTCACTGACAATTTTGGAATTGGTTACACCTCCCGTGGCAGCCCATCACCTTGTATCAAAATTTCAAAAGTGCCTGCAGGCTTAAAGAGGCTGGTGACCTCTGCCTTAAGAGGATAGCCAGCTACAAAAATTAAACTTAGTAATACTACCTCAAAGGGGTGCTTTCTATCAGCATAGTCTCGTTAGTGGCACTTGGGTGAGCTTGAGAATGCCACTGGGCAACAGCAAGGTAGGCACCAGCTGCCAAACCATACTGAAGCAAGGCATGGTGAGGAAAGAGTTTTATCAGATATCTACATGTGGCCACATTTTGTCTGGCCCTTCAGTAAATCACGTGCTTTACTACACTTTAATAAGAGGCCTGCTGCTCTTCTCATGATGATTACCTCCACACAGACACTAAGTGATAGACACAGGTAGACTGCCTCTTAATCTAGAAGTTCAATTTTTATGCCATGGTCCTTGAGAGAGCTAACTGCTTTGATTTTATCTACACTGCTTTTAAAACCATTTAAGTAAACAGCTACTACCACACCTTGTCACAGATAGTGCCATCCTTGCCACATTAGATTTGATACCACCCTGTCCAGATGGCTGAAACAGCACATATTTGGAACCCTACAAAAATGCTTGGAATTGAGCTGTCACATGGTATCTCAAACATCCAACCTCAGTTTATATTATTAATGCTATTTTGTTTTAAAAGATGGTTTCATCTCTGAGTTTTCAATACTAGGCTAGGTTGAAAATTCTAAACAAATATCTCACAGTAATAATTTATTTTGTACATTCACACAATATTGCTACATTCTTAAGTGCCTAGCACTTTGGAGTGTGGTTTCACCAATATGCAGATAACACCCAGATCTATTTCTTTTTAACAGCTGAGTCAGGTAGGTCTCTGGAAGTCCTTAGTAAAGGCGCCTTTAGAAGATAGTGCGCTGGATGAGGGGCAGTAAACTGAAACTTGATCTAGACAGGATTGAGGTGCTGTTAGTCAGTGGCAGAGTCATAATTGGGGGGGGGTCATAATTGGGGGGCAGCCGCCACCCCTGTGGCATGCAAAGAGGGAAGCAGAACTGTCTCTCCTAGATGTCCTGCTCCTCCTGTAGGAGAGGCAGTTCTGTCACCCTCTCTGCATGCCACAGGGGCAGTGGCTCCCCTTCCCCCCCCCCCAGCTATGGCCCTGGTCAGTGGAGACGTTTCTTGGAGACTGAGGAGTTAGACCCCTCCATTCAAAAGAGCTGGTTTATAGCTTGGCAGTGCTGCAGGATCATGGCTTATGACTGGAGGCCCAGGTCTCCTGTGTGGCATGTAGCACCTTTTATCAGCTCCAGCTGATATGCCAGCTATGGCCGTTCCCATCTGGCCACAGTGATCCATGCTCTCATCACATCCAGTTTAGATTACTGTAACACAGCCTATATCGGGCTGCCTTTGGAAATGATCCAGAAGTTTAAATTGGTTCAAAATGTGGTGGCCAGGCAATTGTCAAGTGTTGGTTCTGTGACAGCATAAAGAAAGCCTTCCAAACTGTATTGTATAATAATGACTGGAGTTGGGAGAGTTTCCATTCCCTTTTTGATTGTAACATTGGTGGGATAAGTTGAAAGACGGATGCAATGCCCCAATAGAGCAAATTAAAAGGAGAAGAAGATTTGGTTGTGGCAGAAGGTTGGGGTAGTTAAGTGAAGAGACATTTGTTGAACTTCTGGGCTTTCTCCCACCCATAAAGACTCTAGTTATCATGTCAGAGGAATTGATACGGTAATTTAGAAACAGATCTTTAAAGCTGAAAATAAAAAAGGAGGCATGAAATGAAGATGTTATGAAATGTTAGAGCAACAAAATATTCTAGTTAGTCAAGATGTTCACTGGGTGACCTTGGGCCAATCACTCACAGAGTGTAACCTACTTCACAGGGCTGAGGTGAGAATAAAGTGAAAGAGAGGACAGCCATGCCCTGAACTGTTAAATGTGGTAGATGAAGATACAGGAACATAACGTTTGACCAGCAGAAGTGAAAATTTGTTCTTGCTTTTAGATGTTTGAAGTGCCTAATCATATGTTAGACAACACTGCAAAAGGAAAGGTGGGGAGTATAACAGAAACCACAATTCTTATTAGTAAGTCACAATAATTTGACAACATGGTTGCTTTTGCAGTAGTGGTTACAGAATATTTTGATACTGGAAAACTCAGTTAACCTCATATAAGAATAATCTTTAAGAACCATAGCCTTTTCTTTTAACTAGGTGAACTGTTTAATATATCTTTTAGAAAGGGCAGTTGGGAATGTGCCATCTTATTTCAGCTGGTGCCCTCTTTTTCCTTTGTTTCAACAGTAGGGCATCTCTTTCCTCCTTGATAAGTAAAGTATTTAAGATGTGGCACTGTGAAGAAGTGTGGTTTAAGAGGTAGAGCAACAGTCCCCAACACTGCTCATCCTGGGTGCTCTTTTGTAATTTTGAGAAGGGCTTGGGTGCACCCCCACAAAATGGCTACCTTCAGTGGTGGAACCAACTACAAAATGGTTTCCACAGAAAGAAAATCACAAAATGTTCAGAGGCTCCATGCCAAATGTCCTTTTATGATGGAGGCTGCTGTTTGAGGCATGCCACAAGAGGGCTTTGAAGAAGTTGGTAATAGCAATTGCCAATGTAAAAAAAGAAAAGAAAAAGAAAAGAAAAGCCTATCAAAAGCCCTGCAGGAAAAAAAATGCAGGGAAATAATACTGGAGGAAGGAGTGCAGAAAACTTCCATATGTAAGCTCTGTTGCCAGTGTAAATTCTGCTAAATTCTTAGCATCAATGAATGCAAAATAGAGAATCTTTGTTGTGTGGCTGTAGACTACTATAATGTTCAACACTGGTGTAGCATTCAATATTGATTAACAAGAGGCTACCACAATCAAATTGTGGCTGTAATTGGTTAAGTAAAATGATGGAAATATACAGAGAGTTTCCCATTGTTCTGCCTAATTTAAATGTACATTAGTATATTTCATCTTGTGCATTTTGGGAACTTGAAAGAGTCTGTGTCCATAAATATACAATATGTTGACATTAGTGACCCATTATAATTTTGATTAATAAACTGTATTTCAGATCAAAGGAAGGATAACAGGATATGTGGTTATGCCAAATGCTTTCTGAAGTCCAGGTATAGCAAGCAAGCACAAGTTAGATGAGTAAAACAGAAACTTTTATAGCAGAAAGACTTTAAGTACTTCATGCTGTCAGTTTGTTAAAGAAACGTGTCAAATCCAGACTTCAGGCAGTAGTGGTTGTTGTTCCAGGAGTATATTAGTTCTCTTTTTGGAAGCACTTAAAATTTATCAGTTAAGAAACAATTCAAAATCCTATATTCTTCTTGTAATAGAAAATAATTCCTTGCTCAGCTAATGTGCTCTATCATTTTCTATCCTGACTGCCTTTCTATTTCTTTTGCCTAATGGTGTTCCTGCACTAGGGGTGGGCCAAGTCATATGTGATCACTGGACTATACAATTTTTTTCTACTTCTGTGACAGGGGCTCAGTAGTTATTGATGTTCCTTCTTGGTCAGCAGTTGAGCATGAAATCTGTTTACAAAACAGCCCCAGAACTAGACATGGACTGGCATGCTTAGTATATTATTGATGCTTCCCCCACCCCCCGCTATGTGCTGTTTTTTCACTAGAACAATATAATTACAAAAGTAGGAAAATATTTTTTCTTAATATAAAGGCTGTGCACAAATTGAGCCAAAAGTGTGTCTTAGCCTCCTGGTGTTTAACTTATATCTAAATGATATCATCCCAAAGCTATCTGGCTCTGAGTTTGTTTCCCCGTCTTTAGGCTCCCAGAAAATATCAGTCCTTTTATACACTGATGATATGGCTCTGGTCTCCCTTACACATGTAGGCCTAAGAAGGTTGTTGCATAAATTGGGTGACTATTGTAAGGAAGAGGCCTTAAATATCACCTATGCCAAGACCAAAGTGATGGTCTTTAGGGAAAGGCCTTGCAAGTTTAAGCGGTCTATAGATGGACCCCTGTAGAGCAATGCAGCACTTTCAAATATCTTGGGGTAATAATGTTCAGGGAAACGTTAACTTGGAGGGCTCATTTGGCAATTATCAGAGCCACAGTCATAAGATCTATAGGGGCTGCTCTGAATTTTATTATACAAAAGGAGGTTTCCTGATTGATCCAGCTCTGAAAGTATATCAAAGTAAGGCAGTTGCCCAACTTTTATATGGTGTAGATGTTTGGGGATGGAAAGATCATCTGGTCACAAAACTGGAATCTATCCAAAATCATTTTTTAATAGAATTCTAGCTTTACCCAGAGGCACCCCTGCAGCCTTGATGAGAGCAGAATTCAGTTTGCCCTCAATCAGGGCAATTTTAGCTAAGTTCTTCACCCAGGTAAGTTCAACTGGGGTTATCTCCACAAGGTGGAAATTGAGTATTGTGTTTAAAGCAGACCCTCAGAACTATTGTCATAGACACTAAAGTGTACAGTAAATTCTTTGCTGGCTTAGCACTTAATTGGGGAGTATCTAGAGCCGGCTACCAGACCCCGATTCCTACCATTCCCTGGCATGCAACACCAACCCCTGTTACACTATTGACTCTGGCATGCGACTGAAGACAGGTGCTGGATGGAAATGGCCACAGCTGTATTGGTTACAGCAACAGGCACTGGCATGGCATTGGGGCGTGATCCCAGACATTGACTGACCCGCCTGCCAGCCGATGCATATTCACTCCCAGCCCACCTGCTGGGAGTATTAGGAGATGGCAGAATGTGGAACCCACTTGGACAGAGGCCAACTGTGTGGTCCCCTGCCACTTGGTGGGAGGCCATCCCGACAGCCCCCGAGCTGGGCTTGTCCCAATCCTGTCCTCCCCCAGAAGCCCTTATTGGGTTCCTTTGGGTGGGGAAAAGGGGGCACGCTGGCTGGCTTTCCTCCCAAAATGGATCTGGCCCCCATGCCAAACCGCCAAAGTTGTGATGAATTAAAAAACCTTAACAATGCCATAATTAAAGGGAGGGTGGGCAGGACAGCGTGAAGCCGAATGTTGACGGGGGGTGCGAGGCCTGTGTATATGTTGAAAGGCCCGCCTTGCAATGTGCTGGGGCCTGATTGGCCCATTTAATCTGGGAGGCAGGGTGGCAAGTGGCAGCACTGGAAGACTCCTGCCAAGGAAAAGACACTGTGTCTCAGCTCCCTGCCTTCCTGAGAGCTGCCATTTTATTGCAGCCTGCTGGCTGGCCCCTGAGCCCCCCGAGCCCTGGAATGGCCTCTGCCAGGCCTCCAGCGGTCCCCTGCAGCCCCCCCATGCTAGCTCTGTCCTCTCCCCAGCGCAGTCCAGCAAACGAGATTCTTGTGTCACTCAGAACCTGTGCTTCTACGCAAGTTGGAGGATCGTGAGGCTTCCATCCATCCTGAGCAAGCAGGCTTTAGAAAAGGGCAATGTACTACCAATCACTGTCAAATTCCTTTCTAACTAGCCTTTCAAAGTATCAAGGGCTTGACATAATCCTTGTATGTAGCTTTTGTAGATCTGACAGCTGCCTTTGACTCTATTGATAGAGAACACCTCTGGACGAAGTTGGTTGGTACAAACATAGATAAACGCCTATTATTTCTGCTACAGGAACTACCCTAATACATATTTTGCCCAAGGCCTGCTCGTGCTAATGCTGGCAAAATTGAAAGTGATGGGGCATTTGGGTTAAATTAAATATTGGTTTTGAATGCTGTGTTGCAATGCTTCATGAAAACTGAATATCATTGATATCCTGAAGCAGATATTCATGCATTGGAGCATCAATTAAATAAATAAGGTGCAAGTGATGAGATCCTCTTTTCACTTTCCAGCAATGCTCCCTTTCCCTCACAAATCCAAATAGTCTTTGTTCCATAAGTTGTATAACATGTTGTTTATATCAGGAGTGGATTGGTACACAGGCAGTGTACATCAAGATTTTAATTGCCAAGCTGTGGCTTGAGAGGATTTTTAAAAAATGCTACAATAGATTAGCTGTTTGCTCCTGGAAGTTTGTAATAAAATGCAACTCTGTACACAATGGACCTGGAGATACAGTGCAACACTGAAAAAGGTTGTTGGATTTAACATAAAAACAAACCTATCGAAAAGAAATTCCTGCTACCCTCTTTGGCGCCATTCTTTGCCCCTCAGTGAGTGAGGTCCATAGCTGAGATTAAAGTATGTTGTAGGTTATAACTAAAGCAGAGTTTATGCAAAGTAGCTTCACAGCACTTACCTATATCTCACCTTGTTTATATCCAGAGTTACCAGCCCTGTCATCCACATGACTTCACTAACAATATTTTAAAAAGCACTTTCCTACTCAGTTGCCTGTGTTTTCACAGACACACAAGCAACTAAAGAGATTTTTCTTTAAGGCCAAGGGTCACCAGGGGAGCACATAGTATGTTTTTCTGGTTAGTTAAAGTTGTGACACGCTCTGAAAGTGAATAGAGGAAAGGACAGAAAAAGGCTGCAGGTTGTATGACGTAACCAGTAATGAGTGCTGCTTGGGACACAAATCAGAGACTTTGCAACACTTTAGGTGCAATCCTAAAAACACTTTCCTGGGAGTAATCTCCATTTGATACCCCTGAGTTGAATTCTGATTAGAACCACTCAGGATTACACTCTCTATTGCTTATGACGGCATGTAGAGAAAACAGAGCAGTTGTGGTCAGATATCTGCAAAATGAATTATCACACCTTCTATTGTGCATAACATTTTGTGATGTGGCGTTTTGTTCACTGTCTTACTGGAAGTATTGAGAGGGAGATACGTTTGAGGTGTTCCAAGAAGGAGCACACTCCTTCCAAGCACAGTCAGTCTGAAAGATTTGCTTCTGAAATTGCAGTGGCTCTTGGTAAAGCGTGTCTGAGGAAGATGGCTTTCACACATTTGCATATGGGAATTCATTTCAGTATATCAACTCAGCCGTAGACTAGTGTCAAGGTTAAGCTAAGTAGATGAAAATGCAGCAGGGGAGGCAAGAGACTGAAGCCTTCTGGATAGTTATATTTAAGACATCCCTTTTTAGTTATGTTTTCATTTTGATTTCCACTAAAAGCGTCATTGTTTATTTGAACTACGGTTGTAGGGGAAAGCATTTTTCCTGTATACTACATTAACCATGCAATCCTGAAGGGGGGAAGGGCCATAGGAGCTGGTGAAACCCCACACTGGCATCTGTGCCACTTTGCGCCATGATATAGTGGCACGGATGCTGGCGCAGGAACACTTATACTAATGCCATGGAGAAATACAGCAGTGTAGGCAGCAAAAACCCGGAAGTGGGTGCCCACACTGGTGTTGAGGGGTTAGTCAGCTTTCAAACCCCTTTTGGCCTGGGAACGCTCCTCTGCTGCAGTGTTGCTATGCCAGCAAAATATTTGGTGAAGCCCCATGTAACTCCATGGAGGAGTTTCAAAGTTTTTGTTTTAAAATGCATTTTAAACATTAATTTTTTTTGGCTGGGAAAACTCTGTGGAGGCAGCGCGGCTGTACCATTTCCCGCTGCTGCCTATCTACCCCCCTTTCAAGAATGGGCTGCCCAAGTAATAACTTAGATAGAAAAGTCTTTGATGCCACGCACAATAATCTTCTTCATTATTCAGATAAAACATTTATTTGCTCATTAATTTATATGCACATCTTACAAAGGCACAGTTTGAAAACTTGCTTACTGCTGATAGCTAGATAATTTTTTTGTCCCCAATGCCATGAATCTGGAGATGGTTCTAGCTTTTGTTATTACTCTATCTGACCAGTACATGCAAAAGACAAAATCACTTTGTTTTTGAAAGTGCGTTTGATACATTTTGTATCTTCTGTGTTAGTATTGGAGTCATTATTGCAGCAGTTGACAGTGATATGCTTGCCCAGACATAAATTGAGTCCGACAGGAGTGATGTCTCATGGACTTTGCTGTCATTTGAAATGCTGGCATGAAGATGGTAGCACTGAAAGCAGAAGCTGGTGTTTTCATTACGTTGCCTGTGAAAACTTCTTAGGTTTGTGTTTCTGGAAGCAGCAATCAAATCAAGAATTGTAGATTTATAATAGTATAGTTCTACTACTGTGGTGTAGTGGTTAAGAGCGGTGGTTTGGAGTGGTGGAGTCTGATCTGGAGAACTGGGTTTGTTTCCCCACTCCTCCACATGAGCGGAGGAGGCTAATCTAGTGAACTGGATTTGTTTCCCCACTCCTGCACATGAAGCCATCTGGGTGACCTTGGGCAAGTCACATTCTCTCAGTCCAACCCACCTCACAGAGTGTCTGTTGTGGGGAGGGGGAGAGAAGGTGATTGTAAGCCAGTTTGAGTCTCCCTTATGTGGTAGAGAAAGTCAGCATATAAAAACCAACTCTTCTTCTTCTTCTTCTTCTTCTTCTTTTTCTTCTTCTTCTTCTTCTTCTTCTTCTTCTTCTTCTTCTTCTTCTTCTCTCAAGTAGATCTTTAGTAGTATTCTGTGGTGTAAAGTGAGTTTTTTTATAATACCCACACATCTATAAAGATCTCTTTAGTAGAATGGTAATTAGTATGCTTTTTTTCCACTCTACTGTTTTCAGCTGCACCAAAGCCACTTATGCATGATGATAATTTTTTTAAAATAATATACATACCTACCAAAGTGTATCTTTTACCACTGGTTAGAAAAAGTGCAATTAAAATGCAGTCTTATTTTAGTGACATAGTTGGTCTATTTTGAGATACCGCTAGAATTTCTTATAGAAGGAGATGTATTTTGTATTTTATAATTTATAACACAGCTTGGATAGAGTGGATATAGCAGAGTAAATTTGGGTGTTTAAGGGAGAGATGTTCACACTGTATGTATTATGCATTAGTTCTTACACACAACACAAAATTAAAGTGACTTTATTCTTTGAATTATGTAGTTCATGTATTGGTTTAAATAAAAAAAAAATAACTATGGGTGGTTGGTGGAGAAGCTTTTAGTGTGCCAAACCAGGTAAGACTTTGTTGGATTTGTCCATACTTATTAATATGCTAGCTTTGCTGATCTCGCATTAGGAAGGAAAGCTGATTTATCCCTTACTCTTAACTGGTGCAAAGAAAGTAGCTTCCAGTATGCTGTTAGCAGGGTTTTGTCTTGGAGATTGAATCCTTCTAACCCCTTTCTAAGAGTATTTTTATGGTTTATTCCACTTGAAGTATTAGAAAAGGACTTTTTTAGGAATGACAGCTCCTTCTCCTGATGTGATGCTACAAAAGGAAAACATGTTGCAGCACATGGGAGCTGTTGATCACAATGTGGGTTACAAAATGTCTTAGGATAAAAGAATGCTCATTGATTTTGGCCTTTTGGTAATTACCATTAAAATGTGCACCCCTAGGATTAATAGGTTAATCCCAGCATTCTGGAATGCAATATGTATGTATATAAAAGTATTTGTAGCAAAATCAATCTAAACATTTTTCTCTCTCTTTCTTCTCCCAGGCTTTGAAAATTCTTCATCTGGATTTTCAGATTGGAGAGACTGGCAGTGGCTTCTAAGCCAGTGACTGAAGCCTCCAAAGCATGCTGGTGCTAAGCTGTCAGATGATGCTTATAGCCAGACCAGTAGTAGTGCTCCTGAGCTTCCTACTAGGTGCTGATGCTGAAAGTAAGCTCTTTTCTCTCTACTTCCTTTCCCTTTAAAGACAATTTTAGCCATGATGAAGTTTTGTTTTCAGTGGGCACATTCTGAGGGCCTCTGAATAAGCTTCATTTTGACTCAATTTTGAGACACTGTGGGATCCTCCTTGGCTCTCAGCCAGTGTTTGGAAGGGATTATTTACTGAGTTTCTGACTTTATTTTTTCCTCACTGTTAATACCTTTTTTCTTATGCATTGGATAGTTCCAACTGCTCCTTATTAGCATGTGTTCAGTCCTTTCAAAGAGACAATGCTAGTAAAATTGTATAGCCAAAACAAAACCTAATTTTGCTTGCCAAAAGGCAAACATCACTTAACCTTATTAGGTATTTTTCAGTTCCTTGAATATTTTCTTTTCAAGCTCTGGAAAATAAATAATGGAATGTTGGGGCCAATTAAAATTCCGGGTCTTTTGTGTCTGTCACAGCAGCTGTTCTAATGTATTATTTCCAACAGCTGTCTTGGAGTATTTGTACAAGCCATGCAGAACTGACCCCTTTGAGGCTAGGCTTTAAAGTGTGGAGACTTTTGTTGATTACAAGCACCTAGGTTCTAAGAGCCCATTCCTGAAGGGCCCCCCTGAAGCGCCTTAGGAGTCAGCGTGACCCTACGCTGGCGTAGGTGCCACCTTATCACAGAATAAGGTGGTACCTACACCAGCGCAGTGGCAAACATGTTGACGTCTGGCTGCTGCTAGCCCCCGCTGCTGGCTTGGGGGGGTGTTCCTGGGAGAGGAGCTGCTGTTCCTCAACCCTTTCACCCTGGGAATGCTCCCTCATGCTGTGGTGGAGTTGGCTTAAGTTTGTTCCCAGTTCATTCCCTATTCCCAGTTCCCTATTCACATTTCCTAGTTCCTGAAGGATACTGAGGACAATTTAAAAGCTCTGCACCTCAAAATAAGGATTGGACCGCCACATACCATACAGCCACACGTTCAGGGGACTGTGCCTTCCAAGGAGGCACATGCTGGGTCCTGGTCCAAAGTCCGGTTCTTGTGCCAGCTGCTCCCAAGTGGG
Organism: Euleptes europaea; assembly: GCF_029931775.1. NCBI lineage: Eukaryota > Metazoa > Chordata > Lepidosauria > Squamata > Sphaerodactylidae > Euleptes > Euleptes europaea. The sequence continues at coordinate 4,451,279 of NW_026612049.1, forward strand.
GTGCCCCCAGGACAGAAGCACATACAGACACTGGAACAAGTACGGGATGTAGGTGATTCTAATAGGAGCTTTAGATGCCAGAAGCAGTATTCAGCAAAGGTACCAATTCATGAATGTTGGTGTTGGGGGCATCTCATTTTCTTTTGGAGTGCAGAAGGCTCACAGATCCTTATTCAAATCTTCTTTGCAATACAGGTTTCTGGCGGGGGAGACTTAAAAATAAGCCAGTGGTGCCAGAACCAGTGATTGGACAGGACACCACTGTGTGTCTTCTTGCAGAGGACAGTCTCTGGAGTGTGGGGATGTATGATGTGGGGTGGTCCAAAGATTGTTTTGGGGTGCAGCTGAGAAGAAGAGAGGGCACACAACTGTTCCAGTTCCTTATTCAAATCTTCCTTAAAATGCAGGCCTCATGGTGGGGACCCAAAAATAAGTCAGTGGTGCCAGAACCAGTGTTTGGACCAGGCACCACTGTATGTATTCTTGCAGGGGACAGTCTCTGGAGTGTGGGGATGTATACTGTGGGGTGGTCCAAACTTTATTTTGGGGTGCAGAGGGCACCCAACTGTTCCAGTTCCTTATTCAAATCTTACTTGAAATGCAGGCCTCATGGTGGGGACCCCAAAATAAGGCAGTGGTGCCAGAACCAGTGTTTGGACTGGGCACCACTGTATGTCTTCTTGCAGGGGACAGTTTCTGGAGTGTGGAGATGTGTAATGTGGGGTGGTCCAAAAATTGTTTTGGGGTGCAGCTGAGCCCCAGTGTCTGTATGTGCATCTGTCCTGGGGGCACCCCAATTGGGAGCAGCTGGCACAAGAACCGGGCTTTGGACCAGGACCCAGCATGCGCCCTCTCGGAGAGAAACGTCCCCTGAATGTGAGGGTGTATGATATGTGGTGGTCCAATCCTTATTTTGGGGCGCAGAGCTTTTAAATTGTCCTCAGTATCCTTCAGGAACTAGGAAATGCGAGTAAGAAACTGGGAATAGGGAATGAACTGGGAACTGGGAACCAACTTCAGCCTCCTTCTCAGAAGGCCGCTGTGGATCTGTCCCCACTTTCAGGATTGGGCTGCCTATCCAGTACTCATATTATGGTACTGTAGTTGGTTAATTACTTTGCCGGTTAATGAGAAGTTAATGTTTAAATAAAAAATCGTTAGATCTGCCCTGTTTACACATGATCTTTCTCCCAGCTGCTCTCTTCCTTTTTTCTAATGAGCTGGAGGTGGGAGGATCAGTTACATGAACTTGTTGAGAGACAGGTTTATCTAAATTCTGGTGCGGTCACTTGATATTTCTACTCTTGGTGCTAATTTTTGACAAAATGTTTTGCACTAATGGGGCAGCTTTTAAACCCGATACTATGTAGGAATTTATGTAGGAGGCTGTTTGACCCTGCAGCTTCTCCACAGCAGAATATATTGATAGGAATATAAGATCAGAATATAGGTTTCTGTTTGTCATTCTGCTTAGAAAATATTATAATGATCTTGTAACATCTCAATGCAGTACTTGTAGGGATTATTTAAAGATACCTAGGGAATTTTAAGTTGTTATCAGAAATACACCATCATGACACCAGTATATAAATGTCAGAAAGTTTTGCTGCTGGTTACTTGCATTTTTTCTTTGACATGGGATACTAGTTTTCTTGACATCTTCATGAAGAAGGGGGTAAAGGTTGGTTGTTTCTTTACACATGAGTATAAATTAATTTAATCTAGTTTAACCAAAGGATGCTGCAAGATTTTGATGCTTCAGTCAGTCAGTCATCTCGTCCTTTATTGGCATAAAATCACTATACATACGGGTGCATGTAAAAATATAAATATTTGAGATATAACCTTACAAAATGGTTAAAAGACACTTGCATCAGATAGTATTGTGAATTAATACATCCATCTAATTAACTAATTTCAGTGTTCTATTGCAATCTTAAAATTTTTTGTTACCTTCTCCAGAACATAGGGTGAACAATTATTCAATAGAAAGGAAACATTACAGGAATCGGAAGCATTCAATCTACATGTCTGCAAAGGGAGAATTTCTGAATAGAAACTACAATAAAATAAAACATGGACAACTGTTTCAACACAATTACTGCCACAAGGACAAAGTCTGTCTGATTGGGGGATTTCGCTAAATCTTCCATTGAGTAACGCAGATGGCATAACATTAATCATAGCTAGGGAAATGTCTCTGCGATAAGATGGATCATGCATGTGAGGTAGATATGGGGAAGGCTGGTAGATCTCAAAAGGTATCCCTAAGTTTAGTGGCGAACAGGTTTTATTAGCAGCCCTATATAGATCCTGAAGGCTTATGTCTAAAAGTCTGCATTGTATCATCTGGAAAGCTTCTACATCAGAGCGCATGAGTAGGGAATCAAAATTCAGGCCAATAGATTTGATTTTGCTTTCCATGTGTGAGAGCCAATTGGAAGCGTACGACTCCATGAGCATATGGTGAATAAGAGAAGAGGAGTCTGCCTTAAACTGGACGCGTAGCCAGAATTTAAAGGTAGTAAGCCACAGTTTGGTTTCAAGTAGCATTTGGCCTGTTTCCAAACACAGTGCCTCATATGGTACGCAGCGGGGCATGTCCATTATTTTCCTGAGAAATTTAGCTTGAATGCATTCCAGGGGATATTCCAGTGCTCTGATCCAGATGGGTATACTGTACAGTAGTTGTGCATTAACTTTGGCATTATAAGAGCAGCAGGGATATATTGATTGCCTCTACTGAAAAAGAAGCGAGTAATTGCTGATGAACTAATTTTTGCTGATTTAACTGCAAATTGATAGTGAGTTTTCCAAGATGCATTGTAATGAAAGTAAATACCTAATAAAGTATTTAACCTGCTCAAGTAGATTGCCATTAATTACCCATTTAAGTAGTTTCCAGGACTTCGAAAACACCAGTACTTTAGATTTCGTGTAGTTCCACACCAGGCCATTAGCAGTACAGTATTCATGGCATCGATTCAATAACCTCTTTAGGCCAATCCTTGAGCATGACAATAGAACTGCGTCGTTGGCATAAAGCAGCAGTGGAGTGTGTACAGAGCTGAGTTTAGGGCAGTGGCCATCAATCTCACTTAGAGAAACAGCTAAATCATTTAGGAAGAGGTTGAATAGATATGGGGCTAGGATACAGCCCTGCTTAACTCCTTTGTTGATGTTAATTTTGGGGGTTAGTTTACCCATGGGCGTACACTTGATTTGGCAGCTTGTGTTAGAGTACAGCCTTCTGATTAAAGTTAATAATCTCTTGTAAATGTTCATACTTTTAACTTATTCCATAATAAGTTCCTTGAAATGGAGTCAAATTTCCCCTTCAGGTCCAGGAAAGCTGTATGTAGTTTAGAGTTGGTTTTCTTGGAATACTTATTTACTAGATGTGTGAGAACAATGCAGTGGTCTAATGTGGTTTTTCCTTTGCAGAAACCTACTTGTCCAGGACCTAGTAGCTTATATTCTGCTATCCAAGCTAAAAGCTTGCTCCATAGATGTTTAGCATAGAGTTTCCCTATGCTTGAAAGGAAACCGATTGGTCTAAAGTTTGATAGAATTGTATGGTCTCCCTTTTGGGAACCAATATCCCTCTGGTCCATGCCAGTTCTATCCACTCAAGTGAACAATTGAGCTAATAAGGGTGCCCACCAATTGGGACCTGCTTTAAGTACTTCTGAGCCTAGTACATCTGGGCCTAGGGCTTTCATCAGTTTTAGGTGAAGAATTAACTCACTTATTTCTTCAGGAGAGACAGGGAACCATTCTGGTGTATCAGCTAGAATCATAGAATCAGAGTTGGAAGGGACCACCAGGGCCATCCAGTCCAACCCCCTGCAAAACACAGGAAACTCACAACTACCGCCCCACCCCCAATGACCAGAAGATGGCCAAGATGCCTTCCCTTTCATCATCTGCCCAAGGTCATAGAATCAGCATTGCTGACAGATGGCCATCTAATCTCTTCTTAAAAACCTCCAGGGAAGGATAGCTTACCACCTCCAAGGAAGCCTGTTCCACTGAGGAACCGCTCTAACTGTAAGAAAATTCTTCCTAATGTCCAGATGGAAACTCTTTTGATTTAATTTCAACCCATTGGTTCCGGTCCGACCTTCTGGGACAACAGAAAACAACTCGGCACCCTCCTCTATATGACAGCCCTTCAAGTACTTGAAGATGGTTATCATATCCCCTCTCAGTCTTCTCCTCTTCAGGCTAAACATACCCAGATCCTTCAACCTTTCCTCATAGGACTTGGTCTCCAGACCCCTCACCATCTTTGTTGCCCTCCTCTGGACACGTACCAACTTGTCTACATCTTTCTTAAATTGTGGTGCCCAAAACTGAACACAGTACTATAGGTGTGGTCTAACCAGAGCAGAGTAAAGTGATACCATCACTTCACGTGATCTGGACACTATACTTCTGTTGATGCAGCCTAAGATCGCATTTGCCTTTTTAGTTACCACATCACACTGCTGACTCATGTTCAGTGTTTGGTCTACTAAGACCCCAAGATCCTTTTCGCACACACTATTGCTGAGACAAGTCTCCCCCATTCTATAATTATGCATTTTATTTTTCCTACCTAAACACAGAACTTTACATTTGTCTTTGTCGAAGTGCATTTTATTAGTTTTAGCCCAATTCTCCAGCCTGTCAAGATCATCCTGTATCTTGGCTCTGTCTTCGACCGTATTTGCTACCCCTCCCAATTTAGTATCATCTGCAAATTTAATAAGCATCCCCTCTATTCCTTCATCTAAATAATTTATAAAGATGTTGAACAACACAGGGCCCAGGACAGATCCCTGAGGAATTCCACTAGTAACTTCTCTTTAAGTGGATGAGAAACCATTAACTAGCACTCTTTGGGTGCGATCTGTCAACCAGTTACAGATCCACCTAACAGTAATAGGATCTAAACCACATTTTCCCAATTTGTCAATGAGAATACTATGTGGCTTTACCATATCGAATGCAAAATTTAGCTAGACACACAACTGCCTGTTTTAGTACCTTATCCTAGATTGCCTATTATATAAGAAAAAAGGCAGTGGCAGCTCCCCATGATTCAGCCCCAATGTTCTGATTAAAGCCGAGGCATCGTTACCCAATATGGCATTAAAATCACCTGCTAAAACTATTTCAGTTGAGGGAAATTTCTGTTCTAAGTCCCCAGTATAATCACTAAGTAGTTTCCACTGGAGATATAACTTATGTCTATCAGAACACACTGGCATATAAACATTAATTAAAATTAAAGCACTTTTACTGAAAGTAATCTTGAGGGCTTGAATATTAGCATTACAGTCTGGTAAGGATATTATTTGCAGGTTTAAGTTTGAAGAAATAAGGAAGGCTAGGCCAGCTTAGCAATGGCCCCTCGGTTTTGATTTAAGGGCTGGTAGGGAATAAGCTTTGTACCCCTCTACCACTATCGGAGCTGTAGACCATGTCTCCTGTAGGAGGCATATATCAAATTTCTTGAGATATTCTAGGAATTCATAGTCCTTCACCTTATTTCTCCACCCTGCTGTGTTCCAAGACAATAATTTAAGAGTTGTATAAGCAGCCTTCTTGCTGAGTCAATCAGATTTGCAGGTATGTTCTAGAGAATTAATAACATCATAGTGGACACAACCATTTGCTAGGCCCTTGCACACTTTACCTAGAGCCATTGAATGTGGACTAATGTGGCAAAGGATTGGTTCCGGAGTAAGAGATTCCTCTTGTATTTCATTCGCCCAGGATTTCTGGCCAGATGGTTCATACAGGTCTTTCTTGGCATAGATGTTGCATAAGATATTAGAGTCATAATCGCAGTCCATGCTCAAGGCAGCCTGCCCCATGGCTGACTCTATAAGGTTGGGATCACTATTCTCGGACCTATTGGATGTCTTTGGCTCCAGATCACCATCCAAGGCACCACCTGGGATCTCATTATCTATGTCATTTACTGGAATCCTTGTGATCTTGGCGGAAGAGAACAAGCCGATGAAGGTGCTGGCTGCGACCTGCATGTAGTCTCTAGGGGAGGCATGGAGGAGAATAAGTCAATTTCAATAACAAGTGGAGTTGTCTTATGCCTATCCAAATACTCCTTTCCTTGAAGTGAGGGAACCAGTGGGCTGTTTGAATCACTAATTTATCCTGGGTAACCCTCTGAAACAACTCCTGTGTCTCTTCCGAACTTCTGCAAGTATATAGTTGAATTCTACAGTTTTAGAAAGTGAAGTGAAAGCTGCACTGAGAGCAATTGGGAGAAACAAATCACCAGGAGCAGATGGGATATCAATAGAGCTGTTCCAAGCCACAGAAATGGAGTCCATCAAAATCTTGGGAACTCACATTCCACCCACACCTGCTGCGGCTTTCCACGTAGGCTGATCTCCAACAGGAGAAGCCATCTGACAGGGCCATATCCATCGGGAAAGGAGGCCGATTCACTGGGTAAGCCTGTAGGTGAAGCAAAAGATTGCCAGTCACATGCAGTGCTTCACCTGTTGGATGGCTTCCCGCAGCAGTCTGTTGAGAAAAAAACAGCATGCAGGGCCACAAAAGGATGCCAAAGGCTTCCTGGTGGGCAGATTAGGGATCCTTTGGGATGTTCAACTGGTCTGGTCGGGAGCCTTTGAGGGTGAGGTCTATGGTTATAGCATTGGCCCCGCCCCCTCAGCCCGTTGGAATGTTGGGCTCTCCAGTTTCTGCCTGGTGCTGCTGCAAATGCCACTGCTCATTGGTGGGTCCTGCTTGCCATCCTCTCGGGGGGTGGGGGCTGTGCTCCTCTGAAATGTAAAGGGTGCAAGTTGTCTTTGGGGATACATAGACCTGTAAGTGTTGGGGTGCTGTTGTTCACCCCAGCGGCCTCACTCTGTGACCATTGGGAGTAGCCTGCAACTGCAGGGGATAGGAAACAGTTGCTCATCCATAGAATCATGGAATCATAGAGTTGGAAGGGACCACCAGATTCATCTAGTCCAACCCCCTGCACAATGCAGGAAATTCTGAGCTACCTCCCCCTCCAGACCCCTCACCATCTTTGTTGCCCTCCTCTGGACCTGTTCTAGCTTTTCTACATCTTTGTTAAATTGCAGTGTCCAAAACTGAACACAATACTCTAGGTGAGGTCTAACCAGAGCAGAGTAAAGTGATACCATCACTTCACGTGATCTGGACACTATACGTCTGTTGATACAGCCCAAGATCACAATTGCCTTTTTAGCTACCACATCACACTGCTGACTCATGTTCAATGTTTGGTCTACTAAGACCCCAAGCTCCTTTTCGCACACACTACTGCTGAGACAAGTCTCCCCCATCCTATAATTATGCATTTGATTTTTCCTACTTAAATGCAGAACTTTACATTTATCTTTGTTGAAGTGCATTTTATTAGTTTTAGCCTAATTCTCCAGCCTGTCAAGATCATCCCGTATCCTGGCTCTGTCTTCTACCGTATTTGCTACCCCTCCCAATTTAGTATCATCTGCAAATTTAATAAGCATCCCCTCTATTCCTTCATCCATATCATTTATAATGATATTGAACAACACATGGCCAAGGACTGATCCCTGAAACAGTCCACTAGTCACTTCTCTCCAAGTGGATGAGGAACCATTAACAAGCTCTCTTTGGGTGCGATCTGTCAACCAGTTACAGATCCACCTAACAGTAATAGGATCTAAACCACATTTTCCCAATTTGTCAACAAGAATACTATGATGAACCTTATCAAAAGCCTTACTAAAATCAAGATAAACTCTGTCTACAGCATTCCCCTGATCCAGCAAGGTAGTAACTTTCTCAAAAAAGGAGATAAGATTAGTCTGACATGACTTGTTCTTGAGAAACCCATGCTGGCTCTTAGTAATCAGAGCCATCATTTCTAAATGCTCAAGGACTGACTGACTGACCATTTGTTCAAAAACATTTCCTGGTATAGAAGTCAAGCTGATGGGTCGGTAGTTACCCGGATCCTCCTTTTTCCCTTTCTTGAAGATGGGGACACCATTTGCCCGCTTCCAGTCTTCTGGCACCTCACCTGTTTTCCAAGACTTCTCAAAAATAATGGACAGAGGCTCAGAAATTACACCTGCAAGTTCTTTGAGTACCCTTGGATGCAATTCATCTGGCCCAGAGATTTTTGTTTCATTTAAAGAAACTAGGTGTTTGTGCACTACCCCAATGCCAATCCTCGGCTGCAACTCCCTTCCCTCATCATGTGTTCTGTTTATGCCATGTTGAGCACCGTTTCCCTCACAAGAAAAGACTGAGGAAAAGTAGGAATTAAGGAGTTCTGCCCTCTCTTCATCTCCTGTTACAATTTCACTTTCCAGTCCCCGCAACGGGCTTGTTCTTGTTCTTATTCTTACTCTTTTTTGTTGTGTTTAGCATCTTTCACTAGCCTAAGCTTATACTGTGCTTTATCTTTCCTAACACTCTCCCTACAAGCACTAGTTATTTGTTCATATTCTTCTTTGGTTATAAGGCCCTCCTTCCACTTCCGAATTGAGTCTTTTTTATTTCTCAATTCTTTAAAAAGCTGTTTATGGAGCCGCCCTGGCCTCTTTAGGCTCCTCCCATTTTTCCTTCTCATAGGAATGGTTTGAGATTACGCCTTGAGTGTTTCATTTTTTAAAACCTCTCACCCTTCTTGAACTCCCTTCTCCTTCAGCATTTCTGACCATGGGATTCTACCCAGCATAAATTTAAACTTGTTAAAATTTGTTTTCTAACATCCAACCTATATGTCTGACTACGTACAGTTTTTCTTTTCCCCAAGATTGTAAATTCCAAGATTACATGGTCAATGCTACCCAGGGTGCCTACTACTTTAACCTCATCAACCAGTTCTTCCATGTTGGTGAGAATCAAGTCTGAGATAGTAGATCCCCTTGTTTCCCTGTCCACTTTCTGGAATATGAAATTGTCAGCAAGACAAGTCAGGAATTTATTGGATCTTGCATTTTTAGCAGAGTTGGACTTCCAACAGATATCCGGGTAATTAAAATCTCCCATGGCCACCATGTCCTGTTCCTTTGGGAACTTTGTAATCTGGTCTAGGAGTGTCTCATCCAAGTCCTCTGCCTGGTTTGGTGGTCTATAGCAGACCTATACCATAATTTCACTATTATTTCTTATTCCTTTTATTTTTACCAATAGAGTTTCCACTATGGTTATATAAATACAATAAAAATTCAGAAAAATCCTAACTTGGTGTAGTGGTACATAGATTTCAGAGTTGCATAGAAATGTGTGACAATCCTATTTGTGGAAATAGTAGTTGTTTTATACTGTAATATTCAGAATATGATTTTACTCTGTGTATCGTAGAACTTGGGATCTGACAGCATAAAACAGCTGCTACTTCTTCAAATAATTATATATATAAAAAATTGTACCAGACTGTTTGCTGAATGGCTGATTCAGCGTGGCCATGTACTATCTGACTACTGAAACAGGAAAGGTTAAAATATTTCAAATATAACTTTTTGTTTTAATTTCATTGTATTTGTGACAGAACAGAAAAATGAAAAGCACACAGTTTTTACATTTCTTAATACTGGAAAGGTAAACACTTTCCACTGTTCTAGTTCCTTTTAACAGCTTTCATAAAAGTATGTGTGGGCATTCATTTATTCGTGTGTATTTAAACTCTAAATAGGATCATGAAAACCTTAATCAACCAGTACTATTGTGGAGATAGCAAAATGTTTTTTTCTATTCCTTTATTTAGTAATGAACAATTATCACCAATGGCTGTGTACGAACTGAAAAGCTGAGGCAAACAGTAAACATTAAAGTACCTTTTTAGTTAATAGATCAAATAATTTGTTCCTCTTGCTGCTTTTTTTACCATCTTTTTATTATTTTATGATAGATATAGAAAGATACAAACATATAAGATACAAAACTTACAAAGAAAAGAAAGAAGATAAAAGTTGTAAAAAACTATAAATGAGATCAAACTGAGGTTGCAACAATACAGTTAATCTCGTATATTAATATTACTACTATATATTCAGTTAAACTAACCTACTAAACTCACATTATCTAACCACTACCATCTATACAATCTTTAATAGATCCCGATTACTACTTTACATTTTATATATCTAAGAGGGTATTACATTATATTTAGAATTCTCTACATTTTTCTTCATTACCTACACATCAAGTTTGTCTGTAATACCTTGCTGCCTCCTGCTGCTTTCTTGATTCTTTGTCATTGGTTTCAATGAGTTTCTATCAAACAGAGGAAAGAACATGTCAGTACTATCTTTATTTCAGTTACAGAGAATAGCAGCTCTTTACTACTAGTCCAGCTGTCTTCTCATATTATAGAATGAAGGTAATGCACATACAACAACGTGAGAAGACCCCTTCTAGCTCAGACCAGTGGTCTATCTAATCCAGCATCCTGTCTGACACAGTGGCTATCCAGTTACTATGGAGGACCCACAACAGGGCATAAAGACCAAGACTTTCCCCTGATGTTGCCTTCTGGTACTAGTATTCAGAGGTTCAATGCCTCTGAATATGGAGGTTCCTTTTAGCCACCTAGTAGCTAGTAGCCACTGATAGAACTATCCTCTAGGAATTGAGGAGTTCTGCCCTCTCTTCATCTCCTGTTACAATTTCACTTTCCAGTCCCCGAATGGGCTTGTCCTTGTTCTTATTCTTACTCTTTTTTGTTGTGTTTAGCATCTTTCACTAGCCTAAGCTTATACTGAGCTTTATCTTTCCTAACACTCTCCCTACAAGCACTAGTTATTTGTTCCAGTCCCCGCAATGGGCTTGTCCTTGTTCTTATTCTTACTCTTTTTTGTTGTGTTTAGCATCTTTCACTAGCCTAAGCTTATACTGAGCTTTATCTTTCCTAACACTCTCCCTACAAGCACTAGTTATTTGTTCATATTCTTCTTTGGTTATAAGGCCCTCCGTCCACTTCCTAAAGGAGTCTTTTTTATTTCTCAAATCTTTAAAAAGCTGTTTATGGAGCCACCCTGGCCTCTTTAGGCTCCTCCCATTTTTCTTTCTCATAGAAATGGTTTGTGATTGCGCCTTCAGTATTTCACTTTTAAGAAACTCCCACCCTTCGTGAACTCCCTTCTCCTTCAGCATTTCTGACCATGGGATTCTACCCAGCATAAGTTTAAGTTTGTTAAAATTAGCTCTCCTATAGTCCAACCTATAAGTCTGACTATGTACAGTTTTTCCTTTCCCCAAGATTATAAATTCCAAGATTATTTGGTCACCTCTACCCAGGGTGCCTACTACTTTGACCTCATCAACCAGTTCTTCCCTGTTGGTGAGAATCAAATCTAAGATAGCAGATCCCCTTGTTTCCCTGTCCACTTTCTGGAATATGAAGTTGTCAGCAAGACAAGTCAGGAATGTATTAGATCTTTCATTTTTAGCAGAGTTGGACTTCCAACAGATATCCAGGTAGTTAAAATCTCCCATGACCACCATGTCCCGTCTCATTCAGAACTTTGTAATCTGGTCTAGGAGTGCCTCATCCAAGTCCTCTGCCGGGTTTGGTGGTCAATAGGAGACCCCCACCATAAGATCACGATTATTTCTCACTCCTTTTATTTTTACCCATAGAGTCTTGACTTAACTTCCTTGCTCTGATTCATGCACTCCTTCACAAGTGTACACATCTTTGACATATAACGCTACTCCTCCTCCTTCCTTATCTGTCTATCCATTTTAAACAAGTTGTACCCCTCAATCTCAATATTCCAAGATTACTTGTGCAGGGGGTTGGACTAGATGACCCTGGAGGTCCCTTCCAACTCTATGATTCTCTGATTCTATTCCAATCATGAATGATACCCCACCAAGTTTCAGTAATGCCTATTAGGTCTTCCTGTGTAAGGGCTTCAAGTTCTTCGTACTTGTTTCCCATATTCTGCTCATTAGTGTAAAGCTATCAGAATCCATGGTTTATGTGCCCCGAGGTTTTTGTTTCTGATCTTACCTGTGAGTTTATGTTTCCTCGTATACATGGCACTCCCTGCAAATCTTTATTGCTCTCATCTCCAGTTATTGTCATCATGCTAGGGTTTAAGTTCTTGTCTTGCTCCCCCATAGGATTTAATTTAAAGCCCTCCTTATCAGGTTGGCAAGGCTCTCACCAAACACATTTTTTTCTACCCTTGTGAGGTGCCAACCATCTCCCAATAGAAGACCTTCATCTCGAAAGCGTAAGCCATGGTCCAAAAATCCAAACCTTTCTTGACGACACCACCTACACAGCCAGTCATTAATTTGTAGTATTGTTCTTTCCCTTACTAAGCCATGATCTTCGACAGGAAGAATTGACGAAAAAACAACGTGTGACCCAGGTCCTTCACTTTCTTACCCAGAGCCACATAGTCTCTTTTAATACATTCTGGGCTTTGTCAGGCAATATCATTTGTTCCCACATGAATAAGCAAGAAGGGGTAATAAACTGCGGGCTTGATGAGTCTTCTGTCCTTTCTGTCACATCATGTGTGCGTGCACCTGGTAGACAGCAGACCTCTTGAGAAGACAAGTCCTGTCAGCACACTTTAGACTCTACCCCTGTCAGTAGAGAATCCCCAATCACCAGAACACGCCTCTTTCTGCATTCAGGAGTGGAAGATCCATCTCATCCCCCCTTCTGCCCTCGCCCCAGAATATTGTGCCCCTCATTGGCGGGGTTGGGGGGCAAAGGCAACAGGTGGGCTCCAGAGCCCTTGCCACTGCCTGGCACTGATGAGCACAAGAGCCGCCTGGCCCATGAGGGCTGCCAACCGCAGTAGAGGGAAAGGCGGGCAAGAAGGTGGTTTGGGGATGCACAGCCCAGGTTACCTAAAAGGCACCCCGTCAGGTACTGCCTGTGCATCTAACGTGCCTGAAATGAAACTTGAGTGGCAGCGCTCAGCCACAGAGTGTGTGGGCTTTGCTCTCCCAGGTGGGTTTTTGTGCAAAGTACCAGTCCTGTTGTGCACAGTGCTCTCCCATGCTCTTGTCACCACCATGAGTGCTTTGCTGCTCACACTAAGTCTTTCTGGCTGGGAGCTGTCGAGCAGCATTCCAAGCTCTACACCTTACCTGCTGGAAGATCTCTCCAGCTGGACTGGTCCTTATAAGGAGATTGGCCCTCTTCCACCCCCAGCCCATTTCTGGCCACTTAGTTGACATCCTCAGCCTCTGGGGCCTGGGGCATTATCCTGGGTTAAATGGGCACTTATGCCGGCGCGGCGTCACACCGGCTCCTATGGAGCTTCTTTCCCCCCCTTCAGGATTGCATGGTTAGTCACATTAAAACCATTATACAAAAGCAAAATGAGAACAGTTTGCATAGCATGGACAAGGTAGTTGAGATACCGGTGGCTAAGCAGTTTCAGGCTTTTCTGGATGAAGCATCGATCCTAGACCTATTCCAGTCAGGCTTCTGCCCTGGCCATGGGACAGAGACGGCTCTGGTCACCCTTGTAGACGATCTCCTTCGACAGCTGGATTGGGGTGGGGTGGGGCTGCTGATTCTATTAGACTCACAGCGGTGTCTTTTGGTGTGTGGGGTGCCACAAGTTGCGATTCTCTCCCCTATGTTGTTCAACATCTATATGTGTCCTCATCAGTACGCCGATGACACCAAGCTTTGTCTTCTGATGGACGGCCATCCGGACTCTGCCCCGGACACACTGGCCAGGTGCTTGGATGCTGTGACTGGGTGGTTGAAGCAAAGCCGGCTGAAATTAAATCCATCAAAGACGGAGGCCCTGTGGCTCAGCCAGGGCGATTTGGGGGTGGGGTGCCGACTCCACCTCTTGATGGCGTACAGTTAATACCTAAGCGTGTGGTCAGGAGCCTGGGTGTGACCTTAGATGCCTTCTTATCAATGGAGGCACAGGTCACAGCTGTGGCCCAGATGGCATTTTACCACCTCTACTGGGTCCGGCAGTTGGTGCCTTTCCTCTCCTGCCCTGACTTAGCCACGGTGATCCATGCGACCGTCGCCTCCAGGCTAGACTACTGCAACTCGCTCTACATAGAGCTGCCCCTGAGATTGACTTGAAGGCTCCAGCTGATACAGAATGCCACAGCGAGGCTTCTTATTGGTACCTCGCCACGGGCAGATATTACACTAATGCTCCGTCAACTGCACTGGCTCCAGCTGGAATATCGGGTCAGGTTCAAGGTGCTGGTTATGACCTTTAAAGCCTTACACAGTTTGGGACCGTTTTATCTACAGGACCGCCTCTCCTGGTATGTTCCCCAGAGAAACTCGCATTCATGTAATACCAACTTGCTGGTGATTTGAGTATCTGGCTGGCCTCGACCAGGGCCAGGGCTTTTTCGGCCCTGGCCCCTGCCTGGTGGAATAGCCTCCCTAGTGAGGTCAGGGCCCTGTGGGACCTTCAGGAATTCCGCAGGGCCTACAAGATGGAGCTATTCCGCCGGGATTATGGTTGAGGCCAGCAGTGGTTCTCATTATAATTACCGGCCTCCCTAGTCCCCCCCCTTCCTTGCTGCTTAGCACCACCCCTTCTATACCACCTAAGGGGGTGGTTAGATTCATCTGCCACCTGCAGATTGCTATTTTTGGAGTTTTAGCACCATTGAGGGGCATTATTGGGCTATTTTAAATTGTATTTTGAATTATATTTTTAATGTGTTATTGTTTTATTATGTTTTAGATTAAGTAAGCCCCTCTGAGCCTGACCTTCGGGTTGGGGAGAGCAGGGTAGAAATGTAATAAAAAATTTTTTAAAAAAAATCTCCGGAATTAAAATAATATATTTTCCATTTGGGAATTTGGCCATGTAAAATAAATTAACAATGCTAAAATTAGGCCTAGTGGCACTGCATACTTGCTGTGTTGGTGTCGTTAAGGGGTCTGGTTGCATAATGACTGAGTGGCTTACAATATTAAATACATCTATACTGATACAATTAATTGCAGGTTGTCACATTAGAAAAAAAAGTATGTGGGGAACTGATTTTCAAGGAAGTTCACTGGATTGGATGGAACCTGCTTCTCAAATGGCTGAACTGATAAAATCATTTTTTGGCATGGATGAAGTTTGCTAGCAGAGAGCTGTGAGAATTGAAGCTGAAGGCTGATTAGATAATAGTTATGTTCGTGCAAAAAAAATTCAGTAAATTTCGGGTTCGGGTTTATTGGGCCCAATTTTCTCAGTAAACCTGGAATAAGCCAAATACCCATACAAGTAAAGGGGTATTTAGGCTTTATTTCCAGATTTACCAAAAAAAAAATCTGGGTCTATTATAGTCTATGGGAATTTTTTCGAAGCTCCTGTGGGGGCAATTTTGGAGGTAGAGTCACCAAATTTGCAGCATGGTAGCAAGGGACTCTCTGACGGTCACCAAAGTTTGGTGAACTTTGGGAGTCCAATTTTATGGGCCAGCAAAGCGGTTGCCCCATCCTCCAGGCATTTGTGATCCGAGCTGTCCATCAGTTTTCAGGTTCAGAAGTTCAGTGTTGCGGAGGACTGGTGGAAAGAGCCGATTGACAGGCTGGCACCTCAAAGTCAGGGGCTCTCTTCATATTTGGGGCGCATACCATGATGTCCAAGCAAATTAGCTTCTAAACTGAGGGGAAAGGCTTAAAAGCAAGAAAAATAAGGCACAGAAAACATTTATTTTGGTTGCAAATGACATCCTGTGAACAGTCCTTTATTATAGTCATCAAAAATCTGATTTCAAGAGATGGTCACAGTGCAGGGAAACAAAGCCACTACTCAGGGCGACCTTCTTTTTGAAAGCAGATTTTCATGGGCGGGGTGTGATATTAAAGCCAGCCGAAGTCTTGACCACAGGGGCTGTTCTGAGGAGACTGCTCATCCGTGTGGGTGAGGAAGTCTCCTTAGGAAGCCTGGTGGTGTGAGCAGCTGTTGAAGCTGGTTCTTTTTAGTTGGAGGGTATATCCCTCCAGATGGGACTCGGTGAGCCCTGTCTTTTAAATAACCCTTATGCTTGATACCGATTAACCCACTGAATGGTGATTAACCCACTGAATGGGGCCCTAACAAAACCAGTCAAAGATAGAAAAATGGGAGAAAGCACAGAGTCATGCATCTGAGCAAAGGCAAATAGCCGAACCCAAAAAAGCCAAATAATTATTTGTCTATTCGGCTTCGAGCAGATTACCAGGTTTTGGTATTCGGTCGACCCAAAAACTGCCCAAAAGGCTAATTTCAGGTTTATTTTTGGTTCAGGTATATCGATATACACAACCCTAATAATAGTATAATGAGTGTAGATAGTAATTGCTTGTAATTGAACATTCCCCTATGTGCTCTTATGTAAGTGCAAAGCAATAATCTGGTAAAAGGGCAATATAATATGACTCTTGTGGATGTGCACGGTAGATATTTTAGCTGTTGGCTTTGTCTGACATGGTAGTATATTTTTCAGCACTGATCTTTTCTATTTCCTGCTTACGTCACTGACAAAAATCCAAATTCCATCCTATAAAGGAGGTGGTAAATATCCTTACTACTTTCTTTGTATGTGTGTGCAGTCAAGTCACAGCTGATTTATGGCTATCCCATAGGGTTTTTAAGTCAAGAGACATTTGTAAGTGGTTTGCCATTGTCTGCCTCTGCGTGGGCTGAGAGAATTCTGAGAGAACTGTTACCCAGCAGGCTTCATGTAGAAGAGTGGGGAATAAAATCTGGTTCTCCAGATTAGAGTTCAACACTCTTAACCACTAACCACAGCATAACCAGAAATTTACAGGGTTTCCTAAAATGAAAACAACTCCATATATTTTATCCCGAGCTTTGCCTACTTGCCTGGATATCTTTGGCAGAAGTAGGTTGTTTTGGTAAAAGTAACATCCTCTCTCTAGTGGAGAAGAACCAGCTGTTTTGTTTGGACAGTGTCACCTAGGGTGCCTACAGGAATACACATGTATAGCATTTAACTGTGCACCTTCCTGCCCTGGTATGGGATCCTAATTCTGTGTACTTGAGGCACTATTTGTGGAAATATGAGAGGGAAGGAAAGACATAGGAAAGGAAGATGGAAGAACAAAGAAATGCCATGCAATAGCATGTGCAAAATTAATATAAATAATAATAAAGGCAAAATCAAAATAATGGAAATTAATTAAACAGTTCCTAATGATGCAGTTATGTTAAACTAGGCATGTCCACCCATGGTTAGTCCAAGTGGAGTCCCTTCCACAGGTATATGCATGGCATCCTCAAAAGAAAAGATGAGGAGGAGGAAAAGAGAAAGTAGGTTGTGGGTTAGGGGGAGAGAGTGAGAGTAGGAATCGCAACGAGTTGGGTTTTGATGCTTAGCCAAGTAAGGCTAGGAAAAAGAAAGGAAGGGGAGAGAAGTGACATTATGTCCAAGAGTGAATGGGAAAAGGGATGGGAATATGCATTGCTTTCAGGGAGGAGAAAGAATATGGGAGAGATCTATAATTTGTATGCTGCTTGATTGTGAGCTGTGATCCAGGCTAAAAGGGGATCCCTTATGTCCTTAGAAGTTGCACACTTGTCTGCCAGTGCTGAGAACAAGGTTTTCCTGGTACTCTACTCCTGGGAGGATGCTAATGGGGAATGAGATAAAGTTATCTTGTTGATTAAAGAATTGATTAGATTACCAGGCATGCCTCTATTGTGAGGGATGCTCTTGAGGGGGAATAGAATGAGGTTTATTGTCTCTCAGCCACTGTTCCTTCACAAGACAAACCCTTGATTAAGGAGTGCAACTGTTTCTCAGGGAGATTTGGCTGTCTCATTATGAAAAAGCATTTTATTGCAACTACAGACCAATTGGGCACAAAGTTAAATCCAGTCCAATGAAATCATTGGGCTTTTAATAGTGTAACTTCATTTAGGATTGAACTGGCAATTCCTACCCAGATTCTCTAGTTTAATACAAGATGGAGTCTCCCTGTATTTTTGGATGCATAGCAGTGTAGGAAGTTCTGGGGGTAACAGCAGGATAATTGCCATTCTGCTTCCTAAAAATTAATTGGAATGGAGATCAATTTCAGTGCAATTTGCACTGTTTATAATTCAAATCTGGATCAGTTTGTAATTCAATTACCTCCCTACATGCAGTTGTATTAATAGATGTGTGCATTTTTTCAAACTACTGCAAATTGAAGAGGCCTTTTTATGCATATTTATTTAATTATTTATTTGCATTATTTATAGTCTGCCTTTTTCATAGGGACTCAAGGCAGATTTCACAGAATAAGACAGTACAATCAACAAAATGAGACATAAATAACCAGTGCATTAGGATTTTGTAAGTCTGGAACCACCAGAAAGAACTAAAGCATAGCATAAGTGTTAACATGACACATTAAGTGGTACAAAAATTACATAATAGCAGCCTACTTACAATAAGCTATACATAGCAGTAGAGACAACAATATTTCTGTAGTGGCAAGACAGAAAATTTACAAATGTTCAGATGTTTCTGATTATTGCTATTATGCTATTTGCATGACTGTCTTCATTTTTGGCATTGACACTGAAAACCAATGGGAGCTCTGTTTACAGCCCCCCCTTTACTTAATATTGCAGACTTTTTTGGAAAAAAGTGTATTTATTTTTTATTTATTTAATTAATTTATACCCCACCTTTCTTCCCAATGGGGACTGAAGGCAGTTTATATAATTCTCCTCTCCCCTATTTTATCCTCGCAACAACCCTGTGAGTTAGGTTAGGCTGAGAAAGTATGACTGGCTCAAGATCACCCAGTGACCTTCCATGGCACAAGTGGGGATTTGAACCTGGATCTTCCAGATACTAGTCCAACACTCTTAACTAAATACACCACACTGGTTTGACCATGTGTGCATTTTGACAAAAATGAGTTTTATATTTACTTTCACCCTTTAAAAAAATATTTTTGTCACTCTTTACAATCCAGCTCTAGGAATTCTTTTTGAGTTGATTTTCTGACAATTGCTATGCAGTATTGTGACAGTACTTTTACATGCACTTACTAAATTTGACATTAAAATGTATCTAGCAATGCACTTACGTGATCAATTTAAAAGAAAAAAATTCTCAGACCCAAGAGGGTGGAGACAATAACTACCACTACTGCAACTGCATTTTAGCTGCTTTAAAAAGTGAAAGCCTACAAATGCATGCAAAAAATGAAACAGAAAAATCACTGTTGATATTCACAGTGAAAATGTTATTCTTATCATTCTAGAAGTGAAATGACAGTGAATCTGAAAATCTGTGTAACTCAAGCATAGTGTTTTATCCTGACTATCAAAGTGAATTTAAAATATGTAGTTTAATCATTTTGATGCAGTTGCTCCAAGAGTCCACAAGACAATTAATATTGCAGAGGAGTGATATTCAGTGGCTCGGGAGCCATGCGTGGCTCTTCGACATGTCATTTGTGGCTCTTCTGACCATCATTCCCTAATGTGGCACCCCCGCATGTTCTGGGACAGTGGGGATGGCCATTGGCCTGTAGAGTTTGTTGTGGGCAGATGGCAACAGCTCCTGCCAGAGGGACTGGATGATGTTACAAGCCTTCCTGATCTTTGAGCCAGGGATGGAGGTAAAGGGTCCATCTTCTCTAACAACTTCATACCCTTCTCTGCAGCCTCCAGACTCTCATCCCAGCACCAAGGAGGCTGTCGTGAAAAGAGCAAGCTGGCCACAAAGTAAAACCACCACCACTACCATGACAGCTGTCCAAGAAAAGAGCAATGGGGGCCATGGTGGGCTGATGGTGATATTCTCCCTTTCTTCACAGCACTCCTCCAGGCACTTTGGAAATCTTAT
Source organism: Euleptes europaea (assembly GCF_029931775.1). Lineage (NCBI taxonomy): Eukaryota > Metazoa > Chordata > Lepidosauria > Squamata > Sphaerodactylidae > Euleptes > Euleptes europaea. Next base: position 4,471,073 of record NW_026612049.1, read on the forward strand.
TCTTTCACTCGCACTGCTGTGCCTCATGTGGAGGGAAGAGAACGTCTTTCCACTCACTCCAGATGCATAACGGCTGTCTAAGGTTTCAGCAGTGGTTGAGAGAAGTACTTTGGTATGGTAGTGAGTGGCATCACTACATTGTCAGACACTCTAGGATTTACGTCATGCCACTTTTATGGAACTTCAGTCAAATCCTAGAGAGTCTGGTGATGTGGAGACACTGCTTTCAGTTATGCAGCTGGAAATGATATTATGACACTGTAGGATAGTGTTCCAGCCCCTGCATCCCCCCCCCTCGCTGCTTGCGAGAGTGAGGGCAGGCAGTGTGGGGGTGGGAGTTCCCCTGCCTCCACCTAGGAAATATCAACCCTATACTTCCGTAATTTAAAAAAGTTACAGCATTTGTTTGTTTGTTTATTGGATTTATATCCCACCCTCATTTCCAGCAAGCCGGGCTCAGAGTGGGTCACAGCACAATAGTAAAACATCAATTAAAACAGTAAAACATATATTAAAATACATGCTTCATATTTATAGTAAAACAAGATGGCACTCTTTTCTAAATTGTAACTGCTAGGCAGGTTCAGTCTGCAGTGGGCCCCCAGGCAAATTGGGGGAAGGATGGTATTTATTATTTATTTATTTACTTTCGTATTAATAATTATTTTATGCTCATTGTGTGTTTGGGGTAGTAACCATGACATACAATAGTCGTATGGTTATTTTGGTGATGATAAATGTGAATATGGCTGTCTGTGAACCACAGAGTGAGTGCCACTGCTCCAGAGATAAAATGCTATGTAAGGTATTTCTGATATCTCAAAACATTTTACTGCCATCACTAATGTTTAATGCTTACATAGGAGCTACAGTGTACATTGCTACAGTATCCTGGTTTGATTCACATCTAGTAGCACTTTAGAGACTTGAGTGGTAGGGCTCAGCCACAGAGTATCTGATGTATCTGATGAAGAGAGTCAAAGCTGCCTTCATCAGATACATGTAGGAATAGAGATCTCAGAGTCTTTGTATCCAAGTCAGAAGGTGGGAGGGGTGCTGTAAAGAAAGAACTCAGGGTGCAAAGATGCATATTGCAATTAGCTTCCGATGGGTAGCCGTGTTAGTCTGTCTGCAGCAGTAGAAAAGAGCAAGAGTCCAGTAGTATCTTAAAAACTAACAAAATTTCTGGCAGGGTATGAGCTTTTGTGAGTCACAGTCAGAAATTTTGTTAGTCTTTAAGGTGCTTCTGGACTCTTGCTCTTTTCTACTGCAATTAGCTTGATTAGAGCAGAGCGGAAATGTTTGGGGCAGAAAATTAGCATCAAGAGTTGGCATTGTACAATCTTTTTATTTTATTTTTTTGAATCCCTTTGTGTTCTCATGGTGGCTCACAGTCATATATACAAAAAAGTGGGCCCCCCACAAGACTCGTCGGGGGGATCCCATCTCTCCCTCCAGTAGCTGAGCTGGGAGTGGCTCCAGGCCTAAAATCCACCTTTGAGCCTGGTGGCAGCAGTGGTGGTATCTGGGAGCCTCTCTGGGCCTGGAGCAGCTCCTGCTATCCACTGCCACCAGAACTGGCCCCAGAGCAGTTCCCGGTGTTCACTGCTGCTGTGGCTGGGCCCAGAGTGGTTCCTGGAGTCCAACATCACTGTGTCTGGGCCTGGAAGCAGCTCCCGGAGTCTTCTGCCACCATACAGCAGTTTACAGCAGAAACAGACTTGCTATTAACCCTTCCAGGGTCACAAGGTAGCTTGCAATCATATCCAAAAAAATTATAAACAAGACAATACACAGACTAAAAATATCTAGCACTGTTTGAATAAAAATTATCCATTTAAAAGGCTTAATTTAAAAGTCTGGGTTTACAAGAAATTTGCCCTCATACTTACATATTGCAAGACAAGGTGCCATTGACTCCTCTTTAGGGAAGAAGATCCATAAATGAGGTGCTACAATAGAAAAGACCCTTTCCTTGGTGGGGCCCCACCTTACTTCTATAGGTAGATTCTTATGAATAAAGGTCTGTCTGGAAGTTCTTAATTGTTGAGAGAGGATATATGGGAGAAAGTGATTATTTAAGCATCCTTGCCCAGGACAGTTTTGGGCCTAAAGGGCAGTGACCACGAACTTGAATTGGACCAAGAAGCAAATAGGCAGCCAACAAAGTTCTTTCAGGATCAACATGATCAGCACATCATCTGACTGCAGCATTTTGTACCAAATGAAGCCTCCAATCATTTTCAAGATCAGCATCATGTACAGTGCATTGCAAGAACTCCAACCTTCATATGATCATAGAATAATTAACTGTGGCCAGATCATACCTACTATGAGAAAGCCACAGCTAGAACACTAACCTGAGCTGCTTGAAAGTAAATGCATGAAGAAAAAAACATACTATGAACTTGCTCCTTCAAAAGTAGCGTGACTGCGTTCAGAGCACTGGTTTTATCTTTGAACAGTTTTGTCTCGATTCAGTATCAATTTGTTAGTTCACATCCAGTCCATTACCATCCTCTGTCACTGATCTGGGTCATTCCCTGCCTGTCCTGAGTCATATGAAAGTGAGAAGTAGAGCTCAGTGTCATCTGCATACTGTTAATATCATATTCCAAATCATCAGACAGCCTCTCCTAGCAGCTCTATGTAGATACAGTATTATAGCATGGGGACAGTCTGAAGCAGAAGAAAAATGTAAGTTTAGTCCTATACAACTTGAAAACTCTCAGTATGAACTTACGTTGCAACTTTGCTTGGCCAGCAGTACCCTTTGTCCCCAGGGTGTGATCAGCTGCTCCCCATTCATTGGCTTTTTCAATAGCTTGCCCTATTCTATGAAACACCTTCCAGAAAAACCAAGGACAGACCCCAGCACTGTGATCTAGCAACTCTAAGGGGACAGCAAGGACCAACAAACTGGTAGAAAGGTAAGGTCCACATGAGGTGAACAAGTATAGGCAGGAGTGAGGGCAGCTCAGTTGGTACCACAACCCTGTTGCACACATCAACCTTGTACTGAACATACTCCTGTTGTATATGCAGGACTATTATCTATGTACAAGCGAGAACAATAAATGTAAAAGTAATAGCTAAAAAAATAGTTAAACTGAAGAACAAACCTGTGATGTGAGTGGATAATGTGATCTGAATCACCGATTCGTTTCTTTTTGGTTTTGTTTTGTTTTTGCTTGGTAACTTCCTTTTCAGAGTCACAGTAGATAACAGCAACTTCAAAATGAAAAAAGGAGCCAATATTAATACATAATATATATAAATAGAAAATTGTCCCAAGGGCTAGTTACTCCCAGCTAACACTATTTTATTTATTTACAAAATTTATATCTCACCTTTCTGCACTCACAGGGGCCACCAAGGTGGCTAACAAATGGTTCGATAGTTGGAGCAGGCTAAACTAAACAGTTAAACAAAATAATGCCTACACATTTCCCCTACAAAATTATCTCCTACCATCTTAAGTATTTGTGTTATAATTATCAGCTTAATAGTAATTTTTAGAGTGCTACAATAGAATTGCATAATGGAAGTTGTGAAAGATTCTTAACTGTAATTATGGGAACAACTTTGATATATAAAAAATAATTTTTAGATGTGCACAGAAACCTTGGTGGTAGTCCTGTGATAAGAATTTCTAAGATACTTGTATGTTTTTCTCAGATATGGAGTCTGTTATTGGTAGATCTTGTTCCTTTGTTCAGTGATCTATTAGCATAGTTTCACAAGGCATTCCCATTCACAGGATACTGCATTTAAAGCCTGTTCTTGTACATTCTACTATAAATGTCTGTCTGTTGTATTTTTATCCCATCCTTTCTCCAAGAAGTTTTACTTCATATGGTTATCTTATCCCTTGTCTGATCTTCCCCAAAATCCTGTTAGGTAGGTTAGACTGAAAGACTGTTCCAGGATCAGCCAGTGAGCTTCTTGGCAGAAGGGAGAATTCAAGTCAGGTCTTCCTGTTCCAAATAACAACACCCTAACTTCTACACTGGCTCATATGGTGGCCTTATGTATAATCCATATGCATAGTAATTTCTTGTTATAAAGTCTTAATAAAGTGCATGTTAATAAAGTCCATTATGTTAGCTGCTAGACCTCCCCCCAACAAAAACAGTTGGCATAATCTGTAACAGTTCTTAAAAAGAAGATTGCATGTTTAATCATACCATACATGAAATTATATTGCAGTTGAGTACGGGTAGATTTGATTATCTGTGCTTAACCTTACATAATTCTACAGGGCTGTCAGGCTGGCTTTCATCTACAAAATCATGTGCAACTATGGCTTCCACCCTTCACACACAAACTATAAAACAATTAGTTTTCTTGGTCTGGTTCTAAAAATAGAAAATGCTGACATAATTGATTGTAGGTTTGCTGCTGTTTATTATCTTAATTGGTATAGCTAATTAAATCATTAATTGACTGCAGTTAGTCCCTTGCTAACGAACAGTAAAGTTTAGTGTGGTGTTTCCTAGTCCCCTATGACCTTTCATTTCATTGCTTTGTGCAATTTATCAGTTGTGAAATGTGTGTTACAAGAAGCATGAATTCATGGCTAAGCACTGTAACTCTCTGGCATTTACAGAAGTAGCAGCAGAAGGATTTTGGTAACCTATGGATGTACTCTCATGGAATCTGCTGCATGTGAGACATGCTTCAGTGAAGTAGAAACTATAGTAACTAGATGGTGGCTAATTAACACTGCTATATAACGGGATTTGCTATAGGAACATCACTTAACTTTTTTGAACATATGCATTTAGAGTTTTTGGTTGGTTTTCTTTTTGCTTAGGAATTCTTTTGTGCGTGTGAATATTCTTCAGAGTTTGTATAGTAAGATTCATATTTTGCTAAGACTATCCATTAAGATCTTTTTGCGCCATGGTCTTATTGTTGATCTGTAAATGTCTGACTGGGAAAAAAACCATTAGCCACATTGATACCATTTACTTCAACTGTGCCAAAGAATTTGCCACCGTTTTAAACTCCTATAGCCCATGTAATTGAAAGGATGCCCTTCAAGAACAGGGCAATGCGCATCTTATTTTAGGCCAATTTACATTTGGCAATGAATATTCTAGCGAGCCCTGACCCAAATGGAAATTTTGGATGACAGTATAGAGCTCATAAAAATTATCATCTTCAATTGCACCCTATCACACTAAGATTGAAAAAAAATTTCTGATTGGAATTATCTAGGATGAGATGTAGAATAAACAATGAATGTCACATTTTAACATATATTCTTCCACAGAAGCATAGAATCATAGAGTTGGAAGGGGTCATACAGGCCATCTAGTCCATCCCCCTTCTCAATACAGGATCAGTCTAGAGCATCCCTGACAAGTGATTGTCCACATCCTTTTTGAAGTGAGACCTCCAGAACTGCACACAGTACTTCAGATGTGGTGTACAGTGGGGATATGACATCTTGTGATTTGGATGTTATGCCCCTGTTGATACAGCCCAAGACTGCATTAGCTTTTTTTGCCACTGCAGAAGTTGCTTTGCCACAAGCTTCTTTTATCATTCTCTTATAAAGTGCCTTTCCTTTGGGCCCCTTGCAACCATAGTTAGAAAGAATATCTTTGTTTGACAAGATGTTTCAGCTTTGAGGAGAAGGAAGTACAGTGCTGTTTATTCCTTAACCACTACATTAGTGGCTTCTTTCTTGATCTCTCCCTCTCTCCCTGGGTAGGCATCACACTATAATGAAGGACGATGGTTGACAGTTTTTTCAAATTTATTTTATTTATTTAAAACATTTCTTTGCTGCCTTTTGCCCAACTCAGGGTCTCCAAGGTGGCAAACATTAAAATATGCCAAACATTAAAAACATCGTCGAAGGCTTTCACGGTCAGAGTTCATTGGTTCTTGTAGGTTATCCGGGCTGTGTAACCGTGGTCTTGGTATTTTCTTTCCTGACGTTTCGCCAGCAGCTGTGGCAGGCATCTTCAGAGGAGTAACCCTGAGAGACACTGTCCTTCAGTGTTACTCCTCTGAAGATGCCTGCCACAGCTGCTGGCGAAACGTCAGGAAAGAAAATACCAAGACCACTGTTACACAGCCCGGATAACCTACAAGAACCAATTAAAAACATCATTTAAATACAAATACAACAATACACAAGCCTTTATTGGCATATAAAAAGGAAGAACATACATAAAAATGAGTACAAATAAATAAAATTGGATAAAAACCTCCCAAATCAGCCATTAAGGAAAGCCACACACCATTCACGATACCTGATTGCTAGATATAAGAACCTTGCAACTGATTCAATTATTTTTGGGTTTTGTGTGGTCATAAGATAAGATGTCCTTATTTCACCACAGAGCCATTCCCTGTTTACCAACAGTGGGTAAATGAGCTGGGATCAGCTACAAGCATAAAAGCAACAATTGAAAAAGACATGCACAGGGGATTCAATTTCACCATTCCCGCAGGGGTGAATACAAATACATATAAATTAATTAAAACAATTAAACAAAACACACAAACACTTAAAAACACAAAAATAGGGAGGACGGCTAATAAAAGTTAGTGAGGGAACACTATACAAAAAAAGTCTTCATCCACTGGTGGATGACGGTGATAGAGGGAGACAGACAAATCTCCTTAGGGAATGAGTTCCCTAAGTTTTGGTGGCACAACTGAGAAATACTTTTCTTGGGTTGCCACACTTCTAGGTTCAGATGGTTGGGGCACCTGAAGCAGGGCCTTCAAAGTTGACTGGAGAGGTCAAGTAAGTTCATATGGGAGTAGGGGTTCTTAAGGTATGCTGGCCCCATGTCATATAGGACTTTAATGACCCACCCCAGTCAGCATTCTGGCCACAGTATTCTGTACCAACCAAAGCTTCTAGACAGTCTTCAAGAGCAGTATCACTAGAGAACATTGCAGTAACTGAATTTAGATGTTACCAAGGCATGCCCTGACCTGGATGGCCCAGGCTAGCCTGATCTCGTCAGATTTCAGAAGCTAAGCAGGGTCAGCCCTGGTTAGTATTTGGATGGGAGACCACCAAGGAAGTCCAGGGTTGCTGTGCAGAGGAAGGCACTGGCAAACCACCTCTGGTAGTCTCTTGCCATGAAAACCCCAAAAGGGGTCGCCATAAGTCGGCTGCGACTTGAAGGCACTTTATACACACAAGGCATGCACCATAGTGGCAAGACCATTAAACTTTAGCTTTCTTCAGCAAGGATTTTTAGTTTTGATAATTTTATTCTGTAAGTACTAAAAGTATTTCCAGTGAAATGTCTAAATAATATTTTTTTCAGATATCTGTTTTATATGTTAGTAGTTTATTTTATTTTATTTTGCCCCCCCCCCCAGCAAAGCTGGGCTCAGGGCAGCTCGCACATTCTTAAAATACAATTTCAATAAAATCACAATAAATCATATTAAACAATACTCATAAACAATACTTAAAAATGAACCGATCCCATAAAAACCATGAAAATATCAAAACAATAAAACATCTAGTGCAGTTATTGCGGCATAAAGGCCGCAGCAAAGCCTGCAGGCAGTCAGAACTCCCCCCAAATAATAGTAATTATATTCAGATGACAACAGAAAAGTATGAGGGGGGGGGTGGATCTAGGGAGGCCAGCATTGAGGGAAAGACTGTAGCTGACCTCAACCATGTGCCTGGTGGAATATCTCTGACTTGCAGGCCCTGCAGAAATCCTTCAGGTCCCCCAGGGCCCTGGTCTCATTAGAGCACTGGTTCCCAACCGGGGGTCCACGGACCCCCAGGGGTCCGCGTGAACTAAATTAAGGTCCGTGAAACAAAGTTATAAATCCATAATAAATTAATATTTTCAATTAAAAATTCTCTATTATAAAAATATATATGCAAATATTATTCTAAGTTTAATGTTTAACTAACAGTTATGATTAAATTTTATTTTCAAATTCTCTGAATTTTTATTTTGAACCTTGGGGTCCCTGCACCGAACAAAAAAGTCTTAGCGGTCCCTGGTCAAAACAAGGTTGGGAACCACTGCATTAGAGAGACTATTATACCAGCCAGGGGCCAGAAAAGGTCGAGCCCAGGAGGAAACTCTTTGGGCCGGGGACTACCAGAAGATTATTATTTGCTGAATGCAATGTTCTCTGGGGGACTTACCAGGAGAGGTGGAGAGTTAAAATGAAAAGTGGGATAATATAGCTGTAGGAACATATAGCGCAGGTTTTATGCAAAAGTATGGCTAGGATCCTAAGTAGTGTGAAGGCCGAACTAGATAAGTTGCCATCTTCGGGTTCACCCCAGGGACATGCCTCCATTTCATAGAGAGCGGGAATGCCTTTTAAGAGCACCGCGATGGCCTAATTCTAGCAGGGAGCACAATGCAGAAGGGGAGGAGGAGCGCTTGCCTCCCCCCATGCTCTTTTTATGACTCAAAACAACCTTGTGCCTTTTCATGTAGAAAATTAGTGGGGGGGGGGGGCAGGAATTCTTCCTCCCCTTGAGCTGCAGTGGCCCTGTCCAGAATTGGGCCCCTGAGCATTCTTAAACAGTGTTTCAGGACTCTACAAAATTGAGGTGTGTCCCTGGGGCAAATCCAGAGACATTGTTGCATCTAGTTTGATCCTGAGTGGAATCACTCTAGAGGAAAACAAATTCCCTCCCTGCACCCTCCTCTAAAGCTGTGACCACATAGATTCCAATCCATTATGTTTTAATTATACGAATTCATGTTATGAAAATAGTTAGCTCCCCAATTACATTTCAGAGCAGCTTTCGTTTTACTATTTTTTATTATTGATTTAGTCTAGGAAATGTTTATTCAGGGCAGCCCATTCCTGGGGAGGGGGGCTGTGTGGAGGCTTCCCGACATAATTTTTTAAAAATTAAAAAATTGAAAAAGGGCAAAAAAGCCCCATTGTCTTTAGCAGGGCTATGCTACCAAAAAAGGTAGCGTAGCCACACCGCCATGCCGAGGGGCATTCCCAGCTGAAAGGGATGCTCCGCCCCTGGGAATGCCACATTGGCATATGCTGCCTCTTCCTGGATTTAGTTCCTGGAGTGGTGGCACCGGCGGGGGAAGCCAGCCAATTGTGTGCCAGCATAAGTGCCCTTTATCATGGGGAAAGTGGGCACTTGCACTGGCGTGAGGTCACGCCAGCTCCTAACTAGCTTTGCCCCCCCCCTCCTAAGGAAAGGGCTGTTAATATGTTTGAAATGTTTGTGTTTTAAAAACTGATGAAATAGCAGTGAAGGACTTCGAGATAAAATCATAAAAATGTTTGATATTTTTTGTTTTCCCAAATGAATGAAAATAATGGTGGTAGCTGGAGCTCTATAATGCAGTCTAGTATCCCTCATGTTAGTTAGAAATACTTAAAGCACATAAAAATACATTGTTGCCATTAAAGGTTGGCCTGTACACATTGAAGTTCCATTACAACAAATGGAAATAATAATTGTGCTTTACAGTGTAATCCTGAGCAGAGTACCTTTTTCTTTTACTAGTCCACTCCAATAGTAGATTTGATAGTAAGACACAGGACAGCACTGTTTATTCAAACCACTGCTACTAATACTGTCTGAAATCTTAAGAATTAAGGAGGAAAGCCACTTACTATACAGCTCAGAGTAGAAAAGGGCAAGAGTCCAGTAGCACCACTGTGAATTATACAGCTCAGAGACATTCGGTGGAATTTGGTAGTCATCCAATGAACAGAAGATTGTGTTCTCTTAAAACCTGCTTGATTTTTTCCCTTAAAAAGCAAAACAAAGCTTGGTAGATATTCTGGACTTAAAATTGCTCTAAACAAGAAAATAACAATGAGAGCCCATTCCTGAAAGGGTGGGGGGCAAACCGTGGTGGCCAGGACGGCGCAGTTGAAAAACTTCCTCAGAGGCTTCCCAGCTGCCGGGAAGGGGAAAGAAGCCTTTTTTTCCAAAATAAAAACAAGAAAAAAGGCTTTTTCCCCCAAAGGGGAAAGCGGGCTTGCACCACCTTAAAAGGTGGTGAAGGACCAACAGCATCCTGGGAGACATTCTGTTGTTCAAGGTAGAGACACCAAATTTGCAGCATAGCTGCAGGCGATGCTCCTTACAAACTATCCAATGGAGATTTTTCAAGTGTTTCCAATGGAAGAAATATTTTGGCTTCCTCTGGATTGCTCCTTTTTTCAGTTTTTTCGGTTTGGCTTATGCGAATGCACACCTCTACTCACAGCTCCTTGTGGCCAATGAAATTCTCCAATGTCCTGAACCCATATTTTCCATGGGGTGTTGTGCTCAGTGATTTAGAGAGCAGATATTAATTCACAGAGTTACCTTTCAGATTCTAAGCATACACAAGCATTTATGAATACATGAGAGGCAATGTCTGTTGATTTATTTAACTGAAGTGCATTTCTGTAACTGTATGAGCCAGAATGTCTTCAATTATCTCAAAGATTCAGCTTCTTGCAGTGTCATTCAAAGGGTCACCTTCATCTTTCTTACTTGTTTCTCACCAAGGATAAACCACACTGCTTCTACTAGTTATGGCCTTACAAAATTATTTGGATTTAGGGCAGTGGTCCAGTGGCAGAAGGTCTCGGGTTCAATTCATGGCATCTCCATTTAAAACAATAAGGTAGAAGGTGATGCAAGAGACCGCTACCTGAGACCCTGGAGAGTTACTGCTAGGCACAGTAGACAATAATAGAGCTTCTTGAATGGGGTTTTATGAACAACTTAATTTATTAGAATCATAAATATCTTATTTCCTCCCCAAGGCCTAATTACCCTCAGTTTAAGAACCAGGGCCTAAACTAAATGTATCAGTGGGTCTTAAGGGAACATTTGATTAAGCAACACTCTGTTCACATAACAGTTGCAGTGGTGCAGAGATTAAACTGTCGTCATGGTTGTAATAGTGTTTTGTAGATTATGAATTCATGAATGACTTAGAAGTGCTTAAAGAGAATATGAAATATGTGTTTTCTACTGTCATATTTTACGCATTAATTTTACACCTATTAAATTCTGCCTGGGAAAATGAATACCTATCTCCTTCAATTGTCCTGTTTTGTGACATTATTTTGACAATATCATAGCAATTGGAACATTTGCAGGAGAAGATCTGATTGTCATTCTAGCCTCTCAGAGTTTTCTTAACTTACACCTACCTTGGTTTCTTCCATATCTACTTTTTCATATCGGAAACTCTCAGATAACCATCATCTTTGGGTCTAACATAGAAAAACTGATGAATTTATGGGTATTCTTTCTAAAGGTAAAGGTAGTCCACTGTGCAAGCACCTGGCTCTTTATTGACCCATGGTGAGATATCACATCACATTTACTAGGCAGACTATATTTATGGGTTAGTTTGCCATTGCCTTCCCCAGTCATCTACTCTTTAAACCCAGCAAGTTGGGTACTCATTTTACTGACCTTGGAAGAATGGAAGGCTGAGTCAACCTTGAGCTGGCTAATTTGAGTCATATAGAGATTTTTATAACCTTTATACTGGCTTAATGTTCATTACCATAGTTCTTTTTCATGGTTTTATTAGAGGATTGCATTATAATTTTTTTTTCAAATTATCATTATCTTACTTAGGTTTCTGTAGGGCAAAATAACCCCTTCCCTCAAGTTCTTAGAAATGTTATTGCCGAATAATTTATAGTTTTAACTGCAAACTTCCACTTTAAATTCTTGGGTCTAGTGACTGATAAATAAAGTTGAATAGTGCTTGGGAAAGTAGTCCTTTTAATATGACATGTAGAAGTGAGTAATTTATTTATATATATAATACTTAGGAGAAGGGAGTTCCAGAAGGGTGGGAGTCACTTAAAAATGAAATATTGAAGGTGCAATCTCAAACCATTCCTATGAGAAGGAAAAATGGAAGGAGCGTAAAAAGGCCAGGGTGGCTCCATAAATGGCCTTTTAAAGATTTGAGAATAAAAAAGACTCCTTTAGGAAGTGGAAGGAGGGCCTTATAACCAAAGAGGAATATAAACAAAAAAGTAGTGCTTGTAGGGAGAGTGTTAGGAAAGCTAAAGCTCAGTATGAGCTTGGGCTAGCGAAAGATGCACAATACAACAAAAAGTGTTCTTTTCCTATGTACAGAGTAAGAATAAGAACATAGACATAATAAGCCCACTACGGGGACCGTTGTAACAGGAGATGAAGAGAGGGCATAATTCCTCAATTTCTACTTTTCCTCAGTCTTTTCTTGTGAGGGAAACGGTGCTCAAGTTGGCATAAACAGAACACATGATGAGGAAAGGGAGTAGCAGCCTAGGATTGGCATTGGGGTAGTGCACAAACACCTAGTTTCTTTAAATGAAACAAAGTCCTCAGGGCCAGATGAATTGCATCCAAGGGTCCTAAAGAACTTCCAGATGGGATTTCTGAGCCTCTGTCCATTATTTTTGAGAATTCTTGGAGAACAGGTGAGGTGCCAGAAGACTGGAAGCGGGCAAATGTTGTCCCCATCTTCAAGAAAAGGAAAAAGGAGGACCCCGGTAACTACTGACTCATCAGCTTGACTTCTGTACCGGGAAAAGTTTTCGAACAAATCATCAGTCAGTCCTTGAGCATTTAGAAAGGATGGATCTGATTACTAAGAGCCAGCACAGGTTTCTCAAGAACAAGTCATGTCAGACTAATCTTATCCCCTTTTTTGAGAAAGTTACTACCTTGCTGGATCAGGGAAATGCAGTAGACATAGTTTATCTTGATTTCAGTAAGGCTTTTGATAAGGTTCCCCATAATATTCTTGTTGACACATTGGGAAAATACAATCTAGATCCTATCACTGTTAGGTGGATCTGTAACTGGTTGACAGATCGCACCCAAAGAGTGCTTGTTAATGGTTCCTCATCCACTTGGAGAGGAGTGACTAGTGGAGTGCCTCAGGGATCTGTCCTGGGCCCTGTGTTGCTCAACATCTTTATAAATGATTTGGATGAAGGTATAGAGGGGATGCTTATTAAATTTGCAGATAATACTAAATTGGGAGGGGTAGAAAATACGGTAGAGGAAAGGGGGGAGGAAAGGGAAGCTTTCTCCTCACACAAACAAAGGAGGAGGGGTTGTGGCTCAGTGGTAGATCATAGAATCATAGAGTTGGAAGGGACCACCAGGGTCATCTAGTCCAACCCGCTGCCCAATGTAGGAATTTCACAACTACCTCCCCCCACACACCCAGTGACCCCTACTCCATGCCCAGAAGATGGCAAAGATGCCCTCCTTCTCATGAACTGCCTGAGTTCATAGAATCAGTGTTGCTGACAGATGGCCATCTAGTCTCTGCTTAAAAATTTCCAGGGATGGAGCACTTACTACCTCCTGAGGAAGCCTGTTCCACTGAGGAACCATTCTAACGGTTAGAGATTTCTTCCTAATGTCTAGACGGAAACTCTTTTGATTTAATTTCAACCCGTTGCCCAACCTTCTGGGGCAACAGAAAACAACTCGGCACCCTCCTCTATATGACAGCCCTTCAAGTACTTGAAGATGGTTATCATGTCCCCTCTCAGTCTTCTCCTCTTCAGGCTAAACATACCCAGCTCCTTCAACCTTTCCTCATAGGACTTGGTCTCCAGACCCCTCACCATCTTTGTTGCTCTCTTCTGGACATGTTCCAGCTTGTCTACATCTTTCTGAAATTGTGGTGCCCCAAACTGAACACAATACTCTAGGTGACGTCTAACCAGAGCAGAGTAAAGTCATACCATCAGAGTAAAGCAGAGTAAAGCAATACTATCCCTTCACATGATCTAGACACTTCATGTGATCTGCTTGGCATGCAGAAGGTCCCAGGTTCAATCCCCGGATCTCCAGTTAAAGGGATTAGGCAAGTAGGTGATGTGAAAGACCTCTACCTGAGACCTTGGAGAGCCACTGTCGGTCTGAGTAGACAATACTGACTTTGATAGACTAAGGGCCTGATTCAGTTTAAGGCAGCTTCATGTGTTCATGTGACAAGGTGTGGGGGTTTAAGAAATATTAAAACCCCCTCACAGTTATGGGCAACAGAAGAAAATTTTGTGAGGGTTTGAAAGGGAAGAAGTACCTTCACAGTTAGTGTTATATAAACAGAGTTTATTATAAACAGGTCCAGTTTACTATATATCTTCTGCAAGGTTTCAGCAAGTAAAAACTTTTGTGAAGCAAGGATCGGAAGTAAATCAGGGGAGCAAGTCTTTGGGTTTGGAGAAGAGCTGGATTTTCCAGGGAAGTCATTATGCATTGTCAGTTTACTTAAATCAAGGGAGCAGGTGTCTAAATTTGCATCAACATGATTTGCTGGGTCAGGAAGAGAAGTGTGGCTCAAGTCCAAAATCCCCTTTGGTGTTTCCTCCTCATGCTGTAACCTCAAATCTATTTGAGGTAGAGAAAGCATTAAAAAAACTCCTCTAATTTACCTTGTTTTCTCTGTTTCCCTGGGAAGTCCTTTTGGTCATCAAAAAGAGGATATTGCCTCTTTTTGCTCATAATCTCTTTCGCCAATGGCCAGCAACTTGATAAACTTGATAAACAGCCAAGAACTAATTGCAGTTCAGGTCAGGTCAGCCTTAATCACCAGCTTCAGAGATAACCGCCCTACTGGGCAAACTCAGCCTAACAATTAATCTTCAAGCCTCTTTTACTGTATACAAAACTAAAACTAAACAAGCTAAATAAGCAAAGAGAAAACCAAAAGTTAAACTAAAATAAATTACGCTAAAATAAAAATCAGTATAACACCGACCACAGCTGCAACACTCTCTTCTCTGCTCTCCAAGTCGGAACTGGAAACCTTCTGCCTTTCATTATGGCATTGATTCGACTTCACTCTTCACTAAACGCGGCCACGACTCACCGTTGAGCCCGAGGTTGCCGGGTTGTGCAGGGCGAGCACAGACACGCCGGAGCCTCTTTTGGGGCGGCAGGGGCAGCAGAGCCTGGAGCTAGGGCTGCCGGCCGGGCTGAGGGCTCCCAGGTCCGCCCGGAATGGCGGCGGGGCAGCAAATGGCGGCGTTCCGCCCGCCTCCCAGCTGGGGCCGCCTCGTGACCACCTGGGGGCCGGGAGCCCCAGTTTTGAATGAGCCAATGGGGCTCGAGGCTCCTTCGGGGGCGGGCCCTCCCGAAGTCGGATCGGGGTGCTTCCACTCTGGCCCGCCTCCACTCCTTATAAGGAAGGGTCGCCGTTTGGCCCTTCCTGTTTGCTTCCTGTTGATGGTACAATTATCTTATAAAGTTGCCTTTTTAGTGGCCGTCACTTCAGCCAGGAGGGTTAGCAACCTAAAAGGTTTATGATATGACACTCCTTTTATTAAATTTCATCCTGATAAGGTGGTTCTCCGCACCAGCCTTCAACACTTACCCAAGGTAGTATCAAAATTCCATACATCACAAGATATCACCCTTCCCAAAAAAATTCCAAACCCAGATTCAGACAATGATAGGAGGTTACATTCCTTAGATATAAAGAGAGCTTTACTGTTTTACTTAAACAGAACCCTTCCAGTTAGGAAGGATCCAAGTCTCTTTATTTGCTTCCAGGGTCACAGTAAGTGTCAGGCGGCGTCTGCCCAGACAATTTCCCATTGGATTGTTAAGGCGATCAAGATGGCTTATGGAGTGGCCAAATGGGATTGTCCATTAGACATCTGTGCCCATTCCACAAAGGCACAGGCCTCTTCGGCTGCTTTCACTGCTGCAGTTGACATCCAGGACATATGCAAAGCAGCCACGTGGTCATCTCCAGTGGCATTTATCTGTCACTACGCCATCAATGTTGATTCAAACATGGATGCATCTGTTGGGAGAGCAATTTTACATTCAGTGTTTAAATAAAGTTATTTGCAGTCTCACTCCCACCTTCTGAGTGTTGAGCTTGCTAATCACCCATGTGGGACTGCACAGAGGCCACGACGATGAAAAAAAAATGTTGCTTACCTGTAACTGTTGTTCATTGAGTGGTGCTCTGTGCACGCACACATACCCCCCCTCCTGTCTCCTCTGTGGACTGCTTCAGCTATGCTCTAGAGTTTTCTCCATGGCAGTAATGGGAGGACTGAGAACTCCCCTCCGTCATGTGTCCATTTCGGTGGGAAGAGCTGTTGGCTGAGGCAGGAAACAGATGGAGTGGGGAGGGGAATCATCTCTTCTAAAAGCTTTCCATACAAAGGGTGGCCTGCGCATGTGTGCCTGCACAGAGGACCACTCAATGGACAACACAATTTTCTCCATAATTGAAGTAGAAGCACTGCATATCACTTCTAAGGAATTTTGGGATGGAACAGCTTTAGAGAAGCCATAATATGCTTGCTCTCCTACATTTGTCTCAGGTTTTTAGTCAGGGTAAAAATAGATCCTTTGGGGGGAATGATAAGAAAAGGGTGTCTAGAACTGCTGCTTCTTGTTCTCTCTCCCCCCACCCCCCGCACACACACTTCTAATGGCTAGTGTGACCAAGAAGAATTTCTTCCATTAAAAAGTGTTTCTAAAATCCAGCATTGCTGAGGCAGGACTGAGAAAGGGGGCATCTTCTAAACTGACCCTAAATAAAAGGACTTGAATGTTAGAAAATGACTTTGTTTCTTGGAATAAACGATAGAGTCACCTGGTTGAAGATTGGGTTGCTTTTATGTCATCTTAAAAAGAGATCAGGAGTGTCAACTTTTTCTATTTCTTTTTTTTTTAAAAAAAGCTTTAAAGTAATCCTCTGAGCCTCCTTGGTTTGATTTCAGGAGAAATCAAAAATTCTAAGTCCCCAAAAACTTCACCCCATCTACTAACTCTAGCCTGTTGCTTATTGTTATGTCACCCATTCTTGTTAGAGAAGTCATCCACTCTGTTGTCTCTCTGACTGGTCTCCCCATCCCTATGCAAGGCCTCATGGCTGCTGTTAATGAAATTCTCTCCATTCTTGATCTTATGAAGGGTAGCAATCCAATCCTCCAGACACCAAACCTTCTCCACTATGAGTCCTATCAGCTTTCTGTTTTGGCAAGTGTCAAAGGTGTCATTATTTATGGGTCATAGAGACAGATCATGCCAAACTAATCTCATCTTTTTTTGATAGAGTGACAAGTATGGTAGATGAAGGGAATGCTGTAGATGTAGTGTACCTTGATTTCAGTAAAGCCTTTAATAAAGTCCCCCATGATCTTCTTGGAACAAAGCTAGTAAAATGTGGGCTGGACACTGCTACTGTTAGGTGGATTGGTAATTGGTTGACCAACTGAACCCAACGAGTGCTCATTAATGGCACAGCATCCTGGAGAGGAGTGACCAGTGGGGTGCCACAGGGGTCTGTCCTGGGACCGGTACTATTTAATATTTTTATAAATGACTTGGATGATGGGATAGAGAGCATGCTAATCAAATTTGCAGATGACACCAAGTTAGGAGGGGTAGTTAATACCCTGGAGGGCAGGGTCAGAGTTCAGAATGACCTTGATAGACTGGAGAGCTGGGCCGTAAGTAATAAAATGGATTTCAATAGGGAGAAGTGTAAGGTTCTTCACCTAGGGAGAAACAACATAAGGCACAGGTACAGGATGGGAGAGAGTTGGCTTGACAACAGTACATGTGAGAGATCTGGGAGTCTTAGTGGACCACAAACTGAACATGAGTCAACAGTGTGACATGGCGGCTAAGAAGACCAATGCAATTCTGGGCTGCATCAATAGGAGTATTGTGTCTAGATCAAGGGAAGTAATACCACCACTGTATTCTGCATTGGTCAGACCTCACTTGGAATACTGTGTCCAGTTTTGGGCTCCACAATTTAAGAATGATGTCGACAAGTTAGAGCGTGGGTGACCAGAGGAGGGTGACCAGAATGGTCAAAGGTCTGGATTCCATGCCCTATGAGGAGAGACTTAGGGAGTTGGGTTTGTTTAGTTTGGAGAAGAGAAGGTTGAAGGGAGACATGATAGCCATGTTTAAATATTTGAAGGGATGTCATGTTGATGAGGGAACTAGCTTGTTCTCTGTTGCTCCAGAGACTAGGACACGGAGTAATGGATTTAAACTAATAGAAAAGCACTTCCACCTAAACATTAGGAAGAACTTCCTGACTGTGAGGGCTGTTCGATGGTGGAATGCACTGCCTCGGAGGGTGGTGGAGTCCCCATCCTTGGAGGTCTTTAAGCAGAGGTTGGATAGCCATCTGTCAGGAGTGCTTTGATTGTGGGATCCTGCATGGTGGGGGGAGGGTTGGGGTCACTGGAGATGTGGGGGGAGGTAGTTGTTAGTTTCCTGCATTGGGCAGGGGGTTGGACTAGATGACCCTGGTGGTCCCTTCCAACTCTATGATTCTATAAGATAGTGTAAACATGTAATTATTCATTAACAATTCATAGTAATCAACACAATTTATTCTATCATTTCAAAGAGTTGTCAATTATATATGCATATTATATATGTTGATTATATGTGTGTGTGTGTGTGTGTGTGTGTGTGTGTGTGTATGTGTAAAGAAAAAAATGTATATAATATATGGTGTGCGTCATTTTGTACTTTTGCTCCCCTTAAAAAAAACATAGACTACAGAAGTAAGTCCCTCAAACCCTGGTGCACCCTGACCCCAATGGCTACCACTAATATCATCAAAAACATTACTTGTCTCATGGTTCCCATTGCCATTCAGGGTATGACTGTGATTATGGAGGCTTTCCTCACCTTTACCCTCATAACTATCACCATTATTCAGATTATGAATAACATCTTTATGATCTACCTCATTCCAAAACAAGACCTCCAAGTCACCGACTAGCTACAAAAATGGGTTTTTAAAAAAAGACAATAGCAGTTCTTGGAGATAATGTTTTTATTCTCATTTTATTTTATTTGGTCCCACTGTTTTATTTGCATCTGTTATTAACAACACAGACATACGAACAAGCTGTCTTTTTTCAAGTGTTCCACATTTTATTGTGGAACACATACTCCTTATGTGTGTGGCTTAAGAACATAATGTTAATTATTTAAATCCAAGGTTTGTTCATTCACTCTCTGTGGGGTGGCCCCTGTTAGTTTTGTGTTGTCATGAACGGAATTTGTAACACTGCAGGAGTTGGATTTTTCATTGAAGAGCCCTAATAATGAAATAAACTCTACATGATTTAAATACATTTTTCTGATTTTAATGCTGTATTCATTATTTCTGTAATACTCTAATAAATATCGTTGCATGTTGCATTCCTTTGAGCAGGTTTATTCAGCATAGATTTACAGCCTCCTTATGCTAAATGACAAATAATCCAGTCACGTTAGCATTAATAATTTCTATTCCTGAACTTACTTCCAAGCTTTTTTTTTCTGGATAAGTGACTTTTGCAGTAAAGCAAGCAGCCTTTGTGAATTTCTGTTTGTTTAAGCCATGTTTTGATTTGCACTGCTTGTGAGGTGTGAATTTTGGGAAAATATTTTTTAGTTGTTGTTTATGAAACAGTATGTCTAAAAACATTCAGGAATGAAGCACGCACCGAAGTTGCAGCTGCTTTTAAAAACATAAAGTCAGAGAGTAAAGGACATATCAAAGTTAAGGGAATAACACATTATTATATTCCTTTACTTCAGGAGATCATATTGGAGATTGTATCACAAGTTTGTATGGCTCACTGAGTCACGTAAGACAGAAGGATCTATTATGTATAGTTTTTTAGAGTTTGCACTTTACTCCATGCCTAACTGAGGAGGAAAATGCTAGACTCAAACTTGGACAGAGTATGGAAAACACTTAATCTCTATAGGCTTTAATAATCATTCGGTATTCACATATGGTGCCGTGAGGAACTCTAGCAGTAAGTATTCAGAGGTTCATGTTAGAGATTTTGTCATGCTATTATCCTATATTTAATTCATAACAAGTATTGTATTGCCTAAAATAGCTGAATGACACCCAGCACAGATGACAATGAATGAGCCGATCACAGCATGCATGAAAGGAGAACATACCAAGGACAAAGAGATGTTCAGTAATATTCTAACAATGCAGTGATATATATTACCCACTCCCATGGAGCATGGTATTTTTTCTAATTATCGCCTCCCAAGCACATTTTTCATCTTTTTTCCCAATTTAGGTCAATTTAGTTAAAGAAGTTAGAAGGTTATTTCATTTTTACTTTTGGTAGCTTTGTTTCATTACCAAAAAGTTAATATGATGATATCTGAGTATCTGTGTTTCAGTCATCCATATTGTCCATTAAACACACACAGGGTTAAGTGAGTTGTCCTGTCTTTAAAACAAAACATAGGTTTCTCGGATGCAAAGTGAAAATTTATTTCCATCCCTCCCCCCTCAGCCTGTATCGGTGTTAAACACACAAGCAGTAGCGTCCGTATAGGCTACATTCTCCCTTGTGAACATTGTGTGTTCTTCAAATGGTTTATTTACACTGCTTGCTAGTATTCATTGCAGCAACCCTTGTTTAGCATCTCACCTCCCTGTGGGGTTGCCAGCCTCCCGGTGGTGGCTGGAGATCTCCTGCTATAACACCTGATCTCCAGGTGACAGAGATCAGTTCATCTGGAGAAAATGGCCGTTTTGGAAACTGGATTCTATGGCATTGAAGTCCCTCCCCTCTCCAAACCCCACCCTCCTCAGGCTTCACCCCCAAAATCTTCAAGTATTTCCCAACCCAGAGCTGGCAACCCTACCTCCCTGTCATGTACTCTGTGTAGTTTGTCACATAACCAGCAGTACTAGGGAGGTTTTGTGAACCTTGAGTAGCCTGTCCCATTCCCACCTTTTTCTAGAACACACCCATGTGGATAGGGGAGGACCCCCTCAGCTCCATCCCAACATGGGCCCTGAGCACTGAACAGCATCAGAAATGGAGTTCTGAAGGCAGGTAAATGGGGTTGCCAGCTCTCTTGGTATAACATGATATTTGTTTTTAAATGACTGATAACATCTGAGCGCTAATGCTGAGCTCAACAGAAGACACTGAATTATATATTTTGTTTAGTGTATTACATGTAAGAGAGCACATTAAAACATTGAGGGAGAGCAACCACCAAACTTGTATTCCCCCGGGGGGCGGGGAGTAAAATAAAATTCCATAGGGCATAAATGCTTGGCTGTGCCTGTACTAGCTTCTTGGATCATATTAAGATTATTTAAATAAATGTTGCATCAACCAGTATTAATTGACCATTTAAATGAAACATTAGATTACTTCCGTATCCTTAGCTTATTAAAAAATGTGCTTCAAATTATGTTATGTTTACAAAATCAGAGTGCAGCTGACTCAGTCAAAAACTGCCTGCTTTGCATTCAGGTCTCAGATTCTGTCCCCAACATGGCCAGTGAATGGGATCTCAGGGGGTGGGTGCAGGAGAAGATGTCTACTTAACACTCTAGAGAGCAAGTGATTTGAAATAGACTAAAGTGTTCTAGACTCCAGAAGGACCATTGGTTCATATTTATGAATTTAAAATGTTTTATCTCATCTTTTCAGGAATTGCTCAAGGCAGCTTAAATAATTAAAAAGTGTGTATATCTGTGTGCACAACACACCAAGATGGAATATATCCACATATTCTAAGCATTCTTTGAAGTAGTTACCATTGATACGTATGTAAACAAATGTAAGGATGAGGTTTCAAAAATATTCATTAACTTACAGGACACAGTTACATATCGGGGAAGAATCTTCTTTTATTTCTTCCATTAGTGTAAAGAAATTCTGGCATAGTGTGCCTATTTTTAATTGACAGATTTAGAACAGGAGTTGCAACAAAGTTGTAACAAAGTAGAACAAACTTGTAACAGTTCAAGAATGGCCTTCAGTATGTTGAACTGAGTATTTTAAATTATATATTCTTGGGTAAAATTAAAATTTTATAAAATTAATTTTATAAACACAGGCTTGTCTTTGCATATGAATGAGCTGAAAAAAATAAGTGACTACGAGCTGCACCACAAAGTTAAAATTTACCAAGACATGACTCAACCATTACCCTGTACCACAAGTAGCTACTATACCAATGCAAAACTGCTTAGCAGAGCATTCGAGCTGAACTTTGAAACACAACATTAGTGATATCCAGCAACAGGGCTCCACTCACATGGAATGGGTTCAGTACACTTCAGTACAGTGCATTCGTGGGGGGGGGGAGCTCCATAAAAGTTGGCGTGACCCCACGCCAGTGTAAGTGCCTGTTTAACCTGTTATAACGGGCACTTAAGCCGGCACACATGCTGGCGGCTGAGTGTCCCGGAGCGGTGTGGTCCTCCACCGCTTCCGCTGCCACGCTGGGACCAGTGGGTGTTGCAAGGGGCGAAGCTGATGCTAGTCAGCTTCCTAGCCTCTTTCACCCTGGAAATGCCCCCTTGAGCTGCGGCAGGGCTGCACCACCTTTTTCGGTGGCACAGCCTCGCTGTTTGCAATGGGGCATTTCCCCCTTTTTCCTATTTTTTATTTGTAAAAAAGCTTTTTTTTCCCCCTCCGCGGTGGCCGGGAAGCCTCTGGGGAGGCGGCGTGTCTGCGCTGCTCCCAGTCACCACGGATCTACCCACCCACCCCACAGGAATGGGCTGTTCATCAAGGAATTCAGTCATGGTAAGTTCAACTGGCAGGTACATTTGTGATGAAGTTCTTTGTATTCCTGAATATAAGAGAATTATTTTCATCAATCTTGTTTCCTACTGACTACTTCTGATGATATCAACAGCAGAATGTTTGTTGCCCAGAATTGGTAGCAGCTTGATGGCCGTTGCAACCTTTGTGAAATTCAGATGGGATAAACCCATCCTACTGTTATCTGTCAGTTGCCAGCCTGTTAAAGATCTCCTTGTAATATATCATACATTTGTACATATGCCAAAGGGTTGGCTCTTTGAATACAGACATTTCCAAGTAGTCAACTCCTTTCTTGGCTTCTAGCTTATCTATTTGTCCATCATTATTGTATTACATTTTTATGCTGCCATACCCAAATTTATACACCCAATACAGAGCAAGAAGCAGCCCTACTTTTTTCTAACCATTCGTTTGTGCAGCCCATCTCAGGTTGGCCCAACATTCTAAATACTTCCCTTGTAATATTAAAAATATAAACAAGCCAGATCCCCCCCCCCAAAAAAAAACCAACCACTACCCATAACAAAAATGGTTTGTAGTCTTCCATAAAAACATTATGAAGTCAGGGGTTAAGTAAAATGAGTTAAAAACGAAGGGCCCCAAAAGAATATATGGTTATACACACTTAAACCATTGTGCAATAAGTAGCTCTACAGTATATGTAAAGGTTCATTTGTTTGCATTCTGAGATAAATACCTCTGAAATTTGAACTCTTAAGAACTCATTTAAAAACTATTATTTGCAAGTATGTGCAACGTTCAATCCTTTGGGGGGAATTATTGTCCAATTCAGATTAATTTTTGCTTTAATTGTGCCTTTGGTGACAGATGATGAAAAGTCAATTACATAAACTACATGAGTCTCATGCAGTTCAATTATGAAGTTCACATTCTTATACAATTATTTTCAGTGCTCATTTAGAAAAAAGGTAAAGTCACAATATCTACTAGTTACTTAATAACAAAAAGGTTATTTTGTAGGTTTCCTTGGTGCTGAATTTATTAGCTGCATAGAATTGTTTTAAATTTTTAAATGAAAAATTGGAAGATAGACCATTACCAATTTTGTTTCTTTGGGAACTTGCCTTTGAAAGAAACTGCAACTCAATGTAGAAATGTGATAGTGTTTACTTTCTTCATGATAGTTTTTACTTTCTTCCTTTTAAAAAAAAAATCTTAATTCTGTTCCTTTGGCTAGAGGGTTGCTGTGTTTGCACAGAAAAGTGGCAGGGTAATTTCTTCTGTTTCTTTCTGTTTATTGCATCCCCTAATTTCACATTCTGGACTTTGTGGGGTGGGGGCTGCTGGGGAAAGTTTCTTATCCTCTTGATTTCAGAGCAAAATTTAAACATTTGCAGGATATCAGCCGATAAAGTATAAAAGCACTAGTTGGACCTTGTTCTTTATTACTGCTGCCAATTCTGCTCTGGCACAATGTGAACATGAAAGTGTAATGTAAAAAACAAAAGGTTAACAAACATAAATTAGATCATATACAGCACAATCCTAAGGGGGGGGGAGCAAATGGGCTCAAGGAGCCAACTGACCCATACACTGGCATATCTCTGAGATATGTCAGTATAAGGGCCAGTTATGCTGGCACAGGCCCCAAGCAACACTGTGCTGCTCTCGGCTGCTGGTGCAGGTCTGCAGTGGCTGCATGCTGGTGCAACACAGGCACAGGGCTCTGCTCTGGCAGGGTGGTGGGCAGTTCTAGGGCTGTGGCTGGAGTCAGTTGGTTCCCTTAGCATTTTCAGCCCAAGGTGCCTTCTGACAGAGACACAAAGTTATGCCAAGAAAAACACAGCGTAGGCCCATATAGGCACCCATTAAAGTGAAAAATCAAGTGCCCCCCTCTGCTGCGGCTATACCCACAAGGCTCCAAGGATCTCAGGATACCAACCAAAGGTGTGTCCAGTCACCTCTTTCCCCTGCGGCAGCCATGTCCCCACTCCAGCACCCAATTGCAGTCCCCCCCAGCCCAAAAAACCCCCCAGCCAGGACACCCCACAACTCAATAGGTATGGGGTCTATGGCGTGGGATGCTGCCTTGCAGACTCAGAGCTAGTGGTGAGGCACCTTGGTGGTGGGAAAAGCACAGAGAAGGCACTTAGCCCTACTGGGTGAGCACTTTGCACAAACACCCAACTGGGAGAGCAAAGTATACACTCCGTGGTTGACCTCTTTCAGTTCTGAGCACTATCAGGTACCCCATATCCTCAGCCATGACCCAAAGGGGCAGCCGCACACTGACGTGTAAACAAGGGACTTTTCCAGAAACCTCTTCCCCCTTTCCCTGCACTCATGGCCAGGAACTGCCCTAGCAACACCACCTCCCACACCCAAGCCCAACAGCCAGTGGGTCCAGCAGGTGCTCCAGATCCCCCACTGTTGCCCCCACACAGGGGTGTGCGGTGTATGGGGGCTGGACTGGAAAAGCTGCCAAGGAAGGGGGCTGAAGCTGTTGGCTCTGCACTAAACTGGGAGCTCATGCAGTAGCCACGCTTCCGCTCGGACAAGGTGGAAGGGGGGGCAGAGCCTAACCATGCTGAGTGGACTGGGTAACCACACACTCCCTTGCAGGAGCAGATTCCCATGGAACAGATGCCAAGGAGGACCCCTCGTGTGCTGTTGGTGTGTACATGAGCTCCAGACAGGTTGTCAAGGGAATTAGAGGGGATCTCCTGGTTTTAGTGGGGAATTTAACTGTGGAGACACTTAGAGCACTATGAGAGGTCTTCAAGGCGAATTTTTCCCCAGTGTATATGGGAGATGAGCAAATCAGTGGGAAAAGCTTTCAACAAAGAAATGTTTATATTAAAAGAGCAAGTTTTTATTGAAGGGATTTAAAAGGGGTACAAGCACACACAAAACATAATATAAGAGCATACACACAAACAAGCTCTATAGGTAAAAGAGGTAGAGGGAAGTTGTATAGCTACCTGTTAGAGGAGAAGGACAATGTCCAGGGGAGCAGCTGCTTGAAGCTATCAACAACCAGCGTCTCTCGCTAGGAAGAAGCTTTACAGCAAAGTATGGGACACAGCTCTTGAATCCAAAACAAAGTGCAAGGAGCCATAGCAAATGGTAGCTGTATTTTTACCAAAATTCTGCCCTGGAGCAGGGTGACTTCGCCAGTAATGGTGGTCATTGGGAGTGCTTCTTGATTGGATTTGTCATTTGAGTAAGAAAAGATAGGAGAGGAAGTAAGGTGTGAAATAATACCCTAGCGGTTATGACTAAGTATGGTTAAGTATCTGCCATAGATTTTTGGATGGAGAAAGATATTATGGGATCTGTTCCCAGGATGGACAGAAGGTGGTCATGGGGTGTTGGCTTTCCTCTCAGCCTGTTTAGAGCTTTCCCAATATGGGTGCCAAGCGACTTCCATTTTGTCCCTTGCAGCACAGCAGTGCCTGCTCTTGTCATAGAATCATAGATTTGGAAGGGACCACCAGGGTCTTATAGTCCAACCCCCTGCACAATGCAGGAAATTCACAACTACTTCCCCCCCCCAATGACTCCCTACTCCATGCCCAGAAGATGGCCAAGATGGCCTCCCTCTCATGATCTGCCTAAGGTCATAGAATGAGCATTGCTGACAGATGGCCATCTAACTTCTTAAAAACCTCCAGGGAAGGAGAGCGTACCATCTCCCGAGGAAGCCTGTTTCACTGAGGAACTGCTCTAACCACTATAACTGTTAGAAAATGTGCTTTACTCCTTTCCTACATCCCTATATGTCTGTGTTTTTCTATTATGCAAGTGGAGATCCAACAGGGAGAGCCCTGGCTCCCACCACTGACCCCCAGTGCTACCCTGAGCCCTGGCTGCAAAACAAGCCTGCCCTTGGAAGATATCAGTCATATGTAGCTGAGTGCAGGTGCAATAGCTTGATAAAAACAGCTTGCTGCCTGCTTTTGCATAAGAAGGCTGTCTTTTAGCACTGGGAAGCAATGCAGGTCAATTTCGAGGGGTCTGGCATGAAGGAGGCCTGGAAGGGCCAAATGGATACCAGCAACCTCAGCCCTATTTGGATGCAAATGAAGGGACAGAGTGAGAAAAAGACATAGAGATTGGTCTTTGTGGAGAACTATTTTCAAAAAGGATCAGTGCTGTGGCCATTGTGCTTCTAGCTGACCATACTGAGGGAAATAACAACCATAACAATAAACGGTGTTGATGCAGATGGTGTGCCAGGATCTAGCCACCTCTATTTCATCCCAGAGTCCAATGCCCTCCGAACTAGGAGCACCCACCCTTGGTGAGGTGGATGCATGGGACTGCACTGTGGAGGTATGAACCACCTGTATGGATGTGCTGGTACATCTACGTCCCGACGTGGCTGGACACTCAGAAAAAAATTCTGGTTGTGCAAGTATCCTTAGCCAGCTGAAACAAATCCATGTCCTCGTGAAACAGTATATTTGCTGCTCACAGAACGTAGGGATTCCTAGCTCTGAAGTCACTGTCACCCTTCCCCTTTTCAAGGGAACAAAAGTTAAAGGCAGAACACAACAGTCTAGAAGGAGACTTGAAAAGCTCTTCTCTCTGCCTCCTGGGGTCCCAATGGCCATCCGCTCTGTTCATCCAGCTTGCATGGCTCAGGGTGACAGCAAACGGCTACATGGGGGAGCGCCATGGTTCACAGCTTCTCTCCCCGCCCCCGCAACACAACCTTGGCCAGGCAGCTGTGCCCACGCTGTGTGGATGCCAAACGGAGGGGACATTGACGGGGGTGCATGCACAAAGGAAGCTCTCCTAGCAAATAGAGACCCCCTACTGATTGTCCTAGGTATAGTGCAGGGCTGGCAATGGGAAGGAGGGAAGTGTTATGTGGGGGGGTGTGGTTCTGATCCTCAACACATGAGGGTGTCTGACCCAGGCCACTGCTCTTCCAGAGGCTGGCAGTTGATTCCTCCACAAGGGCTGCTGAGGGTGCAAGACCCCTACCATCCATGGTGCCTTCTGTGTCAGATGTGCTCCTGTACTCACTCACGCTCAATGTGCAGGGAGCAGCTTAGAGGGAATGCTGGGACCCATGCCAACACGCAGGTGCTCATGTACCTCTGGGGGGACTTGGTCCATTTAAGGGTGGGGGTGCCACTGACAGCCAGCTAGCCTCCCTAGACACATCTCTCTCTGCCTGTGGGCTTAATCGGGCGCTTGGCTTGGCCCCCATGCTGGGCGGTCCCCGATTGGTTCTGGCTGCCCTGTCCATCAGAACCCCACCACCTCCCCACAGCATCTCCACAGAATGCTGCAGCACAGTTGCTGGGTATGCTGACATAGTTGTCCCCAAAGAAAGCCAATTCCCACTATTTCCCTGCCAGCCACATAACTAAACCCTACAGGGAGCAGACTAGTGCCGCCATAGTTATGCAGTGGAGGTGGCCCTCAGGATTGCTCTACCCAATTGTTGGTTGGTATTACCTATTCAAGTTGTCATCTACTTAAGGTTTAGTTTATGGATTACTTCATCAGAGTACTGAAAGTGGAATGCTCTTGGCAATGTGTTGGGGATTTGTACTACATGTTGTAAGGGACTCTGCCAAGAATTTCTGAAAAACAGAATGCTTTAATTTCAAGATCTGAGCCTAATAAGAGATGTAGAATTAAAGGATTCTCCATTGTGTATTATTTCTGAGTGCACAGTGTAACCATAAACACCTCTTCATAAGTTATATTTTTAAAATATTTTAATACAATACATGTATTATGACATCTTTCTAAATAAATCACGCTAATTCGCAGGGTGTCCCCCAGATGGCGCCAAACGTCATGACTGGGTCTTCAGCCTTGATTCCACAAGTGCCATATCCAGCTCCAATTTCCCCCCATGGTTTGGATTAATCAAGAGGGATCACCACAGAGCTTCTTTCCTTTCTGATATTACCTGCCATACCTACATCTGTGTGCTGTAGTGGTTAAGAGTGTCAGACTAGTATCTGGGAGACCTGGGTTTGAATCCCCACTCGTGCCATGGAAGCTCACTGGGTGATCATGGGCCAGCCATACTCTCTTCCCAACCTCCCACACAGATCAACTGGAGGAGTGGAGAACTACGTAAAGCACACTGAGTCCCCATTGGGGAGAAAGGTGGGGTACAAATGAATTAAATAAGCAAACGTATGGGGGGCAGGGGAAAGAGCAGCAAGCAGTACTTTGATATGTCTTATAAGTATCCCTCCATTCTGTAAGGAAGGATTGTGCCCTATATTTTTAAAGGCATAGCCTTGGTGGAATTGAAGGTCTCTCATAGAAACGCGTAGTGAAAATAGCATACCTGTTAATGGAAGAGTGTAGAGCAGTAAATAGTCCATTTAATATTATAAAAGTACTTCTGGGAACAACTTTGTACTACTTAAGAATTTCTATATTTAACTGCAAGGCATAAGTACAGCATGTCAATTTGTATGAAATGTGGGTTTGTTGCTGTCTGATATGAAGCTAAGCGCAGGTATTTTAAAGACAGACATCCATTTAGTGAGGCAACCATTTTCATGCCATATTGTTTGACTGATTTGCCAACCAAGCCATCTATTACACTTCCTGGGGTGGGGGAAGAGGAAGCAAATGTCCTTCTAAACATACTTTTTGATAATTGCTAGCAGATTTAATGAAACTTAGTTACAGCTACTTGGTATCTTATAGAACTCTGGTGGGGAATGTAAGAAGTGTGTCAGATTATATCTATTCAATCAAATTGTACAGCCAGGGGTAATTTTCCAGGCTGGTGCATGACGAATTATGCATACAACTTCTGTTATTGTTGGTAGCTCTACAATTAATCATTGATTGTCATATTGTATATGTACTCCTACAAGTACTGTGCCTTAACAATGAAATCTAAAAATAATTGGTCAAGTCTTCAATGGCTGCAGATTGGTTTTGCTTCGTTGCATCTATGAAGTTGAGGCAGTTCGCACCAGCTGAGAATCCATATCCAAGCGGCTTACTAAAATAATTAATGAAAGTGTCCTTCCAGTATAAATGGATTAAAATACTTTAGAAAGATTATCTGTGCCAGTTTCTTATGATTGGGATGCTACTTAGTGAAGGTGCTTGGTTTCAAAATTCTGTGCAAGATAGGGACATGTCAGATTGGGTGTGGAAATTCCTAAAAATTAAATAAATCATGGGTTTCATCCTCTCATTCCCATCCTTCCCATAAGAAGCCCTGGGAAGCACCTGTTTCTTTCCCCTCTCCCATTTTATCCTCATAATCCCCCTGGGACAGGATAGCACAGTTGGATACCTGAGTAAGGATTTAAACTTGGGTTTTCTTAGTCCTAGAGTACACAGAGGCCTGACCTGGATGGCCCAGGCTAGCCTGATCTCGTCAGATCTCAGAAGCTAAGCAGGGTCAGCCCTGGTTAGTATTTGGATGGGAGACCGCCAAGGAATACCAGGATTGCTGTGCAGAGGAAGGCACTGGCAAAAGACCTGTGTTAGTCTCTTGCCATGAAAACCCCAAAAGGGGTCGCCATAAGTTGGCTGCGACTTGAAGGCACTTTACACACACACACATACACAGAGTACACAGAAAGGTTTGGATGTTTGTTGGTGGTGATAAGTGAGGATTGTTCCCCCCCTCCCAGTCATCTCAAAGTACTGTTCAGCCATTTGTTAAACTTAAACATGAATGTGTGGAATGGGCAGTTGTTAGGAAAGGAGCCTGTATGTGTACAATCCATACCCTAAACCAGGGATCCCCAACCTTTTTCAGCCTCTGGACATCTTTGGAATTTTGACACAGCATGGTGGGCACAACAACAAAATGGCTGCCACAGCAGGAAGAGTCAACCACAAAATGTCAAGCAGTGAGGTTATACATAAATTTGATAGTAGGTCCTCAGAAGTTCAGGGAGAAACTTTCTTTAGTGGGATGCCTTTTAATATAAACATATTGTTTAAAATATTTTCTTGCACATACAATATAAATTTGCATACTGCGTTTGGTAAGAAACCCTCATCTGGCAGTAGCTGTGTTCATTTAAAAATATAAAAAAGCCATGCTGGATCAGACCAATACACATCAAGTCCAGCAGTCTGTTTACACAGTGGCCAAGCAGGTGCCTCTTGGAAGCCCACAATCAAGACGATTGCAGCAGCATCTTGCCTGTGTTTCATAGTACCTAATATAATAGGCGTGCTCCTCTGATACTATAGAGCAGTGGTCGGCAAACCGCGGCTTCTGAGCCGCATGTGGCTCTTTGGCCCATTGAGTGTGGTTCCCCGCCTCCCCCCCCGTCCGTCGGCTGACGCGGCTCCTCCGCATCCCCACGCCCAGCCAGGCAGAGGTGCCGCACTCCCGCTGGGCTCCAGTGCGCCCCAGGCGGGAGGAGCCAGCAGGTGAGCGGGAGGCGGCGCCCCCTCCCCCAGCCTCCCCTCCTCTCTCTCTCTCTCCCTCCGGTGGGGAGGGATCAGAGGCGGCGGGGAGAGGCAGCGGCCGGCCACCCAGGCTGCTTCTGCAAGGGGGGGGGAGAGGCAGGCTCCGCCTTGCGCTGGGCCGTCTTGAGGCTGGCAGGGCTCCGCCTGCCCAGCTGTTAGGCGGGGTGCGCCGGGCTGTTTCCCTGCCCTGCCTCCTGCTTCCCCGGCTGCCCGCGCCTCTTTCCCGGCTGGCTGTTCCGCTGGGAGCCCGCCCCCTCCCTCAGCTCCCCTCGTAGTCTGCGAGGGGTGGAAGAGTCGGCGGATTGTCGTCCCGCGTCGGCCGGTAAGTCTGCTGACTCGGGACAAAATCCTCATGCCTGGCTGAGCATGGGTGGACGTTTGGCTGACTGGGGGGGGGGGAGAGATAGCGGAGCCGGCTTCTTGGGAAGGGCCGTGGCTCGGGGGTCGGCACGGACAGGCAAGACCTTTGCCCTGCCAGTGAATGGGAGGTTTTGCCTTGGATTTGCCACTCAGATGCACATTTTCCCCATCCAGATTCTCAAAACTCTGCATGGGGGTTATTGGCCATTTGTGAATGGGAGGTTTTGCCTTGGATTTGCCACTCAGATGCACATTTTCCCCATCCAGATTCTCAAAACTCTGCATGGGGGTTATTGGCCATTTGTGAATGGGAGGTTTTGCCTTGGATTTGCCACTCAGATGCACATTTTCCCCATCCAGATTCTCAAAACTCTGCATGGGGGGTTATTGGCCATTTATGAATGGGAGGTTTTGCCTTGGATTTGCCACTCAGATGCACAACTCAACAATAAGCCCCCCTGCAGAGGTTTTGAGAATGCAGATGGGGAAAATGTACAGTGTTTGTCAGTCATTGTCATGATTTAATTTTATGGATACCTTACTTACTTTTTTCCCTCCTCAGAGGCCATGTCTACCCACTGGCTTTCTTGTTGGTAGACCTGGACTCTGAGGAGGGGAAAAAGTCCCCCTTCAGAGGCCAGGTCTACCAATTGGCTTCTATGGGCCTCCAGAGGCCAGGTCTACTGCCAAGAAAGCCAATGGGTAGACCTGGCCTCCCAATGGGACTCAGCCGGAGGCCAGGTCTACCAATAGGCTTTTATGGCGGTAGACCAGGCCTCCAGAAGAGGACTCCGGACGGGGAGGGGGGAATGGCAGGGACTTACAATTTAATTTTTATCAATAAATAAGATCACTGTTAAGTATGATATCAAGTTTTATTCAGTGTACCTATAGTTTAATTAAGACTTCAAACTTTAATTAAAGTTTATTAAGTTAATAAACAGTGTACCTACCTATATAGTTTAAGTTTAAGAAATTTGGCTCTCAAAAGAAATCTTAATTGTTGTACTGTTGATATTTGGCTCTTTTGACTAATGAGTTTGCCGACCCCTGCTATAGAGAATAGGTACGCATCATGACTTGTATCCATTTTGACTAGTAGCCATGGATAGCCCTATCCTCCATGAACATGTCCACTCCCCTATTAAAGCTTCCAAGTTGGCAGCCATCACCACACCCTGGGGCAGGGAGTTCAACAATTTAACTATGTGCTGTGTAAAGAAATACTTCATTTTATCTGTTTTTAATCTCTAACCCTCCAGCTTCACCAGATGACTCCACGTTCTAGTATTATGAGAGAGAGAGAAAAGCTTCTTCCTGTCCACTCTCCTCCTCCTCCTCTTTTCTAAGCTAAACAGCCCTAAAGCATTTTAACTGTTCCTCATAGGGCAGTTGCTCTAGCCCCTGATCATTTTGGTTACTCTTTTCTGCACGTTCTCAAGCTCTGCAATATCCTAGTGACCAGAACTGTACACAGTATTCCAAGTGTAGTCTCACAATAGATTTGTACAAAGGCAGTATGATAGCAGCAGTTTTATTCTCTATTCCTTGTTTAATAATGGCCAGAATGCCTTTTTCACAGCAGCCGTACACTGGGTTGACATCTTCAGCGAGCCATTCATTGCCACCGCAAGATCCCTTTCTTGGGTCTTTTATGCATGGGTTAGATCTCCCTGCTTGGACCTGGGTTCATCGCACATTAAAGTAACCTGGGTTGGGGAAAACTGTACGCATTGGCTTGAATGATCAGGGACAAAACTGTGGGCTAATCAAACCATGAATACAGAAAAACAGTCTCCCAAGCTCAAATCAAGCCCCACCCCTTTAAATGCTGCTCTGTAATCGGCTTACTTCACAGTGCTCCACGTGAGAGAAGATTTCCTTCCCTCCAGACCCAACTGTCATGTAAAAAAGCATTTTAAGAACAAAACACAAAAAACTGAGCAATCTGAAAGAAGGGGGGGAGAAATCCAAGCCTCGTTTTAAAAAAGCCTTACTTTTGCTCAGAAAGAGCTCCGAGGTAGCAGGAAGCAGGAAGCACTTGAATCCCCACCTCTTTACACACTGCTTTGTGATTGGCTGTGAGAGAAGCCAATCTTCTGTTTTTCCCTGTTTAACCATCAACATGCTGCTTTGAGGAGGGGGTTGGAAAAGGGTGGTGGTGATGGCGCAGGGAGAACATAGTATGCACACTCTATGACTCTGGAATGAGCCAGGATGAATGGTTTAATTTGGGCCAGAAGAGAAATGGGAAAAGCCAGGTTCATCTGCAAACTTGGCCATCTCGCTGTTCACTCCCAGCTCCAGGTCACTGATGAACTGCTTGAAAAAGTGCTGATCTCAAAACAGATCCCTCACGGACCCCACTGCTCACATCCCTCCATCGTGAGATGTGACCATTTATTCCTACTCAGATTCAGATTCAGACACCTTTATTGGCATAGTAAAATAGCAACGAGGGAGCATAAATACACGCACCCGCAAGGATTCACATACAACAAGATGACCAAAACTCATCCCTCAAGTTAAAACATTTCAATTTAAATACCATAACAATGCATTCATCCAGCCAGTGGATAAGAACTGCAGCTAAGACTGGCACCCTTCCAGTTGATGTTGCCCAGTGCCTACAAATTGCCTCAGCTGGTTTTATACTGTTTATTTATTCTTTACCCTTTTATTTTTGATGACAATTGTCAGAAACTCTGCCACATGTTCGGTGATAGCAGGTGTCTCGTCCGCTAATAAAAATTTGATGCCATCATATGCTAATTTTCAAAGGGTGTAATGTGAGGATTGATTAATTCTAGACGTTGTTTATGATACAGGGGACAGTACAAAAGGATATGCTCAACTGATTCTGGTTCTAACAACTGACAGCTGCAAATTCTTTTGTTCCGGGGGATACCCCTGTATCTGCCAGAAACTATAGCTGATATTTATTCCTACTCTCTGCTTCCTATTTTTCAGCCAGCTCTCAATCCATAAGAGGATTTGTCCTCTTTTCTCATAACTGTGAAGTTTCCTTAGCAGTCTTTGGTGGGGGACTTTGTCAAAAGCCTTTTGGAAATCCAAATACACAATGTCCACAGGCTCATTACTTTACACATGCTTATTGACACTTTCAAAAAACTCTAATAGGTTAGTGAGACAGGACCTAATTCCGCCCCAATTCCGTACTCACAAGTCAAAACCAAGGCTTTATCCAGTTGATAATGAACCAGCACATCTGAAGACTGCAGGAGGCTTCCAGGACCTCCGGACTACACTTCCCCACATCGTTGGTGCCAGTGTGCACCATGACCACTGGCTCCTCCCAATCTACCAATTTATCTAAATGACAGGTTATGTTGGCAACCTTCGCACCAGGCAGGCAAGTCACCATGTGGTCCATGTGCCTGCCAGAAACCCAGCTTTCTATATTTCTAAGGATTGAGTCTCCCACATAATCAAAAAAGAATATTTTAATGCATTGACAAATTATTATTAGTTTTTCCTAATCTTACTGTGTATCATGAGTCAGCCTGCAGAGACCTCCTCTGACGAAGAGGAAATAGAATCCAGAACAGAGGGACATTCTCAGGCAGAAGTCCCACAGGAACAACCACAGGGCCTACAGCCTGCCAGAGTAGAGGATCAGCCAAAGTCAGGAGATGACTCACCATGCCTGCAGCCTGCCTGCTCAAGGACTCCAGTTGGACCTGACACCTTGCAACATGCAGTCCCTCCAGAGGCCTCGCCAAGGCCACTGGAGCAGAGAAGAAAACAGGTTCGTCTGGCAATGCAGCAGAGATGGCAGAGTGCTAGACTGAAGGCTTTACGGAGGAACCTCCCCAGTAGCAGTGATGAGGAAGAGCAGGGCTGAAGCACCATCTGTGAACTCAGCCTCATCAGCATCAGCTGGCTCTGCTACAGCAGCAGGGGAAGGGATTTAAGCCATCAGTTAGGCTTGGCTGTTGTGCAAGCAACTTGTCACCAACCTCTTTGTGTACCGGCCTTGTTTCCCTGCTATCCTTTGGATTCCTGGTATCCTGACTTCTCGGACTGGCTCTGACTAACGCCTTGGACTTCCCTTGCCTGTATTGCTATCTCGGACTCTGCCTTCACTGTGAATGACCTTGGACTGTTCTCCAGACTACCCTTACAGCTTACAGCCCTCGCTCCTCGCCTGCACCACGACACTATGTCCAAACTGCAAGAAATAAGAATCTTATTTTATTTTATTTGTTTTTTTATTTTTCAAACTAAACATACAAACACAAGCAAACAAATTATTACATTATATTGGAACTTTATAGTTACAATTCAAGTATTGCCTTCTTTAACTATTACTCTTTTATATTCTGCTTATATTTTCATATCTTATAACATCTTTGTTACTAAAATTCTTAATTTCTATTGCTGTCATTGATTATTGGCTGTGTAGTTAGTTAATACATTCCATTTTTCATAGAACTCAGAAATTGGTCTGTTTTGTACTAAGGACGTCAATTTAGCCATATTCACATACTCTGTTAATTTAATTTAACCATTCAGTTACATCTGGGCACTCCTCTGCTTTTCACTTTCTTGCATACACCACTCTTGCTGCTGTCACCATATATCTAAATAATTCATTATTATTTTTTTAGATATTGCTTGGTAAAATATTTAAGAACATGCATTTTGGGTCTAAGGCAAACTTGATTTTCAATATTCTTTACATCTCATAATGTATCATTATTTTTCTATCTTCATAACTGGTATTTTATTTTTTATTTGGTGTTTTTACCCTGGAGATGAAAAGGGATGTGCCCTGTCCTCTATGCCCTGTATCCCTCTTGTACTGAATAAGGACCTAGTGCCTGGGCCTCCTCACCCTGCTGCTAAACTCGCACAGATGCTTAACTCGTTCAGAACTCCTGCAGGGCACAGAGACCTACTCTGCCCCAATAACAGGATTCTCTCCCCACCCTATAGGGCCCCCAAGCTCGATCCCCAGGCTAAGGGCCACAGGGCAAGAGCTTGTCATGGTACAGGCAAGGAGCGAGGGCTGGGGTAAATGACAGCTTTGGAAGGCAGACTCGTTTCTATGGCATCACATCCTTGCTGAGCTCCCTCCCCAGGCACTGACCTTCAAAATGCCAAGAATTTTCCAAGACAGTGTTGGTAACCCTGTCTACATCTGGGATTGATTCCATCAGAATAAAGGTCAAGGAGCAGTCCTGAAAAAGGTTGCAAGGGGGATATCTATATCCAGATACTTTGGGGGATTCTGGATCTTTGGCTGACTGAGAGGCAAGCTTAACAGGATCTTTTACAGGTCTTGATGCCACTGTGTGAATTTAATTGCTTCAGTCCATAACTACTACCACGATTGCATTGAGATTTCCTCTCCAAAATTCTGCATCCATTTCACCATGCATGGTTTAACTTGCTCGGACTCAGTATCATATTTAAGTAGCAATTTGTAGATTCTGTTTAAGAGATTATGTTTCACAATCATGTTTTCAAATTCAAATTCTGTCATTTCTCTCATTTTGCCGGTTGACAGACAATCTTTTCTTAATCTTGTGACCAATTGACAATACATTAACCATTTTATATTTTTATTACCCTCTTTAATTGTCTGCCATGTTTTAATTTCTCCATTTACATTACTCATGTCCTGGTATATAGTTATTAAGTTTTCTTTCTGAGCTGTCATAGTATGCCTCTACTGGAGACATTAGTGGTGACGGTGTCGTGCTGAGTCTCTTTATTTGTTGCCCATATACTCAGTAGACTATCATTGATTACATGTTCAATACCCTGAGTTTCCAAAACTCTGAGTGTTTTTTTTTCATACAAAGGTGATAATGTAATCCCTCTTTCATGTCTGCTTTCTCCAAATTCATTAAGCTTGCTTCTGGGTTGTTAATCCAATCTGATATCCACACTAATCCAGCTGCCTGATAATACAATTTCAAATTCTGTAAAGCCAGACCACCTCTTCCTTTTTCATCCTGCAATATTTTAAATCTGATTCTTGGTTTTTTTTACCGTTCCAGACAAATTAAATTGTCACTAATTTTTCAAGGTTTTCTTCCAAATAGATTGGCAACATTTGGAATAGGAAATTGAGTTTAGGCAGAACGCTCATTTTTACTGATGGTATCGCTTTACTCTGCTCTGGTTAGACCTCACCTAGAGTACTGTGTTCAGTTTTGGGCACTGCAATTTAAGAAAGATGTAGAGAAGCTGGAACGTGTCCAGAGGTGAGGGGTCTGGAGACCAAATCCTATGAGGAACGGTTGAAGGAGCTGGGTATGTTTAGCCTGAAGAAGAGAAGACTGAGAGGTGATATGATAACCATCTTCAAGTACTTGAAGGACTGTCATATAGAGGATGGTGCCGAGTTGTTTTCTGTTGCCCCAGAAGGTTGGACCAGAACCAACGGGTTGAAATTAAATCAAAAGAGTTTCTGTCTAGACATTAGGAAGAATTTTCTAACATTTAGAGTGGTTCCTCAGTGGAACAGGCTTCTTTGGGAGGTGGTAAGCTCTCCTTCCCTGGAGTTTTTTAAGAAGAAGTTAGATTGCCATCTGTCAGCAATGCTGATTCTATTACCTTAAGCAGATCATGAGAGGGAGGGCATCTTGGCCATCTTCTGGGCATGGAGTATGTGTCACTGGGTGTGTGTGGAGGAGGTAGTTCTGAATTTCCTACATTGTGCAGGGTGTTGGACTAGATGACCTTGGTGGTCCCTTCCAACTCTATGATTCTATGAGTGTGGAAATTCTTCCCAACTATGAGATTTTTAATTTTGACCATCTCACCAGATCTTTTTCAGTTTTCCTCACATTGTTCTGTAATTGTCTTTAAACAAAGTCTCATTTTGTCAGGATATTTTCCCCCCAGATATTTTATTACTTGCTGCATTTATTGATTCACAACCAAAGAATACTGTAATAATTTACAAAAGTGATTAATCCCATTAGGTGTGTGTTTACACCAAGTAAAATTTTATTGAACCTGAAATGTGGTTTATATAAGCCTTGAATGCAGTTAAATATGTTGAGTACACATTCTATAATGACAGTTACATCATTTCTTTCTTTGTGCATATTTTTAAGCAGAAGTAGAAGACAGTATTAATATCTAGTTGTTTATAATAGTGTGTAATGGTATAACCTTATGCAGAGCTACTCGAGTCTAATTCCACTGATTCCAATGAGCTTAGACTGGTGTGTTTGTTGTTGTTGTTGTTTGGCTGTCAAGTTGCAGACGACTTATGGCGACCCCATGTTCCTGAATGGTTGAATCTGGCATTGGGATTGCACTTATTTATCTTATTTTTTTCTATAGTAAGTTACAAGAGTATTTGAGAACAAGATGCCATCATTCTATGTTTATCTAAATAATTTTATTGGAGCAAGATACAAAGCAGTTGATTATATTACTATCATAAGCATGTTTATGAGTTGTGAAAATCCACTATGTGAGCTCCATCTGCATTACTTTGATTATCTCACACTCATTCTATAGCATGGAAAAGAACCACATTGTAGTAGTTCCTATGCTGCAAAAGTAACATAATAAAGAGACCCAATAAAGAGTTAGAGCTGTAGCTCAGGTGTAGAACACCACTTTTGCATGCAGAAGGCTCCAGGTTCTGCTTCTGGGATCTCCAGTTAAAAGAATCAGGTAGTAAGTGATGAGTAAGAACTCTACTTGAGACCCTGGAAAGTCACTGCCAGTCTGAGTAGAAAATACTAACTTTTATATAAACTGACTCAATATCACCCAGCTTCATGTCTTCAACTGAGCCATTTAGAGAACAGTCATTTTAGTGCTGAAAACTAAGTCCATCTGAAGGAAAAAAAACTAAATTTATAGCACAATCCTATGCAGTTACTGCATACATAAGAAAGACCAAGGATTATGAATTCTTAGAATATCTTAAGAAATTTGATATAGTTTTACTCCAGGAGACCTGGTCCCATTCTCCTATTGCAGTTGAAGGTTTTAAAGTTTACTCCTTACCAGCTTTTAAACTAAATTCGAGGGGCTGATTCCAGGCTGGGTTAGCCTTTCTTATTTCCTTACGTTTAAACCTGTAAATAACGATCCTCCCTGATTGTAATTCTACCGTCCAAGACCTCAAAATAGATTTCGACAAGAGCACCTTAA
Organism: Euleptes europaea; assembly: GCF_029931775.1. NCBI lineage: Eukaryota > Metazoa > Chordata > Lepidosauria > Squamata > Sphaerodactylidae > Euleptes > Euleptes europaea. The sequence goes on from NW_026612049.1 coordinate 4,510,544, forward strand.
TTTTAATTAACATTTACATGCCATCCTGCCCAGACAGATCCAGTCTAATTCTTCACTGGAATCATCTAAGCGACTACATTGAGGGTCTAGAACAAAAAATTCCTTCTATTGAAATAGTCCTAGCAGGCGATTTCAATGCAAGAGTGGGTAATGATTCTGCATACATAAGAATCTATATCCTAATACATCAAAGAGAAACAAAATCTTGGGTGCGCACAAACCAATTTGATGAAAGCCATTCTGTGCCAGTTCTGACTTATTTATGTTTAGTGTCATTTTCATCCATCTTGTCTCATATTTTTCAAAGCTCAGTATTTCTCAAACAAGTAGTTTTGTTGCTTTGTAGAAATATGATGCAGTGTCCTTGTTTTTCTTTGCCACCTCTACTCTCAAATTTTAAATTGTACTTTCAGATAATAAGGGCTGTAAGAGGCTTATATGTCTTGTGTCCACCAACCTGAATACAAGTCCCAGACTTGTATGATTGCTTGTTAGGGATTCCATAAGTCTTCATTTTTTGTACAGCCTGTCTGAGATAACAAAATGGGGTTGCCACATACATGGCTGGTGGGCTTCATTTAGCTTGGTGGCCACAAGGTGTTAATTTCCCTTGTCTGTTTTATCCTAACAACAATCCTGTGGGGTAGGTTAAAATCAGTGGGTTGGGTAGGAATGGGGGGAGAGGGCATCAGGGTCCCATAATCACTAAGACCACCCTGAGTACATGGGCTGGTGAGAGGGTGCATGTCCTGGTATATTCTGATCAGCCCAATCTTATCCGCTGATTCACAAATCAGATTAACTCACATAGTGAACATGGTATTGAGATGCCAAGAGCTAATGGAACAGATTCACACTCTGTGCAGTCTCAGTAGCCCGTCTGCTACTCCCCTCAATGTTGATGAGAGTGGCCGATTGGCTTGTGCTATTGGGGAATGTGCAGCCAGCTACATTCTATCCCACTACTTCAAATGGATGTTTACTCTGTTTGAATACTTTGCCTCAGAGCCTTGAAACAGAAAATTGGTTTGGATTGATTCTTTTCTCTCCATTCCATCCAAAGCCCAGCAGCTCACTTCAGTACTAGGCCCAAAAGGCAGCTCCATAGGCATTGGGTGGGCTGAGGGTATACATGTCCTTCTCCCCGTCCCTTTTTGCCATCAAGTCACAGCTGACTTATGGCAACCCCATGGGGTTTTCGAGGCAAGAGACGATCAGAGGTGGTTTGCCATTGCCTGCTTCTGCATCATGACACTGGTATTCCTTGATGGTCTCCCTTCCAAATACTGCTTAGCTTCCAGGATCTGACGAGATCGGGATAGCCTAGCCCATGCAGGTCAGGCCCCTCTTTCCTAGAAAGTGCAGTCCTTCTTGCTATGGTGTTTTTGGGACATAGGGAAGAACTGGGAAGTCTCTGATCTTCTTTACCTTTCCTAACCATCTTCTTTTTCATCTGCACATTAATTCAAAGCAGTACAAATAAATAAATTTTGTATTGGAAGAAGTTCTTGATTTTTGATATGCGGCAATGACCAGTTAGTGCTTCTGGGAAATGACTAGTTAGCAATGACCAGTTAGTGCTTCTGGGAAATTTACAAGCAGGGTGCAAAAGTAACAACAGCCCTATCTTCCATTTATCCCCAGCATCTAATAGAGGGATATTGTCTCTGAAGATAGAATTTCCATTTGAATATCATAGCTAATGACAGTTGACAGACATATATTCTTTGGGTTTGTCTTATGTATTTTAGAGCCATCCAAGATAATGATAATGATACAGACTGTATTTTGGTTGTGAATACCAGAAGCTAATTACATATTGTGGATTGATCCCCTACTACTTCCTTTCTCGCATAAAATACCATTTTAGTTTGCTTTGCATATCAAACGTATTTCCACTGCCCCAGCTACTTACATTGAACTGAGGCAGCGAGGAACTCAGATGCCGACACAACCTCCTGGTGGTGTTCCAACTGTGCAATTCTCCATGCCAGTGTTCTGGGAGGTGTTCCTGGGGCATTGCTGGGGCGGAGCTGCCTTTTGGCAGCTTCCTAATCCTTTCACCCCGGGAACACCCCCTCATGCAGTGCTGTTGCTACACCGTTTGTTTAGGTGGCGCAGCCTCAAACTGTCAACGGGCATTTTACTTTTTGTAGTATCGTGAACTCACCCCCTAGAGCTTTCTTGTATACATTACAACATTCTCCCCCCATTAAGTTTTAACTAAACTCCCCAAACCAGAATATAATAACAATAATAGTAATGTGAAGAACATGAAGAACTTTATACAACATAATCTTTCAAATGAGTTGGTGTAAATCTCTGCCGTGTAGAACAACGTAGTGGCAACTCCACAGGTGGTGGTGTTTTCAGTGTGTCTATAATAGTGGGAGACACAGGATGATCAGAGTCCCCCTCATTTTGAACAACAGGAGACACTGTTTCTTCCAACTTCTCACTGTTAGTGACCTTGCTCCCAGGTAGAGATATAGTTGGTCTGTCTAAGTCTGAAAGAGACCCCGAACAGTTAGGGCGGATGGCTTGCTCTTTGGATGCAATGCTAGGTGCAGTTGGAGACAAGGCAACACACCTTCTTATTTGGTCCACATGTCTCCGCACAATCCTTCCATCTTGTAAGGTGACAGAATAAGACACAGGGCCTGTAATGGTTCTTACAGTAGCAGGTATCCACAAAGGACCTGAGCCAAAGTTTTTAACATAGACTGCATCTCCAATCATTTTTAAAAAAACATTGTTTTGCTTGTCTGTCATGTTGCCGTTTCTGTTGCTGTTGTTTATGATGCATATATCCTGTCAGGCATGGGTGTAACAAATCAAACCTGGACCTCATTTTCCTGTCCATTAGCATTTCAGATGGAGATAAACCTGAGGTAGAATGCGGCAAAATTCTGTAATTGAACAAATACCGAGAAAGCTTTATATTTAGATTGTCACCTTTTATTCGTGAAATGCCTTCTTTAAAAGACTGCACTGCACGTTCTGCTAGGCCATTTGATGCTGGGTGGTATGGTTCAGAGGTAACATGCTGAATGCCATTTTGTTCCATAAACTGTTTGAACTGTTGACTAGTAAAGGAACTTCCGTTATCTGTCACAAGCATTTCCGGTATCCCATGCATACTGAAACGCATTCTTAACTTTTCAATAGTAGCTTCACTTTTTGCTGTAGACATAGGATAAATCTCCACCCATTTCGAATATGCATCTACCAATACAAGAAACATCTTACCCAGAAAAGGACCTGCATAGTCTACATGTAATCACCTCCAAGGTTGATCTAGCCACTCCCAAGGATGGAGGGGATAATGAACCAGCACATCTGAAGACTGCAGGAGTTGCTTTGAGTTCTCAAATGCCTGTTCCTGAGAAGCTCTCCAATGCCATTTTACTCATTTCTTGAGCAAGGTGTAAAGAGGCCAAAGGAGTGTTGACAGGTTAGGCAAAAACTTACTGTAATAATTAAGCAACACTTACTTTTCTTAAGGCACAATCCTGCCTCCTTCAGTCTGTGTAAAACTTCAGCCAAATTTAGTAAATGTTCATGTGTTGTGGTTCCAGTAATTAATATGTCATCCAAGTAAACAACTACATGAGGGATCCCTTGAAGTAATCCTTCCATAGTCCTCTGGAAGATAGCCGGGACAGAAGAGACTCCAAAAGGTATGATGCCTGAACTAGACCTTTGTGTGTGTTTATGGTAACATAGTCCTTTGAGTCTTCATCCAGCACAAGTTGTTGGCAGGCATGACTCATGTCTAATTTTGTAAACAGCCGACCTCCTGCTAATGCAGCAAAAAAACATTTCCTAAGGTGGATCCTATTTGTTTTACATTAGATGTAAACAACAAGAATGTGCCCTTTGAATTAAACACAGGTTGCAGTTTACCTCTTGTGAGTCAAGCTTCATTTGAGGCTTTAGGGCAGGATGGGAGGACATCTTTGTTGTAGCCTAGTACAATTCAATTAAGAACATATACAGGAGAAACACTTAAGTTACTAGGCGTAGCTTTGGTAACTGTGTCCTACAAAGATAAAGTAACACTGTTACCACTGGTAGTGGTTTCAGGGAGTGGCCCCAACTTACTAAGCTGGTACTGGTTAGCTGATTTGGGTTTAAATTTTCAGGTTTTCAGCCAGGAGGGAAGATTTTCTTTGGAAGATATATTCTTGTATATACCACCTCCTCATCTACACTTAACAGGACTTTCCTCTTCCATTGCATACATCCTATGAGTTGTGGATTGATGTTCCACATTACTTTGTTTTGCAGCACTCTGTGCCTTATTCTTACAGACTCTTCTAATGTGGCCAATCAGACCACAGTTGAAACATTTTTTCATTTTTAAATCTACAGGTTGAGGAGGCATGGAATCCAGCAGAATGGTAACAGTTCTTCCTAAGTTTCTTTCCCTTCTGGGTTCTTTGACAACTTTGAACATGTGTCCAGGTGTCACCTGCATGAGATCCTTCTCCCCCTGTTGTAGAGTTGATGCTTGCAAATCCTGTAAATTCTTTTTTTTTAATTTATTGGAGAACAACAATAACAATATACAATTACAGCAACTAAAAGAAGCAGAAAAGACAATCTTCATGATTTAAAATACAATATATCTATATACACAATAAAATAACAACAGGATTCTTATGCTACAGCTTATTTCTTTGTCTTCATATTCATCATTCCGTCCTGACTGAGCACAACACATTCCCCTTTCTCGCCCTTATTTATAAAATTCTCTATTTTATTTATAGTTTGTGACCATAATTCATCTAAACTTATTGTATCTCTATTTTTCTGAAGTGTTGCTAGCTTAATTAAAACATATATTTCTTTAACTTGCAAATCCTGTAAATTCTTAGTTGCTGATTCCATAGCCAGGGCCAACGTTAATGCAGAATCAAAGGTTAAGGCAGATTCAGACAGTAGTCGCCTCTGTATTTTTTCATCATTTACTCCACATACTAACCGATCCCTTAACATCTGTGTCACAGTGGTACCATAATTGCAGTTCTGAGAGAGCTTTCTCAGTTCTGCTACGAACTTCCCTACAGACTCCCTGGACTTTCAGGATCGTGAGTTAAATTTAAAACGCTCCACTATCTCACTGGGACTGGGGTTAAAGTGGCTCTGCAACAGGTTCTCTAATTCTCCAAATGTTTTATCACTGGTTTTTCAGGAAGTAGGAGATTTCTCATTAAACTCTGAGTGGAAGGTCCCACACTGCTGAGCAAAATTGCTCTCTTCTTTCCTTCATCTGTGACATCATTTGCAGCGAAAAACTGTGAGAATTTCAGAGTATTCCTCCCAAGTTTGTTGCTGCTGATCAAATTGTGATACAATCCCCAGGGTGGCGGCCATTTCTTCTCAGGTTCAGGAATACTCAGGGAGGAAAAGCAGCTGCTTTTTTTCCAAAATGCCTTCAGTTTATCCTCGTCGCCATATGTAGTATCATGAACGCAGGACACATCAGCTTTGCTTAACTTAAGAAGAGTTTTATTAAGTTCTCTGGCTGTCTCTCTTTCTACATCAACTGCATACAGGAGCCCTGCAGGGCCAAAACTAACCAACATGCAAAGCAGAAACTCGCCCCCTAGAGGTTTCATTACAACACTTTCCCCAATCTTTTAATGGTTTTAAATTTCCTTTCAGTGGCCGGGAAGCCTCTGAGGAGATGGCTCAGCTGCATTGCTCCCGGCTGCCACGTTTGTACTCCCCCCCTTTAGGAATGGGCTGCCCATCTTAGCCAACTATAGCATGTCCATCTTTCTGCCAATAAGACTTTGATACGAATGCTACCTATGAAATCAATCTCTTGAAATTGTTGGAATTTATTGTTAGTTCACAAAGCATCATGCTGTAATTTTAATTCATGGGGGTTGTCATCAGTAGCATCAGAAGAAAAATGAAGAGAGCACATAGGGACTGACTACATTGAGGTGCTCTACTGTAAAAGCATATTAGCAAGAACAATACTTAGCAAAATTCTGAGGTTTTTTTTTTTATTATTAATGTAATTGTAGTTTGGGGCAGCCCTGACCTGGATAACTGAGGCTAACCTGATCTAGTCAGTTCTCAGAAGCTAAGCAGGGTTGGATGGGAGACCGCCAAGGAATTCCAGGGTCGCTATGCAGAGGAAGACAATGGCAAACCACCTCTGTTAATCTCTTGCCTTGAAAAACCTACAGGGTCACCATAAACTTGGTGGCACTTTACCCAGAGAGATTGGGACACTGAGCACTTAGAACCTAATTTTTAGACTGGTACTGAGACTTAAGAAGACTTACCTTTAAAACTCATAAGCTACATTGTCATTGAATTCCAAAAGACCCAGGTACATAGTGACATTTTATGTGACATTTCAGTTCCTGTGATAATGAAGGTACAAATAGTCCCTCAAAAATTGGAAATGTGGTTGTAATTTTTGCTTTCACACCAGTAACCCAGACCAGTAGGCTACAGCGAGGGATCATCCTGTCTGTTCCCATTTGGGGTTAGTAATGCTATGGTCTGATTAAAGGTCCCCCTATACTTTCTGTTTGCTCCAAAAATCTGGAAGTTGAGCATGAAGTAGCAAATAATATTAATTTAGGAGTCTGATTTTACTGCAATATATAGCAAGTTATGTTTAGTGCTTCCCGTCCTTTCTCAGTAAGAATTAGATAAACTAGATTGCCAACTCCAAGATGTGAAATACCTTGATAATTGGGGGGTGCTGGGGAGGCGCGGTTTGAGTAGGGGAGAGACCTCAGCAGGGTGTATTCCCATAGAGTCCACCCTCCATAGAGCAGCTATTTTCTCCGGAGGAACTGTAAACTGGAGATCAGTTATAATTGCTGGAGATCTCCAGGCCCCTCCTGGAAACTGGCAACTTTAGTGTAATCTGATAGAGTTTGGTTTTTTTAATCTGTCTAAAACACTAGTCAATCAAATGTTTAGAATTTATTGGTTTCTTTTCTCTGAGCCTGTAAATTACATTTCTTTCATATTTTCCTAGTAGAAATCCATCCAGAAAATTAATGACCAGATCAGCATTATGCTGCATTTAAATAACTATAAGTGGATTTAGAATCTGGTACTTAAGCAAATTTCAGTTACCTTTTAAATGTGTTGTGGGTTTGGTTTTGATATTTTATATTTAAAGAGATACTGGATTCATTGATAAAGATTTTTTTTCTAAAATAAATATATTAGAAATATTGAAAAACTAATTGAATATTAACCCTGTGGGCTCTCCTTGTCTACCTTTCCTCTTAGATAAGTATTCCTCTGAAAAGAGATCAGCTGTTACAGTGAAAAGCAGCTTCAGATCTCAGTGACCAAATAATTTATATGCAGAGAGCAGACATGAAAATTTGAAAGGCAGAGAGAGAGAGAGAGAGAGAGAGAGAGAGAGAGAGAGAGAGAGAGAGAATGCTTTGAAGCAGTATTTTTCTTTCATTAAATTAGTGAATATGACAAGGTTATGTAATGTTCCAGAGGGATGAAGTGGTGCACGTCACTAACCTTTTAGATTCAAGAGGCTTTATGCTTTTTGCTTGCTGCTGGATGAAGCATTAACACTGGATTAACTAGCAAGTTCCTTTAAAAAAAATGCAGGTAGATTAAACCCTGCTCAGATTTTATACATAATCTTCATATGCAATATAAAAATACATGCCATGCATTTGCAGGCATAATTCGTTGTGTCTGCAGGTGTGATGCCACGTCTCAGTGTTGATGAATGTGTTGATCTTTCAAAATAATCATCATCTGCAATAGAGGGCAGTTGTGGTACCTTAAAGAGTAATAGATGAATTATGTCATAAGCTTTGTATGTGTGTTTATAGTGTCCCAAAACACCTTTTTGCTTGTACTGAAACAGAAACAATATGGCTACTACTCTTACGAGGAGAGAGGGATATAAAAGAGGCCTGGTAACAAAAGCAAAATCAAGGAATACCATTGCTTTGTAGCATGTTTAAGTCTTCCTTTATCATAATTTTACTACATTGCCCCATTAATGTGTATTTAAATATTTGAAAACATCTTATAAGAAATAAATGTAGTTTTTCAAAATAAGGTTGTCTGATTTTAACCTGACCTCTCCAGTTGTACCTCTAACAGCCATTTGTTCTACAGCAATCCCCATGTGATGACATTTAGCTTTTCATATTGTGAAAAGCTTACCTTTCTAATTCCTGCATGTTCTGTTTTTACATACACAAAATTGAGCTAGGACATTTGTTTGCTATCCATGATAGTGAGGAGACCTCAGAGGAGGAGGGACCCTGGGTGTCAGCAGAGGGCCAGCAGGAAGGCCAGACCCAGGCACCCTCAGTGGTGCAGCCACTAAGCAGCCCAGAGGCACCTCCACCACCAGAGGCAGCAGCCCCAGACCCTGACCCCAGCCCAGAGGCACGTCCCCCACCAGAGGCAGAAGCCCCAGCCCCTAGTCCCAGCTCTCTAGGGTCACCAGTCCCCGTGGAAGGCTGCCGCAGAAGACTGTGCGCTGGGATAGAGGAACACCATCGCAGTGCGAGATTGGCAGCCAGATATAAGCTACGTGGAGGAAGCAGATAAGCCAGCCAGGACAAATTGCAGCCACCAACAAACAGCGTGTTTCTCTCTTCAGCAGAATGGATGGTGGCACTCCCTCGTCGGCTGATTTAGCAGCCCAGAATCAGGCCTTACAAATGCAGGCGCAGCACCTGATGGATGTTGTGACCTTGTTCCAGCAACAACAACCTGCTGTGGCTGCTGGAGCCCCTGCTCCTCCCCAACCAGGAAAATGCCCAGTAAGCCCTCCAGAGAGGTTCGGGGGGAGTCAGGAGGAGTTACCTGCCTTCCTGGCACAGTGTAAACTGTACATCGAGCTGAGGGAGAGAGACTTTCCTAATGATAAAAGGAAAGTGGGATTTGTGCTGAGCCTCTTAAAGGGAAGGCAGCCAAGTGGGCCACCCCCTTGCTCCTGTCCAGCTCTCCCTTACTGACAGACTTCCAGGCCTTCTGTGCTCATATGGCTACAGTCTTCACAGACCCTCAGAAGGCAGAGCAAGCTGACCGCCTCATCAGGCTACTGCGCCAGGGTCTCAGTGGCAGACTACACCACAGAATTCCAGCTACTGGCCCAGGACCTGGGGGTAGAATGAGGCGGCACTGATTGACCAGTACCTGGAGGGCCTGTTCGATGAGGTGTTGGACGAACTGGCCCGAGTGGAACACCCTACAACTCTGGCCACCCTGGCCCAACTCAGCTTGTGTATTGATGGGTGGCTAGAGAACCTAAGGCAAGCATGCGCTGGCGGCCAGGCCCAAATGAGCAGTCAACGACTCTCCTCAGCCCCTCTGCCAGTCCATACACTGGCCCTGGCGTGGAAAGAGGGGAGGAGCCCATGCAGCTGGGGGCTGCACGACACCAGCTGTCTCGAGAAGAAAAAGACAGATGCCACTCCATGAACCTGTGCCTGTATCGCGGAGGGGCTGGCCACCAATGTCCAGAAAAGAGGAAACCTCAGCCACCTGGTTTAAACACCATACCCTGAGTCAGTGTGGGCCTGGCTACTTGGGGAGAACTGCAGAATCCAGAAGCCCACCCAGTACAGGGCCGTGACACCTCCTGGTAAGTCTCCACTTGCATGACAATTGGTAGCTATTGACACACATGGATTCGGGGCATCCTGCTCCTACATGGATGCCAGTTTTGCCGATCAACACCAGGCCCTCTGCGTGACAGGGAAACCCCAATGCAGGTGGAGGCCATTGATAGACAACCACTGCAGTCCTGTCTGGTTACACAGGAGACCTTTCCAGTGGGCCTACATATACAACACAAATAAAAAAATCACAAAATCACACAAGGTTGGAAGAGACCACAAGGGCCATCCAGTCCAACCTCCTGTTATGCAGGAACCCACAATCAAAGCACTCCCGACAGATGGCCATCCAACCTCTGCTTGAAGACCTCCAAGGACAGGGACTCCACCCCCCCCCCCGAGGTAGCGCATTCCACCGTTAAACCTCCATCACCGTCAGAAAGTTCTTCCTAATGTTTAGGTGGAATCGCTTTTCTTTTAAGTTTAAATCCATTACTCTGTGTCCTAGTCTCTGAAGCAGCTGAGAACAAGCTAGTAACCTCACTAACATGGCATCCCTTCAAATATTTAAACATGGCTATCATGTCACCCCTTAACCTTCTCTTCTCCAGACTAAACAAACCCAGCTCCTTAAGTCTTTCCTCATAGGGCATGGATTCCAGACCTTTGATCATTCTGGTCGCTCTCCTCTGGACACGCTCCAGCTTGTCAACATCCTTCTTAAATTGGACACAGTATTCCAAGTGGTCTGACCAATGCAGAATACAGTGGTAGTATTACTTCCCTTGATCTAGACAACAATACTTTTTTTGATGCAGCCCAGAATTGCATTGGCCTTCTTAGCCGCCATATCACACTGTTGACTCATATTCAGCTTGTGGTCTACTAAGACTCCCAGATCTCTTTCACATGTACTGTTGTCAAACCAACTATCTCCCATCCTGTACCTGTGCCTTATGTTGTTACTGCCTAGGTGAAGTACCTTACACTTCTCCCTATTGAAATCCATTCTATTGTTTATGGCTCAGCTCTCCAGTCTATCAAGGTCATTCTGAACTCTGACCCTGTCCTCTAAGGTATTAAGTACCCCTCCTAACTTGGTGTCATCTGCAAATTTAATTATCATGTCCTCTATTCCATCATCCAAGTCATTTATAAAAATATTAAATAGTACCGGTCCCAGGACAAACCCCTGTGGCACCCCACTAGTTACTCCTCTCCAGGATGAAGTTGTGCCATTAATGAGCACCCTTTGGGTTTGGCTGGTCAACCAATTACCAATCCACCTGACAGTAGCAGTGTCCAGCCCACATTTTACTAGCTTTGCTTCAAGAAGATCATGGGGGACTTTATCAAAGTCTTTACTGAAATCAAGGTATACACGTGGTACACTACATCTACAGCATTCCCTTCATCTACCATACTTGTCACTCTATCATAAAAAGATATGAGATTAGTTTGGCATGACCTGTTTTTGAGAAACCCATGTTGACTGTCAGTGATCACGGCATTACTTTCCAAGTGCTTACAGACCATCTGTTTAATAATCTGCTCTAGTATCTTACCTGGTATTGATGTCAAGCTGACTGGCAATAATTGTTTGGAATTTCTTTTTCCGCCTTTTTAAACACCACCAAGAATAACTCTGCTTTGACATTGCCTGCATACCTCGATTCCCCATAGTCCTGAGAATGTCTTGGCTAGAGCAACATGATCCAGTGATCAGATGGGCCTGGAAGGAACTCTTCCAAGATCCTTGCCCCCACCACTCCCGGTCAATGGCGATAGGGGCCGCTGTTTGTCCATCCCTTCCAACCCTCCCAATGGCATATAGAGATTTCCAGGATGTCTTTGAAAAACAGGGAACTGATCATCTACCCCCGCACCGCCCATATGACTGCACCAATCTAGTACCAGGGAACCCTTGCCCACGGGCCGGTTATACTCCCTCTCCGAACCGGAATTAGAGGCCCTTCGAGATTTCTTGGCAAAGAACTTGCAGCGAGGTTTCATACGTCCATCCACCTCCCCAACCTCCGCCTCAGTATTGTTCCTAAAGAAGAGCGAGGAGCTTTGGCTATGTAAAGACTACCGGGCCCTCAATAAAATTCGGGATCGCTGCCCTTTGCCATTAATCCTGGAGTTAAGGAATACCTGTTAAAGAAGGTTCCTGCAGCGTTTGTTCTTTAAGTTTACCTGTTAAGGAATTCCGGTCTACTTCTTCCAATTTTTTTTTTTTAAAGTTAGAACATTTTTCCAATTGTTCCACCGGCCGTGTCATTTATGCAATCACATGCAGTTGTTCTAAACTTTATATAGGCAGTACCATTAGATCCGTTAAATTAAGAATAGAACATCGCTCCCGCATTTGCGCTCGCGTCATTGAAGCCCCGCTTGTGAGCCATTTCTTAGAAAAAAAGACACCAAGAAGATGATTTCAGGTTTTTCGTATTGTCTGTGTATCGTGGCCACCAATACAACACTAACAATGTTCAAAGAATCTTGTTACAGAGAGAAACAATGCTCATCCAATTATTTAATACACTAGCCCCCAACAGGCTTAATACCAAATTGGATGTAACATGCTTTGTGTAAGTTAAAATCACTAGAGCTTCTAACAGGATTGCTTTTCCTTTAAGACTAAATACACCATGACTGTGCAGATCTGTTTCGATTTGAGAATTTTTCACATGTGAAACTATTTATTAGTGCCACCTTCTACTTCCGCTATTATGATTCCTGAACTGAAAAACGATTTAGCCCGTAGAGGCATTATTGATTCATCAAGCCTCTACGGGCTAAATGAACTTTACAGTCTATGAACTTACAGTCTATGAACTTTGATGAGCTCTTGTGCGACATTGCTTGTTATAAGAACACCATGTATATGTATATATTGTCTGTTTTTGTGTTGTTTGTTGAAGAATTGTTTAGTTCACAATTAAGGGTGTCCACACTTGATCACTTGTTTGTATCTCTATTGCATTGTTTAATATAGTAATGTTTTCAATTATCATTGAGCTCTTGCTGTTCATTTCCATTAATTAATCCTGGAGTGGCTGGAGTGGGTGAGAGAGATATACACCAAGCTGGACCTCCACAGGGCTTACAACCTGATCCACATCCACGCCAGGGACGAGTGGAAGACTGCCTTTTGCACCAGGTATGGACAGTATGAATACTTGGTAATGCTGTTCGGCCTGTGCAATATTCCCAGTGTGTTCCAGCGGTTCATGAATGATATGTTCCAAGACCTGTTGGACCGCTTCATCATAATTTACATAGCCAATCTCCTAACCTACTCCAAGGACCCTGCCAAACATCCCGAGCATGTCAGCATCGTATTGCAATGCCTCCGGCAACATGGCATGTACACAAAATTGGAGAAATGCGCCTTCGACCTCTCCTCAGTGAAGTTCCTGGGCCATCTCCCCACACAGCATTAAGATGGACCCGGCAAAGGTAAAGGCATTGTTGTCCTGGCAGGCCCCCTGCCACAGGAAGGAGGTCCAGCAGTTCCTGGGATTTGTGAATTACTACCGGCAATTTATCAGGGACTTCACCACGTTAGCCATACCACTGACCAGGCTGCTATGCCTACGAGAGCCTTTCCAGTGGACCCCTGAGGCCCAGCAGGCATTCCAGGAACTGAAAGGACTTTTTGCCACCAAGCCGGTATTGTGCTACCTGGACCGCAGGCTGACATTTGTGGTGGAAACGGATGCCTCCCGTACTGCGATCAGGGCTGTGCTCTCTCAACAGGAGTCACCCACTGCGCCACTACATCCTTGCACACACTATTCGAGGCAGCTCACTCTGGCAGAACGGAATTACACGATGTGGGAGAGGGAGCTCCTGGCGAGTAAGGCGGCCTTTGAGAACTGGCACCACCATCTTGAGGATACTCGACACCCCGTGCAGGTGCGAACAGACCACCGCAACCTGGAACATCTCCAAATGACCTGCTGGCTAAACCAACGACAGATCCGGTGGTCATTATTCTTCTCTCAGTTCCATTTCACCATTACCTACATCCCAAGCACCCAAAACAAACGGACAGATGCCCTCTCCAGAAAACCAGAGTCTGCACCTGCAACCCAGGAGCAGCCCTGGACCACCATTCTCCTGCCAAAAGTTTTCACCACCATGGCCTTATGTTATGCCTGTTGAATGTCTGTTGAATAACACCTCCACGCTTGTCTGTTGAATAACGCCTCCACATGAATGTCTGTTGAATAACGCCTCCGCGTTTAAGTTCCAAGTCTCTTTATTACAGTCTGATAAGCAACCTAAAAACATATCCAAACTGCTGCTCTCTCTCCCACATTCTACATATTCTTATATACAATTACCTTACAATTCTCTTAAAAATACATATATCTATATCACACTTCCCCCTTTCTTAAACCATAACATAGTCCTTCATCCAAACAGGTGATCATCTTGTCCTTACTCTTCTCTCAGCCTCTACAGCCCATGGTGGTAGTGTCTCTTGAGGCATCTCTAAAGGTCCCGATGGAAGGCCTAAATTGTTCCCATCCTGAACCGGTCCAACCTCATTCTGAATTACTGGCAACAAAAAGGAATCAGTCTTCTCCCTAGTAACTAGTGGGGTGCCACAGGGGTCTGTCCTGGTAACTAGTGGGGTGCCAATGGTGGCCAAGCTGGATCATCTCCTAGCCAATCAGAGCAGGGATTCTCACTTTTGAAATGGCCAGGAGAAGAGTCTAAAAACTCCCGTCCCTCCCCTCCCATCCCGACTGTATTCATTGCCTTCCAATTTAGTAGCGGTGCTGCTGAGAGATCCGATTCCTGACTGGGCTGAGCTGCTGGTGCTTACTGGAATAGGATTGGATTTTCTTCTCCGTGCTCCTGGTGAAAGACATCCACACAGTTTGATTTTGGGTTTTTTTCTCTATATCTTTTCTCCTGAGTGCGTATGTCGTGGGGGAAGCAAAGTCTGTGTGCGTGTGGGGGTGGAGCAGTTTCTGTGGGTGGGGGGGAAGCCAAAAGGGGCTTTCACCCGTTCTGCCGAGGGGTGTGTGCCCGCTCACCTCTGAGGGGAGTGTGTGTTCTGCTTTTAAAGTTTTAAAGTTCAAAGTTGAGTCTGTGCGGCGGCTAGCACGTCTCTCTCCGCTCAGCACCCGGGCCGCGCCTCCTCCTCTTTGTTTTTTTTCTTGTTTGGGGTTGAGCCAAGCCGTATTGGTTTGAGGGGGGGCTTCACCTGTTCCGCAGAGGGTGTGTGCCCACTCGCCTCTGTGGGAGTGTGTTATGCTTTTAAAGTTTTGAAGTTTAAAGTTGAGTCTGTGCGGCAGCTAGCGAGTCTCCGCTCGGCATCCGGGCCATGCCTCCTCCTTGGGTTTTTTCCTGTTTGGGGTTGAGCCGAGCTATACTGGTTTGGGGGGGGCTTCGCCCATTCTGCAGAGGGTGTGTACCCGCTTGCCTCTGCGGGAGTGTGCGCTGTGCTCTGCTTTTGTTTTTTGCCCCTAGCCTGGGGTTGAGTGTGATTGTGCGGCTTGCGTGAGTCTCTCCCCGGTGCCGCTCCACACCCGCGCCTCCTCCCCCTTGGCTTTTTTCCCCGTTTGGGGCTAAGACGTACTGGATTGAGAGGGGGTTTTGCCCGTTCTGCCTGGGGGTGTGTGCCCGCTCATGTCTCTCTCTCCCTGGTTTGAGGGGGGGGCTTCAGTTTTGTGTCCTCAGGTTTTCCTTCATTCATAAGATCGGTTAGGCGGCGTCTGGCCTAGGACCCTCGCATTTAAACCCTTGCTGTAGGGCTGGTCAACTTCTCAAAAACTAGGCTCATCTAGGTCTTTAAAAGGGCAAGGGGTCTTGACTTTTAAGTAGATCAAAACTAGGTAAAATGGTTGTTGGGTAGCCCCTAGCCTAATAGCATTGATTGTGGGATCCTCCATGGCAGGGGGTTGGACTAGATAGCCCTTGTGGTCTCTTCCAATCTTATGTGATTTTGTGATCTGGCTCAAAACTCATTACTCTTTGGAATAAGGCTTTGCTCTCCCCTACCCAATACCATCTAAGAAACAACATCTAAGAAACAAAAGCCTCACCCTCCGAAATCTGAGTGAGTGCAAAAAACCCCTTTGTTACTCTTTGAAAAAATAAATGGAACTTGAGCAACAAACTGCTATGGATTTCTAGCCTCCCACCCTAAAATATAATTATATTGGACTTTGTTAAAACAACTGAATAAGAAGGCAGGAGGCTTATCAACACATAGACTAAACAAATGAATTTTTGAAATGGCATACTAATCTCCAATAAAAACGCTGGGATATTGGGAGAGAAGGAGGAAGTCCAAGAAGTCCCACCCCTAGTAAATGGCCTCCATTGCTAAGACTTTCGGTTATGTTGCAAGATAGAGGCATCCTGCAATTGGCGTGGACAGAGAGCACCGGCTGCAAAGCGACACCGTAGGACCGGAAGTGCGTTTCCCTGTGTAACAGGTATTACCATCCTGCTTGATCATAGAAAGGAGACGACAGAAGGTCTGCGGTACTTCCTATTTCCTGTCCTGGGAGCCGACCTAGAGCGTCCTAATACTCTATGGTGCCTTAATATTAAAAACTTGCTTTTTACTACAAATTAGAAGGCCAAAAAACAAGAAAGTAATGCAAATTAGCTGGAAGACTATATTGGAATTAATCTATTGAAGGATAAAAAGATTGGAGACCTGCCTTTATACCGAGGTTATTGCTAGTTTTTTATGTCTGCTCCATGGCAACGCTTTGGATCATTCCATAGCCCCACATTGCCAAAACCCTCTTCAGATACAATAATGGAGAAACAAGACAAAAAGATGCAAGACCTCTTAGCCAAACAAACTGATACTTTTACTAAACAAATGGAACAAATGTCTAAACAACAAGAAAAGCAAATGAACCAGCTAACAGAAATGTTAGCTGGAAAACTGGACATTGTTACAAAAGAAGTGATGGAGGTGAAGACACAGGTTATTTCACTACAAGCTGATATGAAGACTATGGATGCCTCAGTAAAGAAAATGACTGAAGAACATAAAGAAGTGAGGAAAAAAGTTGAAGGACATGAAAAACAACTGGAAAAACTGCAAACACAGGAGGAAACCATGAAAGATCAACTTGCAATGATGGACTTGAAAGTCAGAGAATCTAACCTACGCTTGAGAAACTTGCCTGAAGATTGTGGTGCAACGAGAGAACCACTGGTGAAGACATTAGCTGACTTATTCCACATTGAAGAACAAGAATTAGACCATGCAATTAATAAAATCTATAGGATGCCCTTGCCTCCCAAATTGAAGAGAGCAAAAGCAAGAGATGTCATGATATCCTTTTATGATGCCAGGATGAAAGACACAATTATGCAACAACACTACAAAGACCCAATTGTTTTGGAAGGTAATGCATTAATACTACTCAAGGACATACCAAGACACCTGATGACTAAAAGGAATATGTTTAAAGACTTTACAGCATCTCTGAGGAAAAGTGGAATAAGATACAGATGGTTGCTACCACAAGGATTAACATTCACCTTCAAAGAAGTGAAATATACCATCACTACAATGGAAGATGTTGGGAAATTTCTGAGGAAATATAGAAAAGACCTTACAGGTCTTACACCAGACCAAAAACAAGACTCAAGTCAAGAAGAAGAGGATGACTCAGAGAAAGGAGCAGTAGGTGGACTATAAATTACATTTTAATATTCTGACAGTATGGCTAAAGTTATTTCGTGGAATGTGAATGGTTTAAATGAAAAGGTGAAAAGAGGACGGGTTTTTAAATTTTTATAAAAACAAAGGTACTCTTTAATATGTTTGTAGGAAACTCACATTGCTAGGAAAGACAAGAAATACCTAGAACGAAACTCCTTGAGGCAAATCTTCATCTCTTCATTGAATACAAAAACTAAAGGAGTAGCTATTTATGCACATGCTTCATTTGCCACAGAACTTGCATATAAAGATGAAGAGGGCAGAATACTTATAATTAGAGCTAAAATATTAGGCCAAAAAACATTGGTGGTAGGGATCTACGCACCTAATGAGGGAAAAGCACAATTTTATAAGCAGCTACATGATATTTTACTGCAACATGCAGAAGAACAAATTTTATTAATGGGTGACTTTAATGGAGTTATAGATTGTGCGATTGACAAAAAATCAAAGGCCAAAGATGATAAGGAAGGCTGCCTTCCTAAGACTTTTTTTCAACTTATTGAGGAATTTAAAATACAAGACATTTGGAGAACAATGAATACGTCATCGAAAGAATACACCTTCTATTCTGCAAGACATGATTCACACTCCCGTATTGATATGATATGGGCAAGTAGAACTATATTTACGAAATTACGTAAGGTGCAAGTTATACCTAGAACTTTTTCAGATCATAACCCGGTTTTCTTTGAATGGAACAACAGACAAGCATTCAGATGGAGATTAAATGATAAACTTTTACATGATGATAATATAAAAAAAGAAGTTCATACTCTTATTAAAGACTTTTTTGAGATCAATATATATGGAGAAACTAGCTTAAATATAATTTGGGATGCTTTTAAAGCTGTGCTGAGAGGATTTATGATTCAGAAGAATACTGCATGGAGGAAAAAACAATTACAACAAACAAATGATATACTATGGGAATTACAAAATTTAGAACAACAAAAGATCAAAGGAAATATATTTTGACAAAAATCAAGATTGTTAAACATCAACTTAACCTGGTGGTAATGGAAGAAATGAATAAAAATATGAAATATGTGAAGTAGATGTTTTGAACATGCAAACCGTCCAGGTAAACTTTTGGCCAGTCAATTGGGAGACTCCAAGCAGAAGAAGATAATCAGTAAAATACACACTGACAAAGGACTAGTTTATTCTACAACAGATATAAATAATGAATTTGTATCCTTTTATACTAGACTGTATCAAAAAGATATCATTTCAGAAAAAAATGGATAAATATTTTCAAATGGTAAATATCAACAAGTTAACCTCCTCACAATATAAAGTTATGGATGCTGCAATTACAACAACAGAAATGGAAGAAGCAATATCTAAACAAAAGACAGATAAATTACCTGGCCCAGATGGAACTACAGCTTTGTTTTATAGGTTGTTTAAAGATGATTTGAAGAACCCTCTTTTGAAGGTATGCAATATGATATTAGATACAGGACTCTCTCCTGAGACTTGGTCTCATGCATTCATATCTTTAATTCATAAAACTGGGAAAGACACCGAAAAAGTAACTAATTATAGACCAATCTTTTTGCTGAACGTGGATTACAAAATATATTCTTCTATATTATTGAATCATTTAAAGCAACTTATTACAACTCTGATTTATGAAGACCAAGTGGGCTTTGTTCCTGGAAGACAGATCAAAGACAATATGAGGAGTTTGTTAGATGCATTAGAATATTATGAACAAAATAAACAACATAAAGCGGTTTTTATCTTTTTGGATGCTGAGAAAGCGTTTGACATGGTTTCTTGGGATTATATGCAAAAAAGTTTTGGAAAAAATGAATTTTGGCTTAAAATTTCGGACAAGTATCGATGCTATTTATAGCAAGCAAAAAGCCAAAATATTAGTAAATGAATCCATGTCAGATAATTGTGAAATACAAAAAGGAACTAGACAATGATGCCCACTGTCTCCTTTGTTTTTTATTTTGACTTTGGAAACTTTATGTTGTAAGGTATGTGATACAGATGCAATCCACGGTCTTAAAGTAAACAAACAAGAATTCAAAGTGAGAGCTTTTGCTGATGATTTATTACTTATTTTGAATTACCCGAACCAATCTATAAAGGACTTGTTAGATGTATTGAAGCAATATGGTGAAGTCTCAGGATTTAAGATCAATCAGGATAAGACTCAGATATTGTTTAAGAATCTCTTAAAAGAAGAACAAAATGACTTTATAAATATTTCAAGATGGGAGAAAACAAATAAAGTGAAATATCTAGGTATTTGGATCACAAATAAAAGTAAAGACCTCTTAGTTAATAATTATGTTAAGTTATGGGAACTAGTTAAAAAAGATTTGATATTGTGGTCTAATAAAAGTATTTCTTTTCTGGGTCGTATTTCAGTAATACAAATGAATATTTTACCAAGATAGTTGTTTTTGTTTCAGAATTTACCAATTGTTATACAAACAAAATATTTTGATGTATGGAGGAAAGACTTGTTGAATTTTATATGGCAAGGGAAAAAACCTAGAATAGCCTATAAATATCTGGTGGACTCCAAAGAAAGGAGGATTTGCTCTTCCTAACTTTAAACTGTATGCGGAAGCATCAGCTTTGGTATGGCTAAAGGACTGGATACAGCTAAAGAACACACGTTTATTGGACTTAGAAGGTTTTGATAATAGATTCGGGTGGCATGGTTATTTATGGTATGATAAACTCAAAAACCATACGGCTTTTCAACATCATATTGTTAAATCTGCTTTGATAAAAACTTGGTTAAGGTATAAGCATCTTTTAGAAACCAGAACACCTCTATGGATCTCTACACAAGAAATGTTAACGTTACGACCATTGAGGCCATCTCAGTTTGTAACTTACCAAGAACTTCTGACATGACAAGACAATAAATGTGCCCTGAAAGAACATGACGATTTAAAAGAACATTTGACTTGGTTTCAATATCATCAAGTAAAATCAATATATCTACAGGACATGAAAGTAGGTTTTAACAAAGATAAATCAACTTTACAACAAATGTTATTGGAAAATAATGAACATTTAATTTTAAAGATGTACAAGGTGCTGATATTATATACAGAGCAAGAACTAATAAAACCTATGATGACAACTTGGGCACAGACTTTGGGATACAATATTCCTTTGAATAGATGGGAAAGACGTTGGTCAAGAGACATGAAAAATATACTTTCACAACCATTAAGAGGAAATATTTACAAGATGATCTACAGGTGGTATTTGATTCCTAAAAAATTAGCTAAGATGCATAAAACAATGTCACCAAACTGCTGGAAATGTCAAAATGAGATTGGTTCCTTTCATCATGCTTGGTGGCTCTGTGAAAAAGCCAAGAACTTTTGGGATATGATTTATAATGAATTACGACTGGTATTACTAAAAAATATCCCTAAAACATCAGAAATGATGTTGTTAAGTATTATACCAGACTCTATTATAATTCAGAGAACTTTTTTGATATATGCTACCATTGCTGCAAGATTGGTTTATGCAGCAAAATGGAAACTACCTGAGATACCGGATAAGACTGACTGGATTAATAAAATGTTGGAACTAGCAGAAATGGCCAAACTCACTGCATTAATAAATCAAAAGGAAAATGCGGAATTTGTGGGAGAATGGGAGGCATTGGCAACATACTGTGTTAATGAATATAACTTGGAGTATGTTAAAGGATATGCTTTGATCTAATTCAATTAACTAAAGTAAAAGTAATACTAATGTTAAAATCTAGATGGGATAAATAACATACCAATTGCCATTTTGGTTCTACCAATGGCATGTTCTTAAAGTATTGCAGGTAAAGTGCCTCAGATAGTATCGAGACTGCTGAACCAGTATCTAACATCAGCTCAATATCCTGTCCCTTCCCTAAAGGAGTAACAAATATCTTCACAGTACACATAATTCTTTTTGCTGCCGACACAGGTCTACTCTCATCCACATTTAAAACATTTACATCACGCACTTGAATTGCAATCACTTGCTGATTACTCTGTCGGCTTTGACACGCCTTAACAAAACGTCCACTCTTCCAGCAATAATTACATTGTACTCCTTTTGCAGGACACTTAGAATAGCTTGCAAGATGTTGTAAAGAGCCACCGCAAAAACATTTTTGTTGATGTTATACTTCGCTTACTCCCTAACTTTTCAGTATGTTCCTTCAGCTCCTTTGTAACATCTTGAGTTTGTATTGGAGCATTCTGCAACACATCCACTTTTTGTACTCCTCCAGTGCCCAAACTCATCATCTTAATTTCCTTCAAAGCTGCCTTGGTTTGACTTGCTATTGTTATAGCATTTTCCAACATAAGTTCTGGTTCTAAAAGTAGCCATTCCCTTATACAAGGCATATTTGTCTTTTCGACCAGCTGGTCTCTGATCATCTCATCAGCCAACACTCCAAACCCACAGGAGCCAATTAAGTCTCTCAAGGCTGCTATATATTGTAAAGTTGACTCCCCCGGCTTCTGTTCACGCTGACGGAATTTAAGTGATTGGCGACCACATTAACTTTGGGCACAAAAAAATTCTTCAGTGCAGCAAGAGAAGTCTCATATTTCTCATCAGCAAGAGGAAATGTGTAAAAAAAAGTTGTCCTTTTACTCCCAAGGAGTGAATAAGCAGCACAAATTTTCTCTCTTCAGACACCTCTGTGTCACTAATTGCAAGCAGGTAATTATCAAAAATATGAATCAAAAACGTAAAAGCAATTGGAGGCTCACCTGGGCTTTGTGAAAAAGGTGCTGGTGGATTCAAAGGCAAAAAGCCATCCCAACATCATTGCCAATTTGTTATGTCTGTTGAATAATGCCTCCACGCTTAAGTTCCAAGTCTCTTTATTTCAGTCTGATAAGCAACCTAAAAACACATCCAAACTGCTGCTCTCTCTCCCATATTCTACATATTCTTATGTACAATTATCTTAAAGAGACATACACATACCTATACCACAGTTAGCCGTACTGCTACCCGGACCCCAGATTGCCATTTGTGGTGGAAACGGACGCCTCCAGTACCGCAACTGGGGCCATGCTCTCTCAACAGGAGTCACCCACTGCGCCACTACATCCTTGCACATACTATTCGAGGCAACTCACTCTGGTGGAATGGAATTACACAATGTGGGAGAGGGAGCTCCTGGCGATTAAGGCAGCCTTTGAGAACTGGCAGCACCATCTTGAGGACACCCGACACCCCGTGCAGGTGCGAAAAGATCACTGCAACCTGGAACATCTCCAAACGACCCACCGGCTAAACCAACAACAGATCCGGTGGTCATTATTCTTCTCCCGGCTCCACTTCACCATTACCTACAACCCAAGCACCCAAAACAAACGGGCAGATGCCCTCTCCAGAAAACCAGAGTCCACCCCTGCAACCCAAGAGCAGCCTTGGACCACCATTCTCCCGCCATAAGTTTTCACCACCATGGCCCTAGCCCCCCCGCTCCAGCAATGGATACAGGACCAGCAACAACAAGACCCCTGGGCACAGAAGAAATTTCAGGCCCTATGGGACTCCAAGCAGAAGAGCCTAACAGAGTACGCCAAGCAGGGAGGGTTGCTTACCTATCAGGGGTGCCTCTATGTACCCCTGGACTTTTGAGGTTGTAAGTCCTGCAACTCACCCATGATCTCAAACCCGCTGGACACTTCAGTTGGTATAAGACCCTTCACTTACTCACTCGGGAGTTTTGGTGGCCGCAAGTCCAATCCGACATAGGCTGCTACGTCGCCTCCTGTGATGTCTGTCGGCATGAAAAAAACCCACCCAGGAAGCCCCTGGGCCTGCTATAGCCACTGCCAACCCCTGCAGGACCCTGGCAGGTGGCATCCATGGACTTCATCACAGACTTACCTAACTCCAATGTATACACCAGCATCTTCATAATTGTCGACCACCTGACCCAAATGGCCCATTTTGTCCCATGCCGCAGCCTACCAACAGCCCAATTGTACCTCCAAAATGTCTTTCAACTCCATGGGCTCCCAGAATGCCTAGTGTAGAATTGAGGGGCAAAATTTACCTCCCACTTCTTGCGGGCGTTACACTCCTTGCTTGGAACCCAGGAACCCAATTGGATGGGTAGACGGAACGCACCAATGTCACAATGGAACAATACTTACAATGCTATGTAAACCACTTGCAAGACGACTGGGTGGCCTTGTTGCCTTTCGCCAAATTCACATATAATGATGCTGTACACACTTCCATGCGCCAGACTCCCTTTATGATAGTGATAAAGTTTATTGTCTGTGGCCGAAGGCCATCACAGTCCACCATACAAAACATTAAAATAACATTAAAATATCATAAAATAACATTAAAATAATTTTAAAACAGTCTGACCCACAAGAAGCTAGTATTTAAATATGTTAAGTTCCCTGATTAAAAACAGCTTTAGCTCAGATTTTCTTAGTTGCTAAAGCAAAGAGGGTCACTTTGTAGGAAACATCAGGATTGCTGTCTGATAGGAGAAAGGCTCCCTTTATGGTAAACTATGGATATCACCCCCATTTCCTGCCCCACTTCTGCAGTCCCCTCCACTAACGCCTTCATAGAGGAACTCCAAGCACTCCACATACTGCTTCAAGAGCAACTACAGAAGGCCAAGCACACCTACAAAGCAGGGGCAGATCGGAAACCTCATGCTGGAGGGGAGCTCAAGGTCGGGGACCAGGTATGGCTATCCACATGACATCTACGTAGCCAGTGACCCTCTCAAAAACTAGATGCCTGATTTGTAGGGCCCTTCCGGATCACAGAACGGGTGAACCCTGTAGCCTACCGCCTGGCCCTCCCATCCACCATTCCAGTTCACTCTGTGTTTCACCACTCCCTTCTGGAGCTTCACTCCAACCTCCAGCCCAGCCCCCCCCGATCTTGGTGGAGGGCCACCAGGAGTATGAGGTGGCACAGATTTTGGACTCCCGATGATAACATGGCCGTCTCCAATACCTGATAGACTGGAAAGGCTACGGGCCGGATGACCGCTCCTGGGAACCTGCAGATTATGTTTATGCCCCTACCTTGGTCCATCAATTCCATCGGGCATACCTGCTGAAACCAGGGTCAGACCCGCCTCAGGAGGGCCCCCCTGGGGGGATGGTGTCATGGTCCAGCTGCGATCCATGATAGTGAAGACTCCTCGGCAGAGGAGGGACCCTGGGTGTCAGCAGAGGTCCAGCAGGAAGACCAGACCCAGGCACCCTCGAAGGTGCAGCCACTAGGCAGCCCAGAGGCACGTCCCCCACCAGAGACAGAAGCCCCAGCCACTACCCCCAGCTCTCCAGGGTCACCAGTCCCCATGGATGTCTGCTGAAGAAGACTGTGTGCCAAGATACAGGAATGCCATCGCAGTGTCAGATTGGCTGCCAGATACAAGCTACGTGGAGGAAGCTCAGATGAAGACTGCAACTTGTTGGCCAAATGCAGAACCTAGTGCCACTGTTGTGATTTATTCCTGAACTTACCTGACCTTGGACTGATAACCGGCTCTTGCAACTCCTCTGGCTCCTAAGTGACCTCAGACTGTTTTGACTTCATTTGTGCTTCTTTCCAGCCTGGTGCCTGAGAGATGCTGTAATCTGACTTTGGCTGCAGATAAGCCAGCCAGCACACTGAGGTCTTTTAAACTGGGATCTTCTAATGGCAGAACATGTGTTGTACTATTGAGGTTTTCTCAAAGAAGAATTATATAAGGCAGCAACTGGTCCCAAATTGGAACTAATAACATAAAAAAACAAGAATATAATACTAGCCTTCTCGAACTGATGACTGCAACATCAGGATTTGGTTCTGTTAGAGCACATTCCTGACTTCTGAGGATGAAATCCTCAGGAGGCCAGAAAGGGGCTGTACCGGCGCATCCAGGCTACTTATGCTGCCGTAAGTGTCCCAACGCCAGCGGGGATGCCTGGATGCTGGTCTTGTGGTGCTGCCATGGCAGTGCCACCCTGGGAGGCCAACGGGGCCTTCCACCGGCGTCCCACCGGCATAAAGTCCCTCGGCAGCATTCCAGGGGGCATTCTGGCATCCCTGGGGCATGCCAGGGGGAAGAGCTGCCATTAGGGAGTTCCCTGTCCCCTTTCAGCTCGGCACACCGGAGGCAAGAATGGCGGTGCTGTGCCTGCTTTTTAGCAGGTGCAGCCTTGCTCTTCTCTATGAGGCGCCGCAGCGGCCACCGACAGCTCAGGAATGGGCTGTTACTCTCTGTTTGATCAATGGCATTCCAGTTGTTTCTAAATCTGTTAAAAAAATTCAGAGGATGATTAACATAATGTAGACCCACTAAAGATTATGTCATTGCACATTCCACTCAGATTCTTGATAAATTATGAATAATCAATTATTAAAGTGAGTCTACATTTATTTATTTATTTTGCCAGGGGAAGAAATAGTAAATCTAAGTTTGCTTAATAAAATAGTTTTGTATCAGAGCTTGAGCATCCTAAATTGCTCTGATGTTGCCAGGAAAAAGTTATATAGCACATAAAAGAAATGTGTGTGTGTGTGTAAAGTGCCATCAAGTGGCAGATGACTTATGGTGGTCCCTTATGGGGTTTTCAAGGCAAGGGACTAACTGAGGTGGTTTGCCAGTGCCTTCCTCTGCATAGCAACCCAGGTATTCCTTGGTGGTCTCCCATCCAAATACTAACCAGGGCTGACCCTGCTTCCGAGATCTGATGAGATCAGGTTATACCATACTGCCTTCCCTCCTCTCACAAAAAACAAACAAACAAAAAAATACACAGTGAGAATTTTTTTCCATTAAATGTTCCATACAACTTGAAAATATTGGTAAATAGCATTAATTAAAAGCTCCTTTACGGGTTTTCGCAAAGGTTCATTGTATGTGAGAGATATTTTTTATTTCCCAATTAAGCAATATCAACTGTAAATTAGTATGTGGGTGGAGGAATGATAATTGGCAAATAAAAATCCATGGGTGTCTGGGTTTATTTGGACTTCGTCCCATATCCCTGAGACTCATATAATGTGTATCTCTAAAAGGACATACACAATCTACAGCCAAATGAACTAGTTCTCCTGTCTACAGAGCCTAGGGTTACATATTATTGACTTGTTATATGAACTTGTTTTAGATGGCTGGAAAATAACCAGCCTGTCTTACTTGTGGGCCCTTATTATCAAAATCCTTGTCACTGAATCACAATTTCCAGGACATAATTTGCTGTATTTTGGGCTGCCAACCTCCAGGTGGGGTCTGGAGATTCTCCTGGAATTATAGCTGATCTCCAATTCCAGAATTACAACTGATCTCACAGTTCATGTGTCCAGATGACAAGGATCAATTCCTCTGGGGGGAAAATGGCTTCTTTGAAGAGTGGACTCTAGGGTATTGAAGCTATGCTGAGGTCCCTTCCCCCTCCAAAGCCCACCCTCCCCAGGGTCCACCCCAAATGTCTAGGAATTTCTCAATCTGGAGTTGACAAACCATCTATATTATTGTCACTGATACAATCACTTTGTGTTTCTGAATATTAGAACAGAAGGGCTAAACAAAGTTTGCCACACTTCACTGAAACTACAGGAAGCTGATGATTTTAGCTGGCTGTTAATCTAAATGTATTGTAAGTGAATATTTTGCTTTGCACAAGATAAGGGAAATAGATATAGAAGATTTTCTGTTCAGGTTATCCCCCCCCCCCAGGGAAGTAGTGACATTGATCTAAGACTGTTGGGTGGTCTGACAATCTACCAAGGTTTATATTATGAAAAAACCCTTTAGGGTGATTTTTCAAAGAGACCTGAGCCATTACTGTACATGTGAGTCTGCAAATTTTGTGTTATAATTCAGATTTAATGGAATCTTTATCGGGCATAAACAAATATAGTAGCTTTGAAGTTAGTGCAGTTAAGGTGATTTACGCTTAACATTATGATCTGATACTGTAATCCTACTGTGTGTTTACAGAATGGCATAGTATTATGTTCCTGAAATCAATAGACTTCTTTAAGTATTACAAGCTTTATTTACAAGAATAGAACAACCACCTTGGGTGATTTGTATGTAATTTAGAGCAGGAATTGGTGTACAAGTGTATACATGTGACAACTCCATTCCTTAACCCAAACCAGTATTTCAGAATATCCTGGTATTGTTGAAGGCTTTTACGGTCAGAGTTCATTGGTTCTTGTAGGTTATCCGGACTGTGTAACCGTGGTCTTGGTATTTTCTTTCCTGACGTTTCGCCAGCAGCTGTGGCAGGCATCTTCAGAGGAGTAACACTGAAGGACAGTGTCTCTCAGTGTCAAGTGTGTAGGAAGAGTAATATATAGTCAGAAGGGGGTTGGGTTTGAGCTGAGTCATTGTCCTGCAAAGTTTTAAAGGTAATGTGCAAATCATTGTCTTGTAAGAATCAAGATAATGTGCTAATGAGGGTGTGGTATGTTAATGTGGAACCATTGTATCCTGAAGTGGTCTGTTAACATGTGGAATTCAAGGCTAATCCGCAAGGCTATTGTGGACTGTAGTCTTTGTTAGTCTGGAGGTTTTCAGGACAGGAAGCCAAGCCTTATTCATTCTTAAACTCTCTTATGTTATGTTATAGTTCTGCTGATGTTTCTAAACCATCTCAATAAACCATCCAAACATTCAGTTTACCATGGAAAAAGAAATTGAGGGTAAACTCCCATTTCTTGATACCCTTGTCATCCATAAAACAAAGTTTCAGTTAGGTCACAAGGTCTACCGGAAACCAACTCACACAGATCGCTACTTACACAAAAACTCCAACCACCACCCCCGACAGAAAAGAGGAATGATCAAAACATTAATGGACCATGCAAGACAGATCTGGGAACCACAGTTTCTCAAGGAAGAAATTAATCATCTAAATCACGCACTGCTAGCAAACGGGTATTCCAGAAATCAGAAGGGCCATTAAACCAAACAAAAATCAGAAAACTCAGGAAAAACAGTCTCCCATAGGAAAGGTATTCTTGCCATTTATTAAAGGAGTCACTGATAGGATGGAAAAACCTTTGAAAAAACATAACCTACAAACAGTGTTTAAACCCACCAAGAAAATACAACAGATGCTACAATCAGCAAAAGACAAAAGAGACCCCCTCACCTCTGCAGGAGTATATTGTATACCTTGCAGTTGTGGACAAGTTTACATCGGGACCACACAGCGCAGCATACAAACAAGGATAAAAGAACATAAAAGATACTGCAGACTTGGCCAACCTGAGAAATCAGCAGTGGCTGAACATGGACTGATCCAAACAGGACACAGGGTCTATTCCAAGACACTGAAATACTGGACAATTCTACCAACTATTTTGTCAGATTGCGCAGAGAAGCCATTGAAATTCATAAACATCAGCAAAACTTTAACAGAAAAGAAGAGAGTTTAAGAATGAATAAGGCTTGGCTTCCTGTCTTGAAAACCTCCAGACTAACAAAGACTACAGTCCACAATAGCCATGCGGATTAGCCTTGGGTCTAAAACGCATGGTCACTTACTCCGGTTTCTGCCCAGTCTCCTCCCTGTTTATTCCCTGTTTCACCCAGGATCAAATCCTCGCAAACGAACGGCACCTCACTTGCTGCTGGCTGAGCGCTGTGTCGACCCAAAACGAACCCGGTTTTGCAATTGAGGACCCAAACCGTTACCCCTGGCTCGTCTTAGATTAACACAAGCTGAGTCTTCTGGCGTCACGACATCCCGCCCGCCTCCAAACCCCTTTCCTCCAACCTCAGTGAGTCGACCTATCACCAGGGGGAGAGGGCATTGCTGAACGGCCAGGAAGTATGTGTCTCCCGCATTTTCTGTTTTGACGGATGGATCAGCACACAGTTTCGCCACGGATCAACAGAGGTAATGCGCACAGATTCCCCCCCCCCCGTCCTGGTTCATTTAATCCTGGCTGGGACAGGGAGGAGACTGGGCAGAAACCGGGGTAAGTGACCGTGTGTTTTAGGCCTTGGATTCCACATGTTAACAAACCACTTCAGGATACAATGGTTCCACATTAACATACCACACCCTCATTAGCACATTATCTTGATTCTTACAGGACAATGATTTGCACATTACCTTTAATACTTTGCAGGACAATGACTCAGCTTAAACCCAACCCCCTTCTGACTATATATTACTCTTCCTACACACTTGATACTGAGAGACACTGTCCTTCAGTGTTACTCCTCTGAAGATGCCTGCCACAGCTGCTGGCGAAACGTCAGGAAAGAAAATACCAAGACCACGGTTACACAGCCCAGATAACCTACAAGAACCAATATCCTGGTATTGTTAACCCACTTTTGGGGTTATAATGAAACAGAAGGACTACAGAAAATTCTAGAAGGAAGTTGTTCAATTGTTGTTACTATCTACAGAGAAGGGCTCTTGAGTCTGCATACACTGAATTTGTGTTGCCTCTTCATTCTCTTGCTTCATAGCTACTTGGCTCTGATGGAGCACAATATATATCTGGTGTCCTGAATTTGCCTTGATGGATCACAATGTGGTATAGAATCATAGCTGGACAAAGCAGAATTCTTTGTCATTTAAAAACACATTACAAATTGAAGTTTTCTGCCAGTGAAGTAGCTATTCTAACAATATACTTAGCAACCTATTCTGCTTAAGCACGTAGCCACCTGCTGGCAAAACATCCCTTCAAAATTAATACAACATCAACTTTTTATAAAGATCTGCTTCAAAAGTCATTTACTTACCATCATTTCTTAGGATCAGACTGAAGGCTTGTTGGGTAGCCATGTTTAAGAGCTATCACTAGTGTCATCTTGCATTCACTATACCATCATGAGTGATGATTTCTGTACTTCTGGAAGATACAACTGACATTCTTTAACCCTCAGAAAAATACTGCAGAAATCTTTGTTTGTGAGTTAGCTCAAAAGATTTTATGAAATTATACCTCACTTGCTTGCCCTTCTAGAAGTAAAAGCTAATTAACTTCTTGCACAATCCAATTTGCAGATACATTGTAAGTACAGGTTAGAATTAAGGAGTAGTAATTGCTTATAATGATGATCAGCATAACTGATGTGATAAATTAAGATTCATGAGTAAATTAGCAGTGAATGCTGTAAATGAGGCTGCTATGAAAACTCTTTTTAAAAGAAACAAAGGGCAACCAGATCTATCAAGTGTGCTCTATATGCTTAATAGTTTATTAACAGTGGAACTCTAACCCTCAATTTGCCAGTTCTCATAAGCTATCCTACAGTCTTCCAGATAGGACAAAGACTATAAAAGAAAGCTATCATACTGGCAGGGCTGGATCTACATTTTTTTTGAAGGGGGGGAAGTACAAAATGGCGCCCCCCATATATTATATACATTTTTTCTTTATGTATATGTATATAATCAATGTACATAATTGTGGCGCTCCTGGTTGCCCCCTAGCGGCGGCGTGTGGTAGTGGCGGGTCCAGCTGCGGGTCCGTACTGCCTCCCCTTCAGCTGGTCCTGTGAAAGCAACCCTAGACGTTCTCCTCAGGGTCCCTCTGCCTGACACCCCATCCCCCTTAGGGCTCAGAGCTGGCCTCAGAATGAGATGGATGGGGGAGTTAACATCACTCCACCCTCCTCTCTGCAGCCTGTCCTCGCTCTCCTCCGCACTCTCTCTCTCCTTCTTGAGCGAGCGCTGCCTTCCTCCCTAGCCTTGGCTCGCACCTTCCTTATCTAGGGAAGTCCCTCCCCCTCCCATCCCCAGGCTCCACCCGCCCGAGGTTACAAAGCTGCGGCCATTCCTGTCATGGCCGGCTTTCTCCCCCCCTTGTTCCTCCCTTCCCCACGTGGGTTTGCTTTGGCTTGTGGCCTCCCAGCCCCGTTCCAGGCCGGGAATTGCAGGGCCAAGCACGGCTTCTCTCCCCGGCTCTCCCTCCAGCGTTCCTGGGGCGGGAGGTCCACCGTGGCTGCAACTGCCCGGACAGCCCTGCAGCTTGTGTACGCGGCTTTTGCGGTGCCATGGCTGGCTGCTGCTTCCTCGCTCCCTTCTCCCAGCCCCACCGTCACCCATGGTCCTGGCTGCCCCTCGGGTTCCCTGGCTCTATCCTCCCAGTAAGTGGCTCCTCCACCGCCTCGGGCGGTGGTGGGGAGAGGCCCAAGGTGGCGGGCAATAATTTTACATTATCAGGGAACAAGTAAAGCACAGCATGATGCAGACGAAGTTGTGGGCTGACAGTCAGTCTCAGTGGTTCGAAGTTGTGTTCTGGAGAATACAGTTGGTTGGAAGCTTATTATGGGCTTATCAATAAGATCTGCAGTAGTGGATAAACATTCCAGAAAGGCACCTTGCCAGCCTGAAGTGGGTCAGTGCATTTCAGTTGACTATGCTCTTAGAATTGACCCCTTCCTAAGAAGTGGTATGTTATCTTCAGTTAGTCACCTACTAAGCAGGACTCAACTTATTTACTCACAAAAGTAAGTCTTTTTTATTGGATAACTTCAATGTAATAAATGTGTATATATGTGTGTATATGCAAGTATTACAAAGTCTTAAAAGCAATAACAATGTATACAATAAAGCAAGCAAGTTCTACATACTATTTAGTTTTAAAATCCAATACTTAAAATGTAACAATTAAAGAAGTCTGATTTAGTTAAAAGTATCTGATTCACACTATCTAGAATAGTATATAAGTAAATCAATGCATACCCCAAGACAATCTAATTTGAGATTCTCAGAATCTCAAATTCTGAGATTCTCTAGAGATCTAGCTTTCTAGCCTTTCCTTGCCTATATTTATACTGTCCAAAGTCACAGTATTCCAACTTAGCCGGATTCCTACAGCTGCTTTCCTGCAGACTACCATATAAGGATTTCCTCTTCCAGCTGGTTATTGCTGATCATAGCTATTTCTTAGACAGTCAGTTTTTAGCATTGATATACCTCTATAATGATTAATATTATCAGCATCTTCATTTCCCAAAGAACATTATCAAAATGAATCTATTTTCAACATTCTGTTATTATTCTTTCATATGTAAACTTTAAAACCCAATGTAACATTATATAACACCATTTGATAATGTCTGCAGTCATTGTTAGTGACAGATTGGATTCCAGAAACTTAGTTGTCCAAAAAGCGTAGGATTCCAGAAACCAGTTTTTCAAAAGAGTAGGATTCCAGAAACCAGTTTTTCATAAGAGTAGGATTCCAGAGGAGTCTTCTAAAAGAGTCTCTTAGCCAGGCATGTTCATTTTAAATGAAAGACAAGCCTCTAATGGTCTATATGAAAAATATGGTTTTACATTGAAGATTTCTACATATGTACAACAATAATACAACAGTTCATATGCTCTAAGATGACAAAGCCTGTAACAGGTCACTATAATCTTCCTCTGCAACATGCAAGGAAAATTGCACAAGTTCTAGAACCTATTTCTCAATTCTTGTAGGGTGGTCTGGCTAGTGTCCTGGGAGCACACACTCTAGACCATGGGTTCTCAACAAGGGGGAATTCCCCCTCTGGAGGGGGAATTTTAGGGTTCCAGGGGGGAATTGGGACCACTACTTAGCAAGGTGTGACGTCCTGTAGATTATGTACAATCTGTAAAATTGTAGTTTGTTTTTAATAACTGTTAGACTATCTTAAGAAGGGGGAATTATATTCCGAACAATGGCGAAAGGGGGAATTGGCGCTGAAGCGGGTCGTGCTGTTCAAATGACAGGCTCTTAGAATGTTCCACTTACTGAGAAGTGAAGGTATCTTATTCAGCCAATCACTGAGTAAGCAGGACTCAACAACTTTACTTACTTTTAAAAAGCAAGTCTTTTTATTGATATACTTCCAGTAAAATATGTGTAAATGCAGATTATCAAGTCTTTAACACTTCTATAAAAACTCTTGTAAAAATACAATGTATGCAGTTACAATGTATGCAGTAAAAGTAAGCAAGTCTTACATACTATTCAGTTACAAAATCCAACTTCTAAAATATAACAGTCAAATTATTCTGATCCAGTTCAAAGTATCCAATTCACAAAGTCTAGAGTAAAGTATTTAAACCATACATACCATTCAGCTTTTTCTGAGAGCCTTCTAAAAGGTTCTAAATCTCTGGGCTAACTGGAGCTGTATTTATACTGTTTCTAGACCCATTAAGAGTGAAGATTATTCCTTTCCCCTCAGGAACTTTTCTTCCTTAGCCCTTGAAAGGATAATTTATTTCCCTTTCGTATCCAAAACCAGGAGCTTTAGTGGTTTCTTTTCCTGTCTTCTGATATCTTATTGCCCAAATATGGACATCCTTTCCTTTCAGTCCTCTGTGCCTAAAGTATAAATCCTTATTTCTGAGTTACATGATTAAGTTACATATTTAATTTCTATACCATCCTCTTCGTTAGGACTATACGCATTAAATGAAACTACTTAGAAACCTGTAGCACAACGTTTAACTATATAACTCATAAAACATAATTTTAGCTGACATTGTCACTTTACAAACTGTTTTGTTTACATAAGTTTAGCAGGTTTATATTCTGCCGCTTTCTCTGCTGCATTCTCTGCTGCAAGATTACAGTAGAGCAAGGAAGCATATTATCCTTATGTTGAGAGAATTATTTTTAAGCACACTTCCAATTATTAATGCACTCTTAGTAGATTAAGATTCTGACATCTGGCAGCTAAGGCTTTTACGCTGCCCCTTCAAGGGCAAGCCAGAGTAACTTTAGTAGTTAGCTTTGATTAGAGCTAACCTTGAACTAGCTTGTCAGCATGACACAGAGTTGCCTGTCAGCATGACACAGACTTTCATTATACATTACACAAACCTCTGTATGTGTATGTGTGTTTAAGTTTTATATGGAATTAATTCTGCACATGTTCACAAGATACCATGATCATGTCAGAGACTGCTACACCCTCTCCTATGAACATTTGCAGCATTTATTCCCGCAAAATATTTAACATGTCACAGAAATTCAAAAACACAACTTATTAAGCTGTAGAGTCTTTCAATTGACTTAAGTTTGTCATTCAGCAATTGTCCATTTGTTCATTAGCAAATAGCAAATAGTCCATAAGAAATTCGTCTTCGTCAAAATCAAAGTTCAAGACATCATATCGAGGTTAGGATGATGATTCTTCTTTATTGTTGCAAATATTTTTGTTGCTTTGACACAAACGTTTTAGATGTCATCATTTCATTAGAAGTCACATCTCAATGGTTGAGTCGACTATATTTGAAGAATTCTCTATGCTCCTTTTTTTCCTCTATGATCCTGAAAAAACCTCTTAAAACTAATAAATTCATTAGTATATTTACCATACTAGGTTGATCTCTATGTCATATATCCCATTTAACATAAAACACATTCATTCATTATGTTCAAAAGCTTTCAAAAGCTTTTGTTAGCTTCAAACAGTATATCATTTATTGCTTTTTTAAAACCGAAAACATTACAACGTTCATACCAGATGTTCCACACTTACCACTCTCCAATCGTAAATATGTATTGTCTTAAAGACAATTCTTTTTACGCTTTATCAGTAATTAATGATACTCATTTAGTGGAAGTGTCATCTTTTTCACCTGGATAGTTGTCATTTGAAGTAATCTAGGTAGTTGCTTGTAGTTTCTTTCTCATTATTTTCATCATAATATCGATCTGCCTTACATCTGGTAGTGGATACTGATTCGCAATGAACTCTTCTGTGGGTCATCCGCGAACATTCTCCATAAACCAGCATAAACCAGCAGTAACCAGCATTATTGCCTGGTTAAACATTTCTATGTAACCAAAGTCTCAGTGTCCTGTCACATGGCACACAGCAATTCAAAGAAAGCATCTTGAAGCTATTCACTTTGTAGGTAATCATTTGTTGAACAATCCGTTCCAAAATCGAGCAATCCATCATACTTCATACTTGAGACAGTCCAAATACCCTCTCCTTGCTCGAATTAGGATAAGGATAAAGTCCCCAAGCATCAGTAAGGCGTTAAGGCATGTGCCTCAGAATCATGAGTTGCAACTGGTGCATTATATCATCCCATTGCACCCAGAAGATTGCTCCAAAAACCAAAATAAGGATTATGCATATGAAGAACAGCCAAAAACACAGCCATCCCAGTCTGGAACAAAATCGGCGGGTTCTCCGCGTCCAGTGAGGAATCTGAGGCAAAAGAGCAGAAACAGATGCAGAAGTACTCACATCAGCAGTAGAAGTACCATCACCACTGTCATTCGTAAAGACAACGCTGCCATCTGGTGGTGGTTCAGGAATCTCAGTTGGATCCTGTGGCTGATCGGGCTGCTGTTCCTCCAGCTGCTGATCCATCAGGTGCTGATTCATCATATCCATCTGTATGTCCTCTGTGGAGACCATCTTGATGACTAGTAATCTTGATATTATCTACAGATAATTTTCTTTCCAGGCCTTTGTCGTCCAAAATTGTAATAGTTCTGGGATTCAAAACTGCATGTATCGGAGTAGGCTTCCTCCAACGAGGTCGTAGCTGCGACGGCCTATTTATCCGTTCCTGGATCAATAGTCCTGGATAAAGAGACGAAGCACCTGGAACAGAAGCATCATGAGCTAATGATAAGCGTAATTCTTGAATTAAAGCCAACTGTTCATCTCTAGATACCGGAGTATCGGTAGAGGTGAAAGGAGATAAGGGCGGAACACCATATAACAATTCATAAGGAGATTTCACACTTGATGAACTTGTATATGAATTCAAACCAAACATTACAATAGGAATCAACTTAGCCCATCGCTTTGGCCTACCAAGCAGGAGCTTTGTCAAGGCACGTTTCACCTCCGCATTTTTTCGCTCCACTTTCCCACTACTCTGGGGGTGATAAACGCTACTGTATTCCAAAGTAATGCCCAAAGCTATGGCCCAGCTCCTAAACTGGCCAGATATAAAAGCGGGACCCTGATCAGAGTGCAAAATCTTCGGAACCGATGTAGAAACGAAGGCAGTGAGAGCCTTGATTGTTGCTTCAACCGTTTGTGACCTGGTGGGATATAACCAAGTGAACCCAGTGCAACCATCAACCAATACCAGAATATTTACCATACCATCTGAAGGAGATAATGGTCCAATATAATCCATGAACACCTTCTCAAAGGGTGTGCTGGGACGTTGCTGCTTAATGAAAGGAACCTGAACAGTATTAGTGCAGTTCACAACTTGACATGCCACACATTGTCTTAAAACAGATACAACATCCTTTTTCATATTTGGCCACCAATATTTTTCCTTCAAACGTGTTAAGGTGGCATCTCTACCCCCATGAAGTCCCCCCATTCCAGCGTGTGCTGTTTGAACAAGTTTAGGACGGTTAACAAATGGAGGTAAGATATATTTACCACCAGATTTACATACAATTACATCACCTTGTTCATTCCTGATGTAAGTATATGCTTTTGGGTATCCAGGTGGATTAGGTCTGGATGCATCTAGACAGTGAATTAGATCTGAATCAGTTATTGCTTTGGTATGTATGGCAGTATGTATAGAATGGCTTGCTTGTTGAGCTAACTTGTCAGCTATCATGTTGCCCTGTGTATGTAGGGAGGATCCCAATGGTCTGTGCCCCGGCTCGTGTATCACTTGGATATCAGGGCGGTGTTTTGCAATGTATGCAATTGTTTTCCACTTACCTATATGGAGTAGTGGTTGTTTCTTATTGTTCATGAATCCGTTTGAGATCCATGTGTCCAGGTCCTCATTGAAACATCTGGCTAGGTAATTACTATCAGTGACAATGAGTATGGGACCCGTAACCTGTGTAGCCTCCTTGAAGGCAAATTCCATTGCGGAAATTTCAGCATATTGTGCAGAATGATCACCAAGTGAGTACTTCCATTGGCGGTCTATGACAAACTGTGAGTCCGAGTTAAAATGTCCTTGGACAATTCCGAAGCCGGCAGCATTCCGTTTCTTCTGTATAGGACTGTTAATGGCAGATCCATCCGTGTAAAAAACAGCTGTATATTCATTTAAATGAAGCCGTGGGAGAAAAGATGTAGTAGAATCTGCAGTTTCTACTTCTGGTAAATTATCAAGATATGGTAAGGTATCATCATAGTGAAACTCAAACCTTGTATCTTCAAAGTAGGATAGCCAAGTTAGCCATCTACCAGAAAGTGCTTTCCTTTCTGTTTGCGGCATCTTCTGTAGACGCTGTGGCGAACGTAACGGTGAAAACACACGTATTTGTTGCCCTTGTGACAAGTCAAGTGCCTGTAATAAAGCTTTATGCATTGTAGTGAGAAGTTTCTCAATTGGAATAAACTTTTTCTCTGTAGAAGAAAAAATCAAATTTCCATACATAATAGGTGTAGTAGAGGAAGCATTATGATATCTTATATATCCTGCTGTAGGAGAGGTAAAAAACTTCACATCCAAAGCTTTACTTGAATCTCTAGCCTCTAAATACTTAGAGTCATTTATGTTCCTGATTAAATCATTAAGAATAGCTTGATCATCTTGTGTCCAAGGAACTCTATATTTTTCTGATTTTGAAATCAGTCCATAGAGAGG
Source organism: Euleptes europaea (assembly GCF_029931775.1). NCBI lineage: Eukaryota > Metazoa > Chordata > Lepidosauria > Squamata > Sphaerodactylidae > Euleptes > Euleptes europaea. The sequence continues at coordinate 4,548,391 of NW_026612049.1, forward strand.
TTTGATGCGTTCAGCAAAATCCGGAACAAAATTCCTTGCAAAATTTAACAAGCCTAAAATGCTTTGCAATTGCTTTAAAGTCTTTGGTGGTTGAAGAGATACAATTTTATCTTTAAACCTTTGAGTCAGGCCTCTGCCTGTGTTTGTCACTTCAAATCCTAAAAAAGTAACATCAGATTTGGCAATATCAGATTTCTTCAGAGAAATTACATACCCTCTAGCGAGTAGCTTTTGTATGATTTCCTCCAAGGCTTGTAGATGTTCCTCTTCAGTGGAATGAGAAAAATAAATATCATCAACATAAACAAAAACATTAAGAACTTCACGTAAAGTTTCAATGACATCCCCTGTAAATAAGGCAGGTGAGTTTAAAAATCCTTGTGGAAGGCGTGTAAAGGCATACTGTTTACCTTCCCAAGTAAAAGCTGTGATCCAATAACTTTCTGGAGAAATTGGACACGCCCAGAATCCATTGCTTAAGTCCAAAGTAGTCTTAAACTTCTTTCGAATTAAGTTGTGTAGCATTCCAGTTGAGTGGCAATTCTGTGCTGCAACTACAGGTGTAACTTTGTTTACTTCTCTGTAGTCAATGACCATTCGCCATCTTCCATCAGGTTTAGGCACTGGATAGATTGGTGAATTCATTGGACTGTTTCTTGGAATTAATACTCCTTGAGTTAATAAATCATTAATAACAACTTGAATGTCAGGTCTAGCATTATGATTAATATGATATTGTTTCTGAGCTTTAGGCATTTTTTTACCTGTAGCAATATGAAATTGTACATCTTTCACATGACCTGTTTGATTTTCCCATTTTTGAAAAACTTCACTATATTGATGAAAAAGATGTTTCAATTGTAAGCATCCTTTTTCAGACAATTGAGATTCTTGAATCAATCTTTCTTGATATTGTTCAATTGGTAACTTAATAGTCAATTTTATACTTGAATCCATTCTCCAAGGAACATCTTTAATGGAAACTATAGCTTGTATTCCATCATAAAAAATCACTTCAGTTTGTATATTTCTTCCATCTAAATTTAAAGACAAGAAATATAAATCATATTCCTTACCCCCATTAATGGTGGTTACCATGGTCACTGCCACTGGTATCTCTTCCTGTGTCATCCAGCTGATGGGCAGACATGTTATTGTTGCCTGCGTGTCTGGGACCACCCTCATGTGATGGTTGTTGTATTGGACGAGTATTTCCATGTTGTACTTGTTGAACTCTGCGCTCCTGTGGTGGCTGTGACTGCCTCACAGGAATCTGCCTCTCTTCAGCAGATTGAATAGATGGTTCCCCTCTTCTATAGGGATTTGGAGTTCCTTTCTCTGGATTTCCATACCAATCAGGTCGCTTAACATTATATCTCAGGCCATAGCCTCTTGGTGCTTCTTGACTATCTGGTAAGCTTCTCTCATTCCCATAATCAGCTTTCCAGTTTTTATTAGTCTGGGGTCTGGAAAAGGAAGATTGATTTTGTTTAACAAATTTCTGACCTGGTTGTTGTGGACCTTTTTCCTCTATAGCAGGTGTCCTCTGTTGGAAAATCCGGAACTGTTGTTTCAAATTATTTCCATTCCTTTTAGCTCCTCCTTTGATTGGAGTCTCTGGATGTCGAGCTGCTTCTCGATGCGCTGGTCGACCTGTAGAATCTAAACCCAGATTCTCATAGACAGTAGTTACTATCTGTGCAAACTGTAATCTTCTGACATTATCATTTGGAAGAATAGACAAAGCAGTTTGAATTGAAGCAAGTACAGCTAGTCCTGTACAACTTGGTTTCAGAATACCCCACACTAAAGTAAAGTCTTCTTTTAACATCATCCCTATATCAAAAGCAGTTATCAAACCTTCAGTTTTCACTAGGTCTGTTAATGTTCTGGAAAGTTCTACTACCGGAACTACTCCATGTGCTTTTTTATAGAGATGTCCGATGACCTGAGGCCAGGTTCCAGCCTCCTCTGTTCTCAAAGACAATGAAGGGTGATTAGCAATTAAAGCATTCACAACTCTTGCTCTTAATTCAGGAGTATTTATAGCCATTGTCCCATCTAGGGCTCTTGTCTTCTTTGAAAGCCATACTGCTACTTTCTTTATATCAGTGGGAGTGTCTCCAACTACTCCACGAAGCTGACTCACTGGTATGGTTACTATACCATGAAGTGCCATTGGTGCTTGTGCACCCAAGCCCAATACTCTTTGTTGAATGATTCTAGCAGTTACTCTGCTTAGAAATGTCAATTCAGCTCCTCTTTGAGCTATTGTTAATGCAGCTATTTCGTTTGCAGTAATGGGTAAAAATCCTGCTGCAAATGGATGTTCGGGTTGCCAGTCTGTATGGAAAGGCCCATGTCTAGCAGTGCCTCCCATAGCTATTGCATTTCCTTGACCCACTATGCCTTCAGCTTGAAAGTGACTAAGACTCAGAACTGCATCTTGTGGATCCATTGGACCTTGATTCAAAGTCAAAGTGGGATTTACTAAGGCAACTGGTGGATTTGCATTGTCTTGTAATGCTAATACTCCACGCATATAACGATCTCCCAGTCCCTGCGGACCACTTGTCATTCTAAAGACCAATTGTTGACCATGCACAAGCTGAACCCCTGCTTGATTAGCTAAATCATTTAGCAGAGCGATTTGTATTTGTTGAGCCATCCCAAGCAGTGCTTTGGGTACCTATAGGATTTATTTTGACCAAGGGTGTAATTTTTATGTAAAAAATGTGTAAAAGTGTGAAAGTGAAAGTGAAAGTGAAACCAGGAATCGTACCCACGTCTGGGCGTAACTCCTGGCTGGCTCGCCAACTGAAGCGGGTCGTGCTGTTCAAATGACAGGCTCTTAGAATGTTCCACTTACTGAGAAGTGAAGGTATCTTATTCAGCCAATCACTGAGTAAGCAGGACTCAACAACTTTACTTACTTTTAAAAAGCAAGTCTTTTTATTGATATACTTCCAGTAAAATATGTGTAAATGCAGATTATCAAGTCTTTAACACTTCTATAAAAACTCTTGTAAAAATACAATGTATGCAGTTACAATGTATGCAGTAAAAGTAAGCAAGTCTTACATACTATTCAGTTACAAAATCCAACTTCTAAAATATAACAGTCAAATTATTCTGATCCAGTTCAAAGTATCCAATTCACAAAGTCTAGAGTAAAGTATTTAAACCATACATACCATTCAGCTTTTTCTGAGAGCCTTCTAAAAGGTTCTAAATCTCTGGGCTAACTGGAGCTGTATTTATACTGTTTCTAGACCCATTAAGAGTGAAGATTATTCCTTTCCCCTCAGGAACTTTTCTTCCTTAGCCCTTGAAAGGATAATTTATTTCCCTTTCGTATCCAAAACCAGGAGCTTTAGTGGTTTCTTTTCCTGTCTTCTGATATCTTATTGCCCAAATATGGACATCCTTTCCTTTCAGTCCTCTGTGCCTAAAGTATAAATCCTTATTTCTGAGTTGCATGATTAAGTTACATATTTAATTTCTATACCATCCTCTTCGTTAGGACTATACGCATTAAATGAAACTACTTAGAAACCTGTAGCACAACGTTTAACTATATAACTCATAAAACATAATTTTAGCTGACATTGTCACTTTACAAACTGTTTTGTTTACATAAGTTTAGCAGGTTTATATTCTGCCGCTTTCTCTGCTGCATTCTCTGCTGCAAGATTACAGTAGAGCAAGGAAGCATATTATCCTTATGTTGAGAGAATTATTTTTAAGCACACTTCCAATTATTAATGCACTCTTAGTAGATTAAGATTCTGACATCTGGCAGCTAAGGCTTTTACGCTGCCCCTTCAAGGGCAAGCCAGAGTAACTTTAGTAGTTAGCTTTGATTAGAGCTAACCTTGAACTAGCTTGTCAGCATGACACAGAGTTGCCTGTCAGCATGACACAGACTTTCATTATACATTACACAAACCTCTGTATGTGTATGTGTGTTTAAGTTTTATATGGAATTAATTCTGCACATGTTCACAAGATACCATGATCATGTCAGAGACTGCTACAGCGCAAAAAAGGCTGAGAACCATTGGGGGTCTAGACCATTCCTGAAATCCTCTATACACAGGGGGATTGCAACACTCAAAATGCTGTGGAAAATCCCCCCAAATAAGAAAATCTGATAAAACACTGCCCTACATAATAAATAAGCCACTCTGACCCAGAGCAATCCATCAAGGCAAAAGCTCGGTATCTCAAATTTCGCAGGATTGCTCTTTAGATTTTAATGATTTGGAATTATGGGGTGGGGGAGAATCTTGCCTAAATCTATTTAGCATTTTTAAAGATTATGGTATTGAACGACCAGTAAATGGCCAGAATGACACCCCCTCCCACCAAGTAAATGGGCAGAATGAATGAGCCTTGGGGGGAAATTCACTTCTGACTTTCCACTTCATTAACAGGGAAACTATATGGAACCATCTCTCTCCAACAAATGCTTTGAGGATTAATGGAATCAAACCAATAAATACCACATTTATTACACTAACTGAGGGGCCTTGACAGTGGCATGTCAGCAGTTACACTAGGCAATGCTGAATACCAAAGGTTGGGGGGAATTATTAGGTTATGTAGCACTTTGCAGTGGGAGGACAGGTGAGCGAGCCAGCAAGTGAATGGGGGATGGTGAATGAGTGGGGTGGGTGATGGAAGTGAAGAGGAGAAGACTGAGAAGGGGTATGATAACCATCTTCAAGTACTTGAAGGACTGTCATATAGAGTATGGTGCCAAGTTGTTTTCTGTTGCTCTAGAACAGTGGTTCCCAACCTTTTTTTGACCAGGGACCACTAGGACTTTTTTGTTCGGTGCAGGGACCCCAAGGTTCAAAATAAAAATTCTGAGAATTTGAAAATAAACTTTAATCATAACTGTTAGTTAAACATTAAACTTAGAATAATATTTGAATATATATTTTTATAATAGAGAACTTTTAATTGAAAATATTAATTTATTTATTATTTATTATTATTTATTATTGTTTCGCGGACCTTAATTTAGTTCTTGCGGACCCCTGGGGGTCCACGGACCCCTGGTTGGGAACCAGTGCTCTAGAAGGTCGGACCAGAACCAACGGGTTGAAATTAAATCAAAAGAAATTCCGTCTAGACATTAGGAAGAATTTTCTAACAGTTAGAGCAGTTCCTCAGTGGAACAGGCTTCCTCAGGAGGTGGTAAGTTATCCTTCCCTGGAGGTTTTTAAGAAGAGGCTAGATGGCCATCTGTCAGCAATGCTGATTCTGTGACCTTAGGCAGATCATTAGAAGGAGGGCACCTTGCCCATCTTCTGGGCATGGAGTAGGGGTCACTGGGTGAGTGTGGGGGAGGTAGTTCGGAATTTCCTGCATTGTGCAGGGGGTTAGACTAGATGACTCTATGATTCTATGTGGTTAAAGTTCCTGATTATTTGGGGGATGGTCAAATAAGGCACCCATTTCTTTGTGTGTATTTAATGTATTTATGTATCTAATTAATTTATGCCCCACCATTATCCCCAATGGGGACACAAAGTGACTTATGTCATTCTCCTCTCCTCCGTTTTATCCTCACAACAACCCTGTGGGGAGGTTAGGCTGAGAGATTGTGACTGGCCCACTGATACCTGGTGAGCCTCTATGGCATGAGTGGGGAATCTGGACCCAGGTCTCCCAGATACTAGTGTGTTTGTTGTATGTTTCATTTATCTTCATCCTTTATATATGGCTTCCCTTTGTACAAATCAAAATGTTTGTCCATTTATTGTCAAATTATGGCCAATTTGATGAGAGTTATGAGGATAATGGCTTTTTTCCCAAGCAATTTTTATGATGTAGAAATTAACCATGACTGAGTTCTATACCCTGCCAGGAAGCAAGTGCTTAGAATGTAAGTACGACATTTATGCCAATAAAACATAACACTCTGTTGCACTCCACTACAATAGAAGGCAGGTTCACAAGAATAAATTAGTTTAGGGCTGGTAGAAAATAATTCATCAGATGCTTTTGCAAAGCCAAGAAGGTAGAAATAGAAATGGTAATGATGGGCTTAACGTCATGGTCAGATACTATACAACTAACTCCAAAACTTCAGAGTGAAATCACTGTGATGTGTATTTACCTTAGAACACATGACAGCTTTATGTGTCTATGTATTCAAGTCTATTCTTGAATGTCAAAGGGGAATGTTTATGAGAACAGCTCCTAGTATGTTTGTTCAGTGTTTCTCTGACACTGTTTTTGCACATCGTTGTCTATTTCCAGTATTACTTTTCCATCAGATGCATTGATTTAGCATTCTGCTTGCATGTCAGCTGTATGCAGTTTGTAAACATACCAGCTCTTCGGTTCTTGTAAGTTATCCGGGCTGTGGTCTTGGGATTTTCTTTCCTGATGTTTTGCCAGCAGCTGTGGCAGAACCGATGAACTCTGACCATGAAAGCCTTCAACAATACCAGCTCTTGTTTCACCCTCATACTTATTTCACAAGATCTTGAAGTTTCAGAGTTGTAAATAGTGAGTTGTAAAGTTCCCATGGTGCACCTCAATTTAAAGTTGCTTTGTGCGATCTTTTCTTCAATGACAACTCAAGCACTCACAAAGAAGGATTACAAAAAGCAGGTATAAATTGTAATCCATCAGTCTTTTCCATGAGCCATCTTTAGCCCCTGAGATGCCCCATCTACTGTCCTCTTTCCCATACCTGGTGGTGTGGTGGGGAAAGTGATAGCCTTCTTGGGCTTGTCCCATTTCAGTATTGTCAGTATCTGACAGCGATTGCCTAGAGAGAGGGGAAGACCTTGCCACCATGTCCTAGGCATGTTTGGGAAGCAGTAAGAGACAACAGGGAAAGGAACAAATTTGAAGAGGGGCAAAACTCCACATGAAGCAATTTGAAACAAGGCTGAATTATGGAAAGGTATGTGTTTGACCTCACATTGTCTATTGAGCAAATTAATACTCCTGCAATTTAAACTTTGCCCTATTGTTAAATGTTAAATGCGGTTTTCTGTATTGCTGAAAGACCATTTCAAAGGCCTAGTAAGGATTGTTCTGTAAGCACTTGTAAGTTAAATTGAAACCAGAATAATAAATTTCCATGTAAATGGTTCAAATGCGGTCAATCTATATCTTGTGATAAAAGGCATTTCCCACTTGGTGGCTGGCAGTGGAGGAAAAGCTCTATGTGCTTGTGGAATTTGGAGTAGAGCTTGTACATTCTTGGTGCTCTGGATAATGGTTACTGTGTTTAAAGATTAATGTAAATATGGCAACATGACTTCTTTTTCTTTTCCTGGTTTGTATTATACTATAAAGGTAGTGCATAATGATAGAAATAGAGTGAGCTGTTTTATATGGCACTTGATGCTGTCTTACACACTTCCATATTTTGTTTGTGGCTTCCTGGAGGCACCTGGTTGGCCACTGTGTGAACAGACTGCTGGACATAATGGGCCTTGGTCTGATCCAGCACGGCCTTTCTTATGTTCTTAAGACTCTACAAAGTAAACGTTTGTACAACTTGGCAGGTCATTTTATAGATGCAAGTAACATGACTAAATAATATAACATTATTCAGTCTATCAATGATGTCCTAAACTTAAAATATGTTTCTAAAGGGTTGAACAGAAGATTCTGTTGTCCCATGACTTCAGTCTGCAAACCATTAATCCATATCAGTTGCACTTACTTGTAATGGTTTGTAAATTGTCCCCCATCACCACAAAAACTGATGTAGTTTGTGTACTGGGAGCCTGATTCAAATTTCATCTGTGATCTCACTGTGATCTTACATCTAATATACTATATAAATTCTATGTATTGGTAAACATTTGGAAGCTGAATTGCATATTATGATGACATCCAGTCTGGACTAAATTAGACACTTAAGGACAATATTTGCCATTTCCACTGAACTTTGCTTATTCATTATTTCACTCAGCTGGATATTTGACCTGACCAACCCAGGGGCAAACTCTGTGTGACTAATTTACTGGAAGCAAATTCTCTCTCTCTTTGTTTGGCAGTATACATTGTATCAGAATTTTCCCATGTTGATATGGAATTTTGCTTAATGAAGTGTGCCAAAAATAGTTTTTGTTGGACATTGCTCTCCAGTTTCCAAAGGAGGTTAAAAGTTAATGCCAGTTTTGAGGGGTCTGCTGCTCTCATTCTAATCAGCAGATCAGTGTTAGAATGAGAGCAGCTGATCCCTCAAAACTGGCATTAGCAGATTAGCGTTATACATTTTTAAAATTCATTTAGTACATTTTTATTCCACTATTCTTCCAGTGCATATATTGGTATATTCCCTTTTCGTCTTTACCCTCAGTTAAACGGAGAGAGAGTGGCTGCCCCAAGGTCACACAGTGGTTTCATGTTGAGTAAGGATATGAACCTGGGTCTCCTAGGTCCTAGTCCAACACTCCATCCACTACGCCATATTGGATTTACATGCCACTATGGCCTATTTAGCTGAGTGGAGAGTCTAGAAGATACCAGCCTTTACCGTAATAATGATTTGCGATAAACAAAACAAACAACTCTGGTAAATAAATGGTAACCTTAAAAAAAAAAAACCTCTGTACCAGTGGGATAGCTATGCTATGGCCTGTTGTAGTAAGCAACAAAAAAGACTCTTCTGGCATTTTAAGGACTATCAGATTTACATAAGCATAAGCTGTAGTGAGCTACTTCATCAGATACATAGATTTTCAGCAGAGTATCTGTCTCTCTATATTTGGCAGAGGGGAGGGGGACTGTAATATGAAAGTTAACATTTCAGTGTAATGGGGTATGATTCTGCTTATCTGAATGTCATCATACATTAACGTACAAATTCATCACTAGAGCTGACTGTCAAAGGGATAAATAGTCCTGCCCTTAAGCCAGTATAGGTGTCAACTTGCTTAACATAGCTAGGTTAATTTGCTATTACCAACTGTAGCCAGTAGTGGATTGTTTTGTTATCTTGTGATATTTGTAAAGAAATATCACAATCTGTATTTCACAGTTTTAAAATATTCTGGAGACTGATAATTCATTTTATGCATCTGATGAAGGCCCACAAAAGTTATGTTTCAATATAGGTACCACATGCTACTATTTTATGATTTCCTTTTTTTTTTAGTTTTAACCCTGATAGTAAGAACATTATTTTCATCAAGACATTGTATCGTATTAAATACTGCTCATAACTGCTATTTTTTTAGATGCACATTGTTTATAATATTATTGTCTGTTATATTCTGGCCTTTTCTTCTGCTGTAACTGACACAATTAATAGAATCAGAGTTGGAAGGGACCACCAGGGTCATCTAGTCCAACCCCCTGCACAATGCAGGAAATTCACAACTACCTTCCCCACACACTCCCAGTGACCCCTACTCCATGCCCAGAAGATGGGCAAGGTGCACCAACAATGATCAATTGGGCTCAAACTGTGGGACACGACATCGCTTTAAATAAATGGGAAAGACTATGGTCGAAGGACCTGAAAGGAATAAATGCACAGTCAATTCGAGAAAATATCTACAAAATGATGTATAGATGGCATTTAACACCTAAGAAGATTGCAAGGATTTACAAAGTGACATCCCCTAAATGTTGGAAATGTAATAAAGAAGTTGGCTCTTTTTATCATATGTGGTGGACTTGTGACAAAGCTAAGGATTTTTGGGATATGATTTATAATGAATTAAGACTAGTAGTACAAAAAATATACCCAAAACACCAGAAATTATGCTATTAAGTATGATACCTGATGACTTGTTAATACAAAGGACTTATTTGATCTATGCGACAACAGCTGCAAGATTGCTCTATGCAGCAAAATGGAAAGGGGCAGACACTCCTGGGAAAAAAGACTGGATTATGAAAATGTTTGAACTGGTGGAAATGGCAAAACCTACAGCTACTTTAAACCAAAAGGACAATGTTCAATTTATGGGGGAATGGGAGGCTTGGATGAAATATTGTGAATATGAACTAGGACTGGGGAAAATGGAAGAGTACCTTTTAATCTGATCTAGATGACATTGCTAACATAAAGAAGTGTAATTAATTATATTAATAGAATATTGTGATTGAAACTTAACTGAGATATAAGAATAATTAAGATCAGATCATATCACGATGGGATAGAATACTTTATTAAGAGGCGGACGGAGGTGATGGGGAAGTCAACAAATTTAAATAACTATAACAACATTACTTATGATTTAGTTTTTTATATTACTTTTATTGTTGTTTGTCAACATGGAAAATTTATATTATAAAAACCAATAAAATTTTCAAAATAAGATGGGCAAGGTGCACTCCCGCTCATGAATTGCCTAGGGTCATAGAATCAGCATTGCTGACAGATGGCCATCTAGCCTCTGCTTAAAAACCTCCAGGGAAGGAGCATTTACCACCTCCCGAGGAAGCCTGTTCAACTGAGGAGCCGCTCTAACTGTTAGAAATTCTTCCTAATGTCTAGACGGAAACTCTTTTGATTTAATTTCAACCCGTTGGTTCTGGTCTGACCTTCTGGCGCAACAGAAAACAACTCGGCACCATCCTCTATATCAGGGGCATAGACTTTCCAATTTCCTGGGGGGGGGGCTAAGCCAGAGACATTGCTATGACATCATAGGGAGGGGGCAGTGACATCACAGGGAGGGGCTTCCTTTGCTACTATCTATGGAGGCAAGGCCATGGGGGATTTAGGGAGGGGTTCCCCAGAAATTTAGGGGGGGCATCCCAGAAATTTAGGGAGGCTTCAATAAATGATCTTCAGACAGCTGGACTACAACTTTAACTTTTAATTAATAATGCAAACTATTTCTTTATTTACATTTTTAAACTTACAGTGCAATCAAATATTCTCATAATCCCCTATTACCCTTCTGTTGCTCCCACAAACATAATCTCCTGCCATATTTCTCCTATCATTCCCAATTTCCATTCATTTGCTCACCCCAATAGTTGTCATGTGTTGGTATAATTACTGGTAAACCTATGCAGATTGTGTCATCTAGGAACAACCCACTCATTAAGATTCAAAATACCCTGTACTTGAATGACACATAAGAAAGGCCATGCTGAATCAAACCAAGGTCCATCAAGTCCAGCAGTCTGTTCACACAGTGGCCCACCAGGTGCCTCTAGGAAGCCCACAAACAAGACAACTGCAGCAGCATCCTGCCTGTGTTTTACAGCACCTAATATATTCAACATGGTCATCTGATCATGGAGAGAACAGGTCTGCATCATGACTAGTATCCATTTTTATGGTAGCCATGAATACACTTCTCCTCCATGAACATGTCCACTCCACTCTGAAAGCCTTCCAAGATGGCAGCCATCACCACATCCTGGGGCAAGGAGTTCCATAATTTAACTATGTGTTATGTGAAGAAATACTTCCTTTTATCTGTTTTGAATCTCTCACCCTCAGCTTCAGCAGATGACCCCACATTCTAGTATTATGGGAGAGGGAGAAAAGCTCCTCCCTATCCACTCTCTCCATACCATGCATAATTTTATAGGCCTCTATCATGTCTCCTCTTAACAGCCTTCTTTCCAAGCTAAACAGCCCTAAGCGTTTTAACCGCTTCTCATAGGGCAGTTACTCTAATCCCTGATTGTTTTAGTTGCTCTTTTCTGCACCTTCTCAAGCTCTGCAATATCCTTTTTAGGTGTGGTGACCAGAACTGTACATAGTATTCCAAGAGTGGTCTCACCATAGATTTGTACAATGGCAGCATGATAGCAGCAGTTTTATTCTCTAGTCCTTGTCTAATTGTGGCCAGAATGGAATTTTTCTTTTTCACAGCAGCCGCACACTGGGTTGACTGGAGGTGGATTTCCAACAGCAGCTGCTTTATTGTGTGTGTGTATGTATGTGTAAAGTGCCGTCAAGTCGCAGCTGACTTATGGCGACCCCTTTTTTGGGGTTTTCATGGCAAGAGACTAACAGAGGTAATTTGCCAGTGCCTTCGCTTTATTAGGTGAACAAGAACAGAACTGGAGTACTGTGCAACAACCCCTGCTTATATGCCCGCTTGGCTGCTCGAGCCATGCCCCCCAAGTCTTTGATCGGGCAGCTGCAAACCCCTGAGCCAATAAGGACATACAAGCGCAGAAGCCTGGAGAGGCTCCAAGCTTAACATGGTTCCAGCTTCCCGCTGCATATATAACATATATATAACACCCCTCCCTCCTAAGTTGGAGCTCACCCACCTCAGCATAGTCCTTCAGGCACTGCGAATGGCATGGCTCTGGGGCGGTAACCGCTGTGTACTCAGCAGCTGCTGGTGCGGCCTCATCTGGGGTCCCAGACAGGACCTATGGGTTTATTGGCAGTCCATGGGGAGGGTCTGTAGTTTCTGCGGCTTCTGAGTCCTCAGGGGATTCCCCCTCAGTGTTGGGTTCTGCCGCCGTAGGCACCGCTGTTACTGTGGCTGCGTTGCGAGTCAGCATGTCTGCTGGCCGGCGCTGCAACTGGTTGATGTGGCGCCGAAGGATTCAGTGTCTAGGGTGTCAACCTTATACAAGACTGGCCCTGTTGCCTTGCAGACTGTTGCCGGCACCCATGCTGGTCCTGAGCCGTAATTCCTGGCAAAACCGGCTCCTCCTGGGCAAGGGACCTGAGGGATGCAGGAGTCTCCTGGCCGGGAGGACAGTTGGAGGTTAGATCCAGGTGCAGTCGAGGAGAGTCTTTAGGTGGCCGCCCATCAGTAATTCCACTGGGCTCCTGCCGGTGGCAGTGCAGTGAGTCAGGCACTGTGCCAGGAGCAAGTCTGCCAGCCACAAGTCTGCCAGCCACTTGGCGGAGTGGGGTGCGATGTCAGATGCATGCAGCGGCGGCTCAAGCAGGGTCTCCAGGAGTCAGCCACAGGCAGGCGGCTGAGGGCGTCGGCATGGCTGATCCAGTGGCCGAGACGGTTTTGAAGCTTGAACGTGTAGGAGTTCAGGAAAATGGACCACCGGAGCATGTAGGACAGGATCTGCGGCGTCTGGTGATCCAGAACAAACAGGCCCAGGAGTGGCTTGTGGTTGGTGATGATGGTGAACGGCTGGCCGTAGACAAAGTCATGGAACTTCTTAACCCCAGCAACGACCGCCAGCGCCTCGTCGATTTGGGCGTAGTTGCGCTCAGCCAGAGATAGGGTCTGGGAGTAGTATGCGATCGGGGCCTCCCGCCCATCTGGCAACTGGTGGCTCAAAACCGTGCCGATGCCATAGGGCAAGGCATCGCAGGTCAGGAGGACCGGCTTCCGTTCATCAAAATGGACAAGGCTGGATGAGGACAGCGGGGCCTTTGTGGCCTTGAACACACATTATTGCGGCCACCCCCAGGACCATGGGACTGACTTGTCAAGGAGCCGATGCAGGGGCTCAGCAACGGAAGCTTTGTTAGGCAGGAACGCATGATAAAAGTTCAGGAGGCCTAGGAAGGCCTGGAGTTCCTGCTTCGTTTTGGGCGGCGGGGCGTTATTGATAGCCCTGACTTTGGCGGCGTTGATGAGGTATCGCAGGAACTCCACTTCTGGCAGGCCCGCTTCTCCCGCTTCACCATGAGGCCGACTTCTGTGAAACAGCCGAGGACTTGACGGACCCGACCGAGCAGTTCTGCTTCCGAGCTGCCCGAGACCAGGACGTCATCGAAGTACGGGATGACTCCCGGCAGTCCCTTGAGGAGGTCTGCCGATGACATCTTCCGGTTCCGGTGGGATGTAACCACACGATATGTGAAGCTCGTCTCAGTGATGAAATAGATTTTTAATTACTTTTAACCCTCCTCCACAAAGTAGAGTTCACTTTATTATCAGAATTGGAGTAGCTATTTGAACTTAGGTTGTTTATCCTTAATTCCTGCCTCTCCCTTCTCTGCCTCCTCTGTTAGCAAGGAACAAATAAAGGGTCGGATGCCAAGGAGCATGAGCGTTTTACAGCCTGTTTGATATACAGACTTGATAATGGGGTGGGGGAGGAGAAACGGTGATAGTAATTTTCTAGAAGAAGTACAACCTCTTACCAAGCAAGCGAGGATTAGTGACTTCTTCCCTTCTAAGGGTTCTGTTGAAACCTTGCAGCTGCAAGAATATTCGTTTTGCACCTTTAACAGACATCCGGGACACTACTGAGGGAGTAGAAGATAAGTGCCTTTTAGACAACTCGCTTAATGACTTCTTAAATAAGAAGGAGTTGCTTGGTCGGACTGCTGAGGGTAGCAATGCAGAAGAAAGAAGATTTGAGTTAATGGCAAATTATGCCAAATTATGCAAATTAATGGCAAATTATGCCAAATTAGGCAACTACAGCCAAAATAGTAGCTATGATCTTTGATCTTCTATCCACATTAAGAGATGAACTGAGATCTTTGACTTTGACTTTAAGAGACCGATCAGCAAATGTGAAACACCGGGAGCATATGGGAGCCTTCACTCATTCACAGCTCAAGCCTTGGCCTTCTCAGGACCCTCTACAGGCAAACTCTAGTAGTGCAGTAACCAAACAGGCTGCGAAAACTGTGCAGAACTTAGTCCTGCAGAAAGACAAGGTTTGTTTATTGATTTATCCATTTAAGAGGCACCTACCAGATTGGAGAAGAAATGAGGAGGTGCTGAGACACCTAAGTGCAATTTTGAAAACTCCCATTAAAGACATAGATCTCCTTTCAAGGGAAACTCTAAATAGCACAAAAGGGCTGTGCAAAGTGTTACTCACCTTCAGATCTGCGCTAATACCATCAATGATAATGATGCAAAGAGAGATAATGAAACAAGTGGGAGACTTTCCACGCAGGGTTTTTTAAAATACCCTCATTGCACCTTTAATCACCTCAAAGCTTCAACAGAAAGTGGTGTCTAAGAGGAGGCCAACATCATGACTGAGGACTGCCCCGGAAGCCTCTAAGGCAGAAAATGCAACAGAAGTAATTGGGCACCCACTAGTTCCTCTGGACAATTCGGTGAAACCGACCTTTTGAATACATTTAAGAACCTACCTAGAGCTGACCAAGTTGCCATAACAGACAGATTACAAGATTTTAGGTGCAAGCTACTCGATTCTGCTGCTTCACTTCTGCCGCTACTATAGCTTACCCTAAGGAGCCACCAGCCCAGTCTGATGACAAGCCTCTTTTTTCGAAGGGCAAAGCGAACAGGCATACAATCGCTGCACCGGCAGAATGCCATCTGATGCCAGACAACCAATGTGCCAACGTGATACCCTCCAAAAGGATTTAAACTGAAAAAAACCCTTCACTTGACAAGCATTCAATTAGAGGGGAGCAGATGAAGGACACACTGCCTCTGAAAAACAGCTGTGTTTTTACGGATTTTGAGGGTCAGTTAGACCTCATCACCTGGGATTGACTAAGTAACTTGCACAGGTCACCCCCCCCCCCCCAGAGGAGATACATGGCTTCACTAGTTCTTTATCGGATTTGACAGTTCTGTCATTTAGAAGAGCGTTTTCTATGGCCCAATGTGGTTTCTTCCCTGGAGGGCTGCTATACAAAGGTACCAATGGCAGAGCGTGTCTGCTCATGTGGTACCAACAAACTGGAAACAATCGAATATATCCTGTTGGGGTGTGGGTTCTATAAAGAAATTCATGACAAACACGTACAACCCTTGCTACAGAGACTTGCAGGTCTCCCAGATTGTGAGTTAGAAAACCTGCTCATAGTGGATTCTAATCCTCAAGTCTCGCTTGCATGTGCCAGATTTTTGGCTGCAGCTGTTAGAATCCATAAAGAACTTAAGAAGGAAGAAGATTAATGGGTCTTAGGTCTTCTGTGTCTGTGTTTATGTATTCTGTTTACAGGGATTATTTTTTAGGTATATAGTCCTAAGTATTGTTTTGTATCGATGGCCGGGTATATTGTGTGTGGGGCTATAATGGTCTCACTTGATTTATGCTGGTTATGTACTGCAATAATAAACTGAACTGAACTTGCACAGGTCTGTGATTCATCAAAGGGCCTAGATCTTAGTATTGTCTCTTGGAATGTAAGGGGATAGATTAATAGGACTATTGATCCGGACGTTTTTAGACTTCTCACCAAATATGATATTATTATGGCCCAGGAAACCTGGCTCCAATCCCCTCCTTATATGGCAGGCTAAGTAGCTTTGAATTACCAGCACAGCCTGCTGTACACGGTAGGGCCAAAGGGGGTCTAGCCATCCTCGTCTCCACACAATTAGCTGCACAGAGTGAGCTGGCAGCAAGCTATGGAAACTTTGCTATTGCTGTATTAATTTCCCTTCACCAAAGAAAATTTGTATTCATTAATGTTTATCTCCCCCTGGGAGGGTGGAGAATGATATGATTAAGGACCTTTGGGAAGGCCTAGAGAGGTTTATAGAAAATTTAATGATGCAACACCCAGTAGCCTCACTTGTAATAGGGGGATGTTAATGCAAGAATGGGTTGTGATGATCAGTCATTATATGCCAGCTACCATTTATATGACCCAAATATAGAGAGTTTGGATGGCTTACCTAATAGATTATTTGAAGACACTAAGCACAACCTTGCAAGACTTCATCTAGCACAGGCTGTGCTTAAATTGGACCTAGCTATCCTAAATGGTAGGGTTATAACTGATTATCCTGCTGAGTTTACCTTCTGGGCAGGGGATAAAAGAAGCACCATTGATTACATAGTGATCTTAAAAAACTGACTGCGAAATCTGCCAGTTTTTGAGGTATCTCCCTTTTATGATGGTGATCACTTCCCATTGGTTCTCCACCTCTCAATATTAACCAGCCAGCTTTGACTAAACCAACATTACATAGGCATGGCCAATACACAAAAAAAGGCCAATCAACGACCCCCCAAATTACAGGCCAATCAGCCTCCTTAGCACGGTCATTAAACTCTATGCAAGGCATCTTTTTTGGAAGTTAAGTCTCTGGTTGGAAAAAACAAATATTCTAATAGAAGAACAGGGCAGTTTTAGAGAAGGCCGGTCCACAATGGACCATTGTGTTCTGCTTGACCATCTAATAGCTAAATACACAATAGGGAAGAAATCACCATTTTATGTCTCCTTTGTGGACTTTAAATCGGCCTTTGACTCCATTTCTAGAGGAGTCTTATGAGCCAAACTGGAAGGGTTAAACATAGATAAACGACTCCTTTTTCTGGTCAAAGCCCTATATCAAAACGCCAGTATTAGGGTGTGGTGTAGCCCACAAGGTCACCTTACAAACTTGATCAAGATCAAAAAGGGTGTAAAACAGGGATGCATACTTGCCCCACTGCTATTCAATTGTTATATAAATGATAGTGATAATCACCTTAAGGATCCCCAGTTTCACTCCCCTAAGATTAGTAATAGGCATATTTCCTTTCTCCTATATGCGGATGACCTGGCCCTATTTTCTAGGACACCGGTGGGCATGAGGAAGGCCCCGAGAGCTTTAAGCCTATACTGCAGAGGAAATCAGCGTGAAATCAATGTGGGTAAAACAAAAGTCATGGTCTGTGAAAGAAAACCAAAGAAACATAGGTAGGAAATTAATCAAAAGGAAACTGAGCAGGACCTACAGTATAAATACCTAGGGGTGGTCTACTAGGCCACACAATCAAGAACCTCGCATATTAACTCGGTTGGCTTAATTGCAACTCCCTGCCCTCATCATGTGTCCTGTTTATGCCATGTTGAACACCATTTCCCTCACAAGAAAAGACTGAGGAAAAGTAGGAATTGAGGAGTTTTGCCCTCTCTTCATCTCCCGTTACAATTTCACTTTCCGGTCCCCGCAATGGGCTTGTCATGTCCTTGTTCTTATTCTTACTCTGTACATAGGAAAAGAACCCTTTTTTGTTGTGTTTAGCATCTGTCACTAGCCTAAGCTCATACTGAGCTTTAGCTTTCCTCTCCCTACAAACACTAGTTATTTGTTTATATTCCTCTTTGGTTATAAGGCCCTCCTTACACTTCCGAAATGAGTCTTTTTTATTTTTCAAATCTTTAAAAAGCTGTTTATGGAGCCACCCAGGCCTCTTTAGGCTCCTCCCATTTTTCCTTCTCATAGGAATGGTTTGAGATTGCTCTTTGAGTATTTCATTTTTTAAAACCTCTCACCCTTCTTGAACTCCCTTCTCCTTAAGTATTTCTGACCATGGGATTCTACCCAGCATAAATTTAAACTTGTTAAAATTTGCTTTCCTAACATCCAACCTATATGTCTGACTACGTACAGTTTTTCCTTTCCCCAAGATTGTAAATTCCAAGATTACATGGTCACTGCTACCCAGGGTGCCTACTACTTTAACCTCATCAACCAGTTCTTCCATGTTGGTGAGAATCAAGTCTGAGATAGCAGATACCCTTGTTTCCCTGTCCACTTTCTGGAATATGAAATTGTCAGCAAGACAAGTCAGGAATTTATTGGATCTTGCATTTTTAGCAGAGTTGGACTTCCAACAGATATCCGGGTAATTAAATCTCCCATGACCACCATGTCCTGTTTCTTTGAGAACTTTGTAATCTGGTCTAGGAGTGTCTCATCCAAGTCCTCTGCCTGGTTTGGTGGTCTATAGCAGACCTATACCATAATATCACTATTATTTCTTATTCCTTTTATTTTTACCAATAGACTCTCCACTATGGGTATATAAATATAATAAAAATTCAGAAAAATCCTAACTTGGTGTAGTGGTACATAGATTTCAGAGTTGCATATAAATGTGTGACAATCCTATTTGCGGAAATAGTAGTTGTTTTATACTGTAATATTCAGAATATGATTTTACTCTGTGTATCGTAGAACTTGGGATCTGACAGCATAAAACAGCATCACCACATCCCAGGGCAGGGAATTCCACAATTTAACTATGTGTTGTGTGAAAAAATACTTCCTTTTATCTGTTATGAATCTCTCACCCTCCAGCTTCAATGTTTTAGTATTATGGGAGAGGGAGAAAAATGTCTCCCTGTCCATTCTCTCCAAACCATGCATAATTTTATAGACCTCTATCATGTCACCCCTTAGCCACCTTCTTTCCAAGCTTAAGAGCCCTAAGCATCTTAACCGCTCCCCATAGGACAGTTGCTCTAGTCCCCTAATCATTTGGTTGCTCTTTTCTACACCTTCTCAAGCTCTGTAATATCCTTTTTTAGGTGTGGTGGCCAGAACTGTACACAATATTCCAAGTGTGGTCTCACCATAGATTTGTACAAGGGCAGTATGATATCAGCAGCTTTATTCTCTGTTCCTCGTCTAATTATGGCCAGCATGGAATTTGCCTTTTTTACAGCAGCCGCACACTGGGTTGACATCTTCATTGAGCTATCCACTACCACCCCAAGATCCCTTTCTTGATCTGTTGGTGCCAGCACAGATCCCATCAGTGTATATGTGAAGTTGGGATTTTTTGCCCCAATATGCATCGCTTTAAACTTGCTCACATTGAATCTCATTTGCCATTTTAATGGCCATTCTTCCAGTATGTAGAGATCCTTCTGGAGCTCTTCACAGTCCAATTTTGTTTTAACCACCCTAAATAATTTGGTGTCATCTGCAAACTTGGCTACTTCACTGTTTCACCCCAACTTTAAACTTTATCTGTGATCTCACTGCAAAAGTGCCCAGGCAATAAAGCACCTTGTATTCTTCCTTCAACCCCTTCAACCCCACCCTGATATACCAGTAATTGCTGTTGTAGGCCAATTGTCTGGAGAAACATCTGCTTGGCATCCAATTTTGGGTGGAAATAGGGTGATAGATAGGAGGGAGCAAGAAAGGATTGCTGTTGTTTCTCTTGCCATATTATAAAGGCGGAAGTGTTCCTGCCCTTCTAGAACCAACACAAAGCAGTTGTAAATGGGGTCTTTTGACTTTCTGGGAGTCCTCACTGTCACTGAGCCTAGGCTGAGCCATGACACCAATTCTTAAGAGAAAATATTGTAGGAACTATCCTCAAGGACTCTTCAGCACATGGGAAGGTATGCCTAGCAGTGGGTGCTGGCTTTATCTACTGTATGGGATGAAGCTTTTTAACTCACAGACCAATTCAGCTTATTGATTTACAGCTCATTCCTAAGCCTTTTGGCAGCCGGGGACGGCGTGGCCAAGGCACCGGCGTGGCACCTCCAAAGCAGTTCTCCGGCCACCAAAAGGCTTTTGCTGAAAATGGGGCATTTTTTCCCATTGAAAACAGCGAGGCTGTGCCAGGAAAAACCTGGCACAGCACCCCTGAAAGGGGTTAGAAAGCTGCCTACTGGCAGCTTTGCCCCCAGAATGGCCCAGGAATGCCCCCCCCCGGATGATGATACTGTAACATTTTGGCTCACTAAATGGCAACCTGTCATGAGTCAGCCTGCAGAGAGTCAGCCTGCCGAGACCTCCTCTGACGAAGAGGAAGTAGAGGCCAGAATAGAGGATCAGCCAAAAGTCAGGAGATGACTCACCATGCCTGCAGCCTGCCAGCTCAAGGACTCCAGTTGGACCTGACACCTTGCAACATGCAGTGTCTCCAGAGGCCTCGCCAGGGCCACTGGAGCAGAGAAGAAAACAGGTCTGTCTGGCAATGCAGCAGAGACGGCAGAGTGCTAGGCTGAAGGCTTTACAGAGGAACCTCCCCAGTAGCAGTGATGAGGAAGAGCAGGGCTGAAGCACCACCTGTGAACTCAGCCTCATCAGCATCAGCTGGCTCTGCTACAGCAGCAGGGGAAGAGATTTAAGCCATCAGTTAGGCTTGGTTGTTGTGCAAGCAACTTGTCACCAACCTCCTGGTGTACCGGCCTTGTTTCCCTGCTATCCTTTGGATTCCTGGTACCCTGACTTCTTGGACTGGCTCTGACTAACACCTTGGACTTCCCTTGCCTGTACTGATATCTCGGACTCTGCCTTCACTGTGAATGACCTTGGACTGTTCCCCAGACTACGCTTACAACTTACAGCCCTCGCTCCTCGCCTGCCCCAGAGACAGGGCTTTTCAGTAGTGGCACATGACTTATAGAGTGACCTTGAAGTTGGCCAGGTGCTTGTGTTGTTTTCTTGTAGATGCCAGGCCAAAATGTTTCTGTTCACCCAGGCTTTTAAATAAGAGGTTGATCTATTAACACTATTTTAGTCTGAGGCTATTTCTTTTAAGTTGTCAGTTGTCTGTTTTTATTGTCTATGTTTTTATGCTGGGCCGGGTTTTGAATTCTGGATTTTAATTAATAACGTTAATTTATTTTTTAATTTTAATTTTGTAAGCTGTCTCAGGTAGGTTCCTGAAGAGGCAGCATAAATTTATTTCTGAATAAATAATTGCAATGAAATGTAATGTGATAGACACACATATACACACATTTCACCTTGGGTGGCTAAGCAGTGCTGGTCCTAATGTCATCCTCTGGAGTAGGCTGCAGGTACCAAATCACTCCAGTCTTGGCTCATCTACACTGGCTCCCAGTTTGTATTTGGGCACAACTCAAGGTACTGATGTTGACATTTAAAGCCCTATATGGCTTGGGACCAGCATACCTGAATGACTGCCTACTCCCTTACAAACGTACCTGACTACGGTTATCTTCTGACACCCTGCTTCGAGGCTCCTGCCTTCTGAGATTAGGTTTGTGGCAACACAGGAGGGAGCCTACTTGGTCATGGTACCAAAAATTTGGAATTCTCTCCCTAGAGTCATTTGTCCCCCTCTGCTAGCAAATGTATTTCCTCCTTCCTGCTCTTGTATTTTAATTGTTGTTTTTTTGTTTTTTGTATATGTATTTTAACTTGATTTTAATTGTTCTAAGGACATATTTTTTTTGTTTTGATGGTTTTTAAGATGTTCTTTTATTATGCATTTTTAAATCTCTGATGAGAGCAGAAAGGCAGGTTATAAATTATATAAAATGAAGTAAATCAGCTTGCATTCCCCTTTACTACTTCATTTTAAAGGCTAATTTTTGTCCTGAAGAACAAAAAAGATTTGCCTTTTATTTCCTCCTGACAGTTGACACATTCTTTTGGTTATTTCTTGCTTAGCAATATCTTTTACTATTTTTCTTTTTTAGCACCACCAAAGTTTGCAAGAACACCCGTTGACCAGACAGGGGTCTCAGGAGGAGTCGCATCATTCATCTGTCAAGCTTTGGGAGACCCAAGACCTAAAATTGTCTGGAATAAAAAGGGCAAGAAAGTCAGCAACCAGAGATTTGAGGTATTAGGTCCATTGTTCTGTTCCTCTGAAAAACATTTACTTTAATATTACATGTTTATTCCCCATTGGTTCTTGACAGTGATAATTTAAAAACAATAGTACTGGTATTTAAAATGGTTTATCAAACCAAAACAACAAATAAAAGTACATTCAGTTTGATTTCTCACTAAGAGGAATTTCACTGCTGTTTATATGACTTGTCCACATAACCACTGACCAGAAGTAGGACTGAGGGTGAATTATGGATATATAAATTTCCCTACATTCTTCTAACCTGGACTGATGGTGTGATTAAAAACTTGTTGTGTGTTGGGGGAAGGCAGAAAGATGTATACAGAGCTGCCATCTATATTGAATCCTGTGAAGAAGCCAGCTAAGAACTGGTGCTGTGGTTTTGAAGACTGAATGTAATGGGTGATACCAGAAGTGCTGAAAAGTAGCCTTGCTCAGAAGAGGGGGTGGGTGAGTTTCTCACAAGGAACAATATAGGTTTTTGTTTTCTCCTGTCAAAGAGTAGCAAAGTGGATCAGTATCCTAGAATCACAATATTGTTAATATTAGTATTAGTGGAATAAAATGAGGCTGATCCAGACTCTTGTTGCATTCTTGTTTCTTCCTTTTGTGTATTCTGCTCTGCATACAAAAATCGCTTACTGCTGACCTTGTTCCCTCATTGTCAGAATTGCACACATGGGGAGGACTGTGTGTCATAATAGTGTCATAAGGCATAAATGGAATCAGGTTCTGTATGTTCATATTATTAGTACCTGTATGTAGGAAATCCATATTTTTTGTCTTCTTTCTGATGGAGGAAAATGAATAAATGGACAATTTTGCCAATCATAAAGCAGGAAATAGTTGAAAACTTGAAGGGTCACTTCATTTTTCCTTGTATCCCCTGCCCCACATGCAGGGCCATAACTGGGGGGGGGGGAGGAGAGCATGTGGAGAGGGCATGCGGAGAGGGTGGCAGAACTGTCACTCCTACCCAGCACTGAGGCACCTACGGGAGAGGCAATTCTCCCACCTTCTCTGCATGCCACAGGGGTGGCAGCTGCCCTCCTCGCCCCCCATTACAGCCCTGCCCACACGGTTCCCTCTTTCTGTCCTACAGGCAGCCACCATATCCTACTGGCAGTCCATTTCCCCCGCTTCCTCCTTTCCTTCCCACTCACCAGCCAACCTTTATCTCCCTGCACAGTTTATAGCTTTATTTATTTACTTCATCTATAAACTACCTTTCTCCCTAATGGGGATTCAAAGCAGCTTGCATTGTTCTCCTCTCCTCTATTTTATCCTCACAATATACCTGTGAGGTAGGTTGGGCTAAGAATGTGTGACTGGCCCAAGGTCACCCAGCAAACTTCCATAGCAAAATAGGGATTGGAAACTGGCACTCTAACCACTACACCACACTAGCTCTCAGCTTTCCCTCCTTCTCTCCCCTGTCAGCCTCACCCTGGCAAAGGTCTGGCCAAGATGCAAAAGTCATGTGGTAGTAAGTTGCTCAGGTGAGTTGTATGGTGACTACTGCCTGACCAAGTTGTGTGGAGGCTGCTACTGGGCCCTGGCAAATTGTATGGGCCAGCCATCTAGAAGGCACTGCCCCACCTGGGAGAGTTGTGCAAATTACATGGTAGCAAGTTGCCTGTAAGTTACACCTGGACCTGGTCTTGATGAGTCCTCACCTCAGGGCAGTAGGGAGGGGAGCAGGGATAGACTGGGAGACCAAAATAGTCCTGGAAAAGGCCCTTCCCCCTCATTTTTATTGACAAAAACCAAGATTTGAAGTCTAGTGATATTGTTGCAATTGCCTAGTAGCTCCCACAATGGCCACTGTGATCTCCATTCTTAAAGGTGCAGACACTGCTTTATTATTGGGCAGTTGTTAATCTCCTCAATATATTTGTTTTAAGATTTCATTTTTTTCTGCAAACCAGGGCCTAATTTCAGGTTTGTATAAAATCTGTCTTGTCTGTTCATGGCTTCAGTCTCCAGGTTTAAGTATCCAAAAATGGAGCCATGTGGAGAATTAGGTATATTGATCAGTTGGAGCACTGTGATGAACTGTCCTTCACAATCACAACTTTATAAATGTTGGGTTGAAATTCCATGGAATCGGAATGTCTAATAGCAGGTGTTGCAAAAGTCCTCTCTGAGACCCTGCAAACCTAGTACCAAACAGAATACACAATACTGAGTTGCCTAAATTTGTATAATACAACTTCATATGTTGATATACTTCTCCTTCCTTTCCCTTCTTGCATGACTTTAAAAGACACATTCCCAGTAAAAGCTCTTGTTGCAAAAATTTCTTTTATTTCTGAGTGCATTTTGTGTTAATGCTACTCCTCTCCCCACCCACAAAAATATGGACTGCATGAAACTGTAAATCATGAATTGGGATTTTAGTGTCTCATTTTAAAGCAAATCAATTTGAGGGGTTTTTTTTCAATCCTTTATAGGTATTAATATGATAAACAATGGTCTATATAAGTTGTTCTGTGCTTGTGCTACATTTCTTTTTCTTTGGGTACTTTTATTAAGTGGCTTCCTGAAATTAAAATGCACCAGTATCCAAAAACATTGATTTGTAAAAAAAATAAAAATAAAAATAAAACCAGTACTTGGCTTTAGACAGTTTAATTTGAGTCCATTGATATTTGCTATACTTAATTTTCTTAATTTTTTGACTATGTAAGCACATTGAATTACAAGTTTTACTAAGGCATTACTATATTGGTTTAATTTGTGTTTGTAATTGTTTTTAGGGACAGGTCCAGGTTTTGTATGTCCCCATGCAAGAAAGCTGTAGAGGGCCTCTGTCTCTAGAAATGTTTTTATCCTGTCATTCCCTCAAGAAGCTCAGGGCAGCATATATAGTTCTCCCTTCCCTATTTTATCCATACAACTCTGTAAGGTAGGTTAGGATGAAAGAGTGTTACTTGCCCAAGGACAACCAGTGGGAATTTCAATACAGGTCTCCCAGATACTTGTCCAATACTTTAACCACCACACTATACTCTCTCATATAAACTCATCATCCTTCCGTTCATCTTTCACGTAACCTCTTGGTGGAGTATGACTGATTTTGAGAGGAATCGGGGAGTGGTCCAGTTAGCCATGGCAGCAGCCACAGGTGAAGTGGTAGGGGAGCGATGATTGTGGGATTGTGGAGACTTTTTCCTGTTGCTGTTGCAACACAGATGCAGTCTTGCACTACCACAGGAAATTATGTAGCAGGGAATTAACGCTCCATTGGATATGCCTAATCCCATAAGTGTTAGGAGATAACTGGGCATGGATAATCATAAATACACAATTTAAAGCAGGAGGTGACCTGAGTAAGGAGGAGACCCCCAATTCACAGCTGAATTCCAGAGAACTTCTAAGGGGCCCTGGATATGTTCCCCATATGCTACACAAATAGGCAGTACAATTCACTTCAGTATCAGAGATTCTATACACACTGTTCTGATTTCAAATTTGAGCTCCTTTGGTCATTAAGAACCACTTTTCATTCAGGAGATGCACATGCTTATTGAAGCCCTGCATATATATGGCTTAGGCAATTTCATTGCAGTTTTTTCTATTGTGTGATTTGTTTTTTTTTACCCAAATGTTGCATACATATTTTTAATTTAAAGCCTTTCATTTGCTAAATGTTACTTGCTTAATGCTATATTACTTCAGTGAGGAAATAATGATAGTTTCATCACTGTTGTTATCAATGTATTTTGTGGATACTCTAGAATGGCCTCTTTTCCTATCATCATTCTTTTGAACGTGAAAGTGGGATTTGTTTGATAGGGGTAAGAGGAGGAGGTGGTAAGCTAGTTGGGGTTTTCCCTGGCCACTTTTGTCGCCTTTTCATGTTTGGGTGATGGCTCCCTTCCAGTCACGGACGATGGAGCCCTTGGTGAAGAAAGTCACCTCTCTGAGGTAAGGGGATGCGGTACCTTAGAAGGGACCCCTTCCTTGATGGATGAACAGATATCCTCTCATACCAAAGATATGCCTCTGAGGGAAGGGGGCTTCTTGTAGTGGGAGATTCAATCCTTAGAAATGTAACAGCTGGGTTTCTGGCAGGCACATGGACCGCATGGTGACTTGCCTGCCTGATGCAAAGGTTGTGGACATTATCTGTCATTTATGTAGCCTGGTAGATAGTGCTTGGGAGGAGCCAGTGGTCGTGGTGCACGTTGGCACCAACGATGTGGAGAAGTGTAGTCCGGAAATCCTGGAAGCCAAATTTAGGTTGCTAGGCAGGAGACTAAAAGCCAGGACCTCCAAGGTAGCTTTCTCTGAAATGCTACCTGTTCCAAGCACAGGATCAGCTAGGCAGGCACAGTTGAAGAGTCTCAATGCGTGGATTAGATGGTGGTGTAGGGAGGAGGGCTTTAGATTTGTTAGGAACAGGGCAACATTTTGGGGCAAGTCAGGCCTATACAAAAGAGATGGGCTCCACTTGAACCAGGATAGAGCCAGACTGCAGGTGCATAATATTAAAAAGATGGCAGACAGCTTTTAAACTGAGCCTGGGGGGAAAGCCGACAGGAGCCAAGAAGCACCTGGTTCGGACAGACTCAATGCAAATGGACAAAGGGAAAATTGCTTCTGATTGCCCACATGAGGAAGGGGTAGACATGAAAGGGGATGGTAAACTAATGCGGAATAGCCACTTAAGGATGCCCAAGGGCACATGCCAGGCAAGAAAGAGAGAGACAGTGTGGTGGTGTTTCTATGCTAATGCTAGAAGCCTGCAAGTGAAAACGGGGGAGTTAGAGTGCATGGTTTTAAGGGAAAACATAGAAATAATGAGCATTACAGAAAACTGGTAGAGAGGAGAGAACCAGTGGGATACGGTCATCCCTGGTTACAAACTCTATAGAAATGACAGGGAAGGGCATTTTGGAAGGGGTGTTGCTATGTATACCAAGGAAGGCATACTTAGTCTCACCTGCAGCTTATTATTATCATCTTGAGTCCATTAATTATAGGAAGGTCTTTACCCTTGCCAGATGCCATGCCCAACCATCGGCTGTTTTAGAAGGGAAATATAAGAAGATCCCTAGATCAGAGAGGTTATATCCATGTGGAACAGGGGACATTGGAACCATCGAACATGCACTGATATATTGCCCATTCTACCATGAAGTTAGAGCAAAGCTTATTTCCCTCCTACTTGGTATATTCCCTGACGAGTCAGTTGAGCTTTTGGCAAAAAAGCTCCTATTAGGAGAAGACCCTCAGCTTACGCTCCAAACTGCCAAGTTCTGCGCTGTTGCTATTAAAATACGCAAAGCTTTATTAGAGAATGATTGTTAGAATATTTTACAATTTTATCAATTTTAATATAATTTTAACCAGGGGTTGCTTTTATTGACCTTATACCTTTATATGTACGGGCAGTCTGTGATTCTACGGTGCAAAACTATTGTGTCTGGAAATTTTGATGTGTTGTCACGTGATTGATCAGTTGACCATATTAATAAACTTGACTTGAATGGTGATAAGTCTACCTCTCATGTAGGCCTTACTGGTGTCCCAGACTATTTTAGGTTCTACTTCTGGGGTACAGTTTATTTCAAAGAAACTTTTGATTTCTTCTTGGCATTGTTTTAGAATATCTTTTCTAAGAAGCAGATTGTAATTCATGCGCCATCTCCTCATACCTCTTCTGTCTCCATGGAACTTCATTTGCAGTGGGTTATGATCCACATAAGTCGCTGGTATAATTGCAACCAGATTATTAAGTAAGGAATTTGAGATCCACCCAAGGTCAATTCTTGAGTAAGAGTTGTGTCTATTTGAAAAGAAAGTATAGTCTCTTTTATTCAGATGTTTAAATCGCCACACATCTGTTAAATTCCAATACTTTAGATACTGAAACACTATCTTCGGCAATTTATTCCCTTTGAAATCAGCTGATTTATCTAACTATTAATATTTCACCTTGATGAAAGTTAATTAAATCTTCAGAAAAGGACTTAAAGAACTTTTCTTTAGCTTGGTTTGGAGCATAAATATTGGCAATCATGTATTTTTTCCCATTAGCTCCCTGCATCATTAAAATCACATATTGACCTTCTTGTCTTTCATACAGTCCTCTACAGAAAATTTATCACCTCAAATTGTTTCCTTCTCTGAATCACTGCTGGTGGCAGATCGGAGAAGACCAGGATGGGCTTCCCTCCATGAGTTAACTGTTTTTACCTTTGAAGCTGAAGAATTTCATCCCTTGTTTTTTGATGAGTAAATTTTACTAAGATATCTCTGGGTGATTGATGCTTTATTGAGTATGCCGAATTGACCCTAAAAAAATTTTCAATCTGAAGAAAGTCTTCCCTGAGCTCATAAGTCTCTTGCAGTAATTGTTGAAGCTCAGCCTCAAGATCTGTTAACCCTAAACGTTCCTCAAAACCTCTAAATTTCAGGTTCTCTCGATTAATAATCTCTTGGAGATCAAAGCGTTCATCTACTTGCTTGTGCTTGTCCTCGTGATAGGTCAAAGTAGTGGCTTGTTGCTCTAGTTTCTCTTCAATTTTCTGTTGTCTTTGTTAGAGGGCTTTGATGTCTTTAGAACTGTCATCAATTTTTTTTTCCAATCCTTGTTAGGGACTCTTGTAGGAACTCTTGTACTTTCTTAATGCTTTCTTGTTGAATCTCTTGTAAGCTTTTCTTCGTCTCTTCTAATTTATTCATATTTTCTTCACTCAATTTCAACATCAGGTTTTTAAGATCTTCCATTTGTATGTCTTCTTCATCCACGTTTTTGGCCATGCCTTTTTTACTTCTGGGCATTTTTACTTGTGGCTGGGATTGTTGTACCTCCATTCCACTGGACTGGATAGAAAGTCTCTTTGGTGTAATTATTTCTTCAGGGTCCTTATGAGTCAAATGGGTCTTTGATGAAAATTGTTTCTTCTTAGAAGTCAAATATTTTCTCATATCAATTTTTACATTGATATAGCAATTATTGTTATCTGAATATTATCAATAATCAAAGATAATAAAATTTTAAATTAATTATAAGGTCACTCAATTCCAATTAATTATTATAATGATACCCTGATTCAATCAATTGATACACTTGCCTATTTTATTTTATTTTGAATTCATCTAATTGGTTAATTTGATAAATAGGTTAAATTCAATAGGTTAACTATAGTTAGTATACATTTTCCTGATATTAGTCTATTAGAATTTGTTAGACTACAGTTAATCACTAGGCACTTCTTTAGTAAGGGGGAAAACAATTTTAGGCAGGACTCATTAAGGTTAGTTGCAATGGGAAGAAATTAGTTGCCAAGGACTATTTAATTATCCAGCCACCAGATGGTGCTGGTGTCCATCTTTGAAAAATGACCTTCCGTCTTTCTCTCTTCTTGCCAACATACCAAGTTCCTTAGAGAATCCGGAAGTGGGGGGGGGGGAAGCACCGACTACCCAAAACAGTTAAAAAATAAACCACAATAAAAAGCCCAATGTGAAGCAAAATGTATCCTCTAGAGATCGAAGCCCCGATCGCCTGCCCGACCTCACCATCCGTTGTCTCGCCTCTTTTGCTGGAAGCCTTTTGATCTTTTAGAGTATTGATATGGAAGGGATGAATGATCAAGATTCAGTTACAAAACCCACCCTAATAAAAAATTCACAGTAATTCCTGGTTTTTGGATTGAAATTGCCTTGAAATTCTTCTTTGAGAGAGAGATAACTCATTCTGAGTTGGTTGGTGGGGATTCCCAATGCTGAGTTCCAGTGGTTCTGTTCCTAGCTGGATATCTAGTAGCAGAAGAATGCCATGCTCGGGGAATAGATGATTAGACATCTGGCACTTGTCTGTGGGATCTCATAGTGGTCCTTCTTATTCTTCATTCTATTTAACATGTGTATGAAGCCACTGGAGAGTTCACTGCTGATGTCATTGAGCTCAGCTTCTCGTTTCAACAGAATCAATAAAGCAAAGAATCTGTGTTTGGAAGCAGTAATGAATTGTTTGAGTGCCAATGTCCAGGAAAAACTAAGATGATTCTTGTTGATAATACTGCCAATTAAGAATTCAGCTAAATGGGTTTACACTCCCCTGAGATCACAGCTTGTGGTGCTATTGCTTCTGTGCTCACATATAGAAGCTCAAACCTCCACTGCAGCTGTAGCACCTTTAATTATACATTTTAAATGTTGATATTCATTTATTTAATTCTGGACTTTACTTGTCTCAAAAGCTGTTAGGTTGAAAGGTGGGACGTAGGTAGAGCTGCCAGCCTCCAAGTCTGGCCTATAGATCTCCCAGAATGACCACTGGTCTCCAGACTACAGAAATCAGTTCCCCTTCTTTGGAGGGTGAGCTTTAGGGCATTTTATTGCTGAGACTCCACCCCCAAATCTCCAGGACTTTCCCAACCTGGAATTGGCAACCCTAGGCATAAGGATTTTACATTAATTAATTTTACAATGTAATTTAACAGTTAGATTGGTCCACTGTTTAGAGACTCACAGAGTCAGACTGATTTTAAAACTCAGTTTGACTACTGAAGTGTGTTTGTGGGTGGTGGTGGAAAGTGCCATCAAGTCACAGCTGACATATAGTGACCCCGTGGGGTTTTCAAAGCCAGAGACTTCAGAGGTGGTTTGCCATTGCCTTCCTCTGTGTGGGCTGAGAGAGTTCTGAGAGAACTGTGACTGGCCCAAGGTCACCCAGCAGGCTTCATGTGGGGGAGTGGAGAATTGAACCCAGTTCTCTAGATTAGAGTTCACCACTCTTAACCACCACACCACGCTGGCTCTCTAAATTGTGTTTAAATAGTTATGTTTACTTTTAGGACTACTCTGATCAGCTGCTCTTCAGTTCACCCCATTCCCTGTATACATGTGAAGTGTGGCACATTAGAAGAGTTTAAACTAGATCTACTTTGTCAGATATATCCAGGTTTAGCTAAGAGGTAGGCATTTGTTACAACACCTGTGACAGCTGTTGTTTCCTTCAATAGGTAATAGAGTTTGATGATGGATCTGGATCAGTTCTCAGAATACAACCACTACGGACTCCACGAGATGAAGCTATTTATGAATGTGTTGCTTCCAACAGTGTTGGAGAAATAAGTGTGTCTACAAGACTCACTGTGTTGCGTGGTAAGTCTCTGCCATTAAATATAATTTGTGTTTTTAAAACTGGCAAAAGAACAAAAGAAGTACTTCCAAGATCAGACTGTTTGAGAGTCATACTATTAACACTGTGTGTGGCAGAAAATCTAATGTGTTGAGCTTGGGTTTTCAACATGAACTAGTTCACTTCTAATTGCTGTTGACATAATCAGCTATACCATGTGTGGATGTGTGTTTGTGGTACAATTTGAGACATTTTTCCTTGTACATGGAGTTTATTCTGTCTATAGTTGCTGGTTCTGTTATATGTGTCATGTGATGGATACATTAGGTAGTAATCTTTATTTTGTATGTGTAGGCCTCTGACTAAAGAACTATAATTGCTGTCTTCATACAACTGTTGGCAAATATTAGTTGTATAAAAAGCAACAATCATTTAAAATAGGTCAGGTTCTCCTTAAATATCAGAAAGGTTGTTGAAACTCAAAAGCAGAATAATAGAAGCCAAAAACAAGATCATACCAAAAAACACCCAGCAGTTGTGTTGATGTAGTGGATGTGCAAGTTAGCACTATTGGAATTTTATACCGTGTGATACACATTTACATCAAAGATAGCCTGAACAAGTTGACATTGACCTTACCAAAATATGGAATTAGCATTTACTTGTACAGTAAGCTGCAGTTTAACACTTTAATAAGCACATAGTGTCTTCTCCTCAGCAGTAGGAATGCTTGTCATATGGTTCTGATTTATTATATTTCTTTCTCCTTTTTGGCATTTCTTGAGCAAGAATATCTGCTAAGGCTGATTTTAAAGTCAAAATCAATTCTGTAACCATATATGAGATCTACTTCATCCCTCACTAGTGTCACTTCTGTGATCCCACCAGTGAGAATTTACTTCAAATAAACTCCAGAAATCAGATGCCCTTTGTATCTGGTTTCCAACCTTTTACAGATAAGGAGATTTATTTCTCCATTGCTGGTATGTCCTTCTAACATCTTACATTGTTTTTCAGCACTAAAGAATATACCCAGCTGTTCCCCAAATAAATTTATGTGCATGTCATATTCCTTTCTCCATACTACAGAATTTAAAAGTTGGTTTTAAAGTTATGTGATTTCTCTCTCTTCCTCTTTTAGACACAAGTTTGTCAATATGAAGATTTTTTCTGTGTTTCAGTTCACTGGTGGAATTAAAACACATTGCTTACCATGTGAATGCTTTCCCTAGCTATAAGATCCAGTGATGTGGGGCGGAAATTTTTCTGATATTAGATGTTTCCGCAGAAAAATTTTCACCCACATATGTAAATATAATCTGTTTATCTATAATTGTCAGGGCTGTTGTGCTACAAATCAATCTTGTTTTATTTGGGCTAAATGTGGAAAACGAAGCGTGGATATACCCCAGTTTTTTTACATGGTTCAGGCTTGTACATGGTGCATTTGCCTTCTTTCACTAACATTATTTAAATTTTGTTAACATTATTTAAGCATTTAAATTATTTAAATTTGAATTAGATTTTTGTGGAAAATTTCTAAATAGAGTTTCCCCAGAAAACTCACATTACTGGTAAGATCTCATTATACTCTATCTTTTGTACATATCTGTGTATAAACCACTTCCTTACTTCTTTAGTAAGCTTCCACCTTGTAATGGACATGCTAATGTGACAAAAGATTATGGGCAAA
Source organism: Euleptes europaea (assembly GCF_029931775.1). Lineage (NCBI taxonomy): Eukaryota > Metazoa > Chordata > Lepidosauria > Squamata > Sphaerodactylidae > Euleptes > Euleptes europaea. The sequence goes on from NW_026612049.1 coordinate 4,581,363, forward strand.
GGAATGATGTATGTAGAATGTCATATATTCTCCAAGCCCAGTACAGGATGGGAAGTGACAAAAAGAGTTCGAGCAGAAGAGATTACAATGAGATTGCACAGCTGAGAGTTATGTACATCTAGGCCAACGGTCTTCAACCTTTCCGGACCTGGGACTAGGGTTGCCAGGCCCTCCCTGATCACTGGTGGGAGTTGGGAGAGTTGCCAAATCCAGGTGGGAAACTCCTGAAAATGTGAGGGTGGAGCCTGGGAAGGACAGGGATCTCAGCGGGGTAAGATGCCATACAGTCCACCCTCCAAAGCAGCCATTTCATTCACGGAACTGATCTCTAGTCTGGAGATGAGCTACAATTCCAGGAGATCCCCAGGCCCCACCTGGAGGGTGGCATCCCTACCCAGGGCACATATTATAGCCTATAGGGAGCATGGGACCCACTAATCTTCAAGCATGTAACTCACAGTCATGTGACAAGAAGAGAGTGTTATGTTCTCATACCAGAATTATGATCTAAGATGGGTCCAGTTAAGGACAGTGAACAGCAGATTAGAAAGAAAAATGGGCATAAATCAAGCACCAAGAAGTTTACAGTAGTGAGGTCAGAGCCATTATTTATGGTTGGAGTCATACAAAGCCTCTTTGTGATTTTCTTTCCTCCCCTTCAGATTTTTTTAAATATCTCAATTTCCTTTCCATAATATATCAAGAAGTGAGCTGTGACACACAAAAGCTCATACTGGAGTAAATGTTGTTAGTCTTTAAGGCATCACTGGACACATGTTTTATTCTGAATTAGAGCTGGGGTGGGGAACCTTTTTTCCCGCCAAGGTCCATTTGGATATTTAGAACATCATTTGCGGTCCATACAAAATTATCAACTTAAAAATTAGCCGACCAAGCCCCAAGCAGGCAGCTGCCCCAGATGACACCCTCTGTGCGGGCAAGCAGATGGCATCCAACCGATGGCGCACTCACCCACCTGGTGGCACAGGATGGTCTGTTGCACCAGTGAGGCACAGCCGACCAGCCACACGACAGAGTTGCTCCTGCTCTGCATGGTCGGGGCCGGATTCTACAGCCGGCTCCTGCTACCCCCGCCTGCAGGGGTGAAATGAGGACACACTGGCTAAGAACTTGCCCTCCCCCACGCATTCTGGCCTTGCCCCCTTTAACCCCTCCATTGTCACCACTTCAGCCCCCAGCCCTCTTGTAGTACAGAGGGAATAAGTTTCTCCATGGCCTGGGTGGGAAAGGGTTAACACAGTTTCTTGGGCGGTCCTAGCAGCTCCATAGCTAACGATTCTTCTGCAAGGGGGGGGGGAAAGGTTCCTTTTCTCAGCAAAGCAAACTCACATCCACCTTGAATAGAGGCTATTCCTGTTCACAGGAGGTGGTGGATCGCCAGTCTTAGATCCTTCTGAGCTAGAGATCTGCCAGGACCCACGAAGGGCCAGACCAAAGGATTTTGCGGGCCTTAAATGGCCACCAAGCCTGACGTTCCCCACCCCTGCATTAGTGCCATGAAAGAATCGTTTGCACCATAGAGTGGCCTCTCTGTTATGCTGCTCCTCTCAGCTTGCATGCAAACAGAGACAGGAAGTAAGAAGCCTGTGCTGTCTGTGCATGTGTACCTGCAACAGCTCCTTCCCCAAAGTGGCAGAAAAAATGTGGAAGTTCTGTAGGTGGCTTTATGACCCACCTGAGGGCCCTGACCCATGGACTAAAGACAAGTAAACTAGCCAATAGATAACCACGTTTGGTCAAGGCTCCTCTGGTTTCCTGCCTTGTTGATTTAAAAAAAAAAGATTTTGTAATGTATTTCAATTTTTACAGGTGTATTTTACCTGTTTTTCAGAATCCATTAATAAATTTTATTTATTTATTTAAATATGTATACACTACCTTTTCTCATGGCTTAAGACCAAGAAACTGTGTGTATCTCAAAATCAGCTTTTTTGTTGAGGTACTGCTTATTTGGAGTTCTGGTATGTTAACTGTAATTAGTTCTTTCCTGGCTGGCCAGCTTTTAATTTAACACCTTTAATTAATTATCAGATGTTGGGGCATCTTAAATACTGAGTTTTAACATTCATTTTATTTATTTTGTAATATTTATAAGCTGCATTTCTGCTCAATAGCTGCTTAAGTTTACTAACAAATGAATTAAAATATAAACAGCATACAAAATTAGGGATATAGAGCAACTTTTAAACTCTTCACCATCTTGAGGGCTCTAACTGGCAGAAGGGTGGGATACAGAATTTAAATAAATAAAATAAACATCCCCTATTTCACTCCAGTTTGAAGGTGTCAGAAACACTCTTACCCCAGTACCCCAAGGGGCAAGAAGTAGAGCCAAGAAGACCAGGGATAAAAGCCTTAAAAAGAGCTTTATTGCAATAAGCGGAGCAGCATTAATCCAATTAGCCAACTTGAAGCAACAGTGTTTACACAGGCATTTTAAATCCCTCAAACCCGAATAGCACTGCCCTCTCCCATTCCCCATTGGCTGAGGTACTTGGGAGTTACAACTTCCTGGCCGCCTAGCACATACATTTCTGATAAGAGTCCCCCCCTCGCCTTCTACATACATTGCATGTCTAATTAACGGCTCTTTATGCCGCCCCTGGGCGGTAAAAATAATACTCATGAGCTTATTGCGCAGACTGTAGTTCTCGGCTACGTAAATTTGTCCTTCTCTAGCAACTAGCTACAATACGTTTTATGGCTTCAGCTTATCTGGGGAGGAAAGGAACTGTGAGTTATTTGTGCTCCTTGCCTCCTCATTGTTGCTATGTTATCTAATCCTTCAAAGAAATTCTTCCCAACTATAGGCTTGTGTCTGTTTGACCTAAGTTACTGATTTGTTTCCCACAATTCCCCCATTTCTCTTCTTTATAATAACTTAGGGCACTGTGCTATAATAATTCTCAAATTTTTGAAGCATTATTTCTGCATTTCCCTTAGGCTTTTGTGGTGTATTTACCTGTTTAATAACATTTAGGGAAGTAACCTTCACTTTGGCTTCAGCATTTTTACATAAAGAAGGGCACAAAGGCATACACTGCAAACAACAACAGACCATTACTTCTATTACAGTTAGTAGCATTATTCCCATAAAAAGCAGTTTTGCTCATCCCAGATCAGGGAGCTCTGATACAAGCCATTCCCAAGGGTTTTTGACTCCACTCTGGTTGTCCTGTATGACTCATAGCATTTAATCTAATTGATCCTCTATGGGGGTTTTTAGATCATGAAACTTGACCTGGCATTGTTGTTGTCCAACTATTTTACAAAAACCTCCTTCCTTAGCCAGTAAATAAATAATTCAATGCCAGGTGATGTTGTATGATCTGTTGATTAACTTCTAAAATTTTTAATTGTATTTTGTTTACAACAGCTCCTGTAGCATTAATAGTTTCCTCTAACCTAAGAGGCTCTTTCAATGTTTCCAGTTCCACAATCCCCCCTTTGTAGCACACAGCAAAACACACAGAGAAGAACAGTTCATTATGCAATAAAAGCACACGCCTAAAACAAAAACAACTATTAGGCAATAAACAACTTTTCATGTAGACTTATTAAGAAGCCCCCATAAATCCCAAGTTTGTACTTGGCATGCATCATGAAACACTTGCACCTTTAATATTGTCCATTGTCCATTTAGAATATCAAACTGAATGTCATGGGCAAAATGTCCTTAAGTGGTCCATCTTACAACTAAACATGTGGGATGGACAACATTAAAAGTCCATTCAAATATGTCCTGTTTACAATGATTAGAAAACCATTTTTCTTGATATCCCCACAATTTCTTTATCCCATCAGTGTTGATGGTTTCAGTTCAATAGTTACTCGACTCTGGCTTTTCCGTTGGTCACTTTTATGACACCCATGCCTTAACTAAGAGTTTGATAACACAGGGCTGACAGGAACTTGACCTTGTACATGTGGGCATGGTCTATTCAGTTAGTCTCTTTATTTGTAGCCTGAAAAATGTGGATGTGTAGCCAGAGTTCACTCTAAAATGAGACACAATCCTAGTCTCTCCACAAACAACAAGACTTGGTCCTTCTGTTAGTGTCAATGTCAGTGTCAACCTTTTCCAGAGATCACTTTCCAAACACTCGGGAAGGACACCCATTGTCCAAGAGGGATGTCTGGGTTGGTAAGCTCCTTGCTTCCCCTCTCCAGAGCAAGTTTCAGAGTTAGGGCCTGAGATTCCCATTGTTGATTTAACATCAGGTGGTAGGGCTGCCTTTTCCATGTGGTTGGTGTGCACCCACGCTGTCCTCTCCCTGACTTTGACCTCTTTAAAGGTTGTGAGTAAAACCTGGAGGAGTCCACTCTACCTTGGCTGCAAGCAATCCTTTTCGCAGACCTCCTGGATCAGCACCTATTCGCCTGGAACAATATGATAGCTATCACAGGCCATTAGAAGTAGTAAGGCTTTAAACACCTGTAGTGAAAAGCACAATCAGAACAGTAATTATTTGCAGCAGATGTACAACCTATCACTAGTTGTATGCTGCATTCCAGCAGTAAGGAATGTCCAAGCCCTATTTCAAATGGAGTCAGTCCTTCTGAGTGCTCTATAAGTGCTAGAGTAATGAAGAAGCTGGAAGAGTTCCAGGCACGGGAAACCACACTCCCCGACCTTCAGCAAAAATATCTCTGCAATGTGGTCATTGTCTCTGATGAAGACCCTGAAATGAACTACAACATTAATAATACCTGTACTCTACACTTCTGGTATTAAGGGCTGGGTTGCCTGTTCGAACCCTGCATTGTTTGGTCTACTTTTTGGGATAACCTTTAGTAGATCCATTCAGTGTGACAACTTTCTTGCACCAAAACACACAAATAGTCATATGAGTAATGAAGAGGACAGAAACAAAGCTCTCCCTTGATGTCTTCTGTCCAGGATCCACTCTTCCACCTATGAATAAAAATCTAAAACAATTCTGTTAGAGCTTTCACATCACAAAATGGAATACCTCAGACTTGTAGCTCACTCTGTGTATAAGGCAGATAGATTTTTTCTCAATTCTGTTATCTTTGGGGGAACTGCAAGTTCAATTATGGTATGCAGTAATTTATACAGGAAACAAACACATCATGATTAAACAACCTTTATATTACATTTCTTGAAAACCACTTATAAAACAATTATATATATATATAACACAAGGGGCCATCTTGTACTCCTTTCCATTTTTACAAATACAGACTGAACAAAAGACACACAATTGCTGCACCATATATGAGTGAATCAAGAAATAGGTTTGAATTGGATTAATAACTTTCCACCCTTTGGCCACATGCCTGTTAAAATGGACCATGTGGACAAGGTAAGGAAGTGCCGTCTCAACGTGGCCATTATTGAGGCCTCACCTCCTTTCAGAATGCAAAATGCACCCAGCCTTGCTCTGTGTGATTTTGTTTTTGAAGTCAGGACATTTTCCTTGTCAGCTCCCATATGGGGGCTGTGGAGCAGGCTTTTAACATACTTTAAAATAAGTGCATAGCAGCATCCAGGACAACCTACAATTCAAAACCTTTAAAAAGACATACATAAAAGTCTGATAAACTTACAAAAAAAGCCAAGATATTACTGTCTTACAAAATGCTGGATTCATGATGCCATCTGTGAAATATTTAGGCACCTTAATTCCCAACTCCAAAATACACCACACTTTGTTTTACATCCGCATTGAAGGAATACTGTGGGTACCTGATTAAAAGACAAAAGACATTATTTTCACCAACACTTTAACATTAGAATTAACATGACCATCAGATCAGGATGAGCCGCCATTGCAAGCTTTTGCACACCACAAGTGCTGAGCTTTTTAATTTACTGTGTACTTTAATCTCCGCAACACAAAATTTAGCAACCTGTCTTGTGGTCAAGGGTCCAGTAATTTTTTCAAGGTTATATTTGTTCGAATAGCCGGATAGGTTTTCCAATAGTGGGGATAATATGGTGAGTTGGAGCTGATTATAAATAGGGCATTTAAAGAAAATATGCTCCCTAGTCTCGACTTCTCCAAGTTCACATGGGCAGATCCTTCTCGCAAGCGGAATCTTATTATATCTACCTTCCAATACAACAGCTAGTGTAAAGATTCTACGTAGTGAAAATATGGAAGAATTGGGCGCTCGCTGGAATTCAACAGTTTCAAGGATGGAAAAAGCACTCCAATGTGTAAATTGTACAGAGGTAGTGATATAATAATCATGTGGATTTTAGATAAATAAGAGTATTACTTGATTAAGTGCTACGGTATTTTAGTTATATTAGTAGCACTGTTGTAGGTTTTTTAAAAATAATTTGTATCATTAGTATTTGTGTTTTTTAGAAATGTTATTGCTATGTTGTTGTTTTTCATTTTTCTTTTATTGTAAGGGCTGTTCAGCTTGGAAAGAATGTGGTTAAGGGGAGATATGATAGAGGTCTATAAAATTATGTATGGTATGGAGAGAGTGGACAGGGAGAATCTTTTCTCCGCATCTCATAATATTAGAATGTGGGGTCATCTGCTGAAGCTGGAGGTCAGTAGATTCAAAACATTTTTTTTCTTCACACAACACCCAGTTAAATTATAACTCCCTTCCCCAGGATGTGGTGACGGCTGCCGAAGCAATTCATGGCTACTAGTAAAAATGGATAGTAGTCATGATGCATACCTATTCTCTCCAGGATCAGATGAGCATGCCTATTATATTAGGTGCTTTGGAACACAGGCAGGATGCTGCTGCAGTCATCTTGTTTGTCGGCTTCCTAGAGGCACCTGGTTGGCCATTGTGAGAACAGACTGCTGGACTTGATGGATCTTGGTCTGATCCAGCATGGCCTTTCTTATGTTCTTATGTTAATCTTGCAACATGTTGCTCTTACTATTAATGGACCTGGCATTACACAACATCAGTGTTTGAGCAGGGTGAATAATCCAACCTTACCACCTCGGGATGGGATGGAGATTAGAAGGAGTATACACATATACCGTATATACTCGGGTATAAGCCGACCCGAGTATAAGCTGACCCCCCAAATTTGAGGCCAGAAAAGGGAATTTCTTATTGACCCGCATATAAGCCGAGGGTCAATAAGAAATTCCCTTTGCCGGTAATGCTGCGCTCTAAAATGGCAGCCGCCATTTTAGAGCGCAGGGACAATCTCACCTCTGCCCCGGGTCGCCCTCCCACCGGCTTCCCGGGCCCTCCCTACCCACCCCGACCCCAGTGCCATCCAAGGGGGGGAGGGGGAAGAACCCCCTACTCACCGGGAGAGGCGGCGAATCGGCTGCAGCGGTGCAGCCTTCCTGCGCCTGCAGGAGGCCCCTGCAGGCCGCTGCCGGCCGGGGAAAGGTGCGCGGGCCCGGCAGCGGCGGTGGCGTGGCCTTCCTGCCCCTGCAGAGGCCCCTGCCGGCCGCTGCTGGCCAGAGGAAGCGGTGCGGGCCCGGTGGCGGCAGCGGAGCGGCCTTCCTGGGCCTGCAGGAGGCCCCTGCAGGCCACCGCCAGCCAGGGAAAGGTGTGCGGGCCCGGTGGTGATGGCGGCGGTGACGGCGGTAAGTTTCCCCCTCCCTCCCCCACCAGCTATCCAAAAAACTAAAGTGGCAAGCTTGTACAGTTTGAGTAAACTAAGAGCCACATACCATGTCATATAGAGGATGGTGCCAAGTTGTTTTCTGTTGCCCCAGAAGGTCGGACCAGAACCAACGGGTTAAAATTAATTCAAAAGAGTTTCCATCTAGACATTAGGAAGAATTTTCTAACAGAGCGGTTCCTCAGTGGAACAGGCTTTCTCAGGAGGTGGTAAGTGCTCCTTCCCTGGAGGTTTTTAAGCAGAGACTTGATGGTCATTTGTCAATGATGCTGATTCTGTGACCTTGGGCAGTTCATGAGAGGGAGGGCATCTTGGCCATCTTCTGGGCATGGAGTAGGGGTTACTGGGTGTGTGGGGGGCATGGTTGTGAGGTTCCTGCATTGTGCCAGGGGTTGGACTAGATGACCTTGGTGGTCCTTTCCAACTCTATGATTCATCTGCGTGGCTTCTATGCAGTCCCACATTGGGGTCTGCGCAGGCGCAGGGCAGCCACAGATAAGATTTGTCAGCTTCTAGCAAAATCTAAAAAGAGAGTGCTCCCCCTTGGGGCATGCAGCCTTCCCGCCCAGCGGTTACATGACCCAGGGGGAGGGAGCACTCTTCCCTCCAGTTCTCTTTCTGCCACCATGGAGGGAGAACGTGTTAGCTTCTTTTGGAGCAATGGAGTCCAAAAAGGCTCCTTTATTCAAGAAATGTGCCACCTGTGGTACAAAAATGGCTAAAACAAACACTCATAAAGAGTGCCTGTTGTGTTTGGGAGAAGGCCATATTTCTGCGTCCTGCAAGAGTTGTGCCAAACTCACCGTGAAGGCCCTGAGGGGCCGTTCGACTCGCCTTCTCTCCCACCTCTACAAGGAGTCTCTCCGTCCGGATCCGGTGGTAGGCCCTTCAACCTCATCGCAAGGTCAGTCGGTTGAACCCAGGCCCTTGTCCAAAACGTCGAAAATCTCCAAACGGTCGGCGGGAGGGACTTCCAAGTGGGACAAACCTCCCTCGGTGGTCATCCAACCCGCTAAATTTATCGCGCCAGTGGCACAAGATGGCCGCGGTCGGGGCTTCTCTCGCCGCTCTTCTCGCTCTAGATCTCCACACCGCAAGTCGCCTTCACGGTCCCCGAGGTCGATTCGACGTCGCTCCCAATCCACCTCACCTCGCCGCCGAACTCAGACCAAGTCTCCGCATCCACTGGCTTCTCTTGCCGCCGCCGTCGCTGGGCTCCAGCCCATTACCATTGAGGACTCACCTCCTCATTCCCTGACTACCCCCTTTGGCTCCGACTCCGAGCAGGGCCCAGGAGGTTAAAGTCTTTATGGAGCAACACCTCATCAAGCTCTACAAGGACGTGCCTTTGGTGGCCAACGAATCAGTGGCGCGGCCCAATACCGACACCGGCTATGTGTCGGGAGTTGCTCAGCCACAATCCACTATCACTACGGAAACTCAGTCGCTGAAAAGAGCCCCGAAGTTTCGCCTCAGGGATCGCTGCACATCGAGCCCGGCCAAGCATCTCGGCACCGATCCCGTACTCCGACACCATCCCAGTCTCGTTGGCATCATTCGGCTCCTCGTCGGAGTCGATCTCCTCGTCGGAGCCGATCAGCCCATCAGAGTCGATCCACTTCTCATCAGAGCTGCTCAACCCATCGGAGTCGATCTGTATCTCAACGACCTTGAGTGGCTGATCCTCAAAGCTCATCTGCTTGTCGGACTAAATCTGATTCCCGTCGACGCCAATCTGACTCCCGCCTGAGCCAGTCCATTCGTCGACGCCGGTCTGCCTCTCGTCAGAGTCGATCCTCATGTCAGAGCTGATCTGCTTCACATTGGAGCCTATCGGCCCATCGAAGTCGCTCTCCAGCCTCCCATGAACACCAAGATTCTCCTCGGAGCCGCTCTTCCTCTCGACGTCGAGCCCATCGACACCGAGATTCTCCTCGGAGCCAGTCTTCCTCTCAACATCGAGACAGCCGTCGATGCCGACCTTCTCGACTCTGACGTTCGCTTACTCCTTCCGTGTATTCGGAAGTTTCGGCTGGTCACCGCAGTCGTCGATCGGGCACCCGCTCAAGGTCGAGGGACTCCCATCGACGTCGACGTCTCTGTAGACGATCATGGCTCTTCCAGACACAGTTCACGACTCCTCCCATCTCACCATCCTGATGATCCTCGTCACCTCCCGTCTCGCCATCCTGATGTCAGCATCCCGGACCGCCCAAGGCAAGCGTCTCGTCGTGGACTTTCCGTGTCCAGATCTCCTTCTATGTCGAAAGACATTGCACATTCAGAATATGACACCGAAGTGTCTCTGGACTCGGATGAAGAGTCCCGCCTGTCACAACCCTCCCCGGAGGACACTGGGGGACTCTAAACCTATATCCCCTGCGGGAGACATCTGCATGTACGCGGAACAACTGATCCGCATGGCGAAAGCCCTTAATATTGATTTTAGGCCTGATGATGCTGGCCCCTTAGATTCCATTATGGATATACTCCACTGCCCGAATGCGGGTCCAGTGGCACTTCCTATGATAAAGAGCATTCTTGAAGTGGTTCATGCCAATTGGGCCAAACCTTGCTCCGTTCCCTCTTTCTCCAAGAGAGTGGAAAATTTATACAAGATCCGCAGGGAAGGCAGGGAGTTTTTGTACCAACACCCTCCGCGTAATTCAGTGGAGGCACTCCCTGGTAAATATAGATCGGGAGCACATTCCTCACCGCAGGATAGAGAAGAAAGAAAATTAGATACCCTCACTAGAAAGATTTACTCTTCTAGCGCGGTGGGGTTCCGCATCTCTAATTTCCTAGTGGTTATGGCTAGGTACCAGTATTCCTGTGGGATAGAGTTTCCCCACAGATCTCCACCCTTCCTGATGACCAGAGGCCCTTGGCTAGGGCCATCCAGAATGAGGGCATGTCTCTCGCAAGACAACAGCTCACAGCGGCACGCCATGTGGCGGATTAATCTAGTAAGGCTATAGCCTCCACCATTGTCATTCGCCGACATGCATGGCTCCGCCAATCCGCACTTCCCCATGACACTCGAGCACACATAGAAGACCTTCCTTTTGAAGGCACATCCCTGTTCAGTGTCCAAACGGATACATTCCTCGACCGTCTAAAGAAAAATAAGGCTAATGCACGGTCGCTGGGAATTGCCCCTCAGGCATCTGACCCAAAACAACGGTATTTTGGCTGACAGACCCCTCAATCTTCCTGCCCCTATGGATTCCAGGGGGCCTTTCACCAATCTAACTTCTGCCCCTCATTCCCACGTCTACAACTGGACAGGAAATTCCAGACTAAACCTAGAGGCCGCAAAGGGCCCAGGGTGTCCCCTGGTGGTTTTAATAAGCCTAAACAGGCATGACTAGAGGTTCCAGTATATTTCTTAGACCGGTTGTCTGCCTGGGTTGCTGTTACAAATGATGTTTGGGTGCTGAAAATAATAAAGGTTGGATATTTCATCAATTTCAATGCTCTACCCCCTTATCAAGCCCCAGGCCGCTCTACATCTCAGGTCCCTGAGCCACTTTTGCAGGAGGTCGACACCCTCCTTTCCAAAGGGGCCATATCTGAAGTCCTTCCCGCTGACCAAGCTTGTGGGTTTTACTCTCGTTTCTTTCTTGTAGACAAGAAGGGGGGGAAGCGTCCTATACTGGACCTTCAGGACACCGGAAGTGCTTCTCCTTCTTGACAAGCATATGTGGTTCGTGGTGTTAGATCTCCGCGATGCTTATTTTCACATCGCGATCCATGCTGACTGCAGGCAGTATTTAAGGTTTGAATGCAATGGCAGATGTTATCAGTACAATGTCTTACCCTTCGGGTTGTCTAAAGTCCCTAGGACGTTCACTAAATGCCTTGCGGTGGTTGTAGCTCACCTTGCACTCGAAGGTTGTGTAATCTTCCCCTACCTCGATGACTGGCTGGTGGTAGGAACTTCACAATCAGGGCTGCTTGCTCAGCTTGATATAAACCTAGAGACCTTCAACAATTTAGGCCTCCTAGTCAACTTCTCTAAATCTAGGCTCGTCCCCTCCCAGATACAAGAATTCATTGAGGCCCATTTGGATGCCACGACAACCAGAGCTTTTCTCCCTACACAAAGGGCCCATGCAATTCAGTCTATGGTCCTTCGGTTCACCAGGAATAGGTTCCAGACCGCCCTCAAGGTACAGAAATTTCTGGGCCTTATGGCCTCCACCACAGCTGTGGTAGAGTTTGCGCGTCTACTTATGCGCCCACTTCAGGGTTGGTTCCTCTGGACGTTTAGACTTAACATCGACTCACATCACAAACGTCTTTCCATCCCAATATAGTCTAGCAATTCCAACCTCCTTGCAGGCCTTCCCTTCCACCTTCCCTCCCCAGAGTTGCATCTTTTCACTGATGCATCCCTATCGGGATGGGGAGCTCACTGTGATCACCTCAGGGCTCAGGGCATTTGGTCTGCATCAGAATCCAGACTACACATAAACCTGCTTGAGCTTCATGCTATACACCTTGCTGTGTCTTCCTTTACAGGATATCTGGAAGGGCATCACGTTCAGATTGCTACAGACAGTTCCATCGCTCAGCATTATCTGAACAAACAAGGAGGCGTACGGTCTGTTTTGCTCTGCAGGGAATCCACCAGCATCTGGGAATGGGCCATAGCACATCAAGTGACACTCTAGCAGACGCCCTGAGTCGTCATCCCAATCAAGCACACGAGATCCCTCTGAGCACACATGGCCTCCAACACCTATTCCATCTATGGGGTCGCCCACAGATAGATCTGTTCGCCACACATCTCAACACTGTGTCCACAGTTCTACTCAAGGGTGGGGGCGAGCCCAGGCTCTCTGGGCGATGCCTTTCAGTCGACATGGTATGGGGCTCTGTTTTATTTGTTTCCGCCTTTCCCTCTACTACAGAGAGTAGTGGCCAAGCTCAGTCACGACCACACCAATGCCATAGTGATCACGCCCTTCTGGCCCAGGAGGTCGTGGTTTGTGGTGCTAATGTCCCTTGCCCACGGGGAATTCATCCACCTACCCAAGGACCATACCCACTACCCCCCCAGACATCTAGTTGGCAGCCTGGAGGATTCGACCCTAGGGCAGTGGTCTGATAGAGTAGCCAGAGTTCTATTACACTCCCTAAAGTCTTCTACCCGCAGTTCGTACAATGCAAAATGGAAGCGGTTTTCTAGTTATGCGACAGCCAAATCCCTTTCTCCTGTTACATGCCTGTTGTCCTCTATTTTGGATTATTTGATGTCCCTCAAAGATGGTGGTTTATCAAATTCCTCCATTAAAGTTCATTTAGCCGCTATTTTGGCTTTTCACTGCAATATTGACTCTTTTTCAGTTTTTTCTCACCCGCTATCCAAAAAATTCCTTAAAGGCCTCACCAACTTATACCCTCCGGTTTCACCTCCCGTTCCGCAATGGAGCCTGTTGTTGGTATTCTCACAACTCAGGAAGCCACCATTTGAGCCACTGGCTACATGCGAGCTTTCAATACTGTCCTTTAAATCGGCCTTCCTAGTCTCCATTACCTCGGCAAGGAGGGTTAGTGACCTTTCAGCACTGTCACATTCCCCTCCGTATACTAAGTTTCATTCCAACAGGGTTGTGTTAAAGCCAAAACTTTCCTTTTTACCCAAAGTTGTCTCAGCCTTTCACCTTGGCCAAGACATAGTCCTACCGGTATTTTTCCCTAACCCATCCTCAAGTGCAGACAGAGCCCTACACTCCCTAGATGTTCGCAGCTCTCTTTTCCTATATAAAGCGAACACGCAGTTTCAGAAAGTACGATAATTTATTCATCTGCTTTGGTCATCATCATAAAGGTTGTCGAGCCTCCCCACAGACCCTCTCCAGATGGATCACATCAGCCATCAAGTTGGCTTACGAACGTGCAGGTCAAGACTGCCCTGACATGATTAGGGCGCATTCGACCAGAGCGTGTGCGACATCCATCACATTTTCTTCTAAGGTTGATCTTCACGACATCTGTAAAGCTGCTACTTGGTCCACGCCATCCACGTTCATGAAACACTATGCCGTGGATGTGGATTCCACTAGGGAAGCAGCCGTGGGATGTGCCGTTTTGCAATCGCTGTTTCGGTGATTGTCCCACACCCACCTCCTGGTAAGCGAGCTCGCTATTCTCCCAGTGTGGGACTGCATAGAAGCCACGCAGATGAAAAACAGAGTTTCACTTACCTGTAACTGTTGTTCATCTGGTGGATCTTCTATGCAGTAACACATCCCTCCCTCCTTCCCCGCTGTGGGACCTCTCTGCTTTCATGTGGTTGTTGGTTCCGTGGCGGCAGGTTGGAGAACTGGAGTGAAGAGTGCTCCCTCCCCCTGGGTCATGTGACCGCTGGGTGGGAAGGCTGCATGCCCCGAGGGGAGGGGGAGCACTCTCTTTTTTTTGCTAGAAGCTGACAAATCTTATCCGTGGCTGGCCTGCGCCTGCTCAGTCCCCAATGTGTTACTGCATAGAAGATCCACCAGATGAACAACAATTACAGGTAAGTGAAACTGTTTTTCTATCTAATCGCTGACCGACATGGCCTACTAAAATACTAAAGGAGGTGAGAGAAAAACTTTCTGATCTTCCATTCACCACGGGGAAGATCAGAGTGTCCCTCTAGTCTTCCCACAGAGAGAAGTCACTGCCTGCTGTGCCATCCAACATAGACATTGCAGGGCTGTCCAAAACAAGCATTGTAGGGCTCCAAAATGTGGATAATTTACCCAGTCCATAGCTGTCTGGGTTTAAGCTCTTCCAGCCTTCAGTACTAGACACACCATGGGTCGAAATCAGCCTTAATTCCACTTGATGTAGTAGACATACCAGATTCCCTCGTCCAGCTATGATGTTTAATCTTTTGGGGAAAGGGGGAGGCTATGAAACCTCCGAAGCTCCTCAGAAGTCCTCTAGGCACCTGAGCAGACCATGAGGTACTCCCCGATTGATCTTCCCTTTGGTGACCCAACAACTTCCATAGCACCTAAGGGACTTCAGGCATCGAAGTCCACTGGGGTCCCCCCCCCGATGCCTGAGGAGTGGCTGGATAGCACAAAATTCTCTGAAGGCCTCCACTGCACCCATAAACACCTGAATGGGGCCAAAGTACTCTGAAGGCCCTTGCAGCACCCCAGGAGCAACTGGACAGGGAGCTGAAGCTCCCCGAAGCCCTCCCAATGCCCGAACCACCCGAAGGCACCGAATAACAAAGTCATAGGCCTCCCAAAAAAAGTGGGCATGAAAAACTCTGAGACTGTGCAGCTCAGACATCCATACTCTGACCGCTTGGATTAAATAAATTCCCTTCTTGTGTTTTGTTACAGTCTGGTCATTTAAAATGTCCAGCAGCCATTAGGCAGAGGCTTCTGTACTACTAGAAGCTTGACAAAGGAATTCAGTATAATTTTAGAGTCAAGAGAATAAGTATATTTTAGCAAATCACATTTAGTATGTATTAACTGATGTTTTAAATAATTAAATGTAAACAACTAATATAGAATTTGAAAGACTCAAATGATATGCATTAGTGCATATGCCAAAAGAAGAGATTTATTTCCTCTGCCATGGTAAGAGAATCAAACAGCCAAGATTAAAGCAGCCTGCTCGAAAATATTTTAAATGGATAGTATGGCATTAGATCTTATTATGATAGATTTTTTTTCAGGTAATGCAGTGCCTGTTCTAAACTGACATCAAATGCTGCAGCCGACTTACTGCTCTTGCATTAATCTTTGTTGCAAAAAATGCATTAATAAAGTCACCATTCACCAGTTCAATCACAAATGGAATTTCCTTCGCTTGCAAACAGATAAATCATCTTGTGCAAAGGTTTCACAGTGACTTAAATTATTCCATTAAAATGATTTACTATCAAATGAGTATACTGGCTCTGCTAGAATATGAAATCTTGGCAGATAATGGTATCGTGTCGTCACATTTTTATTTCTAAAGCTTCTTGTGAAATGTAGTATTAGTGAGAACATGAAGTAGAGATGGATAGAATAATGAAGAGTGCTTTCAAGTCAACATGTTTCACTGTTTGTGTGTGTGTGTGTGTGTGTGTGTGTGTTCCTGCTGAAGGCAGCAGGAAAACAGGAAGACCCAACAAGAGATGGATGGACTCTATAAAAGAAGCCATGGCCCTCAATTTGCAAGAACAAGGCTGTTAAAGATACGACATTTTGGAGGACATTGATTCATAGGGTCCAAATGAGTTGGAAGCGACTTGAACACACTTAACACACACACACACACACAAAGGGAAACTGGATGCTCTGTACTGGAGGTACCTCTAAGCTAGCCTTCATGATCTTTTCCCTTAAACAAATTAGAATGAAGCATTTTGAATTTTGCTTAAAAGAATGTATTTTTACCACTTTTGGCAATAAATTATGATAGTGAGCTAATCATACAATACTCATTGATCTCTCTTGGCTTGGAATATATGAAGACCCTTTCTGGGTCAGACTGAAAGCTACCTAGACCATCTTCCTGTTTCTAACAATGGCCTGACAGATGCTTCTAAGAAGCCCAGAAGGAGACCTTGAAGGCAATTGCCCTCTCCCTATGTCCTCAGGTATATGGGATTCTGAACAGGGTGGTTCCCTTTAGTAGTTATTGTTAACAGCTGTTGATAGAGCTAGGCTCCTTGAATTTATCTCAAGCTCTTTTTAAAAGCTATCAAAGTTAGTGGCCACTGCCATGTTCCTGAAAATTAATTCTGTAAATTAAACTATGTGTTGTATGAAATTATATTTCTCTTTGTCTATTTTGAATTTACTGCCAGTAAATTTAATTGGATGATTCTGAGTTCTAGTGTTGTGGAAGGAAATTTTTCTCTCTCAATTTACTCCTACATCATTCATAATTTTATCAGCCTCTTTCATTAAGCTTGTACACATTCCTTCTTGAACATTTTGTTCTTTTATTCTTTTCTAATAGGGTTGTTTTATTTTGTTACCATGCTCCTGTATTTATTATTGTAGTATTGAATTTTATTCTGTAATGTAGTCATATACAGTGGTGAGCAGGTACAAATGCTTGAATTAATTAGTATCAAACAATAACTTAGAACTCTCTTTACACTCTGTTTCACAATGTGTATTTAATTAAGCTTTAGGCCCTGTTAAACAAGTTTTGAAATTTAATTAATACCTGGTTTTGAAGGAACAAATCCTATCACTTTAAATTTATAGTTTGCCTATGGGGAATTCAATCTAAAGTTAATTTTCTAAAACTTAGACTTCGTCCTGCCTGCCTAAATGTGTTATCTTTTCAATATGAGAGAATTTTAAATGATTAGGTAAATAGTAACTTCTTTCCCAGGACTCACTCATTCCATTTAGCTTCCTTCCCAGGACTCAACTCTCAATTATTAGCACTTTCTGCAATTGTTGTGGTTATGTTCCATTACTGGGGTGCTCTAGTTGGCACAAATAGGAAATATTTTTTCCACATATAGCCATTCTTAGTCCATTGGACTAATCCATCAAAATAATTTTGGAGCTCTGTGGTGATGTTTCATCACCAGAAATTGATATGTATGCCAGATGGTGATCAAACTCAGAAAACAGCCTTCTCTTCATTATTGCAGGTATGAACAAGTTTAGCAAGTTGAACAGACCCTACTAGGCTTGTCCTAGTTAGAGAAACATAATTGCAAAGAGAGAAACAAAATTGAGGCTGTGCTGGGCTGCTATACATGATTCTTGGGTTGCCTTCATCATAGAGGCAACTTGCTTTATTCTCTCTCATTTTCTTGTGTTTGCCCTTCAATTTATTTAAAATCACATTATCCTCTCTACTTTAAGGATAGAAAAATCTGTATACAAATACTTAGTGTTTATGTGGAGATGCATTTACTTTTGGCTCTGAAGATAAGAAGGCAGTCTAGGGAATCCTCATCATAGAGGCAACAATAATGATTTTCAAGTAAAGTGACTTGAGAACATAAAAAGTTGTCATTGGTCCTTCTGCTTAGGGACATGTTTCTCACAACTATAATTTGTTTTGTGACACATTTCCTATCATGAAACATCTAAATCATAAACAGTGAAGACATTTAAACTGTGGCTCAAAACTAAAAGTAGCAATAATCATCCTATATCTGTCTTCTTTCCATAGGAGGCCAAAGGCATTCTATCACTTCTCTGGCCATAACAAAACAGCGGTTATTTGATTTGCTGTGCAGTAAAGTATAGGACAGACACTGCATCTGGATTCTTTTAATTAAATCCAGGAAACTACCATATCAATCCTAGGCAAAGTATAATAGAGATCCTATATATATATTTCTATTTTTATCTTTACCATGCTAAATTGACATTTCGATATAGTGTGTTTTTCCAGCCCATATTAATTATAGAGGGACCAAAACACACCAGGAGCACTGAACCACTTTGGCAAACAGGCTGCAGGACGAAATCGTTTGATCTAGTATTGCTCTTCTTATGTTCTTATGAATAATCTACCTTTCATGTTAAGCATTCACTAAGTAATCAAACAGAGTTAAGCCAACACTCAGTATATGCAAGACCAAGAGAGTATTGCATAATTCAGTAGGGTCCAAGAATAGATAAAGAGAAGACTTACATGGGAATTCTCAGAAGACTTACAGTTTTTCATCCTAAGCAGAATTTTTCTCTTCTAAGTCCACTGAGATAAATGGGCTTAGAAAGGTATAACTCTGCTTAGAGGGGCACTGGTAGTTGCCTAGAATGCCAGAGAAAACTCAAAGTAACTCTGTTGATCAGAATATCACATTTTTCTACTATGTTATCACACTAATGGGATCTGTCATAGCCAGCCCAAGGATGTTTGACATCATTGATGAGAAGCAAGATAGGTGCTCCCCCCTCACTGCAAGCCAGTTGCACACAGAGCCACTGCAAGCAAAGCTGGGCATGTGCAGAGCTGGTAGGGGCCTTCTCTTCCTCCCTCTCTCCTTCCACTGGGGACATGGGAAGATAGGGCAGGTGACCCCAAGTGCAGCAGTGGTGTGACATGGTGTGCATGTAAGTTCTCCTGGTTATGGGGGAAAGGCCCTGGGTGCCCATCTGGGGCTGCTGTGTACTGTGGGGTGGTAGCCATTGGTCCATGGCCCAGGCAGAAGGCTCTCGCTACCCAAGGCCCAGTTTCTTTGGTGTGGTGCCAGTGGTGCCAGTGATACCACGCTGCTTGCCGTGGTATCGCACCCACTGCTTCAGGGCACGGAGTGGGGGCAGCTGTCTTGGTGTTCCTTCATATCTGGGGGAGACTGGCCTCCTAAGCAATGGCCTAGGTCTTCCTAGTGAGCAGGCTGTCTCTGGGATCTGTGCCTACACAGAATTAACTTTAGCTACAGCTTTAGCCTAGGAATTGGCAGAATCCCTTTGCTTAGAGGTGGAGAGGCCACCTTTGAGCTCTTCTAACAAGTACATTAGTAATAACTAGTGGAATGTTTTCCATGACAGGATCTTCCCATTGCACGGCTTGACCATAAATAATTGTCCATTTCTCCTTTTTTTCTATTCATAATTTTTTTAATGGAAAAGCTGACTGCAGCTTGACATCTCATCAGTATAACAACGCAAATTTTCACTTAGAGCTAGTTTATGGGGGGAATGTGGGAACTCAGCTTCCCACTGATGCATTTGATTGTGGCTTTCCATGTAAGTATTGATGTTACTCTTCTTGAAGTTGATTCAAGGAGATCATATACTAAACCATTTTTAGAAGCAATTCTGTAAAGCAGTTTGAAGTTTATTGAGCCCCTCTTATCGAAAACGGGACCTGACAGGGCAGGGGAAAGGATTGAGATGCTCCTACAAGGGGATAATCCTTCAATCACTCTTCAGGTTGGGAATTTTTGCATGGCAGCAATGAAAATTCGACGCCATAGAACAGCCTCTTAGCGCAATTGACAGATGTGTCCCAACTGTAATTTTCTTTTTAAGTGTTATAAGACTCGGACTGTAATTCTTTGTTTGTAAGAATTTATTAGCCCATGTTTTCTGTTTTATCTTCTTTTATCTGGCTAAGGGCCGTAAATAAATTATCTATCTATCTGTTAACCAAAAGCAAGGTTAAACATTTTCCTTATTTTTGGCTCCAGTTAGGGTTTTAATTTTTTGTATCTGCATTAATAACTTGTTCTTCTAAATGCCTTATGTCTGTACATCTTTACATAATTTTCTTTACATCATTATTTTCTGCACATAATTTCTTTACATCATTCTTTACATCCTCTACTCCTAAAGAAGTGCAATTATAATTCATTAATGATCTTGCCTTAACCAAGTCTGTGTGAATCTTTGTACACAATAGAAACTGGAAATGTGTGCTTGTACTCTACCATCATTGCGGTGGGGAAAATTTTGCCAGCTTTGCACTGCAGATCCTTAAGCTTTTGGGAGTCAAAGCTCACTTTGTCAGACATAATTTTTTATATAATATTTTATAATAATATTTATAACAATATTTTCAGGTACCTTACCTTTATGTTTCTCCCACTGTTATGACAGAAGACCTCTCCCTGTATTAACTAAAGGTATTAACTATGTGCCTTCCTCTCAGTAGCAGCTGGGAGATGAAGAGAGATGCTTTTAAAGTTCTGAAGCCAATCTAGAGCAAGTTGTGCTTAATACTTGTTTAAACTGTGTTAGTGACAAGTCCACTGATTTTAACAGGATATGGGCACAACAAACTTCCTCCTGATTGGGATCACTGACTTTATACTTTCTTCAGCAAAAAATTCAGTCTTGGAAAAAGAAAGAATGAGAGTAACAAATGCTGCAGGATGTGCGCAGCACTGTTTGAAATGGCCAGAGCTCTCCAGAATGCATTAGAGACAGCTCATAGATGGATTGAAATGAGCTGTGTGAAACACCCATCCCTGTATTGCTTTATTCGGAAATGGGCCAACAAAGGATGACATCCGGTAATCTGAAAGGGGCCTCTATGAAAGGGTTCAAATGCTTTTTTCCCTACTCCTAGTGTCCACATCTAACTCACACTCATTTAAAGGAGAGCAGAGAATGTTCCTTTATCCTTTAAATGAGCAGTTAATATTTAGCAGCATTTTCAGAGTATGCCCACCAGTACCTTTTTAGCATGGTAAGCTAGCCATTTGGGTTTCCTTTTTTTGTTGACATATGGGATTTTAGCAGCTCTAAAATGCAGCTGAAATTAGTTTTAATGTAGATATATACAGTGTATAATGAATAGATATGTACAGTATATTATATGAAATTCAATATGATTTCTACCCAGCATAGAATCTATAAATGAAATAAAATTGCCAAAATGTATAATTCTCTTGCTGATCCACAAATACTCCACCTCTAGAGTTATGCCAGTGAAGCATTGCAGGAGATATTAAAGGCTACACAGAACTGAGAGTAACCTTCTACCCCCACTTTGAAATCCTAGAATCCCTGAATTGGTGACTCTCTTGAAGCAGTTGTAATTAACTAAGGGGAGGTATAGAAGGCAAAGAAAAGCATTTCCTTAGGCAGCAGTGGCTTTGGGAAGGACTGTGACAGATAATATGGAGCATGTGCAATGCATTTTTTCATCTTGTGCTCATATATGGAACATTAAAGGTTTTCTGTGCAGATTGATTAGATATAAAATAAAGCAGGCCTCCTTTATTTGGTATTTGCTGAGATCTCTACTTCTGCACAGTTACAGCTTTTCTTACTGCTGAGATTTCTACTTCTGCACAGTTACAGCTTTTCTTACTGTTACAGCGCCATAAAATAACAAACCACACAAACCATCTTCCTCCTTTTATGCAACTACTTAAAAACAAAATAGCCCACTAGACTTGCCTGGTTCTGGTATACGGCATGATTACGTCACTTTCGGCTTTTCCCCAGAAGTGCCGCATCATGACAGGGACGTTCTAGCATGCCATGCCCCCAAAGCTCTATGGTTTCCATAGAGTTTTGGGGATGAGAATGCTAGAGTATCCCATGCAATGCGGCACTTCTGGGGTAAACCCCTAGCACCACCCTAAAAAGCTCTTTCTGAAGGTGCCGAAGGAGGACTTGGCAACCCTACCCATCACTGTACATTTTATGTGTTTCCTCTTTTCTTGTTTACATTGTTAGACCCTTTGTATCAAACTGATTTTAATACGTTTGTGGTGTTTTTCACAGTTTTCCAGTTGAGAAGAACAGAAGAAAAATGTTAGCCTATTTGCCCTCCCCCCCCATTTGCTTTTCATCTTGCCTCCTGTTTACAGTTAATTTGCCTTTCCTGTCTGAGGTGCTATAGTATGATGAACACTATGCAGATTGTCAGTATCCTGTTCTTCATTAGAACAAGACTGGACAGGCTTTCCTGATGGTTGTGTGTCAGGCACAAAATGAGCCCAGGCCTAGTGTAAATGAGCTGAAAAGGTTATCAGGCCTCAGCCCAAGTCCACCCTAAACCTAGAGAAAGGATCTTCCCCCAAAGGAGAGGAAACAGTGAGAACCAGTCAATAATTTCTTGAATTTCCAGTAAATAATTTCTTTGTAAAAATGACAAAAAGATAGAATTATACTTTTTTTAAAAAGAAGCATCAATATTGGTACTGGCTCCCTGAATCCATAATGATTTTGAATAATAATCTCTGCTTCACATTACCAAAAACTGCTTTCTACTCAATTAAACGATTTTAATTGTTCTCATATTGGGGGTGAAGAGTAGATACCTTCTAATGTTGAACACATGAAGCTACCTTATCAGACCCTTGGTCCATCAAAGTCAGTATTGTCTACGCAGACTGGCAGCAGCTCTCCAGGGTCTCCAGGGTTTCATATGAGGAAATGTGATTCTGCAAATGTATAACTCTTTTAATCATATTACATATCTTCTGTATTTGTGCAGGAACGCAAACTATGAATTTAGTAGGAAAATCTTATTTAAAAGATTTCAGTTTAAGACAAGAAAATCCTCTTGCCATGCAATTACAGACTCCTGGCTATCTGCACAAGAACTTGAAAAGTAATTACCTGGACTCAAAAAGAATGTAATAAAACTTCTCAGTTTCTGTAGAATTATATGAAAGAGCTGTTGCTCATATTCTGGTGCAATTTCAGTGAAGGACAAAAAAACCCCAAAACTTTCTGATTTCCAGCCCTTAATTCCCCATTCAAATAACCTTCTTATACATCCTAATCACTTCTGAGCATCTGCTGTTCAGATGCACCATTTAAATACAGTGAGGATCAATCTCACCCAAATATGATTATGTGATTCTTTTTCTGAACATATATCTATGGCTACCAAGAAGAATAAAAAGTAAGCATAAAATATTTGGGGAGGGGGAGGAAGTTGGGTTTACAAGTCTGCAATTACAAAAACTTTATTATAAACTTCTGTTTCTGTCCTTTCCCACAACCTGAAATCAGTGCCTCTACTTTTTGTACTCTTTTTTAAAATCTCTCTGAGACTTTGTACTACCAACAAATATTTCCCAGCCTTTCCTCATCCTCTTCTGAACCCATTGTGACAGCACTTGTTCGTGTGCCCTTCATCAGATCAAGTTAGATTAAATCAAGTTGTAAAAATACCACTAAGGTGTGAGGGATACATATCAGTCTGCACTGTATTGCAGTTTATGTTCAATGGCAATTTAATTTGCTTCAATTAATATATCTCTGCTAGAAATATGAATTGGCCTGAGTTTCTGCAGTGTACAGAATAGTTTATGTCATAAAATAAAATTTTAGATGATCCTGTCCTAAATTCTTTCCTGTTTTTCCTAATTTGGAGTAAGGAGTGAGAAGACATTTACATTTCTTTCACTCCATGGGTAAGGTTGTTTCATGGTACTGGTATGTCATGCAGGAGAACTGGAAGAACTCTAGTGCAGTAGTGCCAATGGTATTTGGAGTTAGGTTGCTATGTGAATGAGAGAAGTGGTGAATTGTCCTCTTACATATATCAACAATTGGGCTGTTGTTGTTGTTGTTGTTTTAAACTCAGTTGTTCAAGAACATAAGAAAAGCCATGCTGGATCAGACCAAGGCCCATCCAGTCCAGCAATCTGTTCACACAGTGGCCAACCAGGTGCCTCTAAGAAGCCCACAAATAAGATGACTGCAACAGCATCCCGCCTATGTTCCACAACACCTAATATAATAGGCATGCTACTCTGATACTGTACAGAATAGGTATGCATCATGACTAGTATTGACTAGTAGCCATGGATAGCCCTATCCTCCATGAACATGTCCACTCCCCTCTTAAAGCCTTCCAAGTTGGCAGCCATCACCACATCCTAGAGCAGGGAGTTCCACAATCTAACTATGAGTTGTGTGAAGAAATGCTTTCTTTTATCTGTTTTGAATCTCTCACCCTCCAGTTTCAGCAGATGACCCCACGTTCTAGTATTATGAGACAGGGAGAAAGCTTCTCCCTGTCCACTCTCTCCATACCATGCATAATGTTATAGACTTCTAACATATCTCCCCTTAACCACATTCTTTCTAAGCTAAACAGCCCTAAGCGTTTTAACTGCTCCTCATAGGGCAGTTGCTCTAGCCTCCTAATCATTTTGCTTGCTCTTTTCTGCACCTTCTCAAGCTCTGTAATATCCCTTTTTTAGGTGTGGTGACCAGAACTGCACACAGTATTCTAAGTGTGGTCTCACCATAGATTTGTACAAGGACAGTATGATAGTAGCAGTTTTATTCTCTATTCATTGTCTAATTATGGCCAGAAAGGAATTTGCCTTTTTCACAGCAGCCTCTCACTGGGTTGACATCTTCATCGAGCTATCAGCTACCACCCCAAGATCCCTTTCTTGGTCTGTCGCTGTCAGCACATATCCCATCAGTGTATATGTGAAGTTGGGATTTTTTGTCCCAATAGGCATCACTTTACACTTGCACACATTGAATCTCATTTGCAATTTTAATGCCCATTAAATGCCCAGTTAGAAGAGATCTTTTTGGAGCTCTTCACAGTATGGTTTTGTTTTAACCACCTTAAATAATTTGGTGTCTTCTCAAACCTGGCCACCTTGCTGTTCAACCCCAACTCCAGGTCATTGATGAACAGGTTGAAAAGCACCCGTCCCAACACAGATCCCTGAGGGACCCCACTGCTCACAACCCTCCAATGTGAGAACTGACCATTGAGTCCTACTCTCTGTTTCCTATTTTTCAGTCAGCTCTCAATCCATAAGAGAACTTGTCCTCTGATCCCATGACTATGACGTTTGCTTAGCATTCTTTTGTAGGGGACTTTGTCAAAATCCTTTTGGAAATCCAAATACACAGTGTCCGCAGGCTCATTCCTGTCCACATGCTTAGTGACACTTTCAAAAAAACCCTAAAAGGTTAGTGAGACAGAACCTACATTTACAGAAACCATGTTGGGTTTTGCTCAGCAGGGATTGCCCTTCTATATGCTTGACAATTCTATCTTTCCATCAATTTACCTGGAACAGACATTAAGCTAACTGGCCTGTAATTTTTAATAAATGGATGTTACATTGGCCATTCTCTAGTCATCTTGTACAGAAGCTGATCTAAGGGACATGTTACATATCATCATTAGAAGTTCTGCAATTTCCCATTTGAGTTCTTAACTGTAGGATGAATATTGTCTTGTCCCTGTGACTTGTTAGTTTGCAGTTTGTCTAGATGTTCTAGGAAGTCCTGCCTTATTACCAGTATTTGCCCCCATTCCTCATTCTCCCCTCCCCAAAACATCTGTTCTGGAGAAGGTATCTGCCCTATATCTTCAACAGGGGTGAAAGGGGACAGGAAGCTGCCTAACAGCAGCTCCTCCCCCTGTCTTACCTGGGGAACGCCTCCTGGGACACCGGCATGGCTTTCTACGCTGGCGGGACACCGGCAGACATCCCCACCGGCGTTTCGGGGTGACGCTGCCATGGCAGCACCCAGTGACTGGCATCCAGGCCAGTGCTGGGGCCACTAACGCCAATGTAAGTAGCCCAGGCACCGGCACATGGGGCCTTACCACCGGCCCTGTGCCTTCCTAACCTGCTAAGAGCTTCCGCCCTTGAGGCTCAGGAATGCACTGCAAGTCACTTTGAGCACCACAGAGTATTAAGTCCAAGATCGCCTCCCCTCTAGTTGAGTCCATGACCAAGAGTTCGAGGGCACAGTCATTGAGGATGCCTAGAAATTTTATCTCTTTGGCTTGACTGGAGCATGCATTTATCCAGTCAATACGAGGGTAGTTAAAGCCTTCCTTTATTACTGCTTCATTAGCTTTGGATGCTTCCCTGGTTTCATTCTCCATCTCTAGAACACCTTGAGCCTTTTTGGTCAGGGGTCCGATAGTACCCAGGAATAAATTATCTTTGGGGCCCGGAATTGTTACCCACAAGGATTCTGTGGATGAGTCTGCCTTCTTTATGGTTTCTAGTTTATTAGACACTATGCCTTCCTTGATGTACATAGCAACACCCCCTCCAATACGCCCTTCCCTGTCATTTCTATAGAGTTTGTATCCAGGGATGACTGTATCCCACTGGGTCTCTGCCTTCCACCAGGTTTCTGTAAGGTTCACTATATCTATGCTTTCCCTTAAAACCATGCACTTTAACTCCCCCATTTTCTCATGGAGGCTTCTAGCATTAGCATAGAAACACCTCCATACTGACTCTCTCTTTAAATTTCCTGACATGTGCCCTTGGGCATCCTTAAGTGGCTAACCCGCTTTACTTTACCATCCCTTTTCATGTCTACTCCATCCCCATGTGGGCAATCAGAAGCAATTTTCCCTTTGTCCATTTGCAGTGAGTCTGCCCGAATCAGATGCTTCTCAGGTCCTGTCGGCTTTTCTCCCAAGGACTTATGCTGCCAAATTGCAGATAGAATACTTACTGGAAAGCAAAATGATTACCACTCTTGCCACACATGGCTCTCATAGGTACTGGTAAAAAAGAATGGTAATATTTATTTACTTCGCTTACGTTGCCTTTCTAACAGGTACTCGAGGTGAATTTTAAAAATAAACAAAATAAACAATATAATAATAATAAGATGAATAAAACTATCTAGAATATGTCCACGCACAGATTAAAACAACAATATTCCTTTTCTAAAATGTTCTTCTGAACAATTTCATTTTGTACATTCAGCAGACTAACAGTAGTGGAAAAGCCTTCCTGACATTGTCAGGAATGTCATTCCATCAGGTGGAGGCCACAACAGAGAGTCCTTGGGTACAGGTCTAATCTATCTATCTAAACTATCTTCAGGAAGCATATTCAGAAGACATTGGTCATATTGGAAACTGTCTGAGAAGAGCACATTGGGTGATCTTGCAGATACACAGGTCCCAGACCATGAGCGACTGTATAGGCAATAACCAACATCCAACGGATCCAAGGGTAGCCCATTAAATCATGCTGTGGCAACTAAAACATATACATTTTCTTGACATTAATTAATGAATGTCATTCATTTGATGATATTATGGTTTTATAAAATAAGTCAAAGATGTCATCACAATGGAACTAATATTTTGTCCAGCAAAGAATTACCATGGTAAAATCTGTTCAACCTAGGGCGAAAAAAACTTTTAAAAGAACATTGAATCAAATATAGCATCATAAAATGAGCAGAAGCAGACATGATAAACAGATTTTCTTAAATGTTACAGTGGGAAAATGTTTGGAAAAGACGGGAAAAGTTTGAAGAACAGAAAGTAAATTGTTGTTATAAAATGACCTGAAGAATTACTCAAATGTTTGCAACCACATATATACCAGTTTCCATCATACAAGATTCAGGCGCACTTTGTAAGTACCGTATTTTTCGCTCCATAGGACGCACCTTTCCATAAGACGCACCTAGTTTTTAGAGGAGGAAAACAAGAAAAAATCTTGTTTTCCTCCTCTAAAAACTTGTCCTATGGAGTGAATGCCCTGGGAGGTGGGCAGGGCCGGCTCACGTGCCCAGCCGGCTCTGTGCGCCCCCCTGCCTCCCAGCTGGGAGGCGGGCGGGCGCACAGAGCCGGCTCGCATCGTTCCAGCGCGCCAAGCTGGCTCTGTGCTCCCCCCCCGCTTCCCAGCTGGGAGGTGGGTGGGCGCACAGAGCGGGCTGGGAGGCAGGCGGGTGCACAGAGCCGGCTGGAAGGTGGGCGGGCGCACAGAGCGGGCTGGGAGGCGGGCAGGCGCACAGAGCCGGCTCGTGTCATTCCAGCGCGCCAAGCCGGCTCTGTGCTCCCCCACCGCTTCCCAGCTGGGAGGCGGGCGGGCTCACAGAGCGGGCTGGGAGGCAGGCGGGTGCACAGAGCCGGCTCACGTCGCTTCAGCGCTCCAAGCCGGCTCTGTGCTCTCCCGCTTCCCAGCTGGGAGGCGGGTGGGCGCACAGAGCTGGCTGGAAGGCGGGCGGGCGCACAGAGCTGGCTTGCGTCGTTCCAGCACGCCAAGCCGGCTCTGTGCGCCCGCCTGCCCCGCCAAGCCGGCTCTGTGCTCCCCCCCCCACTTCCCAGCTGGGAGGCGGGCGGGCGCACAGAGCCGATTCGCGTCGTTCCAGCATGCCAAGCCGGCTCTGTGCTCCTCCCTGCTTCCCAGCTGGGAGGTGGGCAGGTGCAGTGAGCCAGCTCGCGTCGTTCCAGCGCGCCAAGCTGGCTCTGTTCTCCCCCACCGCTTCCCAGCTGGGAGGCGGGTGGGCGCACAGAGCGGGCTGGGAGGCGGGCGGGCACACAGAGCCAGCTCGCATCGTTCCAGCGTGCCAAGCCGGCTCTGTGCTCCCCTCCCCCGCTTCCCAGCTGGGAGGCGGGCAGGCATACAGAGTGGGCTGGGCGGGTGCACAGAGCTGGCTGGGCATGCTGGAACGGTGCGAGGCGGCTTTCCCCGGCCGCCTCCCAGCGCGCCCAGCCAGCTCTGTGCGCACATTCACTCTATAAGACGCACAGACATTTGCCCTCACTTTTGAGGAGGAAAAAAGTGTGTCTTATGGAGCGAAAAATACGGTAACTGGATTTTGTATAGTCTCAATTATTTTTGTAGATGTATTTTTAATTTTATTACATGTAAACACTGGTTTTCTGCCAGAGGACTCAAAATGCCATACATATGGGTCCCAGCCAGTCTCTCATCTAGGCAGTCTTTAGGGGCAATCTGCTTAGCTGCAGCTGTGTGCAACTGACTTGAGCCTTCCATGAAAACAGAATTATGAATTGGGGGAAGTGCAGAAAAAGTTATCATCCTGTATTGTATTGACACATACAGAATGCTCTAAAGCTAGAGTTTGTGTGCTGCCTTAAAACTGCATCAAACATGTTAATAAGATCCTAAAAATGATTTGTGGTTGCTATTTGCATTGGCCTGTGTACCTGTAATCTGCTCCTAAGTGCTGCGTAGGGTGACCAGGGCTAAAGATGGGGGGGGCAAGGAGGGCAGCCTCCACCCCTTTGGGGTGCAGAGATGAAGGCAGAACTGCCTCTCCTACAGGAGGAGCAGGCTGGGTAGGAGGGGCAGTTCTGCCACCCTCTCTGCATGCCACAGGGGTAGAGGCTGCCCTCCCCTCCCCCAATTACGGCCCTGAGGGTGACTGCATTGTAACTTGAATGAGCAGGCCTCTGACTCATAGAAGAGTCACACAGGGGAAAATATCAGTTGCTTCTCATATAAACCAGATAATGAAAGCAAACCCTAAGGTTATTTTTATTGCTGTTTTACAATTACGTACTCTTGATTTACTTGCTAAGGCTTGATATTTGCATTTCTCTGTAATAAAATGAATGCTTATTTGATGTGTTTTAAATGAGTGTGTTTCTCTCTGCCATAAAATTTGGCAATCTAAGCAAGCATCCGTAAAGCAAAAGGGGAAGTGGATCTTCATCCCTTGCAAATAGTTTTTGAAAATACATAATTTTATTTTTTTCCCTTCCATTTATTTTATTGCTTCTTATTTTGGTACTTTTTAAAAATAACAGCCCAGCCCATATATATTAGTTTGTCACACACCAACTATGCTTTCAGTGGAACAAGTCTGTAAATGTTTTTTTTTTCTTTACAAAAACATTCATGTTTCATATGAATTGGCAGTTTGTACTGTGGCAGAAGTAATATGGATACTGACAACATCTTCTGTGCTGCATGCAACACAATGAACATTGCTATCTGGATATTGTATTAAATAGCTAGGAAAATATCGTAAATTTTAAGGGTCTGAATATCAATATGCTAAATTTTTAAAAAAACCAAAAAATACCTTTTGGGTATTTTTCAGGGGGTTTTACCAGCAAAAAATGGTGGCCAATAAATGGGGACCAAGAAGCAGACCCGAATAATGCCAAATTCATTTTCCCCCACTCCTTCCCCCCTTACTTACCTGTTTTCTGACTCAGATCCATGCTACCGGCCTTCTCCAGAGTCCGGAGGAGCCCTATCCGGCATACAGTTTGGAGCGGATGGGGAGGCGTTCCTACGAGCCCTGCTGCCTGTGCGCTTCAACTCCCTGCTTTCTGAATTTTCCAGTATTTTGGGGGTTTGGTATTATTAATCCCAAAAACTTTAGAAAAATCCAGGTTTTCTGGATTTTTTGAAAATTTTCAGGTTTAATAAACTCGAGCCCCAAAAATATTGAAAATAATATCCATTAAATTTCTTGAGCAGATGCATAGCACATAATTGTTGGAAAGGAGTTGTCAGTAACTTGATTATAATTGTTGTCACTGAGCCCGTATCCACAAATGAACTTCTTGGGCTTCCTGTTCTGGACACTGTCCTATAATTGGGAGTACAGGAAGTAATACTTCAATAAAGGTAATACAAGATAATAAAACTTTGTCAAATAAGCAGGAGGAGCACAAGGCACAATTCCTTGTGACTATCATCAGGATAGATAGATGGGTTTCCCACAGCTCATGCCTTCCATGAAAGTCCTGTAGCTTCTAAAGCAAGGATCCCCAACATTTTTGACCCTGCGGGCACCTTTGAAATATTAAGGTAGTGGTGAGTGCCACCTCAAAATGGCTGCCACAGGAGAAGGAGCCAAACCCAAAATGGCTTCCACAGGAGGTGGAGCCAAACAAAAATTGCTCCCTCCTGGAAAGAAGGAAAGCTTGAAAAGGGAATGGAACTACACACTAACTAAAGAAAGCTGATGAGTCTTCCTGGTCCTCCAGTGAAAAACCCTTTTGTTTGAATGAGGGCAGAAAACAAGCCTCACCTTACAAAGGCCCTTCCTACTTTCTGAAAAAGCTCGTTGAACACCAAGTGAAGTACTAGCAGGCTCCATGGCACCCTTGAGCAACACACTGAAGAGCCCTTTTCTTTGGAGTAAGTGTTCTTACTGAACCCGAGAGCCAGGTCCCCCCGGCAACCAGCAAGGGGCAACAGCAATGTGCTGATGTCATTTCTTGTGCACACTGGAAGTGACATCAGCTGAGCAGTAGTGGGGAGTACCCACTGTGGTTGGGGAATCCCTGCCTGCAGCAGGGGCCTGGGAATCCTACCTGAGACCCAACCAATGTACCTACACACCAACAGTATTGTGGAGTCTTCGAACTGAGAAAGCTAAATATCTAGCATCATGACTGGAGTGGAGAGAGACACAAACCTAAGTTGATAATCCTATTAAAACTAATGCCAGTAGTTAAATCCCTGAATTTATAGCATTCAGTGGTTCCATAAATATTAAACTGTCAGATAATGAAATATGAACAGTTCTGCTCGTAAGTTCCACTATCATTGTCCTAGTGTCTGCTGCAGCACATCAATTCTAGTAAAGGGCTTTCTTGTAGAACAGGTTGACCCAATAATTTTTGAAATAATATCTTAGAGGGAAAGTGCTCCATAAGACACCAATTCATTAATTATATTTAAGCTCTTATATGGGAACTTTGCACAAAGCAAGGTCATTAATACAAAATAAATGAGCTTTGTATCAAGCCAAGGTATTTCCCTAGATACAGAGGAATTTAAATTTGTGGGTGATGTTCATATTAATCTCTTCAAAATGCTATGGTAGAGACATTGCATTTAATAGAGGAAATAAGCTTGTGCTGCTTTTCATGTTGATACCACACTTACATTGTGACACAGCAATGATGAATCACCCCTTTGAATTCAATTATATGTCACCTATTATGGTAATTGTTTAGACACTACTGCTGCTCCTTGTCATAGCATTTATTTAGCACCAGCAATGTGCTAGTGACTGTTTTTCATATCTTTTGAGGATATTCCTTTTTTGTGTCAGATCTGTTGCTTTATCCATTATAATGTGGAGAAGTAAAAAGGAAATGTAGTAAGAGAATGGAGAAGCCCCACGTTTATGTTCATAGAAAAAGTAGACTAATAACATCACAAAAGTCACCATCCTGGTGAGAAGAAACAGACAAAGTGATTGTTTTTTTTCAAAAAATTGGATAAGAATGAAATTGTCTTCATGCTGGTGTAGCAAACACAGAGCATCAGTGTAAATTTAATGTGGCCTGTGTAATGTATCTGCAAGCCAGAATACAAAGTTATTTCAGGTGGCTTTATCAAACAAATGAGTGTTTAAATTTAATTCAAATTTGTAACATATTGCGTGAATTTTTTTCATTTGGCCACTGTCTTTTTATTTAAAATTAATAAATATAAAACACTGGAGCCATGATCCAAATTTTGAATCTTTCTATACAGGGGACAATATAGAATCTGCATGCATAGCCCATAGAAAGGCAGGAATGAAATGGTACCTAGGTCTGAATAGGGCTGCCAGCCAAGGGCTAGGACCATCTGAAGTCTCTCCCCTCCCCAAACCCCACCCTCCTCAGGCTCTGCCGCAAAAACCTCCCCCCAGTGACAAAGAGGGACCTGGCAACACTAGTAATTAAAATAGTAAATAAAAGTCGAATTTAAAGACAATTACAGCAATTACCGAACACTAAGAAACTTGTATGAAATTGTTGGGGTTTTTTACTACAGCGCAGCAGTGAAAGCTTATTGAAGCAAAAATGATCCACAAGATGATATAGTTACAGACAAAAACCCAACAACATTCTGCTAGACTTAGGCTGCAATCCTAAGAACACTTTTCTGGGACTAAACCCTGCTGAATAACATGGGACTTATTTCCAAGGAGACCTGCTTAGAATTACTCCCTGTGAGTAGGTTTTGTGATTATCCTTCACCCTCCTTCTCGCTCTTCTTGCCCTCCTTCTCGCTCTTCTTGCCCTAGAGTAGCCTAGAGGCAGTGGGGAATCTGCATGTGTGTGAGAGAGAGGGCTTGGATTGCCCCTTTGCCCCTCCTTCTCTTGTGTTCAGGTAGCCACCACCACTCAGACTGTTCTTTCTTTATCAGTTTGACGTGAGGATAGAAGCTGTGTGTGTGCTTGTGAGCTGCTACATGCTCCATCTTTCTCCCTTGCCCGTTAACTGACCTGAGCTTAGTCAGAAAATTTTGGTCTATACATTGACAAGAGATCTTAAGAATGAAAAATACTTACTGAAATACATCTCTGTTCACTAGAGCACAGGAATGCTGGAAAACTATATCAAAACATTACAGAGGTGTTAAAGGTAAAGGTAGTCCTCTGTGCAAGCACCGGGTCATTACTGACCCATGGGGTGATGTCACATCCCAACGTTTACTAGGCAGACTTTGTTTATGGGGTGGTTTGCCACTGCCTTCCCCAGTCATCTACACTTTACCCCCAGCAAGCCGGGTTCTCATTTTACTGACCTTGGAAGGATGGAAGACTGAGTGAACCTTGAGCCGGCTTCCTGAAACCGACTTCCATCGGGATCGAACTCAGGTTGCAAGTAGAGCTTTGACTGCAGTACTGCAGCTTACCACTCTGCGCCATGGGGCTCTTCCCACAGAGGTGTTAACAGAACTATTAAAAAAAAAACCTAATGTGAGGCTAACTGAGTTGTACAATTCACAGTGGGTAGCCGTGTTAGTCTGTCTGCAGTAGTAGAAAAGGGCAAGAGTCCAGTAGCACCTTAAAGACTAACAAAAATATTTTCTGGTAGGGTATGAGCTTTTGTGAGCCACAGCTCACTTCTTCAGATACACAAAGCTCATACCCTACCAGAAAATATTTTTGTTAGTCTTTAAGGTGTTACTGGACTCTTGCCCTTTTCTACTACTGAGTTGTACAAGTCACTGGTTTTACTTTGGCATTTCTTTCTGAGGAACTTTGAAATAGAGGCTGGTCGAGGCAAACTTTATTCAATTTCTTCCAGTTCCCTGGTCCTTGGCTTGTGTACTTCCTCAGAAAGTGCTAAGCTTTATAACTCTTTCCCTCTCGGCTGGGAGGGGTTTCTCCCTGAACTATCCTGGAATTGCATTTGAGTTCCTATGAGTTCTACACCATTCCCTGATTGTAGCAAGGTGCACATCCTCAAGGTGCCCTACACCATTTCCCAATCATAGCATGGTGCGCTCCTAAGTTATGGTCCTATGGAGATCCTAACTCAGGATATCCAAACAGCAATCTATCTTGCTCCTTCCTGGCAGGTGAGCAAATGCTCATCTCCATTCTGCCCATTTGTCTCCATTAAAGAAAACACACGCACATACACAACTCATCTCAGCCTGAAATTCAAGACATTTATGGCCTCATTCCTATAAAAGGTAACCTATCTGGGGTCCAGTGCTTCTTGTGTGTTCATCAAGTTAGAATGCATTCATCTGTCATAACAGGTATAAGCTGCAGCCTAAGCAAAGGATGCAAGCTGGTAAATGGTCATTTAGTCCATTATAAAATATGACGTTTTGAACATCTTGGAGAAACACCATGATTGATGAAAGTGGAGTCCATACATCTTCACTTGCAGTGCTAGAAAGGCTTGCCTCATGCTAACAAAAAAAATTTTTTTAAAAAAATTTAGTATAAGATTTGATTCAGGCATTTGTTCTTATTGGGGAAATTATTGGGGAAATTCCCCTAAATTGGGGAAAATATTATTAACAATTCATTGCTTAAGTAGGCGATGTGAAGGGCCTCTGCCTGAGACCCCCGGAGAGCCGCTGCCGGTCTGAGTAGACAATACTGACTTTGATGGACCGAGGGTCCGATTCAGTATAAGGCAGCTTCATGTGTTCGTGTGTTCTCTGCATGAAGGCAGATTGACACCTTTCTTTGTAAACCATTGATCCTTCAGAGTAAAAGTTTTTAAGGCATATAATTTATAGCTATTACTAGGGCTGCCAGGCCCCCAATAGGGGCGGGGATTCCCCTGCCCCCCACCATTGATCAGCTGGCTGGTGGGAGGACCTAGCAGCAGCAGGAGGGCCTAGGCTAGCATTGCAACAATGTTGCCAGCAACATCATTTCTGGTGTGCACTTACAGTGACATCATCACATTGATGGCGATAGGGGGTGCTCTGGTATTTGGGCAAAAACTCAATGGTAAAAATGCCTTCTACCATAGAGTTTTTTGCTGAAATACCATAGCTTTCCATGCTGCCAGTGACGTGATAACGTCAGATCTGGTGTGCACTAGAACTAATGTTGCCACATTGCCAACAATGTCACTGCATCATCGGCCTAGGCCTTCCTCCTCTGCTGATAATTCCCTTGCCACCTGTTGCCAGGAGGGACCTGGCAACCCTATTGGTTACTGTAATGCTTTATGCTGGTTGGTATACTTGGATGGTCAAGCATACATCCCATCCAGTACTGTAAGAGGAAACAGCCTTTAGTGTCCTCTATATTGTCAGAGAGCTGTAATCAACTATCATATGCCTGCTTCCTTAAAAGATTTCCATTATAGTGTAAATTGTAGCACTTTTATGATTCAGTCATAAAAAGAACCAGAATGGAAAAATACACTGATTCAGTTGTTTTAAATCTCAGTGTGACTGCATAGACTTTACCCATACAAGGATTAATCCTGTATTCTTGTGGGAAATTAAGAGATAGAGGCAGAAAATCAGTTTATTTGCAAATGTTGTATGTTGGGGAGCTTCCATAAATAACCCTTGCATGGGTGATCATCATTTTGATTTATACCGTTGATTTACCTGTCATTGGAGAAACATCAATAGAAGGTTCCTTGTGTTACTTTTGAATACTGTGTAACTTATTGTTTTCTAATATATCTGACATCCTTCAGCCTCTTGCTTGCCCTCGTAAGGATTACTTACAATCCACTCTGTTAAAACAATAATAAAAATAAATCTGCATACATTTCTGGCACATTTGTTCAGTTATGCTCTGAACTTTTCCACCAATGTTAAGTGTTCACCATAATGTTCTCTAGTCTGCTACTAAATTGTTGGTCTCTTATAGAGGCTTAATCCTACACCTGGTTCCTATTTAAACATGTTAGTTTTTGTCGCAAGGCCACTTTGCTTGCAAGTGTCCGTTCTCTGTTCCCAGTTTCTTCACAATGGACTTGAAAGTATTGTCCATAAAATGTGTAAATGGAACTGTGACTATAACTTTATGAGTTGGTTGATAGGTAGGGTTGCCAACATCCAGGTAGTAGTTGGAGATGTCCCACTGGTACAACTGATCTCTGGATGATAGAGAAAAAGACCACTTTGGCAATTGGACTCTATGGCACTGAAGTCCCTCCCCTCCCCAAACCCTGCCCTTCTCACACTCCACCCCGAAAATCTCCAGGTATTTCCCTACCTGGAGCTGGCAACCCCACACACACACTTACTTTCAAGGCTCTGGAAGTCCTCATGATGTGATTTTTTGTTTGTTTGTTTCTGGATCTCTTGAGAGCATGTTGTCATCAGGCCAAACTGGAATTTGTTCAGAATTCTTAAATTTTGTATTCGAGGCAGAAAATGTTTCTGGTAGAGCTCCTCTTGTGATGTTAAAAGCACAAAGACCATTTAAAGTTATACATCAACATAATAATGAAAATTGGGTAAATACACTCAAAATGTCTAGGTTATTTATTTATTAGTCTCTGCTTTCCTCTTAAGATTTTGAGAAAGGAGATCAGTAAAATTATCTAGACATTTAAACATCCTGGTCTTACAGATGTGATTATATCTACAACAAACAAAAGCTCAATCATAAAGTGACTATGATAGGGAGGGAAGAAGGAGGATATGGTTGTAACATTCAGTCTCTGTACAGCTTCAGAAATCCATGTTTCCCAAGCAGAATCTCTCAGCTGTTCAAATTAAGCATTAATGCCTCTTCTTCTGAGAAGCGATCTAGTTTTGGTCATATATGAAAGTCTTCCAGGAGCACTAATAATCTCCTGGTTTTTCTGTCTATCTGGGTTTGCAAAAATAGGATACCTCTCAGGTACCTCTCAGAATCTGCTGTTTTAGGATTGAAGACACTAGAAATACCACTTAAATAACTTAAAACAATTTAAGTGACAATACAATTTTCATATTTTCAGCTATCATGGTAAATCAATGGTGGTCTCTAAAATAAATTTCACTTAATGAATGTGTAATAGAAATCACCTTTTAGCTCAGTAGAGCCTTTCCAAAATTCTGAATCATAGTCACTCCAGTTGCAAAAGTTCACTCAGAGAGACTACAGTGGTAAAGAAAAATGACAGTGCAAAATCTCTACAGCTGTTCTCCATATCACCCACCTGTTTCTCCTTGAATTTTCCCTTTTTCTAGCCAGATGTTCATGTCCCCCACTTACATTCTTCAGAGTATTAATATAAAGTAACCAAATAAACGCTTATTGAATCTTATCATGCCTTTTTATAAATTCCACCTTTCTTCTTGCTACTGCACTCTGAGTTTCTTCCGATTGCATGGTACTCAGCTGTCTATTTAAGTATTATTTCCTTGACATTTTTCACTGTTTACAATCGCACACATCTTTTTTATCAGCCAACAGATCGGCTTCTTGTAACCCTCTCAAAGCTTCCAAATCAAACTACTAAATCTAAAGAATGTTCATCAGCATGTACATTTCTGTTCTCAGGAGCATAAAAGGCAATTGTTTTGCTGCAGACTTTCACATATTTGTTTAGTCTAATCTGATGAGAGATCAAACCATATTTTGATTTTCTGTTTTCTGATTATTTTGATGAAAAACAATTAAGGTTGTTCACTCACATCTAGAATCTTTTTGCAGTCCCCCCCATCTGTTTGTTTCTTACACACATGTGCGCACACACTCAATGATTAATTACAGCCAGCTATCATTCCTCCATTCTTCATTCTGTGTTACAGAGTATAGAGCAGGGGTGTCCAAATGTTTTTCAAAGAGGGCCAGATTTGATGAAGTGAACATGCGTGAGGGCCGACCATTTTGCCTGACATTCTTTGAACCATTAAAATTAAATGCAAATTAACTATTTTATGCAAAGTTTATTGCAAATGGCATACTTTTCATTTTGTCACATGGATGACAAATCTAAACAGGTGTTAAATCACTCTGCCTTTCATATCTGAAGGCCAGATGGAAAAAAAAACCAGGAAGCTGAAATATATGTCAGGAACATTGTAAAATACATTACATATTATTGGTAATAAAGGTTGTCTGTCAACTTTTAAGTTCAAAAAATATGACCAGGAACATAACACCAGGTATACATGTTGTGTCCAAATATATTTATACCTGATTTAGACCAACTGACATTAACTGAGATTTTACAATGTATTCATCTCAATTGAAAAAAAAACTGAGATCTGGACTGAAAAAAAGTTTTTTTTCAAAAACCAGAGACTTTAGGAAACATGCAGATCAGTCAAAACACAAATAATTCTTCTAATTAGTCTAGATGACTAGAAATCAGGCTGTGATCCTTAACTGTTGTAGAACATTAGCATTCCCAGGTCTCATTTCTAGACAGCTGGCATGATTCCTGGAAGCTGGTGATGGGAGTGTTCCAAATATATCATTACTGTATGCATGATGTTTAGGAGACGGAAGCCTGATTCTCATTTTACTTTTTGACTTCATAAAGCTGATCCAGTTTTTCATGATGAATATGTAGTCTTGAATGCATGCTCATGTGATGTCATCTAGTGTATGGAGTTTGTCCCAATCAATTAAGTCCTGCTGTTCATCACAGTCAGACAAAATGTTAGCCATTCCAAGTTGTCATGCTAGAATTGTGTCATTGTGACTTTATTGTGTCAAAAAGGAATGAGAAAACTGAAAATTGAAATCTAAAATTGGCAGTTGTTTATGTAGTCTACAAGTAGTCTACTTTGAAAATGTCATGGGTTACCTCTTTCTTGCCCTTTCAACCTGTAGCACAAAGTAGCATAAAATCATCTGCAGAAGAATCCCCAGTTCCTTATTCCAAATTACACCCATGTAAAAATAAATTAAGTCTATTTCTCTGTTTGTCAAGGGTCTAGAATATGCACATGATAGGCTTCCCTAGAGAGTACCTCATTTCCTCTCAAACACATCAAATAATTTGAGCTGCATGTTGCAAATTCATCATAAATATTAATTTCATTCAGTTGAGTTGGATATAAAACATTTTAATGAGTGCTGTATCCTAGAAATGGTTGTTAGCTAGATAATGCAGTGTACAGCAGATTGTCAACAACTTCTGGAATTTCGTATGCAAGATTGCTCCCAGGTATGTGGAAATGTCATTGCACATACTTCTGAATTCCTATCCATGGTGCACCATGTTGAATATATAATGAAAATAGTGTATTTGTATTCAGATATCCAGTTCCAGTGCAATATGATTACCTTTATATAAATAAGCATGTAGGTGTAAGTCAATTATGACTTTGGATGCGTCTTCAAAGCAGCCATTAAATAATGAGCTACAGATAAGGTAACAGCCTTACCTCTACCAGAGAGCAAATATATTAGATGATAGTCATGTGAACATGCTGGAAAGTGTGAGATCAGTGGAGTGGTAATAATAATTAAAAAACGTATAGAAGATTATAACTCACAGCTAAATAAAAAATGGATAAGAGTTTCCGTCTTTGCCTTTCCACATGGGCAGACTCTCTGTTCAATTGGACTGAGAATCTGCCAAATAATCAATTGAGGGGTAAGATATTATGTTTGGACATGAAGAAGAGTCTTTGAAAGGCTGAAATAGTTTAAATAATCTGGAAGCACTGGAAAAGATGGGGTACTCAGTCCCCAGACAGAGGGTGTACATTTTCTTTTGGCATCACTACATAATTTGAGGTGGTCCTTTCATTCTAAATCTGTAAGTATTTTACTCATAACTAAAGGGAGCTCTGAAGGAAAACTTGGATAGATAATCTGTAAACTTGAAAGTCTTTCATCTACTGTCTTTGTTCAAGAAGGCACAAAAGGGTCAAGCTCAGTCTATTTTAAAAGATCCGGAAGAAAATTCTGGTCTACTAGGAAAAATCTGAAATTCACCACAGATTTCCATGCTGACAAGGAGATGGGACCAACACCAGCCTCTAAATATAAATTGGAATTTGAAATATTTAGGCACTAAGATAGTCAGTCAGTCTTTATTACAGCCCACGGGCCATTCAGAAGCAGAGTAAAACAGATAAATAAGAACACTCATATAAAATAATTATCTACATAAAATCTCTGTATACATTACTTATACTAATACATCTAAAAGGTTCAAGGTTAGAATCTGAGTAAATTATGCACTTGATGTTATCTCATTGCAGAATGCAGAACCTTTGCCACAGATACAGTAGTTCATAAATACGCCAATAAAACAACAGTACATAGATTTAAGATAAAAGCAATAGACACTTAACTATATCAAAATTAAAAGAGTTCCTATCATAAAATATAACATTAAAATCTTAATTTAAAATCTTAAAATAAAACATTAATTGTGACACTTTAAAATTTGGAATTCTTAATTATATTCAACCTTGCAGAGCGGATTTTGATCGCTATTGAGCAAAATTTGGCTACCTGCTTTAACCTCTGAGAGTTCACTTCCCATAAAAGGTTCTGAATTCTTTCTTCTTTGGATCTGCCTACAGTTTTACTAAGGAGGGGGAAAATCAACTTAAGGCGATCCTCCTCATAAAAGCTATACCTAAACAGGACATGTCCTACAATCTCAGTTTCTCCTGATTTGCACGGGCACCCCCATTCAGTTCTTGGTAGCTTCTTATACCTTCCTTCCAAAATTGCTGA
Organism: Euleptes europaea; assembly: GCF_029931775.1. Lineage (NCBI taxonomy): Eukaryota > Metazoa > Chordata > Lepidosauria > Squamata > Sphaerodactylidae > Euleptes > Euleptes europaea. The sequence continues at coordinate 4,621,957 of NW_026612049.1, forward strand.
AGACAAGGTGGAGCATCTTGCAAGTGTTAAAGCTTTCCTTTGCTTATTTATCTCTAAATAGGACAGATATTCCGCCGGTGCTAAAATATATCTATTTCTGACTGGGGCCAAGTAGGCCAGTGAACTGATAAGCTCTAGTTGTTGTTCCATATCGTAGATCCTTTGCCTAATTGTCTGCCTTGCCTGCTCTCTATTTAGCTCCATCAAGGATTGAGGGGGAAAGCCAAGACTCCTAATTCTTTTTTTGGTCTGCATCCACCATCTAGATTTAAAATTATCATAAATAAGTAGCGTCAGGAGCCCTTCTGTTGCTATTTAGGCACTTGAAAGATGGAATGTAAAAATTTTATTGTAGAACTTCAATTTTAGAGGAAAGAGCAGGAAATCAAATTGAAGCTCCATAAATCAGAAAAGATCTGACTGTTGCCTTATAGACCTCCTGAGCAAAAGGAATAAATTGCCCTCCATGAGTGCAAGGGGCTCTGAAGGTAATGGTTGAGGATTGTTTAATCCTGTCCCCTGTACTGTTTTTGTTCTCTCAGTTGCCTGCTCTGAAGCTGTTTGCCCTCTAGAAAAAAATCAGACTGGTCAATGTATTTTTCCTGTATTTGGCAAACAGTAGTTAGAGGAGAAGGGGAGTTGTAGAGTGTGAAGATGATTAAACACCCCATATCACCAGTACCACTTCTTCAATCTTATTCAGCCTGCCTTCGCTCCCCTAAGAAACTGTTTTGATGTTTAAAACAAACCTCTAGCACAATCCTTAAACACTTGAAAAGGTTTTATTTATCCATTTGTCCACTGTCCTTCCATCATGGAACTAAAGGTGACACGCAAAGGGTTCTTAGGAGGTCTTCCAGTCAGGCACTGTATAGGCCCAGACCAGCTTAGTTTAATTTAGCTTCAGCAAGACTGATGCATCATGTCTTTCCAACATTGTGCTAACTCAATGACATTTTAATTTTTTTTGTTTTAATGGTTGACCCTCAAATTGTTTTTACATTTGTATAACCGTGTATAAATTGTAACTGCATTTTAACATCAGTCCACCTTGTACTATAAGGAGCTGAATTTCAGCAGCAGAACACCATGTGTAGCATGAAATATGCTGAGTGAGAAAAGAAATCTAAAGCCTCATTGGGCTGTTTAGGCTACATTCACAGCTCTTTAGTTTCTATGCCATAAGCATTTGTTTGGTGCTAACCACTTAATTCCTTTTGGAGGCTATTAAAATTTAACCTTCATTCTTTCCTTTGCAAGAGCCCCTAAAATGGTGTTGATTATGTGTTTAGATTTAGACTTGGAGAATTGAGTCGTACACCCAGATAATTAAGAGATTCTAACAATGACAATCTTGCTATATTACAGAAAAATCATTAATCTACATGATGGTGATTCAGTAGTCAGATTTGTAATATAGATTATACAGATATGTATTCTTTTTTCTTGAATTCCTAACTAGCTTTCTGCAATTGATCTGAGTTTAAGGCAATCCAGATTTCAACCTTTGTGCTGGTGGTATGCAGTAGGTTTCATTTCAGTGAAGTTGTTGACAAAGTGGACTTTTCCTGTTGTTCGTTTAGCTACATAAAAGGGAACCTTACAGTATCTAAGATTCTGACATTAGAAAAGAACAGATGCATCATGGCATGGGATAAAATATGGTGTAATCTGCTCTTCCCTCCCCACAGTGGAAGTTTTATCCTAGCCTCTAATTGATAGAGATTAGGTTAATCTCCCAAGCATGGGGTTTCCTGTCTTTTACAAAGCATTAATGACTATAATCCCCCTTTTAGATTTGGCTGCTTTTGGTTCAATCCTCCTTTCTCATTGAGAAGTCTGAGCTGGAGATTGGTGTCACTGCTGTCCAGACATTCTGATACGATGATTTAAAACAATCTTTTTTTAAAAACTACTTGTCAATTACTGGTTTTATTATATTTTACACCACTCATTTGGAATTTAAAGGCAATGCATTCTACTTTGTGCAGTTTCTTATTTTTTTGAGGGAATCTATTGGCTGTTTGTTTACATTGTGCCCTTCCTTTGGAAGGATTGTTGTGGCCTCACTGGTTGTGGATTATGACTGGTCTTTAATGGGACTACTCCTCAATAATCTGTTTGAAGATTGTGGTCTGTAGCGTTTAAAGTTCTGAAAACAGCTGTTGTTGATTATTTCTACCTTCTCCAACAGGAGTTTTGTGTACATTTTGTAAACAATCAAGTCTTCTTTTTTTCCCCTTTTGCTATAGTGGTTAGAGCATTGTGTATGGATGGGATCAACCCAAATTCAAATTGCCACTTGGCCATTCTGCAGTGAAGCTCAGCTTTGAACAAGTCCCGTTCTCTCAACCTAACCTTGTACAGATATCAAAATGAAATCCATGGACATATCTATGAGCTTCTTGATGTCAAAGTGGCATTCAAATGGAGCAAAACTAGGGCTGGTTTAACCATTAAGCAAAATAAGCACCTGCTTAGGGCATCAAGGGAAGGGGGACACCACAGAAATTTTGTTTTGCCGGATTTACCATGGACCATATGGTGCAAAACTGCATATGGGTCCACAAAAAGGAGCCCCCACAATAAATGGAAAAATCACATACATACAGTGACTAAAACCCTCCCACTGAACATCACAATTTTTACTCTTATCCCTTAAAACATAAGAATGCAGAAAAAGTGGGAAAGGAGAATAATCATACTAGTCACACAAGGCTCAATGTGTTATTTTTTAATTATTAAATAATTTATTATTAATTGGTGTTTTTTTCTTTACATATATATGGGGGCACCAAAATATTTTAAGTGTTTAGGGCCTCTAAAGGTCTTAATCCGTCCCTGAGCAAAACTATTTATTTCTTTAAGAATTACTGGCAGTGGTTTGATATGGAAAATTGGAAGTACAAAATACTTCCCTTTAAAATTAGAATTTTTGTGTTTCAATGTTATATGTCTTGGCTTGTGCAGGAAAATATATCATGTCCAGCATTTACACTGATGCAAGACTAGGTTATTTTTCCAAATATGCCAAAAAAAAGGAGGGTGTCATCTTACATTCACATACAAGTTACAGTTGTGTAACTGTATATGCATAGACATTTGACAAATGTCTGAACGTACTCAGAGTGTTAGGTACTGTGTACTGTGTGAATTAGGCCTTCTTCTCCTTCTTTGTCACTGGAAAACAGTGCCAACAAGCAGCACTCCTATGGTTGCTCTGTGGTTCATTTAAATTTTCAACCTGTAGTTTGTATTCTCTTGAGCGTATCTCTTGAGCAAGTATAAAAGTCCTAACAGAGGTGAGGGCAAGAATGATGAAATGAGAATTATGAAGTTGGGAGAGGAAGAGGAGATGAGGGTTGTTGTTTTTTGCCTAAAGTGGAATTTTGAGGCAAATGTGGCTCTTCTTATTTGGGAGAAACATCTGACTGATGTTGAGGAAAGCTGAAGAGTTTTAAGAAGAAGAAGAGTTGGTTTTTATATGCTGACTTTCTCTACCTTTAAAGGGGAATAAAACCGGCTTACAGCCTCCTTCCCTTCCTTTCCCCACAGCAGACATCTTGTGAGGTAGTTGGGGCTGAGAGAGCTCGAAGAGAACTGTGACTAGCCCAAGGTCACCCAGCAGGCTTCCTGTCTAGGAGTGGGGAAATATGATTTGGGTTTCTCTGTGTCTGATGGAGATGTTTAATATGTTGCCTGATTAGAATGTGACAGAGACTATGAGTTAGCTAGACTTTCTGTCTAGATTCCTGTCTCATTACCAATGCTAATTTCTCTACGCCTACTACCCCTCTGCATATCACACCTAATCCAATCACGCCTGCTAATGCCATTTACTTGCTTTAACTTGCTTTTGACATTTACATTGCCATTGTGTGTCTAATTCACTCTTCTCTACATAAGGGTAGATCGAATCACATTCTAGCTGTATCTGAAGAAGTGAGCTGTGGCTCACGAAAGCCCATACCCTGCCAGAAATTTTGTTAGTTTTTAAGGTGCTACTAGTCTCTTGCTCTTTTCTGTCACTCTGTCAGTCCTAGAAAGAATTACTGTAGTTCTTTCATAGACAGAACAGTATTATTAGCTTCTCTTTTGTATATTGCATTGTCCAGAATGATGAGATAGGGTTGGAAACAAAAATAGCTTGTGTTTTGTAGCAAGCATATGTGATATTCCATTGAGATTCTTCAGAACAGAGAAGGTTTTACTTGAAATCTAGAAACAGTTGATTATTTATCCAGCCAAAATTAAGAAAGTATGTGTATGTGCACTTCCTAATGAGTTCCTTTTTCCTTAATGCATAGACAACTGTTTACCTTCACCATTGCCAAGACTTAAAATGCTTTGTGTCACTGAATTTTAAAATGGCCCATATTTATTTTTTGTTTCTTAACCTTGAGGTATTTTTTGTCATTTTTTGCTTTCATAATTTGAAGCCTACATGAGGATTTGTTAAACAACACAACACAACACACAACTTGTTAATCTAGTTCTGAATAAAACTAAAGTGAGGCGTGTTTGTGGGTTTTTTGATGGATGGTTGAAATGACAGGTATAGCTAAACCACTTTTTAAAGTTTTAATCAAGAAATTTGCTGGGTAGTTATTTCTGTTTGTCAGTAGCTGAGAGCCAGTGGCCTTTTATGCCTGAGTAGTTTGCCTTGGATTTGTTGCTGTCTTGATGCTGTTGCTGTCTCTTGATTTGTTGCTGTCATTTGAATTCTCAACAAACTGCACAGGGGCTGTTTTCCATGAAGAAATTTCAGGACTAATCTGAGAAAAAAATCTGTGATGCATAATTTCCCCTTCTAAAATGTGACTGTACTACATGGCTTGCCACCCCCTTCTTTTGATTTCTTTTTGGTTCACACATGTGCAGTAGCGATAAATTGCAAGATCCCCCCTGCATGTTCTTGTGTTTTCATTGTAACTGAGCCGAGTAGCCCCCATTAGCGTTCTCTCGGTAATCCTGCACTATCAAACCAAAAAACACAGACACAAAAACCCCTGTTCAATCCAGTCGAGGTCTGAACTGACCAACACTCACTGCCAGTCTCCTAGCTAGGAGCCCTCTCAAGCCCTGGGATACCCAAAGCCTGGCCTCTGCCTTGACTGCTGCATTTGTCTCCTTGAGCCAGAGAAAGGAGGCACTCTGTTGTAACTGCCTGCTCTTGGGGGCTAGATGGAAGTGAAGAGGCGCCGCTGCTGCAGGGTACTTTCTCTCCTCGCCTGTGCCTGGTGCTGCTGCTGAAGAGAGAGGATCAGGCAGCTTGCTCTGAGTTATATAGCCCATGGCAGTCAGGAATCTTGGCTTGGAAGAGCCAACCCCATGCTATTGATTTCTCTCAGTGCTTCAACTTTGGATGGGACAGAGCAGGGCGGGAGGGGGGGGTGAAAGCAGCAGAATCAGCAGCCGCCTCCTCATTGAGAGGCAAGGAGTGTTGGCATTGTTAGTTTTGTTTGCCACCCTTTGCAAGTGGACACAGCAGAGCCTAGCACGGTTTAAAATAGTGCTAATTATTTTATACAGTGACACAAAGTGCTTTGCCAGAAATCTCCTTCATACAACCCACACCTTTATACAGGTATCATACATTTATATACAGTTCTGGCTCAGTCTACCAGCCAATCCACTGATAGCTGCCTAGCTTCCAAGTAAAACCTGCTTAATCCAGTTTTCTTGCACAGTCATGATGAGTCAGCATTAGTCATCATTAGTCATGTGATCCCAGCTGTCACCTAGCTGTCACCTGGATCACCACAATCTGCTTACTGTCTCTAGTCTAAAATATCAACAAGGAGGAGGGGGGTTTCCAGAGCTGCAGAGGGTATTAAAATGGAGTGAGGTTGCCAAAACACATCTGGCAGAAAGCTGCCTCCATTCCATTCTCCCTTCATGCAGATTAATATTGTGCCTTTTTTCCCCTTCACGTTTCACTCTAGGGTGGCAAATCAGCCCAGCTCTTTTCCATCCAGCTGAAACTGACACACACTCACTGTGAAACTAACTAAGCAGCCTCACTCAAAAATGGCTTTCAGGGGAGGGGTTGGATAAAGGGGGACAGAGACATGGGAGGGAGAAATGAGAATGGGTGTGGGAAGAAAAATCCGAAATCAGAAGTGTGCACAGGACCGGTTTTCGATTTGGGATTGCGGCAGGCTTTAAACTCGTGGCAAAACAGCATCCTGAAAACCTGGGGGAAATGGGGGGGGGGCAAAGTGACTTCTGTTGGTTGGAAAAATCATGCATAATTCTCATGAAAACGCAAGGTCGTCCAGTGGTGATTGCGATGCAAACTACCCATTCATAAATGGCCAGTGTGATGTAGTGGTTAGAATGCTGGTCTAGGAATCAGTAGACCAGTATGAATCCCCATTCTGCCATAAAAGCTTGCTGGGTGATCTAAGGCCAGCCACATATTCTCAACCTAGCTTGTGTCACAGGGTTGTTGTGAGGATAGGGTGGATGAGAATGATGTAAGCTATGCTGAATCTCCTTTGGGGAGAAAGGTTGGGTATAAATGAAGTAAATAAATGACTACAAATGTTCATTTCCACAAGCTAGACTACAAGGTCAATATTCAGTGTTCTTAAATTAATATAAAAGGCTGGAACATTTCATCGCCTCCTAAACGTGTTTTAGTCCTGGCATCCCCAATGTGTTGCCTGTGGGCACTGTCCGAGATCAGACCTTCTTCCAGAGTTACCCTGGCCACAACAGTGAGCACAGCCCTGATCGTCCAGCTGAAGAGTGCCTTGACAGCTGCCACAGCTCCATGAGGGCTCCCCTGCCTAGCTAGATGTGGCTCAGTGCCTTCACATTGCTGATGAATGACTCCTTTAAGGGGCCACTGAAAGTAGCTTTAGCCAATCCTTACCAGCCAGGCCATCTGAGGAAAGAGGATCAGGTACAGGGACAAAGCAAGGACTACACAGTAGCAGAAGCTGTCAATGAAAGACTACCCAGCCTCCCACAAGAGACTGCTATCTCCAGTAGTTCAGGGTGGGATGTCAAACCTGTGCATGCTTAAATATAGCATATAAGAACATAAGAAAAGCCATGCTGGATCAGACCAAGGCCCATCAAGTCAAGCAGTCTGTTCACACAGTGGCCAACCAGGTGCCTTTAGGAAGTCCAAAAATAAGACAACTGCAGCAGCATTATCCTGCCTTTGTTTCAAAGCACCCAGTACAATACGCATGGATCTCTGATCCTGGAGAAAATAGGTATGCATCATGATTAGTATCCATTTTTACTAGTAGCCATGCATAGCCGCCGCCTCCATGAACATGTCCACTCCCCTTTTAAAGCTTTCCAAGTTGGCAGCCATCACCACATCCTGGGGCAGGGAGTTTTAATTTAACTGGGTGTTGTGTGAAGAAATACTTCCTTTTATCTATTTTGAATCTCTCACTCTCCAGCTTCAGCAGATGGACCCATGTTCTAGTATTATGAGACAGGGAGAAGCCTGTCCACTCTCTCCATACCATGCATAATTTTATCGACCTCTATCATGTCTCCCCTTAACCACCTTCTTTCCAAACTAAACAGCCCTAAGCATTTTATCCGCTCCTCATAGGGCCGTTGTTCTAGACCCCTGATCATTTTGGTTGCTCTTTTCTGCACCTTCTCAAGCTCTGCAATATCCTTTTTTGGGTGTGGTGACCAGAAGTGTACACAGTATTCCAAGTGTGGTCTCACCACAGATTTGTGCAAGGGCAGTATGATAGCAGCAGTTTTATTCTCTATTCCTTGTCTAATTATGGCCAGCATGGAATTTACCTTTTTTACAGCAGCAGCACACTGGCTTGAATTAGCATACCTTTCTTGTACTCATGTTAAAGAATGTATGTTTCCTTTTCCTACAGTTCTTTTTGGAGATGGTCTTAAATGATGGTGAACCAGCTGTGGCCTTCCCTGTGCAAAAAATATCTTTCCACTGAGGTGCACACCCTAGATTAGATTACGGTAATGGGCTCTTCATTAGACTGGATAAAAAATGAAGCTGCTCTTGAAAGGTATACAGAAGCTGCAATTAGTACAGAATGCTGCAGCAAGAATGCTGACTGGACTGGATCATAGGGAACCATATCGCTCCAGTTTTGTTACATCTGCACTGGCTTTCAGTTTGTTTCTGACCTTTATTTTTGTTATTGATTGGTCTCTAGTGATGTGACTGCCATGAAAAAACCCTTCACTGCTGACAACTTTCTCTATGACAAATACCCAGGTTTTCTTTCTAGAATGTGTGGAATGCCTACTACTACTACTACTACTACTACTAATAATAATAATAATAATAATAATAACAACAGTAGTAATAATAATTTATTAGACTTTTAGGCCACTCTGTCCCAGTGAGCCAGGCTCAGAGCAGTTTACAAGATTATTATGCAGTTATACAGTTAAAATCAATACAATCAATACAATGTGGTTTGGGTCCAACATACCTTAAGGACCACCTGTGTGTTAAGTGGTGTCAAGTAGCTTCCAACTCATGGCGACCCTATGAATCAGTGTCCTCCAAAATGTCCTATCTTTGACAGCCTGCTCAGATCTTGCAAATTGAGGGCTGTGGCTTCCTTTACGGAGTCAATCCATCTCTTGTTGGGTCTTCCTCTTTTCCTGCTGCTCTCAGCTTTTCCTAGCATAACTGTCTTTTCCAGTGACTCTTGTCTTCTCATAATGTGGCCAAAATACGATAGCCTCAGTTTAGTCATTTTAGCTTCCACCAGTCAGCGCTTCCACCACCTCGGCGCTCATTTCCAGAGCAGCAATTTTGTGGGCCCGCAACGTGAGTCAGCTCCTTCCCCCCAAGAATAAGAGGGAGTCAGTCACCTATTAAAAGCAGCTACTTTCCTGGCTGACTCTACCCTGGACACATTGTCCTTCTCCTCTAGGGCCATTTCAGCTTCCTCGGCCATTAGACGTGCCTTTTGGTTGACGGCCTGGCAGGCAGATGCCCGCTCCAAGACGGTCCTCATGAGTTACGCCTACCAGGGTGGTAAGCTCATTGGGGATAAATTAGAGCCCCTGTTAGTTGAAACTAAAGATAAGAAAAAGGCCATGCCCTGGCATCTCTGCAGGGACAATAGGGTTCATTCCCAACAGTCCTTTCATTCCTTACATGCCTTACCTAGGTTCAGATCTGACCAAAGGAGGACTCAATGGTTCTCTGGTAGAGGTTCCATCTGCAGGGGCAGCTGCTTCTCAAGATCCTCTCACTTCTCCAGCTTCCAATTGGACCATTCTGACAAGACCCAGTGCCAGTCCAAGCAATGATGCTAGGGTTCCATAGGTCCAGTCCTTCATCCCGATCCTAGGTGGTGCAAGCTGACTGCCTGGTTCTTGAAAGGGAATGGCTCTTAGCCACAGGCTACAATCTCAACATTGCCAATACCATCATCGCATCTCACAGGCCATCCACATGCAGAATCTATAACACCTTTTGGAAAACGTTTGTCCACTGGTGCCGCATGAAACATTTTGACCCTCTCAACCCCAGCCTTCCTTCCCTCCTTTCCTTCCTCCAGGAGGGCAGAACTCAAGGTCTGAAAGCTTCCACCCTTCGTTGTCAGCTGGCTGCCATCACTACCTTGGTTCCCAAGGTGGGAGGGTTCTGGATCACCAAACACGCACATATCAAGGCCTTCTGTCAAGGAGTCTCCCTGACCTCACAGCCTCCAGTCCATCGGTTCCCTACCTGGAGGTTGCACACAGTCCTCGCAGCTCTAACCAAACCACCTTTTGAGCCCCTGTGTTCAGTAGGCTTCAAATGGCTCAGAATGAAGGTTCTGTTCCTGACAGCCATCACCTCTGTAGAGTCTCAGAAATGGGTGCCCTATCCTCCAGAAAGAGTCTATATGTGTTTCACAGGGACAAGGTCGTACTCCGACCCGACCTTTATCCCGAAAGTCAATGACCGCTTCCACAGAGAGCAGGAGCTACATCTTGCCTCCTTTTGTTCTCAGCCTTCTCGCCCAAAGGGAAAGGAATGGCATATGTTTGACGTCAGGAGAGGAATCTGCATTTACTTGCAGTGAACTGAGCCTGTCCAGAAATCTGATGTGCTGTTCATTTCACTCACATCACCCAATTAGGGCAAGACCATGTCCAGAGTGGCCATCCCCTACACAATCCACCTCTGTATCGAACAAGCCTACAAGGCAAGCAAACTCTCGGTGTCCCAGGGCATTATGGCTTATTCAACCAGGAGCGCAGCCACCTCCACAGCCTTTGACCAACGAGCTGTGATTGAGGAAATCTGTATGGCTGCAACTTGGTCCTCTGTCTCCACATTTGTGCGCCATTACAAGTTGAATGTCTACTCAGCAGAGGCAGTCTTCGGACGCCTGGCTTGCAGAGTATCCTGGAAGACAAATCAGTCCCACCCAACTAGGGGACTTAGCTCTTGTAGGTCCCACTTTGACAATGCCCTCTCCCTCAGAGCAAAAATGAACCTTGGACTACACACCATGAAGGTTCCTTCTGCTCTGAGGTGATGAGGGCATCTTGCCTGCCCGGATTCTACAAACAAACAAAAAGAACAGAGATTTGCCCAACAATCCTCAGACTTCCTAGTGCTCTAATGAGCCCCAGTCCTTCTACTAACCCCTCAACACAACTCTTGGTGTTCCTGTTGTTCATGTGTTTTTTCATGTATTTTCTACAGTTACAGTTGGCAAGTTATATATGTTTTTGCTGGATTCTTCCTGTCTACCCATTTTGGCTCTATAAGTTTAGAACGGAGAAGGAGGGGCTATTCCTCCAGAGAGACAGGAAGTCAAAGTTTTGTTCCTGCCTCCCGAGCAAGTGGAAGGAATAACCCACTTTGAAGATGCTCTCATCACCTCACAGCAGAAAGAACCTTCATGTTGAGTAGTCCAAGATTCTTTTTCTGGAATATGTGGAATGATGATGACGACGACGACGACGACGACTACTACTACTACTAATTTATATTTATAGGCCGCTCTATCCCAGTGAGCTGGGCTCAGAGCTGCTTACAACATTATTATGCAGTTTTACAGTTAAAATCAAAGCAATAAAGCCAATATATATAAACATCAGTTAAAATCAAAAACATCTTTCATTTCTAATATCCCAGCAGTAAAAAACAAAAACAAGGTGTGGAAGATGCCTGCTAATGGCAGGCAATTGCCTGCAGATTTGTGCCACTGCCTGCTGACACTCAGCTGGTTAGCAGGTAATGCAGGCTGGCAGAAGGGGGGCGTGATCTGCACCCCCTGCATGATGATGTTACTTCTGGCTTGATGCGGAAGCAAGTGCTAGAACATCCCCCCAGTGCAATGCCAGCGCTTCTGCATCAAGCCAGAAATGACACCATCATTCAGTGGACACAGATCGCTGCCCCTGAGCTCGCCTCCCTAAAGCTCCCATCAGTTGCCAGGAGAGACATGGCCACCCTGCCTACTATGCTCATAACATCTTCTTGGGAAGAAAGTCCATTTAATTGATTCTGCAACCTGGTATGGATTTCCTTTTATGCTGCTATTTTGCTATCAGCCTGACTTGTCTGTGTGGAGGAAGGGATGTAATCTTAGGTATTTAAAAATTAGATGGTTTTGGTGTTGAAAGTAGAATTCAGTCTCTCTCATAAATGGACTGCCTTCTTGAAAGATATATTAGGAGTCAATTACAGGCAGCAGTCTTTTGACAAATATTCTGTAGGTCAGCACTGGAAAAGCTCCAAGGAAAATGTGTCTTATATCTGGCACATGTGACAAGTACCTAATATAAATATACACTATTGAAGCAGCATGTTTCTTGAGTTGAGGTCCCACATCCACTGATCTGTTTGAACCCTGAAGAGCACAATATTTTTTAAAATAACACTTCTGAATAATGTAAAGCTGTGATCTCCACTGACTTCTAGCCATATTTTGATCATAGCAGGCCTGCTTTTTTTGCAATCAGTGTAGGTCAGCAATGCTGTAATGAATATTAATATATATTATTTGTACACTGACAATGAACACCTTTTTTATGATATCCTGAATTAAGTTTTGCTCAGTTCAGCAGAAATATGAGTATGGCAACAGAACATCTGTGCAGTTAATAGGTCTAGGTTTCTTTCAGAGTTGTTTAATAGTAAAAACAATAATGCATATACATTAAACTTATAATGCCATGTTCTAATTTCACTTTACACCTAACCCTATGTTCCAACATTTTGTTACCAGAGTTACAAGTTCAGACTTAAGGGTTCAAGTATAAGTGATAGTGTCATACCAATTTGTTCATTGTTGTGGCCTCTGTGCAGTTCCACATGAGAAAGAGGCGGTCTGCAGAGGCGGTCCAGATCTCATACTACTAAAGCAGGTCCCTCTACTTCCAAGCCGTCTCCATCGGAGTCTATGAGGAAGCATAAGTCACCTAAATGCCATGCTTTTTCCAGAGACTGCTCAGCTTCGTGGAGCCAATCCTACTCTCCGCAAATGTCTTGTTCTACTAGAGACTGGAGGGAGAGGAAATCATATACTCCTCCTCCTACGGGGTCGGCAATTTGTTTTTCTTTGCTCGAACATGAGACTTATTAATGTTCTTGATGTCCCATTGAGCTTGGAGTTGGGTGCTTCAATACAGCATCGTAGACCTTGACGAGAGTCGTCAAGGATCATCAATGAGACTTAGACAAGGAATCCATTTTGCCTCCTCGGAGCTGATCGCCCTGACGCTGAGACAGGTCGCCTTCTTCAGACTGATGCCCACCCTTGCAACTTGACGACCAATGTCAAGAATGTGTTCTTCACTGTTAGATCGGCGTCATTCACACCACTGTTGTCAGCGGTCACCTTTGTCTGACTGTAGCTGGGATTCTCGGTGCCGAGATACTCCATCAGATTGATGCCGTGACTACCATCCACTCCATCAAGAATTAATGCATGGAGATTGACATTGGGATTGATGCCCAAACCATACGGATCCAAGGTCAACACTGGAGCTGCACCACAGGACATCACCTGGAACAAGGCAGGTTCCTGATCTTGAACCCAAGTATGAATCAGACTCTCTGCGAAGGTCGGATAAAGACTCTGACACTACCTCCATCCTGTCTCCATATGATATAGTGGGGGCCCTTCGCCAGTGTCCCCTACTGAGGACATAAGGGCCTATAATGAACAACTGGTTCGTATGGCCACCGCCATAGGTATGGTGGGGTTCCTGAGTGAGCCAGAAGAGGAGGACTCTGTGATGGATGTTCTGCGCTCGGCAGAAGTTGCGCTCATTTATATCCTGAAGGTGAAGGGTATTAGAAAAATTGCTTCGGCTAATTGGGCTAAGCCTTCAGCCTATCCACAGGTTCCATGCAAAAGAGACAACTTGTACAAGGTACAAAATCAGGACACAGATTTTCTGTACCAACATCCACAGAAGAACTCGGTGATGGCTGAAACTCTCCCTAACAAGGGTAAACCGGGCCCATACTCTGCCCCCTTGAATAAGGGGGGGAAACTGGATATCCTGGGACATAAAAACTACTCTGTGGGGTGTCTTGGAGTCTGCATTGCCAGCCATAGTGCCCTTATGGTGAGATTTCAAATGTTAATGTGGGAACAATTCCACATCTTCCCAAAGATAGACATCTTCCCGAAGATAAAAGGCTGGTTGGCCGGGTGATGCAATCCGAAGGGTATTGTTTGGGTTCCCACCAGCTCTATGTGGCATGCCACACTGCTGGGATTGCCAGTAAGGCTATGGCTTCCATCATCCTCTGCAGACATTCATGGCTTAGGGCCTAGAATCTTAACACAATAAGCCAAATACCAGCTAGAGGATATGGCTTTCAATGGCAAGGCACTCTTTCACAAGACCACAGAAGAATTTCTACACACATTCAAAAAGGACAGGGTGATGGCAAAATCCCTGGTGGGTAACCCCCTAACACACCACTACAGATGGACAACAAAAATTTAGACCCAGGCCAAGCCCTTCTTATTACCAAAAAGGATATAGTTACCAATCGGCAATATTTCTACCAGCCTCACAAGCTGTACTACCCTTCTCAGGGCCAAAAGAGGTTTAATCCAAAGGGTAGGAACAAGAAGGCAGACCTAGGGGCCCTGGTAAAAAACTGTCGGCATGACTATCCGACGTTGTTCCTGTGACTCAACCTATGTTCTTATACAGGTTGTCTTTGTTGACACTTGGAATTTTATTGCTGCTGATGGTTGGGTTCTTTCTATAATAAAACAAGATTACTATTTGGAATTGTGTCATCTCCCTCCTTGTGGTCCACCATCACGAGCCCCCCAGAACTTGTTCAGGAGGTCTCCCGATTATTCCTTAAAGGGACAATTTCACAAGTTCCAGAGGAAATGACCAATGATGGATTTTACTCCAGATATTTCTTAGTAGACAAGAAAGGCAGTGAAAAAAGACCCATCCTAGATCTTTGCGCTCTGAACAAGTTTGTACATGTACAGTCATTCAGAGTGGTATCTATCTCACAGATAGCCTCTCTCTTGGTTCCAGGGATGTATTTTGCGGTCCTTGACCTCAAGAGTACTTACTTCCATATCTCTATTCATCCCACATGTAGAAAATTTCACAGGTTTACATGCGAGGACACACTCTAGCAATACAATGTTTTACCCTTTGGTCTTTCAACAGCCCCAAGGGATGCGTTGGAGTTGTTGTTGGGTAACTTACCATTCAGGGTATGAAGATATTCCCATGCCTAGATGATTGGCTGTTGGTGGATTCTTCACCAGACAGTCCTTAAGGAGAGTGTGGCCACCACGATCCGCTTACTCTCTGCCCTGGGTTTCATCATGAACCTTGAGAAATCAAAACTTCAACCTGTCCAGGAAATTGAATTCATTGGGACCAAATTAGATTAATGAATGGGCATGCTCTTTCCCCCACTCCAGAGGATCAGAGCCATTCAGGCATTAGTGGAGGCCTTCACCCATGTAAGGTTTCAAAAAGCCATTAAAATACAAAAATTGCTAGGCCTTATGGCCTCTACCGCAGCTGTGGTTCCACATGCTATATTAAGAATGCGGCCACTTTGGATGTGGTTCCTATCTGTCTTTAAAATTAATGTGGACCCCCAGTAGAAAAGGTTATAAATTCCCCATTCGGTTGTACATTCCTTACACTAAGAGCATAATCTGTTGCAGGAGATTCCATTTGGCATTCTCACACACAATTGCCAAATCTTTACATATGCTTCCCTAGAGGGCTGGGGAGCAATTTTTGACTAAGGGACGCTGGTTGGCAGTGGAATCCAAGCTGCATACAAACTTATTAGAGCGTCGCGCTATAAGGCACAGGCTTCTCCCTTTTTCAGGTGTCGTACGAGGCAAAAGCGTACTGATTGCCAAAGACAACACAGTAGCGAAGTACATGTCGCCAAGCATGGCGGCACAGGTTCCATCACCCTGTGCAAAGAGGCCACCTTGATTTAGGAGTGGGCCATCCGCTATCAAGTCCACCTATTGGCTATCCACATGGCAGAAGTTTCAAACACAACAGCAGACACTGTCAGTAGTGACACGGCCATCCAACATGAGTGGTCTCTAAACTGGTGATGTCTACAGCCAGTAATTGATCGGTAGGGAACACCAGTAATAGATTTGTTTATCACTCGAGACAACAAAAAATGTGTCGTCTTCTGCTCAAGAGGGACAGCAGACCCTCAATCTGTCAGAGATGCTTTCCAGATACTCGGGGGGGTGTGCGCATATTCATTTCCTTCCATCTCACTATTACTAAGGACAGTGAGGAAAATAGCCTAAGACCACACCATGGCCATTTTAATAGCCCAATTTTTGCCAAAACAAGCATGGGTACCCATACTCTGCGGACTGTCCCAAGGGACATACTCAGGACATACTCGCTCCCGTTAGTTCCAGGTGTGTTTTTAGTGGGCCCTGTCCTACACCACAATCTAGCCTCATTGCACCTCACGGTATGGCTGGTCCTATAATAAGCACTTTTTCTGACAGAGTAGCTGGTGTGCTGGTAGCAGCCAGGAAAGCGTCAACCAGAAAAGTGTGTCCCCTTAAGTTGAAAAGGTTTGTGATCTGGTCTGAATCCAAGAGTATCAACCCCTCTTCCTGCCTGCAAGCAGATATCTTTGAATATGTGTTACATTTAGAGGATAATGGCCTTGCTAAATAGTCCATTAAGTCCCATCTGGCTGCCTTATCAGCCTTCCATGATGGCATAGATTCCTCCTCACTCTTTTCCAATCCCCTCTGTAAAATATTCCTAAAGGGGCTCAATAATTTGTTCCCTCCAGTTAAATTACCAGTACCTCAATGAAGTCTCTCTTTAGTGTTGAGTTGCATGATGGATAAGCCTTTCGAACCCCTGGCGACATGCAATTTAGCTCACTTGTCCTACAAGGTTGACTTTCTGCTAGCGATCACTTCTGCCATGAGGGTTAGTGGCCTCAGAGCCTTGCGTTATGATCCCCCATTTGTTAAATTTCATCCTGATAAGGTGGTCCTTCGCACCAGCCTTCAACACCTACCTAAGATGGTGTCAAGATTCCATATGTCACAGGATATAGTCCTGCCCACATTTTTCCAAACCCAGGTTCTGATAAAGATAGGATGCTATACTCTTGGGATGTAAAAAGGTCTTTATTATTTTACCTGCACAGAACCCTTCCTTCTGAACCTTTTTATTTGTTTTCAGGGCCACAACAAAGGACGAGCTGCATCTGCTCAAACAATTTCACATTAGATTGTGAAGGCGATCAAGATGGGATATGAGGAAGCCAAACGTGACTGCCCCTTGGACGTCCATGCTCATTCCACATGAGCGCAGGCCTCCTCAGCCACTTTACAGTTGACATTCTGGACATATGCACGGTGGCCACATGGGCATGTCCTGTGGCATTTATCCATCATTATGCCAATTATGTTGATTCAGGTTCAGATGCATCTATAGGGAGAGCAATTTTACATTCAGTACTTAAATGAAGTTGTTTTTGCAGTCTCACTCCCGCCTCCTGAGTGTTGAGCTTGCTACTTTCCCATGTGGGACTGCACAGAGGTCACAACAATGAAAACCAGTGTTGTTTACCTGTAACTGTTGTTCATTGAGTGGTCCTCTGTGCAGGCACACATTGCTCCCTCCTGATCCCTCTGTGACCTGCTTCAGCTATGTTCTGGAGTGTCTCCATGGCGGCGATGGGAGAACTGAGGGCTGGCTGCTCCCCCTCCCCTCCTTCATGTGAATATTTCTGCAGGAAGAGCCGTTGACTGAGGTGGGAAATGGGCAGAGGGGGAGGGGAATCATGCCTGCACAGAGGACCACTCAATGAACAACAGTTACAGGTAAACAACGCTGTTTTGTCTTATCACAGATCCACCCTCGCTGTATTTATCAGCGTTTCTCTAGCTGTGCTTCCCCCTTTTTTTGATGCAACATATAGATAGCATCAAAAGAGGCAGAGAAGGAATGGGCAAAAGCAGCTTGCTCTGTATGACACCTAATGGGGAATTCTGATAGATTTAGAACTTTTCATCTTATCTAATTTCCTCCCTGTACTTTTTCATTGCAACCCTGCCTGTCTTCCTTTTTGATCTGGATATTTTATGGCCAAGAATTCCTTATATCCTCGCTGTCTGTACAGCCTGGAGGTACAGGCAGTTCCTCCAGGCAGTACAGTACCACATGAACCTACCTATCCACTCTGGTCATCTTTAGAGCCCCTGCTTCAGGTGCCCCCCCATCTGAGGCTAGAGAGGTTGCAACTATTCTCTCTAGTATCAGAGGAGCATGCCTTTTATATTAGGTGCTGTGGAACACAGGCAGGATGCTGCTGCAGTTGTCTTGTTTATGGGCTTCCTAGAGGCAACTGATTGGTCACGGTGTGAACAGACTGCAGGACTTTATGGGGCTTTGGTCTGATCCAGCATGACTTTTCTTATGTTCTTATTTTCTTAACTTGAGAAAGGGCCTTCTCTGTCATGCCATCAAATCTGGGAAGTCCCTCCCCAGGGAGATTCATCTGTCTCCCTCTATTGTTGGCTTCCGCCAATGGGTGGAAACTTTTTTGTTTGATTTGGTGTTTTTCCATTAACTGTTATTGGCTCTGTATTGGTTGTGTTATATGTTTGTGTTTATATGTTTTGTTGAATTGTTGAATAATTATATGCACACACACTTTATTTAAATGCTGTTTTATTGTTGAAATATTGTGATGTATTGATGTCTGTCACTTTGCAGACCTATTTGCAGGGAAAGGTGATATAGAACTTTTTTAAATGAATAAAAACTTCCTTGCAGTGAAATAATTTGCTCAGTTACTTGGGCCATATGGATTGCTTTACTGACCACTTCTTAGGGCACTTCTGGTGAGAACACATACATTCACATGCACATGGGAATTGTGCATTATCGTGTATCTCCAAGCTAGAAATGTTTTGTCTTGTTCAATTTCTATCATGCAGTTGTTAACTCCAAAGTTTCCACTTGCACAAGATATATTTCTGTGAAATATTTTAAGAAAACTCCCCAGTATTATTCCCAGTAGAGAACCAGCGTGGTGTAGTGGTTTAGAGCGGTGGTTTGGAGCGGTGGAGTCAAAGTGGAGAACTCCACTTTGATTCCCCACTGCTCCACATGAGTGGCGGAGGCTGATCTGGTGAACTGGATTTCTTTCCCCACTCCTACACACAAAGCCAGCTGGGTGACCTTTGGCAAGTTACAGCTCTGTTAGAGCTCTCTCAGCCTCACCTACCTCACAGGGTGTCTGTTGTGGGGAGGGGAAGGGAAGGTGATTGTAAGCTGGTTTGAGTCTCCCTTAAGTGGTAGAGAAAGTCGGAATATAAAAATCAACTCTTCTTCTTTATTGGGGGAGGCAGTGTATTTTGGCAGTACCTCTGGACACTGTTTTTTTTTAATGCTAAACTAGTGTTCGATTGCAGTTGTAAATGTACTTAAATTCAAATCTTATGAAACATCAATGTTGCTTCCAGCTATATATATATGTTTAGGGTCAGGGCGTGAATATGAAATATAGGGATGAATAGGAAATATAGGGAACTGAGACACAAATTACTCCTTCAGAATCAATTTCATCCCTTCTTTGCCCCTTTGATATTTGTTCCTGGTCCTTCCACTGAGTTGAAGGAGATTCCAGAAACTAAGCTTAAATATTCAAATTGTCAGTCCTTCTTTTGCCAATTCTCCCTCTGATTCCAGCCCCCCTACACATCACACCCTGCACTGTTCCTGAGAGTCCCCTTATGAATTGTTCCCATCAATTAAAAAAGAAGAAGCTTAGTTCATATGGGCTTATATGACTTCTAATCAAAGCCTAACAGCATAATTCATGATAGCACACTTTTGAATATCTGTCCTGTCACATCTTCCCCATCTAAGGAAATCATAGTAGTATATCTAGTTATTCCCCTTCCCATTTTATTATCACAATAACCCTGTGATATAGGTTGTGCTGAGAGTGAGTGATTGATCCAAGGTCACCCCAGAAACTTTGGAGTGGCGATTGGAGTCTGTGTTTTCTGCCTGCCTAATGTAACAGACACTTTTTTGATCTGTTTAAATATGGTTTTGAAACATTTCTGATGGTTTAATGGGAAATCCAATATAAACATAAAATATTATTTTGGTCAATATATAACAATGACTAAATAACAGTAATTTTTAGGATCTTGAAAAGA
Source organism: Euleptes europaea (assembly GCF_029931775.1). Taxonomy (NCBI): domain Eukaryota; kingdom Metazoa; phylum Chordata; class Lepidosauria; order Squamata; family Sphaerodactylidae; genus Euleptes; species Euleptes europaea. The sequence continues at coordinate 4,641,627 of NW_026612049.1, forward strand.
ATAAGAATATAAGAAAGGGAATAAAACAGAGCTCACAGTGACAAGCACAACATGTACAACTTCAGTCATAAAGAGCAAATGGGTTTATGTCTTAAGGTAAAAACTGATAAATTGAATATGCTAAATAAATTCCTGAATAGGAACACTAGCCCAGTTACTGCAGGCTATTCCTACATTCGAAATGTAAAAACTTGGTACTTTCTGTGTGTTAGCCTGTGGAAACAATTTCACTTCTGAAATGTTTCAAGCACATTTGAGTATAATAGGCTTTGTACTGTCTCACTTGGTTGTTTCCTTTAGAAAGCACTCAGCCCCTTCAACTTGAATTCCATTTTATCTAACTTTTTATCCATTAATTTTCTCCTGACCTTGGGCATAAAATATATGTACTTTTTGTGCTTTGGGTGGACAAAGAGGAATACTATTACCAATCCATCACCCTTGTGAATGATGCTGCTTAAAACAAACACAGGTCAGAGATAGATATTTTAAGAGCAGATTTGTATTGATTCCATCACAACATGGAGCTAAAAGCCAGGGTGTTTGTGTGTGGAATCAGCCTGTAAATGATGAAGAGAGATTTGACAGATAACTGTAGCCATGCAAGTAAACTTCGGAGCCTTGCTTAAAGGTTATTACTGCTAAGAATGCAGAATTTGTTACTGTTATTAAAATCTGCCCTCCCTAAATGTATTTACTACTATACACTCTTCATCCTATAATGAACAACAGTAAAGTGATTCCTCTCCTTTCTCGCTCTGCTTTATTTTCCTATGTTTTATTGTTGTTACTTGTTTGTTTGTTTTTATTCTTTTTAGAAGGGTACAGAAAAGAAAAGGAAGGAAAAGCATATGGGGAAAAATAACATTCCGTGTCCGAGCCCATAATAGCCCACTTTCGCATTATTACCCCCAACTATAATCACCCTCGGAACTACAAAGCATAAGTAAAAGGGGAGAAGACTTAACTCACATGACTTCATTACTATTCCATACATGTCACAGATCAGCCTACTTTACATAAGGACTAATATATGCTTGAAAACAATTATATGTTTGGTATATATGAACTTTAACTGAAATATATATCCTAAAGTCAACCCCAGTACTGGACGTATAGTCGTCAGTTCTGAGTTATATAACTTTTCAGCTCTTATTTACATCTAACATAATCATTCATTTTATAAATATATTTTGTCATGCAAATCTTTCAAAAAACAATTGCCATCTCATCTTGTAATCATCAATCGGCTTTCTTCGAAGCAAGTTTGTTAAATTTGACATTGTTGCGAACTCATGCATGTTTGTGATCCACTCTGATATCTCTGGTGTTTTCTTATCTTTCCAATTCCTCACAAACAAAATTCTTGCATCCGTTGTTGCATATTGAAAAGTTCTTTATGAATTGGGTTAATCTGGGTTGGAATTATCCCAAGCAGCATGTGCTTGGCATTTAAATCAATATTTGTATGCAGCATGGCCTGGATTTCTTTATGTATTGACTTCCAGAATTTTTGGGCTTTTTTGCACGTCCACCATTGATGAAAGAAAGTTCCTTCTGCTTCTGAACATTTCCAGCAGTTTGCTTGATTAGATTTATACAACTTTTGCAATTTTTTTGCTGCAAAATACCATCTGTAAAACATCTTATACCAATTTTCCCTTGCAGCTTGCGACATGGAAAATTTTACCTCAGTCATCCACATTCTTTCCCAAATTTTCGTGGGAATCATTTCTCTGAAATTCTGTATCCATTTTATCATACATATCTTAACGTGTTCCGTGGCTGTCTCAAGAGTCGATAGTAGATGGTCCTGAGATTTAGTTATTGTCTGTTCGAAATCGGTTGGTTTTCTGGCTCTTCCTGTCTGTTGGTAGTCTCTTTTTAATCCATGTATAACTTGATGGTAAGCATACCAAGAAATCTTATAGTTCTCATCATGCAGTTCTTGCAAAGTCTTAATATGGCCGTCTTGTTTAATCAAATCTTTATAAGTTAAAAAGTTGTTGATTCTACTTGAATATTCCATATACACTTCTGTTGGTGACATTAGATCGGGAGGGGAGGGAGTATTGTCCCTTTTAAAAGATTCCACACTTTTAATAAATGAGTCGTTATATTTTCAGTATGGTTCATTTTGGGGACTGTCTTGGGAAGTTTAGACCATAGCCAATAGTGAAAACCGTGGCCCAAGCTGGCTTTTTCTGGTCTGATCTTCCTATCTTCTGGATGTAGGATCCACTCAGATACAGCTACCAGCGTTGATTGCTGTTGCTTGTTGAAAGCTTTTTTGTTAAACACATCATAGCCAGGTTATTTTCCTTAATCTAAATGTATCCAAAATAGTTTAACCTTCCTTGTAGAGGCAAAGAGCTTTATTAAATTTGCAACCTCTGATGATGTGCAGAAATGTAATGTAATTTTATATGGGTTCTGAAGTATTGTAGTCTCTAACCTGTATTAATGGGTTTGATTCCATTGATTTTGCAAGAGATCTCAGAGAGGTGATGCCATTAGTTTGTTTCCAACACATGAAAAATGCACTTCTGTGACATAATTTTAAACAATAATCACTTTAATTATGACAGAGAAAAATAAAGAAAAAAAACATCCAAAAATAATGTGATAATGTAAGCAATGTAAGCCAGAAAAAATGGCTGAAAAATTAAAAGGAAATAGCTACTAAAATGTTTTATATACAGCAGAGGAAACCGTGTGCTCCACTTGGTAACCCAGACCCACAAGTCATGGTTATCAGTCATGGTTCCATAAGAGATTTCTTGTTCCATTCAGCAAAATTATAGAGCAATTCTGAAGGGGGGAAGGCTTCTGGAGGCGGTGTGACCCCAGCAGTGGTGTAGATGCCACTTGTGGCATGAAAACCACCTCTGCACTGGTGGTGGACCACTTATGCTGGCAGTGGTGAGCAGTTCAGCAGCACTGTGCTCAGGTGCCAGAGCAGCCACCACAGCATTTCACCAGTACAAGTGCTCGCACCGGCGCCAAAGGAGGCATTTCCAGGGGACAGGGCTGACTTTAGTCAGCTCCCAAAGCCCTTTCACCCTGGGAATGCTCCTTTTGCAAGTACGAACTTGCACCTGCAAAAACCATGGTGCAATCCCATGTAACTCAATGGGACAGTTACATGGGGTTTCGGAGAAAAATACATTTCTTCCTTCTGTGCTGGGCCACCAAGCTGCTCAGGAGGCAGCGTGGCTGCACCATCCCCAAGTCTGCTGTAAGTACCCCCCCCCCTTAGTATTGCACTCTCAATGTCACAGGAGGCTCAGGGCATCTAGTTGGGGTTTATAGGCAAATATTTGCAGAACAATTATTATAATTTGAAGCATAGACACTTGGGTCAGCAGGTTTTTATACCCACCTCCCCAACAATGTTTGTGTCTTTGATCGGAGTGTATTGTTTCTCCTTCAAGTCCAAACAACACATAGAGAGAAGCTTTCTTTTTAGAATGATTTCCCTTCCTGTGAAGCAATGAATTTAAGCTATTTCCGAGTAATAAGCTCATAGACAACTATTCCCAACCATCATGTTACGATGTCCATTTCCCCTTTCTATTGTGTCAATTGCTAGTTGTGTGGTTTTTCTCTCCAAGCATCAGCAAGATCCTGTTGGGGAGAGGTTGCTCCCATTTGCTCTATTTCCTTTGATTGAGAGAGAATACTTTAAGAAGAAATTATTTGATTGGTGAATAAGGCTGTGCACTTAATAATTGGCTTCAGGATAATAAAATCCACAAAATTATTACCACTGACTGTTAAGTCAGAGTATTCAGAGAGCCCTTTGTATTTGCATGGAAAGGGCTGTTAATTTTCCCTTCTGGCTTTAACCAGAGATTGAGCACTTTGGGGCTGGGAATTAAGATTCAATGGTTGGAAAGAAAGCCTTGCTCACTCAGCAGCCTGCATGAACCTTTGGTTTGTGTGAAATGGCTACAGATTTTTTATCCTTTGGCTGCAATCCATACAACACTTTTCCTGGGAGTAAGCATCATTGAATAAAATGGGACTTACTTCGGAGTAGAATTGTTTAGGATTGCCCCATTGACTCCTATTGCAATTTTGTATTTGGAACTGAAACACAGAAAGTCTAAATTTTTACTCATTATTTTTATGTGGCCACCCTGTATCATCCAGCGCCCTATGTTCCATCAGTGGCAGAACTATTGCCACCTGCTTTGCTCCTCCAGCCCAAGAAGGATAAATGGAAACTGCCTCCTGGGAGGAAGGGAGGGAGGGAATGCTTGCAGAAAATTGTTTACATCAAGGGCAAAGTTCTTCCCACCTGCTCTGCCCCTCCCCTTCAGCCCTTGGTATCATAAAAGGAAACTGCTTCCTAGAAGGGAGAAAGGAAGGAAGGAAATACCTGCCCAGCAAGAGACTGCTTCTATCAAAGGTAGAGCTGATACTACCTGCTTTGCCCTCTCCCCATCCTGTGAATTTAGGATTGCCAACCGCCAGGTGGGGCCTGCAGAGCTCTTGGGATTACAACTGACTAGGGATGTGATATAACCCCCCCCCACACACACACACACACAAATGGTATTTTTTTGGATTTCAGAAAGGGCACCAAATCTGCTATTTGTGGGTGTTTAGTTCCCCCAATACCATCTCAGTATTCATGTTTGTTTTCCCCCCATTAGGATTCCAGAATTATTCTGTTGTCATTATTCCCTGGGGGGGCTGGGGGAGCTGGAATGGCTGTCTTTCTACCAAATGATACCAAATGTTCATAGGACTTAGCACAGCTTGTCCACTAAAGACTCCCTGAGTTTCAAGTGTATTTGCCCAACAGATACAATTCTATGCCCCGCTTAACAAGGTGCACCAGCCATCCTACATGTCTCCATTGTTTTCTATGAAGGGAAAGACTCAGAGGCCACTAGCCAAACACTCAAGCGCAACCACTGCCCAGAAACCTCCACTCCAAATAGAACAGCAGGTTCAAGTGCTCCCTCTAATGTCTGATCATAGTACCTGAAAGAACGGCCTGCCTCTCCCCTCCCTCCTGTTGCCAGGAAACCCTGAGAAATAGAAGATAAACAGTCATTTGGATCTTTAAAATTGTGGCCTTGTATGTTCCTGGATATTCCCAAATATTTCTGGGTTGTTTTTTTTAGGAATTCCAGAATACCAAATATCATTTTCAGGATTTAAAGAAAACCCCAACATATATGTTATATTTTTTTTAGGTTTTTTTTTTTTTTAAGATTTAGAAACCTGGGCCTCTTTTTTTGGTTTGTAGAAAGATCTGCTTTGCCCATTCACAGCTCCAGTCACTGGATTAAAGTCTCAGATTTGGCCAACTTTGCTATTAGTATATAGATGATGATTTGTACACTGATACATCTTGAAATGGTAAATCCTTCCCCCACCCCCCTTAGCTAAAAGCAACAAGAGTAGAGTGCCTACATGCTTGGACAGCTTTGGTATCAGTGGATCTATTTTCCAGTAGCTTCTATTGATAGTGACACAAAAATAACAGAAAACAAATCAATATACCATTCCATTGTAGCAGATGCAAAAAAAAAAGTCAATAAAGATTGTTCTCCAAATTAATGCTAATTGCTCTTTGTAGACAGGAATTATTTGTGTAGTGGTATATTTACACTGGAAATATATGATGGGGAAATTGAGAATCTTTTATAAAGGCTTGTCAGAGCACTTGTGAATTTAAGATTAGAGTGTAAATCAAAATGTGATGTTCCATGTAATCAATAAAAGCTTTTCTTTGAAATGCAATAGATTTATCCACTTTCTGTGTTTATGTCTGCTATCCCTCTGCTGGATGTAGCTCCCACTTCTCTTTATAACATAACGCTCTAAAGTGCCAGTCCCACTGCAAAGAATTATGGATTAGCATTACATTTGTGATACTACTTCCTAGTGAGAAGGATAGCATGTTTTATTTATTTTATTTATTTATTCTTTGATTTCTACCCCGCCCTCTATCCTATGCCAGGCTGGGCTCTGGGCAGCTCACAACATTATATATAGTCAAATATTAACACAATAAAGCAGGGGTGGGGAATGTCAGGCCCGGGGGCCATATAAGGCCCGCGAAATCATTTGGTCTGGCCCTTTGTGGGTCCTGGCAGATCTCTAGCTCAGAAGGATCTAAGACTGGTTATCCGCCCCCTCCCACAGACAGGAATAGTCTCTATTCAAGATGGATGTGAGTTTGTTGCCAAGAAAAGGAACCTCCCCCCCTTGAAGAAGAGTCGCTAGCTATGGAGCTGCTAGGACCACCCACTAATATAGCAGGCTAATTTTTAAGTTGATAATCTTGTATGGCCGGCGAATGATATTATAAATATCCAAATGGCCCTTGGCAGAAAAAAAGTTCCCCACCCCTGCAATAAAGGCATAAAATGTACGACCTAAAGTCATTAAAATAATCTCAAAATAAATCAATTTCATAAAAACTAATGGCACAAGATTAGAGCTCAGGGCCGCCACATGCCCAGCAACACAACCAGGGCCCTTTCATTCAGCTGGATGATACCTAAACGAGGGGATGGGGGCAGGGAGGCCAGATTTGATGGAACCATTGCTGTCCTCAACTATAGGCCTGGTGGAATATCTCTGTTTGACAGGCCCTGCAGAATTCCTTAAGATCCCACAGGGCCCTGGTCTCATTTGAAAGAGAATTCCACTAGGCCTGAGAAGGTCCTGGCCCTAGCTGAAGACAGCTGGACACTCTTTGGGCTGGGGACCACCAGTAAATTGCTATTACCAGAGTGTAATGTTGTCTTGGGGGCATACCAGGAGAGGCAGTTGTCTTGGGGGCATACCAGGAGAGGCCAGGTACAAAGGTCCCCAACCATGTAAGGCTTTAAAGGTTAAAACTAGCACCTTGAATCTAATCCAATGCTCCACCAGGATCCAGTGCTGTTGATGTAGTGTAACCCAACACAATCCTAGTTACACAAATCCCTATTAGAGTATAAGGTGTTTCCCCCCCCCAAAAAAAAATCAATAAAATGACAGCCCCCCTTGTGAATCACTGAACAAATGTGAAATTGCTTCAAAATTATAAGGTAGCAAACATTTAATATAAACAGTACAACTTATGCAACTTGAAGTAACTAAATCATGATGACTATAAACATAGCCACACTAAAGTATACAAAATCTTCAGGAAGGGCACTCAGGGAGAGCAAAATCTTCAGGAAGGGCACTCAGAACATTGGTGAACAACACACAATTCCCAATAATAAAAAAGGGAAGAAAGAAAAGTCCACAACTTTAATTCAAAATGCAGGGCTGTTTCTTCTCTTTATGTTCTTGATGAATCCTGCTGCTGCTGAGGCTGCTGAAGACCTTCTCTCTCCAGTCTGACCTGCAAAGGAAAATTATTAATCCCCTCAGTTAAACTCTGGGCTTCCCTCTTCCTTGCAGGTCCAACTGACTGAGGGGTGGGGCCCTTGCAGTTAGTAACATACCGAACTACTCATGCTCAGTGAGCTCCCTAGGTCCTAAAATCCACAATATTGGCATGGGTTACATTCTCCCCTACTAAACCGATGACATCCCCGACATCCTCCTGCGTGATGGGACTAATTTGTGTGCACCACATACATAATCATGTAATCTTGTAGGAATATGTCTTTGCCTTTGTGGTCTGCAAGGCAAGTTTTCAGTTTCAACTTCCAGAACTGATGTTCCTGTACCTGGTGTATTAACATGTCTGTCCTCCATTTCAATCCCTGGGAACTCAACAGAGACATCAGCCAGATCATCCCCTTGAGTATATGATACTGTATCATTGGAGTCCAACAACACTGTACTTTCAGCTTCTGGCTGCCAAGTATCTTGTGAAAGGCAACAATCTTTTGGTTCAAACTCTGTTGCTTCAGGATTCAGTTCGACAGCTGGCAGGTCATGATTAGAGCGAACGACTTGTTGAACTTCTTCCTCCTCCATAGATGAAATGAATCCACATGGCCGCAAGAGATCACGATGCAATGTTCTTTGAGGTCCATCACCATCTTCAGGTCTAACTACGTAAACTGGGAGGTCTTGTAGCTGTTGAATGACGACATATATTTGCTTTTCCCATCTGTCAGCTAATTTATGTTTTCCTCTAAAATTAAGATTGTGAACCAGCACTCTATCACCTTCTGAGGTATGCGAAAGTTTGACTTTTTCATCCCACCTCCTCTTATTAGCTTCCCAGTTCTTTTCAGATTCTCTTCTAGCCAACTCATAAGCATGTTTCAGCCTTTTTTTAAAGTCCTTCACAAATTGTTGGTGACTTACTTTAGATTTTCCTTGCAGCCTAATACCAAAGCATAAATCAATTGGTAACAAGGGCTGTCTAAAAAAGGTAAACGTCCCCTGTGCAAGCACCAGGTCATTCCTGACCCATGGGGTGACATCACATCCCGACGTTTACTAGACAGACTTCGTTATGGGGTGGTTTGCCATTGCCTTCCCCAGTCATCTTCCCTTTACCCCCAGCAAGCTGGGTACTCATTTTACCAACCTCAGAAGGATGGAAGGCTGAGTCAACATTGAGCTGGCTACCTGAAACCAACTTCCGTTGGGTTCAAACTCAGGTCATGAGCAGAGCTTAGACTGCAGTACTGCAGCTTACCACTCTGCTCCACAAACATTAAAAAATAAGGAGACTCCCCAGTTCTATCATTTCAGGTACAGTTCTATGCATGAACCAGTGGTTTAACTTATTTCCTCCACTTAACCTTTTCAAAATCTTCTAAAGTTACCAACATACTTATTAGAGTCCGATTCAATCTTTCCACAGGGTTTCCTTGTGGATGGTAAGGGGTAGTTTTTGATTTCACACCAACAATGTTACAAAGTTCAGATATTAATTCAGATTCAAAGTTTGTACCTTGATCACCGTGGATCTTCTTTAGAAAACCATAGTGTCAAATAAAATTTTCCCACAAGGTAATGGCAACAGTCTTGGCTGTTTGATCCTTTAATAGAATAGAACTATAGAATCATAGAGTTGAAAGGGACCATCAGGCTCATCTAGTCCAACCCCCTGCACAATGCAGGAAACTCACAATTACCTCCCCCCCACGCCCCCAGTGACCACAAGATTGCCAAGATGCCCTCGCTCTCATCATCTGCCTAAGGTCACAGAATCAGCATTGCTGACAGATAGCCATCTAACCTCCTCTTAAAAACCTCTAGGGAAGGAGAGCTTACCACCTCCCGAGGAAGCCTGTTCCACTGAGGAAATGCTCGAACTGTTAGAAAATTCTTCCTAATGTCTAGACGGGAACTCTTTTGATTTAATTTCAACCCATTGGTTCTGGTCCGACCCTCTGGGGCAAGAGAAAACAACTCGGCACCATCCGCTATATGACAGCCCTTCAAGTACTTGAAGATGGTTATCATATCCCCTCTCAGTCTTCTCCTCTTCAGGCTAAACATACCCAGCTCCTTCAACCTTTCCTCATAGGACTTGGTCTCCAGACCCCTCATCATCTTTGTTGCCCTCCTCTGGACATGTTCCAGCTTGTCTACATCTTTCTTAAATTTCAGTGCCCAAAATTGAACACGGTACTCTAGGTGAGGTCTAACCAGAGCAGCGTAAAGCGATACCATCACTTTGCATGATATGGAAACTATACTTCTGTTGATGCAGCCCAAGACCTCATTTGCCTTTTTAGCTACCGCATCACACTGCTGACTCATGTTCAGTGTTTGGTCTACTAAGACCCCAAGATCCTTTTTGCACACACTACTGCTCAGACAAGTCTCCCCCATCCTATAATTATGCATTTGATTTTTCCTACCTAAATGCAGAACTTTTCATTTGTCTTTGTTAAAGTGCATTTTTGTTGGTTTTAGCCCAATTCTCCAGCCTGTCAAGATCATCCTGTATCTTGGCTGTCTTCTACCGTATTTGCTACCCCTCCCAATTTAGTATCATCTGCAAATTTAATAAGCATCCCCTCTATTCCTTCATCCAAATCATTTATAAAGATGTTGAACAACACAGGGCCCAGGACAGATCCCTGAGGCACTCCACTAGTCACTTCTCTCCAAGTGGATGAGGAACCATTAACTAGCACTCTCTGGGTGTGATCTGTGAACCAGTTACAGATCCACCTAACAGTAATAGGATCTAAACCACATTTCCCCAATTTGTCAACTAGAATACTATGTGGAACCTTTTCAAAAGCCTTACTGAAATCTAGATAAACTATGTCTACAGCATTTCCCTGATTCAACGAGGTAGTAATTTTGTCAAAAAAGGGGATAAGATTAGTCTGACATGACTTATTCTTGAGAAACCTGTGCTGGCTCTTAGTGATCAGATCCATCCTTTCTAAATGCTCAAGAAATGACTGTGATGATTTGGTCAAAAACATTTCCCGGTATAGAAGTCAAGCTGATGGGTCGGTAGTTACCCAGATCTTCCTTTTTCCCCTCCTTGAAGATGGGGACAACATTTGCCCGTCTCCAATCTTCTGGCACCTCACCTGTTTGCCAAGACTTTTCAAAAATAATGAACAGAGGCTCAGAAATTACATCTGCAAGATCTTTGAGTATCCTTGGATACAATTAATTTGGCCCAGAGGATTTTGCTTCATTTAAAGAAACTAGGTGTTTGTGCACTACCCCAATGCCAGTTCTAGGCTGCAAATTCCTTCCCTCATCACTTGTTCTGTTTAAGCTATGTTGAGCGCCGCTTCCTTCACAAGAAAAGACTGAGGAAAAGTAGGAATTGAGGAGTTCTGCCCTCTCTTCATCTCCTATTACAATTTCACTTTCCGGTCCTCACAATGGGCTTATCTTCTCCGTGTTCTTACTCTGTACATAGGAAAAGAACCTTTTTTTGTTGTGCTTAGCATCTCTCGCTAGCCTAAGCTCATACTGAGCTTCAGCTTTCCAAACACTCTCCTTACAAGCACTAGTTATTTGTTTATATTCCAGTTCAATTTCAATTTCAATACCTTTATTGGCATACCATCAAGTAATCAATCAAGTAAAATCTAACCCCTAACATCATTTTACCTCCGCCTCTTAACAATTTCATCAAAAAATTTAGCCACAGATTCAGTAGTCTCAGGATCTCAGGAGGATAACAACAAATTGATTTTATTATCATCAGCTTGATCTACATGATTTAAAAGAAAGGGATCTAAGAGGACAGCACGAATTGCACAATAAAATGGACAATACAAGAGAATATGGTCAATACTTTCTATCTCCCCCAGGGCACATTTACACACCCTGGCAGATTATGGAATTTTCTTTTATCTCCCATACAAAATCGCAGAAGGGAGAACATTAAAATGAGCTAACATACATGCCCTCCAGAGATGAGGGACAGTAAGACAGGACAAGTACCCTGGCAGGGAATTTGATATTCCCCATCGCAGTAGCGAGCATCTTCCAGAAGCTAAACTTCTGAGTTCTTGCATTTCAACAGATGCCTGCCACAGCTGCTGGCAAAACGTCAGGAAAGAAAATACCAAGACCACGGTCACACAGCCCGGATAACCTACAAGAACCAATATACTCCTAGATATTTACTTTTTTTTACCTGCTCTATTTCCTCCCCCTTGAAATACCATTTAGCCAGTTTCCACTTCTTCCCAAATACAATAATTTTAGATTCATCAAAATTTAAGGTCAGTTTATTCATTTTACAATATTCCAAAGAAACGTAAAATCTGCCTTTTCATCCCTATAGGGCTGTCGATTCGGTTCCATCCGACATGAAAAACAGCCGAATTTTCCCCGATTTGGCGGTTTTCAGTTCAGGTAAAGCCGAAGTGAAAAAAGACGGGAAAACGACGAGCCGAATGACAGGCCAGTTCATCAGTTTGGAAACAGCCCTTTCAAGATGTTCTAGTTTGTCTTCCAATGGATGCGTTGAAAGAGTAAAGGTGGTGTAAGCAGTTAGGGAGACCACTTTATAAATCTAGCAGCTCATGTCATATTATGGAATCAGGAAGCCCTACCAGTGCTGTATTCATAGAGCCAAGGAAAATGGAAGACAGACTAGAACATCTTGAAAGGGCTGCTGAACCGGCCTGTTATTCAGAAGCAGATGAATGGGGCAAAACAAAAGGTCTTTAAAAGTCCAACACAAGATAAGTCTGGGTTGAGTAAAATCCCCCCTTTGCCGGCACAAACTTATGCCAGCAAAAATGTTCATGCAGCCCATGGAACTTCATACAGCAGTTTCATGGGCGTTGGGAGAGTGTTCCTGTTTGGCTTGCTGGCTGGAGTGCAGCAAACCTCTCAAGAGGCAGTGCAGCTGTGCCATTGCTATGGTGTCCCCTGCTGCAGTGCAGCCACCACCACCCCTTAGGATTGTGCTGCCCATATTTATGAACTTATACTGATCTCAGGTTTTTCTGAACATCTTGATAAGGTGCTTACAGTTGTCACCAGTTCAGTTTCTCATTCTCAGTCTTGATCAAAGTAGTCTGCAGAAGGCCTAGTGTTCTCAGCTGAAACAAGTATCTGCTGTGTTTGCTCTGGCTTTTTCAAATGAGCATGTACAAGTTGTAAATATACCCATTTTGAACATTCCTGCAAGAGAAAAGAAGTGAGATGTTTTTAAACAGTATGTGTGTATTGGGGGAGACATACAGAGAGGAAGACAGTAAAATTGTAGAATAAGTGGAAGCCATGTGCTATTAATGTATAGTGTCTATGCTACAATAAGAGATGAAGGAAAATATTTTTAAATGGTTTCAAGTGCCACAGACTATTGACTTGTTTGAATGATGACACAACTCTTAAAACTTTCTGTCCTGTGGTGGTGATCACAGATTTTGTTTTTCCCCTTCTTTTTATTAATGGCATGACATCTAGCACAAGTCCTAGTCCTAGCTGCAGAACGATTTCTCCATTGCCATTAAATACATCCAAGATATCTGTCAATGAAAAGAGGCTAATGGGAGTATAACAGGAATACAAATATGCACTTGAAACATAGTTTGACTGATGGTGTAGAAAAACCTTTGGTGAAATGTTTGAAATCCTGTAGATCATTCACCATTGAAGAAAAAGAGCTAGTCTTCCTTTCTCATACAGCTGACAAAGTGATAAATGCTCTGGCTCATATTAGGAAGTAGCGACCTTAATAAAGTGTTGTGGCTCATTTTGATATGTTACGGTGTAAAGTTTTTGTTGTTACTTTGTCATTTTTATGGAAAGAATAGTATTCTAAAACCATGTGCCATGCCTAGCAATAGTGGATAAGCAGCTTTATAACCTATTGTAATACAAAAATAAATGCTGATATTTGTTGATGGAAACTGCAGATTAGTGTATTGCAACTGGTGAGATCACATTATAATTTTAGAAGATGGCAGAGCTACTTGCCTGTTATTATTATTGAACCTGAGTGCCATTTGTGATCATGGAACATTTTCATTCCTTTCCTACTGAAACCAGTGTAAACTAATGACTAAGAGAAGAAGGTACAGTCAATGAAAATAGTTGTATTTATGTAAATAAATTACTTTGAGTTTTCACAGCCTCTAAAGTAAATGGACAGATGCAACATTTATTGGTAAGCCATTAGTGTTCAAAGATAAAATTATGTACCGTATTTTTCGCTCCATAGGACGCACCTGACCATAAGACGCACCTAGTTTTTAGAGGAGGAAAAAAAGAAAAATCTTGTTTTCCTCCTCTAAAAACTTGTCTTATAGAGCGAATGTCGGCTGGGCGCGTGCGCGTTGGGACGGTGCGAGCCGGTGTTCCCTGCCCCGACGGCCAGCTGGGAGGCGGGCGGGGCTGCACAGAGCCAGCTTGGTGCATGCGCATCGGGACGGCGGCTCTGTGCGCCCCACCCGCCTCCCAGCTGGCCGTTGGGGCGGGGAACGCCGGCTCGCGCCGTCCGGACGTGCACACACCCAGCCGGCTCTGTGCGCCCCGCCCGCTTCCCAGCTGGCCGTTGGGGCAGGGAACGCCGGCTTATACCGTCCGGACGTGCACGCGCCCAGCCGGCTCTGTGCGCCTCGCTTGCTTCCCAGCTGGCTGTGGGGGCGGGGAACACCGGCTCGCGCCGTCCGGACACGCACGTGCCCAACCAGCATTCCCCGCCCCGACAGCCAGCTGGGAGACGGGCGGGGCTGGGCGCGTGCGCGACTGGACGGTGCGAGCCGGCATTCACTCCATAAGACGCACAGACATTTCCCCTCACTTTTGAGAAGGAAAAAAGTGTGTCTTATGGAGCAAAAAATACGGTACATATTTCTTAGACCAAAGGTTGGCACAATGGCTCAAAAATGATGATTGTCTCTCTTTGAGGCTTCATCCAAACTGCCTTGGAAATTGTTTAGTGCTTTACTTTTCAGAAAGAGATGAGAATCTGACACTATTTAAAAGGCTATTTCTAGACTGTCAATCACTTGAAGTCCAGGGAGATGTTCACATTTACCTGAGACATGCTGATTGTAGTCACAGTAATTAAATTGTTACATGGCTCTCTGAAATGTGGATTACAAAGCAAGTAATAAAAAAGGAGATAAGAAAGATGACATCAGTGATCTGACCCCAGGGCACATATTTGTAACGACCCTTTGTTTGGCTTTTGGCTGTTTGATGATAGTGATAGATGGTCTTTACTATTTTACCACCTATCTATATAGGTTTAGGCAGAAAATGGATCTGAAAACTCTTGCAGACATCATTTGGTTTCTCTCAGTTCTAAGCGGCATTCTGCAAGATATGTGAGGTTTCCAGCTGGAAAAGGCAGGAGAAGGAATTAGATAGGGTCTGCAAGCCTAAGGGAGGGGGAATTATCCTGAAAGATTAATCTAGTTTCTCTAAACTAAAAAAAAACCCCACACAGTTTAGCCTTCAGGGAAGATCGCGTAATCGTTTTTCCTTTTTTCTTTTTGTCTAAGATAGTATTTTGGAGATGTGGCAATTCGAACTGCAATCTTCTAATGTACTCAACACAGATGTACGCAATGCTGTTTTGATCCTTGCCATTTTTTTCCTTTTCAGTCTCTTAAATTCCAAATACTGAATCTGCCTTTTTCATTGCCACTGCATGTTGTTGACATTTTCATATTTCCACTACAATACTGAGCTTGCTTTCCTCGATAGTCACAATGAAATAGCTGGCAACGTTTATCTGTACCCAGTGAAACACTGAAGCCTTATTGTAGGTTATTTATTCATGTACAGCAACGTTTTAGGTTGAAGCAAGGGTGGAAAAGTAATCTTACTTGTACTCAATTTAAATGTTTTTCTTGTTAAAAAAATTGGTGAGTATTTCAATACATACCTAGTAATTGTCATACTGAGATCCTGAGTTCTACGCACACAAAGAGACATGCTGTAGAGAAACTTTCCAATGTGCTTTACATTTATTATACAACTTCTCTGTTAAATTGTGTTAGATCATAGCGTAATGTTTTATGAAATCTACACCCCTAGTTCCCATTACAGGGTCTTGCACTTAGATTCACAGAGGCTGGAGGCTAATGTCAAAAAAATTGAACCCATACAGATTAATGTTTTATAGTCAGTGAAACATTTGAAATCAGAATCTAGAGAGATTAACATCCACTGTACACACTATACCTAGCCTGACGCCAAGTTGACTCCACTCACATTAATCAGTTAACTGCAGTATTCTGAATTACTTCTGCAATAGAGAGGATTCATAAACAATAGTTTTTTTTTTCAATCTTAGGAACAAGCCAGTCTCTTTGTGTTGCTTTCCCCACTGAAAATATGGTAGAATGCTGTAGCTAAATTATTGTTTGAAACTGGGATACCCAACATGGTGCCCACCAAGTATTTTTAGGGAATGGGTGGGGCTTGGTGGGGCTTTTGGCAACCATATCTTCTGATTGACCATTGAAGTTTCGATTATGCTGATTTAAAAAGCGTTGGTTTGGCAGCAGCTGCCACTACAGCTCAAGTATTTTCACTGTGTGAGTGAAGGTGAACCGTGGTAGTCACTGCAGTAACTGGCTCCACCTCCTGTGGTTGCCATCATGTGGCAGCCACTTTTGGCTGCGCCCACCATGCTGTGTCAGAAGGGTGGGAATGTCTGGTTTAAAAGTTGAAGCAAAAATAATCTAACACACCATCATGAAGCAAAAAAAACCACCCAGCCTGTTTATTGTGCTTGGAAGTATGGTGCCAGCAGAAATGGCATTGGCTGTATGCATCTCTTGTTTGGGGAATATTTATTTATTTATTTGCTTAATTACTTATTTATATTATTTATAGCAGGGATCCCTTACCTTTTTTCAGCCTGCAGACACATTTGGAATGCTGACAGAGGGTGGTGGGCACAACCACAAAATAGCTGCCTTGGGTGGTGGAGCCAACTACAGAATGTCAGGGAGTGAGATTTTGCATAACTCAGAAAGTAGCTTTTCATCATTTTAGACAGAAGCTCTGTTTAACTGGATGCCTCTATAAATGTAACACATTGTTTAAAAACATTTTCTGTCATGCAAACAAAATCATAGTACCGGAGCTAGCTAAGAAACCCTCATCTGGCTGTACCTGTTTTTGTTTTGCAGGCATCTAGCACACTTACGCATAAGGGGGGAAATGCTTCTCCTGGCTTCTTCTTAGCTTTAGCTGAGGCCTTCTCTCACGAGAACATTTTCAGCCTGCACTATTTCTTTTAACAATGACTATTGGTGCTGAATGGATACTCAAAGATTCTGATCAGATTTTGATAGAAACATAAATAGTTCTGAAGAGTTGCCAAAATATATATTACAATGTATTACCAACACTCAAATATACTGCTTAAAATAAACATGAACAAAATATTAAGGTACCACAATAAAGACCTACATACTCTTTAACAATAGAAAACCCATAAATAAGCAAAGATGGATGAAATAATAGTCTTAATTTGCATTTAAATCTAAGGAGGACTGCAAGTAGACCTCCTTTTTTTAGACTCCCCCTTTTTCTCTCTCCATTATAATCCTATGTCAACAATGTGAGATTCCCCCCCCCCTACACACACACAAACACCCCTCACACATAAGCAGCCACAAAACCTTTAGCCCCGTTGTGGTGCTCAGGACAAGGGAAGAGAAAAACTTTACATACACGCACCACATTCAGGATAGCCAGCCACCTTTCTTCCCAGGCGCAGGAGAGAAGGGTTTTATCCCACCTTCAAGTTGGCCAGTGTGCTTTCATCCCAGGCGCTGCTGCTTGGGACAGAAAGTAGCTGGGTGGCTTGGGGGTGGGGGAGGACGCTCCCTTCCCCAACTCAAGCCAGTCAGTCTGCTTTTGTCCTGGGTATTGCTGCTTGGGATGGAAAGTAGCTGGCTGGGGGATGGGGTTTTGCTTCACATTCAAACCAGCTAGCTAGCTTTGCTCCCCAGGTGGCTGGAACAGCAACACCAGAGCAAGACAATGCTAACAGGTTTGAGCGGGAATGGCTTCTCTTTTTCTGCATGTGCTGGCCATCTTGTTCTCCCCAGTTACAGCAATACCACTTGGGGGAGGGCCGACTTGGGGTGGGAAGAGTGGCTTTTCTCTTTTTGGGCTAGCCAACTTACTTTTGTTCTGGGCTTCATCAGCAATGCTGGGGGCAAGAGCCAGCTAGCAGGTTTTTGCGGGCTTTATTTTCCTTCTCCCGTTCAGCCCAGCTGGCTTTTTCTGGTGCTGGGTTCTACAGTGCCCACAAGCAGAGCAAGCCTGCCGGCTTGTGTGGCAGTTGGCTTTTCTGTCTCTTACCTCCCCCCCGACCCAAGCCAAAGGGGTGGGAAGAGAGGATAATGGCCAAGGCCTGGGGCAGCTTACATTCAGAAGTGAAGATCCATGTGCTAAGGCTGTCATGGCTGCTGAAACTATGTTTGTTTTCCAACTGCAGAGCCAATCAACACTCTCCTGGCCAACCCAAAGCACTGCTGGGCACAATCCACTCCAGATCCCACCCATTTCCCACAAATGCTTGGCGTATGCCAGAATAAATGTAATTCCTGAGAGCTGCTGCGGCTGGGGACGGCGTGCTGCGGGAATGCTTCCAATGAGGTTTTGCCGCTGCAGATTGGGGGAGGTGGGGGACAAGCAGCCTCCTCTGGCAAAGTCCCCCTTTTGGCCTGCATTAGCTGCACATGCCAGGAGAGTTCATCTCTCCAGTGCAGCAACTGGTCGGCCCACTCGGCGATGCTGCCCTTGATGTGCGGGTCACACATGGCCGCCAATATGTAGACCAGCTCCTGACCGACAGGCTCAAGACGAGTTGTCACACCATCTTGCAGCCTCTGCACCAGGGCACGCACTGCTGGAACTAACTCTGCACGTCCTTCAGCTGGCTCCAGAAACTCAGCCATCCTCTCATGATGCATATGCGTCATGGGGACGAACAGAGCCAGCGTTGCTGTGTCAGAGGTGAGCAACTGAATGTAGTCCTTAAAGGGCTGAAGGACCTCCACAGTTTGAGAGATAGTCAGCCATTCATCATGCTTGAGCTTCCTCTCTCGCCCTGTGGCATCAGTCTCATGGAACAATGCCCTGAGGGCTCTCTTCTGCTCCACCAAATGCTCAAGCATGGCGTGGGTGGAGTTCCAGTGAGTGTGGATGTCACCCTTCAGGCAGTGCTCTGGCACGCTTTCCCGGGCCTGCATATCACGCAGCATGTAGTTGTCCTTCAAACCGCGTGAGAAGTGACTCATGAGCTGCTGGCATTTCATGATGAGATGCCAGAAATCACGAGTCGTGGCATCCAGCCTGGATTCCTGTTGGGAGCCCAGGCCCAGGGCATCCCTCACCACAAGGTGGAGAATGTGGACCGCACAGTAAATACATGCCTCCAGTCCCAATGCCGCTGCTGCCACCCTGATGTTTGTGCCGCCGTCTGTCACCATGAAGCCCATGGTGACATCCTTGCCTACCCAGGAAGCTAACTGTGTCCTCATGGCAGCGGCAATGTAGGCTGACATGTGTGCCTTGTCGAACAACTGGACACGGAGCATAGCCTGGCGATAGCCGGCCTGTCGGCACTCACCCTGCCTACCACTGCTCCCCACACCCCCTCAGAAGGTCGTCGGGTTACCACCAGTGCACAGTTAGGGAGAGGTACCCATGCTGCAACTGCGGGCTTGTCCACAAGTCGGATGTGAAGTGCACAGTTCTCCCAGCAGCACAGGAAAACTCTGTCTACACATATGCCCTGGCGGCTCTGTACAATGAGGGTATCACGGACACTGTCATTGTGGAGCGAACTGGGAACTTGTACCAGGGAGCAAGGTCGTGGATCACCCTTTGGAAGCAACTTTCTCTACAATGTGATAGGGCTGATTGTCAAGGGTGATCAGATCTCGCCGATTAGACGAGTGAGCCTTCTCGCCACTGCCTTAACCCCACCTCTTGGTGCCCTACTGGTGCCACCCTCACCAAGCACCTCAGTTGGAGTTGCTTGGTGTCCCTTCCCTACCAGAGCCGCTGCACTGTGTGCAGCGAGGAAAGCACAAGGGGAGGGCTGTGATCGCCTCCCCCCTTGGCTGGCTCCTGGCCCCGTGGACACCAGTGCACCAGCCTCTCTCTCCCACTGAAGAAGCACCATGTGGTGGTGCTTCCTCACATGGTTCCAGAGTGCGGAGGTTGAGAGATGTTTAAGGTCTCTCCCTCGACTGACCTGCGCACTACAGAGCTGGCACTCTGCGTAACTTGTATCCTCCACCACTTGGAAGTGCTTCCAGACTGAGGATGTGAAGGGGTACCCACGTGAATGGGCCGCTGCAGGTGCTATGGGAGCAGCCTGCCTAGAGGTGCTCGGGGCAGAGACACCATGTCTAGGGAATGCAGGGAGAGATGGCGGCGGGGGAAGGGGTTGAGATGGGTGCACCTCCATCTCTTCCTCTTGCGCCTCCTCCACCCTCTCCTCCTGTCTCCTCTTGGAAGAACTGCTGGGGTGTGAAGGAAGAGGCAAAGTAGATGGTGTGTCCAGTGACCGTGCAAGCTCCTCCACCACCGTC
Source organism: Euleptes europaea (assembly GCF_029931775.1). Classification (NCBI taxonomy): domain Eukaryota; kingdom Metazoa; phylum Chordata; class Lepidosauria; order Squamata; family Sphaerodactylidae; genus Euleptes; species Euleptes europaea. Next base: position 4,661,570 of record NW_026612049.1, read on the forward strand.
TTGGAAGTGGGGGTGAACAACGAAAGACTCCCGTCCAAAAAGCTCAGCCCCAAGTCCTCCTCAGGCTGCTCCTCCTCCCCCTGCTGCTGCTGGTGGAAAGACTCAACAGCAGCAGCAGGAGGAGGGACAGCCTAAGCAGCAGACCCCCACCCAGTGCCAGCACCTGCCGTCACCTGTGCGGGTGGAGCAGCTCCAGAGTCCCCCTTGCCAAAGAGACTCCTCCGTGGAATCTTGGATGGCAGCTCTGGAGCTGCTCCCTGCACAGGTCGGGGGCGAGCCACAGCCCTCCCCCTCTAATCCACTCCTCTAGTCTTCTCCTTCACTTTGCCCCCGGGGCCCCTCTTACCTGCACCCCTGCCACTCATTGTTCCCCTGGGCCAAACTTTGGCTATCTGTAATGCGGGGAAGTTTAAGGGCCTAGCTAGCTATCTTGGACTATGATCAGTCCCTGCCCTGAGAACTTTTTATGAACCTCCCCAAGAAAACTAAAAAAAAATTGCAAACAAAAAGAGGCCCTAACCTAACTTCCACTTAATAATTTTTGGTTTGTTTGTTTGCTTTTTAAAAGAACTACCTGGTGAACCTGATCTAGAGACCTGTCTAAGTTTAAGCTCTCACACTGCCCTGGAGATGGACTTTGGAAACTTTTTAAAAAGGGGGAAGTAATGCCTAGTACTGAGGATCTATTAAACCCTATCTAACTCTGTGCTCCAACAGTGGATCCCCAAGGAACCAGGAGGAGTTTTCTCTGCAAGGACACGCTTCCCTCACTGTTGAACTATAAATCTAATGCCAACTAGGCACAATACAGTCCAGGAGGCTTTCGATAACTGTTTGTCCTATTTCTCTATTTAGAAATAAATATCTCATGCTCTTTTAAAGACCTAACAGCCTAGTTGGTAAGAAGCTGAGGCCCTACAGCTAGGGTTTAAATGTGAGGGGCCAATGTAGCCCTGCGACTTCCTAACAGATCTTATTAATGCTGGTTATGTGTCTGAAGTCACCTCACCCCGCTAGACTACCAGAGAGAAACGATCAAACCAGCCACTCATACCAGGAAGTCTGCGACCAAAGCCAAATTGTTCCCCCCACCAAAGTTAACCACTTGCAAAGTAAACAGTAAACCAAAGCAGTTGTGAGTTTGTGATCTTAACTCAGTCACTTTTGCTTAGAGCCAGCCAACAACAGTAGAAGCCCCCCCCCCCCCAGTTCAGTAGACGGATATTCACACCAGCAAATCACCACCAGGAGGCAAGTGAACTGCCCCCCCCACACACACACAGGCAGAAACCTAACAGGAATCAGTTTAGAAGAAAAGCCCCAATTAAAATAAAATGACAGGGTCTCAAACTGTTGGATTTTTTCTTCTCCTCCAGGTAGCAGGCAGGAAATAATCCAATGGATGCAGCAGGCTCTAACCCACCAGATAAGCTTAGGATAGGCAGCAGGAGCAAAATCCAAGGTTTTTGCACTGGAACTCTCTCTGTCTTACTGAGCAACGGCCAGTAGAGACCAGAGAGTATTATAGCCTTTGGGCAACTCAGAAAAGTTTGAATGGGAGAATCCAACTTCTCTGATTGGCCGAAGAACACTCTTCTCCCAGGTCTGGCCACCTATTCACCACTGGGACTTGACCCCCCCCCACTCAGTTTGGGTGTTTCTGAAGCCAAGGTAGGTTGCCCCAAGGAGAGCTTTCTCCTCGCAAAGGCGGGAAAAGGCCGAAGCCGGATAAGCTGAATTTTTTCGGCTTATCAGAGAATTGCCCAAATTTGGCTTGGCTTTTCCCCGCCTTTTTTTTTTTTTTTTTACTCTGGTAAAACCCAAACCTGGGAATGCCGAATTGGCATTTATTCGGCTTTAATCCGGTTCGGGTTTTACCGAATGCACAGCCCTGATAACAAAACTATGGGCTAAATAGGGATTTCCCAAAATGTAAATTGTTAATTTGTATCAGAGCCATAATATCAATCTAGAAACCTGAATTTATATCCTCCCCCCTGCAAACTGGTTTTTAAACTTTCATGTATCAAGGCTAGGGCTTCCTGCTGCTGTACTCAAAGGTAAAGACTTGAAACTAGGCTATTATTTTCTAGGCCAATCAGAAATAAATACAATAATCTCACTCATGCTGTTTGAGGGTAACTTGCTGGTGAATTTCACATGGGTAAAATGGTAGGAATCTGAGAAACTGGTATGAATGGGGTGCAAGCTAATAACAGTGTTTAAGGGTTTGTACCTGCCGAGATCATGAGGTAATACTAAGGCTTTGACGTGGGAAGTCAAAAGGTTTGAAGTACTTCTTCTGAAAGAGTGCTAATTCATCATGGTAAGTGGTCCAGACAAACTGCTTTTAAAAGAAGCAAAAATGTGACAACTGCAACCAGAAAATGTGCAACTTATCTTCATATTCCAAACAGTAAATTACTGATAAGTAAAGGGGGGAGGGCATCCTCCTAGCATTCCCAAGAAAAAAAAATGTCAATTAAACATGATTATTGTTGGTACCCACTTTATTATATATAGCTTAAAATTCTTTGGTATTTGCTTGTTTTCATCTCTTTGTTGTTAATGAAGGTGCTTTTCAACTGTGCTAAAGACAGAGTAGTAACAGGTTTTATAGATGTATCGTATCAAGCCTTGATTATAGCATCAGCCTTGACCTGGCATTTATTGGCAGGCTCAGGCAAAACCACTTTGTGGTTGCTTACTGCAACACTGTCAACCTCCTCTTTATCTTCTCTGTTCATCTTTCTTTCACTGCTTCAGTCAGTGAGTTAAGTCTAAAATTCAGAGAGATCCTCAATCCACATTGTTTAAATCTCAGATTCAGCACACTGAGTTGAAGCTGAAAGAGTGAAAGGAAATATATGAGAATGGGGACAGACTCAGAGCCAGTGCATACAGTACACTCTATAGAATGCTTTGGGGCTTCTGTTCATTCTCTGTGTAGGTGCAAGCTAAATTTTGTGCCACTTTGGAAGTATGTCCTCTTGATTAATATTTTTATGCCAGTTGCTGCAATCAACCTTGTTCCTTTTGTACCACCAGAGAGTTGTTTTCTCCATTTTGAAGTGTTTTGATCTTAAATTGTTCTACCAATCTGGGAAGTCTTGTTTGAACATCTCTGCTGTCTAGATGGAGGTACAGATAACAAAGCCTGCTTCTAAGCATGATTGCTAGCCTTCACCTGGAGGTTGGCCACCCTAGTTACACTGGAGGAAATGGCTGCTTTGGGAGGTGGAGTCTATGGCATTATACCCTTCTGAGGTCCCTCTCCTCCTCAAACCCCACCCCCCTCAGGCTCCACCCCTAAAATCTCCAGGAATATCCCAACCTAGAGTTGTTAACCCTATCTCCTTCCCACCCAACATCCAACTTACTTTTATTTGTTCCTCTGTCATGTTTTCTGTCTCCCCGCCCCCTCCCACAGCTTCTACCTTGGAAAACAACAGTCTTTCTCCACAGTGGGGACCAAAGCAGCTTATATCATTCTCCTCTCCTCTTTTTATCCACGCAACAAACCTGTCAGGTAGATTAGTCTGAAAGTATGTGATTGGTCCAAATTCACCCAGTGAGCTTCAACAGCAAGATGGGGATTTGAACGTGGGTCTCCAAGACCCTACTCTGAAGCTCTAACTGCTACACCACTCTGGCTTTCCTAGGGTGGTTGCTGTTGCACAGTAACAAGCAGCCACACCTAGTTGAGTCATGCAAGTCAGGCAGTATCAAGTCACCCAGATGTTGCTGACAGATCTAGGGTTGCCAACCTCCAGGTGGGACCTGGAGATCCCCTGGAATTAAAACTGAACTCCAGACACCCCTGGATAAAATGGCTGCTTTGGAAGATGGACACTATGGTATTATACCCTGTTGAGGCCTCTTCCCTCACCAAATTCTGTCTTCCTTAGATTTCACCACAAAATCTCCAGGAATTTTCCAACCTGGAGTTGGCAACCCTAGGCTTGGCCCCAATGTGTCCTCTCTCAAAGGCCAAAATAGGTAGGATTGCCAACCTCCAGGTACTAGCTGGTGATCTCCTGCTATTACAACTGATCTCCAGCTGATAGAGATCAGTTCACCTGGAGAAAATGGCCGCTTTGGCTATTGGACTCTATGGCGTTGAAGTCCCTCCTCTCCCCAAATCCCGCCGTCCTCAGGCTGCACCCCAAACCCTCCTGCCAGTGGCGAAGAGGGATCTGGGAACCCTAAAAATAGGCCTGGAAAGGACTCTGCCTCTTCCCCTTGCATTTTACTCACAGAAACTTAAGTTTGAAATGCTGTGGTTCCCTAGCAACAGCCACTGAGAAAAATCGGTTGTTTAAAGCTACAAGTACGCCATCTATCACTGTCAGTTTTTTTAACCCCTCAATGTATTTTTTTTTTTTAGATCTGCCATTTTTCTGCAAACCTGGGGCCCTTTCCAGGTTTTTAGAAATATCTGTCTTGCCTGGTCATCGCTCTAGCCAGTGGAGTTAAGTATCCTCAAATTTGGCCAATTTCGCTATTAGAATATAAGATACTTTAAATAAATACATTCAACAGTTGCTCTCTGGGAGAAGGAGCAATCTGCCATGGAACTAACTGGATTTTCTGAAATCTCCCCATACAGAGAACCCTTCCCGGTTGACTGCATCATAGAATGTCAACATTATTAAAGGGTACCTGACACTTCAGCTCTAGAATTAGAGCCATCAGATTCTGGAAAGCCCACAAGAGAGATACAAAAGTCTTTCTGCCTGGGATCAGTCCCTAAAATTTTGGTAAAGCCAACAAAACCATGGCAGCACTTCATGGTTGGATCTTTTGGATGTACAATTCTTGACACAAGCTTGTGTGTGCAGCTACAAGTGGCCTGGATCTCAGACAAAGTTTACTCAGCTCTGATATCCAGACAAGATACTAAGTATAGGAAGAAAGCCAGTAGTGAAGAATGGTCCACAACAGAGCTTTTCAAAAAGGTTGAAATGAAACCCAAGCACTCTAGAAGTAAAAAGCTGTGGTCTTGGAGAAATTCCGGGAAGTCATGGAGATGTCTTTTTCTCTATCATCTTACCATGCTAAGCTAACCATTTGGTTCCAGTGTAGAGATTGTCTCCTCAGGCCCAAAAAGTGAAATAAAAAAGTGCTTTTTCAGTTACCATTGCTTATAACTGGGTATATCTGAATTGAGGACAACTCAGGTATCTTCACAGTCCCTCCGTATTCCAATTTTGGCATAGATCAGCAGTGGCCTCCTTTGTAACCCCAGCAACAATGTTGGAATCATCAAACCAGAATGTTTCGCACTGTACAACTTTTGTGCAGTTGTACAGAGGATCAGGAATGAACCACTGTGTTACCATGTGTTGTTAGGAAACACATGTACCCTGGACAGGTATTAGAATGAATGTGGCCCATTTCCCAGTTCTGCCAGAGTCACACTAACAGCGCATTCCTGAGCTCTAAGGGCCTCCTGAGCTCTAAAAGCCCTTAGGAGGCCAGGCAGGTGCTGCGATGGCATTCAGCCCCCCTGCGCTGGCATCCAGGCAACTTACACCAGCATTAGTGGCCTGAACGCTGGCGGGAAGGCCCAGGTGCTGGTCGCGGGGCGCTGCCACGGCAGCACCACCCCGGGACGCCGACAGAACCTTCCGCCAGTGTCCCAACGCCATCAAAGCCCGCGCCAGCATCCTGGGAGGCGTTCCTGGGGTGTTCCGGCGCCGCGCTGGGGGAGGAGCCGCCTTTAGGTGGCCTCCAAAGCCCTTTCAGGTTGGGAATGCCCCTTTTTCATTTTGTGCAACCCTTTTATGAAGGGTTGCACAGATTTTTAATGCCGCAAGGAGGTTTCGGCGGGGCCGACACCTCCTATGACCGGCACAAGCATTCCTCTCAGGAATGCACTGTAAATAAGCCTGTGCATAAGGAACTGATCTTCTGTTTGCCTCATCTCAATTCTGTGCTACAGAAGCTGCTGGTTTAGATTTTACACCAACTTTATGGGGTGCATCCAAGCATTGGTCTAGGCAAATGGCAAAAGGGATTTGCTAACACAGGGCAAACTTTCTGTAGAAGGTTGGAAGGAATGCTGAGAATAGACAGAGGGAATTCAGAAACAAAGTTTATTGAGGGAAATAATACTAACAGCCTGGACAACAGACCCATGCAATCTCAATAATATAAAGTTTACACTGACAGTACCCTTCATTAGAATATCTGCATTTAAGGGCCAAATATTCCAAGCACACTCACATGTGATGCTTTTTGATGAAGGAAAATATACCATATAAAAGAGATTGAGTAGGTCGAATTGTGTGTTTCTGTCTGCAAAGACTGCATCCCTTTGTGAGTTAATCTTAAATGTCTGAATTTATTTTTATTTTTATGCTTTCATGGGAAATTTAACTTGGTATTTTTTAGTCATTCTTAACTGACCTCTCTGTGTAGACAAATAGATTCTTTATCGGTTTCTGGATCACTATTGGAGTGTAGTTTTTGTTTGTTTGTTTTTTGATGCTTGATAGCTGCTTTTATTTTTTTAGGAGGGAAAAACAGCCTTTGCAGTCAGCATTCCTACTACTAAGAAATAAATAACTCCCTTAGGAAAAAGAGCTATTCTTTAATGGGCATGCTAGAGGAGTGCTGTGGAATGCAGAACACTCTGGTCATTCCCCAGAGAGTGAGATTGCTGCCTCAACAGAACTGGTATCTGGTGCCACTAGGATTATGGAAACCATGACCAAAATTTGAACCTGTTTCTTCTCAGAAGGCACTACAAAAATAAGGCAATGTGGTATCTGACTAGTGTATTTTTAATGCATTTTTAATGTAAAATATATTAAAATGCGATCCTGTCAGGTTTATTTTGGTCTCTGTCAGAAGTAGTTGAGAAACAGCTGCTAGATTTAAAGGGGAGAGGTTTTACTGCTCGGAATGACTAACATACTTTTCTTAAAAATAGATACTTCAGCCTCTTTGGGGTTTTCATAATGTCATACTATTCTCCGGAAAGGAATCCATAAAACATTACACATTTGCTTTTTCTGGTTAATCCATAACAAACTATGAAAATTACAGTATGATTACAATTTCACCATGAAATTAGTCGTGAATAATTTATATAACTTTAAACAGTGTATCAGTGAGTTATTATTAATTAATGACTCCTTTTAAATAATGAAATTCAGAAGACTGGGAATTCTTAACCCTAATAGTGAGTGTGCACATAATGTTCCTTTTATTCTATAATGTGAATTGATGGCTGTGTTACAGTATCTAGCCTCACCCCAACACACAAAGTATCTGTATTTTTTGCCAATATTTCATAGAATCACACAGTTGGAAGGGACCACCAGGGTCATCTAGTCCAACCCTCTGCACAATGCATGAAATTCACAACTACCTCCCCCCCATACCCCCAGTGACCCCTACTCCATACCCAGAAGATGGCCAAGAAGCCCTCCCTCTCATGATCTGCCTAAGGTAATAGAACCAGCATTGCTGACAGATGGCCATCTAGCTTCTGCTTAAAAACCTCCAGAGAAGGAGAGCTTACCACCTCCCGAGGAAGCCTGTTCCACTGAGGAATCACTCTGTTAGAATATTCTTCCTGATGTCTAGATGGAAACTCTTTTGATTTAATTTCAACCCGTTGGTTCTGGTCCGACCCTCTGGGACAAGAGAAAACAACTCGGCACCATCCGCTATATGACAGCCCTTCAAGTACTTGAAGATGGTTATCATATCCCCTCTCAGTCTTCTCCTCTTCAGGCTAAACATACCTAGCTCCTTCAACCTTTCCTCATAGGACTTGGTCTCCAGACCCCTCACCATCTTTGTTGCCTTCCTCTGGACATGCTCCAGCTTTTCTGAATCTTTCTTGAATTGCAGTGCCCAAAACTGAACACAGTACTCTAGTAGAGATCTAACCAGAGCAGAGTAAAGCGATACCATCACTTCACGTGATCTGGACACTATACTTCTGTTGATGCAGCCTAAGACCGCATTTGCCTTTTTAGCTACCGCATCACACTGCTGACTCATGTTCAGTATTTGGTGTACTAAGACCCCAAGATCCTTTTCGCACACACTACTGCTCAGACAAGTCTCCACCATCCTATAATTATGCATTTGATTTTTCCTACCTAAATGCAGAACTTTACATTTGTCTTTGTTAAAGTGCATTTTGTTGCTTTTAGCCCAATTCTCCAGCCTGCCAAGATCATCCTGTATCCTCGCTCTATCTTCTGCTGTATTTGCTACCCCTCCCAATTAGTATCATCTGCAAATTTAATAGGCATCCCCTCTATCCCTTCATCCAAATAATTTATAAAGATGTTGAACAACACAGGACCCAGGACAGATCCCTGAGGCACTCCACTAGTCACTTCCCTCCAAGTGGATGAGGAACTATTAATTATCTTACTGTGCCTGAGAAAAAAATGTTGCCACCAGAATTTATAATTTCAGTCTGGATAGAGCTGTGATGAGGGAATGTTAAATCTATTTCAGCTTCATATCACAGGTACATCACCCAAACAACGCCTGCTAAACAGGACAACCCATTGATGTCACAAAATACTGCCACATAGCTCAGTGATTTAACTACGTAGTAAATAGCAAAGGCTTTAAGCAGAGAGCCCATAATTCTCATTTCAGTATGTAGATCCTTAATAAAAGTCTGAATACATTCAAGTCCTTGGTTGATTTGTACCCACAGTAAGAGGCAAATTGGGATATTAAAACCACAATGGAGCAGGCTGAGGTAAGTGTCCCCTGAGGTACCAGGTCTGCTGGGTTCAGACATGGGCCTTGGCAAGGAGAACAACAGAGCTAGACTTGCCGTGGGCATGCACTGACATCATCGTCACAAACACCCAGGCCTGAACTCAATGGACCCTGCAGCACTGTCCATGCCACAGGGGCCACCTGGCTCACCATGGTCATGGCTGCCACCTCCCTCCAGGGCAGTAGCCCATAAGGAAATTCCCTGGTCCACTCCTAGTACCTGTTCTTTTGTGTTTGGCTAGCAGTTTTACAAATACAAATTTAAAAACCAGCTACCGATATTTCATTGGTGGGGCTGCCAGGTCCCTCTTCGCCATTGGTGGGAGATTTTGGGGGTGGAGCCTGAGGAGGGTGTGGCTTGGGGAGGGGAGGGATTCAATGCCATAGAGTCCAATTGCCAAAGTGGCCATTTTCTCCAGGCCCTGCCAAAACCTCCTGCCAACACAAAAAATTAGGGTTGCACGGGAGATATGCCACGGGAGATCTCTGCAAAAGCAAAAAGGGGCATTCCCGGCCCGAAAGGGAATGGCTGCCTAAAGGTGGCCCCACCCCCAGGCTGGTGCCAGAACACCCCAAAAATGCCTCCCGGGATGCCAGAATGCCCCAGGAACACCTCCTGGAATGCTGGTACGGCCTTTGCCTGAGTTCGGACTCTGCCAGAAGGCCCCATTGGCGTCCTGGGGTGGCTCTGCCGCGGCAGCAGCCAGCAACTGGCGGTCGGGCTTTCCCACCAGTGCTGGGGCAATTAACACCAGTGTAAGTTAACCGGTCGCTAGAGCAGGGGTCCCTATGCCGGTGAGGCCCCTTCCCAGCCTCCTAAACGGCTTTCGTCCTGGACACCAGCGAGCCTCAGGAATGCACTTTAAGAATCAAAAGTATAAATATGGGCCAGAAGCAACAAGCCTAATTCAGGTCAATTTTCTGAAAATCAAACTGGGTTATGCTAGAAAAGACAGGAACTCACAGGCAAGACCAGACTTTATAGGGACTTGTGATTGGCTCCTTGGATCATGTCCTGGTAATCTCAGAGCAGGAAAAAAGTTGCAGTATAGGTGTTGCTGCAGTTATACAAATAAGGATACCGGCCTCCAGATGGGATCTGGGGATCTCCCGAAATTACAGCTAATCTCCAGACTTCAGAGATTTGAAGCATATTATGATATGGCCTTGAAGTCAATTAAGGGGTGGTCAAAATATCACAGGGCTGCACAAGCTCTTGAGCTGATTAAATTGTCTATGATGATTGTTCAGTAAGTAGACCTAAGCAATGTAGTCCTTTGCATGTGTAGAGGAGGCTATGGCTGGTGCTTGGTAACTTAGCATCATTGTCTTCTGGGCAATAGTGAAGCCAACATAATCCAGACATACCACCTGGTCAGAAACTGTATTTTACAAAGACCAGGTGCTGTATTTATGGAACTTCCAGGGGTGACACAAATATGAAAAAAAAATGTTTGCTAGGGATCTGGAGGGTAAGAAAAGTTTGGGGAGACAGCTACATTGTCAGTGGAGGAAAACTCATGCTCAAGTCAGACAGAACACTCTATAGAAAACGTAGATCCTATGGGAACAACTTCTTGTCAGAGTTCTGTGGAAAGTTTCAGGTTGGTCAATATCCACACAGTGCTTTGTGTTTTGAAGGCTTCTTGCAAAGTCGATCTCTGTCTGTCCTGGCTATTAAAAACATATCAGGAGAAAGTAGAGACTCCTCTGGGGAAGATTAGTAATATGTCCCTCTTAAAAGGAATGTTTCCTTCACCACTCGAAGCTGTGATTAGACCACTTTTTAAGAAGTCACCTTTGGATACAAGGAACATGGGCAATTGTTGACCTGTTTCCAGTCCCTTTGTTTTGGCCAAGGTGATTGAATGGGCTGTGGCAGTGTAACTGCAGGCATTTCTGTATGAAACATCTGACACTGATCCATGTCAGTCTCTATTCAGGTCTGGATATGAGACTGAAACAGCACTATTGACTTTAGTTGGTCATCTCCTGCTACAATTATGTAGGGGTAATCCATCACTGTCAGCAGCATTTCATACAGTAAAGTATGATATTTTGACAGATCCATTCCAATCTGTTTTCAAGCCTGACTATGAGACTGAAACAGCCTTGGTCACCCTGGTGGATTTCATGTGCTGGGAGATGGAAAGGGGAGTGCAAACCTGTTAATTTTCCTGGACCCCTTGGTGGCTTTCAACACCATTGATCATGCCACTGATTGCATGATCTGGATTGCCTTTCGGGACTGGCACTGGGAGGCACTGTTCTGTGGGGGTTCCAGTCTTACCTCAGGGGTAAATTTCAGTGTCATGCTGGGGGACTGCTGCTCTGCCAAGGGGTTCCCCAAATTTCCATCTTGTCCCCCATGCTTTTCAACAACTAAGTAAAGACACCAATATGCAGATGACTCTCAGCTCTATCACGCACTACCAGCAGATCTCAGGAAGGCTGTGGAAATCATGAACAGGTGCCAGGGGGCAGTTTTGGAAAGGATGAGCACTAACAAGCTGAACCATAATCCCAACAAAACAGAGGTGGAGGGAAGGTCTGACCTGGAAAATGGGTTATCCCTGTTCTGGATGGGTTGCATTCCCCTTAAAGAAGCAGGTTCATAGCTAAGGAGTGCTCCTGAACCTGGGCCTCCTGTTGGATAAACGTGTGGCAGCAGTGGCCAGGGGTGCCTTTTAGCAGCTTTGGCTGGTGAGCCAGCTTTGGTCCTTCCTGGACAGAAAAGATCTTGACATTATGGTATTTGCCCTAGATTAGATTACTGCAATGTGCTGTAAATGGGGCTGCCCTTGAAGACTGTCCAGAAGCTACAGTTGGTACAGATGGTGCTGCCAGAGTGTGGACTGGAGTGGGTCATAGGGACCATATCACTCCAGTCTTGTTCCACCTAAATTGGCTTCCAGGCTCAATTAAAGGTACTAGTATTGACATTTAAAGCTCTGTATGGCCTGGGACCAACATAACTTAAGGACCACTTCTCCCAGCTCACTCTCTGAGACTCTGCTTTGGTTGCCACCACCATCTGAGGCGAGATAAGTGGTGACCCAAGAAAGGGCCTTGTCCATTTTAGCACCAAGACTTTAGAACTCTCTCCCCAGGGAGATTAATCTGTCTCCCTCTATCATTGTCTTTCGCCAGCAGGATAAGACTTTCGCCAGCAGGATAAGACCCCCAATAACAGTTTTTGGCTCTTCTTTTAATGTTGATTATTTATGTGCTTTTAATTGAATTTTCTATTTTAACTGCATTTTAATTGTTTAAATGTTTTATGTTTGCCTCCTTGTGGACCTTGATTGAGGGAAAGGCAGCATAACAATGTTTTAAATAAACATAACCCTTGTTTGGGATAAAAGGGACAGCTCTCCATAGGTTTCATTGTTTTCTTGTTCACAGGAAAGAGAGGCTTCCATAGGAGAGTCAGAGTCAGATAGTTGGGACCTGATTGTGGAATGCTACAAGGGTCATACACCCAGTGCTCTGTAACCTTGATGTTAATCTTTGTTAAGATGATCTGAAGCTTCATAGTTGGTTATTGCCAATGTGCAGATGACACCCAGATTTACATCTCATTATCTAAGCCAGAGCTTCTCAAACTGTGGGTCGCGACCCCATTTGAGGTAGCATGATTGAATTTTGGGATCGCAAAAAAGCCCTCCCAGGAGACAGCGAAGATGGAAGCGCCAACAAAGAGGAGGAGAAGGGGATTGGAGAAAAGAAAAGGATGGGTGGGAGAGGGGAGGAACAACCTGCCCAGGGCCCAACTCCTTCATAGCATGCACAACGAGCTGCTTTGCCCGCTCATGGATAAAATGTGCCCAGATTGATCGGGAGAAACAAGGGCACCTTCCTATTGGCTCTATGGCTGAGAGGAGCGGCGTGCAGGTTCCCATCTCAATTGGAGCTTTGCACAAGCTCTCATCATGCAGTATAGGCAGGACTGAAGGCTGTGCCATGTAAGTCCAGATCCAGCCCCTTGAGAACTCTTATCCATCCCACTAGCTGCCAACCCAATCCCAGAACACTTCTGCTCGTCCCAGTGGCTGTCATTCCAATCTGGGGGCTGTCATTCCAGTCCCAGAACATTTGTGCTAGTCCCTGGGGCTGTCATTCCACCTTGGGGGCTGTCATTCCAGTCCCAGAACACTTCTGGTAGTCCCAGGGGCTGTCATTCCACTCTGGGGACTTCCATTACAGTCCCAGAACCCTTCTGCTAGTCCCAGGGGCCGTCATTCCACACCTGGGAATGTCAATCCAATCCCAGAACACTTGTACTTGTCCCAGGGGCCATCATTACACTCTGGAGGCTGTCATTCCAGTCCCAGATCACTTCTGCTAGTCCAGGGGGCTGTCATTCCACCCTGGGGGCTTTCTTTATGATTTATTATCAGTAAATGTTTGATATGTATACCTATTTTATATACCTATATACCCAGGGTCCCATAAAAGTTTCCCGGGCAAAAAGGGGTTGCGAGTGGAAAAAGTTTAAGAAGCTCTGATCTAAGCCACTGGGCCATTGTCCTGAGGCAGTCATCAAGTAGCCGAGGGAAACAAACTGAAGCTAAATCTAGACATCACAGAAGTAATATTGACTGGGAAGACAATGTTCTGCTGATCTACCAGGCTTACAAGGATTTTAGCTTTCATTAGTAGATCAAATAGCTTGGGGGTATTCTTGGCACAATTCCTGTTGATGGATTAAGAGGGTGGTGCTGTTGCCAGGGGTCACTACTTTCAAATATGTCAACTGTACCATCTGGCCTCTTATTTAAACTCTGCTGAACTAATCACAATGATCCACACTACTGTAATTTATTGGAAGGTGCTCTACATGGGACCAGGCTGCAATCCCTGGTTGGGGCAGGGAATCCCTCTCCCCAAACTCCTGTGGCCACTAGTGCTTCAGGAAGTGGAGGGGAATTTAAAAAAAAAAACCTTCTCCAGTGTTGCAAGCATGATGATGTTGTTACCCAAATTAGATGGTCTCCCCTTTTGGTTGAGGGGAATTAGCTGGGGAGACTATATTTTGCAAGAGGCAGGGGTAACCAGGATCTTTCCCCTATGCGTACAGAGATCTAATCCCTGTGGAAAACTCTTAATAAAGAGGAGGTTTGGTTTAATTTTGGTTTGATTTAATTTGATTTGGTTTGGTTTTATTAACGGAAACCTGGAGGCCCTACATAGGGAAGGGGAAACGATTCAAAGGGATGACAGTGTGATTGCCTGCCCTAGCGAGACTCCTCAGAGTGCTGCAGCACATCCCCAAAGGTGTTGAGCAAGATTGCACTCAGTGCCATTAGAACTCAGGAATCGATTCCAGGCCCTAGCAGTGGCAGCAGAGCTGGAAACACTGCCAGCAGAAGAATCACAAATACAAGGAAGACAGAGGGAGGAGGACAGGGGGACACGAAGAAACGGCACCTGCTGAGGGGTATGGAAAGTCATGTGTCCAAGCCTGACCCCATGGCCCAAGAGGTGTGTTGCTTGCCAGGGGTGAAAAGTAAAGATACTGTAGACTAGATACCAAAACTGGTGAAACTTAAAGATTTGTGATGGTCCATGAGCGAACCAACGACACAGCTGTGAACACCATCAAAAACATTAAGGCTGACTATGAAGCTCTTGGGGGGAAGCTGAAGGGAATGGGGGCACAGGTGGCCTTCTCTTCAGTCCTTCCTGTCAAAGGAAGGGGAATGCAATGGGAACATAAGATAATGGAGGTGAACCACTGGCTGCATTGGTGGTGCCGGTAGGAGCAATTTGGATTCTGGGACCACGGGCTAAGTTTTCTGGATGACTACCTACTAGCATATGATGGAATTAATCTTTCAAGGTCAGGGAACAATGGTTTTGTAAGAAACCTGGAGAGATTCATCAGGAGGACTTTAAACTAATACCACAAGGGGAAGGAGATGACCAAAGCAGGGATTTAAATGAAGGAGAGCAAACTGTAGAGGTCCACCTGGGAGGGTTGGGTCTAAAGGAGACAAAGGTTCAGGGTTTTCAGGCGTCTGTACCAATACTCAAAGCTCGGGCAAAAAGAAGGAAGAGCTTGAGCTTCTAATGCAGTCAGAGGGATATGACTTAGTAGGTATTACAGAGACTTGGTGGGATGATTCCCATGAATGGAATGTAGTAGTGGATGGATATGAGTCGAAGCGGTGGCAGACTGGTGCTGTATATGAGGAGAGGGTTTTCTTGTCAAGAAATACTGGAGGAGGTGGGTGACAGCCCAGTGGAAAGCATCTGGGTGAGGATCCGATAGGGGAAGAAAGGACAAACAGTATTGTGGTTGGAGTCTGCTACAGATCTTCTGACCAGGGTGAGGAGGTGGATATTGCCCTCTTTGAGTAGCTTGACAGGATATCCAAACAACAAGAGCTGGTAGTTATGGGTGATTTCAACTTCCCTGATGTGTGCTGGGAGACAAACTCTGCAAAGCGACCCCAGTCACACAAGAGCCTCATCTACCCGGCTAACAACTTCCTTCATCAAATGGTGGAGGTAGCTACAAGGGGCTCAGCCATACTTAACTTAATATAGACCAACAGGCAAGAGATGGTAGATGAGGTGAAGGTGGTGGGGACCTTACGGGGAAGTGACCATGTCCTCCTAGAATTCCTTTTGCTGTGGGGGACTAAGGAAGTTTGTAGCCACGCGTGTCTGTTAGATTTTGGTAGGGCAGATTTTAATAAACTCAGAGGCATAATGGGAATCATTCCATGGGCAAGACTGCTGGAAGGGAAAGGAGCAAGTGAAGGGTGGGCTCTCCTAAAACAAGAGCTCTTGCAAGCTCTAGCCCTCAGTATTGCAACAAGAAGAACACGTGGTAGCATCCAAGAAACCAATGTGGATGAACAGAGAACTCCATGAGGGGCTAAGGGGGGAAAGGAAAATGTTCAAGAAATGGAGGCAAAAACATACCTCTAAAGAAGAGTATCTCGGGTTGCTAGGCACTGTAGGTCAGCCATCAGAGAGGCCAAAGTTCACAGTGAGTTGATGCTGGCCAGGGAGGCTCGCTACAACAAGAAAAGCTTTTTCATTTATGTGAGGAGCAGACACAAGGGAAAAGAGGCCATAGCCCACTGTTGGGTGAAAATTGAGAAACTCTGAAAGAAGATAGAAAGAAAGCAGAAAGGCTCCAATGTCTATTTTGCCTCTGGGTTTTTTTGCTGAAGAAGAGAACGGACTCATCTACAGATGACAGTAGGCAATGCACAGCATCCAGGCTGCTGGTTGACATGAACAGAGAGGTAGCTAAGAAGCACCTGACTGCATTGGATGAGTAGAAATCCCCCCGGCCAGACAGTATGCACCCAAGAGTACTCAAAGAACTTTCTAGCAAGTTTGCAGAGCTTTTATCCATAATCTTCCAGACCTCTTGGAGGACAGGAGATGTGCCACAAGACTGAAGGAGGGTGAATGTTATCCCAATTTTCAAAAAAAAGAGGAGGGATGACCCAGAACACTACAGGGCAGTCAGTTTGATCTCTGTCCCAGGGAAGATATTGGAACAGATATTAAAGAGATCAATCTGCAAGCATATGAAGGACAATTTGGTAATCTGGGGAAGTCAGCATGGATTTGTCCCCAACAGGTCCTGTCAGACCAACCTTGTTTCCTTCTTTGATCAAGTGATGACCTTACTGGTTTGAGGGAATGTGGTTGGTGTTGTTTAACTGGATTTCAGTAAGACTTTTGACAGGGTTCTAACAATCTGCAAGCATCTGAAGGACACCTTGGTGATCCAGGGAAGACAGCATGGATCTGTCCCCAGCAAGTCCTACCAGACAACCTCATTTCCTTCTTTGATCAAGTGACAAGCTTACTGGATCAAGGGAATGCAGTTGATGTTGTTTACCTGGATTTCAGTAAAGCTTTTGACATGATGTTCTGATGGGTAAACTAGATGAGTGTGGACTGGACCCTATTATAGGTGGATAGGAAACTGGTTGGCAAACTGCACTCAAAGAGTGCATCACTCAATGGCATTTCATCTGAATGGAGGGAGGTGTCCAGTGGAGTGCCACAGGGTTCGGTTCTGGACCCGGTATGTTTCAATATTTTTATAAATGATCTAGATGAGGGTGTGCAGGGACTACTCAATAAATTTGCAGATGACACCAAATTGAGAGGAGCAGCGAACACACCAGGAGATAGAGATAGAATTCAATGAGATTTGAAAACATTGGACAGTTCTACAGCTGGGTAACAGAAATGAGGGGCATGCATACTGGATGTGGGATGCACTTCTGGGTAGCAGTGGATGTGAACAAGATGTTGGGATCCAGGTGGACCATAAGTTAAATATGAGCAGTCAATGCGATGCAGCGACAAAAAAAGCTAATGCAATCTTAGGGTGCATCAGAGGCCTAACATCCAAACTGCAAGATATCATAGTTCTGCTGTACACTGCATTGGTTAGGTTGCACCTTGAGTATTGTGTGCAGTTTTGGAGGCCTCACTTCAAAAAGGATTTGGACAGAATGGAACGGTGCAGAGGAGAGTGACAAGGATGATCAGGGGCCTGGAGCCCAAGCCCTATGAGGAAAGGCTGAGGGAATTGGGAATGTTCAGTGTGGAGAAGAGGTTGAGGGCTGTCACTGTTAAGTATTTGAAGGGCTGTCACTTAGAGAGGGCAAGGAGCTGTTCCTGTTGGCAGCAGAGAATAGGACTCGCAATACACTGAGCGGAGATCAGTTCAAAAAAGTAGTAAGGCAGAGAGTGGAAGACACTGCGAGACAGCTTGGCCTTGCAAGGTCGCCTGGTTTCATAGCCTCACAGAAGTTCAGACACCTGATGACAGCAGCCCCATATCAGATGACACTGGAAGTGAACAAATTTAGAAGGGCTTTCATGTTAGCCAGATGTGGAGCTTTGCCATTGGCCGTCTTAGAGGGCAGATATATACAAAAATTCCTCTTTCTGAGAGAGTCTGTCTATGAAATGGTGAAGAAATTGAGACCCGCGAACATCTCTTCTTATACTGCCCTCTCCATCATGAGTCAAGAGCTAAGACTATTCAAGAAATTTAAAAAATAATATAGGACTACCGTATATACTCGCGTATAAGCTGAGTTTTTCAGCCCAAAAAAAGGGCTGAAAAAAGGCAACTCGGCTTATACGCGGGTCAATACGGTAGGCGAGGGGAGGAGGGAGGAGGGAAACTTACCACTGCCGCCATCCTTCGCCGCCGGCCCGTTCGCCTTCCCGCGGCCTGGGAGCGGCCAGCGGGGCCTGCCTGGGAGCAGGCAGGCCTCGCGGCCGCCCCCCCACCCACCCCGCTGCCGGCCCGCTCGCCTGGGAGCGGCCTGGGAGCGGCCGGCGGGGCCTGCCTGGGAGCAGGCAGGCCTCGCCGCCGGCCCCCCCGCCGCCGGCCCGCTCGCCTGGGAGCGGCCTAGGAGTGGCCAGTGGAGCCTGCCTGGGAGCAGGCAGGCCTCGCCGCCGCCCCCGCCGCCGGCTCGCACCTCTTCCCGCGGCCTGGGAGCGGCCAGCAGGGCCTGCCTGCTCCCAGGCAGGCCTCGCTACCGCCCCCGCCGCCGGCTCGCTCGCCTGGGAGCGGCCTAGGAGCGGCCAGCGGGGCCTGCCTGGGAGCAGGCAGGCCTCGCCGCCCCCCCCCCCCGCCGCCCCCGCCGCCCCCCTGCCACTGGCCCGCTCGCCTGGGAGCGGCCAGCGGGGCCTGCCTGGGAGGCTGCCGGGCCCGTGCCGCTTTCCGCCACCCGGAGCAGCCTGGGGGCGGCCTCCTGCGGCTGCAGGAAAGCCGCCCCCACCGGGCCCGTGCCTCTTTTCGCCGCCAGGAGCCAGTCAGGTAAGCCTGCGGGGGGGGGGAGGAGTTATAAGCCGACCCTTGGCTTATACACGGGTGCCTAATTTTCCCCCATTTTTGGGGAGAAATTAGGCACCTCGGCTTATACGCGGGTCGGCTTATACACGGGTATATACGGTACCTGATAAAATTTGTATCCAACGACTACTGGAGGATAGTAACCCACAAACTTCGAGATGTGTGGCTAATTTTTGTGTTGCTATATATAAGGCCCCAAAGGATGCAATTTATAAATAGATAAAATCTGATTGATAAACATTTTAGAAACTAGCGTATTTGTCTTTTTAGTTATGGGATTTTATTGATATATTTTACTTTGTGCCTTCTTTGACTGATTGATATTATTTTTATTGTAAATTTCTGTTACTTCTGATTAGATCTGTTCTTTTTTTGGTCAAATGACCGTAAAATAAATGATTGATTGACTCGCAATAATGGGTTTAAATTGTGGGCAGAAAGGTACTGACTGGATATTAAGAAAATATTTTTGACAGTAAGAGTTGTTCGACAGTGGAATCAGCTACCTAGGAAGGTGGTGAGCTTCCCGTCATTAGCACTCTTTAAACAGAGGCTGGACAAATACTTCTCAGGGATGCTCTAGGCTGATCCTGCATTAAACTGGGGGTTGGACTAGATGGCCTGTATGGTCTCTTCCTACTCTATGATTCTATTAGTAATTGATTTTTTTATTGTCAAAATAACTTCAAACACACACACAGCAAAACACACAGAACCCAATATACCCAAGAAGTAGGAAATAAAAGGAATAGGGGGTGGACATAAGGATGTGAGGTTTCCCAGGGGGAAATATATTTTCCAATCAGATAAGCGATGTTCAAAGATGGCAGCTGCAGAAGAGAGTGAGAAATTGAACCAGTATGAGTGGGGGTGCATGCAGAGTTCAGGACACACACAAAATGGATGCCACTTGGGGGTATATTTATACCCAGAAATGTATCCTGAGGCGTTATGACTTCACTGGCCACCAAACATTGCCAGGGACAAAGGCGTGATTGCCTTTTGATTAGTTTAACAGTTTGAGTAAGAAAGGAGGTGGAAGCAGATAGGAACAATACCTAGGTTCTTCCGATTAAGTATTGTTAAGTATTTCTTATAGATTTCCAGATGAGTGCAGATGTTTTGGGAGAGTTTTCCCAAGAAGAGGGAGATGACTCAGAGGGGTTTGGCGTTACCTATTTTGCAACTTAATGGTATTAGCTGGACATCTGGGTATGTAAAGGAATGATTCCAAGTTCCCTGAATGGAGTTCTAATTACTGAGGTTTTGCTATCAGCTACCAGGTGGCCTGCAAGGAGAGTGTTAACACATATGCTAAAGAGGCTGTTTCCTTCTCATTGTTCTTGCAGTTTCACCTGGCATAGGCCTGGGGGAGGTTGGCAGACAAGCCTGTACTTGCTGTGTCAGCCCTAGAGTTGTCACAAGGATGGCTGCCCAAAAACTTCCATTTTGTGTGTGGCTACACAGCAGTGCCCTGTTTTTTTGTGCATTCACTCCAGTCCTGTACATCTCTCAGGGCTGTACCAGGTAATCTAGGGTGGTCCAGTGGGGTAACAACAACATTTATGGAGATAACCAACTAGGAGGCATCACAGCTGCTGATCATTGGGCACCCATGGCTGGCCCCATGTTCCTGGATGGCACATTGTGGACTGGGCCCACCTATGCAGGCATGCTTAGAGAGACAGTGCTGGGGGGATGGGGCCCCTGTTTCCTCCCTGGGTTGCTGCATCTTCTATTTGGTAAGGGCCTGTGCCTTTAGGGCTGTAGGGTGGGGGTCATGTGTCTGGTCTGGTGCTGCATTGGCCTCCTTCCTTCCCATCCCACATGTCTCTGAGACCAGCCCCCCTCCGCCCCATGGCTGCCACTCAGTGACTCATTGGTTCCCCATGTCCATCATGACTGTACCCTCGTGCCCCCTTAATGTTGGTATGGGAGCAGCCTGTGTGGCCCTGCTGCAGGGCCATTTGCTTGATCTCTGGCCTGTGAAGTTTCCTGTTAGGGAACCGTCCAGTAGAGATGCAGTTGCATTGGTGGCTGGCTGCTTCCACAATGGTGTGTGTCAGGATTGTGCTGCCTGAGCAATTACATTATGTGGACAGCTTCTGAAGTAGGTAGAATTGCATTTTGGAAGACAGAACAGGCAGATTAAATTTGACTTTATCAGATCACCACTATAATTCAACAATTTCAATCATTTACATACAGTGCTAAAAAGGAGATACGCATGTGACTGGTGCAGCCATTATTTTGCATTTTCATGTAACATCCAAAGAGAAAGTCATGTAGTGAGATGTTTAGACTCCCAGTGTTGATGTAGGTTACATGTGTGATTTTTTTCCCTTTTAGACAGAGAAAAGTAGAAGACTAACACATACATTTGACATCTGAAGCCACTCTGTACGATCGACTTTACTCCATCAAAAATATTTACAGATAAAAGATGGAAAGTGGTCGAGGAGAAGCCTATGTGCTTGATACATATCTGCAACCTATTACTTCCTGGATAATCTGAGCAGGTCTTTAATTGTGTTCAACCTGTAGTCAGATTAATTTTCTATTAATAACATAGAGGAAATATTTCACTCTCCTTAGGTATTTTTATTTACTGTAAACTGTCAGAACTTTAGTCCTTGCTTGATATGTGTAAGCATCTAAAGGATAAAGTTGTAAATTAGTTTGTGAAAGCAGATATAGTATTGTAAGGAGATAAATTATTACTCCATGGTATTGGTACTACTTTTACATCTCAGACAGATGAAGAAATGCTAAAGGGATTATCTGTAAACAAAGAAATGTCCCTTCTGAATATATAATACAAGTACTATTATCTTATTTTTATGTCACAAATAACATTAGATATAAAACATTTTTCATAAAGGTTCATTTAAGTTCTGCATATAAAATTCATTCTGAGAATTTTTCAGAAGTAAATGCCTGCCTACAGTAAGGGATTGAATAGGGGAACATAATACTCACAAGACATGTCACAAATGCTAAGAATGTGTCATGGTGCTAGAGCTCCAGTAGCAGGCATCCTAAATAAAATATTATGTATACGTTTTGGTAATCACAAGTACAAAATAGTAATCTGTCCTTTAATGGCCTGCTAGAACAATTCTGGGAAGATCAGTCAGATTTAAATTGTTGATGAACTGCTAGCTAATTCAGCATGACTGAATATTAAAAAGAAAAGTGGTAGACATTGCAGCTAGCTTCCTAATGATGACATTCAGGTACACACTAATGAACTAATCAAAATGTGTGTTTTTTCAATTGTTGCAGATATTTAAAGCTAGCAATATATTAATATCAACATTTCCTCACTAAAAGTATATGTGGTTTCAAGATAATTGCTCACTGATGTGATTGTTCATTTTGTTTGATGATCTGTCAAACATTAAAAGAAATTTTATAGAAATCACTAATAAATTTAAAGTAGAACAGAAAGCAATTAATGTCTTATACACTACATCCATTGAGATAAGCATTCCAATTACAAATTTCATTATTTCCTCCAGCCACTTTTATGTTGAATACTGTGTTTTATTGCCAGATACCTGACAGCCAGATTGGAAACAAGCCACAACTGTCAAAGTATAACAGCTCCAGCTATTTGAATCTGTTACAGTGTGATGTTTCTCAAGAAAATTTAATGACGAATGTGTATTCAGAGTGATTCAGTGCATAAGAGGGATGCATGGGATTTAATTACCTTTATTAAAAATAAGGAAGGGAATCTGCATACATGTTCCATCCTATTAAATGCAAGATAAATTATCTTTGTTGTATGTTTGTTTATAAGAAAAAGGGGGTTTCATGGTGTTTTCGAGCCAAGAAGGAAGGAAAAGATCATGCAATTGCATTAAGAACACTTCTTAAGCATGGCAAAAGTAGGTTTCTTTAGTGATGGCAGTCAACTTTTGACACTTCTGCTCACTGGCAGAGATAAAACAAATACTATTAACAACTGCAGATTATTATTACAGCAGTGGGTGAGGAACTATTTATATGCACTTACACTCGGGGACAAAGTAGCCTTGGGGAGATGGAAGTCACTAGGTAAAGCAAAGATTTGTCAGGTATTCAAGGATATCCCATGTAAGTTTTTCCAGTGTTTTCTGAAAGCAACTATGTTAATAGTTCATACTATTTTTGAGCAAAGCAAGTAATGTGTTTGACACCGGACAATTTGTAGTCAAATATTTTATCCATAAAATGATTGCATGTCAAGACTAGACAAGTCAGATGTTTAGTAGCAAACATCTATAGTAGTTAGTAATTCTTTTTCTCATATTTGAAGGAAAATAAGAGCTTAATTGCAGTTTTGTTTTAAAAAGGAAATCATGGAGGCCTTTCTACCAGTGAAGGATACATTAATGTGATTCTTGAAATAATGCATTTTAAAAAATCTTGACTATCTATACTTTTTTTAAAAAAATGCTGATTAGTCCTGCCAAGTCAGAGGACTTAAAGGTAAGAACCTTTAAAGTCTCTTGTGGTCTTGTGTTGAGACTCATAACTTTTGCCACATTTTTTTTTTTATAGCTCCACCTAAAGTAGTAGCCACAACCAAATAGGCATTCACAGTGGTGGCTCCTGGTCTGTGGAACAATTTGCTACTCTGGTTCACTGGAACAGGAATATTTGAGCTTTTATGGGATGACTGTGCAGACCAGGGGTCTGGAGGTGCCATGGTGCCCACCAACACTTTTCCTGGCACCCGCCAAGTGTTCTTTTAGAAAGTGGTTGGGGCCAGGTGGGTTCTTGCTTCTGATAGGCAGTGCAGATTAAAATGACATTTTAGCAGCAGCTGCCACTGCAGTATCAGTTTTATTCTCTCGCTGACTCTTCTTTCCCAGTGTATTTTTAAAATTTACTCCTCTTGTCCCCTGGACTCCCTCTGTGTGTGGTTGGCTCCAGCTCTCATGGTGACCATTTTTAGCCCATCTCCCACAGGGACCATTTTGTAGTGGAGCTCACCGCTCTGTGTCAGAATTCCAAAGGTGCCCACAGGCTCAGAAAGTTTGGGGACCCCTGGTGTAGACATTTATTCACTAGGCCTCTGGCAATTAGGATACCTGTATCTTCAAGAAATTCCTAATCTCAAATTCTATTACCAAGCCACTAGACTAAAATGGATGAAAGATTGGTTTTTAAACTCCGATGAAAATATAATACCTAGTATAGAACAATTCTTTGTAAAACTGCCATTAAGAAACTGGGCCTGGGTTAAGAAAGAAAATAAGAAGAAATATTATAGAAATGATAATACTTTTATTAATGCAATACTTCAGTTATGGGACCAAGTTACAATTAAATTGTCACCATTTGTATCACTGTTAGCTTCTGACGGTGACAAGGGAAATCGGGAATTTCCCCCTCTGAGAAAATTAGAATTTGCTGGATTCAGTGAGTATAGAAATTGGATTACAGATAAGCAAGTAATACCATATAGTGAGATTAAAGACTGTTGGAAATGTAACGTTACAATTTTTGAGTACCTTCAGGTAAGAGTATACTTAGGTGAATTGCTAAGATATGGTAAATCTATTATAAGAACTTTAACAGAATTTGAAAAACTGTTGATATCAGATGGTAAAATCTCATTTTCCAGTGTATACCTGATTTTGTTGAAAGTGATGTTTAAACCTGACCTAAATTTTCATAATAGCTGGTGTAAAAATGTAGGTATTAAGCCAGATGATTCAAAATGGGAATTCATTTTTAGTCATGGTACAAACTTTATAGTTAGCCTCTTATTTAAAGAAAATTTGATGAAAATGGTTTATAGATGGCATCTACCACCTTCAAGGATGGCAAAAATTTATAAGAGAGGTACCAGCAGATGCTGGTTTTGAAATAAAGACAATGTAGATTTTTTTTTTTCATATGTGGTGGGTATACATACAGGCATCAATCTTTTGGAAACAGGTTGTAAAAATTTGGATTGGGGAAGCAAATTCCAGAAACCTTGTTGTTGAATTATCTTCGTGATATTCCGAGAGATCAACAGATAGTTGCTTTACATATGATAAATGCAGCCAGAATGGTCTTTGCTAGGCAGTGGAATCAGAAAGCTTCCCCTAAGATACATGATTAGATATCAAAAATAAAGGAGATCTATTCCGCTTACCAAAAAATAATGATATTAATAGTGTAGTCCTCTTATGGGCAAGAATGATTCAAAGAATGGAAATGTCCATTTTGTAATAAGTTATAATTTTGGTTAAGTGAGAAGGAGTTACTGATGTAGAGCTGTAAAGTATTTTACATGATTTTATGTGATTATGTGACTATCTTTTTTCGTTTGTGTATATATCTATTGTTGATTGTCCATTAAATTAAAAAAAGATAATACCAGCACAAGAGACTTAGTTGCTATCCTTAGTTGACATCATGTTGCATATCCTGTTAACATAGCACGACATTATAGGATTGCTACTATAGTTCAAATGGAAATGCAAATAAGAGATGATAATTTGTTTAAATATATACAAGGAATGGCAGTGAGCAGGTTCTGGAAGGTTCAGCCTTTGGTCCTGACATAGTTTTCATTAAGTGGTAATATGTGACATTGGAATTCACATGTTTCTATCATAGTGCTGTATGGGCTGAAGAAGAGATCAGTCTTTGTCCAAAAGGTTAATTCATTTGGTTTACAGTATTCAGATATTGATTTTAGACTCACTTGTGAAAACACCCTTAGATTAAATGGGTTTGAAATGCATCTGGTAGAGAAGGTACAAAGCCATAATAGCAACTGTTTTGTAAATCTGGTAACTGTTTTTCCTTTTCAGAGGATCAAATTCCTCGTGGCTTCCCCACCATTGATATGGGCCCACAGTTAAAGGTGGTTGAACGCACCCGAACGGCCACTATGTTATGTGCAGCCAGCGGCAATCCTGATCCTGAAATAACTTGGTTCAAAGATTTTTTACCTGTGGACACAAGCAACAACAATGGGCGCATCAAACAGTTGCGATCAGGTAAGGTCTTGTTACTGTTTGCACTAATGCTCAGAATTGTTCTTTCTTTTTCCCCTGTTCTTTTAAAATTTATATTATTTTTTAGGTAATGATTCTTCCTCCTCTTATATTTTTATTTTATTTTACTGAGTGTGTTGTCCATGCCTGTGTTGTTGCCATAGCCTGTTTCCAAAGTCTGTTTTTTTTGTGTGCCTCTTGCAGCTTCTGTTTATTCCACATTGCTCACTGCTGTGACTGTAGTTTTGATATTTTTCTTTTCTTTACTGCTTTTCAGCAGTATTTGACAGAATCATTTCCTCTTCTATCCCTATCTACATTTATTTTTATTATTATTATTTAAAAACAAATTTATTTCAACATTGGACTTCATTCAGAACATGCAAGGAGTACCAATGGTTGTATCCATCCAATCCCAAACTTTCATTATCTGATGCTCAAAATATTCTTATAAAAATTGTGCTTTGTGCCACCTTTTCAATATTTTGAACCCACCAAAGATTAGCCTGTTTGGACACATTTGCTTTCTGCTTACTAGTAAATGAAACACAGCATTTTTCTCCCTTATGTGTACTGTCTAACCAAAACAAAAATAAAAAAGTCCTCCAAGTAGCCTATGAAATTTTTACTGGCTGAGATTTTCTGATACAATTAGCCACAGTAGTCTGCAGCTACGCTAAAGCTTCCTGAATATCATAGTGTCTGGATCTACAGAAGCCTGCCATTCATGTAGAGTCCAGCTTTTGCCGCTCTTTCTCTTTGCCCGTTTCACTTCCCTGAGGAATCCTGTCACCCTACCTCCTTTATGCTCTCTATAGCTTCATAATAAGATAACTTTAAATTTACTAAGTTGAAAGCTTATACCCATATAAAAGATAATCGAAGGGGGGTATAATAAGCCGTTTACTTTAGAAATGGTAGCAGTTTACTATAGACATCAGTTGTATAATCCACCTGTCTTCCCAAACTTCTAAGCTTTTTGACCTGTCCTGTGATGTTAAGCCGTCTTGTTAACTGACTTCTTTGCTTGTTGTCAGCAGAATTGTGTAGATTAAACTTCTGTTAATGTAAAATTAGAAGTAATTTTCACATGTGACATAGATTACTTAGTATATAAAGCTTTAACTTGAAAACGTTTGTGCCAAATTATAAGGAATATAATAATATTTTTATGCTGTCTTTCTTCTCTCCGTATTTAAATCTCCAGAATCTATTGGTAAGTGCTTAGTTCTGAAGCGCACTTCACCCCCACTAATTTTCATATGCAGAATACAATGATTATGGTATTATAATGATGATTATTACTCTTAAAATGCATGGCATGCATTTTACTAACAGTCAGTGTAGGCACTGGACCTCTGTAGTGGCACACACACTGCTCCACAGAAATGTTGTCGTATCAGTCTTAGAAACAGTTGGTTAGCAGGAACCATACACATAGTCGTAGCACAAAAATGACAATATTTCAAGAAGTGTTTATTACCAGATAGCCTTCAGTATATCCTTTTTTCTCTGTCTCTTGCTCTCCATATATATATATATATATATGGCTCTCACTTAAATAGAGTATCCGATATCTCTTCCTAAACTATGTATTAAATGTAGTGCTGTAAAGGTTTTCTTTAAAGATTTTAATCCTATACAATATATTTTTAACCCTCTCTAACTGAAAATCGTATGGGTGACAGTTCTGCCCTGCCCCCCAAAACGTGATGGCCTTTGCCCATTTTGGTATATTGTTATTATGTATTTATAATATAATAATTGTACCTTAATATATATTCCTGTTTTTAACAGTATAGAAATTCAAGTTTCTTTTAAGATCTTATTTAATTCTGTAATTCTAATTTGATTCTTCTTCCAAAGCCCTAGCCTCCTCCTTCTCGTACTAATGCTTCTTCTTTCTAATCTTATTTGCATTCATATTATCCACCCAGGTGGTACACCAATAAGAGGTAAGAGTGCTGAACTAACGTTCGCAGAATGATCTTATTCTTTCTGTCCTTTCATCCCTCTCATTATTGTCCTTTTAAAAAAGTAAAATCATTACAGACATGTCTATCATCTTTAGTTCTTCCCTTTGTCCTATTAAGTTATTATCAGTGACTGTCATTTTGTGATTTTTCTACCATCCTTTTTAATTTCCATTTAAAAATTGTGTTTGTTCATTCCTTTATTTTCCTCCCAAAAATGTTACTTTGTGATATGCTTTAAAGAAAGCATATCCAGGTCTCCAGGCCACAACCCAGTCACAGCGTACCATTTGTCCCTCTTTTTCTTTTTTCTTCTTCTTTTTCTACCTTTTTTCTTTTTTTTCTTTCTTTTTTTTGGTCCAAATGGAGCAAAAAAAAAAGATCATTTTTTTCTTCCTTAGCTGTTCTTGTTTTGGACCAAGTCAAGATGGTCTGGAGAACAGTTGCAGACATGCAGAAGACAACTTGGAATATCTTCTTTTTAACTTTGTCTTTCAAAAAGGTTTCTTTTTTTCTTTTTGTTCAATTATATTTTTTCTTTTAACTTTATAAAGTAAACAAACAAAAAACAAACACATTCTTCCCCCTAACAAAGTACAGCAACACTATATTTTTTCTTGGATTCACCCTTCTCTGGATTTTTGGATCCTTCTGATCTTCAGGCTTTGAAAATGGAAAGGTTGATGTCTATTCTTGGTGGTATGTGGTATTGCTGGCTTTTAATAATTTTATTAAAATGGTTCATGTATTTTGTAATTCTTGTTTTGTATTTTTCTTGGGTTTTGTGACACCACACTGCTAATCCCACTTGTGGATTTTGATGGGTGTCTTAGGGGGCCCTTCCTGAGGTCCTCAGCAGTGGTTGGTTGCTTCTTCCTTGTTGGCTTGGCCATGCTTTTTAACTTTTTTTTTTGCCTTCTAATTCAACTGCTCTTGTTTTTCAGCATACGCACTAAAAGATTATAAATCGTGACAAAATGTCTTTCTTTTTCTTACCAATCTGCATGTCTTTAAGGGAGCTTTGTTTCTTTAAAAATATTTTGATGACTATAAATGACTAATTCAATTTCTTTTTTTCACTTCAAGCAGCTTTTTTTGTACTTGCTGCACATTTTTGGCCTTCTTCAGCGGAAGACTTTCTTGAACCCATCTTCTCACTTTTTTTTTTTTTTTTGCTGAGCGCCACCTCCTTTTGTATTCTCTTTGCTGTTCAAAGAAATCAAATTAATTTAGTCAACTAAATGGTGACATCCCAATGACCTAATCTTCTTTGTTTTATTTTAAAGCCACAATCCCTTGAAGCAGTCTCACCCATCTTCATTTTAACAGTAGGAGAAATAGTACTGTGCTAGAGAATTGTTTGCCAAATGCAGGTTGTTTGCTTGTAAAAGATTGATGATGTGAAAAAAAATAATCTTTGTTTTTTTCATTACATCATTTTTTTGTCTGTGCCACCTTAGCAAGAAAATGACCCGGCGTTGAGTGGACCTTCGCATACAGGGCTTTTCATTATTATTAAGTGGTGTGTAGCTAAGAGATTGAAACCGTTCTTTGACCATCTCTTTGGCAATATATTTTATATCCATACAGGTGCCCTCCAAATTGAATTGAGTGAAGAGTCTGACCAAGGCAAATATGAGTGTGTTGCAACCAACAGTGCGGGTACCCGCTATTCTGCCCCTGCCAATCTGTATGTTAGAGGTAGGAATGACATAACCCTGGTATCCACTCTTCATTCAGGCTCAAGGGGTGTAAAGATACTCATGGGGTCTATGCCATAACTACAGTAGAAGAGAGAAGTGAGAAGGCAAAAAAGTGAAAAGGCAAAAAAAAAAATAACAATAAGGGGAAAATGTTTTAAAAGCTTAGAGGAATGATTGGGAGAAATGATATGAATAAAGGTACTTTTCAGTCCAAACTTGCCCCTGTGACTTAAGGTTTGTAAGTATACCAACATTTTTATTTCCTAACTTCTACTTTTCCTGCATTGTTTATTGAGCTGAATGTTGCATTGATTTGGGGAGGTTTCAGTTTTCCTTTATTTGTTTTGTTTTGTTTATATTTACAATGTGATTGCTTGCTGTGCAACTAATTTAGCTCTAATTAAAACTCAGGGTGTTGAGGAGCATAGCCACATGACCTCTGCTGCTGAGTTGCAAAGGAAAAGTTCTGAGCTTATAATTCTTTGGGAAGAAAACAATGGTGTAGCCTTCTTATTTCTGTTTCTTTAAGTGTAGTTTTATACAGGCTTATATTTCCTCTAAATTGATGCCTTATCAGTAAAATGTAGTCCCTGGCACTGCTGTAATGAATTAGCTGTTCTTTTATTCAAAAGAGAGTAGAAGGAGAATTACTTGTTTTACTGTTAGTTATGAATTAGGAGGATAAATTCCAGTAAACATATTCTTGAAAAGTAACAGGAATGATTGATTTAAAAAAAAAAAAAATTGGGAAGTGTTCCTTTTGGTTTTATCTCTTCTATACATAGGGTTGCCAACCTCCAGGTACTCTCTTACTATTACAACTGATCTCCAGCCAATAGAGATCAGTTCACTTGGAGAAAATGGCTGCTTTGGCAATTGAACTCTATGGCACTTAAGTCCCTCCCCTCCCTAAACCCTGCCCTCCTCAGGCTCCGCCCCAGAAACCTCCTGCTGGTGGCGAAAAGGGACTTGGCAACCCTGTCTATACAGTGCTTTCTCTTTGTCACAGTTTTCAGTGCCTAGCTCTTAACTGCATTCTGTACAAGAACATAGTGTCTAATATATACCCGAATAACCCTAGCTGCCTACAAAGTATAAGAGTAGGTTGGAAAGGCAGCCAAAAAAATATTTTAAACTCATACAGCTTTCACCTCATTACTTTAGTGTGGGGATATTTTAAACAACTTGGTAAAAAATCTGGTTTAATTATTTTCTGGTTAGACAGGGCTCAAAGGTTATTAAGGCCTCCTTAGCTATTTGATCCTTTTCCTTTCAAAATAGTGTACTGCATGAGGCATGTGTACCATTATTATCTGCAGGGGATTCCTTTTCAATGTGATGCTAGTTTCTAACATCATGATAGCTACAATAAATTGCTTAACGGTCAGGGCTGAGGTAGGAAGGTTTGATTAGAGCAAGTAGAAGATATTAAAGTAGCAGTTGAAAGCCTTGATATGGCCTTTTTACTCTCTCTGTGTTTCCCTTGTTTTTCTCCTTTCCTCATTTCATTGTGTTCTGCATCAAACCCCCTACATCCCTCAGAGCTGCGAGAAGGTTGGTGTGTTTTTTACTTTTTTACCCACCTTACAAAACTATTAATTAAACCAATAACAAAGAATACAAATGAAATGAATGTAGCTGCATTGTGGCCTTTTTAATTTTTAAGTTAATGTTATGTTTAAGCTGGGAATGCTCTGGTCATGGCTTTTAGTGTGTGCTGGTATCTAATTTTTGTGCATGATGAGAGAGGGAGATAGCCTGTATGCATGACAAACCTGTAACTTTGAGGTCTTGTCAATTTGGTCAGTGTTCCTGCTTTTTCTGATTTTATTTCCCTTTAATTTTGTGTTTATACTGATGCCTGCTGGTTCAGGAATGACTTCCTACAATTGTTCCTTCAAGCAGCCCAAGCATGAAGACTAAAACTTTCCTATGTCTTACTTAGTTACTTACTTATAACATTACTATGTTCGGTACTACAAATTATGCACTGCCTGTCACTTGCTTTGTCTGACCTCTGTCAATTGGCTGCAAAAGGCATGTTTTGCTCTTTGTTGTCCCTATGCCTGACCCATTCACTCATGAGGCCATCACGGTAAGCCCCTCTAGAATCCATAGACATTCTCAGGCATTCACATCAATCCAGTGGGAAGGTTCAAACTAATAACATGTTTGCTTTGTGTTCTCCAGAGAGAGTTCATCCCACTTAAGCTCTGGTGAAACTAAATTCCCATTTATTTCAATCCTGTTTAAGTCTCACTGCCTTTCTATAAACCGCATAGCTATGTATTTATTTTGCTAAATCAGAGAATACACAATTATCTTGTTCAGAAGGTCCACACAATTAAAACACATTATTCTTAGTCCATTGAAATGCTCAAGTCCACATCTACCTGCCCCTGTAACCTCTGTAATTGTCATCATACATGCACACACACAGAGATTACTTGAAGCAGGAACACTGATCTGTTATTGCCTGGTAATTTTCTCAGTGTTGTGTTTGCTTAAATATTAACTATTCTGTTAATGCAATGCCCTGCTGTTATGTGTGTTAGATATACTGTTCCTCATTTTGTACACACAGAACTGCATTTAATAGTATTATTAATCTTAGCAGTTTATTTTGCTTCCCTTCAATGTGAACACCATGGAACCTGGAATGTTTAATGTTTTCCTCCTTCCCTACCACCTTATACTTGCTTCATAACAATCCTAAGCTTAATTAAGTATCTTCCTACTTCCAATTCTATCCTTACTTCCAATTCTTTCCCTATTTCTTTTGAACTGTCTGACCCCTACATTTTAAAAAAATCTTCTCTATCCCATTATTTCCCTCTTTAAAAGTGTTTTCAGTTGCCACAAATTTTCCTCTTTCACAGTTCTTTCCTAAGCATGATTCTTTATAGACTGTGTTATTTGCTTGCCTGCATGACAAAACCCAATTCTCATACTGGCTTTGCTTTGTTTCTTCTTCTCCTGTGACTATATATATATATATATATATATATATATATATATATATATATATATATATATATATATATATATATATATATATATATATATATAATCCTATATATATATAGACTATATATATATCTATATATCTATATATATATAGTCCTATGTTAGTCCTATGTTTGTTACAGTGTTAGTGTGAGGTCTTGAGGCTGCATCCACTTTTGAGTCTGAAAGCAAATCAGAATTGCATTTTCAGTGTATGTAGGTGATGTGTTTGAGGGCTGTGATGTGACAATGTGTTGCACCACATTTTTTCACATCCACTGGAAGTTTGCAGCATTGAAGTTGTTTTTGAGATTCAACTGAAGTATGCTGTTGACCCTCCAGTTTTCTGTTGTGCATATATATATATATGTATATATATATATACACACACACACAGAATATACATGCATATGTGTGTGTATATCTTTTGCATGGTGTTTGTGTATTGTTAGTATGCAGTTAGTCAATTGTGGGGCCCTGCTAGATCTGAACCAACTTTTGTATGAATTTGGTTAAAAGACACTGATAAGTAAATGTAAAATGATTAATGTGTGGGTAATAAACCTGTTTAGCCTGTAAAAAGATTTTGGCAAATATGAGCAATAATGAAAGATTTAAACTGAAATGCACATAGTCTTGTGTACAAGAATGATATTTTCCAATTTGTATTACTTACTAGAGTTTTTGTGTGTTTCATTTCAGTTCGTCGGGTCCCACCAAGGTTCTCAATCCCACCCACCAACCACGAGATCATGCCAGGAGGGAGTGTTAATATCACTTGTGTTGCTGTGGGGTCACCAATGCCTTATGTAAAATGGATGCTGGGGGCTGAAGATCTGACCCCGGAAGATGATATGCCAATAGGAAGGAATGTCTTGGAGCTAAATGATGTCAGGCAGTCTGCCAACTACACCTGTGTGGCCATGTCCACTCTTGGTGTCATAGAAGCAATAGCACAGATAACTGTCAAAGGTATGTTATAATCAAGGCTATCTGTTTTGCTCATTTAAAAAAAATTAAGTTCCGTATCAAAATAACTGAAATTTTCACCTTTGAGTCCTCTGTGCAGTTCCACATTGGGACTGCGCAGGCGCAGGCCATCCATGGGAAAAAGATTCTAAAGCTTCCTAGGGGACTAGAAGTTCTAGGCATTGGTTCCCTCCAACACCATTAGGTGACACAGGTGGGAGAGCTTCTCCTCTCAGTTCTCCTTCCACCACCATAGAAAGAGGTTAATCTCTTGTATCTTGCTCCACTGACAGTCCTGTCAATTCATTACCTCCTCTCTGAGGTAAAATTCATACCAAACAATGCCAAATGAGTTTTTGTCCCATTTTTTCTGTCATGGTTCAGAAGGCATCATTAAAGAAATGTAAATACTGTGGCACAAAGAGGACACATACCGATGAGTATTCTTTATACCTTATATGCTTGAACAATATGTCAGCAGGTTACACTGAATGCCCACTGTGATGGGGCTTTCCAGGTGAAAGCCTCACTTTGAGAAAAGTCTCTCTAGGCCCCAGAGCCATCTGCTCCTAAGTTCTCCATTTCAGCTGAATTTCTGTCTCTGGCTCAATCCGTGGCCTCGGTTCTGTCGATTCCAAAATCAGAACCTGCTGGGGGTCATCACTAGGGCTGTACATAATGAAATACCCGAAGAGAAGATATACATGGAAATTGCTGTTGCAAGTCTTTACATGATGTTCCAGAATGGTATTAGGAACCCAGGATTCTTAAACGAAATTACCCTTCACCCAAAAGTCCGTGTTGTTTTCGACTTCAGGTGCTGCTAGAGGGCTGCAGCATGTGCTCATGTTCTTCCTTCTACTGATTCTACTGATGTCTCAAGCGATAGCATCTCTCCTTTCCAATCAGATCCTTGCAAGGGAGGGGTGCAGAGAGCTTCCAGCCAATCACCTTTGGAGACACAGTTCTCTTTCCCTCCCTCCTTTGGAGGAGGTGAAGCCCTTTTGTTCTTCTATTGATGGATAAATAGAGAGCTGCACAGAATGTACTAAAATGAATGACAAGAATGTCATTGGGAATGATAGAACCATGGAATATAATGGAAGCCTGGAATGCCAAGTGACTTGCATGGGCTCCATTGAAATACATTACAGCAAACAGAAGTTGCATTAAGAATGTGGAATGGGTTTAGAGAAACCTGCCCTGGCCCCGGAATATCAGCCCCCAGAGTAGAATTATGGCCCCGGGACTGGAATCAGTAGTCTGGAATTGAAATGATAGCCCCCGGAGCACTAAGTCCAGGAGCTGTCATTCCACTCTGGGGGCTGTCATTCCAATCCCAAAAACATTTTATCTGGGCCCAGGGACCGTCATTCTACTCCCACGGATTGGCATTCCCCTCTGGAGGCTGTCATTTCAGGCTCATGACAGGTTTCTTGTAATCCATTCCACATTTTCATTGCAACTTTTGTGTGCTTTAGCTTATTTCAGTAGAGCCTATGCAAATTAGTTGGCATTCCTGGCTCTCTTTATATCCAATGGGCCTTCGACCCTCCAATTATTTCCAGTAGGCATTCCTGTCATCATTGTATTATATCCCCAAAATGGGAGACTGACAGAAAGGGATGGGGGGGGGGGGTTCACAAAGGAAGCCACTTTTACTTTATGAAAGGAAACAAACAGGCCACAACATGGAAGAATGGCAAATACAGAGTTTTCTGTGGAAAGGTAAGAAATTTACACAGCCGGGCTGTGTAAAAGTAGGAAAATGCAGACAGGGGTTTTGTTTTGTTTTTTAAATGCTGGGACCAGCCGGAGCTCTCCTGCTTGACTTGGCCACCATTTTAGAAATCAATGGAGAAAAATGAGTCTGTGTCAAGAGGCATCTACTTTCGTGGTCTGTAAAATTTAACCATTTGGTTCAATTTACTTGAAACGGAGGGTTTTTAGATTAGGGGGCAGAGTATCTTCTGTGCAAATGTGGTGCCACTATCTTTATAAACAGCTACCCCCATTGAACATTCCCCATTGAAAATAATGGTCCCGAACTCCAAAACCGCACAGATTTTAATCCCGAAACGATAATGCCGTACCTAGAAAAAAGCAATCACAGTAAAAAAAAAAAAAAAAAAAAAAAACCAAACCCGGATACTTGATGTGCACCTGTAGTCGTCAGTCATCCTGGCCCTCCACCCCCAAGGCTCTTAGGAGTTATTCGGATCTCCATTTGGAACAGCCAGCTAAAAAGGCCAGAAAAATTCCACACTCAGGGGAAAAAATTGCTTTTGCTCCAGTTCCTGGGCAAGCTTCCCACACCATTTCATATATCTCAGAACTGACTGTACCACTACCATGAAGTCGATCATCTCATTTCAAATATGTGGAGGCAGTAGTGTTATCAGAGGGAGATCTTGAAGCAGAAGATCCCTTGACTAGATCAAAACCTCTGTTATCTTTACTTCCATCGACCATACCGTGGTTCCTTCAAATTCATCATATCACCCATGTCGTTTTTGGGTTCCAAAGCACCTATGTCTTTGGCAACTGTACCCTTCAACAGCATGCTGTACGCCATGAACTGAAGGTTTTGACCATCCTACAATGCTTCCTTATCACAATTACAGACAACATCAGTAGACCCGGTATTGCATCACTCAGAACATTATCTGATGTGTCATCCTTCAGATCATCCTTCCAACTCTGACAACCTTTTCTGTTCATTTGGAAATTCCTGTTTACACATCCACCCCCCAGCTCTTATCATAGTGGAGGCTATACAGAGATCCAGCACCTACTCCGAGGGCTATAGATTAGGCAGCATAGGTTGTAAAGGATATTCTTCCTCATCATTGACTTACAGGGTATCTAACCATCAAGCTATAATGGGAAGGTACCAGGTGTTTCTTTGGGACAGGATATGACATTATATTGACCTTCTCCCAGTGATCTGAGGGCTCAGTCTGATGCAAATAAACTCAGCAAAGCATGTATCTGATTGTAGCAGTTCAGTCTTATCCACAGCTGTGGTGCTCCACAAACATGCTTCACTGTCTCCCTGATGAGACAAAACGAAAGGTGGTTCTGTTTGAAGGGACTGACTTATTCAGGGCCTAGTTGAATGAAGCATTTGATGGTATCAATTAAAAACAAATTAACAGTGAAATCTTGTTAG
The DNA here is from genome assembly GCF_029931775.1 of Euleptes europaea. NCBI lineage: Eukaryota > Metazoa > Chordata > Lepidosauria > Squamata > Sphaerodactylidae > Euleptes > Euleptes europaea. Next base: position 4,697,995 of record NW_026612049.1, read on the forward strand.
GGGGCAGTATTTTGTCAGGTCCTTCACAAATACAAGCAACTCTCCTTATCTATATACCACTTACTAACCTTACCTTTATCCTGCTACATAACAACTTATTAAAATTTTCAAACCTTTGTGTGCCCCTCTACATCAACAATAGGGTGAAAGGGGGTGTTCAAAATCAAACAATAAGCAAAACCTCCACTCTCCTAGAGATAGTCAATTGGGTCAGGAATTATTATTCTGACGAGAATCCTCTGCTACACTTCTGGCTTATTTCTTGACAGGTTATCTAGTGTCCATGAGGCCTGGAGACTATTATCTCTGATGGTTGTGCCTTATGCTTTGTTGCAAATGGTTATTATTTGGAGTTTATCTCCACTGCTCAATCCAGGCTTCCATGTATGGTTTTTCCATCTCCTCCTTCCATGGTAATAGAGGGAGGTGAACACCCTATTCCATAAGGAGTTATTCAACAGGTCATTTCATGCTTTTATTCCAGAGGTTTCTTGATCAACAAGAAAGGTAGAGGCCATAGGCCTATTCTGAATCTTAGGACATTAAGTAAATTCAAGAATTTTAAACTATTTCACATGGTTACCTTGTTAAATGTTATCCAGTTGTTAGAAATAAATGTTTGGTTGGCTGACATTGAATTTCAAGATGCCTACTTTCATATCTGTAGATGTGTATAAAGTGCTGGCAAATTGCAGCTGACTTATGGCAACCCAAAAGGATTTTCAAGGCAAAAGACTAACAGAGGTGATTTGCCATTGCCTTCCTCTGCATGGTGACCCTGGTATTCCTTGTTGGTCTCCCATCCAAGTACTAATCAGGGTCAACCCTACTTGGCTTCTAAGATCTGATGAGATCAGGCTAGCCTGGGCCATCCAGGTCAGGGCTCATATCTGTATACACACTGCTTATATGTAACTCCTTTGTTTCCACTATGGGAATGACCAATTCAATATGTGGTACGGCCATTCAGCCTGTTTATGGCTCCAACAGTATTTTCTAAAGTGATAGTAGTAGTTCTGGCCCATCATAGAAAACTATTTTCCCTTTACTTAGATGACTGGCTGCCTATAGCTCCCTCAGCCAATCAATTTTCCAAGGAGCTTGAAGTAATGATAAATACATTACAAGTTTTATGCTTATTAGTTAATTGGAAGAAATTAGTTTTTACTGCCTCCCAGTGGTTATAATTTGGGGGGGCAATTCTTTATTCCACCTTGGGTTTGACATACCTCCCAGAGGATGGGCCCAGCCTCTTAGTGATCTGATTTTGTTGCTGTTGTTTTCAGACTCCACTGGAGATACCAAAACAACAACAACTATTAGGCATAGTGGTCTCTACTACATATGTAGTCCATGTGCACACTTATGCATACATCCCTTTCAGGTTTGGTTCCTTAGGGTGTTCAGCTCATGAATTAATTCACAGATGCTGTTTTTTTGTGTGTGTGTCTTTGCTATGCTGCTCCCTTTCCTGGAGGGTTCAGGATCAGAAGTTGTTCAGAGGATGTCAGTTTGGAGCCTTAGATCATAATATCTGGTCTTGTATACCTGAAAGGCCCTCCTGCCGATATATACTTTTTAACTGGCCCGTGCTATAGAAGAGCTTTTATATTATCCTGGCTAAATGCAGTTCCATCCCAGCTATTAGAAGGTCAATTCAGTAATAAGTCTTATTCTGATAGGATGTGCCTTTGTAAATCAGGGCAGATAGATATACTGGAGCACTGTCTTTAAGAAAGTAGCCTGTTCACCCATATAAGGAAGAAATTTATTTCTCCCAGTCTGCAAAGAGTTACTGATGTACAGATAGGTGACAAATTGAAATTTTTGTTCGCTGGGTCAGATCCTAGTGTAACCTTATTAGTTGCAAAAAAAAAAAAAAACCAGGGTAATGATGGATAGAATATGAATGATTAGTTTTATCTCAGGGGATTTTATTGTGATTTAGCTCATGTTCTTCAGGTCAATAGAGCTGTATCAGTAAAGTAAAGTGAAGATCATAATGTCCCAGTTACCACAGATGCTTCTCTAGAAGGTTGGGGCACATATTGTGGGCTGTGGTCTCCCCAAGTTAAAAAAAAAAAAAAAATCCACATCAGTGCACTGGGACTGAGAGCTATATACTATTCTTGGTCGGCTGATTTTTAAATTGATAATTTTGTATGGCCCACGAATGATTTTATAAATATCCAAATGGCCCTTGGCGGAAAAAAGGTTTCCCACCCCTGTTCTAAGGGATAAAGGAAAGGAAAGGTTACAGGTAAGTGCAACCTTGTTTTAATTTTTAAAAGATTTTAGTTTGCATTCATCAAAAGAACATCTGGAAGAAGTAGGTGAGGCAGATCTTTCCCCACCTTCACCTTCCCCAAGCAGCCTGCGATTTGTTCTGAAAATCCTTTCTGAGGATTGAAAAGTCTCATGAAGAAAATGGTTCTGAATTCTGCAGTGATGGGCGACCAGGTAAAATAGCCTCTTCTTCCACATTCTGGTGGCAGCTAGCATCAGTGGAACAGGGAAGAGAAGGCAGTTTTAGGTGATTCCTCTTCATTGCTGTAATGCCGTATGATGCATTTACACAAAGCTCTCCTGATTCTCAAAAAGGATTTTCAAGACTAACGGTGGGCAGCTTAGGGAAGTGGAAAATGGGGGGAAAGACCCATCTCCTTTCACAAGATGTTCCACTAGATTCAACTCATAATTTGTAGAGTAAGATAATTAGCATGTATTCACTTATTTTACTTGATTGAGGTCTGCAGTCTTAATGCCAGTTTGTGGTTCAGTCTCATGTCAGCATAGTGTGGAGATATGCCAGTATAGCACTCTGCCAATGCTGAGCTGGTGTAAACCTAGCACTGAAATTGTGCCACATAGGGTCCAGAAATTTGCATCTCCATGCTGGAGAGAGGAATAGGGCTTAGTCAGTATACTAAGTCTCATCAGACCACATCCCACTTGAGCACTGTTGAAAATGGTGATGTAAGTATACATTTTCCCTGCCTGCCTCCTGTCACACCTAATCACAATGCTGCTTAAAATACCAATACTGTCAATTACAACTTTCTTGGCACAGTATACACTTCATATTAGATGACAGATTGCATGACAAAGGGCTACATTTATCTGGTCATGTCATGCACTTTTAGAATACACATGAGGGTACTTTGGTGATGGAAACTCTAGAACAGGGATGGGGAACCTCCGGCCCGGGGGCCGTATGCGGCCTCCGAGGACACTTTTTGTGGCCCTCGGGAGCTCCGGGGCCCTGCCGTGGAGGCGGGGCACAAGGCGGCCCTCCCCGAGGGTGTTCCTAGAGCCGCAGCTTACAGGGGCGCTGCAGCGCCCTTTGGACCTCCTCTTGCCGACTGTTGGCTGTTGGTTGGCGAGAGGGGAGGGGGAGGGACACTTCCCCCAAGGCTGCCCCCTACAGCAGCGGCATGCAGGAACGCTGTGGCACATTGTAAGCCCCTCTCGCTGCCTGTCAGCTGTTGAGCGGTGAGCGGGAGGGGGGAGAGGCCGGAGGCTCCCAGCGGCAGAGCATGCGTGCGGGAGCCGATTGGGCTTCTGGGGGGGGGGGGCTTTTGTGGACTCTGGAGGGGAGGGCATGGAGACTAGGGCCTGGTTGAGCGGGGCTCCGTGCGCCACCGGGTGTGCATGGGTGGGGGAGGCGGGGAGGCTGGGGCCCGGTCGTGCGGGGCCAGCGTGCACGGGTGTGTGTGTGGGGGGAAGGCTTTTCTCTCTTCCTCTTTTTCTGTCACTCTCCTTTCTCTCCCTCTTTTTCTGTCTCTTTCTTTGACTCCCTCCTTCCTTTTCTTTCTTTCTCCCTTTCTCTCTCTTTCTCCCTCCCTTTTCCTCTTTCTCTGTTTTCCTTCCTCCCTTCCTTCCTTGCCGATCGACTGCGGGCTGCACCCCCCTGGCATCTCGTTTGCTCGGGCCCACCGCTGGCTGCCCTCCCGCCTGGGAGGGGGGAGTGGGGGCGCCCTGCAGGCCTTCTCTGTGTGGCCTCCCCTGGGGTTGCCAACCTCCAGGTGGTGGCTGGAGACCTGGCAACCCTAGCCTCCCCCACCCCCGCGCCAGGAGATCTGCACCTGGTATGGCCCCCGAATGATGTTATAAATGTGAAAATGGCCCTTGGCAGGAAAAAGGTTCCCCACCCCTGCTCTAGAACAAGGATACTGCACAAAAAGGGATTGCTTTGGGTGAACCGCCAAGGAGGAGAACAAACATTGCTAACACTGCTCTGCTCAGAACTCTTACAGGTACTCGCTCCACCTTAGGACACAATCACTGAACTGGATCCTCAATTCCAATAACTCAAGATACACCGATAGTGCACGCACACAGGTAAGCAATGGAGGGAATCCCATGTCTTAGACTTTGACTACTGCAAATCCCCCTGACTTGCAGCATTTACCTGCTGTGTATTGGCTCAACAGTCCTTCCTCCATCACCATGTCAGGCAAAATATGTACATGAAGAAAGCACTCCCCCCCCCTCGAGCTGTGCTGGCAGAACATTGCTGTCATCCTGGCACAATGTCGCATGAGTGTGACCCTATATACACGTGGGAAACAGTAAACATGGACCCATTTCTTGGAGACTATACACAGTCCAACTGTTGCTTCCACTGGCCAAATACTCATGATGCCTTTTGACTTGCAGAATTGCCATGGACTAGTCCCAGCCAAAACTGCAGACAGGGCTTAATGCAATGTCCTGTGAGCTATGGCTAAGTATTGGCTCAGTTACTACATTATTTCTCCCAACAAGTGAATCCCTTGTTTGGAGCGATGGATTCTGATCTGGAGAACCAGGTTTGATTCCCCACTCCTCCACAGGAGCGGCGGATGCTAATCTGGTGAACTGGTTTTTTTACCCCACTCCTCCAAATGAAGCCAGCTGGGTGACCTTGTGCTAGTCACACTCTCTAAGCCCCACCTACCTCACAGGGTGTCTGTTGTGGGAAGGGAAGATGATTGTAAGCCGGTTTGATTCTTCCTTAAGCAGTAGAGAAAGTCGGCATATAAAAAACAACTCTTCTTCTTCCCTGCAGTGTGGAGGGGGGAGAAATATAGTACTGGAAGAGCATGTAAGTGGTGCCATTCTCTCAGATCTGTACAGAGTGATTGAGCCCACTTGTTATTTGTTGCTACTGCTGAACATTATTCATTGCTACCCTTGTGTCTCTGTTGGCTCTTTCTAGGCAACCTTCCAATAGAGGTAGAGACAAGCATGGATCCTGTTTACAGAGCAGTGCGAACTATCCGCTAAACCCACAACATGACCAAGAGCTACAGTGGCCATTGTGCATCTAGCTGCTCTGCTGTGTTGTTGACAGCTCTCCTGTTCCATCCTGGCTCCTGCAACATTGCAAACTGTTGTTTGACGGGCACAGTTGTGCCTATCATGAGCATGAAGTGATAGGGACAGGTGTACCTGGGATTCTGTGGTTTGTCAGTGCAGCTTTCAAAGTCACAGAAGCCTTGTTAGATCAAGAGAGTGAACTTATTCATATGACTTTAATTCAGAAAAATCATGATTCTATTTAATAAACATGTGGATTGTTCCATACCTGTGTCCATGTTACATGATCTGTAATTTTATACTTCTGTGTTGGTTGATAAGAGATTGTTGACATTCCTTGCTTTAAAGTAACCTCGGGTGTTTTCAGCATGGGAGTAATGCAAGAATGCATCTTAGATGGTTCTTGATAATTTACACAGTTAAAAGAGGGAAGGGCAGGCTGATCTGGCTTCACAAATTCCCTAAACATTGTTAGTGTGTGATAAGCCACACAAGCTTCCAACAAGTGAATCCCCACAATGTGGAGGGGGGGCGAGGAAGGGGAAATGAAAATGGAAAACAAGGGTGGCTCTGATGGATAACATCAGGTAGTAGTACTAAACCCCATGAATGCCATGGAAAGTTTGGCTTCATGGCAAGGCGCTAAGGCAAATTATTAGTCTGTGTGGTCCATTCCTAGTGACTGAGTTTGATGGTGCAACATTACAGCAGTGCATTGTACACTTTCCATAGCTGCCTTGCAGTTTGCCACATGCAGAGCTTGAACCAGGGACCTCCTGTAAATCACCTTGTTATACCTTTTTCTACAGTCTTTCCTGCCCTTGTATATATATCTGGTTTCAACATAAGGGCCCATGAAGGATTCCAAATGCCCTGTGATGTGTGTGGGTGTTCCCCCTGTGAGGTCATTTGGATGTGTGGTTAGAGGAATGCTCTGCAGTACAGGATGTATGGGTTCTAGCTGATCTTGCTGCTGATCAAGACTTCTACTGTTTCTCACATGAGTGCGCTTCCACACTGCTGCAGTGGCAGGAATGTTTTCTGTGAATGTTGTGCTGTGTGTTATGTTATTGCTATCCTTGTGTATGTGCCCCTTAGTTTGCACAAGACTGCCTCCTGGGCATTCTTTGCTTCGGAACCCTTGTCTGGAAAAAGCAGTCTCTGTGGGGATTGCTTTTGTCATGTGAGGTGTCGAGGTGTCTGAGAAATATGGTTGGAAGGGCCTTTCGTCTTCCTCTGTGTTTCTGCCTGCCCAAATGGGATTGTTTTGCAGGATAGAATTGATACCATCCTCTCCAGAGTTCCCAAGTATGTAGTTGTTATACTGCTCCTACTGGGCATGCCAGGATTTTCCCTATTGAGGAAGGTCTTTTTTTCTGTTCAGTATGTGGGCAGAGGCCAGATAAGGTCAGGATAGCATGCTAGAATGGCTATATGTAGGTGAGCTACTTCTGTACATGGCTGACCTGGGGACATCATTGACTCCTGTGATACCTGGTTTCTGTGACCTCTAGTGCCGTTGCTATGTTTTCAGATCCTTGGAGATCCTTCGTATCTCTCTCTCTCTGTCTCTGTCTCTCTCTCTCTGTGTGTCTCTCTCTCTCTCTCTCTCTCTCTCTCTCTCTCTCTCTCGGAGAGTATAGGATATGGCTGGTTATGTCAGTGCCACACCAGTCTTGCCAATACACTAGCCATCTGGTGCAGTAGATTGTGCTACCCTTCTGATTTTCCAGTTCATTCAGGAGTGAAAGGATTTATGAGGGAAACAGAAATGTTGTCCTTTGACTACAGAAAATTTCTTGAGTCAAAAGATTTTCAAGGCTCTATTTTCATCATAAGGGCTATTCTGTATCCTTGCACAGAAGTACAGAATATTTGCATTCTTACTCCTGGCATATTTTGGCATTAAATTGTATAAACCTATATGTAAAATAGCTGCTTTGCACAGAGTTCTGTTTTGATGTTGGCTGAGGCCATCTGCCATGCTCCACAGACCCAGTCCTTACTACATAATGATGCACTATATTTTTTTCAGATGCACTTTTATCAAAGTCATCAAATCATAACACATATTCATGTTTGCTTTAACAAAGTGTCTGGTCATACATTACATGCATGTCTACCTTCTCTTACCCATGCAGTGTTTGATCACAACAACAATGTACCATACTCTAATTATCACCCATTATAGTTTTCCCATTACTATTTATGAGGAGGTCTGATGGGCAGCCATTTCCAATTCAGTAGAATCTATTCTTTAAATTAAAAAAAAGCAGAAAGCTGGTCTAGTGGCCTGATATAACACCTCCAATATGCCATAAATTTGACAAGCTGGTATTTTATGATCTCTGGGTACTCCAGATGAACGTGAAATAAATTAGCATTTGATCTACTACCCCATCTTAAACTCTGTGGTGATGCCAAGAGAAAATGTGCACCTTCCTTCTCGGGACACAGCACCCCATCTTTTCCAGTGCTCCCAGATTATCTCAAATTCTTAGCCATTCCAACCTTTTGATGACTTTTCTTCTTACCCCTCAATGAGTTATTTGGCATATTCTTGATGTATCCACATCCTTAAGAGCCCGGCATACAACAGAAGGTGAGACAGGTTTTAGCGTATAAGAAATAAAGAAATTCACAGGGAGCTTCAATGTACTAGAAGGGCTTTTAGATATTTCTTACTGCCCATTATATTATGATTATAATATTAGGATGTGTGATAACTTATAATTTTATACTGACCACTGAGGAAGGCCTTTCCAGGCCGAAACGCGTCTGGTCCTTTTTGGATCTCATATTGGTCAGAGAAAGATTGTACATCGCAGTTGTTTATGTTTGTATATACTGAATGTGTAAGTTTTTGCCTTTACGAGGAGTTTTATGCTTTTAATCTACATGTGCACCTTATTAAAATTTATATATTTGTAATTTTAGCATTTTTCAGCTCAACCTCTTTGGTTTGCAATCAGGATTTTGGTTGAGTTCCATCAGGATCCCCCCCTTTTGTTGTTTTTTTCAGATTCTTAAATACCCCAATCGAACAGAGAGTCTGCTTATGTGGAAAGCCAAAGACAGAAACACTTACCAATTTTTTATTCAGTTGCGATTTATATTCTTCTATAAGATCCTCTTTTATTACTCCATTGATTTCACACTTTCCTGTATGCTCTCATGAATACTATTTAATCTATATGCTGTCTGGTAAAGATAAGGCTGTTACTCTATCCATAGTTTATTATTGAATGGCCACTTTGAAGGTACGCCAAAAGTTATAATCAAGTTACTCTTAAATGCTCGTTTGCATTCAGGTGCTCTTTTTGCACTGGAACTGGATCTACTACACCTGGCCCAGGCTAGCCCGATCTCATCAGATCTCGGAAGCTAAATAGGGTCAGCCCTGGTAAGTATTTGGATGGGAGACCACCAAGGAATTCCTGGGTCGCTATACAGAGGAGGGCTATGGCAAATCACTTCTGTAAGTCTCTTGCCTTGAAAACCCTATGGGTCGCCATAAGTTAGCTGTGACCTGATGGCATTTTACACATACACGCTACTACACCTCTAGCAGTTATTGTGACCTAATGTGCATTTTTTAAATGTTATTGGATCAAAGTATAAACAACTCTAGATCTTGTAACTGTTGATATGGGTATATGTTGCAGATTTCATTTGGATGTATCCCTTTCTCATTTTTCTGTTTAATATTAGTATCCAATCCGCTAATTAATCATTTCATATAATTTTTTAACAAACTCTTTGACCTGCTAGTGTTAATTCAAGATTTGTTTCTTCCCTCAATGAATCGCAGTTTCTAATAATATATACATGCATGTACGTGAAACTACAAATATAATGTAACATTTGTTCTATTGTGGTTTCTGTTTGTTCACCATATGATTCAGTAACATTATAGGCTGTTTATTTATGACTATCTTTGCCTGCATAGGGATATTTTGGGAATGATTCCATTGGAGGGAACACAGGTTTGAAAAAAATGTTGTAGGTAATTCCAGACTTTTCTTCAGTGAGAAACTATGAGCGTACACTAGATTTCTTTAACCTCTTGCTTCCAGAAATATGGGGGTGATCTTTTTTGGCACTAGTTTTTCATTGGAATCAACCAATGATACCCTCAAGCAACCTTGGATCATAGAACCTCTTAAGAAAATTAAGTATTTTGATATAATAGAAGTCAGCTTGCCAAAGGGAACTACAAAGCCACAAGGAAGTCCATATGAAAGCATTTCTTTTCTGTTATCTGCACTAAGCTGATATTCTGCGATGCTAACAGAAATTACATTTACCTTAATATGTGAAGAATGTCTTTTAAATCAAATGTATTTCTGAGATGTTGGGTGTAATGTAATTTGTCTAGGTCCTTTCGAAATATGTGGAGTTATCCCACAAACTGAAATTAATTACTTAAACAAACTTTTTTATTTTCATCTTTTTAATATTTTTAGTTTAATTTTAATCTTTTTAATTTAAGAATATCGACAATGAAAGACAATAAAAGAATAAAGCAAACTATAACTATCCATTATCTTCCCACCTTCTTATTACTTAAGGGAATGGTGAGCTCCTCCCAAACCCATTTTTAAGGGCTGGCTCTTCCATCCAGCAGCAATTGTTTATATAGCTCATAGATATGCTCGTATATATATATTTGCTGATTCTTTGACCAATCATACATATATACAAGGAGCCCGTGGTGCAGAGTGTTAAGCTGCAGTACTGCAGTCAAAAGCTCTGCTCACGACCTGAGTTCGATCCCAACGGAAGTCAGTTTCAGGTAGCCGGCTCAAGGTTGACTCAGCCTTCCATCCTTCCAAGGTCAGTGAAATTTGTACCCAGATTGCTGGGGGTAAAGGGAAGGTGACTGGGGAAGGCACTGGCAAACCACCCCGCAAACAAAGTCTGCCTTGGAAATGTCAGGATATGACGTCACCCCATGGGTCAGGAATGACCCGGTGCTTGCACAGGGGACCTTTGCCTTTACCTTTTTACATATATACAAAGTCAAGGCAGTGGCCTTGTGCACTGCTGATTCTCATCAGATCTTCCACAGGTAGGAGGAGCCCTATTCATCGGTCACATGTTCCCATGAGTGCGCTGATAATTGGTCCTAAATCTCTTGATTGGATGAATAGGTAGGTTAATCACTGTTATATGAGTTTCTGAGTCACTTCCTACTTATTATGTTAATTGAGGGTTGCTGAAAACAAGTGGAACAGAAGCCTGTTGCTTGCCAATTTGTTTATTTTTTTAGCTTCAGGAATAATTTTCTAAGGGAGCTTGAAAGAAAGTCGTTCTTCACTTTCCCATTGCTATGCCTATTCCAAAGCACTGAGAAATATTGTTTTCTGCATACTACACTCTGGGAAACCCCAAACATTTGTTTGTTAACTTGGCAATTGTGATGACAAAATGTAGGAGCATCTGGTTTTGAAAATATGTTAAACTTCAAGATTGTCTGTAAAAAATAACTGGAAGAATTATCACAATTAACATTACATGAGTCAGGTGGAATTAATTCAGTTTGAAGCCCTGTGTTGTCCACCTTAAATAGCTGCATTGGCATAACTTTCTATTTTTTCTTCATCTTAGTTCACTCTAGGAACAGAAATTTTATAAAGCATCCCAGTGGTCAAGTATCAGTTAAACATTTATTTTTGGAATGGCCTCCCACTTTTCTTGGTACTTAAATTATATATTCCAAACACTTCTGTATGTGAGGCCTTAATCATGCTCTCTTTTTTCATTAATTTTCTTACTTTAGTCAAATGTAATGTAACTTGTGATCAAAATGCTTATTAACATTTTTTCTTGTACTTTTCTGGCAAATTGAATAAAGCAGTGGTCCTCATCTAGAATTTTTACTGACAGATGTCTTTCAGAGAGATCTGCCTCAGTACTGAATCTACTTGACCTTTCACTTGCTTTTTCTGTCATACTGTTTTTCTTAGTTTACTTACTTATGAGTACATGCCTTTATGTTTCATCTATTAAATTGATTTTCTTTCTAGCCTTACCTAAACCTCCCGGAACTCCTGTTGTGACAGAAAGCACAGCAACAAGCATAACTTTGACTTGGGATTCTGGAAACCCTGAGCCAGTGTCTTACTACATAATCCAGCATAAACCTAAAAGCTCTGAGGAACCTTATAAAGAAATTGATGGAGTGGCCACAACACGATACAGCGTTGCCGGTTTAAGCCCATATTCTGAGTATGAGTTCAGAGTAGTTGCTGTCAATAACATTGGACGCGGCCCACCCAGCGAACCTGTGTCAACACGGACCTCGGAGCAGGCACCATCTAGTGCGCCACGTAATGTACAGGCTCGTATGTTGAGCTCAACCACCATTTTGGTGCAATGGGAAGAACCAGAAGAACCAAATGGTCAAATACAAGGTTATAGAGTTTATTATACCATGGACCCTTCCCAACACGTCAATAGTTGGTTGAAGCACAATGTGGCTGACAGCCATATCACAACCATTGGGAATCTAATACCACAGAAAACCTATTCTGTAAAAGTTCTTGCTTTTACCTCAGTTGGGGATGGACCTCTTTCTAGTGATATTCAAGTCATCACTCAGACTGGAGGTAAGATGGAATTCATGGTGAGTAATAGTTCTGACAATTTATCAGGGGGGAAGCCAATTGCCCAGACCAGCTCCAACTCTTCACCTGACAGTGGTATAGACAGACCATGTATGGGGAAAAATAGAATAAAGAGTATATTGGAAATTTCTGTGTGATGAGTTGGGCTCTGTTGTTTTCTGACTTTTCCAGTTTATTCAATAATGCATATTATCTGTTTACACCTTTAGCAGGTTTACACTGTTTCTAAATCTTCATTTATCAGCTTTTTGCATTTATTTTCCTGGTTTTTGTTTGTAAGAAGATTTTAATCTCAAAAATTACTTTTCACAAAGATCACACTACTATCAAGTGCTTTCAGTTTGCTAGTGTTCCCTGAAGAAGTTTCCTGTATTGTTGTGCTCACAAAATATCCGCACATATTTTCAAATATGGGTGTGCATGAACATGAAATGTGAAGAGTGACCTTAAGCTCTTATTATTTTCCTCTTGCTCATCTTCTGCCTTGTATGTGTAGTACTGTGTTGTTGGAATCACCTTCACAAGCTCCTTTTTCCCTTTCCTTGCATGAGTAAATGACACACTAGTGAGGTATTTAATTTGTTTTGTAAACTGCCCTGACACTCTGAATAAGCATACTAAGCCCTGTAATATATTAGAACTACTAGCACAATGCCTTTTGACTTTATACTGGTGCATTGCTGTACTGCAAAAACATTTTCAATACTTTTATTTATGACATTCCCATTTGGGCTATTACAAGGAGGGGCCATGTTATCCTCTCAACAATTCTGCAAGGCAGTTCAAGCTGAGATTTGTAACCTATCCTGATCTCCCCTCCCCATGATTTCATCCCAGTCATGTTTTCCTGTCCCAAGCCCTACAGTGTAGCCATTAAAAGCACTCACATTAACACAGTTAAACTCTTGCATTGTTGATATAGTAATATACTGAACTGGCTGAAAAGAGATTGCACAGATTCTTTAAAAAACACTTGTCTTTTTACAGCTGAGTTACAAAGCAATAGAGTCAAGCCAAAGAGACAAAATTTCTAGACATCCTCAATGACTGTGCCCTCAAACAGTTGGTCATGGACCCAACTAGATGGGAGGCCATCCTGGACTTGATACTTTGTGGTGCTGCCAAAGACTTAGTGCATGATGTGAATGTCATTGAGCCAATTGGCAATAGTGACCACAGTGGCATCAAATTTAATGTATATGTATGTGGGAAAGTGCCTGGGAAATCTCATACAATTACCTTTGTTTTTAAAAGAGGGAACTTCTCTAAAATGAGAAACCTGGTAAAAAGGAAGTTGAAAAGAACAGTTAGGAGGGTTAAATGTCTGGAAAAGACTTGGAGTTACTCGTCCACAATACTAGATTCGCAGCTAAATTGTATAACGCAGGTCAGGAAGGGTGGTATTAAGTCCAAAAGGTCACCACCATGGCTAAGGGGTAAGGTGAAGAAAGCTATTACAGAAAAAAAGGCTTCCTTCAGAAACTGGCAGGATTGCCCAAACGAGGCAAACAAAAGCAAACTCAAACTTCCACAAAGGAAATGCAGGCAAACAATTAGAGATGCAAAAAAAATATTTTGAGGGACATATTGCTAAACACATCAAGACCAACAATAAGAAATTCTTTAAGTACATTAGGAGCAGGAAACCAGCTAGGGAAGTGGTTGCTCCATTGGATGACAATGGGAATAAAGGAACACTAAAGGAAGATAGAGCAATTGCTGAGAAATTAAACGAATTCTTCTCATCTATCTTCATTGTTGAAGATATAGGGCAGATACCTTCTCCTGAACAGATGTTTTGGGGAAGGGGAGAATGAGGAACTGGGGCAAAAAGGGGTAACAAGGCAGGAAGTCCTAGAACATCTAGACAAACTGCAAACTAACAAGTCACAGGGACCAAATGGGAAATTGCTGAACTTCTAACAATAATATGTAACATGTCCCTTAGATCAGCCTCTGTACCAGATGCCTGGAGATTGGCCAATGCAACATCCATTTATAAAATAGGGGGTTTCAGGGGGGACCCAGGAAATTACAGGCCAGTTAGCTTAACATCTGTTCCAGTTAAATTGATGGAAAGCATTATTAAAGAATTGTCAAGCATATAGAAGGACGAGCCCTGCTGAGCAAACCCCAACATGGCTTCTGTAAAGTTAGGTCCTGTCTCACTAAACTTTTAAAGTTTTTTGAAAGTGTCAGAAAGCATGTGGACAGGAATGAGCCTGTGGACATTGTGTATTTGACAAAGCCTCCACCAAAGACTGCTAAGCAAACTTCATAGTCATGAGATCAGAGGAAAAGTCCTCTTATTGAGGGCTGGCTGAAAAATAGGAAGCAGAGAGTAGGAATCAATGGTCAGTTCTCACAATGGAGGGATGTGTGTAGTGGAGTCCCTCAGGGATCTGTATTGGGACCAGTGCTTTTCAACCCGTTCATCAGTCACCTGGAGATGGGGATGAACAGTGAGGTGGCCAAGTTTGCAGATGACACAAAATCAGATTGTGAAGAGCTCCAAATGGATGTCTTCAAACTGGGCATTAAATGGGCATTAACATGGCAAATGAGATTCTGTGTGAGCAAGTGTAAAGTGATGCATATTGGGGGCAAAAAATCCCAGCTTCACATAAACACTGATGGAATCTGTGCTGGCAGCGACAGACCAAGAAAGGGATGTTGTGGTAGTGGATAGCTCGATGAAGATGTCAACCCTGTGTGTGGCTGCTGTGAAAAAGGCAAATTCCATGCTGGCCATAATTAGACAAGGCTCTCATACTGTCCTTATATACACTTGGAATACTGTGTAAATTCTGGTCACCACACCTAAAAAAGGAAAAAAGGATATTGTAGAGCATGAGAAGGTGCAGAAAAGAGGAACCAAAATGATCAGGGGGCTAGAGCAACTGCCCTATGAGGAGCGGTTGAAATGCTTAGGGATATTTAGCTTAAAAAAAGGTGGTTAAGGGAAAATATGATAGAGGTCTATAAAATTATGCATGATATGGAGAGAGTGGACAGGGAGAAGCTTGCCACCTACAGACCAGCACAGCTGAAACCACCCCTTCCGTCCTTGTAGTTGAGTGAAGGATTGCAGCAGCACATAACTAGAAGTTTTCAAGTTTATGATGAAGCATTAGGGCTTACATTTATATATGGGTAGACTGACAAGACGGAAGTCAATCATTATTAAGAAAAGCAGACAAGAGAAGAAGATGACAGGAGGGTTATAAGAGGAGAGAAGTATTGCTCCCCTTTTAGGTAATTATTTTTGATAGAGAGAGGTTTAATCAGAGCTTTCAAGTGCTGAGTAGGATGTAGATGTTTTGTTGGGATATGTTTAATAGTAGATTATGAAAAGCTATGATATATTATTGGGTTATGTGCAGTTACGAACTCTTATGTTTTTATTTATTTAGTCAAACTTATAACCCGCTCTACCCCAGCATGCCAGGCTCAGAGTGATTCACATAATCTATAAAATATTCAACACAATAATACAATCAGATAAAACAATACATTAAAACAGCCCTGAATGGATTAAAATCACATATTCTAATTCTTAATGGTGCTTAGAATTGCAGTATACAGCCACAGTATGACCTGTAGCTAGTTATTATTCCGCAGTGTCAGAAAGGATAGGGAGGCCAGCATTTATAGCACAACCATAGCTGGCCTCAACCATATGCCTGGTGGAACAGTTCCATTTTACAGGCCCTGTGGAATTCCGTAAGGTCAGCCAGACACTCCTTGGGCCGGGGACCACCAGTAAATTAGCATTGGACGATCTTAGTCTTCTCTGGAGAACATATGTTGTATGCACTAGTGTACTGGAATATGGGTAATGGTGTACTACCGGCATAAGTATAAAATAGGGTTGCCAGGTCCCTTCTCTCCTCAGGCGGGAGGCTTTTTTCTGAAAGTGTCAGTGCGCGCGCCAATGCACGCACATCACTTCCGGTTTAGAACAGCAAGTGCCGCTTCGCAAGGGGCCTTTACCTCTTAGTTTGAGTGGTAAAGCAGCCCTTTACCACTCAAACTTAGAGGTATAAGGCCCTCGCATGGTGGAACTTGCGGTTCTAAACCGGAAGTGATGCATGCACATTGGCGTGCGCGCATGTACTTGCCCGCCAACCCTCAGGTGGTTGTCGGGCAGAGAGGTAAATGGCCGGGGGGTTGCCCGCCACAAGTGGGCACCTGGCAACCCTAGTATAAAAGCATATTGTTAAGATAGTGCAGTGACTTGATGTTGGTCTCTGTAGAATGGCATATTGTGTGGATGTGTAATAGTGCATTGCTGTAAGCATCTTTATGGAATTTGATATAGGTTATTTTTCCTGTTCCCCCTCTTCTCCTTTCTCTTTATGTCTTTTACTCCCCATTAGTGTTCATGAGAATTGTTAAATAATACAATTTAAGTATTAAATTGCACCTGGTTGGCCATTGTGTGAACAGACTGCTGGACTAGATGGACCTTGGTCTGATCCAGCAGGGCCTTTCTTATGTTCTTATGTTCTTAAGTGACTAAAAACCACATTGTTGCACTTTAAACAAAACTTTAGTGAAATGGTTATTTGTCTGGCCTACAAGGTCAGGTTTCAGAGGGTAGCTGATTGTACAGATCCAAAGTTCAAAAGGCCTGACTCAAATTCTAATCTAATCAAGATTCCCTCTTTATTGGAAGGAACTTTTTGAAAGACCCAACAAGAAATTTCCTTATTGGTTAACTTTTAACCCAAGGCCAGCTGAAGAGGTGTGGGAAGGGGCTTGAAAAACCTTTTGCAGCTGATCATAGAAATAGAAACAAATGAGGATCGCCAGAACTTCTGGTATACCATTGAACTCAGTATTGGCTATTATTGGATCTATATTATTGGATATATTATTATTATTGGATGCAGAATGGCATCTCTCTCTGTGACGAAATCCTTTAATTGGAAAATAGAATGAACCAGTTCAATTATATACCTGAAGTAACTATGATAACTTTATTAGGAATATGCCTTCTTAGTGTCACATAGCCACTCAGTGTTCCTATTTGGACCCCTGCAATGAAGCAGCATGCTTTCTTTTTATTGCTTTGAGGTGATCTGGAAGCTAAGTCGCTGGGTAGCAACTCCTGCCCTTCAAAAGTAAACAAAGCCAATGCTTACCCCATCTGCTTTCATTCCTAGAAAACTGAGAGGGCTTTCTTTTCATGTTCTCCATTTGGGCATGAGAGGGGCTCACCCTCTATCCTTGCAAAGGACTCACAGGCTCTCTGCAGTACCCATGCAGAATCCCATTGATCCCTGAACTCCAGTTTGCTAAATGCTGTATTACAGGGTAAAAGAAATATTTTTTTTCAATTATCTGTTACCTCTCTTAAGACATTAAAAGAAGTCAAAAGGAAATTTGCTTTTAAAAAGGGAGATACATTTAAATGGTCAAATACTTCAAAAGCAATGATCTTTTTATTTTAAAGAGGATTATTCTTTGCAATCAGCTTTTATTGACTGGAAATGGAAACCAAATGGTATTTAAGAACCTGGAAAATATCTAAAATTTATAACACAGGAGCTGGGATGTGTTGACAAAGGAAAATCGATTTCTTTCACATGAGATTGTATGGCTGCAGAGCAACTCTTTGGGGGAAGGGAGGGGGCTTAATTAGATGGCCTGTCCTGGAGATGTTGAGAATTCAACTCACTTTTGATTCCATTTCAATATAGATCCAGTTCTAGAATCCATACGGTATTTATAGTGTAATCCTATGCAGAGTTACTCCTGTCTAAGCACACTTATTTCTTGAGGCCACAAGAGGTTGTTGTTGTTGTTGTTTTTGCTAGCCACTAGAACTGAGAGTCAAGGTCAAGTAAACAAGAATGACTGCAAACGGTATTTGAGTTCCTCTCTGTCTGTCTGATGAAGTTGATTGTTAAACAGTGATCTAACAAATATCAACTTCTGAGAGTCATTGCCAATACTCTTGCACTTATATTATTTTGGACTAGTTATTGTTCTCATTAATGAGTATGTTCTGATTATGTGTGGTCTGTTTTTATTATTAGAAATGTGAAGGTAGTATTGTTTGGCCATCTTGGTGTACATTTGTGTTTAAGAAAACCTTTAATTTAAAACTCAATGGACTATATAGAGCAGAAGTCCCTAACTTGGTGGCTCCTTGGTGCCTGCCAACACCTATGGGCTCCTTGGTGCCTGCCAACACCTTTCCTGGTGTCTGCCGAGTGGGCAGAGCAGGGTGGGCGTTTGCCCAACAAGGTTTCTGATTGGCCATTGGAGATAGCATTGTCTGTGCAGATTTTTAAAAAGATATTGCTTTGGCAGCAGGTGCCACCACAGCAGAAGGTAAGCTGCAGCAGGCATTTTGGTGGCTTGCTCCACCTCCTGTGGCAGCCATTGTGTGGCTGCACCAACCACACAATGTCAGAATTCCAAAGGTGCCCACAGGCTCAAAAAGGTTGAGGACTCCTGGTATAGAGTATATAATAATAAGAAATAACTCTTAAGTGGCTTTTAGTAAATGTATAGCAAGAACAAACATTTGTTGATACTGTATCCCCATGCTTCAGTACCTGGACAGCCATTGAACTTCAAAGCAGAACCCGAATCTGAAACAAGCATATTACTTTCTTGGACCCCTCCACGGTCTGACACAATCTCCAATTATGATCTTGTTTACAAAGATGGAGAACATGGTGAAGAGGTAAATCAACTATTTTCTCTTCTTTAACACACTGTTGCATCTGTGTTAAATTTCCCAAATTGCACTTGCATTTCTGACACTGGTGAATGGTTCAAACACTACACAGAACCGTAATTTTGCACTATGTAAATAAATGCTGTACTAGTATGCTCCCTTTCCCATACTGTATGTGTATGCCCCCTCTTTTTGCATAGTCAGTGAGTTGATGCCTACCAATATAGCACAAATTGCTGCTATGTGAATGGTCATACTATGTTTTGTGTTTGCCTTGTAAACCATGACAACAAAATGCAGTTTATTTTTGGTTTGTACTCTTGGTATGAAAGGAAAGCACAACCCAAGTTTGCCCATTTGCACTAAATAAAAGGTGATTAAATTACTTTGACTGTGCACGTAGTGTGCCAAGTGCCAGGTGGTGGTGAGCAAACTCCCGCCAATCCACCTGGCTTCCTGTCGACCAGCTGAGGGTCAGCGGGCAACGCATGCATGCGTGCTTGCCTGCCGTGCCACGTCAATTCCTGTTTACACCTGAAAGTGCTGCATTGCAACGGGCCTTTTACCACTCAAACTCCCAGTTTGAGTGGCAAAAGGGCTCTTGCGATGCGGCACTTCTGGGTGTAAATCAGAAGTGACGCGATTGCGTTGGCGTGGCTGTGCGCATGCGATTTCCCCCTCACCTCAACCCTAAAAACCTCCTGCAGGAGGAGAGGGGGGACCTGGCAACCCTATGTGCAAGAGAAGAGATATACCACAGAGGTTGTTCAGGTAGTATCAGACCATGGCCTGATGTTGTATCTGAGTTATGCCCAAGCTTCAAATTCATGTTAAAGATAACAGTGAAGTAATATTCTTTTTGTGCTGCCAGTTAAGATATTATACAGGTAGCTCATGAAATTAATCTTAGCTACACTTTAGGTGCTCTGCGTCATATTTTATCTGAAGGATGTGAGATCTCCACACTCACACTCACACAGTTCCTCAGATAACTTGTTCAAGCAGTGCTCCTGAATCCACTTGGAATTTTAATTACAATGACATTTAGTAGCAACTCTAAAGGAGCGGCCAAAATTGTTTTATTATTGATATTGATTATTGAATGCCAGAAAAAGTAGATCCCAGCTTGTTGGGGGTAAAGTGTAGATGACTGGGGAAGACAATGGCAAACCACCCTGTAAACATAATCTGCCTAGTAAACGTTGTGATGTAACCTCACTTCATGGGAGAGTAATGATCCAGTGCTTCCACCTCTACCTTTTGAAGACTTGGTTAGGTTTGATGGATTTTTCCCCACAGCACATGGCTTTCAATGACATTATTTCTAATACATGTGCTGTTTTCTTCATCTTAAACATGTGTGAACTTGTTTAAATCTGTCAGTGTTTGTACAAGGAAATCACAATTGGTAAATATAAAGTTAGTCCCATACCAATTATCAGTGCATTCCTGAAAATCGGTGTGTGGGGAGGAGGCGCTGCCCCACCGCCTCCTGTAGCCATTCCCAGCACGCCGAAACACACCAAAAAAAGCCTTTTCAAGGCTTTTTTGTGTGTGTAATGGGGCCTTTTTGCCCCATAGAGAAAAGTGAGGCTGCGCCTACTAAAAAGCAGCCACAGCCGTGCTCTTCTCGCCGCCGGCATACCTGGGGCGAACAGGGAGAGGAAGCTGCCTAATGGCTGCTCCTCCCCCGCCCCGCCCCGGGAACGCCTCCCAGGACACCTGGAATGCCGGTGCCGCCTTCTATGCTGGTGGGACGCCAGCAGAAGGCCCCATCTGCATCCTGGGGCAGCACTGCCATGGCGGCGACAGCGACCAGGCCTTCCCTCCGGTGTTGGGGCCACTATTGCTGGCGTAAGTAGCTCGGACGCCGGCACGACAACTTCCTGGCCTCCTGAGGTCTTTTGCCCTCAGAAGTCAGGAATGCACAGTATAAGTTGTATATTTGAGTTTCTTGAGAGATGGAAAGGCTCATGATTGCAATGTGTTTGCTTTCAGAATTCAAGATGACTATCAGTGGTCATCTTGATTTCTGTAACCAATACAGATAACTAAGTTTGTATTCCAGTGTTGTTGTATTCCTGACTAGTGTCAAACTGCCTACCTGAAACTAATAGTGGTTAGTATCATATGCTTATTGTTTGGGTAATTCCGAAACATATTGTTTGCTTCTAATAATTATTTACCATTCTAGATCTACTCAGAAAACTCTAAGAAACTATCTACAGAACTTTAAACAAAGCAATATTGAAACACGTTTAGCTATCTGAATTCCATTTAAGTTGATGGTTGAATCAAATATTATAACTACCTTGTGGAGGCCTCTAGAAATCCTTACATAAAGTTGAAGTTCCACAAAGTAGCTATAAAGTGCATGAACCCTCATCCCCACAATTTTTTGGTGATTCTCCATGCCAGGAATGAGCATTTCAAACACAAGGTTTCCACACAGTGAGCCTTATTCATATTGTGTGTGGCTTTCATACACTATGGGTGTTGCATTGAGCTATTACCACCTGTTTCCAGTGGAGACCACTGTCTCCATATGGCAACTATTATGTTTTAATTAGCACTTTTTATGAGAAGAGGTTTTAGGATTGGTTTTAGGTATTCTTTTCAAGAAAACATCCTGATATCTGATTATTAATTACTTCTCCCCTACATTTTTCTTCTTTACCATTTAGCAGAGAATTTCTATTGAACCAGCAACATCTTACCATTTGCAAGGCCTGAAACCAAATAGTTTGTATTACTTCCGTCTCTCTGCACGCTCTCCACAGGGCCTTGGTGCTTCAACTGCAGAAATTTCAGCCAGAACAATGCAGTCAAGTAGGTGTCTCTCCTTGATTACTTTATTTATCTTCCTTATACTTGTTGACAAGCGAGTGAAAGCCTTTTTGTTTTCTAGTTGCAATCCATTGAGAATCGGAATAAAATGTTTAGACAGGAAAACTTAAAAGACTGCAGGCGTGATATTAACATTTTCTTAGAAGAGTTATATGATACCCAGTCATGAGACAAAATATTTTGGCCCCTCCAGCAATGGATCTCTTAACCTTTGCTCTGAGGTCAAAGGATCAAAATCAAATGTGTGTTTTAAGGTCCCATAGAGAGGTTTTACAGAAAAGAAAATAGGTTGTGGGCACATATATGCACGCCAGGTAGGCACTTAAAGAAAAAGATAGAAAGGGCTAACATTACACTAAAATCAATAAAGCTTCATATAAATGTATGTAGCTTTAGGACATTCAATTTCCCAAGCATGCAAGATGTATGAATAGCTTTAAGTAAGTTCACTGAAGGCCATTTGAAGTTGTATTAAAGTTTGTACCTTAATGGATTATAACTCCAGAGAGCCAAATGTTCTAAGATTTTGTACTTATCTGTTGACATACATGACAATGGGCAAGCAATTTAGTTCTTTTTTCAAAGTGAACATTGGATGTAAATAATGGATGGTTAAGTGAAGTGTATTATAAAATTTAGTTAGAACACATTACTTTTTTTTGCTAAGCATCCTTTTATTTTTAAATAGCTGTTTTGTGTAGTATGAGGGGTGGGCAGCTGTTTATATGTGACATTATAAAATCGCTGGTAGACTTTAATTCTTTGCTAGACAAGGTTCTCCAAGACGAGCTAAAATATAAAAGAGAGACTGGATTTAGGGTAAGTACAAGTTACAGTCAGAATCATCAGCCCTGTCACTTTTTTCATGGTAGGTAAATCTTTGCCTAAGAATACCATCATCTCCTTATTGATTCTGCATGCCTTATAGTATGTTAAATGCTTAAATAAAATCTTTTGATCTAAACCTTAAGTATATTTCATATAATCTGGGTAGGCTCCATTATAAAAAAAGAAACACAAGCTGCCATCCTAAGAACTCTTACTAGAGAGAAAGTACCATTGACCTCAGTGGGACTTAATTCTGAGTATACCTGCTTAGGACTGCAGTGATAGAAGTGTGCTGAAGAATTTATTTTGGGGGAAGTGGGCTGAGATTTTGAACGTGTAGGCATTAAAAATAGCTATGAATTTTTCCAGCAGTTTGTGTAAGGTAATATTTTCTATAATGAGAAGGAAACAGTACACACTCACTAGTGTGTCTGACATGCTAAAATAGTGGCTTGTTTGGGGGGGGGTCTTTAAAAAAAGGAAAAAGACTAGTGAACACATAAGATAGGAGCTTAGGTGTACAGATGCATCACAGTATAATATTTGTGGTTTTATTTCAAGAAGAATTGTTAATAACAGGTAGGTAACAGTATATTGAGGCTCATTTTCATGAATTTCCCCTCACATCCCTTTTCACCTTTTAGTTAATTCATATTCAGTTGGTTCACTTTAATAAGCCAAGGCTCATAAAATTATCTAAAGTTTTTGCTTTTAAATTTGTGATTTTTGTTTTTTCTTGGGTCGCCCTTTATTATTTATTTGTTTCCTTCTGTTCATTCTTTTCTTCAACCACTTCTGTCCTTTCACTTAAATCCTCCTTTAACCCACTACTGAAATTAGAGCCATCAGCTCCTCCTCAAGACATTAGTTGCAACAGTCCCAGCTCCACTAGCATTTTGGTAAGTTGGCAGCCTCCTCCAGTGGAAAAACAGAATGGAATTATCACTTCCTACTCCATCAAGTTCACTGGAATTGATGGGGAAGATGACAAGGCCCATGACATTTTGGGAATTGCTCCGGACACTACACAGTACCTTTTGGAACAGTTGGAAAAATGGACTGAATATCGGATTTCTGTGACAGCCCACACTGATGTCGGACCTGGCCCAGAGAGTGAATCTATATTGATTCGGACAGATGAAGATGGTATGTTGCCTCCAACCCATCCGTTTGACTCTGACTCTCTCACTCAATCTGCTTTGTATGATCTAATTCCCCTGTTCCTTAAAATTTACCCCAAATTTTCTGAAATATTTTAAACACAAATGCATATGTCTGCATTTGTGTTTTTTTTGTTTTTTTTTTACTTTTGAAATCAAAATATCTTTTTGTGAGGGGAAAATATTTGAAAAGTGCTGCTACTCATAAGCATGGCCCTTTCCCTCTCTTCTTCTTAAAAAATACAAATGTTTGGAGTTTTTCCCTCCTTTTTTTCTTACTTTTAAAAACTCTCCCATTTTAACTCTTTCTTCATCATTTGTGTTTCTCTCTTTTGGAAAACTGATGCTCCTTGGTTTTAAAAGTATTTTGGATGTTGAATGTCTTCCATGTCTGAACATAGAAGATGGCAGACCAAAACCTATCATCTTTTTTTTCCACTTAAAAAAAGTCAGAAAACTACCAGCATTTTACGAGTCTTTTTTAATTATTATTATTTTGATTACTAAAATACTTCTTTAATGCTTTGAGTCTCAAAGCATCTTCCTTGGCTTTTGTACATTTTTACTTGTTTTTCTATTTCTCTAATACTCTTTTTCTTCCATTTTTGCATCAGTCATGGTTTTTGATCTTTTCACTGAAATGTAGAGCAGATTTGTTGAGTGTTTTCATTTGTATTCTTCAAGGAAAGCTTAGTGGGTCTGCCCTTTAAAAGAAAAGAAAGAAAGAAAAGACTCTGGTTGGTTGGAACAAGTGCCTGTAATTCTTCTTTTATCCACTGATGTGTTCCAGTTCCTAGTGGTCCGCCTCGCAAAGTCGAGGTAGAGGCTGTCAACTCTACATCTGTTAAAGTGTCATGGCGTTCCCCAGTGCCCAATAAGCAGCATGGTCAAATCCGAGGATACCAGGTGCATTACGTGAAGATGGAAAATGGAGAGCCTAGGGGCCAACCCATGCTGAAGGATATCATGTTGGCTGATGCACAGGTAACTATCCACATCCTCTCTACATAAATAACAAGGAAAATAGTATACTGTAGCACCTGTTTTATCTTTTCGTTTATACAGAAAACTGCAGTATGTTCCTTATTACAATAGTTTATCACCAATAGATAGAATTGCCATCCTCCTGGGGGTGGAGGGAAATCTCCTGCCCCCAGGCTCCAGACCACCTAGGCCTCTTCAATCCAGCAGAAGAAGCATGGAGCAACATGTGATGTTGTGATGTCATTTCCAGTATGTACCCAGAAATGACATTACAACACTAAGAATTCACATATCTCCATCAATAATAAATTTAAAAAACCAGAGATGAGTAAATGTATAGAGCATCAGGATGTCACTTCCAGCTACAAATCAGAATGTCTCTCCTAACCTCAGAGGTTCCCCTGGTTGGCCCCATTCAGGTAGAAACCATGTGTATAGAATGCCCTCAGTGTTGCTGTACCTGGCTGTCAGACCAAACCCTCTTTCTGTAGACCAAACTTGTTCATAAATAAATCACTTTTCTGGATCTGCCTGAATTAAGTGGTGCAACAGTGGAGTGAAAATCCCATATCTTGCACTCAGTAGCCTACATCCAAAATGGATGTATGTTGCTGAACTGATGGTTTGCATTGTCTGGCCCCATCAGCTTTTGGATGGGATTCTCCTGTTCTTCCCCATTAGGTGATACTCAGTGTTGCAACAGACAGAGGGTGGAACGTGAAATCCTCAAAGGCAGCAGTGCCTCCTGTGTGCAAGAGTTTCTGGATGAGGAACTGTATCGTTTGTGTTTAAACAATGACAAATGAATCAGTTCAGAGCCACCTCATGGTACAAACAGCATAAGATGCTACTTGGGTCACCATGATGATGAAAGCAGCACTTTTGTTCTGTGGCCTCTTGGCTTCTCAGCCTTCCCTTCTGTTTCTGGCTGTTCTGGCTGTAATCAGAGAGCAAC
The DNA here is from genome assembly GCF_029931775.1 of Euleptes europaea. NCBI lineage: Eukaryota > Metazoa > Chordata > Lepidosauria > Squamata > Sphaerodactylidae > Euleptes > Euleptes europaea. Next base: position 4,723,393 of record NW_026612049.1, read on the forward strand.
TCTGCTATTGTCAGAAAATGCTGTCCCATCCCTAACAATTAGGATGGGGCAGTTTCAGAAGATTGCAGATTCTCTGATTACAGCTGGGATGGGGATGAGGAGGGGGCAAGAGTAACTGCTGAAACCAGCCCTGGATAAATTGTATCTACTATACTCTTGCTATGCAAAGATTGGATTCTTGGCTAAGAGACAAAATCTTTGTGATTAAAAAAGTTCTTCATTGTTTAGTCTGGCTGCTCCCCACAATACCTCTTATCCTGTTCTCCTCTCCTCTCCAGCAGGAGAAGGACTCTGCTATCTTCAGAAAACTGTGCCTTATACTAATTGTTAGGAGCTGAACTGCACTGACAAAAAATGAACAAACATAGCATTCTCAATCTTTCACATACATACAGTGTAAACAATCTTTCAGGGAGTTCATTTTGAATTAATCATTCATGTCATACTGGACATTTTTTAAATCAATAATCTATCTAAATCTTTTATCCATGTTTCCACTACTTTTCAGGCTATCAATCGGCACAATACTAATGCTTGATACTTAATAAACTGAAGGCTTGTTTTTTTTAAAATGTAAAGCCTTTGTATCTAGCCTTCCCTGGACCCAAGAGGAGGCAGTGATAAGGTTGTGGGGAGGGAACCTCCTGCCTGTGCTGCCACCATTAAGGAGCAGGTTCCCCTTGCAGGGGCAAGAAGAACAGGGGAACCACCTCCCATCCATGCTGTCACCTTTGGGGTCAACTGCCCTTCCTGTGAGTTCCAGGAAAGAGGTGATGGTAAGGTTGGAAGACAATCTGTGGGGGAGGTGAAAATGAGCTAGCCTTGGATCAATTATATCTGCTATACATCATAGAATCATACAGTTGGAAGGAACCACCAGAGTCATCTAGTCCAATGCAGGAAATTCACAACTACTTCCCCTCCACACACCCAGTATATATATACAACTTACGTTATACCTGTTTTCAATGGCTTGAAAGATGTACATTCATAAGATATGAAAGAAAGTAAACTATGTCAACATATTCCTATGACATAATTAGTTTGCGTTCCATGTTACTAGTTTTAACAAGATAGTTCTGTTTATGGGAATTGTCAGATTCTAGAACCCTTTGGGTACTGTTGCACTGATTTTTCCCTATATTGGCTGAAATTAAGTCCGTTGAAATTTGTCTGTTTGGGTAAATCTGTTTGGAGAAGTGGGCTAGAACTAATAAAATGCACTTCAACAAAGACAAATGTAAAGTTCTGCATTTAGGAAGGAAAAATCAAATGCATAATTATAGGATGGGAGAGACTTGTCTGAGCAGTAGTGTGTGTGAAAAGGATCTTGGGGTCTTACTGAACATGAGTCAGCAGTGTGATGCAGTAGCTAAAAAGGCAAATGCGGTCTTGGGCTGCATCAACAGAAGTATAGTGTCCAGATCACGCAAAGGGATGTTATCGCTTTAGTCTCTCTGGTTAGACCTCAACTAGAGTACTGTGTTCAGTTTTGGGCACAATTTAAGAAAGATGTAGACAAGCTGGAACGTGTCCAGAGGAGGGCAACAAAGATGGTGAGGGGTCTGGAGACCAAGTCCTATGAGGAAAGGTTGAAGGAGCTGGGTATGTTTAGCCTGATATGATAACCCTCTTCAAGTACTTGAGGGGCTATCATAAAAAGGAGGGTGCCAAGTTGTTTTCTGTTGCCCAAGAAGGTCGGACCAGAACCAACGGGTTGAAATTAAGACATTAGGAAGAATTTTCTAACAGTTAGAGCGGTTCCTCAGTGGAACAGGCTTCCTCGGGAGGTGGCAAGCTCTCCTTCCCTGGAGGTTTTTAAGAAGAGGTTTGATGGTCATCTGTCAGCAATTCTGATTTTGTGACCTTAGGCAGATGATGAGAGGGAGGGCATCTTGGCAATCTTCTAGTCACTAGGGGTGTGTGTGGGGAGGTAGTTGTGAATTTCCTGCATTGTGCAGGGGGTTCGACTTGATGACCCTGGTGGTCCCTTCCAACTCTATTATTCTATGATTCTATTCTAGGATTCTATGAATCATGGTTAACATACATAGTTAGTTTACTGCTTTATATTATGTTAAGAAGTCAGTGAGAAATTTAAACATATGGAGCCATGGTTTAATAAGTAACTGATCAAAAATGTGATATCTGGTTTTAAAAGATTACGGATGCTCCTAATGTAATGTGTTATCAGTGTGAAATTATACTCTTACAAATTGTAACACATGATAGAGAATCTGTGTACTGGGAAAATATTTCTTTATTTTAAGGAAAGATTTTCAAATGAGGGTTTAATTATATATTTGTGCTTTATGAAATCTGGGTTCATTGTACTAATATTGTATAATGTTGTGAGGGCCATGAACCCCATGGAGTCTTACATTTAACATTCATTCTGCATGGAAAAATAGACAACCATCAGATAAGGGTGTTCTGAACAGAAACATACAATTGTTAAAATTTAAAGATGTAAAAAGTGTTAAGATGTAAAGAATACCAACTGCTTTTTCTGTAGAAGTTTAAATCCTTGCCTTTTTTTTATGTGTAAAATTACTACTGGGCTGGCCCTTTTCTTGATTAATGTCTATGCTCTTACCGACATATGCTCACACAATCAGAACAAACCCTTGTTGCCTGCCCAAGATTTAATGTGCCCCCTTTTTACATTAAAGGTTTATTTGGAGGAGAGTGTCTTGAAAATATTGTGTGGCTTTGCCCAGTGGAGAACATGGAATTTGGTCATTACTTCTATGAATTTTCAAGTAAACACAGCCTACCCGTATTAAATTAAACAAGTGCAGTGAATTAATTTAAACAAGGTAAAATAGAAATGAATATGGTGTGGTAATATGTGATTAAACAAAATATAGCCTTTCATTACATCTCAGCAGCAAATATTAAGGCAGTCAAAAAACATTGCTGAGCAATAACAACACTCAGCAGTGAATTCTCTGTTTTTTTCATAGCTTTCTGCAATGTGCTATTTATGAACTACTTTTGCAATAAGTATGCCATTGGAAATTCATGATCCAGTTTACAGGAACTGGTTTTCCAAATCAATACTGATTTTGATAACTAGTTTTCACAGGGTTGAATTCTAAAGTTCCTTTCTGCACACAGCAGAATCTTCCATGCATAGGAAAGTCTTCCATTTATGGAAGGGCTCTTGCCATGATCAGTGAAACCCTTTCCATGAAAGGAAAACGTTTTGTTCTATGACCAAAAAGGCAGCTTCAGATCCAACTCTTCCCCCCCCCCTTTTCCTTTTCCTTTTTGTTAATTATAAAAAGAATTAGCCAGGCTACAAGTATTTCCTCATTTTTTTCCTATCTTTTTTTTCTTTCCGACATTCTTTACTCTCAATCAGTGGGAATATGATGATACTACTGAACATGTGAGTAGCAGTTGACTGGCCAAACAACAAAGTGTTGTGCTTTTTTTCTGCTTTAACTTCCCCCTTCCCAAAAAATGTTTGGTTGTTTGCACATATGCATGGCTTATCATCTTATTTAATTGTCTTTGGCATTTGGATTTCCCCCCTCCGTCCCTCCCTCCCTCCTCCTCTTCCTCCTCCTCCTCCTACTTCTTCTGGGGGCTTGTATTGACATAGTTCTGATTTTTTAAATGTGTTATATCTGCATATTTGTATGTTCAGTGCTTGTCACTAACTTTATCATGCAATACAAACAAAAAGTATTTTTTATTTTTTAAAAAGAAGACACATTTTTCATTCCAGTTTGCCTCATAACTAACCTTCAGGCCCCAATACATTCATTCATTATTTGCTGGGGGGGGGGGGAGAATCTTTTGTCATTGCTAACATTATTTCCATTTCAATTAACAAGGTAACATATTAAATGTATATTTATGAAAATATACATTGGTACTGGCACAATGCCTATGGTGTTTACAAGAGTTTCTGTGGATAAAAATATAATCAGTTAAAATTCACCATCATTATTTAAAGTTGTACTCCTTCATCTGGGAGTTTGGGGAGGTTTGTGCATGCCTTCCATGTTACCATCAAGCTGTACTTCTCTGCCTGATGCAAGTTATACATGTTCCAAAGCTTCAGTACCTATACTGGTTAGATGTGTAGCTGAATAAGAATATGGGAGGCATGTGTGCTGTTACCAATCCTATTATCAGCTGATAGAGCTGACAAAGATGAGCATACATAGGAGAGGGGAAAATGGAAATTCTCCATTCGTGGATGCTGTGCTTGAATAGAACAAAGCTGTAAAAACAAATGCAGCTTCTTATTTTTGATTTTGCTGAAACTAGTATAGATATATTTGGCTCCACAAATGAGAGCAGATCCTGCTGTGATAGCTTAAAATTCAAATTTTCAGGAGATGTATAAGTTTAAAAGTTGGGACAGAGTCCCACCAAAGTTGATTTCAAAGGGACACTTCAAATGCATTCCTGATTCTTCATTGAAATCACTTTTGCTGGATAATCAATTCTGTATATAATTATTTCCCACTTTTATTAATTTTACCTTATTATTTTCATTAATAATTGTTATTAATTAGATTGTGTTATCAAGCAGACATTAGTCTTATATTGACTTTTTAAGTCATATTGAATTATTCTTTTAGATTTTGAATAACAGATTGTAAAGTGACTAATTATTTGAAGAAATCAGAATTAGTTTAAATAAATGGTTAATAATAAAAAGAACTGCAGAGAATGTTGATTACCTTTAGTGTTCATTATTATTAAATATTTGAGGTTTCTTATTTGGAGCTTTTGAAGCACCTGCTAAGTAAAGTGGGTCTTACTTTTAACTAGTAAGCATGCATAGGACTGCAGTCTTACAGCACATTTCTGAGCTGGCGGCGTGTGGGGACGGTGGGGAGGAGGCGCTGCTGCGGCGCCTCCTAAGCAGTTCTCCACACACTGAAAACATTTTTGTGGCTTTTTAAATTTTATATGGGGTTTTTCGGCCCATAGAGAATAGCGCGGCTGTGCCGGCGTCCGGGGCTGAAAGGGGACAGGAGGTTGCCTAAAGGTAACCCACCCACCCCCCCCCGGAACTCCCCAGGAATGCCTCCTGGGACACCGGAACGCCCCTGGAATGTCAATGTGGGCCTTTACGCCAGTGGGACACCAGCGGAAGGCCCCACCGGTGTTCCGGGGCAGTGCTGCCAAGGCAGTGTCCAGAGACCAGTACCTGGACCTCTACGCCGGCGCTGGGGCCACTAACGCTGGTGTAAGTAGCCTAGACGCTGGCATGGAGGGCCCCAATGCAGGCGCAGCACCTTCCTGACCTCCTAAGGGCTTTTGCCCTTAAAGGTTAGGAATGCTCTGTATGTGAAACAGCTTTAGCAGTTAGAATGCGAAACAGTTTTTAGTAGTGTAGATAGTGTTGCTCTGTCAATAATGAACTGTTGAAACTGTGTTTCTAATTTTTCCCCATTTCTTCTCAGTCCACAATAGCAATAAGTCTTAACAGGAAACACATTTTAGAGTGATTTTTTAAAAAACATTATTAGTATACCTAACCACTCATCCTTTAGCTTTATGTCTGATAATACTATCAGGGGCATGATGCTCAGAGATGTCGCTATGCATATTGCTTAAATAAGTGCAGTACTACACATTGCAAAGCCCACCCATAAGGCTCATCTTTGGGTATTCCCAAAAGCTTGCTATCACTGCTAGTATCACAAAAGACATTTGCACTGGATGCATCACAACTAAATGTGAAATGACTTTCTCATTATTAAGTAGTGCATGTATTTTAAGACATGTTCTTTTTTATTATTTCATTTTAGGAAATGATTATATCTGGACTACAGCCTGAAACAACATATTCCCTAACTGTGACAGCCTATACAACTAAAGGAGACGGTGCACGCAGCAAGCCAAGACTGGTGTCTACCACTGGTGCAGGTAATATTTTGATATTATTTGTTTAAACCCGCTGTTTGTGCTTGAAATTTTTCTGAATTGAAATTGAAAATTATTTTATGGTTTATTAAAGTAGAACAAAGTACTGCTGATTTTCAAAATTATTTTCTGAGTTACCCAAGTAGGTCAGAATTTACAGAGATACGTCATGTGTACCTAACAGCTTTGACATGTCCTGTGGGTTTTTTACTCTTTTCTTAAAACTGCAATCCCCCTTTCATATTACAGACTACTTTTGAAATTCCCCTCAATTCACAGACCATTTCACCATGTGGCAAGTAGCAGGTTGTGGTTCAAGAACAATAAGCCCCAAACTCTGCTTGACAATACAGAATTTGTGGCTGTCATACTGAAGATCTTTGAATCCTTGACAAATGATAGTATGGGTGAAACTATAACAGTGGCAAGAAGCCTACCAGATTAACAGTGCAATCCAGTCTAAGAGCCCATTCCTAAAGGGGTGGTGGTGGATACATGGTGGCTGGTAGCAGCGGAGCTGCACCGCCTCCTCAGAAACATCCTGGCCATGGCAGAGACAAAAAAAGCAGTTCAAATTTTTTTAAAAGGGGGAAAATGCTCCATAGCACAAAGCAAAGCAAGGCCGCGCCACCCAAAAAGGTGGCACAGCCCCGCTGCAGTTTAAGGGGTGTTCCCGGGGTGAATGGGGTTACAAAGCTGTCCAGAGATAGCTCCAAGCCCCAAGAACACCCCTCTCCACCATGTTGGTGCGGGCTTTCCCTTCTGAGAAAGCCCGGCTGGATTGGCTACACTGGTGAAGGGGGGCCGGCGACTCCAAGACACCGGTGTGTTTGCCCCCATGCCGGTGTAGATGCCATCTTATTCCATGATGAGGTGGCAACTACGCAGGCATGGGGTCATGCCGGCTTCTAAGGAGCTTCGCCCCCCTTCAGGAATCGGTTGCCCACCTACTGAAATGAATGGATTGAGATTGGGGTAACTCCGCATAGCATTGTACTGTAAAATGACCTGTCGCTCACACCAACATTAAATCCACCTACTATACCCATTCACTGACCCATCACCTTGAGACTTGTCTGATTAATTCAACTCATATGTGTCTGGCTGTAGATAGGTACCAACAAAGGACTGAGAATGTAGCAATTTGAATGAATGAGGTGAGAGAGAGTGTTATTTATTTGTGGCTTTAGGCTTGCTTGCTTGCTTAGTATATTTATTTGCATCTTTTTCACCAAAAGGCCGAAAGCTGCTTAATGATATTAATACAATTAAAATATAATAAAAATAATTCTAAATAAAGCAAACCAACTACATCTTGAGCCAGTCAGATTGTATCCATAATCAGTCATTAAGAGATTTTAGCTACAACTGTCTGCAATTATTCAATTAATGTTTTTTTTATTTTGCTTTTCCAAAATTGCCTTTAATCAGAAATTAAAACACAGCTCCCATTCATTTCAATGGAGCTTGCACAGGAGAGTTACCCAGTGTGTTGTGAACTGTGGATGGATTCTAGACATTACCACAGCCATAATACTTGACTAAATAGTTTTAACTCCTGACCTCTTCTTACTTTAGGCTTTGTATAAGATTTCAATTGATTACTTCTACAATAGGGAAATAATAATAATATTAGTAGTAGTAAAGTAATAATAATACCTCTTTTTATAGGTAGTACTGATCAGAGTTTTAAAAACTAGCCTTAAACATAAGGGCCACCACAGGAGTAAAAGCAGTTTATAGCATAAATAATTTAGCGAGAGCTTCCAGAAGTCTCCCCTCTAGAAATCCGAAGGAGTTATTATTCTATTTCTGTGGACTCTCCTGCCTTTGTTATGCTCTATTGGTTTCAGTGATAGTTATAATACAATGAGAAATATGGCCTCAAATAAACATCTGTAGTCTTTTCTCAGCTCTGCAGCTGGCTTTTCTTATGCAGCACTGAGAGCAAAGTCAGAATTAATCAATGAGATATACTTTCATATATTGAAAAGTATGATGGAAACATTCACAGTGTTCTATTTGCACAATAATGAGTTGCTAAAATGACTAGTAAGAGGGATATAGCTATTAGACACCAGAATTCTTATATTTTTGGTGGTAATGGCTTCAGGTTTGCAATATTGTTTATCACCTTTGTAATTTGAAGTACATTATTGATCTCTAATTTCTCTGTTTTCACACCCATTGTTCTGAATGCATACTCCTTTAACCTGTTCTATTAGTTCTTATTCTGTGTTCCCTCTGCATGAGTAATATATTGTCCAAAAGATGCCAAACATGCAAATCTAGCAGTGCAATGCTATACAGAATTACTCCAGTCTAAGCCCATTGATGAAGATTGGAGTAAATCTGCATGGGATTACATTGGTAATTATATACCCATCATGCATCAGTGAAAGAAATAATCTTTGTATGGATCTGATGACTTCTAATGTAAGACTTGGTGCGATCAGAGTGCAGCACTCATTTTTTTGCTTTGAGAAGCATTTGTTAATGACGGGCAGCTCAATCCTGAAGGGGGGCAGTTCCACGGCAGCTGGGACCGGCGCAATTGCACCAGTGGCACCCAGCAGCGCCCAGATGCCAAAGTGTTTGCCCCTGCACCGGCGTAGGTGCCACCTTATTCTGTGATAAGGTGGCATCTACACTGGCGCAGGGTCATGCCAGCTTCAGAGGAGTTTCGACCCCCTCTTTAGGAATGGGCTCAAACTCTCAAAGCTCTGTTTTCTGTTTGATGAGAACTGTCACTGAAACTTCCATTTTGTGTTACATCCCAGATAGAAGATTTACCATTATTTTAAGTCACAGCTATTTATACACTTAGCTTAGTCAAGTGATAAAACTTTTTCTGCAATGCACTACTACTGCGTGCAGGTGTGTGTGTGAAGTGCCGTCAAGTCGCAGCTGACTCATGGTGACCCCTTTTGGGGTTTTCATGGCAAGAGACTAACAGAGGTGGTTTGCCAGTGCCTTCCTCTGCACAGCAACCCTGGTATTCCTTGGTGGTCTCCCATCCCAATACTAACCAGGGCTGACCCTGCTTAGCTTCTGAGATCTGACGAGATCAGGCTAGCCTGGGCCATCCAGGTCAGGGTGCAGGTGGGTGATTGCAAATAAATAATAAAAACCATCTCACCATCTCACCACACATGCAGTAATAACATTTGATGGAAAATGCTAGGATGAACCATTCACACAGATATACTCATTGTATAGATGTAACAGGGCTTGTTAAATAGCAAGGTTTAATGCATCTGATTCTTCCACACAGCATGAAGTAATCTACTCCAGGTAAAGGTCTACTGGAATGATAATGAAATTCTATTTGGGTGGGTTTTACTATCCAATATTGGATTTTAAAATCTTGAACAGAAAACTTTTCTAATCTAATTTGATCTAAGATCTAATTTTATTTTTCCCTGCTCTCCATGAACTCTGTGGAGATGCAGAGGGGACTGCTGGTAGAAGAAAAGAGAAGAAGATCTTGTGCAAGCTTCCACTTGCATATCTACAGGATTCAACCCAAAGTGGATCTCATATTGCTAGATTTTTAAAATACAGAAATAAAATAAAATGTTAGAAAAGATTAATGCATTACTTGCTAAAATAACGTTGTATTGTAGTTCCAGGAAAACCTCGCCTTGTGATTAGCCATACACAAATGGGTACGGCTCTCATTCAGTGGCATCCCCCTGCTGACACATATGGCCCCCTGCAGGGATACCGCCTGAGGTTTGGCCGAAAAGACATTGATACATTTAAGATGCGTGAATTTACTGAGAAGGACGACCACTATACAGCCACAGATATCCACAAAGGGACTGCCTACGTCTTCAGGCTTGCAGCTAGAAATAAAGTGGGCTTTGGGGAGGAAATGGTTAAAGAAATTTCAATTCCGGAAGACCTACCAAGTGGATTCCCTCAGAACCTACATTCGGAAAGTGCCACTTCATCATCGGTCCTGCTAACTTGGCAGCCACCCATTTTATCAGAGAGAAATGGAAATATCACTAAATACACCCTACTGTACAGGGACATCAATGTGGCACTCCACCCAACAGAGGTCCTTGTTGTTCCTGCCGATACTATTATGACACTTTCGGGCTTAAAACCAGATACCACATATGATGTAAAAATTCGTGCACACACAAGCAAAGGGCCTGGTCCATATAGTCCAAGTGTCCAGTTCAGGACACTACCTGTGGATCAAGGTAGGATTTGTCTGCTTTGTTTTTCTTTAAGGAATTTCGGTCTTTGGATATCGATTTTTTTGAAGCTGTAATTAAAACTGACCAAATCACCATAAAAATAGTTTCAACTAACATCAGAGGTAAAGTATATAAATCTCCATGTGTTTTAGATTCAGTAGAATTCAGTTATCCTATATCAGGTAAGTCTGGCTGACATCTACACACTAATTGCAGGTAAGAAAAATATAATATTCTGTATTGTCATTTGCAATAATAGGATGCGGTTTTTAAAGGCAGGTAGGAGAATTGTTGAGTATGTTGATAGTGGAATGGGAAGGGATACTAAGATCAAGATGTACTTTAAATACATTGCTTTTCATTTTCCAGCAGTGTTTGCAAAAAATTTTCATGTCAAGGCTGTAATGAAGACATCAGTATTGCTCTCTTGGGAGATACCAGAGAATTATAACTCTGCCATGCCTTTCAAAGTAAGTTGTTTTGTAATTCACAAGACATAAAGAGTAAAAATAATGATGGTTAAATAGTTTACTGAACAGAGTTTTTTTTTAATCCAACTGTACCTTTAAAAGCTTATTAGAAATGCCAAATCTCGCTGTTAAGATAGTTCTCCCCCTCCCCATTTTTCTGTTGTTTTTTTTTCTGGGAAAAAACAAATGTTAGGAAAAATAGAAACATATGCAATACTTGCAGCACATTCCTGAGCCTTGTGGCAGGCAGGGATGGCGTAGCTGAAGCGCTGTCGTGGCGCCTCCAAAGAGGTTCCACGACCACCAGCAAGGCTTAAAAAAACCTTTTTTAAAAACATAAAATAGAAAATGGGGGGGGGGAGCCCCTTAGAAAAAGGCGAAGCTGTGCCAGCAAAAATCTAGCGCAGCACCGCTGAGGTGTGAGGGAGCATTCCCGGCCTGAAAGGAGTCAGGAAGTTGCTTACCAGCAGCTCCACCCACTGGAATGCCCCAGGAATGCCCCCCAGGACAATGGTGCACAGGGAAGCTGGCATGAGTGCCCCAACATCAGCATCCGTGCCACTCTTGGTGGTGCAAGTAGCCCGGGCAACAGCGCAAGTGGCCCGGACACCAGTGCAGGCCCTTGTGCGCCTCCTGAGGACTTTTGCCCTCCCAGCTCTGGAATGGGCTGTTAGTTTCCTATCAAACCTAAACTTATTTCCCTGATTGAACAACATGGTTGGTAAGCATTTATTATTGTGCTATTCAGCATTTTTATGGAATTTAGTATAAACACCTTCATTTGGTATAAGAAAAACCGCTGCACCCTATGCTATCATAGCACATGTATATTTAATTATGTAGTAAACAAAAGAAAGTATATTATTTGGACAGAAATGCTCTCATAGAGTCACAATATGTAAGATTGCCTGCATGTTTGGATATTAGGCTAGACTTTCAGCCCATTCCTGAGCCTCCGGCAGCTGGGGATGACATGGCCGAGGCATCAGCACAGCGCCTCCAAAGCCTTTTAAAAGGTGGTGTATCTTGGGAAAAATAAAAAGGGCCATTCCCATCCTTTAGGCGGCCCCGCCCCCAGGCCGTGCCGGAACACCCCGGGAACGCCTCCCGGGACACCATTACTCCCCGGGAATGCCAGCGCAGCTTTTGCTGGCATTTGGACGCCGCCGGAAGGCCCCGTCGGAGTCCCGGGGCGGCGGTGGCTGGGCTTTTGCCCTGGACGTCGGTGCGGATGACCTGTAAGTAATCCTTGGTGAAGTTCTTATGAATTTCATCCCTGCATTTTTGAATAATCTCAAAAAATAATTACCATTGGATGAAAAGAAAATCCATATCCATTACTATCTTTATTCCCAGAAAGTGTCAACATGTGTGTATGTTACCAGATATGCATAAAAACAATCTTTTAGCATTCATGCCACTAACTTTAAATTAAAAAAGAAACTTAATTATTTAGAGTCTTTAGAAAAATGTGGTCGAGAAACCTATAGAATTATTACATATGTTAATGATACTAGAGAAGAATGATGATTGCTATATCTGTGTCTAAATTCAAATGATCTGTCACTGTATATTGGCATTTTGTTAATGTGATATTTATAGAAATATAGGTCATTAGACTCTGTGAATAATATAGTTTGTGGCACAAGGTATGTGACCTGCCCATGTACAAAGGCAGGTGCCTTCTGTTCATGCAGTGGATTCACTGGATCTAAGTCAAATTTGATGGAGATACACCACCTAAAAGTCACCAGCTAAAATAATGTTCCATAGGAGACTGAGATCTCAGCTTCTTGTGTTGGTGGATATATCTCAGAAAGAGGAGAAGGATTTGGATGCATATTAAAGACAGGGCACAAATAAGCAACAGCTCTGTTATTCCAGAGGGTCTTAAGACATGGAGCCCTGAAGCCTAACAATAAAATGCACATACTTTCTGTGATCGGAAGGCACAAGCATATAAAAGGTCATTCTTTTATATGATTATTCAGATAATGCATGACAGACATATTCTGAAACATAATGGAAGACACCTTCAACATATTTCAGAAGAATTATTAAAAACAGATTAGCAAAATAATGCTAGAAAGTTGTCAGGTTTCTCTACAGATCAATAAGCAAAAGTGACTGCAATATCAAGGGATAGAGACATAGATTAATCATATCAGCGTGGTGCAGTAATTTGAAAAAAAAAAAACAGGTTTGTTTCCCCACTCCTTCACAGGAAGCCTGCTGGGTGACCTTGGGCCAGTCACAGTTCTCTCAGACCTCTCTCAGCCCCACCTAGAAAAAAGTTGGTTTTTATGCCCCACTTTTCTCTGCAGTGAGGAGTCTCAAAGCAGCTTACAATCACCTTCCCTTCCCCTCCCCACAACAGACACCTTGTGAGGTAGGTGGGGCTGAGAGAGTTCTGAGAGAACTGTGACTAGCCCAAGGACACCCAGCAGGCTTCATGTGGAGGAGTGGGGGAACTGAACTCAGCTTTGGCTAACTCACAAGGTGCCTGTTGTGGGGAGGGGAAGGGATTGTGATTATAAGCCATTTTGAGACCCCTTAAGGTAGAGAAAAGTGGGGTATAAAAACCCACTCTTCTTCTACTACTGTGAATAAGACTTAAGTGAATAACATTAGTGTGTATATATGTGGTTATTCTTTGTTTTCTAGTTAATGTTAATTTTCCTGATTATATAAAACACAGTATAATTCATTTGTTTTAAAGGGGAAATTATGAGGACAGTGTTTATGTTGCAACACATAACTGTTCAATGCAAGTCTGCGCCAGAATAGCCTGCCAGCTGGTTTTATATCTCATTGTTACCTTATGCATGCTATAAACTGGTTTAATTTGAGTACAGCAGAACATAATTCTGACTAGTCTAGCCCCTTTCTTCTATGTTCCTACCTATTTTACATTCAGCAACTCACCTTTCTTTTTCTTGCCCACTACATAGTCCCCCAGCCTCCAGATAGCATCACTTCCCTGGGTACTCCACCCTATTTTTCCTCACATGCTTTTTGTGCTACTGCCTAGTTATCTCGTTTTTCTTCACCTCTCATCTTGTGCTCCTCCTTCCTTTCCATCATGTTTGCATGCCCAAACCCACAGGACTCTGTTTTGCTTTCCTCTGGTCATATATGATGGATAACAAACTTGCTTAAGAATCACTCTCTCCTATCTGTAAGCTTCAATCCTCCGAATGTCTAGGAAGCATGTCTAGGAAGCATGTGACACCTTTTCTTCCCATTGAGGGAACTCATACAGACTGTTATGTTTACAGGAAACCAGGTGTGTTTTAAACTGTAAACCTTCCCTTCAGTTAAAAGATGTTCTTAGGGTAACAAGTGTAAAGGTTTTGGGTTCGCTGCCATGATGTAAGTTTTTGGGGTGAGAAACATAATCACTGAGGTCAATGAGGCAGGAGTTATACGTAAATAAGAAAGAATATTTATTTATTTACAAGTTGGTTTTGAAGAACAAATCAGCAGCACAGGTCTCCAGACAGTCACAGGGGAAACTTGGCAAATAAATTAAGCTAGTTATGGCATATGGTCTGAATTCTCTTTAATGCTTTCAGGTACAAATAGACTTTCACTGGATAGCCATGAGGCTGGATCCTTTCACACACCCCAGATTTTACCCACACCAGCCTGTTATTTCCCAAGAATCAGACTAAATGGTACAAGGTCTGTTCATAAGCAGAGACAGGCCAAAACAACGAGGTACTCTGACTCAATAAAGGAAGCCACAGCCTTCAATTTGCAAGATCTGAACAAGGCTGTCAAAGTTAGGACATTTTGGAGGACTTTCATTCATAGGGTCGCCATGAGTCGGAAGCGACTTGATGGCACTTACACACACACACACACACTGTTCTCTCACAGAGGTAGAGCTAAACCACTCTGCAATGCTACCCTTCAACCTGCATGCTCTTTTGCTGAGCCAGATCCAAACCTATGACTACGGTATCCAAGAGAGATGGGAAGTAACACTGCCTCTGTTCTTCCCACCAACATTCCATCCCCCTCTGAATGGAGACTGGATGCTGGAGCAGCACTCATATAGGATCAGGGATGAAACAACTGAGTAGCTGTTTTCCCCCTCAGGAGCAGGATAACCTCCCATCCATCACAGTAGGCTATATTTATTCTACGCTGAAGGACCCTAATTCTGCATCCTCTCACAGACAGTGTTCTTACTGTTTCATGTGACTGGACTAACCTTTGACTGACATTGCAAATGAATTCTGCAGTTGAGTCCTAACTCAGATGAAGCTGTGGTTAGGCTGCCTGACTTGTCTTTTCAAAGTATTGGCTCTTTGAAGAGAAGAAAGATGTTAATTTCCCCACTTTCCAGTGGCTGTTTCTTCTGTCAGGCTGATTCGTGGCTAACTTTTAAATATTGCATAATGTTTACTCCCCCCATCCCTTTTCTACAGTCTTATCTGTCTCAAAATAAAATTAATGTTTGTTCTCATCAAGGCTCTTAACAACCTATGACCCCACCCCCCACCCAAAAAAAAAACCTGACTGGTCAGAAAAACTATTATCCTTGAAGACTATGATATGTCAGAGTATAGAATCATAGAGTTGGAAGGGGTCACCAGGGTCATCTATCCCAACCCCCTGCACAATGCAAGAAACTCATAACTACTCCCTCCCAGTGACCCATTCCATGCCCAGAAGATGGCCAAGATGCCCTCCCTGTCACCATCTGACTAAGGTCATAGAATCAGCATTGCTGACAGATGGCCATCTAGCCTCTTCTTTAAAACCTCCAGGGAAGGAGAGCTTACCACCTCCCGAGAAAGCCTGTTCCACTGAAGAACCGCTTTGTTAGAAAATTCTTCCTAATGTCTAGGCGGAAACACTTTTGATTTAATTTCAACCTGTTGGTTCTGGTCCGACCTCCTGGGGCAACAAAAAACAACTCAGCACCATCCTCTATATGACACCCCTCAAATACTTGAAGATGGTTATCATATCAAGCTAAACATACCCAGCTCCTTCAACCTTTCCTCATAGGACTTGGTCTCCAGACCCCTCACCATCTTTGTTGCCCTCCTCTGAATTCATTCCAGCTTGTCTACACCTTTCTTAAATTGTGGTGCCCAAAACTGAACACAATACTCTAGGTGAGGTCTAACCAGAGCAGAGTAAAGTGATACCATTACTTCGCGTGGTCTGGACATTATACTTCTGTTGATACAGCCCAGAATCCCATTTGCCTTTTTAGCTACCACATCACACTGCTGACTCATGTTCAGTGTTTGGTCTACTAAGACCCCAAGATCCTTTTTGCACACTACTGCTCAGACAAGTCTCCCCCATCCTATAATTATGCATTTGATTTTTCCTACCTAAATGCAGAACTTTACATTTATCTCTGTTGAAATGCATTTTATTGGTTTTAGCCCAATTCTCCACCCTGTCAAGCTCATCCTGTATCCTGGCTATGTCTTCTACCAAATTTGCTACCCCTCCCAATTTAGTATCATCTGCAAATTTAATAAGCATCCCCTCTATTCCTTCATCCAAATCATTTATAAAGATATTGAACATCACAGGGCCCAGGGCCGATCCCTGAGGCACTCCACTAGTCACTCCTCTCCAAGTGGATAAGGAACCATTAACAAGCACTCTTTGGGTGTGATCTGTCAACCAGTTACAGATCTACCTAACAGTAACAGGATCTAAATCACATTTTCCCTATTTGTCAACACGAATATTGTGGGAAACCTTATCAAAAGCCTTACTGAAATCAAGATAAATTATGTCTACTGCATGCCCCTGATCCTGCAAGGTACTAACTTTATCAAAAAAGGAGATAAGATTAGTCTGACGTGACTTGTTCTTGAGAAACCTGTGCTGGCTCTTAGTAATCAGATCCGTCCTTTCTAAAAGCTCAAGGACTGACTGATGATTCATTCAAAAGCTTTTCCCAGTACCTGGTCCTCTTTTTTCCCCTTCTTGAAGATGGGGACAACATTTGGTCGCCTCCAGTCTTCTGGCACCTCACCTGTTCTCCAAGAATTCTCAGAAACAATGGACAGAGGCTCAGAAATTACACCTGCAAGTTCTTTGAGTTCCCTCGCAAGAAAAGACTGAGGAAAAGTAGGAATTGAGGAGTTCTGCCCTCTCTTCATCACCTGTTACAATTTCACTTTCTGGTCCCTGCAATGGGCTTATCTTGTCCTTATTCTTACTCTGTACACAGGAAAAGAACCCTTTTTTGTTGTGTTTAGCATCTCTCGCTAGCCTAAGCTCATACTGAGCTTTAGCTTTCCTAAAACTCTCCCTACAAGTATAGTTATTTGTTTATATTCCTCTTTGGTTAAAAGGCCCTCCTTCCACTTCCTAAATGAGTATTTTTTTTATTTCTCAAACCTTTAAAAAGCTGTTTATGGAGCCACCCTAGCCTTTTTAGGCTCCTCCAATTTTTCCTTCTTATAGGAATGGTTTGTGATTGTGCCTTCGGTATTTCATTTTTAATAAACTCCCACCCCTCTTGAACTCCCTTCTTAAATATTTCTGACCATAGGATTCTACCCAGCATAACACTAGTCCAACATTATTAACCACTATACCACACTGTCTCTGGATAGCATCCATACATGCATCAAGTGATTAGATATTGGACAGTTTTCTCTTTATTTTCTCTTTATTTTTTCTTTCTTACTAACAATTTATTTTTAAAATCCATTTCTTAGATGCTATATGATGATGGGAAAATGGCAGTTGAAGTGGATGGCCGAGCCACTCAGAAACTGATCACCAATCTGAAGCCTGAGACATCATATTCATTTGTCCTAACCAATAGAGGGAATAGCGCTGGAGGTCTTCAACACAGAGTGACAGCAAAGACAGCACCAGATGTACTGCGAACCCAACCACTCTTTATCGACAAGACCAATGTTGATGGCATGGTAACAGTGAAACTGCCTGACGTACCTGCTAATAAAACTATAAAGTGAGTCGCAAGTTGTAAGTCATGAATACTTTCAGTGTTTTGAGAACAGAGCCTTGTAAATTCTTAGAGACAAACTGCTTTGTGTGTAAGGCATTAGCTTTTGTAAACTTTATTAAATGCACAAACTGTGACTAATGTACAACAATTTGAAGGCAGTCATCAGAATGATTACAGCTAAGGCCCTTCAGCTTCTCACATGTAAGGGATAGTCTTATGTATTACATACTTAATTCTCAGAACCAGCAGTTATGATAGGACTGTTATCACCTGAGTGATGGTAAAGCTAAGCAGATTAGCTGCAACTCACCAAGTTTGTAACATTTTTTTCTAGTTTTAATTAGACAACATATTGCAGTCTTGGGGTCGTCATTTGTCCTGGCTTCTTGCCAATGAAAAGTTGTTTCAAAGCAGGGGGCTATGTCAATCAAATATGGGCATCTGACAATGACCTATATTCATTTTCCATGATGTATACTAGGCCCCTTTATCATTAGTCACAGCATTCTCCATTGGAAATAACAGAGAAATATGTTAAGGTTTACTCAAGGAACCATGTTATTATTTGGTCTTTGGCTTTCCCATGAAGTGGAATCCTCTGCTGAAAATTCACAGCAGCTTTATCTGTAAGGTAGAGGAGTGTGGCAAAAGAACATTAATCTCTTTCTTTTCCGCACACTTTTATTGCAGTTTTAAATGCAAAGGAATATCCCACTGTTTGACTGTTTCTTTAAAATTTGAGTTTATACCTAAACAGCTTATGATTGTGCAGAAACTTGTCAAGTACCTGAGAAAAAAACATTCCATCCCTTTAAAAGAGGTTTAATGGGCTGTTATGTATTAGGTGAGGATATTTACCTCACCTCATTGGGGACAGCCTGGTAGCAACCACAGGAGAACTTTTCTCTCTCTCTCTTTCAAAAAAATGGGGGAAAGAACATGGGGGGGGGTAACCTAAAATCCAGTAACTAATTTAAAAAAAAATGAAAAAATAAATAAAGACAGAAATATCGGTTTTTTATGCAGGGACATTTCCCCGTGGTCATCCCCGCTGACTGCTTCAGGGCTTCCTTTTGATTATGCGTGCCTTTCCCTCCCGTCAGAGGTCGCCTTGCTCTTCCCTCGCGTTTTGCCTGTTTATTCCAGATTTTGTCAAAAACAGCATCTGGAAAATGTGGGCAAAACCTGCAGGGAGAGTGAGGCAACCTCTGATGGGCGGAAAAGGAAAGCCCTGAAGCAGTCAGCAGGGGTGACCGTGGGAAAACGTTGCTGCATAAAAGGCCATCACAACAGTGGTAGCAGTCTACACATACATTTCTATAAAGGGTTTCCAAAAATCTAAAAATACGTCCATATGCAGTTACCATCTATATGCCATGTGTTCAAATACTGATAGTTCTAAGGCCCTCAATCCATTGATTTACTGGAGATGGGCTTTTCTCTTTCCAATGTTGTAATATTAATCTTTTAGCTGTAGTAAGGGCACACACCAACAGTTAGCCTCCAAAAGATGGATAGATTGTTGAAAAGTACATAAGCATCATCAAAAAGCAATTAATATTCTAATACAAAATTGATATTTTCTTCCCAGAAAAACCTAATGACTGGACATTCCCAAAACATATGTTTAAGAGAAACATCCTGTGAGTTAGAACTCCAATAGTTAAGACACTTTACTCAATCCTTTGCTAAAGAGTCACTGTTGTCTCCAGTATATCCTAAACACATTTTTTTTTGCTGAATAAGTTGCAATTTAAGGTCCATGGAGAGAGCAAGTATCAATTTTAAGGCCATCTCCCATTGCTCCTTATTCTATTCGTTCCCAAGATTCTGCATATCATATTTATTAATCAGCATCACACATTTATAAACAAATATTGTAGGTTTCGTTTTCTGCCTTAATTCAATTAGAATTTTCAGAAGCAAAGGGAACTCAGACACTTAATGCTGCAGGGCCATATTTAGATGCCAGTGGATGTTGCAACTGTCAATATTGCTATTCAACAGAAGTTGACAAATCATATCTAGACCTCAGCTGAGGAAATTACAAAAATTCATCATCATAGTCTATCAATTGGCCCAATGTAAAAATTCTCTTATCTGTCTTTCATAAAAAAAGATTATTCACAATTTTTAGATCTGGTTTAGCATGTGAAAATGAATCACTGATGTAGGTCATATATGCATGGTCACTGTAACTCCCTTTATTCCCACAAACAGCCTGGATCAACGTTTTTGGTATGCACGCTATCCCATTCCTTGGTAGCTCAGTGCTTTTCCGACACAAGACCAACCTGGATTTTCCCGTTCCTCTTTTAGCCCAAATCAAAAAATTTATCCTCGCTCATTCCAGAGTCACAGATCATGCAGACTCTATTCTTGGGTTGACCTTCCCTGCGCCATCACACCCCACTCATCCTCAAACCCCTCCTCCATCAGTGGCTCCCTGGGTTGTCGGCATGACTTTGCCGTCATTTTTTTCTTTTTAATGTTTTAAAAAAAATATTTCCAACAATCCGATATATCTAAAAATTACATTCAGAAACCGCAAAACACATCATTTCAATTCACTCTAATTCCTCCACTAGAAAGTATTGACATGACTAGGAACTTTTGCTTTGGGCTGTGCACATAGTACACTTTTCAGTTTCTTCCTTATGTGTTGTTGCTTTTCTACTTATTTTGTTTGCACTTTTGCGTTACTGATTATTTGAAGAAGCGATTGATTCCGTTTATGATAAACTTGTTTCTTTATGCTTATTTTGATTTCCTTCTTTTTAAATTTTCTTTTCAATTGTAACACTTTCCCAGACTATGCCAAAATACGGAATGTCAACTTGTGGGCTACTGCTGGTTTGAGGCTTGGGCACTCATTCCGCGCATTGTTGTAAAATGACGGGTGGGGGGTGGACGAGCCGTTCCACTTCTCTTCCTGTTGCATTGTCCATTTGACCTCTTGACCAATGTGGTGCACTGGGTCATTACGTGAGTTGCAGACAATAGGTAATTTCCTCGTGACACAGCTTGTCCAATGGTCACACTTTAATCCCAGTGAGGTGTGGGCAGTATGTTAGGGTGGGCATCGCAATATCTAAGCTCTGCCCAGAAATCTCCTTCCTCTCTCCATTTCATGTTCTCAGCACACCACTATCCTTGGCTGTTCTGGGCGCCATTTCTTCGTCTCGTAGGCCAGCTTTCCTTTGGGCAATTCCCCATCTTGCACAATGGCTGGGACAAGACGTGCCACTTGTGTTTGTGGTGTCTTGTGGAGAGAGAGAGAGACCCTGGATTTGATAACGTTCTGGGGGGAAACCAAAGTGCAGGAGGCTTTGGGTTCCTTGCATAGAAATTACAATGTGTATGGAAAAATTGTGGAGCAGATAAGGCAGAGGGGCCATACCAGAACTGTTGTGGAATGTAGAAACAAGATGAAGACTTTGAAAAGGAATCCTTGTGTGGCTCGGTTCAGCTCTGCAGCATTTTCAGTAAAATTTAGTCTGCTCCCGAGACATGAGTAACCCCGCAAGGGAGTGGTTGGGTGGTTTGCTAACCTCAGGCAGGGGTTGGATGAGTCACATCCACCCATCCCATGAAGAATGATACCTTCCTAAACATTAACATTGAATATTAATATTGCCACGGGTGCTCTTGAATGTGTTCAGGACAGGCAATATTTTCGAATACATTTTCACTTTTTCAATATATCAAAACCTCCTTTCAATATATCAAAACCTGCCAAAACCTCCTTGCTAAAAACCTTCATAGGGTTGCACGGGAGATACACCACCTAAAAGGCATTATACACCTAAAAGGTGGCGTATCTCAACCCAAAAGGGGTGTTCCCAACCCAAAAGGGCTTTGGAGGCCGCCTAAAGGCAGCTCCTCCCCCAGCCTGGCGCCGGAACACCCCGGGAACATCTCCTGGGAGGCCGGTGCAGGCTTTGACGGCGGTGGGACACTGGTGGAAGGCCCCATTGGTGTCCCAGGGCAGCACTGCCACTGCAGCAACCGGTGTCCGGTCCTTCCCGCCGGCGTTCAGGCCACTTATGCCGTCGTTCAGGCTACTTACGCTGGCATAAGTGGCCCGGACACCAGCACGGGGGCCCGGACGCCAGCGCGCCTTCCTGGCCTCCTAAGGGCTTTTGCAAGAGCTCAGGAATGTGCTGCGAGTGTATTTACTTTGCCCCACAGAGACAAGTTTAAAGCTGCCCATTTGTCCAAATCTAAAGATATTCAGCAATTAGCTTGTTAAAATTTAGCATAATCCTATGCATAATATCTCTAGGAATCAGTATTGCAAGATAAGTAGTAACTTCTGGGCACCACCAAAAATGTCCATAGGCAAATACACTGTGTGACATATTGCCTCCCAGTGGCATAAACTCAGTCAGTCAGTCAGTATTTTATTATGGTCAATTGACCAGTTCCGACATAAACTCAGATTTTGCTTAATTAATAGAATATCCAGATAAGTGTTCAAAGGTATTAATCATATTAATTAATGCAGGAATGGAAGATCGGGGTTTCAAAATAAATAATAAAAGATCATCTGCATAAAGAATAATTTTAAATTCCAAGGGGTTATGTATAAATTAATATTATTATTTTGTATAATAGTACAAGCCAGAGGTTCCAGACATAAATAAAAAAATAAGAGGAAAAAGAGGGCAACCCCATTTAGTACCCCTCTCAAGATGGAATGGCATGGAAAATATGTCATTAGTCAGTACCCTGGATCTGGGAGATGAATAAAAAAATTCTAATCCACTTCAAAATTCATAAGGAAAACCTAATTTACCCAATGTTACAAAAATAAATTTCCAGGCTATTTTGTCAAAATCTTTTTCAGCATCAAGTGAGAGAATGGCAACTTGATCAGATCCCTACGATTTAAAGCAATCAGATCAGTGACCAGCCTATGATTATCAGGGCCTTGCCTACCTCATATAAATCCTAAATGGTCTACACATACCAAAGTTGTAAAAACCTTTGGAAGTCTGTTAGCAAGAATAGCAGTTAATACAGCAGTTAATATTTTAGCATTCACATTCATCAAAGAAATAGGTCAAACATTCCCAGGTTATGGGATCACGGTGATATAATAACAATGGCAATGAGCCAGACTCAATTAAGAAATCTAGAAACTTTTTATACCATTCAATAGGCAACCGATCTGGTCCTGGAGATTTGCCACTATTTATATTCATTATCACTGCCTTTATTTCATCCATGTGTAAAGATTCAACAAGAATCTGTTGCTGAATAATATCTAAACATGGAAGTTCATGATGAGAGAAAAATGTTTACAAATATTTTTTTCTGTAAATTCTTTGTCTTTACTGTATAATTCAGAATAATACTTATAGAACTGTACATTTATTTCACTAGAGTCAGTATGTATTACATTCCCATCTTTAATCAAAGGAATATAGTTCTTGTTCTTTTGCTATCTTCACAATATGCTAAAATTTTACCTGTTCTTTCAAAACTTTCCCAATATTCTGCTTTCACTGATAGTATATTATTTAGTTCATATTTAACCTTTTGCAGTCCCTGATAAAGATCTGGTGTGGGAGCTATAGCAAAACTAGCCTCAGAAATATTTCAATCTGTCTTTCAAAGTTACTTCTTTCATTTCTCCAAGCTTCTTCTTATGAGAAGTATATGCAATGAAGCCACTGCGCAGCTTGATGCTTGCTATTCAACTGCAGTCAACCCACAAAAGCCACTGTGGTGTAGTGTTAAGTATTTCAGGAGCCACACCAGCCCAGAAGCGGCTGCAGTGGTGACTGGGAGCCATGCCAGGCCCAGTTCAGCCACAGGTGTTTGGGGTAGGGAGCTGTGCCTGGGCTCAGTGGGCAAGTGGGGTGGAGGATGGGATTCTACCCCCCTGTGAGTCTCTTAGGCCCCCACTTGTACCTTTCTAAATCCATTGAAGTTGGTGGTCTTAGAAAAGCACAGCTGGGTTTAGAATTATACTGTCTAGCTGTTAAAAGAACAATGCAAAACCTGGATACTTAGAGCTTTGGGGGATGTTAAAAAGAAAATCCCATAGATGAAGCAGAGGTGCCTCATGTTGACCTTTTGCATAGTTTTGCTGCGATATGCAAAGGGAAGTTGTGTTCTTTCTCTCATGAGTAGATGTATTCTCCAGCAGGAGAGCAACTCACACATCTATTGATAGAGGAGATGTACAACTACTTCGTTCAGCACATTGTGAAAAGTGGTAGAGAGACTCATTTTGCAGTTCCTGTTATATGCTGTTTCTTGTACTAGTCAAAGCAGCTCCTGTTAAAGTCACAAGCCTTACTAGCTATGTTTGGCTAAAACAACATAAAATATCCAACTCTGTAGGAATAAGATCAAATATGTTTCGCAATACACCACCATCATATCTTCAAATTAATATAGGAACAATAGTTTAATATGTCATACCTTTCAAAGGCTTTATCACAGACATTGCCTGGAATAGAGATTTTTATTTTAAAAAAACAGCAACTTGTGATTTAACTTGAAAAAGTAATAAATAGATTTGGCAGCTATGTGTTCAGCTCACAGTTCTGGAACATGGTTTACAAGGCTTCTTAAATAGCTCTGTGCAGATTAACAACAAAGATAGTACTAAAGAGTTGACAGCAAAGCACCAGTAGGGATTCAAAACGATGGACAATAAAGAGTTGCCAGGAAAGCATGAAACACAGAACAATCAATAAGTATTATTACTCTGGTTGCAGTGATTCTTGCTGCCTGTAAGACTCCCATGAGTGTGGCAAAGGAAATGGGGAGGAAAATGAGCAGGTTGTTAAATATTGTTGGGGATGAAACCTGACTTTTCTCTGGTGAGTTTTTATATCAAAGGCTTTGTAAACAGAATCTCCCATTTCAATTGCTGATTAAAGAGTTCACAATGAAGTGACGTTAAAAAAATTATTGAAGAGCACCAAACAAGATGAGAATATGAAAAATGAAATAGATGTTATAAAACTAAGTTAAGATGTAGTTTCTAAACAGCAGGCTGAAATAATACATTGAATCTCCCACCTTTCAAGATGAAGCTTATGCTTTTGAGATGAAGCTCTTCTACTGGGAGATGGTTTGCACCTCATGAGGGTAGGAAAAAATGTGTTTGGTGGGAGCCTTGCAAACCTGATAAGGAGGACTTTAAACTAAATCCTATGGGGGAGCAAGACAAAAACTTAAAGCATAGTATGATGACAATAACTGGAGATGAGAACAATAAAGATTTGCTGCTAGTGGCACATATGCGAGGAAACATTAACTTGCAGGTAAGTACAGAAACGAAAATCTCGGGGCACATAAACCATGGATTCTAATGTCTCTACACAAATGCACAGAGTATGGGAAACAATCAGGAGGAACTCAAAGTCCTAATACAGGAAGGGGATTTTGACCTAATAGGCATTACTGAAACTTGGTGGGGTGATACTCACAATTGGAATACTACGATTGAGGGGTACAACTTGTTTAAAAGGGATAGACAGATAAGGAAGGGGGCAGAGGTAGCATTGTATGTCAAAGATGTGTATACTTGTGAAGAAATATATGAATCTGAGCATGGAAGTTCAGTCGGGAGTCTATCGGTAAAAATAAAAGGCGTAAGAAATAATAGTGATATTATGGTGGGGGTCTGCTACCAACCACCAAACCAGGCAGAGGATTTGGATGAGACACTCCTAGACCAGATTACAAAATTCTCAAAGAGACAGGACACAGTGGTCATAGGAGATTTCAATTACCAGGATATCTGTTGGAAGTCCAACTCTGTTAAAAATGCAAGATCCAAAAAATTCCTGACTTGTCGTGCTGAAAACTTCATTTTCCAGAAAGTGGAGAAGGAAGCAAGGAGGTCTGCTATCTTGGACTTGATTCTCACCAACAGGGATGAACTGGTTGATGAGGTTAACGTTGTGGGCACCCTGGGTAGCAGTGACCTTGTAATCTGGGAATTTACAATCTTGGGGAAAGGAAAAACTGTATGTAGTCAGACATATAGGTTGGACTTTAAGAAAGCAAATTTTAACAAACTTAAACTTATGCTGGGTAGAATTCCATGGTCAGAAATACTTAAAAAGAAGGGAATTCAAGAGGGGTGGGAGTTTCTTAAAAATTAAATACTGAACGCATAATCACAAACCATTCCTATGAAAAGGAAAAACCGGAAGGGCCTAAAGAGGCCAGGGTGGCTCCATAAGCAGCTTTTTAAAGATTTGAGAAATAAAAAAAGACTCATTTAGGAAGTGAAAGGAGGGCCTTATAACCAAGGGTGAATATAAAAAAATAACCAGTGCTTGTAGGGAGAGTGTTAGGAAAGCTAAAGCTCAGTATGAATTTAGGCTAGCGAGATGCTAAACACAACAAAAAAGGGCTCTTTTCCTATATACAGAGTAAGAATAACAACAAGGACATGATAAGCCCATTGCAGGGACCAGAAAGTGAAATTGTAACAGAAGATGAAGAGAGGGCAGAACTGCTCAATTCCTACTTTTCCTCAGTCTTCTCTTGCAAAGGAAATGGTGCTCAACATGGCAAAAACAGAACACATGAGGGAAGGGAGTTGCAGCCTAGGATTGGCATAGGGGTAATACATAAACACCTAGTTTCTTTAAATGAAACCAGGTCCTCAGGGCCAGATGAATTGCATCCAAGGGTACTAAAAGACCTTACAGATGTAATTTCTGAGCCTCTGTCCATTGTTTTTGAGAATTCTTGGAGAACAGGTGAGGTGCCAGAAGATTGGAGGTGACCAAATTTTGTCTCTATCTTCAAGAAGGGAAATAGATGGATCCAGGTTACTACCATCCCATCAGCTTGATGTCTATACTGGGAAAAGTTTTCAAACAAATCATCAGGCAGTCCTTGAGCATTTAGAAAGGATGGGTCTGATTACTAAGGGCCAGCATGGGTTCCTCAAGAACAAGTCATGTCAGACTAATCTTATCTCGTTTTCTGAGAAAGTTAGTACCTTGCTGGATCAGGGGAATGCAGTAGACATAGTTTATCTGATTCAGATTCAGATTCAGTTTAATACGGTCCAAGACCAACAATAAAAACTTTTACATAATAAAAGAATTATAGCTACAGTATATACAACAATAAATACTTGTCAAACATAATCACACACTCATAAGAGAACCATTAAAAACTAAGTTTAAATAAAACACAGTTACAGTCCATATATATATATAAAAACACTCATCCATTAGGTTTGACCCATGCTCTCCTAGTCTTCATAACTCGCCATCCAAATTTGGCCATTTTAAAGGTTAGCTCGGTGTCCTTATCTGAGAGCATGTTAGAAAGACGAGTCACTCTAGTTCTCCCCGGGTAGCCAGCTATTACAAGGGAAATGTCTTCTCTTATTTTATTATAAATTTTGCAGTAAAAAATGACATGTTCAAGGGTCTCTACGCTCCCATCAGAAAAAGGATATAAACGTTCACCATAGGGTATCTTTTTATATCTCCCTTCCAGTATAGCTGAAGGGAGAGCATTACAACGTAAGAAGGTAAAGGCCCTCCTATAATCAGGGTTATCCAAATGAATAAGATAAGGCAGGGGTCTGCAAACTGCGGCTCCTGAGCCGCATGCGGCTCTGGCCTGTTGAGTGCGGCTCTCCGAACTTGGTTCGGAGCCCTTGCTCTCGTGCCCGCTCGCGCCGGCAGCCAGCTGCGGAGCCGGGGCACCTGAGAGAGAGAGAGCGCGCGCAAGAGAGAGAGCAGGCAAGCGGGCGCGCTGTCTCTCCCCCCCGCCCCCCGTGGAGAATGGCCGGGTCCCCCTTTCCCTTGCCCTCAATGGTTGGGAGGCTAAAGCCTCCCCTCTAGCCACGCGATTGCTGGGTGGGGGCTCGGCGGTTCCTGCCCCCCCGCCTATCAGCTGTTGGGCGGGGCGGGCTTCCTTTGGTAGACCTGGCCTCCGGCTGAGTCCCATTGGGAGGCCAAGTCAACCCACTGGCTTTCTTGGTGGTAGACCTGGACTCCGAGGAGGGGAAAAAGTCCCCCTTCAGAGGCTAGATCTACCAATTGGCTTCTATGGGCCTCTGGAGGCCAGGTCTACTGCCTAGAAAGCCAATGGGCAGACCTGGCCTCCCAATGGGACTCAGCCGGAGGCCAGGTCTACCAATAGGCTTTTATGGCGGTAGACCACGCCTCCAGACGAGGACTCCGGACGGGGAGAGGGAAATGGCAGGGACTTACAATTTAATTTTTATCAATAAATAAGATCACTATTAAGTATGATATCAAGTTTTATTCAGTGTACCTATAGTTTAATTAAGACTTAAAACTTTAATTAAAGTTTATTAAGTTAATAAACTGTGTACCTACCTATATAGTTTAAGTTTAAGAAATTTGGCTCTCAAAATAAATCTCAATCGTTGTACTGTTGATATTTGGCTCTTTTGACTAATGAGTTTGCCGACCCCTGAGATAAGGCATCGGGGCCACATTAGTAAGGGTGTGTCGATTGGAACACACATTTTTAAGTCTATTTAGATCATGCTGTCCTTCCACATCGAGTGCTCTTTGCCTTATCAAGTCCCTGGCCTGCAAATAATCCATAGATAAAAGTAGTTGTTGGGAGAGACCATAGAAGCCTAATTTTTTCTTCAAACTCCTTAACCATGGAAAGGCAAAAGTATCATACAAGATCAAATTAACACTTTAGGACAAAGTGCTATTTTAAGCCAATAGGAAATTGCAGCTATCCATATCCATGCTTCTATCGTAACCTCCCCAGTCTCTATTCGAACTGCAGCATTAGAGACACTGGAAGGGACTTATAAAACAGCTCTCAAAAACTAGATTGAATCTTCTTCATCTTGTAGTAATTTGCCATGATCATAAGTGGTACCCCATATAGCATTTGAGAAAGAGATTTAGCCTTAAATAACTTAACAGCTGCCATAACGGAGCATCCCCCCTTAGTCCAGAAAATCTTTTGTATAGCTGCCACACTTTTTTGGGCATTCTAGGAAGCATAGGCTATGTGAGAAGTTCTTGAACCTGATGCCTGAATGACCACCCCCGGGTATTTATAACAGTGCACTTGCTCTATTTTGACCCCGTTTAAACACCAAGAATGGAGTTTTGGTTTGTTTGCAAAAACCATTACTTTCGTCTTGGAGTACTTAACCTCAAGTTGGTTGCCAGCACAATAAAGTGCAAGCAAGCGCAAGGCCCTTCTAAGCCCAGTAGGTGTTCTGGAAAGAAGAACAGCATCATCCGCATACAATAACAGTGGGATGTGTCTTCCCACCAGTTTTAGGGGGGTGCAATTCTGACTTATTTAAGCATGATACCAGATCATTGATGTAAAAAATAACCAGGAGTGGTGCCAATATGCAACCCTGTTTGACCCCCTTTCCTGTTTCAATAGGATCAGTGTGATGCCCTTTGGGGTTACATCTTACCCAAATTGTGGTCTTTTCATTTAAAATGAGTAGTTTATACTGTGATTTTAAGTTTTTCAAATCTTCTGGCGAGACTGCATCTGGGTTACACCTATGTCTAACATAAGTCGTGCTGAGAGCTCTTTTAAGACTCCTACACTCGTTATCAAACCAAGATTTGGAGTATTCAGTTGAAACTCTTAGGATTGGTGTTAGTACCACACATAGTTAATTGAATGGCTCTAAGCATTTGTTTGTATTGCCCCAAACAACTATCCATATTTTCTGCTGCTAAGAAACTCTGTAAAATTTCATCTATGCAAGGAGCTAATTGCACAGAAAAAACAACTGAGGGGACTGCTGCATCATGGGAGCTGGGAAACACCCACGTGAAGTGGAGGAAGTATCGCCGCCGCCTGCAAGTAAGCAGTCTAAAATAATTGATTACTTTGCTTCTGGCAGTCCCACAATATTCAACATTCCAGTTAGCAACCGTTTTACTATCTTGGATAGTAACAACATCTTGGATGATAACAACTTCGTTAGCGAGGCGGGAGATAAGGAAGAAACGCTAATTAATTTTGATCAGGATGCCAGTGAGGAACACGCTGGTACAGTTCTGAATAAGCTTTCTGAGCTGACAGCACAAACAGTGCAGTATATTTTTGAGCTTTTAAAAGAAATTAATATTCACCTGGAGAAATTGGCCCCAGCGGTCTTAAGCCTAATGAATAAGGAGCAGGTGAACTTGACTCCGCTGAGACTTTCGTCACATTGCATGGGGGGCTTTCCTTGTTGGACCCCCCCCCCCAGACACGAATGCCAAGAGTATGAGGTGCACAAGGTACTCAAACAAAAGCACGGCTCAGAATCTGTGTTTACAGCCTAATAAAGTTTGCCTGATGGTGTGCCGTTATAGAGGATGTATGCCAGCATGGACATAGTTTATCTAGGTTTCAGTAAGGCTTCTAAGAACCAATAAGGTTCTGCATAATATTCTTGTTGACAAATTGGGAAAATGTGATTCAGATTCTGTTGCTGTTAGGTGGATCTGTAACTGGTTGGCAGATCACACCCAAAGAGTGCTTGTTTATGGTTCCTTATCCACTTGGAGAGGAGTGACTAGTGGAGTGCCTCAGGGATCTGTCTTGGGCCCTGTGTTGTTCAATATCATTATGAATGATGAAGGAATAGAGGGGATGCTTATTCAATTTGCAGATAATACTAAATTGGGAGTGGTGGCAAATACGGCAGAAAGCAGAGCCAGGATACAGGATGATCTTGACAAGGTGGAGAATTGGGCTAAAACTAATAAAATGCATTTCAACTGAGATAAATGTAAAGTTCTGCATTTAGGTAGAAAAAATCAAATGCATAATTATAGGATGGGGGAGACTTGTCTTACCAGTAGTGTGTGTAAAAAGGATCTAGGAGTCTTAGCAGACCAAACACTGAACATGAGTCAGCAGTGTGATGTGGTAGCTAAAAAGGCAAATGTGATCTTGGGCTGCATCAACAGAAGTATAGTGTCCAGATCACACACAAAGTGATTGTATTGCTTTACTCTGTTCTGGTTAGACCTCACCTAGAGTTTTGTGTTCAGTTTTGGGCACCACAATTTAAGAACGATGTAGACAAGCTGGAACGTGTCCAGAGGAAGGTAACGAAGATTGTGAGGGATCTGGAGACGAAGTCCTATGAGGAAAGGTTGAAGGAGCTGAATATGTTTAGTCTCATATGATAACCATCTTCAAGTACTTGAAGGGGTGTCATATAGAGGATGGTGTGGAGTTGTTTTCTGTTGCCCCAGAAGGTCGGACCAGAACCAATGGGTTGAAATTAAATTAAAAGAGTTTCCGTCTAAATATTAGGAAGAACTTTCTAACAGTTAGAGTGGTTCCTCAGTGGAACAGGATTCCTTAAGAGGTGGTGGGCTCTCCTTCCCTGGAGTTTTTAAGCAGAGGCTAGATGGCCATCTGTCAGCAATGCCGATTCTATTACCTTAGGCAGATCATGAGAGGGAGGGCAGGAAGGTTTGCATCAGTGCTTGGCTCTTGTGGCCCTTTCTTACCTGCCCAGGGTAGTGCCGATCACCACTTTGGGGTCAGGAAGCAATTTTCCTGCAGGCCAGATTGGCTAGGTATCCTGGAGGGTTTGGGTTTTTTTTTTTTTTTGCCATCTTCTGGGCGTGGAGTAGGGGTCACTGGGGGGGTTGGGGGAGGTAGTTGTGAATTTCCTGCATTGTGCAAAGGGTTGGACTAGATGACTCTGGTGGTCCCTTCCAACTCTATGATTCTATGATCTCTCACCATAGGCTGGTTGCCTGAACACAGGATCAAGAAGCAAAATTCCCTGGAAACCATGCCAGTAGTCTTGTGTGATTCCAAGCAAGCTGCTGGTCCTTCTCTGCCATGGTCCTTCTCTATTTAGATATTAAGTATTAGACATGCAGTCCTGAAGAGCACTTAAGGGCATCTGATTCTGGGACAGCTGCTGCAATATAGCTTTTGTTCACTTTGTAGCATCAGCAAACTTTTCTTTGCTATTTGTCTGTAAATACAAGATTACAAGAGAATTTCATGTGGAAAAGTGACCCATCTTTGCAATACTTTGTTTTCATTTCTATTGCTTTGATTTGTGAGGCAAGTGTAACTTCAGTCTTTAGAAGAAGAAAAAATAATCACCTAAAACTTCAAACTATAAAAATATAATGTTAATGAGAGATGATGGAGCTTCTGATTTACAGGGATTCCTAGCAGTCAAGATGCTTATCAAAAATACACTGGATGGATGGATACAGTTTCCTAAATTATTAGAAACCAAAGTTCTCTTTACTTACCTTTTTGGAGATAGGATAGGATGAAACTGTATGTAACAATTTATAAAGGACAGAGTTTGCTTCTTTTGCCCTTCCTCCAAGGAGCTCGTAGTAGTATCTCCTTTAATTTTCACTTCAGTCCTGTGAAGTGAATTAGACTGAAGGAGAGATCAGTGTTAGCGTACCCATTGAGCTTCATGGCTGAACAGTCATTTAAACTACGGGCATTTTTGGTTCAAGCCTAGCATTTTACCCACTATGCCAAGTAGGTTATTTTAACCTTACTAGTGTCTAGTAAGTGTAAAAGATGTACTGTGCATAATCACTCAAATAAAAATTCATGTCTAAGCCAATTTTTCTTTCAGTCAGACATGAAGGGTATAATGCTTACATTTTTCATGATTGAAGTTTTCATGATTTAAAGCAGGTTTTTGTGCCATTAGAATTCCTGCCATGTCTTTATGCCTGTAATTTATTCAAGGCAAGAATCTGCAATAGGAGAATATCACAGTTATTTGTGCTGTCCCAGCCCAAGAGAAAATTGGTTCAAGGGGGTAATAGGGATGTCATCATAAAGTCTCCCCTTTCAAACAAAGAGAAAGGAGAGGAAAGATACCTAACAATGGACTTAGAAAGGTGTAACACTGCATAGGTTTCTACTGTAAGTGTAGCTCTGTTCAAGAATCTGGATTTTTTGCATATTGTTTATATTTCTAAAATTGAAAATAATAAATAAAATAAAAACATTAATTAGTACAATTAGGAATAGGGAATGATAGGACAATTTTTTTCTGGTTAAGCACATGTAAGTATATGAAAAATGTGAGCTTGGGATAGTGGAACAGATAAGGGCTGTGAATAATTTGATAGCAAAGAGTAATGTCTGAGAATGGCTGTACGTATCCATTCATCCTTTATCTAATACCTATGTTAGAATAATGGAAAATGTGATAGTACTAGAATGCTTTTGTGTTACTGTGGCTTGGATTAGGGGTAAGTACATGTATTGTATACACATTTAGATACATATTACCATTATTGAAATACTATGTATTGCAGCACATATAAAACATTAAATGCATATACATATCGAAGTGTCCGTTGTGTGCAAATTCACATGAATAAACTGTTTGTACAGAAATGGGAAGGATAGAGAGTAGAGCACTCAAAACATTAAATCAATGGATATGATCAAGTGACATATGTCCAAACTTGATAACAGTTTATATTATAGACTTTCACTGTGTAAGTTGTTTTCATGGCTGCGTCTACAAAGAGGTGAAGTGAGGCAATGGCCTCAGGTGACAGACTTGACAGGACTGCAGCCACCACATCAATGTGAGGTATTTTGAAACCTCCATTAGCATTGTTCAACTTGCTGCTGTCCTGAAGAGAGGGGGGAAGAGCATTAGCTGCTCTTTCTCATGGGAGAGGAACAAACAACAAACCACAGGTGGTGGGTGGCCAGGGCACTGGCCTCAGGTTGAAGCCCTTGTTAAGATGGCACTGGCTACGTTCCTATTTAGGAAACTTCTGTACTTCTGTGAATAAGGAAACTTCTGTACTTCTGTGAATAAGACAATAGTATGAAAAGGAGAACTGTATTCTCTTAATATTGTTTTCTATTAAAACTAACTCAGCCACACTTGAATAATTTCTATATGTGCATTGAATTTACAGTTCAGTCCTAAGCAAGCCCATTGACTTTAATGGATTTAGAAGAGTATAACTGGACTTAGGATGGCACTGCTAATCTGCTCAAAAAGTAAACTGTTCCAGAGTGATAGTTGGAAGATAGTAGAATCTCTTTGTTGCTCAGGGTGATAAAGTTTGTTGTACTCTTTTCTACATGAATCCAGTGAAATGGAGTATTGATAGCACCCCAATAGAACAAGTTAAAAACTACAAATATTTAGGCATCATATTCAATTATCATCTATCTTGGACAGGGCACATAAAAAGGGTGATAAATTTGGCTAGACATTCAACAGCACAATTAAAACACTTCTTTTTCTCAAAGGGCGATCAGAACGTTACCGCGGCTATTAAAATTTTTGACCTCAAAACATATAGCCAAATACTCTATGGTATTCCAATTTGGATAAGGGCCTTTAACAGCAATGTGGAGAGCCTTCAGGTGAATTTTATAAGACAAATACTAGGAATCCCAAAATGTGTCTCATATTCAACCATCTCTCTGGAAATTGGCCACAATTTGATAGAGACGAGAGTCTGGATATTGACTCCTAATATGTTCTCATTAGTGGGCAAAACCTCAGAGCCAATAAATGCTCCGTAAACATTGGGCTGTTTAGGTATGAAAGACAGCTCAACAAAATTAAGCTGAATGTACCAGAGGACATGCCAAGCTGTAACCAAAGAAAGTGCAGGCACCATACAAAATTTGGGGCAACAAATTAAGGACTGGCCTCCTGGATAAGCCAGAAAGAAAACTGGCTCATGCCTCTGCATCATTTCCTGAATCCAAAGGCATAAACCAGCCGCTCTTGGCCATCAGGCTGAGCCCCAAATAAATATATATAGTATTTTCATTATTTTATCTGGCCAAGGGCCGTAAATAAACTATCTATCTATCTATCTATCTATCTATCTATCTATCTATCTATCTATCTATCTATCTTTTTCATTATTTATCCATTCATATTTTAAACTCCCAATCAATTGCACAGTATTAGCAGAGCTGATGAGTTGCCCACATTAATACTTGATGCATGTGAGCCCCAAATAAATATATATTATTTTATTTATTATCTATATTGTAAACTCTCAATTAATTGCACAGTATTAGCAGAGCTGATGAGTTGCCCACATTAATACTTGATGCATGTGTGACCTTAATAAATTAAACAGGGAGGGGGCAGGCAGGTCACTCACTGCCTGATCCTTACTGGAGAAGACTGAGGATTGAACCTGGGATCCTCTGCATGCCAAGCAGATGCTCTCCCACTGAGTCACAGCCCCTTCTGGTATAAATCTGAGCCAAAATTCAGGGCAAGTGAGATAACCCACTGTAGCAATGTTAAGTCCAATGGAAGTCTACTGCCGATGCAAACCTCCAACCCACTGCACTGAGATACAAATATAGAGGGGAGGGGGGAGTGTTTATGTCCAGCCCCCTCTTCGTAAGAGGATAGTAGCCAAGAGCCCTGAAAGAGCTCCGCAAGTCCTCGATCTTATCAATTAATGTCTCATATCCTTATGTATTTGGAACGCAACTGCGTGAAACCGCCCCTTACAGGACATGAGAGGCAAGGCAAGGGAAAAAAGGGGGGCAGTTTTTAACAACCTGCCTGGGTAAGCTAAGCTCCCCCCAACCCCAGAAAGAATGAGCCAAACAAAACTAATATAGGCAAAAAATGGAAGGAGAGGGAGCTAAGTACCCTGCGATGACAGTAAGATCTGGGCTAAGGCCACGCATTCTGAACCAATCCCAAAGTAATCCCGCCATCAAACAAAGCGGGGAGGAGGGAAGTGGGTTAAAAACGCCACCCAAGAGTTTCAAGCTCCTGTTTCCCCAAGACTTGCAAAAGCAAAGAGCCCTCAGAAAGAGTTTCACAATTACTCCCCTTCTTAAAGGTTTCCTTTTTATGTATTTATTATTATTATTATTTTGAAATACCTGAGGCAAAGGACAATTACTGTTGCATTGTAAAATCCCTCCACTGGACCTGACAGGCCAGGTGGAAGGGGTGGGATTGGAGTTGCATGCCGGAGGAGATACTTGTAAAGAGAAGCAGCTGCAGGCAAGAAAGATCTCTGCCCCCCAAGGGACAGTTGGTGACTTTTCCAGAGCGCGGAGAAGTCACAACAAAAAAGTGCGGGGTTACCAGCCCCGCGCTGCAACCCGACCCCATAAAGAGCCAGTTGCTGTAAAGCAGAAGAGCCAGGAGCCGGGAAACTACACTGCTGTTGCCCCGAAGCTTTGTGGCCCCACTCAATCTTCCAATCCTTCCTGCGGCGTCCTGCACTCGCCGCCACCCCTGCATGGAAAGAGGCCGGAAGCTGGCCGCGCACCACTTTTTAAAGGTGCGGGGAGACCCACGAGGTCAGGCAGCTGCCTGACATCACTCCCCCATGCCCCCCGCTGGCCAGGAAGACTGCAGGGCCGGCGGGGTCTCGCGGGACAAGCGGCACCCCCCCTGCCTTGAGGGCACCCCCTCTTCTCCCCGGAGCCGCCCGGATAGGTCCACGATTCCCGACCTGTTTATTCAGGTAGGGTTTTCTTTTAAATACTGGATTAAAATCCACTTTAGAGCCAACTTGAAAGATCTAACGTTCTGTCTTCTGAAGGATCCATACAGGGCCAGCTGGTTCTCGGCAATTTTAGCCAAACGTAATCAAATTGGAATTAACCTGGATGAGTTATTAATGCTAGAGGAAAAAGCAGCTTTTTATTTACTCAAACAACGACTCTTAGATCACAAATATCAGAAAATATGCCCTCTCACTCCGCCAGTATGATCCCCACTTAAAATGGGTTTGTCAATATTACCCTTAAAGACGCAGCAATACTTTAGTACACTGGAGGAACCTCTTCAATGGAGAGCATTTATGCTAGCTCGACTCAATTCCTTTCCATCTAAGGTTTTATATGGGAGATTTACTAAGACTCCCTTTAACAAGAGGGTATGTCCATGCAGAACGAGCCAGCCAGACGCCCTACATCACATTATCTTAGATTGTCGTTTACCTGAAGAACCCCATAAAAAAATTATATTACCCTTAATCAGCAAATGGATGGCCCCTTATAGAACATCCACTTGCCAATTCTTGCTGAACAACATAACAACTGATGTTATGGTGAAGGTGGCGGAGTTTTTGGCAGAAGTTGTTAAGGTTAAGATTCAAACTTAATTTTAATATAGATATGTATTATCTGTTTATCTCTGACCCTGTGACCATCAATATTATGCCAATAAAGGTTATCTGATTCGGATTCTCTTTTCTACATGGATCATCCTTTTCTGTCACTTGTATTTCACCCTGCTTTGCCTTCTTGTTCTAAAAGATCTCTTGCTCATCTTCGTTAAGTGTAATGTTTATAACCATTTACGTTTGCAGACACATTCATTAGCAGTCTGAATGTGTAAGCATTCTTTCTGAATACGTTTTAGTTGGAGCAGTCTAATTTCCTGTCTTATTGTAAATGGTGTTTGTAATTAAACCTCTGCTTTGCTTTGCACAAATTACAGAGTTGTTGTTTGAACATGAATGTTAGCAAAACTTCCTGGATTTAAAAGGAGTAGAAAATTCAGCAGGTGGAAAGGCTGGTGTACAGATATAGGTATGTAGCAGTTTCATTATGAAAGATGATATGGAAATCTGCTAAATTAAATAAATAAATACCAACATAAGCCCTCAACAACATACAGGAAGACAAAAACACAAATAGTGCAGAATTTCAGGAAAACACTAAATGATTAAATGTCTTCAGAACCTTAATGTGAAGTCAACCTTTTGTAGTACGAAAAATCTCAACTGGAAAGACCTTGGATCGTATTGTGAGTTTCTACACTTTCAAAAACCAAGAAAAGTTGTGGTGTAAATACAAAAACTAAATTATTGTAATTTCAGTAAATTCTAAAATAATTATATTTTAATAAATAGACAATAACCATGCATTCCCGAGATTCGGCGTACGGGAATGGCGGAGAGAAGGCTCAAGCGAGCCACCTCCTAAAGCTGTTCGCTGTATGCTGGAAAAAAAAAGCCTTTTCGTGGCTTTTTTTTTGTTAAATGGGGCCTTTCACCCCATAGAGAACAGTGAGGCTGCGCCTGCTAAAAAGCAGGTGCAGCAACGCTGTTCTTGGTGCTGGCGTAATGGGGCAAAAGGGGACAGGAAGCTGCCTACTGGTGGCTCCTCCCCCGCCCCACCCCAAGAACGCCCCCCCCAAGCCTGCGCCACAAGTCTTCGCTGTGGTCTGCGCCATGAGGAGACTGCACTGGCGAAGGAGCGCTGTGCAGCTTTGCGGCACTCAACTGCTGACAGAACTGCCCTTGCTGCCAGCGTAAGTGCGTCTTGTGCCATGATTAGACATACTTACGCTGGCGGCGAGGTCACGCCGCCTCCTAAGAGGAATCGGCCCCCAACCTCAGCAATGCATGGTAAGTAAAACATAATAATTATAACATATAAAATTCTGCTATTTTCAGTTGTAAGATAAAAGACCAACATGGAAATCACTCCAAAGGGGGAGTGAACACTGACTCTATCTCAAAAGTCTAACATTGCAGACCTCATGTTACAGAGCAAATGTGCATACATTTGTTTGATTCATTCACTACATACTGATATTACAGTATCAAACTGATCTTGTATGGGACTGAATCTTCCAAAGACATTTCTTATATTAGAAAAAAACTGAATCAGAAACAGCAGTCTCCTGAGGATTTGAAGCTAGTACTTGCTAAAAGTTGGCCATATAAATCACATTGCATCAGTGTTGAAATATCTGCACTGGCTTCCAGTTGCGTTCTGTGTCCAATTCAAAGTAATGGTTTAGATCTTTGTAGACCTAAATGGTCTGCATGCAGGATATATCAGGAACTACCCTCTCTATTATGACCTACTGAAGAGTTAAGTACAGACTGTCATGGTGGCAGGGTGTTTTTCAGCAATGGCACTAAAAATGTTTGCTACCTCAGGGAAATTTGCTTAGTTTCCCACAACGGCAACTGGCAATTAGTGGCAACAGAAGAGTGCTATTCCAGACAGCTTTTAATGTTGATGTCTTCTTGCCCTTAATTCTAATTCTGTTATCCTCTTCTGGATTTTAAACTAGATCACACATAGATTTTTAGGGAACAGCCCTAAGCATGTCTACTGAGAATCCTATTCAGGTCTATTGAATGGGGCTTACTCCCTGTATAATGCTCTAGGGCACTATTAGTGTCTTTTTGTTGTAATGGTATAAAATAGTTTACAAATTTTCTCTCATTTGTGTTGTAGTAAAACTGTTAGGCAAGACATTATACTTCTATTTTGACAGGTTGAGCACTAATGTCTTGGCAACCAATGACCTATGAAACCATGGATGTCAGATTTTAAACTATGTCTTCTGGATCTAGACAACTGTTTACTCTTGGGCACAACAGCTTTTGAACTGTATATCAAATGTAGGCTAACATAAACATGATCTTTTTGTTCTTGTATATGGGAAACTGAAAAACAGATACTTACTTGAAAAGTAACTACTTGTATTTCAAGAGCAGTTACCAAATTTATTTCTTTTAAAGAAATGATTGTAGTTAAATTTTGGTTTTTCATATGAGATGCACAGCAATGGTAACTATCAGGCCTATTACATTGTTGGTATTTTGGCTGGAGCTGAATCAGCATGTACAGCTTCATTTTCAACTTTTTTTTCTTTTTTAATTTTCAAGACTCTATTTTCTTATTTAATTAAAAACAATATTACTGAGAACATTAAACAATCATGACAGCACTTAAGAAAATTTATTGGCTATGTTAGGATGGGAGATATGTGCTTGATCCATAAAGAACTACTTTAATTGAAGCAGAGTTTGGAGTAAAAGAGGTAAATAGCTGAATGCACACAAAATGTCTGTACTTTCTTTTAAGAAGCCATCATGATTTTTTATGTGCAATTTAAACCAGTACTTACAACTGTGCCTACTCTGTATGGAATCTTTGAGCAGAGGTTTTGAGGAATCTTAATGGCTTCTAGGATGAGAAATGATATAATTTTGTAATCTGACCTGACTACCTGTACGTATTGATTTTTCAAGTGATTCGGTTCCATTAGGTGAATTGCTGGTGTGTTTGAAAACAGGTTATGGGGAGTCATTGCCAAGAAATGAAACCTCTCATGCACCATCTTTAACTGCTTTTATGGGGGGGGGGAGGGGGAGGAGAGAGATAATGGGCATAAGATATATTTTAAAGGGGGAAAGCTATTAAAGTGTGCATCAGTACATTCCAACAGTGATTTTTTTCTCTTCGATACTGCTTTTTCAGTGTATGTTTCACTGAAGTAAAAGTTACTTTACCCTGACATGTCCCCCCCAATTTCTCCCATACATGCATTTGTATGTGCTTCCTTATATTATAAATGCTTATAGTTGCCTGTATAAGTCAAAACCTGATTACCATCTGTACTAGTGAGTGGCTTTGACAGAATGTCACTAGTTATATCGCTACTAGTATTAAAAACATAAGAAAGGCCATACTGGATCAGACCAAGATCCATCAAGTCCAGCAGTCTGTTCACACAGTGGCCAACCAGGTGCCTCTAGAAAGCCCACAAACAAGGCAACTGCAGCAGCACCATCCTGCCTGTGTTCCAAAGCACCTACTATAAAAGACATGCTCATCTGATCCTGGAGAGACTAGGTATGAATCATGACTAGTATCCATTGTGACCAGTAATGATGAATAGCCCTCTCCTCCATGAACATGTCCACTCCCCTCTTAAAGCTTTCCAAGTTGGTAGCCATCACCACATCCTGGGGCAGGGAGTTCCACAGTTGAACTACGTTCCTTTAATCAGTTTTGAATCTCTCACCCTGCAGCTTCAGCAGATGACCCCATGTTCTAGTATTATGAGAGAAGGATAAAAGCATCTCCCTGTCCACTCTCTCCATACCATGCATAATTTTATAGACCTCTAACATGTCTCCCCCAACCACCTTCTTTCCAGCCCTAAGCATTTTAACCACTCCTCATAGGGCAGTTGCTCTAGCCCCCTGATCATTTTGGTTGCTCTTTTCTGCACCTTCTCAAGCTCTGCAATATCCTTTTTAAGGTGTGGTGACCAGAACTGTACACAGTATTCCAAGTGTAGTTGCACCATAGATTTGCGCAAGGCCAGTATGATAGCAGCAGTTTTATTCTCTGTTCCTTGTCTAATTATGGCCAGCATGGAATTTTTTACAGCAGCCACACACTGGGTTGACATCTTCATCGAGTGATCCACTACCACCCCAAGATCCCTTTCTTGGTCTGTCGCTGCCAGCACAGATCCCATTGGTGTATAGGTGAAGTTGGGATTTTTTGCCACAATATGCATCACTTTGCACTTGCTGACATTGAATCTCATTTGCCATTTTAATGCCCATTCCTCCAGTTTGAAGAGATCCTTTCGAAGCTCTTCACAGTCCAATTTTGTTTTAACCAGCCTAAATAATTTGGTGTCATCTGCAAACTTGGCTACCTCGCTCTCAATCCATAAGAAGACTTGCCCTTTTATCCCATGATTATGAAGTTTGCTTAGCAGTCTTTGGTGGGGGACCTTGTCAAAAGCCTTTTGGAAATCCAAATACACAGGCCTGTACACATGCTTATTGCCACTTTCAAAAAACTCCAAAAGGTTAGTGAGACAGGACCTACCTTTACAGAAGCTATGTTGGGTTTTGCTCAGCAGGGCTTGCCCTTCTATATGCTTGACAATTCTATCGTTAATAATGCTTTCCATCAATTTACCTGGAACAGATGTTAAGCTAACTGGCTTGTAACTGGCTTGTAATTTCCTGAGACCCCCCTGGAACCTTTTTTATAAATGGGTGTTGCATTGGCCATTCTTCAGTCCTCTGGTACAGAGGCTGATCAAAGGGACATATTACATATCTTTGTTAAAAGTCCAGCAATTTCCCATTTAAGTTCTTCAAGAACTCGAGGATGAATACCATCTGGTCCCTGTGACTTGTTAGTTTGCAGTTTGTCTAGACATTCTAGGATTTCCTGCCTTGTTACCACTATTTGCCCCAGTTCCTCATTCTCCCCTCCCCAAAACCTCTGTTCAGGAGAAGAAAACTGCCTTAAATCTTCAACAGTGAAGACAGATGAGAAGAATTCCTTTAGCTTCTCACAAATTCCTTTATCTTCCCTAACAGCACATTCCTAAGGCCACAGGCACTGCGCCGCGGTGGAGAGAGGCACAGCAATGCCACAGCTAGGAGGCCTCCTAAGGGGCTTAGTGGCACCATGCATGGCCACAGAAAATAAAAGTGAAAATAGAAGGGAGAGGGAGAGGTGCAGCTTGGCGGCGGCGGTGGGCCAGGGCGGGAGAGGAAGGCCAGGAGATGTGTGGGGGGGAACAGGAGTTATTTCGCCAGGAAGGACAACTACGGCAGAATGATGGGGCGCTGTATAAGCAGAATTGCCCCCCCCCCTTGCTGGTCATCGCCCCGACCTCCAGTCGCACCCATGCACCACACCTTCTCTTGTCATTACTGCCAAGGTCCCTCCCAAGGAGGTGCCAGGAGCAATCCTCCACTCCTGCCTGTGCCTCCTCTTCTCTGGGGCGACCCTGGCCCACTTGCAAGTTGCCCACCTGCTGGCAGCTCTGGACTTGTGGGTGGCTCGCGGGCAGCAGAACCATTGCCAGGGCAGCAGCTACAGTGAGCGTGTCAGCACCCTCTGGCTCTTTCACAGCGAGGGCCTGGACTGCTTCCACCTGCACAGGGCAGTTATCCACAGGATCCGTGAGGTGGTGGCCATCGCTGTCCATGGCCCTATTTTAGGGCCATCCGTGTCCTGCACATCCCTGTCCTTTCTCCACCAAGTCTCCTTTGTTTCTGTTTCTCAGGGGTCTGAGCAGAGGAGCAGTCACCAGAAGATCAGCTGCAGGCGTGAAGTTAAAAAAAAATTAAAAATGGGGGAGGGGGAGCTTGTCGCACATCCATGATGTCATGAATTATGTGACTCTCCCCAGGGGTAAAGTGCAAACAGGCAGTTGTAAATACAGTGAAGAACTTAGCCTAGGTGCGAAAGGGAAAGTTGACTGCGAAGCCAAACCACACAGATCGACCACGCCAATAATTTGGGGTAAATTGATAGTGCGTTAAGCCTTTATGTTTTCCCTTAAAACCATGCACTCTAACTTAGCCATTTTTTGCTTGGAGACTTCCAGCATTAGCATAGAAACACCTTCACACTGTCTTTCTCTTTCTTGCCTGGCATATGCCCTTGGGCATCTTTAAGTTGCTTTCCCACTTTAGTGTACCAGCCCCTTTCATGTCTACCCCATTCCCGTGTGGGCTATCAGAAGCAATTTTCCCTTTGTCCATTTGCATTGAGTCTGCCCAAACCGGATGCTTCTCAGCTCCTGTCTGCTTCCTCCCCCACCCCAGGCTCAATTTAAAAGCTGCTCTGCCATTTTTTTAATGTTTCATGCCAGCAGTCTGGTTCCATCCTGGTTCAAGTGGAGCCCATCTCTTTTGTATAGGCCCGGCTTGGCCCAAAATGTTGCCCAGTTCCTAACAAATCTAAAGCCCTCCTCCCTACACCACTCTCATTCACGCATTGAGACTCCCCAACTGTGCCTGCTTAGCTGGTCCTGTGCATGGAACAGGTAGCATTTAAGAGAAAGCTACCTTGCAGGTCCTGGCTTTTTTAGTCTCCTGCCTAGTAACTTAAATTTGGATTCGAAGACCTCTGGACCACACTTCCTCACATTGTTGGTGCCAATGTGCACCACAATCACTGGCTCCTCCCCAACACTACCAGACTACCTCAATATTCTTTTATATTGGACAAAATGAGTTAATACCCAGTGGATCTAACCTTTGAAGATTCCCATACAGATGAGTTCTGGAAATTGTTCAAGGATAGAAAATGTAGTCCAACATTTTGAGGGATGTCAGTTCTCTGTAATTAAAGTTTCCCTTTTCAGAGCAGTCTTTACTTCCACAGGTTTCCTGTAATGGATAGTGTAGAAAGAATCAATCTGGTGTTCTAAAAAAATGTTGCAAAGTAGCTTTGAAGATATAGTTTACACAAAAGTCAAGGCCAATTACAAAGCTGCTTCCTGCTTCCTTGGAGCACTTTCTGAGCAGAAGAAAATCTTTTTAAAACCGAGGCTTGGATTTCTCCCTCCCCCCTTCCTTTCAGATTGCTCCATTTTTTATGTTGTTGTTCTTAAAATGCTTTTTTATGTGGCAATTTGGTTTGGGGGATTTTCTCTCACAGTAAGCACTACAAGTAAGCCAGTTACAAAGTAGCATTTAAAGGGGTGGGACTTGATTTTAGCTTGGAGACTGCTGGTGCATAGACTCCCAACAGGAGGTGTGGGTCCAGCGAGCAATGAACCTCAGGTAAAACTCCCATGCATAAATGACCATAATCTGGATCCACCCAAACTATGACCTCATTTAGGATTGTTCTTTAGCCAGCAGGCTGTCATATATCCTTTCCTTTTATCCCTTAGAAGCTCCTTGATCAATTGATCTTGAGCAGCATATGTCTAGTGTTGGAGGGATATAAGGACTGAAACAAATCTTGCCACTGACAATGTAGCCTTAGGGTCCCTATCACTTAGTAAAAAAGGCATTATGTCAATCACAGAGGCATTGGATTTGTATATTAAAAAGGGGGAAATATAGTGCGATCTAAGTTCCTCGTAAAAGCGGCATTCCAAAAGGACATGGGCTAATGAGTCAATAGAGCCAGAAGAGCAAGGGCAGATCCTGTCTGAGTATGGTATATTCAGAATTCTGCCCTGCATTACCATAGAAGGGTTAGCATTCAGTCTAGCCAAGCAAAAAGCTCTACAGAGACGAGGAGTTGTTAGATAATATGTATAGGCAGGCAGACCACGTGGAGGGGGTATTCCGAAGAACTGGGATGAACAGACACGACGAGCACGAAAAGTAGTGCTGTTATAATCGAGCTCTTTAATGCGCTTTTTAATTTTGGCAAAAGCTTCAGTTTTCCCAAGATATATTCCAGCTGCTATATAGTTTAGGTGAGGGAACTTTCCAGCCAAATAGAAAATGGCTTACTGACGGCTTCAAAACTTCCTTCCATGTAGGTAATGTCAGAATCTAAAAGCACCCTGGCCCCAAGGAGAGTCATGAGCATTCTTGAACTCCTGCAGGGAGTGCTGAGTGGATTAGGGGATTCAAATGACTTTCCGCAACCACCAAAGAAAGACTGGGTTCTGTCTGTTTGGGCTACAGAGCCTATTGAGGAAAGGGCAGAACTTCTGTGATAGAATAAATGTTTTGGCCTTCTTTCTGTCTGTGCTTTGTAAAGATCCATAAGGGCAGAATCAAAAGGAAAGAAAAAATTCCAGAAAACTCCCTTCTGGAATGAAGGAGATAGCGATATAGTTCCT
The DNA here is from genome assembly GCF_029931775.1 of Euleptes europaea. Taxonomy (NCBI): domain Eukaryota; kingdom Metazoa; phylum Chordata; class Lepidosauria; order Squamata; family Sphaerodactylidae; genus Euleptes; species Euleptes europaea. The sequence goes on from NW_026612049.1 coordinate 4,768,255, forward strand.
ACTCATAACATATGCTGTTTGTTTGTTTGTTACAGTGCATAGTCAGACCGGTGCAGGTATTTTGCTGGTCAGTGGCAGTTTGATTAGTGAAAGAAACATTGCTGTATATTGCTTCCATCCTGTGATATCTCTTACTTGACAACTTTTCCTTGGGGGAATTATCTGTTGAGTAAGCTGACGCTGGAGGTGTTTCCCTTTCTGGACCCCATGACTCACAACCAAAGGGGAAGAAGGTAATTCCTTCATGTTTAGGGAGGGTTGGTAACAGCAACCAAAATACTGAGAAGTAGGATGCTGTCCGTTTTTGTAAAGTTAATCATCTGAATTGAAAAATGCATAAGATCCCAATGTCTTGCTTATAAACTTGTCTTAGAACACCAGAATTATATGCATAACTTGTATAGCACCTCTAGGGACAGAACTCAAGTTGTGGCTTATGAGAACAAGTGTGAGAGCTAAAATTGTGGGGCTTGTGGATTTCATTAAGGGCTCCTCTCTTTCTTCCTATAGTTGAACACTAGTTAAAAGTGCTTTGTTCTTTCATTGATGTTGTTCTTTATGCAATGTGTTCTGTAAAGCTGTGGTACATAATACAGTCAGAGATATCAGTGTTTAGATTTGGTCTATGTAATGTCAGTTTCTGTACAATATTGCTCCCAGCTACTTTTCCTCTCTCAGGAGAAAAGCTTCTAGTCTCCGTATGTGTTCTTCAGTGGGAGTGTGGAGAAATGCATTTTGTTTTGAGGCTTCAGCTCTGCCCAAACCCCAGGCTTGGTTTTTAAAAGTTGTTGTCTGTGAACAGTAGACAGGCAGGAGGGGGAAAGTCAATTGCTCCCAAGTATCACCCATACTGACTGGCTTTAGCAAGTACCAAGCCACCAAAGCTTTACAAATGGCCATCCTGGCCAGAGAGAATGAAATAGTGCCAACTCACACCTTGTCTGGAATCTCACACCCAAAAGCTGACAGAGACTTGGAATTCAGGAGGCTAGATAGGATCTTCCTGGTGGTTCCAGGAAGGAGAGATTTGACACACAGAATGGTTAGCTGGTCAGAAGAGATAAAATCCATTGGCACAGAGGGAAAGGGCTGGAGTTTGGCTGATTTCATCCAGAAGAAGGAGCTTTCACACTGGGCTTTATCTTGATGACCACCATCGCCACATGCAGTGGACAAAGTGCTTGCTGCCGAGACAAAGATTCCAAGGTAATGGGAAGCTTTGAGATTGCTGTACTTTCTAACTTTAAAGAGCCTTGTCTTTGAGTAACGGCATATAGGGCATGTACAGAGTTAAGGGGCAGGGGATTGCATGTTTGCACCTTTTTGTTCAGTCCATTTCTGTGTAGAGTATGGGTGTGGTATTTTTCCTTTTAATACATTCTTTACTATTCTAAATGCTGGTAGCTGTGTTCTATACAACTTAGAGCTTTACTGTTCTAGAACACTATTCAAAATGGGTGCAAGGGAAAGGGAGGGATTTGGTTGTTTGCTCACTAATTCCCCAGTAGTGTGGAAGTGCAGTAATATGTCCCTGTGGTAACTAGTTGCTGGGTAGCCTGAGACACGGGCTTTAGGCAGAGCCTTTTATCAGCAATGTGGAAGGGAAGCCTTCTTGGCAGGTAATTCCACAACTGACCAGCTGGTAGTGTACCAGAGGAAAAGCACAATAGGACTCTTCTATGAGTCAGGCAAGCTGGGAGAGATGTCACCAGGCAGAGACCCAGGACAAATGCTGGTGCCTAGATGCCTTGGGGAGCTGAAGTGGAAGAGGCTTCACAGTTCAGAGGACCTATTCTGGCACAAGGAGAAAAGCTTATGAGGACTGTTGTAAGTGCCATAATATAACAACCTTGGAGGACTGTAAGCAGTTTTCTGTGCTGCAAGTGCTCTGTTCAAAATAGTAGCCTTATCTTTTTTTTTAGAATAAAACAGAAGAAATTTATACTCACCTGTGTGTAATATGTGCATTTGATGTGTGTAATATTCAATAATATGTTCATAATATGTTCATATGCATATGTAACATTGATTTCAGGTAACATGCTTAGAATGTCTCATTGAAAGCTTTTAAAAAAGCAGGTGTGTGTGTAATAGAACATATCCAGGGATATGTTTGTGTAATGGTTTAGGGGATTATTAACTGCCTGAAGGAAACTAGCGGTGATTAAATCTTCCTTAGGGACTGAGTGAAAGCTTTAGAAGGGGACTCAACAAACATTTCATAATTTGCTGAAACTGTGTAATGGACACATTGATGTCTTCAGTTTTTAATATGCTGCATGAAAATGACAAAATTGCCTAACTATAAAAATATTTACATCAAATTACTTTAATATTCATGAATATGTGGTTTGTGAATTCATATTTGACCATTGTCAGTAGTGCCTAGTCTATTGCAGAAATTTACACTGTACGTAGAAATGTGTAATTCATTTGGCAATATAATCTAGAGTCATAATATCCAAACTGGGTGTCTTTATTTGTGTAATTTATTTATTTATTGTATAGGGCTACTACATTGATGAGGGTGGCTCTGATATGGGGAGCATCCAAACATTTGGATAATAGAAATGTTTGTAACTGTAAATTAACTTGATGTGAGGAATCTAAGAATCTTAACAATTAACACACCAAGTAATAGAATTCTCATGCCCAAGCTTGTCACAGAGATGATTTTTCTGGATAGCACAATTTTGCTTAGACGTTATCCTGTATACAAGTAGCCTTTACATTGAAGCAACTGGACCACACCATTCTCTTTATGTGAACCTCACTGCTATCTTTTGTTTGTTTTGCAGAGGTTACTATATCGTAATTGTGCCTTTGAAGAAGTCTCATGGGAAATTTATCAACCCATGGGATAGCCCGGATGAAATGGAATTAGATGAGGTACCATATTCTTATTTAAGCTCTTTTTTTTCCTGTAAACAAACAACAACAACCTATGTGGTAGAAGTAGTCTTAATGATTTTGTCCAATTAATGTACCCATGTCAGCAAGTTTGGCTTTTTGGTATCTTATTTCTTATTGAAGATAGACTCTTGGGGCAGAAACAGAAGCTAATTACTTGAATTAAAAGGCATTAAGTTGCAATGAGGCACACGAAGTGTCTGATCTTTGTTGGCATTAATATTTTATTTCTTGCCAATTGTAAGGCATTATGCAGAAGGTGAAATGAGTTGTCAGCAAAAGTATAATCATCATTGATATGAACTCCAATAAAGGTCTGGTTCATTAATGGGGTATTTGCTAAAGCTGAATCAAATGCTAAATTGCAATTTGCTCTGCAGTTTAACTTTTGACCTACCTCACAGTCTCTTTACTTCATTCTTCTGTGCTGGAATATTTCTAACTAGAAAATATTTCTTCTATCATTCAAGCTCTTTTTCTCTATATTCCAGAATTGAAAATAGTTCGATAAGAGGAACGTTGCATAGTCACTAAATACTGGGATAGTGCGCAATTACCATGATTTACAGTGCCATCCAAAGCAAAGTAGCACTATTCTAAGCCCACTGACTTCAAAGGAGATAGAACGGTGAACCTCTGTTTAGGATTGTGCTGCCAGTCATTTTATTTTTTTGTTTCTTTTATATTGTTTCCGTATTTTAATATTTTGGCATTTAGAGTTTGACAAGCAGGAACCCACAAGTACTTGTGGGGGGGGGGGTATCTTATTCTCCCCACTATTTTTTCTTTCCCTTCTTGGAAAGCACACGTAGCTTCTCCCCTTTTTCTGTGTCCCTCTTTCCTTCCCATCCAACAGCCAACCCACCATTATCTGTCCTTCTATCTTCAGCTTCCCCCCCCCCCAACAGCCTCTGCCTAGGAAAAATATGGCACAGTTGTGTGGTGCTGGCCGCTGGCACAGTAGGGAACCCTCAAGGACTCATGGGGGGCACATCACTTTCCCCTATATTCCCCTCCCTGCAATATTTCCTTTTTCCCTCTTCCTGGCAACTCCTATATCCTCTCTCCGCTCCGTGCCTCATTATCTCCTTCTCAGCCATTCACCAACCTACCTTTTATCTGCCATTTTCAGCTATATTTATTTACTTCTTTTATACTGCATCTTCCTCCAACGTGGTGAAAGCAAGTTACATTATTCCCCTCTCCTCCCTTTTATCCTCCCAACAACCACGTGAGGTAGGTTAGGCTGAAAGTATGTGACTGGCACAGTATCACTTAGTGAGCTTCCATGGCAGACTGGTGATTTGAACCTGGGTCTTCAATATCCTCTAACTAACTGTTAGACTGTTAGCCTAGAATGTTGTAGTTGCCTAGCAATAGCCACTGGGTGCTTCCATTTTCGAAAGCTGCACACAGTCCTTTTATTGTTTTGGAGTTTTTTAAGCCCACGAATATATATTTTTTAAGATTTCAGATTTTCCTGCAAACCTGGAATATTTTTCATGTTGATGTGTTGTCCATTCATGGCCCCAGTCACCAGATTAACATATCCTCAGATTTGGCTGACTTGGCTGTTTGAATATACAAGTGGTGGCCCACAATACTCACGAGAGGGGGATTCCTATCCCTCTCTTAACTTACCACCCTCATTGCTGCTGGGGCTGACACAGCTCCTAGCCACCCTCCACCATCACCTATGAGTCCAACACAACTGCCAGGCTCTGCCGCAGAGCCCACTGCAACTTCTTATTCCCCCCATTGTCGCTGCCATCCCTGTGGCCACTGCAGCTCCTGGCAACCCCCCACTATTGCTGACACTGGCAAAAGGCCCAGGATGCCTCCCAGCCTTACTGATGAGCCCACCACAGCTTCTCCCCCACCCATTGCTGCTGTTATCCCCAGGGCTGCCACAGCTGTGACCTTCCTCATAGATTGCTGCTGGGTCCCCCACTGTTTTTCCCCATTGCTGTAGCCTTCACCGGGCCAATGCAGCTCCCGGCCACCCCACCACCATCACTCATGGATCCAGTGCAGACAACAGTATTTAAAGTCCTCCTTTTTTTAGTTTCATTTTTTTTTGGAAACCTGGGGGGTCTTATGGCGACCCTATGAATTAATGACCTCCAAAATGTCCTATCATTAACTGCCTTTCGCAGATCTTACAAACTGAAAGCTTTGGCTTCCTTTATTAAGTCAGTCCATTTCATGTTGGATCGTTTTGTTTTCCTATTGCCTTCAACTTTTCCTAGCATTATTGTCTTTTCCAGAGAGTCCTGTCTTCTCATGATGTGACCAAAGTATGATGGCCTCAGTTAAGTCATGTTATCTTCTTGTAGAACCCATTTATTGGACTTTTTGGTGGTTCATGGTAAATGTTTCCTCCAACAACACATTTCAAAAGAATTAATTTCGAAAAAATTCAGGCCCATTAGAGTCTATGGGGATTTTTTCAAAGTTCCTGTGGGGGCATTTTTGGAGGTAGAGTTCCCAAATCTTCAGGAAGGAACTGCTTCCCTAACCATGGAACTGTAACTCTAACCTCAGCCAGACTCAGCAGAGCCCAGGAGAGCCTGCCAATCATTTTTAAGCTATTTATTTAAGTATTTGGAAATCAATATCCTTTACTATTTTTAAGGCCTAACAGAAGCCTAATTGATAAGAAACAGTAGCTCTACAGCTATGGTTTAAATTTGAGGAAAATGTAACCTAACAAGTACCTAACAGGCCCTTATTAAAGCTAGTAGTGTCTCTAAACTGGCAGTGAACAACAAACCTTCCAAGAGGGTATGCTAGACTCAATAACCCCACCAAAGCTTTATGCAGAGAACACTAGAAAAAACCAAACTGCCACAAAAAACCTCTCTAAAGGCAACAATGAGAATTATGACAACAAAGTACCCTCCCCAAATAATCAATCAAATCACCCCCTTGTTTCAGATGAAAGCCAGAAATGAGGCAGAAAAAAACCCAAATTCCAAACAGTCGGACTGTGAAACATCAAGCAAGCAGTGGAGAAATGGAAGCAGGGCCTCCCCCAAAAATAACGAAATAACCCCCGCAAACTAGCAACACCCCCCCCTCAACCAACCAACAGGCCAAGGCCTGCTGGCTTCTAGCAAAATCTAGAAAATAAGCCCCAAACACAACAACTTGTTTAAAAGGAAAACGATGATATCTCAAACCCTTCAATGTCTTCTCCTCCAGGCAGCAGGCAGAAAGTAATCCAATTCAAGCAGCAAGTTGTAATCCAGCAGGTCAGGATGAGGCACCAGGATCCAGGAATGCAGAGGGAGAATCAGGCAGCAGGAGCTAAAGCCAAGCTTTGCCATCGAACTTTCTCAAACCACTTTGAGGAATGGCCTGGTCTGGGAACCAGACCTGCTTTTATAGTCTTTGGCCAAGCACAGAAAAGTTTGAAAATAATTCCAGCCAAAAAACACCTTCTGTGATTGGTAAAAGAACACTGTTTTTCCTTACCTGGGTTCCTATTGGCCACTGAGAATTCCGGGCCTCCCTCCCTCCACCTCTCTAGGTTGTCCTCTGTTGCAATCCAAGTAGACTGCACCAGCTGGCTTTGCAGCAATGCAAAATGCATTGTTGCCATTGTCCACATGGGAAGCTCCAATGAGCCTTCCTATTGACCACTCCAAGGTGCCTGGTCTGTCTCTCCTGCTGCCCTGGAAACCAGCCAAGGGGCAGGATTATGAAGGAGATAGCTCTCCTTTAAACACAACAAGGGACAGAGACTCCACAGAAGGCAAATAGCCCAAACCTGAAAAAGCCAATATCTATTCGGCTTTTTGGGGAATTGCATATTCAGCTTCGGGCAGATCCCCAGGTTTTGGCATTCGGTAAAACTGAAACCCGGATATTGCGGAAACAGTTAATTTCGGGTTTATTTTTGGTTTGGGTATATTGATATGCACAACCCTAATCACTACTATACCACAATTTCCATCCATTGAATACATTCCAATACATACAGGGATTTCTGAGATTTAAATGGTTGTGCAGTAGGTAGAAATTCAACAGACAAAGCCAATACTAGTTAACGTTTTCTGTATAGTGCTATTTTATAGTGCAAAGGTATGTATTTTCAATCCATCTTTATCTGTTACAATCACAAATCCGCCAGTGCTAAGGGAAACAGCATATGCTTAACTCCCCTACTTAAATCACTGAGATAATTAGCCCAGAATCCTAACCAGATTTACTCAAAAGTAATTCTCAATTAACTTAGTGGTGCTTACTTGCAGGTATTGTGCAGCCTTCTGCAGAAAATGTGCAGAGAATATTGCACCCTTAAAGTACTTTTTAGCAATAAAGTACCGGCAGTCAAAAGGGCTGTGCAAAAGATAATGCAAAGCAGACTCCTTATCTACATTCCACTCTCCAAGGGCCTGCCTCTGAACTCTTCAGCCTTTCCCCGCCATGACTCCCCAAGGTCTCTTTTACACTTTTCTTTAGAAGATTAAATCATGCCACCATCTACTCCCACGGTCAGTTGGAACCAACATGGAAAACTAGTTTATCAGCTGCAAAAGTCCCTTGTTTTTCAGCTTTCCTCAGTTCAGCCAATAGGATTTCTCCAGAAGTGTCCTGCCTGGCCAATGAGTGGTGGATTTGGTTCTTTTCAAACCTTGCTGGCTGCAATGGAGAGCAAACAGATGGAGGTGTCGCCACTTTATCAAGTTGCAGGGGAAAGAAAGAACACATGTATGGAGCTTGGCCAAGGTCATTGCAGGAATACTTAATTAGAAAATACTGGACATATGTCCAGTATTTTCTCAGTTTGATTACTGGAGAAAGGGAAAATAATGGAATGTCCAATTCAAAACTGGACACCTGGAAACCCTAGCATTTTCTCCAGCAACTTGTTAAACCAAGGATCTGGGCTTTTCTCAGAACATAGAAGATGTTAGAGAGTGATACTATCAGTTGCCTCCACAACCCTTATATTTCAAGCCCTGCTAAGGCATAAGAAGAGTCATCATCTAGATTCTGAAAACCAACTAGAGCATTTTGGAAACAATCCATTCATCTCTGTTGGCATATCATCCTTCTTGGTCCTCTGCTGTTGCAACAATGAACCAAGACTTTAGCAGGTCATCTGATCAAATTCTACCTTTCTAATCAATCCTTTACCATTTACTTTAATTTAGTTTTGCCTTTTAAAAGTTTTGGAGATGTAGAGACAACAATGCTTAACTTCTGTCTTGCTTTAACATTTGATACAGCTGAACAACAGAAACAGCAGTTGAAGAGCGGAGAATGCCCCAATGGTTTTAACCTGTAGAACTACACAGTCAAATTCAGCAACATTAATAGATTACAGTCTTTCCGCTGCTAGATGACATTGAACTTCCTTGCAATTAAATTCTTCGGGTCTGTGGTGCTAGTTCCCATAACAAAGGGTCATTATAATCATTGTGTAAGTTGTGGTGCATTAATCTGTATAATACTTTGATAAAGAACATTTATTAATTCAAAAACGTTTGGGTCAGGATGGGCTCTTTCCCACTTTTACTGATACAATTGAGACTACATTGTAGAATTAATGGTGGAAGAAATAAGATATCCATTGACCGGAAAATGAAAATTGTTTCTGATAGAGAGCTGAAGCCCTTGATATATCTTTCACAATTTCCTTCAGTAATAACTACTGAGCTACAGAGAGGACAGGAAAATATTAAAAGAGGGCTGAGGCTGCTCTTCATGTAGCATCTCAGTAATTTTTGACACCTCCAGGTTTCTTTTATTTACATGCCAAAGACTACTTAAAAATATGCAGGCAGTCATTGCACACAGAGTGTCTATGTGCACAAGAGTCATAAGAACATAAGAAATGCCCTCCTGGATCAGACCAAGGCCCATCAAGTCCAGCAGTCTGTTCACACAGTGGCCAAACAGGTGCCTCTAGGAAGCCACTAACAAGACGAGTGCAGAAGCACCATCCTGCCTGTGTTCCACTGCACCCAAAATAATAGGCATGCTCCTCTGATACTAGAGAGAATATGTAAGCAGCATGACTAGTATCCGTTCTAACTAACAGCCATGAATACCCCTCTCCTCCATGAATATGTCCACTCCCCTCTAAAAGCCTTCCAAGCTGGCAGCGATCACCACAACCTGGGGCAGGGAGTTCCACAATTTAACTATGCGTTGTGTGAAAATATACTTCCTTTTATCTGTTTTGAATCTCTCACCCTCCACCTTTAGCAGATGACCCCGTGTTCTAGTATTATGGGAGAGGGAGAAAAGCATCTCCCTGTCAACTCTCTCCAAACCATGCATAATTTCATAGACCTCTATCATGTTTCCCCTCATCCGCCTTCTTTCCAAGCTAAACAGCCTCAAGCGTCTTAACCGCTCCCCATAGGACAGTTGCTCCAGTCCCCTAATCATTTTGGTTGTTCTTTTCTGCACCGTCTCAAGCTCTGCAATATCCTTTTTTAGGTGTGGTGACCAGAACTGTACACAGTATTCCAAGTGTGGTCTCACCATAGATTTGTACAAGGGCAGTATGATATCAGCAGTTTTATTCTCTATTCCTCGTCTAATTATGGCCAGCATGGAATTTGCCTTTTTTTCAGCAGCCACACACTGGGTTGACATCTTCATTGAACTATCCACTACCACCCCAAGATCCCTTTCTTGGTCTGTTGCTGCCAGCACAGATCCCATCAGTGTATATGTGAAGTTGGGGTTTTTTGTCCCAATATGCATCACTTTACACTTACATTGAATCTCATTTGCCATTTTAATGCCCATTCTTCCAGTATGCAGAGATCCTTCTGGAGCTCTTCACAGTCCTATTTTGTTTTAACCACCCTAAATAATTTGGTGTCATCTGCAAACTTGGCTACTTCACTGTTTAACCCCAACTTCAGGTCATTGATGAACAGGTTGAAAAGCACCGATCCCAACACAGATCCCTGAGGCACCCCACTGCTCACATCCCACCATTGGGATAACTGACCATTGATTCCTACTCTCTGCTTCCTATTTTTCTGCCAGCTCTCAATCCATAAGAGGCCTTATCCTCTTATCCCATGACTATGAAGTTTGCTTAGCAGTCTTTGGTGGGGGACTTTGTCAAAAGCTTTTTGGAAATCCAAATACACAATATCCCCAGGCTCATTCCTGTCCACATGCTTATTGACGCTTTCAAAAAACTCTAATAGTCTGCTTATGAATGCCTGGAAACTGTTCCAGGTATGTAGTGGAGATCCATTCATGGAAATGACTCAAATGTTAAAACCATTAGAAAGCTTTCTTTGTATGGGAATTCTGCATGCAAAACAAAACCATATGGGTTTAAAGCTTTTGTGACCTTCTACAGGCACATTAAACCTATTTCACAGAGGAGCATAAATGGGTGCAGAACTCACTGTGAAATCAAAAGTCTATGTGCAGAAGTCCTGTTTGTGGAGAAGTCCTGTTTGTTTTTGTTGGACAGTGGCACTCCTGAAATAGTGCAGTGATGTAGTGTGAAACATTTAAACTGCTACATTGTCTAACCATGAGCGAATTGAGGAAGTAGTTGATATGAAGTATTAAAGTGCAAAGGAAGAAGGTTCCTACTTTCTTGGGTTTATCAATAGCAAACTAAGGTTTTATTCAAAGCAAACTTTGTTCACGATGAAAATGAGCCTGGTTTATTAAAAAAAAATCCACCTGGTTTTTATGCTGGTTTCAAGGCTTTTTACAGCACATTCCTGAAAGGAATGCCCGCACTGGGCTTAGGAGGCACTGCCGAAACCTCTACCCGGAGCCAAAAACTACACGGTGCAAGCAAAAAGCTGGCGTATCTTATGAAAAACAAAAAGGGGAGTTCCCAAGCTGAAATGGCTTGGGAGGCCGACTAACGTCGGCCCCTCCCCCCAGCCAGCACCGTACCGCCCCGGGAACACCCCCCATGGCGCCATGACTCCCCGGGAATGCCTCCCAGGGTACGGTTAAGCCCTGGGAACACCTTCCGGGGCTCCGGAATGCCTCTTGGTTCGCTGCTGCAGCCTGTGCCGGTGGCCAAAGGCCGCCGAGAGGCTGCAGTGGCGACCGGGCCCAGCGCTGCTGCAGCAGCAGCCAGGGACCAGAGTCCAGGCCTGCATGCCAGCGCTGGGGCCACCCACACCGGCGTGCGCCATCTGGGCACTGGTGGTGTGGGCCCCTGCACCGGCGGAGGCCTTTGTCGGCCTCCTAAGGCCTTTCGCCGCGGCTGCCAGCGCATTTGAGGAATCAGCTGTTACTTGTCTTTGAATCATTTTTATGATGACATGTTATTTTGATATTTTTTTTAAAAATCATTCTAATCATTGCTGATTAAAAACCATTTCTGGAGTTTTGTTAAGGAGGACAAGATATATGTGTATTAAATGGCCTTATAGTTGGGTCTGAGATTGATGAGAGTCGAGATACTGGCCGCGCCCAGCTGTATTTTGTTTCTGAGAGGAAAATACCTTTTTCTTTCTTTTCCACAACTCAAGCCTTTATTGGCATATAAAAAGGAAGAACATATATTTGGATAAAACCGAGTACAAATAAATAAAATTGGATAAAACCATCCCAAATCAGCCATTAAGGAACGCTACACACCATTCACGATACCTGATTGCTAACTGTAGGAACCTTGCCACTAATTCAATTATTTTTAGGTTTTGTGTGGTCATAAAATAGGATGTCCTTATTTCACCAGAGAGCCATTCCCTGTTTACAAACAGTGGGTCAATGAATTGGGATCGGCTACAAGCATAAAAGCAACAATTAAAAAAGACATGCACAAGGGGTTCAATTTCACCATTCCCGCAGGGGCAAACTCTGTCCACAAATGGGATTTTATTAAATCTTCCATATAGCAAGGTGGAGGGTAGTGCATTTAGCTTGGCAAGCATATATGCTCTACACCAGGGGTGGGGAACCTCCGGCCTGCAGGCAGGATCCGGCCCCCGAGATCATTTTGTCCGGCCCCCGGCCCGCCTGCCGAGGTTGGGAGCTCCACAGCCCACCTGCCAAGGCCAGGAGCTCCACGGAGCTAGCTATCGCTAGCCAGGCCCTCCTCTCGGCATTTCAGGCTTCACTGGGAAGCAGGAGCGCATGCACAAAAAACTGGAGGCGGATTGGATGATTGTGGGGGCATTTCCCCCAAGTCTCCCGGCTTCCTTTTCCTTGCTTTCGGTTCCTCGTGAAAGAGAACACGTGCGTCTGGCCGGCTCTCTCAGCACCCCTCCCCTTAGCTGCCAGCTTTTTCCAGGTGAGTTGAACCTTCCTACCCCTCCTAGTTTGTTTGTGACCCGAGCGGCCGAGCGCTCCCCCAGCCGCAACCCCATACCACGGCCTGAAGCTGCTGGGGCGGCCAAAGCTCCTGCCTCCTTCTCCCCCCCCCCGCCCCGTGTGCTTGCCACGCCGCTGCTTAAAGTTCCCCGGGTGGCCAAAGCTCCCGTCTCCATTCTTTTCCCCTCCCCCTGTGTGCTTGCCGTGCCCAACCCTCCCCGTGCTCCATTCCCGCTGGCCCGCACGCTAGTCGTGCCACCACTGGAGGGTCCCCGCTGAGCCCTCCCCGTGCTCTGTTCTTCCCGCCCCCCGTGCTTGCCGCGCTGCCGCCAGAAGGTTCCCGCCCAACCCAACCCCCCGTGCTCCGTTCTTCCTACTTGCCGCTCTGCCGCCAGAGGGTCCCCGCCCAACTTTCCCCGTACTACATTCCCCCTGGCCTGTGCACTAGTCATGCCACCTCCGGAGGATCCCCGCCCAGCCGTCCCCGTGCTCCGTTCTTCCCGGTCGGCATGCTTGCATTTGTGTGTGTGTGTGTGTGAGAGAGAGAGAGATCCCCGTGCGGGGGAGGGGGTGCTTCCCCCTGTCACGTGCATGAGTGTGTGTGCATGATCCTGGGCTGCTGGGTGGCCCGGGGGGGCGGAGAGAGAGAGATCCCCATGAGGGGTGTGTGTGTGTTGGGGAGGGGAAGCCTCCCTTTCTTTCCTTCCTTCCTTCTTTCCTTCCTTCCTTCTTTCTTTCCTTCTTTCTTTCTTTCCTTCCTTCTTTCTTTCTTTCTTTCTTTCCTTCCTTCTTTCTTTCTTTTCTTCCTTCCTTCTTTCTTTTCTTCCTTCCTTCTTTCTTTTTTAAAAAAGTATATATGTGTATTGAAGAAAGCGGTAGGAAGCAACACTGAAAGTTTTTCATTGCCTGGCATATTATGACTTTGAAAATCAGCCACAGTTACAGTATTTCTTCAGTCAAATATTAGACAGGATGTCATTATCTAGGTTATCGTTATCAAATGTGGTGCCTATGTGATGTTGCTTCCCATTTTGGAAACAGAATATGTCATGAAGTGAGAGAAATTATAGGATAATAAAAAACTAAAATTCAAAAAAAGGAATAAGTTATATTCTAAATAGATTTTCTGGAAAGTAAATACCATTGAACTCGGTGAGACTTAACAACATTTAGAATATTTGAGATCTGGCTGTGAGTAACATAAAATGTGTTTCTAAATATGATGAAAGCTGCATGAATAAGGAGACTGTATTATGATCTGAATTCAAGTGGTATTTGTGAGCAATTTTTTTTATAGCTTCTTTGGTAACCTAATTCAAACTAACCTTGATCAGGGAAAAATACCTCAAAGAGTGAACGTGATGTTGATTATCTATGACAACAGCATCATCTATATCTAAAATATGAAGGAAGGAAGGGATGCACTTAAGGTCTATTCATTCATGTGGATTACATGATGTAGACGAGATTTCTGTCATCTGTCTCTCACACACTTGTCTACACACATGCACTCACATTTATTTATGTTCTAGAATATATATTTTCTGTGTCCTATGAGTTTCAGAGTAAGGCCATATACCATACTCAATCAGAAATGTTGGCCTAGCATTTTAACACTTTGTTAACAGAATCAGAATTTACCGTCTTAAATATGCTTTCTAGTATGACATTCTGCAGAAGATGCGTCATGCCAAGCTACTTGGCATTAACAGTTCAATTCTGAATATGTTCTAGTGAACTAAGCACAAGAAGTCACTCTGCTGACATCATGCTTCTATTACTATAACCATAAATAAGGGTTCATATATGGAGTGATGGATTTCTTTCTTCCCTTCTCCTGTCTTTGCATCTTTTTTGCTAATTCCTACTGCCCATCATTATGGTTGCTTGTTACATTTGTACAAGAGAGGGACACACAAGAACATGCATGGGAAGCGAAATAGTATCCCACTCCTGGCTGGTCCTTGCTTCTTTTCCTCTTGCTCAACCCCCCAGTTGTCTCACTACCTCTGTTTTCTCCCTTTCTCCCTAACTCCCTCATTATCTTCATCCCTACCATTTCTGCTGCTGCATTCTCCCTCTTCTGCCAACCCTGTCACTTCCACTATCTCCCTTCTCCCACTGCCTACTTCTCCCTTCCCCACCTTCTTTTCAGTGCTGCTTCTCCCTTTACCAATCACCGTTTCCCCTGCCTCCCCTTTATCTCTTCCTTCCACCACTTCTACATTTAGAAAGCCTTGTGTGTGATATTACTGGGAAACCCTATAATAATCACTTGGATCTTGGTCAACATTTTGTTGAAGTTGTGATGTACCTATGGGTATTTCAAAGCGGCTAATCTCTTGGGGTGTTTCTTTCACTTTAGATTAGGGCTATTTTTCCTTCCCCTTTCCATACCTGGCCACATTGTGCCAATTTTTGATCCACACTCTGGGGCTAAGTTTAGACTTAGATATGTGACTGACATTAACAGTGGCTATTCCTACCTGACCTGGATAGCCCCAAGCTGGTCTGATCTCTCAGATCTCAGAAGCTAAGCAGGGTCAGCCCTGGCTAGTATTTGGATGGGAGACCTCCAAGGAATACCAGGGTCATGATGCAGAGGCAGGCAATGGAAAACCACCTCTGAACATTTCTCGCCTTGAAAAGCCTATGGAGTCGCCATAAGTCAGCTATGACTGGACGGCGATCTCTCTCCTCCCTAACTAGGCTAAATTGTAAACCAGGATAGGTAATCAGTTTTGAGATTAAGGGTTAACCATGATTAATATCAGGGCAAGTATTACATCAAGTTAGAAGGAAAGGTGGAGTCCATTGTAGGAGTGAAATCTGGAATTGTGAACATGTAATCCTGCATGTTGTTCCTGATTTATTGATCATGGTTCAGGTATAGAAAGAATAATATCCTCACTGCCATCACCCATAAAATTAAATCACACATTTTTCTTTTTTCAGTCATTTTCCCTTTTTCAGTCATCAGTATATTCTGGTAGGGGAGGGGCCATGGCTCAGGGGAGGGGCTGTGGCTCAGTGGTAGAGCATCTACTTTGCATGCAGAAGGTCCCAGGTTCAACCCCCAGCATCTTCAATTAAAAAAGGGTCTAGGCAAGTAGGTGAAGTGAAAGACCTCTGCCTGAGACCCTGAAGAGCCGCTGCCAGTCTGAGTAGACAATACTGACTTTAATGGACCAAGGGTCTGATTCAGTATAAGGCAGTTTCATGTGTTCATGTGTTCATGGTACAGAGAATTTTATTGATCATAGGAAAAATATAAAAAGATAAATATAAGTTAGTTAGTTCAGTTTATTGTTGTTACGGTCGTAGACCAGCACAAATAAATATAAGGTATAATTTCAGCTGGGAAAGGAAGAACTATAGAACATAAAACTGCAGTATGAATATTTCCATTGGTTATTTGATATGTGAGACACATATAATGAGATATATTTCAACCAGGGAGAACTGGATTTCAGTCTTGCTTTAACTATGGGTTAATTGTCTGTCCTTGGACAAGTTAACATGATTTAAGATCCATAGATTTTTTCATATATTGACACTTAAAATTATTTTGCCAGCATTTCTGGCTACAAAACATTCATTTGATGAAAAAAAGAGAATTGCATTGTCTGTCATTGGTATATGATGCCTCAAATGCTATCGTCAAATAAATAATGACTTAGCTTCTTGTGTAGAAATAGGGACTGCAATTTCATAGCCAGTTGTACATTGGTGGTCTACATTTGGTTGCAGTTTTTAAAATTAGCATAAAGATAGTATTAGTTAAACACTGAATTGTGTTAATTGTAGCTTACTGTCATAACAAGTGATAGGATTTAGTGTAGGTTTGTCAAACAATTAAAATAAATTGTACTTTTGTACATTCTTCGACTGTTTTTTCCCATCAGCCCATCAATAAGTTAAAGTCTTGTCGTTTACAGCAATCTTTCTGTTGTTCCTTTCTCTTTCTCTACTCTTTTTTTCTACCTGCCCTAAAGCTACTTAAGGAGATAGCACGGAAACGCAGAAGCATTCGTTTGGGGAGAGAAGCAGTTTTAAAGCCATATATTGCAGCACACTTTGAAGTACTTCCTACTGAGTTCACCCTGGGGGATAAGAAACAGTATGGTGGCTTTGAGAACAAGCAGCTCCAAAATGGTCAAGAATATGTTGTCTTTATTTTAGCTGTTATGGAACATTCAGAATCTGTAAGTTGACTGCAGGTTTTAAGTTGTTGATTTGTTCCTAGAACGTATTTCTTTGACATTCCTGTTGTATTTTATTATCTTCTGTAAGTTGAGTTATGTAATGTGTAAAATGGTTCTTTTCAAAAATCTGTACTTATTTTCAGTGGCTTCACCAGGTTAGGGGTCAAATTCTCTTGTTAAAGGTTCTTTTTGTAAATTCTTATACCTTAGTAGTCTTGTATAAGGATAAATACCAATATGTGTATATTCAACACACAACACTTTCCATATTTTTCTTCCCTCTTTCTTCCCCTTTGCTCTCTTTTTTCCTCATGTGACTTTTACTCATTATTACTTAACTGGATGAAAATCAGACTCTGAATTCACAGGGATAAATACCATATATACTCATGTATAAGCCGACCCGCGTATAAGCCGAGGTGCCTAATTTCACCCCCAAAATGGGACAAAATTAGGCACCCGCGTATAAGCCGAGGGTCGGCTTACACAATGCCCCTGCCCCAGTTCGCCCTCCCGCCCAGCCTCCCGGGCCCTCCACACCCACCACAACCCCAGCACCACCCTAGGGGGGAGGGAGAAGAGCCCCTGAACCCCTTACTCACTGGGAGGACGAGGCCCACTGATCAGCTGGAGGCGGCGGCAGGGAAGGCGCGCGGGCCGGCGGCAGCCGTGGGGCCTGCCTGTGCACAGGAAGGCCCCGCTGGCCGCTCCCAGGCCGCAGGGAAGGCACGCGGGCCGGCGGCGGTGGTAAGTTCCCCCTCTCTCCCCCTCCCCCTCCCCTACCGTATAAGCCAAGTTGGCTTTTTTCAGCCCTTTTTTGGGGCTGAAAAACTCGGCTTATACGTGAGTATATACGGTCGTTACACTAACAAAAAAACAGATTAAATTTAGGAGTTCTATCACTTGCAGATAATTTTGTACACCCAGGTAATGGATTCGCTCTCATGAATTTCAGGGAGTTTTTAATTACCGGTACTATTTATAGCTCTTTTATTGTTAATATAAATATACCAAAATATACATTTCAATACATTATTGAATTAATTTACAATAGGACAGTGAGATTACACCCAGGCTGGACACTCCAACTTTCCTTTCATGTGTTATTATCTGGTTCAGAGGTGATATGTACACAGATATATATAATCATTGCTCTCTCTGCCAATTTTGGAAGAGTAAGCAGTGTATATTTGCAGAATATGTGTATACTTTACCTTATGTATTAAGTGTGTATATACCCTAAACAAAAAAATGGGTGTTGGCCAAATGGCATGATGTCATTTCTGAGAAGTACCCGGAAGTGGTGTCAATCCTCACTAGGAATCTGGTGATTCCTAGAGAGGACTGATATCACTCCTGGGTTTTCCCTGAAGGTGACATCATTATGTTGTTGACAGCAGCTCCCCCATGCCCCCCATCTCTATCTGGTTGCCAGGCCATGTCTGGCATCCTACTGATCCCATTACATATTGACTTCACCCTCATGTCTGAATGTGTACATTTTAAGATTGTTTTCATCATCATAATCATCATTGTTTGTATCCCATTCAAGTTCTAAACTTTGTTTCTTGGAATCTTCTGAGCATGGAGTAGGGGTCACTGGGGGTGTGGGGGGGGAGGCAGTTGTGAATTTCCTGCATTATGCAAGGGGTTAGACTTGATGACCCAGATGGTCCCTTCCAACTCTATGATTCTATGAATCACTGGTCACTATTAATGAGTTCTGAAGTTCATGGTCATATCTTTTTACTGTGCCTTTTTTTTAGAAGGGTCCTCTCTTGCCTAGAGACATATTGCTCAGACAGTGGTACTCATTGCCAAACATCTTTGGAAAAAGAGAACTAATTAAGGACATTCTTAGCTAGCTTCTTTAACTACAGTAATTTGTCACTGATTTTATCAGTGAAATGCAATAAAGTTAAAAATAATGTAACAAGTAGAATTCCTGAGGTGATCTAAATAATGAGTTGTATATATTTTTCCTCTTATGTAATTCATCACTTTCTTATGAGCCTTTATGTTTCAGTTGTTTTAACTGCGTGTAATACAGCTTAAGAAATAATTAAGCAGTCATGGAATGAGAATTGTGGAAAGGCGCAGTAGACATTCTTAATTGGCTCTTAAACCTGCCACATATTTGTGCTGGTCTAAGCCTGTTGAGTTTCGTTAATCCAAGTCAAAGGCTTGGTGGCTCTTCTTTTTGTGAGAATTTTGTCTGTTTGATTGCAAAGGGGAAGCTTTCTTTAGCTTGTTTTTACAATTATCACTGTGTTTTACAATCACCATCTGGGCTGTTCCTTCTGTACTTAAATATTGAAATTGGTGCAAAGATAATTACAGGAATAAAAACTATGGACAAAAAAGAAGTTCAATATCCCCAACTACACTTTCACAAGAAAGCTGTTTTGAAGCATTTTTAAAAAATCTTTTCTACTGTATCATTAAATAAGAATCTTATTTCCCTGTAGACCATGTATGCAACTAGCCCATATTCGGAAACTGTTGTGTCAGTGGATCTTAATCCCCAGCCAATTACAGATGAAGAAGAGGGCTTGATTTGGGTTGTAGGACCAGTTCTAGCAGTTGTGTTTATCATCTGTATTGTTATAGCTATACTGCTTTATAAAAGGTAAGTTTACAAAATAGTTTTGAAAGAAAGGCAACCTTTAGACGTTTTGAATGTTATGATCCCATTACATATGCAACTGACTTATGGCAACCCAGTAGGGTTTTCAAGGCAAGACACTAACAGAGGTGGTTTGCAATTGCCTTCCTCAGCATAGCAACTCTGGTATTCCTTGGTGGTATCCCATCCAACTATTAAGCAGGGCTGACCCCTCTTAGCTTTTGAGGTCTGGCGAGATCAGGCTAGCCTGAGCCATCCAGATCAGAATATTATGGGGTTAGAATGCCTAAATGTTTACAGCAACTTTTCCCTCTATAATTTAATAATGAAGAAAGTAATAGCATCAAAATTAATTCAGACTACAGCACATGGAAATAAATTGGAGAAATCAGACAAACACCCCTGTTTTGCCAAATTTAGGCAAAAACAGAAAAGAAATGTCTCTGAAACACCAGGAAGGAACAAAGAACTCCTTTAGAAATTGGCACTTCAGTTTTGAACTATAATAACTTACATATTCCTAGCAGGGGATAAAATGAGAAACGGGGTTGGTTTTTTAAGAAACAAAAGGGGAGAGGGAAATGAGACATGATGAATACCTCTAAAGTTTTTGTTTGTGGTCCTAAGTAATATGGTAATTCCTGACAACAGTAAAATCCTTATAGCATTCTATATAAACATGAAAAATAGAGAAAAAAATCATGCATGGTGTATTTTTAGAATGTGGAAACAATTTACCCAACCTTCTTCTGTGAAGAGCAGGGGGAGTTTTTTCCCCTTTAGTGAACCCCATCTTCATAGTCCAAGCATATTTGAGCTGTTTCTTTTAATGTGGCAACTAAAAGTGATTGATTTTTGCTTTCTGTTACTTAAATATGCAAAAGTGAAGAGCCAGTGAGGAGTGGTGTGTAGTGGTTAGCATGTTGAGCTAGAGTTCATATCTACCCTTGTGAAGGAAATTACTGGGTGACCTTGGCCCTTTCTTCTAACTGACCTCACAAGATTATTATGAGGATAAAATGGATGAGAGGAGAACCATGTATTCTACCTTAAGCTCCTTGGAGATAAGGTGAAATAAAAATACACTTCACTTAGTGGAAAATGCAAGAGTTTTATAGCTGCATCTCACACTTTTACTGTTAACTTTTTAAAAGAGTATGTTTGTTGGATAATATTATATCCAAATATACAAAAAGCTTTTCTCCTGCCAATATAATCCATAAAAGATATATATGCCATAGATTTCGGATATGCCATAGATTTAGACATTATTTTTTTACAAGATAGTCTAAAGAAAAAGAAACTTTTTAAATATAACTTCCCTTCCAGCCAAAATGCTATCTTCAGCCATAAATAACTTTCTTTGGATATAAATGGCATTCTCCATTTTTCTATTATTATCAAATATCAGGTGCTTTCATTGTCTGTTACTTCCAAATGTGAATATCTTATTCCTTTTGATTCTAAAACACTGTTTCCTACTGTCATTGTTACTCTGTTGTCATTGGCCAACTAACATTTAACCTCTTTCTCCCCTTCTTTGCTGCATAATAATGGAGTAGTAAACCTGACAGGTGAGAAATGAAAAACAGTCATGCTTTCTTTTCTCAGGAAAGGGGAAATGGGAAATAGAGTACAAAAAATGTACCAGTCTAAGCCTGCAATCCTATGCATACTAACCTGGGAATTATCCCTATTGAACACAGTGGCATTTCTAATTAAATAAGCATATGATTGCACTACAGATGAACCCAGCTGACAATGAGAATGCCTTAACACAGCAATGAAATTTATATCTTTAGAAGTCAGATACCCATATAAAATGTTTTTATTTCGGGGCTACTGGTGAAAAATATATTCAGTCTTTCAGATTTGTTTTCTGTAACATTTTCCAAGCGATCATAAAATTGATTTACAAGAGTAGAATACCAGGATCTCACTTGGAATGGTGCTAAAATCAGAAAATGCAGCATATGAGGAATTGGTCCATTATTGATTAATGCATTAGGTTTTCACCACCTGGAATCCAAGATTCAACTAAGAAATGCTGCTAAAGAAAAAGTGTTTTGCAGCCCATTCCTGAGGGGGAAGGCTGCACTGGTGGCTGGAGGCCACCCCACACACTGTAGCTGAAACCTTGCCCTTACTTGCAAGCCCCATGGAACCGCTCCATAGGGTTCCATGGGGCTTTGCCACTTCAAAAGGGGGCGTAAGTGCAAGTAAGGGCAAGGGGGGCATTCCCGGACCGAAAGTGCTTGGGAGGCCTAAACGCGGCTTCTCCCCTGGACCAGCCCAGGAATGCCCCTGGGAGGATGGCTCACAGAGGTGCGCTGTTCAGACGCCGGCATGAGGCTGTGCCTGTGTCCCTGGGTAGCACTGCTGCGGCAGCGCTGGGAGGATGGCTTGTGTGTCCCCCTGACGGTGTCTGTGCCACCCTGGGTGGCGTAAGTGGCATGGGGGCCAGGGCAGGGGGCCTGGACGCCAGCGCAGCCCCTTCCTGGCCTAAGGACTTTCATCCTTTCGGCTCAAGAATGGGCTGTGAGTCTGCCCTCCACAATCCCGGAAAAGTTCCAGATCTGTAAGGATGTTTCACATACTTTGAAATTGTAGTCACTGGCCTCATTCACCAAAACGTTAGGCATGACTAAATCCCATAGAAAACAATAAAACTTTAGCATTTAACAGTAGGCTTGAATTAATTTTAATAGGATTTAGCCATGCATAATTATTTTGAACTGAGCCAGCTTTTTTTCAAACAAGCCTATTATTATAAATGATATTATAAACTTCTTTCGTATTGTTTTATATTAATTTCAAACACTACATGTCTATATAAACATTATGCTGTTTGTTTTTAATTGCATTGTTGTTTTTCATGGATTTTACAGAATTTGGGGCTTCCATTCACATTTTAAAAAGCTGTAGAAATTTATGGCAAAATAGTACAAGTGCTTAAATATATCTCCATTCATTAATTATTAACGTCTTGCGTAATCTTTTTAATGAGCATGTTTGTTTTGTCCATGTAGGAAAAGGGCAGAGACAGACTCTAGAAAGAGCAGTATACCCAACAGCAAGGAAATTCCTTCCCACCATCCCACAGACCCAGTAGAACTGCGGCGCCTTAATTTTCAGACTCCAGGTAAGATGCCAAATATCCTTGTTGCCAAGTATTCTTGTTTATAGTTCTGTAAGCTGCATATTGTCAGTGTCTGCCCTAAGTAGAACTGTTTTGCTATGACAGAAGTCAAACATAGAATGCTGAATTTAATTGAGTTCATTCACGAGAACACACGAAGCTGCCTTATACTGATTTAAACCATAGGTCTATCGTGGTCAGTATTGTCTACTCTGAGGGCTCAGCTGGACATGATGGCATTCTTGAGTCCACCACAGGGATGACACCTTTTGGGGGATGAAGTTCCTTGTTGGCACCATGGTATGGGGGGAGGGGCTCCTGTTCTTTCTGCTTGTGTGCTGTTTTCAATAGCCCAAATGCTGGGGGGTTGGGCTCTTGAAAACAGTAGCCCCTCTTCCCCCCATGCTACGGTCCTGACCAGGATTGGGCCCCTGCAGCATTTGTACACACAGGGAATTTCATCCCTAAAATGACAGCAGTGGACTTGTGGTGGACTTGGGGAAGCCATCGTGTCTAGCTGGGCCTGGACTGGCAGCAGCTATCTAGGATCTCAGGCAGAGGTCTTGCACATCACCTGTTACCTGATCCTTTTAACTGGAGATGGTGGTAATTAAACCTGGGACCTTCTGCATGTAAAGTAAATGTTCTACCAGTGAGTCACAGCCCCACCTTTAGTTGAACTTAATGTGTTTCTTATTTGGATTTACTGGAGAGACTTTAGTCTGAAAAAAACTCTTATAAGGTTAACATTATTCCAGCTGGGTTCATTATAGGGAGCTGCAACAAATTAATTTTATATATGCTAATATTTAATATAGACAAATGCAGAGATAATGCATCACTTCCTTTAATTATAGTTCCATTACTGGGACAATTTGTAATCATGCTCTTCCTCCTTCCAACTCCAACCTGGTCAAGTGTAACCTGGCCTTCCAGCACCAGCCTTTAGCATGGGTCAAGGCTGCAACAGCACCACTGTTAATCATGGTTAATTTTACCAGGCTTCCATCTTTAGCTCTGGTTATGATGAAACCCTTGTTTGTGTTTAGACATGACATGTTTTTGTGTGTGTTTATCATTTCATGGTTGAAACATCAATTGTGGACCAGGCCCAAGCAATTCAGATTAGCAGCTTGCCCCCACCACACACACAGACACACACACAGAGACTCCCATTCCATTCCTATAGTCTCATGAACTATGAAAGAAAAAAAATCTGTTTTATTTCTGAAAGACGTAAGTAGAGCATATCACAGTAACAGACACAGCCTGGGGCAAAAAACCCTGGATTACCCAGATCATAGTAATGTACACCCAATTCCCATCTTGCCATGCTTGAGCCCTGATGATGACTCACATGTATGAAACAAACATCAAAGATCAAATCTTACAAACTGGCTTTTCAGATGAAACCCCTATGTCACAGCACCTATTTCACATACTTTAAGGACCATCTACTCCCATATGAATTTACCTGAACATTTCGGTGTTTTGGGGCACTGTCTTTTGGGTGCCCCATCATCTGAGGCTAGAAGGGTGGCAACCCAAGAAAAGGCCTTCTGAGTGGTAGCACCAAAACTGTGGAATTCCCTACCCAGGGAGATTCATCTGTCACCCTCTATCGTTGTCTTCCCACCCGTGGGTGAAGATTTTGCTGTGCCACTTGGCTTTCCCTTACCGACCCTCCTTCCTGTTTGTTTTAATTGCTGTTTTATATATGTATCTAGGCGTGTATCTATGTATTGTTTTTTTAAAGTGGACTTTAATGTCTTTTTGTTCACCCCCTGGAGGGCCCTGTTTGGGTGAAAAGACAGGATACCAATTATGTAAATAAATTAATTAATAAAAGATCTCCTGAGACTTATAAGATGTTATGAATTCTCCCTAAGAACAGTAAGTAAGAAAAGTGATGGTGATAATGGCAACTCTGGGCTAGGAAGTTCCTGCAGATTTGAGAGGTGGGGTTTGGGGAGAGGAAGGACCTCAGGGCCCACCCTCGAAAGCAGCCATTTTCTCCAGAGGAACTGATCTCTGTCATCTTGAAATCAGTTGTAAAGCCCAGAGATCTCCAGGCTCCACTTGGAAGTGGCAACCTTAAGTTACCTTTCAACTGAGCCATTTAAGGATTTAGCAGCCGTTTCTGAAAAAGTTATTTGTTTGTAAGTTTAGTTCCACATATCTCTGTATAATGAGTAGTTTCCCTCCTTTGACCTAGCATCATTAAAGAAACCACAGAGAGATGTTCACTTTCACAGCCCTATCTGTTGTAAATGTACTAGTGTTACCCAGGAAACAAGGGAGAATATGTGTGTGTGGCTTTAAAACATGCAGAGTCTGACCCAGGTTGCAGAATTTTTAAAGACTGTGTATATAATTCTGTGTTTGGAAGAGATATTGAGGGAAATGAAGGGGAGGCCATTCTAAATCAATAGTTTAATTGTTATTGACTACAGAGGATAGGTAATGTAAGGGAGGCATTCAAACGGATTCAGATGATAATTGCACTTAGGTCTGTTATTTATGGATTGGATCTCCCTGCTTTGACTTGGTTCATCGCACATTAAAGTAACCCCGGTTGGGGAAAACTGTATGCATTGGCTTGAATGATCAGGGATGAAACTGTGTGCTAATCGAGCCATGAATACAGAAAAACAGTCTCCCAAGCTCAAATCAAGTCCCTCCCCTTTAAATGCTGCTCTGTAATTGGCTTCCTTCGCAGTGCTCCCCGTGAGAGAAGATTTCCTTCCCCCCAAACCCAACTGCCACACAAAAAAGCATTTTAAGAACAAAAAACAAAAAATGGAGCTACATAAAAGAAGGGGGGGGGAGAAATCCAAACCTTGTTTTTAAAAAGCCTTTCTTTTTCTCAGAAAGAGCTCCGAGGTAGCAGGAAGCACTTGAATCCCCGCCTTTTTACACAGTGCTTTGTGATTGGCTGTGAATTGGTTGCCAATTCCCCTGTTTAACCATAGGCATGCTACTTTGAGGAGGGGTTGGGAAAGGGTGGGGCGTGATGGCATGGGGAAACTCAACCCAAGAACAGAGTATGTATGCTCTGTGACTCCGGAATGAGCCAGGATTAACGGTTTAATTTGGGCCAGAAGAGGAATGGGAAAAGCCAGGTTCGTTTTGGGTCAAAACAGTGTTGAACTTCCAAGGAATGAGATATCTTGCATACTGAAAAATTTATCCTGGCTGAAATGTGGAATAAAGGAGGTTAAAGCGACCATGCATAAAACACCTTATTATCAGCAGCAAAATCATCCATTTAAGACCAATCCATAATAATACTTTGCAGTTACATAGAAAGGGCTGCCAAGCCCCTGGTGGGGGCAGGGATTCCCCTGCCCAGATCCTGTTGTCCACTGGTGCTTGATGTGGCAGTGAATGAAAAATTAAAAAGAAGACTAAGGCCTTGTCTACTTACAGGAAGTTCTTACCATGGAGGTCCGGGCAATTCCTACAGCTAAAGGGTAACTTTAGAAATAATCAGAAACTCCATGGTAAGGATTTCCAGTTTTACCTAGTTTCCAGCAATTCCTAGAGCTATGCTTTGTCACTTCTGAGTAGCTTTCCAATCTCTGGGAACTTTGTGATAAAACCTTTCCATAAGTACACAAAGCTTTATTTTTCATTTTAATTTTTCTGGTGGTGTTTCCCCACAACCCTTCCATTGCCTGGCAACCCTACATAGAACTTTTTTTAAACTTCCCTTGTGCGTGTAGATAAGGCATGGTAAGTATCCCCAAAAGAGGGAGAGTTAAAGGTGATTCATACCTTGTCTGTTCCTGCAGATTTGAGCTGGATTTCCATTGTTGCATGATGATGGAAGCAAGTCTGGGGTGGAACAGAGTACAAAGTTTTCAGGTCGAGCTTTGTTCTAGGGTTTCCAGGCTGCAGCCTGGGAGCAGTTTGGGGCAGGGACTGCAGTGCTGGCATAATTTGGAGCAAAAACTTGAAATGACTCCATTATATTGGAGGGGTGTGTCTAGGAATTCCAAAAAGTCAATGGATTGCAAAAAAACCCTCAAACCTTTTTTTCCCCGGTATACAGGCAGTACACTGCCATTTTCTAGATTAATCGCCTTGAATAAGTACCAATCCTTTGTTCTTTATACTGACAAAAATGCCCATTTCCCACCACAGCGTATATTTAAAGAATTGAGGAATATATTTCTTTCCCCCCTTAACTTTAGCAGGAGCTTAGTGGGTGCAGGGTGAGGGGTGGGGTCTTGCGCGCATATGGCATGATGATGTCACTTCCGGTTTTATCCTAGAAGCACCAGCATCATGTGGGACACTCCAGCACATTCCTCCAAAACTATGGAAATGATAAATTTTTTTGGAAAGAGTGCTAGAGCATCCCCATGGCAATGCTGGTGCTTGTGGGGTAAGCCTGAAATGGCGATGGTGCGTGTGGGGGCCCTCCCCCTCTTAGCTGGCCTGCTTCCACTGTAATGCCAATCCAGGGGTCTCCTTTATTGGGGGAAATTAGCTGGAGATTAGATAGAGCTATGCAAGAGGCTGGCGTGGAGACCTTTTGACCATTTCCACCACAGGTTAGCGAGCCAGATGGAGAGCAACCCAATAACGAGGCTTTTATGAATTTTAAGGGTTTTATTAAAAATCATAAAATAGGGTAAAACACCCAGACAAAAACAATTCCCAACACACACAGAGCTAAGAAAGTAAAGGTTTGAGTTTCCCAAGCGGGCTATAGTTACCTTCCTGCAGAATGAGGGTCTGGAATGGCAGCTGCAAAAGGGGAAGGGGGGAAAGGACTTCACACCAGGTGTAGAGCTTACATTTTGTGTAAATGGCAGCCCTCTACTGTGGCCACTTGAGGCTATATTTATACTAAAATCCTGCCCTAAGGCAGGATACTCAACCAGAATGGTGGTCCAGGGTGCACAAAGGTAAGATTGCTTCTCAAGCAAGTTGGACGAATGTGTTCATGAAGATTTTCTTAATGCTGTGAACAAAGCTGGACACATTGCAATATCTGCGCAATCCCAAAAAGGATTAGTTTTCAAGTTCTGCAGTTATATTTTCATTCTATAACTGCAGTTATATTTTCATTCTATAAGTGTTTAAAAAAAACACTTAAAATTTATTTGGTTCTTGAATCTTAGTAACCACAATAAATAAAGACTTTTATGTTCTAAGTGTACTATTATAAAGCATTTCAATTTCTGTTCAACAACATCCCTGGAACTTGCATGTGCTTCAGAAGAAGCATTTTATACACCAAATGCAATAAATGTGCAGAATTCCAGTTAAGTGTAGGCCTTAATAATTAAAGAATGTTCTCAAAGGTGTTCTAAACACAAAACTCTGAGAAAATTCATAATCAAGATTTACTGCTCTTTTAAAAGAAAAATCCCTTTTATACTAATACCAAAGTAGCATACCTACATTAAATATGATTATTTCTGAACTGTCAACCACATATAATCCAGCTTTGTTTTTTCTACATGATCCTCTCCAGTGAATGGGATCATTTGGAGAAACCCTAGTGTGGACCAGGCTATTTACAGGTACAACTTGCAGAGTCAACAGTGATAGCACCAGCTGAGAGAACTATTTCCCCAGTCAGAGATATACTTAATATCATTGTAAATGTGTACAATCCACATCATGCCAAGGTTTCTTTGTGTTGTTCTGTGCATAGGAGAGGCTGCTTAGAGAAGGGGAGCAGACTCCACATATGTGAACAAGCCCATAGAGTCATGCATCTTGGATGTTACTTACATGAATACCATGATAGGAATATTACTATAAAAATTGACTCCTTTTGTCTCAGTTGAGTCTAAATAGTGATGCAACAAACAACATAATCAGAAACACCACTAATAAAAATAGGTAACAGCAGCATTCAAAAAGAATTTTTTCAGCTACAGTGCCTGAAAATCCCATGGGAATTTTTTAAAATTTATTTATACCATAATGGGAACTCATGTTAGAAACTGGGGTTTTCAAACAAAATAAAATAAGAAAATCTCTAAAATATTCCAGAGCTAAATTAATTCAGTTTAAATACCACAAAAATACAACCAGTCTGTCACTAAGAAAGTGAAGAAATATGAAAGGGAAGTGCAACCTTATCCGCACAATTACTAGTATTTGCCAAAGACCCAATTTAAGATGCAGCTTGAATATTATGTGTTTTGATGCTGAGAATCAGATTTTGTTTCCATGTGTACGTTCCTACCAATGTACACTTCTTAGATGGATCCATATACCAGAAAGAATTTTTTTGCCAAATTTTATCTGAGGGGAAAATGAAGGGCCGCACCAATTGGAGCAAAGAGACAAAGAAAAAACAATAGAGTAAATAAACCTTTTTAAACCAAAAATATATACTGACCTATGGAATATAAAAGCAGCAGTGCTCCCACTAAATGAACTTTGAGAAAAAAGTTATGTTCTCACTCTGCATTTATATAATTAAAGCCAGCCAGGAAATGTTTTCATTTAATTTATGTGGTACCAAGGTTGTAAACTTAAGAATCCACTCTGCTTCCCTTCTAAGAAGAATCTTATCATTCTAGCTATCAGATCTATATATAGCCCAAAAGAAGAAATCAGTTGGGGGATGATTATGTTCTAAAAAATGTTGTACAAATAGTGCACCTATTTCTTTATGTAAGATATTATGTTTATGTTCCCCAATGCACACCTTAAGTTTCCTTTTTTTTTTTTTTTTTTTTTTACATACCCTGTTTGGCAAGGGAATGTAGTCTAAAGGCAGAGAGTAGCAGAAAACCATAATGGTTGGTTGCCTCTTCCTCTTCTAACAGAGGGTCAAGGTGCACAACAATTTAATTAATCAGTCTATATTCCTGAAGTTACAAATTTTGCTGTAGCATAAGAACATGGCCTTGGTCACTGGCCACCAAGACTAGATTAATTCAGGCCATCCTATTCTCTATTACTATGTATGGGTGTGAAAGCTGGACAGTGAAGAAAGCTGATAGGAAGAAAATAGATTCCTTTGAAATGTGGTGTTGGAGGAGAGTGTTACGGATACCGTGGACTGCCAAAAAAACAAATCAGTGGGTTATAGATCAAATCAAGCCTGAACTGACCCTAAAAGCTAAAATGACTAAACTGAGGCTATCGTATTTTGGTCACGTCATGAGATGACAAGAGTCACTGGAAAAGACAGTCATGCTAGGAAAAGCTGAGGGCAGCAGGAAAAGAGGAAGACCCAACAAGAGATGGATTGACTCAATAAAGGAAGCCACAGCCTTCAATTTGCAAGATCTGAGCAAGGCTGTCAAAGATAGGACATTTTGATTCATAGGGTCACCATGAGTCGGAAGCGACTTGACGGCACTTAACACACACACATAAGAACATGATGTTTGGGGACATAATCTGCTGTGTCCATCTTGTTCACATTATTCATACTGTTTCTTTGCAAGTTTCAGGCAGAAATGAGTTATAAGTTTCTAATACTAGTATCTCATTTTAGCTCAAACTGATTGCTGTCTTAAGTTATGCCATAAAAATAAGAACCACAGGATAAGTGTCTTGTTTTAAGTGATCATGAGTGTTAGCGTGAAGCTTACCTTAATGAGCTTCCGTATGAAAATTGATGCTCTGGCTTTTTAATTTTATTTTTACTAATTTTGTTCTAAAATGTAGACATTGATATATTTATGAGAGGATTCTAAGCAAGGAACATTCACATGTTGAGCATATTTGAAACTAACTGCGCTAACTATATTAAACACACAAGAATGCTTCAAATTGATGGAAGTAAGGAAATTTCAACTACAGTCTTTGAGTCACTTTAGTCTGTTAGGATGAAATGTCTCCCCAGAGATGAAACGAGGGGGAGGGATTCATTTAAGCCTATTCTTCCCATACTGAGTGCAAAGAAAGATTGTGCATGCAATATTATACATTTGTCTTTGTATAACTGACTGATTATGATGGTCTTCTATTGCTTACTAATTTGTTTCCCATTTCCAATTGGCTTTACTTTTTACAGCTTTGAGCAGTAATTCAGTCCCCTACGCCTCCCTGATTGGCTCTGTGTCCTCCCTCTCTAGCCAAACTACCACTCAGTCCTTATATGATAATAACTCTCTCCCACGATTCGCTCGAAAAGGTCTAAACATCTTTGTCTCTATTATTTTCTCTGTTCAGTCACTGTTTTAGATGTTCCATCATTCAGCTTCCATGTCTAAATACGCCTAGCATTTTCTTGTGCTTTATTTACTTTATAGATTTCACTGGGGTGCTCGATCTGGATCAGATCAATTTGGTTTCTACTAACAATTTTTTAAAAAACCTTCTGTCAACTTAAATGTTGCATTTGATCAAATGGGAGACAAAAATTATTTCACGTAACAAATATTACTAGCTTGAATAACTTTTCCTTGCAATAAATTGTTTCTACAATGCCTTTATGCTTTCTCTGGTTCACTGGATCTTACAATATAAATTTGCAGACCACACAATCAAAAGACTATTGTGTATGTAAATACTTTGGCTACACGATAGTACACAATAGTATTTTTTGTGCCATAAATAAGATTTTAAGTATATTCTGCTGGTCCTTCCTTATGGGGTTTTTCAAGCTAGGTAAAAATGTAACAAAAGCATTTGATGAATGAATCATATTGTCATTTCCAGGTCATATGAAGCTGTGCTGCAGCAAATTGCAAGCTAGCTTTCTGAAAGTATGCCCTCCAAATTCATGGTGGTAAAATAAACTACACAGTGGGAAAATGTGGCTTCCAGTTTGAGCTCCCCTCCTTCCTTTTAGTCATGGTTTTGTTTTAGAATTTCAAACATCATGGGGTTCACTAGTTCAAAAATTTCTAGCCATTTCTGTGTATATTATAGGCATGAGCATAAATAATAAATGGAAAACATTTTGGTGGGTAGAAACCCATCCATATTGATTGGTTTACAAGAAAGCTCCATCAAGAGTGGGCTTACTAAAACCTGCAGCTGGCAGGTCATGCTGGTTGACCCCACATCTTCACTCTCCTTTTCTTTTTCCTTCTGTCTCTCCTTCTCCCTTGCCCTATCCTTTCCCCATCTCTTTCCCACCCCTTCTTTAAGCCTTGTTTGTATTCACTATTTTTTCATTGGTTGACAAAGATGTTTACACCTGAAGTAGATTGTAGGTAATTTCTGGGGGTTGATAAAGGGACTGGGGTTGAGATCCCTTCAGACGTACTAGGATAAGCCAGATGTTGTTGTTCAGATGAACTGACTCTGTACAACCCCTGCCTCTACAATCTGCTACTAGTGAAAACATTTTTGAAGCTCAAAATGTCTGATGTCTAATCTTGTCTTTATTGACTGTTATCTGTAAGCAGTGTGCATGTTACTCTGGCAATCCATAATTGCATGTGAATGTCTTAAACTTTGTAAAATATTAAAACAATCATTAGGTTGCCCCCTCATCTTATTTAGACAACACATATTAGCCAGCCCCCCAGCATTCAAAACACACTTATTTCTGGACGTTTCATTTTTTGTTTTAATTTGCTTAAATAATAGTTTATTTTTCTTTTCTTCCTTTTTTATTCATGCTTACCATTTCCTTTTACAGGTTCGAGTATCTCTGGTAACCTTCATCCCTCAAGTTAGTTTCCCTCATGTCACTTTATTTTATGTCAATACTATTATTTACTCTTTAGATTTCTTTAAATGGGTTCTCCCCCAGCACCTTTTGTTCACCTAATTCCAGCACAGTTTCCATTTCATACAGCACAGAACAAGGGGTTTGATATGACAAGAATCATTAGTCAAAGCAAAGGTTAACATCAGGTCTAACTGTCTCATTTTTCCCCACCTAGCTAAATTCATTAAGTCTTGGCATAATAATTTTTCTTTTACAATAGGAATGTTAGCTTTGGGAATATGCTTGGTGATTTTTTTTTTAAATTTTAATGTTTTGGAAATTTGGCTTCAAAGTTCATCTCTCCAGAGCATGTCTTGCTTTGAGTGACTAAACTGCCTGCTTCTTTCACCTTATGACATCTTTACTATTTACACATTTCTAGCCATTCTAACTGCTGTCTTTTCTAAGTCTGGGATTCAGGTCTCCTCTGTCATCATTTTTAAATTATTTTTGTTTCTCTGTTCTTTAACAGGTATGGCTAGCCACCCACCAATACCTATTTTGGAACTCGCAGATCACATTGAAAGGCTGAAAGCTAATGACAATTTGAAGTTTTCCCAGGAATATGAGGTAATTTGTGCAAGTTTCTAATACTTAGAAGCTGAATCATTGACTATTTAGAGTAATGTTTTATGAACAAGTCTACTTTACCGAAAAGTAAGCCCCACTGAGTTCAACAGAACTTTCTTCCAAGTATACAAGCATGTTTAGGACTGAAGAATTCATGTTTGTGTGGAATTCCGAACATTCAGAATTTTAGATACTTTTTACATGTACCTCTTAAGGAGCCAAAGTTTTATTAAAGCAAGGGACAATTGTGAATCAGTACCATTTGGGTAAGTGGGAGAATAAGTGCTGTTTGGGGGGAAGTTTCCTGTAAAAAGCATAGAAACTCTACAAATGGAGTTTCTTTTCTTTATTACAATTTCTCTGCCCAATTCTGGAGATGTGAGGGCATTGAGATTGATTTAGTAAAAAAAACTACTTTGAGAAAAACATCATAAGAAAGGTTCAGAGGTTCAGCAGAAGGGCAAAAGTCCAGAAGCAAACCAAATATAAAGTTGGGAAAGGAAGCTTGGGTACAAAACCAGCTGCAGGGTTAGAGGGGGCTGGAATCTAGTATTTTCAGTGTAGGAAGGTCCAGGGAGCAAAGCTAACTAGAAAGTTGAAAGGAGTCAATGGGCTCCCTTTATAGTATCACTGGTTCCCAACCAGGGGTCCTTGGACCCCCAGGGGTCCACAAGAACTAAACCAGGGGTCCGCGAAACAAAGTTATAAACCCATAATAAATTAATATTTACGCGGGCGGCATGGCGGCAGCTCGTGGGCGCAGAGCGCGGCGGCGTGCGGTGGTGACTCGTGGGAGCGGCATGCGACAAGTAAGGAACATGTGGGGGCAGGGAGGCCGGGGGAGGGTGCAAGCAAGCCTCACACAACCACACACAATAGGAGAAACACTCGTCAAACCTTGTTTGATGATAGCTGTCGAAGAGGTTTTAGGGATGGAAGCCAAAAAGAAAATACAAGAAAATACAACAATTCGAACAACACGGTAAAAGCTCGAATTGAAATTATGTCAAATGACATCGAGGAGCAGCTTGTTTCGAAAATGAAAAATTCGCCATGTTTCGCTTTGCTGTGTGATGAATCGACAGACGTTTCTAATTGCAGTCAGTTGCTCATATTTGTCCACTTTTTAGACAACGACAACACTATTAAAGAGGAATTATTGATTTCGCGGAAACTGGAAACAACGTCAAAAGGTATCGACGTCATGAATATAATAGCGGAGTATTTTGAGAAACATAGCATTATGTTTGTACAGATGGCGCTCCAGCCATGTTAGGATCACGCTCCAGTCTAGCAACATTAATAAAACAGAAGAATCCTTCAGCAATAACAACTCATTGTCTCACACATCGTCAGGCGTTAGCTTCCAAGACTCTTCCTAAAAGCCTTGTTAATACCATGGAAATGGCCATAAAAGTGGTCAATGTTATTAAAAGCAGCGCCTTAAATACACGCCTTTTTAAAAAACTGTGCACTGAAATGGACTCCGATCATGAGACTCTTCCACACCAAAGTTTGTTGGCTATCGAAAGGCAATATGCTGGGAAGGTTATTTGAACTAAGAAAAGAGGTTGAGCTGTTTCTAGCCAAGAAGAAAATTAAAGATTTACTAGAGCTGTTTTCTGATTCGAAAAGTCAGATGCATTTGGCTTACCTTGTGGATATTTTCTCACATTTGAATAAACTAAACTTACAGTTGCAAGGTTCTGGAAACATAAATTTAGCAGGTGTGGGAAACATTATGTTTGAAGATAAACTGTGTGCCTTTATTTGCAAACTTCAATTATGGGTAGGCATTCTGCGTTTGTGACATTAAAAGCACTGGTTGATGATAGTAAAGATGACATGATAGTAAAGATGACATGATCACCGCAAATATACAAGACAACATCAGAAGTCATCTGCAAATGCTGGTCAATGAATTCCACCGAATTCCATCGTTACTTCCTGGAATATAACCAGACAGAATCAAAAGATACCCAAAAGCTGATTCGCAATCCTTTTGGTATTTCTGTTGAAGAGGTTGCAGAAGAAATCCAGAAGAAATCCAGGAAGAGCTCATTGAATTCCAAAATGGTAGGCACTGTAAGGATGCGTTTGAATCAGTTTCTCTTGAAGAGTTCTGGTGTAAAAAAGCAATTTCATATCCTACAGTTCGGGGATTCGCCTTGCGATATCTTATTCTCTTCTCCACAACTTATTTATGCGAACAAGGGTTTTCTGCTTTGCTTATAATTAAGAACAAGACCAGAAATCGATTGGAAGCAAGTGATGATATTTGTGTAGCTCTGAGCAACAGTATTAGCCCCAGAAATGCCCAGCTTGTAAAAAGGATGCAAGCTCAAAAATCACATTGATTTACAATTAAAAGTTCTCTATTATAAAAAATATATTCAAATATTATTCTAAGTTTAATGTTTAACTAACAGTTATTAAAGTTTATTTTCAAATTCTCTGAATTTTTATTTTGAACCTTGGGGTTCCTGCACTGAACAAAAAAGTCCTAGTGGTCCCTGGTCAAAAAAAGGTTGGGAACCATTGCTTTATAGGGTCTAGGATGTGATTGGGATCCACAATGAGATTAGGTCAAGAGGCAGGGGGACTTAACTCGGAGTGGTAGGAGAG
This sequence comes from Euleptes europaea, assembly GCF_029931775.1. Lineage (NCBI taxonomy): Eukaryota > Metazoa > Chordata > Lepidosauria > Squamata > Sphaerodactylidae > Euleptes > Euleptes europaea. The sequence continues at coordinate 4,803,249 of NW_026612049.1, forward strand.
TTTTTGGGTGGGGTGAGATAGTGGGACTGCAGAACAGCTCCAGCTGTTATAAAAGTCTGAGTAGCAACTTTCCCTAGGTTTGAGACTAAATTGCCAGGTTAGGCTAGGTGAGGAGAATAGTTTAGTCTTAGGTTATTAACAAGCAAACTTGAGTCAATCAGTCTTGGTTGTGGGGGAGCTTCTGGAGGCTGAGGACAATAGGCCTTTAAACAATGTGCTTTTTGGAGCATTCTACTCCCTTGTGAGAGCATCCAGATTAACTTCCCAGGCCTGTTTTGGTATCATACAGTAGCATTTGATCCAGGTTTGTGGCAACTAGGTAAGAGGCTCTTTTTGGAGTCTAAACCACAGGAGTTCCTGTTGGGGGGGGGGCTTCACTTGCCTGGGAACAGAAGTCCTATAACCATACTTACCAGTTGCTGTGGAAGAAGGAAAGAAGACCCACTGCCTTCTCTTGCTTACTCTCTGGCTCACTCTCTTGCTCAGCACTGAAACTCATGATGAGGAAGCAGGAAGCTGTGCATTTTGCAGGCACTGCTACTGATCCTTCAGTGCTGAAGCTCCTGGCAAAGTTGGCAAAGGAAGTGAGCCTTTTGCAAGCACCATATCTTGCTATGAGAGCAGCTGCAAACATGACGCCATTTAGGATGCTATGCAGCACAGTGGGACCAGTGAGGCTGCAGCCTAGCCTGAGATAAGCTGCGAGTGTGGCATGCTGGGCAAGATAGCTCTGCCTTCCCCTGGTGTCTTCTGTCTAAAGAGGAAACAGAGGAGGAGGGCCTAGGGTGCTGGAGAGCCAGTGTGGTGTAGTGGTTAAGAATGGTGGTTTGGAGCGGTGGAATCTGATCTGGAGAACCGGGCTTGATTCCCCACTCCTCCACATGAGCATCGGAGGCTAATCTGGTGAATTGGATGTGTTTCTCCACTCCTACACACGAAGCCAGCTGGGTGACCTTGGGCAAGTCACTCTCTCTCAGCCTCACCTACCTCACAAGGTGTCTGTTGTGGGGAGGGGAAGGGAAGGTGATTGTAAGCCGGTTTGATTCTCCCTTAAGTGGCAGAGAAAGTAGGCATATAAAAACCAACTCTTCTTCTCCTTCTTCACCCTCTGCAGCTTCACACAATATGACTTTCAATATGCCATCAGCAAGCAAAGAACACAAAAGATAATGTGTAGTCTTGAAAATAACCTAGAAATTCCACTTTGAAAGAGGAGAAGGCCAGAGCCAGTTGATGCACAACTGTAGCATTGGGTCCTTGACTGTCTTCAGTATTAAGCTCTATTACCTAGCACATTTGATTGGCAATCCTATTCCCCAATATCTGGCGATAATAAAGCTTTTACTGTACTTATAGTTACACAGCATGAGTTACTTAGAAATATTTTGCCATGGAGTCTGTGATCTTTTTTAAAATATGGACAGTTGAATAACAACCACAATAAGGCATAAGAATACAGAACCACATAAAATCAGAAAAACTGATATTTCTGTCCTCAGTTACTAACTCTGTGACTCAGTAGTAAATTCAGCTCAATTTAATTCTATGCCATTAATAATTTTAGGTAGAAAAATTTAAAAGACAATATATACTTTTATATAGTATTTTATTTACTCTTCTATGAAACTTGAATTTGGTGTCCAGTTTGGAGACTAACAGAAATCTATACTCTTTCCACTACTTTATATTGGTACTGCTCTGGGAGATGTGTTGGTCCATTGGGTATATTTTTCATGGATTAAGGATTCTGTTTGAGATTTTTGTTAGCTACTGCAGCAGCAGCATCCATCCATTATTATCTATCCTGTCAATAATTCATACATTGTGGAATATAATAGTATCATAACAGGAACTCTTTTAATAGCCCATGTATTATAACTCTCCAGATACACATTGACACTGTAGACAACAATGGCTCTAGTGCCAATGGGTTGTGAATGAAGTGACTTGGACCGCATATTTTAAACACCATAAACTATTACTGCTTCTTGAAAAGGCCAATCTGGTTTATCATGCAAACAAAACAGGCAAAACACTGCAGATGATAGGTAGAAAAAAAAATTCCACCACAGTCATTGTGGCTATTGTGCCAGTGACTGAAGACTCTTCAACAAGTTATATAACATTGTGCACTATTAGTGATCAGTTATATCTATGGCTTCGATATTTGTTCAGTATAGTGATATAGTCGAAGTCCATGACTATGAAGAAGCCAATACAGCCCTGTTCTTCTACATCTTTCTGTATTGCTTCCAGTGTCTGCTGCTTCATATTCCATGTTACAAGATCATACTCAAATACCAGTAGTTACTTCAGTAAATAATTAAAGGAATAAAACATTTCTGCACTGTCCTCTTGGCCATCGAGCTGACCATATATACAGAAGTAAAGTATTGTATTAATGGAGAAAGTGACTGCTGTTTGAGAATATTATGTGAAGACACTCTTAAGGAAACATGACAACTGAAAGTAGTGCACTAGTGGTCAGAAAATGTGTAAAATGTGTAACATCCATAAGGTAGAAGGTCTGGTTGTGAGTTCAGCTCATTGGACAGTTTAAAGCCGTATTACCTTTCCTAGTGATTCAACATTCTCTGAATTCTGGAATCACAGCATTACTAACTTAGTATGACATACAGGTAGCCTTTCAGATACCAGTCTAAACTCTCACATTTTTAACATAATCGTAACATATGAGAAACTAGAGATTGACAGTGCAATTGAGTTCATCATTCTTATAAGGGTGTAACTCTATTTAGTGTTTAAGAGTTCCAGGTAAGAGCTTTACATTATAATGTAACATTATTTAGACAAGTTTAGGTAAATTAATACATTTCACATTTCATTTTACTCTGAAAAGTGAATTACTTATATGCAGGGAAAGTACGTTGTCAGTAGCTGTCATAAATTTTAATTTCAGAAGTCAGATTTGTATGACCTTTTATGTACATAGAAGTTATAGTCAAGGCTGGAGAGTACAAATATCCAATATATTTAAATATCTTAAACTGCAGGTGCTCATTTACCATTACAGTACAGAATTGCAATAGCATATCATATAATGATGTGGAAGGCCTCATATCTGAAAAATAATCTCATTACTGTCAAAAAATATACAATCTCTTTTTTGTCATCTCCCCCCCCCTTTTTTGCCATCAAGTCACATCTGACTTATGGCATTTGATTTTTACCTAGAGCTGATATTGTATCGAAATAAAACTTGACTTGACTTGACTTATGGCAACCCCTGGTGGGGTTTTCAAGGCAACAGACATTCATAGGTGGTTTGCCATTGCCTGCCTCCATGACACGACCCTGGTATTCCTTGGAGGTCTCCCATCCAAATACTTGCCAGGGTCAATGATGCTAGATGATGTTTTCCTGGAACAGATGTCCAAACATTAAAAAAAAAAAAAGTTGTAGTAGTAATGGGAGATTTCAACTATCCTGACATCTGTTGGAAGGCTAACTCTGCTGAAACAACTAGGTCCGACAAATTCCTCACTTCCCTTGCAGACAACTTCATAGTCCAAAAAGTGGAAGAAGCGACAAGGGGAACAGCCATTTTGGATCGGATCTTAATCAATAATGATGACTTGGTTTATGGGGTAGAAGGAGTGGGATCTTTAGGTGGGAGTGACCATGTTCTCCTGGAGTTTGTTATATAGCAGAAAGAAGAAGCAAGAAATAGTCAAACATGCACTCTAGACTTTAAGAAAGCTGATTTCAATAAATTTAGGGAACTACTGGGTGTGATCCTGTTGGTGAGAATATTGAATGAGAAGGGAGTACATGAAGGATGGGAAATTCTTAAAAGGGAGATATTGAAGGCGCAATTTCAATCAGTTCCCAAGAGGAGAAAAAACAGTAGAGTTTTGAAGAAACCAGCGTGGATGTCTAAAGAACTTTTTGGTTGAGATAGGATTTAAGAAGGGCATGTACAAGAAATGGAAAAATGGAGAAATCAACAAAGAGGAATTCAAACAAGTAGCCGGCACATGTAGGGAGAAAGTTAGGAAGGCTAAAGCGCAGAATGAACTCCGGCTAGCCAGGGAAGTTAAAAACAACAAAAAAGTTTTTTTTGTTATGTCCATAACAAAAGGAAGATCAAGGTAACGATCGGGTCATTGCATGGAGAGGACAGTGAGTTATTAACAGGGGAGGCAAAAAAGTCAGAATTACTTAACTCCTTTTTTGTATCAGTCTTCTCCCAAAAGGGGAATAGTGCTCAACCTGGGAATAATGGAACAGAGCATGCAATAGGGGAATTACAACATAGTATAGACACTGAGATAGTACGGGAATACCTGGCTACTCTCAATGAATTCAAGTCTCCGGGGCTGGACAAACTGCATCCAAGGGTGTTAACAGAACTGGCTGAAGTGATTTCAGAACCACTGGCAATAATCTTTGAGAATTAATGGAGAACAGGAGAAGTCCAGGAGACTGGAGGAGGGAAAATGTGGTCTCCATCCTTAAAAAAGGGGGAAAAGAAATCCCAAACAATTATCGCCCAGTCAGCCTGACATCAATACCAGGTAAAATACTAGAGCAGATAATTAAACAGACGGTCTATAAGCACTTAGACAGAAATGCCGTGATCACTGACAGTCAACATGGGTTTCTCAAAAACAAGTCATGCCAAATTAATCTCATATCTTTTTTTTAAAGAGTGACAAATATGGTAGATGAAGGGAATGCTGTAGATGTAGTGTACCTTGATTTCAGTAAAGCCTTTGATAAAGTCCCCCATGATCTTCTTGAAACAAAGCTAGTAAAATGTGGGCTGGACAGTGCTACTATTAGGTGGATTGGTAATTCATTGACCAACCGAACCCAAAGGGTGCTCATTAATTGCACAACTTCATCCTGGAGAGGAGTGACCAGTGGGGTACCACAGGGGTCTGTCCTAGGGCTGATACTATTTAATATTTTTATAAATGACTTGGATGATGGAATAGAGAGCATGCTAATCAAATTTGCAGATGACACCAAGTTAGGAGGGGTAGTTAATACCCCAGAGGGTAGGGTCAGAGTTCAGAATGACCTCAATAGACTGGAGAGCTCGGCCATAAGTAATAAAATGGATTTCAATACGGAGAAGTGTAAAGTACTTCACCTAGGCAGAAACAACATAAGGCACAGGCACAGGTGGGAGATAGTTGGCTTGACAACCGTACATGTGAAAGAGATCTGGGAGTCTTAGTGGACCACAAACTGAACATGAGTCAACAGTGTGATATGGCGGCTAAGAAGGCCAATGCAATTCTGGGCTGCATCAATAGGAGTATTGTGTCTAGATCAAGGGAAGTAATACTACCACTGTATTCTGCATTGGTCAGACCTCACTTGGAATACTGTGTCCAGTTTTGGACTCAACAATTTAGGAAGGATGTTGACAGGTTGGAGCGTGTCCAGAGGAGGGCAACCAGAATGGTCAAAGGTCTGGAATCCATGCCCTATGAGGAGAGACTTAGGGAGTTGGGTTTGTTTAGTTTGGAGAAGAGAAGGTTGAGAGGAGACATGATAGCCTTGTTTAAATATTTGAAAGGATGTCATGTTGATGAAGGAACTAGCTTGTTCTCTGTTGCTCCAGAGACTAGGATACGGAGTAATGGATTTAAACTAATAGAAAAGCGATTCCACCTAAACATTAGGAAGAACGTCCTGACAATGAGGGCTGTTCGATCGTGGAATGCACTGCCTCGGAGCATGGTGGAGTCCCCGTCTTTGGAGGTCTTAGGAAAGATTGGATGGCCATCTGTCAGGAGTGCTTTGATTGTGGGATCCTGCAAGGCGGGGGGAGGGTTGGGGTTACTGGGGATGTGGGGGGAGGTAGTTGTTAGTTTCCTGCATTGTGCAGTGGGTTGGACTAGATGACGCTGGTGGTCCCTTCCAACTCTATGATTCTATGATTCTATTATTCTAACTTTGCTTAGCTTCTCAGCTCTGATGAGATCAGGCTAGCCTGGGCTATCCAGGTTAGAGCATAGCATTTACTAAAAAATGTGTTGACTTGAAGAGCACTTCAGGTTTTTATTTAAAGTTATACTCAATTAATAATTTTTTTTGCCACATTGTGTAGACTTATATGGTGTTCACAGTCACAAAAATCATGCTATATAAAATGCATACCAGTATTTCATTATAGGGGCTCATTTTTTTGTTTAGGTTGCTACAGTAAATCTTTAATGTCAAGTAGAATAGTCTGTAGATTATTGCAAATGAGATTCCGTGCTGGTTTACAGCACAATCCTGAATGGTGCTTCCATGTAACACAATCAGATGTTACATATAGCATCTAGTTTTTTCCTAACTCCTGTAGAAAACAATGGAGATTAAAAGCTAGCCATCAATTCTCAGTGTGGCCAGATCTGTGCATACTTAAGTGTTAAGGTTAACACCATGAACAGACAAGACAGCTCTTTCTACAAACCTGAGAAAAGCCCCAGGTTTGCAGAAAAATCTGAAATCTAAAAAAAAAGAAACACATTGAGGAGTTAACCCCCCAAAAAAAATTATAGAAGCAGCTCCTTTAAGAAAGGAGATCCCTGTGGCCATTGTGAAGGTTGCTAGGCAATCTTAACAGTATTGCCAGTCTTCAAACCTTGGTTTTTGTTGGTAAAAGGCAGGGCTGTTTTCAGGACTGTTTTGACCTTTGAGGGAGGACTCATTAAAGCCAGGTCAGGTCTGGCAGGCCCATCATGCGATTTACATGACTCACCCAGACCCAACTGCTTGCTACTGTTGAACAGCCACCACCCCATGAAAGCCAGTGTGCTGAAGGGCGTAGATTTTCAGACTATGATCTGTGAGTCCCAGGTTTGAATCCCCAATCTGCCATGGAAACTCATTGGGTGATCTTAGGCCAATTACACATTTTCAGCCTAACCTACCGTACAGGGTTGTTGTGGCCTGGTCTGGCCAGAACCATGTAACAGGGATCAGCCTAGCAACTGACATTGCACAACTTGGCCAGACTTTTCCTAGGGAGAGGCTGCCAGGGGGAGGGAAGGAAAGATGAAGACAAGGGAACAGATAAAGGTAGGTAGGCTGGTGGGTGGGGGGGAAGTAGTCAAGGAAGCGGGAAAAGGGGAGAGGTTGTGAGGGCTTTCAGGGAAGGAAAAAACAAAATAGATGGGGGGGGGGAAATGAGATGTGGGTCCCCTGCTTGTTATTAACTGATTTCATTGGTTCCAAAATTCCAGTGGTGTAAAGATGCTGCCAGTAAACATTCAGCAATGCTTGGCATAACTGAGGGCATCATTGGTCTGTGCAGGGCACAAACAGCATGCTCGCACAGTGTTTCCTGTACCAATCTTGCCTCACCACCTCTGATCTCAGCCTGCCAGTAAAGCCTTCCTCCTTGATAGCTAGTCAACAGAAGCAGCCATCATTTACTGTCTGCTAAGTGGTAAACAATAACAATTTCATTATGGGGGTGGGGCACATTCACTGTTTCTTCCAAAATGAAGGTTTGGCAGCTTTTACTTTGCATTAGTCTTGTTTTGATTTTCTAATGTTACCATCCAGGGTGAATTTTTCTCCTTTTTCTTTTCTGCATTTCTTTCACAGGTTCAGTGTACAATGCAAATGTATGGATTTGACAGCGGTTAAAACTCTAAGGGTTATTTATTTGGAAATGTGTTCTTTAGAATTAAGCAATGATATGATGATATGAAGTGAGCCCGTGCACACGGTTCAGTGAATGGAGAATGCCAAATATAACCTGAAGCAGATTTTTCCAGCACCTTGAAGCATGCAAAGCACAGCATTATATCAAATACCCGCTAGGTTTTTAATTGTTGCTTGAGTACTTTCCTCTGAGGCTTTTAGACTCATAATTTTAATCATCAGTTGTTTGACAGTTAACAGCCTCAATGCTTTAAGATATCTGATGCAGGCAGAAAATATTGTGAAAGTGTAGGTTTTTGTTTTGAGGTTGAGCACCTGCTGCATAACACACATTAATAACAAATACTAATAATAGCATTGCCATGTCAGTTCAACTTAATGTCAGTTTGCTGGCATGACTAGCTATGAAAATGAGGGCATCGTGTAGTAAAAGGGCAGATCCCTTGGGGGATCTTCCTGGATTGTTCTTCTCCCAATATTTGCGTCTTGGCTGTGTCTGTGCTCCTGCTTCCAAGCCAAGCAGTTTGATGCAGGTGTGCATGCAGTTCAGAAAGGGGGGATTATTTTGTTTTGTATGCTCACCTGGCCTTCATGGGACAGATACATGTAAAGCTATATAAAGCTATATGCATGAGTGCTGATTCACACAAACCTTTCCCCACACAAAGGCATCCAATGCCTATTCCTGTGCCGTGCGTAGACCAGGTGAATTCACACAACTGACAAATGCAGACACATAAGGAAAGAACATGTACATTAACCTAGCCTGCCAAACCAGCTGTACATAATTTTAATTGTTCTTCAGATCAGGCTTTGTATTGTACATTAAAAGCAGTCTTTTGCTTTAAGATTTAATATTAGCGAAGGTGAAGTCATGTTCTGGTGCCTTGCCAAACCACTATAACATTGGTAACTTTAATAGATTTTGCCAGTGTCAGCGAATAAGCAGATCTGTGATGGAAGACATAAATAATTTACTAATGTAAATTAAATCTTGAGAATTTTATTTAAGCATTAACTAAAGAAGACGCATAAGCTAAAGCGCAGTATCTTTGTAAAGCATATCCATACAGTATCAAATTGTTTTGCAAGTTAATTAAAAAATCATACTGGTAACATACCTCATTTTATTGTGCTTTGCTTTATTGCGCCTCACATACATTGCGTTTTCAAGGAAGTCTAGCGGTGCCATTTTTCAAACAACATGTGCTCACTTCATGTCTTTGTGTCACATTTTGGTAATTCTCACAATATTTCAAACTTTTCCATTATTAGTGATAGTGATAAAGTTTATTGTCTGCGGCCGAAGGCCATCACAATCCACCATACAAAACATTACAATAACATTAAAATAACATAAAATAACATTGAAATAACTGTAAAACAGTCTGACCCCCAAGAAGCTAGTATTTAAATATGTTAAGTTCCTTGATTAAAAACAGCTTTAGGTTGGATTTTCTTAGCTGCTAAAGCAAAGAGTGACACTTTCAAGGAAACATCTGGATTTATTTTATTTATTTATTTATTTTTTGTTTTATAACCTGCCCTCCCCAGCCGAAGCTGGCTCAGAGCAGGTAACATCATATAAAAACATCACTACACTAACAATAAGAATCTAAATTTAAAACATTAAAATCCCAATTAAAACACAAAATTACAAAGTTTTAAATGGCGCCTAACCACACTCACATTGCTGGGTGTTTGCAGCAGGTTATCCCTCCATTGACATCAACAATATAACAGGAAGGTGGGGCAATAGGGAGGCCAGCAGATGATATTTGCGGCTATCTTCAGCCATAGGCCTGGTGGAATAGCTCTGTCTTGCAGGCCCTGCGGAACGCTTTAAGGTCCCACAGGGCCCTGATGTCACCAGACAGAGCAGTCCACCAGGCCGGCGCCAAGGCCCTGGCTCTCGTGGAGGACAGCCGCACACACTTAGGGCCAGGGACCACCAGTAAGTTGTTATCAGATGACCGTAAAGATCTTCGGGGGGTATACCAGGAGAGGCAGTCCCGAAGATATGAGGGTCCCAGGCCATGTAAGGCTTTAAAGGTCAAAACCAGCACCGTGAACCTGATCCGATACTCCAGCTGGAGCCAGTGTAGTTGGCAGAGCACTGGCTTTATATGTTCTCGGGACGAGACCCCTGTAAGGAGTCTTGCAGCCACATTCTGTACCAGCTGGAGCTGCCAGATGAGTCTTGAGGGCAGCCCTACGTAGAGCGAGTTACAGTAGTCTAGCCTAGAGGTGACCATTGCATGGATCACCGTGGCTAGGTCAGGGCAGGAGAGATAGGGCACCAGCTTCCAGGCCCAGAGTAGATGGAAGAAAGCCGCCTTGACCACAGCTGTGACCTTGGCCTCCATAGACAAGGAGGCATCCAGAATCACACCCAGACTCTTGACGGCGGGTGGAGATGTCAGTTTCACACTGTCAAAAGCTGGGAGCCGGCACCCCAACCCCAAGCCACCCCGGCCTAGCCACAGGACCTCCATCTTTGCTGGATTCAACTTCAGCTGGCCTTTTCTCAACCAACCAGTCACAGCGTCCAAACACCCGGTCAGTGTGTCCGAGGCAGAGTCCGAATGGCCGTCCATGAGCAGGTAAATCTGGGTGTCATCAGCATATTGATGACACCCCAGCCCGAACCTCCAAACTAGCTGGGCAAGGGGACGCATGTAAACAACATAGGGAAGAGGATCGCTCCTTGCGGCACCCCACACACCAAAGGGTGTGTAATTGGTAGACTATTCTCACCTGCAGTGATAGATCTAAAACAAGGTAATGTTTTAAAAAAACACAAATGGCTCAGTTCCTTCCATTCACACACAGGAATCTTTGCCTCCAAACCAATATTTATATCAAAATTCAACACAATTTAAAAAGAAAACACTTAGACTAAAAAGAAAATGCCTTCTCATTCTATAATACTGCACTGGAGGATATGCTACAGTGACACCATCTCCCACAGAGCAACCCTCTGTCCCTGACCTTGGTGTCTGACAGGATTGGTGTCTGACAGGAGAAAGAGCAACTTCTCTGGATCTGGAGAAAGATTTAGAAATGGAGAAATTTAAGTCTGGGCTCTGTGTAAAGAGGACAAAATAAGGTGTAATTAGTTAGGTCCTGTGGAGCGGCTCCACAAATACATAGGCAAGAGGCCCCTGGTGTTCGGGAGTGACGTCCAGCTATCCAAGCCGTTGGCATGGTTTGAAACCGGAGGGAGGTAAAAGCTATTCTGAGGTTATGGAAGGGGATACTGACCAGGTATGAAGCTCTGACATGATCCCTTTTAAACTGTTTAAACCATGGTGATAATTTGGACTGGGAGATTGATTGCCTGTCTGATGCAGCATCACATTTGAACACCCAGTCCCAAATGTTGATACCTACTATGGGGACAGCCTGGGTGTCCTCTGATATGCAGTAGCAATGCAGGATGTTGTTATAGCAGGCTAGCTTGTCAGCATCCTTTTGCATCATCTATTTAAAACACTGCCTGCGATGTAAGTTGGTGGTGTCACTGCTTTGCTTTCTCCAAGATCTTAACACGGCTAAGTGAACACGGGCCCTGATTGAGGGCAAACTGAGTTCTGCTTGCATCAGGGCTGCAGGTGTGCCTCTGGGTAAGGCCAGAATTCTCCTCAAGAAGTGAGGAGTACAGTACATTTTATTGCAGTACATTTTTTAGAAGTAATGCTATTTCACACTTAATAGACTACAGTATAGTATAAACATAACTTGTATATGCATTGGGAAACAAACAAAATTGTGTGACTCGCTTTATTTCGCTATTCGCCGGAACCAAACCCACAATATCTCCGAGGTATGCTTGTAATTGATAAGACTATTCTCACCTTCAGTGATAGATCTAAAACAAGGTAATGTTTTTAAAAACACAAATGGCTCAGTTCCTTCCATTCACACACAGGAATCTTTGCCTCCAAACCAATATTTATATCAAAATTCAGCACAATTTAAAAAGAAAACGCTTCGACTAAAAAGAAAATGCCTTCTCATTCTATAATACTGCACTGGAGGATATGCTACAGTGATTAAGAAACAATTAGTTTAGTCAGTGAACAGTGTGCCGCTGTCTGCCTTTTTAATTATGTTGTGGAATACACGAAAGTTTTGTAGGGTCCCTTCTGCCTGGAAGCAATTTCTGACCCATTGTAAAAACAGAGTGATAATAATAGCTTTTAGTTTCAGTGTTAGTTACAAAAAAAAAAAAAAAACCCTTAGCACTATTTATGTATACTGTCAGGTTGGAAACTTGTTGTTACTGGAGTCATGTGGAACGTTGATTCCCTAGTTGTGTTTTCCAAGGTCTGTGTACCTTATACGCATAAGGATAAGAAAGCAGCTGTCATTGATCCTAAAATGCTTGTGTACCAACAGAAATGTTAGACATATTTTTTTCCTCAGAAGCTCAATAACCTTTGTTCAAGGGTCATCCATAGTCAGTATGCATCAGTATCGATAAAAGTAGCAGTGGTTTTTTATGGAAAGAAATAATTGCGAAGCTGGAAGCAGGAAATCCATTTTCATTTCACAGATTATTGGGCAGATTGTGGACAACCTATAAGTAAAGGTCTTGTCTACACTACTCATGAAGCCCAAGTCTCTTTAACTGGAATAGTTATGCCATATCTGTTTATATTTGTTTGCATGTGTCTTATCTTGAAGTGGTTAGACATCAGATCCTTGAGGAATATAGCATGTCAGGTAGGTGGGAAGGAGTATACACTTCAGATCACCAGAAACAGAAATCTGAACTGATCATCTAGCACATTTGGAGATCCTAGTGCAGGTACCCTCCACTTCCACCTCTCACATTTTTTACAGAGTTCTACTGGGCAAACTGCTGCAGAGCTCACATCTAATGTCATGGCTTGCATTCATTCTACCATTCTGCTCAACTTGGAACCTTCCTCCAGGCTCAGTAGCCTTTTCTTCCAAAGAGCTACTTCCATAGGAAGAAGTCAGCTAAGACTGAAGGAAGGCATTATGTTTTTCTGAGCTGATTGGTAGAATACAATCCTATGGACCCCAGTTTCTCAACCAATCAGAAAGAGTCATTCTCCTTCCACATACCTATACCTCAAGAGTGCAGGATAAAACTTCCTGCCTGCCTGCCATTATTTGGGTGTTTTCTTTAGTATGCTACGAAGTAGAAATGTATTGCATTCATATCCTTTTGAGGTACCAATATGGAGGTATGGAAATAACACCTCTTCAAGCTTATGCAGGAATAATTTAGATAAGTGTGAGTTTTCTATTCCAAAAAATTATAGTGTGGTTTCTTTGCTGGGCAAAGACCCTATTTGCCCCATGGACTCCAATGCTGGTTTCCCTTTCCTTTCAAGCCTTCTTCCCTCTCTGTGACTCTGCCAGAAATGGGGGAGGGGATTATGCTTCTCACTAAAGCATATCCAGTTTCAATCAAGTATGATGGGGTGAGAACATTCCTTAAAACTCCTTATGGGCCTTCAACTGAAGAACACAGGAATAACTAATGGTACTGTTTCCTTATTACTTCCTTTGTAAAACTTAAAGGTAAAGGTCCCCTGTGCAAGCACACCCATGGAGTGACGTCACATCCCGACGTTTCCAAGGCAGACTTTGTTTGCGGTGTGGTTTGACAGTGCCTTCCCCAGTCATCTTCCCTTTACCCCCAGCAAGCTGGGTACTCATTTCACTGACCTCAGAAGGATGGAAGGCTGAGTCAACCTTGAGCCGGCTACCTGAAACTGACTTCTGTCGGGATCGAACTCAGGTCGTGAGCAGAGCTTTTGACTGCAGTACTGCAGCTTAACACTCTGCTCCACGGGGCAGCATACTTACAACATAGGGGGAAAAAAAAAACAAGAGTCAGCCTCTGACAAATAAAGCATTTTTTACTTTCTGGAACTCAAGTTCCTAATGCTGTAGGAGAATATAATTTGCTGGCAACATGCCATGATGATGTATTAGCATTCATGTATTTAGCATTCATGTTTTGCTTATGCACTATGTAAATATCATTCTCTTGGCAAGTTTCCTGCATAATAAAATAGCATCTTATTATGGATTATCATTATTATGGATTTCTCTGAAGAATGAAATTCTCATAGCAAAAGCTGACACTTATGGAAAATGGTCAAATTGTTCATTTTCATAGGTAGTTCACTATACTCAGTTTCCATACTACCAACTTGTTTTGATACCTACCAAGGTCCTGCTATTGTTCTTTCTTTTTTATTATTTATAGGGAAAAGAGAAAAAAGGGTACAAGTATAAAGGAAAGGAATGGGAAAAAAGAAAGAAAAAAATTAGCAATACAGATACAAGTAAATTAAAAAGTATATAGAAAAGACTGATTGCATTGTCATACAAATTTGCACGGTTATAAAATCAAAGTAATCTTCCTGGCTTGTAGATATAATTAATTAAATTTTTCATAACGTTATGGTCAATATAATCAACTACCATCTACTTTTCTATTACATAATACTGTTTTTAAACCTTAACATATCCAGTTTTGATGAAATAACTCATAATTTTGATCATTATTAGCCATATTGATTATCTTAGCCATGACTTCATATTCAAAGAGCTTTTCTTTCCATTCTTCTATATCAGGAAGCAAAGCTTGCTTCCATTTCCTTGCTAAAACAATTCTTGCAGCAGTTGTGGCATATTTAAACAGATCTTTGGATCGCACTGGTAATTTTAATGGAATGACACCCAGCAACATGTTTTTTGGATCTAAGATGAATTTCTATTGGGACAGTTTTTGGAATTCCTGATGAATAATTTTCCAATAAAATTGTAACTTTGAGCATGTCCACCAAACATGAAAGTTCCATCTGATGCGTTACACTTACAACATGTCACCTGGTTCGTACTATGCATTTTTTGTAACATTTTTGGAGTGAGGTGCCATCTATAAAACATCTTGTACCAATTTTCACGCATGTCCTGGTTGGATGTGAATCTTAAATCTTTGGTGCATAACGATTCCCATTTTTCCATTGGGATAATTTCTCCAAAATTCTGCATTCACTTAATCATGTTGATCTTAACTTGTTCCAATCCCGTATCATATTTCAAAAGAAACTTATAGAGTCTCCCAAGTAAATGATCTTGATGTTTCATTATGATAATCTGGAATTCTGTTGGTGCTCTAAGAGCACCTGTTTTGAGACAATCTTCTTTCAATCTTGATATTAATTGTAGATATGTTAACCAATTCAGGTCCTTATTCTCTCTTTTTTTAGAGTTGGTAATTGTTTGATTTTTCCAGATTCCTCAGTAAGATCTTGATAGGTTAGGTATTTATGATGTTTCCAAATAGCTGGATCATAATAAGCTTCAAACAAAGACATCATGGTAGATGGGGATGGACTAATCCTTTTTTTGGTAATTATTCCATATTTTTAAAAGTGCAGGCTTCACATCACATTCTTGAGAGCTCGACTTGATAAAAAAAATTGTGTTTTTGAGGGCCAGAGTAAGCTATGAAATCCAACTGAAAGGTCTGCTTTTTCTAATAACAATCTTCTATCGATGGGGTATTTAATCCAATCTGTTATCCAGACCAAGCAAGAGGCGTGGTGATATAGCTTTAGATTAGGTAGTGCAAGTCCTCCTCTTTTCTTATTATCTTGAAGAACTTTAAGTCTCACTCTGGGCTTTTCCCCATTCCATATGAATTTGTTAATGTTCTATTGTTCCTTCTATACTGCAGTTTTTATATATGTTGCCCTTGCTTATTACAGGGAGAGAACTGAAATACTTATATAGTAGTGTTTTAGGGTTCTTACATGGTACACTCCTTAGCAGTGGTACTTGAGAATTCTGGTAGAGAATTATAATTTGGAATGCTTTCCTGGGAACAATATTCCCTGCTTGAAAAAAGTGAATTCCTCCAATAGCAGGGTTCTGCTCTAGACCTTATACAAAGTGCAAGCTTTATAGGTCTTTGGGTACCATCTGTCTGAGCCCTCCCCATTATCCCCTTCATCACAGTTCTTCTTCTTCCCCCCACCCGCCCCTATTGGGTTTATACTGGAGGGAGAGGAGCTTGCCTCCTTAAGCCCTATCAGTGCTGATGATTTAAAAGTAGCACAAAAGAGTCAGGACTCCGTATTCTCCAGTGTGTCTTACAGCACAAAATTGAGTTTGTCATAGGTTTATGGAATATCCCAAGGACCTTTTCCTAGAGGAGGCAACAGAACACTCATCCTTACGCTCTGTTCTGTCTACAGCCACTAGGCACCTGTACAGTACAGGTGATTTTTTGTATTATACCATGGGATGCAGCAGATGCCCAGTTATGCCCAGTTGAATCCTCTCTTATACATTCTGATGCAATTAGTACATTATTTTATTACATTATTTGAAAAAAATAACACAATCTGAAGAAGAAACTTATGTACGTTGGTGGAAAGGAAAAGGCATAAGAGAATGCATAAACAATACAATGTTTACAAGTAGGGAATCCAGAAGGACTTTCAAGGGCCATCTCATTTTCCTCACTACTTCCTCTTTTGATTCCCTGGCAGGCCCCATAGCCTGTCCCTTTTCCCTGCTTCCTTTTCTCCTTCCTACTGCACAGGCAACCTACCTTTAACTCCACACACCTTCTCCTCAGCTTTTTCTTCTTCCCTCTCCCTGGCAGACTCTTCCCCAGGGAAAATCTGACCAACTTCTGTGGTGGCCACTGATGCTGGACCTGGTTGAATTGCAGAGTGGCCGCTGATGGGCCAGGCCCAGTTCTTCAGTGGCCATCTTACCAGGCCCAGTTTCATGTTGACAGCTGTGGCTGTGTTGTGCTGAGTTGCATGGTAGCATTTAGTGAGGTTTTGGTATTTGCTACTGGGCCTGTCCCTGTCGTCCTCCATAAGGGAAGATGGACAGAACCCTTTCCAGGCCTGTTTTGGCATTCAAGTTAGGGTTGTCAACCTCCAGGTGGTGGATGGAAATCTCCCACTATTTACAACTGATTTGAAGGTGACAGAGATCAGTTCACATGGAAAAAATGGCTGATTTGAAAGGTGGACTCTATGGCATTATACCCCATTGAAGTTACCCCATCCTTCCCAATCCCTGCCCTCCTCAAGTACCATCCTCAAAATCTCCAGATATTTCCCAACCTAGAGCTGGCAACCCTAATTCAAGTCCCCCACAGCTCCCCCCTCCTCGATGGCTTTGCTTTGGAGAAATGAAGGCTTGACTTGGCAATGCTGTTGTAGTTTCCTAGCAAACTCCAAAATGGTGACTGAGAACTCAGTGGGCATTGTTTTCTTAAAGCTACAGGCATTGTTTCTATTATTTTGTGGAATTTTACCCCCCCCCCCATTTTTTTAAGATTTGAAATTTTTTGGCAAACCTTGGACCTCCTTCAAGTTTTTGGAGAAATCCCCACCTCTGTCTGTAGCTCAATTTTGTGGATCTGTTGTGGATCTGTATGGCATGGTTTGGAATTCAGTTTCCAAGGGTTAATAGCTCTTAATTCTTCCTCTGTCCATAGATTTGTATTGAATAAGCATACATAGCATGGTTCATTTCCTTGAACTAGCTGAGCTTATCTTCTTCAGTAAGCAGTTTAAAAATTTGGTATTCTACAGTCTGTTGTGGTTAATTCCCTCCTGGATTAACATAGTCTGTAGCCATTTATTATATAGAAAAATAAAGAATCTTAGCTTAGTGCACAAATGTGACAGGAACTTTGCTAAAGTGCATTACAATTCAGAGGTGCCAGTAATACAAATGCAATACCACCTATTGCAGTTTTTTATAACCATACCTGTTTCTTTCAGATACTGTTTTGTGCGTCTAAAAATGCACCCTAAATACCTTAGTAAGAACATGCAAACACTGCTATATATTGCAAATATATATATTTTAAATTGTTTACAATAGTTCAGTGTGCTGCTCATGAATTTACAGTAAAGAAATCCAGTTTCTCTGCCAGTGACAGCTTTATTGTATACAAGCTTTCAGAATGAGTCTACTAGGAATCCGATTTAGATGTCATCCATTAAACCATTAGAGCACTCATTAAAGCTGTAGCACAGACTTGTTATTCATGAGTTATTGGTCTTTCACACTTCCACGATGTTTCTGCCAATATCCTTCTGTTCATTGTTCCAGTTATTGGCTATTCAGATCCAGGAAATGTAGATTAGTTTTCTCTTTCAAGACAATAAGAAAAGAGGTGGCTTAGGGCTGCCTAACTTTAAGCTGTATTACCGTGCTTCCTGTTTGAGTTGGATCTCAGAATGGATCAAATTTCCAAAAAATAGGAATCTTGTTTCAGAAGGAGCTGATCTTTGGTCTGGGTTTCACAAAGTTTTATGAAATTCTAAAACACCGAAGACTCCAAGACAAATTCTGGAAGACTGTGATATTAAACCAGCATTATTAAAAGTATGGGATAGCTACAAGAAGAGAATTAGTCCCTCTCTGCCATCTATAATGTCACCAATTGAAGCATATTATGATCTTGTCTGGAAGAGTGGTTCTTATATTACATATCAGGATATGATTAATGAAGATGGTAAAGTCAAGAGTCTGCAAACGCTCAAAAAAGAAATCAAAGATTTGAAAAGACTAACTTATCTCCAATTAAAGTCTACACTTAAAGAGGATTGTTTGAAGACTGGCACGATGAGAACCTTAATGGACTTTGAGACAATAATAACTAAGAATGATGATCATTTGCTTGGAAAGATTTACAAGTTGTTGTTAAGATACGATACCGAAATGGAACAGGTAAAGATGAACATGATTTAATGGATGCAGAACTTTTGAGAAATTGTCACAATGGATACTTGGGAGAAACTATGCACAACGGACTTGTTCACCGCCAGTCAAGAAGTCAGAGAAAACTGGTATAAGATTTTCTATACAGTGAGGGAAAAAAGTATTTGCTCCCCTGCTAAATTTGCCCGTTTGCCCTCTGACGAAGAAATGACCAGTCCATAATTTTAATGGTAGGTTTATTGTAGCTGTGAGAGACAGAATAACAACAGGAAAAACCCCAGAAACCCAGAAGACAAAAGTCAGAGATTGATGTGCATTATAATGAGTGAAATAAGTATTTGATCCCCTATCAACCAGCCGGGTTAGGGTTAGGGTTAGGGTTCTGCTGTCGACAGAAGCAATCAATCCATCAGATTCCAAACTAGCCACCATGACCAAGACCAAAGAGCTGTCCAAGGATGTCAGGGACAAGATTGTAGACCTGCACAAGGCTGGACTGGGCTACAAGACTATTGCTAAGCAGCTTGGTGAGAAGGTGACAACCCTAACCCTAACTGTCAACCTCCCTTGGTCTGGGGCTCCATGCAAGATCTCATCTCGTGGAGTAGCAATGATCATGAGAACGGTGATGAAGCAGCCCAGAACTACACAGGGGGAACTTGTCAATGATCTCAGGGCAGCTGGGACCACACTCACCATGAAAACAGTCGGTAACACACTACGTCGTGAAGGACTGAGATCTTGCAGAGCCCGCAAGGTCCCCTTGCTCAAGACAGCCCATGTACAGTTTGCCAATGCACATCTGCAGTTTGCCAATGCACATCAGAATGACCCAGAGGAGAACTGGGTGAAAGTGTTGTGGTCAAATGAAACCAAAATCGAGCTCTTTGGCATCAACTCAACTTGCCATGTTTGGAGGAGGAGGAATGCTGCCTACGACCCCAAGAACACCATCCCCACCGTCAAACATGGAGGGGGACATATTATGCTTTGGGGGTGTTTTTCAGCTAAGGGGACAGGACACCTTCATCGCATCGAAGGGACGATGGACGGGACCATGTATCGTCAAATCTTGGGGGAGCACCTCCTTCCCTCAGCCAGGGCATTGAAAATGGGTTGAGGATGGGTATTCCAGCATGACAATGACCCAAAACACACGGCCAAGGCAACAAAGGAGTGGCTCAAGAAGAAGCACATTAAGGTCCTGGAGTGGCCTAGCCAGTCTCCAGACCTTAATCACATCGAAAATCTGTGGAGGGAGCCGAAGGTTTGAGTAGCTACACATCAGCCTCAAAATCTTACTGACTTGGAGAGGATCTGCAAAGAGGAGTGGGACAAAATACCTCCTGAGATGTGTGCAAACCTGTGGCCACCTACAAGAAACGTCTGACCTCTGTAATTGCCAACAAGGGTTTTGCCACCAAGTACTAAGTCATCTTTTGCAAAGGGATCAAATACTTATTTCACTCATTATAATGCACATCAATCTCTGACTTTTGTCTTCTGGGTGTCTGGGGCTTTTCCTGTTGTTATTCTGTCTCTCACAGCTACAATAGTCCTACCATTAAAATTATGGACTGGTCATTTCTTCGTCAGAGGGCAAACGGGCAAATTCAGCAGGGGATCAAATACTTTCCCCCCTCACTGTAGGTGGTATCTCACTTCCAATAGGATACAGAAAATGAGTAACACTAAAGAAAAACAGGGAGCCTGTTGGAAGTGCCAAGCAACTGATGGTTCTTATTTTCACATATGGTGGACCTGTTTGAAGCTGCAACAATATTGGTAAACGATTCACAGTGAGTTACAAAAAATGTTTCAGCAAAAGTTTGAACTGACTCCCAAAACCCTGCTACTTGGGATAATGTCACCTGAACTGTCTATACAATTAAAAGATTTATTTAAGTATGCTACAACGGCTGTAAGAGTTGTTCTTGCAAGAAGATAGAAGCAATCAACTTTACCTGACGTGGAAAGATAAAATGATGGAATATGCCACAATGGCCAAAATGTTCTTTATTATTACAGTCTACGACCAGTATATAAATAAAGAAAACATTAATTACAGAAGGAATAAAAGTAATATACAAAATTCATTAATCAACACAAGATAGTCCTAATGGATACCAGCTAAAACTACACATGTCTGACAACAAATTAGCACGGACACTCTTCTGGGCAAATACTAAAAATCAGGCCATCATTATCATTCCTTTATTGGCATAAAAACATAAAACAGAAAAAAATAGGTCATTTCCAGTGACTGAAATCACTGCAACTCTTCAGTGAGGAAGGCCCTTCCCACTTTTTTTTATGATTACAGACCAGGGTGCAAAACTGGGCAACCAATCTTGTCGTATGGTGGTTCTTATCTGACAGAAGATATTCAAGCATAATTTTATTAGATCTTCCAGGAAACCTTTCTAGCAATGGTCCAATAGTTTAGCAACAAACTTTGTTATATAAGGTGCATTCAAAAAACACGTGCTCTATCGATTCAATTTTTTTGTGGGCAGACGCATAATCTCTGTTTGAAAGGGATTTTCTTGAATCTTCCCTCCAGTACTGCAGAGGGTAGGGTATTACTTCTAGCTAGTATAAATACCCTCCTAGCTTTATTAGATTCCCAAAAAAAAAAAAAAAAGCCGCCAGGTTGCTATATATCTGACATTATCAGGAGAGATAAATCTGGGAGCAGCCGTGATGTCCAGTTGTCTCTCTACATCAACCACCCTCGGCTTAATTTCACCACCCTCGGCTTAATTTCAGCTTAATTTCAGCTCCTGACCTAGGGCCAGGAATGTTTGTGGTGTAAAGCCCAGTTTTTGTAGGGAGCTCAGGACAGCCCTCTGCCAGATAGATTGAAAATTATCTTGTAGAATTAGGGGGAAATAAACCTTGGGGATTTAAGTTACCTGACAGCCACTTGTAAATCGATAGAATGCGTATTTTTGCTTCAACCCTCAACATTCCAGTTTCCAGACTGGTCCAAGCATTGGGCACACATTTGGGGACTTGTAAGTGTGCCCTTAAAAACTTTGCCTGGACTCTCTCAAGGGGATTGAGAGATTAAGATGGCGAACCTAAGTATGACCCATAGACTAGTTGGGATAACGTTTTGGCTTCGAATAGCTTGAGCGCTGCAGGTATGAAAAAAACCCCTTTGATTCTATAAAACTTTAATATACTAGTTGCTGATCTTGCCCCAATGGCTGCCATTGTGGTATGGTGCACTGTTTTTGCACCTGAGGCCTGCAGCACCACCCCAAGGTTTTTAAAATTAGAAACTTGTTCTAACTTGTTCCCCTGCAATTTCCAACATCTAATCTTTGGCCTTTTCCCAAAGGAGAGGATCTTAGTTTTTCGATAGTTTATAGTGAGCTGTTCCATTTCACAATACTTGGGCAAGTTTATTTAGAGCTCTCAGTAGCTCTAAATACATGAGGAATATAACTGAAGAGGAAACGTTTGACTAGTTTAGTGGAATGGAACTGTTTTATAGATACATAGAAATGTTGGCTGAGAAAAAAATACACAAGGGAAAACAGTTATTATGATCATTATATGTAGGTCTTTTCTGTCTTTAGTAAATTCAAAGTTATAAAAATGGTTTCCTGGATTGCAGAGAATTGCAGTAAGAATATTCATATACAACATTAAATATTGCATATTTATATGGGGCACATAGCATAATGTCCATGCAAATCAGCTTCCAAACTGAGGAAAAAAGCTTAAATGTAAGAAAAATTATGCCCAGAAAACATTTCTTTTGGTGGCAAATGGCATCCTGTGAACGGCCCTTTATTGTTGTCATCAAAAATCTGATTTCAAAAGATGGTCATGGTGCGGGGAAACGAAACCTCTACTTCGGGCGACCTTCAGTTTGAGAGCAGGTTTTCAGGGGAGGGTGAGATCGGAGCCAGTCAAAGTCTTGACCATGGGGGCTTTCTGAAGGATATTGCTCATCCGTGTGGATGAAGAAATCTCCTTCGGAAGCCTGGTGGTCAGTAGCTGTTGAAGCTGGCTCTTTTTAGTTGGTGTATCACTCCAGATGGGACTTGGTGAGCCTCGTCTTTTAAAAAACGCTTATGCTTGATCCAGATCAACCCACTGAATGGTTGGCTCTGATTACACGATCCCCATCTCAAAATCAGTCAAAAAAAGATAGAAAAAGGGGGGAAAGCACAGAGCAAAGCCTCTGAGCAAAGGTGAATAGCCAAACCCGAAAAGCCAAATATTCTGCTTTTTCGGGAATCACCTATTCAGCTTTGGGGAGACCCCCAGGTTTTGGCATTCGGTAAACCTGAAGCTCAAAAATTACTGAAATGGCTAAATGGTGGGTAGAGAGGCTGTGCTTGAGTATTACTTCCATCAGGTGCACCTGTATGGCAACTGTAATATTGAAATCAGTTATGCATGTATACTATAGAAACTGCACACTATAGAAGCTGAGAGTAGCCCATAAGATCTGTACATATACACACCTAGTTTGGAGTTGGACAGTACTATCCTAAATATGCATAGAAGTTAATCCCATTGAGTTCACTGGGACTTACTGCCTAGTTAGCATTCTTACAATTGCAGTCTAAGTGCCCATGCAGATGTCTGAAGGTAGGAAAGATGTACCAGGGAGAATGGTGGGTGGATGTATCCTCTGTCTCTACCACGTGTAAGCATCCAGGTCATTTTCCGATGATTTGCAATTGCTCTATCTCTCACCTTGCAAAATACATGGATTGTAGATATTAAAGCTTATAGGAAACTAGGATTTTCCCTTGCACAGTAAAAAAAAAATATCACAAGCTTATTTGTAGTATGTGACAGCTGAAGCTACTTATTTATGTTGGAAGCCCTCAAGATAATTCTTCTTTCGCAATTCAGCCCTGAGAAACTTTAAATTGCATCAGTTGTGGTTTATTTTATTTTATTTATTTTAGGTACTTTGACCAGAGGCAACTGTTATGAAGGTGCAGTTGTAAGCTATCCTACTGCTAATCAGAAGTAAAATCTGCTAGGTTTTAAATGCATCCTCTTTCCAGTGTAACATGGAGACAGATGGCAACTAGTGTGGGCAGATGTTTTACCCTGGAATATCTGGGGTTAAAAAAAGGTGCATGCATTTTCCTAAGTGAAGAAAGGGTGCTCGATTCCAGATTTGCAGTATGTGTGTGGGGTATTGGGAATTGCTATGTTTATTAAAAAGAACAAGTGTGTTCCACAAGAACAGTCCTAAGAAATGGAATGCTTAATTTGTTACTCAAAAATGTTAGGATGCAGGAAATGGAACATAAAGTCATTTCTATATTACCAGGCTTGAAGACAGCAGATCATAAGTTGTAGAAGTGGCTCATAAAAACTTCATGTAGCAACAAATAAGATTCATTGTTCTGCAGGAAAAAGAGAATCTTGTAAATCTAAGGGCGGAGTAAGTTACTAAACCTTAAGAGAATAGAAAAGAAATGTATTTTTGCCTCATCCTCATCTTACCTCAGGTGAAAACATAAATCTTTTAAGCTTTCCCTTCATAACACCAGTCTCACATAAGTGGTTGAGTTGAGAAAACAGATAACAGTGCTGGCCTATTCTGCACAGAAGCACCTCATTCTCACTGGCAGTGCTGCCAGTAAACATTCCCTCAAAAAGCACTCATCTAATAACCCAATTTGTTATTGTTCGTTTTCTCCTTGATGTCCACATAATCAAGTTTGAAGTATATATGACACTCCTCCTCTTGGGAAAACCCTATTTCCTTTGTGTTTGCAGTGAACATGCTCTGCTTTAATATATTGTCATGCTCCAACAGAGAAGAGGCAAATACTCAGTTAAAAAAAAACACAAATTTAGTGAAAATTATGGCACGATACCTTTCGATAATACTCACATGACTAAGATGTTAAAAATGTTCCCTTTATGATATCTTTTACTCAACTATGTGTGAATAAGTCTCCAAGCATCAGAGTAAAAACTAATTACTTGGAAATCATTTGTTTTCTTCCTTTTTTAAACCAAGTTATGGATAAATATAAACTTTACTAGGTTTTCAGGAGTGCATATAATAGGACTGCTGTTCATAGTGGGAGACTAGTGAGGAAGTATCAGTGACTAAGATGCTATAGCGCTTTGCATCCAGGCTGCCTAATCTCATTCTTTTGCTGGGACACTTGCTGCTGCCCACTTCTTGCAGCTGCTCAAACTAATCAGTTCCCTCCCATCAATCAGCAACATAGTAACTACGGTGAAATAGCAACTGTGACCAATTCCTTTCCTTTATTCCATTCTTTAGGCTTGTAGACCAATAGGTTATAAGCAAAACAAATTCAGTACATTCCATAATACATAAATAACCAAACACACAAAAATATAATATCTAAACAGTACAGTTAAAAAGAGGTATCATTAAAAACCATAGATAAAATTTTTGCCACAGCGAGGGTTGCATTTGGATCAGTATCAGCCAATAACTTTGCAACTATCTCTTGCTTTAGGGCAGGTCCCCACCTTTGAATGTGTATTGTGATCCATTTGTCTCTGGTGAGATCATGTTTTTTACAATCTACAAAAAAAATGCCAAACAGTGTCCAAACTCTCTGATCCACAATTGCAAAGTTGCTCAGAAAAGGGAACCCCTAAAAATCTGCCCGCTAACTCCCCCAATGGCAGTGCATTTAACCTAGCCTTGGAAAAAAGCACTCTGTATTTGGGGACAGTTAAAAATTTACAATAAGCAGGTAGAATCTTTGGAATGGGGAAGCCCAGATGGTACAAGGAGCATACCCTGCGCGCTCTGCAGCCAGTGCTCCATTTGTCAAGTTGCAACACTCTAGATCAGGGGTGTCGTAACTCAATTGTTACGAGGGCCAGAGCCGGATCGTAACTCAATTGTTACGAGGGCCGGATATGACATAAATGTCACTTGGTTGGGCCAGACCATGCCTCGCCAGCCCAGATTGGGACTGGGGGAGGTGGCTGCCTTGGATGGCTCGCGGGCCGGATAAAAGCTCTCAAGGGGCCAGATCCGGCCCTCGGGCCTTATGTTTGACACCCCTGCTCTAGATCTAACTAATTTACATGCAGAGGGATATTCCATTTGCTTTAAAACCTCAAGGGACAAATTGACTCTGCAATCTATCCTCAACTAATTTTTGCCATGAACTCTGAAAGCCATCTTAAGCCAGTAAATGCAAATAGCACCCCTCTGAGGACTAAAGAATTTTTAAAGTAAAGGTAAATGTTGTAATCCAAGCTTTGGCTTTCAAAGATGGTTCAGCAAATTCCAAATAAATTGCTGGACCAGAAATACATGTTGGCAAGTTGGACATGGAGCGTAAAAAAGAAATTAAGCAGGAATCATATTTTTCATTAACTTTGGCAATAGCCAAAGGTACAGAACATAATAATAACGGAGCTACCTTAGCCTTAAATGACTGAATAGCAGCTCGTATATAATTGCCTCCTGTGGTTCGAAAAAATCTCAGGAGAGCTACTGAGTGTAAAGATGCTAGCTTCATGGCAGCAGTCATATGGCCTGTCCAGGACATATTATAGGAAAAAAGGATGCTCAGGTAGCAAAATTTATTAACCTGCTCAATTAAGTGGCCATTCATATTCCATGAAGAATGACGAGGTGGGACACCAAATTAACTGACCAATTCTGTACAATGCTTAGCTACATCTAGTTTTGTCACAATCAAAGTCTTTATAGTTTCAGCTGCTCCGTTCCTTCCTTCTCAAGGTAGGCCCCAGATTTTTTTCATCTTTTTGGGATGGTTTCAACTAAATTCCAAAGTCTTCATAGGTAGGGTTGCCAGCCTCTAGGTGATGGCTGGAGATCTCCTACTATTTAACTGATCTCCGGGTAACAAAGATCAGTTCACCTGGAGAAAATGGCTGCTTTGGAAGATGAATATGGCATACTCTATTGAAGTCTCTCCCCTCCCCAAACCCCACCCACCTCAGGCTTCACCACAAAATCTTCAGGTATTTCCCAAGGGGGACCTGGCAACCATATTCATAAGAGATGCAGTATTATAGACCTGCCCTTCTAATCTGATAGGAAGATATTCTACTGTCATAAGGTTTGTGTTTTTACTATATGCAAGGGCTCCTGTTTGTGATTAATGCTCTATGTCCTCCAACAATTGTTCCCATCACCCTAGTTCTAGGGGTGTGGGCACTGCATGATGTAAACATATGTCTCAGTGAGTGTTCCTGATGTGTGGCTGGTGACTAGTGGACTAATGACAATTTTATAATACTGGCTGGTCACTGGGAGCAGGATGGTTCTGTAGTGCAAGGGTCCCCAATCTTTTTGAGCCTGTGGGCACCTCTGGAATTCAATCTACACAGTCAATCAGAAGCTTTGCTGAGTAAGCTCTGCTACCTCACCCACTTTCTAAAAGCACTTGGCAGGTAATAAGAAAGGTGTTGGTGAGCACTATGGCACCCACCAGCACCACGTGGAAACCACTGCTGTAGTGTATACAGGAATGAATGAATCCCTATAGATCTCTATTTCAGTTCTTTTTATATTCATCTGTATTTTATCAGGTGTTTTCATTATCTGCTTTGTGCCAGCTGTGTAGATTTGGTTGTATTGTGTACAGTTTTTATATGGAATGAATACAGTATCAGCAAAATAAGTCATTTATACATGTAGTATGTATGTAATTTATGTTGATTTATTTATCCACAATGAATGTTAAAAATGCATACGTTGTTTGAGAAAAATGGTGTGAGGAGACTGAAAATGGTGCAAATAAAGAATAAGTTTTATACATGCAAAGGAAAATCAAAATAGGAATTTGGTGGGTGAAACAACAGGGATGAGACATTCAAAACCATCCCTAACAGTGTAGTTAGATTTACACCTGTTGCTCATGTTTTGTGGGTATAATCCTGTGCCAGTACAACATATCTTCTTGAGTCTATGGACTATAAAGAGAGTTCTAGCTAACCAATTCTAACCATCCCCACCATGGTCTCTTTACCAAGTTTGGGATGTACAGCTGTCTGCTGTACATTTATCTATAGCATAAATGTTGTGTCTTTGTACAGCACAATGCAGTGACTGCGTTTTGCTCACACAAAAAGATATATATGCATATATATTTGTCCTGCTAGATCTAAGATAAAGCTGAGGATGTTCAAAGTCAAAGGGACTAAGAGCCAAACTGTACATTTGTAGGTGCACAAAATCTTAGACTGTGTCTTCACTGGTAAAATATATTTATGAAGGGGTTATTTGCATTGACAAAGTAAATACAGGACCAGAACCCCAAAGCAGCTGGGCAAAGGAGAGTTTCACTACAAGAGCAATGGGTAATATTTAAGCACACATACCCTTTATAGCAGATAGCAAGTATAGAAAGTGTTTTATGGCAGCTATGGGGGAGAGGGGCTCTGAAGCAACTGCCTTCTGGACTGAAGAATGCCTGGTCCCCCACTCTGGCCTTTCCTAAAGGTTCTTTAAACCCCAACTACCCACAATCAAAGAAAAAGGGGGACACACGCTTTGAACAAAGGATTGGTAGTGTAATTTATGCACTCCCTAAAGGTCTCCTATTTGGAAGCCTTGTGTGTGAGGTAAATAGAAATCACTTTTCCTTGGATAGTTGACTCGACAGACAAGACACAGATGGAGATGAACAGCAAAGATTTATTTAACTGAAAATAAAGTATTTAATAAGGTAAATATTATGTGTGGATGACTTCAATACATATAGTAAAACTGGCTCTCAAGTAAAGCAGTTAAAACCCTGGAAGGAAATTTAATTTCCCCTCTCTTGAACCTCAGCAGGTTCAAGTCTTCTCTTTTCCCACGCAGAGCACCTTTCTACAGAAGCTACACACACCAGTGGGAATGATGGGCCCTTAGCAGGATGAATTAGTCACACTAAAATAAGTTTCTTCCATAAGCAGACCCCCAAACCTTAACTAAAAGCCAAACAAAAGCCTGGCTAAGCTGTTGCTCTTTTCCAGAGCAACAAAAACCCTATCCGAAGGAAAGAAGTTTTTCTTCCCCCTTCTTAAAATGAGGCTTGTTGACCCCCTGCTAGCCAGTGGAGTTCCATGGGCTCAGATTGGCTAACAATCACTTGGATTTGCATGAGGCCTAAATTATGATTAGTTCAGAGCCCTGGAGGAGAGGTGGGAATTTAAGGATGATTGCCGCAATATGAAAGGACCCTTGACCTGATAGCTGTAGCCTGATTAGTTTAATATGGTCATCTTAGCATACATTTCTAGTAGAATTTTAACCAAAAAGAAATTGCTTAATTAGGACTGGAATACCTACTTTGAAAGGTACTAAAGTTTTTTTTATGGCCGTTTATGCCTGGTTGGTTTATCCCACAATTCTCCTGCGATTGTCTCGGTTCTCTGCAGGGGTTACGCATGATGTTCCCCTCCCTCGGGGCTCAGCTCGCTTCCATTCTGCAATTTCCCCAGGTTTCCCAATCCCTATTTAATCATAGCATTTACTTTAGTTCCAAGCCCATCTTGATCTGAATAGGTGCATAGTGCAGCCACAAGTTGATTTTCCCACGTCCTGACACACCCTCATTCTTCAACTCCTCCTCCAACTCCTCCTTTAGCCAGCCTTCAGCTATCCCCTCCACAATGCCTCAGGAAACCATATTGGAGATAGCCATGGTCGCCTCCTTCCCTGGGCTCCCTCTGCTTTAAAAAGTTTTTCCTGCTGCTCAGATGTAATATCAATATATCATCAAATCACCCAGAATACTATTCAAAATAGCAGAGAGAGGCAGCGGAGGATAGGATCGTATGGTTGCTCTCCCTCTGCATTTGGGTGATGAGTTACCCACGGGGGGGGGGGGGGAGCGAGTGCATGACCCTAGGCTTCTCTGGCTCTCTCTGCAATTTTCAATAGTATTCTGGGTGATTTGATAATATATCAATATTACATCAGAGCAGCAGAAAAAAAAATTAAAAACACGTAGGGAGCCCCGAAAAGGAAACATCTTTTCAAGTGAGTTTCAGCAAGTGTGCGTGTGCAACAAGAATCTCCCCTCCCTTTTTCTTTTGTCCGATTCACAGACTCAGGGATGAACAGAGAACTTCCCCCTCTCCAAATATCATTTGTTCTAGTCCATTTCAGCAAGTGTGTGCAAATAACCAAAAATCTCCCCTCCCCCTTTTACTTTTGTGGATGCGATTCAGTGCTCTGTTTTGCGAGACTGGTTGTGAAATGGCCACTGGGGGGAGAGGGGCAGGATGATGTTTTTGTCAGAGTAAGCACTACTGCCAATGAGAATGCAGCATTTCAAATGGGGAGACTAAGACACTTCCTGATTTCTGCTTGTGATTAGCAAGTGCTCCTGAGACTCCCAGGACTTTCTTCACAACAAGCCACACCATGCATAAAGTTTTCTGATCTCGAGATATAAAAGTGTGAGACAAGAGAGGGGCGAACCAGGTGTATACGAACCATGCATAAACAACCATTAAGTCTATAGTTTGCTAATTCTGTCAGCACCATTGTAATTCAACCAAAATGTGCAACCAAAAAAGTCATCATTTCGTCTAATTCTTGTGGAAATCTGTAATGCCATGATCATAATTCTTTGGCTTTAGGCATTCTACATTATTAATATTATGCACATTTACATAGAACTAACATTTGTTGCGATCAATGTAACTTTCCTTTTGAGTAACTATATTTAGTTCTGTATATTTCAGTACTTATATAGCTATACATTTTTGCAATTTTGGCCTGAATCAGTTCCAGAATTCACCAGATTGAACATTTAAACAGGGTAGTTCACTCATTTTATCTGTTTCACATGTCTCAAATTTTCTTACAAATACTTTGTGTTAAACTTTTGCAAAATCTCTCTCTCTCTCTCGCTCGCTCGCTATTGCAATCCTTCTGATTTTCCTAACCTACCTATAAAACTTGGGCTACAAACCAAGGTATTCTGGTCACCCATGGATATATCAGCTTGGACCATCCATTTGGATCTGTCAATATTATTGTGCATTTCCCTTCCTTCTACAAGCACATACACCTATCTTCCATGAAAAAATAAAGTATCTCCTCCATTGATTTTTATCTCATATTATATTAGAACAAAGAGAGATCTGAGCAAGGTGGGTGACTAAATGTGATAGTCAATAAGTGTCAGCATGACTAACTGCAGTGAAATAAGTCCCATGGCTGAGTGCTTTAAACTGTATTATGGCATATAAATAATGTTTACATATATACTTTCTACAAAAAATAAATCTCTCCAGAACAAAAATGCAGCCAATAACAACTATTCCCTTCTATTTTTTCCTCTCTTTTTTTAAAGTCAATTGACCCAGGCCAACAATTCACATGGGAGCACTCTAACCTGGAAGTAAATAAACCAAAGAATAGATATGCGAATGTTATTGCTTATGATCATTCTCGAGTTCTCCTGTCGGCTATAGAAGGTAAGCCAATGAAACCAGACAAAATTTAAAACAAGTTAACAAAAAGTCATTTGGTCTTCCAATTCGTTGTTATAAAAAAATTACATGATGCATACATGTAACTTTTTAACTGAACTAGGATCAAAAGAGACAAGAGCCTCTGGAAGTTCATGTCTCGTTTTGTTTTTCATCTAGCAGTGCCAATTCAAAACTGAGATCCTACTTTCTTACTGTTGATAATATGCAAACTAGATTCCCTTTCCACTCTTTGTTGGAAATATTATATCTGTCTAAAATCATTATGTTACAAAAAAAATGGAGTAAATGTCCCTTGCAAGGTACTGGTAGCTGTTTATGTTATGGAAGATTATGAGATTATTTTGAGATAGTTGCTGTCTGTTTGCTTTGTAAAATGTGCCTGATTATGAAGAGCTAGAAGACGGATTCAGTACATTGCCATTTAATGGGTACTGATGGGAGAGAGACCCTGAAAGACTAGGCATCAGAACAAATAACTGTGGTTGATTATTTGGAGCACTAATCCACCTCCATGTTAAGCACCTTTGACTTCCATAATTTCCATGAAGGATCCAGAGACTTTCTTTTGTGAGGTGTTCATAGCTTAGTCTATATTCCTGCAAGTAGGAAATTTGAGATCCAATTTCCAAGATCACTAGTTAAGAAATTTTGTGGGAAAGAGCTATAGAAAGCCGCTGCGTGCAAGTTTAGGAGGATAGGTTCAAAAATAGTTGGTAACACTGGTCCAGATATACTGGTCAGATCATTACAGATTACAGCATACAGTTTTGTACCAGGACCTAAATTAAGCTCAAAATGTATGTTACATGTGATGTGATTTCTGTCCCATTCATCATTCGCCTATCCAAATTTACCAGATGGAGAAGTATTGGTTCCAATGTAGAAAACATTCCCAAAGAAAACCCCGGGCAGCATTTAATTATCCGTCAAACAATTATTTGAAAACCTACCAGACTATTAACTGCTCACTGAGATAAGGAGGGATCTTTTGGAATAGATCCGTGTAAGAAGATCCTTTGAAGTGGCTTAGCTATTTTAGCAGAAGATCATAATTCCTTCCTCCCTCCCTCATAAACTGCATATTAAATTGTTCAACATTTAATCTGCAGTTATATAAACAGCACCTTATCTGGGACTATCCAAAACAAGCAGGCATGGGCTACAACACTGACTGTTTATAGGTATAACCAGTTCTTTGCACTAACCAGAGCTAAATAAATGCTTACTCCACTGGTTAAGCCTTAAGCCTCTTTCTAATTTATTGCAGCTGCATCAGAGGCTTTGATAACAGACACAGATTTTTCAATATTAAAGAATGTAAATGATCGTCTTGAAAAATTTACATGTAATATTCTGCTTACATTTGTTCTCTTGTAATGCTCATTGAAACGATATTGATTGTATTTTAGCAGTGTCACTTATATTCCCTTGCATCAAACTGTCCAGCCCAAATGCTAGCCCATGTGCACATTAGTGTTTCAGCTATCCACAAAAAAAATGAATTGTTAGGAAAATTAATTGTTAGGAAAAATTAGGGATATTGATAGATTTATGTTAGTCTTCCAAACTATTTATCATTTTGGAAGTATTCCATTGTAAAGGCAATATGTGATGAAAACAATAATTTCCCCTGCAAGTTACCCAGGGAAAGATCTGAGTAAGAGAGAAAGGTGTGTTTGAAAAAGCTTCATTCAGTATATGTGAGTGACCCAAAAACATTCTTGAAGGAGAAGCAATTAAGCATGGCCAAACTTTCCCCAGCTAAATTCAGCATTATGTTCAGCTGAACTAAGTTATTTCCCCCCATAATCAGAAAACATGTAGGGTTTTTTCCCCCTCAAGCCCAGTTCTGAAATTTGGAAATGCTGTAATACTCCCAATGTCACAGTAAGTGTAAAGTTGTTTCCAAATCTGTTCCCCAATCTACTGTGAGTCCCAAACCCATCTCCAAGTCTGTGAATTTCCCCAAACTGTCTCACTTCCTGCCACTACTATAACTGCTGTTGTAGTGGTGGCAACAGAGTAGAGGAGAGTGTGTGTGCAGGAATCAGGAGCCCTGGAAATGTAGTGCTCAAGGTGCATGACATTCCTAGACATCAGCCATCTTTGCAGAAACTCCATTTCCCAGGATTTCCTAACAGAGATTTCTAAAGGGAGAATGAAAGAAGCTGCACATACCTCTCTCCTTGTAGCCCCCTCTTCAGTAATACAAACTACAAACTCAATGCTGATTTCTGCTAAACCATTGTTATTTGGTGATACCATCATTTCTTGACTTTCAGTGTGTGGCAGCTAATTATGTCAGTATTTTGACACACACTGAGATGTACGGTGGACTGTCTCCTGGAAAAACTTTCAAATATGAGGTGCCAGGAAGTAATGAATCAAGATTTTGACACATGTCATGGATTTGTTTGGCCATTCATAAGAGCAGTTCCCAAGCCAAAAAATTATTCATATGGAAAGTCAATAATTGTAATAACTAGATGAGCTGGCCCTTATATACCAAACTCGATAACAAAGCAGCTGCAACGGTAAAGTATTTATTTGAATTGTTCACTGTTTATCCACATTAAAATATTTCATGGCCAAGGTTAAAAGAAAGAAAGTATTCCCATAGGTCAGAAAGTCTGAGAGAAAATTCTTTGCAATGCAATTGCCCCCACTATTTGGGGGGGGGTTTCCCCCAGAGAGTGCAAACAAGCAGTGGACCTAGGTAGCTGACAGGATCTAAATCACTCATTGAACCCAAAGCTTTCATAAACCCAGCAGTTCAAATACCAAGCATTTAACTTTGATGCCTGTTTAAACTTTCTTCCAACTGTGTCCCAAAACGCTTGTTTGAAGCTAACTATGATTCCTATTTCAATTTGGTGCAGATACTATACT
Organism: Euleptes europaea; assembly: GCF_029931775.1. Classification (NCBI taxonomy): domain Eukaryota; kingdom Metazoa; phylum Chordata; class Lepidosauria; order Squamata; family Sphaerodactylidae; genus Euleptes; species Euleptes europaea. The sequence goes on from NW_026612049.1 coordinate 4,836,978, forward strand.
AATCATAGTTAGTGCTGAAAGGGGAAGCAAAGGGGAATTTTTAAAGAGGAGGAAGAGGAGGAGGCAGCTGTATTTTCTCCTTGGTTCTGTAGGCTGCTTTTATGTTGATTATGCAACATTCACAAAATCTAGTGATGACTCATGATACAAAAATTTCTGTCTCCATCAAAGTATCATTTGCATATGGATTTGGGGATGTTTGTTCATGAATGTAGGGACTAGGTAGACATAGGTTCTGATCCCAGCTTAGCCACAACTCTCACATATTTCTCAGCCTAAACCACGTAACAGGGTTGATGTCAACATAAAATGACCCTAAGTGTTTTGATGGCAGGATGCAGATAGGTAAGTTACAAAGTTAGGAAATGCTGACTTTTTATTTTTCTTCTAATAGGAAAGCACAACATTCTTCAGATTGTTGCTTATGTTGTCCCCAATAGATTAAAATTTTTCAAGCAACAGTGAGGACATGTATGCATGTTCATCACTCAGTGATTGCATATTATCTGATGTCATACCTATATGAAAAATCATCTCAGAGCAAAACACTGCCAGGAAAGTTTTCATATCAGATGACATCACCTGAAAAACAATTCATTTTCGGTGGAAGCAGTTCACTCATTTTCCTGCAAGGCACTGAATAGGTTCTGAATAACTGGGGACACTTAATGGATGCAACCACATCAGCCTGTGGCAGGCATGCTTTCCGTTCTGTCTGGGCTGACAGTGAGCTCGGCTGCCATGGACTGATCTAGTCATACCAGCACGAATAAGCTTTTCACACTGGATTGCAATCTCTTTAAAACAGCGACATTTATGTCTGTTCCATTTAGATTTGAGCTTTTTCAAGAATTTTGTACAAAATATGTCAGACTCCCCTTTAAATTTCTAAGATATTAAATTTTAAAACACATGGCTGGATTTAATCTGAACCCCCCCCCCCCAAGCTTGGAGACTTTATTGTACTATAATGTCAGCCTGTGAAAAAACAGTAAACATTCAAAATATGAAAATATATAGACTGTCTAGCATTACTTTCATTTCACAACTGATTTGTTTTTGGTTATAATGGAAATGTGTCTTTGAAGTTGTTAAAGAAAAATATATAAGAAGTTTAGCCAAGTATGCCAAGCCCAGAATGTGTATTTCAGGACTTTCATTTTGTGCTCCTAGGGATTTTTCACTGAAATAAATGGGTTTAGGGTCAGCATCTGGGTGCTTTTTAAAGTCATTAGAACATGGTGGGATTTAGCAAACTGCCAGAACTGGTTCTGGATGGGAGTTTCATTCACATGACAGTGCCAAAAATCCATAGTTGTATAGTAGATAGAATGCTGTTCTAGACTCACAGAGGCCTGAGTTCAAATCTGTGCTCAGCCATACAGTTCACTAGGTGGGCTTGAGCAAGCCACACTCTCTCAGCCTGATGTAACCTTGTGTGTGTGTAAAGTGCCGTCAAGTCGCAGCCAACTTATGGCAACCCCTTATGGGGTTTTCAAGGCAAGAGACTAACAGAGGTGGTTTGCCAGTGCCTTCCTCTGTATAGCAACCCTGAACTTCCTTGGTGGTCTCCCATCCAAATACTAACCAGGGCTGACACTGCTTAGCTTCTGAGATCTGACAAGATCATGCTAGCCTGGGCCATCCAGCTTAACCTTACAAGGAGGTTAACCTTACAAGGAGGTTATTACAGCGATAAAAGGGGCCGTAAACCTCATAGGCATTGTCCTGAGCATCATGGAGGAGGTGGGAGATACAAATATAAATAATATGTATTTGCAACCATGTATTGTGTGGAATCCTGTGAGTTTTATTCAAATCATCTCTTAGTATTTTCCATACAATGAAGTTGGGTTTCCTAGCAAATATTTATTGAAATTCTATTCCCTTTCTCTGTGTGTACTCAGTAATTTTAAATTGTGGTTATCTACTGTACATTTCCCACAAAATTGTGTACATCAGACTCATTGTTTATTATTACTCTTCATCTCTTAGTTGTTAAAAAAATTGTTTTCCACTAGCATAACATCTTCATTTTCTTTGTCCGTGCATCGTATTTTCTGAAGGTAATTGTTTACAAGCACTATGGAGTTTAATCCTATTACTTCAAACTCTCTTTTAAAATATTCTTTAATTGCACATTTCCTAGGAAAGCATTGCTGAAACAAAGGTTTATGGTTTAATTTGTCTTAAATAGGGAGATTGTGTAGTACTTAGCCTTTGTCAAGACTTGAAACAATTTCGTGATGTGATTTCAGTCTGCAAATAAAGTGTGAAATCTAATTAAAGCTATTTAAGATGACAACTTTCCCCCAGTAAATCAAAAGAAGACTGCTGAGGTCTGCATTACCAGCCTCTTTGTGTGACTCTGGTTTCATTTACCTTTGTACACACAAAATGTTTGGCTTGTAGAGCCTTTTTAGTACAGCTCATTAAAGCAGCCTTGCAGTGAATCAGCAGCCGCAAGAACAGCGATTCTTCTGGGCCCCAGTCTCTTGCTGTAGCAACATTGTGATGAAGAATTTTGTATGTGTAGGTTGTGCATGAGAACATGTGAGTAATAATGATTTAATAATGTTGGATACGACAAGAACAGGTTAATTAAAATAATATTGGGATTAGTTCCGTTAGCAAAAGTTTATACTATTTATTTTTAGATGGAAGAGGGACAGGGGGAAGTCATCTGATTGTTAAATTACTTGCTTTTTTTTACTATTACTATTATATTGTATTTGTTGATATATTAAATGAAGAAAAATAAAAAAAAATATTAAAAAAAGAGAACATGTGAGTAAGAGAGGCTGGAAGATAAAATGCGGCAAGTCCCTACAGGAAAAGTAATTGGGATACCCCTGGAACAATGAAATCGGTAAATTTTGGGTTTGGGTTTATTGGGAGAATTTTTTTCTTTTGTAACCCAGAATAAGCCAAATAGCCATATGTGACAAATAAGGGTTAATCTGCAGCAAGAGCTGAAAGACCAAGAGTGGGCAGAGCCAGAGAGCTGACACCCTGAGCTCTGAGAGAGAGAAGGCATTCAGAGCTGGGTGAGGAGATGGAGAAGAAGCCAGACTGGACTCTGAACCTGAGGGGTTCTGTTAAAGCCGAAGCTATTACAGAATACAGAACCTTTATTGGCATTTACAGTCACAAAACAAACAGGTAAAGCAGCTAGATATGGATCTAAAAAAAGAATGAATACACAGTTCATCATTAAATTTTATAATAGACAATTAAATGAGGGTTCCCCTCCTTCTTTCTCCCTCCTTTAGGACCTTGGCCAGGAACTCGGCTACTTGAGTGGCAACTTCGAAGCTTTTGTCATCCAATAAATGGCCTCTGTTTCCAGTAGTCATTGCAGTAGTAAACTGAGGAAGAGAGCTAATTAAGCCTCATCGAAGCTGTGTGAAAAGTGGGCAGTACAAGAGAATATGTTGTATTGTGTCAGGTTCTTTGCATTGACACCTACAACATCTTGCTTCGCGTGGTATTCCCTTGTATCTACCACTAACAACAGCTGAAGGGAATATATTAAATCTGTCCAACAAAAATGCTCTACGATGAGAGGGTATAGTTAAGTTAGAAAAATACTGGGCCATAGAGTTTATTTGATAAGAAAGGCCTAAAAAATGAGGGGTGCAGATACCTTCAGCACCGGCTTTTATTATTTGGGAATCACTATCCCATATCCTTTTTTGGATTGTCCTAAAAATATATAATTCACTGGAATTGGACAAGGAATCAAGATCAATCCCAAGTGATCCGATCCTATTTAAAATAAGTCGAGACCATCTAGAAACAGTTGAGTCAGTATGTAAAGCTGCCAATAAACTACTTGGAGGGGATCAAAAATGAGAGCGTAACCAGTATTTGATAGTAAAAGCCAAAGCTATTAGAACACACAACCTGTGGGAGTGACAGGAGTGAGAACTGGGTTAGAGCTGGCCCATTCTCAGGCCACAAAGGGGAATTAGTCTCTGAGGTAGAGCTATTCCGGTAGCAGGGAGGAGTGGAGGATTACAGACACTGGTGTGGGGTAATCAGAGAGAACTGGGAGAGGGATTTTGGATATTTCCCCAAACGTCTGTGAGTTCTCTGAGGAGGGAAAGGAACTCAGACTTCCTTTGCTCCTGTGAGCTAGGCTGGGGACAGAGTCTGAGAGTCTGAATCTGAATAACAGTTCTGAGGGACAGAACTAAGCCTGAAACTAAGAACTGAAGGAACTTGATTGAGGAAAACATCTAAGCTATCTCTCTGAAGTAATCTTGTGTATATAAATCTGACTCTGAGTTTTCCCTCCAATTCTGCCTTTTCGTTGAAAATCAATCTTTGTGAGTTCTGTTCAATAAACTTCCCTGTTTTGTCTGTTTTAAGTTAAAAAGCCTCGTGTCATATTTCTCTCTGAGGTAAATACTGGTGTGGGACTGGAGGAGAAGGAAAATAATCTCCTCACAAATATACTCAGGCTAACGCTTTTCCCTCAGCATATACGGCCGGGCTGAGAGAGTGGGGTATTGAAGTGGTTGAAAGGGGGGGTGTCATACCATACCATTAAATGGCTTTATTTCTGGGTTTCCCCCAAAAATTGGGTCCATTATAGTCTATGGAATTTTTTTTCAAGGCTCTGGAGGGGCTTTTTTTGAGGCAGTGTCACCAAATTTGCAGTGTAGCTGCAAGGGACTCTTCTTACATGGTCACCAAAGTTTGGTGAGGTTTGGGACAGGGGGTCCCATTTTATGGGCATGCAAAGGGGTCATCCCCATCCTCCAGGCATTTGTGAGAGGCTAGAGCCAAGCTGTCAATTGGTTTTCAGGTTCAGAAGGTCAGCGTTGCTGAGGACTGGTGGAAAGAGCTGACTGACAGGCTGGCATCTCAAAGTCTGGGGGCTCTCTTCGTATCTGGGTCGTATAGCGTGATGTCCATGCAAATTAACTTCCAAACTGAGGAAAACAGCTTAAATGAAAGAACAACAAGGCACGGAAAACATTTCTTTTGGGGGCAAATGTGAACAGGCCTTTATTATACTAATCAAAAATCTGATTTCAAGAGATGGTCACAGTGTGGGGAAATGAAGCCACTACTCGGGGCGACCTTCAGTTTGAGAGCAGGTTTTCATGGAGGGGGGGGTGATATCAGAGCCAACCAAAGTCACAACCAAGGTGGCCCTTCTGAAGGAGATTGTTCATCTGCAAGGGTGAGGAGTCTTCTTCAGAAGCCAGATCAGCAGCTATTGAAGCTGGTGCTTTTAGTTGGAGGGTATATCCCTCTGGACGGGACTGGGTGAGCCCCATCTTTTAAATGACCCTTCTGCTATCCAGATTTATCCCCTGAAGGGTGATGGATAGTTTGGTCTGACCAAGTTGGCTCTGATTACACAACCCCTACCTCAAAAGGGCTGCTAACAAAACCAGTCAAAGATAGAAAAATGAAAGAAGGCACAGAGCCATGCATCTGAGCAAAGGCAAATAGCTGAAACCTGAAAAAGAGGAATATCTATTCGGCTTTTGGGAATCGCCTATTTTGCTTTAGGCAGATTCCTGAGTTTTGGTATTTGGCAAAAACTAAACCCGGATATTGGCAAAACATCTAATTTTGGGTTTATTTTCAGTTCGGTTGTACTGATATATACTATTGCCAGCTAATGGTTGTGAAATTCCTGGAGATTTTGGTGGTGGAGACCCAGGGAGGGTGGGGTTTGGGGGCAGCATGGAGCTTGGTGGGCCATAGTATCAACCCTCCAGAATGGATCTATGTGGCCTAGTTATCTATTGTAATTCCCAGAAAGCTCCAGATCCCACATGGAAGCTGGCAATCCTACAGCCTTCTTGCATCCTTCTGGCAGCCTCTCCCCAGGAAAGTATGACCAGGTTGTGCAGTGGCCACTGCTGGTGGGCTCCAGCCAAGTCAAGTGGGTGATAAGTCACCAATGGTTGCCACCAGGCCTATCCCTTGCAAGGTTTTTTCCATCAGTGTACATGACAGGAGAGCAATATGGGACCTTTTCTCCTGTTGTTTTGCCCCCAAGTCCACCCCTACTCTCTCATCCCCAGCTTTACTTTATGAAAATCAAGGCATGAAAGACTGGGCAATTTTATTGTAGTTGCCTAGCAATCCCTAAAATGTCCCAGAGAGTCTCACTGGGCATTCTTTTCTTAAAGCTACAACTGTAGTTTCTGTTATTTGGTGAAGTTTTAACCCCCCCTTTTTTTTAAGATTTCAGATATTTCTGCAAACCTGGGGGTTCATTCAGGTTTGTAGAGAAATATTCCCATCTGCCCCTAGCTCCATTAAAAAAAAAGTTCCACATTCAATGGCTCTGTTCAGAATGTCTGAGGAGGTTTTGGTTTCCTTCCATGATCAAGAAGGAAAAGTGTTGATGTGTGAATGGTTAATAGCTACATCACTGTTGTGTAACTAGATGTCTATTCTTTAAAGTAGATCACAGCCATGTCCCATCTGGGTCATGTGTATACACTGTGTGTAGATGATAGCCAGATTCAATGGCTGGTTTCACCAGTGCTGTAGAATCCCACCAGTCAAACTCATTAGTGTTAGCTTGAGAGGAAATTTCATTCATTGTCCCCTCCTGACCTACATCTTTGCAAATAAAAACACATACCAGAATGACATCTCTGTTATTCCCAAATTTAAGTAATGATGGCAATTGTTGTACTTGTGGGTAAAGATGCCTTCAAGATATGGGAGCTAACAAAGGTTTGCAGAATTTACTCAAACTGCCTGCACCATCTGATTATTTTTGTGTTATGAGATGTGACAGTGTTGCCCAGAGGGTTCCCACCCCCCTCAGCTTAGCATGGGGGCAGAGGTAAGAGAAGTGACCCTATAAAATGATATCACTTCTGTATTTAAAATCAATCAGTGGCTGGTTCCTGAAGTTGTATTGTTTTATATAGCATCAAATTATGTTAAAAGGAGTTAAAATAACCTACACAAAAGGGGTTTCCCTTCCTCAAGAGGGTGAATAATAAACATGGGCATCTCTAGGAGTAAGGCAGAAGTACATTTGTGTGATTTACTGGAGTTTTCTTAAACACTTGCCCATTAGCAGCACTCCCCACTAACTACCTTCTCAGAGCCAGTTTAGTAAGCGAGAGAGAGAATGGCAATAGTGACTAGCACTTAAAGACCCAGAGATTGTTCCCTATCTGCAGACCTTGTGCCAAATCACTTCAATATTAAATAAGCACATTTGGAGGCCAGTTTGGTGTGCAGTTGGACTGCAGAGACTTGCACAAAAGACTCTTGAAGCCCACTAGGCAGCCCTGCACTATCACTGTCTTCCAGTTAGATATAACTTACCTCACAGGAAGAAATGGAACTATGAATGCTACCTAGAGCTCCTTGAGGGCAGGTTGAGACAAAAATGGAATAAACCAGTAACAGTACTTTGAATTAGTATGGTGGCCTGGATACTAGGGTTACCAACTTTGGGTTTGGAAATACCTGGCGATTTGAGGATGAAGCCTAGAAGTGTGGGGTTTAGAGAGGGGTGGGATCTCTGCAGGGTATAATGTCATGCAGTCCACCTTCCAAAACAGCCATTTTCACCAGGAGAATAAATGTACGATCTGAAGAGAAACCAGAAGATTGAATAAATGTTTTAAGTAAATCAGCTGGGCTGGGAGACAGAGGTGCTGGCAAGGGGAGGTGAGTTTTTGCCTTTCCTAAAACTGCTGGGGAGCCTTAATTCACTGAGCATTAATTAGCTGAGGTTGCTGGGAGAGAACTGTGATTGCTGTGATTGAGGGAGAGTGGGTGCTTGTAGCCTGATTGTAGCCTTCTAAAGAGGGGTTTTTGATTGGTGTTGAGTGGAGCTTGTGTGCGAGAGGCGGGAGCTGTAATCATTTAAATTGCAAACGCTCCTCCTTGCCAGGGGCGCAAACCGTTGGGGCAAGCTGAAGGACGAGGGCACAAGGGCTCTTGCCCTGTGGCTCTTAGACTGGGGACCCTATAAGGTGGGGAAAGAAACTCTGCGAAGAGCTCCTAAAGGATCTCTCCAAACTGTAGGAATGGGCATAAAAATGGCAAATGAGATTCAAGATGAGCAAGTGTAAAGTAATGCATATCGGGGCAAAAAATCTCAACTTCACATATACACTGATCGGATCTATGCTGGCAGCGACAGACCAAGAAAGGGATCTTGGGGTGGTAGTGGATAGCTTGATGAAGATATTAATCCGGTGTGCTGCTAAGGTGAAAAAGGCAAATTCCATGCTGTCCATAATTAGACAAGGAATAAAGAATAAAACTGCTGCTATCATACTGCCCTTGTACAAATCTATGGTGAGACTACACTTGGGATACTGTGTACAGTACTGGTCACCACACCTAAAAGGATATTGCAGAGTTTGAGAAGGTGCAGAAAAGAGCAACCAAAATGATCAGGGGGCTAGAGCAACTGCCCTATGAGGAGCGGTTAAAACACTGAGGGCTGTTTATCTTGGAAAGAAGGCAGTTAAGGGGAGACATGATAGAGGTCTATAAAATTATGCATGGTATGGAAAGAGTGGACAGGGAGAAGCGTTTCTCCCTCTCTCATAATACTAGAACATGGGGTCATCTGCTGAAGTTGGAGGGTGAGAGATTCAAAACAGATAAAAGGAAGTATATCTTCACACAACTCATAGTTAAATTGTGGAACTCCCTGCCCAGGATGTGTTGATGGCTACAAACTTGGAAGGCTTTAAAAGGGGAGTGGACATGTTCATGGAGGAGAGGGCTATCCATGGTTATGAGTAAAAATGGATGCTAGTCATGACATATACCTATTCTCTCGAGGATCAGAGGAGCATGCCTATTATATTAGGTGCATTGGAACCCAGGCACGATAATACTGCTGCAGTTGTCTTGTTTGTAGGCTTCCTAGAGGCACCTGGTTGGCCACTGTGTGAACAGACTGTTGGACTTGATGGACCTTGGTCTGATCCAGCATGGCCTTCCTTATGTTCTTAAATAAATAAGTGATTTATGCAGCCTAGAGATTGGTTGTAATTCCCAGAGATCTGCAGCCACTTCCTGGAGGTTGGCAAACCTACTGGACACCCAGTCATTAATGTCACATCTGTGATCCTGTTAGCTTGGACTAGCAGCGTAGACTGCATAATAATAAGTGCCTTGTTGGGTTGGGCCGATAGCCTAAATACTCCAGCAATCTGGCTTTATCAGTAACAAACCATACATAGCTTTTGGATGTTGCCAGCCTCCAGGTACTAACTGGAGATCTCCTGCTAATACAACTGATCTCCAGCCAATAGAGATCAGTTCCCCTGGAGAAAATGGCCGCTTTGGCAATTGAACTCTATGGCATTGAAGTCCCTCCCCTCCCCAAACCCAGCCCTCCTGAGGCACCACCCCAAAAACCTCCTTCTGGTGGCAAAGAGGGACCTGGCAACCCTACTTTTGGATAAGACTTGCAAATACCTCCATCTGGAAGCACAATTAAGCCTATCCACATTTCCAGTATTTCAAGTGTAATCCCAAAGATGCTAGTTTGAGATGTGATATGATGTGATGCTAAATCCCTTAGAGATCTTGTCATCGGGTTTGGCACAAAATATCTGTTGTCATTGCAGTGAGAGTGTGTTTAGGTTTCAGTTTCGGTTTGTTCTTTATGGGTTTTTTGAATTACTATAGCAAATGATTTCTTTGAATTACTATAGGCAAGGTTATAACCTGCACATTTTCCAGATCTATTTAAAACAGAAAAATTAGCACCCTGGAGACACACGTTTCTTATTCCAGTAGGCATAGCCCAGGGATGGGGGGGAGGAATTCAAAGATCATCATAGGTCATTTATGCATGGGAGTTTTACCTGAGGTTCATTGCTCACTGGATCCACGCTTTCCTGTTGGGAATCTATGCACCAGCAGTCTCCAAGCTCAAATCAAGTTCCCGCCCCTTTAAATGCTGCTTTATAATTGGCTTACTTTGTAGAGTATACTGTGAGAGAAGATCCCCCTGAAACCCAATTGCTGCATAAAAAAGCATTTTAAGAACAAAAACAAAAACAAAAAATGAAGCAATCTGAAGGGGGGGGGGAGAGAAATCCAAGCCTCAGTTTAAGAAAGCCTTTCTTCTGCTCAGAAAGAGCTCCGAGGAAGCAGGAAGCATTTGAATCCCTGCCTCTTTACATGCTGCTTTGTAATTGGCTGTGAGAGAAACCAAGGTTCCGTGTCCCACGCTTTGCTTTATGCACAGGGATTTCACCCCAGCTGAGCTCAGGGGAGAGGGAAGAATCGGGTTAACAGAGGAACGTGAAATCCCAGGATTTGTGAGGGCTGGCAGCAAGGTCATCTCTAATGGATGGAAAACTCATGCATTACTCCAAGGAACAACCGAGATAGACTGGGGCAAACGTGAGTGAAAGTACCCATGCATAAACAACCATAGCAACTTTAGTTATTCCATTGGCAAAGTGTCCTTTCTTTGATTTTCTTAGGACTTCTGCTCTCATGGTTATAGGCCAGTCTTCCAAAAAAAAAAATGTTTGCCACATTGTGTACACACATTAAAAAAATTATTATTTTTCTTTGCATTTTTTACCCTTTGTGTTATTTTCAGATCCCTTTGATAAAGGGAGAATGTGTTGCACTGTGCCTGGCTGATTTTTTTAAATGAATCCCTAACTCCTATTTCCACATATAGGAAATTCAGAAAAAGCTACCCTTTTACCCAGAAAGTTTGTGAACCCCAGGTTGTTTCCTTTATAATAAACTGTTCTTTAGAAACTCTTAGCACTGTGTTTGCAAACTGGATTCAGGGCTGCCAAGAGGAGGGAAACTGTGGGGACAAAATTCTTGGGGTCCAAGTCATGCTGCATTCAGAATGCACCTTAATTTATGCTACTTCTAATGAAGTTCTGCACTGCAGCTACTAGGGGATCAGGGAAGGCAGAGCATAGTAAATAAATGCTCTGACTCTGCTGGCCGGGCCTTTCTGCAACATTTACTACAAGGAAACAGACATTTGTGTATCCTGCTAAACCCATCAACCAAGCCAACACTGGAGCAAGGCAATGACACCCAGCCCAGCTCATGGGTATTAGAGTTATTTCCAGACTGCAGCTTCCTAACAAGGCTGTTCCCAGCAACTTTTACTTTCCTTCCACCCATTTCCATAGTTTCCTCTGCTCATTCAGATCTCCCTTGGTTGTTTATGCATTTTACAGCCAAAGCAGAGATGGTTCTAGAAAAATATCCCCCCCAACCAGTTTGTTTTAGGCTAGCTCAATGCAGGGAGAATAAGTACAGGAAAACTGGTAGGTTAATTTCCATTGCTTTATCTTTCCCTTGGCTGCTCTTGTCTTCATTTATAGATCAAGGCTGTTGCTCCTCCAAAAGCAAAGGGGGGTTGGATGGGTGAGGAAAAAAAGTCAATATGCAGCAATGGAAGGGAAGAGGCAAACAAAGGGGAGAAGGAGATGCACGCTTGGCCCTTTACTAATTTGTGCAGGTCGCTGTTTCCCCCTGTCCCTCTTTGGAATAAGGCTTGCAGCTGGACTTGTCCTCGCTGGGTGGCTCACCCATCCGCTTGGAGGTGGCGTGGCTGCCTAATTCCTTTGTCTCACCTGGAGGGAAGGGGTTGGTTGACAGCTGGGAAAAACCAGTGGGAGAGAGGAGGAGGAGAGAGGGAGGAAGGAGTGAGAATGGGGGCATGGGAAGAAAAACCCGAAGCTACACCTTTGCATAGAAATTGCCTCAATTAGTTTTGCTTTGGGATCGAAGTACAATTTAAATTTGTGATATAAGAGGTTCCTGAAAATGCAGGACAAGTGTGCGGTGGCAGCGAATTCATTTCTGAAGGTTGGAAAAAACACGAATAACTCCAAGGAAGCTCCGAGGCAGTCCAGGGGAGTATGTACGGGAAAGTAACCAAGCATTAATGGCCTTACTCTTTTCCACACCTTTCTTCTCCTTCATTTTGCTCTTTTCTTTTCATATGCCTTCATTTCTCTTCCGCTCCCTAATTGTTCCCTCCTTTAATTGTCAGTCTCGATTTCAACTCCTTCTCATTCCTGGTTGGCAACTTAGAATATACCTAATAGTAATATAGTGGAAATCGCTGGTTAATAGTATGATCAGAAGCAGGGCAGGGGAGATAATATTTCCCCAGGATCTATCAAAGTAATAAAAGGGTGCTTACTCCCTTCCCCAGTGAATTAGATTTAACTACATTTTAAACATTGTTCAGGCAGTTGTTGTATTAGTGGGGTATGTAATGGTCCTTTGTAAAAGCTATTTTGCTACTGTAGACATTAAGCTTCATGTTATATGACAAATGACATAATCTTTTTAGAAAATATGTCAGTCCCAATGATCCCAGCATTTCTCAGCCAGCACCCCAACACAATCAATTTGCCCCTGTTTTTGTGCTAGGTAAACGTACAAGGGTAAACTTAAAATAGATTTCTTACTGATTTACTCGGTGGTGGAAAGTGCCATCAAGTCGCAGCTGATTTATGGAGACTCTATAGGGGTTTCAAGGCAAAAGATGTTCAAAGGTGGTTTGCTATTGCTTGCCTCTGTACATCAAGTCTGGACTTCCTTTGTGGTCTTCCATCCAAATACTAACCAGGGCCAATTGTGCTAGCCTAGGCCATCCCATGTCCTTATTTTGGATTGTCTCATCATAGGATTTTTGAGGTAAGAGATGATCAGAAGTGGTTTACCGTTTCCTTATTCTGCGCAGTACTAACCAGGATTAGCTTAAGTGCCACTGCCATCATCTGTGATAGACCCTCTGCCAGTGTCACCTTCCACTACTGCTGCTGCTCAGTGGCTACTCTTCAATGATTCTTCCACCCCAATCACCGCTGGAACTGTCCCTTCTCTTCTGCTGATGTGGCCATTGATCTCTGAAAGGGTGGAAGATGCATCGTAGTCTGGTGTGTCAGCTGTGACCATTCCACCTTGAGTGAGTCTGCTAGGAATTTAGCCTCTTGACAGAGTCTAAATTATGGTATTGCTCTCAGTTTCGCTGACACAATCCCCCCTCACCACATTAAGGTATGTGTCCAAGAGGGGGGACACATATGTATGTGTGTACAAATATAAAATTACAAAATTAGAGACATGGTTTGGATCATACATGGGAGCCCAGGGGGAATTTGTCTGGGGGCCCATGGTGGCTATTGGCAGCCCTGACTGGTTACTCTTTGGTAGAAGGCCTTCCATGTCTTTCATATAAGATCTTCAGTTTGTAGCCAAAATAATTTTTCCCAGGTCTGTGGGCCTCAGCTAAACTCCTTACAAACATTTACCCTGTTTGGAATTAGGGTTGCCAACTGCAGCTTGGGAAATTCCTGGAGGTTTAGGAGCAGAGCCTGGCTATTGTTAGACCAAAATCATGATTGTTTTGGTTCCCCCCTGAACTGGTACTCAGCATCCAGCCTATCAAAGAGAGTCTCATGGCTTCCAGGGAATCTAAGCCTGTACATTTTTGTACACCAGGTATGCACAACAAGAATGTGGCAGACATGAACTCAAGCACAAGTCACTTTAGAAAACTAGACGGAATTCACTTTTCTTGAACAAACAATAATTACTTTCCCTACCACATTAAATGCTGTCCAAATTCTAAATGTAGTTGGAGCTACTTATACAGATTTTAGAAGTCTTCATGGTTGTTCAGGGTCACCAAGGATGATATTGCAGGTCAAAGCAAACTTCATAAATAATCCATACAATTTAAAAATCCTTTCCAAACTGTATTGGAATTTAAATAGGGTCACAGTAGGTCGGTAGTTGCCTTCAAAGATAATTGAGCAGTAGAATGAAAAATTAGGCACATGGGAAAATAATATTTTTTTAGCAAAAGGAAAGTTCTGTTAATGAGATTATTCTATTATGCTTTCAGGTTTTCAATTTACTTTGAATGGCTCATTTATTGAGCCAGCTGACACGACTGAAATAGCCACACTGTCCACCTCTTTGCATCTCTCTAGTGATTCATGATCACATCAGACCAGCAAGTAAACCACCCTTTTGGTTTATTCCTAAATTATAATACCTCTGTCATTGGGATTCTCTGTATCTGGAGTGGACGACAGGAAGAATGCTGTCTGCTTCAGCTGGAATATATCCATGTGGATGTGTTTTCTTCCTTTTGAGAAATGAATCCATGAGGGTTTGTTTTTTACACTAATTTCTATTTCCTTACACCAAATTCTTGTCACTAACTGGGATGTATATTCCAACATTATTTTTGCAACAATTGTATATAAATCAACTAAAAGCAACAAAAAGCAACAACAAAAACAATGCAAATCCAAACATTTGAAATCTCAAAAAAAGAAATGAAATTATATCCAAAGGAGATCAGTGACACCAACTGCAGACTGCTTATTTTCCCCCACTAAATTTTAACTTAAAGTAGATGAAGAAAGATATTGATGGGCAGGGGAAACCAGAGGCAAGTTAGGCTTCCTTCACATGATCACACAAATCTGCCTTATACGGTCATATAGGGCTGCCAAGGCCCTGGTGGGGCCAGGATCCCATTGCCTGGAAGTGGCAGCAGAAGAAAAATTTAAAAGAAACTTCCGGTTTTACCATGGAGTTTCAGGTGATTCTTCGAGCTACCCTTTGTCACTTCTGGGTAGCTCTAGGAATCACCATGAACTCTATGGTAAGAATTTCCTGTAAGTAGGCAAGGCCTTATTTTTTGTTTTAATTTTTCTCTCAGGACACTGCCCCCCATAACCCTCCTGCTGGTTGCCAGGCACTGCCTGGTAACCCTACTATCAAACAACTGATATATCAAGATCAGTAGTTTCTCTGACTAGTAGCAGCTCTCCAGGGTCTCAGGCAGAAGTCTGTCCTATTACCTACCCTTGGATCCTTTTAACTGGAGGTGCCAGGGATTGAACCTAAGACATTCTGCATGCAAGCAGGTGCTTTGCTGCTCAGCCATGGCTATTCCAGGCCATGTATTGCCACTTTCCTTATGTAAGTAAATAATTCCTTCACTTTGGACTCTTCTCTAAACTGGAGGGCATAGTTGTAATAAGAGGAAGTTTCTCCCCCCTCAAATACCTGATATTGTGGAGGAGTGGGGAATCAAATCTGGTTCTTCAGATTTGAGTCCACCGCTCTTAACCACTACATCACACTGGCTACCAACATCAGCGTTCAGCTGATCATGATAATATCACTTATGCATATAAATCCTGATCTGTAGTTTGAAGTAGCATAGTTTACCAAGTGCTTGCAACTACATGTTTTTGTTCATCAGGTAGCTTTGCTTCAACTTCATTGTGAGGGTAGTGTACTTTCCCAACTGTGACAAGCCAGTTTTCTCCCCTGAGGGTATGCACACAGCCTCCAAAGATTTCTTTGGAATCTAGGGTTGTTTTAACCTAGATACCGTCCCCTCAGTTACCAGGTGTTCTAATGGTAGTGAGTGTATAGGCTTTGGGTTTGCAGCTGTGAGGTAAGTATATATACTGCACAAATAGTTTAAAGAGATTATTGAGGCAGGATTAGAACAGAAACAACAACGAATATTTATTTATTTACAAGATAGTTTCAAGGAATAGAACAGCAGCACATGTCTCCAGGCTGACAAAGGAGCAACCTGGCTGAGGCACTTAAAATTAGATCAGTAATAGCTTTAGAGAGTAGTTTGGATTTTCATTAACCTTTCAGACACAAACAGCCTATTAATGATTAGCCACTAGGTTGGATCCTCTCATACACACTCAGGATTCCACCCACACCAGCCCACTCTTCACCAAGAGTCAGACTCAATGGTACAAGGTCTGCTGATTCCTAGAGACAGACCTAATAAATGGGGCACTCTATTCTGTCCCAGAGATGGAGCTCTGCCACACTGCCAGGAAAAGCTACCCCTCACACTGTCTGCTCTTTTTCCTGAGCCAGACCTGAGTTGTCACTGCTGTCTACCGGAGACAGAACCCAACTCACTCTTTCTGTGCCTCCCTCCAACATTCCCTCTCCCTCCTGAAAGGTGACTGGGTGTTGGAACAGCCCTCCTCTGAGTGGCTGTTTCTCCCTTCAGGGGCAGGACAGCCTCCTGTCTGTCACACCTACACACACACACACACACACGGACCCTGGAATGTTGTGGTGCATGAGGAGGTAGGGTTGTGAACTCTGGTGAAGCCGGTCAGTGCCTTTCAGTTGGCTATGCTCTTAGAATTGACCCCTTCCTGAGAAGTGGTATGTTATACTATTCAGTTAGTCACCTACTAAGCAGGACTCAACTTAATTTACTCACAAAAGTAAGTCTTTGTATACAAGAATACAAGCAAGTTCTACATACTATTAAGTTTTAAAATCCAATGCTTAAAATATAACAGTTAAAGAAGTCTGATTTAATGAAAAGAGTCTGATTCACACTATCTAGAATAGCATATAAGTAAGTTCATACATACCAAAGCCAATATCTTCTGAGATTCCCTTATTCCAAAGAGAGAGATCTAACTTTCAAGCCTTTCCCTGCATATATTTATACTGTCTAAAATCAACTACATATGACTTGGTTTCTCTGAGATGTGCACAACTACACATCTACTTCAGCTGCATGCTCCTTCAGCTGCATACTCCCTGGTTACTACCATATAAGGAGTTCCTCTTCCAGCAGGGTCATTTGCTGGTCACAGTCATATACTAAACAGTCAGTTTTTAGCTTTGTTATACATCTATAATATTTAATTTTACCAACATCTTCATCTCCTAAAGAACATGATAAAAATGAATATATTTCCAACATTCTACTAAAACTATCATATACCTATATAATATATACTTATATAATAAGTATTATTATATATAACAAACCCGTGCAGTCTCCCAAGTTCTAATCAAGTCCCACCCCTTTAATTGCCGGTCTGTGATTGGCTCAACTCGTGAAAAAACATTTCCTTCCCCCCAGACCCAACTGCCACATAAAAAAGCATTTTAAGAACAAAAAACAAAAAATGGAGCCATTTGAAAGAAAGGGGGGGGGTGAAATCCAAACCTTGTTTTTAAAAAGCCTTTCTTTCTCCCAGAAAGAGCTCCCAGGAAGCAGGAAGCAATTGAATCCCTGCCTCTTTACACACTGTGCTGTGAGAGAAGCCAATCTTTGCTGCTTCCCCTATATGGCTATCAGCAAACAGAACAGAAGAGGGGTTTGGAAAGGGGGGGAGGAAGCTCAACGTGAGGAAAGTGTATGCTCGCTCTCTGAATCTGGTATGAGCTAGGAAAGACCGTTTGACTTGGGCAAGAAGAGGAATGGGAAAAGCCGAGTTCATTTAAGGTTGAAACGGGGTTGAGCCAAAAAGGAATGAGGTAATGTGCATTTTCAAAAACTTGATCCTTGCTGAAACAGGGAATGAAGGAGGCTAAACCGACCATGCATAACCGACCATAGGCTCAGTTCAGACAGCACACAAAACCATGATTTAATTGAACTAATTATGTTTAGGTCATTTATGCATGGTTGCTTTAACCTCCTTTATTCCCCGTTTCAGCCAGGATCAAAGTAACCCGGGTTGGGGAAAACTATGCATTGGCCTGAATGATCATGGACGAAACTGTGTGCTAATAGAGGCATGAATACAGAAAAACAATCTCCCAAGTTCAAATCGAGTCCCACCCCTTTAAATGCTGCTCTGTGATTGGCTTACCTTGTGAGAGAAGATTTCCTTCCCCCCTAGACCCAACTGCCTCATAAAAAGGCATTTTAAGAACAGAAAACAGAGCAATCCGAAAGAAGGGGGCGGGAAGAAATCCAAGCCTCGGTTTTAAAAAGCCTTCTGCTCAGAAAGAGCTCTCAGGAAGCACTTGAAACCCTGCCTCTTTACACACTGCTTTGTGGTTGGCTGTGAGAGAAGCCAATCTTCTGTGCTTCCCCTGTTTGGCTATCTGCTGCTGCCTTGAAGAGGGGTTTGGAAAAGGGTGGGGCGAAGCTCAACCCGAGAACAGCGCATGCATGCTCTGTGACTCCGGAATGAGCCAGGATGAACTTTCATTTGGGCCAGAAGAGGAATGAGAAAAGCCAGGTTCGTTTTGTGTTGAAACAGTGTTGAGCTTCCAAGGAATGAGGTAACGTGCATACTGAAAAATTTGATCCTGGCTAAAGCAGAGAATAAAGGAGGTTAAAGCAACCATGCATAAATGACCTATGTGTGCTTGTCTTAACACAGGCTATTATACTAATAAACTAAGATTTGAAGTTGGTTTGCTAACTAGTCTTAATCATGTTTGTGTTGTGTCAGCACTCTCTCAGACACAGAGAGAAGAATGTAAAGCCAGTTTTTGCTGAGCCAACTAGGATTTGAGTGACTGTCAGTGAGCTGCACAAACTAACCAGTTAAAACCGACCATGTTTTTGCATTATGTCTAAACCTAGCCATTATATACTTGTACATCCAAAAACTTGTGACAGTCCCTTAGCATAAGTTCCTGAAAGAACTTATTAGTCATGGGATAAGATGGTAGCTTCTCTTATGATCTGGTAACTAATTCAATAAAAGGAAAAGTAAATGGGCAATTTTCATGATGGAGGGAAGAAAGCAGCAGGGATCAGAGCTATGGGGTGGGAGTTGTATAATATATTCCTAAATGATCATTAAACACTTATTTAGTGACATTAGAGTTTACTTTGGTAGAAAAGGTTATTGAAGCCACACTATTAGATTACTTGTTTGATTTTTAAAGCTATTTCATTGTTCAAGTCTCATGTGTTAATTCAGTAAACTGGACCAAACAACTTGCAAATTTCACAACTCCACAAATTTCAAGAGTGGAGTGACCATTGTTATTTGTCTTAAGTGTAGATTATATCCAGCCATCTTAGTACCCAGGTGCAAAGAATAAATTGTTTTAAGTAGCTATTGAAAAAGAATTTATGCAGAAAATTAAAGTGATATTATGTGAACTTTCAGGTGTATGCCCTATTTTGTTTTCTAGGCATACCAGGCAGTGATTATATCAATGCTAACTACATCGATGGTTATAGAAAGCAGAATGCCTATGTTGCAACACAAGGAGCCCTCCCTGAAACCTTTGGAGACTTCTGGAGAATGATGTGGGAACAAAGGGGTGCAACTGTTGTCATGATGACCAAATTGGAAGAAAGATCCAGGGTAAGATTCTTGCGTATTTCTATATTTAGTAGCCCCTTTGGAAATGGTTTATCCATAAAGCTGACTTTAAAATGTGAAGACAGTAAGCCATCATGTATTTCAAATTTCATTGAAGCTACATTGTGCTATTATAAAAAAAGTTTCTTTAAAACCCCAAAACTACTTTCATTATTTATTTTTATGCATAATTCTCTTGTTCTCTTCTCCTACTTGGTATAGGGAGACTGTGACGAACAAACAGTTAGTCTTTGAGAGAAGCTCGGAGAAAGGGAGTGGGCAGAGCTAAGGAGCTCACTCTCACTGTTCTGAAGGAATTGATTCCAATTTTGGTAACCTGCGTGTTCAGTAGCTGTGTTTGACTCTGGGAACCTGAGGGTTCAGTTTTTCCTAAGCTATTGTGAAACAAATTCTATGGAGTGACAGGCAGAGAGCGGGAGGAAAGGGAACCCTTTCTCAGGTTACTAAAAGGGAATAGGCTCTCAGAAAGAGATATTCCAGATACAGGGTTTTGTTAACGAATCACTGCCACAGGAGTGGGGTAAAGATTTGAGGAGAAATTGGTGTTTCTCTGGGGGAGAGAGATTGTCTAATCTCTAACTTCCCTGATAGCTAGGCAGCAGAGTCTGAATAGAAACATCTATAACTGGGAACTGAACTGAATTTGTGAACTTAAGTTTAAGAATTGTAATTGTGTACCAGCTAAGCCATCTGAGATCTATGCCTTATCTGAAGGGAAATTTATAAAATAGCTCCGGTGCTATGCTTTTCCTAACCACTGTTTTCCCTCCAAATCCATCCCTTGTACAGTGTTTAATAAATCTCTGTTACTTGGCTGTTAACTTGAAAAAGCCTCTGGTGTCTCATTTCTACGGAGGTAAAATAAGTAAAGAGGACTAAGGAGAAAAATTAAAGCTCCAAATAAACATTCTGGAAAACAAGTAATCTCTCCCTCAGCATGCACTGGGGGGAGGGTCGTGATAGAGACCCTTCAGCACAATCCAGCCTACTCATAATTTTTAAATTTTTGCACCTATATTAACAAATTAAGTATATTATAAAAACTCATGCCGTCTTTGACATAATGATCAAACTGAGTAGTACAGTTGCATTGATCTTGAAATACATATTGACCCCACTGTATTTGCTTCAGAATCCTAAGGCTAGTTAATAGAACCCACTTATGCGATAGCATTTCCCAGTTTTCCTAGTGATAAACCACATGGATAACTAGACTGCTTATTTAACAGTGTTATCATGTTTTGTCCTGTACATATCAGTCTGTCTTATCATGATTGCTTATTACTTAACAAGGGGAGGCAGACTGAGATGTGATTTTAAAAGACAATCTGTGACACTGGATATGGGGTGATGGTTTAAAACAATCACTTGACATTTCCAATTGAAACACCACTAAAAGCTGTTATCAAAACCATTTACATTAAGCAAACACATCCTGAAATATTACACTATTCCAGCTTTTGATACTTTTAGGAGACTGTATTTTGTAACCAATTGAGTTTCTTTTTGCTTGCCTGCATATTCAAGCTTTATTAATATCTCTTGGTAATGATCACTGTAGGATTAATTTTCATTAGTATATACTATTTTATCTTGGTAGAACAGACTTTGGGTGGCCCTAATGTGAAATGTTGTTTGAGTTAAGCAAATGAAACCTTGCCTCTTTCTCATTATCTGCTTTAATAATAAAGGCAACTTCTAAATGGTATCTGTGCTATTGCTCAGTGTGATGGGAACAAATACTCCTTTGCAGAAGACTTCATTACTTAATGTTCAGAGTTTATCATGGCATTGCAGTCCACTGCTAGCCCATTCACAGAAATATGTTTTGGTATATCCAAATGAATTTTTGCTCATTCTACTTACTAATTGCTTTTTTCAGTTTCCAGTTAACTTTATTGTCTGCCTGCTCTGTCAAATGTGTTGGTCAGAATCATAATGCTTTTAGTGTATTAATTTGTTCAATGGTAGCACATGTTGTGAGGTCAGTTATCTTGTATATTTTATATATTAGAGCCAGTTACTGCATCCCTAAGAATGCTTTCCTGGGAGTAAGCCCCACTGAATAAAATAGGATTTTCTTCCAAGTAGACTTGCTTAAGATTGTTCCATATATACCAGTTTAAAAGGGGTTTATGGTAGATAGAAAGTATATGTTCTTTTGTTGTCTGATCAATGAGAATCCATATACTTATTGTCATTGCTATCATTGGGACCCGTCTCTTGTGATGAAAACTAATGTTATACCTATTATCTCACTTCCCCTTCAGCCTATATAGGGTAAGCCTGGTAAATTTATAAGCAGCTAAGCTGAATGGACCCTGACCTGGATAGCCCTAGTCTAGCCTGATCTCATCACATCTCAGAAGCTAAGCAGGATTGGCCTTGGTTAGTATTTGGATGGGACATCTCCAAGGAATACCTGACAGGCAATGGCAAAGTACCTCTGAATGTTTTTTGCCTTGAAAATCCTATGGGGTCGCCATAAGTTAGCTGTGACTTGATAGCAAAAAATAAAAAAGCTAAATGCAACTCACCAGTCATAAATGGCAGTCTGTGGTTACTGAGTAAACTTGATTTTTATTGAGCAACTGGGCTGTCTTATACTGAGAGAGGCCACCGATCAAAGCAGCTCAGAAGACAGTGGCAGATATAATTTTTTGCTGTGCACAGGCACTGACAACTGGATGAAGCTGGATGTAGCTATCAAGTTATCTTCCCTTGATTACAGGAGGCCTTGGCGAGAGGCTTAGCGATAACACCAGCAACTATGAATCCCACATAATCGCAAACAAGCTGAGTTCATAAAACAGCAACTTACAGTGAATTAGACTCTACTCTATCTCCTCGTAGGGAGGAAACTTTCCACAGCACTTTTTAAATTCAAGTCAGTGGCTGAAGCTACAGCTGCATATTGTGTTTGTTTATTTATTTATTCATTCATTTTACTTAGTAGTTATTACTTTTGAGTGGAGCTTAGCTGCCCTGCCTGGCTCAGAAGGACATTATTCAGCACTCTGCTCTGTTTTTGTTTGGTTTCCTTTTGATTTCAGCTCTGGTTTTCTGGTTATCTGGGCTTTGGCTTTTTGCTACACTCCCCAAAGAGCTGCACCTTCTTTTATTTTCATTGTCTTGTATTTATTTACTTTGACTAGCTGATTTGGGTCTGTTTTGTCCTGAACTAGGATAGCTGCCTTGGCAGGCTTGAGCTCCTTTTTGTGATGTTTGGTAAAACTACAAGTATGTTTTAATTAGCTTTGGGTTTGGGGAAAGGAACAGCCTTCCTCTCTGAACTATAGTTGCAGGCTGTATATTGTATTTTATCTAATTATTTATTCATTTATTTTGTTTAACTGTTATTATTTGAAAGTGGAGCTTAGCTAGCTTTTTGGCTGTGAAGGCTGTATCTGAGTTTTTACTTTGTTTGGATGTGTTCCCTTTTGTGGCTCTATAATTCCATAGGGAGACATGATTTTTTGTTACAAATTGAGCACTAAACTCTGAATTTGATAGACAGTCACCTTTTATTAACTCAAGCACTAAGGTGATTGAAAAGAATTGGTTATTATTGTGAGGAGGAAAAGAAATCACCCTTTCGAGGAACTTTCAGCACCCCAAAGGAAACAAACTAGAATGGACGATTTCCTAGATATTGGTTCTCCCACTATCTGCTCAAATCATTATGTACCTTTGCTCCTCAATGATAAAGCTCCACTGTTAACAGATACGAGTCTTACTAATGAGGAAAGAGATACTTTAGTCTCAACACCTAAGCCACCGGAAATAGATTTCACCAAAGAGCAATATTTAAAGATTCGCTTCAAGGATTTTGAATTTTCGGTTTTCCAAACACTTGTAATCACTCAGACTGTGAGTAAAGTTTATGAAAAGCTTGACCCATTACACCATTTTTTTTTTTTATAAACAGCCTGGTACCTCAGACTTTGTATCAAAACAGGGGGAACAGGGAGAATTGCATTCTATAAAAAATTTACGGAGTCAGCCCCCTCATTTATTAAAAAAGGACCAATCCAGATTATCACGTGCCCCTGAATTGTCCATCTCAATGATTGTAGTTCCAAAAGTCATAGTCCTTGATATTTATAAATTTCAGGATAGACTGATACTCAAATGAAAGGCAAGGAGACACTTATCTTACTTGCTAGGACTCTCTTATGTTTGCTTACTTGCTAGGACTCTCTTATGTCGAAAGGATGCATGGCCCAATTCATCATGACCGTATTTTATTACATTTTAATTCTTCATGGATTTCTTCTTTGATACAGGAAAAACATCAATTTCTTCAGAATTTTGGGATTTTTCTCTTTAGATATTTCAAAACTGGGAAAGTCAAACCTCTGATTTCATCGAATAGGTTACCAGCTAATATGAATGAAGGAGCAGCTAATGAAAGTACTAGTTATTCTAAACCCAAAGAAACACTCCTAGCAGAAACCTCTACTGAGAGTAGAGAGGAGAAGGTGCTAATTGATTTGTGTCCAATGGTCAACCCTTGTGTAGTTACGGAGAACCCTTGTGTAGTTGCAGAGATCTCTAAAAAGATTGAGAAAATCCCAAATAAAGGGAGGTTTTTGCAACTGACTGATCCACTACAAATGCAGAAGGCAATATTAGACCATGGCTAAAAGATTGACTCAAATATAAATGGGCGGCATGGCTTTTTATGGCACAAAAATTGAGACTTGGACATTATAAAATAAAATGGATTATATAGAAACATTTCTAGAATAAGATGATATATTGAATATGATTTTAAATGATATTTAGATTTAAAGGATATTATTAAACTTATGTCAGAAAATGGAAAGGGATGGATGTTCCAGAAAAGAAAAAACAAAAAAGGGATTGGATTAAAATTATGGAGGAGATGGAGATTAACTCTTGGGATAGTGGGAGGATTAGAAGAATTATTGTGTAAATACATAATTTTTGGGGGAAATGGAAGGTTACCTTTTGTCCTGATCCAAAATGTAAAATTTTATATGATATGAAATTTTGGTATTAGATTAATATTAGGATCAGAATATATTAACGATGGATTGTTATATTTTATTAAGAGGTAGACGGAGGTGGGGGGGAGCCAATTTTTTATGTTTATTTTTAATCAAGACAGCAACTTATGTATTTATGACATTGATATTACTTTTAGACTGTTGTTAATATTATGAAGAATTTATAGTTTAAAAAAACCAATAAAATTTATTTTAAAAAAGAGAGAGAGAAAATCCCAACAGATGCCAAGCTTCCCAAAGAGTTATCACCTCCAGAAAAAGGGAAAGATCTGGTGTTGAGCAATGTGGGCCTTTTCTCTTTCTTTTCAACACTTCCACAAATAGAGCAAAATAAGTTCTTGTAGGTTATCCGGGCTGTGTGACCGTGGTCTTGGTATTTTCTTTCCTGATGTTTCGCCAGCAGCTGTGGCAGGCATCTTCAGAGGAGTAACACTGAAGGACAGTGTCTCTCTGTGTCAAAGTGTGTTGGAAGAGTAATATATATAGTCAGAAGGGGGTTGGGTTTGAGCTGAGTCATTGTCCTGCAAAAGTATCAAAGGTAATGTGCTGATCATTGTCCTGTAAGTATCAAGGTAATGTGCTAATTAGGGTGTGGTATGTTAATGTGGAACCATTGTATCCTGAAGCGATCTGTTAACATGTGGAATCCAAAGCTAATCTGCATGGCTATTGTGGACTGTAGTCTTTGCTAGTCTGGAGTTTTTCAGGACAGGAAGCCAAGCCTTATTCATTCTTAAACTCTCTTCTTTTCTGTTAAAGTTGTGCTGATGTTTATTAATTTCAGTGGCTTCTCTGTGCAATCTGGAAAAATAGTTGGTAGAATTGTCCAGTATTTCAGTGTCTTGGAATAAGACTCTGTGTCCTGTTTGGGTCAGTCCATGTTCAGCCACTGCTGATTTCTCAGGTTGGCCAAGTCTGCAGATTCTTTCGTGTTCTTTTATTCTTGTTTGTATGCTGCGTTGTGTGGTCCCGATGTAAACTTGTCCACAACTGCAAGGTATACTATATACTCCTGCGGAGGTGAGGGGAGTATATATACTGCAGGAGTATATCGTATACCTTGCAGCTGTGAACCCGGCTCTCTAAGATATTAGTCCATCACTCTCAACTATCCCATACTAGCTCTCCAGTGGAGATG
Organism: Euleptes europaea; assembly: GCF_029931775.1. NCBI lineage: Eukaryota > Metazoa > Chordata > Lepidosauria > Squamata > Sphaerodactylidae > Euleptes > Euleptes europaea. Next base: position 4,862,279 of record NW_026612049.1, read on the forward strand.
TTTCAGAGGTATTATATGTTCAAAGCTGCCACCCCCAGACCAATGACAGGCTGCTGCATTTTGCACTAATGATAGCTTCCAGGTCATTTTAAGGGTTATGTGTTGGGAATTAGACAGCGAGTTTTTGTCTATGCCGGGACAACAAAGATAGTTATATGTTTATAGTTGTTTGCATAGTCACAGGGAACAGTGCTGGCCACTTAGCCAATGTTGATTGGTCAGTTAAGCTGGTACTGGTCATGTGATGTTCAGTTGCATTCCAAGAAGCAGCAGTTAAACTGCCGTTTTGTAGTAGAGAGAGACTTGCTATGTATGAACACTTCTTCCTCAAGTTATGAGCGACATGACAGTTGTTATTTTGTATCCCAGGTTTACCCTCCCTATAATATAGTAAACATTTGTTTTGTTAAAAGAAAGCTATATGTTCAGAGTCATTTCATTTCATTTAATTAACCTTTATTGGCATACCAAAGACGGAGATAGAAAAAACAACAACAAAATACCTCCAAAGGGCAATACATATAAGTTACAGTCGGGTTAATAAAACTTTTCTTGTTCTTTAAGAACTCCTGTAAGAAATTCAGCCATGGTAGCAGTAATTTTGGGATCATGGTCACTCAAAAGAAATTTGCATTTCACTTCATTACTCCTGTATGTCTTGTATTGGAGCAAAGAAGATAGCAGTTTATCCCGCTGAGTCACATAGAAAGGGCAATCTAAAAGGATGTGGTCAATTGTATCTAACAAGTTTAAACCGCATGTGCATAGGCGTTCATGTCTAGGGATCTGGAGATATCGGCCTAAGAGCATCCTAGATGGGAATGCATTAACCCTAGCTAATAGAAAAGCGCGGCGTTGAGAAGGTATCTCTAGGTTATCTAGATACCTAGCCATTTTACCCGATCCATTATTAAGGCCTAGGGCCGCCGGAGAGCAGATGGGGGGAAGAGCTGGGTTAAAATTCTGCAATTCTACATCAAGGAGATGTTGCTTGATTCTTTTAAAGATGTAAGATTCATTGGCCAGAGCAAGATTATCTAAATCAATTCCAATTTGACAGAGTCTAGATCTAATCAATATGTCCCATGAGAAATAATGAAGTTCACTTTTCAAGAAATATAAAAGGGAACCTGGCTCAGTTTGAAAATATAATTTGAGCCAATATCTTATTGTTTGAATCCAGGCTTTGGTGGCAATCAAGTTTTGCCCAGTTTCATAACAAATTGTGAAATATGAGACACATTTAGGTATCCCCAATATTTGTCTAAGAAATATGGCTTGGATGTTCTCCACTTCTTGATTAAGAGTTCCAAGCCATAAGGGAACTCCAAACAGAAGTTGGGGAAATATTTTCAAATTCAGGATTTTTATCACTGCAGGAACACACTGATTCCCCTTCGCGTAGAAAAACTGCTTGAGTTGATTTAAGGAAATCTTGGTGGCTTTAATAGTATTTTGTCGATGTATAGACCAATTGAGATTATAGTTATAAGTAATTCCCAAATACTTATAGCTTTTAACTTGTTCAATTGAATTCTTCCCAATGTGCCATTTGTATGAGGACTTTTGGAAAATACCACTACTTTTGATTTGGAGGAGTTAATAGAAAGTAAATTAAAATGGCAATAATTATTAAAAGCATCTAGATATCGTTGGAGGCCTACTTTAGTGAAAGAAAGAATGACGGTGTATATGTTCAGAGTCTTTGTGTGTGTGAACCATAATCCACAAGATCACAATCTTTTCACATTTAAACTCAACAAAATGCCAGTCTAGATATTACAGTAGCATGTATCAGTGAAGCTAGGTCAGATGAATCAAGATAAGGAGACCACATTTTGGGTAAGGTGTAGTTGAAAGAGGGTGTTCTTAGCAACAGCACCAAACTTCTTTTCCATTAGCAAGGTTTGGTCCAAAATAACCCTCTAGCCTTTTTACATGATTTGTCAGGGATAAACTCACCAAATCCAGAGTTGGCAGGTCAGTCCCTACCAGGACATCATCTTTCTCCACAGCATCACTTCTGTCTTACCTGAATTTAACGTATCCTCAGTTAAGAGTAAACTACATTTGATCTCATCAGCTTCTGGAATCTTAGATTGAAAATACAGAGCTGGGTGTCATAGGAGTAATATTTATTTACAGTACATGACAACAGTATATGACTGGTGAGAGGTAGCAGTTTGTGTAAGCCTCAAAACAGAAAGATGTTCTAATTTATAGCTTTTTTAAAATTTTCGATATCATGAACAAACAAAATAGCTCAAAGTAGATCAGCAAACTCTAAACAACTATTAAAATGTAACTGGTATTCTAGCAATGTTGTTATTCTTTTGGTTTGTATTTTATCATGCTTGGGGGACAGTGAGCAAGGGAGACGAGGCAGCCTTGATAATTATTTTATCTTGAAGTCAAGAGCATTCTGCTGTGGGACTTCATCTCCTTTCTATCTTCTATCACATTTTTGTTTACTTGCCTTCCTGTGCTCAGTCCTGCAGCTTTGCTTCAGCATTTCTAACCTGTGCTGCATAGATAAAGGGATTTTTTTGGAAGGGGAACAGCATCAGCAGAAACAAACTTAGTCGCCTCATTAGCATGTGTTAGATGTCTGACTAACCCCAGCTTTGAGAACTTACATATTCAACAGCTGACTACATTGAATGAAGATGTTACAGTGAATTAGTTATTCATTTGTTTGCCTATAGGGAAGCTGCAGGGTAAGGGGAACATTTTCTTTTATCACCCTTCACACTGCATTGTTCTCACTTTAAATCTTATTTCCTGAGTCTAACCTGACCTAACCAACCCTCAGAGAGAAATTCAGCCCCGTTATCATGCTATCACACACATACTATATATCAGAAAGGATTATACACATCATGGTGCATGGAAGAATGCTGATAACATATTTATTACATGCATGAGTCTCGTTTGTATGAAATGAAAGGAAAATATTAAGGGATGGAAACCTGAGAATTCTAAGGCAAGAATACATAAAGCCATTTAAAGCATTAGTATTCCTGTATTTGTGACTTGTGGTAGGATTCTTGCTGGCTTAGCATTTAATTGCGGAATATCTAGAGCTGGCTACCAGACCCTGATTCCAGCCCTTCCCTGGCATTCAACACCAACCCCCTGCCCATTACACTACTGACCCTGGCATGCAACTGAAGACACTGAAGACTGATATTGGATGGTAATGGCCACAACTTTATTGGTTACAGCGACAGGCATTGGCATGGCATTGGTGTGTGATCCTTGTCATCGACCAACCACCTTGCTGGTTGATGCATTTTCCTCCCAGCCCACTTGCTGGGAGCCTATGAGATGGCTGTATGTGGAACCCACACAGACGGACGCCAGCTTAGTGGTCCCCTGCTACTTGGCGGGAGGCCATTCTGCCAGCCCCTGAACTGGGCATGTCCCCTGACAGCCCCTCGAGCTGGACATGTCCCTTGACAGCCCCCTGAGCTGGGCTTGTCCCAATCCAGGCCTCCCCCAAAATCCCTTATTGGGATCCTCCAGGTGGGGAAAAGGGGACACGCAGGCCGGCATTTCCCCCAAACTGGATCCAGCCCCCATGCCAAACTGCCACAAGAGATGGCTGGAGACCCTCCGGGACCTGACCGACTCCCACCAACACCTAGCTCTGTAACCACGACCACAGGTTGTGCCAGATGTCATGAAGCTGAAAGTCCATCCTGACCATGGCCACCTTACCAGTAGGCCGTACTACTGGACCCCCGTGTCAGAAAGCTCCTCTGCCTAGGCCCTTGGGTCCAAATTGCTCTCTCACCACTGTATGACCAGAGCATCTGAGGGTTCATGAAGCCTTGATCCATGCCAAAGCATAGGTGCCAAGGCATCCCAGTGCACACCACGAACACACAAACATGAGAAGTCCAGTCAACTGGCCAATGCTGCACATTCCCCATTCCAGGGCACAATACTGTGCCTGGAAATCCAAACTCATTTCCTCCAAGGAGCTGCAACTCAAGCAGAACCACTTAAATTATTCCCTCCCGTGGCCTGGCGTACCCCCTACACTCCACAGATCTCCCCCTGGTGATGGAATGAGGGCCAAAAATCCTTCATTCAGTCCCCGTCCATACACAACCTGCTGGCTCTGCCCTCTCCCCAGCGCAATCCAGCAAACAAGGCTCGTGTATGAGTCAGAACCTGTGCTTTCCTGTAATATTTCATGTATTTGTTTTCTTCTTCCTACTTGTATACCCACTACAGTCCCAAGTAGTTTCTGTGCAGCATTATTTAATCAATCAACAATGTAAATTGCTGTGGGAAAACAGCTGAGGATAGAGGGAGTTTGGAACAAAGCTAAAATATGCTATATAGAAATAATATTGTTATTACCTACTTTCTATCCACTAAAATACATTACTGGGTGAAGAAATGTTGTTAATTCATCAGTAGTGAGTCACTACAGTGTGTTTCAACAGCTTTACTAGGACATTGGACAGTTTATATGGAGGATTCATTGATATTCTGTATCATCGCCATTAACAATGTTTTCCTTACCTTAGTATTAGTGTGCTTAGAGTAAGGCTGTTGGGCGGGGGGGAAATCGGGAAAATTTGGGTTCGGGTTTAATTGGCCTTTTTTTTTTCTCGGGAAAACCCGAATGCCGAATTCCCCTATACCAGTAAAGGTGGGAATTCGGCTTTAAATTTGGGATTCCTGAAAAATTCGGCCATTTAAACCCATTTTGTGGCTTTCTGTGGCTCCTGGGAGGGGCATTTTTGCAGGTAGAGGTCCCAAGCCAGACACCCTGATCTAGCTATGCACTGTACACACATAGAAGTAAGCTTCTATGCTTGCATCTCCAGCTGGATAGGATATCATACATAAAATTCTCTATGCCCCTCCAATAGCCAAAAAGCACGTGGCAAAGGCACACACTGGTTCCACCCATTGCAGGCTGTGTGCAGCGGCTCTGCTCCAGAAATGGAGCTCCTGCTGGGCATGCTGCTTTGTCCCCTTCCACCCTGTTTTCCGCATGGCAGGGCATTCTTCTGCCCGCCCCTCATACACAGCCTTTGCTGGGGTGCGGGAGCGAGCTTAGATTGGGCTGGAGAATGGGGGGGATGAATCAGGCATGCTGTGTTGCCTTGCCTCCTTTGCCCATTTAAGGCATCCTCGCCCAGCCACCCAGCCGTGTTTGCTGGCTACAACAGACCCGTCCGCTCTCCCTATGTTTAATGGTTTGTTCTTGTTCTGCTTTTGTCACAGCTTAGGCGGTTTTTGGAATTGGGTCAGATCTAGTTTGGGGAAGATGCACATGCGTGCCTGCTTTCCCCTTTTGGGGACCCCCATAAAGGGTCTTCAGGACGAGTACCATCAAGGATGCCCGTCTCAGGTGCTGTTGTGTGGCTCCACTCCCAGGTGGTGAAGGGACCACTTAGAGATTTATGTCCAAATAGAACCACTGATTCGCCACTCCAGTTTGCCGCCCAACACTGGGATTGGAGATTGTTTCATCAGCCAACAGGGTGGTTACCCGATGCCTGGCTTCGTGCTCTATGCCTCGCCAATGCTCGCTCCATTCTACTGTAATCAATAAAGCTGTGGCACAATTTCCTTGTATTTGTATTTTATTCTTTCCATTTCCTTTGCGAAGCCGCTTTCACCCTTAGGACTGCAATAGATTCCCACTGATAACTGTCAGGGAGAAGAAATAGAAGACTGGATTCAGTCCTCCCCTCACTGACTGATGGAATTCTAGGCTGCTGGTTTGTGTGTGTGTGTGTGTGTGTGTGTGTGTGTATGTGTTTACTCACCAATGGGATTGCAGCACTGGCTGCTGGACACATACTTGGCTGGGGCCAGAATCTTTTACACAAAAGTCTTTGTTGTCAATATAGCAACACATGCTTCAGTTACTAGTTTTAAGCTCCTGTAGAGACCCAAAACAATTTAAGTGCAATTTATATACCAATCACAAATTTAATATCATGTGGCCTCTGAAAACCTGCTCAAAAGGTAGGTCTGCACTCTCCAGTGGTAGGTTTGGTCACTGATTTCTCCTATCAGCAATCTCAGTGGCCCCTGAAAATATATTACATTTTTATCCTGTCCCTCCTCCAAGGATCTCCAAGGTGATATGCAATGAGACCCAGGACCTGTGGAATCTAACTCAATTCCACAGAGCCTGTAAAACAGAGATGACCCACCAGGCTTATGGTTGAGGACAACGAATGGTACTACATCTCAAGCCTGGCCTCCTTATCCCCTTATCCCCCTCTTTTCCTTCATCCCCCCCCCTTGGCCCTTCTTCCCTTTTTCCTAGTTGTGTTTTCCCTCCCCACATGTCTGCCCAACTCCATCCTTCCTCTTCCTCCCTAGACTGAGTGCACTGATGCACCTTTCTATATCATTCTCCCTCAGGTGGAGTAGTCTGGGTGCCATCATCACAGGATTTATCAGTTAGTTATGTTTTAGATTGTTTTAACTTTGTGGGCGAAAACGCATGGTCCCTTTAGCCTCCTTTATTCCCTGTTTCAGCCAGGATTCAGCCAGGATCGAACGCATGCGTTTTTGCCGAACTGTGTTCGATCCTGGGTGAATCCTGACTGAAAGGAATAAAGGAGACTAAAGCGACCGTGCGTTTTCGCCCTTTATTTATATTATGTATACTTACATGTTGTTAACCGCCCTAAGCCTCGTTCACTGGGGGAGGGTGGGGTATTCTTATTCTTATTAGCATCATCATCATCATTATTATTCTGCCTTCCTTCATTTTATCCTCACAGCAACCCTGTATGGTGTCTTAGGCTGAGAGAGGATGACTGGTCCAGGGTCAGCCAGCGGATTAAATGGTGAATAGGGGATTGAGCTCAGCTCTCCCCAGGGGTAGTCCATCACAATACCACATTGGTTCACTTAAAAATCCCTCTGGAATGTCCCCCAGTTTTCTGGAAATGGTTTCCTGTTCCACATGAGGGTTTATTTCAGTCCAAACCATTGTAAGCAGAATTTTATCCTTTTCAGCTGGGATTAGCTTCTATTTTATGTGAATTAAGATGACAGTTCTTTGTCATTTAAGGGAGAATGTTAGAATGATTAATGGAAAAATTGGCAAATAAGGGATATCACTATTTCTTTCATCTTTAGTGTTCTTGATACACTGAGTTACAACTAAGATAAAAATGACTGAGTGATGGAGCTGTCTTCAGAAAAATGCAATTCTGTCAACCAGATTGAAAACTCTCCTCCCATCTAAATATACAATATATCAAAGTCAGTATTAGGACTAAAACATATGGATAACTGGTATAATATTATTGATACATTGATTGTAGATTCACCATATTATGTATCTAATCTTTTTTAAGTGGCACTTTATACACGAAGAACTAAAGACCATCTTCCTAAAAAAAAATGAAATGTGTTTGTTAATGCAACATAGCCGTGTTATTAAAATATACATATCTATCTATATCTCTTTAAAGTAGATACGCTATGCTATAGAAATTATTCTAATACTCACATGTGGGCTCATCTGCAGATACTTATATCCACAAATTGGGTCCACATGGAGAGAAGAGAGATTTTTCTTCAAACTTGGGGGCTTCCAGAAGAATCTTAAACCTCTAATAAAAAGGTGTGGGGGTTAAAAAAAAATCCAAATGCAGTGTTACTGCAGAGGAGGAGGAGAGGGCAGGGAACAGCAGTGCTGAAGACATGCAGTTATGTGAGAAAAATCCTCCTTCCCCACTACACTGCTCCAGTAGTTCTTCTCCCTGCAGTCTGAATAATTAGAAGCCAGCAGGAAAGTTTTAAAAGCAGGTGAACCAGCTGGTACAGAGGTAGGGGTGAGAAGGAGCCATTTCACCCACCTGCATGCCTCCACATGTGCCAGCTCAGCAACCCTTTTAAAACTTTCCTGCCAGCTTCTAACCAACCAGATTGTGGGGACCAGTGCTGGCGGGGGGAGCAAGAAGGATTCTTTTCTCCCACTCATTCATTTCCAGCACTGCAACAAAAGCCAGGAGCTGCACTGGGCTCTCTTGTAGCCATGGGGAGGGGAGGAAGCCTCTGTGGGCCCAGCAAGCTATACTATACCATTCCACATCCATCTAGACAGTACTAGAAGCATTTATGCTCCATTCTGTACTTAGCCAGCCAGAGGTGAAGGCATGGGGTCTCAGACAGGCACCCAAGATCTGAAATGGTCCTTGAGTTCAGGAGCTCCCGATCCATCTGTACCTGTGGCCTCTTGGTCTTGGACAGGAATTAGATGTGGCAAACAGAGCAGGAGATCTTCCCTTGAGTACCATATTGCAGATCATTGCACTAAAGGGCAACTAGGTCATCTTTGGATTTTCATACCTCACTGGCTGTCTGATTGTTTTTATGATGCATACAACTTTGTTTTTATCATATTTATAGTATTTGTTGGAAACTACCTCAAGCAATTGCAGGATATAAATATTGCAGGATATAAATATTTTACACACTAAATATAATCCAAAGAGTCTACACACTGGGGTTCATTCAAAGACCCACAAGCAGAGCTGGCATGAACACACGAAACTGCCTTATGGTTAATCAGATCATTGGTCCATCAAGGTCAGTGTTGTCTAGTTGTACTGGCAACAACTCTCCAGGATTTCCAGTAGAGGTCTATTACATCACCTACTTCCTGATCCTTCCTTCCTGATCTAGTCATGATACATACCTATTCTCTCCAGGATCAGAGGAACATGCCTGATATATTAGGTGCTGTGGAACACAGGCAGGATGCTGCTGCTGCAGTCATCTTGTTTGTTGCTTTCCTAGAGGCACCTGGTTGTCAACTGTGTGAACAGACTGCTGGACTTGATGAGCCTTGGTCTGATCCAGCATGGCTTTTCTTATGTTCTTATGTTCTTTTTTAAATGGAGGATGCCAGAGATTGAACCTGGGACATTCTTCATGCCAAGCAGATGTTCTACCACTAAGTCAACCCCGTCTCCATATTATGTTCTGCTTGCATAACAGATCTTTCCCACCTCACCATCATGCTGCAGTTCACTGCACTCCCTCAAATGATGTTCTGAGGGGGACATAAACTGTCATGAAATTTGGCAGATCAAAGCTTTGGAGCCAACCCAATACGTTCACCATAACATTTTATTTTTGTAAATGGAAATGTAATTCTTGCTTCCCACATGTTTTCCCATTGTTGTAGAAAGTTACTGATTGTGAGATCAAAAGATCCACTTACTGGGAATTTAGTACAAAGCGATGGCAAATGTAGGCTAGATGTAAAGTTACAATATAAGTAAAAAATAAATCCAAAATGACAACTTCTAATGAAGGGAGCTGTGACTCTTGAAAGCTTATACCTGCACTCTCGCACACTGTCACACAGTCCACCAGGTGAAAACTGGTGCTGCGGCTGCCTTTCATCATCACCAGCTCTCCTCTTCCCACCTCCCACCCCTGCAAAGGTGAAAGTTACAGGGGATACACTTAAAGTAGTTTCATTATTGTGGTAGCCACTCTGTTGGTTTCTGCTGTGTTACCATGTTTAAAATGCTGCCCCATCTTACTGTGTCCATACATATGTTTACATACATAATTTATTAATATGTTCACTGACCAGCAAAAAACAAACAAAAAACAGCCACAGCAGATAATAAGAGAACCACCACAACAAATCATCTAAGCCTAAAAATTACATATTACATGTATGAATAAAATGTATATAAACATTGTATAACTTGGTGTGATCCCCTTAATATTTCTGTTACTCTTATCCTGTCAGGGTACGACATATTTTAATAGCTGCAGTGCAGAATTTAGCAGTCAAGAGTGTAAACTGTGATTTTTCATCAGTTAGGAGCTTCTTAGCCAGAAACTCATCTGGTTGGTCAGGGAAAGTGTTAAACATAGGAGAAAGTGCGGACTTCTTGATAGAATGAACAGTGGATCAAGTCATGTTCTGAAGTTTCTATATCCCCGACCCACAAGGGCAAAGCCTTTCTGCTATAGGGACCTTCTTATATCTTCCATCCAGTACTGCCAATGGTAAGACCTGGCAACTAGCGAGGGTGAAAGCTTTCCTATGATTGATAAGTTCTAATTGGGAAAGATATGCTGCGGGGGAGACTATGTACCTAAATTTTTCAAGTGATAGGAAAAACGGTGATCTCCTGAGATCTGCCTGATGTTCTATGTCATTCACCCTTTGCTTCAGAAGGCATATTGCCTGATCTTTACCTTGCGCCAACAAGGAAAGTGGAGAGAAGAGCAGCCTTTCTATTTTGTTGTAAACTGCCTTAAGCCATAAGGACTGGAAGTTGTCCTGCAAGATCAAAGGTGACAAGCCTTAAGGGTTAAGATTTAATTTGAGCCACAGGGGAATGGAAGCAAGACAAACCTTTGCCTCCACCTTCACCGTTCCTGTCTCACATGAACACATGAAGCTGCCTTCTACTGAATCAGACCTTTGGTCCATCAAAGTCAGTATTGTCTACTCAGACTGGCAACGGCTCTCCAGGGTCTCCAGTAGTACAGTTGCGCTGGATATGCAACAGAGTAAGGGGAGGGCAGCTGTTAAAAATTTTGATTGGATCTGCTCAAGTGGGCCAAAACAGGATGATGGTGGTCCCAGTATGGTCCCATACAACAGTTTGGCCAGCGTTTTTGCTTGGTATAGCTTGAGAGCAGCTGGAAAGAAATGCCCTCCCTTGGTTCTTAAAAATTTAATTATATTAAAAGCGGATTTGTGCCCTAGCTTTGCTGCATAGTCGCTGTGGGCTTTCCTTGAACCAGAGGCATGCACTACCCAGAATGCTAACTGGTGCCTGATGGCGTCAGCGATGTTGGCCAACATGTGCACCACATCGAAAACCTCGGTGTGGAGGATAGCCTGATGATTGGCAGCCCACCTGCCCTCACCCTGATTAGCGCCACTCTCCACACCCCCACCCAGAATCTCATCAGGTTGCCACCAGTGTGCAGTTAGGGAGAGGTACTGATGCTGCGACTGAAGGCTATTCCAGAGATCAGATGTGAAGTGCATGGTTCTCCCTGTGGTGCAGGAAATATCTGCCTTCACATATGCCCTGGCTGCCCTGTACAATGAGGGTATCACGGCCCTGCTCATCATGGTGCAAGTAGGGACCGTGTACCAGGGAGCCAGGTCATGGAGCACCCTTCGGTAGCCAACTTTCTCTGTTATGCTGATGGGAAGCCCATCAAAGGTGATCATCTCGCTGATTAGACGAGTGAGCCTTCTCACTGCGGCCTTAACCCCAACTCTTGGCACCCTACTAGCGCCACCCTCACCAAGCATCTCAGACATAGTTGCTTGGTGTCCCTTCCCTACCAGAGTCGCTGCACTGCATGCAGCGGGGAGAGCACAAGGTGAGGTGAGTGATCGACTCTCACCTTGGCTGGCTCCTGGCTCCTTGGCCACTGGTGCAACATGGTGGTGCTTCATCAGATGGTTCCAGAGTCCAGAGGTCGAGAGATGATGAGGGTCTCTCCCTCAACTTACCTGGGCCCTACACAGCTGGAACTCTGCAAAACGTGGATCCTCCACCATCAGGAAGTACTTCCAGACCAAGAATGTGAGGGGGCACCCATGCAGCTGAGCCGCTGTGGGCGCCACCGGAGCAGCCTGCCTAGAGGAGCTCAGGGCAGACATACCGTGTCTAAGGGATGCAGGAGAAGATGGTGGAGGGGAAAGGGGTTGAGATGGCCACACCTCTGGGTGCACCTCCATATCTTTCTCTTGCTCTCCTCCACCCTCTCCTCCTGTCTCCCCTGGGAAGGACTGCTGGGTTGTGAAGGACGCAAAGGAGAAGGATGGCCCAGCACCTCTGCAATCTCCTCCACCACCCTACTGGTCCTCGGGGTGAGTTCCGAAAGACTCGTGTCCATGAAGCTCAGCCCCAAAGACCCCTCAGGCTGCTCCTCCTTCTGCTGCGAAGGCTCGACAACAGCAGGAGGAGGAGAGGCAGCCTGAGCAGCAGACTCCCGCCCATTGCCAGCACCTGTAGTCACCTGTGTGGGTGGGGCAGCTCTTGGGGATGAGTTCCTGGTGACCTGTCTAAGTTTAACCTCTCACACTGTCCTGGAGATGGAATTAGGAACCTTTTAAAAAAGAGGAAGTACCTACACTGTGCGGATATATTCAACCCTAGCTAAATCTGTGCTTTGCCAATAGATTCCCAAGGAACCAGGAGGAGTTTTCTCAGCAAGGAACTGCTTACCTAACCACGGAACTGTAAATTTAATGCCAGCAGGGCACAAAGCAGGCCAGGATAGGCAATCAATAAATTTTTGAGCTATTTAAGTATTTGGAAATCAATGCCTTTGCTCTTTTAAAGACCTAACTGGTAAGAAACTACAGACCTACAGCTATGGTTTACATTTGATGGAAATGTAACTCAACAAGTTCCTAACAGGTCTTTATTAAAGCTAGTTGTGTTTGTGAAGTTACACAGCTAAACCTCCAAGACAGTGCTATAATCCGCAGACCAGAGAACACTAGAAGACACCAAACTGCCTGAAAAAACCTCTTTCTAAACAAACTGAGACCAATGACAACAATAACCAAGCGGTGCCCCCCCCCCAAACCATCAAATCAGCCCTTCAAACTAGGAAACCCCCACCAACCAACAGGCCAAGGCCTGCTGGCATCTACCAAAATTCAGAACAGAAGGCCCAGAATCCAAGCAGTTGAACTGTGACACAGCAAGGACACAACTCCACCAAAATTCAGAAAAATAGGCCCCAAATCCCAAAGGTTGAACTGGGACACAGCAAGCAAACAGTGTTTAAATGGATGGATTTCCCACCACCCAAACAATAAAACCAGCCCCTCAAACTAGGGGGAAAAAACCCACACCACCAACCAGCAGGGCAAGGCCTGCTGCTGGCTTGTGGCCAAATTTAGAAAATAAGCTCCAAATACAACAACTAGTTGAAAATAAAAACAATGATATAATCTCAAACCCTTCAATGTCTTCTCCTCCAGGCAGCAGGCAGGAAGCAATCCAATCCAAGCAGCAGGCTGTAATCTAGCAGGTCGGGATGAGGCACCAGGACGCAGAGGGAGAATCAGGCAGCAGGAGCTAAAGCCAAGTTTTGCCACCAAACTCTCTCAAACCTCTGTGAGTAATGGCCTGGTCTGGGAACCAGATTTGCCTTTATAGTCTTTGGCTAAGCACAGAAAATTCTAAGCACAAAGAATTCCAGCTTCTGTGATTGGCCAAAGAACACTGTTCTTCCAGAGCTGGCCACTGACTGCCCATTGGGAATTCATGGCCCTCCTCCCTCCCCGTTTAGGTTGTTTTCAAACAAAGATAGGCAGTCCCAGCAAGCTAGGAAGCAAGGAGATAGCTCTCCTTGCAACGAGATGGTAATAACCGAACTCGAAAAGCTGAATATATATTCAAGAATCGCCTATTCAGTTCAGCTATTTCCTGTGGGGGGGGGTTGCCAGTAAACCCAAACGCCGAAATTAGCCAAAACGCCGATTTTCAGCTTTATTTTTGGCTCAGGTTTACCGATATGCACAAGCCTAGTAAGAACGGTTCCGATATTCAAAATGGTCTCAAGGCATTCTTGAAGGGAGGGATGAATCGCTCAGTCTCTGTATTGCTAGGACCTTCTCCAAGGTGCTGAAGAAAAGAAGCCAAATAGAAGTCTCACTTGCCCTCCCCCTGGAGGGTTTTTTCCTCCCAGACTTAGACTAGATCTTTCTACCAGAAAATTGTCTCTCTACTCTTGAATGTCAGGGATTGTGTTCATCTCTTTTTTATTTTTACATATGGAAACTTTCCTCCTTCAGCACCATTGATGCAAGGCAGGGCCATCTTTTGGCATCTGTGGGTTGCTGGAGTGTGAAGGCTCATGAATATTCTTCAGTAATAGATGTAGATTTTTAAACTCCTCAGGTCTGAAATGGTGTCAGCCTGCATTCTTATTGGAAACTGGATCCATTAATTGTTCACTATCCTTACAGTTTTCATTGTAGGCTACCATATATCTGTGCAAAAAACTGCTGGCGGCTCTGTGTAAGAAGTGTCTATTATGTGTTTATCAGCACTCAGAAGTCCTCAATTATGACTTTTCCAAAAAGAGCTATGAGAAGCTGCCTTGCCTGCATTTGTGTTTGGAAACTGTCTAATATCATCTTGGACCTCAACCTTGCTGCTCTTTTGTTAGCATGATAAACTTTTATTCCAAAGTAGTAGACTGATTAATATTGCTTATGGCTGAGCTTCTGAAGCTGTTACTAAGCCATGCTGCTGGATTATTCATGCTATTATCTTTCTAGTAAGCAGATGAGAAACTGAAATTCTTCCCAACCAAACAATTAATTACAACCTCTTCCTACCATAAGCATACTAGTGATACTAGACTAGGGTGGCCCTTTACTTTCTCCTGATAAACTCCTGTTTAGGAGTCATTCTCCCACTTAAGTACATACACACATCACTGTTCTGTCAACACTGACACCCAGGGTATATTATGAAGCTATACAAACTTTTAAAAGAGAATTACAATTAGCAAAAACAACAACAACAACCAAGCAGCTGCTATGAAACTGCAGAACTGTTGAAGGACTTTGAAGACAAAAGTTCTGGCCCCACTCTCAAATGGTCCTGTTTCTACAGATGGCGTCTTTAGGGGTTGCAATATGCCCCTCCCTCAGGAATATTTGCTGAGCACTAAATGCAGACACTATCCTGCAGTTACAATGCCTTACTAAATCTGGTTGGCACTGACAAACAAACACTTTAAAAACAGCTGTGTTGTTTTGCTGGCAACTGGACCATGCAAACAGTATGGTGCTTCCTGAAAAACTAGACAGCCCCTGAATTAGTCCAGTAATGCTCCAAAACATCCAGTCAGTATCTAACAATAAGGTGCTTCCTGAACCTGGTAACCAACAAACGTAATTAGTGGTGCTCCACTATAGAACACATCAAATAATGGGGTGGCTCCACTAAAATTGAACAGGATGTGAATTAGCTCAGTAATGCTTCACTAAATCTCAGCAACCCTATAAGCTGCTAAATTGCCAAAGAGTGGAAGGAGGATATTCTTTGTCAAGGCAGCCTTAGGTGCATTTGGATATTTCCAAGCTGAAGTGTCACCTGAAATATGCTGTTTCATTTTGGCTCAGAAATACCCAAAATAACCCAAATTCAAGATTGCAAAAAAAAAAAAAAAAATCTTCCAAAATTTTTGGAATGTTTCAATTTTGTGGAGCTTATCAGATGGCGGGGGAAGGAGGAGAACCAGCAGGAGCCCCACTGTGGCAGACAGCTTAGCTTAGCTGCAGGCTCCAGATCACCCTTGCAAGCAGTAGAGGCAGCAGGAGTGGTGAGGAAGGAGGGAAAGAGAAAGCTTGCCAAGGCCGGGCCACTGAATGGCAGTGCCTGATGCAGGTGGATCGCATGCAATCTAGGGAGGCCAGGCTGGGGCTGGGGATCCCAGTTATCCGGCAGTGGGGGGGCTGGGAGGTATGGTGGTGGGAGCAGTTGTTATAAGGGAAGGAACCGGAGATATGGATATGCTCGGGTTCCTTCCAACCTGTGTCCCATCCCGAGAAACAATGGTAGAGGTGGTAGAAAATACCCATCCCTGACACTGTTGTTGTGCAATGCCAGGTCCATTAATAATAAGACAGCCACCCTGTGTGACTATTTTGTTGTGCAGGGTATGAACCTGGGCTTGTGTGACCAAGACCTGGGTGCGGGAGGGTGTGGTTGTCACCCAGGTTTCTTGGTCCTTCATCAGTCTTGGACGATGGGCCGGGGGGGAGGAGTGGCTGTGTTGGTCTTGGAGGCTTTCTCCTTCAGGACCCTTCCCGATCCGGAAATTCCCAGTATTGAATGTGTTGGCCGAGGAGAGCTTGGCTATCTGGCTGGTGTATCGGCTACCCAACACATCAGTGGATACCCTGTCAGGCTTGCTAGAGGTAGTGGCAGGCTGGGCCTTGAGGTTCCCAAGGCTATTAGTCCTGGGTGACTTCAACATCCATGCTGACGCCACATCTTTTCTTTTTCGCATGTCCCAGACCTAGTTTCATCCATGGCAGCACTGGGGCTCTCCCAATTTGTTTCGGGTTCTACACATCAAGGAGGCCATACACTGGACTTGATCTTCGGGTCTGGGATAGGCTTGGATCTGATGCCCAGTGAGGAGGTTCCATGGTCAGATCATTATGTCCTGAAGGCTCAGATTGACCTACTGCTTCCACCCTGTTTGGGCGGTGAGCAGATTTATGCTCATCCGCGGAGATTCATGTATCCGATTGGATTCCAGAGGGCTCTGCATGATCCTACCACCTCTGGCGATTCCCTCGATGCACTTATGGAGGACTGGCATGTCCGGTTTCCACCCCCATCGATGAAATTGCACCCTGACGCCCTCTTCGCTCCCGCCGAAACGGAGCCCCTTGGTATACAGAGGAGCTTAGTAGTATGAAGCGGGAGCTTAGACGGCTAGAGCAAGTATGGCGGTGAATTCGCGACGAAGCTGCAAGAGCATCTTATAGGACATTTATGAAAGCCTATGAGATGGTGACGAAGGCTGCTAAGAAAAAGTTCTATGCAGCTGAAATCGTGTCCACTAGCTCTCACCCGGCACAATTGTTTAGAGTGATTCGGTCTTTAACGCCTTTTGATGAACATTCAAATGTAGGTACAAATTCGGCCCATAGCTGTGAGGCATTCGCGAGCTACTTTGTGGATAAAGTCTTTTTGCTCAGCCATGACCTTCCTTCCAATTTGGATTCAGTAAGGGAACTAGAGGCCCCTTGCCCGTCTTTTGGACCACTTCAGCCTGCTTTCGGAAGCCGATGTGGACAGGACCCTGTTGGCTGTAAGGCCTACTACTTGCCTCCTTGGCCTGTGCCCATCGTGGCTGGTTAAGGCCAGTCTTGATGTGGTACAGGCATCCCTGGGTGAAATCATCAATAGGACCCTAAGTTCAGGGACCTTCCCAGGGGAACTCAAGGAGGCAGTAGTAAGACAGCTCTTAAAGAAACAATATTTAGATCTGAAAGAACTTACCAACTACTGCCCAGTATCTAATTTATCGTACCTGGGTAAGGTAGTTGAGAGAGCAGTTGCCAAGCAGCTACAGCGGTTCCTGGATGATGCATCAGTCTTAGACCCATTCCAGTCCAGCTTCCACCCTGGCCATGGGACGGAGATGGCTCTGTCGCCCTTGTAGACAATCTCCGTAGAAGGCTGGATCAAGGTGGGTCGGGGCTGTTGATTCTTCTTGATTTATCAGCAGCCTTCGACACGGACGATCATGATCTTTTAGATCAATTCAATTCAATTCAGACCTTTATTGGCATACAATAAGTGATCCATACAAATGATGAGTAGCTACAGGAAAACAAGGAATATTGGACACCATCAATCATTAACCTTATCCAGTCTGTTTTTGATAACTGAAAAAGTAGCTGTTTTTTTAAGTTCAGTAATGTCGATTGACAAGTCATTGAGAAGACAATAAACTTTCAGGGCCTCCGAGTGTCCTGACATATTAGTTAAAATAGGATCGAGTAGATTGTGACGAATAACATCAAACTAAGGACAATAAAGAAGGATATGGGAAACCGACTCAATTGAATTTGAGTTGCAGGGACATAGCCTCGCCAAATGACTGGTTTGGTTATATTGTCCAAAAGTAACAGCTGAAGGGAGAGCATTGCTCCTAGCAAGTGCAAATGCTCTACGCATTTGTGGGGTATGTAGGGCAGACAAATAAGGAGACAGTCGACTGGTAGTTAGGGGGATTTCAAAATTCAAAGGGGAGCAATTTTTTTTTACAAGGCTATCAAGGGTTTGAAATTCAATCTCCAGATCTTTTAGATCACCACCTCACCGACATTGAGATTCGGGACATAATCTGTCAATGGTTCTGCTCCTTCCTACAAGTTCAGGGATAAAGGGTGGCACTTGGGGAGGAAGTTTTGCAGTGGCACCCTTTGGTGTGTGGGGTTCTGCAAGGGGCGATTCTTTCCCCCATGTTGTTTAATATCTGCATGAGTCCCCTTGCCCAGCTGGTTTGGAGTTTCGGGCTGGGGTGCCATCAGTATGCTGATGACACCCAGATTTATCTACTGATGGACGGCCATCCGGACTCCACCCCAGACACACTGGCTGGGTGCTTGGAGGCCGTGACTGGATGGTTGAATCAAAGTCAGCTGAAGTTGAATCCAGCAAAGACGGAGGTCCTGTGGCTCGGCCGGGGCGGTTTGGGGTTGGGGTGCCGACTTCCGGCTCTTGACGGTGTGCAACTAATATCTGCACCTGCTGTCAGGAGTCAGGGTGTGATCCTGGATGCCTCCTTATCTACGGAGGCCCAGGTCACAGCTATGGTCAATGCGGCTTTTTTCCATCTCCGCGGGGCCCAGCAGCTGGTTCCTTACCTCTCCCGTCCTGACCTAGCCACGGTGATCCATGCGGCGGTCACCTCTAGGCTAAGTTACTGTAACTCGCTCTACAAAGGGCTGCCCTTGAGACTGACCCGACAGCTCCAGCTGGTTCAGAATGCGGTGGCGAGACTCCTGATGGGATCCTCGCCCAGGGAACATATAAAGCCAGTGCTTTACCATCTGCATGGGCCCCAACTGGAGTATCGGATCAGGTTCAAGGTGCTGGTTTTGACCTTTAAAGCCTTACATGGTCTGGGACCCTCATATCTTCGGGACCGCCTCTCCTGGTATACCCCCTGAAGAACATTAAGATCGTCCGATGAGAATTTACTGGTGGTCCCTGGCCCTAAGAGCATGCGGCTGTCCTCAACAAGAACCAGGGCTTTTTCAGTCCTGGCTCCGGCCTGGTGGAATGCTCTGCCTAGTAACATCAGAGCCCTGCAGGAACTGAAAACTTTCCACAGGGCCTGTAAGACAGAGCTTTCCCACCAAGCCTACAACTGAGGAGAGCCACCTATATCAGCTTATATCATCTTACACCATCTTTACTGGCCTCCCCACACTTCCCTTCCTTGAGTGGGAATAACATAGTTTGAAGAGTTCCCACCGTATGGTGCCTAAGGTTTGTTTAGAGTTTGTGTGCCATTGTGTTTAGGATTTTAGAATTTTATTGTTGATTTTATTGAGGATTGTGTTTTGATGTGTTTTAATGATGTTACCCGCCCTGAGCCGGCTTGCTGCGGAGGGCAGGTTATAAGTCTAATAAATAAATAAATAAATAAATGCTGCCACAGCCCTTTAAACACCCTCTAAACTTTTATTGTTTTCAAGGGATGGTAGCACCACATCTACCATTCACTGATCCCAAATATTTTGTAATCTGAAAAAAAATAACCGAAACAGATTCCTGAAATGGTATCACTAGTACCAAAATTTTCAGATAGCGGTAATCATGTCATTTCTCAAATACTGAGGTACTGAATCTATAACTGCTTATATCAGCTATTTTTTCAATGATTACAAAATACAGTCACACTTTCAAGCATCCTTCTGTCAAGTTGTCACTTTTGTGGAGTTCTTCACACTTCTAGTTATCAGTGGACTGGTGTAACTTTAGTATATGTTTGTTTTTCTTGCTGGCGTCAAGTCTTCTATCCCCATTTCTTTCCCCTTGTGTTGCTTGGGTTCTTTGTATTTTGTGCTTATTACAAGTTCATCAGAGGTGCCATACGTTCTGAACTGATGATCTCCTAGTGCACTGTCTTCCTTTCTAACCACTCCTGATACAATTCTTGACCGTTTCATTACCTTCTGTGCTGAGAGTTGTTGTTTTTGGGGTTTTTTTTTAACTCTTGATTCAACATTTATAGTGGGTGCTCAGAGGATGAGCGAAATTTCATCTGTCCTCCATGGCCTTATCCCTTCCCTGGATACCTTGAGAAGTTTGGATTACTAAGATTGACAAATACTTTCCTCACCCACCCACCCCTGGCTTCGTATCTTCCAGTGTATTTCACAGTGTTGTTTCCTTGTTATTACTACAAAACCGACAACCCTTGGGCTATATCACTGAAACATCTACTTTGAGTACTATAGTACTATAGTACTATAGTATTTTAGCCTTTGTATTCAACATATTAAGCTGCCTTATACCATGTAAGATCATTGGTTTCTCTGGCTCAGTATTGACTGCTCTAGCAAGCAGAGAAATGTCTGATAACAACACCTGCTGCTTGAGACTGTGGAAATGCTAGTACTGAACCTGGGACTTCCTGCATTCAATGCAGGGATGGTCCCAGGTTTTGACGACCCTGGTAAAGGAATGCCCAGGAGCCTCCCTCTTTTCCTCTGACTGCCACTTGTGCCTCTCTACCTACCCACATGCCCACCTACTGGGTTGTCATAAGTCAGTTGCAACTTGATGGCACTTTACACAAACATGTATTTTTTTGTCTTGACCTGGACAGCCCAGACTAGACTGATCTCATCAGATCTCAGAAGCTAAGCAGGGTTGGACTGGTTCGTACTTTGGATTGGAGACCACTAAGCCAGTCCAGGGTTGTTACTTTGAGTCAGGCAATGATAAATGTATCTTGCTTTGAAACCCTTATAGGGTCACCACAGGTCGGCTGCAGCTTGACAGCACTTTCCCACCATGTGTATTTTAGCTTGGTTTTACGTGTTTTAATGCTGTGTTTTTGTTTGGTTTTAATGGCTTTTAAGATGTGTTTCATTATGTATGTATTTAATCTAAAAGCTGCCTTAGTGATCCTGATCAAGGCAAAAAGGCAGGATATAAATTTTTGTAAACAAACACATCATGGGTAGCTACCATTCAGAGAGTTCAAAAATCCACAGGACATCAAGGGTATTTGGTGTATGTAAAGTAATCTTTGGATCCCTTTGAACGTAAGTTCTTTGTGAAGCATAGAAATTTCAGTATATCATCCATTTTAGATTAAAATGATTTAAGGTGTTTGTAAACTTTATCTCTTCTTAGGGATTGTGTAGCCTGTCACATTATACACTAGATGATACTTTCAACAAAATGTATTTTTTTTTAGCTGTGGAAATGATAAGCATATGCTTGTATTATTTATCTGTCTGTTTACAGATTCATTTTGCTTGCTAAAGCAAGTAATATTTTGAAATGGAAATTTCACCAGATGAAATGTCCTTTAAAATCTGATGTATGAACACTTCCTATCAAGTCATGTTTTTTAAAGACCCATTAATGTAATACCATCATATGTTTCATAACAGAGTACTAAGAAGAAAATTATATTTTTCTATAATACTCTTCATAGGTTGTGACATAGTTCATTTAAAATATTCTCTGCCAAAGCAATCCAATCTCTCCTTGCAGTCCTGTTCTATTTGCAGTAAAACTGTAGCTTTCAAATTGCTTAACCCAGAAGCCAGTGATTTGGGGATTAGGGTTTAATCTAATATGTTTTGCCGCACTGCCGAATAAATGTGAATGGGCAAAGCACAAGAGTTGAATCTAACATTATAATGTTCTAGCAGACCAATGTGTTTTGCAACTCTTAGAACCAGTGCAGATTATTAATGAGGTATTGCATTAATTGATTCCTCTATGAACAAAGAGAAGCAATTGGATCAGGTAGCCACTACAAGCACAAGTTCTTGCAGCACTGTTTTCTGGCTCTTCCTTGGTCTACAACCCTACAAGGAGACAACAGCCACCACTACTGGCTGTCCTAATAACAATCTTGGTTATTATTTTAGAGGTTGTTTTCTTCTCTTGCTCTCTTTTGGGCTGGCTCCTTTTCCCTTTCAACAGCAAAAAAGAGGGGCATATGCATCTTTTGTTCAAATCTGGAACTAAATACAAGTGGAAGATCAATTCTGTCCTACTTTGAAAACCTTTTTCTGGCCCCTTGAATATTCCTGAATGTGTTCATTTGGGACATACCAAACTACAATACATAGGCAAGGAAAGTGAAGGATAGTGAAGAAGCCTCTTTTATAAGCAGAGATAGTTTCATTAATCTTGTTTTCTAGCTACATATATCACATAGGTGTGCTGATGTATACCATCTGGTCTGCTGAATTCCAAGAATAATCCTAAAGCTTTACTAAGTGTCTTGGTGTGCTTTAAGATTTAGCCAATAAAACCTGCAGTGTCCTGGCTCATTGTCTCAGTAGGCATGCTGAGCACTGAGGAAGTTATTTAAACCATGTTTCCCTAACAAGTACGTAGATAGGTTGGTAAAAAGTATTGCAATCTGGCTGTGACATCTGTCACCCCATTGATTGCTAGGGTTAATCCAGCTGATCTGGCTGGCTAGTCAAGTGTCCCCTTCCTTCCTCACCATTCCATGTGTGTCCCCCCCTGAATCTGTGCACTAAGTGGAAGAGGACAACCATCCTACATAGAAGGAATGTACTGTATTTCAGTCAAAGTCCGTATGACAGTTGTGCTCCTCTGCTAGAACCTCCAAATAAACTCAAGGTTCATTTTTAGGAGAACATATGGTGTTTCCCTAGAATACCATCCCCTGCTTCCTGGATCATTTTCATAGCAGCCAGAGTGAATGCTGATGTGATATCTATCTCAGCTTGGTAGCATTCATTTCCGCCTGTTTACATTCATTCACAACTTTTAATTGTGGGACTTGTGGCTTTTAAAGTGAACATATTAATACTTCAGATGTTTGTTTCAGGTCAAGTGTGATCAGTACTGGCCTAGCAGAGGAACAGAAACATATGGACTGATCCAGGTGACTTTGCTGGACACCGTGGAATTAGCAACATACTGCGTTAGAACATTTGCACTTTATAAGGTACTCCCCTGCAGGATTTGAGGGAGGCGGGATTAATGAGACTGTGGGAGATGTTTTATAGAAACACAACATTTCTAAGGAAGTTCTGGAATGAAATGTTAGCTGTATCACAAACATGTATTATATTATCTCAGTTTAAAAGGGAAGGAGGAGCTCTCATTGTTCCATCACTTACAGCACATTCATGAGTTCTAAGGGTGAAAGCCCTTAGGAGGTCAGGAAGGCACCGCAAAGGTGTCTGGGCCCCCCGCACTGGCGTCCAGGCAACTAACGCCAATGTTAGTGGCCTGAATGCCAGCGGGAAGGCCCTGACGCTGACCCAGGATGCCGACAGGGCCTTCTGAATGCCATCAAAGGCCGCGACAGCATCCTGGAAGGCATTCCTGGGGTGTTATGGCATTCCTGCCTTTAGGCGGCCTCCAAAGCCCTTTTGGCCCGGGAACACCCCTTTTTATTTTTAGCAAGCTACGCCACCTTTTAGGATTTTTGACGCCAGGAGGAGGCAGCATAGCCAAGTTGCCTCCAAAGTCCAGTGCAGGCATTCCTCTCAGGAATGCACTGATAGATGCATTCAACTGACAAGATTTTCTACAGACGTATAGTTTATCTGATGGCAATAGCAACATTCCCTAAAACTAAATATTTTTTGACAGATACCCTGTTTCCTCTCAAAGTTCCACCAAATTCCTTGGGTTGGATCCTGCCTAACATTTCTGCAAGCGGTGGGGTACTTTTCATTGATTCTCCCCTCCTGAGTCAGTCCTCCGTCTTCCCCCTCAAGCTGTTCTTAGGGGGTCTCCCATCTGTCAGGAGCAGCATTTCTAGGAGTATTTGGGCTGCAGTGGGAGAGGAGAAGCAAGGAAGTCAGGGTTCACTGACAGAACTCCTTCTGTCAGCAGTAATTTTCAGAGGGATCTTTGTTATTTTCAACAATCTTTAATTTCCTGACATGTAAGCTAAATCAGTCTTATTGTATATTCTATACATTGTTTCATGTTCTTTCTTCTAAAATATTCTAATCCTCTTTCTTACATTAGCCTTTTAGACATTTGAACATTTTCCTTCTGTTCTCCTTTGCCTAAGCAAACTACAACTTTTTTTTTAAGCATTTTGGGTATACACAAGTTGCTGATCCCAGTAGTGGCTAGCAGGCATACCAACTGCCAGTGTTGAGTGTGTGCTGTCCAGCACCATCTTTGCTAATGTAATTGCTGTAATTAATCAAAAACAACTATCTATTGAAAGTGGACAGAAAGTCAAGATGAATGATAGATATGGCTTGCATGGCAAGACAATTTATTGCAGCATCTTGTCATAAAGTTGTTTGTGTTGTTTCTGTCAGATAGAATGTTGCATAAGTTTCATGATGAAGTGTCCTTCTGTTGTCTTTTCACTCTCATGGCATTAAGCAGTCATTTCAGCCAAGGTTGTTATCTTGTAGAATGGGTCAAGTGAGAAAAGAGAAGTAAGGCAGTTCCAGTTCACTGCCTGGCCTGACCATGGAGTTCCAGAACACCCTACACCATTCCTAGCATTCTTACGACGAGTCAAAACCTGTAATCCTCCTGATGCTGGACCAATGGTTGTTCACTGCAGGTAAGTGGAAGCTTTGCTTTAAAAAAAAAAGAAACCCTCCATAATCAGTATTTTGAAAATGTTATACTCAATCAGTTCAGTATTAGGATTCCAAATACTGCAGCATAACAATATGGGCAGTGCACCTCACAAAGGGGGGTGGGCGAATGACCTCTGCACCGGTGTTAGTGACACTTGCACCAGCTAAACTTGCACTATCACTGGCACAGGGCTATTTACGCCAGTGCCGGGAAGCAGCACAGCAGCACCATGCTTGAGCGCCAGAGCAGCTGTGGTGGCAACATATCTCTGCTGCAAAGACTCGCAGTAGCACCATAGGGGGAATTCCCAGGGACAGGACTGACTTTAGTCTGCTCCCTAAGCCCTTTCGCCCCGGAACACCCCTTTTTGCAGGTGCAAACTTACACCTGCAAAAATCATGGTACAGCCCTGTGAAACTCTGTGGAGCAGTTTTACAGGGCTTAGGGGGGGAAATTATTTTATTATTCCTACTGCACTGCTGCAAGCTGTTCAGGAGGCAGCACGGCAGCGCCGTCCCCAGGTGTTTCTTAACTACCCCCCCCCTTAGAATTGCACCGAAAGGCATTATATCTAGTTGTCTCACAGTTCTAGTTATCAAAATATGTAATGGTTGTAATCATGCACCCAGATCCAGACAACTATGAAAGTAGTTATTGAGCACAAGAGAACTTTAGAATTGTTCCCTCCCCCCTTAATGCTTTATGGTGACCTGCCTCTAAAACCAAGAGTAGTTTCAAAAGCAATTTGTATAAAGTCACGAGGAGGATGTGGTTAACTGTTCATTTAAAAAAAAAAATTCTACTGTCATAGTACAAACTCCTTGTATAGGCTTAAGTAGCTCCTGGATCCTGACCGTGAGGCCATGAGGTACAGAATCCACACATGAGGACTACCCAGGTGTGTACCCAGGTTCTCTCTACACTTCTTTTGTAGTATGCATACACAGTCTTACAGCTTTCTGGAATAACTTTTGGGGTTTCAGGGTGTGAGGGAGCACGGAAGGAGTTTCTGTTCTACTTTCCCCACCTTTATGGACCCTCAGAAACGTCTCCCTGTTACCAGTAGCTGAGAGGAGGATTTAATACTCTTTCTACCCCACAGACAGTCACCCTTGCTTTTGTGAGGAGAGTTTTCCTTTCCTTCCCCCCAGTAGAAATAGAAAGGCTTAGAGGCTGAAGCTGAATGTAAAAGTATGAATAAAAAGATGTTTATTATTTACAGAAAGGTTTTTAGATTATTGGTTATTCTTCAAGAGAAGAACAAAGCTTAAATGGTTACAGGCAGTTCAAAATCTTAGATAGTTTCAGGCACAGTTCTTAGTTCTCAGTTCAGTTACTTCAGAATACTCAGTAATATACTTAGATGTTGTTCAAAATATTTTTATACTCAAAACACTTAGTGTGGACTCAAACTAACCTAGCACACACAAAATATCAGTGAGTGGAGTTTCATCCACAACCTTTCTCACTCCTAAGATTCACCCACCTCCTGTGGAAACAAACAACTCTTCCCCAAAACACTGAGTTAGGAGTCTCCCTGTTTCAGAAGCCACCTCCCACCAAGTGACTGAAGAAAGGTCTATCACACACTGCCACAAAGTTCCCCTTGTCGCTACTCAGGTTTGGTTCTAAACAAGCTAGGTCAGGGGTGTCAAAATCAATTGTTACGAGGGCCGGATATGACATAAATGTCACTTGGTCAGGCCTGGCCGGGCCATGCATCACCAGCCCAAATTGAGAGTAGGGGGGTGGCTGCCTCAGCTGGCTCACGGGCCAGATAAGAGCTCTCAAGGGGCCACATCCAGCCTGCGGGCCTTATGTTTGACACCCCTGAGCTAGGTAGTATTTGAACAAGTGTTCTCAGAGTCTCTCCACACCACCACACAGTTCAGGAGCTCAGAGCCAAAGACTCAAGATATCTTTTCTCCCTCCAAAAAGAAGCCTGTCAGTTTTCCAGACTCCATCCACTGCTTGCTGGCATTGGCTGACAGTTACCAAGTCGCTCAGTTTAACCCTGTATCCGTCACACAGGGAATTTCAGGTATTCCCGTGTGTGCATGAAGATTACCTGTTCAGTATGTTGGATCTCACCTATAGTCTGTGTGTGATCTAGTGCTGGTTTTATGCATGTTTTCTTTATACAAGTTGTTTCCAATTGCACATTCCATATTCTACTCTTCAAGTGATTTTCATTTATTCTAATTTTAGTTATATGAAATTTGAGATTATTTAGTGAGGCATCTTAACAAGTATCAGAAACAACCTTTTATTGAATGTATGTTAGGGTTGCCAACCTCTAGGAGAACCTGGAGACCTCCCAGAGTTACAACAGCCCTCAAGATTACAAAGAACAGTTTCTTTGGGGAGAGTGGACTCAGTTGCATTATACCCCTATTAAGGCCCTACCTCCAAAATCTCCAGGAATTTCCCAACCCAGAGTTGGCAACCCTGTGCACAATCCCCTTTGACATCTAGGCAGCTGAAACTTCTCACTTTATGCCACTCTTTGCTCTAGATTTAAATCTAGCTTTCTTTCTCTCTCTTCCTTTTTCCTTTTCCTTTTCCCTTACTTTTCCTCCACAAATGTTCAAAATTATGTTGTCATAAGTTCTTGTAGGTTATCTGGGCTGTGTGACCGTGGTCTTGGTATTTTCTTTCCTGACGTTTCGCCAGCAGCTGTGGCAGGCATCTTCAGAGGAGTAACAGCGAAATGTCAGGAAAGAAAATGCCAAGACCACGGTCACACAGCCCGGATAATCTACAAGAACTGATGAACTCTGACGGTGAAAGCCTTCGACAATATGTTGTCATGCTTTGATCATCAAAGCCTCATTGTGACCAAAACCCATTCCCTCATTCCAAGTCTTTAGTAACTGGAATATATTTCTTTTTATGAAGTCCTCCTCCATATTTCCTTTTTTCAGAACAGAGCAAACTGTGTTGATGTTAGATTATAAAAAGTAATCATAACCATCTCTCAAATAAGCTTTTCATGTATAAATTTGAAAGACATGACTGAAGGAATTGACGTAAAATCTGTGAATGTCATTTTCATGGGTGCCAAAAAAGCTTTTAACACAGTACAGCTAAAAAAATTAAAATGAACAGTTCTGTTAGGCAATAGTAATAAAGCTGTAGGTGAATTGTTTTATTCACAGACTATCTAAGCAAATTAAGTTTCTAGTTAGGGCATATATGATTGGTCCTTGCAGGGCCTAAAAGAGTTGCCTATTAACAGCTTAATCATTCTTCCTTGATGCAGTCCTAAGCAAAGTGACATACATTGGCCAAAAACGCATGGTCCCTTAACCCACTTTATTCCCCGTTTCAACCAGGATCAAGTTGACCCAGGCTGGGGGGAAACTGTAAGCATTACCTTGAAAAGCAGGAATGAAACTGTGTGCAAATCCATCCATGTAAACAGAAAGTGTGGGAGACGTGCACAGTTCCTGTTTAGCTTGCAAAAACCCCACCCCCTGTGATTGGTCATTTCCCAGGATAGGGAAGGCCCTCATAGGTCAATTTGAAATGACCATCACCGGGGGCGTGGGGTGTGTGCCAAACTAAACAGGAACTTCACGTCTCCCACACTTTCTGTTTACATGGATCGATTGACACAGTTTCGTCCTTGCATTTCAAGGCAATGCATACAGTTTCCCCCCAGCCCGGGGCAACTTGATCCTGGCTGAAACGAGGAATAAAGTGGGTTAAGGGACCATGCGTTTTTGGCCTTTGACTTCAGAGTTGCACTCTTCAGTTGCACTGCCTGTCACAGCCCCTACTCCATGGATCTCCTCTTGCTGTTCAGATGTTCTGATTCTGACTATGAATACCCTCTAAAGCAGTATTTTCCTTACCCATGACACCTAGCACTATTCCCTGTTGATAATACATACACACTGAGGTATTGTCCTGGGAATTGCAACTCTAGTTAAATATTTAAAACAGTCTCTGTCAGCTTCTTGACTCATAGATCTATTTTGTTTGTACTTTGTGTTATCTTCATAGAGGACACTCTATAAATAAAAATGAAAATAACATCAGACATCGCGGCTATCTCTTACACCTCCTACCGATATGGTGCTATGGACAATTACCTGTTTTGCCAAACAACAGAGTTGGTTCTGTTAAACAACATAAATGAATAGTGTAGATGCACATTTCTTCCTCTGTATAATACACTGCCTATTACAGAGCTGTTTAGCAGTATCACTGTCAAACTTCTGTTTCCATGCTGATGTGGTTTAATTTGCAAAATTAAATATCCTTTTAATGAGTACTGATTGTTTCAAACACAGGCTTAAATTCGAGGGATCTGCAATAGACAGCATATGACGTGGTCTAATGATAGTAGGGAAAGTGCATGGTTGCTTTGAAGTAGGATTAGTTCTGGCAAACAGGTGCTAATCAGATCACAGCAAAATAGCACCAGCAGGCATCAACAAGCATTTTTTTGCTTTGTTTCCAAGCTTCACAGAACTCTTAGCAGTTGCTTCAGTAATATTACCCAGAATCTTAATGAGAAAACGTAGTCCCTTATCCCATGTTTTCCATACCTGAGTGCCATTGGGTAAGCCTTTAGGAGTAATTTAACTTAATGAAGTTTTCATATACATTGCTAATACTCAACACAGGAACAACAAAAGAAGAGAAGTAGATAATTTTGAAAAATTCATTTTGTAAATTTAAAGAACCTCCCTCACGATATGCTGGAATGCCTCATTCTCATGCTGAAGTGTATTATAAACCCATAATCATAGGTTTACTGGGAAGGGAAGGTGGAATCCAGATTAGCTCTGTACATACCTGTTTCCCAAAGCATCATTTTATCTTATGTCAATATCATTTTCCTATCTGTCATTTAACAGTAATTATATACTTCACAATTAACAGAATTAAAGTACATATTCTGCTATTTTACTGAAGTATATTTCTTATATGTATTTGTTTAAAAACATTTAGAGCCCAAGGCAATTAATGTATCCTTTAAAAAGCATTATGTAAACTCTGTCAGATCAACAGATACAAACAGGCATCAGCTCAAAGACACAAGCACATAGAGCTACATAAATGTTTCACAAGAAATGCCTTCTGAAACAGAAAGATCTTATGAGTAAGGTTGTCAGCTCTGGGTAGGAAACACCTGGAGATTTGAGGGGTGATGCCTGGGGAGGGGAGGGACCTTAGGAGAATATAATGCCATAGAGTCTACCCTCCCACGCAGCCATTTTCTCCTTGGGAACTGATCTCTGTATTCTGGAGAGCATTTGGAATATTGGGAGATCTGCAAGCCGCACTTGGAGTTTGGCAACCCTACTTATAAGCCCTACGGATCTCCAGGGGGAGTTTATTCCCTATCAGTGGAGCTTCTATGGAAAAGGAGAATGAGAAGGTAGTGGCCAAATGTCCCATGCTCAGATGAGACACAACTGGCATTTCTTGGCTCTGCTCTGGAAATCTCCATCCATTTTGTCTCAGCTGAAGACTCCTGACAAGTGTGTTGGTAGCATGCCGTAATTGCATTTGAAAACTGATTTACCTCCTCCAAGATCTGCTGTCTTAGTGGCCCTCTGTTTTTTATTCTGCATATTCCTTTCCTCATTTGGAAACTCTTAACAACAGCATCACTTGTCCATTCTCCTTACTGTCAAGGAGCTATAAGTGTAAGGCCAGCTCCAACTGAAGAAGAGTTGATTTGACTAAAAATTCCCCGCCCCAGGTAGGCATCTTCTTAAACTTCAATTCCATGCTTCCCTTTTACATAGTACAGAAGTAGTTTGTTCATGCTGTCGGCCAAGCAGCCAGAGAAAGGCTGTTTGGAGTCAATATTTGAAATGTAAGCAAGAAGCATAGCTGTGATGTAGATAGGGTTGCCAGCCTCCAGATACTAGCTGAAGATCTCCTGCTATTACAACTGATCTCCAGTGGATAGAGATCAGTTTACCTGGAGAAAAGGGCCGCTTTGGCAATTGGACTCTATGGCATAGAAGACCCTCCCCTCCCCAAACCCCACCTTCCTCAGGCTCTGCCATAAAAACGTCCCGCCAGTGGTGAAGAGGGACCTGGCAACCCTAGATGTAGAGCTTATACATGTTTGTGTGTATGTATACACACATACACGCACACACACATGATCTGTCTTTGTAACAGAAGTGTATAAACAGGGCCTACAAATCTGGCCTCATGACGCATATTAGAGTCTATGCACATTGAGGAGGACAGACATGAACTAAAGCTTACTACTCACATCTCAAAAATTTGTAAACTGTACACTCTAGGTGAGTCCACTTAGTTGTAAAATGTGAATGTTAAGATGTTGGCTTTTTAGGAGTTTCGTGCTCGTCGTATCTGTTCATCCCAGTTCTTCGGAATACCCCCTCCATGTGGTCTGCCTGCCTATACATATTATCTAACAACTTCTCGTCTCTGTAGAGCTTTTTGCTTGGCTAGATTGAATGCTAACCCTTCTATGGTAATGCAGGGCAGAATTCTGAATATACCATACTCAGACAGGATCTGTCCTTGCTCTTCTGGCTCTATTGACTCATTAGCCCATGCCCTTTTGGATTGCCGCTTTTACGAGGAACTTCGATCGCACTATATTTCCCCCCTTTTAATATACAAATCCAATGCCTCTGTGACTGACATAATGCCTTTTTTACTAAGTGATAGGGACCCCAAGGCTACATTGTCAGTGGCAAGATTTGTTTCAGTCCTTATATCCCTCCAACACTAGATATATGCTGCTCAAGATCAATTGATCAAGGAGCTTCTAAGGGATAAAAGGAAAGGAAATAAGGGTGAAGGCTTTTTTGTTTTGTTTGGCATACCCCAATAATGGTTCTTGGCCTGCCTCCCTGGTTCTGGTGGTGTTCATCTGTTTTTACTAGGGTTGCCAGGTCCCTCTTCATCACCGGTGGGAGGTTTTTGGGGTGGAGCCAGAGGAGGGTGTGGTTTGGGGAGGGGAGGGATTTCAATGCCATAGAGTCCAATTGCCAAAGTGGCCATTTTCTTCATGTGAACTGATCTCTATCCGCTGGATATCAGTTGTAATAGCAGGAGATCTCCATCTAGTACTTGGAGGTTGGCAACCCTAGTTTTTACTGAATTATTTTATAACTTGAAAAGTTGTTTTTAATTATTCAAATGTGGTAATGTTTTTATGTTCACCACCTTGGGGACCTGATCTGATGGAAAGGTGGCATAAAATGTTTTAAATAAATAAACACAACTTTTGGATCTTTTTCTCTTTTTTTGTTTTTAACTAGCTTTCTTTCTTTTTTCTTTTTTTGGGCATGAAATCTGCCTTTTGCTTTCAAAAATCTGTATTCGCTTGATTCCAGACTATTCAAATCCAGCTCTTTCTCTGGTTCTGTATTGGAGGTTTCTACTTTCACTCATTACAGTCTTCCTCTATATGCTCTTATTCAACAACATATACATGCTCATCAGATATGTAACTATTTGCAATAGTTGCTGGACCCTGTTATGATAATGGAAACAGAGAAGCTAGGTCACCAACAGACAAAGTAGAAGTTTCAACATTTTTGAGACTCCATGTGAATGCAAAAAAGAAAACACAATATTTACTCAAAAGAGTGACCCTTAATGAAAAACAATTGTTCTTTTAAAAGGTTATACCTTTACACACATAACTGTAGCTTGTATGAGAATTTAGGACAGCCCACATGGAAAAAAAACTAGTAAATAGGGTATACCTTTGTAAATTAACTCAGA
This sequence comes from Euleptes europaea, assembly GCF_029931775.1. NCBI lineage: Eukaryota > Metazoa > Chordata > Lepidosauria > Squamata > Sphaerodactylidae > Euleptes > Euleptes europaea. Next base: position 4,894,357 of record NW_026612049.1, read on the forward strand.
AGAAAAGTAAAAACATAAAAACAAAAATGGCCTAATGAGGATTGGCTGTAGGAGGGAGTCATGGAAATGTTGCTGACTTTGTAAGCTTCATTGAGGTGATGTTTAGGGAGAAAAGACTGGGTACAAATGTTTTAATAAATAGAATACTGAGAGAAGTTGAGATTCCAAGGGGGGAAAGGGAGGCTATCTGAAGCCCCTAAGATCTTACAGAATACAGAATGGTATTTTCAATGGGAGTTCTAAATTGTTCCCCCTCCCATTATCCTTCTCAGCCCCCTATCTTGTTCTTTTTAATAGCAAAGAGTCTGGCTCTTTTATCATTGTGAAACCATCACAACAAGCTCACCCACAGTAAAAGATAATGACTTCTTCATACTTGCGGGGGGGACTCACCAGGTATATAGAAAATGTAAATTAAATAAAAGAAAGAAGAGAACTCAAATTATGTCTGATTAGGACTGAATATGCTCCTGGGAGCCAGGAATCTTGAACCAACCGAGTTAAGAGAAAGGGTGGGAAGGAACTGGCATGATAGCTAATAAAATCTGGGAGGGAATGATTTGAGTGGCTACAGTAAGTGATCCAAACTGTCCCCTGCCATGTGATCTTAACTCATGCCAACTATTTTGTACTTTATCTGTTTGCTTCTGCAACCTATTGCTTCTGTTCACCTCTGCTGTTGGATTTTGGATTGCTAGTATTGCCTCAGTAAAACTGAATTCTTAATCTTCTTCCCCGGCCCCTTCCTTCTGTCTCTTCCTTCTTTTCTTTTAATATTAGCGATGCTCTTGTTCACTGTTATTCTCAGACTCCTCATCAGCTAATTCGATGTTATCCTTCTCTTCTCATAGCCCCACTCATGCTAAACTTGCTGTTTTCATCTTAATGTTTCTGAGATATGCTTCTTCCTTTCTCATGGGGCTCCTGTAATACTTGTTCATTCTCTTATCTTTTTTGTTGTTTTGATTACTATAATGGTCTTTCTGAGGGCCTGTCTTTATCTCATCTCCACTCTGTTGTTTCTGTATAAATACTGCTAGGCATCATATTTTTTTTTGCTGTGATTGCTTTGACCATTTCAGTGTTTTGTTTTCTGTGTTCCATTTGTTTCTACTCATCCTCAATATTAAATGTAAATTTCCGTCTCATATAAAATCGCTTCATTCATTTCCTCCTTATCTTTTTTTTTCTTTTTTGGCTGTTTTCTCCTTCTTTGTGTCTCCCAGTTAATCCACACCTCACTCTCACATTCTCTCTCTTATCATTCCTTATTGTTACAGTTCTCTTCCAGTAGTAATTCTGCTACATCTTTGTTGAAGTGGCATTTTTGAAGACTTTTTTTGCAGCCTTCCTCACACTTTTTTCTTTTTGAATTGCAGACTTCATTTTGATATGCTTGTTTTGATATGCTTTTCTACTCTCTATTTCTCCCATTCTTTCTCTTGACATGTGGAATGCCCTTTAGACATTAAGCCTTTAGGTAGCACCCTGTGTGTTTGTGTTAGAAATTGCCTAACTGGATGGGTTGCATAAATGAGCAGATAATTGTCAGATTCAAGTTTGGCACTTTCAAATGTTTCAAAATTTGTGTTTTGTTTTTGTTTTAATCTGGAAAAGTGAAATAACCTATTCATCTTCTATTACACATTGTCTTCCTTTCCAGGGTTCCCTTAGTTCCAGAGCTTTTGTCTTCCTTTTATTTTATTATACTGTAACCTATTAGCAAGTGCTAGACATGATGCTGATATGAACATGTGGAATTATCTTTAAAGGTCCTAACATTAAATCGCAGTGTACAGGACAGGATATGATTCTAAACATCTTTACTAACTTACAAGTCCCATTAAAATCACTGGCACCCTTCTAACATCAACCTATTTAGAATCAGTTTGAAAATGTCACCTTCACTACCACAACTAATACAAGTACGAAGTGAAGAAATTTGCTACGTACCAATACTTCTGGGATAATTCATTACTGATGGACTGGATATATCAATTCAGAGGGTTTCAGTCTGTTCATAGCATAACACTAGCCATTTGTTCCTCATTAGACAGTGTGAATTGCTGAGTATATGTTATACGAATAGTTGTAAGCTATTCAACAAAGATTTAATTTGCCTAATTACTATTCTCAAAGGTCATTCAAGTTTCCTTGATTGTGAGATCTGTGCAGATGAAACCTATTTCAGAAAAGTAATTTGTCTTGCTCATTAATAGTATTACAAATGCTTTTCATAAGCTAACTTACTAAAACCTGGCAAGCTCAGTCTAGAGGCTCCCTGGGGGGGCCTGGCTGAGGAGGAGATGGAGGACCCTAACAGGTCAAGAGAAAGGGACACAGAAGGAGCTGGTCTGGCAAGGGTAGAAAAGGAGGGAAATAAAAGGCAAACAGACCAGCCAGCAAGGCTTGGAGATATGCATTGGCTTCTTTAGCATGTTGTATTTTTACATGTATCAAATATCTTCGGCATATACTTTAAAACATAATTTTAAACAAATATGTAGAAGAACCAATTTGAATGAACGAAAGCCATGACTTTAAATACAAATGAAAGAATGAACACTGAATAGGTTACTAGCACCATAAACAACTTTCTCCTTCTAATCTGTCTCTTCTTTAAAAGAAATAGCTCTAATTCTAATTTTTAGAAACTGTCAGATTATTATGGGCAGCTTGTTACTCTGACACTTTCCACATCTCTGCAAATTGTATTATTTTTGCCCACACACTCAAAATTTTGAAAACTCTTACAGACTGCTTTTCCTTAGAGAAATATCCTGCAATAATCAGAAAAAAATGTTTAAATGATTTGCCAACATTATTTTTGCTGATTCTCTTCATTCTCACATGGAAACCTGCCTTGCTATATATACTTTCTGCTGAATATTTTCCTGGTGAATTGATAATCATTCACTTGGCTGAAATGACCACTTACTACAATGCAGTCCTGTGTGTATTTTAATGAAATAGGAATACTGCTCTTTAACTTACCATCAGTGTAAGTTAGCACTGATCTGTATATTCAGATATTTATCATGCCCTGCAAGTCCTATCATTTTCTTTGACTTTCGTTGTAGTTTGATATATTATTTGATCAGCATTCTCAATGACTCATTTTATCCACATGTATTTAGTTAATTTTTTCCTGCCAGTGTTTATATATACGGTACTCTGTAAGGGAAAGGAAGCCTGGCTGCTCACAGCTGAATCTAGTAAAAGAGCAATTAGTCTCTATCAGAGCCAACAGCTGTCTGTAATGAATTCTGAATTAAAATTATGAGCAAAGAAAAGAATCTAACCATCTGCAGGGAATGTGAAAATATTTTTATAATTCTAATAGCTGAGATCTGGACAAGGGTATCTATGAGATTTCCCAGCTGTACCTAGAGTGAATTCTCAAATAGCCAGAGACACGGAGAGCACCAGAATGCATTTCATCAATTTTGGCTGCTTAACCTCTTTGTCTGCACTTGAACCAGCCTGGATTTTGATCTAAAGTAATCACCATGAAAGCCTTCCTTTTTACAGGCCCTCCAAAATGAATATTTAGTTATAAAAATAGTCCTGTTTCTTTGTATGGAGGCTATCCAATCAGTGTTCAATTTCTGGAATATTTTCTCCTTTTTAAAAAAGAATAATAATCATTAACTTGATTTTTTCCTCCCCAGTTGTTCTTTCCAACCAAATCTTGAATTGTGGTATTTCTTGACATTTAGAATCTGATTATATTACAGCTGCAACTGATGTAATTCATTGTAGCAGCACTCCCAATGCTGCTGAAACTATCTTTCACATGTAATTTGGTCATTTTAGCACCTGGTGTCTTATGTTTCTGCAAGGACAAAATTGCATGTTGGTGGAGACCATATATCAGAAATAGAACAATATGTTCAGCATAAGTTCTCAGTAGAGTTGCCAGTTACCCCTGGGAACCGGCGGGGGGCGGGGTGTTTGAGAGATCTTACCAGGCACAGATCAAGGCCTAGGCCTTGATGTCGTCAGCATGTTGACGTCACTTCCTAAAGTGGCATCATCATGTCACCGACAACATGGGAGACACTCTGGTATTTAGGCAAAAACTCTATGGTTTTTAAATTAAAAGATGTCAGTAGCAAAACAGGAAAAAGACCTCTGCTGACTGGTGCCTGTCAACCAGTTTATAGGTTAAAATGTGTACTGTGCAATAATTACTGAGCTAGATGGACCAATGATCTGACTCAATATAGGGCATGTCCCTCATGAAACATAAAAGCCACATGCTAACGCACAAGATAGCAGCACTAGGAGCAACTCAGAGAGTAGACAGTAGTGTGTATCTGCTCCAGTCATCAGTTTATATATTTGCAAACTGGAATATAAAATGAAGAAATACATGTTGAGTTAGATAGACCAATGGTTTGGCTTGGTTTCTTATATAAGTCCCACTGCTTTTGGGAGTAAAAAGGTTGTGGTAATCCTCAAGAAGTAAGAAAAAAAATCATTTATTACATTTTTATCTTTCCCCCAAGGAGCTAAGGGCAGCATACATAGTCCGTACCCCTTTATCCACAGCTCTCTTGAGTATATTAGATTGAAATTGGAGACAGGTTGAAGGACACCAAGTTTTACAGCTAAAAAATAATTTATCCCTTGGTTTTACAACTATCTAATTATCTCTTAGTGAAAAACCACAATAATTCCTAATGAGGGAGTGTTTTACTTTTCACTTACTCCTTCTATTGTTATTGGTTTAGATATGTTTCCCATCACCATCCTCTAAAGTTGTAGCTATCCCATAAATGATGGGGGAAGTTGATTAAAATGGTGGGGGAAGTTGATTAAATGGTAAGTTGATTAAATCTCTCCTTTTTAAAGAAGTGTTTGACTTCAGCTGCATCATGACACTAGTAATTTCTGCAAGGCCAGTGGTTGAGCAAGGATTTGAAATCTGAATGACAGACTCAGATTAAAATACCACTGAAATATTACACTAAGAAGAAGAAGAGTTGATTTTTATATGCCAAATTTCTTTATCACTTAAGGAAGAATCAAACCGGCTTACAATATCCCCTTCCTCTCCCCACAACAGACACCCTGTGAGGTAGATAGGGCTGAGAGAGCTCTAAGAGCTGTGACTAGCCCAAGGTCACCCAGCCTTCGTTTATTCATTCTTATTGACAATAGTAAATTTTATTAATTGCCATCTCCAAAGTAGCATGTGACCTCTGCAGCAACTCAACGTTTTTGGTATTTTTTCCAGATCCCTCAAACTTTCATGTGATTTGAATTTTTTGTCCTCTGTTGACTGGTTGCTGTCCTCTGATTCCTTTATTTTTTTTATTGGTATAAAGAACAGAATAGCGGTTGGATCTAGGGTTGCCATCTTCCAGGTGGGACCTGGAGTTCTGCCAGAGTTACAACTGAACTCCAGATTACATAGATCAATTCCCATGGGAAAAGTGGCAACTTTGAAGGCTGGGCTGCATGGTATCACATCCCCACTGAACTCCCTCCCCTCCCCAAATTCTGGTATCCCTAGGCACTGTCTTCAAATCTCCAGGAATTTCCCAAGAGTTGGCATTCCTAGTTGGATCCTAATAACTTTTCCATTTGATCACAACTGATTTCCATCCTACCCTGTTCTGAATGGCTTTGCTCTCCAGCATAGCCTTTTCAGTGGTAAAAAAAAGGACTCTCTCTAGAAAGGGTGTTCTTTTTCTTTTGCCAGTGGAAAAATAGTTAGGACCCAGTCCTCATGCTGTTGTGCTCTGCATAGATTATTGAAAGGATGATTGTATAGAAAATTGGATTTGCTCACATTCTACAATTAAAAAGATCAATTCCTTAGGAATTGGCTATATCCCATTAAAAATGTTTGTGCTGTTTCATTTATATTCTAAAGAACAGCTGGGAGTTGTGATCATTTACTTTTTATTGAGAGAGGTTTGAAGTCAAGTTAACCCAATCCAAAATACATTATCAGATTTTTCCATATTATCTGAATGTGTATATATATATATATATGCTTGGAAATTTTTGTTTCTTCAGGTATCCCCTAATGCTGGCTTTCCATTGAAGATATACTTATTGCAAAAGTAGTGGATGGGAGGTTTCACAATACAAATCCAATCCACTTCTGCCAATTACAACAAACGATAATGCATTTTATTATCTGCAGCTACTTTACTTTCATGTCATACTGCCCGTTCGGTAAAGCTCAAGCATCTTTCTGAGTAGTGTAGTACAGATCTGAATCATTGCTGTTATACAACAGACACAGATTAACAGAAAGCTAAAGCATTTAAGCTCATTGATTTTATTTATGTGAATGAAAAAGAAATCCACTGAGCCAGCACCAGGGTAACTTTCCTTAACCATCAACCTACATGATGCACTGAGCTGATAAAAGATTTCACAGCATCAGGTAATAAGGTGCCTGAAAAACTACCACTGCCAGGGCCAGCAACCAATGCACAACATAGCCATCAGTGGTAATATGGCAGTGTACCCTCCAGCTCCAACTCCTAATCCAAATGACACCACTATTTATTTATCACTTTAGCATTTATTTATCACTTTAGCTCTTCTAGGAGCTCAGGAGGCTGTCCTATTTATCTTCATAACAATCTTGTTCAATATAGTAGGCTGAGAACTGGGAATTGCTTTGTGGCTGAACATAAGTTTGACTCCAGGTCTCCCAGACTGGTGTTCTATTCATTAATACCACACTGGCTGGCTGTATACATTAATCAGAAAAGACAACCTTCAAGCTCATCCACACAATGACTTCAGTAAACATTGGCCCATGAACCCCTCTTAATTTGCCTTTTCTGCATATTGTACTGTATTACATCATGGGACATTAAGCATTAAGCTTGCAGGACTGATTCAGTTGTGTTTCAACATTGGAAACAAATGTTGGAAGTGTATGAATTATAACATTGAGGCAATAACAGTTTCTTAATAGACCTGCTTGATAGAAATAGAGTGAAAACAATGAAGGGCTGCTGAGTGCTCTTTGGGGAGATCATAAACAGTGTACTATAAGCTTATATCATTGCTGTTTTCAAGATCACCCCTCAATTTTATAGCAACATTATTATTATACCATAAAATTAAATAAAAAAGAGGAAAAAACTTCACTCATGTTTCATTGATTGTTGGAGAAGCACTGCAAAATGTGGAGAAAATGTCCACCCATATAGAGTATGGGCAGGAAGAATTGCCCTCACTGTGATCTTGATTTCTTACAAACCCACATAGCCAAATCTGTTAGGTGACATGATATAATTGGAAAACTTAAGCACAATAGTTCCTAACTTCAGCTGTTCTGACTTAAAGATGTCATGCAACCAGATTTGTGATATAATTTCATTGCATACGTGATCTCTGGTTGCTTGGAACGTTCTTTTTGTCCTCAAAAATTGGTGCAGATCAGGAAAAGTAGCAGCTGCATTAAGAACGATTAGGAAACATTCACCCTCAAATTTTCATAGGTAACAGTTTAAGCCCAACTATATTGTAGGGATTTAAAGTCTCTAATGCAACAGAACCTAGCCAATATTATCTGTATCAAAATTGTTATGAGGTCCACTAGGCATGAAACCTAATTAGCCATATAAACCTTTTTGTGAAATCCTGCTCTCCTTTTTGGTTTTCTTTTATCACAGTTGCTTTGTGTACTTACACCACATAAATGCAAGACTCAATATATCCAAAATTGCAATATTCAATCAAATTATCCCCTGATATATGTCAGAAATATCCTAAACGATTTTTGACCCACATTTTACTATTTTTGCTGTTCCAAATAAATGACCTGTGAAATCTAGTAATTACAAACGACTTCCCTTGCCAGATCAGTGAAGTATCAGTTAAGGGTCGGCATTATTACAGCGACAAATTAATCAGAAAAGCCAACCTTCAAGCTCATCCACACAATGACTTTAGTATGAAATGGCTCCCGAATGCCTCTTAATGTGCCTTTTCTGCATACTATAGCTGTATCACATCATGGGACATTAAGCATATTTCAGCTCACAGGACTGACTCAGTTGTGTTTTTTTATATTGAAAACAAATGTTTCAGCTGGATGAATGATAACATTGAGGCAATAACAATTTCCTACTAGGCATGCTTGTGTAATGGCTTGCATAGTCTTTTGGCTTGTAAACATTGCCATCTTTATTGCTAACTGAAATAAGAGGGTGTTTTTTTCTCCTCAGCTGATAAAGTTCAGTAGCAATTTTGCTTCCGTATTGTGAGCTAATGGAAATTGATACAAAATGCAAGCTACATTTTTGGCTCAGTCTTCATGACCTTTCAGCTTCGCCCTGAGAACTAAGATCTTCTCTCCAAACAGCAAGGGGATGTATCACACATTGTCTCCAATTTGATATTACCTCCCTCCGTAAAGTTGACAAGGCCCTTCATAAAGCTGACAATTCCTAATCCTTATTAGCTTCCAAAAGTGATATAAAATGTACAAGTGGTGGCATAGAGGCATGCAAGCTTCTGAGGTGCACAGAACTTTTCACCAGACAGAATGAAAGGTGTTATGGAACTGTGAAGACTCCACATTCAATTTCATCGAGAGAGAGAGAGAGAGAGGGGGGGGGATATTTTTTTTGTCATACTTCCTACTCTTTAGGTCAATATGGGCCTACTCCCCAAACAAATTATTGTTTGTTATTGTTGTTTTGGAATAGTATTTTATAGATATTTCTTTGTAGTCAGAGATGAGCAAGAAGCTGTTGGTTGTCTAATCGGAGTTATCTGTTGTCTATCATTAAATATGTTATGGGTTAAATCCTATGTATCATGAGCACAAAATGTTCACCTAAATGAATCTTCCCCTTCCCACTGTGGTCCCCCTGTATGCCTAAAAAGGCACTGTTGTGGGTAGGAGAGCCCCCCATGCATGAAAAGTTAACTGGCATGGAGGGGGGCTGCCAGAAGGAAGGGTAGTCAACTCCCTCTGATAGCAGAGCCTCTTGTGCCAGCTAAAGCTCTGCTGGTGAAATAGGAGGGAGGCTGATTTCACCCAGTTCCTCTTTGAACTACAAGGCACTCATGGTTTGCAGGCTGCAAATCTGAGACAGAGGGAGAGATGAGAGATTTTTTGTGTGTGCTTACTTGTTCTAAATGTTGTTTTATGCCTTCATAAATAGAGCAAGAATTAAAAATCCAAATTGTTAAGTAAATGATTGTAATTTACTTTAGGTTCATCTGACTGCACATATACATAATGCAATGTTGATGGGTACTGAAGATCAGATCAGCCATTTCTTTTTCTATTTTAGGATTGCAACCATCTTTTTTCTTTACTTCTGAATTTTCAGAATATAAAGGCAATAAACTGCACTGGTCTGAGTTTGTTTCTTTCACAGACATCAGACACTCCTCCTTAGTGCTTGGCAGACAGGACAAGTGAAAGTTTGCATAATCGGGAGATAGCTTATCAGCTGTGTTGCTCGTGCCATGGTTTTGGCTGATAGTGTAAAAATGATGGGAGGAAGCATAATACAGTTCATTCGTTATCACCATGCCCCATGTTCTGCTCTGCCAGATGAAAGAGATTTGCATTTTTTTTAAGAATTCTGACTCTTCCACTTAAGTCATTCATTCCATAATGAACTCAATGAGGAAAAGGTGGCTAAGGAGAACTCAGTGATTCTGGTAAAAATGTAGGTCTAACAATTGAGCAAGAACAGGCAGAGCAATCCTAAGGGGGGTAGTTCTGGCACCACCATGCTGCCTCTTTATCAGTTTGCTGCTGTACAGCAAGCAAGCCGATCAGGGAAATTCCCCCAAGCCCCGTGAAACTGCTCTATGCAGTTCCATGGGGCTATGACACCATTTATGCTGGGATAAGTCTGCGCCAGCAAAAAGAAGTGTTCCTGGGGCAAAAGGGCTTAGGGAGTTGACTAAAGTCAGCCCCGCCCCTGGGAATGCTGCCTTTGGTGCCAGCACAAGCCCATTCACTGGAGGAACACTGGTGCCATGGCTATGCCAGTGCCCATGCGTGGTGCAGCCACACTGCTTCCCAGTGCCAGCATAAGTGGCCCTGTGCTGGGATGTGCCCATGTGGACAGCACAAGTGATACTTATGCCAGCGCAGGGGTCATGCCAACTCCAAACTCCTTTCCCCCTCTTAGGATTGCTCTGTTAAGACTTAATTTTTTAAAATAATCCAGGAGCTATAAGTGATGCCATTCTTGGCAGATTGTGATGAGACCACATAATAAAGAAGGCATGTTAAGGAGGGACTGTTTTACACCTTGCCCTTGAAAACGCAAGAGAAATGAAACTATATTCAAAGATGTTCTTCCACTTGTACAGCTGCTTGAGCAAGCAAAAGACAAGAACTATTGTAGAAGCTACTGATGAAAGCATTGCTAATTCTTGAATAAAGTCTTGTGCAAGTGTTGAGGAACAATATTAACAGTTATTTTCCTTCTGCTTTTGGTTTATCATCAGGACTGTGGATATGACCAATATATATTTGTGGGATTCAGAGCCAGTTCACAGCAAGGCCTCTTGGTCTGAAATTGCTGTATACAAGAGCTCTATCAGAAGCCAACATATGGCCTTAGAGCTTGCCAGGGTGGTTTATTATTTATTGACTATTTTTTTAAAGAAAAATTGTACACTGCCTCTGCAGACTGCTTAAAGCATTACAGCACAAAATCTGGTGAATCTGGATAGTAAATAAGAACTTGGGATCTCTTTGAATAAACAAAGTTTATTAATATTGTATATTTGTAATTTTTAATAATTTTTTTAAAAAAACTTGGGATCTCAAAAGTCAGCATTTAAAACTTAATTCTGTGAAATGTCCATTAAAAAAGCCTGTTACTTGGAGTATAATTTCAAATCTTCTGATCTTCAGTTTTCATAGTTAAATTGTGGAACTCCTTGCCGCAGGATGTAGTGATGGCTGCCAACTTGGAAGGCTTGAAGAGGGGAGTAGACATGTTCATGGAGGAGAGGGGTATTCATGGCTACTAGTAAAAATGGATACTAGTCATGATGCATGCCTATTCTCTCTAGTATTAGAGGAGCATGCCTATTATTTTGGGTGTGGTGGAACACAGGCAGGATGGTGCTGCTGCAGCTGTTTTGTTCGTGGACTTCCTAGAGGCACCTGTTTGGCCACTGTGTGAACAGACTGCTGGACTTGATGAGTCTTGGTCTGATCCAGTATGGCTTTTCTTATGTTCTTATGTTCATTTGAACCCAGGACTTCCAAAGTTCCTTCTCACATCTCATAATTCTATACCAGTTTCTTAAGTAGAAACTTTTCTGTCACATTGAGTAGATCATGAGTGACACCACCTTCCCAGATCTTTCTACATGTTGCAAAAATTTCCATCATTCACATAAAATATATCCATGTGATATTTTAATAGGAAACCTGAGCATAAGGTAGCCAGTGTGTGACCCCATGTAGAACATCAGAATAGCAGAGATCAGTGAACTTAAAGCTGTTTTCCTATACTCTGATCTTATACCACCACAATAACAGAACTGTGGGTGAGCCCAGTTGCATGGGTCTTTCCCATCTAATCATCTCACCTCAGGGAAACAGTTCCTACCCATCAGATGAAATATGAGAAAGAGACCATAAGTTGTAGTCCTGTGTGCAAAACAGTCCCATAAATATGACCAGAGTGTTTAAAAGAGCAGGACAACTATTAATTGCTGTAAAATTTGTTCAAATTAAATGTCATGGCTGTATGTAAAAACAATGACTCGATGATCTAAAACATTCCTATCCTTTATACTCAACTTGTATTGGTCTTTTTTATTGTTTTAGTGCTGGAGTTGGCAGGACCGGCTGTTTCATTGTAATAGATGCCATGCTAGAGAGAATAAAGCATGAAAAGACTGTAGATATTTATGGCCACGTAACTCTAATGAGAGCCCAGAGGAATTACATGGTTCAAACAGAGGACCAATACATCTTCATTCATGATGCACTGCTTGAAGCAGTGACATGTGGAAATACCGAAGTGCCAGCCCGAAACCTGTATGCATATATTCAGAAGTTGACACAGATTGAAGTGGGAGAGAATGTCACAGGAATGGAACTGGAATTTAAGGTACTTCATATGGGGATTCCTCTCAGTCTGGTGGCTATAAATCCTTCATTGTTTCATTCCTATGTAGGAAAAAGTGTGGGGTGGATTTTAAATAGTTGTGCAGCTGAACTAGGATGGCCTGTGCTTTTGTAAATTTCCCTGTGGAAGATCATTGACAGGTTCTAAATGGTTTCAGAGAGTAGCTGTGTTGGTGTGCAGTAGAACAGGTAGATCTGAGTCCAGTAGCACCTAGAGACCAACAAGATTTTCAGGGTATGAGCTTTCAAGAGTCAAAGCTTTTTGTATCTGATGAAGGGAACTTGACTCTCGAAAGCTCATACCCCCAAAATCTTATTGGTCTCTAAGGTGCTAATGGACTCAAATCTAGGTTCTAAATAATAGCTGTTCTAACAGACGATGTATGTTGTATTTAAAATTTCCTTTTAATTTACAGTTGGAACAGTTAACATTGCAATAAGAGACAGGTTCTAATCTTATATTTTAGCATGTAGCTAGCAGTTACAAATGGCAGGTAGTCATCTTTATAAGTAGTCACATCAGCCCATGAAACGATGTTTTCAAACTTCCCTAAATACCTTTTCTTTGTTTTTTGCAGCGGCTAGCCAGCTCTAAAGCTCACACGTCAAGATTCATCAGTGCCAATCTTCCATGTAATAAATTTAAAAATCGCCTTGTTAATATTATGCCATATGAATCCACAAGGATATGTTTGCAGCCTATCCGAGGGGTTGAAGGTTCTGATTATGTCAATGCCAGTTTTATCGATGGATACAGGTATCCAATTGCTTGTGCTTTACAAGTTAATGTTAAGCATTTACGGACCAATGTACACATTGCGCTTTATATTTCTTCTTACAGGCATGTGCTTAGGACCCTCATTTTAACATTGTGGTTGCCATTGTAGTGTTAGAGAGCCATGGAGGAAGGAGTCCAAACCATAGCTCCTTGCTGTATCTGTGTTGCTGCAGTTTTCAGAAATCCTAGCATGGATCATCAAACATTACCAGATAGATGTGGGAGGACCAGATGCTGGAGGAGTGTCTGTGCTGATAAAAACATGTCAAAAGGGGCCTTTACCTAAAGCTGCATTTATATGGAAATTTTTTATTATTATTATCATTGCATCTCCTCCTGAAAATGGGAAGTTACAACAGCTTGATTATCCTATTAAAAACTCACAAATTGCTTTAGTTCTGGAGTTCTGGCAGCGCATTAGAAAGCAGATTGCCCGTGAATGTACCACAATTACCAACAGTGACTGCTTATTTAAGTTACTATGCATCTATTGAATGTGTGACATGGGCTTCATGTACAATGAATAGATTTGGCAATCACTACTTATAGAAGAAAAAGTATGGCCATTTTTTTGGCAGATTTCAGAAAATGAACCAAACCAGCCCATTCCTACCTTTTGAGTTATGACTCTACATATCTCCTCACTTTTTCTGACATCATTATGCTACTGAAAGAGTTAATAAAGAAGTACTTTGGAGCTATAAGTCATAAACTCAATAGACTGTATGACAGTCAGCCTTGGATGCAAAATGGAGCTGCACTCCTAAGTGTTTCCTAAGTGTTTTTTACGACACACGAAATTGAGCTATTAGAGTTGCATTAAAATTTAAATAAGATAAAGCCATAAATTACATTTTAATGGGGCATTTCCCCCACAAATTTCTAAAAATAAAACAATGCTATGGCTTGATTAAACCATATTTAATATGTTTTAATGTGCTTACAATAAATAATTTACAGCTGTACATTTCTTAGAATGATGTCACAGCAGTATGTTCCCATGCAAGAAGAAAGCCTTAGTCATTCTTTGATTGGTAAATGTCTGTCCTCTTACTTTAAATATAGACAACAAAAAGCCTATATAGCTACACAGGGACCTTTGGCAGAAACAACAGAAGATTTCTGGAGGATGCTTTGGGAACACAATTCAACCATCGTAGTCATGCTTACCAAGCTACGAGAAATGGGCAGAGTAAGTACAAGGCCTATTTCAGAGAGTAAATGTCAAAAATGCATTAACTATAGAAAGTTGTTGTCCTGCTGAATACAAAATTTAAAGAAAAGTAAGTCTGTTGATTTTTACTGGACCCATTTCTGTTGTCACAGGCAATATCTGGATTTTCAGTTGACATTTAAATCTTCACCAGGCAGAGTAAAAAAGGAAGTTAATACTCAGCTACTTACACGTGTGCACAAAAAATTGCACAGATGAAACTAATATGTCTTATATATGTGTGGATGCATGTTCCAGGGATCTGCAATTACCTGTGGTTCTTTAACATAGATAAAATACATTGGCTGACATGATATGTGTAAACTGACCAAACAATGGTTTAGGGCAGTGGGTTTCAGACTGTATTCTAAAGAACCCCGAGGGTCTTTTTTTAAACTTGTCACATATTCCTCAAGAAGAATATTGATAATGTTGGCTACATTTATTGAAAGAGAGCTTTTCATTTTTAACCAAGCTTTCTTCTGTGATATACAGTTATAAGAGAGTGTTAGTTGCATTCTTTAGTGAGTTCTTTAGTCTAAACTGATCCTCACAAACAGCAAAAGAGGTGGTAAACCTGTTATCTTGAATATGCCACTTCAGATCATATGTGAGGACGTATGTGTGTGTGTGTAAAGTGCCATCAAGTCACAGCCAACTTATGGCAACCACTTATGGGGTTTTCAAGGCAAGAGACTAAGAGAGGTGGTTTCAAATTCAAATTTATTAATACGGTCGATTGACCAACCACGTGCCAATACATCAAAATTTCCAGACACAATAGTTTTGCACCGCAGAATTGCAGACTGCCCATACATATAAAGGTGTAAGATCAATAAAAGCAACCCCTGGGGAAATTATCATCTTGAAATTGATAAAATTGTAAAATATTCTAACAATCATTTTCTAATAAAGTTCTGCGTATTTGAATAGCAACAGCACAGAACTTGGCAGTTTGGAGCGTAAGCTGAGGGTCTTCTCCTAATAGGAGCTTCTTTGCCGAAAGCACAACTGACTCTTCAGGGAATTTACCAAGTAGCGGGGAAATAAGCTTTGATCTAACTTTGTGGTAGAATGGGCATGTTCGATGGTTTCAATGTCCCCTGTTCCACATGGATATAACCTCTCTGATCTAGGGATCTTCTCATATTTCCCTTCTAAAACAGCCAATGGTAGAACCTGGCATCTGGCAAGGGTAAAGGCCTTCCTATAATTAATAGACTCAAGATGATAAAAATAAGCCGCAGGTGAGGCAAAGTATCTAGATTTATCAGGTACTAGGAAAAATTGTGATTTTCCAAGGTGTGAATGGTGTTCAATATCTTCCACCCTTTGCTTCAAGAAACTTGATGCTTGGTCTACGCCCATGGCTAACAAGGTAGGTGGAGAAAGGCCTACCAGGCCATTTTATTAATGGTCTTTAGCCATGTTGACTGGAACTTATCCTGTAAAAGCAGGGGTAGCAGTCCTTGAGAGATAAGATTTAATTTAAGCCAAAGAATAATGGAAGCAGCACAAACCCTTGCCTCCACCCTCACCAGTCCTGCCTCCAGTCTAGCTGTAGCATTTGATATGCAACGAGGTAAATGGAGGGCTGCTCTCAAGAATTTAGATTGAATCTGCTCCAGTGGGACAAAAGTAGATGAAGGTGGCCCAAGTAAGGTCCCTTATGTCAGTTGTGCCAGTGTTTTCGCTTGGTAAAGCTTAAGAGCAGCTGGGAAGTAATGCCCTCCCTTAGTTCTTAAAAATTTAATGTTGTTTAAGTCAGATTTTTGCCCTTTCTCTGCTGGGTAATCGCTGTGAGCTTTTCTAGAACCAGAGGCTTGTAAGACTACTCCTAAGTATTTCAACTTGAGTACCTGGTCTATTTTGTGGCCATCAGTGCTCCATGTTCGTATTTTAGTGTGCTTGCCAAAGGCCATAACTTTTGTCTTTGAGAAATTAATGTCTAGTTGTTCAACAGAACAATATTGTGATAGCCTCTGTATGGCTCTTTTAAGGCCCACTGGGGTCCTGGAAAGCAGGACTGTGTCATCACCATAGAGTCAGACAGAGATATCGCGATGGGTTAGCTTTAGAGGGCTTAAAGCAGGATCTTTTAAGTTGCTAACTAAATTGTTGATGTAGTAATTAAATAGCTTAAGAGCCAGAATGCAACGCTGCTTCACTCCTTTGTAGGTGTTTACTACTCTTGAAAGATGCCTTTGTATGCTGCATCTGACCTGAAGGGTGGTGTTAACATATACAGAGTACGGATCCAGTATAGAAGCCTTTGATCTATAGAAGAACGTTCTAACTTTTCCCAGAGTCTGTTTCTAGAAATAGAGTCAAATGCTGCTTTAAGGTCTATAAAGGCTGCATACAAAGCTGTTGGAACCTTGGAAGAATATTTTTCAATTAAATATTGTAAAATCAGGCAGTGGTCTAAAGTAGACCTGCCCTCCCTAAAGCCTGCTTGTTCATCGACAATTATGTCCTCCTGATCTAGCCAGTTGGTAAATTTGTCATGAAGGTGCTTGGCATACAATTTACTAATAATGCTGAGGAGACTAATAGGCCTATAGTTGGCCGGGTTGTCCCTCTTTCTTTTTTTTTTTTTTATATAGATTTTATTGGATTTTATACTAAAAATTTTCCATTGCATTAAACAACATCTATGACAATATAAAATTTCAATTCTAACCTAAAGTTGTTATAGTTCCATAACATATAATAAAGAAAAAAAAGAAAAAAAAAAGAAATGGAAAATTTTGACTTCCCCTTCACCTCTATCTTCCTCTTAATAAAAAGTTCATCTCGTCGTAGTCAATCTAATCTTAATAAACTATCAATATCCTGTATAAAAAAAACCATAATCTGTTAGTAAATATAATTATGCTTATTCATTATAAAAAAAACCAAAAATAATCCTCTGGATCAGATTAGAAAATATTCTTCCATTCTTCCCAATTTTAACTCATATTCACAATAATGCATCCACGCCTCCCATTCCCCCAGAAACCGAACGTCATTTTCTTCATTTAGAATAGCTGTGAGTTTTGCCATTTCTGCCACTTCAAACATTTTAACAATCCAGTCTTTTTTCTCAAGAATTTCTAGCCCTTTATTCCCAAAATGATGTCTTAATCTTAATTCCACTACATCATTAATAGCCATGCCACCCGTCCACACTATCAAAGCCTTTGGATCCAGCAATCATGTTTAAATCAATCCTTTAACCATGGTCTAATACTTCCTTCTGTAACTGAAATAGGCCAGTCAGGTATGGGAACAGGATTTCTTTGTTCTCTCTCATTTCCTCAGACAGGATACGTATCCAAAAATAACTCTTTCTGGGCTTCATCTCCATCGTGGCTTCAATCTGTATTCCTTGCCCTGCTCTCTTCTTCCTTATATCCACACGTCGTTCCATGACTTTTTTAAATGAAAAGTCTATTTCTTGTATGTCTGATCTCTTTATCGCCGGCTGGTTGCTTTCTTGAACTTCTGTCTTCTTCTTTGTATCCTTGTATTCTTCCATGACTTTTTGGGCAGAAGAGTCCATTGCTTGTATGTCTGTATTTGTGGTCATCGTTTGAATTTTCAAGACTTTTATGTCTTCTATAACCAGATCCAACTTCTGATTGCCTACCTGTGATGATTGGTCAAGAGTCGTCATCATTGAAATCAGTTGAGCCATCTGTGTTGAAATCTGTTTTAATTGTTTAATTGTCGCCTCAGAATGTTTAGCAAGCATGTCCTGTATTTTTTTTTCCATGTTTGAATTCTGTAAAATTCCCTTTGATTTCATAGGAGCAGGGCTATGTATTAAGCCAAAAGAAGCTGGTAAAATACATGTCCACAGACAGGGCCTTTAAAGTTCTAATTAAAAGATAATAATTCAAACATCAGCCTTATAATTTTTTCGGGTTGAAAAGAGTCGAAATTGGCTCTAGAATTGCGTTTTAAAGTTTTGAAATACCAGTGAGTTTTTTTCGGTCGCTCTAGGTCGGGCTGATCAGGAAGTATACAGGAAGTTGCTAGTGCCGTGGACCTTCTACCGCCTCTTCTCGATGGTTGTTCCTTCAGGAATGATTTCCAAGTAACTCGAGTTCGACGCGTAATCGGTCCTACAACTACTTCCTGTTATTTTAGTTCCGATGATAGATAGGTTGTTATAGAGGGTCTTCCGTTCCAGGCGCTCCCTTACTGCAAACGTGGCAGGATATTCTTCGCCGGAAAATCAGGAAGAAAAATCACCCTCCCCTTCCCTTGGACCCATTGGTGATAGTTCTTGTCAATCAAAAGGTATCCTTCCGACTCTTTATTATGGTTTAGGCTGATCGGATTGATAAGGCTCCTGTCGCTAATCCCGATGGCTAACTCAGATCAAACTTTTTCAGTTCGGATTAAGGAGGAATGGGGGTCCCAGAAATATTCTTATCAGCCCCCCGTCTGTTCAAGTTTCCAGTAAGTAGACGAAGAGTTCTTTTGTACTCACTTGGGTGTCAAGAGGTGAGGTTCTTTTCTTTATGTAGTCCTTATGTTGGTATTAAGGTGGTGGAGGGTGGAGCTTGATGCCTAAGTTGCGTTTTGGCGATGTCCTTCCCTAGTGCCCTCGCAGGACCGGCGTCCAGGACTCCGAGGGGCTTAAAAAGCCCCCTCAGAGTACCTAGGAGGTCAAACCGCGTTTGCGGGCTGCAGGGAGTTCCTGCTTTCCAACCCACTTGCAAGGGTCGGATTGGGGTATCTATGTACCCCAGAAATAACGCAAACTTGGATTTCTCCCAGGACAGCCTGGGGAAATGGAGTGCTCTCCCCAGCAGCACCACCGGAAGTCGGGTTGTCCCTCTTTCCTTCCTTAAAAAATGGCACCACAATCGCCCTGTCCCAGTCCTTTGGCATATGTCCAGTCCTATCTATATAGGTGAAAAATGAGGCCAGGAAAAAAATCCTCCAGTCTTTGTTATTCTTCAGAAGTTGGGGTGGAATAAAATCAGCACCTGGGCCTTTTTCTGCTCTGAGTTGGTCAATCAAGGATTCAGCCTCCCTTAAGGAGACA
Source organism: Euleptes europaea (assembly GCF_029931775.1). Taxonomy (NCBI): domain Eukaryota; kingdom Metazoa; phylum Chordata; class Lepidosauria; order Squamata; family Sphaerodactylidae; genus Euleptes; species Euleptes europaea. The sequence continues at coordinate 4,913,492 of NW_026612049.1, forward strand.
GGGGGCCATACGGGCAGGTCCTCTATCCTCTCTAAGGAGGGGGCCAGAGAGGAAAAGTGAGGTGGTTTGCCATTTCCTTCCTCTGGATTGCAACCTGGTATTCCTTGGTGGTCTCCTATCCAAATATTAACCAGGGCTGACCCTGCTTAGCTTCCGAGTTCTGTCGAGATCTGGCTATGCCATGCTGCTTTCCCTCCCAGCTATGTAGCAGAACACCCCCCCACAAAAGACCTAGGAAAGTAGCATGTCAGGGAGAAGGTTGGGCTTAGAATTCTGTTTTCTATCATCTTTATTTATACTGCTGCCTTTTTCCATAGCTGAAGGTGGTTTAGAAATTCTATTTTAAAAGATACAAAATACAACTAACCCTCTCTCCCCTGTTTACTGTGCGTAGGGAAAATTGTGTATGAAAGAATGTTTGGTTATGAAGCCTGAAGCAGTACACTCAAGACCCAGGATAACCAACTCATTTGTTGTTAATGAGGTTTATGCCTTCAAATCTTAACAGGCCTGTTCAGTCCTGGCTTGACTTTGAGTGTGTGAGTTCAAATTCATCCCAGAATCTGGTATACCACACTGAGCTTCCATGGCAGATGTGTATATTGAAAGGGCTTTCAAAGGTAGAAAATCTGAAAAACCACTGAGACAGAACAATAATTATTGTTATTGTTAATAATAATAGATAAAGATTAGCTAGCCAGAGATTGGATTTATTATTGTAACATAAGCTAAATTCTGTATTCTGTTTTCAGTTTAACAAAAGTTGTTTAAAATAATGTCAGGTTGGCTGCCTCAGTATAATTTCCATTACCAGACAGATAAAAGCACCATAGTTTGAGTGTGGGCCTTTCATGTTCTAATATTCTGATTTAGGCTTAGGGAGTCTTAATTTTTTTTTCTAGCACCCCAACATGCTGTTTAAATACAATATAGCTGATGCTAATGGAAAATCTTCAACCCAGTAGCTCTTTAAATATTCAGACCAAAAATATTTGTATCATCACACTCCTATAGATGAGTCTCCAGCTTTGGGTGCATTCTATCTCTGAAACTGTAGGCTTGTTCCCAAAGGCAGCTCATCATGCAAGGTCTAGACATTTCTACCAAAGCATTCTTCTCAACTTTCACAACCTCCAGCAGAATAATTTCCAGGACATCAGCTGGCCCTCCTTCTCAGACTCCATCAGTATCCAGCCATTCTTCAGAAGGCAAGAACAAGGCTCTTTATATCAACCTGCCTTGCCAGTCGTTTCCTTACCTTTCATATGTACTTCATCAGGGGCCAGCCCTTCTTCAGGAGAGGAAAAGAGAGAAAGCAAGACTCCTTCCTATAGCCTGCTTTTGCCAATTTCTGTTTGCTATTTGTATTTGTTTGCAGCCTTGAGTATTTCTTTTGGGGAAAAACAGGCAAAATATGAAGAATGAATGAATGAATGAATGAATGAATGAATGAATGAATGAATGAATCCACCCTAGAATCCTGGCTGAATGATATGCAGCAAACAAGTCCCACTTCAGTGTTTTGGGATCTTGCTCTATGCAATAAAATGCTCTTTCTGTTGTTCATTGGAGCGTGCACACACACAAAGGCTTCCTGTTTATATGTTGGTCTTAAAGGAGCTGATGTCTCTGTTCTTTGCCTTGGATCATGTGCCAAGATGGATGTCAACACACATATGAAATCACCCTATGCAATCAGCAAGGTGTCTGATTATTAGTATCACTAAGTCTGGAGACCACAAGTACCTTCCAAATCCCAAAAGATCAAGCTTGATGGTCTAGTTGGTTTAATTAAAAACCAAACAAACAATTATTTTCTCACATTGGGTGTTCTGTGGTGCAGAAATACCCAGTTGAAAGTGTGTGATGGAAAATGTTTTCCTAATGATGACCTGTGGAACCTACCTCCCACACGCACACACAACTTTCTAACTCATTTAGTGCAAATGCATAGTTAAGAAGCAAGTCAAAAACGTATTTCATACTATACTGGGAAATCCATTCCTGGCTAGGCTTAGTAATGTAAGACAGATAGAACACTGATGATGAATAATTTGATTCACTTTGCAAATCAGAAGGATGTAATTTAAAAAACAGTACCAGGATTTCCAGGAAAATGTCATTTAAATTTTTTACAGAGTATCCATACTACTATCAAAGAGAACTCTTAGAGCCCCAGTCAAAGACAAAATTATTCCAGAAGTGCTGGATGGTGCTGTTCTTGTTTATTCTCACTGTCCACACCTGCATACTTGATGACTAAACTGCAGATCAGGTTTTTGTACCCATGGACAATGAATTACAGTATGCCAAGAGAATGGATATTGTGTGGGATATTTATATTTGAAAAAATTGAAATTGTACCATTCAGAAGGAAAGGGGCAGAGAAATGTGCAGAAATGCACCAGATCAAATAAAAATAACCATCAGGTGGGTGGATTTCCTTCTTGACTAATTAAATAAGCAGAATGTTCAAGGCAGTCGCTGTCACGATTCAGGCAAAGTGGTATGCATCAAAGAAGAGATGTCTGAATGAGTTCTGCAGTCCCAATGTCTAAAAATAGTCATGAGAAACTGATATCAGGGTTAGGGAATATGTACATCACATTTTTGGTCATGATAGTAACTATTCAGGCACACAACATTGCCACAGATATGGTTGTCATTCTTCTTAGCAAATACCATCATTATCTGATCAACCCTGGGTGGCCTTTGTAATGACATCTGGGTGGCCTTTTTGGAATTTCTGCTTTCACAACATCATAAGCATATGTGCCAATCTGGGAGAATCATGAGCCTTGAAAATATGCTATACATTTTCTGTCTGCTTCACAAGATCCTGCTTGATGAACAAGGGCAAAAGTCAACCTGGCAGGCTAGGAAATCCAGTAAAGATATTTCAGAGTGCTGCTGATCTGTCACCACTTTGAACACCTATACTTAATATTTTCATCACTTCCAAAAGCCAGAAAGACATACTGTAATCATGTATGACAAAATGTCTTAGATCTGTGAATGAGGCAAGAACGGATCTCTTCTATCAGAAGAATCAACGCTCTGGACAGTTTGTCACCTGCTTACTAGGCTATCTACCAAACTGGAATTTAGGTTACAAGCATTATGGCACAACTCCTTCAGGGAACTTTGGATGGAGCAGAATCAAGGGTAACAATTTGGGGGACAACTTTACACACTTTTAAGACTTGTAGCAAGCTGATCACACAATTTTGCAAAGATAGCCATTGTAGAATGCAAACCACTTTTGTAGCGAAAATGTAAGGATTCTGTACGATGTTCACATTAAAAAAAATGCTATATACCTAGATGAACTTAAAATTTATATTAAAAACAGGCTTCCAAAACAGATCTTAGTAAGTTTTTCATACTATTAGCCATCTACAAAATTTGGTGCTTTCACTCACCATAAGAATGAAATAAACATGTTAAGGATCCAATCCTGTAGACTCTCACCTGAGAGTAAACCACATTGACTACAGAGGAGGCTATTTCTGAATGAACATACGTAGTATAGGGCTATAAGCCACCTGACTAGGTATAACATTTTGTTTGTTTGAAAAGCTATAAAGACAATGCAGTATTATGCTTTAAACATAGGTGGATAATAAAATTTAAACTATCACAAGACCAGCTAAAAGTTTAAGTCATGTATTTTTTATTTCTCCATATTTTATCAGTCAGTACTCATTCTGCTAGGCATAGCAGTTCTGGCAGTGTGTTTATAGCCTTGAACTTTATTAACCTTTCTCAGACTGTTTCCAATGGAATGAACCAGTTTGCAATAACAGCAGAATTATATACTAATAAAGCTTTTATTTGGTTAGTTTGAAAAAAAATGGACCCCCATGTCCTTGTCCCAAAGCTACTAATAGTCTTACCCAAGCCACTGAGATGTGTGTCGGAATCATGTGTTTCTCTGCATTTTCAAAAGTGTGTAGTTTTAAGCCCTCAAGATTACTGAAAAGTACTAAAAGGCTTGCCGTAATAAGAATTACAGTGCTGCCTTTGAGACGGTCAGGGATATTCCTTCTTTGAGTTATGGTATCTCACATGTAAAGAGTGTGCGAGGTGCAAAATATTGCAAAAGCAAGAGAGAGGCTTGGGGAGCAGATGAGAGATGTTGATCAACACAGTAGGTCAATAATATCCTGGAGCTGTCAAAAGAGATAAGGAAAAGAAAAAGGGAAAAAAGGTATTTGGGGTGAAAATGAATGGGACAACAGGTAGAGGGTGTTAACAAGTCCATAAGGACAGTCAGGTAGATTCAATGTGAAAAGGAGTGTGAGGGGAAAAGTGTTGTGTGCACCTCAGGTTACTGGGAATATGTGAGGCAGACCAGAGACTGAAGGTAAAGTGAAAGGAGGTAATGTGAAAGAGGTAAAGTGAAAGGGGGAAGGTAGCAAGGATCAGAAAGCTGGCAGAGGTGTCAAACACAAGGACAAATATTTCATTGAATATGGTTCACATTTATTCAGCTATCTGTGTGAGTTTGTTTTGTGGGATAGTAAAATGTTTCGTGCCTTTTGTAAAGCTGACATACAGTAAGCCTTGAAGTTCTAAGTTACTGCGGGGATGAAGAGGTGGATCAAAAAGCTTAGGGAAAGGAAAATACACATTGGTTCTTGTAGGTTATCCGGGCTGTGTGACCGTGGTCTTGGTATTTTCTTTCCTGACGTTTCGTCAGCAGCTGTGGCAGGCATCTTCAGAGGAGTAACACTGAAGGACAGTGTCTCTCAGTGTCAAGTGTGTAGGAGGAGTAATATATAGTCAGAAAGGTTTGAGCTGAATCATTGTCCTGCAAAAAGTAACAAAGGTAATGTGCTAACCAGGACAATGATTCAGCTCAAACCCAACCCCTTTCTGACTATATATTACTCTTCCTACACACTTGACACTGAGAGACACTGTCCTTCAGTGTTACTCCTCTGAAGATGCCTGCCACAGCTGCTGGCGAAACGTCAGGAAAGAAAATACCAAGACCATGGTTACACAGCCTGGATAACCTACAGGAACCAATGAACTCTGACTGTGAAAGACTTCGAAAATACACATTATTTAAAGGTTTGTTCCAACACATATAAAAATATACCATCCCTCTAGTTTGGGGCACTTCTAGTAACTATAACTGGCAGTCTCATCATATCATCTACTATAAATTGCTGCCACAAAGGCTGCTTAACAAGCAAGACAGAGCTTCCCAACTGGGTTTCATTGCCACTAAAATTTCCCTAACCTTTCAGAGAACAGGAATACTCTGATGGCCCTTGGGGTGGGCACAGTGGGGCTTAAGGGCTTTCTCACAGCTAAAGGCTTCTGCTTCCCCCAACATAAGGCAGGGGTGGATCCTGGAGCAAAGGTTGAGCTATACTTGTATCACTGCAGAGAACACTTATGCTCTGCTAAAAATTGCAAATACAGTATATAATATTGTGTCACATTACACTGTTATTTAATAATACAGTCTAATTGAAATGGCATGTGTCATGCTCCCAATATTGGTGCAATTGGTAAAGTATTATTTGTGAATGCAACAGACGAGCATTCAAATATTTTGGCATGATATTGTTGTGATCCCAAGTCCATGGAAGATAGAATGGAATGAAAATAAATAAGAAATTGGATTTTTCCTCCCTCCAGGAAAAATGCCACCAGTACTGGCCAGCAGAGCGCTCAGCAAGGTATCAGTACTTTGTGGTGGATCCCATGGCAGAGTACAACATGCCACAGTACATCCTAAGAGAATTCAAGGTCACAGATGCCAGGGTAAGTCAAATAAAGCATGTTCTAATCACCTTGTTTCAAAGTGGTGGTACTTTGCTTTTATACTATGGATGAGAAGCTTCATACAGTTCATCACATTTAGAGCTTGATCCCACCCCACTCCTGGGGATTCAGTTTAAAGCTCTTCTGATAAAGTTCACATATTTTAGTGGAATAGAACCCCAGGAGTTAGGGTTGCCAGTTCCCTCTTCGCCATCAGTGGGAGGTTTTTGGGGTGGGACCTGAGGAGGGTGGGGTTTGTGGAGGGGAAGGGACTTCAGAGCCATATAGTCCAATTGCCAAAGTGGCCATTTTCTCCAGGTGAACTGATCTCTGTCGGCTGGAGATCAGTTGTAATAGCAGGAGATCTCCAGCTAGTACCTGGAGTTTGTCAACCCTACCAGGAGTGGATAAGGAACAGCCCAAACTTTGCTTCCCCTCCCTCCCTTTAAACCATTTTTCCCTCCAGTGTTTCACCAATGCATATTTCTGGGCTTAGAACTTGATCCAAGAACTTAGAAACCAATTTTTTAAAACCTAGCACTTAGAGTTGGTTCTCAAAGTGCCTTTATCAAGGCTCAAATCCTATGGACTCTGAGGCCTGATATTGGCACTCACTGATGATTCTGTGAGTGTCTGAATTTCTTCTGTAAGCCAGAAGTGTACATTTTTGATCTTGGATAAGCAATGCAGGAACATTCATAATCATCTTTAACTACTACGATCAAGTATTTTGCTTGGACTTGGTGAGATGGCTCAGCAGAAGTCCCTTGGAATGGGATTTGAGCAGGCCAAGGGAACAGACCCATTTTGAGTTCAAAATCCGGTTTATGTATTTCATAATCTTCCCTAATTTTTTATTAGCATACTTTTTAACTGACTTTTTAACAAGGAAAGCAATTGAACTGCGTCTGTTTTTGAGGCCTGTTCATGATTCCAGATGGGCCCCCTTATTTCTTTTGTGATCACCAGGACTGTAGTGACATCCCTATCTACAAGGTAAGTGCAATTCAGAGATGGACTACAAAAATAACTGCTTAGTTCTTGGTATACAACAATTTCACAAAATCACAAAATCCCCGGCTTCTCCCCGGCATCTCCCTCCCATAAACACACACGCAAGCACCTGGCTGCTGGGGCGGCCGGGTGCAATTTGGGGAGAAGTCTCCATGGCTTCTCCCCCCACACACACACATGCAAACACCCAGCTGCTGGGGCAGCCAGGCGCAATCCGGGGAGACGTCTCCATGGCTCCTCCCCCCCTACACACATACACAAGCACCCGGCTGCTGGGGCGGCCGGGCGCAATCTGGGGAGAAGTCTCCCCGGCTTCTCCCCCCCCATACACACACACGCAAGCACCCCGGGCACGATCCAGGGAGAAGTCTCCACGGCTTCTCCCCAGCATCTCCCTCCCACACACACACATGCAAACACCCGGCTGCTGGGGCGGCTGGGCGCAATCCAGGAGGAAGTCTCCCTGGCTTCTCCCCCCCTACACACACACACAAGCACCCGGGCACGATCCAGGGAGAAGTCTCCACGGCTTCTCCCCGGCATCTACCCCCCCCCCACACACACACACGCAAGCACCCGGCTGCTGGGGCGGCCGGGCGCAATCCGGGGAGAAGTCTCCCCGGCTTCTCCCCCCCCCCATACACACACACGCAAGCACCCCGGGCACGATCTAGGGAGAAGTCTCCACGGCTTCTCCCCGGCATCTCCCTCCCATACACACACACGCAAGCACCCGGCTGCTAGGGCGGCTGGGCGCAATCTAGGGAGAAGTCTCCCTGGCTTCTCCCCCCCTACACACACACACAAGCACCCGAACATGATCCGGGGAGAAGTCTCCACGGCTTCTCCCTGGCATCTCCCCCCCCCCACACACACACGCAAGCACCCGGCTGCTGGGGCGGCCTGGTGCAATCCGGGGAGAAGTCTCCCCGGCTTCTTCCCCCACACACACACACATGCACGCACACGCAATCACCCGGCTGCTGTGGCGGCCGGGTGCAATCTGGGGAGAACTCTTCCAGCTTCTCCCTGGCTTCTCCCCCACCCTCATACACACACATGCGGTCATCCGGCCACTGTGGCGGCTGGGCACGATCTGGGGAAAAGTCTCCCCCGCCCCACGGAAGTACTCAGGTACGCACACACCCGGCTTCACAAGCGGCCGGGCACGATCGGGGTGAAGCCTTCCCGGCTTCCCCCGACACACACACACACAGGCGGGCAGCCCTGCGGAAGCAATGGCGGCGGCTTCCGTGGGAGAGTCCGCGGGCCGCATCCAATGATGTCACGGGCCATTTCCAGCCCACGGGCCGGAGGTTCCCCACCCCTGACTTAACTGATTAGAAGACTGTGATGTTGTTTGCTTGTTCCCTCACTGTGTCTTTCTCAGAGTTCTTTTTCAGGAATTTTCATCACTTAAGCCTGTAAATACATTGTTGTTCTACAACAGCTCTTTAGGTCATGTGAGCTTGAAGGTTAATGTGGTATGATTCAAAAACTGCAGAGCAAATAGCATTCTAAAGGGAAGCCTAACAAGTTTTACGCATTATAATTTGTTTCTTGGCATGGCATATTCCTCAGCATTTTAATCTGTCTGCAGAGAAGAGCTACATGGCCATGACCCTGACTGGCTAATTTTCATTTTGTGTTTCTTATCTGAATGGCTGAATTGGAGTTTCAGCACTGATATAAGATTAACTGTATATAAACATTTTAACAGCCATTTTCAAGCTGTGATTTGTAACACTTTGCACTCAATGGCAGGATAAACTCCGCTCCATTTTTGAAAGCCTTATGGCAATAACATTGATTAGAGAAACTTAACAATGTTGTGTTTACATGGAACAAATTGAATGCCCATTAAACGCTTCAGCTCAGCTTTGTAAGATTCTAGGCTGTCCTCTCCTCAATGTTCTGCTGCTAAAATTGGCTACAAATAAAAAAAACATAGGAGGAACAAGGCAGTCATCCAGGGGAGTGGCTAAACAGCCAATTAAGACCAATGTTTCCTTTGCAAAATCTAATAGCAGACATAGTTGTTGATCTTAACAGTATAAAGCATTTTCCGTCCTGTTTAAGCACCTGCTTAAGATTTCTGCTGAAACCAGTGGAGCTTAAAAGTAGTTAATTTGGGACAAGAAAATGTCCATTGTTTGGATCCAGAATCCACTTAAAGTACCATGAGTCTCATAAAATATTTGTTTTTCAACCTGCAGTGCTAATCAGTTTGGGTTAAATGAACCCAGTGGTACTTGCCTCCAAGGGCATACATTTGGAATGAGAGTTTAAATGTCTAAGAGTGACAATAACAATGATGTTTGTCACCATTCAGTTAGAATTGGTTGGACTTTGATAACCTCTGCTGTTAAGGGAGAGTGAACTGTGTTGTTGCAATGCCATCCTCTGTACTCCATTGTCAAGTCGTCAGATGTCTGCAATTACTGTGAGAATGCATGTGAAGCATTTTGAAGGCTTGAAAGGCAAATGCAAAGTAATTATTATTACTACACTGTCTGTGATAATTGACATCAAAGCATCAGTCAACCATTGAGAATGGCTTCAGCTGTTCATAAATTCACCTTTGCTGGCTTTCAGCACAAGTTCAGATGGTGTGTGAAGCATTAGTCTAATGCTAAACGAAATGCTTTAAACAAGCATAGGATAAAAGCAGGGTCATGAAGAATAATCCTAATACCATCGTGCTGATGTGTTCATAAAAGATAATTAAAAAGAAACCAATGAGAAAAAACTGCTCTCTGCTCTTGGCATGAGGTAGCCAAAACCACAGTGACAGGAATTCTACAGGGATGTGCTCAATGCACAGGCAAGTATTACCCTCCCCACACACACACAGAGAAAGCACACAGGATCCTTTGCTATATACACACTTCACTCATTAAGATGAGCATTGCTAGCTTCTGTTGGTGCTTTTTCTACAGAATATGTGGTGTGCCATGGAACACACAAATCCTTGTACATATCAATGTGACCATGATTCTCACCCTCCAGTGTATATAAAGTAGTAAAGTATAATTTGGTTGTGGCTATTTTTCCTCTTGCTGCTTCGCGTTTGTTGAAAACAGCAAAAGCAATCTTATGTTGCCAGGGCTTTTTATTACCAGGGACAATAACTGAATAATAAAGCACCTTTATTGGATTCAGTGGTTCCATGTAATTTGGAGGTGCAACAGTATTCCTGTGTTGCAGGGTGAATTGCAACACAGAGTTCAGGTGTGCCACAAAATGGCATGCTTCTTATTGCTTTACACTTACATCCTCCTGTAAACTATCAGGGTCAACAAGCTGGGGCAGTTGCACACAGGGCTTACATAGTAATGATGTCTGTGAGAAGCACTTTCTGTTGTGTGCGTAATCTCTTCAGAGGCCTTTGATTTTATCTGCTGTGACAGGCAAGATACCAATCCAGATGGTTATCCAGTTCAAAGGGCAAGACAGAGACTGGAATCAGTTAACTGTTTAGTAAGCACAACTGCAGAAGGGGTGTGTGTGTGCATATCTGTACCTGGTAAAATAATGTTTGCAGGGGCTGTCTAATGGTGATATGGCTTTATAGCAAGAGACGTCAGGTGGAGCTAACACCTCTTTCAGCAAGAGAGGATCTGATCCAAATTTGTCAGTAGAATCCTGGCTTTCCTTTGGCGACTGACAAAACTTAGCATCTCAATAAATTAGAGGACAGACAGTTCATAAACTCAGCTATGTGAGAACAGGATTGACTTCCAGAGAGATTTTGTGCAAGCTTTCTGCTGTCACGTAGCTTTTATTTTGTCAGCCTTAGAGAACAGTTGTTAAAGAAGAACAGAAATGTGCCTTGTAGACTCATTCCGGTCTTCTGTGCTGAGTATTACTGGACTTCCCAACAAGACAGTAGGCACTAATCACGGCTTGTCATTACAGTGACAATAACTTTTTATCAGGTTTTATGATTTGCGTGGCATGTCAGTCTCAAGTAAATTAGTGCAATTTCCTCTTTAAGTAAAAGGCACTTTTAATGAGACAAAATGCTCCTTGGTTCAAGATCATCTCAGCACTATTACCAATAGCTTAATGGTTCCTGAATATGCGTTTTCACACTTACGTGCATGACCATAACATTTAACCACCAAATGCTTTAATTAGGCAAAAGAGAAGTCATTGCCGTTTAAAATGAGCAAGATAGGTTATTAGCCTATATAGGAGTAAACCAAGCCTATAATTTTTCATTGGGCTTTACTGATTGCACAGATTATAGAAACCTTCTTTCTCCCTAGTTACCATTGCTATATGATGTACCTGAGGAATGTGAAAGATACTGCAGATGTGCTAGCGCAATTACATGAACCAAGTTATCATTTGTGTTTGCTATTTTAAGCAACCGATATTCACCTCCATGTCAAGGCAATCACAACTGACTGCTTTGGTGGGGAATAATTATTTTTTCTTGCCTCCAGCTTCCAAGCTGCTTTATCGGAATTCCCGTAATCATTGCAGTTATTCATTGGTTTCATTCTGCAAAAAGTGCCATTTTAAGAGATTGGCATCTGGCAATAGCTTTTTTCTCCTCTCCTTGAACAATGCCTCAGTTATTGCTTGCAGGCACAGTGACGTGGCATCTGCTGTTTCTCCGACCATGGCGGGAAACTAGATGCCTTCAGGAAGTGTGAGGTATCTAGAAGCCATGATGGTTAACAGCAATGGCTCAATTTCTGTCACTTCTATTAAATGTCACTGCTTACAAAGACTGACAATGTGGAAAAATGAGCAAGTGCCGCATTTGTGCTCAAATCCCTGGTTTGTTTGTTTGTGTTTGGTTTTGTGTGTGTGTGTCTGCTGACAATGTCCATGCAAAGCAAGATATGATGGAATCTAGGTAATGAACTTGTGGTTCAGTGCGAGACAGGCTTGTATTTTTTGGAGGGGGGGTTGTAATACCTCCCTTTTGCAAATCATAAGAGACTGAGTTTACTAGCAAAAGAGAAAATGATGGACACTAGCTTAGGTGGCTCTAAAAAGAAAGTATACAAATCCATAGAGGATAAGTTCTATCAAGAGCTCTTAGTTATGATGGCTGGCTGGAATCACCATGTTCATCTGATTACTACTTGCTGAAGAACAACAGCAGGGGAATTCTGTTTATAGTTGGCCATTCTGGAAAATGTGATTCTGGAGTATATGGAACTTTGGTCTGATTGAGCAGAGATCTTCCAACGATGTCTTCATGTTGATATATAATGGGAGCTAAACCTTTTATCTCTGGATCATTGAACTGATCTGATAGTGACTACTCATGATTGCTATCCTTTGAATGATTAGAAAGTTAACAACTCAAGGTTACTCTTAATCTTACAGAGTCCATTTCAGAAATAGCACATTCATTAAAAATGTGTAAAGAGCCACTCTCCTACTTACTTGCAGCAAGTAAATTTCACCTCCAGGGCAGTAAAGCAGAGTGTTGGAAGCACCAAGTACAAAGGTGCTTCCAAATGCAGATCTTTCCTATTCTCCCCTTTCAGCCAGCAACCCACCAAGATCAATAAAAAGCGGATGCTAGAGGTCATGGGACCTCTGCGGATAAAAAGCCAAATGGCTTTTATTTCCTTCCAGCCAAGCCTCCTTTAGCACAAGAGGCACCTCTAGCACAAGAGCAAGGTGCAGACAGTCTCACATGTTTGCCCCTTCACATAGTTTTTCAGAGGACTTGGTTCCTTGGGAAGGGGGAAGAAGGAAAGATAGGAATGAGTAAGTGCCTTCCACTAGCACTTCATTGATGTGACAACCCAGGGATTGTGTTTCTCTCCCCACACACAGCCACACACCAGCGATCAGTGTGCTACATTTGCTATGTGCCAGAGAAGCAACTACCAGAAGGGATTGGAAACCCTAAAAAGCATATTCTAGATAATGGACAGTGCCCTTCACAGAAGATATGCCCCTAGAGATAGCTTTGCCAAATAAGAAGCAGGTCATAGTTGAAGGGCATTATGAAGAACCTTGAAAGTACCTCTGGCCAAGTGGGAAGTGTTAGTGGCTTTAAAAGAGGATTTTTATTTTGTTGGCTGCCAAGCCAATGTCTTGCACAAATATGAACCTTGAGCCAAAACAACAACAACGCACCACCATTTAACTGGCTCACAATTTCCTTGTCCTTAGAGTCTGTTTTGCCAAGATCTAAATATCAGACATCACTGTGGTTAATGAAATTGCACTCTTACAAGGAGGGTAATATAGGCTCACCAGCATTATAATTAGAAGTGTCTTAACAAATGCTATCATTACTATTTTTGCTTGTTGCAGGTTATAGTACTTGCTGGTTTATCTCTCCCCACCCTGAATCTTGTTTTCTGCCCTACTGACTTTCATATCCTCTATGTGTGCCTTTCATTAAAGGACGGCCAATCTCGAACAGTGAGGCAGTTCCAGTTCACCGATTGGCCTGAACAAGGAGTACCAAAGTCAGGAGAAGGGTTCATTGACTTCATAGGCCAAGTGCATAAAACAAAAGAACAATTTGGGCAAGATGGGCCAATCTCTGTTCACTGTAGGTAAGTAAAAGCAAAAGAAATTCAGGTGTTGTTGTGTTGCATATCCTTATTATAACCCCTTTTGAAACAACAGCAGACATTTGTGATAACTTCTGGATGATGAAGTAGAGGTACAGATGGAATGGTTTGACAAGGTAAGTTAGTGAAGAATGCAAATAACAGTCTGTGTGAGTAGCTCTTAACCAGAAAGTCATCAGAGGGTGGTGGCCTTAGGCAAGGCATTATTATCTCAAAGGTAAAGGTAAAGGTCCCCTGTGCAAGCACCGGGTCATTCCTGACCCATGGGGTGACGTCACATCCCGACGTTTCCTAGGCAGACTTTGTTTATGGGGTGGTTTGCCAGTGCCTTCCCCAGTCATCTTCCCTTTACCCCCAGCAAGCTGGGTACTCATTTTACCGACCTCGGAAGGATGGAAGGCTGAGTCAACCTTGAGCCGGCTACCTGAAACCGACTTCCGTCGGGATTGAACTCAGGTCGTGAGCAGAGCTTTTGACTGCAGTACTGCAGCTTAACACTCTGCGCCACGGGGCTCCTACTTTATTATCTCAGCCTCCCATTAACAATGTAGGGATGATACTAATACTAATCTGTATTCATAATGATTGTAAGATTACTGATAGACGATTTAAAGAGTATTTATGCAGGCCAATGTCTCTTTAAAAGAGTTCTGAACCTGTGCTCCAGCCACTCTTCATGATGTGTGTTGCACAACATCATGTGTTTCCTTCCAGGTCATAGTTTTCTAGTGTACAAATACTGTGCACATAAATTAAGATGCTGATCTGTGTGAGAAAGAAGTCAGAATTCAGTGATCATTTATGAGCAATTCCTGGTTTCACGAACCAGGTTTAGCAATGGTTAGCTGGTGTTGGGCAATTGCAATTAGTTTAAATCATAATTTTTTCAATTTTAGTCTATGATAAATTATTTGGAAATTTTAATTAGGAATGTTTTTGGTTGGACTGCTATAATTTTTTACCTTTTGTATAAATGACACATGAGTTAAAACTGTGGTTTTGTTTTGTGTCTGAATCAACTTGTTCTAAGGTTTGTGAGCTAAAATATGGGTGAGAGAGGCAGATATTTCTGTGTTGTTCATTTTTAATTGAATTTTTTATGGTACAGTTTTAGCATATTAAAGTTCTACACAGTCAACTAAAATATTTTTATGGTCTCTTATTTAATAAATTGCTTTCTAAATTCTGTTATAGATTAAAATTGTGAGTTTAACACATAATGAAAACCCTCTGCCAGGTTTTGCAGCTGTGAGGGCCTTTTGTCTTTAAGAATAGGGCCTTGTCTTTAAGAATAGAGCTTATGAAGAGATCCATAAACAAAAGCGGAAGGAGAAGAGCGTTCTAAGCCATGGAGGCCCAGATGAAAAACCAAGCCAGGAATGGCTGTACAGCTGATCAGATATTTCAGTGGAGTAATGAAACACTTTTAGCAACCAAACCATTTACATTTTTACATTTTACCACCCGTAGGTAAACCAGGACTCAGCAATATATAAGAGAAGGTAAGGCACACATCCATCTGCCCTGGCTGTGCCTTTAAAAAATTACAGCCAGAATTTCATGGTTACAGCATTGAGGAAATCCAGGAGAACAGAAACAGTGTAGAATTGCAAGGATGGGAATGGGTGTGAGAGTTTTAGGGCAAGTTTGCAAGAGCTGGGCCTGACCTCTGTGGCAGGGAGTAGATGTGACAATATAAGCAGCAACTTCCTTCCTGTGTTCCTGCTTTGTCCACTGTACAAATAAATTTGCTAAAAGAAATCTTAAATGATGTAGAGTACCCTTGGCTCAGTTAGGATGATAATGGGTAGGTCTCCTAAAATTCTGTTCATTAATCAAGTATTGCAACGCTCCTGATGCCACAGTGAACTACCACTGATGTTACTGTACCATTAAAGTCACTATATTTATTACCTTTGCTGTGTTAGGTGGTGTGACAGTCCCCAAAAAGTCATTGTATTGAGTCTGCAGTTTTTAAAATCTGAGAAGTAAAGCAGTAGTTTGGATTTATTTCAATAGCAGGTTACAGCCCAAGTATTCTAAGGGTGGCACTCATCCTAGAGTCCCATCTTTCAGCTTGTCCAGCCTTTGGACCAGTCATAGTCACTGGTTTGGATACTAACTTCCTTCTCTGCATGTGGTAGAGGGGGAAATCAGTTCTCACAAATTCCCCCCACCCTGCAGACCCCCACTTCTACCCCCAAGATGTTCTGACCCACAGGGGCAAAATTTCAGAGTGCATAGGAGACTGAAGCAGAAGGGGGAAGCAGGAAAGTTGTTTATTAAATGCAATGCCACTTGCCTTGAATAGGATCCAAGGCATTGTATCTTACCTGTTTGTGTAAACAGTCATTGCTAAACACTGATCCTGTAAAAGCTGTTCATGCCTAGGCACCTAGTGTTTATATATGTATGTGTTTGTGTTCTGTTCTCTCTGCATGAACTTTTACACAACACTTGGTGCTTCTTATTTAGCATTTAGAAATATAAAATCAATGGTCAACACAAGGCCAATGGCTTACCCATCAGCCATATGTTACACCTTTCTAGGGCTTTGGCTTTCGAAAAAGCAACTGCCTGATGCTCCTGATGCAAAACTACTCTCCTTCACAGTTTTATACAAGAACAACAGTTTGGTTGAGTGTGTGAACAGAAAGAGCTAACTCACTTATTGTATGTTATGTAACATTGTCCTCATCCCTCACCCTTATGGGCAAGGGGAAGAATAGACTGTGATTTTACATATTGTGGAGGGATGAGGCCAGGGCGGGTAGACCTCATCTAGAGTATCAAGCAGTTTGCATCAGGAATGAGTTAGCCGTCTGATAAAAATATTTATTTTTAAAACTTCTGTACCAGTTTAACATAAGAATGTACAAAACAGTGTGCAATCATTAAACAGTTCAGTTCAGCTTTTGGTCTGAGACTTAATAAATCTCCTTAGAAAGCATTAACTTCTGTATTTGAAAATATGGCACACTGCTTGAATTTGCTTTCCAAGTTACTGTGAAATAGTTACATCTATAGTTTTCTGCAGTCTTTATCTCTCTGACACTTTGAAGAGTCCCTGTATCATTATTGATTTCTTCATTACTTCTTCTCCAGATACTTAGCAGCAAAAAAAGTGCTGAGGGCTAAAAAAACATGAAAGAACAGTGTTTCCAGCTTTTTCCAGGAAGTTGTTGCCCCAAACAAACTTAGCCAGCCTTAGCATTTTCTAGTGTGGGTCAGACTACTCCTGCTCTTTCACAACTGTGAATCGATTTGTGGTCAGCAACCTGTAATAGTCATTTCTCAACACAAAGAAAAATGTTCATCAGATTAGTTAAGTTTTTAAAAATGGTGTGCTATGTAAGCTGTATGCATCATCAGTTCAAACAGCAACCCCTGCATGAGGGACAAACTTTCTGAGTCAGGCATGAGGGCCCCAGTTTCATTATCACATATTGACTGTTCTATAATTGGTGAAAAATAGTATTCCCTTCAAATAATTCCTGATTTATTTCACTTTCAGATCCATCTGAGTTTACCACGTAATGATCCCTTTTCATTTTCATTTTTTTTAAAAAAATGAACACCTAAGGCATGTATAGCACAGTATGCCTACAGCACAGTGTATAGCCATATTCTTTATGTTCCTTTTTCCTTTTCCTTAATGCAACAGTGCGGGTGTTGGAAGGACTGGCGTGTTCATAACCTTGAGCATTGTGTTGGAAAGAATGAGATATGAAGGTGTTGTTGATATCTTCCAGACTGTCAAAATGTTAAGGACGCAACGGCCAGCCATGGTACAGACAGAGGTGAGAAAAATACAGAAAATATGGAATATCAACAGATAATCAAAATTATATTTTCTGTCCCTGTTTGTGATTGGTACTTTTGTACTGTAAGGAAACGTGTCTGCCCCCTTATCCAACCCCTCCCCTCGAAGCCATTATTTAGTGCATTAGTGAGAGAATAGTGCTGGAATACCATGATTGTGGGTCAGTTTCTGCAAGTGTGGGTCAGTTTCGGTTCTCAGCAGGATGGAACAGAGCCAGGCTGATTTGCCACCTTCCCCTTATACATGTCCTCTTAAAGGCATAAAAGCCTTTTTTTTTTTTTGCTAGTGCGAGACTACAGATGGAACGATGAATGTCACCAATGACTGTGCAAGTGTTTTTATGTTCTTATGATCCCAGGATTTAGTTATGCAGAAACAAATTGGTCAGAGAGGGTGTCCAGACCCTTCTCTGATCTGAACTGAATGACCATTTTTACAGCCAAAGCAAATGAAAGAATCCCACTGCAGGGCTGGTGGAGGTTGGCGATGTATGTTAAAAAAAGACACCACAGCCAATTACAAAGCAGTATTTTCAGTGGGGGGGCTACACATAGTTCAGAAGCTTTGCATTTTTGCTGGGAATGCATAATTGATCATAAGGTACTCCTGGAATTTCTTTGGGGCAAAAAGCCCCTGTGCATAGCGTTTTGAGAATTGGACTGCAAATACTGTGCAGTTAGAGAGCAGCGAATCCAGCTGAAACAGACCATTCATAAAAGGCTGTGTTTCTTTTGTGGAAGACAAATGAGAGTATTGTTGAAGGCTTTCACGGTCAGAGTTCATCAGTTCTTGTAGGTTATCCGGGTTGTGTGACCGTGGTCTTGGTATTTTCTTTCCTGACGTTGCGCCAGCAGCTGTGGCAGGCATCTTCAGAGGAGTAACACTGACAGTGTCTCTCAGTGTTAAAGTGCATTGGAAGAGTAATATATATAGTCAGAAGGGGGTTGGGTTTGAGCTGAGTCATTGTCCTACAATGAATCAATTACCTTTGATTCTTTTGCAGGACAATGGCTCAGCTCAAACATAACCCCCTTCTGACTATATATATTACTCTTCCAATACACTTTGACACTGAGAGACACTGTCCTTCAGTGTTACTCCTCTGAAGATGCCTGCCACAGCTGCTGGCGAAACGTCAGGAAAGAAAATACCAAGACCATGGTCACACAGCCCGGATAACCTACAAGGACTGACAAATGAGACTGTTTGTTCTCTGGGTTCACCTGTAGTACTGGAAACAATCCTTGACTGACCACTGGTGTAAGTGTAGCTCTGAGAAGAACAGGATCTTACCAGGACAGTGGGTTTGAGTTGGGCAGTTGTGAAGAAAGAATGTAATTGTAAGTAGAATTACTAGGAATTGCTAGGAAGAGGAGTAGAGTTTTGTAGAGTTTGGTCGTTTTCCCTGACAGTGCAGTATGCTGGCAAAAAAGGTGGAGGCAATAAAAAGAGGTTTTCATGCTATAATGGAAGTCATGCCATATTTTACAATACCCATAATGGGGGAATAGTGAATAATTAATAGCAGTTTTTTGGTGAATGAATGTTTTCTACATATGCTCAGAAGCACATTGTACAAATTTTCTAAAACTTCAACCCAGGCATCGAAAAACAGGATACAGGTAGGGCTGTTTAATTTTTTTTTTTGGTAAAATTCGGATTTGGCAAAATTCGGCCCGTTTTTATTCGGGAAATGCCGAATTCCGAACTCCTCTGCTTCGGGTCCGTGCAATTCGGCTTGCGGTCCGGAGTTCAGGGAAAAATTCGGCCGAATAAAGCCATTAAAATCACAACCGCACCTTTCCGTGGCTCTGGGGGGGCATTGTGGGGGGTAGAGGTCCCAAACTTTCAGCGTAGCTTCAAAGGACCCTTCTTGCAATAACCCCCAAGTTTTGTAAAGATTGGATCAGCGGGGGCTGAGATATGGGCCCCGAAAGGGGTCCCCCCTCCTTAATGTGCATTTGCAATTAGCAGAGCTTGCTGCCCACTCGAAGCTCCCAGCCCCGACAAACAGCTGAGCTGCGGGGAGCAAGGGCGAGGCAGGTGCGAAGAAGTTTGCAAACCATGCAAAGCAACACAACCATGCAAACCATCACGTTTGCAACCATGCAAAGCAACACCTGACGCCTGGGAGTTTGCAAACCATGGAAAGGGACAGAAGAAGTTTGCAAACCATGCAAAGCAACACAAACATGCAAAGCAACACGTTTGCAACCATGCAAAGCAACACGTGATGCCTGGGAGTTTGCAAACCATGGAAAGGGACAGAGGCATGCTAGCTAAGCATCAGGAGCAGGAGGGGGTGGAATTTCCCCTTTTGCATCGGACTCGGGACCAGGAAAATGCATTCTTTAAGTCACAATTTGAAAACAATTTTTAAGCAAGCATCAGAATAGACCTAACCGATCTTATGAATGAGAGAAAACCTGAGGACACACAACTGAAGCCCCCCCTCTCAAACCAGGGAGAGAGAGACTCGAGGGAGCACCCCCCCAGACAGAACGGGTGAAAGCTCCCTTTGGCTTCCCCCCCACCCACAGAAACTGCTCCCTCCCCCCACACACACAGACTCTGCTTCCCCCCCCACACACACACACACAGAAGATAAATTATAGATTAAAGCCCCACAAGGGGTCTTACTGTGGATGTCTTCTGTTACATCAGAAGGGACTTGGAGGACTGGGTAATCCAATACGGTTCCATTTAAGCACGGGAGATTTTGCCTTGGATTTGCCGCTGCCGAGATGCACACAGGATCGGCTGATCCCATTCATCCCATTAGGGAAAAGGGGTGCCCATATCTCAGCCCCCGCTGATCCAATTTTTACAAAACTTGGGGATTCTTTCAAGAAGGTTCCTCTGAAGCTACGCTGAAAGTTTGGGGGCTGTACCCCCAAAAATATGCCCCCTGCAGCCACGGAAAGGAGCGAATGTGCACAAGCACCCCCCCCACGGGGATTTCTCTCTCACACAAACAGATATTCTCTCTTTCTCTCCCCGGCCGGGCCGCACAGCAGCTGGGCTCATGCAATCAATCGTGACTGATTGGCCAGAAGAAGACCCAGCTTGGCCACTGATTGGCAGGGGGAGAATGCTGCTTACTAACTGATGGTTATGCTTCTGCGCCGAACC
Source organism: Euleptes europaea (assembly GCF_029931775.1). Classification (NCBI taxonomy): domain Eukaryota; kingdom Metazoa; phylum Chordata; class Lepidosauria; order Squamata; family Sphaerodactylidae; genus Euleptes; species Euleptes europaea. The sequence continues at coordinate 4,933,802 of NW_026612049.1, forward strand.
CTGAATTTGCCAAATTTATTCACTGAACACCCTGAACTCGCTGAATTCAGCTCCCCGTTTTCCCACCTTTTTTGAGTTCGGTTCCATCCGAACTAAAAACCGCCGAATCAGGGGAAATTCGGCTGTTTTTTGGTTTGGGACGAACCGAATCGACAGCCCTAGATACAGGCTTGAACTCTCTGCAGCACACCATTTTCAGCAAGATTTTTTTTTACACACAAAACATTAATGTATGTTGAATAGTTTGAATTACTTGTCTTTTGGGGGTGACACTAATACAACCATTATTAATTTGTATGCAAACTTTAACAGATTATGTTCCCCTTCATTTATGATAAGAAAATGGATGTCACGTTTTTCTTGCATGGAGATTCTCACAGAGAATGCATATATATCTTCATTAGTATTCACAGTGGGTAGCCGTGTTAGTCTGTTTGCAGTAGTCAAAAAGGGCAAGAGTCCAGTAGCACCTTAAAGACTAACAAAAATATTTTCTGGTAGGGTATGAGCTTTCGTGAGTCACAGCTCATACCCTACCAGAAAATATTTTTGTTAGTCTTTAAGGTGCTACTGGACTCTTGCCCTTTTTCATTAGAATTGTGCAAAAAAATCAGCAAATTTTGGGTTTGGGTTTATTGAACCCGATTTTTTTGATAAACCGGAATAAGTAGAATAACTCTACCAGAAAGGGTATTTTGGCTTTATTTCCGGGTTTACTGAAAAAAATTGGGTCCATTATAGTCTATGGGGATTTTTTCCGGAGCTCCTGTGAGGGCATTTGTGGAGGAAGAGTCACCAAATTTACAGCAGAGCTGCAAGGGACTCTCTTTAGATGGTCATTGGAGTTTGGTGAACTTTGGGACAGAGGGTCCAATTTTATGGGCCAACAAAGGGGTTGCCCCCATCCCCCAGGCATTTGCAAGCTGAGCTGTTCATCAGTTTTCAGGTTCAGAAGTTCAGCATTGCTGAGAACTGGTGGAAAGAGCTGATTGGCAGGCTGGTGCCTCAAAGTCTTGGGGCTCCCTTCGTATCTGGGGTACACAGCATGATGTCCATGCAAATTAGCTTCCAAACTGAGGAAAAAAGCTTAAATGTAAGCAAAATAAGGCACGGAAAACAGTTCTTTTGGCAGCAAATGACATCCTGTGAACAGTCCTTTATTATAGTCATCAACAATCTGATTTCAAGAGATGGTCACGGTGCTTGGAAATGAAGCCTCTACTCGGGGCAACCTTCCATTTCAGAGCAGGTTTTTTTGGGGGGAAGTGATATTGGAGCCAGCCAAAGTATCGACCACGGGGGCTGTTGTGAAGGAGACTGTTCTACACGGGTTAGGGAGTCTCCTTCGGATGCCTGGTGGTGTGAGCAGCTGTTGAAGCCGGTTCTTTTTAGTTGGAGGGTATATCCCTCTGGACTGGACTTAATGAGCCCCGTCTTTTAACTTTTATGCTTTAGCCAGATTAACCCACTGAATGGTTAATCAGACCAAGTTGTCTCAAAGTTGGTTCCAATTACATGACCTGTTACGGGGAATGCTGGGGTCTCCAACTTTTAATGGGGGAATTAGTCAGTTTAGAGACAAATTTAGAGCACAAACGAGAGGTTTTAGCGGGGTCTATTCCTGTGTCTACGCAAGGTGAGCAAAACCAGTAACGAACAAATGGCTAAAGAGACTGAATGCAGTCAAAACAGGATGTACTTTATTTAGGGGGAAAGGGGGCACAAATCATACAAGCGCAATTACACGCAATATTCACACACACACACACACTAGTTCTAAAAGGGATAGCAGTAAAGTGGTTCATAGTCACCTTTTCTGCAGAGCGAGGTTCCAGAATAGCAGCTGCACGAGGGAAGGGGAGAAAGGACTACACACCAGGTGTAGGACTCACATCTTGTGTTCTGGATCCAAAAATGAGAAGGGGAGAGTGACAGGTGCCAGGTCTCTCTGTTTTATAGTAAAATTCTGCCCATGAGGCAGACTGACTCACAGGGCATGTGAGCAATGGGGCACAAAGGTAAGATTGCTTCAAAATTGGAGAAAGATTGAGTGGTGAAAATGTGTGGGCCAGGGTAATCGGAATATGAGGGGATTATTGATGACTGTCAATCCCTCAGTGATTGTGTTATTGGCAGCTGGCAGGAACTGGGAGCAGGGAGGGGAAGGAGAAGATGGGATTAGCCTGCCCTGAGAAGGAATGTAAGGTGTGGAAGGGGAAAACGCTATTGTTCTGAGTCTGAAGTCGTCAGGCAGATCTTGATATGCCGGCCGTGTCTTTGATTGTCCAGGAAGGCAGCTGTTCCAGGGGCGGGTCTCTGGCAGACAGGCTCAGGAACAGATTTTGGAGTTCTCTGTTCTGTTCTGTGTTCAGATCCAAGATGGAGTTCATGTCCCCTTCCCTTATCCGGGTCTAGGTGCTGTGAGCCATTCGCAGGTCCCTGCTGGCTCCGTACAGCGATGTCCGGTGGGGTGTCTGGGGTGCTCCTGTGTCTTGGAGTGTGGTGCTGTCTCTCTCCATGCCTCCCCTGCCATTCAGCAACAGTCCCAATGTACAGACATGAGAGTCCAAGGGTGTCCATATTACAGGGGGTATAGAAGGGTATCGTTACAGACCCCTATCCCTAACAAAACCAGTACAAAAAAAGATAGAAAAATGGGAGAAAGCACAGAGCCATGCATCTGAGCAAAGGTGAATAGCCGAACCCCAAAAAGCTGAATAATTATTAATAATTAATAATATTATTATTTAGTAAATTATTAATAATTATTCGGCTTTTTCAGGAATTGCCTATTTGGCTTCTGGAGTTTCAGTAAACAGCTAATTTCGGGTTCATGTTCAGTTTGGGTATATCGATATGCCCAACCATAATCTTCATGCATGCTGTGTGGCACAGACTTTCCCTGCAAATTTGTGCCTGTAGGAGCAGCCAGACAAGTCTTCCCACATACATGTCTGGGTCTCAGGACAGCATCCAGTTCCTTGCACTGGATCATCTTCCTTTTACCCCATGACTGATAAAGAGCTCCCTTATTTTGGCCACCCTTGCTCCATTGTGAAAAATTTCTTTGCTCCTGAGAAATGGGGAACTTAGGGGTGCATATAGCTACAAGGTAAGAGGAAAATAGACAGCATAGCCAATGAGAAATGGGAACAAAAGACTCCCTCACTTTCCCTTGGTGTGCACAAGGGATAAGAGGAGAGGTGCAGAGTGGATGCAAACAGCAAATGTTGGGAGCTGTGGTTTAGGGAACACACAGAGGAGTCTTAATAGACAGACTTTTAAATTATTAGAACTTATCCGTCAGAACTTTGGCTGCAAGTCCTGATTCCACACTAAAATTCAATTAACAGATGTTAATTCTTTGGACTTTTTTTTTTTTACTATAAGCACCATGAAACAGAGATCATTAAAAGTATCTTACCACAGAGCCTGATTACTCATTGTGGCAAAACTGAAGTGTAAATTCAATTTATTTTTCATTATCCACATTGTGTAGAGATGTACATCTAAGCAAAATGTGGGGGGGATGGCTTTATGTCCCATTAATTCCTAAAAACAAATCTAGCATTATATTTATTTATTTGTATGTGTGTATATCTATACCTTTGTCTATATGAATCTTCTTACTTTTTGGAACCTTTTGGAAACAACCCCAGCTGGAATAACTTCCTGTTAATCTTCACTCATACATATTCTCACTATGGCTTAGATCCTGAGGCACATTTCTACTGACGGAAGAAATTTCCATCAGTGGGACAGACCTTCCTCATCTCCCCCTTCCTGTTACAGCCCAACAGCCTCCTAAAATGCTTCTCCTGGGAGACAGGAAACCACCAGTAACAGCATCAGTGGAGAGTCAAAGGACTGCAATGGAGGAGGAATCAGCAAACTGCAGAAATCTTTCACGGGTTCCAACCCTACTTATAAACACAAATAAGTTCCAAATAGAAAATGGGCTACTTCACAGACTGGTTTTATGTGTACATGTAAACATGTCACGTATACAGTTCACTCATACATATACATCCAAACTTGCAAATATTACTGTAAAAATACAAGATTTGTCACAACTCACTACTCTGGGTACATACAATAGCAAAACCTGGTTAAGATGGGAACATCAGATTCTGTTGTTATGGTAGTCTGTGGGTAAACCCAACAAGAAATAGAATAGGGAGTTCAAGACAGAGGGCATGATGAAAGAGCTCAGAAGCCCATGGCCACTCCTTGTTCTCTTAATCAGGGTTACAAGACTGGTTATGCTCCGTCTGCACAAAGTCCATAGCCAGAATATACGGCAGTTTTATTTTAACCTCTCTTTCTCTCTTTTTTCAAGGATCAATACCAGTTCTGCTATCGAGCCGCACTAGAATACCTGGGCAGCTTTGATCACTATGCAACGTAAACAAACAAACAAAAAACCCTAACCCATCCTGGATTTTTAACTGCAGGCCCTTTAAGATCCAGAGAGCCTCTTCTGAGCCATACAGTGTGCTTGAGAAGTACTTCTTTACTCCTAACTAAAAACCAATTAGTGGGAAATATTAAAAGGAAAAAAACTATTCCAGGTGGACCAACAATTCACAGTTCAATAAACCTAACCAGAAAAATAGTAGAAGAATCATGACTGGTTGAGGCATCTGAAGGATTACATTTTACAGATACCTCAAGGATTCCACTTTGGTTGAAATTAAAGGGAAGAGGAAATTCCTGCAAAGAACCATGATCTTGTTCAGGATTGCATGATTGTTAACAGTGATAACCTTGGAAGGACTGCAATTCAGGGCAAGATGCTCATCAAAAAGCCAATACCTGGCTCCTCTGGAAGAAAGAAAATGGACCCTTTGCTTCAACATCTCCCCTTCTCACCATATTGCTCATAAACAACACTTGGGGGTGGGTGGGAGGGAGAAGGGCAAAATGTTGAAAAAGAAAGTCCTTGATTTAGTTTTTTTAGTATTGTAAAGATACTGCTGACCTGTGCTTCATTTCTAACTGTGTAAACTTTTTTTCTTTTTTTAAACAAAAGTTTATCATTCAATGAAGTGATTTTAAAAAGTTGCAAAGCTGTTCATTTTTTTGTTTCAGAATTGTAGTTTTTTTTATGCTGTAGAACTGTTATCTATAAAAATGTTAAATAATTTGAACATTTGCACATTTTTTGTGCAGCCCTATATTTATCTCCAGGACCACATCCTTGTGTAGGTATTATTTTTACATTTTGATTTTGATTTTTTAAACTGAAATATCAAATCAGTTAATCCCCATATGGAAGGCTTTGTTTAGTTTCTTTTGGAATCAACAGGGAAGCGCAAAGTATAAAGCTGCTACTAATTCACAAACCCACACACCTTTCTCTTTCTATCTATAAATATATGTATATCTCTATGATTGGCTCTCTATCTATTTACAGTAATACACGTAGATAGATAGACAGAAATGCACACAATTATAAATAAATGTATGTATATATACACACACACACACATATCAGTTCTTCCATGACTTGGATTTTTTGGAGCTGTGGGATAAAATCCAAAATGCTACACTGAGTCCATACAATATTTCTGAACATTTTTGTATTTCAAGATTTTCTTTTTTTCTTTTCCTAGGGAAAATGAGGAATGCACATCAGTGATACTTGAATCTCAGTCCTACCCAAAAATAAAGGACAGAAATAATGTGTGTGCCTGCATACACACACACACATTTATAATGTTAAAGCTTCCAGTAAAGTTTGGTATTCGTAACACCTTAGTGCAATAACAGACCATACTGAATATAGGAAGTGTGCATGTGGGGAAAGGTCAGTGCATATCCCCTTAGGAGGGGAGAATGTTGTAATATAATAGTTGTCAAGATGTTTTAAAATGTATTCACTCGTATAATTGTCTATAGTATACAGTAAGAAATTAGCATTGTTGATGTATAATGGGGCAAAGCCAAACTCATGTTGCTCTGTTAAATCAGAAATGTTTTGTCGCATACAGCATTTGTTGGAAATGCTGAGTTATTTTAATTTTAATTGTTTGCATTTAGAGTGCCTTATATTTGATGCCTATTTTGATAGCATTTCTTCAAGTTTTGTTCTGACTGTATTTACATTACTTAAGTCATACTTCTCGTTACACTCTCCCCTCCTCTTTCAATTAAAGCATTATTTTTTCCATAGATATTAAAGAGGTCTTTTAACAGTATGTATTCCTGCTGTTTACCGAAGTGTTAAATATCCAACAGTTTTGGATGAACATGATTAAATATTCATACAAAGCTGTTGGATAGTCAGAGGCCCTTTATCTAGCCAGAACCCCCAGCAATGGGCCAAGCTACTATCAGTGCATGGCTCCTTCCATACTGGCATTTGTAACCATTATGTTGGTGATTAGGATATAGCATTGCTGTTGTGGAGAAAGAGGATGGCTCTCCTACTTCCAAGAGGAGCAGGCATTAAAATGGTTCTTAATTTGAAACCTGTCTTTCATTTGAGGCCAAGGCATGCTCATCTTACTTAAGCTTTGGGGCCTCCTTAGGTCAGTGAAGCTGGGTAAATGGACACAGGACAGAGATCACATTATATCTTTTTCTGATGATCAACACAAGGTATAATTTGAGACACTTTAAAGGAAACCATTTTTCTGTTGTCTTGGTTAAACCTGTTACCTTGTCAAATACAAATATTGAAAGAACCCTCATCTTGATTTAGGATTTCCCCCTATGTTTTATTCGTCACTACCAGAAATAGATATATTAAAAGACCAAACTCTAGAAATCATTCTATTTGAGAACTTTTATAAAAAAACAAAGACAAAAAAGTAAAAAGCGCAAAAATGGGAAAATATTATAAGTATATATGTATAATAATAATAATAAAGTATTATAGAAGGCTACCTCAGAATGAGATTCTCTAATTTACATCAGAATCAGAGAAGAATGTGCACTATATGTTTCCTTTTCATTTCTGTCAAAAGAATACAGGAAGTGCCAGATAATGCAACTTGTGCTTTTAGCCAACAGACACTCATGGTTGAAAAAATGCTACGCTTTAGAAGCACAGATGAAAGGCATGCCTGCACAGGAATTTTCTGTCTTCTCAGTTTGGTAATTAAGTGCAAAACTGGAAGTGCAAAAAGCAATACCCCCCAAAGGGAGGCACTGTTTCACATGGGGTTTTTGTGAGGGAGGTGCTGTTTCACATAGGGTTTTTGTGAGGCTTTGCTCTGAGGAAACCTGTAGGGCAGGCGATATCAGGGGTTCAGTGCAGGCTGTGCACAGAAACAATGTGGCTTGTGGAGATCATATATGCATGGCTGATCCCTCTAGAAAGCCCTGTGTGGACATGCTCCAGGAAGGCCAGTTGCTCATGAGAGGAGTGCATAGATCGAGCCTTCCTTTCTGCAACAGTGTTTTGGTTTGTAAAAGAAAAGTATTAGGCAAACTGCTACTGAAAGTGAGTGCTTCATAGGAGGAAAAAAAGAAATATAACATCCACACATGTTCCCATCAAAACTGCTATTCAGGAATTGCTTCTAAAGGAAACACTGTCAGAATCATTGATGTGCATTCCATTTTCTGTAACTTTTTTGTGTAGCGATTCTCTTCTTTCTCAATGTTTTTAATTAACAGGTCTCATTATTTGCCATTTACCAAGCTTGTGATTTGGTTTCATCAGCATAACCAGTATGGTGCTATAATTTACTTATGTATTTGTAGTTATGTATAATTTTGTAATTAGTTAACAATGGAGAAATACGCAAAATATATAAAAATTATTTGTACAGAACTTTTATTTTAGCTCTTTTTTAAAAAAAAATGGTTTGCATGGTTAGACATTGGCAAGGATGGTTGGGGGAAGGGGAGGGGTCCTCTAGGGAGAATTGCACTTTCTATACCTTTCTACTATGCACTGCCCTATTGATTCTACACCCAATAGTATTATTACTTGAACCCATCTGTAAGAAAACTGCTTATGAAAATCCAGTTGTGTGTATGTAAATAACACAAAACATGTTAAAGTGGGGGGGAGTTTTCAGGGGCAACAACAAAATGCAGGTTTTCCTCCCCTTCTCCCCCCACCCTTTTACAGTTTTATTCTCTTTCTTTTGAATGCCCTGATACTCCACCAGAATATCAGAAGGCTGCATCCATCCATCTGTTACGTGGCTTTGCCATTCAAGCTTGGAGTGTCTTTACAAAGATAATACCAGTTGTGTTCTCTGCTTTCATTTTGGATGCCTAGACTGAAAAAAAAAAAAAGATTACCTTGTAAAATGGCTTGTTAAAAAATACAATTACCTCTAATTAGTAGTACGCGTAAATGTTTTACAGAATGAAAGGCGTGCTTTTTATTTTCTTACTTCGTTACATTGGTGGCGAAAGAAAGTCTGTATGAAAATCAGTTCTTTGCTGACACAAGTTCCATTTGTTACAAATGAATTCTAATAAAAATGTCAGTGTTATGTAGCTCTGGTTGTTCTTTCTTAAGCCATGCTTGCTTAAAAGTCTCTGTAAAATGCTCAGGATTCTAGTTCTAGGGTGATACCAGCTACACTGGTAACACAACTGGTTGTTTGGTGAAAGCAATATTCTCAGATTGCACACAGACATATGTGAGTTCAGAGTCATGCCCAAGCATCTTCTGACGCAGTGTGGTGCTTCTCTAAAATGGCACAGTACACCGGTCATTAGTTTTTCAAAGTATTTCATGCATCTAAAGATAAGAATTACCACTGAATCAGGCAATCCCATCCTCCTCCTGCTCCTGCTGTTACGTATCACTTGTTGAACTGATCAAAATAGCCTTAATGGTTAGGGCCATAGCTGTATGATCAGTGCAACCAGAATGCAACCTCATGCAACCAGAATATTTGCAACTGTATTTACTGAGTTAATGCTGTTTAGGAATGATGTGTATTTTTATTGATGCAGCATCTGAATGCTGAACTCTGCCATATCTCTTGGCATCAACCAGCCCTTGGCCTACTGAAGCAATCTGCATTTGGCAGCTAAAAATCACATGCCCTAGTAAGTTATCTTATAAAGTTGAAGTTCAGTATTTTGCAGAAGATGTATATTCAGCAACACTCCAAAGACGCAGACCTAGGGAGGGGGTTATCAGCTCTGGGAAATAGGCAAAGAAAATGATGTGGCATATTTATGTAGTTTAAGATATAGACAGATCTTTGCACCTTAGCCTTAAAATAAATGACACATGTTTGACAGTTTGCAAGAGAATACATCTGTGGCCTGATGTAGTATTCACAATAATTTCTACAGTGGTTTGCAGAATTATAACTCCAAAAGTGAAAGCCTGCTAGAATGGAAACGTGTATTAAATGTCACGGAGCAGCATATCTCAGTCAGCAATCTCAAACTGGCTGTCTAGAACAGCACCTATTCCTTTAAATATGGTCCCTGGTAGTGGACCGCTTTGTGCTTCTATCCTCTGCTGCCAACAGGAACAGCTCCCTGCCCTCTGACAGCCTTTCAAATGCTTAAGGAGAGCAATTAACCTCCTTTTCTCCAGACTGAATGTTCCCAAGTCCCTCAGTCTTTTCTCATAGAGCTTGGTCTCCAGGCTCTTGATCATTCTCATCGCTCTCTTCTGCACCCACTCCATTTTGTTCACACCATTTTTAAAGTGAGGCCTCAAGAACTGCACACCGTACTACAGGTTTGGCCTGACCAATGCAACATGCATCAGGACTATGACATCTTGTGATTTGGATGTTATGCCTTTGTTGATACACCCCAAGACCACATTAGCCTTTTTTGACTCTGCACACTCTGACTGCTCATAATTCGATTACAGTCCACCCATACCCCAAGATCTTGTTCACACACACTGCTTCTCAGGAGTGTATCTTCCATCCAGTATGCACGCTTCTCATTTTTGTTACCCAGATTTAGAAATCTGCACTTATCCTTGTTGAATTGCATCTTGTTCACATCCACCCACATTTTGAGTTTGTTCTCATCTCACTAAATTCTATCTCTGTCATCCGGAGTATTCACTGTTCCTCCCAATTTGATGTCATCTGCAAATTTAATGAGTTGTCCCTACACCTTCTCATTCAGATCATTTAGAAAAATATTGAAAAGTACTGGGCCCAGAATCGAGACCTGTGACACCTCCCTTCAATCAGATGAAATGCCACTGGCAACTACTCTTTGGGTGCAATTCTCCAACCAGTTCCCTATCCATTTAACTATCCTAGAGTCCAGTCCTCAGTCCTCCAATTAGGGCTGTGCAAAAAAAAAAAAAAAAAATCGGTAAATTTCAGGTTTGCTTTTATTGGGCCCAATGTTTTTTGGTAAACCCAGAATAAGCTAAATACTCATACCAGTGAATTTGTTTTCTGGGTTTCTTTCTGGGTTTACAGAAAAATTTGGGTCCATTATAGTCTATGGGGATTTTTTCCAAAGCTCCAGTGGGGTCATTTTTGGAGGCAGTTCCCAAATTTTCAGGGTAGCTTCAAGGATGAATCCTGAAGTTTGGTGAAGATTGGGTCAGGGGGTCTGATGTTATGGGGTCCAAAAGGGGTCGCCCCCCTCCTCCATGCATGGTAAAGTTTACAATGTTTTTCTATGGGGAATGGAGTTTACCCCTTCTGGACCCCATAAAATCAGACCCCCCCCTGCCCTAAACTTTACTAAACTTTGGGGTTCATGCAAGAAGAGTCCCTTGCAGCTACGCTGCAAATTTGGTGACTCTACCTCGAAAAATGCCCCTCCCCTGTGAGAATTTTAAAATTATTTACCTTTTCACAGTTGGTAATTGATGCCTGCTTGAAAACTCAATCTCCCATGAATCATTGCAATGGTCCTGCACAATTGTGCATGCCCATTGCAATGATTCATGGGAGACTGAGTTTTCAAGCAGGTGGTCATTACCAACTGTAGGTAATTTTAAAATTCTCCGGGGGGGGGGGGCATTTTTCGAGGTAGAGTCTGCATGGCCTGTGCGAGTCTGGATCGTTACACCTAATTAATTCTATACTAACTGATTTTAATTTGATTTACATAATTAAACACTACTAAATATGTTAACTATACTAAAAATACTAGACTAACCCAAAAGTTAATTGAAAAGACTTAAATTTTTGAAAGTGATATGATTTAAGAATTGTGCAAAGTGATTGTTATGTTAGTCAATTGTTGATTAAATATTTAAAAGGAAAGGAGAGGTTGCATATAGGTGTTTAGAGGTACAATGTATTAGTCTTGATAAGTACTGTTGGTTAATATGAAAAAATATTTGAGCTTGTCTAAAAAGCACCATTCCTCAAGAATACAAGCATCATCAGTTTTCCAAGCGGAAAAATCGGTATCAACCCTAGAGAGAATTTCTGAACTTTCTGAAGCAGAACTTGGATCTTTGATAGCAAAGGTAGTGAAACTTACAACTTCTAAGAAAAGGAAACAAAAGGCTTCTGAAGATTTGGGTTTACAAATGGATGAGCTCAAGAGCTTTATGAGACAACTTTCAGAGGAAAATGCAAAAAACCCCAAGAAGATAGCAATAAGAAACTGCAAGAGAATCTTCAGGAGAGTCTAACAAGAATAGAAAAGAAGATTGACGAAAATGGCAAGGACATCAAAGCACTTCAACAAAGACAGAGGAGATTTGAAGACAAACTTGATCAACAAAATGAAACCCTGAAATACCACGATGCCAAACACAAAGAAATGGAGGAGCATTTTGATTTTCAATAGATCATTAATTGGGAGAACAACCTAAAATTTACGGGTCTGGAAGAAAGTTTTGGGGTGATGGACCTTAAAAGCGAACTCCAACAACTCGTACAAGAGACCTACAAGTTCCGAGAATTTTTACAAAAGGAAATTTTTTAAAGAGTAAATTCTGCTTTTGCAAGGAAAAATAAGACACCCAGAGATATTTTGGTTAAATTCTCCCATCGAAGAACAAGAGATGAAATTCTGCGTGTCCAAAGAGACAAACCGTTAAGATACAACGATAAGGAAGTTCTAGTGCTCTCTGGCTTACCAGCTAGTGTCTGTCAGAGGCTGCCTGACCACAGATTCAGACTCTGACGGAGACCAGATCCAGGGACAGAGTCCTCCTTCCTCACCCACACTGACAGAGAAAACAGCTGATGACAATGTATTGCCAAGACATACCTTAAAGTCACCGGCTACAGAGCAGCCTAAAGAAGACCAGACGCCGGCCGACCCAGGAACATCAAGGAAACTGCCCAGGGAGCCGGGAGACCATGAGGAACAGATGTCTCCTGGGACTCGTCGAAGGAAAATGGGCCGGGTCCTGGCAGAACAATGCCAGCATCCAGCCAGGTTGGAACAACAAAGAAGGAACCGAGACAGCCATGAAGATAGTGAGTGAGTCTTTACAGAAGCTGCCTCCCCCAGACAGCTGCAAGTATTTAGGAAGGCTGAGCCAGCAGAAGCTGTGGAAGCAACGCGTGGCGAACCTGCGACACTCCACTCTGGCTGACACTGTATCGACTCGGACTGCTTTCTCGACCCTGAATTCTTCTGGACTCCCTGCCTGACCTTGGACCGGACCGACCTTGACTCTGCCTTTCTCTCTGACGGATTGCCTTTCACCCTGACTGACCTTGGACTGTTACTGGACTGCATTATTACTCCCATTCCCAATTAATACAGCTGCCAGCTGTAGAAGCCTCAGCTTCAGAAACCCCAGCCTGTTGCCCCGCCTGCTGCAGGCCTCTTCAGAGCACCGTGCTGCTACAGGAGCACCCCGCCCTAGTGGGCCAGCACAGTGTCATCCAAAAAAGAAGACAATTTGATGACTTGAGAACAATTTTTCACAAGAAAAATATCCAATTCTGGTGGACTGCCCCCTACACTCCTTACCATCTGGCAGAAGGATCATCAAAAATAAGAGGCGGACCAATTTATTGAAGAATGACTATATCAGCACCCCTACTACCTAAGGAGAAGAAGAGAGCCTCAAACTGCCGGCAAAGACGAACAGAGGACTGCTGAAGAACTCCAACTAAGAAGATGCCTTCAAAGACAAGGGCTGAAGGAAGCAATACACCATCCAGCCCAGGTGGTCCTCAAACGCCCAGCTGATAAAGCAAGCAAGTGGAGGAACTAGTGGGTGCTTTCAAACCCTTTCTGTCCCCGCAATCAATATTGGAAATTGAACAGGATAAAAGATCTTCACAAGTGACACTTTCTACTGAGACGCCTGCCATAGAGACCTTATTACCAGAGGAAGACAAGGACTTCAAATTAGATGAGGCTACAACTTTAGAATAAGATGGATAATTTAAAGATTACATTGATAAACATTAATAGGCTAAATTCTCCAGTTAAAATTAAAAATCTTCCATAAATTGCTGAAATTATCATCGGATATAGTTTGTCTTCAAGAAACTCACATTAAAGACAGTCATGGAAAATTTTTACAATGTACCAAATTAGGCTCCCTATATTTCTCATCATCAACAATAAAGAAGAGAGGGGTGTCAACGTACATTAAAGGCATCAAACTCAGTGAGAGTAATAGACTCACTGAAGGATAAGAAAGGGAGATATTTGATCCTCTTAACCCAAGGGGTCAACAGGGAAAACTGCACGATTGTCAATGTGTAGTCACCAAATCACGCAAAAGAACAGTTTTCTTTACAAAATTACAGGACTTTCAACAAGGAGAAGTAATTATAGTTGGAGATATGAATGGTGTAATGGATATAAAACAAGACAAATCAGTTAAGACTAAAGGCGGCAAACTCCCGGTGATTGTTTTTCCGTTTCTGAAAGATTGAAGCCTAATCAATGCATGGAGATTTAAACACCCAAATCAAAAAGATTATACTTTTTATTCAAATAGACACAATTCCTACTCTAGAATTGATTTGGGCTGGATATTAAACTCACTGGCCAATAATCTGGAGGATGTCATTATCTTACCTGCAACATTTGCCAGTCATAATCCACTCCAAGTAACACTGCACAGTGGGAGAAAAGGATTAAGAAGGTTGTGCATGAACAACAACCTGCTGCTTCAACAAGACATCCTTAAACAATGTCAAGGTGAACTTAAGAATTTCTTTGAACAGAATGCACACCAGGAATGGCGGCTAGAACTGTTTGGGATACTAGTAAGGCCTACATGACAGGGAGACTCATCGCCATTGCATCTAAGATCACGAAGGACAAAGACAACATGCTCAATAACCTGTATCAAGACCTACGCCAAACAGAAGAACAACATCAGAAATCCGGTGATAAGAAGGTTTTATTGAAAATTTACAAAATAAGACATCAAATTGAAGCGATAGAAATGGAAGAGATGCACAAACGAATGAGATTTGTCAAACAGAAATTCTTTGAGCATGCCAACAAACCCGAAAGACTGCTGGCAAATACATTAAAAAAGAATCGGTGAAGAGATGGATCCTGGTGGCCTACAAAGATAAACAGTTATCAAACAAAAAGGACATGCCAGAGGTATTTAAAACTTTTTACGCTGAGTTCTACGAAAAAAACAATTCCCATCAAACCAATATTAATAAATATATACAGACAGTGAATCTCAGAGAGTTATCATGCAAGAATTGAATGATGCCTTTAAGAAATTAAAAATAGATAAAGCCCAGGTCTGGATGGTTTGTCAGCCAGTTATTATAAAGCGTTCGAACAATTGCTGATGCCCGGAATCATGGGAGGAAGCTCACATATAGTTAATTCCAAAAGAAGAGCAAGATGCAATCTTACAGACCCATTTCTCTACTTAATGTTGACGACAAGATCTTTGCATCGATTTTGACAGAGAGGCTGAAGAGTTGTATTACAAAAGTAATTCACTCTGATCAGTCGGGGTTTATTCCTAGGAGACAAATGAAAGACAATGTCAGAGTTGTACTGGCTACTATCGTATTAAGTCCAAAAAGATTAAATCAGCAATAATATTACTACAAGGCATTTGATAATGTCTCTTAGAATTTTTTGTTTAAAACTCTTCAGCACATAGACTGTGGCAAGCAATTCTTGAAGGCATTAAAAGCAATTTACATGACACAAAGAGTGAGGCTTTTGGTAAATGGAACATTGACTGATGATTTTCCAATTGAAAAAAGCACCAGACAAGGTTATCCTCTTTCTCCCCTGTTGTTTAATTTAGTGTTGGCTAGTAAGGTAAGAATGAATCCTAATATTAACGGTTTGAAATTTGAAGACCAAGAATATAAAATAAGGAGCTAGGCTGATGATGTGGTGTTAATTTGTTAAAATCCAAAGGCATCAATACAAGAGATCAAACAGCAGATAGACTTGTTCGTTTATTTCTCTGGTTACAAGCTAAATAAACAAAACCCCAATATGATCTTATACAATGTTTCAAGTGGAGAGAAACAGGAAATACAGAATATTCTGCAATGCTTTATAGTTAAAAAGAGTGTAAAATATCTGGGAATAAAGATTTCTTCGGCAGGTGAATCATTGTTTGACCTGAGCTATAATGCACTGTGGTCTAAAATTGAAAAAAAACTTGGACAGATGGAATAGATTTCAAATATCATGGCTTGGTCGGAATGCGACGATAAAGATGAATGTCTTACCGAGAATGAACTTTTTATTTCAGACACTGCCAATTTCCATAAGTACCCCAATTATGAAAAAATGGCAACAACAAATCAACAAGTTTGTCTGGAAAGGGAAAAAAACCCAGAGTCAGATTCAGTTTTAAAAGATGAAAAAAAGAGAGGCGGACTGGTACTTCCGAATTGGAAACTTTATCATCAAGTGGCCTCTAGTGGCATTGACAGACTGGATATTGTGTCCAGAAAACAGAAAGATAAGACTTGAAGAAGCAGGACTCAAATGAGGCTTTCATTATCATTTATGGAAAGAGAAATCCAAACCACCTGGGATAGGGGGTCATGAAGAAAACTTAGCAGGACATCTTTTGAAGGTTTGGGGCACCTTAAAAATGATATTGAGTTCCTCCCCACCAAGTTTAATGTCACCAACGGAAGCCTATATGGACTATGAGAACAGGAAGAAAAATGACTATTTAACTTACCGGGACTTAATAAAAAGAATGGCAAAATAAAATTTTTTCAAGAACTCCAGGAGGAAAATTTTAAGATCTGGTTTGCTTATCAGGTCGTTCACAGTTTGAGAAGGGTGGCAACAGGAAACTAACAGAGTTTGAACAGATCATTACGAGATCACGGGATCACTTGTTAACCAAGATATACCAACTTCTACTAACTTATGAAACTGCCCCGGAACAAATTAAAACATGTATGATTAAATGGATGCAAAACATTGGAGAGATGATACCGATGTTAACGGTAAAATTATGGGAAAGATTATGGATGACTGAAATCAAATTTTCCTCTTCACAATTTATTAGAGAAAACTGGTACAAGATGTTCTACGGATGGTACCTGGCACCGAAAGACCTACAAACGATGTATAAAGCCAGTCAAGCAAACTGTTGGAAATGTTCCCAATCAGAAGGTACCTTCTATCCTCAATGGTGGACATGCAAAAAGACTCAACAATTTTGGAAAATGATTCATAAAGAAGTTCGAGAAATGCTACACACAAACTTCAACTTGAATCCCAAACATATGCTGCTCAGATAGACTCCACCCATAGAGAGCTGTTTCAATACGCAGTCATGGCTGCGAGAATCTTGTATGCATCCCACTGGAAAGCAAAGACAATTCCTGCTTTAGCCAATTGGATTGCTAAACTATTTGACTTTGCAACAATGTCAAGGCTAACAAATCTAGTTCGTAGAAAGCCGATAGACGAATATAAATATATGTAACTTCATCCCAGCTGAAATTGTAGAACGATAGATGCTATAGATACCCACAGGACAAAAACAAATAATAATTGTAAGTTTTTAGGAAAATGATAATTGCTTGTTTTTATAAGATTCGATTGTTTTTATGAGATATTATTTACAGCTAATGAAGCACCAATATAGTAGAGAATTAAGGCTCACATTAAACATTCAGTTACGATAGTAACTAATGCTCTACATTTATTGTCATGGATAAGAAACAACAGCTTAGATTAGTTTAGTCTTTTTATAGCCAGTGATAAAATCAGTGATCAAGAAAGGTAGTTTTTAATGGGGGTTCGACCAATCAGATGAGCTTGAGCACTGTAACCTGTATTTTTATTTTCCCTTATGTGTCTTTTTGCTTTTTTTATATACCCATATATTAAAAATTAAAATTAAAAAAGAGAGATTGAAATATGGAATTTGCTGTCAGAGGATGTAATAATGGCCAAAGGCATTGACATATTTAAAAGGGGATTAGACAGATTCATGAACAATCAGTGGCTACTAGCCATGGTGACTAAAGGGAACTTACATGTTCAGAGGCAGTTAGCCTCTGAATCCCAGCGCCAGGAGGCAACATCAAGGGAAAGCCTCGACCTCTATGTCCAGAGGAGCTGGTGGGCCAGTGTGTGAGGCAGGATGCTGAATTAGATGGACCACTGGTCTGATCCAGCAGGGCTCCTTCTGTTCTGAACTGAAATTTAAGCTGCTATATATTTCTGTGGATGTTACCTACTGATTGTAATAAATTATTTGAAATTATTTCTTTTTAAAAATGAAGCTGGCTTATTGTGTAGTAAGAGCTTTGAAACGTTCTTGAACTTGCTACAATTCTTCCCAAAGGCAACAGAGACTGGCCCTGCTACATTCATGTCTGGGATGGATAAGTTATTCTTTGCCTTGAATTGTTTGTGGTAGCTTAAAACATGTCAATGCTATGCTAACATCAGGTTTGTTTTTTTTAATATATTTTTTATTGCATTGGAGGTCATTTTACATCTCCATACCTTTATAATTACACTTTACACTTTCCTTCTTCCAATACAAATTTCCCCCTTTCCCCCCCTTTCCCTCCCCCCACGGACCAATCCATAATATAATATTTTCATATTTTCAGCCATGAGCATAGCCTTTTTAGTTTTACTAAAGTCTCTTCGTTGGCTTCTCTTTTCACCCAATTAATGTATGGGTTCCACTTAGTCTTCAGTTCCATTTCTTCTGTTTCTCCCATCGTCTGTTGTTTTAAGTATCCCAATACATCTGTTTGCACATATTCGAACACATAATTATTCCACCTGTCCATAGTCCACTTTGTTTTTCTTTCCATCCAAAAGCTATAACTGTGTGAGCCGCTAATATCATCGCTTTAAACATCTCCTGTTCACTCTTTTCTACCTTCTCACACCCCATTATTCCCATAAACATCAGGTCTACAGTTACTTGAAGTCTAATCTTAAACAATTCTTTAATTTTACTAAGTATTTTGTTCCAAAATTCAATTACCCTTGGGCACTCCCACCACAAATGTGAGAACCACCCCTCTTTTGTGTTACAATGCCAACAATTCGGTCTCATTCCTTTGATCATATGTGCTATTTGGGCCGGTGTTCTGTACCACTTCAGCATTATTTTCCTTTCCAACTCTTTATATCTATCCATCTTCAACATTTTAATACCCTTCATCATTTTATTCACCATTTGTGTTGATATTGTGGTTTCTTTTGCCCATTTTGCCTGTATTATTCTAATAATAAATTCTTTATCTCTTATCATCATTCTGTATATTTTCCCTGCTAATCCTTTTCTAATATATGCTTCACTCTTTATTAACTCTTCCAATTCATTGTCCTCTTTTTTCATACATTCTCCCCATCTTCCTTGTTTTACTGCTTCATATAGTCCCCTCAGTCCCAGCCAATGTCTTTGGCCCACTTCATCTAATACTCTCTGAAAAGGTTTCAAATTTCCTTGGTGATCTAATATGTCCTTCACTCTATAATAACCCTTATTTTTCATTTTTAACCCTAAGTTACCATCTATGACACTTTCTTTCACGCAGACTATTGGGGTCCATCTTGATTGTTTGTTCATCCACTTCATTTTCCATTTCTTCCAAACACTCATTACTGCCCGTCTCGGGCCCTTGGTTAATCGTAAAGCTTTATTTAAATTTTCTGTAAATATCCCATATTTCCCCATACCTTGACTTAATTCATTCTCTACTCTTATCCATTTCTTATTTTCAGCTCCCTCAATCTCCATCAATGCTTTTAAATGAAATGCTTCATAATACTGTTGTAATTGTGGGAGACCCCATCCCAATTCCTCCTGAGGCGCATAAATAATTTTCTTCTTTACTCTTGCCTTCTTTCCTCCACCATGCTAACATCAGGTAGGAATTTTGGATGCACCAGATTTTCTTGACATGGGGAAATGGCTGCTTTCTAAGGAGTGTAAAGTATGCAGTACAAAAAGCTACAATTACTAGTCCTGTAGAAAATGTTGTATATGTATTTATATTTTCACAGCAAAAAAAAAGTTGCTGACTATTAACTATGACTAGCTTTTGATTTCTAAAGCATGCAGCTCTTAAGACTGTGAATGGCTATCTGATTGTTAGGAATATTTATGTAGTGGATGCTGGCGATTTGGTCTGTTGTTCTACACTCACATTCACTGATGTAGCTTAAAGTCTTAAAGGGATGTAGATTACACACAAATGTGCACTGTTGTGCTGGGAGGAAATCCCTCCTTATTCATAAGAACATAAGAAAGGCCCTGCTGGATCAGACCAAGGAGTCTGATCAAGTCCAGGAGTCTGTTCACACAGTGGCTAACAAGGTGCCTCTAGGAAGCCACTAACAAGACGAGTGCAGCAGCACCATCCTGCCTGTGTTCCACCGCACCCAAAATAATAGGCATGCTCCTCTGATACTAGACAGTATGTCTTTTTGTGCAGGGTTATAAAATGGGATTTGAATGTGTTAGCTAATAAGTGTTCAGTGACACTGATCATACACCTATAATGCTGGGGTCAGTCGCTGCCCGGCTCCTCCCTGTGATGGCAGTGATTTTTAATTGGGGGAGGGGTTCAGAATGTAAGGCCTCCCAATGTGAAATTGTTCACTTCAGTAAGAGGCAAAGCTAGGACAGGTTCAAATGTGGACCTTGGCTCACATATGCTTTCACTTACCTCCCCCTAGCCTTCCCTACTCTTCATGCTGTCTTTCATTTCCATTCTTTTAAGCTAATTGGGCAGTAGGGCATCAGAAATGATGAACTGCCTGCCTGTCTCTGCTGGTGTAGTTAGAAAAATGCTGCATTAGCTGCAGCCCAGGTACAAGGAGCAATATAAAATGTGAATCCAGTGGAATAGCCTCTGGTGTAGGGATGTACATATTCCCCTCCTGGGTTTGGTTCTTTTCGTCTTTCTAAATACTCTTTTAATTCTTTTCTGTTATTGCATATACTGATTATATCATATTCATTCATTTCTATTATTTCAATGGGAACATGTTTCTGGCTTTTACTCCCTCCCTCAAAAAAAAATTAATTAGGAATTGTCCTCCCATCCAAATTGCGTGCAGATGGGAGAAACAACTCTTCATTGTTAAAATTCTCACTTGCAGAGCCATTTGGTAACCCAAGAAACAGGTAGGCACAATTTATATGTAACATTATGGGAGAACCTGGCCACATGTTAACATAAGATCATAAGAAAAGCCATGCTGGATCAGACCAAGGCCCATCAAGTCCAGCAGTCTGGTCACACAGTGGCCGACCAGATGCTTGTAGGAAGGCAACAAACAAGTCAACTGCAGCAGTATTATCTTGCCTGGGTTCCACAGCTCTTAATATAATAGGCATGCTCCTCTGATACTGGAGAGAATAGGTATGCATCATGACTAGTAGCCATTTTGACTAGTAGCCATGTGCAGCCCTATCCTCCATGAACATGTCCACTCCCCTCTTAAAGCCTTCCAAGTTGGCAGCCGTCACCATATCCTGGGGCATGGAGTTCCACAATTTAACTATGCATTGTGTGAAGAAATACTTCCTTTTGTCTCTTTTGAATCTCTCACCCTTCAGCTTCAGCAGATACCCCTCATTCTGGTATTATGAGAGAGGGAGAAAAGCTTCTCCCTGTCCACTCTCTCCATACCATGCATAATTTTATAGACCTCTATCATGTCTCCCCTTAACCACCTTCTTTTAAGCTTAACACTCCTCATAGGGAAGTTGCTCTAGCCCCTTGATAATTTTGATTGCTCTTTTCGGCACCTTCTCAAGCTCTGCAATATCCTTTTTTTAGGTGTGGTAACCAGAACACAGTATTCCGGTTGGAGTCAGGTGTTCAAACCTGTGGCTGCCCACCCCACCCGACAGCTGATGGGCAGGGCCTGCATGGGCAGGGAAGAGAGCAAGAGGCCAAAGAGTCCTGTCACCCTGGCTGGCCAGCGTCTGGCATTAAAACTGGTTGCTGCAGGGCCTTCCTGTCAGCTGGCAGGTTCCGCCCGTCAGCTGCCAGGACGACAGGCCTCTTTCCCTACTGGCTCTCTTCCCAGTGGGAAGAGAGCAAGTGGGGAAAGAGGTGTGAACGGGCCTCTTTTCTCCCTTGCTCTCTTCCCAGCGGGAAAAGATCAAGCAGGAAAAAAGGCCCATCGCCCTGGCCTGCTGGCATTACAACCGTTACAACCGGCTGCGGCCCACCCCTGTCAGCTGTCAGCTGTCAGGTGGGGTGGGCGGCTACAGGTTTTGCTGGACGGCCAGGGCAACGGGCCTCTTTCACTGCTAGCTCTCTTCCCCGCCTGTCAGCTGATGGGCGGGGAAGAGAGGGAGCAGCAAAAGAGGCCAGTGGCCCTGTCCGGCTTGTGTCCAGTGTTCAAACCGGTTGGCATTCCATGTATAAGACAACCCCCAATTGGGGACAAATTTTTAAAGAAAAAAACATTGTTTTATACACTGAAAAATATGATAATTTCCTGAATCCCCCTGGAACCCTTTTTTATAAAGTTGGGTGGGGATCTATTTTTGAACAAAGGTAGATTGTCTGGTCATGGGAAGCTACATCTTGCTGCTTGTTGTGAACAAAGCTGGAAAAACACTGCTGAAATAAATGAAGAGCAGTGAGTTACAGTGTCAGGGGAGGGTTTAACCACTCCCCCCATCTATTTCACTTGTATTTAAATTACACACAATCTCCAATCTTACTATTTCTTTATGCATGAATATGGGACAGTCTGTCTTGTTTTGTAGTGGAGCTAATAGCAGCTGGGGAGAGCAATTTATATTGTGTGAGAGGCACATGGGAAAGCGCAAACAACCCCCACATTGTCCCACTCTTTGTGGATGCTTTTAGTGTCAGGAGAGATCTGTGATCAATCTCATCATTAATGTCTCCCAGCCACTCTGGTCTGGCCCTAGTCTGCCTGTCTTGTACATGATGCAGGCACAGCGGACACTGCCTGGCATTCGCAAAAGGAGACAACTGTGCCGTCGACATCCATCCCCACACAACTTGGTAGCCATGCCAGCCTGTATGCCAGTGATGGTAAATAAAATGTTTGTTCCTGAGCCTCACAAAAACAGCACCACGGCAAGAAACTGGAGTCTCCACCTCTCCTAAGAAATCAAATCAAAGCCATTAGCCCCACCAGCAACACAATGAGTGTAAAGAATTCTCTGGAAAGACCAACTATCACTGCCAACCTCTTTGACGTTAAAGTCTATGTCAGGGGTGTCAAACATGTGGCCCATGGAGACCTTTTCTCTGGCCCACGGAGCTGAAGCAGCCAGCCCCCATGCCCCCTCCCCTGTTCTGGGCACAGCGGGGCCGCGGTGGCCTCATTAACTTGCCCAGCCAGCCACCCTCCCCCATTCCTTTTTGGGCTTCCCAGGGCCATGGTGGCCTCAATCGCTTGCCCAGCCAGTCACCCTGCCTTAGGGTTGCCAATGTCCAGGTAGTAGCTGGAGATCTTCCACTATTACAAGTGATCTCCAGCCAATAGAGATCAGTTCACCTGGAGAAAATGGCCACTTTGGCAATTGGAATCTACAGCATTGAAGTCCCTCCCCTCCCCTAACCCCGCCCTCCTCAGGCTCCACCCCAAAAACCTCCAGCCAGTGGTGAAGAGAGACCTGGCAACCCTACCCTGCCTCCCCCATCCCTTTCTGGGCTAAGCGAGGCCTCTCCATCCTCACTCGCCCAGCCAGCAACTCTCCCCCATCTTTCTCTCCCTGCCTCTCTCTCCCACTCTTTCATTCTTTTTCTTTCTCTCCTCTCTCTTTCTCTTTCTCCCCCTTTCTTTTGTTCCCTCTTTTTATTTCTCGCTCTCCCTCTTTCTCTCTCTCTTTCCCTCCCTCTTTGTTCCTCTTTATCTCTTATTTGTTTCACTCTTTCTGTCTCACTCTCTTTCTCCCTGTCTTTCTGGACTGGGGGAGGGCTGCAGGCTCACCAGTAAAGGCAGCCACCCCTCCCCTAGTCCAGATCTGGCCTGGTGAGTCCATTGCATGCTCGCCAGCCAAGGCAGCCACCCCCACCCCAGGGACCAGAGATACAAGCAAAGCCAATTAATGATATTAATTTTTACTTTATTTTTTACTTAAAATACAAACATGCTTATTTTATTTATTTATTTATTTGTTTGTTTATTTATTCATTCATTCATTCATTCATTCATTCATTCATTCATTCATTCAATTTGTTACCCCGCTCTTCCCGGCCAAAGCCAGGCTCAGAGCAGCTTACAGAATATAAAAGTCATATTAATCAATAAAAACATTAAAACATTTTAAAATAGCCGTATAAAATCATAATCATTATACTAATTTACCTAGGCACCTCTAACAGATGAGTCACAATACAACAACCTGGCTAGGCGAGCAGATGGAAGGCACCAGATGGAATAAAAGGTGTCAACCACAATAGGAAGGTTAGGGAGGCCAGTCTTTATATATAGGAACTGTAGCTGGCCTCAACCATAAATACAAACATGCTTAAGACATAACACTCTCACAGTTAACAGTGTTATTGTTTTAAGCATGTTTGTATTTTGCCTGTGTCTTCTATAAAGTTTATATCTCCGGAACCCGGCATTAAATTTTATGTACAAATAGCCTAGCCTGACCAAGCAACATTTACGTCATATCTGGCCCTCATAACAAATGAAGTCGACACCCCTCATCTATGTGTTCCTCTTTAAACAACCCAGTCATTTGCTGATTCTCCCCTTCTTCCACTGAATGCTAAGCTAGAGAGCAATGCACCAGAATAGTGGCCAAATCAGAATATTTCTGAATGGGATCACTGTTCATTTTTCAATTTGGATTGGTTATAATGATATTGTGAATGGTTGTGTTGGTTAATTTTTGAGTACCTAATGCCCTAAGGCATTACCTACTCAGAAGCTCTGAAGGGCAATGTTCCCAGGTCTTCTTGAGTCTGAGACATAGAGGGAGTGGGAGGGAGAGGAAGAGAATGAGAGTGGAACTCTACAGCTGCTACCCCTTCCTATCATGGGGAAAGTCTGGGGAAGGAAAGGTGGAGCTGGGGAGGGTCTCCAGGGAGTGGGATTGACATGAATGGGTTGGTGCCCAATTGCTATGTTTTTATAAGTTTCTTTTGCATCTTTAACTTTCTGAGTTGGTAACATCAGTTGGAGAGATTGCCCTCAGTCCAAAGTTGTTTGCACTTAAACCTGTAGGGAAACCAGCCTTTGCACTGGTCACACAGTGGGAAGGGGAGTCAATCCAGCATTCTATTCCCACCTGCTGATCGGTGAGAATGCTGGTTTCTTCACTGGGGTATATGTGTGCAGCCCCAGAAGCTGGACTTGAAAAATCCCCACACCTCTTTACCTGTGGAAGGCTGCGCCTGCACACCCAAGACCCCCACGCTGAATTACATACTGTTTACATTTTGAGGGATCTCATGCTGAATATCTGTTGAAGAAAATTCACAGGAAACTACTACTACCTTTTTTCTCAAGCAAGGGAACCTATGTCCTGGAAATGTAAATATACTGCATTGTTCTGACTTGTGGTGTTTACAGCAGTGCTAATTATTTAAGTTAACTTTTCCTACAAAATGAAGGGGTGGGCACCTAGCTCAAAAGGACACTTGTGGTTTTCTATTCTCTGCTGCAGTTTGGAACCAAAACGATCAGTCACTTGACACAGACAGGTTACTCTCCTGATGTACTTTAACCTCTATTACTTCACACAGTGGGGGAAGGGACTCAAATGTGTATACACAGTGATGTGTGAAGTGTCTGTGTTTCAAAATTCCAGAAACAGAATATTTTGAGTAATCTGGATTACTTTTCAGTACAAATCAATGTCCATACAGTCCTCTCCACTTCTTGTCTTTCACCAGTGTATTTATGAGCATTTTAATAGTAAATAACAAGGAGGATCAAAGATGTCTCTCTAATTTGCAACCTTCTCATTTGGTCAGAATTGTTCATTTTGTTATACTGAAATCTATTTCTAGTCAATAGAACAGTTAATGGCTGGAAACCCATTGCCCAGTTGTTTTTAGAATCTGGAGAGGTATCATCTATTTCATAAATCCTACTTCTCTTTCCTTTACATCTTTTTACTTCTTGGTGCATGGAAAGGAAATGGATATTTTATCTGTAGCTTTCTCTGAAACTCTTTGATCATGGTCTGGCTTTCTGCCTGAATTGCTAAAAGGGAAAATTGACTGCAATTTCCTTAGAGGTGTGAGTGTGTGTTGCTTTGTTAAAGTCCCATAGGTTTTTCTATTTGCTGGAAATGAAGCCATGTCCAGAGGCCAAAATCAAGCCTAATGCAAGCTGAAGGCTTACACTGGCTAATTAAAGTATATGCGCTGTGCTGTTTCACTGCTGAATGTTTCTGACAAATAAGCTCCCAGAGAAAGATCAAGTAATATGCAGATCTTGTAGGTGTGGCATTCTTAGGCCACAGTTAGTTTTAAGCAGGGGTGTCCAATCTTTTGGCTTCTCTGGGCCACATTGGAAGAAGAAGAATTGTCTTGGGCCACACATAAAATACACTAACACTAACTATAGCTGATGAGCAAAACAAAGGTCCGTGCATAGTTGTTGTTTTTTTGTGATATCCACCACCACAGATAAGCAAAAAAAGTCCTCGTATAATAATCCTAATTATGCGCCGCCCTGTCTTTTAAGACCCTTCAGAGGGTCTTTTAAAATCATTGAGCAGGTCACAAGTTTGCAATCACTGATATAGAAAATGTACATATCTAAGAATTGAGGTAAAACTTCATTAATTTTTAAAATATTTTATTATAAAAGTAAAAGAAAAGAGGGCAACATAAAACTAGTGGGATATTTGACATTGTTTTTGAAAAACTAATGCATCAGCATCTGGTTTGATGGAAGTAGTTGCAATTCTTAGTGAGTTCTCAAGTGCTCCTCAGATATTTTGGTTCTAATTTTACTCTTCCTGTTTTTCATCCTTGAAAATAGTTGCTCACAAATCTAGGTGCTGCCAAAAAGCAATGACATGAGTAAGGAGTGATTGTGAAGTGAGGGTGTGACGGACAAGGGGTTAATCTGCAAAAATAGCTCACAGAAACCGAGAGTGGGCAGAGCCAGAAAGTTGAGCTCTGAGAGGGAGAGCATTCTGAGCTTGGTAGCGAGACTGAGAAGAAGTGGTCACAAAATCACACAAGGTTGGAAGAGACCACAAGGGCCATCCAGTCCAACCCCCTGCCTTGCAGGATCCCACAATCAAAGTGCTCCCAACAGATGGCCATCCAACCTTTGCTTAAAGACCTCCAAAGAGGGGACTCCACCCCCCACCCCCGAGGCAGGGCATTCCACCATCAAACCGCTCTCACTGTCAAAAAGGTGGAATTGCTTTTCTCTTAGTTTAAATCCATTACTCTGTGTTCTAGTCTCTGAAGCAACAGAGAACAAGCTAGTTCCCTCATTAACATGGCATCCTTTCAAATATTTAAACATGGCTATCATGTCACCCCTTAACCTTCTCTTCTCCAAACTAAACAAACCCAACTCTTTAAGTCTCTCCTCATAGGGCATAGATTACAGACCTTTGACCATTCTGGTCGCTCTTCTCTGGACCCGCTCCAATTTGTCAACATCCTTAAATTGTGGAGCCCAAGACTGGACACAGTATTTCAAGTGAGGTCTGACCAATGCAGAATAAAGTGGTAGTATTACTTCCCTTGATCTAGACACAATACTTTTTTTGATACAGCCCAGAATTGCAATGGCCTTCTTAGTCACCATATCACACTGTTGACTCATGTTCAGTTTGTGATCCACTAAGACTTCCAGATCTCTTTCACATGTACTGTTGTCAAGCCAACTATCTCCCATCCTGTACCTGTGCCTTAAGTTGTTTCTGCCTAGGCGAAGTACCTTACACTTCTCCGTATTGAAATCCATTTTATTGTTTATGGCCCAGCTCTCCAGTCTATCAAGGTCATTCTGAAATCTGACCCTGTCCTCTGGGGTATTAACTACCCCTCCCAACTTGGTGTCATCTACAAATTTAATTATCATGTGCTCTATTCCATCCTCAAAGTCATGTCTGTGGTGAAAGGTTCTGAGCTGGTGAACCTGTGTGACAGGCAGCAGTGAACAACTCGGTGAACCTAAGGGTTCTGTATAGCCTAAGTTAGTAGAACACACAACCTGTGGAGTGACAGGATTGAGAATTGGGTGGAAATGGGCCCTTTCTTGGGTCACAAAGGGGAATTAGTCTCTGGGGCAGAGTCAGTGAGAACTGGAAGAGGGATTTTGGATATTTTCCCATACTTCTGGAAGTTCTCTGAGGAGTGAGAGATTCAAAGTCTCTTCATTCCTGTTAGCTAGGCTGGGAACAGAATCTGTGAAACTTAATCTGTGAGGGTTCTGAAGAACAGAACTAAGCTTGAAAACTAAGAATGGAAGAAACCTAACTTGAAAAACATCTAAGCTAAAGACAACCTGAGTAACACCAAAACTAAGCTATCTCTCTGAAAGAATCTTATGTACATATATGTGATTTTGTGTTTTCCCTCGGATTCTGCCTTTCTATCAAAAATCCATCTTGATAATTATTCTATCATTTTAAAACCATTTTCACTTTGTCTGATTTGAAGATTACTTCTCTAGTCACATATATACTACTTCTCTAGTCACATATATACTATAAATTTACAGCATTTCTATCATAAAATGGTTGCCATCTTTGTTCCTCTAACATCTTCCTCTAACATCTTCTTCTGCAACAGGTTAGTTAGTCTTGCCATATCTGCATATTCATACATTTTTGTAATCCACTCGTTTAGCGTTGGTGTCTTTTTGTCTTTCCAATATTTTGCGTATAGTATTCTCGCCGCTGTCATCCCGTATTGGTATAGTTCTTTGTTTATAGATTTAATTTGTGATGGGACCATTCCTGATAAAAAATATTTCGCTTGTAGATCAAAGTTCACTTGAACTACAGCCTGTAGTTCCGATTGTATCTTCTTCCATTATCTCTGTGCTTTCTTACAAGTCCACCATTGATGAAAATAAGTTCCTTCAGTCTCGGAGCACTTCCAACAATTTGCTTGGTTCGATTTGTACATTTTTTGTAAGTCCTTTGGTACAAAATGCCATCTATAGAACATCTTATACCAGTTCTCTCTGATTGATTGTGGACTAGAAAACGTAACTTCTTCTTGCCACATTTTTCCCCATGTTTGCATAGATATCATTTCACCAAAATTCGGCATCCACTTTACCATACAAGTCTTCACTTGTTCAGGGGCTGTTTCTGTAGCCAGTAACATTTTGTAAATCTTTGACAGAAGATAATCTTGAGTTAAAATAATTGTTTGTTCAAACTCTGTTTTTTTTCTTTTCCTTTTTGTATGTTATCAGTTCTTAAAGCATGTGTAATCTGTTGATATGTGAACCACGACAACTTAGTATTAGCTTCTATCAACTCTTGCAGCTATTTTATTTTCCCATCCTTATTGATGAGGTCTTTGTGGATTAAAAGGTAAAGGTCTCCAGTGCAAGCACTGGGTCATTCCTGACCCATGGAGTGATGTCACATCCCAATATTTACTAGGCAGACTTTGTTTACGGGGTGGTTTGCCAGTGCCTTCCCCAGTCATCTTCCCTTTACCCCCAGCAAGCTGGGTACTCATTTTACTCACCTCAGAACGATGGAAGGCTGAGTCAACCTTGAGCCGGCTACCTGAACCCGACTTCTGTTGGGATCGAACTCAGGTCGTGAGCAGAGCTTGGACTGCTGGACTGCAGCTTATCACTCTACGCCACAGGACTCCTTCTTTGTAGATCTCCTTAGTAGATTAAGAAGTCATTTTTAGATCTACCGGCCCAGTCCAGATATGCGTCTGTCAGTGACATCAGCACAGAAGGTGATGGGCTTAAAGTTCCTTTAAGTCCATTCCATACTTTTAACAGCTGAAATGTTAAGTTCTCCTGATTGTTTTCTCTTGGAATCGCCTGTGGTTTATTAGGCCATAACCAGCAGTGAAAGCCTCTTCCCAAACAAACCTTCTCCAGTCTAATCTTATGGTCCTCCGGCTTTAAAATCCATTCTGTTATTGCTACTATCGCTGCCACCTGGTGATATAGCTTCAAGTTTGGTACTGCTTGTCCTCCTCTCTTTTTTTCTCATCTTGTAGTATAGCAAATCTTATTCTAGGTTTCTTTCCATTCCATACAAATTTGTTAACAGCACGCTGCCACTTGGCCAGTGTCGTCGTTGAAATTCTAATTGGTAGCGTTATGAATAGAAAGTTAAGTCTCGGTAGCACATTCATTTTGATCAGTGCTATTCGGCCAAATCAAGATAATTGCAATCTATTCCAGCTTGCAATATCCTCTTCTATTTTATTCCATGATTCTTTATAGTGAAGGTCAAATAATGTGCTGGGTCCAGTGGGAATTTTTATTCCTAAGTATTTTATACTTTTCTTGGAAGCTGAACATTGCAACATATTTTGGATTTCTGTTTTCTCTTCTATTGGCATATTGAAAGTTAACAAATTCATTTTTTGCCTATTCAACTTATATCCTGAATAGTAGGGGGAAATGTCAATTTGATGCAGAATCTCTTTCACTGATGTTTTTGGATTTTGGCAGATTAATACCACATTAATACCACATCATCTGCACAACTTCTAATTTTATATTCTTGATCTTCATACTTTATTCCTTGAATTTTAAAGTCCGCCCTGATTTTGTTTGGCAACCCTAACCCTACAAATTAAGCAGAGTGCCTTACTATTTGCCTTGACAAAAAAGTAGTAATCTGTCTACTTTTCATTGAACAATCATCCTTCATCCGTAATTTTTCTTTTTTTGGGTTCTGTTTTCTTTTGAGATGCTGTGGAAGCCATGCTGGAATTTAAAAAAATAGATAAGCAACTATATTTACTTTTATTATGAAAATTATTAATCAGGAAAATAGAAAGCAAGGTTCAATAATCAAATAAGAATACTTACATGTCTTCTAAATAACAATAAACGCCTATTGTTTACAAAGGTAAGTTGAAATATGGATAATCGATGCATTTTACTTGCTAAGTCACCACAAGCACACACACACACATTTTTTTTAATTTGCTGCTAGTATGGCAGATAAAACAAACTGACCATACAGAGTAGATGTTTACAATCAGGGCCAACAAAATTAGGAATCACTGAATTTTACATTTCCACAGATTAAGGAAGTTCATTAAGGCAACGTAGCTTCCTTGCTACTGCACAGTATTTTGCAACCTGGGTGGTGATTGTGAGCTATCTCCCAGCAAAAACCTTTTGATCCATTCACCATTATCACCAGAGCCCATTTCCCTAATCAAAGGGTCAATAATATTGAAGCGGGCTGACTTATAGAGGAGGCATCTAAAAAACACATGCTCAATGGTTTCCAGCTCCCCTGTGTTACATGGGCAAAGTCTCTCCACCCTGAGGATCTTCTTAAATCTCCCTTCTAATATGGCAGATGGTAGGGCTGCACATCTGGCCAGTGTATAGGCCCTCCTATGTGTGTTCCTTTCTAGGGAGTATAAATATGCAGCTGGTGCTAGAATATACCTGGAATGTTGAGGTGCTATAAATGCAGGGGATCTCAAGAGATCAATTTGATGCTCAATATCATTGACTTTCATTTATAGTTAGTCTAGCTTGGTCCATACCCATTTTCAAAAGTGCAGATGGAGCAAGTCCAAAACTATTTAGATTATACCCTATAGTGATGATCCATCTTGACCTAAAGGAGTCACTATAGCGATGATCCATGTTGACCTAAAGGAGTGGCAAAAAACCCCTAGGATAAAGATTCATCCTAAACCATACAGAGAGAGAGGATAAGCAGATCTTTGAGTTTACCCTCATCATACCAGTTTCCAATCAAATCAGGGAATTTGACACACATCTCGAGAGTTGAAGGGCAGCTCTAAGAGGTGCAAAGCAAAAAGGTGTAGAGCCAAGGTGCATTCCGTAGAGCATATGAGCTAATCTTTTGACCACAAGCACACGTAGCTGGTGTCAATTCAACTGTCTGCACTTGGAAGATAACACACTGGAAGCTGCACAACGCCGTGAAACTGAAGACATGCATGTGTACAAATAGCGAGAGCATATGGCGTATGGTGGCGCTATGCCTAGTACAGAATACACACTTGAATTCTTTTTCACAATTCATTTTACACGACATTGCAACAGAGTCCTCTTGCTCTTTATTTTATTGGTTAATTTAAACATTTTTCATTTCTTCTGGCTGAACTGTTTGCAATTATAATGCAAACTTCGGATACTACTTCGATATTTGTGGACATAACATACTCTGATTATTCCATTCTGTTCTGTTGTCGTCTACAAAGTTTGTGCTTGAGAATCGTACAATCAAGTTACAAAAAAATTTGCAAAAAAATCTCATAATGTTTTAAGTAAGTTTACGATTTTGTGTTGGGCCGCATTCATAGCCGTCCTGGGCCGCATGTGGACCGGGGACTGCGGGTTGGACAAGCCTGGTTTAGAGCTTCAGATGCTAATGTTTATGATGTCTGCATTCATTCTGTTTAGCAGTTTTCAAATCTTTCCAACATTCCTCAGATTTAAGAGGAAACTGAAATTACTTTTAGAATTAGGGAGAGGGTTAGGATTTGGTATCCCATCAGAGTTAGGAATGGGGATTATGTAGGTAAAGGAAAAGGTTAGGTACAGAGTTAGGAAATGGTACAGAGTTTTAAAGGTACAGAGTTTTAAAGGAAATGGGTGTGCCAATACATCTGATCGTTTTGATGCGCAACCTGTACTCTGGTCAAGAGGCCACAGTTAGACAGAATATGGAGAAACGGAATGGTTTCCAATTGGCAAAGGTGTCAGACAAGGATGTATTTTATCTCCCTATCTCTTCAATCTATACGCAGAACATATAATTAGGAAAGCTGGATTAGATTTAGATGAAGGTGGAGTGAAAATTGGAGAGAGGAACATTAATAATTTGAGATATGCTGATGACACTACATTATTGGCAGAAAATAGTGAAGATTTGAAATGACTACTGCTGAAAGTAAAAAGAGAAAGTGCCAAAGCAGCACTACAGCTGAACATCAAGAAAACAAAAGTAATGACTACAGGAGAATTACACAACTTTAAGGTTGACAATGAGGAAATTGAAATTGTTCAAGACTTTCTATTCCTTGGCTCCACCATCAAACAAAAGGGAGACTGCAGCCAAGAAACCAGAAGGAGATTGAGACTGGGAAGGGCAGCCATGAAGGAGCTAGAAAATATTTTGAGGTGTAAGCATGTGTCACTGGCCACCAAGACTAGATTAATGCATGCCATCATATTCCCTATTACTATGTATGGGTGTGAAAGCTGGACAGTGAAGAAAGCTGATAGGAAGAAAATAGATTCCTTTGAAATGTGGTGTTGGAGGAGAGTGTTACGGATTCCGTGGACTGCCAAAAAAACAAATCAGTGGGTTATAGATCCAATCAAGCCTGAACTGACCCTAGAAGCTAAAATGACTAAAATGAGGCTATCGTATTTTGGTCACGTCATGAGATAACAAGAGTCACTGGAAAAGACAGTCATGCTAGGAAAAGTTGAGGGCAGCAGGAAAACAGGAAGACCCAACAAGAGATGGATTGACTCAATAAAGGAAGCCACAGCCTTCAATTTGCAAGATCTGAGCAAGGCTGTCAAAGATAGGACATTTTGGAGGACTTTGATTCATAGGGTCGCCATGAGTCGGAAGCAACTTGACGGCACTTAACACACACACACATTACAGAGTTAGGATTCCATACTCATTTAACCATTCCCTTATTTAAGCTTGATTACCTTTTTTAGGTACTGCAATTAAAGGCTTTTATTTAACATCTTTTATTACATTTAGATTTCATTTATCAGATTAGTTTTAAAAATAGGAACATAGTGTGACTATTATATTTTGCAAAAATGTTTTAAAATAATAGTTTTATCCACATTTTAGCCTCCTTGGGAAACAAAAAGATGGCCCACATAATCAAGTAAATCCATGTTTCCATCCAGTTGCACGTTCCTGATGCAACTTTTTTATTAGTGTCCCAACCAATTCAGCAGCATTTCTTCTCTATATGCAGAAGGTTATTTTTGCAACATTGACATGGAGGGCCCATAAACATTTATGGAGGGTTCCACAAATATTTCCTCTCCACAGCACACACATTATTTTGGTGACTTTTTGTGGACATCAGTCACACAGATGTTTGCAAGAGGGGATCCTGGGAAGAGAATTCTGGAACCCTTTCCTGATGCTGAGGGATCCAGACCAAACTCTTGCCTCTGGTCCAGTTGTACATAGTTAACAATTTTGGCAGAATGTTGATAGGGAGGCACATAGAATCATAGATGCATAGAATCATAGATTGGAAGGGGCCATACAGGTCATTTAGTCCAAACCCCTGCTCAATGCAGGATCAGCCTAGAGCAGGGGTGTCAAACATACAGCTCACAGGCCAGATCCAGCCCCTTGAGAGCTCTTATCTGGCCTGCAAGCCAGTTGAGGCAGCCACCTCCTCCCACAGTCCTGATCTGGGCTGGTGAGCCTGCAGCCACCCCTCTACTCTTGATCTAGGCTGGTGAGACTGCTACCATTCCCTCCCAGTCCCAATCTGGGCTGTCAAGCTCACTGCAGGCTCGCTGCGAAGGAAGCCCCTCCCCCACACCTGATCTTGGTTGGCAAGGCATGGCCCAGCCCAACCAAGTGGCATTTGTAACAAATGAGTTCAACATCCTTGGCCAACAGCATCCCTGACAAGTGTTTGTCCAACTGCTGCTTGAAGACTGCCAAAGATGGGGGGTTCACCACCTCCCTAGGCAGCCGATTCCACTGCTGAACTACTCTTACTGTAAAAAAAAATGTTGTAATGTCTAGCCAGTACCTTTCTGCCCATAATTTATACCCATTATTGTGAGTTCTATCTTCTGCTACTGTGACGGCCTTTGATAGTTTTGCCATTGAAAATCTATAAAAACCCCTTAGAACCCTATAAGAAACCTTATAAAAGATTAAGTATGACATGTGTTGAGAAGAAACCTGCCTTAGAAGGTTGAGAAGAAACTTGCCTTGGAAGAATATAGAATTGTATTCCACAGTACTTTGGGAACATTGCCAGAGGAATAAATAAAACAACACCTGCTCCAGAAGGGGGAAGTAGTATTGTAGTATTGGAAAACCTTTTCTAATAAAGAGGCAACCACACCTCAATGTGGAATACAATTTCCCCCAATAATATGCTGACTCAGAGGGTGAGGGGTGCACAGCACACCTTAGAAATGCTGATGCATGAAGAATAATCGGATTATCGGATGTAGATAATGACTTTACCTACTTTTAAAAACACATACTGCAGATGTGTTGATAACATAGATCTGAAGTGTATATAAGGCAGAGCAGGATAGCCAGTACCTCAGAGTGTTGTTGCTGGGCAGACTGCAGCTGCACAGACACAGCATCTCTCCATCTCAGAGGCCTGAGATGTAAAACACTGAGACTCTGATCCTTGCGTAAACAGACGTTCTCTGAGGTATCTTGGAGTATCAAGATCTGGATATTTCAACATATCTTATAATATTCACTGTCTTCTTGTGAGACTGCTCTATTCCTAGAAGAGGATGGAGACCCTTAGAATTCTTATCCTTTGAATAAGTGCAGTGATCTTCCCATATATTGGAACACTGAGTCCATTAGATTAATGGATTCTTACAAATTAAACCTATTTGGCTTACCAATGCTAAAGAACATCCTGAACAGGACTAATAGATAGACCTCTGAGATAGTTTCAGAAAGTCCTCTACTTAACAGAGGGACTTCTGAACCTCCTCAGAGTAGAGACCAGAGATGTTCCTGACATAAAAGGAGACTCTCTGTACTCTGTGAGATATGCACAATGCTGATACATTATACAGCACATACACAGATTTGAACCATATGTTCACATACAAAACTCTCTACAAATGGCACTGCCAGAGAGACTTTAAACAGCTTTTAAGCTAACACATAGTATTTATATATTCAGCATTGCTGTCTAATACTAAAGGAACAGGCATAGCATGTACATAGACAATGCCTGATCTTAATGATGATCAGAGGTCTTCTTTATGGCTAAGAATACTGATAGAAGTCTTTAGGGATTCAAGACTTAGAAAATACAGATACTTTAGGATGAATTCATATGTTCTTATAGAACTTAGATACTTAGAGGTTTGCAGATGACATAGCAAGAGATATTATCTTCTGTATGATGTTTTGAATGATTTAAGTTAGGATGTTTCTAACCTAATCTTTATCCAAAGAATTAACCATATTTTGACAGGATTTCTGTAACTTTATATCCTGAATGAAGGTGTATTGCACTACTGATACTTTATGAGGTATATTCTGACTTAGATACTCCTTTATGGAGGCATAGAGATTGTGAATGATTACTTGCTACTTCTTGTTACATTAACATGTTTAAGACTAATGATGTCTAGCCTTATATAATATTTTAAGACTTTGCAACCATGAGCATATATTATATAATGTAAATAAATGTGTTTTTATTATTCTTATACTCTTGTCCAGTATTATAAATTTATTGGCGTGTTCAAGAGATGTCCTAGGAACCGTAACAAGTTTCTAGGAACCGTTGATTCCGGTCTAGTGGTGTCTCGCTGAATAAGATAACATATTCCTTCTCAGGAAGGGGTCCTTTCTAAGCGTGTAGGCACTTAACGGCCCGAACCTCGACACTACCAACAGGAATAGCTCCTGCCCTCCTCTAAGTGACAGCCTTTCAAATACTTAAAGAGAGCAATCATGTCCCCCCTCAACATCTTTTCCAGACTAAACCTTTCAGCCTTTCCTCATAAGGTTTGGTCTCCAGGCCCCTGATCATTAGGGTTGCCAGCCCCAGATTGGGAAATACTTGGAGATTTTGGGGGTGGAGCCTGAGGACAGGATTTGGGGAGGGAAACAACCCCATCAGGGTATAATGCCTAGGGTTGCCAGCTCCCTCTTCACAACCGGCGAGAGGATTTTGGGGTGGAGTCTGAAAAGGGTGGGGTTTGGGGAGGGGAGCGACTTCAATGCCATAGAGTTCAATTGCCAAAGCAACCATTTTCTCCAGGTGAACTGATCTCAATCGGCTGGAGATCAGTTGTAATAGCAGGAGATCTCCAGCGAATACCTGGAGTTTGGCAGCTTTAATGATGCCATGGAGTCCACCTTCCAAGGCAGCCATTTTCTCTAGGTGAACTGATCTCTGTTGCCTAGAGATCAGTTGGAATAGCGGGAGATCTCCATCTACCACCTGTAGGTCGGCAACCCTACTGAACATCCTTGTTGCTCTCCTCTGCACCCGCTCCATTCAGTCTACATCCTTTTTGA
The DNA here is from genome assembly GCF_029931775.1 of Euleptes europaea. Taxonomy (NCBI): domain Eukaryota; kingdom Metazoa; phylum Chordata; class Lepidosauria; order Squamata; family Sphaerodactylidae; genus Euleptes; species Euleptes europaea. The sequence continues at coordinate 4,970,523 of NW_026612049.1, forward strand.
AGTGAGGCCTCCAGAACTACACACAGTACTCCAAGTGCGGCCTAACCAATGCAGAGTACAGCAGGAATATGACATCTTGCGATTTGGATGATATGCCTCTGACCCCTAAGACTACATTACACTTTTTTGCTGCTGCATCACACTGACTGCTCATATTCAGCTTATAGTCCACCTGTACCCTGAGATCTTGTTCACACACAGCGTTACCCAGAACTGTATACCCCATCCAGTATGTGTGCTTCTCATTTTTGTTACCCAGATGTAGAACTCTGCACTTGTGCTTGTTGAATTGCATCTTGTCCACATCTGCCCACTTTTCCAGTGCATTCAGATCTTGTTGAATTCTATTTTTATCCTCCGGGGTGTTCGCTACTTCTCCAATTTGGTGTCATCTGCAAATTTAATGAGTAGTCCCTTCACCCCCTCATCCAGATTGTTCATAAAAATATTGAAAAATACTGGGCCCAGAACCGAGCCCTGGGACAACCCACTGGACACCTCCCTCCAATCAGATGAAATGCCATTGACAACTACCCTTTGGGTGCGGTTTTCCAACCAGTTCCCTATCCACCTAACTATCATAGAGTCTAGTCTGCAGTGCTCCAGCTTGCCTCTCAGAACATCATGTGGGATCCTGTCAAAAGCTTTACTGAAATCAAGGTGAACAACTTCAATAGCATTACCACGATCCGTTAAGCTTGTCACTCAATCAAAGAAGGAAACAAGGTTGGTCTGGCAGGACCTGTTAGAAACAAATCTGTGCTGGCTTCCACGGATCACCTAGTTGTCCTTCAGATGCTCGCCGATTGATCCATTTTAAAATCTGCTCCAATATCTTTCTTGAGACTGAGGTCAGACTGACTGGCCTGTAGTTTCCCTTTTTTATAGATTGGGATAACATTCATGTTCCTCCAGTCTTGTGGCACAGTTCCAGTCCTCCAAGAGGTCTTGAAGATGATGGACAAAGGCTCTGCAAGCTCTCTAGAAAGTTCTTCGAGCACTCTCAGGTGCATACCATCTGGCCCAAGGGTTTGTACACTTCCAATACAGCCATCTGAATATATATTCCATTGAAAGTAATTGTCCATATCCAGCATCTGATTCTGTTCTGTGTATGCATAACTTGACCTAGATCCAGAGAGAATACTTTGCAGGTAATGAAATATCTGACATAATATAGCAAACCAGGAAGCATTAAGTTGCTTGAGCAGCAGGGATGTCTTCTGTCTTGCCTGCTTGTCACTAAGGTAAATAGAGGCTTCATTTTCACAATAAAGTCATTGCACAACTAAATCATACTGGCTATGTAAAATTGTGATTGCATCATGTTTACTATGATTGGCTGAGATCAAACACTGAAGAATATTGAAGCTGCAGGCACAAGATGGGAGAACATGTAACAGGTCACTCAAGATAGGTAGTATTCTAAGCATGTTTTATCCCCAGTTTTCATAAAAAGACCTTTGTGTCAAAACAGAGAGATGCACAAAAATTTTGTACAACATGAATCTTGTCCTGTTGTTGAGCTATTTTCCCCTTTCTTTTACAAGGCATAGGAAAGAGAACAGAATATGGTAAGGCAAAGAGATGTATGGCCGTTAATTTATTTTCCAAGAGGAAAAATTCTAAGTGCTTGCATGAAAAGTTATTGAAGGCTTAGAAATAGAGGCTCCAAGTGAATAGATTTCTTTGTCAACCAAGAATGTTTAATTGATTATATAATTTACTTTGCATGTTTACTTTGATAGCCTCCAATTAGAACTTTGCCCTCCTACTTTATAGTCAATTGTAAACTCCAGCAACAGCCAACTGTATTTCTTTGCTTTAAAATTTGCAATTTTCTGCCATATGAACTAATAGTTATTTGCAATTTTGTTCACTAAGGGGAGCCTATTACCCTGGGGGAAATGATTAGCCATTTTTCAGTCATGTAGTCTATTTTTATTTATTTTGTGCACTTTATTTTGGCCTCACACAGCTTCTTGCATTACCATAGCCCAAGAACCACACCACTAAAAGGATAACACCTTCAAAACCATGTAGCACACATCTACCCACCCAGTTCAATTGCCCATATGAGAACCATTCTGTGGCCCTATTCAGATTACCATTCTAAACCGGATGTCATCCGTTGTTGGCCCATTTTGGAATAAAGCGATAGGAAGATCATACAGCTCATTCCAGTCTGTCTATGAGCCATCTCTAAAGTGCTTTGGCCAGTTCAAACAGCACCGAGATTGTTTTCCCATCATTTTTGCTGGTGCGTTCTTTTCTAACTTTTTTTTAATGTTCTAAGGTTTGTGTTATAGCTCTATAACAGCACCAACTCATTGGGTGGTGGCAGATCGGCGCAACAATGATTGGGCTCACACAGGTTGCTAGTCACAGGTCTCTGTATTGAGATGGTAAAGTTTACAATGCTTCTCTATGGAGGAGGGGTCGACCCCTTCCAGACCCCATAAAATTGGACCCCCTGATCCAAACATCACCAAACCTCAGGGTTCATGCAAGGAGAGTTCCTTCAAGCTACCCTAAAAATTTGGGAACTCTACCAACAAAAACACCCACACAGGAGCTTTGAAAAGATTTTTCCATAAACTACAGTGGCTCTATTTCACATGTGCTTGGAATTGCCATGCTAGGGTTGGCAGGTCCCTCTTCCCAACTGGCGGGAGGTTTTTGGGGCAGAGCCTGAGGAGGGCATGGTTTGTGGAGGGGAGGGACTTCAATGCCATAGAGTCCAATTGCCAAAGCTGCCATTTTCTCCAGGTGAACTGTTCTCTATCGGCTGGAGATCAGTTGTAATAGCAGGAGATCTCCAGCTACTACATGGTGGTTGGCAACCCTATGCCACGCCCACTTTCTCATCATTGATTTCCATGGTCCCATGCAAAGCAATGGGAGGACAGGTCTAAGTTCCTGTGGTAAAGTGGAGAGAAGAACACACTGGCAAAAAAGGTGGGAAAACAATCTCAGACTTTTCGGAAGAGCTCCAGGTGGTTCAAACAGCACACTGGAGCGATTCAGAAGAGTAAGGAAGAACTGAAAACAGTTGAAAGCAGTTTTCATAAAAACCAGCTCAGCTTTGAATGGGACACAAGTGGCTTTGTCTAAACAGGTAAAAAAAAATCTGTTAGCAGCTGGGAGCCAAACCGGTTGTGTCTGAACTGACACAAAAAATGCATTAGCAACCTGCTGTTCAAACTGATTATAAAGGTCCTGTGAGAATCTTAGGCATTGTACTTCCTCCCACCCAAGAAAATCTACTCCACAAAACTATAGAAGCATAAAACACATTTGCCTCTATCCCCTGAAGACACAAGACCATTCCTATCTATTTCAGGGCAGGAATATATTGGCTAACCTATTCCTCCAAAGCAGGAGCTATGATTGCAGAAAGTGGAAATAATGTGCACAGAAAAGCACATTCTGGTTGGTCAGGGTCCCTGTCACTAGGGTCCCTGTCACTAGGGTTGGCGGCTTTGGACTCTATGGCATAATACCATACTGAGGACCCTCTCTTCCTCAAACCCCGCCCTCCCCAGGCTCCACCCCCAAATCTCCAGGTATTTCCCAACCCAGACCTGGTAAACCTTCCTGTCACACATATATTTTCTGAGCCATCTTTTTCCTTGCTGCCCTTCCACCTGCCCCAGAAACTTAAACTAGACTGCATAGTCTGTCAGATCAGAAATTTTTCAGTTGTTCATGAATGGCAGAAATAATACTGGTTGAATTCAGGTCATTCACTGTATTTAAAAACATGCATGAGTTTGATGAGTTAATTTTCAAGAGTACCTCCCTCATAGAGTTGCCATCTTTGGTTTGAGAAATTCCAGGAAATCTGGGGGCAGTACTTGGGGAAGGCAGAGGCTGGGGAGGAGTGGGAGCTTTGCAGGGATGTAATATCATAGAACCCACCCTAAGAAGCTGCCATTTACTCCAGGGAAACTGATCTTTCTTAGTCTGGAGATTGGTTGTCTTTCTAGGAAAATTCCTGGCACCACCTTGGAATTGGTAATCCTACTCCCTCATGAGAGTTGAAATGCAACATATTCCAGTACTCTCTAAATATATAGGTTTGGATCCAGCCCTAGGATTAGATCCAGAGCAGCCTTTCCTCTCACAATATGCTTCTGCTTGTGAGAGTTCTGCTTCCATGAATGGAAGTGAACTTTTGCATGCAACAGAACTAATGCCCAACATCCATGTCTACCATTCACATTTATCCATTTTAGCCACATTTTGGGAACTCTTGTAAATTTATCCATTTTAGCTACATTTTGGGAACTCTTGTAAATTTATCCATTTTAGCCACATTTTGGGAACTCTTGTAAATTTATCCAGCTTGACTTTCAACTTATGAACTCCCCCCCAATTGACTTTCCCATCTAATAAGTGTAACCTGCCTTGTTTTTCAGCACTGTGCATCTGAGAATACTAAAACAGCTTCTCTTTCCCTCACTTGGGGGGTGGGTCATGAGTGGTTAATACCCTTCACAATGTGGGACCGAGGGCAGCTGTCCCTGTTTCTCATTGGCTTACGCTGCCCCTGATCACAGTAAAAAACCACCCATTTAAACTGCCAGACGGAATAGAACATTTGTAAGCACCATCAAAGATTTCCTGCCAAGTCTTCATAACCCCCGGCATGACCCACATTGTTCCAGGTCCATTGGTGGCACCACACTTGCAATTAACTAATCTTTCCACAGTTGCCCAACCTTAGAAATGTCTAAATGAGATGACCATAAAGTGGTCATCTTTATGAAACTTCAGTTGAAGAGGACAAATTTCAGCTGGTTCAGAATATGTGGGTTGGCCAGAGTTCACTGTAGGGCACTTGGCATCTGCTTTTAAAATATCTCTGTTAGCTCTGACTTTGTTTCTGGGTACAATTTGATCTTAAACACTCTGCAATGAGGATGCATAAGGGACTATATTCTCCCATAAGAACCTGCTGTCCACATGCCCATAATTATTGGTACCCCCTCTCCAGATGTCCCAACTTCTGAAGGTGTTTCTGCAATGACAGCCATTAATAGACTTTCCTTCCAGGGAGGTGTTTTGAAGTGCCTTCACAATTGTCTTTTGGATACTAGGCAAAGTTTATGTTGCTCTTCCAGGCTGTTACAAAGCAACTGTTTCATCAGACTTTTCTTCTCCTCTTTCTTCCTTCTTGTTTGTAACCCTTGAGGGCCTACTGTGGTCATGAGTCTCCAATTCTATATTTGTGACTTGGATGCATTGTTGTAATAGTTTATTTTACTGACGGTTATAAGCTGCTTAGGGTACTATATTGGAATAAAGGTGGCACAGATATTTTTTAAATAAATACCTATCATCTGTGAAGACCAGAACCTACAGGTAACTTTTTAGGCTCTATTTTTGTATTTCCCTTTCAGATACCAAGTACCGATTATCACATTTATTGCTGGATACATAAGGGAATGATTGCAAGCTGTTTATGGTCTTTTGACAGATGGGTGGAGAAGCTTCAAGAAGGCTCCAGAGCTGGTCCCTATCTGAATCTGTTCCATAAACTTCTCTCTTGTCTCTCTTCTTTTGTTTCTGTTCCCCTTAACAGTAGCAAGATAGGCAGAATATGTGAGCAAGATGTTTACCATGAGGGATACTATTTGCTGGGGTGTGTGAGGAATTGTTTCAGTATCATATGGGAATAGAGATGGGTGAAGCAGAAGATGAAAAATGAGTAGCTAGTCATATATTATAAGCATCTCTGATCTATACTTATGTTTTCTGTAGGATTCAAGAGCTCAAAAATGAAGAAAGGATTCATATGCAGCATATGTAGATATGGATCTATATGCAGGATATGGGCAGAATAAATAGAATCTAGCAAATCAGATATTTCAGTCAATCTTAATTAAATAGCCAGCAATTTTATGGTGGAACAACTCTGTGCAATACGCCGAGGGACCATTGTAAGAAAACCTGAAACATCAAAAATTAATGTTTCAGCAATGACAATGACCAAATGGCAAAGGATTATTAACAAATTTATATGGAATGGCAAGAAACAGAGAATAAGGTTCGCAGTTCTGCAAGATGAGAAAAGTAGAGGTGGAGTTGGTTTGCCAAACCTCAAATTATACCATCAAGCGGCAACTCTGGTGCCTCTGACAGATTGGATTCTACATCCAGAAGGTCAGAAGATCAGACTGGAAAAAGCAGGCTTAGAATTTGGATTCCATTATTTGTTGTGGTCAAAGAAGACTTTGAAATCACAAAAATTACATGTACTGAGAATTTACCAATTCAGATGTTGAAAGTTTGGGATTCACTGAAAAGACTTCTTAGTCCCTCACCACCTGGTTTGATGTCACCAACAGAGGCATACACAGATTATGCCAGTAGAAACAGAAATGATTACCTCACCTACAATGATTTGATTAAGAAGGATGGGCAGATAAAATCATTAAAGGAACTACAGGAAGAGAATGTTAAGATTACCTAGTTTACGTTTTATCAAATAACACACGCTTTAAGAACGGACTATATACAAAGATCGAAGCAGAGAAAGTCCACGGAATTTGAACTCATGATTATTAAAACACAAGACTATCTCTTATCAAAAATATACAAAATATTGTTGGCTTCAGAAACTGCACCGGAGCAAGTGAAGACCTGTATGGTGAAGTGGATGCAGAACTTCGGAGAGATGATTCCAATGCAGATTTGGGAAAGAATGTGGAAGGTAGTAATCAAGTTCACGAGATCACAAGCAGTAAAGGCGAACTAGTACAAAATGCTTTATAGATGGCATTATGCTCTGAAAGACCTACAGAAGATGTACAAATCCAATCAAGCCAATTGCTGGAAATGCTCAGAGATGGAAGGAATTTTCTTCCATCAATGGTGGTCGTGTAAGAAAACCCAAAAGTATTGGAAGTTAATTCACAAAGTGATACAAGAGTTGGTGCAAACAAATTTTGAATGAGAACCTAAGTACTTTCTACTGGGAATAATCCCAACTCAAATCCAATTGAAGAATAAGGAGCTATATTTATATGTGATGACTGCGGCAAGAACGGTGTTTGCAATGAAATGGAAGGACAGGGAGATACCTGATCTAACAATGTGGATTACAAAATGCATGAATATGCATCCATGTCAAGACTTTCAACCTTACTTCAATACAAGATGATCGATGAGCACAAACAAAGATGGCAATCCTTCTACGACAGATTTTCGTGACTAATGTTTTTTCTTTGAATATATGTAATAGCAATAACTAGATAGTGAAAGATAATGAAAGAGCTAGGATTACTTAAAAACTAAATGGTATAAAATATGTTTTGAAGTAGTAGAAATAGAATCAGAAATCTAAAGGTTTAATTATGGTATCCATAATTCATAATAGCAGTTAATGAGAAATAACTGAATGAATGTAGTAGTTTCAGTGGAATGAGTGAGTGTTTAATATAAGAAAAAAATAGGGCTAAAACCAAAGAAGCGATGAGGGCTGTGGTCACGTTAGAGGATGGCAAAATGTATATTTTTTCCTTTTATATTCTCCCCCCCTTCCCATACTTTTTCTTCTGTACCCCCAAAAATCTAATAAAATGTTATTTAAAAAATCAATGTTTCAGTTTTTTTTACAATGGTCCCTCAGAGTATTGCACAGAGTTGTTCCACCATACAATTACTGGCTATTTCACTAAGATTGATTGAAATATATGATTTGCTAGATTTTATTTATTCTGCCCATATCCTGCATATAGATCCATATCTACATATGTTGCATATGGATTCTTTTTTCATTTTTGAGCTCTTGAATCCTACAGAAAACATAATGAGAGGCTTTGCAGAGAGGCAAGAAGCACATTCCATATGCGGTGTGGATCACACCCCTGTATCAATAATTCAGATTCCACAATAATGTCCTTAGCCTTATTGACTCCACTGCATGCAAACTGGATTCATATGTGAGCTCCATTAGTTATGATTAATATAATAATGCAATGTTAAAATGATCAAACATGTTAGCTTGATCATTAGTCCCAGAAGACCTTGTGTGAGCATCCCTATATGTTGATGATTCTTACATTAATAACTTTGGGGAATTTGGAAGATCACTGTGTCAAAACTCACCTTTATTTCAATTAGAGCAAATTGGACTCCATGCTTTGTTATATATACATAAATAATAAACACACACACACAAACATACACACACACACACACAGAGAGAGAGAGAGAGAGAGAGAGAGAGAGAGAGAGAGAGAGAGAGAGAGAGAGAGAGAGAGAGAGAGAGAGAGAGATTCTGGTAGCAAAGATGGATTGCCTACACAACTGCTCTCTCCATTGCCTCATTGTATATTGGAAATGAACAGCCGTTTGTGAATGATTGAATGCTTTGGTGTGTAATCAGCAACAGCAGCCATTCATCGCTCTCATATATTATGGTGCGACAGAAATCCTTGCTTATAAAATATATGTTGGGAAATAAACCTGGAATCTGTGTGTAGGAGTCAATGAAAACTTTTAAATGCAGTTTGTCCTCTTCAGAATTTTAATTTCATTAACCAACCAACCACACAAAGGTCGTATTGTTGTTGTTATTAATTTCCCTAGTTCTAGCAGCAACCTAAAAAACTCCTTATCTCAGTTGCACATGGCTTCTTGGAAATGATTTTCAGAAAAGGCATGCTAAGCCAATGCCTTTCCATTAACTCCTGCCCTTCATTTGCCCATATTTATTTAAACACTAACAGATCCCACCCCCAACAATGTAAGCAGAGAGAGAAAAACCTGCCCAGTATGGGGGAGAGGGGTACTGGGCAATTTCTGGATTTCATCTACACAGATCTTTTATCAGATCCAGGAGTACAAAAAAGGCATTACACAAAATACAGCAGTTCCTAACCATATTTTTTAAATCATGGATGAATGAAGTGGGACTTCAGTCATTCAATAAAAAAGGTTTGAGCATAATCCTCTACCCACTTAAATACAAGGTGAGGAATTCCTTTTGCAGAATATCTCACCAATATAACAGACAATGAGTTTTACCCAACAAGCAGTTTCCTCAGCTGTTGCTTTGCCTTCCCTATAACATCTGAACCCACTCTCTACCTTTTGAGCCCACTGGATTATTTTAGTAATCACATTCAGCATAGGATGCCTTGGACTACAGTTTTTCACTTGTGGATACAGTAATTGGGATAACACAAGTTGATCTTATATCTTATTCCTGTCCTATGTAGGGTTGTGGGGGGGGGAAATCGGTAAATTTTGGGTTTGGATTTATTGGGCCCGATTTTTTTGAGTAAACCCCAAATAAGCCGAATACCCATGCCGGTAAATATTGGTATTTGCTTATTTCCAGGTTTCCCCAAAAAATTCAGACCCATTATATTTGGAGGGGGGATTTGAAGCTCCTGTGGGGGTGTTTTGGAGGGGAGTTCCCAAATTTTCAGGATAGCTTGAAAGAACTCTCTTTGCATGAACCCTGAAGTTTGGAGAAGATTGGGTCAGGGGGTCCAATTTTATGGGATCCCGAAGGGGTTGCCCCCATTGCCCATAGGAAAACATTCCAAAGTTCACACAAGAAGACACCAAATTGCCAAAAAAAAACCTTTCTCTAAATTCAACAATGAGAACAATTATGACAACAACAAAGCAGTGCCCCCCAAACAATCAAATCACCCCCTCCTTTCAGGTAAAAGCCAGCAAGTTCTGAAGCAGAGAAAACCCCAAAATTCAAACAATGCAACTTTGAAACAGCAAGCAGTGGAAATTTGGAAGCAGAGCCTCCCACCCAAAATAATCAAATCACCACCAACTAGCAACCTCTCCCCCCCACACCACCAACAACCAACAGGCCAAGGCCTGCTGGCTTCTAGCAAAATATAGAAAATAAGCCCCAAATACAACAACTTGTTTAAAAGGAAAACGATGTTATCTCAAACTCTTTGATGTCTTCTCCTCCAGGCAGCAGGCAGGAAGGAATCCAACCCAAGCAGCAGGTTGGATTCCAGCATGTCAGGATGAGGCACCAAGATCCATGATCACAGAGAAAGACTCAGGCAGCTGGAGCTTTTACTTACTCTGTAATGCTCCCAGTATTCTTATTCTTCTGGAGCGCTCTCAGTCCTCATCAGACCATTTCTAAATGATTGTATTTTTCCTTTTGTTTAATTCACAAATTTATATTTTGTGTATACTGTGTAGGTAGGGACTCTGATGGCCTGTTTTTGACAAGTGGTTGATCCTTGAGAAATAGTGGGAGAAAGATTCCTCCATCTTTGCCAAGGCTCTGGGATGCCTTGCTGCCTGATAAGATTGCTGATGCCAGTAAAATGAGGCAAACAAAACGACACCAGAACTCCCATGAATTCCCATGAAGAATGCATGTGAAAGAGTGCCTGTGCTGCACATTTGTCCTGGGCTCAGAAATTGATGTTTGGGCCCTGTCTAAATATCCTGCTGAAACAGTGTTGCTATGGGAAGTGTCCAGACTATGATATTTTACAGTTCCCCCTGATGAAGCATATGTAAAACATGTAGGGGGCTCAGAGTGAATAAAAATTAATTTCCCCACTGCTACGATTGTCTCTCTCTCTCTCTTTTTTTTTTTTTTTTGCTGTGGAAGGCGGATACTATGGCATTGAATCCCACAGAGGTCCTTCTGCTCCCCAAACACTGCCCCCCAAGGTTCCACCCTCAAATATTCAGTATTTTCTCAACCTGGAGTTGGCAACCCTAGTCAACAATTACCTGCTATCAGAAAACATGGACACTCAAAACAGGACCTCAGAGAAAGGGCAGGCTCTTGGCAGATGAAAGAACAGAGTACAGACAGCACTGTTCTGTCTTATTAGCAATCCTAAGAAGCAGAGGGGTTACAGTCTTGATTCCTGATTCACCCTAAAAAAAAAAAATCTAGTCCATAAGATTGTTTCTTCAGACAGCTACAGTGATTGTGAAACTATTGCAATCTTGCAAAAGTCCTGCAGAGCCAGTGACCTCTGTAATTCCTTTCTACTTTTACAGATTCACCTTTGATTTCTCCTTCCATCTTGCAGTCCTCACCAGGAAGCATGAAAGAACCCAATCATGGCAAACGTAGCATTTTTTACTTCTCTGTTATCAGTTGTGGTACTACCATTAACTCCTGAGCTGCATGGGAATATTTTTCTCTCTGTCATGTTATATTGTGTATATTCAGATCATCAAACGTGACTGAGCTATACTTCTATCATCATAATGTATAAAGATCATTCAAGTAAGGCACAATTTTGTCAGCCCTGTATAAGAGCACACCACCCATTCTAGGGCACATTGTTGCTTACGTTCTTGATCCCTGATCTATGACACTTGCTAACCTCTACTAATGAAATCTGGATATGGACTAAATTGATCCCATTATGAGCTGAGATATTTTGACATAGGAAAGTAACTACCTGGTAAGGCAACAATTGAACCCAGTTCCGTGAGGTTCATAGACCCTACTGGCTCAGCCTAAAGAGCTTTTGAGCATTCTGAGTAACTAATGGGTTTGGTTAGATCAGGGGTGGGGAACCTTTTTTCTGCCAAGGACGATTTGGATATTTATAACATCATTCGCAGGCCGTACAAAATTATCAACTTAAAAATTAGCCTGTTATATTTGGTCAAACATTTTGCCAAGAGGCACGACTGGAGCCGGCTCCAAGTGTCTGCTACATAGAGCGATTCGCTTTTGAGCTCTGCCATCCCCAGCTGGGCCCAGTAGATTCAGGCAGGGCAGCAAACACAAGATGGAGTGAACAACAAGCTGCTTGGGGCTTGTAGGCGAAAAAGCCCGGTCCAGTAACACCCCGATCTGGCACTTTCCTGCCCTACACGTCTTTTGCAGGACTTAAAGGGGAAAGAACCAGAAGGGAGAGAAGGTACTGACCAAGCCCCAAGCAGGCGGCTGCCCAGATGACCTCCACGCGCGGGCAAGCAGGCAGGCATCCAATCAGTGGCGCACTTGCCCACCTGATGGCACAGGTTGGCCTGTTGCACCAGCCGGGCATAGCCTTCCAGCCAGATGCCGGAGTTGCTCCTGCTTCCCATGGTCGAGGCCGGCTCCTGCTACCTCTGCCTGCAGGGATGAAATGAGGAAACACTGGCTAAGAACTCCCCCCCACGTGCATTCTGGCCCTGCCCCCTTTAACCCCTCTATTGTTGCCACTTCCACCCCCAGCCCTCTTGTAGTACAGAGGAAATATGTTTCTCCACAGCCCAGGTGGGAAAGGGTTAACACAGTTTCTTGGGCGGTCCTAGCAGCTCCATAGCTAATGACTCTTCTGCAAGGGGGAAAGAAGGTTCCTTTTTTCGGCAAAACAAACTCATAACCACCTTGAATAGAGGCTATTCCTGTCCGCGGGAGGGGGCGGATTGCCAGTCTTAGATTCTTCTGAGCTAGAGATCTGCCAGGACCCACGAAGGGCCAGACCAAATAATTTTGCGGGCCTTATACGGCCCCCGGGCCTGACGTTCCCCACCCCTGGGTTAGATATTAACTAGTTACTTCAGAACTAAAAAGTCATGTCAGCTTGGACTCGCCCAAAGATACTTCAGGTTTCCTTGTTTAAATCTCACCCATTCCTCTTACTGGAATTGCAATCTATTAGGAATAAATAAATTTCCAAATTTGTTTCAAATAACCAAGGGCAATAATCTATATTATGGGCCATTGATTTGGAAAATGTAATTACTAAATTAATTCCATTTTATATTTATGATAGGAGTGCAACACAGTTGAAAACTACAGAATGCAAACTTTTTTTTCAGATGTATGCAAAAACAAACAAACCCAAAAGCAAGTTAAATGGAATGTGTTTTTTGGCTTCCAGAACTTTGAGCAAGAAAGGGAAAGGAAAGGAAAGGAAAGGAAAGGAAAGGAAAAGGAAAAGGAAAAGGAAAAGGGAAAGGGAAAGGGAAAGGAAGGAAGGAAGGAAGGAAGGAAGGAAGGAAGGAAGAAAGAAAGAAAGAAAGAAAGAAAGAAAGAAAGAAAGAAAGAAAGAAAGAAAGAAAGAAAGAAAGAAAGAAAGAAAGAAAGAAAGAACAGAACAGAACAGAACAGAACAGACAGGGGCAGTCTCTGATCATCATAGCCTGATGGTCTGAATAGGAACATCTATAGGAAGTTCTGTGAACTGAATTTGGGAACTTAATTTAAGAATTGTAATTCTGTACTAAAGAAGCCATCTAAGATTTATGCCTTCTCTTTAGTAAAACTTATAAACTAGCTCTGGTTCTATGCCTTCACTATCTACCATTTTCCCTCCAAGTCCATCCCTTGTACAGTATTTAATAAATCTCTGTTACTTGGTTGTTAACTTGAAAAAGCTTCTGGTGTCTCATTTCTACTGAGGTAAAATAAGTAAAGGGACTAAGGAGAAAAATTAAAACTCCAATCAAACATTTTGGAAAGCAGTCTCTCTGTTGCTTGGTACGCACAGATCATGATACCAGGGAATGGATGAAAAAAGAAAGGAAAGCCATTCTCAGCATAGAAAAAGAAGGAAGTTTGTGTGCGGGAATATAAAGAGAATTAGAACATCCCCACAAGATTTAATGACATCAAGTGTTTAGTTTTCTAGGAGGTAGCTTTGGAAAATCATTCAGTTGTAGGTAGAGTGATAAATGGGAGCCAAACTACCGGTAACCAGCCAATTTAAACACTGTGATGTATGGAAGCTCAAGAATAGTGATATTGAGTGTGACATATATAATGCAGGCCTCCTTGTGCTGCTGGAATATGGGATAATAGAGGCGGGTGTTATGAATGACAACCACATACCTGCTGGCATGGGTCTGACAATACTGAAAAGTGACTTGCCTACTAATGCTGTACAGAATAGAAAGAAGATGAATGGGTAAAGCTCATACATCATCTACAGATGACTGGATCTGAATTGTTGTCACGTGTGAAAGAGTTACGTTCAGAGACACAGGGTTTCAGCTTTGCTTTTGTGATGGATGAGGCCATCAGAAGTGGGTCAAGATAGCAATTAGATGGAAGCATAATGAGTTTTCTCAAGAGTAAGCTCAGGATTTACATTTCCTAATGGATTTAAGATTACGCAAAAGAGTCTGGTCTCTCATAAAAAAAACCTGTAGCTGCATTTTTAGTGGCAGACTTACATGTTCAGGCATAGGACCTGTACATACACATTCCACACAAAATGCGGAGATTTCTGATGTGGTACTGGTGCAAGTATGGGTACGTTTGCCCCAACAGGGCAAATAATAGCTTCCCAGAACCATTTCATATCAGGGAAATGCATCTGTGATTGGAAAAGAGGGGAGGGAGATACATTTCAATGCAATACTCCCCATTAGACTGTATGGCGTATTGGTTAAGAGTGGTGGTTTGGAGTGGTGGACTCTGATCTACATAAGAACATAAGAAAAGCCATGCTGGATAAGAAAGAAGGCCCATCAAGTCCAACAGTCTGTTCACACAGTGCCCAACCAGGTGCCTCTAGGAAGCCCACAAACAAGACGACTGCAGCAGCACCATGCTGTCTGTGTTCCACAGCACCCAATATAGTTGGCATGCTCCTCTGATCCTGGAGAGGATAGGTATGCAACATGACTAGTATCCATCTTCAGTGGCAGACCTACATTTTTGGGGCCCTGAAACTTGAACTGTTATAGGGGCTCCTTTGCAACCAGCAACAATAGGGCAACATCCAACAAGGTCCAAAGGACCTTGCTGCCCTTGCAAGGACCTTGAAGCCAAAATGGTGGAGAACAGGGTGGTGGGGTGGAGTCGTTGAAAATGGGCCATACGGTGAGCTCCTTCCCACCAGCAATGAGGTCTGGGTAACCGCTGTTATCTTCTTCAATGGGGTTGTTCTATGGCAGATCACCACTATGTTTTTTAAAAGAATTAACTACTACATCTCAGATTTTGATTAAAATTGGTGTACTGAGTTATCTCACTTGTCCATCACTGGTGTGAATGTGGACAATGTATTTCCTTCAAAAGTAAAATGTACAATATTGGCACACAACTCACATTTGATTTTACAAACGTAACTACGACATTACCAAAATTACTATTGCAGTAAACAATAACATACTGTACATACAGTAAAAATATATATATACATGGTAATAATATACATAGGAGCCCCGTGGCGCAGTATTGCAGTTTATGCTGTACTCATGACCTGAGTTCGATCCCAGCGGAAGTTGGTTTCAGGTCGCCAGCTCAAGGTTGACTCAGCCTGCCATCCTTCCGAGGTTCCACCAGCCACAAGGCCCAGAGGGTACTTGGGAGATGTAGACCTGGGCCATGTCCGCACTTACCATTTGCAGCTCCGATTTTTGCGGGCTTTCCTTGCATGTTCCCACTTCATCTCACCTGAAGGATTCCGAGGATGTCTCCAGAACACAATTCCTCCACGTTAAGTGCATCCGCTTATTTGTCGAATTAAAAAAATAAAACGTCTTCCACTTCCGGAGCCTTAAAGTGGGAACATGCAATGAGTATTAAATCCACTTCCTGCTGCCAGCCCACTTCCTGCTGCCAGCCAATCCCCGCACTCCCCCCACCTCCCTTACTAACGCTGACCAATCGCCGTCCTTGCCTGGAGTGCCGACTGGGCATGCGTGGGAGCGTGCCGGTCTGGGGATTATCAAATGCAGCGGAGAAAGGAGGAGCGGTGGGAACAGGAATTTAAAGGCGTTTTGGATACTTGCGTACTGGATGCGTGTAACTTGTGAGGTAAGTGGCTAGTGCATTCACGGGCCTGGTAACTACTTTTAATATAGCCCTTCCTAGGGCCTGTAGGCTGCACTTGAGGCCTAGGATCATGACACCCGCCCTGAGCCCGGCTTTGACAGGAAATGAGAGCAGGCTACAAATTTAACTAATAAATAAATAAATAAATAATAGGGAGGTAGAAGGTCATCAGAGGGGACTCGTAGGATAAAGAGGTGAAAATCTGATTTTTGGTGTTAAAATGCACAAGCGTAAGGGCTGAGCTATAGAACTATTAAGCCGTGCACCAACAAAGGATTTGAGGATCCAGCTGCCAACATGCAGGCTATGAATAGATTCTGGCAAGCTCAGTGAGCCCTTACAGCTGGGGGTTCGTGCACTGCAAGCCCCTGAGAAAATTTTGAAATTTGACCAATTACAGGGACATTTTGAGGCCACATGAAATGGGCATTAGAGCATATTCTAAAGTCAATATTAAATACTTCAATCCACTGGCTTATCATTTGATCACTAAAAAACTCCATCAATTTTGTTGAGAAATTCCCTCATTTAAAAAATTGCTTCAGAGGGCCCCTCCTGGATTAGGGGCCCTGAAGCTTAAACTTCATTAGCTTAAGCTTCTGCAATCACTTTATCCTCCCTTAGTGTTCCTTTACTCCCATTTTCATACAATGGTCCAACCAGTTCCCTAGCTGGTTTCCTACTCTTAATGTACTTAAAGAATTTCTTATTGTTTGTATTGATGTGTTTAGCAATATGCCCCTCAAAGTGGCTATCCCACTTTTTTTCACCATCCCCTTTCATGTCTATGCCATTCCCATGTGGGCAATCTGAAGCCATTTCCCCTTTGTCTGTGTGCATTAAGTCTGCCTGAACCAGATGCTTCTCAACTCCTATTGGCTTTCCGCCCTGGTTCAGTTTAATAGCTGCTCTGCCACCTTTTTTATTTAATGCACCAGCAGTCTGGTTCCATCCTGGGTCAAGGGGAACCCATCTCTTTTGTATAGGTCCGGCTTGTCCCAAAATGTTGCCCAGTTCCTTACAAATCTAAATCCCTCCTCATCCATGCACTGAGACTCCCAAAATGTGCCTGCCTAGCTGGTCCTGCATGTGGAACAGGTAGCATTTCTGAGAAAGCTACTTTGGAGGTCCTGGCTTTTAGTCTCCTGCCTAGCAACCTAAATTTTGATTCCAAGATCTCCGGACTACACTTCCCCACATTGTTGGTGCCAATGTGCACTACAACCACTGGCTCCTCCCCAGCACTATCTACCAGACTACCTATATGACGGGTAATGTCCACAACCTTCGCACCAGGCAGGCAAGTCACCATGCGGTTCATACACACGCCAGAAACACAGCTATCTACATTCCTAAGGATTGAATCTCCCACTACAAGAAGCCCCCCTCCCCTCAGAGGCATATCCTCGGTACGAGAGGATATCTGTTCATCCACCAAGGAAGAGGTCCCTTCTAAGGTACCACATCCCCTTACCTCAGTGAGATGGCCTCCTTCCCCAAGGGCTCCATCATCTGTGACTGGCAGCATTATCGTCATGGAAAGCCCCTACTCATTTCACTGTATAAGCTTCATGGGGGGGGGATCAGAGTTCATTTTTGCAGAGTTCCTTTGCACAGCAATTGAGTTCTATTGTTCTACTGTGGAATTGTCGTGGAAAGGTTCAGCAAAAATGAACTCTGAACCCCCGATGAAGCTTATACAGCAAAATGTGTAGGGGTTTTCCAGAACAATAAAGCTGTCACCTGGCACCTGGCACCTTCTTTCCTTTTTTTGGTTTGCTGGCACATTGCTTGGTGTAGTCCTATTTTTCTTTCTGTTAATAAAAGGTATTGTATGGCTTTGAGTTTTGTTTTTGTATGGTTTTTCAAAATTCAATATTTTGAATTTCTCTCATGCTTACACTGAAATCTAAACTCTTTTCCATGCACACATTTTGTTTAATTCAAGACCCCAATTTCTGAAGATGTGTCCTAAGACCTTTATTGTAATATAATATTTGGCAACAGTAACATTGTGGTCCAAACAGCCCCAGTAAATGAGCCCAAGCTTCAAGCAAACCCAGGATTCCTGATCTAAAATCCTAAATAATCTTAGGCTCATGCTGTTGCTGAGATTTTTGGGACTGTTTCAGGCATCAATTTCTATTCAATACAGCGTTTTCTTTCTATCCCTTTCTCTGCTCTGTGTCCCCCCACTTTCTAAATTTAGATTTATTTTTATTATCATTATTTTAATGCTGCAAAGCACCACTTGCATTTATGGTGTGGTAGTAATAATAGTTTGTCCTCTGTCTAGGACTAGGTCTTTAAACTATAAAAGTGGGGAAAGTATACATAAAAATACACAACCTGCAATTATATATGTTTTTTAAATTAAGCTTATTTCTTTGGTTGGGACACTTCCAGAAAAAGGTGTAGGATTCCCACAGAGCATTCCTGTGTGGAGTTGTTGCAGTATAAGTCTACTGAATTTAATGAGCTTATACTGGAGTGACTCTATATAGGATTACACTGCCAGACCTCCCCCAGCCTCAGTTTGGCTTGCCAAGTCAATCATATGCTTTACTTGGAAATAAACTAAATCCAGTAGGGTTTGTTGTCAAGTAAGCATGCAATATTTTATTAACAATATTTTATTAACAAAACTTATTACTTTCACGTGTAGAAAAGAAATTAAATACAAAATTGGGAGAGAAGCCCAAACTGGGTGGTGTTACCTAGCATTTCGCAGAATGTATATGAATAAAGGAGGTTGGAAGGGGTGGTGGTGGCAAAACCACTTTTCTTTAAGAGAATAAAGTATGACAGCACACAAGCCTACTGAACAAAAGTAAGAGACTTTTTAAAAGTTCATTTAGTGGCATGTGATTACTATATTTGAGTGTTCTTAGTGTTGCAAGAGACAAGGATGGGTACAAAAATCAGAGTTAGTTTGCTTTTGCTCTGCCCACCATTTGCTGCCCTTTCCTCTGCCCTACCTTCCCCATTGGGCACTAGTCGCCACTGGTTGCTGCTGCAAATGTACTTTTTGCTGCATGCTCCTTTTGGGATGTACATTTTAAAAATTTAAAATTCCCCCTAAATTTCACTGAAATCATCTGGATTTTCTTCCAAATAACGGGCAGTGTCCTACCACTCCATGTGTAGCAGGTGTATCTCTCCAACATTCATCTCCATTTCTGCAGCTCTTTCTGACCCCTGGAGGGATCAGTCCCAAGGTTGCAGGACCCACAGGTAGGAACAACCACATGGAGCTCTGCTGAGGGGAAGGGACAATTTCATCCCTCCTTATCTCAGCCAGACCATCTTCATGGCTGTTCCTCATCATGGATCCTACAGCCTTAGAGATGATATTTCCTGGGGTTGGAGGGAGCCACAGCAATGGACAGGAATGTGGGAAAACTCCCTGTGTCTTCTATACACAGATGGTAGACTATTGCCCAATATCTTGATGTATTTAAGAATGGGATGTTAATTCAATTAAAATGGCTACCACGGTATTAAAAAAAATCCTTGTACCATAAAATTATAGGCCTCATATGCTTGATGTCAGTTCTTACAATGCAGGAGATTAACTTCTTTTAAAAGTCTAAAATGATTATATAGGAGAGGCCCTGAACAACGCATTATATTCTTCGTCTTAGTACTATGTGTATGAAGTATGACAAAGATTCATTTTCTGCCTATCACAGATCCTCAGATGGGATAAGGGCCTGAGTTAATTACTAGTGATACAGCACTTCAGCCATTCATGTCATAAGGGACAAAGAAATGCCTGCCCTGAGAACTTATCTCAAGATCTAGTGATGGGGATGAAATATAATCATGTTATATCATGCTATACCTGTGAGAAGAAGAAATGTGTCGAGTCTAATCTTATCTCATATCTGATATAATCCCTGCTAAGAAATAAATTAAAACCATTGTACTGGCAGGTGGGGAGGGAAACATCCTGTTCTGTATTTTAAATTAAAATGGCCTCATCATAAACCTACATCTTGCCTGAAGATAGAAGTGAAAAACAGGAGATTGTGGATTGTTCCTTAATTGTGCTTTGTACTGACCCTTATAAGAGATAAAATGACTGTTGGTTAGAGTCTGGTCTTGTGGTCAACCTGCCCAGAAAGCTTGGAGTCTGATAGGTCAAATGAGATAACACAGCCTGATAAAAAAGTAATAAGGAAGGGACAAGATAGGATAACTGGAAGTGAGAGGTTGATAAAAAAGAGGCTGGGGGGGAGGACCAAAATGATGCAGTGCTGTTGTAATAATTTATCTCTTGGATGTTCTTGTAATGTATTACAACATAATAGAACAATATCCAGCCATGTATGGATTCATTGTATGAGGGCAACCTGAAGATATCTACTGGCAGAAGCAGGGGGGGCATTATTCCTTATCCTGGATTCTCTGTTAGTAGGTAGGTTGCTTGAGGGAGGGGATGATGAACTCCAAAATTATACTCTGCTCTAATCCATTCCAAATGTCTATATATTCTAATAGCAAAGTTGGCCAAATTTTTGGATGCTTAAATCTAGTGACTGGAACTGTGAACAGGCAATACAAACCTTTCTAAAAACCTGAAAAGGGCCCCAAGTTTGCAGAAAAATGTGAAATCTAAAAAAATACATTGGGAGGTTTAAAAAACCTGAAAATGATAAAAGGAGCACCTTTAGTTTTAAGCAACAGATCTCCTCAGTGGCTGCTGCTAAGCAGCCATGGCATTCCAAGCTTCAGTTTCTGTATGTAAAGAGGGGCAGGGCTCTTTCCAGGCCTATTTTGGCCTTTGAGAGAGGACTCATTGGGGCCAGGCCTAGGGTTGCCAGCTCCAGGATGGGAAATTCCTGGAGATTTTGTGGTGAAGTCTAAAGAGGGCAGGGTTTGGGGAGGGAAGAGGCCTCAGCAGGGTATAATGCTATAGAATCCACCCTCCAAAGCAGCATTTTCTCCAGAGGGACAGATCTCTGTCATCTGGAGTTCAGTTGTGATTCTGGAGGATCTCCAGGTCCCACCTGAAGGTTGGCAACTCTAGGCAGAAACCTCTGGTTGACTTGATATCACCTAACTTGCATGACTCTACGAGGAC
This sequence comes from Euleptes europaea, assembly GCF_029931775.1. Lineage (NCBI taxonomy): Eukaryota > Metazoa > Chordata > Lepidosauria > Squamata > Sphaerodactylidae > Euleptes > Euleptes europaea. The sequence continues at coordinate 4,991,360 of NW_026612049.1, forward strand.
TGGCTGCTTGCTATTGTTCAACAGCCGCCATCCTATAAAAACCAGTGTTGTGTAGTGGTTAGAGGTGTCCAATTTTTTGGGGGGGGGAAATTCAGATTTGGGTATATTGGACCCCCCCACACACACACAAATGTTTGGATTCCCAAATATTCCCAAATCTCCATACCAATATGGGATATTCTTTGCAATGGGGGGTTGTGAATCAGAAAAATTGCAGTTCTATTATACCCTATGGAGAATCTTTCCAGGGCTGGGGGGGGGGGGTATTTTTTTAAGTTTGATGCACCAAATTTTCAGCATAGTTGCTGCTGATTCTCCTTACAAGATCCCCCTTGTTTGGTAAATATTGAGTTGGGGGTCAAATTTTATGGACCTCCAAATAGGATTCTCCATCCATTCTCCATTGGAAACAATAGAGGAAAACTGGGGGCCCATAAAATTGGACCCCCTGACCCAATATTTACCAAACAAGGGGGATCTTGTAAGGAGAATCACTAGCTGCTAAGTTGAAAAATTGGTACCTCCACCTTAAAAAACAGCTCCTACAGAGCCCCAGAAACATTCTCTATAGGGTATAATGGAGCAGAAGGGAGGGGGATTTAAACTTTAAAGTACTACTGAGTTTGGCTTTAATGTGCCAAAGCGGGTTTTTTTCCTTTTAAAAGAGGTTTCTTCCCTTTCTACTGCTACAGAAGAAAGTAGAAACCCCCTTTAAAAGGGGAAAAAACAACAGTCATAAAGTGGTATCCTTATCCAGGGCAATACTTGAAAACTGAAGGTTATTCTCAGGGACTTTGGCACTGTTGGTATAAGAGATCAACCCTAATATCTGCTTTTCATTTATCATATTGAAAACACATCCAAGGATTCAAATGAAGAAGAAAACATGACATAATTATTTGTTATGTTAACAACTGTGATTCTCTTACAAGGTCTTTGAGGTTCTCTTTGTGTTTCTACACAGGGGTCCTTGTTGCCTTTAGGTATTAAGAGTCTCAGTACTGCTGAGTCATAATGCTTGTTTAATCCCAACTGACATCATCATAAAAAAACAGGGAAGCAGAACATGCCCCATCAGGCTAATTTAAATCTTCTTGCTATATCTTGAAGTCAGCTATTTCTTGATGAAAACTTATGCCTTCAGTCAAGTATCAAAATGACTTTTCAAAGATTCATTTCAGGTGTACTCATAGCATACTACAATGTTCTGAAACTGAACACACACAAAAAAGAGGAAAAAAGAAAAGTGGAGTAGAGAGCCAAGAGGCATGGTAGCAGGCGAACATTTACCCTACACCAGAGCTGTATCCATAGCAACTAGAACTATTCATTTGCTGTCTTAAATAATGTGTTCAGACCCGTCTGACTAACAATTCAGCAGAGGACATTGACAAATGATCATTATATTCAGCTGGCCATTTTAAATATGCATTCTATTTGGCTGAGATCTAATTTGGCCAATTAATACCAAACTAATAATACTGTGTGATGAACTGCTTCTTGGTAAAGAGACATTTTTACACAATACACAATATTGTTCCCCAGTTATTCAGGGTTATTGACAGGGCCATCCTCAACAGAGTTACATCCTTCAAAACCCATACCTACATCACTGGAACGGATTATAATTGGTATACTGCTGTAAAAGGAAACAGGGAATCACAGAGAGAGCTCAAGGCAAGTGTATTTATAAAGAGGTTTACAGCCCATTCCTAAAGGGAGGCAAATGCTCATAGGACCCAGCGTGACCTCTATGACAGTGTCCATGCCACTTGTGTCTTGCAAACTGGCATGGATGCCAGCATAGGGCAACTTATGCTGGCCCCCTGGACCATCGTGGCAGCATGGTTCTTAAATGCTGGCATGACCTCCCACTGGCATTTCCTTGGCATATCTCCCCACACCAACATCGTGGGGGCATTCTGGGGGCGTGCCCAGGGCGGAGCTGCTTTTAGGCAGCTTCCTAACCCCTTTTGGACTGAATATGCATCATTTTGCAGGTGTCAAGATAGGCCTGCAAAATTCATGGCACAGCCTCATGGTTCTCTATGGAAAGTTCCACAGGGCTTTTTACAAAATATCTATTTTTTACCTTTTTCTGGCTGGAGACGGTGCAGCTTCTCCGCCTCCCACCACCACGGAACCACCACCCCACAGGATTGCATGGTTAGTCATGCTCTTTGCCATTCATGCATTCTCACCTAATTTGGGTCCAGTCTACATGTATAGAAGAATACCATTTTTTAATGCCAGCCAAAACAAAAACTCCAGGCAAATATAAAACAAGAGCAGCAGGGAGTGAGCTAGACAATATCCTTTCTTTTGTGCATGCTTTTTCCTATGGGGTGGATTGAAAAATATCCCCTACCTACAATCTGAAATGGTACCATCATTTAATCAATCAATCAATCAATCAATCAATCAATCAATTAATCAACTTTACGGTAACTAAACAAAACTTTAATGATTTTCAGCATTTTCTAAAGGCAAATGGACTGCATGGAATGCATTAGTTATGTTCCAAACCTGCTGCTTTGGCTCATTGTCCTAATTGCCAGTTGCAAGCAGAGACCCCTTTCATTCAGTGGGGTGTTTGGATATACCCAGATGAATTTGGATATGTCCAATGAAAATGAAAACAAATCAGTTTGATTTTTTTGAGCTGAGATTTATTATGTAGAGAGCATACTGGATATTCTGGATTCAGCAGAGAAATTCCACAGATGGAAGGGGGTGATTTTTGCATATCCCCCCAATGGATGACCAACTTCTCCTCATGCTGTTCCTAGGGGCCACTGACCCTCAGTATTTTTGGGAGGGCATTTTGGGCTGAAACAGAAAGTGGGGATAAGAAAACCATGTGCTGTGGATGGAAATCCCATCAATTTGTGGAAATCTTCCATGGGGTCCAAGCCAGTATCTCTGTTTGCCTTCAGTGTCTGCCTATGGATCTAGCTAATCTTATAATCAATTTCTTGCAATCACCTCTCAAATACCAGTGACTGCCCAGGTAAAAAATCAGGCAATGGAATCTAGCTAAATTAAGTAATTTAAATGATGCATCCAACTGCATAAATTGGGAGAGGGGGCAAACTACAACTGATTTCATCCTTTTTGCAATTCAGTCAGTTTAATTTTTGGAATAACCATGGCCCTGGGAGATCCCATAAATTGAGATGATTTCATTCTTGCACTGGGAGGAAGCAGCTGCAAAGACCAAAGGGCTACTGCACAGGTCCAAATCACTGTACTTTGCTAGAGAATGTCAAGGTGAAACATTCGGGAGCTCATTTTGCATGTAACTAAGGGAATCTGAACAAGGTGTGTTTGCCTGGTGATCATGTTTGTGTTGAAGTTTACAGCATGCCAAGACTGCATCAACTAAGGCTACTATACTCTCTTCCAGTACAAAGCCCCAGCCAGTTACTCTGCCCTGTGCTATCGGGTTGATTAAACTGCACTTCTGGCCACTGAGGTATAGTCTGTGGAATTACTGTTTGCAAACATGAGGTCATCCCCAAAGTCACACAGCATGTTGGTTTTTACTAGAAAGAGCAACAAAGGCTTCTTCTACAGGGAGGTTTTTCTCTGTCTTGGCTTCCAAACTGGAGGTTTTTTGTTTGGAGCTTCCACATGATGTGTTGCAATTGTTCTTTTGTGCAGGTTTTCCTTGTCCTTAACCCTACCATCGATTGGCGTAGCCAGCAGATCCCTTTTCCTGCTTTGGTGGCACCTACCGCAGACCCCAGTGTGTTGAGCTCCTGCACCCCAAACACAGGGGAAGTCCCTGCCTCCAGACTACCAGGCATTCCAGAAAAAGGGAGCAGACCAGCTACCACCCCATCACCCTTTTGATTGAGGGATCACCTTGCAGCCAGAGGCACCACTCCCTGTCGGCCGGTTGTATTCCCTCTCAGAACCTGAACGACTGGCGCTCTAAGACTTCCTGGCAAAGAACCTGAGCTGGGGGTTTATCCGATCACCCACCTCACCTACGTCTGCACCAGTCCTCTTCGTCAAGAAGAAGTGTGGAGAACTCCGGCTCTGCAACGACTACCGGGCTTTAAATAAGATAACCATCAGAGACCGGTACCCATTTCCCCTCTTCTCCGACCTACTGGAATGGGTCAAGGGAGCTACCATCTTCACCAAGCTGGACTTGCGTGGGGCCTACAATCTGGTCCAAATCCGAGAGGGAGACGAATGGAAGACTGTGTTTGGGACGCGGTACGGCCAATACGAATATCTGGTCATGCCGTTCGGGCTTTGTAACGCCCCACCGTGTTCCAGTGTTTCATGCATTTGATCTTCAGGGACTTGCTCGATCAGTATCTGATCATTTACCTCGACGACTTCTTAATCTATTCCCAGAACCCTCACCAACAATGGCAACACGTCCAGGAGGTGCTCCATCAGCTGGGGGAGCATCAATTGTACGTGAAACTGGAGAAGTGCATGTTCTATGTCTCCACTGTTGATTTCTTGGGTCATCAGCTTTCTTCCGCGGGCGTTCAGATGGACTCTGACAAAGTTCGATCCATTCTAATATGGCAAGCCCCCAGAAATGGGAAAGAACTGCAGCGATTCCTGGGATTCATGAACTACTACAGAAAGTTCATCCATTGCTTTACCAACTGGGCTCAACCCCTCACCCAGTTGCTTTGACCCAGAACTCCTGCCGTAGATTAAGCCTTCCAGTCCCTGAAGCAAGCCTTTGCGCAGGAACCCATCTTGGCTCACCCAGACCCCTTGGTCCCCTTCGTGGTGGAGACAGATGCCTCTAACTGAGCTGCAGCGGGTACCGAGGCCCTGAGACCTTGCACCTTTTACTCCCGGCAACTCTCGGCCACCGAGAGGAACTATACCATCTGGGAGAAAGAGCTGCTGGCAATTAAGGTGGCGTTTGAAGTCTGGTGCCATCACAAGAACCTGGAGCACCTACAGACAGCCCGCTGTTTGAGCCAATGGCTGATTCGTTGGTCATTGTTCTTCTCTCGCTTTGACTTCTGAATCCAATATATCCCAAAGTCCCAGAACAAGCAAGCAGATGCCCTCTCCCGGATTCCTGAGGCCACCGACCTAGCACCCCAGGAACCCCAAGGAACCCCCATCCACAGCCCTGAGGTCTTCACCACAGCCATTGAGGCACACACACTGGCCGCTCAGGTTCGAGAGCAGCAACGGACGGGTCGGGGTACCCGAGCTAGGTTCCAGGAGATCCGTGAAGGGAGGGCCCGCGGAGTAATGGAATATACCATCCATGGCAAGGAATTGTAGTTCCAGGGACAAATGTGTGTGCCCCCTGGCCCGTTGCAGACTGAAATCATTCAGTTGCACCCCGATACTCCACTGGCGGGATACTTGGGCTGGTTCAAGACCACCCAGCTGATTACTCGTGTGCTCGACTGGCCACGGCTGCGGGATGAGGTCTTTTGGTACCTCCAACAATGCTCCATGTGCCACCGAGCCAAGTATCTTCCAGGAAAGCGGGCGGGGTTGCTGCAACTGCTCCCAACACAACCCCGGCCATGGCATACCATCTCCTTGGACTTCATTATCGATCTCCCAGAAAATCAGGCATACACCACCATCCTGGTGGTGGTGGACTCATTCATCAAGATGGGACATTTCATTCCATGCATCGGCCTGCCCACCGCCCGGGAGACGGCAACCTTGTACAGCCAGCACATCTTCCGTTTGCATGGAGTTCCTGAGCACCTGGTCTCTGACAGGGGAGTGCAGTTCACCTCCCACTTCTGGAAAGCGCTGGACAAAAATTTGGGGACCCTGCTACACTTTTAATCGGCCTACCATCCACAATCTGATGGGCAAACGGAGTGAGTTAATGCCATCCTGGAGCAGTACCTCTGGTGCTTCACTAGCTACCAGCAGAACAACTGGGTGCAGCTCCTTCCACTCGCCGAGTTCGCGTATAACAACACCAACCATTTGTCGACAGGACAATCTCCATTCCTAATGAACTATGGATACCATCCCTGATTTTGGAAGGAGGCGCCAGTGGCCAAAACCATACCCGTGGCAGATGAGTTCATCCAGGAGCTCCAGGCCCAGCAAGCTCTCCTACAGGAGCACCTTGACGGTGCCAAGGCCGTCTACAAAGCCCAAGCTGATCTCCACTGGCAACCTGGGGCTCCTCTGTCTGGCTTGAGTCTGGCTATTGACCAAGCATCTTCCCAGCTTACGGCCGTCTCACAAACTGGATGATAGATACGCTGGGCCCTATCGCCCGTCAGATCAACCCAGTGGCCTATCAATTGGACCTGCACTGGGCACTCCGAGTACACCCAGTCTTCAATAGGTCCCTCCTGGTGCCCGCTCAAGACTAGCAACAAGTGCCCCAACCTCCACCTCCGCCACCTGTACTGGTAGAAGGGCAGGAAGAGTTTAAGGTAGAATGAATTCTGGATTCCCGCCACCAATGGGGAGCCTTGCAGTACCTGGTAGACTGGAAAGGATACGGGGCAGAAGACCATTCCTGGGAACCAGCAGACCAGGTCCATGCCACGGACCTCCTACGGCAGTTCCACCGCCAGTACCCCCGGAAGCTGGGTCCGGCTACCCCGGGTGGGGAGGGGGCCCTTGATGGGGGGGAATAGTGTCAGGGACTGCCCTGCAACAGATTCAGAGACCAGAGCCGGTGTCAGATTTCACCTCCCCCACCTGCACTGACAGAGAAAGCAGCTGATGGTGATTCATTGCCAAGCCAGACTTTAAAGGCACCTGCTGAACAGCAGCCTAAGGAAGACCAGACACCGCCCGACCATGGAATATCCAGAAAGGTGCCAATGGAGCTGGGAGACAGTGTGGAACAGATGTCTCCTGTGTCTCGTCAGAGGAAAATGGGCCGGATCCTGCTGGAACAATGCCGGTGTTTGGCAAGGCTGCAACAACAAAGAAGGAGCCTGGCCAACATCGGAGACAGCGACTGAAGTGATTACAGGAGCTGTCTCCCCCAGACAGCTGCAAGTATTTAAGGAGGGCTGAGTCAGTAGAAGGCTGTGGAAGCAACGCATTGCAATACACAAGCATTGGAAGGGAAGAGATTCTCTGTTCGCTAATAGGCTAATGCTGATCTATGGAGGAGGGAGGGGCGACCTCTCCAGAGCCCATAACACTGGAGCCCCTGACCCAATCTTCACCAAACTTTGGGGTTCTTTCAAGGAGAGCCCCCACAAGCTACCCTGCAGGTTTGGGGGTTCTACCTCAAAGAAAATGCCACCCAGGGCCACTTTTTTTGGAAACCCAAAAATAAACCAAATTCTCATATTTACCGGTATGGGAATTCGGCTTCACACAAAAAATCGGGCCCAATAAACCCAAACCCGATTTTTACTGAAATCCTTTTTTTGCATACCTCTAATTAGAACACATCAGCTCACGAAAGCTTATATTAGGGTTTAATATCTTTGTCTTCAATGGTTCACAAGACTCCTCTTTAGTTTTTGCCATAACAAAATAACATGGCTACCCCTCATGAACTATTCAAATCAAATCAAATCAAATTTATTACTATGGTCAACTTACCAATCACATTCCAACACATCAAAATTTCCAGACTAAATAGTTTTTCACCGCAGAATCACAGACTGCCAATACAAGTAAAGGTGTAAGTTCAATTAAAATAACCCCTGGTTAAAACTGATAAAATTGTAAAATATTCTAATGATCATTCTCTAATAAAGTTCTGCATATTTTAATAGCAACAGTGCAGAACTTGGCAGTTTGCAGCATAAGCTGAGGATCTTCTCCTAATAGGAGCTTCTTTGCCAAAAGCTCAACTGACTCTTCAGGGAAATTACCAAGCAGGGGGGAAATAAGCTTTGATCTAACTTCGTGGTAGAATGGGCAACATATCAGTGCATGTTCGATTGTTTCAATGTCCCCTGTCCCACACGGACAAAACCTCTCTGATCAAGGGATCGTCTTATATTTCCATTCTAAAACCGCCGATGATAGGGCCTGGTATCTAGCAAGGGTAAAGGCCTTTCTATAATTAATAGGCTCAAGATGAGAAAAATAAGCCACAGGTGAGACTAAGTATCTAGACCTATCAGGTACTAGGAAAAGTGGTGATTTTCTAAGGTCTGACTGGCATTCAATGTCTTCCACCCTTTGCTTCAGGAAACTTGACACTCGGTCTATGCCCATGGCTAACAGGGTAGGTGGAGAAAGGCCCAGGCAGGCCATTTTATTAAGGACCGTCTTTAGCCATGTTAACTGGAACTTATCCTGTAGAAGCAGGGGTAGCAGTCCTTGAGGGTCAAGATTTAATTTCAGCCAAAGAACAATGGAAGCAGTACAAACCCTTGCCTCCACCCTCACCAGTCCTGCCTCCAGTCTAGCAGTAGCATTTGATATGCAACAAAGTAAATGGAGGACGGCTCTCAAGAATTTAGACTGTTGGAATTAGAGGAAATTATGGAAAAGACTAAATAAAAATAATTACAAACCAGCAAAAGATCAGGGATAGAATTAAACAACATCATATTTAGGCTTGAATATTTTGAATTTGCATTGTTTAAATACAAAGACTATTTGAATGACAGGTTGGATCTTCCCTTCCCCTATGTTATCAACTACTGTATGTATTGTGTACGTTTACCCCATTCTTTTTTCTGTTCTAAATATTAATAAAAAGAATTTTAAAAAAAGAATTTAGATTGAACCCGCTCCAGTGGGACAAAAGTAGATGAAGGTGGCCCAAGTAAAGTCCCATATGTCAGTTGTGCCAGTGTTTTCACTTGGTAAAACTTAAGAGCGGCTTGAAAGTAATGCCCTCCCTTAGTTCTTGAAAATTTAATGATGTTCAAAGCAGATGGTTGCCCTTTCTCTGCTGCATAATCGCTGTGAACTTTTCTAGAACCCGAGGCTTGTAAGACTACTCCTAAGTATTTCAACTTGAGTACCTGATCTATTTTGTGCCCTCTGGAACTATTCAGTACTGACTATCATTTGTCTACTATATGCTCCCATTTTTTAGCAGGGTGCTTTGTTTCTCATAGGTGCTTATCTTCCTGTACTTCCTGTGGAAACAGAAGTGAAGTGTGTAAATGTTTCACCCTGCAGGGCAGGTTTTAACAGATGTGATTTACAATTACTGAATGATGAGTTGAAGACAAAATTAGTACAAAAGGAATCTGAACAAACAGAAAAATGCTTTTGAAGGACATCTTTGGCTGACAACGAAAAAGGGAGGTTTTATTTAGAAAATGGTCCACCTCTTATATCTAGCAAGTAATGACTAACAGTGATGAAAATTATCCCCATCCTCAGCAGATGGTGGTAATTCCTCTGAAAGGAGAGACAGTTGTTGTGACCTTTGTTTCTGCCCGTTATGACTGATAAAATAGCTAAGAAAACTAAATTGCTTAGTTTTGTGAATCCTTGTTTTTGACTTGGGAAATTATAATTTCCATAAGTCCATTGGAGAGCAAGATGTATTTACTGCTTGGGAGAGCTCAGGTGTATTCAATGCAGTGACAAGAAAGAAAACATTTATAATGTTATTCAACAGCTGCTATCTCTGGAAAGCTATGCTGGGAGTAAATGGGCTCAGTCATACTCAGTGATATCTGGCAGTAAAAAGAGAGTTCAGATCAAAGAATCCTGATTAAGCAGTGGAATAGTGGCAAATTGACATGGCATAGAAGGTAGAAGGTCAGAATAGGACCAGAAAGAGCTGGATTTGAATCTCTACTCTGTCATGGGAGCTCACCAGGTGACCTTGGGCATGTCACACTCTCTCAGCTTAACCTACATCACAAGGCTGTTGTTAAGAGGATAGGGTGGTTGAATGCAGAGATTGTAGGTTATAAAATAGGGAGAAATCATTATAAAGTTAAGGCATATGCAGATGATTTAGTGTGTTTTTTAACTGATCCTATTACTCAGATAGTTGAATGGAGCAAAATGATTGAGGTTTACGGAAAACTTGCAGGCTTTAAAATAAACAAAAATAAAACTAAAATATTGGTCAAAAATGTTACACTCTTGCAGCAGCAGGAATTAGTGAGAGTAACAGGTTTTGGTATAGAACATAAAGTAAAATATTTGGGAATATGGTTAACTTCTAATAATTTTAACCTATTTAAAAATAATTATGAAAAAACATGGCAACAAATAAATACCGATCTGACAAATTGGGAAAAAATACCTTTATCGTTGTGGGGTAGAGTATCGGTAATTAAAATGATGGTATTACCCAGGATGCTTTTTTTATTTCAAAATCTACCGATTATTAAGGGGTTCAAAGTTTTTAAAATTTGGAAGAAGGATATTCAAAAAAATTTATGGGGAAAAGGAAAACATAGAATAGCGTATAAAAATCTGATTCAATTAAGAGAAATAGGAGGATTAGGTTTACCTGACTTGCAACAATATTATGAGGCTTCCTGTTTTCTCTGGTTAAAAACCTGGATTAAATTAGAAAATTATCGATTATTAGAGTTAAAGGGTATAATCTTCGATATGGCTGGCATGCATATTTGTGGTATGAAAAGGAAAAGGTAAATAGGGATTTTAAAATTCATATTATTAGAGCTGGGTTATTTCAAATTTGGACAAAATATAAGAAGATTTTAGAAAATACAACCCCGGGGTGGATTAACCCAATAGAAGCTTATATGAAGAGGGGAAAACAGTTAAATTTAGATATAGAGATGTATAGAGGTATTATTGAATGGAAGGAGAGTAAATGGGTTTTAAAAAGCAGGGAAGAATTAAATATAAAAGACTGGTTTTTATATTATAAACTACAAGATATTTTTAATAAAGATAGTCAACTTGGATTCAGTAAAAATAAATCCGAGTTAGAAAAGATATTAGATAAAGGAAATAAAGGATTGATTGGTAGGATGTATAAATTATTGATGACTATTAATTTAGAACAAGAAAGAATTAAACCAGTCATGATCAAATGGATGCAGATAACTAATGAAAATAGAGAAAATCTCTATAAAATGTTTTATAGATGGCATATAACGCCAATTATGATATCTAAAATGAACAGTCAAGACAAAAGGAATCTGTTGGAAATGTGGAAAAGAAAGAGGAACTTATATGCATGTCTGGTGGACTTGTAAAATTTTTTAAAAATTTTGGGAAAAAATAGTAAAAGAAACAAATAATCTGATTAATAGTAAAGTGAAAAGAAAACCATTATTTTGTTTACTGGGAATACCCACAAACAATATTCATGATCGGGATAGGATTATCTGCCAATATAGTTTTGCTGCTGCAAGGATTGTGATAGCTAGAGTATGGAAACAAACAAGTAAACCCTCAATTATAGAATGGAGAGGGAAAGTGTGGTTATATATGAGGATGGCCAGATTAACGGAAATTCTGCATGGAAATGATTTGGAAGAATTTAAGTTAACATGGTTTAAGGCCACCTCATATTGGGATAAGTTGGCAAAAATGGATTTTACTTTGTTATTTAGTGAGCTATAGAAAATTATTTTTAAGCAATATTAGAATTTAGATAATTAATAAATAAAGCTACCGGACACTTCTATGGAAGTCATGGTGATGGGTCACTTTTGGTGGGTGGGGGGAAAGGGTATTTTCTTTTGATGAATGTATTAAAAAATGAAATGTATTCAATATGTTATGTGAATACCCTTTTATATCTATATATATATATATTCTTTTTTTTCTTTTTTCTTTTTTTTTCTTTTTTGTACTGTAAAATTCAATAAAATTTTTTTTAAAAAAGAGGATAGGGTGGAGGAAGGCAGAACAATGTCATAAGCCACTTTGGGTCTCCATTGGGGAGAAATATGAAGTATAATTGAGGGGGGGACTTGACTTTACAATTCCTTGATCATTACTGCAGTCCTTATAAGGATGCATGGCTTCATATCAGCAGTGGCAATAAGTTCACTATGATCAGATATATCTTCTACTGAAAACCTCTGTGAGTTCAGTCTCAATCAATAGGGACAATCAATCAAACTTAGGGTTATTGTATTCAACACATAAGTCTCTTTGGATTTACTCCAGTGGGGAAAAAGGAGAAAAAAGACAGCTGATTTATTGTTGCCACAAACAGTATTTCTTCTTTGTAAAGCAATAACATTTGAAGACCAAATCCAGCAAATTCCCATATGTATAACATAATGATATAACAGTTCTTACAACTGAAATTATAGTTTATAAAATGTACCATATATATTGGCCAATCAGGGTTAGAATCTTTCTTTGTCCAACAATGGCAACTGTGCTTCTAACAATCAGTAGCATTCATCAGAAGCTGTGTGTGGTATTGGAACTGTATGTTATTCCCAGATCTAATTAGCAGTGCAGCATGCACACTGGACATGTAAAGGAATTGTGATTGGACCTCTTCTATATTGGGAGTTCATTCAAAAATGGTTATATATATTTGCAAAACTAGATCATGACCTTAAAATCATCTGATATTCATTCGTACTACATGGGGGGAATATTCCTCAAATAGCAACATATTGGCATTGGGTCCATGGCACAATTGTACTGTGTTTCACTGGTGAGTAGTTTGTCAACTGGAAAAATATTAACATATTTTCAACTTGCATGACTTTGACATTGGCAGAATTGATCCCCCAATTTGCTTAAGTTTTCTGCCAAGAAAAATCTGATTGCTGCTGCTACAAGGGATTAAACAATAACTTTTTAAAATCTAGTGTAAAGTAAATAATTATCGAACTCTTTAAATCTGGAGTCTTCCTTCATGTACATTCTTTATCATTGGCCATTTGGGAATAATTAATTCAGTATCATTCTGAAGCTTTAAAAAACCATTTCTTCTTTTTATCTAGCCATATGTTCTTAAAAGTCCCTCAGGGTAGCTTGCAAACCAATAAAACTGCATTAAGAAAATTGATGGCTATCTAAGCTACATAACAATGAGTATGCTATTGAAGGTAGTAGCCACCACATAGCAGAAACATAGCAATGGACAATCTTAAAATAGCAATTTGCCTCTCTGTAGGAATGCCTGCTGAATTAAGAATATCTTCACTAATTTCAAGAGAAAAAGAAAAGAGTAACCTTGGTTGGTTTCCCTGGAAAGGGAATTCTCAACAGAGGATGCTACTGCTGAAAAGACACCATTTTCATCCATGCTAGTTTGACCACAGTCAAAGTGGCAACTTGGAATAAAATCCATTCTGCAGTTTTTAGCGTATCAGAAGTCTTGAATCAGAAGTGAGACCCTGCCCACTGATCTGCCTTGTGGAAGCTTTCTTCACGGCCCAGCTCATGGCCACCACAACTGCTTGGGAAGAGACCCAATAGAATAGACCAGCTATAGAGAGCTGTGAGAAACTGGGCAAGCACCTCTCCTGCACTCCAAACTTTCTTGAACCCACCCCACAAATGTGTAAGGACATGCACATTTACTAAAAGTATATATTTCCCACCTGTTTTCCACTGCCTGACCGACAGGTGGCAGCAGCATTGAATTGGGTAGTGGGGAACCCTCTCTGGGTGGTTGGAGTGCCTATCCCCCCCACACACTGCTCAGCTCATGCTGGTTGCTCATTGCCTGACAGACCCATATTGCCTGTCAGGCATTGCCTGGCCCATATTGAGCTCTAGGGCTGTCAATTCGGTTCAACCTGAACCGAAAAACAGCCGAATTTCCCCTGATTCGGCAGTTTTTAGTTTGGATGGAACCGAACTCAAAAAAGGCGGGAAAACGGGGAGCCGAATTCAGCGAGTTCGGGGTGTTCGGCGAATAAATTCAGCAAATTCAGGGTTCGGCGCAGCAGCATAATTGTCAGTTAGTAAGCAGCATTCTCCTGCGGCCAATCGGTGGCCAAGATGGGTCTTCTTCTGGACAATCAGTCGCGATTGAGTGCATGAGCCCAGCTGCTGGGCGGCCCGGGGAGAGAAAGAGAGAGTATCTGTTTGTGTGTGAGAGAGATCCCCCTTGGGGGGTGCGTGTGCACATTCGAGCCATTCCGTGGCTGCAGGGGGCGCATTTTTGGGGGTAGCGTCCCCAAACTTTCAGCACAACTTCAGAGGACCCTTCTTGCAAGAACCCCCAAGTTTTGTAAAGATTGGATCAGGGGGGTCGAAATATGGGCCCCGGAAGGGGTCCCCCCTTAATATGCATTTTATTCCATTTACAGCACATATTCGCACCATTCTGTGGCTGCAGGGGGTGCATTTTTGGGGCTAGAACCCCCAAACTTTCAGCATAGCTTCAGAGGACCCTTCTTGCAAGAACCCCAAGTTTTGTAAAGATTGGATAAGGGCCCCCCGAAATATGGGGCCGGGAAGGGGTCCCCCCACCCTTAATGTGCATCTCTGACAATGGGGGTTTGAAATTAGCAGAGCTTGCCTCCCACACCAAAAGCTCCCAGCCTCGACAAACAGCTGTGCTGCGGGGAGCAAAGGCGGGGCAGATACGAAGAAGATGGAACAGAAGACATCCACAGTAAGACCCATTTTGGGGCTTTTCTCTATAATTTTTCTCCTGTGTGTGTGTGTGTGTGTGTGTGTGTGTGTGTGTGTGTGTGTGTGTGTGTGTGAAGCAGAGTCTGTGTGTGTGTGGGGGGAGCAGTTTCTGTGGGAGGGTGGGAAGCCAAGGGGGCTTTTGCCCGTTCTGCCTGGGGGTGTGTGCCCCCTCGAGTCTCTCTCTCCCTGGTTTGAGGGGGGGGGCTTTAGTTGTGTGTCCTCAGGTTTTCCCTCATACATAAGATCAGTTAGGTCTATTTTGATGCTTGCTCCAAACTGGCTTTCAAATTGTGACTTAAAGAATGCATTTGCCTGGTCCTGAGTCCGATGCAAAAGGGGAAATTCCACCCCCTCCTGCTCCTTATGCATAGCTAGCATGCCTCTGTCCCTTTCCATGGTTTGCAAACTCCCAGGCGTCACGTGTTGCTTTGCATGTTTGCAAACGTGTTGCTTTGCATGGTTTGCATGGTTGCAAATGTGTTGCTTTGCATAGTTTGCAAACTTCTTCGCACCTGCCCTGCCCTTGCTCCCCCCAGCTCAGCTGTTTGTCGGGGCTGGGAGCTTCCGGAGTGGGCGGCAAGCTCTGCTAATTGCAAACCCCCATTGTCAGAGATGCACATTAAGGAGGGGGGACCCCTTTCGGGGCCCATATCTCAGCCCCCCTGACACAATCTTCACAAAACTTGGGGGGTCTTGCAAGAAGGGTCCTCTCAAGCTACGCTGAAAGTTTGGGACCTCTACCCCCAAAAATGCCCCCCGGAGCCGCGGAAAGGCACGATTGTGTTTTTAATGGGTTTATTCGGCTGAATTTTCCCCCGAACTCCGAATCTCATGCCAAATTGCACGAACCCAAAGCAGGGGAGTTCAGACTTCGGCATTTCCTGAATAAAAATGGGCCGAATTTTGCCGAATCCGAATTTTACCTAATTTTTTTTTCAACAGCCCTATTGAGCTCTAGTCACTCTTACGAGAGACCAGTTGGAGCAGAATGTGAACGGGAATGTCCACTGAGATGTGCCTTCAGAATTCATATCCACTAGGGCTGTTGAAATTTTTTGGGGGGGAAAATTCGGATCTGGCAAAATTTGGCCTGTTTTTATTTGGGAAATGCCAAAGTCCGAACTCCCCCAATTCGGATCCGTGGAATTCGGCATGCAATTCGGAGTTTGCGAATAAATTAGGCCATTTAAAGCCATTAAAAACATTAGTGCCTTTCCATGGCTCCAGGGGGGCATGTTTGGAGGTAGAGGTCCCAAACCTTCAGTGTAGCTTAAAGGGACCCTTCTTGCAAGAACTCCCAAGTTTTGTAAAGATTGGGTCAGGGGGTCCCTAGATATGGGGCCCAGAAGGGGTCCCCCCAAAATCACCCATTGGAATAAAGCCATTAAAAACCCATTCAGTGCTTTCCATGGCTCCGGGGGGGGCATTTTTGGAGGTAGAGGTCCCAAACGTTCAGTGTAGCTTGAGCGTACCCTTCTTGCGAGAACCCCTAAGTTTTGTAAAGATTGGGTCAGGGGGTCCCGAGATATGCAGTTCCCCCCATCTGCCCATTGGAATGAATGGGTAGCAGGCGATGTATCTGCTAGGTGAGCAATATGTATTCTTAATCCCATCCAATGCTTCTTTAGTAATAATTGAATTTTTTTTAATTTCCCTCCTTTATTTACAATTTGTTCAATTGAATAAAATACAATCCAACAATACCACACTAGAATTGGCAGCAATAAAATTTGGAAAATGCAATACAATAACACATAAATAAAAGATATAGCTTATATGTTATTTGCTGCAAAGGTTGTGGAGCAAATGAAATACGTCATATTTTTGCAATGGACAAAAGAAACAAATCAGCGCAAAGAATATGAAAAGCATTACTACAGTTCAAGAAGGAAAACCTTTTAAAAATTAATGCCTTGCTTTATTATTTTCGCATAGGAAGAAATTCCATAGAAGAGTTTTTGATTCTGGATCGTTTGATCACTTGTGTGCTCAGCCCATCAACAACACAATTTCATGCATGTTTACCCAGAAGGAGGGAAGTTTCAGCACCCACACAGGTTTGGTCCATGTCTGCTTGCAGATACTGATAATTCCTGAATGTTCAACAAACTGTTTGGCTGCATCTGAACAACTCAAACATGTTTGATTGTGCAAAGAGACATCTTTCTGTGCATAATTACACACTGCTTTGCTGCAGCTGCCTGTTCCCTTCTGCAAATATATCTGCTCTTACCACCACCTGTTGTTAAAAGGCAGTGTTAAAAGGGGGGGAGTTTCTCATTTTGAGATGACACTTACTGCTTAGGCATTTCTGTGCACCTTAAGGCAGCTCCATTTGGTTTCAATCAATGGTTGCCAATCTTTCCAGGTCTGTATCAATTTGCTTATGTGTGCTTTTGCACTGCAACATGGGAATTGCCTTGGCATTTCATCTGAATGGAGGGAGGTGTCCAGTGGGGTGCCACGAGGTTCAATTCCGGGCCCGGTACTATCAGTAGTTTCATAAATGATCTGGATGAGAGTGTGGAGGGACTACTCTTTAAATTTGCAGATGACACCAAATTGGGAGGAGCAGCTAACATACCAGAAGACAGAGATCTAATTCAACGAGATCTGAACACACTGGAAAAGTGGGCAGATGTGAATAAGATGCAATTAAACAAGGATAAGTGCCGAGTTCTACATCTGGGTAATAGAAATGAGGGGCATGCATACTGGATGGTTAGGTTAGGTGGATCTGTAACTGGTAGACAGATCACACCCAAAGAGTGCTTGTTAATGGCTCCTCATCCACTTGGAGAGAAGTGACTAGTGGAGTGCTTCAGGGATCTGTCCTGGGCCCTGTGTTGTTCAACATCTTTATAAATGATTTGGATGAAGGAATAGAGTGGATGCTTATTAAATTTGCAGATGATACTATATTGGGAGGGGTAGCAAATACGGTAGAAGACAGAGCCAGGATACAGGATGATCTTGACAGGCTGGAGAATTGGGCTAAAACTAATAAAATGCCCTTCAACAAAGATAAATGTAAAGTTCTGCATTTAGGTAGGAAAAATCAAATGCATAATTATAGGATGGGGGAGACTTGACTTAGCAGTAATGTGTGCAAAAAGGATCTAGGGGTCTTAGTAGACCAAACACTGAATATGAGTCAGCTGTGTGATGCGGTAGCTAAAAAGGCAAATGCGGTCTTGGGCTGCATCAACAGAAGTATAGTGTCCAGATCATGCAAAGTGATGGTATCGCTTTAC
This sequence comes from Euleptes europaea, assembly GCF_029931775.1. Lineage (NCBI taxonomy): Eukaryota > Metazoa > Chordata > Lepidosauria > Squamata > Sphaerodactylidae > Euleptes > Euleptes europaea. The sequence goes on from NW_026612049.1 coordinate 5,009,080, forward strand.
TCTGCTCTCGTTAGACCTCACCTAGAGTACTGTGTTCAGTTTTGGGCACCGCAATTTAAGAAAGACGTAGACAAGCCAGAACGTGTCCAGAGGAGGGCAACAAAGATGGTGAGGGGTCTGGAGACCAAGTCCTATGAGGAAAGGTTGAAGGAGCTGGGTATGTTTCGCCTGAAGAGGAGCAGACTGAGAGGGGATATGATAACCATCTTCAAGTACTTGAAGGGCTGTCATATAGAGGAGGGTGCTGAGTTGCTTTTGGTTGCCCCAGAAGATCAGACCAGAACCAATGGGTTGAAATTAAATCAAACGAGTTTCTGTCTAGACCTTAGGAAGAATTTTATAACAGTTAGAGTGGTTCCTCAGTGGAATAGGCTTCCTTGGGAGATGGTAAGCTCTCCTTCCATGGAGGTTCTTAAGAAGAGGTTAGATGTCCATCTGTGTCCAATGGTGATTCTATTACCTTAGGCAGATGATGAGAGGGAGAGCATTTTGGCCATCTTCTGGGTATGGAGTAGGGGTCACTGGGGGTGTAGGGGGGAGGTAGTTGTTAATTTTCTGCACTGTGCAGGGGGTTGGACTAGATGACCCAGGTGGTACCTTCCAACTCTATGATTCTATGTATGGGGGATACACTTCTGGGTAACAGTGTTTGTGTACAAGTTCTTGGGGTATGGGTGGACCGTAAATTAAATATGAGTAGCCAGTGTGATGCAGCAACAACAAAAAGCTAATGCAATCTTGGGGTGCATCAACAGAGGTATAACATCCAAATCTCAAGATGTCATAGTTCTGCTGTATACAGCATTGTTTAGGCCACATCAGGAGTATTGTGTGTAGCTCTGGAGGCTTCACTTCAAAAAGGATGTGGACAGAATGGAGTGGGTCCAGAGGAGAGCGATGAGGATGATCAGGGGCCTGGAGACCATGTAAGCCAGCAGTTGCCACCTCCCAGACTGTATTACATGGTAACCGCAGAAACGTGAATTCCAGCCATTCTAGACAGGAGTCAAGCCCAGATGTTATAGACAGAGGCCCCCGTACTAGTGAGAAGGAAGAACCAGAGGGAATCCATTTTCTTTCCCTGTGCCCAGATCTTGTCTCCAGCAGCTGCCATTCCGCAAGAGACGACCAGACACGCACACAGTTTCCCCCCCATCCATCTGCATACTCAATGGCTCATCAGAAGCATCCGAGATAACAGCAGTCTATATATTACTCTTCCTACACACTTGACACTGAGAGACACTGTCCTTCAGTGTTACTCGTCTGAAGATGCCCGCCACAGCTGCTGGCGAAACGTCAGGAAAGAAAATACCAAGACCACGGTCACACAGCCCGGATAACCTACAAGAACCAACTATTTAAAACTTTATATCACATCTCACCTGGTATACAGTTTTAGTAATCAGTCTTCTGTGCTTCTACCATCATTTATTTGAGTCAGTTTCTATTCTGCTTCCCAAGTCTCAGGAGGGGTTAATGACAAGAATTAAAGAAAGTATTTCTTCATTAAATGATAAATTACTCCACCCTTTTTTTGAATGCTGAATCAATATAGACAGTTGTACAGCTCTTCAAGAAAGTATGAAGCAGCCACAAGACTGCCCTCTGTGTACCCTTGAAGTGCAGATTTGGTGCACAGATGGCACAGCCTAGCAGGTTTCAATTGATTTTAATAGTCATACATCCAGATATCACAAATATTTTTCTCATAAACATCTATACATAGTTGTTACTTACTGTCTTTTCTCAGTAACTATTTTGTGGAGAATTACTTAATTAACAATGACCGAATGAAATTACTTCAATCTACCTACTCAATCAATAACTTTAATACGGTCCAAGACCAGCAGATAAAAATATATACATAGTAACAGGATAATGACTATATACACCAATAAATATTTGATAAAAATAGTCACTCACTCATGGGGGAGCCATTAAGAACATGATTTTAAAATATGATACATAATTGCAGTCAATATAAATAAAAGTCACTCATCCCTTAAATTCAACCCAGGCTCGCCTAGTCTTCATAGCTTGCCATCCAAATTTGCCCACTTTAAAGGTTAGCTCCATGTTCTTATCTGAGAGCATGTTAAAAAGGGGGATTGCTCTGGATCTCCCTGGGAAGTCATCTATTACAGAGGAGATGGTTTCACGTATCTTGCTATAGATTTTACAGTCAAACATGACATGATCAAGGGTCTCTATACTCCCATCAGAGCAAGAGCACAGACGTTCACTGTAAGGTAAGTTTTTATATCTCCCTTCCGATATAGATGAAGGAAAAGCATTACAGCGCATCAGAGTAAAGGCCCTCCTGTAGTCAGGGTTATCCAAGTGGGTAAGATATGACATCGGGGCCAAGATGGTAAGAGTGCTTCGGTTGTAACACACATTGTTAACACTGTTTATTTCATGTTGTCTTTCTACATCTAAAACTCTTTGCCTTATCAAGGCCCTGGCCTGTAAGTAATCCATAGACAAGAGCAGTTGTTGTGAGAGACCGTCGAAGCCTAGTTTATACTTCAAGTTTCTCAGCCAGGGAGAAACAAAAGTATCATGCAAGATTAGGCTAACAAGACCTTTAGGGCGTGAAGCTATTTTAAGCCAGTAGGAGATCGAAGCAATCCATATCCTTGCTTCAACCGTAACCTCCCCTGTCTCCATTCGAACTGCAGCGTTGGAGACATTGGGAGGGACTTGTAGGACAGCTCTCAAAAATTTAGATTGAATCTTCTTCATCATGGAGTTTATTTGCTGTGGTAATAAGTGGCACCCCATATAAAATTAGGGAAAGAGTTTTAGCTTTAAATAGCTTGACAGCAGCTATGACTGAACATCGTCCCTTAGTCCAGATTTTTTTTTTTATAGCTGTAGGTTTTTGGGCATTTGCGGTGGCATGGGCTATATGAGTAATTTTTGAGCCTGATGCCGGAAAGACCACTCCTAGGTATTTGTAGCAATGCACTTGCTCTATCTTAACCCAATTCAGACACCAAGAATAAAGTTTTGGCTTGTTGGCAATAACCATTACCTTAGTCTTTGAGTAGTTAACCTCAAGTTGGTTGTCAGCACAATAACTCGCAAGCAAGCACAAGGCCCTCCTAATTCCAATAGGTGTTCTAGAAAGAAGAACGGCATCATCCACATATAATAACAGTGGGCTGTGTCTATCCACCAATCTGAAGGGGTGCAACTCTTGCTTATTTAGACATGATACCAAGTCGTTGATATAAAAGTTGAACAAAAGTGGTGCCAATATAAAGCCCTGTTTGGCCCCCTTTCGTGTCACAATGGGATAGGTAAGTTGCCCTTGAGGGTTACATCTTATCCGTTTTGTGGCCTTTTCATGTAAAGCTCGAATCAAGAACAGAAGACGTCTATCTATCGTAGAAGAGTCTAATTTTTCCCGGAGAATGGATCTGGGTATTGAGTCAAATGCCAATTTTAAATCAATAAAGGCTGCATACAGTGAGACAGCAGATTTAGCTAAATACTTAGCAATAAGATGGTCCAACAACATACAATGATCTATAGTAGAGCGGCCTTCTCTAAAACCCACCTGCTCTTGTGCTAAATAGTTCTCTTGTTCCAGCCAGTCTCTGAGTTTCCACTGAAGATGTTTGGCATAAAGCTTACTTATCCTACTGAGTAAGCTAATTGGTCTGTAAAATTAGAAGGATCGTCCCTGTTACCCTTTTTATAAATGGGGACGATAATTGCTACCCCCCAATCATTTGGAATTCTGCCAGTTCTATCGATTGCAGTAAATAGGGTTGTCAGTACTGGGACCCACCATTCCAGATTTTTTTTCCAGTAGATCTGTAAGGATCTAGTCAATACCTGGTGCCTTCTCCGGCTTTAGGGATTCAATGAGCTTTCTCACCTCTGTAGTCTCTACCGCTGGCCAGCTTGGCAGATTTTGGGTACCCTCGGTGTGATGGTCATTCTGGTCATTATTATTGTATAGCGCCTTAAAATAATTTCCCCATGTGTCTGGTAAGATAGTGCAATCAGATGCCAGAGTGGACCTTCTTGGGCCTTCTGAGACCAGGCACCAGAATAAAGTAGAATTTTTAAGCTTAGCCGCCTGCCTAATCTGCTCCCAGGCTAAAACTGTAGCTGCCCTCTTCTTGTGTTTAATGAGCAACTTATACTGTGATTTTAATTTTTTTCAAATCTGCTAGCGAAACTGCCTCAGAATTGCATCTGTATCTAACATAGGTCTCACTGAGGGCTCTTTTAAGACTCCTGCACTCATTGTCAAACCAATGTTTGGAATGGTCAGTTGTAGCTCTTTTAGGATTAGTGTGAATACCCCTCAAAATTGATTGAATGGCCCTAAGCATTTCTTCATATTGTCCCAAACAGCTATCTATGTTTTCTGCTGATAAAAAGCTCTGTATAATTTCATCTAGGGCACCAGAACCAAGAAATTCAGACATGATCTTGTCTAATCGTGGGCTCCATCTGACCCGAGTGGTTTTTGCCTCTATTTCCAATACCTCTCTATAACATTTTTCAATGCGTGCATTAAAAGTTGGAATCTCAAAATTCACGTTAAGAGGTAGATGATCACTATCATTATAAGATGAAACCTTGAATGACTCCACATATTGGGCAGAATTTTCAGAAAACATAATATAATCAATAACACTCATCTTCTGGCCTGTCCAATAAGCGAATTCTGCCAGGTGGTTATTTGGGTAAGACCCATTTAGTATAGCCAGGTTAATACGACGGGCTATCTGTGCCATAAGAAACCCAGCATAATTGGCTTTACAATCTTTTGATTGTCTAGGATATGGTAGGACTATGTTGCCATCGTCTGCAGGGCAAAACTTGTAGTTGGCAAACAAACCAGTATCATCTGATCCTAGCCTGGCGTTAAAGTCACCACCTACAATGACATAGGCCCAGGGGTGAGTTGACATTAACTGACATATATACGATTCTAATTCTAGCAAATTCTTTTCCATTTGAATTTTGGTCTTTGATGGGGGCAAATACACATTTATAATCAGACAAGTAGTTTGTCCATATTCCATTACCACGGCCATAGCCAAGTGGTCAAAGGGGGAAGCTCTGTGACCTTAACCTTTAATGCTGTGGCAATCAGGATTCCGAGACCACCCTTTGCTCTGCCGTGAGTGACGGCACTACCAACTCATGTTTTTCCTGTTTTATACCTCACATTAGGTTCTCAGCAAATTCTGGAAGTAATTACCCTACCTTTCATATTAATGCCCATCACAGAGCACCACTGGAACTCTTTGCATAAAACTAGGAGATGCACTGGCCCTCAATGGTTTAGGAGTAGCAAGAAGGCTTAGGCTACCTTCCTGGTAGTGGGAAGGACCACATGCTAGAGTTTTATTGTTTAAAATATTGTACTAGATTTCACAAAATCAGATGTTCATCAAAGGGTAACCGGAGTCTGTGTTAGGATGAGAATTCTTAAATAATTCATTGTCTCACCTCAGCTAAAAATAGTCTAACCACAATAGACGATATATACCTTTTATCATGTTTAAAATGTATTAACTGTTATGAACTACAAATTGCTGGCAAAGCTTAAGAAGATGGTTGTTTATACAAAGTCTATGGTCTCCCATTCACCTAAGGTAACAGGACGATTTGTGGCGACAGGGTAAAAGCCGGAACGGCCCAGAACGAGCATTAAACAAATAATAGTTCTTCACAAAAAAGATAGCATGCATTGCAGGTACTCGAAAACAATATTTTAGAAATCAAAATGCGGAGAGAGTGCCCATTTATTAACCCTTTCCAGGCCAAAATGCCTCCAGAACTGCCCAAAATGGACATTAAACAAATAACAGGGCCACAAACAACTGTGGGATGTGTTTCTTCTACTTCATGTGTTAAAAGCCCTCCAGAGCAATATTTGGAAACTAATACGCAGAAATAGTGTACATTTATTAACCCTTTCCGGCCCAAAATGCCCCCAGAACGTTCCTCTTTCATTTTTAAAATAGCAGTTAAATATATCATTATGACTTAACAGTGTGTCTCTCTGGTTTTCCAAATTCCCAGCTTTCTTTTAAAAAAGTGTCTAGCTACCTTTGTTGCAAATATGTTTTCCACTTATATCTCTGCAATGAAAAGGGCTAGATACTTACTTGTTAAAAATGAAAGCTGGAAATTCAGAGAATCTGCAACATACATTGTTATAACAAAAGATTGGTATAAAAGACTTCCCAACAGCACCAGGCATGGGCCAAATACTGTGTGTGAATATGTCTGGAAGAAATTCTAAGCAGATCTACTCAGAAGTCCCATTTTATTCAATGAGGCTTACTCCCAGGAATGTGTTCCCAGGCTCGTGACCTCCTGCATCACTGAAGTACTGCAACATCATTGAAGTTCTTGATCCTGCATAGTGTAGTGGTTGAGAATGGCAGACTGTAATCTGGAGAACCAGGTTTAATTTCACACGCTTCCACATGAAGCCTGCTGGGTGACCTTGGGCTAGTCACAGTTCTCTCAGAACTCTCTAAGGCCCACCTACCTCACATGGTGTCTGTTGTGGGGAGGGGGAGGGATTGTGATTGCCAGCTGCTTTGAGACTCTTCCAGGAAGAGAAAAGGTGGGTATAAAAAACCAACTCTTCTTATCTTCATGTATGCTTGGATCCTCTCACCTGCTGTCCCTTTTGTCAAATCCCTCTTCAAATACCAAAGGTACATGCAGCTTTCTAACCAACTCAAAGCCAGCAGTTGCATTACTGTTTTCATTCACTCTCTTTGCAATTTGATTTCTAAAATATTGTTCTGGAGTATCTGCAATGCATGCCACTGTTTTTGTGGAACTATTATTTATTTAATGGCCATTCCGGGCCATTCCAGGGAGTTCCGGAGGCATTTTGGCCTGGAAAAGGTTAATAAATGTGCACTCTCTCCACGTTGTGATTTCTCAAATATTGTTCTGGAGTATCTGCAATGCATGCTACTGTTTTTTGCAGAACTATTATTTGTTTAATGCCCGTTCCGGGGTAATCCGGAGGCATTTTGGCTTGGAAAGGGCTAATAAATGCTCTCTCTCTCTCTCTCTCTCTCTCTCTCTCTCTCTCTCTCTCTCTCTCTCCGCGTTTTGATTTCTAAAATATTGTTCTGGAGTATCTGCAATGCATGCCACCTTTTTTTGAGGAACTATTATTTGTTTAATGCCCATTCCAGGCCATTCCGGGCCGTTCCAGGCCATTCTGGCATTTACTCTGTCCCCGAGCAATGAGGCTTCTATCACAGAGCCTCTGAAAATAAAACTTATCACTGTGTGAAGCCTTGAAACTTCACTTCATCTTTCTCTGTTGTTGCTATTTCCAAGTGAGTGACTGGTTTATGTAGAAGGCTGAAGAACCTTCTCTTTGCTAACTTAATGATTGCCGCCATGATGGTGACAGTGGTATCTGTTACAAAGGAAATCTGTGATGCTTAACAAACTGAAAGGAGTGAACAGAGCATTCAAAAGTCACAGTGTAATATCTGGAAGCTCCAGCCACTGTTCTTTTAAAGGATCTATTCAAGCTGGCCACTCTCATTTGAGAAAAATACCGTTCCTTTCCCTCCAGACCCTTGATTGTGACTGAGTATGAAATAAAATTGAACTTTTCAAAGGCTTCAAAATGTTGTGATCATTTTCCGGTTCTGGCCAGGATTAAGAACCAGAGATATTAGAATACCAACAGAGTAATGCTACACTTGCTCGGGTCACCACCTGGGGCCTTGAAGAGAATGCCAGAGACACCATGATAGAATATATTCTCATTAGGTTTCTAGCCAACTTTTACTGATGCTTTAACGCTGTGTGAATAGGAAAAACAGCATTGCTAAACAATACTCTGCGCTCTGTAGAAACTGGATATGGACACCTTGAATTTTACTCTTAAGAACAGTTTTTCCTAACATTTTTCCTAATTTTAAATTAGAGAATGATCTTGAGCCCATGAGCTTCTCACGTTATCTTTTCAGGATGTTTTGACACATTTCACAACAATAGCATAGAACCACTCTTCTAAGAATACCTCAGTTCAAATTACTGCTAAGGGATTTCAATGGGTGGCCGCCATGCCTGCGGCCTCAGGAACGGGCTGTTAGAAACTTGTATGATCAACTGTGTCAGCTTGAAGAGATTCGCCAAAAATCACGAGACAAAAAATACTTGTCAAAAATCTACAATTTGAAGCACCGAATGGACAGGTTAGAAACAGAAGAAACGCAAAAATTATACATGAGTCTTAGGCAGCTAGGGTGGTTGGCCCCCCTACAGCTGATCACTGACATTGCAGCTGATTGCCACTGGCGGCAGCCTGAGTGAAACTGCTGCTGCCAGGTATATTGGAGGGCAGCACAGGGTTCAGGGCAGCTGCCCCACATGCAGCTCTCTCTTATGACTCTGACATTAGCCACTATACCGCACTGGTTCTGACCAGTTTTGCCAACATTACAATGGGCAGACCTTCCATTTTAGATTTGTTGGTCTACCTACTTAAAAGAAATGCCCTGCAATGTCTCCAGTATGTATGAATAAACCCACTATGCCATGGAAGCTTACTGGGTGAACTTGGGCCAGTGACACACATTCAGACTACATAGTGTTGTGAAGATAAAATGGAGGAGAAGCAAACAATGTAAGCCCCTTTGAGTCCTTTTTGGGGCAACATAATCATAGGGAAGGGTTTCTCCCACAGGGCATGTAATCTTCACATTATTTTATGGTATGTAGTGGCTCTCAGAACGCAAAGATAACCATTCAAATCATTCAATTGACTCTACTTGACAAGAATCTTATTTCACTTTACCTAATAGGTCTGAATTTTCCCCATTAGCTTCACTGATGTCAACAACTTTTACCAACTGAGACGCTGATTGAAGACCTTCTAAGAAAGCTCTTCAATTGTCATCACCCTAGGAAAATAGCCTATATTTCCCAGTGGAAATAAAACCATCTGTTGGTCAATAAATCATCAGAATTACTAAAGACTGACAAGCAGCTGGCACACTGCAGTATCATAGCTTGTGGCTAAGTTCCTGGGTTGCTGAGTGATGTGCTTTTGATGCATTACATTTCAGTTAACTTTTATTGCTCTGATGGGTACATGCAAATAGATAGTTTTCGTTGTCTGGTGGAAATGTGTAATCCCTATTCAGGTATAACTATTTTTTATTATTTTGGAATGTGCCTTTCATGGACTGTAATAGCTTTCATCCAGTAGGGAGGCATTTACTGGGGATAGCTGGGGGAACCAGAGGATCTTGGGTTTAAGCTAAGAAAGAGCTGGAGAAGGTTGCTACTGCACTAATTGTACTGTCTCCATATGTAGTTCTATCTTGTTGGTTAATATTATTGAACCAAATGATTGGCATGTAAAGTGATTCCTAAAGGTTAAATACACATTGCATTTAAATTAAGAAGATGAAATGCACATCAGTCTTGGATAATTCATGGGGTTAGAAGAAAAATATCAGAAGAAAAATATCAGAAGTTAGTCAAGAGTGTGGTACTGCAAGCAACACAGTTTTACATTATTAGAACTATCATCATTTTCATATATAGCCCACCTTTCCCATGGAAACTCAAGACAGAGTAGAAAATATGAAAAACAATTCAATCAGACAGCAAACACCTCAAACAAACAATGCAGTAGAAATAGGATTAGGATTACAGAACTGGAAACCAATGCCACCCCCCCCCCACCTAAGGCAACAAAAACTGTCTGAGGCATGATTACGTGGAAGCCAGTAAATTCTGAAATTATTTTATATTTATTTTATTTAAAATATTTACACCCCACTTTATTCCCTTGGGTTTAAGGTGGTTAACCTTGCAACTAAAAGTTGCAGACACAAAACATAAAAAGCCCATTAACAGATTAAAAGAATCCACAAATTAAGAACACTGAGCTAAATGTGCTGAGACAGTCCACGCTCCTCCAAATTCTCTCTGAAATATCTTACATCCTTGATGTAGCCAGGGAAGGTGTTCTCTGTACCCACTCTGGTAGACCATTTCTGCTAAAGAGAAAGCCTGTGACGTAGCTGTTACTGTATGGATGGTCCTAAAATATGTCACCAGAAGGAGAAGGGTGTCTGAGGAGTTTAGCAGGAGCATGGAGTATAACAGCGAGAAATGGTTTGATAAGTATGAGGACCCAAGTGGCCAAGGGTGTGTACCCCTCCCTCAAAATCAGTTATCTTAAAAATGTTTTCCTGTCTCCAGCCTCATGCAGATCTAGACAAGTTATGGCCATCAGTCTCTTCATATGAAGTATTTTAATTGTTGTTAAACATCCTGGGACACTTGATAGACACCAGGAGATTTTCAAAGGTTTTAAAAGCAAGTTGGCAAAGCTGGATGACTATTATGTGCCTGACAACAAGCTACTTTAACCTTAATTATGCAAACCATCCCTCCTCTGAAGCTAAAGCAGAGCTATGGGAAGAAAAATTGTAAGATTTTCAAGAGTCTGATTATTCCAGATCCCCAAGCAGGAATCCTTAATAAGATGTCATATAGTTTGGCTTGTGTGATTTTCTTTATTCAAACTCAATTAATTATTTCGTTGGTATTTTGAAAATAAGGCCCCTGTAATATACATTCACAGGATCCTCCACCCCACACCTGTTACTACCTACATAATAAAGAAGCTCTTTAATTTCGCTGCAGGGGCTGAATATACCATGGACTTCTAGAAGGGAATGTTGAATGCAATTTTCCCAGGGCTATTCTCCTGCAAGAATTTCACCCCTTCCCCATCCTATAAAGGAAAGGTGCATTAGACAAGAAATAAACATGCCAAAATGGAGAAAGACAGCCAAATTCCCCAGCATGTAAGTTGCACAGTATGGAAAAGATGACTTCTAGACACTTGAAGTCTGGGTAGTAATTTGATCCTGGGCACACAGCATTGGAAATCAGAAAGGCAGGGATAAAGGTGCATGGACAGGGCTGGCTTTATTGTGAAAACAAAGAATACAATTCACAAATTTTCTTTCAGAGCCAAAAATAAAAATAAAAAATGCTGGCGCTGTGCATGGTGCAAAGAGAGACAGGGTTATTAGCTGGTCAAAACTATCATGTGGCCTCGAAATGTGATCTAAACAGATTGACCACACAGCCATCCCTTGAAAGAATCATTTGAATAGGAAGTCAAAGTAGCTTAAAGTTGTTTATGGACAACGAAAGCCTAGCATGCTGTTCCACCATATAAACAGCAATTAATACTAGCTGTCATAGTAATAACAGCAGAAAAGACTACTGTAAATCAAGCCTAAGAACTAAATATACTTACCAATCAGTCTCCTATTTTTGACATATCAGTCTCAGGACAGCTTAACAGCCAGGTACATTTCTGACTTAAGGGAGCCTTTGCTACACAAGACATAAGGGGCTCTTGCTTTGTCTTCTACCAGGGATGCTGAGAACTTCAAAACGTATACTTTCAAATTGACTATGATCGAACTGCTCAGTTATATGCATCTAAGATCTCTTGTTAGTAACAAAAAGAATTTGGTAGTTGCAAGGTAGAAGACTACAACTCTCAAGAGATATTGCTAGAAAACACATGCACAAATTCATCTACATCTGGACCATTTGGTGTTAATCAATGCTGAGTCAGGAAACTGTATCGGATCCCAAAACCTCACATTTGTAAGTCCTGTAAAAACAATGTGAATTTACCTTTAGAATGTTGCAGAAAGGTGGTAGGAGGTTATGGCTCCCAAGGGTCAGGGAACCTCTGGTGAACTGTGATGCATGGGTAAATGTCCTTCCTCTTCCTATCAACCACCAATACTCTCTGTGCCTCTTTGTTGTGTGTGCAGAACAGCTAAGAGCCTATCAGGACAAATACAATGCTGGAGAAGTGAGATGGGAGGGAGAGAAAAAATCAATTAAACTAACAGTTCTAGACAGGTAGGGTTTAAGCTTCCAGAGAGTGAAACTGAAGAAATAATTTCTCAGGGTGTGATGTTCCCTTTTGCTCGCAAATCAGGAATAAGGTTTTTAGGTTCCTGCTCTTTGGTTCACATAGCAGAGATGGGTGTGTTCAAAACAACATCCATTTATTAGATACAGGGATGGGAGCAGCTGGTTTCAGAACAAGAGGGCTTGTGCGGACTACAGGTCTAACTAACAAACAGAACTAAGGAGCAGGGACTCCACCCCATGTGGCCAAACCTACGCATACGAATATCAGAGGTGGGAATAGACTTTTCCATTGTAATGTATACAATAAATACACCACTCAGGTGACTGCAATGTTTCAGATCCTGGCTTTGGTAGAAAGCAGTTTAATATAGTGAATAGTTTAAGAGATAGGGTTTGTGCCCCCAAAGGTTAGGCTGGAGGGGGATCTGTTCTCAGGAGACTGTATAGGTCTCATAACCTGGGTGTTAGGGAAATCAGGCAAATTTAGTGAATGCTTTAGGAGGACACCGTACCTGTCTCAGAGCCTAGTTTTGGGGGCAAACTGGCTAAAGATCCAGAGTTTCTAGGTGGCGCTCACAGTTATACTGTGGGATTCCTGAAGTTGTGGGAAAGCCAAAGATTCACAAGAGTTTTAAAAGCTTGGCTGATAATTGCTCTCACCACCAAGTCTTTGTCGACTGAAACATTATAAATGATTGAGCGGAGCAAAAGCTGTGCATTACACTTGCAAATTGTTTCAAGCCTCTTTTCTGAACATCCTTACTTCTCTATCTCAGGATGTTACTGTGTTTTTCCTATTCCCTCACGTGTCATGTGAAATCCTTGGGGGGCAAAGGATTTCTAAAATATAACCCAGGCAGTACTAGAGGGAAGAAGAACTCTAACACCATCTTAACTGTGGCAGGTAGCAACATTAAGTAGACTGTAGCAAATTCCCTCACAGGTACTTCAATAACTCCACATTGGTCAAGCTTCACATCAGACTACCTGATACCAGGGTCCCGCAAAACAATGACGGAGCCCGGAAAGATCAGCCAGTTAACGCGAGCATTTATTTTCTGTATGCGTTTGCTTAAGTACTTGCCGGTAGTTAAATTCTGTGTTGTTTGGTTCTTGTAGGTTATCCGGGCTGTGTAACCGTGGTCTTGGAATTTTCTTTCCTGACGTTTCGCCAGCAACTGTGGCAGGCATCTTCAGAGTAGTAACACTGAAGGACAGTGTCTCTCAGTGTCAAGGGTGTAGAAAGAGTAATATATAGTCAGAAAGGGGTTGGGTTTGAGCTGAGTATTGTCCTGCAAAAGTATTGTCCTGTAAGTATCAAGATAATGTGCTAATGAGGGTATGGTATGTTAATATGGAACCATTGTATCCTGAAGTGATCTGTTAATGTGTGTAATCCAAAACTAATCTGTATGGCTATTGTTGAATGTTGTCTTTGTCTGGAGGTGTTTCAGGGCAGGAAGCCAAGCCTTATTCATTCTTAAACTCTCCTCTTTTCTGTTAAAGTTGTGCTGATGTTTGTGAATTTCAATGGCTTCTCTGTGCAATCTGACAAAATAGTTGGTAGAATTGTCCAGTCTTTCAGTGTCTTGGAATAAGACCCTGTGTCCTGTTTGTGTCAGTCCATGTTCAGCCACTGCTGATTTCTCAGGTTGGCCAAGTCTGCAGTATCTTTCATGTTCTTTTATCCTTGTTTGTATGCTGCGTTTTGTGGTCCCGATGTAAACTTCTCCACAGCTACATCGGCCAACCTGAGAAATCAGCAGTGGCTGAACATGGACTGACACAAACAGGACACAGGGTCTTATTCCAAGACACTGAAAGACTGGACAATTCTACCAACTATTTTGTCAGATTGCACAGAGAAGCCATTGAAATTCACAAACATCAGCACAACTTTAACAGAAAAGAGGAGAGTTTAAGAATGAATAAGGCTTGGCTTCCTGCCCTGAAACACCTCCAGACAAAGACAACATTCAACAATAGCCATACAGATTAGTTTTGGATTACACACATTAACAGATCACTTCAGGATACAATGGTTCCATATTAACATACCATACCCTCATTAGCACATTATCTTGATACTTACAGGACAATACTTTTGCAGGACAATACTCAGCTCAAACCCAACCCCTTTCTGACTATATATTACTCTTTCTACACCCTTGACACTGAGAGACACTGTCCTTCAGTGTTACTACTCTGAAGATGCCTGCCACAATTGCTGGCGAAACGTCAGGAAAGAAAATTCCAAGACCACGGTTACACAGCCCGGATAACCTACAAGAACCAATGAACTCTGACCGTGAAAGCCTTCGACAATATTCTGTGTTGTTTCTTTGTTTCTCAAACCTAATCTTCCCTATTGTATCTGCCCTATATATGTACCACTATTCCCCCATGCCTGTATTCTAGCCTTAAGTCTTTTACTTGCTGAAACCACTGACTTTCTGTAATAAACTTTTAACTTGCTGTACCATCTGGAGAAAAGTTATTGCCAGGAACGCATTGGATTACTGAGGCCTGACACAGAGCATGTTGTTGAAGCTAGTCATAAGAACATAACAAAGGCCATGCTGGATCAGACCAAGGTCTATCAAGTCCAGCAGGCTATTCACACAGTGACCAACCAGGTGCCTCTAGGAAGCCCACAAACAATACAACTTTAGCAGCATTGTCCTGCCTGTGTTCCAAAGCACCTAATATAATAGGCATGCTCATCTGATCCTGGAGAGAATAGGTATGCATCATGACTAGTATCCATTTTTACTAGTAGACATGAATTGCCCTCTCCTCCATGAACATGTCCACTCCCCTCTTAAAGCCTTCCAAGTTGGCAGCCATCACTACATCCTGGGGCAAGGAGTTCCACAATTTAACTATGTGTTGTGTGAAGAATTACTTCCTTTTGTCTATTTTGAATCTCTCAGTAACACTGAAGGACAGTGTCTCTCAGTGTCAAGTGTGTAAGAGACACTGTGAGAGACACTGTCCTTCAGTGTTACTCCTCTGATGATGCCTGCCACAGCTGCTGGCGAAACATCAGGAAAGAAAATACCAAGACCATGGTTACATAGCCCGGATAACCTATGAGAACCAATGAACTCTGACCGTGAAAGCCTTCGACAATATTTTGACCATCACTTTATTTGCACGAGAAATTAATGTAATGGTGCGATAGTTCTGCAATCTTTGATATCACCTTTTCTGGGAACTGGAATGTAAATTGACCATTTCCAGTCTTTGGGCCATTGTTTTGTTTTCCATATTTGTTTGCATATTCTTGTTAAGATTTTGATGGACTCTGTTTCTGGGGCTTGGATATCCTATGTACTCTGTTGATATCCTATGTACTCTTGGTGATTTCTTTCTCACAATTGCTCTCAGTGCAGTTTTCACTTCACTTTCTAAAACTATAGGTCTTTCTTCAAAAGATTCTTCTTGGAAGGAATGTCATACTTTAATCTCTTATGTATAGTTCTTCAGTGTATTGCTCCCACCTTTTCTTTATTTTGTCTTGTTCAGTTAATGTATTTCCATGTTTAAACCGTGCTTTAAATTTCACTTTGACTTCTTGGATCTTGTGGATCTTGTGGAACAGATCTCTTGTTCTTCCTTTTTTGTTGTTGTTCTCTTCTATTTTTTGCACTGGTTATTATAATACTTCTGTTTTTGTCTATGTGTGAGTCACTGGAACACTGCATTTAGATTTTGATTCTATTTCTGCCACCTTTTACTTTTGCTTCACATCTACCTTTAGTAATTTTAAGAGTTTCTTCAGTCATCCATCGAGGCTTTTCATTTCTTTTGGGTACAACATTCTTACAAATACCTTTATGATGCTGACTATAACAAAGGCTTTGAAAAGAAACTTCCCACAGATGTAAATTTGAAGCTCAATTGTTTGCACGTTTGTGCCTGTAGCTATAAACTCTGATGATGGACAGAAATCAATGTGTGATGCAGCGCAGGTATAACAGCTACAAAAACCCCTTGATGGTGCATTGATATCCTAAACTGTCAGTACTTGACCACTGAAAATGGAATGCACAGACCCAGCTTGTTAATCTGAAATGCAAATACACTGAACTGACAGGCTGTGTTTTTGTGCATTTCTTTCAGTTGGGAAGCACTGGGAGGCATTGTAAGCCTCTCTGTTTTGTATAATTTATGCAAATGCTTTAAAAACCCCATTCTGTTCTCAAAAAATCTACTGATAACATGGAATGTTCTTTGAGTTTCTCACTGGTGGGCTAGCTGATATTTCCCTCCTGTTATTAAGAGATTAGCTTTTGCAATACTTGTATTTGCCTCTTTGAAATATGATCACTGATCACATAGAGTTTGCTAAGAAGGTGGGCCTCAATTCAGATAAATTTAAGCTGCTTCAAATGGGACGCTCACACAGGTCAAGACTGAGCTCTGATTAACTTGTTATGCTGCTGCAGAATTAATAAGGTGAAAGCCTGATGTGATTGCTAAAAATGTGAAAGAAAACAGAGTGCAAAACTCGTTGAAGAATAGATCACTGGGGCAACACATTGCGCAGATTTTCACTAGTGTCATTTGTAAATTGATTATACCGGTTTTGGGGCAGGGCCCCCATGGTATTGGACAGATGTTTTAAGATATTGTTGATATATTGTTGATATTGTTGATACCATGTTAATCATGGTAGAATAGATCGAGATCACAATGTATTACAATTAGGTTGCCAACTCCACCTTGGGGGAAAAACCTGGAGAATTGGAGGTGATGCTTGGAAAGGACACATTTTGGTGAAGGGAGGGAGCTCAGTGGGGAAGTTGGCTCTCTGAAGCTTTAATTCCTGCTGGGGAACTATTCTCTATTATAGAGAACAGTTGTAATTCCAGGAGAGCTCAAGGCACCACCTGGAGGCTGGCAATTTTACTTACAATGGATGCACATCTGTTGTATATATGTGTGCATTTTAAAATTTGTTCTCTCCTTTCTTTCATTAATAGGAAATAAAATTCTGGTTCCTTACATACTTTGCAGCAATGTTTTCATGATATCCATTGCTGCAATCGGGAAAAACTGATTTCCTTTCAGACTTTTCTTAATTCATTAATTGTGAACTGGTCCAAACAAGAGAGTTAATGGCAAAAAACAAAACCCTAATGTTGCTATGGATGTAATAATTGTATTCATATATCTGTAATGCTCTTTTGGAAATACACCTAGAAAGCATAATTATCTATAAAGAGCATCATATCAAAGAGTTCCTGGAGGAATCACTTTCACTCTTCGCCACCGGCCAGGTTCCTCTTCACCATCGGCAGGAGGTTTTTTGGGCGGAACCTGAGGAGGGTGGGGTTTGGGGAGGGGAGGGACTTCAATGCCATAGTCCAATTGCCAAAGTGGCCATTTTCTCCAGGTGAACTGATCTCTATTGGCTGGAGATCAGTTGTAATAGTGGGAGATCACCAGCTACTATCTGGAGGCTTCCAACCCTAGTACAGCAATTCTCATCTTGCATCACTATTTTGGTCGTCCTTCCCTTATAAAATGAGATTTTGCATCTCAAATACTTGTCTATTTGCTGCTTGCTCTACAAAGCTTACTTTTAAAAAACTACAGTAGTCAATACGTGCTTTTTTGGTGCGTGCCATATTCCCATGACCAAGGAGGCAACACGTCAATTTGCAAATGATATCATATATAGAATCCATCTAAATCCTGTGGCGACTGCTATCCATTTATGTGTCAAATCAAATCTAGCAGAAAAACCATGGTGGGCACACAAGTACACACTGTAAAAAGCCAGAAGGGCCATTTTGTAGCATAAAAAAGGAATACTAATAAAGAAGAACAATATTAAGAGAAGTCATCAGAATACAAGAAATTATTTTACCCTTGATAAAGAGGTCCGGTCAAAGTACTTAATTCCCGAATAAAGGAATACCTTGTGTTCCTCTGTGTATGCACCTTGGTGGGGATATCATTGGCATGGCAGAATCTGCACTGGAGACAAGCCATTTTGTAGCATCAGATCATTGTAGAATAAACTATTTGTAGATATTGTGAAGGAGGTGGTGAGACCTGGACTAGAAATGTCTCCTAGCATCTTCTCCTAATAGGCAAAGTCTCTGCCTTGCCTCTGCACAAATCAAGGGAGTCAGAGATCGTTTCTGGAAGCTAGGGGTGCTGAGCTGGAGTGCTGGGGAACACTTGACTTACATAGCATTCTGCTGTAGCTGTTGTAGCACAAGCAGACATTTGTGGTGCTTGACTTCAGTCAATGATGTAGTTACCTGTGTTTAAATCCATTAATTTTAATGGGACTTGCAGACTCAAAATTTAGTTCAGGCTAGCATCAGGGATTGACAGGGCCAGATACCTGCTGAGGCCCACATCCTGGCAGAAGCTTCACTGCTGACATTTGGCTCATCTCCTAATGGTGGAAAAACCTGTCAGTGCTAGAGGAAACAGAGCATGAGAGAGCCATGTTGTGGCACTGCTGTCAGGCACCCGTCCCACTGCAACATGGGAGATTGCTCCACAGACTTCTGTGACATTGCAAGGGTCTTTGAGGTAATCTCCTATTTATTTATTTTTGATGGGAGTGTAATATTCAGATGTTTATTCCATATTTTATTATAATTCTAGTTTATGAGAATCTGGAGTAGCTGTATAGATTGATATGCTTTGAAGGGCTCTGGTAGGCCTCATTCTTTTTTCTTTGTTACATATTGTTTGTTTTGAATTAAATTATACTACCCTATTTGCCTAAGAAGGCTTTAGTGTATTCTTGTGTGACATCATCTCACAAGGGGAGGACATGGAAAGCTAAAGAGCATAATAATTTCATGATCTTTTTAGCTCTGCTGATGCCAACAGTGCTAAAGGAGTGTAAGAGAGCTGGGTTATGGAATATCCCTCCATTGTGGAAATGAGATTTCCCCAATGCCATAGCAACATAGCGAGTGACTGGCCCAAAGTCACTCAACACGTTTCATGGTATCATGGACATTTGAACCTGTTTCCCTAGATTCTAGTCTGACAACTACACAACACTGGCCCATCCTTGCTACCATTTCAGTTGCCCTAGGGTTGCCAACCTCCAGGTAGTGCCTGGAGATATCCTGGAATTACAGATTATCTCTAGACTGCAGAGATCAGTTCTCCTGAAGAAAACAGCTGTTTTGGAGAGTGGGCTCTAAGACATTATAAGAACATAAGAACATAAGAAAGGCCCTGCTGGATCAGACCAAGGCCCATCAAGTCCAGCAGTCTGTTCACACAGTGGCCAACCAGGTGCCTCTAGGAAGCCACAAACAAGACAACTGCAGCAGCACCATCCTGCCTGTGTTCCACCGCACCCACAACAATAGGCATGCTCCCCTGATACTAGAGAGAATAGGTATGCAGCATGACTAGTATCCATTCTAACTAACAGCCATGAATACCCCTCTCCTCCATGAATATGTCCGCTCCCCTCTTAAAGCCCTCCAAGCTGGCAGCCATCACCACATCCTGGGGCAGGGAGTTCCACAATTTAACTATGCGTTGTGTGAAAAAATACTTCCTTTGATCTTTTTTGAATCGCTCACCCTCCAGCTTTAGCAGATGACCCTGTGTTCTAGTATTATGGGAGAGGGAGAAAAACTTCTCCCTGTCCACTCTCTCCAAACCATGCATAATTTTATAGACCTCTATCATGTTTCCCCTCAGCCACCTTCTTTCCAAGCTAAACAGCCCTAAGCGTCTTAACCGCTCCCCGTAGGACAGTTGCTCTAGTCCCCTAATCATTTTGGTTGCTCTTTTCTGCACCTTCTCAAGCTCTGTAATATCCCTTTTTAGGTGTGGTGACCAGAACTGTACACAGTATTCCAAGTGTGGTCTCACCATAGATTTGTACAAGGGCAGTATGATATCAGCAGTTTTATTCTCTATTCCTCATCTAATTATGGCCAGCATGGAATTTGCCTTTTTTACAGCAGCCGCACACTGGGTTGACATCTTCATTGAGCTATCCACTACCACCCCAAGATCCCTTTCTTGGTCTGTCGCTGCTAGCACAGACCCCATCAGTGTATATGTGAAGTTGGGATTTTTTGTCCCAATATGCATCACTTTACACTTACTCACATTGAATCTCATTTGCCATTTTAATGCCCATTCTTCCAGTATGCAGAGATCCTTCTGGAGCTCTTCACAGTCCGATTTTGTTTTAACCACCTTAAATAATTTGGTGTCATCTGCAAACTTGGCTATTTCACTGTTTAACCCCAACTCCAGGTCATTGATGAACAAGTTGAAAAGCTCCGGTCCCAACACAGATCCCTGAGGCACCCCACTGCTCACATCCCGCCATTGTGAGAACTGACCATTTGTTTCCTACTCTCTGCTTCCTATTTTTCAGCCAGCTCTCAATCCATAAGAGGACTTGTCCTCTTCTCCCGTGACTATGAAGTCACGCTGGTCTCCTCAAGCTCCATCCCTGGATGTCCAGGAATTCCCAACCCTAACTGTTTCAGTGGGCATACGAGGTCAGATAACACAGCATCAATTGTTTCTTACTTTCTTTTTGTCTCTTAAGACATACATAGAAAGGTTTCATTGTGTGAACTGGTATATTTGCCTGCACATGTGTTATTGCTGGTGAGTGTATGCATATTATAGTTCTCTCCTTCTTCATGCTTACTTATAAAGTGCACACAGAGGTCTGTATTTAAAGTCATATTTGCAGAGGAATCTGGAGCAGGAGGCAAAACATTAATGAGCTACGAGTCATCATCCGTGGGCAGTGAAGTATGTTCCATATTTTCTATTAGTGCAGCAAATGACACTAATTGCACTGTCACCTTATTCTAGCAAGCTGAGGGCTCCAGGTTAAAATACGTGTTGTGATGAATGTCTATAATGGGTTATTTTAAAAGTTTTTGTAATGTTACATTCTCTGCTATCATGTTCTTTATTGTGTCTTTGGTCCTTTTACTGTATTCATTTTGTTCTTCAAAGTAGTGCTTAACAATACACTGTTCCAAAATGCATTCTGAATAATAGCTTGTTCCATATGGTTCTTTAAACCTACTTTTACTTCCACTTCCATTGTCAAATTAGAGTGGCATTGTTCATTATATTCCAGATGTTAGCACAGTTGGATCACATCCAAGGACGTGTACTTAAACTGCCAAAGAGTGAAAGACTGACATCGGGCATGACTCATTACTTTGCTATTGATAGGAATAGAATAATTCCGTGGAAAATCAGCTTTAATCAGTGTCATGTAATGTCACATAATTCCTCAACCATTTATATGACACACCATCCATGGAGTGATCCTAGGTACTTAAGCATTCTGGAGTTTATGCTGCTCTTTCCTTCCCCCCATCAACCAGTTTGATAATGAGGGTGAACAATCAGGCATAAATGAACTCAGGCAAGTTTAAGGAACAAACTATATATTATACAAAGGTTTGTGTAATAAAACGCTACTGTTTTGTGGCTCACTTTTTGGCTGAAAGCAATGTTGGAAGTGGTGAATTTTTAGCATGGGAGTTGCAGCTTCCCACTGCCAGATCAGCTTTTTCTTCCTTCTAAATTCCAAATACTTGTTGACCTCTGGAAACATGAAGCCCAGTTTGAGGGAAGCAACAAGGATAGGGCATTGCAGTGAAGAAGCTCCAATAAAATTTAGTCTCCCTTTGATCAAAACAGCAGGGGTTTCTTACACTATATATAGTATATACTTTGCTACTAATATATGGATGGAAGTTCACCAGATAAGAGGTGCAATTAAAGGCAATATTACTTTATAATTCTGTATTATGAACCTATCAATATTGTTTGTTGCATTACCAGATTGTAACAACATTTAACTGCTCATCAAATGATCGTAAATAAACTGAACAGCATTACCAGATTAGTAGAGTTGCCAGAGAGGCACAGGAACTGGTGCCTTGCCCAATGTCCAGTATATGAAGATGTGGCCTTTATGTTTTTCAGCCCTGCTTTTCAGTTCTTTCTCCATTTTATAAGTCTATGTGTCTCCTTAATCTTCTACTGTCCCTTTTTAGTTATCTGTGCTCATCTGCTCTGTTGGGAAATTGCGCCCCCCCCCCACTGAAGAATTGATAAGGAATTTATCTTTTGTTTAGGAAGGAAAACACATTGAAAACACATTTCCCCCACATTGCCTACATGGGTATTATGGGCCAACTTGGAACCAGATGCCTGGATTGTCGTTCCGAGATATTTATATTGGGTTACCTGTTCCAGCATGTGGCCATTAATGCTCCACCTCCTATATTTAGGACGTCTACCAAAGGCCATGACTTTTGTTTTATCGTAGTTAATCATCAAGCGTTCCTTCTCGCAAAACGTTGCCACTCTCATAAGCGCCCTCCTTAGACCTACTGGGGTTCTTGAAAAAATTACCACGTCATCGGCGTAGAACAGTATATGAATATGCCTGTCCTCCAGTTTAGGGGGATGCAAATCCGGTGCATTCAACGAACTAACTAGATTGTTTATATAGTAGGCAAAAAGCTTGGGAGCGAGAAGGCAACCCTGCCTAACTCCTCTATAGGTGTTTAGGGGGGCAGTAAGATGTCCTCCTCTATTACACCTGACTCTCAGTGCTGTATGTTTGTGTAGGGCTTGGAGCAACATCAGGAGCCTTTTGTCAATGTTTATGGCTTCAAGCTTGTCCCAAAGTAAAGGTCTGGAGATCGAATCAAATGCTGCCCTGAAATCAATGAATGCTGCATATAAAGAGGATTCCCCCTTATTAGAGTATTTCCCAGCTAGATGTTGGAGGACAAGGCAGTGCTCTATTGTTCCCTAAAGCCTGCCTGTTCTATTGCCAAAATGTCCTCTTGGGTGAGCCAGAGGGTAAATTTGTCTAGCAGGTGTCTTGAGTATTATTTGCTAACAACACTTAGGAGACTAATAGGCCTATAGTTGGACGGGTCCTTTCTACTTCCTTTTTTCTGTTGCCCCAGAAGGTCGGACCAGACCCAACGGGTTGAAATTAAATCAAAAGAGTTTCCGTCAAGACATTAGGAAGTATTTTCTAACAGTTAGAGCGGTTCCTCAGTGGAACAGGCTTCCTCGGGAGGTGGTGAGCTGTCCTTTCCTGAAGGTTTTTAAGAAGAGGTTAGATGGCCATCTGTCAGCAATGCTGATTCTATGAACTTGGGCAGTTCATGGGAGGGAGGGCATCTTGGCCATCTTCTGGGCATTGGGGGTGGGTGGGAGGTAGTTGTGAGTTTCCTGCATTGTGCAGGGGGTTGAACTAGATGATCCTGGTGGTCCCTTCCAGCTCTGTGATTCTATGTATTTGTTGACCTTGTGCCAGATCTAGAGCTTGAAGAAGCGCCTTATGCATTGTATTAAGAAGCTTTTCTGTAGAAGAAAATTTCTTTTCTGTAGGTAAGAAAACCAAGTTTCCAAACAATATTGTAGTAGTTGAACTTGTATTATAAAAACTCATGAACCCAGCAGTACGAGAAATATGAAATTTCACATCTAAAGTTTTACTAGAGTCTCTGGCTTCAAGATATTTTGAATCATTGATTTTTACTATCAGAGCATCAAGAATGTTTTGATGCTCCTGAGTCCATGGAACTGAATTTTTCTCAGAGTTGGAAATTAGCCCATATAAAGGTGCCATGCACTTAGCGAAATCTGGGACAAAATTGCATGTGAAATTTAATAGACCCAGGATACTCTGGAGTTGTTTCAAAGTCTTTGGAGGTTGCAATGACAAAATTTTATCTTTAAACCTTTGAGTTAAACCTCTGCCAGTATCAGTCACTTCAAATCCTTGAAAAGTAACAGTTGATTTAGCAGTTTCAGATTTTTTCAAAGAAATAACATACCCGCTTTTGTGGAGCCTTTTGATCACTTCCTCCAAGGTTTCCAGATGTTCTTCTTCTGTAGGGTTTGAAAAATACATGTCATCCACATAAACAAACACATTAGGAATTCCA
Organism: Euleptes europaea; assembly: GCF_029931775.1. Lineage (NCBI taxonomy): Eukaryota > Metazoa > Chordata > Lepidosauria > Squamata > Sphaerodactylidae > Euleptes > Euleptes europaea. The sequence continues at coordinate 5,032,995 of NW_026612049.1, forward strand.
CGCAAGGTTTTAATCACATCACCAGAAAATAGAGCTGCAGAATTGACAAATCCCTGTGGAATTCTTGTGAATTGGTACTGCTTTCCTTCCCAGGTAAATGCTGTTATCCAATAACTTTCAGGTGAGATAGGACATGCCCAGTACCCATTCGAAAGGTCCAGCTTGGTCTTGAATTTGTGTCTCGCCAAGTTATGCAATATTCCAGCAGAATGACAGTTTTGAGCTGCTACAATTGGAGTTACTTTATTAACTTCTCTATAGTCCACAACCATTCTCCATCTGCCATCTGGCTTAGGAACTGGATATATTGATGAATTCATTGGACTGCTTCTTGGAATCAACACACCATGTGTCAATAAGCCATTTGAATGTCCCTCTGTGATTCACATGGTATTGTTTTTGTGCCCTTGGTATTTTTGTGCCATTAGCAATATGAAATTGCAGCTCTTTTACATTTCCTGTTTGATTCTCCCATTTCTGAAATGCATTGTCATACTTTTGAAAAAGTCTCTTTAACTGCAAACATCCTTTTTCAGATAGCTGAGAATCTTGAATTATCTTAGCTTGAAATTCTTCTATAGGCAATTTTGTGGTAAGATTAACATTAGAGTCTTTTCTCCAAGGGACATCTTTAATAGAAACTATAACTTGTGTTCCTTCATAAAACATCACTTCAGTTTGCACCTTACGTCCATCTAAATATAATGTTAAAATATATATCATATTCCCTACCCCCATTTATGGTGGTGACCATCTTCAATTATTTGAAGGGCTGTCATATAGAGGATGGTGCCGAGTTGTTTTCTATTGCCCCAGAAGGTTGGACCAGAAACAAAAGGTTGAAATTAAATCAAAAGAGTTTCCTGTTAAACATTAGGAAGAACTTTCTAACAGTTAGAGCAGTTCCTCAGTGGAACAGGCTTCCTCGGGAGGTGGTGGACTCTCCTTCCCTGGAGGTTTTTAAGCAGAGGCTAGATGGCCATATGTCAGCAATGCTGATTTTATGACCTTAAGCAGATAATGAGAGGGAGGGCAGGGAGGTTTGCATCAGTGTTTGGCTCTCATGCCCTTTCTTGCATGCCCAGGGTAGCGCTGATTGCCACTTTAGAGTCAGGAAGCAATTTTCCTCCAGGCCAGATTGGCCAAAAATCCTGGAGGATTTTTTTGCCATCATCTGGGTGTGTATGGGATACTGTGTGTGTGTGGTAGTTGTGAATTTCCTGAAGGGGGCTGGGCTAAATGACCCTGGTGGTCCCTTCCAACTCTATGATTCTATATTGTCTATTTCCAGGAACCATGCATGGCATGACTTTAAAGGAAATACCTCAGAGGAATGCTGACAATTAAAACACTATTTTGAAACCATGGTAGAAGTAATTACCTTTATGAAAGAAAAAAAGGAAAAGATAGTCCCCTGTGCAAGCACCAGGTCATTACTAATATCATGACGTTTACTAGGCAGACTGTTTTTACGGGTGGTTTGCCATTGCCTTCCCCAGTCATCTGCACTTTACCCTCAGCAAGCCCGGTACTCACTTTACCACCTCAGAAGGATGGAAGGCTCAGTCAACCTTGAGCTGGCTACCTCACACTGACTTCCATTGGGATTGAACTCAGGTTGTGAGCAGAGCTTGGAGTGCAGTTCAGCAGCTTAACACTCTGTGCCACAAGGCTTTTATTGTGACAGAAAAGAATGGGGGAAATTTAAAAGGCCATAATGAATCTATAGAATTAATCAATAAAGGAAATTTCCTACTGACCTGACTACTAAAAGTGATATTTCAGCAAATAGCCTGGTGATGTAGAACACAGCACAAAGTAAGCCAATGTCACCCCTAGCTAAGGAAGCCCAACACACAATGTGATTATCCTGTTGGCAGAAGATGAATGGATAATACAATGTTAGGGAAGGAATGAGCTTTGCTTAGCATTTGAATAGCTCTCTTCTGAATATCCAAAGTGCTCCGTTGCATTAGAGCGGCATCATTTTCTTTCAGGGTTTCTCACAGGCTATGCCCAATGTGTCCATGATATTTGAGTAGTGTTACTATTCAAAGAACATTTATGAAGGCATTTTAGAAGATGTCTCACTGATCTTGTGTATGCTATATGAAGTGGAACCTGAGCACCATGCCTGTGAACAGTGCATTATAGATGAGAATCTGCTGACATTTATTTCCCACACACTCAGAATGATTACACAGAAAGGCTCTATGCAATGCTCTATATATTAATGGAAGCTAGTTATAAAGATTTTGGCATTGTGAGGCCAGAAAATGAAAATGTTCACTATGGAGACAGTGAGATAAATTCACTTTTTTTTTTAAATATATATATATTAAAAAAAACTTGTTACAAAATAATCATCATTCTATTAAATTTGTAAATAACATTTTAGACTCCCCCTCCATTGTCCTCCATCCAGTATTATATCATTACTCCCCTTTGTATTTCAATTTCTAATCCAACATCATACATTTTTAGATTACTATATATTGACCTTCATTGCTTTCATTACTTTTGTTTGTACAATATTAATTGTTATAGTAATCCAAATAAACATTCATCTGATTTAAAAATAAAAAATCCATGGTAATACTATTATCTTCGTACACTGGATTAGATCAATGTATATCCTTTACATTCCCCCTTGTTTATTTCATTTTCACAATATAGTTTCCATGCCTCCTATTCTCCCACAAACTCCTCATTCTCTTTTTGATTTATTAACGTGGTAAGTTTAGCCATTTCTGCCTGTTCTAACATTTTTAATATCCAGTCATTTTTATCTGGAACCTCTGCCATTTTCCATTTTGCTGTGTATACCAATCATGCTGCTGTGGTGGCATATATCAAAAAAGATCTCTGAGTTAAAATAGATTCTGGTATCATACCTAACAACATCATTTCTGGTGTTTTAGGGATATTTTGCTGCAAAATCAGTCTCAATTCATTATAAATCATATCCCAAAAGTCTTTTGCCTTTTCACATAGCCCCAGGTATGGTGGAAAGAACCAATTTCATATTTACATTTCCAGCAATTCGGTGACATTGTTTTATACATTGTAGCCAGCTTTTTTGGTGTCAAGTACCATCTATAGATCATCTTATAAATATTTTCTCGTAGTTGTTGTGAAAGAATGGACTTCATGTCTCGTGACCAAAGTCTTTCCCATCTATTCAGTGGGATATCATGACCCAGAGTCTGTGCCCATGTAATCATTGTAGGTTTAACTTGGTCTTGTTCAGTATATATAGTTAACAACAATTTATACATCCTTGATATCAGATGATCATTAGTGTCTAACAGAAGTTGTTGTAAAGGTGGTTTATCTTTTGTAAAACCCGTCTTTGATTCCTGGATGTATACTGAGTTTGATGATATTGAAACCAAGTTAAATGTTCTTTTAATTCTTCGTATTCTTTTAAAGTACATGTATTGTATTCCCATTTTAACAGGTCTTGATATGTAAGAAATTGGGAAGGTCTCAGTGGTCTCAGTGTCAACATTTCTTGTGATGAAATCCACAGAGGTGTTTTGTTTTCTAAAAGATGTTTATAATTCAACCAAGTTTTTATTAAAGATGATCTAACAATATGGTGTTGAAATGTTGTATGTATCTTCAGTTTGTCATACCACATATAACCATGCCACCCAAATCTATTATCAAAACCTTCCAAATCCAATAGACGTACATTTTTCAATTGAATCCAGTCTTTTAGCCATACAAACGCCGAGGCTTCAGCATACAATTTAAAATTAGGAAGAGCAAAACCTCCTCTTTCTTTGGAGTCCACCAAATATTTATAGGCAATTCTAGATTTTTTCCCTTGCCAAACAAAATTCATCAAATCCTTTCTCCACATGTCACAATATTTCTGTTGTGTTGTTATTGGCAAATTTTGAAATAAGAACAACAATCTTGGCAATATATTCATTTGAGTTAACGATATACGTCCTAGAAAGGAAATTTTTTTATTAGACCATGTAATCATTTCCTTTTTTATCACCCACAGTTTAACATAATTGTTAATCATCAAGTCTTTATTTTTATTTGTAATCCAAGTGCCCAAATATTTCACTTTGGTTGTTTTCTCCCATCCTGAAAGAGATATAATTTTTTTTTGCTCCTTACTTGACAAGTTTTTAAACAATACTTGGGTTTTATCTTGATTGATCTTGAATCCCGAAACATCACCATATTGCTGTAATAGATCTAACAAGAAGCTGATAGATTGATTCGGGTCGTTTAAGATCAACAATAAGTCATCCGCAAATGCTCTAATTTTAAATTCATGTTTGTTTATCTTCAGACCATGAATAGCATCTGTGTCCGGTATTTTACAACATAAAGTTTCTAGGACTAAAATAAAGAGCAGAGGAGAAAGAGGGCAACCTTGTCTAGTTCCTTTCCGTATTTCACAGTTATTGGATATTGACTCATTCACTAACATTTTGGCTTTCTGGGTCATGTATATAGCATTTATTCCAGTTCAAAATCTATCTCCAAAATTCATTTTTCCAAGACTTTTTCATGTACTCCCAAGAAACCATATCGAAAGCTTTCTCCGCATCTCAAAAAATAAAAGCAGCCAGCTTTATGTTGATTATTATGTTTGTAATATTCCATTGCATCAAGTAAAACTCTAAGGTTATCTTTTATCAGTCTTCCAGGAACAAAGTCGCCTGGTCTTCATGAATTAAATTTCTAATAAATTGTTTAAGTCTATTCGATAATACAGAGGCATAAATTTTATAATCCACATTCAATAGAGAAATGGGCCTGTAATTGGTTACTTTTTCTGGGTCTCTTCCTGTTTTATGAATTAGCGATATAAAAGTCCATGTCTCTGGGGAGGATCCCGTATCTAGTATAGTATTGCAGACCATCAGAAAAGGATTTACTAAAAAATCTTTAAATAACTTGTAAAACATAGCCGTAATTCCATCTGGGCCAGGTGTCTTATCCGTTTTTTGTCTTGCTATTGCTCCTTCTAATTCTTCTTTTGTTATTGGAGCATCCATAGTTTTTTGTTGGTCAAAAGATAATTTATTAATATTTATTGATTTTAAATATTTATCCATTTTTTTCTGAAATATTGTCTCTTTGGTACAATTTTGTATAAAGGGATATAAATTCTTTCTGTATATCAGTTGTTGTATAAACCGGACCTTTTGCTGTCTGTATTTTCCCAATGATCTTCCTTTGCACAGAGTCTCTTAATTGACTAGCCAAAGGTTTGCCTGGGTGATTTGCATGTTCAAAATATCTTTGCTTCACATATTTCATGTTCTTGTTCATTTCCTCAGTGACAGCTAAATTAAGCTGGTGTTTAACCAGTTTAATCTTTAACAAAATGTCTTTCCTCTGGGAATCTCGGGTTTCTAAAATCAGTTGTTGCTCCAAGTTTTGTAACTCCCAGAGTATCTCATTTGTTTGCTGTAGTTGTTTCTTCTTCCATGCCCCTTAAAACCACCTTAAAAGCATCCCAAATTATATGTAAATCCGTTTCAACATTCATGTTTATCTCAAAGAAGTCTTTAATTAACGTACGTAATTATTTTTACATCTCTCAAAAGTCTATCATTTAGTCTCCATCTGAATGCTTGTCTGTCATTCCATTCAAAAGAGACCGGATTATGATCTGAGAAAGTTCTTGGTGTTATATGTACCTTTTGCAGTTGTGTAGAGATAGACTTACTTGCCTATATCATATCTATACGGGAGTGTGATTCATGTGTGATTCATGTCTTGCTAATATATTCATTGTTCTCCAAATGTCTTGAATTTTAAATTCCTCAGTGATTTGAAAAAAGTCTTAGGAAGGCTGCCTTCCTTGTCATCTTTAGATGTTGTCTTTTTATCAATCACAGTGTCTATAACTCTATTGAAATCACCCATTAACAATACCTGTTCTTCAGCATGTTGTAATAGGACATTATGAAGTTGTTTATAAAATTGTGCTTTTCCTTCATTGGGTGCCTAGATCCCTACCACCAATGTCTTTTGACCTAATATTTTAGTTCTAATTATAAGTATTCTGCCTTCCTCATCTTTATATACAAGTTCAGGAGCCATTGAGGCATGCACATAGATAACTACTCCTTTGGTCTTTGTTTTAGATGAGGAAATAAAGGCATGTCCCAAAGCATTTCTTTCTCAATACTTCTTGTCTTTCTTTGAAATATGAGTTTCTTGCAAACATATTAAGGAATATTTTTGTTTCTGTAGAAATTTAAAAATCCTTCCTCTCTTCACTTTTTCATTTAATCCATTTACATTCCACAAAATTACTTTGACCATTTTGACTGAATTTACATAAGTTTATATTCCTCCTGTTGCTCCTTTTGCCGAGTCCTCTTCTTCTTCTTGAGGTTGGTCTTCTCCTTGGTCTAATGAGAGGTCAGTCAGTTCTTTCCTGTATTTACGCAGAAACTTCCCAACATCTTCCTTTGTAGTAATGACACATTTCACTTCTTTATAAGTGAATGTAAGTCCTTGAGGTAAAAGCCATCTATATCTTATTCCATTCTTCCTCAGTGTCATTGTAAAATCCTTAAAAATACTTCTCTTTGTCATCAGATGTCTGGGTATATCCTTGAGAAGTATTATAGGGTTATTGGTTCTTGTAGGTTATCCGGGCTGTGTAACCGTGGTCTTGGAATTTTCTTTCCTGACGTTTCGCCAGCAACTGTGGCAGGCATCTTCAGAGTAGTAACACTGAAGGACAGTGTCTCTCAGTGTCAAGGGTGTAGGAAGAGTAATATATAGTCAGAAAGGGGTTGGGTTTGAGCTGAGTATTGTCCTGCAAAAGTATTGTCCTGTAAGTATCAAGATAATGTGCTAATGAGGGTATGGTATGTTAATATGGAACCATTGTATCCTGAAGTGATCTGTTAATGTGTGTAATCCAAAACTAATCTGTATGGCTATTGTTGAATGTTGTCTTTGTCTGGAGGTTTTTCAGGGCAGGAAGCCAAGCCTTATTCATTCTTAAACTCTCCTCTTTTCTGTTAAAGTTGTGCTGATGTTTATGAATTTCAATGGCTTCTCTGTGCAATCTGACAAAATAGTTGGTAGAATTGTCCAGTCTTTCAGTGTCTTGGAATAAGACCCTGTGTCCTGTTTGTGTCAGTCCATGTTCAGCCACTGCTGATTTCTCAGGTTGGCCAAGTCTGCAGTATCTTTCATGTTCTTTTATCCTTGTTTGTATGCTGCGTTTTGTGGTCCCGATGTAAACTTCTCCACAGCTGCAAGGTATACGATATACTCCTGCAGAGGTGAGGGGGTCTCCTTCCAAAACTATTGGATCTTTATAATGCAATTGCATGATAGTGTCTTTCATTCTAACATCATAAAAGGAAATCATAACATCTCTTGCCTTTGCCCTTCTCATTATTGAGGGCAGAGGCATCCTGTAAATTCTGTTGATTGCTCGGTCCACCTCTTGTTCCCCTATATGAAATAGGGAAGCTAGTGCTTTCACCAATGATTCTCTCATGTCACCACAATCTTCAGGAAGATTTCGTATGTGTAAGTTAGATTCCCTCACTTTCAGATCCATCATAGCAAGTTGGTCTTTCGTGGCTTCTTCTTGTGTTTGCATTGTTTCTAGCTGTTTTTCATGGTTTTCTACTTTTTTCTTCACTTCCTTCTGTTCTTCAGTCATTTTCTTGACAGATGCATCCATTGTCTTCATATCTGATTGCAGTGATGTAACTTGTGCCTTTACCTCCTTCACTTCTTTTTTGACATTATCCAGTTAGCATCTCTGTCAGCTGAATCATCTGCTTTTCTTGCTGTTTAGACATTTGTTCCATCTGCTTAGTAAAGGCTTCTGTTGGTTTGGCTAAAAGTTCTTGCATTTTCTTTTCTGTCTTTTCCATTGCTGTATCTATGGAAGATTCTTTACCTTTAGTTAATGCAGGACTGTGCAGTGATCCAGAACATTGACGTTGTCCAGACATAAATTCCAGCAATTTGCTCCCTTATAAACAAAGCTTCAAAATATATTTTCCTTAAGTCAATGTCATTATCTTTAACATCCCAACTGATTCGCCATGGTTGCAAGTATTTTTCACCTGATTTTCAATATTGAAGTATCATAGAGTGGAAGGACACTCTAGCACGGCACTGGGCAGGAAGTAGGAAGTAATTGCAGACCTTCTGCCATCTCCTCTCTGTAGTCAAAGGGTGCAGGACGTATTTACCCATTACACAGGGAAACGCACTTCCGGTCTTACGATGTCGCCTTGATGCCAGTCTTCTCTGCCCTTACCGGTCTTCTCTTTCCACCTTCCCTCCACCTTCCGGTTGTTTTCAATCTGCCGCTATGACCAACAACTTAGCTGGAGGACCTTTACATTGGAAGTCGCTGGTGTAAGAGGAGGGACTTCTGCTACTTCTATCTTCCCCTTCTTTCATCTCAACAATTAATTGGAGGTTGGGATGGCAATTTCAAGTCCTTATTGTTTTGTCTATCTCTAGGAAAATTTGATAAGTATTCTGCCGTTTTAATTTATTGTTTTTATAGCTTCTAGTTCTACCATGCGGTTGTCTGGGAGGTACGGATTTAGTATATTTTTGTTATTTGATTCTCAGTTGTCTCGTTACCCGGTAAGACAAAAGGGGTCTTTAAACTCACTCAGATGTCGGAGGGTGGGGTTTTCTTCCAATAATATAGTTGATTAGATGGTAGTAGATAGAGGAGATCGAAGCCTAATTCCAACGAGATGTCCGCGGCGAAGTTAATTCCCCTCAAGCCGGCAGGACAACAGCTGGGCCTCCGGGAGTCTTAAAAAAGCACTCTCGGAGAGCACAGGAGTCAACACCGCTCTTCTCGGCTGCAGAATTCCTGAAATTCCCGTTCCACTTTTTAGGAGCGGGTAGAGGCGCGTTTTGCACCTCTATCAAGGACGTTTCTAGGTTCTCTCCGGGGAGCTCCCCAGAGAGACGTGTGCTTCGGTCAGCAGCTCTACCGAAAGTAGAGATATATTCACTTTCAATAGAATAGTAAGGTTCAGAAAAAGGTAAGCTATCAAGTGCCTATATTGTTTTTTCAGGGAAAATCAGATGGCAGTGGATGATAACCTGTGTAGAAATCATGGTGATTGCTATATCCTTCCAGTAATGGTAAATTCGTTCAAGGAGTAGTGCTCGTGACTTTGAGTATAAAATTGTCTTCCCATTCTCCCCTCTTTTTGGTTTCAGGTCAGGCAGGCTTTCAATGCTGGAGCTGAGTTCCTGACTCTGAAGACCATTCATATATTTCCTTTGTAGGTAACTCCTGCTAAAGAAATATGATAATCTAGTATTCAATACAGTATTTCCCAAACATTCTTGTTCTTCTTCTACTGAGATGCACAAAAATATAGATAAGGTTTTACAGATCTGCCCCACTTCACTCTTACACTTACATCGTAACCTATATACCAGATTCTGTTTTGAAAAGACCATGGTCACAGTCTGAAATCTGAGCCTTATATATCACTGATCTCAGAAAGCTTGCCTTTCTCTGCAACTGTGGAAAGACAGAAGAATAAAGTGACTTAGGGTATATGCAACCACAAGGGATTATGGTCTGGGCCATCCTATTCAGAGAATGGGCAGGCAAACAAGCTTGAACCTTGTAATATAACTTATACAACAGGAAAAAAATTCCCCTCTACTAGCATTCTGCCCAGAGAACCAGCATGGTGTAGTGGTTAAGGTGTCGGACTAGGGCTTCCGGTTCCTGTGCCGATCGCCGTGGCAGCTCAAGACGAGAGCTCCGGGCTCTAAAGCGGAGTGGGGGGAGGTTCCCCCCCCCGGAACAACGACGCGGCTCCCCTGGAAGGAGAGGGGAAGCTGAATAGGCTGCCGGCTCGCGCCCCGACCAAGGTGCGCTCGCTGCCTCAAAATCGGCAGTGAGCGCCAGGAGGGGAAAGCGGATGAGTCAGCGCCATTAGATCTGCAGGAGCCCGGGTGGCGGCGGAAACGGCACGGAGCAAAGTAAAAAGGTTTTTTTCCCCCTAATGATTAACATTTGCTAACAACTAACTCACGGAGGTGTCTAATCTGTTATCTAAACAAGGAGAAGCATTTTTGATTCTGTTTTCTACACTCGCTAACCCTAACAAAGTGAAACTTGGCTTTTTGCCAAAGTGTTGCGCATTTAAAATTCCAGCTGTGCCACTTCAGACCTGAGAAGCATTTGACCAGGACTGAAAGCAAGTGAAACATTGGCAATGGAGCATTGAAGGAATATAAATGCTATATCCTCTCCAGAATTGATTCTTGACTTTTGATTTTTTCTGCTTGAAACTGAATGTTGTTTTGAAATAAAAGACATTTAAACAAATATAGCTGAACTAATGTTTTAAGCAATAACTCTCACCCCCCCCCTCACCCTCCCTGGATTACAATAGCAGCCACCTCAAGTTTTTTACATGGAAAACAAAGAAGACAAAGTCAAAAAAGACACAGAAAAACATCCTAAAGTATTAATAAAAGAGACCAAACAGCTTCAGATTCAACAATCACTACAATTTAAAAGAAGAGCTTCTGTCACCAGTCCTGCTCTTTCACCAGCTTCTTCTCCTGGAACAGAGACATCAATAACAGCAAAGATGACTAAAAAACCTGATGCCACTCTTAACTCTCTACAAGAACTGCTGACTAAAACACTCCAAGAGGTGACATCAGTTAAACAAGAGGTGACAGAAGTTAAACAGGAAATGGTCTCAATGAAGCAGGAAATGGAATCTGTTAAGCAAGGCCTAAATCAAAATGCAGTGGCTATTACTACACTTCAAGAATCCATCTCATCTTTAGCAGCAAAACAGGATAAGCTTGATGCAAAAGTTCAAAAGCAAGCAAAGGACAACAAAGAAACCAGAAAGAGGGTTGATGCTCTTGAATTGTCAATGGAAGCCTCCCAGGAACGTGAGGAATTGCGAGATGACAGTACCGCAATGTTGGAGTTGAAGATAAAGGAAAGTTGGATTCGTTTACGTGGTTTAAAAGAAAAACAGGAAGGTACAAACCTGAGAAATTATTTGAAAATATTGTTGGCTGATTTTTTACAGGAAGATGATGCTGTGGTGGAAGGTATGATAATTACAGCCTACAGAATGAACTCTGCTTATGCTACAAAAAATAAAGTTGCAAGAGATTGTTTGATTCAGCTTTTTTCCAGAAGTCATCGTGACCTAATTTTGAATAAACATTTTAACAATCCACTAACAATTGATGGGAATCCGGTGAGACTGATGAAAGAAATCCCTGGAAGACTGCTGAGGAAAAGAAAACTTTTTGCAGAGTTTGTGGAAAGACTGAAATACAATGGAATACAACATAGATGGGAATACCCTCAGGGAGTTTCTTTTATCTTCAAGGCTAAAAGAGTTAAGATCACAGATACTGTCAAAGTAGAACAATTCTTGCGAAGATATGAAGGGGAGCTACGCAAACCACCAGGCCAAACTTCAAGAGAACATGATGGAAAGGATCGTGCTGAAGAAGAAAAGGCAGAAGAAGCAACTGGGGGGGCATCATCCTCAGATGAGTGAGGAGTGGGGAGATGGCTGAACAAAGGGGGGGGAAAGGGGGGAAGAGGGGAGGGCGAGAAAAGGATAATGGAGGTTTTTAAGAGAAAAAGAGAAATAACTATGGAAATTTGAGTAGGAGTTTATATTAATAATAAAAATGCTACAAATTGTATCTTGGAATGTTAATGGTTTGAACTCTCCAATTAAGAGGAAAAAAGTGTTTTACCATCTACAAAAGTCCAAAGCTAATATTTTTTGTTTACAGGAGACACATATATTACCAAAGGATATTCACAGGTTGGAGCAAACAAAAATGGGCAAATTATTCACTGCGTGTAATGAAATGAAAAAAATCAATGGTATTGCTATGTATGTCCCTTCAGTATTAGAACCTAAACTTTTATATAAAGATGTAGATGGGAGGATTTTAATTGTGGAAATTGTAATGGGATTTCAGAAAATAATATTAGTGGGTATTTATGCAACTAACATAAATCAGAAATTATTTTATTCTAATCTAGCGTCGATATTAGCAGAATACGCTAATGGGAAAATGATTTGGATGGGAGATTTTAATGGGGTAATGGTACCAAGATTGGATAGATCTACAAAGAAAAAAAAGAGTAAATATGAGGGTAAACTTCCAAGTATTTTTAATTATATAACAGATCAATGGGAAATGTTTGATATATGGAGATTAATGAACGGTAATAAAAAAGGGTATACTTTTTATTCATCAAGACATTGTTCCCATTCAAGAATAGATATGTTTTGGTTATCTAAAGATATTACAAGTTTATCTGAGGCTCCTGAAATTTTACCTAAGGTGTTTTCTGATCATAATGCGCTAATGTTAAGGATTAATATAGGTACAAAAATAAATAAATCTTGGGTGGTAAATGAATATTTACTTAAAAATAAGAAAATTGTGGATAAATTGAAAATAGATATACAAAACTATTTTTTAGAAAATATCGATAAAGGGACATCGGATGATATTGTATGGGACGCAGGTAAAGCAGTACTAAGGGGTTTATTGATACAACAAAATTCGAGATGGTATAGAGAGAGAGAAGGTAAAAAGAAGAAATTGTTAGAACAGATTAAACAAGAAGAGAATCTATTGAGAAAAGTACAAACTAAATTGCTTAAACAGGAATATAGAGATAAGATTAAAAATTTGCAATATCAATATGAATTTTTAATAAATGCGGAAATAGAAAAAAAATATGTATAATAGGCAGAAATTTTTTGAACATGCAAATAAACCAGGTAAATTATTAGCTTGGCAACTTAAGCATAAAGAAAAGAATTTACCTATAATAAGAATAAAGAGAGATGGTAAGGTTACAATGGATAAATGTAAAATTGTAGAAACCTTTGTGGACTATTACTCAAATTTATATAGACAAGGAGAGGTTTCAGAAAAAGAAATAGAGACATATTTGAACCAATTAGAATGGACAGGAATTTCACAAGAACATAAAGAATTATTGGACGTTAATATAACCTTGGAGGAACTAAAAGCAGTAATAGGTAAAAGTAAGTTGAATAAAGCACCAGGAGCAGATGGTTTTACAACATTTTATTATAAAGTTTTTATGGAACAAATCTCTCCACATCTTTTAAAAGTGATGAATAATTGTTTGCAGAATGGATCTATTCCAAATACCTGGAAACATGCAAATATAGTGTTAATTCCTAAACCAAACACAGACTTATTAGATGTTAAAAATTATAGACCAATCTCATTATTGAATAATTATTATAAATTTTTGTAGCGATTCTGGCAAATAGATTGAAAAAAATACTGAGTCAGATTATTCATAAGGATCAAGCAGGCTTCCTTCCCGGAAGGCTGATTAGCCAAAATGTTAGAGTAGTAATAGATCTTTTAGAATGTGCGGAATTTAGCACTATACCTTTAGCAATGATATTTTTGGACGCAGAAAAAGCATTTGATAATGTAAATTGGAAGTTTATGAAAAAAGTATTAGAATATATGGATTTTGGAAAGAAATTCCAATTAGCTATTGAAAAGATCTATACTTACCAATCTGCTAGATTGTTGATAAATGGGAATATAACATCACAATTTGAAATACAAAAGGGCACCAGACAAGGTTGCCCTTTATCACCATTATTGTTTATAATAACGTTAGAAGTTTTATTGAAAAAGATTAGAAATAATGTAAATATTATAGGTTATAAGGTTGGGAGAAATCACTTTAAGCTTAAAGCATATGCAGATGATTTAGTTTGTTTTTTAACTAACCCTATTAGTCAGATTGCAGAATGGAAAAAAACGGTGGAGGTTTATGGAAAACTTGCAGGATTTAAAATTAATAAAAACAAAACAAAAATATTGGTTAAAAATATGACACTCTTGCAGCAACAAGAATTATCAAAAAATACTGGTTTTACTATAGAACAAAAAATAAAGTATTTGGGTATTTGGTTAGCTTCAAATAATTTTAATTTATTCAAAAATAATTATATAAAAACATGGCATCAAATTAATACAGACTTGAAAAACTGGCAAAGAATACCTTTATCACTATGGGGTAGAATTTCAGCTGTTAAAATGATGGTTTTACCCAAAATGCTTTTTTTATTTCAAAATTTACCAATAATTAAGGGGGTTAAAATATTTAAGGTATGGAAAAAAGATATTTTAAACTTCTTGTGGAACAAAGGAAAACATAGAATAGCTTACAAAAATTTGATTCAACTAAGAGATATAGGTGGATTAGGCTTACCAGATTTAAAAACGTATTATGAAGCAGCATGCTTTGTATGGTTGAAATCTTGGATAATGTTAGAGGATACTGAATTATTAGAATTGGAAGGTTATAATTTACGTTTTGGATGGCATGCTTATTTATGGTATGAGAAAGAAAAAGTAAATAGAGATTTTAATATTCATTTTGTTAGAGCTGGTTTGTTTAAAGTGTGGAAAAAGTATAGAAAGATATTAGAAAATAAAACTCCTGGATGGCTCAATCCAGTGGAAGCTTTTATGAGAAGAGGAACTCAGCTGAATTTAGAAATGGATATATATAGAAATATTATTAACTGGAAAGAAGGGATATGGATTCTAAAAAGTAGAGAAGAACTGGATGTAAAGGATTGGTTTCTATACTACAAAATAAGAGATATATTTAATAAAGATAACCAAATTGGATTCAATAGAAATAAATCAGAATTAGAGAAAATATTAATAAAAGGAAATAAAGGACTGATAGGTAGAATGTATAAATTGTTAATGGAAATTAATTTGGAACAAGAAAGGGTTAAACCAATTATGATTAAATGGATGAAGGAGCTAGGTTTTAACATAGATTTGGAACTATGGGAAAAATTATGGAAAAAAGAATTTAAATTTACAATAACCAATGAAATTAGAGAAAATCTATATAAAATGTTTTACAGATGGCATATAACACCAGTGATGATTTCTAAAATAAACAGAGAAGACAGGGGTCTGTGCTGGAAATGTGGTAAGGAAAGAGGAACATATATGCATGTATGGTGGTTTTGTAAAAAAATAAAAAAATTCTGGAAGAAAGTTTTGAAGGAAACAAATAATTTGATTAATGGTAGTGTGAAAAGAAAACCATCATTTTGCTTATTGGGAATACCACCAAAAAATATCAATGATGAAGACAGAATGGCCTGCCAGTATAGCTTTGCTGCTGCAAGAATTGTGATAGCTAAAGTTTGGAAGCAAGTGAATAAACCTTCAATTAATATCTGGAGAGAGAAGATATGGATATATATGAGGATGGCCAAATTAACAGATTTCCTACATGGGAAAGATATGGAAAAGTTTAAACAAACTTGGTCAAAGGCCACCTCATATTGGGATAAGATGGCAAAAATGGATTTTATGGTTATAATTAACGAGTTGTAGAAACTAGAGTAATTTTATACCTTTGTATTTTTAATAGTAAAATCTGATTAGACACCTGCTGCGGAAGTCGGGTGAAGGGTCACTGTTAATGGTGGGTGGTGGGGGAAGGGGTATCTTTTTTTTTTTTTTTTTTGAATATAAGAACTTTTATATTTGAGATTGTAATAAGTGAGATATATGGATACTCCTCCAAGTTTGTATTATGTATTTTGTAATTTTTGTTACTTATTTTTTTTGTTATCGTTGTTACATGTATTGTTTTTTTGTTTGATATTTTTTTATTGTTAAAAAAAATCTTAATAAAAATTTATAAAAAAAAAAAAAAAAGGTGTCGGACTAGGACCTGGGAAACCCAGGTTCAAATCCCCACTCATACCATGGAAGCTTGCTGGGTAACCTTGGGCCAGTCACACATTCTCAGCCCAGACACTAGCTAGTATTTGGATGGGAGATCTCTAAGGAATACCAGGGTCAATACACGGAGGCAGGCAATAGCAAAGCACCTCAAAACATCTCTTGCTTTGAAAACCCTGTGGAATCGCCATAAGTCAGCTGTGACTTGATGTAAAAAAAAAAAAAAACGCATTCTGCCCATTGGCAAGGATTATGAGTTCATAAATTATTTCAGTTTTTATTCAAAACATCATAAAAATGTATGGTATAACTAACACCCAATTCTAGAAAGGAAAGGAAGTCCTGTTGAAATAAACACTAATGCCTCTAGGAGCAGGAGGTCAGGGAAGAGCACAATGCCTTTGGTGCCTTTTTTAGTGGAATTCTATTGTCAAAATATTCTCTTCTGCACCTTCATTGATCAACCATTTCCCATATTCCTGGTGCAATAGGATGTGATAGTTTAAAATAATGGAAAGAAAGCAAACTAATAATTTTATTTAGGCACTATCACTTATTCTGAAATTTGTTTAAAGCCTGTCATGACCACTATTAAGTCAAAAAGGTTGTTCAGAGTTCAACAAGTTCAGTAAATCATGTGTGTGTGTGTGTGTGTGTGTGTGTGTGTGTGTGTGTGTGTGTGTAAAGTGCCATCAACTTGCAGCCGACTTATGGCGACCCCTTTCTGGGGTTTTTATGGCAAGAGACTAACAGAGGTGGTTTGCCAGTGCCTTTCTCTGCACAGCAACTCTGGTATTCCTTGGTGGTCTCCCATCCCAATACTAACCAGGGCTGACCCTGCTTAGCTTCTTACGAGATCAGGCTAGCCTGGGCCATCCAGGTCAGGGCTCGGTAAATCATACCCTCAGTTAAATCCAGCACTATAACCAAAGCTTCCTTTCATAATATGAAAAGTTGAATAGGTCTCAGCATGAGTCTTTTGAAATGTTGACTATTGTGAATGCAATGGGAACAAAACAGCTGGAGAGGAATACAAGGGCGTTCTCTCAAATATGTACCTTTCTGAGATTTTAAAAAAGCAAACACATTGCTATTCCAAATCAAGCCAGATTGTCTGATGCTTAACCTTGCATCCTTAACCTTGTACATTTTATGTTTCTTTTAAACTGACATGATCTGGAGTTTTCCAGGGGGGCTGATACTTCATTTTTTTTGTTTCCTTCCATGAAGGAATGTGATGGTTGAACTAGGATAAAGAGCAGGATAGGGCTTGTGAAGAACTAGAATAACTTGGGAAAACTCCAGTTTCTTGGACTTTCTGCATTCCTGCCCAAAAGAGTTATTTGACTTTTAAAGGTGGCAAAATGTGAACGCTCAAGTACTTTAACACTCACGGTGTGATGACTGGAACCCATCAGGAGACATAGGAGAAGGAGCCACTGAGACTCTGAAGGCAGGAGCCTGGCAGAGATAGCAGAAACTTGGAATTGGGTTCTCAGCCATTGTCTTATTGAGTTCCGCAGCTGGCATTCTTGAAAAGAACTTGCCATATTTTCCTCCAAGTCTCATATTTGTAATATTTGTTTTCTAAAGTTTTTTAAAGAAGTACAGTTGACTGAGAGATGTTTCTGGATTCCCAGGTGGCATCTGTGGCCAAGACCATTTTGCCAGTTTGAGATGCTTTACCAGTTGTTCCCTGGAAAAAAGAGACTGGGCGCTTTCACATATCCTGAATAATGGACTTTCAATCCACTTTCAATGCACTTTGCAGATGGATTTTACTGTGTGAAACGGCAAAATGCACTTGCAAACGATCGTTAAAATGCATTGAAAGTGGATTGAAAGTGCATTATTCAGGATGTGTGGAAGTGCCCATCATGTCTATACCGCAGTAATTTTATCTACACTGGGCCATCCCTGAAGGTTATTAAGAAGCGTCAGCTGGTGTATACCAGAATTCTGGTTAAAAATTAGCTTCTAGGTAGTGGTCCTTACCTTTGAAGCCTTAAATGAGCTGACACAGGATACCTTTTCTTGTACCCCATGCACTTACATCTTACAGAGCCCTTTCTATGTGTCAAAGCCATCCAATGTCAAATTGTAACTGTGAGATATTGTGTTTTCTCAGTTCTCATTCCAAAACACATCACTCCAAGGAAAGCCTCCCCCCTTTTTTGTACTTCAGTAGGCTAGTTAAGACAGTATTTATTCTAGAAGCCTTTTTAATGGCTGACAATTTTTTGTTTTTTTCCTGACTCCCCCCCCCCCGATTCTTAGTATTGCTTTGTCTATTGCTTAATGTGTCTTTATAATGACTGTAACGAATATTTTCCTGTTTTAAATTTTTGGGTGAAAAATAGTGGTTTTGGCATGACAGAAATATTCTCCCCGACTTCTACATTGTGATTTTTGCTTTCTTTACAAACATACACATAGAGTATAAGAGGCAGTAAAAATATGCTCCTACAAGGCAGAAAATCCATTGCTTCACATCAGATGTCCTGTATGTTGCATCTTCAGCCAATTCACAGCTTTTGCTGTTTCTTCTAGTATGCAAAATGTTATTTCTACACACACAGGTCTGCCCCTTCCCTTTAGCCAGGGGCAACACTGTTTCTCATGGAAAGGTCACCTTCTTTGATTGGTATATCATTCAAATGCATTTCCTAATCAGAAAATTGTTTTCTAACCACTAGCTAATTTCTTTAGTGCGTGTGTGTAATTTGGGTGGAGTGACTTTTTGGAGAAGGGGGAGAAAAATAATTTGAAAGAACTTGGCAGAAATGTAGGTAAATGCAGACTGGCCAGCAAACACTTTGTTACGGATTGGAAGAGATCAGGAACTTTTAAGTTTCCCTGAAATGTGTGAGAGATACTAAAATCCAAAAGGTTTTAAAAGCAACTGCCTTTAAAGAGGTTTCAGCAGTTGCCTGCCTGGGTCGTTTAAGCAAATCAGTAGCAAAGGTGCTTCCATAGCCAGAATTTTAAAAAGAGAGAAGCTGAGTGCTTTGCTAAGCAGATTTATGGGTTGCATGGCAATTTCCTTGCCTCTGACAAGCCATTGTCGGCTTTCAGCAAAGCTATGACACTCTCAAATTTGAAATTGTGGACAGGAAAGATTAGCTGTTGATGATGCAGCTAATGTCTTTCCACCTCGACTTAAAAAAAACATGGTGGGATGACATCTAGGCATGTGTGCTTGCTTAGCAGGCTGCCAGTCTTGATGAATTTATCTTGCTTAGGAAATATGTTTCAGACTGGAGAGAGACTGGAAATAAAGGCACTGCAGGGTTATGAGCAGATGAAAGCAAACTTTTAGACATGGTCTGTAGACAGCCACTAACCACAAATTGAAGATAGCTCACGGCTCAGGCAGGCAACAGTGCACGAACATGCTGTGCTCTGGGCAGATGACACCTCCCATGCAATGTCTGCAACAAATGAAAAGCAGCCTCAGCGGGTGTCAATTCTGAGCAACAGGGATTTAACTCTTCCCTTACCGGCCATTTTTATGCATAAACTACCCCCCTCCCAAGCAGGTTCTATATCTGTGGCTACCCTTATCTGAGAGTAAATAGGAGTACAAATTATCCAGAGTGCAGTATGCCTTCTATGCAAATTCTTTTTAGGTAAGGTTATGCTGTGGTTAAAGCAGGGAAATATTGTACCGTGCTCTGTTAATTTTGAAGAGTTCACTGTCAAATCTGAAACTGTTATTAGGTGTGCAGGAAGTGAGGATCTGAATGGTTCATAAAATCATAGAGTTGGAATGGACCACCAGGGTCATCTAGTCCAACCCCCTGCACAAAGCAGGAAATTCACAACTACCTCCCACACACACACCCAGTGACCCCTACTCCATGCCCAGAAGATGGCCAAAATTCCCTCCCTCTCATCATCTGCTTAAGGTCACAGAATCAGCATTGCTGACAGATGGCCATCTAATCTCTTCTTAAAATCTCTAGGAAGGAGAGCTCACCACCTCCCGAGGAAGCCTGTTCCACTGAGGAACCGCTCTAACTGTTAGAAAATACTTCCTAATGTCTTGATGGAAACTCTTTTGATTTAATTTCAACCCGTTGGTTCTGGTCCAACCTTCTGGGCCAACAGAAAACAACTCTGCACCCTCCTCTATATGACAGCCCTTCAAGTACTTGAAGATGGTTGTCATATCACCTGTAAGTCTTCTCCTCTTCAGGCTAAACATATCCAGCTCCTTCAACCTTGCCTCACAGAACTTACTTGGTCTCCAGACCACTCACTATCTTTGTTGCCCTCCTCTGGACACCTTCCAGCTTGTCTACATCTTTCTTAAATTGCGGTGCCCAAAACTGAACACAGTACTCTAGGAGAGGTCTAACCAGAGCAGAGTAAAGCGATACCATCACTTTGTGTGATCTGGACACTATACTTCTGTTGATACAGCCCAAGATCGCATTTGCCTTTTTAGCTACTGCATCACACTGCTGACTCATATTCAGTGTTTGGTCTACTAAGACCCCTAGATCCTTTTTGCACACATTACTGCTAAGTCAAGTCTCCCCCACCCTATAATTATGCATTTGATTTTTCCTACCTAAATGCAGAACTTTACATTTATCTTTGTTGAAGGGCATTTTATTAGTTTTAGCCCAATTCTCCAGCCTATCAAGATCATCCTGTATCCTGGCTCTGTCTTCTACCATATTTGCTATCCCTCCCAATTTAGTATCATCTGCCCATTTAATAAGCATCCCCTCTATTCCTTCATCCAAATCATTTATAAAGATATTGAACAACACAGGGCCCAGGAAAGATCCCTGAGGCACTCCACTAGTCACTCCTCTCCAAGTGGATGAGGAACCATTAACAAGCACTCTTTGGGTGCAATCTGTCAACCAATTACAGATCCACCTAACAGTAACAGGATCTAAATAACCTATTCCTAATTTGTCAACAAGAATATTATGGGGAACATCAAAAGCCTTACTGAAATCTAGATAAACTATGTCTACAGCGTTCCCCTGATCCAGCAAGGTAGTAACTTTCTCAAAAAAGGAGATAAGATTAGTCTGACATGACTTGTTCTTGAGAAACACATGCTGGCTCTTACTGATCAGATCCATCCTTTCTAAATGCTCAAGGACTGATGTTTGATGATTTATTCAGAAACTTTTCCCAGTATAGAAGTCAAGTTACCCAGATCCTCCTTTTCCCCCTTCTTGAAGATGGGGACAACATTTGCCCGCCTCCAATCTTCTGGCACCTCACCTGTTCTCTAAGACTCCTCAAAAATAATGGTAAGAGGCTCAGCAATTACCTCTGCAAGTTCTTTGAGTACCCTTGGATGCAATTCATCTGGCCCTGAGGACTTTGTTTCATTTAAAGAAACTAGGCATTTTTGCATTACCCCAATGCCAATCCTAGCCTGCAAATCCCTTCCCTTATCATGTGTTCTGTTTATGCTGTTGAGCACCACTTCCCTCACAAGAAAAGACTGAGGAAAAGTAGGAATTGAGGAGTTCTGCCCTCTCTTCATCTGATACAATTTCACTTTCAGGTCCCCACATTGGGCTTATCTTGTCCTTGTTCTTATTCTTACTCTGTACATAGGAAAAGAACTCTTTTTTGTTGTGTTTAGCATCTCTCGCAGCCTAAGCTCATACTGAGCTTTAGCTTTCCTAACACTCTCCCTACAAGCACTAGTTATTTGTTTATAATCCTCTGTGATGGGAATTTTACCCTTAATAGAGGAAATGGATCGTTGAATATTAATGGAATCACCGGCAGAAGCTAATTAAGGTTGCACGCACACAAAGAAAGACACGCAGTCATTTCTCTTAGTAAAAATCACCTTTACTTACTAACTTCAGGAAAGGGTAACTTGGATGTAAAATAATAAATCTCTTTCTACATTCTAAGTTTCCTATCACATCCCAAAGTGGGAGTTCTATAGTTTACATCTTCACATGGTCAAATCTAAAGTCTAATGGCGGAGGCTTCTTCTAGCTAAGACAAAGAAGAAGCTCCTGGTATGCAAATACCTTTACAACTGTCCTGTTTAGCCAATGGCTATTTGACACATACTGTAGGTCACATCACCTTTGATCTGGTCAGCTTGGTTACAAACAGTTTAACCCTTGAGTGACTGAAATACAATGAAACTCGCTATCCAAAACCCAACACTCTGGTTATAAGGCCCTCCTTCCACTTCCTAAAGGAGTCTTTTTTTTTATTTCTCAACTCTTTAAAAAGCTGTTTATGGAGCTACCCTGGCCTCTTTAGGCTCCTCCCATTTTTCCTTCTCATAGGAATGGTTTGTGATTGTGCCTTCAGTATTTCATTTTTAAGAAACTCCCACCCTTCTTGAACTGCCTTCTCCTTCAGTATTCCTGACCATGGGATTCTACCCAACATAAGTTTAAGCTTGTTAAAAATTTGCTCTCCTAAAGTCCAACCTATATGTCTGACTACCTATAGTTTTTCCTTTCCCCAATACTGTAAATTCCAAGATTTCATAGTCACTACTACCCAGAGTGCCTACTACTTTAACCTCATCAATCAGTTCTTCCTTGTTGGTGAGAATCAAATCTAAGATAGCAGATCTCCTTGTTTCCCTGTCCACTTTCTGGAATAGGAAGTTGTCAGCAGGACAAGTCAGGAATATATTGGATCTTGCACTTTTAGCAGAAGTTGGTCTTCCAACAGATATCCGGGTAATTAAAATCTCCCATGACCACCTTGTCCCATTTCTTTGAGAATTTTGTAATCTGGTCTAGGAGTGTCTCATCCAAGTCCTCTGCCTGGTTTGGTGGTTGATAACAGACCCCCACCATAATATCATGATTATTTCTTTCTCCTTTTATTTTTACCCTTAGACTGTCGACTGAACTACCATGCTCAGATTCATGTACTTCTTCACAAGCGTACACATCTTTGACATACAATGCTACTCCTCCTCCCTTATCTATCCCTTCTAAACAAGTTGTACCCCACAATATTAATTTTCCACTCATGAGTGATATCACACCAAGTTTCAGTAATGCCAATTAGGTCAAAATCCCCTTCCTGTATTAGGGCTTCAAGTTCTTCCTGCTTGTTTCCCAAACTCTGCGCATTAGTGTACAGACATCAGAATCCATGGTTTATGTGCCCGAGGTTTTCATTTCTGAACTTACCCACAAGTTTGTTTCCTTGCATACATGGCACTCCCCACAAATCTTTATTGTTCTCATGTTGGTATTGTCATCATGTTAGGCTTTAAGTTCTTGTCTCACTCCCCCATAAGATTTAGTTTAAAGCCCTTTTTATCAGGTTTGCAAGGCTCTCACCAAAAACATTTTTCCTACCCTTGTGAGGTGCAAATCATCTGCCAATAGAAGAGCTTCTTTTTGAAAACATAAACCAAGGTCCAAAAATCCAAACCTTTCTTGATGACACCATCTACGCTGCCAGTCATTAATTTTTAGTATTCTTCTTTCCCTTACTGAGCCACAACCTTTGACAGGAAGAACTGGCGAAGAAAAACAACCTGCGCCCCAAGGTCCTTCACCTTCTTACCCAGAGCCGCATAGTCTTTTTAAATATGTTCTGGGCTGTGTTGGGCAATATCATTTGCTCCCACATGAATGAGCAAGAAAGGGTAATAATATGTGTGCTTGATGAGTCTTCCTACCCTTTCTGTCACATCCTGAATGCGTGTACCTGGTAGGCAGCAGACCTCTCGAGATGACAAGTCTGGTCGGCACACTTTAGACTCTAGTCTACCCCTCTCAGTAGGGAATCCCCAATTACCAGAATAGGCCTCTTCCTAAATTGGGGAGTGGAAGATCGAGTCCTCTCATGTGCAGGAGCTTGAGAAATTTATTTCAAGCTTCGGTGGGGGGGAGGTTGTTTCAGTTAGGTGTTGTATTTCTCATTTAAAAATATTTTTAATCATTTAAGAAAGGGAACCTTTTTCCTGCCAAGGGCCGTTTGCACATTTATGACATCATTCAGGGGCCATACCAGGTGTAGATCTCCTGGTGGGGGGGGAAGAGGCTAGGGTTGCCAGGTCTCCAGCCACCACCTGGAGGTTGGCAACCCCAGGGGAGGCCACTAAGAGAAGGCCTGCAGGGTGCCCCCACTCCCCCCTCCCAGGCGGAAGGGCAGCCAGCAGTGGGCCCGAGCAAACAAGGTGCCCGGGGGGTGCAGCCCACAGTCGATCAGCAAGGGAGGAAGGAAAACAGAGAAAGAGGAAAAGGGAGGGAGGGAGAAAGGGAGAAAAAAATGGAGAGAGAGGGAGAAAGAAAGAAAGAAAGAAAGAAAGAAAAGGACGAAGGGAGACAAAGAAAAGGATGGAGGGAGACAAAGAAAAGGATGGAGGGAGACAAAGAAAAGGATGGAGGGAGACAAAGAAAGAGACAGAAAAAGAGGGAGAAGGAGAGGGAGAGAAAGGAGAAAGAGTGACAGAAAAAGAGGAAGAAAAGAGAGAAAAGCCTCCCCCCCGCACACACCCACACCCACGCACGCTGGCCCCATGCGACCGGGCCCCAGTCTCCATGCCCTCTCCTCCCCAGAGTCCACAAAAGGCCCCCCCCTGAAGCCCGATCGGCTCCTGCATGCATGCTCTGCCACCGGGAGCCGCCAGCCTCTTTCCCCCTCCCTCTCGCTGCTCAACAGCCAACAGTCGGCGAGAGGAGGTCCAAAGGGCGCCGCAGCGCCGCTGTAAGCCAGGAACACCCTCTGGGAGGGCCGCCCTGTGCCCCACCTCTGCAGCAGGGCCCCGGAGCTCCGGAGGGCCACATAAAATGTCCTTGGGGGCCGCATACGGCCCCCGGGCCTGAGGTTCCCCACCCCTGATTTAAGAAGTACTGCAAAACGGAGAGGTGAGTAATTTCATGATTGACAAAAGGCACAGACATTCCCTAAGAAGTGGGAGAAATTTCTTCATGACTGTCACCCTGGCTAACCAATCAAAGCTGTTTCCTCTGAGGCTTACCCAAATAAAAAGATAGTGCCTATGTTCAAAATGCGGTGAGCACACCTCTAATGAACTCATCTCTAAAAGCTTGCACTAAAAAGATGTTTAGTGAAAACCAAAGATAGTTAAATCAATATAGTGCCCTGCCAATATCAGTCTCAGGAGAAAAAAATGATTGATTCTTCTTGACAAATAGGAGGGGAGGAAGAGTCTGATCTCTCAGTTCTTTGGAGAGCCAGCATTGAGTCTTTATTGTTGTGTTGTGGACACAGATAAAGAAAGGGGCTTTTCTGATATAGTGTCATTGCTTCTAAACCTCTGGACAGCTCACCTGATTCTGAGCTTTGAACCTGCTTTATTGATTCTGCCTTTGTCTTTTCTCCTCGGTTCAAGCAACCTGGAGATAGCAAATGCTGTCTCCCCTCATGTCTTCAGAATCCTCTATTTGACCAATGGAACCTAAGCAATATTATTTGGATATTGATAACTTATTTAGGGGGGAAAGGTTGCAGCAGATAAAAGAAGCTTTTTGTGTTTGAGAAAGTCATTTGTCATGTTTTATGAACGGAAAGGAAAAACAAGAACAAATTCCATATGCATGGGGTGATTTAAATGTCATGGAGAGCAATAGCCAAGTGAGATGAGAAAGTAGGTCTGAAACAAGGTCATCAGTGTATATTTGGTATGATGGAGTGGAGGATATTGTTGAGTAATCTTTACTTGACTGATTATTGAAGAATGTGTTACTTGATGGCACTTTCCACCACATTTACATAACAATCCTACAGTGAGTACAAAAGGAGTATGTGAAGCCAGTTAAATAAAGAATTCTATGTACCTTCATTTCTATCCATCCTTCTACATCTCCAGAACTTGGGATAGAACTTAAAATTATCACATATCCAGATGAAATTAGGCAAAAATAATAGTTGCTAAAATCTTAGGTTTACTTTGATTTCCAGAAGTCAGATCAAATGAAAAAGTCATAAGAACTGGGCATCTCCAAGACAATTCCCCAGCTATAGGGTAGCCACGGAGGAAGAGGAGAAGAAGGAGGAGAAGGAGAAGAAGGAGGAGGAGGAGGAGAAGAAGAATTGGTTTTTATATGCTGACTTTCTCTCCCACTTAAGGAAGAATCAAACCAGCTTACAATCCCCTTCCCCTCCTCACAACAGACACCCTGTGAGGTAGGTGAGGCTGAGAGAGTGTGAGTAGACCAAGATCACCCAGCTGGCTTCATGTTTAGGAGTGGGGAAACAAATCCATTTCACCATATTAGTGTCCGCTGCTCATGTGGAGGAGTGAGGAATCAAACCCGGTTCTCCAGATCAGAGTCCATTACTCCAAACCACCGCTCTTAACCACTACACCATGCTGGCTTTTTTTCCTGGAGTTTTGCTGTCTGAAGGTGATCCAAAGAAACTTAAGTGATTGGTTTCTTTTGATCCCAAAGATCACAGTAGTACTTATTAGAAGAGGCGAAACCCTAAAATATGCAGCACCTCTGATAGCTGTTTTAAAAGTGTATAGTCAGGCCTGGCTTTACCTAAGACATCCATTTTGCATGATAAAAATTATTATTTTCTGTCTTAAAAAAACCCTAAACAAAACCCAGTCTCCTAAAAGAATCCTTGTCAAACACAAATTCAAGTTGTTTAATTTGTTTCTTTTTCCTCTTCCTCCTTCTTTCTTAGAACTCCCCTGCCCCATCTTTCTTTTTCTTCCCCCCTAGGTAGGAAAAGCTGAACTCCCCCCCTTTTAAAGATGCAGTAAGGTTTTTAAACTGCAAAGAGAAAGTTCCTTTTTCTTCTTTCTTTAACATTTGGACATCATGATGGAAATGCAACAGGCAATTTATTTGGTGTGTATTATAATTAAAATAGTATCCATATCTTCCATGGCTTTTTGCGACGTCGAATTAAAGGATTGCTCTATCAGTGGCCATCACCCATGCTGGGTAAATGGAACCTTCATGTTCAGAGGCAATTTACCTCTGGTTACTGGTGGATGGGAGGGGTGGTAGCCCATCCATGACAGTTTCAGTTTAGACCATCTTTCCCAGTCTTTCTGTATCATCAACCATGTTTTGTGGTAATTGTCCTTGAATAATGTCTGATTCTTCCTGGTAACACTAATCCCCAAATATCTTACCGGCTCTTCTGTTATCTTACATCCTGTTTTCGACTACATATCTTGTTTTTCCGGGTCTTCTCAATTTTCTAATATAATCTTAGTCTTATTTTTATTTATTCTATATCCAGAAAGTTGTCCATAATGTTCTATTTGCTCCATAAGATGTTCAATTGAGCTTGTAGGATTTTCTAAGGTCAGGACCACATCATCAGCATAGCATTTCAGTTTGAACTCCTCTCCAGAGATTTTCAGTCCCAAGATTTTTTCATCATGTCTTATTCTGTTCACCAATTACTTCTAAAGCTACATTAAATAACAGAGGCGATAAGGGACAGCCTTGCCTCGCTCCTTTGTTGATTGTAAATTTCTCTGTTAGTTTTCCGTTAATCACCAGTCTCGCTGATTGCTTCCGATATATACTCTTTATCCATCTCATATATTTATCACCACAGTTAAGCTTTGCACAGTCTTTAGTAAAAAGTCCCAATAAATGTTGTCAAATGTTTTTTCTGCATCCAAGAAAATAAAGGCAGCTTTGCATTTTTTCTTCTTGACATGCTCTATTGCATTAATGATGAAATGAACATTGTCCCGCATCAGTCTTTTTGGGATAAAACCAGTTTGATCAACATGAATGATTTGTCCTATCTTCTTTTTCAGTCTCTCCGCCAAGATTGAAGGCAAAAATTTTGTAATCCACATTTAACAAAGATATTGGTCTATATGAAGCAGGCATTTCAAGATAATTTCCTTCTTTATGGATCAATGCAATATATGCTTCTTGCCAAGATTCTGGACTTTTCTCACTTACTGGAATATCATTCAGCATTTTTTGTAAATGTATGGCTAATTCCTCTTCAAAACATTTGTAGTATCTTCCTGTCAAACCATCCGGACCAGGTGTTTTGTCTGCTTTCTGATATGCTATAGCCGTGGTAAGCTCTTGCATAGTAATATTTTGGTTCAACCAATCATCATCTTCATCAAATACTTTTAGGTTGGATTCTGCAATATATTTGTCTATCTCCTCTTGTTTGTTCTTCTGTGTCTTTGTCTGGTATAAGTTTTCGAAATATTTTAAAAATTGCTCCTGTATGTCTTTTTCTCTAAAGCTGACTTTATCCATTAGCTTAACACCTGTTATAACCTTCTTCTCTACTTGTCTTCTAAGACATTGTGCTAGGTATTTTCCTGGTTTATTCACATGTTCAAAGAGTTTTTGCTTCACAAATAATATTTTTTTTGCATTCCTTCTGTATCAATCAAGTCAATTTCTATTTTTTCCTTTTATCTCTTTTAAAATGCTTTTTTAACTTGTTTTTATATGTTGTTCTTCCAATCTTTTAATTTCTTCCAACAATTGCTCTATTTGTTCTCTTTTCTGTTTTTTAAATTTGGAGTTGATTGCAATCAATCTTCCTCGCTTAAAAGCTTTGCTCACATCCCACACTGTTGAGATAGGAACTTCTGAGGAGATATTTAATTCAAAAAATTATTTCAGTTCTTTTTTACATTGAAGTATAACTTCCTCCTTGAGTAGTAAGTTATTATCAAGTCTCCATCTTCTAATTCTTGATCTGAAGTATGTCCAAGTCAGCTCTATTGGGTTGTGGTCTGACAGCAATCTTGGTAAAATCTCGACACTTTCTAAATTACTTAGCAGAGTCTTTGAAATCCAACACACATCTATTCTTGAATATGAGTTGCTCCTGTATTTACACAAATTAATGCATCAGGAGCCATTCCAAAATCTTGGAGACATACTATAATTGTCCCAATCTTCAAAAAGGGTCATCGCTCTGACCCAAGCTGTTATCGCCCAATTAGCCTTTTGTCTTGCTTAGGCAAATTGTATTCCTCCTACTTATTAAGGAGGCTGTTAGATTGGGTTGAGAGTAATGACATCCTTGGCTGGGAACAGATTGGCTTCAGAAGGGGTTGATCTGTTATGGACCATTGTTTAGTGCTCTTTCACTTAGCCGAGAAATATTCCTCCCCCCAAAATGGCACCCTTTATGTGGGTTTTATGGATCTTAAGGGAGCCTTTGATGCCATCCCGAGGGAGAGGCTACGGTTGAAACTATAAATTCTTGTATGGATAGGAGGTTACTATGGCTCATTCAACAATTTCATACTGACCTCACAGCTCAGGTTCACTGTAGCAACCAAGGAGAACTAACTGAGCCCTTTGAAATGGCCAAGGGAGTTAGACAAAATGCCTCTTTTTCGCTGGGTATTAGATGGCTTTGAGGCTGACCAAGTCAAGGAGTTTGTTTATCTTGGCATTCTTTTCCCCCATAACCTAATTGGAATGCCCATCAAAAAGCAGTGTCCAACAAAATTAAACCTGGGGTTGGTGCTATTGTCAACTTTTTCCATACCAAAGGTGGCAAATATATTCCAGGGGCTATTCAGGTTTTCAATCTAAAAATTATTCCAATTGTTCTTTTTGGTGTTGCCATTTGGATAACTGTTGTCAATGAATCTATAGATCGCCCATTGCTTCAATTTTATGAAAACTCTTAAATGCCCCTCGATGTGTTGCTGGTGTTACCCTTCACTCCGAGTTTGGCCAAATGTCGCTCGAAGCTAGGGCATGGTTGGCTGCCTTTAAGCTACAACTTAAGCTGCGCTTTAGCACTGAGGGGCTTCTAGCTTCTCTGAAGCATGACCCTTTTAAATACTCATGGCAAAAAATCCTAGATGAGAAATTGTCATTGTTGGGCTTCTCACAGGATATGTTATTAGGTCTTGGGAAATCTGAAGCTTTCACCAAAATTAAAAGGTGCATTAAAGAGCTTGACTATAACAGCACTACTTTTCATGTTCGCTGCTTTTGTTTATGCCAGTTCTTTGGAATACCACCACCACATGGTTTGCCTACTTATTATTTGACAACTTCTGGTCTTTCTAGAGCCTTCTGTTTAGCTAGACTGAATGGTAACCCTTGTATGGTTATGCAGGGAAGAATTTTGAATATACCATATCCAGACAGGACCTGTCCTTGCTTTTCTGGCTCTATTGATTCATTAGCTCATGC
Source organism: Euleptes europaea (assembly GCF_029931775.1). NCBI lineage: Eukaryota > Metazoa > Chordata > Lepidosauria > Squamata > Sphaerodactylidae > Euleptes > Euleptes europaea. Next base: position 5,062,907 of record NW_026612049.1, read on the forward strand.
CCTCTTGGAATGCCGCTTTTATGAGGAACTTCAATCACATTATATCTCTCCCCTTTTAACATATAAATCTAATGCCTCTGCATCTGACATAATGCTTTTTTTACTAAGTGACACGGATCCTAAGGTAACATTGTCAGTGGCAAGAATGTTGGCCCACCATTTACTATTCACTTTAAAGAGTTTGTAGGGGATTAGATCAGGACCCTGGTTTGAGTCTACCTTAAGTGGTAGAGAAAGTCGGCATATAAAAACCATCTCCTTTTCTTCTTCTAACAATGAAGAAAACTGACAAATCAATAGTTTTTTTTTACAGCATTTAAACATCCAAAATCTTTAAAGTTTATGAGAAGGAAATATCCAAGCAATATTGAAATATTACTTTCAAATAGTCTTCCAATGCTGAAACCTAAAAGCACATCAGGTAAGAATATACTGAAGCCAGGAGCAAAATCTGAAAACCACGCAAACAGAAAACAAATCAGTCCCTTCATTTATGTTGTTTCTGTCTGATTCATACAGATTTATGAGTCCATTCTGAAAATGTAAGAAAAAAATCAATAGCATCACTGTGATTTATAAAGGTGTAGTCCTTTTATTTCATGAATATTTCAATTGAGCAATCGGGGTGTCAGTTTCATGTCTGAGCTCATTCCTCAATCATGTGTGATTAATTCCTAAAATGATCAGGCTAGCAGAAATCCTGGAAACATATGAAAATTATGAGTGCCGCATGCACAAACCTCAGCCCCTGCTGCTTGAAGAAATGCAGGATGAAGCACATTTAGTGGAGATAATTTCCACTGAGGTATACTGGGGTGGACGGGGTAGTGGGACTAAACATATCAAGAGCAATTTACAGAAAGTTAAAATGGTACTGTGTTGTTTTCTGAACCTTAGCATGAACGCTTAAATGTAAAGTAATTGGAAAAGCTTAGACTCTAGAGACAGATAGCTAAAATACTATAAGTTGTCATGCAAGTTGTGCTTTGTGACTGCAGTATGATTCTCTGCCTTTAAAGCAAAGTACAGTTAACTGCTTTTTTCATGCTGTGGAAAAACCACACTTTGGCACTGTGTATGAATGATATGTTACAGATGTCTGTTGGAATGTATATTTTCATTTTCATATTGGGTTCTACAAAAACTTGACTTGTTTTCTTTATGACTGGAATTAAAGGCATTCGTTTAGTCTGTAATGTTTGGTTTTCATTTCCATTTGTTTCATCAGGAAACACTTTTCTGACTGTTGTTTTCTGGTTTTACAACCATTTGAGGTCCAGTTCTCTGGGATACTTTCTCACATCTGTAGAATCTTCTGTGCCCAATATCAGCCAGACCGGAGAAAGAGTCCCTGTTTTGTAGGAAATGAAAAACCTTGCTTTGCAGACTAGGCACAAGGAGAAATGGCAATATTGGTATTGTGTGTATATGTGTTTCCTTTCATGGGACCCTCAAATGGATGGTTTCTGTTTTTAAACAAAATCAGAGTATATAGGTGTGGAGACCCAAATCCTGCTTTCATCCCATCTCACATTTCAATGCACTGTTGTTCAAATTCAACTGGTCCACCTTGTTTTAACCAACCATACCTTCACTGTAATAAGAACTGGGGGTAGTTCTTAACAGGAGTATTATGGCAGTCAGTGGACCAAATGACAGCAGATGATGATAGCAAAGAGAACATGCTCCAGGCTCCTGTTATTGATGAGGGGCAGATTGTTCCTCAACCATCTGAGGAAATACCCCTAGTCCATTTGAGAATCTTCATAGAATTATTGTGGCTTTTTTGAAGGTTTGGTGGGGTTAAAAAGCCCCCTCTCATGCATCACTGTTGACCAGAGGTGTGTGCTTCTCTTGAAGAAACAGTTCACAAATTTCTCTATGGAAGAAGCACGCGACTTCCCGTTTCACCTCAGAAGCATGTTAAGAAGCATAGTTCACTTCTACAGACTCTGCACCCCATGCCAAGCCACCTCTAGACAAGTGTTTGAACTAGATAAACCCATTGCTAAACCAGGAAGGCTCCTACACCAGTGTAAATGTAAACATTTTCTTGCTTCTGCCTTTTGAGTATTTGACATCATTAATACATGTGTACAAGTTGGAGAATACATCCGGTTTGTGCCGCAGGTCTGCAGTGCTGGTCACACACACACACACCCCAGTGGAACATGCTTTACTTTTGTTCTGCAGCACTGAAGAAATTAGCATAGGAAGAGGAAGGCAAAAATCTTTGTAGAGGGAAGACATGAAACTCCATTTGGGAAATCAAACCATTGAGCACACACCTTACAAAACAATCAGTATCCATTGGTCATGGAAGTATAGTATAGGGTACCCCCCCCAAAAAAGGAGCTGGATTAGAACTGGATGAGAAAAGAAGCATATTCATAACACAGCCCACTTATAATTCTGTGAAAATCTCATAGGGCCTGAAAGGATGAGGCTGAAGTTGGTTCCTAGTTGGTTCCCAGTTCCCAGTTCCTTATTTACATTTCCTAGCTCCTAAATCCTGAGCACAGTTTAAAAGCTCTGTACCCCACCACAAGGTTTGGACCACCACACACATAATACACCACACATTCGGGGGACTCTACCCTCCAAAGGGACATAGGCTGGTTCCTGGTCCAAAGTCCAATTCTTGTGCCAGCTGCTCCAAAGTGGGGTGCCCCCAAGACAATTGCACATACAGAAACTGGGACACAGCTGCACCCCAAAACAATCTTTGGACCATCCCACATCCCTACACTCTGGAGATTGTTCCCTGCAAGAAGATTGGCGGGCATTTCCTAGTTCGTAAATCCTGGCAACCTGGCAACCCTGCCTCTGCACCCCAAAATAAGGGTTGTGTTATGGCCTCAGACCAGACCCTGGTAATCCCAGGACACCCCCCACATGGTGTACAGGGCCACAGCTGGTGTGCAAGGCTGGCACAGTGCCGTGTAGCCAGAGATGACATGGGTCACCTGGCATCCATCTTGGTTATGCAAAGCTGGGGTGAAATGACAGGGTCTGAACAGCAAAAGGTGAGCCATACCCTCCCCGGAAAGAAATGTTTGCAAAGACTCAGCAAAGACAAAAAAGACCAAGATAAGCTGTTTGCATCTCTAAACCCTTCCTGAAGCAAGGCTGCTCACACCCAGCCAAATCCCCTCCATCCATTCAGAAGTTCCCTTAATCCCATCCTGTCTCCAGCCTAGCCCTTCAGTGACTCACCTTCTGGATCCCACCTTGATCTCCAAGTCTATCACTCAATGCTCTGACACTTTATCCCAAGCACCCAGCCATTCTCAGCCATCCCCAGGCGTTGCCAACTGCAGGGAGACTATACCTCCTCCTCCTCCCTTCCTTGGGTAAAAAAAAATCTTCATTTGCCACAGTAGCAGTTGTCATTTACACAAAATGTAACCTGGCATGCAGTCCTTTTCCCCCTTCCCTTCTTGCATCTGCCATTCTGGACCCTCATTCTGCAGGAAGGTAACTGTAGCCCGCTTGGGAATCTCAAACCTTTACTTTCTTAGCTCTGTGTGCGTTAGGAATTGTTTGTGTGTGTGTTTTACCCTATTTGATTACTTTTAATAAACCCCTTAAAATTCATAAAAGCCTCCTTGTTATTGAGTTGCTCTCCATCTGGCTCGCTCACCTGAGGCAGAATTGGTTAAAATGTCCCTACAGCAGCCTCTCACATAGCTCTATCTAGCCTCCAGCTAATATTTCCCAATAAAGGAGACCCCTGTGTTTGGCGTAACAGTTGGACTGCACATATCATACACCCCCACATTCAGGGGACTCTTCCCTCCAAGGGGATGTATGCTGGTTCCTGGTCCAAAGTCCAGTTCTTGTGTCAGCTGCTCCAAAGTGGGGTGCCCCCAAGACAAATGTACATACACACACTGGGTCCAGCTGCACCCCAAAACAATCATTGGACCACCCTATATCACACATCCATATAATCCAGAGACTGTCCCCTGCAAGAAGACATACAGTGGTGCCCAGTCCAGACACCTGTATGTCTTTTTGCAGAGGAGTCTGACCCTCGTTCTTATATGTACAACACAGTCAAATCTGGACCAGGAACAGCAGCGAACTCTATCTTATGGAAATCATCTCTCACAGCATTGCTGTTGATATCAGAATAGCAGAACTATTGTGGCTTGCTGAAGCTTTGGCAGGGTTTAGGCAAGAGGCTCCCCCATCATTTTGTTTTTCTTGAGTTTTAAGGAAGATTTTTTCTGAGAGACAGAGAGGAGCTAAACTGGTAGCCAGTGTAGCGTAGTGGCTGGGGATTTAAAGAGACAATGCAGTAATGTAAACTGTGGGCAACTCTTGAGGATGACCACATTGCATCCAGTTTTTAAAAAGCATCTCTAAAGTCACAGACCACTGACCTCAGTCTTTTTCTGTGTTCTTGCCGATTACACAGAACATTTTAAAAGGACACCTTTACAAAAATGTGGCCATCCCCTTCCACTTCAGAGCAGAACCACTGCTAATTTCTAGTGGGAAAGAAATGCAGTCATTGCTGCAGAAGACACTTTGCTTTCCTGTTCCTTCTTGAATGAAAAAAATGTAAAACTCCAAGAAAGCCTCATGTACATTCCAGTACTCCATAGGCAGAGTTTTCCCTTTGCCTGCTCTGATCTTCCTGTTTTTTTCTTCACAGCTTTTCCACTGCCCATGTTGTCTGCCTTATTGTCAGATAAGGATTGTAAGATTTCTCTGCTGCAGGCATCTTCCTCCTTTTTTCCCCATAGTTGCTTTTGAAGCTCTGTAAAGTTTAAAGTGTAAAGTGCCCTGATGTGACTGTATGTTATAGACATCACGTCATACTGTCATGCATCTATGTGAGACACACAACAATAGGAAACATCCCAGCATGAATGGGTCATTTCTTGCAATACCGATGGATGATGCAGGTTTCTTTAACTTTTAATGAAGAGGCACAGCAGTAGGAAACATCTTGATTTAACAGACTTCAGATCATGGACTTTCTATTTTCAGTGTGTAGGAAAAACACTTTGGGACAGGGGTCCCCAACTTTTTAAAGCCTGCGAGCACCTTGGGAATTCTGGCACAACCATGGAGGACCACAAAGACCTTCAGTCTTTGTGCTGGGGTGGCAGCTGCTGGCAAAGCAATGTTTAAAAAAAAATCTGCACAACCAATTTAGTCGCCACTGGCCAATCAGAAGCCTTGGTGCACAAAAGCCCCACCTGGCCCCACCCACTTTCTAAAAACACTTGACGGGCACTAGGATAGGTGTTGGCAGGCATTGTGGTGCCCAAAGGCACTATGCTGGGGACCACTGCTCTGAGATATAAGAGCTGACGGAGAAAATGGGGGAAACCACCTCTTTTACTGGAGAGGACCCGCCTGTGCATTTCTACGGCTTCTTTTAATCTTATTTGATTTACCCACACAATAAGATAAATGCAAATTATGTTGTCATTAGGGAAATCCACTTTAAATGACTCCAGGGGGTAAATTATTTTTTTTAAAAATTAGATTTATTAGTCAGGTTGTGCCATGTCAAAATTGAGCTTGAGTTGGTACCACTTCCCCAAGCTTATTCATATTGATGCGATCTCTCTCTCCCTGTCTATAGCGTGACATTTTCAACCTTTTAAGACAGGAAGATTTTTAAAAGATACAACAGCCAGCTGTTTTTTTTAAAACACTCAAAACACTAATTACTTCATAGTAATTTCAGCACTTTTATTCTTTCCTCATGATATTTTGCCCACAAAAAAAGGATGTAAGTAGCAGGCGGCAGACTGCTTTATCAGCTTGGATAGGAAGGTATATATTAGAACTAAATAACCATCAAAACTGATTCAGGAAGTCTCCTCTCCTGTCCCAAATAAAGCTCTGGCTATTGTTCTGAAATTCTTTGCTCTCGGCACTTGAAGGAAGAAACTGAGAATATAATGAGTGTACAGCTTTCAACAGGGTTAGCAAAATTCTGCTTTCTTTGGAATACAAGGGGGAAAGGACTCTCTAAATGCCTGGCTAGGAACCTTTTTAGCACATTGGAAATATATCCTAACATAATAATTTGCATATTCCAATTTGCATATTGAACCTTTGTATAAATGTGAGCAGCAGTCCTTTTGTGATGAATACATTATATGATCCAGCCAAAGTGAAGTGTGTGCTTGAAACTCTCATGTTGAAATCAATGGGAAGTTAAAAGTGGTTAACTGGACCCTGAGATGTAAGTTTTTAGTCATAAAAAATGTTGAATAACAGGTTGCTAAGCTCATTTGTTTTATGAACTAAATGACAGCATCCCTGAGTCATTTCTGGCCCAAATTGGAAACCACTGGCCTTCAGCAACTTTATGGAAGAGACAGGTTATGGGTGCTTGGTTTCTACAGCCATTGATGTACTATGATTCTGTGGTCAAACAACATATCACAAATCACAAAATCACACAAGGTTGGAAGAGACCACAAGGGCCATCCAGTCCAACCCCCCGCCATGCAGGATCCCACAATCAAAGCCCTCCCGACAGATGGCCATCCAACCTCTGCTTAAAGACCTCCGTGTTACATGGGAGATTGGCTCTCCCACCGGTTCCTTTTAAACTGAAATGGAACTATGGGAAGTACAGAGTGAATACCTTGGTACAGTAGCCATTTGGTCATTGCAGCTTCCAGTCACTTCTGCTCACTTCAAGAACAAAATCATGTGCTGTTGGATGGATCTTTTAAACAACTCATTGCCTGCTTTTTTGATACTACGCAGTCAGTGGTATTTATTAAAGAATCAATGCAAGTGCTAATTGAAAGATTAGCTTAGATTCATGGGCAGATATTGCAGACACACAGAGTCACTAAGTAATAACTAACATATCAGACTGATGTTTTCCCATTTTACTACGTGCCTTTGCTTCTAAAAATCAATGACAGCAACAGATGGGTGGTAGATCGGCAGTGGCTCTGTCAAAAAAGTCATGTTATGCATGAAAACTTTAAGAGGGGAGTGGACATATTCATGGAGGAGAGGGGTATTCATGGCTGTTAGTTAGAATGGATACCTATTCTCTCTAGTATCAGAGGAGCATGCCTATTAATTTGGGTGCGGTGGAATACAGGCAGGATGGTGCTGCTGCACTCGTCTTGTTAGTGGCTTCCTAGAGGCACCTGGTTGGCCACTGTGTGAATAGACTGCTGGACTTGATGGGCCTTGGTCTGATCCAGCAGGGCCTTTCTTATGTTCTTAACAGGAAGAAAATAAGGCGGCATTAGTAGGCAGGAGGGAGAAAAGGCTACCTGAAATCAACTTTTGTTGAGATTGAACTCAGGTCGTGCAAGGTGCAAGGTAGAGCAGTTTGTTTGACCTTTTTGATCCATTTGTCCAAGCCAAGGTGGGAGCCAGAGAAGTTTCTGCTTAAGATTCCCTGATGAAGCTTATAATGGAATATGTTGGGATTGAAAAGATGAAATAAACTGCTTTACCATGCATGAAAATTGTAATAAACAGACACATCTGCATTAATTTGAACTAATCTGAACAGCTCGCTGCTGGCAACCAGTGAGCAGAACTGTTCTGAGCTGGACCAGAAACACAAGAAAGTCATTGCAAGTATTCCTTGCACTAAATTAACTAGACTGTATCCTGTCTAATGTTTCCTCGATTAAGATACAGTACTATGTATTTCAGCAACTTCCCTTCTGATAATGATCTTCTTTGATCAAATCATATCACCTCTCCAAACTGGACTATAATGACTGCATCAAATTGTCTTTTATCTTTAGATTTTCATATGCAGCAACTCTGATCAGAAATGAAAAATCAGTGCTTGATCTTACAGTAGCAATGTCTTGTGCAAACTGAACTGTAATAAATAAAACTCTTTTGCTGTCGCGTGGTGGGTGATGCCTAAAGCAGCTGTCCAGTGGACTCTGCATTCAGGCTATAACATTCAGAACATTTTACCACACAGTTTGTGGCCATGTTGTCAAGAGTATGACAGACAGGAACATCTGCTGAACACATGGGGACTCTGGATGGAATGATTGCAACCAGCCTCTTGTGCCCCACTAATAACAACTCGGGCATGGAGAATAGCATAGTGAATGTAATGCATGCACCAATATGTTGTCTCCATATCTGCACAGGTGATTGCTATGTCTCACTGGTTATCAAATCAAAATCTAAATATTCCACTGCCCCTCTGCCACATAAAAAGGAGTCTTAACTGCTCAGTCACCAGAATACTTGATCTCAAGGGAGCACGCATCTGACTGTTCTAATGCAGAAGGAATTCTGCATGTACTTCAGTGCCTTCAAGGGCTTTCAATAAATGTAGGAGACAACCGCAAAGGAAAGTGCCTAAATAAACTCAAAGCGTTAAATTGGTTCTTGCTATTAATGACAAACAATCAAGCCGGCAATGGGAAATGGAATACAATGGCTTTCACATTCAGGATATTGTTTTTAATCCAGGCACGACAGGTAGAGACTCAAAAGTATCACCTGATGACTATTTGGTACATTAAGCAAAACAGTCAAAGTCATCCAAACCTAATTTAGAGAACTGCTTTCCTATATACTTGAAATAGCTATTGAGTTTCTTGTGCTGTCAATGCTGCAACTCAGAAGAATTGTATTTAATCAGGAATATGCCTTATAAACATGCTTAGAAAATTTTAAGAATAATGAAAACTAGTTAAAATAATAATATTAAATATTTTTTTGGGAGAAGATCTATGTACTGGGAATTTTTAACTTTAACAAAAAGTTTGTTTTAAAATGTATGTAGCCATGTTTCCTTTTTTCAGTGTTCTCAAAGCAGAGTCAAATTTAGAGAGTAGACAGTTTGTCCCCAGAAATAGATCTCCCCTTCCTTTTTTCCTGCAAGATCTGCGAAAGTTAAGGGGTCAGAAAGATACATATACCACCATGGGTCATATTACAACACCAGTCCCATCCATGCCCCACATCTTCTACTTGAAAAGCCATCTGCTAATTTTTAAATCCTACAGTGGCTTGTGTCCAACTTCCAGTTGGTATTTTGGAATTGCTAATAATAAACTTCCTCTTCGGAATTCTTAGTAGAGTTCTGCTTATCAGAGGTTTTTTTAAAAATAGCCCTCAGCAAATTATAATTTGTTTCTCCACTTAACTCTTTTCACAGATGTACAGCAAACTATTGTTCGCTTGCATATATAGTATGCTTCCACAGAGACAAAGTTTTGCTGGACTACCTGGATACATAATCAAGACAATCCATCATCCTCTTAAAAGTGGGTTGGATGCTCTCATGTTTTAGCTGTGGACAGATACCCATTTTCCTGTAACTTTTAAGCATTTTGATAGATCTGAAATTACACCCTGAAGCATCCTTTTATTTGGCACCACACGATTCCTACAAATATTTGCAATTGTTTTATACTGAGCATTGCCCATCAAGCCCAGTACTGTTCATTCTGACTGAGAGTTGCATTCCATGGCCACAAGCAGGAGTCATTTCCAGCCCTGTCATCGGAGAGAGAGATATTTTTTTTTGTAAATGTACATTCTAGGGATGGAACTTTGGATCTTTTGCGTGCCGTACATGCGCTATGCCATTGAACTATGGTCCCCCAAATCCTACATCTGGAACAATTTATGTAAATGGGTCAAAGTTGCACAGATATGTATTGAAGTTCTGGCAATCAGGCCAATAGGATAGCAGACATGTCAGCACCATCACGTTTGCCTTTTCATCCCTGACCTTAAGCTTACAGTGAGGGGAAAAAGTATTTGATCCCCTGCTGAATTTGCCCGTTTGCCCTCTGACGAAGAAATGACCAGTCCATAATTTTAATGGTAGGTTTATTGTAGCTGTGAGAGACAGAATAACAACAGGAAAACCCCCAGAAACCCAGAAGACAAAAGTCAGAGATTGATGTGCATTATAATGAGTGAAATAAGTATTTGATCCCTTTGCAAAAGATGACTTAGTACTTGGTGGCAAAACCCTTGTTGGCAATTACAGAGGTCAGATGTTTCTTGTAGGTGGCCACCAGGTTTGCACACATCTCAGGAGGTATTTTGTCCCACTCCTCTTTTGCAGATCCTCTCCAAGTCAGTAAGATTTCGAGGCTGATGTGTAGCTACTCGAACCTTCAGCTCCCTCCACAGATTTTCGATGGGATTAAGGTCCAGAGACTGGCTAGGCCACTCCAGGACCTTAATGTGCTTCTTCTTGAGCCACTCCTTTGTTGCCTTGGCTGTGTGTTTTGGGTCATTGTCATGCTGGAATACCCATCCTCGACCCATTTTCAATGCCCTGGCTGAGGGAAGGAGGTGCTCACCCAAGATTTGACAATACATGGTCCCGTCCATCGTCCCTTCGATGCGGTGAAGGTGTCCTGTCCCCTTAGCAGGAAAACACCCCCAAAGCATAATATGTCCCCCTCCATGTTTGACGGTGGGGATGGTGTTCTTGGGGTCGTAGGCAGCATTCCTCCTCCTCCAAACACGGCGAGTTGAGTTGATGCCAAAGAGCTCGATTTTGGTCTCATCTGACCACAACACTTTCACCCAGTTGTCCTCTGGGTCATTCAGATGTGCATTGGCAAACTGCAGATGGGCCTTTACATGTGCTGTCTTGAGCAAGGGGACCTTGCGGGCTCTGCAAGATCTCAGTCCTTCACGGCGTAGTGTGTTACCAACTGTTTTCATGGTGACTATGGTCCCAGCTGCCCTGAGATCATTGACAAGTTCCCCCCGTGTAGTTCTGGGCTGCTTCATCACCATTCTCATGATCATTGCAACTCCACGAGATGAGATCTTGCACGGAGCCCCAGACCAAGGGAGATTGACAGTTAGGGTTAGGGTTGTCACCTTCTCACCAAGCTGCTTGGCAATAGTCTTGTAGCCCAGTCCAGCCTTGTGCAGGTCTACAATCTTGTCCCTGACATTCTTGGACAGCTCTTTGATCTTGGTCATGGTGGCTAGTTTGGAATCTGATGGATTGATTGTTTCTGTTGACAGCAGAACCCTAACCCTAACCCTAATCTGGCTGGTTGATAGGGGATCAAATACTTATTTCACTCATTATAATGCACATCAATCTCTGACTTGTCTTCTGGGTTTCTGGGGTTTTTCCTGTTGTTATTCTGTCTCTCACAGCTACAATAAACCTACCATTAAAATTATGGACTGGTCATTTCTTCGTCAGAGGGCAATCGAGCAAATTTAGCAGGGGATCAAATACTTTTTCCCCTCACTGTACATCTTTTTGCATACACTAACATGGCAACCAGTATTAAAGACAGAATACAAGAATACTGAGCCCAAAAGCCAGCAGTGGGGCAATGATGATATATGCCAAGGACAGGAGAGCCTTCCAGCGTACATTTGTCCAAAAGTATTTATAGCTTTGGTAATTACTGGAAGAAGATATTACCAAGGACTATGAATTGATAGCTAAGTGCCTGCAGTACATGGGTGGAAGACTGTTTCATCCTCAGTTGATGATATTATTTGGGGAAACTGTAAGCTGCTTTACTAGAGATGAAAGAAGGACTTGCTGAGTCCACTGCTGTTTCATTTCATTGACCAATGCTCACGGGACCTAGCTTGAACTCCAGCATGCAAATTGCTGGAACAAAGTGAGTTCAGTGCTTGGTTTGGGTTAACAGAGTCCTGGCTGTGATGGGGATGGGCAAATTGGATAGAGCTCAGATAAGAATGAAGCAGGAAAATGAGTATGTTGTCTAACATCATGCCTGATAGTGATGGTCATGCCTCTAGGTTCTACAAATATATTTATTTATTTATTTCCTCCTGCAGTTCACATTGAGTTTACTCAACACATCAGTTCTGGCACGTTTTCTATCTTTCAAAATCCTCTTGTGTACTTTAGCATCTTTTTCATTGTGCCTTGTAATGTTGCCATTCCTTTCCTCAATTTTAGCTCCACTAATATAACACGTGAGTACATTTTTGTGGTTTGTTTTCCTGGAAAGAACCCAAGTCCTTCAAATACAGTCTGGTGGTGTGCTGTAAACATGTCAGCATTCACTTTACAATATTGACACTACATTCATACTTGTTACTATTGGCAAACCCAGAATTGTTCCTGAGCCAGACTCCAAAATGGGTAACTAAATATCCTCTTGTGTCTTGTGTTCATTTTGAACTAAAAAAAGGGACCTGTCCTTAGCTGCTGTTCTTACTGTGGTCGATATTCCCCTCTTCCTTCAAAGTTTCATTGGCTGGCAGCCCTGTAATAGCTTCTTTCCAAGGAAAGGGCCTCTTCGATTTTTAGTGATTCCTTGAGTTGTCATTTCAAAGATAAACAAAGGAAAAAGTGAATGTTCTAGTGGAAGCATGAAATGTACTAGATGCACATGAAAGCATGATTCCTGCCCTAATTAGGAGCAGAGTGACTTTGTCAGCATCCCTTTAGATGTTTTAAAGACAGACATGTAGGGTGTGGGGATAGGCTTTACAAAGGCCAGCAGGTTTAAATGTGTGTTGTTGCTTTTTGCTATAAGGATGAGGGAGGCACCCAAACCAGCCCCTCTTGGCATCTCTTTGGCATCTCTCTACACAATTTTGGTGCATTCAAGGGGAAGAAAAGTATGCAAGGTGTGGCTGTAGGCCACACTGCCAGGGTCAGTTGCAAACCTTTTTAGGCAGCCTCTTAGGGATCCTGCATTAATGGGGTGAGTTTATTAGGCACCATTCAGAAATTTTAATAACCCATATGTTATGTCTGTGGTCTTTATTTTGGGGTACGGAGGCTAATACAGTCTACATGTTATGAATGCATGCTTTCATGGTAGGACCTCCTAAAATGTGTTCCCCTGGATACTTCCACTCATCATGGCAGTGGTCAATACACTTTCTTGTTCTAGCAACTATCCAGAGATATCATCCAGAACAAAAAATAAATTGCTTTTTATCAAGGAACAAATGTGTGTAGACATACCAGAATATGTCCAAACCAGTTCACTGTTCAGCAAGCTGGGTTTAAACTATTCAAGAAAATGCTTCTTGTTGAGGCTCCAAGTTGATAGGATTCTCTTAAAGGTCCATCCTCCTCTAAGCCCTGGTGCCTCTCTTGAACCAAATGGAAGAAACTCCCAATAGTGGGAAGATGTTGACTATAAACACAAATAAACAGAACCTGTTTGGTACATGATGTAACATCATGGCTAAAACTAAGAAGTCTTGGTCTGATCAGTGCCTTGATAAGAGACCTCTCAGACTTCTGGTGGGAAGTTGGCCAACAGGTGATGTAGTTTTTACTAGCTGCACGCAGCCTTCCCTCAGCTGGAGGGTCTTCAGCTACATGTGAAGACCCAGAGTCTCAGAATTAATTTATTCCTACTTAATTGGAGACATGCATGTTGCACAAGAAACTCGGTGGACTATTTCCAGACATCTTGAGAGCTTTGAATAAAACCTTTCAGGAACTTTACTTTCACCCAAAGTTGAGAAAGTAGAAAGTTGCAAGACTGTGGAGGATTTACAATCAAATTACTATTTTGGGGGGTGAGGGAATTGCCGACTGCTATGAACTGAGATCTTTTCAAAGAATGAAACTAGTAAGCAAAGAAGGGAAGTACCTGCATTCCTTGTAACCGGTGGGATTGGAGCGGCAAGAAGGTCGGATGCAATCAGGACTGGGAGACGGAGACTTTGGATGCAGGTGAAGGGAGAGCTGTACAGGAGCTATGGTCTAGAGAGATTCGAGGAGAGCGGGCAAGCACAATATAGCTGTGGCTTGGATGTTCAAAGAAGCAGAGGCATGACCCTGGGGGGGGGGGTGAGCCTCTCGCACTTTTTGTTGAATTTGATTTTTGAATGTCTGAGGTGTCATGGGATCCCGCACATGCTCAACTTTGACTTTGATTAGTTCTGTTGCTTCAGGAACTTCTGAACCAGTGGCCCTCTCCCCATACCTCCATTGTTGCCCTCCTTGACTATTAGACTCCTACCCCCCTTTCTTCCTTTTTCTCTACGGAAGCTTCACCCAATGCAAAAGTAAACAAGAGACTTTTGAATGCCAGATGTACAACAGTGCCACCTGATGGACAAACGGCCAAAAGATAGATTGCAATTAGCTTTTTGCAACTAAATCTCCCTCCTATTGCATGAATACCTTCAAGACCTGCTTTACTCTCTGTATACTAAATCTATAACTGACCCATTGCATAGTGCTTAATCAATTAATATTTATACACACAATACTAACAATCAGAATTAATTGTCAAGACCAATTTATTAACAGTACTAAAATTATTAATGCACTAAATAAATCTAATCGGTTTATTATTATTTTTAAAAATCAGCTCTTGTATAAATAATTGTTAAGAAGCATATGTAATTGATTTTATTGAGGTTGCTGATGTTATCGTTAACATGAAAAGGTATTTAAATTTATCTAAAAGATGTCATTCTCCCAGGATTTTAGTAGTAGCTGGAACTCCAACGGAAGAACCATCAACAACTTTGGGGGGAAAAATCAGAACTATCTGACTCTGAATTAGAGTCGCTTCCATCTCAGGCTACAAAATCTAAAACCTTTAAGAAAGCAAAGTCAAAGTCAACTACCAAAAAACACTGCTTGGATCTGGGGCCACAAATGGAACAATTGAAGGAGTATATGAAACAACTGATTGAAGACAGAACAAAAAAAAGACAACTGTAAGGGAATACAAGAGAGTTTATCAAGAATAGAGAAGATCGCTGAGAACACAAAGGACATAAAAGCACTTCAACAAAAACAGAAGATTTTTGAGGATAAATTGAACAAGCAGAAAGATACTTTGAGGTACCATGAATGTAAACCCAAAGCGGATGAAGGTTTTGATCTTCAAGAAATTATTAATCAGGAAAACAATCTAAAATTTAGAGGTCTGGAGGAAAATTCGGTGTAACAGATCTCAAAGCACATCTACAGTCATTGTTACAAAAAAGTATGAGTTTCTAGATGATTTTTTTACAAATAGAGAAGATCTACAGAGTTAATTCAGCATATGCAAGAAGAAATAAGACCCCAGGAGACATCTTGGTTAAATTTTTACTTCAAAGAATGAGAGATGAAATTCTACAGGCACAAAGGGACAACCCACTCACCTATAATGGGAAGGAGATACAAGTCTTTTACTGGCTAGTGTCATACAAAAAAGAAAACAATTTGATGACTGAAGGACCATACTCCACAAGAGAAATATTCGGTTTCGTTGGATTGCACCTTATGCACTAAATATTTCACTACCTTCAGGAAGAAGAATTGTTAAAGATAAGGACGAGGCTGGCCAGTTAATAGAAGAACTTCTTTATCAACCCTCTTCATTTCCTAGCAGCAGTAAAGATGACCAGACTTCAGCTGAAGAGGAGCAGCAGATCACAGAACAACTTAGATTGAGAAGACTCCGATGGAGACAAGGATTGAAAGAAGCTATTCAACAGTTGTCGCAACTGGAACCTCAGACACCTAGACAAGAGCAGCAACAAGTAAATGAGTTGCTTGGAGCAATTAAGACTATTTTGTCACCGGAATCGGTGTTGGAGATTAAGCAAGAAAAGGATATACAACAAGTCCAGCTTCTGGCCATTGAGAGTCCCCAAGCACAAGACGACGAAGAACTCAAGTTAGACACAGCAGCGGCAACTGGCTAAGATGGAAAGATTGCAGATAACATTGATTAACATAAATGGTTTGAATTCTCCAGCCAAAATAAAGAAGACTTTCCCCATGGCAGCAACTTCTCCCCTCTCCTTCCGCCAATCATTTTCTTTGCTTTGTTTCTTTGCTTTGTCCCCCGCCCCTAGCATTCTCTGAAATGGTTCCCACACCACACAATCACATGGACAGGATACCCTTCTCCCTCCCATTCCCTGTTCTCTTCATTTTTTTTTATTAGTTTAATTTTTACTAGTGAAGGAAGTTGGTATGTTGCAATAACCCCAACAGGACGGTGGCTCTGTGATTGTTTGCATAGGGGAGGAGGGAATGTGCCTGCATGGACATCATGATTAGGGTCTTTCTACATGCCGGGCAAATAAAGTGATTCTACAAATGGCATACAAACACAAGAAGCACACAAAAGTAGTGAAGGGAAACAACAAAAAATGGAAAAAGTGGTGAAATGTGGACCAAAATTCTGAATTCACACCTAACTCTCATAGATCTCATAGATGAGGATAATATGCTGTAAGCGAATGCTGTTGAAATGGCCAAAATCAATTGCCCTTGAAGTACTGTGACAGTATATTGTTACAGATTTGTTTGAAGATGGCAGACTTGGATGTGTGCAGTTTGCACAACTATGCTTCTGTCTTACATAATTAGACTTTCCTGCAGCAGCTACTGTCCCTCCCCACTCCAGCTGCCACCTATTCCAATTTTGAAAAGGCACAATACTAAAATGGGGGGGGGATCCTTTTTCAGGTGTTTGAGTTGAGACTCAGAACTTACATGTTTCTGTGTGTCTTTGGTGTCTGCCCATGAACACACCTAATTTTGCAAACAGTTCCTGTGACTACTTTTCAGAGGCCCACTGATTGCATAGGTGCTAAAAATGGGCAATGTAATCTATCTAATGTTAATAATTTAAAGAATGAATAAGACTGCTAATGCACAAACATGGAATGACCTGCAAGGAACTCCATGCTTTACAAGTTGGTCAGTGTAAGGATCCAAGTGTTACCCAGAGGGATATTTCATATTTCCTAGTAAATGGCATTATTTATTTCTTGGACTGCACAAACCAGACAGATGCTGCAATGACCACAAAGCAGCTACTGTGCAGGTACTAATCCACGTGGCATGGCATTATATTCAAGAAAAAAATCATGAGGGTATATCAAGGCAATCTAACCAGAAGCTCATGTCAATGTGTAACTGAGGGAGCACAACCACAATACGTTCACCTAGATAATGTGTTCAGGTTGAAGTTTTCACCATGTTTAACTCTAGAATACTTTTGGTTGTGAATATAGGAGACCCCATTCACACTCCTTGACCACACAAGAAGCTGGGTTTGGGCAGGAGTCAGACACTGATTGTCAGTGTAACCGTCTCAGACAGTTGCTGTGGTAATAAAAGGACAGAAACATTATGTAAGAACATTATGAAAATCCTATTTGAAAAGTGAACTATCTGTTCAGAAAAAACTGCAGTTCTAAGAAGTATATCATTTCAGGAGGGGGAATTGTATGTGTGTTCCCATGCATGTGTTTAAGCATGTTAGGAAGAATGGCTGGGATAAAACCCCTTCCCTGACATGCTAGCTTTTCTCATGCAAGGAATTATCAATCTGGGAAATATTCCATCACAAAATACCCTACTTGCATTCCAAAGTGGTAATCCTAGGAAAGCTGCACTGCACTTTTTTTTCCTTCCAGAACATCTGAAGTCACTCTGCTGTATTTCTTTCCACTCAATATCCAGGTGCTAACCGCCTGTTTCTTTGTGGCTCTTGCAAAGGCAATCTGGAAGAGCAAAATGTTTGAATGTATTAAAAGTGCTGTTCCATATATCATCCAGTAAAATGTTGTATACCAATATATGCTGCTGTACAACTTCACTTATGCTTTATTAATCATAATAGTGCCAGTAAAGCCATAAATGTTTCACTGTACCTGAGATATGCATTCATTATGCAAGAAATGATTAACACATCATAATGTTTTCTTCCTCTAAGTAGAATTTATTAATAGCCTTGGTAAGCTAATATCGAAACAAGCTTTGTTGCTTTTTGCTGTGGTAGCACCTATAGGACAAAAAGCCTTCGATGTCTTTGCAACAGCAAGTGCAAAAGCATTTTAAAAGTTAAGTTTGAACAGCTCTCCAACATTAGTTGTGTGGTAGAATGACCCACTAAAATGGGGCTACAATACTATTGTTCTAAAGTGTGTATTATGGTGCATGAAAAGAATTTAGTTACAAATTCATCAGAAGGCAAGACTTAAATAGAGGCCATTAATTGACAGGGGCCCTTGAGTTGGGACAGAAAAGCTACTTAAATCAAGAATGAACTACTTATGCTTTAATACAATAATGCCTATAGGACAAGTTTTGTAGCATACCACCCTCATGGCAAGGTCAAATGTTCTTTTAAACAAGATTAAAAAAAAATCTTGTTGGACACCATTTCCTTTTCATTTATCTTTCATGTAAGCTCTTTTTCCTCCTGCAAAATAATGGTGCAAAATCTTCTTTCCCTCTCTATATAGATAAAGATAGATGTAGACAGCTGTATCTCTGGATCTATCTAAACTGAGCTGCATGTTCCAACATGATTTTGGCTATGTTGACTCACCCCCTCTAACACCAGCAGAGTCACCCTTGCACCTACCAAAATAGACTGTAGGAGCCAACCCAGAGCTTTCATGCTCACAGCCTACCCTGTTCATTCCAGTGGAAGCAGCTGACATTCATATACACATATATCTCCTCCCATTGTGATGCATGAAGACATGCTTGCAAATGAGAGAGAGCCATGTTGTTGTGGTGTGCTAATAGCCCTAGGTTACCCTGGTACACTTTACAAAGTGTTCAGGACTGGAGCTAGTGTGCAAGGGTGGAATACTGCTGTATAGCCAGAGACAAACATGGGTCTCCTGGAATCCATCTTGGTTGTGCCATGCTGCACAAGCAAACTGGGCTAAGTCCAGACTTGTTTTTCATGTTTCCATGCTTCACCTTGGGAGAACATCTGTTCCTTGCAGACAAAGGGACACAACCTCTTTAGCATTTCTTTAGTTCTCCTGCAGCAGATAAGACACACCTTGCTAAATCTCCTCAGGAACAGAAATCCTTTCAGAGAATTAGGATGGACACAAATAATCTCATCAAATTGCTAGCCAAGCCCTCTGACTCACCCAGGCAGGTTCCAGAGCTAGCCTTCATCTCCAGTTCTATAGCCCAGGGCTCAGATACTTAGCTCTAAAGTACCTAAACATTGCTTCTGATATGTCTCATCTCCTATCTATTCTCCTTCTTGCTCCTAATCCAATCAAGGGCAATCAATCCTTGTCCACTTGCAATGACAAGCCATTACTAGGCATTGCCAGCTGTAGAGAGACCATACCTCCAGCTCCTCTCCTGGGTATAAATATCTGCCCTCTCACAATGGCAATGTGTATGTTCAACTCTGTGTGCACTCCTGCTTGCTTGCTTGTGGGGCCCCTTGTTGTGCTCTTCCTGCAGCTGCCATTTTGGACCTTGCTCCTCTGATGGGCAAATATACTTCCCCTGGGAACCTCTTATCCTTGTGTCTACCCCATACCTTTTATTTCCTAGTTCTTGACTGTATTGGGTTTTGTATGTTTTGCTGTGTGTGTTTAAAAGTTATTTTTACAATAAAAGCCAATTAATCTTAAAACAAACCTCCTCTTTATTAAGAGTTTTCCACTGGGATTTGACCTCTGTATACAAAGGGTTAAAAGGTTCTGGTTACCCCTGCCTCTTGCAAAATATAGTCTCCACAGCTAATTCCCCAACCAAAAGGGGAGACTATCTAATTTCGGTAACAATTCCTTCCTTTTCCTTCCTAGCTCCCATGACTCACTGGTCTTGGCCAGTTAATGCAGAGATTTAGGTAACAATCAGTCAATCAAAAGTCATATGTTTATGAGAAACTTCAGGAGCAAGTCTATGGTTTTAATATTTGTTCCTGTGCTATAGCATTGCTCTGGTGGGGGTAAAAAGAATAGAAGTGCCTGAAGTCTAGAAAGCTGATTGAAGCAGAGTTGTCACTTATCTCAGAGGACAAAGGCATCAAACATGTGCCAAAGGTCAACAAATTTTGGCTGGCTTTCATAGCCAACTATTACTTGTTGCTTAATCTATTACTTCCAGCTAAGCAGAGGGTTTAGGAGAGAGGCCAT
This sequence comes from Euleptes europaea, assembly GCF_029931775.1. Taxonomy (NCBI): domain Eukaryota; kingdom Metazoa; phylum Chordata; class Lepidosauria; order Squamata; family Sphaerodactylidae; genus Euleptes; species Euleptes europaea. Next base: position 5,082,752 of record NW_026612049.1, read on the forward strand.
ACTCTAACTTCATACTATGTATTGGAGGCAGTCAAAAGCAGCAAGAAGGATTCTCAGTGCTTCTGACCTCCATCAAAATCCAGTGTAAGATGAGAACCTCACCCTTGCCTTGAACTTGAGGTAAGGTTGGTTCAGGCACTCACTTCAGTCAGATATTATAGTTGTTCGAGCCAAAAGCATACCAGCCATGCATATATGCCTCATTATGTGCAAACTCACCATTGGATTTGTCAGGATATGTGTTCAAGCATGCTGTACTGGCATGATAAATACACTTTGTCTCTGTTCACACAACATGGCAACTGCATGTATCAGGAGAATTACAGGTACCATGGTTGGTAAGTTTGTGATACATGACATTATAACATCTGAAATGGGCATGGTGTTGTGATTTTGAGACACTTGGAAGTAGCAATATAAGGAGTCTCATATCTAATGTGTATCTCCCAGCTTAGAGGTTAACCTCTTTTTCCCAGTGTATGCCAGGGAGAAGGTCTCTTACACTTTGCTTGTCCACAAATGCCATTACCAGGAAGACATTCCTGGTCACCAATGACAACCTGCTGTATGCATTCGTGAAATTCTCCCTCACAGATTATAACTTGACAGCACAGCCAATTTCTCTGTTCAGAGAAAGCTCACAATTTGAAAATGCCGAAGCCCTTGTGAGATAAGTGGAGCTGCCATGTGAACTGTCATGTTGCTAAAAATGAAAAGCAGGTAGAGCAAACAAAAGCTGATCTGTTGTCACAACTCATATGGCAGCTTTTAATCCTTTAATTATTTTTTAAATTACTCTAGCTTTATCTTGGGGGTGGGGGTGGGAAATAGCTGCAGGAAAGAAGAGCCTTTTGTTGTGTGTGTATGTATGTATGTATGCATATGGATCAAGGGGAAACAAGCACCTAGTGTTGGAGCAAGGGGAAACAAGCACCCAGTGTATGCGTATGGAGCAAGGGGAAACAAGCACCCAGTGTATGCATATGAATCAAGGGGAAACAAGCACTTGTAGAGCTTGGACTTCCCCGGGCTCCTGAACTGTATGTTCCTATTGGCTACCAGGGTTACCCTCCCCTATCACGGACTTGGAGGGGGGAGTGGCCAAGGGTGGCCAAGCGGGGATATAAGCAGGGGTCCTATCACAGTAGTTAGTTCTGTTCTGCCGGTTCTCAATATAGCATTTGCTGTTGGAACTCCGTTTCCGTTCTTCATGTATCGCCCACGCCACATAACACCTTTGATGTCCCTTCTCCTCTGAATGTTTGTCGTTAGGCAGTTGTGGAGGGCCTGATACTTCTGTGGCTAAAAGTCTAAAAATTGCTGTTGGCTTAAAGCAGACTTACTGCAGAGCTGAATGGAGGATTTCCATTGGGACTGAACATTGTAAGATCTCCAATTGGGTACTTTACAAAGGAGAGAAATTGCTGATCACAATACCCCATTTATCCTGCTGAAAGGAGAGTAGTGGTAACAGATACAACCATTCAGCAGCCTTGTGCAAATTAAGGTCTACCCTCAATAAAGTGGGTCTCAAAGTTTAGAATAAATGTCTCATTGAAGAGCTTGTTGTAGCATTGTCCTGACCAGCAAATGGAGTTAGTCTACAAGCTTTGCTGCAAAATGGGGCCTTTCAGCTTTGAGAGTTTATGACAAAGGGTTACACAACACATTATATAAAGAGAACTGTAGCTGGGTCTTTTGATGTACCTTTTCAATGTAAAAAACAGCTGTAAAGATGGGCCATAGCAAGAGGAAATAGGACATTAAGTCTCCCCTCAGCACATTCTTCATTTTCCTCATAAAAAAGCAAGCTACATTTAGCCTCAATAGCAAAAGGTCAGGTCCCTCAGTTCTATTAATGCTAACAGAAGGGCTACCCCGCCCTTCCTCCCATGCCATGGGTTCAATTCAGATTTCACTCCTTCCTGCATCTGTTGTTTAACATTAAAAAATAATCTGGGAAATCCAATAATGTAGTCTCTGTAAAATGCATAGTTCAGCCCTGAGTGGACAGTTGATAGGAAGTTGCAGCCAATTCAGGTTCTGTGATCATTGTACATGCGTGTTACATTTCTTTCCAAGCATGTGTTTGTTCTCACTCCCAAATTACATTTTTGAGGTTGTCTGGATCCTATCTGGATGACTTCCTTTTGAAAAAACTTTTCTTTTCAAAAGATCCTTTAAATTGATTTTTAATCCAAGGATTAAAATATTTGATTTCCCCCTTTGGCAAGCTGCTGAGACTAATTTGTAATGAAAAAATGCAGTAAGAATATTTGTGACCTCCATTTCTCACAGTGTACAGCTCACATATAGTTACCTGATTAGTCAGCAACTGACCAGAGAGATAAACAGAAGAAACCTGCTTCATTGAACAAGCGTATTTAACATGCCAACTCCATTCTGCTCTCCCCATCAGCCCTAATTCAACTAATTCCATTAGCTTCTTAAGTATGTCTCAGAATGCAAGGTTTATTGAACAAGCAACAAGCTGCTACTACTTTGTACTGCTTTCTATATCGGTCTTCCAACACTGTCCAGTACATCACAGAGATTGTACTCTGATTTCCCCCCCTAGAGAAACTTAATTTAAACTTATTTTCCTATTACATGAAAGATTAAAGGGTACTTATATAATGGCTTCTGTGATGGGTCAGTTGTGTCCCTCACACAGGCTACTGTTGGATGACCGATAAAAGGCTAGACCACAATTTAGTCCCCTCCCTCATAGAAGCAGGGATATTGTGACTTTGTTCCTACGTGGGAATGGAGCATGAGACTCCTTTGTGGAGAGCAAGAGTTCAGTAGCACCTTAAAGACCAACCAAATTTCTGGCAGGGCATGAGCTATAGCTCACTTCTTCAGATACAGCTAGAATGTGATTCCATCTATCCTTAAGTAGAGATGAGTGAATTCTACACAAAATGGCAATGTAAACATCAAACGCAAGTAAATGACATTAGCAGGTGTGATTGGATTAGTTGTGATATGCAGAGGGGTAGTAGGCATGGAGAAATTAGCATTGGTAATGAGACAGGAATCCCAGATCTCTATTAAGTCCAGGAGAATGCATAGTCTTGAGCTTCATTATTAGTTGTAATTCAGCTTTTGAAATTTACATTGCCATTGTGTGTCTAATTCACCCTTCTCTACTTAAGGATAGATGGAATCACATTCTAGCTGTAACTAAAGAAGTGAGCTGTGGCTCACAAAAGCTCATACCCTGCTAGAAATTTGGTTAGTCTTTAAGGTGCTACTGAACTCTTGCTCTTTTCGACAGCTAATGGCAGACCCTTTGGGAAGAGGTTAGGCCCAAAAGGTTTGTGCAATAAAACCATTCATACGGAAGTTGGCAGGAGCTATTGAAGCCAGTTTCAACACCCTACTCACAGGGTTTCTGTTGGGAAAAGGGGCTATTCTGCTATGAGACAGTACATCTGGGTTTATGACTGTACAACTCACCTGCCCATTCTGCACAGAATAACATGGGATTATCCAGATGCTTTTTGGGCCAAGCAGGAATTTGAGGGGTTTCCTTCAGATTCACTGGAAAGGAGGCCTTTTTCAACAGCTCTGTATTCTTTGGTGGGGTCAGGTATTAAGTGAATTAGGCCTGGACTGGATTGGACCTAGCTAGTGATGGCAGGGATAGTATGGCTTGTTAGTGAGTAAATTGAGCTAATAATTGGCAAGCACCCTGAGGTATCTAAAGATGAGAAGAAGGGTTCCAAAGCCAGCCATTCACCAGTTGTGTGGCCAGGTGTGTGTGTGGGGAGTTGAAGAGGTACAGGGCAGCATCAGCCATACTTTAGCTGCTCTTTGACATACGGGGGGAAGGGCATAAGGCTTGGCAACCCACAACACAGTTTTTTGTGTAAGCTTGAATAAACAACGACATCAACAATGCCAACAGCATGGAGCCAGGATGGAATTGTCCAAAATGCTGGCAACTAGCAGAGATTGCTTATTAGTGGCAATCCATGCAAAAAAAGGAAAATGCTTGATTGCTTAAGCAGATGAGCCATTGTGACTTCATTTTGGAATGGGAGGGCAAAGGGGTGACCGCTGGTTTTCCTCAAGTTGTACTATTTATGGTGCTGATATTTTCCAGACACACTTCCCTGTCTAGACTCCTCTCTCCATCCACCAACCCCCTCTTTCTCCTCCCCCGCCTACCTTTGTATTAATGCGGGTCAGTGGGATGCAGAGAACTGTGGAGGAAAGGCAGAAGGGAAGAGGCAAGGAAGGACATAAAATGTGGGTGGAAACTTAGAACAGCAGAAAAAACAAGGTCCCAGGAAGCTCGTGGGAGGAAGGCCTGGAGTCTGCAATCAAACAAATGAGTTGTTAGTTTGGTCCATGTATGCTTGTTTGGGGATTGGAAAATGCACAAGGGAGGGGATCCAAATATCAAAAAAATTCTGGGACAAAAACACAACAGTTAAAATATAACCTAATGAATTGAGACTGCAGCAGCACAATTTCATACTGTGACTGATAGTAATATGGAGTTTCTTGGACCGAGATTTGTCTCTATCAATCATCTCATTGGAGACCTTCCCTGTTTTCTGAGTAAGAAAAAAAGTAAATCGTGATTCCCCATCACTCAGGATCTTGCAGGCCGTTCTGCCATCCTACTGATTCATTGCTCCCCAAACTGGAGAGCTGTAGCACTGTAAATGACTCCTTATATGGGAGTCATTCTGCATTACTAATCATTTTTGGTTTTTCATCAATATTCTTTCAGTGCCGTGTACTTTTGAGAGGAGGTGAAAAGCTTTGAATAGCAAGAAGCCAAGGTATGATGGACACATCATGAATGCATATTGACGGTATATCTTTTCCAAACAGTTTTCTAATCATTTTAAAATACTGTGCTTTTTATGCACTTCAACCTATTGAGCTCATGTTTACCCGTGGTCTGTATTTGTAGATTCCATGGAGTTTTTAGAGCTGCAATTGTTAAATTACAATCCAATTATAATTGATAATATTACTTATGCAGACATTGTGTCTCCATAATTAATATTATTTTTCCAGTGTAAACTGCAATGTAGTAATTGCTACTAAATTTCAATTGACATTTTATTAAGCATCTTTATTAATTTTGTAAGATTATTCTTTAACTCTTTTGTTGGCTCTTCTCATCCCATGAGACTTTTAAAGACACAGGCTTCTTCTTGCTCAGGTTTGTATCAGTTTAAGATATGAACAGCAACTCATTATTTTCCAAGAAGACTTATGTGCTCTACAGCTGTTTCCCAAATATAGATTTTAACTGGGTTTCTCTTTAGTAAAGAATTACCTAAAAAGGAAGCCACTCAGATCATAATGCGAAACCACTTAAAAAAAAAAAAACCTAGAAAATGCCACTTAAGTAAACCAAATCTCCCACAGATAGAATCATTTCTCTTAGTGTCACTCAACAACGAGGCCTCTTTTATCTGCTGGAGTCATCTTAGCCTCTCAGCAAGACCCAGGTCACAATCCATTTTGGCCTCAATGGGCTTTTTATCCATCAATATTGCACCAAATGGTTCCCCTGCAGTGTGTTATCCTTGGAAACCACCTGAGTTCACTGAATGGTACTGCTTCTCTTGGTACTGTTGAACATTACATTTGTAAAGTACACATTTTTTAAAAAAAAACAACCTTTTTTTTCTTGCCAGGTTTGTGAGGTGACTTAGAGCAATTTTAATCCTTTTAGAAAGCCAAAGGAACACAGAAATTCCTATAAAAAGCTGAAAAGAGTGAACCAAAGGTCAGTCCAGACAATGAATGGGAAATCTTGGCAGAGCTAGTTTCCAAAGAAAGCAAATGGGCATTCAGGACAGGAACAATTTATAACCTGAATCTAGTAGCAGGTTGGCAGCATCACTGTGCTGTCAGTATAGTACAGAACACACAGAGAGAATTCCTGTTTTCTTCTGTTGCAAAAAGATTTGAAGCTACATTGTCTTTAGTATAAAGGACTACAGTAACAATTTTTTTTCTCATAAGTGGACGGGCCAGTCATATTAATTTCTCTCATGTCTTAGGCAATCTCATCCTGAACTCATTTTCTATACCTTCTACCCCCCCTCCCCATTACCTTAGGTTTATACTTGCTGGTTCCTATACTTGCTCCTACCATTCTTCTCGGCATCCATGTTCTTATAACTCCTTGGCCACTTCACAAACCTAGTTTTTTTTAGTTTGCTTGTTAACTGCTTTGCCACCAAACTGATGCTCAAATAATTATACAGGTAATTATACCCTTCCCCCCTCAAAAGGCATATAAACCACAACATTATATCTAAAATTCATAAAACCACAATCCATAAAAACCACAATCAGAGACAGCAACCAAGCAGCTTAAAATCAATAGGAAGCAGAGCCTTCCATTTCAATCCAAATTAAATGTCCTCTGGAGAAAAAGATTTCTAGGCTAGTTCAGAAGGCAGGAGAGTGCCAGCTTGAGCTCTAATAAAAGGCATTTTACTATTCAAGGGCAACAGCAGAAAAAAGTCCCCCCATAAATCTTGGGTGATCTAACTTTAGTTAAATTCCCAAAAGAGAGCACCCTCCTCAGCACCTGGGCATATTAGTGAGAAGAGGCAGTCTTTTAGATATTTCGCCCACAAGTCATTCAGATTAAGTCCAAAACCTTAAACTGATCTTGGAAACAAACTGGAAGACAGTGCAGTTGGAGTAGCACTGGCTTTATATGCTTGCCCCAGAAGTCCAAGTAAGACCCTAGCCGCTGCATTTTTGAACCAATGGAAGTATCTGAATTATCTTCAAGGGCAGCCCCACATTGAGCATGTTGCTGTAATCTAATCTGGACATTATTAAAACATGAATAACTGAAGCAAGTTTCTGTTCCTTGACTTTGAAAAGTGGTTAGAAACTACAGCTTGTCCAGGTTGCAGCTGCCACGCTACTAACAGGGATTGCATAGAAAAGTGGAAGCCATTCAACAGGCTTCAAGTTTGTTTTAAGGCCCTGTCCAAAGTGCTGATTTTGACCTTTAAAGCCCTTCCCATATGAACAGCTGAAATCCTCTGCCAAGGCACTACACCAAGTACCTCCACTGTTGAAAGTCCAGTGAATAGCTAAACAAGATGGAGCTTTTTTTTTGGGGGGGGGGTCCTTATTTAGGACTAAGATTGTGGAATTCAACCTCAAGGAGGTCTGTCTCACCCCCTCTATCTATAGGCCTGATTTAAATGTGATAGCCCAGTAGGACAGAAGAACATAGCCATGTGATATTGCATGCACCCAAGCATCTCATTTACACAAGGTCCTAAGCCACTACATACAAGCCAGATATTCTTGGTTGGGAGGACATTATGCCTGCACACTATTGTTGCAATTGTAGTGGGATTGCCCATGTTTTAAATCAGATGCTGGGTGCACACAAGCTTGCACATGTAAGTTTTTCTTGCCCCTCTCCACATCACATTTCCATCAGGCCTTTATGCAACTGGTAAGCAAAACTTTATTTCAGAGGGCATTTGAAATTCAGTTATCTGCTGTTGTTAGCTGGCGCTAATTGTGCTAAAGCTTTTTTATTGAATGGTATCTTGATTAAGCTTTCTGATCTGTTTATCATTGCTGCCAATTTATTCTATTTGTATTCTCTGTAACAGCACTTGTTTTTAGTTTTTGCAAACTTATGGGAATCCCCCCCAACAATACTGCAGCACAATCTTAAGCAGAATCACGCCCTTTTCAGTCTATTGAAGCCAGTGAGCTTAGAAGGATGTAACTCTACTTAAGATTGCACTGTAAATATAGTAAATAGAAGTAAATTAACAGCTTGATGGAGCACAAATTTGGAGGTAGTAGAGGGTGCTTTCTAATAGGGAAACTATTCCAATAAGAAATCTGTTTCAATAATAGGCATAGGTGTTTGGAGGAAGGGGGGAAGCCATTGAAAACTAAAATGCCTGCCCCTTTGGGTTTTATGAAACATTTTCCCTTAAGAACCATAGAAATTTAAGCCAATTTCTGCAATAGTCACTCATAGCAGTGGAGTCCTTGACAGGGGCTTCCTCAAAAGAGCAGGTAGTCAATAAAAGTAAAGTGTACCCTTAATGGCAGGTTCTTGTAGGCATTCCCCTCCCCAAATTATACCATTTCTATTCAAATACCATCTCAAGAGTCTCAGACAGTGTCAAGTACAATCATTGTTACTGCAGTTGCCAAGGTAATCAATTGAAATCATAATGAAGGGAACAGAAGGAAATCAATAGAGTCTGAAATTACAAATAAAGAGAAGCTATCATTTAAAAGCATTTGGCTGAAATCTTCCATATTAATGGAGTCAGAAATGGCTGTTGTCATTCAGAAGCAATGTGATGCATAATTTACTTGAGTGCATTAGTACACCTAAAAGCTAATCAACAATTAGGACTGCCTGCTAGGGAGCTGTCCACCTTCGAAGGAGCATCGCTCTGTTGTTTATTACAATTCCCACATGTTTTCCTGTTTTCAAAATTGTAATTTTCCCTCCCTCAAGGCAGGAGGCAGGTTGGCATGTTCAGTGACATCGAAAAACATCTAAAATCCAAGCTAGCCTTTGTCATAGGTGTGCATCAAGGGAGCAGGCTTGCCTGAGAGTTTGCACTGAGAAGTGCATTATGAGGCAGAAGGAATGGTTTGAGCAGAGAATCAGAGCTAGACAATGTAGCTCAAACCTCAGTAAAGCAAAGCTAGTAAGTGAGGAAAAAATGAGAGGGTTTGGAGAAATCATTGAAGCCATTACTGGACAAATGACGGGACGACTGAAAAAATAATTAATGCCTGAAGTAAGGGCTCTTGCCATGAAAGGAGCCTTTCTAAAAGTCCTCCCTCCTCGGCCCTCAGGGGGCCAGGAATATAAATGTCAGGTGAAAAGCAATATGCTCCCTGATTCCATTCTAGCCAGATGGTTTCATTGGTCTAAGCCTTACCATAATTGTCATACTTTAACATCAAGTATAGTGCTTCCTAAACCTTTCCAGTGATCATGGCTTCTCTTAAGAAACCATCATAACTGGGAGGATTCCTGTATGCTAATCTTCTCACACAGAGTTGTCACAATACCTCTACTAAGTCACCTGAAGGGGCAAATTGGTTGGGGAATTCTTACAAATGCAGTGATAATATTGTTTAAATTCAGGTGGATTTTTCAGCCCGGAGATGAAAGCAAGGCCCCGTTAGTTTATTGAATGAGTCCTCCTCAGGATGCTGCTCTCTCGATATCTTGAGAGACTTTACTGCTCTTCTTCTCCTTACCCAAGCACAAAGTTATTTGGTCATGTTAAAAAAAATTGGCCCTCACAAAAATAAAGCAGTCCACATTGAGGGGGGAGTATGAAAAGGGAGAGATGAAGAAACAATTTTTTTCCTGTTACAAAACTGCCTGAGGTCTTGGCAACAAAGCTCTTTCTTTGTTCAAACTATCGATTGGCTTCTGCATGATATTTAATAAGAATTTTCCATTACCAGTTGCATAACAGCAATTAAAATCCTCATCAAATCTATCTTAACTGCTTAGAGTTTTCCGTTGGGGAGCATTTGCATTGGCAAACATCTGCAATAAAAGGCTATTTAATCTTCATAATTAAACAGCCAGTTATTTCAATTCATCTCTTTTGTTGTCAGTTTACACTGGAATCTTGCACTGGTCCCCTGAACAAGGTGCATCAAGGCACTCTTTTCTCTCAGAAATGAACAGTGTCCTTTACTTTTTAAAAGGGTGCAATCCTGGGGGGGGATCTCCTTAGGAGCCGGCATGACCCTGCTCCAGCGTAGGTGCCACTATCACAGAATAAAGCGGCACTGATGTCAGCGCGGGGGCAAACACGCGAGCGTCCGGGAGCCATGGAGCTGCACATAGCACAAGTGCTGGCCCAGCCCCTGTTGTAGTGTATTCCCAGCACGGGGGCCCACGTCGGCATGAAAGGGGGTGTTCCTGAGGGCGCAGTCGACATTAGTCAACTTATTGAGGGCTTTCGGCCTGGGAATGCCCACTTTTCCCAGCATAAAGTTACACCAGCTAAAATTGTGGCATAGTGTCAGGCCCATTTCTTCATCTTGGCCTGACTTTGCTCCAGGCCTGTCTGACAAGGCCCCGGTCACGTGCCTTTTGGTTCTCATGCTTTGTACAGTATATCTCTCTCTGCCTACTGGTGTGGTATGTGTGCCCATCCTATTTATCACAGCTGCACTCTTGTTATGCCTTGTTATGCTTTGTTATGACTTTCTACCCTGAGAATGCTTAGCATAGATCCTACTGTCCTGCCTGACTCTATGCAATGAATTTTAACCCTGTATTCTAACCATATTCCCCATTAGTAGCCTCCTTCTGCTGGAGTGGCAGTCGACTTCTGAATCTGTCCAATCTTGCTCTCAAATAAAGCCTAACCTGTTTCAGACTCTTGCCTGAGCGAGTTTTGCTTGAGGGACACTGGGGACAGAACTCAGAGTCTGACACATAGTCCACAGAGCCCCATAATAGGAGTTTGACAGTTCCCTCCCTTCGGCACAGCCACACCCCCAGCACCCAGGCAGCTAAGGAAAGTCCACACACTCTGTGGCAGAGCTCTCCCACTCAAGTTCCATTTCAGATACAAGAGATGCACAGGCAGGATCTGATGGGGCACCCACGCCATTGCAGGTAAGCAGGGCACCCCAAAACCATCTTCGAGCCCCTCTTTCCCTCTACTGGGGTCAGAAGCCCTCACAGGCCAGACAGCTCTTGTGCTCATCAGTGCCAAGCAGCGGAAAGAGCTCTGGGGCCCACCTGTTGTCCTTGCCCCCTGTCCCCACCAATGAGGGGGTGCAATGTTCTGGGCGAGGGCAGGGGGGAAGAGATAGACGAAATTCTGTTCCCCGTCCCCTGCAGTAGTGGGCAGCTCCCGATGGTCAAGGGGTGAGGTTATGGGGGTTAACAACAACACCCAAACACTCACAGGACTATGTATCCCCACAGACAATTTTCCCCTTTATGTTTCAGTGGAGCCCAGTCGCCCCTCCTTTGAGAGGATGGAAAGTTGGACCCACCAACAAGCGGAGGCATTTGCAGCAGCACCAGGCAGGTGGTGGAGGACTCAATGTTGCAACGGTGAGACCTGAGGGGGTGGGGCCAGTGCTGCCAATGACATGGACCCCACCCCCAAAGGCCCCCCAACCAGACTGGCCTAACATCCCGGGGATCCACTAGGAAGGGTTTGGCTTCCTTCCGTGGTCATGCATCTTGTTTTTTCTCAACAGACTGCTGCGAGAAGACATCCAACAGGTGAAACTCTGCATGCAACTGGCATCCTCTCATTGCACCAGCAGGCTCACCCACTAAACTTGCCTCTGGTCACAAACAATCCATACCTGTCATCCAGTGTCTCCTCTTGGAGACCAGCCGAGGTAGAAAACCACTGCAGGAATGGGTGGGATGTGAAATCCCAGCCAACCCAGAGTTTGAGAAAGAGTCCCAATGCTCCCATGCCCTTTCCTCAAAGCATAGCTACCATTGATAACCATGTGTACACTTCTCTTTTGGGGTGGGAGGAGTGGTTTGGGATGGGATTGCCAAAGGCCACCCCCAACATCAGGTGCTACAGGCTGCATGCAGAGTCCACCACCCCCGCATGGTGCCAAGATAGCATTGGATCTCTCCTGGATTCCAACCCCTCACCTGAGGATGGTCAGCTTCGAGCTAGGAAATAATAGGAGATGTGGGGGGGGGGGAGCTAGAGCAGGGCTCTGGAGAAGAAGAGGCTCAGTGGAATGTGCTCCCATGCTGTCCATGGCCCCAGGAGGAGACACACACCCAGGAGGCTACCCAGCCAGGTGATCAAGTGGGCACATTTCAAAGGCAAACCTGCCTTCTCCATGAAGCCATGCTTCTATCCCAGCAACCCCCTGGGGAGTAGCCTATGTTCCCTGGCACTCCCAAGGGGACGTGAGCCATCTGTCGCATCCCACGTGAGAGAACCTGGCACATTCCAGCTCAACTACTACTGAACAGTCCTCCCCTCCTTGGGGAGGGTACCTGATCTCTGTAAAGCTATAGGATGGGGCCATGGGTACAGGGGCAAATGCATGACAGTGGGCCGGCCCCTCAGCAAGGGCTTGTGAGGTCAGCCCAAGTGCCTGGTTGGAGTCTCTCTTCCTGATAATGTTGCCATAATGCCTCTCACAACTGCTCCCGGGCAAGGTGGCCAAGCAGGTCCTGTCCCCCGCCCCCCGGCATTCACATCGTGTTGCTGGGTTCCCCTGCACCATGGCCCCTTGCATGGGTCCAGGACAAGGGGTGGCAGACATTGGTGGATTGCGATGTTGTGACATAGGCGTAAACTATGGGAGGGGGGCTGAGGGGTTCGAGCCTCCCCGGACAACCAGTGCCCACATGAGGGTCTCAGTTACAATGGTAGCTGAAGCACAGTCCTGCCCTACCTTCCTGTTGTATCATATTACAATTTCCATGACTCTTTGGGGCTTTGTTCCTGTTAGCTGGTATGTATTTGTGTGTTTATTAAGAATTTACACACTGCCTTGAAAGACCTGTTCCTATGGCCCAGACGAAGGATCTTGTCACTGAATTCTGCAGGTTTGTTCTTACCCATAACTAGGGCTGTCAATTCGGTTCGGCCCGAACTGAAAATCAGCCGAATTTCCCTTGATTCGGCGGTTTTTAGTTCGGACGGATCCGAACTCAAAACTGGCGGGCAACCGGGGGGGCCGAATTCAGTGAGTTCGGGAGTTCGGCGAATAAATTCGGCCAATTCGGCCGTCAGTAAGCAGCATAACCGTCAGTAAGCAGCATTCTCCTCCCCCGGCCAATCGGTGGCCAAGCTGGGTCTTCTTCTGGCCAATCAGTCAGGATTGAGTGCTGGAGGAATCAGCTGATGTGCGGCCGGCCGGGGAAAGAGAGAGAGAGAGGGAAATCCTCATGTGTGTGTGAGGGGGTGCTTGTGCACATTCGCTCCTTTCCGTGGCTGCAGGGGGCGCATTTTTTGGGGTACCGACCCCAAACTTTCAGGGGATATTCAGACAGGTTTTTTTAAGAGACCACCCAAGTTTTGTAAACATTGGGTCAGGGGGTCCCGAGATATGGGCTCCCCCCCTTTTTTCTTTCCATGGCTGCAGAGGGCGCATTTTTGGGTGTGCCGACCCCAAACTTTCAGCGGAGCATCAGACTAGGCTTCTTAAGATACCCCCCAAGTTTTGTAAACATTGGGTCAGGGCCCCCCGAGATATGGGCTCCACCCCTTTTTCCTCTCCCCCCTTTTCCATTTTCGTGGCTGCAGGGGGCGCTTTTTTGGGGGTTCAGCCCCCAAACTTTTGTCATAGCTTCAGAGAATCCCTCTTAAGAGACCACCCAAGTTTTGTAAAGATGGGTTCAGTGGGGGCTGAAATATTGGCTCCCCCCTTTTCTCTTTCCATGGCTGCAGGGGGCGCATTTTTGGGTGTGCCGATCCCAGACTTTCGGCGGAGCTTCAGTCAAGGCTTTTTAAGAGACCACCCAAGTTTTGTAAACATTGGGTCAGGGCCCCCCGAGATATGGGCTTTCCCCTTTCCCCTATTGGGATGAATGGATCACCCTCGAGAGATGCATACATATGGCTCTTATATTGGATACAAATGGAATCATATTGGATTACCCAGCCTCCCAGCCCCTCCTGCTGGAACAGAAGACAGCCACAGTAAGACCCCTTTGGGGGCTTTAATCTATATTTTTTCTTTTCTGTGTGTGTGTGTGGGGGAAAGCAGAGTATGTGTGTGTGTGTGGGGAGGGAGCAGTTTCTGTGGGTGGGGGGGGGAAGCCAAAGGGGGCTTTTGCCGGTTCTGCCTGGGGTGTGTGTTCCCCCTCCAGTCTCTCTCTCCCTGGTTTGAGGGGGGGGGCCTTCATTTTTATTCTTCAGGTTTTTCCTCATTCATAAGATCAGTTAGGTTATTGATGCTTGCTCAAAACTGGTTTTCAAATGGTGACTTAAAGAATGCATCTGCCTGGTCCCAAGTCCAATGCAAAAGGAGACATTCCACCCCCTCCTGCTCATTATGCATAGCTAGCTGCCTCTGTCCCTTTCCATGGTATGCAAACTCCCAGGTGTCAGGTGTTGCTATGCACTGTTGCAAAGGTTTTGCATTGCGTGCTTGTGTTGCTTTGCAGTTGTATTGTTTTGCAAAATTCTTCACACCTGCCCCGCCCTTTGCATATTTGCAAAGGGGTTGCTCTGCAGTTGTGTTGCTTTGCAAAGTTCTTAGCACCTGCCCCGCCCTTGCTCTCATCAGCTGTTTGTCGGGCCGGGAGCTTTGTGCGTGGGCGGCAAGCTCTGCGGAGAGATCCACATTAAGGGTGGGGGGGACCCCTTTCAGGGCCCATATCTCAGCCCCCCCTGACCCAATCTTTACAAAACTTGGGGAGTCTTTCAATATACGTCCTTTGAAGCTCTGCTGAACGTTTGGGACCTCTAAGCCCAAAAATGCCCCCCCCAGAGCCGCGGAAAGGCGCGGTTGTGTTTTTAATGGCTTTATTCGGCCGAATTTCTTTCCCGAACTTTGAATTCCCGCCGAATTGAACGGATCCGAAGTGGGGGAGTTCGGACTTCGGCACGTACCGAACCCACAAGGGCCAAATTCGGCCGAATCCGAACTGTACCGAATTTTTTTTTTTTGACAGCCCTACCCATAACTACTTCAGGTTTGGCGAGACACAGCCATGGGCGCCTGCATGGCTCCACAGTTTGCCAACATTTTCATGGCGGATCTAGAACAGCGTTTTCTGAACTCCTACCCATTGGCACCTCTCCTTACTTGAGATTCATTGATGATGTTTTCTTTGTCTGGACTAATGACAAAGAAACCCTCAAAGATTTCCCCAGGCTTTCAACAACTTCCACCCCACCATCAATCAAACTATGAATTTCTTTGAACAAGAAATAAACTTGTACCACAGTACAAATACACGAACGATCCACAAGCATCATATTATACTGGAAACCAACAGATCAGCAAACATAACTACATGCCTCCAGGTACCACCCCAACCATATCAAACAGTCCATTGTCTATAGCCAAGCCCTAAGCTATAGTTGCAGCATCTGCTCCAACCCCTCAGACAGAGATACCCACTTGAAGGAGCTACAGTGAGCATTTTTGCAACTACAATATCCTGCTTATATGGGTAAAAAAGATGATTGGAAAGGCCAGAATGATACCCAGGCAACCCTTGCTACAAGACAAACCCAAAGAAAATGACAATAGAATACCTCTTGTTTTCACATACAGCTCACAACTCAAACCAGTCCAACATATTATTAACGACCTACAACCAATGATGATTTGTGACACTTCCCTCTTCAGAGAAGAGAGCTTCTGATGTGGAGCTAAAGCCAGGCCGACAATACCAAGATACTTGGAAAAGAACCTATGAATGGCTCTGATGTGGCAATGGAAAAAGCATATTGTGACATCAAGAGACAAGGATGCACATGAAACTTTTGTTCAAAATGGTTTCTCAAACTGGAAGTCACTGTTTAGATTTCAGAATTCTAACTTGCACTGTGCAGCTGTCCAAGCTATAGCCTCTGTTAAAGCAGGAGTAAATGTACAAAGCAAGTACTCAGAAGGCCAGCAGAAGCAAATGCGAGATGCTAGAAAGGCACTGCTGATAATTTTTGCATCAGTCAGGTACTTTCCCTGTCAGGGCATTGCAATATTCAGCCATGATGAGGAAGAGTCAAACCTGAAATAGCTCTTGCTGCTACGTGCTGCAGATGTTGATGTTCCACAGCTGAAATCATGGTTGAATCATACAAACGACAAATAGATTTCACCTACCATTGTGAATGAAATGCTTGAGATCATGGTTCACAATGTTCTATGTACTTTAGTGGCAGAAATTAAAGGAGCTGTTTATTACAATGTAATTGTTGATGAGAAAACAGATATCACCACATAAGAACAGGTTTCATTTTGCTTCCACATTGCTACAGATGATATGCTTGTGGAGGATTTTTTTTTATTTTATGAAACTGAATCCACCACTGCTAAAACTCTCTTTTCTATTTTAAAAGATGTCCCGCAACGGGCCGCTCCCAGGCCTGTCCGGGTCGAACTCCGCCCCCCCCAAGTTCCCCGGCAGGGGTTCCAAACCTCACGGGGGCGGGGGTGAGCAGGGACAGGGGTACCAGCTTCCCTGAGGGAAAGCCCCAGAACAGGGACTCACCTGGTTCTCCCTCCCTAGGGCCCCGACGGAATGGCGAGGAAACAGGACTGCCCAGGAGCAGTGGGGACGGCCGCCAATTCCCGGCGACGGACGCAGCCGGAGTGATGCGCCCCGCCAAGCCCCGACCAGCGTATCAGCTGGGCTTCGGCAGGGCGCGGGTGGGACCGGGAAGGGCTCGCTGGCCGGCGGCTTGGCGTTCTCCCATGGGGCGCGGCCCTCTGCCCCTATTTGAAACTTCCGGGGGCGGTACAGGGGGCGGGCGGGGGCGGGGCCTCTCTGGCCTGGAGGAGATATAAGGCCAGAGAAATGCCTTGGCCGGAGAGGATTGCAGCAAGAGGTGGGAGAGGCGAGCTGACTCTCGACATCCTGGCTGCGTCCGAGGGGGAAGGAAGTTCTGATTCTCCCTCGGACTGGTCTGAGGCCGAGAAGGCTCCTCCAGGCCCACCCTCCTCCAGGACAGAGACCTCGGGGGTAGTAGCGGACCAGGGGCGGCGTGACAAAAGATGTACTTGATGGATGTCTGAGGAAACTCTTAAAAATTGCCAGAGATAGACAAGAAGCAAAAGTACAAGGTGACAGAAATAGAATCAAAAGTCTCATTCCAGCGACTCGCACATAGAGACAAAGAGACCTATTATAATAACCAGTGTAAAGAAATAGAAGAGAACAACAAAAAAGGAAGAACAAGAGATCTGTTCCACAAGATCCAAGAAATCAAAGGGAAATTTAAAGCACGGTTAGGCATGCTGAAAGATCAACATGGAAATACATTAACTGAACACGACAAAATAAAGAAAAGGTGGGAACAATACACTGAAGAACTATACAGAAGAGATGAAAGGATAAAAGATTATTTCCAAGAAGAATCTCTTGAAGAAGAACCTACAGTTTTAGAAAGTGAAGTGAAAGCTGCATTGAGAGCAATCGGGAGAAACAAATCACCAGGAGCAGATGGGATATCAATAGAGCTATTCCAAGCCACAGAAACGGAGTCCATCAAAATCTTGACAAGAATATGCCAACAGATATGGAAAACAAAACAATGGCCCACAGACTGGAAACAAACCATTTACATTCCAATTCCCAAGAAAGGAGACATCAAAGATTGCAGCAACTATTGGACCATCACATTAATTTCTCACGCAAGTAAAGTGATGCTCAAAATCTTACAGCAAAGGCTGTTACCATATATGGAATGAGAAATGCCTGATGTTCAAGCTGGTTTCAGAAAAGGAAGAGGCACTAGAGATCATGTTGCACATATACGCTGGTTACTGGAGCATACAAGAGAATTTCAGAAGAAAATCAGCTTGTTTTTCATAGATTACAGCAAAGCTTTTGACTGTGTGGATCATGAAAAGCTATGACTGGTTTTAAAGGAAATGGGTGTGCCACTACATCTGATCGTTTTAATGTGCAACCTGTACTCTGGACAAGAGGCCACAGTTAAAACAGAATATGGAGAAACGGAATGGTTTCCAATTGGCAAAGGTGTCAGACAAGGATGTATTTTATCTCCCTATCTCTTCCATCTATATGCAGAACATATAATTAGGAAAGCAGGATTAGATTTAGATGAAGGTGGAGTGCAAATTGGAGGGAGGAACATTAACAATTTGAGATATGCTGATGACACTACATTATTGGCAGAAAATAGTGAAGATTTGAAACGACTACTGCTAAAAGTTAAAGGAGAAAGTGCCAAAGCAGGACTACAGCTGAACATCAAGAAAACAAAAGTAATGACTACAGGAGAATTACACAACTTTAAGGTTGACAATGAGGAAATTAAAATTGTTGAAGACTTTCTATTCCTTGGCTCCACCATCAACCAAAAGGGAGACTGCAGCCAAGAAATCAGAAGGAGATTGAAACTGGGAAGGGAAGCCATGAAGGAGCTAGAAAAGATTTTGAAGTGTAAGGATGTGTCACTGGCCACCAAGACTAGATTAATGCATGCCATCGTATTCCCTATTACTATGTATGGGTGTGAAAGCTGGACAGTGAAGAAAGCTCATAGGAAGAAAATAGATTCCTTTGAAATGTGGTGTTGGAGGAGAGTGTAACGGATTATGTGGACTGCCAAAAAAACAGTGGGTTATAGATCAAATCAAGCCTGAACTGACCCTGGAAGCTAAAATGACTAAACTGCGGCTATTGTATTTTGGTCACGCCATGAGTCACTGGAAAAGACAGTCATGCTAGGAAAAGTTGAGGGCAGCAGGAAAAGAGGAAGATCCAACAAGAGATGGAATGACTCAATAAAGGAAGCCACAGCCTTCAATTTCCAAGATCTGAGCAAGGCTGTCAAAGATAGGACATTTCGGAGGACTTTCATTCATAGGGTCGCCATGAGTCGGAAGCGACTTGACGGCACTTAACACACACACACACTCTGTTGCTTTGATCTTTCTCTTGACAGATGTCGTAGCTAATGCTACGATGGAACATCGATGTTGCTGGACATCTTAGTGGAGTACAGGCTCTTGCAAAGGCTGAGGAGCCAAGAGCACTTTATGTTCATTGTTCTGTGCATGTTGTGGACTTACAGCCCATTCCTGAGGCTGCAGGTGGGCTGCGGCAGTTGGCCACGGCACAGCAATGGCGCAGCCGGGAAGCCTCCTAAGGGGCTTTGCAGTGGCGTGCACCCCCAAGAAAAAGGCAAAAGTTTAAAAAGAAGTGAGAGGCTGAGGTGTGGAACGGCAGCATAGGAATGCCGCAGCGCAGGAATTCCACAGTGCAGCCTGAGGCCAGCCAGGCCAAGCCTAGTCCGCAGGGCAACTTCCGGGGGAGGGATTTCGCTGGGGGGTGGCAGGCCATGGAATGGGGATGGGAGGGGCAGGCCACTAGACGGGAGGGCTGCCTCAGGGGCAGGAGTGCAGGGGGAAGGGCGGGGACTGCAAGGGAGGCAGGGAGAGAAGGGCAGGAGCAGGAGGTTGGGAGAGCTCCTGGAGGGGCCGGGAGAATGGCTACAGCACGCATCCAAAGCTCAGAGACTATTGGTGAGTAGTCGACAGCGCCACCTGCATGAGTCTATCAGGCGGATTGTCAGCCACTATTTCGAAGAGAAGCCGCCTCTCATTGTCTGCCCAGTTGGGCTGGCACGAGGGAGTCCGGGAACACTCAGCACCCTCTGCCATGTTCCTTGGGTGCCTTGGAAGAAGAGAGGGGGAGGGGAGTCTTTGGAGATAAGGGCTGCTCGGCAGGCCAGATGACCTTGGTTGCTCGTAGCTGTGGAGTGTGGGGGAGATGGCCGAGGGCTGATGCCATTGTCTGGGAAGGCATTCCAGGCCTTCTAGTCTCCAGACGGACAGTTAGCCGGCCCACAGTTGGCCCAGGGAGCCTCAATGGCAGGCAGAGAGAATGCTCCTGGCAGCCGCCACCTCGCCCATCTGTGTCTCATATAGCAGGGGCCACTTCTGTGCCATCTGATAGTCCTCCACCTGCTGCTGGTTCTGTACATCTGGGTGGCTATGTACTGCCGGTGCTGCGCCTGCAGGTACAGAGAGCACATCAGCACCCTGCATCTCTCGGACACCAACTGCCTAGACAGATTCCGCCCAGACAGGGTCACTATCAAGATGCTGTGCCAGGAGGTCGGCCCCGTTTTGCAGGGGACGTTGGTGGGGCCCCGGCCCATTCTCGCCTGCTATCCCTGAGATTTCTGGCCAGCGGCAGCTTCCAGGGGGTCATAGCTGACATCCTTGAGGTCTTGCCCCCCTCGGCATGCCACTGCCTCCATGCCTTCCTGGATGCCATGCTCAGCAACATTCCTGTTGCCACATCAGAGAGCGCATCAGCACCCTGCATCTCTCAGACACCAAATGCTTAGACAGATTCTGCCTCGACAGTGCCACAATTGAGAGGCTGTGCCAAGAGGTTGGTTCTGCCCTGCAGGGGACGTTGGCGGGGCTCTGGCCCATTCCTGTCCTCCAGAAAGTGCTCCTGTCCCTGAGAAGTCAGAGAGGCAGTTAGTGGAGGTGAAGGGGCCAAGGCGTCCCCTCAAGTGCCCCTAACCAGCTCAAAGGACACTCTCAGAGATGAGTGGGCCAGAATGGCATGGGGCACCCCTTTAGGGTGGGGAGAGGCCAGGGGTCACCAAGATGCGGCAACACTTTGATTATGACCAGGGCTCGGGGCGCTTCGGCAGGCGCTCACCAGGAGGTGGATGAGTAAGGAGCAAAGGGGACTGGCACCAGCTGACACCTCCTTCGCAAGGATGGGCTTCCTCCACCCCAGAGGGCCCAGAACCCCCAGATTATTCCCCGCTGTGCACGACACAGATAGTGATGTGGGTTGAGGGAGGGCATTGACACAAGGGCAGACCTCGGAGGAACCTGTCACCACAAACCCTTGTCGGAGTTCCCAGCCCCCAGGTGACCCCCAACCCCTCCTTCCCCCATCCTTGTCCCTCCACCCATGACTCCTCCCGATCCCTCTTTCCAAAAATACACCATGACACGAGATATGGGGTTTTCCTGGAATGGGCTGCTCACTTTATTGGGTCCTGTTGAGGAGGAGCTCAATGATGAAGTGAGTGCAGCAAAGGGGAACCGTGATACCCATAGACTACAGGGAGCTCAGAAGAGTCCATCCATCCGTGGTGGGGACTGAGGGACACCAGCATCATGGGCCAGGCCTCTCTGGGTAGGGTGCATGGGTGGGAGAAGGGGTCCGAGGCCAGAGGGAGACAAGGGGAGGGGGCGTTGTTGCCTCCACACAGAGCCAGCAGCGACTTCAGTTGGCAGGAAGGGGACCCTTGCGGCCCCATCACCAACAAGCCGCCACTGTAGCCATGCTGCCCTCCCTTGAGAGGGCTGTCACCCAATGATGGAAGATGCCCTGTAGTGGGAGGGGAGCGGTCTGCACTGTAAGCCTTGGCAGGTCGCTGGGATGAGGGGCTGGCACTCCTGTAGACAGAAGAAACACATAGCTGAACGACTGGCTCTGGGACAGTGAGACCATGCACGGGGGCTCTGAACCCTCTCTCCTCAGGCCATGCCCACACCTTCCCTCGAGGGATTCCTCCAAATCCCCGCTGATGGCAGTGGCATCGTCGTCCTCTGGCCAGGCACTGGGGGAGCCAGGGGAGGTCCGATCACCATCTGAGGACACCATGTAGGGTGAGTGGTCTGGCGAGAGGCACAGCCAGCCAGACCTCTCCTTCCCCCCAGCATGCGCAACCATGCATCCCCTGCTGGGCTTGTCATGGCCGACTCACTGCCAGCAGCCTCCTCGTCCTTCAATGGAGAAGCAGCCATCATGAGGGGCCGGGTGGCATGTGTTCCCCCCCTCCCCAGCGGTGTGCCTTACATAGAACTCACAGGGCAGAAGAGGTGTGGCTGAGATAGCAAGGAGAAGCACTCACCATGGGCGGTTGGACCTCAGCCGCCACAGAGTCCTCTGCGGGCCATTCCCTGACGGGATGGGACAGACACCTATCTGGGGAGGGATGAGGAGCCACCCTCCTCCTCAGCCAGGGCCCGTTTCCCCCACTGGTCAAGCCCTCCTCTTCCTCTCCGACCTCCTCCACCAGGGCTCCACTTCCACCCATCTGGCAACTCATGGTGGGCCTGTGTTCGTCGCGACAGCTTGTGCTCCCACTCGTAGAGGTGCTTGTGAGGGAGGAGCCTCCCTTTTGGGCAGAGGCCTTTTGTCAGAAGGAGGGGAGTGTGTATGGGGCGGCCGCACCCACGAGCCCCCTCCCCTTCACATTGGGCTGCCCCCCGACCTCAACTTTGCTCCCACATGTCACGGATGGACTGCTTGATGATGCCACACCCAGAAGTCAGCTCCGTTCTGTAAAGGCCAAGCACTTGTGTCCTTAGGGGCCAGGTGTGTCAAAGTAATCGAGGAGGAGGGGGTAGTGATCTCCACGCTGCACCCTGGTGGTTGTGCTGCTGAAAGGGGGGAGTGGGGTCATGGCGACTTCCTGGGTTAGGGGTGGAGGGGTCAGAACGGTCTGCCACCTTGATGACAGTGTGGCAAGCAAGATGAGCACCAGCATAATTCAATCCACCAGAGGCTCGGAGAGATGAGTGCTCACACGCCTCCTCATTAGTCTGCAGAGAAAGCATTTGACAATATTTTCTGGAACTTTCTATTGAAAACCATTCAAGGACTGAACTGTGGGGACAAATTTCAGAAATGGATTCACAGCATCTATTTGAAACAATCAGCAAGACTCCTGATTAATGGGAAATTGACGGACAAGTTCACAATCAACAAAGGCACTAGACAAGGCTGTCTGCTTTTGCCATTATTGTTCAATATTGCATTGGAAGTTCTAGTGAACAGAATAAAAGGTGATGAAAAAATCACAGGCTTGAAAATTCAAGGGTAAGAATTTAAAGTCAAATATTATGCTGATGACGTGGTCCTGACTATGAAAAAATCCAAGTGATTCTATTGAATACTTGCTGGAACAAATAGACCAATACGGGAAATTTTCTGGATATAAAATAAACAAGACTAAGACCAAAATTATACTAGAAAATATGGACAAATCAGAAAGAAAAGAAATACAGGCCAAAACAGGCTACAAGATAACAGAAGATTGTGTAAGATATTTGGGTATCAATATTATGGGTCAAAATCAGAACTTATTCAACGATAATTATAAAAAGGTGTGGTCAGCAATCCAGAAAAATGTAATAAGTTGGTCCAAACTAAGGCTGTCATAGCTGGGGAGGATAGCTGTTATTAAAATGAATGTATTACCAAGAATGAATTTCATATTCCAGATGCTACCAATCTACATAGAAGATAAAACAATAGCAGTCTGGCAAAGGCAAATCAATAAATTTGTATGGGGAGGTAAAAAACCATGGATCAGTTTTAAAGTAATGCAAGATGAGAAAAAAGAGTCCAACCCCCTGCACAATGCCGGAAATTCACAACATACTCCCCCCAAAACCCCCAGTGACCCCTACTCCACGCCCTGAAAATGGCAAAACAACAACAACAAAAAACCTCCAGTATCCGTGGCCAATCTGGCCTGGAGGAAATTTGCTTCCTGACCACAAAATGGCAATCGGCACTACCCTGGGCATGCGAGAAAGGGCCATGAGAGCCAAACATTGATACAAACCTTCCTGCCCTCCCCTAAGGTCATAGAAACAGCATTGTTGACAGATGGCCATCTAGTCTCTTCTTAAAAACCTCCAAAGACAGAG
The DNA here is from genome assembly GCF_029931775.1 of Euleptes europaea. Classification (NCBI taxonomy): domain Eukaryota; kingdom Metazoa; phylum Chordata; class Lepidosauria; order Squamata; family Sphaerodactylidae; genus Euleptes; species Euleptes europaea. The sequence goes on from NW_026612049.1 coordinate 5,106,122, forward strand.
GTTTAAGTACAGTTTATTTTGAATTGTTATGTCTTAACAAGTGGGTTTTAACTAGATGAAGCAATCTGTTTAGGTTTACAACTAATCATACCTTCACATGCCAATTATTGGGGTGGGGAGGTGAAGGGAAATTGGGAAGAATAGGCAGGATATAAGGCAGCAGAGGATGGCCATTTATGCATGGGAGGTTTTGCCTAGGATTTGCTGCTCTCTAGATGCACATTTTCCCCATCGGAATTCTCTAAACTCTGCATAGGGGCTTATTTTTGAGTTTTTAGAATTCGGATGGGGAAATAATTGATTTTACTGTAATTTTAAAACTGTAAATAAACAGTTTGCATTGTTAATTAAAAGTTAAAGTTGTGTTCCAGCTGGCTGAAGATCATTTGTTGAAGCCCCCCTAAATTGATAGGGAGCCCCTCCCTAAATCCCCCATGGCCCTGCCTCCATAGATAGTGGCAATGGAGGCCCCTCCCTGTGATGTCACTGGCTTCTTCCTATGATGTCATAGTAATGCCTCTGGTGCAGCCCCAGCCCCCCTCCTCCGGAAATTGGAAAGTCTATGCCCCTGTGTTGTGAAGCATTGCACACATGGTGAACAGCTTGCTAACCTGGTTGGGTTGCATTGCTCGGTGCAATGCCTTGTGGTGGAGGCAGCGGAACCTCATCTTCAGCTGCCCAAAAGCCCTCTCAATGATGAGATGGGTCCTCCAATGGGCCTGGTTGTACATGGCATGGTCCTCTGGGTTGTCGCTGGAGTAGGGGGTGTAAAGATATGGCTGGAGCGAGTATCCACGGTCACCTGAGGGTGAACAAGAACTGGCGTGAGACTGAATCCTTGGGTCTGGGCCCCCACACAACCCCTCATACTCACCCAGGAGCCACCCCTATCACTCAAGCAGCTGTCTGAGTCCAGAGGCAGCAAAGAACTGGGTGTCATGGACGCTGCCTGGGAACTTTGCCACAAGGTCGGTGAAGATGCCATGATGGTCTCACTCCACTTGGACAATGAGGCTGTAAATGTGATGGTGGTTGCCGCATGGCCACCCAGACATATAGGGCCAGGAGGTGCAAGAGGCGCAATGCTGCACTCATGGGGGATGATAACAGGGGTCACTGGGAGGCCGTGGCAGGAGGGGGGGCTTGGTGAATGGCGGCCTGGCCACATGAAAACCATGCCCCTCCCTGGAAGGCGCCATGTGGGGCCAGCTCAACTGGCCCCACCAGCCCTTACACCAATGTCCCCAATGTTCCCCTGCCTCCAGGTTCTCCCAGCCACTGCCCTTGGGAAAGAGCAAGACCCTGGCCATTGCTGGATCGTTACAAATCAAACAACAACATGTAGGCTCTTATATACTTCAGTATCTATTAACCAAAACACTATACAACTATATTCCTCTATATTATTATACATTACTATATTCAATCACAAAAACAAAACCATGAATATCCTCTCCTTTTAAAACATTTTTGCATGCCCAAGTATATACATTCCATATAAAGTCCAGGTGGAAAATAGAACAGTCTTTTCCCCAGGCTTAACACCATTCAAAGCCAACAGAAAGTCTCCGCCTGGTGCAGAGCACCAGAAAGCGGGCATTGAATTCCAGTGAAGGCAGAGCATCAAATTCCAATGTCAAAGAGAAAAGTAAAGGTGGACAGCAAACAAGAACGCTGGCAAATACTAGATGCGACCCCGGGTAGGTACGCATTTCGATGCTTCATCAGTAAGCCAGTCGTGGTGTGATCCACGGGGAGAGCTTATCCACTAGTAATATTGCTCAGGGCAACAGCCTCTTCCATGTAATATGTTTACATACAATGAAATAAATCAAACAACTCAATCACATAAGATGTGAACCCCCCAAAAAACATAATATTAATATTAACCAAACTATATTATATTATTAACCCAAACTATATTAACCAAACCCATGCTTACCTCCCGAGAAGACTTGACGAATTGTCACGAGATCACTCTTACATAGGGAGAGCGATAAGCTGAAGTTTAATCAGTCCTACTGAAATAATGCAGCTGTTGCTACCAGTTGACAGGGCGAAAAGAACCCTTTAAAAGTATAAGCACCTACTAGTATGTTGCCTGGCCTCTACTACTACTACTCTAAGACCAACTGTACCCAAAAAAAAAAAACCTCATTTAAGTAATAGGAACTGGAGAGCAACCTCACTATGTTGGACTGCAGTTCTAAAGAAAACAGGAGAGATTGAAATCTGTGTTGAGGCCACTCGGGGCTAGAGTTTTAAACAAGAAGATGAATCTCATTTCCTGCTGAAGCAGCATTTTTTTTACCGTCCTGTACCTGATGAGCTCGTGGAGACCACAAAAAAGAAGAGATCATTATCTGTATGTCCCGTTTCAATAAAATGGGCCACCAGAGGTGTATCCATAGAGGAATATAGTTGTATAATATTTTGGTTAATAGATATTGAAGTATATAAGAGCCTACGTGTTGTTGTTTGATTTGTAGTTATCATATATTTGCAGCACTTCTTTTTGTTACATAGCTGAATAGTACCAAGGCTGCTGGGGGGTGTCCTGGAGCATTTTCCCACGGACAACTGGACCTTCCCCTGTTTTCCTCTGGGACAGCATCCAATGGTGATGCCATCCTAACTGTCCCAGGTCAGCACCTGCTTCCTGAGCTGGACCCACTCAGAGAAGGTCCTGCTGTTCGGCTTACATCAGCTGATTCCAACCCAGACTTGGCACCATGAGTTCTGGGATGAGGCAGCCAAGAGGGTCATTGCCCTGGGACATGCCACCCGAATGGGTGCATCCTGCCTGAAGCAGTGGAATGACTCCTTCGGCCAGGCTAAGAAAAGGCCGAAATGCATTTGGTATGTGGTTAGTTATCAACCTCAGGAAATGCCATTGTGCTATTTTAATGCTTTTAAATAATTTTAACTTTTACATAGTGCTTCCAATAAATTATACTTTCAGTATTTATACACAGACGTGTATATATTTTCTTTTCATCCAACCTTGGGTACCCAGCTTCTGTTTTTAGGTTTACTTACAAAATCTATTCCCAATTACTCAAACATCTGGTATAATAGGTTCTAGTTGTAATACTGTAAAACATAATTATACAGATTGGAATCCTCAGTTCATTATTAATCTAACTTGGATAATTACTTTGCTATATATATTAAATATAAATGTATAAACACATATCTGGTTAGTATATATCTCTCATATACCATGTGTGCAGGTATCAACCTAGTAAAGCAGTGTCAAACTGGTGACCCTATTCCACTCTAAGTAGTGTTGAGAGGGTGATGCAAGTTCTATGACTCAGCATATCTGTAATTAGGTGATGCAATCACCCTGTATCTCTATGAGAAGTCTAGTTACAGCAAGTTCTATGACTCGGCACATCTATACTTGGGTGATGCAATCACCCTGTGTCTCTATGAGAAGAATGGTTACAATTGATCCTGTGCACTCAAGCCAAGGGATTTTACAGGTAAATCCCATTGTTGTAAAGTTTGAAAAAATCCCTTAAAGACAAAGCCAGTCAATTTCGTCATTTAAGCCTTTTGGAGCCAGAGTTCCCAAAGTATAAATCCAGAAAGTCTCTCTTTCCCTTAGAAGCATCTGCTGAAGATGAGACATTGCTGGCACTTTTTCAACAATCCAGAAGCGGAGGTCCTTTTCTGTGTGAGCGAAGGTCAGAAAGTGCTGCACTAATTGTGCTTCAACTTCCTTGTTCTGATGAAGCTCCTGTGCTCGCATATGCGCATCTTGATTGGTCTTGTTGACATGCCAACAGACATAAGTTTACAAGAACATTGTATAACATAAATAATACCACTAGAATTACAGTTAACAAAATCCTTGATGTAAAAGGTTCTGTCTCCATTAGAATTGTGAAAGGTATTTCTTTTAACAGAATAGGGGCATACAGCACAGTGTCCACATGGAAAATTACCTTGTGGCAGCCCCTTCCCATCTATGGTATTTTTCTTATTGGTTTGATCTTTTAATGAGCTGCTCACTAATATGCCCTGGAGGTTTCTGGGTCTTTTGTATGAAAAGAGGGGGAAAGAGCTGCATCTAGGGATGTTAGATAATATATGCCAATGTTTTTGTATAATGCTCTTTATTATAGATGCTGTTGTAGGTTACAGTGATGACCATTCTATCATTATTATTACTCTTGGCTTTGGCCTTTAGCAAGGAGGATCTGGGAGTATGTGATGCTTTGTGAAAGGCTTGTTTTAGGATTTTAGATGAGTAACCTCTCTCCCTAAATTGGCTGATAGTAATGTTGGGTGGAGGTCCAAGGGACTTTGACCCAGCCATGCTCCCTGTGATGTTAGGGAGCATGGCTGGGTCAAAGTCTCTTGGAAGCCTTGAAAAGTGGCAGCTGTGGCCAGAGAGAGCCCTCATCACCTGCACAGCCCAGCTGTTCTCATGAGAGCACCACCCCAGCTGTGGAACTGAACCACAGGAGTGGGTCCAAGGAGGTTCCAATGGATGTCTTGCTTGTTGTCATCCCAGACAGTGCCCCTTCCACAGCCTCAGCATCCCAAGCTGGTAGACCACAGGGTGAGAATATGGTCCTCCAACGGGATTGGAAGGGGGCTGACATCTGATGTCAGCCTTCTGTCTTTCAGGTGCTGCTCTTATTGCCATGACACCAGTCATCTAGCACCTGCGATTGCTGGGAGCAGCAGAGCAGAGGGCAGCAGCTGTGTCAGCAGTCCTCCAGTCCCGAGGTTTCCTCTCCTGAGATGGCTGGGAGCTGGGAACACTCAACTCAAGCTAACTCGACTTCCCCAGAAAGGCAGGTCGCCCAGCATGCCTCAGCGGCTTGGGAATGACCCACTTGGGACGGTCCCCACAGCCAGCACCATGTCACTCGGGCTGGCCCTCCTGCAGTGGATGATGCTTCTGGCCCAATGCCAGGACCACAGGCACAAGGTGCCCGCCCTGCTCAGCCAATCGCCCAACTCTCTTGTCCTTGTGGGTTGCCATAGAGAGAGAGCGACTGGAGAGCCACTGTGAGTGGCGGGAGAGTGCTGGATGGAAGCACTGTCCACCAATGTCACCACAGGCCTGGGCCACCTGGAGATCCTGCTTGGCTTGACACGGGATCCTGCTGAGGGGTAGGCGCACCTCCAGGAGTCATTCAATAACTACTTCCAGACTCTGTGGAGTCCCCTGTTGCCCACACCCACTTCTCCCTGGCCTCCACCTCCTGGGGCTCCTCCAAGGGTGCGCAGACATTCATGGGGATGCCCCCCATCTGGCAGGGATGCTATTAATCCACCACATCGCCCCACCTGCCCCCCTCCCAAGTCCTCCCCATGAGGGCTCACACTGCATCCCCCATGGCCCTCAAGACTACAGGGGACTTGTGGTCTCACCCCTGTTGTGGGGCATAGGCTCAGGGAGGCTATTGTCACTCCTGTCCACGCCCCGACCCACAACATGGTCACAGCAGTGTCTAGGAGGGCTGCTGCTTGGCCAACGCTGACCCTGAGGGGTCTACAAGTACAATGGTGAGGTCTGAGGTGGCAGGGGCAGTGCTGCTAATGTCACAGACCCCACCCTGAAAAGCCCCCAACCGGACCGGTTGGGCATCCCAAGGGATCCCTCATCTGCCCACCAGGAAGCCTTTGGCATCCTTCTGTGGCCATGCATGCTGGTTTTTCCTCTATAGAATGCTACGGGAAGCCATCCAGCAAGTGAAGCCTTGTATGTAAGTGGCAACCATTGGCTCCATCCACAGTAAGCACCCAGAGAATCTGCTTCCCTTCACAATGGATATGGCCCATCAGACGGCTTCTCCTGATGGAGATCCACCTACATGGAAAGCCAGCACAGGTGTGGGTGGAATGTGAGCTCTCAGCAGACCCTGAGGTGGATGCAGTGGCTGAACGCCCCCGTGTCCATTCCCTCCAATAAAGGTTTATTGGCTTTGACTACCATGTGCGTATCTCTGTCAGGGTGAATGGGCAGGGGAGTGTTGGGAAGGGGATGGGACTCTCAAAGGCCACTGCCAACATGAAGTGCTGTGGGCTGTCTGCAAGGCTCCCCCCCCTGAAAGTTCCGAGGTGACATGGCTATTCCCTTGGCTTCCCGGCCCTCCCCTGATAGTGGCCAGCTCCAGGCTGGGGAATACCTGTAAATTGTGGGGGTAGAGCCTGAGGAGGGTGGGGGAGGGGAGGGGCTTCAATGGGGCATTGCACCATTGAGTCGACCTTCTGAGGTGGCCAGTGTCTCTAGGAGAACAGATCCCTGTCTCCTGGAGACCAGTTGTTATCCCAGGAGATCTCCACCCACTGCCTGGAGGTTGCTTATCAGACCTCATCCTCAGCGCTGCAGGATATCTCCCAAAAGGCCTTGAGGTGCCCACAGTCCCAGGAGGGTTGGGTCTCGCATTCGGTAAGGCCAAGCATTCAATGACAGGGAGGGACTGCAGCACAGAATGGGAAGCTTCCTCCAATCAAGGGGGGCAGCCACCTGGACCAGAATGGGGGCATCAAGTGTCACCATGGGGAAATGGTTGCCCATGCCAGGGGGCTGCCTGTTTCCAGCCACACATCTCTCTCTTTGGGACTCAGTACCTTCTGAGCTAGGGGGAACCACCTCCCTGTTGTTGGGGCCTGGAGAGCCACCATAAGTGGCTTGGATCCATCTCATAGGGCGAGGGCAACTTGGTCCCTTTCCCAGCCACCATCATCCTCTGGGCACCTTGGGACTTTGCTCAGAATGGCGCAAGGTGTTGCTAGAGGCTGATGTGAGCAAGGGTGGGTCTTGGGTGACCTGTTCCACTCTCTGCAACCCTTGTACCGGCGGCCGCCTCCCCACTGCAGCTGCCACCTCAACCTATCCAGAGGAATCACCCTTGCCTGGGTGGCCACCCCTCTAGCCACTGAAGTCACCATTGACATCCTGCTGTTCCTTTCCGCACTCCTGTGGCTCCGGCCCTCCCTCTTTTCCACCGGCCTCCACCCAGCCTGCTTTGCCAACAAACATTTCAGCACTGGATGGGGGATTAGGACTAGCAAGTGGTGTGCAGTCACAGGCCCTTCCCCCCAGTGGCTGCTGCTGCATGTGGGGCTCCTGGTGTTGCACCGCCACAGTCCCCTGGTGCATGGCCGGGACAACCCATCTGCCCCCAGCTCTCTCCCACCCCTTTCCCAGCCTCTGCTGCACTCCTTTGGGGCCAGGTGGGGGCAGAGCCATCCTCTATCCTCCTGTGCCTAGTCCTGCCCCTCTTCCGCCCTCCCTCAGTTGCCAGTGCCCTCCCTCTGGCCCAGGTGGGTGTGGGGGCATGCCAACCCTGCAAGATGCTTTGCCTATTCTCACCCCTCCCCACCCCTCCCTACTTCAGCTTCCTTGTGCCCCCTGGTGGCTGCATGTCTCCACGGCAGCCCGATTCCCGTCTCCACCCCCTCTGCTCCGATGCACCCAGTCATCCAGCACCTGCGAGTGCTGGGTGCAGCAGAGCGAAGGGTGGCAGCCGTGTCAGCAGACCTCCAGTCTCTAGGTTTCCTTTCCTGAGATGGCTGGAGCATCTGCCTCGCTGCTATTTTGTTTAAAATGTTGACTTTGCAGAGCTGGCTGTGGTGTGGCAAACCTCTTAGGAGGCGGCTCAGCTGCACTGTTCCTGCACTGTCCATGGCTGTGGGGCAAGTACCCCCCCCCTCAGGATTGGGCTGCCCACCTCATAGTTTGGTAGCACTTTCAAATGTTTTAAACCTTGCACTCCAAAAAGCTGCCATTTCCAAAAATACTGCTTTTATCCCCAATGAATCAATTTCCTGGTCGAGCAATGGACTTGTTCCAAATGTAGACAATCAAAGATTTCATTCCTCACAAAGTTGTCAACACAATAGCTAAGAGCAGTTCTTTCCTAGACATACCTATAGATATTTTAATGATAAATATATCCTTAGATAATAGGCAGAAGGCTCAATTCATTTATTATCCTCAGCCTGTTCTGAGTTTTAAAAAACATGACTGAAGGGATTTTCTTTATATCTCATTATTGGGTCTTTACACGTTATTTTTTTTCCCCTTCCACAACCCTGTGAACATTTTTGTAGTTTGTTCAGTGACTCAGGACGTTTTTGTCTCATCACTCATTGTGCTGGGTTTGTGATCTCAACATATACCTTTAAAAGGAACTTCAAAGACAAGAATGTGACAAGCTTTAAAGATATCAAGCTTTGCCTTCAGGTGTCTTTGGGTTTTCCTAGTAGCGTTTGGCAGTAACTTTGAAGCCTCTTTTTCTGCTTCTTGCTCACCTCTCTGTTTTGGCTTTTACAAGAGGTCCATCCTTACCCTTTTTATTCTTCCAGAGAAATCTAGTCTTTAATGATGAAACAGAAATGGTTCTGCCTGTATGACAAGTGAAGGTATGATGTGGATTTTAAAAGGATCCTTGTGAAACAGGATCCTCCTCCACTCCCATCCACCACACACCTCTTGAGAGTTTGGATAAAGGCCCCAAATGAAATAGTATAGGTATTTACACTTTAAATTATGTGGTGACTGTTTCTGTACTTCATAGAAGATCAATACTGTTTACACCATTCACTAACATGCAGTAAAAGATCTTCTCTTTGACAATTTCCAACCATTTAACATTGTTATAAAGACAGCTAAAACATCAATTCCGGGTGGTTTCTCTCCTAAGCTGAAAATGGATCTGTTTGTGTTGTGATGTTAACTGGAAAAATCAAAATGTTAAAGCATTTGCAGTGGAGGGAGAGGAAAGGGATGGAATTAAAGCCTCCCAGAAGAGAGTTAATGCAGCAAGTTATGTGCTCCATGTCAGTACCCCTAAGATGAACTGGATTCCCATGCTATGTTGTTAATTCATGCACTACACACATAGTATAGGTTGGCTTATGAATTGATTCAGCTATAAATACGTAAGGGTGAGCAACTATTTTGAGATGTGCGTTCACAGTATTTGTCCCACCAGCTAAGCAGCAGTGTAAAGTGGTGATAAATACCATTTCTAAAAAGGAGTTGGTATTTATTTCGGAAAAGAGGAAGAACCAACATGAGGTGGATTGACTCAGTAAAGGAAGCCACAGACTTTAGTTTGCAAGACCTAAGCACAGACGTTAACAACAGGATGTTTTAAATAAAAAGTAAAGGTCCCCTGTGCAAGCACCGGGTCATTCCTGACCCATGGGGTGACGTCACATCCCGACGTTTCCTAGCCAGACTTTGTTTACGGGGTGGTTTGCCAGTGCCTTCCCCAGTCATCTTTCCTTTACCCCCAGCAAGCTGGGTACTCATTTGACTGACCTCGGAAGGATGGAAGGCTGAGTAAGCCTTGAGCCGGCTACCTGAAACTGACTTCTGTCGGGATCGAACTCAGGTGAGCAGAGCTGGAACCGCAGTACTGCAGCTTACCACTCTGCACCACGGGCTCATGTTTGACAAAACAGGATGTTTTGGAGGTCACTAATTCAGAGTTTTGCCTAATACACACAGTTAGGAACAGTGGATGGTGTTGGCAGGGTCAATTCTTAGCACAGAGCAAGCAGCCCCTTGGGGTACTGTGTTGATGGAGTGGCACTTCTTTCCTCCTTGTTTGGTCCTAATCAGAAATGACTCTGATCTCTTCAGCAACTGCTGCCTTGCTCCTACTACTGAGGGTTCCTTCTCACAGCGAGGCAGGGGAAGAGAAGGAAGGATCTTTTTTTTCCTGAGTCTACTGCACTGTTCATGCCCCTGCCCTGTCTCTCATCACTCCTTGAGGATGGTGGGAACAGCACAGTAGGCTGGGGATGAAGGCTTTTAAAAGTAGCAAGCCTTTGTCCCTAGGATGCTTGGCAGTTCCCATTCTCCCTGCAATTGAAAGGGAATTCAATATCTTCAGCAAGTATGATTGCTACCTCTAACAATTGTGGAGAGGCACCAGTGACTGTCCTGATCTGGATAGTCCAGGCTAGCCCAATTTTGTCAGATCTCAAAAGCTAAGCAGGGTCAGTCCCAGTTAGTACTTGGGTGGGAGACCAATAAGGAAGTCTGGGGTTTCTACGCAGAAGCAGGCAAACGGCAAACCACCTCTGAAAGTCTCTTTCTTTGAAAACCCTATGGAGTCACCATAGGTTGGCTTTGACTTGATGGCAGGGGTGTAAACTACAGGGAGGCATGGGGTTCAAGCCCCCTTCCCCTGGGCTGCCAGGTAGCATCATGAAGCTGGTCAGGTTGTCAGGTTCTCAAGTTCAGTCAGTCCTGTTTGTCTTTGTAACAACTTAACAAGTTCCTAGAAGGAATGGAGAGACAGAATGGTTTCCAATTGGCAAAGGTGTTAGACAAGGATGTATTTTATCTCCCTATCTCTTCAATTTATATGCAGAGCATATCATAAGGAAAGCTGGATTAGATTTAAATGCAGGTAGAGTGAAAATTGGGTGGAGGAACGTTAACAATGTGAGATATGCTGATGGTACTACATTACTGGTAGAAAATGCTGAAAGTTAAAGGAGCAGAGCTACAGCTAAACATCAAGAAGACAAAAGTAATGATTACTGGAGAATTACTCAACTTTAAGGTGGGCAAGGAGGAAACTGAAATTGTTCAAGACTTTCTATTCCTTGACTCCATCATCAACCAAACGGGAGACTGCAACCAAGAAATCAGAAGGAGATTAAGTGTGGGAAAGGCAGCCATGGAGGATCTAGAAAAGATTCTTAAGTGTAAGGATGCGTCACTGGCAACCAAGATCAAGTTAATTCATGCCATAGTATTCCTTATTAGTATGTAGGGTGTGAACTCCCAGCTAACAGGAAAAGTAATCATATTGCTTAGTGCAGGGAAAACCATGTTATATTTTATGGGATTTACTTACTTTCTTTCTTATTGCCCATCACAGGATTGGGCTGAAAGAAAAATCCCAGAGAGCAGAATCCTATGCTGGGTAATGTGAAAGGAAGTTATGCTATATTAACTGAGGTTTACTTTCAGGTAAGTGTGGATTACACTGTTAACCTGTTTCAGCACAACTGGAAAGTAATTTTGTGGTACCTTTAATAATTGACATATTGAATGTTACTTGATGTTTTCATAGACTAGAGCCCACTTCATCAGATGTAGGTAGTATATCCTCAGTGAAATCACAAAACGAAGCACATGACTTTAGAGATACATATTGAAAGGCACAAACAGGGTGCAAACAGGGTAGATTAATGTAGTGGGATCCTTGCATGCAATTAAAAAAAAAACGTGGAGGTTCATGAATCTGCGACAGATAGAAAAGGAAGGCATTTGGGCAGATGTACTTTTGGTAGATGATCATGCCCAACTAATAATCAGAGGTGGTTTGTCATTGCCTTCCTCTGTGTTGCAACCCCAGTCTTTCCTGAGGGTCTTCTCATCCAAGTACTGATAGAAGCTGATCCTGCTTAGCTCTCAAGCTCTCATGAGCTTGGGACAAATGAAGCTATTAGCCTGAATAGACGCTGGTCAGTACTTGGATGGGAGACCATCAGGAAAAACAGGGGGTGCTATGCAGAGGAAGGCAATGGCAAACCACCTCTGTTCATCTCATGCCTGGAATACCCTGTGGATCGAGTCACTATGAGTTGGTTGCTACTCAATAACACATTCTTTATAAGAGGTGAAGAAAGCTATACCAGATGAAATAATTTCTCATATACCTTTATGAAGGCCTTTAAAATAATGCATAATATGGAGACAATGAAATGAAATTTTTCTTGGTCTCAAGTACTAGAACTTTGGGTACCCCAATGACATTGATGGATAGTAGGTTCTGGATAGGCAAAAGGAACTACTTCATAATCAGTTTGTGGAATTTACTACTCTAAGATGTGATGGCCTCGGGTTTAGATGGCTTGAAGGGGGGATTAGACAATTGGCTAGAGGGCAGCCCTACCCATGGCTATTAGTCATGATTGCTATTAGCCATGTTCAGAGGCAGTGTACTTCTTACTAAGAGTAGCTGGAGGTAACTGTGGGAAATGTCAGACAGCTCTTCTTCTAACAACTCATGGTTAGCCCTTTAGAGGGGGAAAAGGTGCATATGGGGTCCCCAGATGGGGGTCCTTTTTGCAATTGGAGAGAACAATGCTTGCTATGATGGTTCCATAATCATAACAAATCTGTGGATAAGGAAGCTATAAATTTTTACATTCGTTTTCTGTGCAGAACCACCTCTAAACCTTCCTGAATGTATACAGCTCTAGGCTATACCCTGTGATGAAACTACCATTCTATGTGTGTTTTGGATGCCTTTGGGAATCCTCAAACAACAGGTTGATACCCAAAGCTTAATTTTTTTAAAAAAAAACTAAAGCCTTAAGCTAAACTTTCTCATTAAAAAAGTAAAACTACTTTTCTGCTTACAAAATAACGAACACAGTTTTCTCCATGCTGTTTTTCAATTATGTATTTATGATAGAAGTCTTATAAGGTTACTCATAATATTTCATTTTGTTCGAATAAGAGTTGATGACTCTTTATACCACAAAGAAAAGAGAAGCACTGCAAATCCAAGAAATGGAAAGTGTTATGTATTCCAACTGGTGAAAGAAATATTTTGTTGAATATGACACGGGTCCTAAAACATTAGTAGGGAATGCCTGCCTCTTATTTCAGAATTCCTCTTTCACTTACCCCCAAAATAAACTAACATCATCCCAGTTCCAGAAAATTGCTTCTTTTGGAACAAGGATAACTTAAAAAAAAAAAAGTAAAGATTTTCCCCCAAGGAAGACTTACAGTGCATTTTTGACAGGACAAAACGATGCATTATTTAAAGAAAACTACAAAAAAGTGGGTAGGGCTGTCGATTCGGTTCGGCCCGAACCGAAAAACAGCTGAATTTCCCCTGATTTGGCGGTTTCCCAAGATCTCCACTGCAGACATCTGCCCCTTGGCAACACCCCGCACCACTCTGAGCAAAGCCCCAATGTGCCCAGATGCCTTTGTCACAGTGGCCGAGTGAGACTCCAACCAGCAATTGCCCCATGAGGGTGACTCGAGCCGCTCACGGTGGCTCTCCAGGCCCCAGATGGGGCCTCTTACCTTAGAAGGCACTGAACCCAAGAGATAGACAGGTGGCTGGGAATGGGCAGCCCACTAGCATGGGAAACTATTCCCCTAGGGTGACAATTGGTGCCCCTGTTTGGTTCTTGGTGTCTGTCCCCCCTTGATTGGAGGCTACTTCTCATCCAGCGGTGCAGCCCCTCCCCATCTTTGAATACTTGGGCTTCCCCGATGCAATACTCCACCGTCCTGTTGCTTCGGGCACCTCATGGTGCTCTGAATGGTGTCCCACAGTATGGCGGATGAGCCTGGGTTGCCCCAGGTGGTGGCTGGAGTTCTCCCACTATTACAAGTGATCTCCAGGCAACAGGATCAGAAGGTGTACTCTATGGTATGATTCTCCATTTAAGTCCCTCCCCTCCCCATAACCCATCCTCCTAAGGCTTCACCCCCAGAATCTCCAGGTATTTCCTGGCCCAGAGCTGGCAACACTAGGGTGAGGGCTTGGGATCCAGGGAGTGCCCGTATTATCTCAGAACCATCAATTGGGGGAGGGGGATTGTCAAGACAGAAAGGTTTGTTCTGCAGACTTGACCAAAGTTTAACTCTCCATTTTGAAATACTCAGTGTTAGCTATAGTTATTTTCCAAGGCTCCGTTCACAGAAAGCAAGTAGTCTGCACCTGTAGCTTGTTAAGACCAGTGAGATAGTCTTCAAAGACGCTTCCATTCCAACTTAATTGGATGGTACTGTGCATCTGTGAGAAATTGGGAGGGGGGATGAGATCACTCTCCGGTGCATGAGAACAGTGCCGGCCAGAACCGGTCAGATCCAACTAGAAGGTCCTCCCTGGCTAGTGCCTTGATTGGGCAAGAGGGGTCATCTGACCCTGGGTTAGAATTCCATAATTGCAATTAGGCATTATGGTGGTTACTTCTCTTCTCTTTTGCTATCCATACACTTTACTTTGCTTGGAATGCCGTTATGCTGCAACTCACGTAATGCAAGGCTTTTGCCCAGCCTGAACGGCTGAGTCCAGAACCAGCTTAGAGCAGTGAGTAAGAACCCTGCTACGTACCAGCTAGTAAATATTCTGATGAAGTTAGATTCTTTTTTTTCTTGCCAGTGTGTCTTAACTGTAACCTGTGTTTTAACCATTTATTTTGAACCTTTTTAATAAAGCTTTTTCAGCTTCTTAAAGCTGTGGTTTCTTTTGAGTTCTCTGGCCTATGCTCGGTCCCGTTACAACAAGCTCTGAGGTCCATGGAGAGGGCTTAGGCTTGACAGGGAGGAACTCTGCAGACAGCCTGCAATGCCTTAGGTTGGTGGTGGCCTTTGAGTGTACCCTTCCCTACCACTCCACCCACCTGTCAACCCATCCAGCCTAACAGAGATGCACACACATAGTTGTCAAAGCCAATAAAACTTTATTGGGGGGTGGGGGGTGAAATTGACATGAGAATGTCTGGCCTCAGTATCCACCTCTGAGTCTGCTGAGAGCTCACATTCCATTCACACCTGCGTCGGGTCTCCACGATGGCTGCTCTTCAACAGGATAAGTCATATGACAGGGCCAGATCCATTATGAAAGGTGGCTGGTCTAGTGGATGAGCCTGTGGGTGGAGCAAAATGTTGCCAGTCACATGCAAAGCTATGTTGGATGGCTTCCCGGAGCAGTCTGTTGAGAAAAAACAGCATGCATGGCAGCAGAAGGATGCCAAAGGCTTCCTAGTGGGCTCATGAGGGCTCAGGATGTTCAACCGGTTCAGTTGGGAGCCTTTGGGGGAGGGGTCTGTGGCATCAGCAAAACTGGCCCCACCTTTTCTGGCTTTGTCCATTTCAATGTTAGGTCTCCAACTCCTGCTTGATGCTGCTGCGAACATCAATACTTGTTGGTGGGCCCTGTGTGCCATCCTCTCAAGGGGGGAGTTGGGCTCCTATGAAATATAAAGGGGCAAGTTGTTTTTCTGGAGACATAGACCTGTGAGTGTTGGGGCTCTGTTGTTCACCCCAAAGTCCTTGCTCCATGACCATCGGGAAAGGCCTATTACTGCAGAGGATGGGAAACAATTGCACAATTGCACATATGTATCATCCCTCCCTTCTGCCCTAGCCCCTGGCATCACTCCCCCTTGTTGGCGGGGACAGGGGGCAATGGCAACATGTAGGCTCCAGAGCTGTTGCCGCTGCCTGGTACTGGAGAGCACAAGAGCTGCCTGGCCCGTGAGGGCTGCTGACCCCGTTAGGGGGAAAGGGAGGGCAGAAAGGTGGTTTGGGAGTGTATTGCCCAGCCTACCGGTAATGGCACGGACGCCCCATAGGGTCTTGGCTGCGCAGCTGTTGTATCTGAAATGGAGCTTGAGTGGGAGAGCTCAGCCACAGACTTTGCTCTCCTGGGTGGGTCTTTGCACAAAGTGCCAGCCCTGTTGTGCAAAGTGCTCTCCTTGTGCTATTGCCACCACCATGAGTGCTGCACTGCTCACTCTAAGTCCTCATGGCTGGGAGCTGACAAACAGCATCCCGAGCCATGTGCACCATACCTGCCGGAAGGTGTGTGCGAGGGGACTGGTGCTTATGAAGAGGGTGGGGCTCTACTATTGGGCACCATTGTGGGGGCTTGGCTCCCTTCTGCCCCAGTCCAGTGGCCGGCAACTTGGTCAGCTTCTGAAGCCTAAATGCAGGGTTGGGGTTCAAAGTCTTATTAGGCAGCTCTATGGGCTGCGCCATGATTTCTACAGGCATAGCTTTGTACCTGAAAAATACCCAAAAAAGTCGGTGCACAACCCCAATCCTCACTATTTTCCTACTGGCCTTTGATTCACCTGAAGTTTTATTGTATCCTCACAACTGAATTGTTAGGTCTTTTTCTGGTTTCCTTCCTCTGCTTTTAAAAAAAAGTACAACCAGCAGGCCATCCAGAAGGCCAGTAAAGATCTTTATAATCTAATATCTAATTATAATCTTTATAATCTAAGATCTAATATCTGTGTAGCCCCATAACTGCATATAAACAATTGTCCTCATCTTACCCATTTATAAATATAGTATGGGTGATTGGTGTGAGTTCAGGGGGAAAACTCACCTATGCATTTCTCCAGCAGCTGGACCATTGAGCCAATACCCTCCATGGCTCTCTTGCCTCCTTAAGAAAATGACAATGGGCAAGAAGTGATCCAACAGAGGTAAAGTCCTCATCTAGCCCAAATATCATTTCCCCAGATATTGCAGCAAAATCTTGCCCATTCTTGTCCATATCTCCACTTGTTTCTGTACAAGCATCTTTCATTGCCTTATGATAGGCTGACCATGGTATCCATACCATATATGCTCAAAGATGTACTAAAACAAATAAACTATTCAGGAGCTAAGCAAGAATGTGCATGAGAAAAGCATCATCAGTATTCATGTGCACACTTCTCTCTGGTGTGTATTCTCATGAAAAAAGAACTCTTCCCAAGCTCTCTCCATAAACATTGGGAAGAATGAAGAATGAATAAGAAGGTGGGAATTAGTGCATCAATAGGTAAAAACTTTCCACCTGGTCACTTCCTACAGTGTTGACTGCTTAGACTATCATATTATCACCTGTTCAGGGGGAGTGGGGAAGATGGCATCATAGTTGGAATTACGCTCTAGAGCTCCCGCTTTTCTCCTGCCAAAGCTTGCATTTTTCCTTAGTCTACCAATTGATAATGTGGTAAACTGCAGAGGGTTCAACTGTTATCATGGGGACAAAGAAACGTCGAAGGTCAGTAATGGAGGAGTTGGATACTAATAAAGCAGGGAAACAGCTAAAGATAGATGGTTTCCTGGAAGCCACGGACTTGGAGTCTGTTATCGATACAATGCCATTATCCAACAGATTTTCTGTGGAGAGGGACGCTGTGGAGAGGGACCCCTCCCCATTCCGTGATACTCAGAGGCTGGCAGGAAAGGCAAGTGAAATGGAACTTTTATCTAAACAAACTCTACTTGTCAGGGAAACAGTAATGAATTTATATGTGAAGCTAGACCAGATAAACATTAAACTGGGTGATCTAAAGACAGCAGAGGAATCTTTATCAGGGAAACAACCAAGTGCCTGGATAAGGGCAGTGGCTGGAGGAGTCGACCCCAGGAATAATACGGAAAAAATAATTGCAGATACTAAAGAGGAGAGAAGGGGCAAGAGGGATGGGTTTCTATTAAACAACTCTCAGTTCTTGGATAATAAAAACTCGTTCCCTGCAGAAAAAAAAGGTGGCCCTGCTAATAGGAAAGTTAAGAGTTAATTACTATAGATGGGACAACAAGAGAGCTGTTGTGAATTCCCTGAGTCAAATCTTACAATGTAAGCACTCTGAGGTGGATGTAGAAACTTTGTTTAGGTTACCAAATAAGAACTTTTACAAAAGATGAGTCATACCTTTTCGGCAGTGCAGGGTTTCATCAATGCTCCTGAATAGGAGGAAGTATTTAGAGATATACTGTAACAACTTCCCTGCAAGAGTCTTTGAAGATAGTGCATGCCCTCCTTTATGTAACGTAAAGTCTTAATATAAAAAGTTAAACACCACTGCGGTCTGCATGAAGGTTTTGGGAGAAACTCATTTGGAATCATCACAAAAAGGGGAAAAAAACAGTAAAAGGAAAGGAAAATTTGAAGCAATTAACACTGACATCCCTTGTAAAATCCTCTTCAAATCCTCAGAGGTTATCCTGTGACTCACACACCTCTGTGGAGGAGTTAAAAGAACGGCCTTGTGATTTAGGAGCATATTCTGACTACCCATTACGGGCAAAGGGAAAAGCATGGTGAAAGCATAGTAATCATGATGGATCTAGTAAAGGATTCCCAGGAATGTCAATGTACTTCTTATGACCCTATGCCAGCCCTGGAGTCTACACATGGGTTGTGGTTGCATGAAATCTCCGGGATGGCAGCATTGACAGTGATCAGAGCAAGTAAAGAGGACAAGGGAAGTGGCCAGGATGTGTGCACAGCTTTAACAATGGTCAACATTCAGGAGAGAACTACGGAAGGAAATCTGGTTGCATCACCCACCCTGGTTGTCGTTTGTGAGGACTGTGACCGGGATTCAAATATTCTTCTCAACGTCTACACACAAAAAAATCTGTTTGAGCCACCAGTTTTGAAATCTTGAGCACAAGAACTGCTGGAGGAGAATCAAGAGCCTTTTGTCGGTCAATGCTTAAAAGACAATAGTATTACTATTGGAGAGGAGGATGTCGCTGGTGGTTTGTTACCAATTCCTATAGGGGAGGGGCCTTAAGTATCCTCTATATCAGTTCACCAGCCATTGGCCAACGGAGATGTAACAGCTGTAATAGCTATAGCTGGAGGAGCTGGAGATGATAGAGAGGAGGTTTATACAAGCGCTCAGGTTTCAGAGCCAGTCATATGACTGGCAGAGGACGACACTGGGGTGGGAGTGGGGGAACTTCCACTTAGGACAATTTGCCAAATTGGCTCTAAAATGTAGTCTTTATATTCTTAATGGTACATCAATAGGAGATCATCCAGGAGAGTTCACATTTGTGGCCGGCTCCAGAATCAGTATGACAATCTATATTTTAATCTGTTTCTGCTTATTAGGGTGTGTGAAGGAATTTAAAACACTTCCATACTTAGAGGGAGACCATCTCCCACTATTTCTGCAGGTGTACCTGCCAGTAAACCATACTCATCTTAACCAAGGAAATCTAATGAGTTTAATACCTGGCAATCAAGTAGAATGTAGAGTAAGATGGTCCAATCAGCTTCACATTCGTCTCAAGGACTTCTTGGATAACCAAGATCTCCAATCCTTATGTATGGCCTTTCTTAATTCTTCAAAGAGTCAATTACCAACTTCTTGATATGAAAATTTTGTACACAAACTAAGACCCATTCTGTTTAATCCACTAGGAAGTAAGAGACAAATGACTGCAATCTCCAAACTGTGGTTTGATGGAGACTGTCTCTCAGCAAAAATATCACTGGGAGAAGCTTACAGGGAGTTCTTGACAGCCCCGGTGCCCCTGAAAGAGGAAGTGTTAGGTACTTTGAAGCACTATAAAAAGATGTTTAAAAATATAGTGGTCCAGAAAAAGAAGGATTATGTAAGGGAGCAATGGAGGACATTGATCAGAGCAGCCAAAGATAAGAACATCTCTCTTTTCTGGCACTTGACATCGAATCGGAGTATGGTGGTCCCCACTTGATTCAGTTATTTTTGCTAGTAAATGGGTTTCCTATTTTTGGATTATGTTTAATGAAACCAATCCCAGGGTGTCTCCAATGGTCATACCTGATGGGACGCCAGAGTGGCCACCTGTTTCACAAGTAGAAATACTCTCACATATAAGTCGGCTAAATAATGGAAAAGCACCTGGTGAGAATGGGATTCCCCCCAAATTTCTTAAAAAACATGAAGAATGGTGGGTCCCTTTTTTGGCAGCTCTATTCATGTACATTGATGCTACTGGACATATTCCAAAAGACTGGGGAAGAGCGGTGGTGGTTCCTTTTTTTAAGAAAGGAAAGAGAGACGATCCCAGCAATTATAGGCCAATTAGTTTATTAAGCATTATGGTAAGATTTATGCAAGACATCTTTTGGACAAGTTCACAATGTGGCTTGATCAGGAGAAGATCATTGTACAATCCCAGGCAGGTTTCAGGGAAGGCAGAGGAACAATGGATCAATGTATAATTCTTCAACATCTAACTGAAAAATACAGTTCTAAAAAACTGTCTTCTCTTTACGCCACTTTTGTAGACTTTAGGGTCGCCTTTGACTCAATTTCAAGGCCCTGGTTACAGGAAAAACTAGAAGAATCTTCTATAGATAAGAGGCTTCTTTTTTAAAATACGGGCATTACATTTGCAGACGGCAATTAGAGTAAGGCATAATAGAAATGGGAGCCTCATGGAACCAATTTAAACCTCTAAGGGAGTGAGACAGGGCTGTCTACTTACCCCCTTGCTGTTTTCTTATTACATCAATAACCTAGCCAGTCACCTGAACTCTGAGGAATTTCATCCTCCAAAAATAGCAAGACAAAGTATTCCAATTTTACTTTATGCAGCAGATGACGAAGTGATTTTATCAAGAACCCTTGTTGGTATGAAAAGAGCACTGGCTAGCCTGGCTGTCTATTGCACCAAGGAGTCACTTACAATAAATGAGAGGAAAACCAAAGTGGTAGCATTTGGGAGCCATCGAAGAAGGGGAGCCTGGGTTTTAGATGGGAAAAGAATCAAACAGGTCAAGACATTTAGATATCTGGGAATGATCTTCCAGGTGAATGGATTATGAGCGGAGCACCACAAACAGGTTGCAATTCTTGCAGAGAGAACATCTTATAACATCCTTATAAAATTCTTATAAAATTCTTTCAGACAAAGGGAGACTTTTACACTCTGGCAGCTCTAAAACCTTTTCAGGCTAAGTCAATTAGTCAGATGCTGTATGGGACAATGCTGGGTTCGTCTCCATCTAGTTACGTACCATTAGAGTGAGTTCAATCCAAGTTCCTTAGGGCAATTTTACAAGTGCCACATTGCGTGTCAAATTCCTGGATATGATTAGAGACAGGTATGCTAAAGATAGAGGCCAGAATTACCCTTACCTCAATTTATCTTTGACTAGAGGTACACAGGGCAACAGAAGGGCTCCTGCCACTACTTAAATATGATAATTTTAAATCTAGATGGTGGATGCAGACTGAAAAAAGAATTAGGAGTCTTGGCTTTTCCCCTCAATCCTTGAGGGAGCTAAGTAGAGAGCAGGCAAGGCAGACAATTAGGCAAAGGATCTATGATATGGAATGACAATTAAAGCTTATGAGTTCCCCTGCCTACCTGGCCCCCGTCAAAAATAGATATATTTTACCACTGGAGGAATATCTGTCATATTTAGAGATAAATAAGCAAAGGAAAGCTTTTACACTTGCGAGATGCTCCGCCTTGCCTTCAGCAATTTTGGAAGAAAGGTATAAGAAGCTACCAAGAACAGAATGGGAGTACCCGTGCAAATCAGGAGAAACTGAGATTGTAGGGCATGTCTTGTTTAGATGTAGCTTTTATGAGGAACATCACCTTAAGTTGATTTTCCCCCTCTTTAGTAAAACTGCAGGCAGATCTGAAGAAGAATTAAGAATATTTTATGGGAAGTGAACTCTCAGAGGTTAAAGCAGGTAGCCAAATTTTGTTCCATAGTGATCAAAGTCCACTTTGCAAGGCTGAATACAATTAAGAATTCCAAATTTTACAGTGTCACAATTAATGTTTTATTTTAAGACTTTAAATTAAGATTTTAATGTTTTAATTTAAGATTTTAAGATAGGAACTGTTTTAATTCTGATATAGTTGAGTGTCCATTGCTTTTATTTTAAATCTATGTACTGTTGTTTTATTGGCGTATGCAGTATTAAAAATCTGATCTGATCACCTGTTCTGTGTTTATGCTGTAATGGTGACAACAGCTAAGTTCTAGAGAGGTATGTAAGAATGACACAGTTAAAGATGTTATTAAACTTTGAAGTCAGCCTTATATGGGAAATAATCAATGACCAAAGAGATTGTCCATGTTGACATATTAACAGAAAACCACAATAAATGCTTGAAACTGAAAAAAGAAAAGAAAAACTAATTTAGGAAAATGGTTTAATGAATAAAACTTACATTGATACCTTTAGGCATACCCAAATTAGTTCATTATACATAGTGTATGTGTGCCATTCTTCATTTCCTCTCTCTCATTCCATGGCACTGTGATACCTAAGTTTATTGAGCCCCTCATATTGAGAATGGGACCCGACAGGGAAAGAGAAAAGATCAAAAAGCTCCTACAAGGAAATAATCCTTCAATCACCTCTCAGGTAGCAAAATTTTGTATGGCAGCAATGAAGACCGCCCCAGCCCATCTTCGAAGAAGTAAGGGGCGGGGCGAATTTTGGCTGCGGTCGCGAGAATGAGAACCAAGAGCTGGGCATCATCAGGCCTGATGAACGATGAGGAATGGAGCCAAGGGAAGGCATCCGAAGACAAAATTCGTTGCCATAGAGTAGTCTCTTAGTCCAAATGGCAGATGTAACTTGGATGTTTTGTTTTTTTAAGTGATTTAAGACTCGGACTGTAAACCTTTGTCTGTAAGACTATTTTAGTCCATGTATTTTGTTTTATCTGGCCAAGGGCCATAAATAAACCATCTATCTAACCATGGCACTGTGTAGATCAATTAGTTAATCTTTACGCTGCACTGTGAACACGTACAATGCTATGGAAGTACTAATTATTTTTATACTAACACTGTTTTTAAGCAGGTCCTTAAATCTTAAATTCCAGAAATGAAAGTCAGATTTGTTTGTGTCTGTTCTATGAAGGAAATTGCAGCGCACTAAAGCCAAATAAGTGGCTTCAGCAGAGGCCCCATTGTTGGCACAGCCAGCCATTTCCCAGTAGATAGTCATTAGAAAACCGATACAGTACATCTGTGTAGGAAGATGGTATCCTTGGAGATTTTGCAGCCAATCTCTGATGATTAATGAGAGCTGGGAAGTTGTTCTTTAAAACGCATACACACACACCAACTCCCATTTTGATTGCTAATTACTTAAAGAAAGAAGAACAATAGGACTCTCACAGTAACACAGGCTGACACATTTTTTAAAATTGATAACCCAGTTAGCATGCAAGCTGCTGAGTAGAGCAGGGTCAGTTGTGCCAATTCATGAGGGAGACTGGAGTTAGAGAGGTTTTTTTGCCACAGCCAAATAGCTAATTTCAATTAAAGATGAACTGAGCAGGTTTGGAAATCTTCCAGTTAATGTAGGAAAAGAGCCCAGCAGGACTGGTTTAAATGCCTCTTTCCATGTATTTGGAGGCCACCTAATGAGTACCTACTTCTCTTTATGCTTTTGTTTAGTTACATACAATGATTGCAGATCTTCAGACAGAACAAGGTGTGGAGTCTTTAATAACCTTGTTGGCACAAATTACCTAAACTACCACATGCACATTTCACTTTTACAGCAAGATGCTCCAAAACTGTACTGGATGGCTTCTCCTCTTCAAATCCATACCTGCCTTTCCATCCTACCTCACTTGCCTGCAGGGGAGAAAAATCCCATTCATTTCTGAGACCTAGAACTTAATTGCTGGTGTTTGAGACTTCCTGGAAATCATACCTTTTGGTCAGGAGTTCTTTTCTTGGGTCCCAATTGGGATGGGTTTGACTGTGGTTACCATGAGGTTATCATGCCACAAACGTTCATAATCACTAGCCTCATTTATATGTTGCAGAATGACTGTTTTTCTTCACTCCACTTCCAACTATAAAAAGATCCATAGACCATAGGCTTAGAAGAATGCCAGCTTATAAATGGTCATTGCAAACACTGCCTATGAGAAGTTTGCCAAATTCTAGTTTTGGAGAATGGAGCCTGACTGCTTTGAGTGGGACCAAGAGCAGCCTCCCCACCGGCACCCCTCCTCAAGCCAACCCATCCTGTGATAAATACATGTAGGGTTGTGCATATCAATAAACCCTAACAAAAAATAAACCTGGAAAAGGCCTTTTCGGCTTCTTTCGGGTTTAATCAAAGCCAAATATTGAAACTGGGAATAAAGCCGAAGCCAGATAGCTGATCGCTAAATCAGCCAAACAGCTTTTTTCAGGTTTTGGCTTTCCCCAGGCTTTGCCCTATGGGAATTTTTAAAATGAACTTTGGGGAGGCATTTTTGGAGGTAGAGTTCCCAAATTTTGTGCAGGCCCATTGCAAGCATTCATGGGACACTGAGTTTTCTCACGATTCTTTGGAGAGGAAGCGACCATTTCAGACTGTGAAAAGTAAGTAATTTTAAAATTCTACCTGGAAGGCATTTTTTGAGGTAAAGTCACCAAATTCACAGCAGAGCTGCAAGGGACTCTCCTTGCATGAACCCCAAAGCTTGGTAAAGTTTGGGTCAGAGGGTCCAATTGTATGGGGTCCCAAAGGTGTCAACCCCCTCCACCATAAAGAAGCAGTTTACAATGCTTCTCTATGGAGGGAGGTGATCCCTTAGGGACCCCATAAAATTGGACCCCCTGACCCAATATTCACCAAATGTCAGGGTTCATGCAAGGAGAGTCCCTTGAAGCTACCCTGAATATTTAGAAACTCCACCTCCAAAAATGCTCCCCCAAGAGATTCCAAAAATATTCCGTAGACTATAATGGATCCAAAGGAAACCCAGAAATAAAGCCAAATACCCATATTTACTGGTATGGGTATTCGGCTTATTTCAGGGTTTACAAAAAAAAAAAAAATCAGGCTCAATAAACCCAAACCTGAAATTTACCAAAAAAATTTTTTGGCACAACCCTAAATACATGTATTTTGGTTCCCAACTGCAACAGAAGGGGGAAAGTACATATAAAGCACAGCTGACTCCTAGCTTCTTTGCTTAAGCTTGACCTAACAGTCACTCTGACATCAACAATATTATGATAACAAATTCCACGGTGGTAACCATGTTTATCTACTGCAGCAAAATTAAAAATGGAATGTTGTGGCAACTTAACAATTAACAGGTTGATCGAAGCATAAGCTTTCATGGGCTAAAGCCCACTTCAGCAGATGTGTATATTCATTGGCTTCATGCATCTGATGTAGTGGACTCTAGCCCATGAAAGCTTATGCTTTAATAGGCCTTTAAGGTGCCACAAGACTCTTTTCTGATATTATGACAGCATTTTACCCTTCCATTGAGGAAAGGTCATGTTGATTGCAACATACATTTCATAGCTAAAAAATGCAATCTTCTCTGTGTTGTATAGAATCATAGAATCATAGAGTTGGAAGGGACCACCAAGGCCTTCTAGCCCAACCCCCTGCACAATGTACGAAATTTCACAAATACCTCCCCCACACATACCCAGTGACCCCTACTTCATGCCCAGAAGATGGCCAAAATGTCCTCCCTCTCATGAACTAAGTTCACAGAATCAGCATTGCTGACAGATGGCCATCTAGCCTCTGCTTAAAAACCTCCAGGGAAGGAGAGCTTACCACCTCCTGAGGAAGCCCGTTCCACTGAGCAACCGCTCAAACAGCCCATTCCTGAGATTGAGAGGCGAAAGTGCTTAGGAGGCCCGAGGGGCCTCGCGCCGATGTAAACAGCACTTACGCCAGCGCAAACAGCCTGGGCACTGGCATAAGGCCATTTACAGCAGTGGCGGTAGTCAGTGGAGGGGAGCAGTGTGGCTGCCCCTGTGCAAGGCATGCCCCAGCACCTGAGCGGTGCAGAAGCGGCTGGCGTCGGCTGCGGAGGCATTTCCGGGGGCATTCCAGTGGCTAGTAGGCCTCCTAAGGCCCATTTGGCCCGGAAACGCCCCCTTTTGCCGCAGAAAATTTATGCCAGGTCTCAACCTGGCGCAGCCCATTGACCGCCATGCAAACGCTTCAGACCCTCATCTCGCTGCCGTGGCCAAGCCCCGCCCCTCTCTGACTGGCGCCTCTGGAAACCAATTAGAGGCCGGCCAATGGGGCCAGGACAGGAAGTGGCGGCACCCCATTGGAGGAGGGGTCTCAGAGCCGAGAACTCCCCTCAAAAGCGGCACTTTATGGCCGCGCTCACTTGACAGGTAAGCCTCGCATGGGTCAGCATGCTGTCGGTCTGGGCTGGGGGGTCGGGACTTTGCGGTTTTCACGCTCCCCTCTCTGGGGGGACTATGCATGGCTCTCACTCGAACTCTGCTCTCTGCGGGGTCCGTGAATGGCTCTTGCTCAAACTCCCCTCTCTGGGGGGGGGCTGGCACTATGCCTCCTCCAGCTGCCCTCCCTGGGGTGGGTTCTGGTGGGGAGCACCTCTGAAGTCTACCGCCATCCTTTCCCCCTCCACTCGAGGCGTTGCTCTTGTCGAGGTGCACACCTGGCCTCACTCAAGAGAGAGCCTTCGTGAGGGGGGGGCTGGCCCGAGGGAGGCTCTCACCCCTCTCTGTGTTTTTTTTACAATGCTGGCACTGTTCATGAGAGGCCGCCGCCTCCATGCCACTCTGCCTCTCCCTCAGCGCGGATGTTAGCAACCTGGCCGGTTGGCCGCCACTTGCGCTGCTGACGCCCTCAGCTGAGCTCCGTCCTCCCCGGGACTCATTCAGATGAGTGTGGTGACAAGTGCCACAGCAATGGGCCAGGACCACCCCCATGCCATTAAAGTGAGACCCCTGGGTGGCTGCCATGCTCCCAGGGGTTGGCTGCCTGTCAACCTCCAGGCCCTTCTTTCTCGTTGCAGGTTTCCGCTGCAGCCTACCACCCGCCGTCACCCTAACACACACCCACAGACACAAGGAGAGAAGGAGGCCCCCAAGGAAGTGATGGTGTTGGCTCCCACCACCTTACCACCTCCGCATCCCCCTGGCCCCCACCAACACCTCATTGGAAACCTGGTCTGCCATCGCCACTCACCGCTGATTCCGCCCCTCCCACCCTCCCTTAACATGCCCTGATTCAATAAAAGCATTTTTTGCACCTCACCCTTCCTTGTGACCGCTTGGGGAAGGGATCGTGAGGGGATTGAAGGATGG
Organism: Euleptes europaea; assembly: GCF_029931775.1. Classification (NCBI taxonomy): domain Eukaryota; kingdom Metazoa; phylum Chordata; class Lepidosauria; order Squamata; family Sphaerodactylidae; genus Euleptes; species Euleptes europaea. The sequence goes on from NW_026612049.1 coordinate 5,132,677, forward strand.
AAGGTAGGGGTCTGGCCATGCTATCTCTGCAGGGCACATTGAGGTGGTGGTTTGCCTCAGAATCATCACTCTTGCATCTTTTTTGGGGGGGGGGCTTAGTGAGCGGGCTGTGTGGATGCAGGAATTTTTTGAGAGGGGAATGGGAAGAGTGAGAGCGTCTGGCTGCTAATGAACTGCTCGTGTGGATGTCGACACCCTGGGCATGTCCCCAAAAGACAGATTTCTCCCTCACATGCACCTGTAGACTGGGAGCGCAGGACGTCGAGCCGAGCAGGGGCTCACAATGAGGCGCCAGATGGATGAGCATGCAGCTCTGGTGGAGGAGGTTCAAGAAGAAGAGGGGATGGCCGGTGGGGGAAATGGGCCCTGGTTCATGGCGGGGATGGCCCCCCTCCCTCCCAGAATAAGGGCCTGTCATGGTCCCTTGCAGAGGGGGTCTCAGAGGACTCTGTGGTGGCTGAGATCCAGCCGACCATGGTGAGTGTGTCTCCTAGCCATTTCTCAGCCACACCTCATGCGGTCTGCAAGGTCTGTGTGGAGCACACCCCTGGGGAGGTGGGAATCTTGGCGGGCAGAGCATCACGACCACTGACTGTCCATTACAGGATGAGGAGGCTGTGGCAGTGGGTCGTCCGACACGAGCTCTGCAGGGGACAGTGTGGAGGCACATGCTGGGGGGCAGGAGAGGTCAGGCTGGTGGTGTCTGTTGCCAGACTGCTCGCCCTACACGGTGTTGTCTGATGTTGACCTGACTGACCCAGGCTCCGCTGGCGATTGGCCAGAGGATGACAACAACACCACATCAGTTGGGAAACAGAGGCGTCCTGTGAGGGAAGGTGGGGGCAGGGCATGCGAAGAGGAAGCAGGGAAAGCAGCAGAGTGGAATGGGCATCCCAGGGCAAGCTTCTTAGCCATGTCTTTCTTTTGTCTACAGGACTGGCAGCCCCTCACCCCTGCGACCTGGCGAGGCAATCATCGCAGTTCAGTCCCCCTCCAACACATGGCAGCTGCTGTTTGTGGCCAACAGCCCTCTCAGGGGAGGGCGGTGTGGCAACAGTGGCTGCTTATTGGCAACGTTGTCACATGCCTCCCCTTCCTGCCAGCTCCAGTTGCCGCTGGCCCCATCTGGAGAGGAGCCTCCCCCCGCCATGTCCCCCTCAGGTGTGGCCCCTCCCAGTTCTCTTGGAGAGATGGTCCCTGTCCTGAGCTCCCAGTCGTGTGTGGGAGGGAGGGTCCCCGTTGGTGTTGGCGACACCTCTGTGAGCTCTGCTTCAAAGGGGCCCAATAAAGGGAGCTGCATGCTCCAGGAAAGGCCAAAATCTGGTGTCATTGTGGTTCTTGGGGCAGGAGGGATGGAGAGGAGGTTGGAGCAGAATGGTTCTTTGGGGAGGAGGTTGGAGCAGAATGGGCGAATGAATGGGGGCCGTGGAAAGGATGGGCTGTGGGGGTGGTCTCTCCAGGAAGGGTTCTCAAGGGCAGCCTTCTGCGTGGTGCACCCTGGTCTCAGGGGCCCCCTCTATCCGCATCACTGTCGGTGTCCTTTGATGTGGGAAAATTGCAGGGGCATGGTCGACCGCTGGGTGTGGAGTGTTTCAGCAGGACCCGGTCCCATGTGGCTTCCCCTCATCCCCCTCCCAGAGGCCGTGGGTCCATGTGGGCCGAGGCTGTCTCATGCACGATGCCATACACTGTCTGCCCAGCCCTGGAACTCTGGCCACTCTCAAGGAGAGGCCCATGCCATTGTGGCCTCCTGTTCTCAGAGAGTGCTTAGTGAATTGACCAGGGCCTCTGAAGGGGATGTCATGCCTCCCGCCCCCTCGCTCAACTCCTGGGGGGGCAGCTTCACCTACTCCCCCCTGACAGCGCCTCTCAGCAGACTCCCATCCCTGTGGTGGCAGGTGTCGGCAGGCAGGAGGGCTCCATGCCCCAGAGATATGACAGAGGTACCACGGCGGTGGGTACCAAAGCCGTCCTTTATTAGGTTTCCTGTCTGCATACTTGATGACTCTCCTCCCCATCAGCCAGCCAGTGCCCCTGCTGCCGCTGTCCAGGGTTGACAGCCCATCATTGTCCTAGGACAGAGGGCGCCTTCCTGCCACTCCGTGGCCACCCCTCCCCTCTCAGTCATGGCCCCCATTGGTGGGGACATGCCCCTGGACAGGGCGCATCTCCTGTTCCTTCCACCACAAAACCGCTTGCACCCGCTCTCTGGAGATGTGGCCAGGTAGGTCATGGCTGCCACCATCCACCTTCTCCTCGAGGCCCTTGCCCATCCCCTCCCAGGGCCCCTCGGAGGGGGCTGGGGAGAGGAGGAGAAGGCCCTGGCGGAGGGCGATGTTGTGGAGCATGGCGCACACACCAAAGAGCTTGGCCACCCGCTCTAGCTGCATCGCCCGATGGCCTCCCGTTGATGGAAACAGTGGAAACGCATGTCGAATTGGCCAAAGGCCCTCTCGATAATCATGCAAGTCTTGCGGTGACAGCGGTTGAAGAGCACACAATCTGCAGGGTCGTCCACCGGGTAGGGTGTCAAGAGATAGGGCTGCAGGGGGTGTCCACAATCGCCTGCAGTAGGAGGGGGGGAGATGAGCATCTGAGAACGGCCCTCCCCTCACCACCCAGCTTGTTCATCATTGACTCGCCCTCCACCCACTCACCTAGCAGCCAGCCTTTCCCCTCCGGCTAGGTCTCCAGAAGGAAACGCAGACCCGAAGCGTCAAAAATCTGGGCGTTGTGCACCGACCCCGGGAACTTGGCGACCAGGTTGGTGAAGATGCCTCTGTGGTCACAGGAGGCCTGAATGTTGATGTTGTAGAAGTGGTGGCAGTTATGGTAGAGGTGCTGGTCTTGGTGGGGGGCCAGCAGAGCGAGGTGGGTACAGTCCACAGCACCAGTGATGTTCAGGAAGCCCGCGATGGCCTGGAAGCCGGCTCGAATGAGGGCCAGCTCTGCCTCCTCGGTGGGAAAGTGGACCTGATTGCCAATGTTGGCGAGTATGGTGTCCAGGAAGGCGTGTAGGCATCGGCATGCCGAGTAGGGGGAGACCTTGAGAACGTCGGCTATGACCCCCTGGAAGCTGTTGCTGGCCAGAAATCTCAGGGGCAGCAGCACTTTCTGGAGGACAGGAATGTGCCGGGAACCCGCCAACGTGCCCTGCAGGGCAGGCCCGACCTCTTGACACAGAATCTTGATCACGGCACTGTCTAGGCGGAATCTGTCTAGGCACTCTGTGTCAGATAGAAGCAGGGTGCTGATGCTCTCTCTGAACCTGTGGGCGCGCCGCTGCCACCACCGCCATATAGCTACCCACACGTACAGAGCCAGCATCAGGTGGAGGACTGACAGGCGGCCCAGAAGTGGCCCCTGGTAAATGAGACACAGATGGGTGAGGTGGTGACCTCCTGGAGCCTCCTGCCCATCAGCCATGCAGGCTTTCGGGTCTGGCAGTGGCACGGCCGCCTGTCCGCCTGCAGACTAGATGGGTTGGAATGCCTTCCCAGACAATGGCTGCCACCCTGGCCCATCTCCCCCACACTCCACATCTGCGCGCTGCCAAGGTCATCCAGCCTGCAGAGCAGCCCTTGTCGCTGAAGACTCCCCCTCCCCCCTCCCATCTTCCCAGGCACCCAGGAAACATGGTGGAGGGTGCTGAGCATTCCCGCACTCCCTCGCGCCAGCCCAACTGGACAGACATTGAGAAGCATCTTATCTTCAAGATAGTGCATTTTGATTCAGCTGAGCTGAGCTGGGGACTACAGGCAGGGGTGAGTTTAAATTTTGCCTTTCTTAAAACACTGGGAAGCCTAACTAAACTGATAATTTAATTGAGGCTTGCTGGGAGAGGGTTGTGATTGTTGTGCCAGTGGGTGATTAAGGTTGATGGCTGCCTTAAAGCTTGATTGTTACCTTGTTAAGTGGCGTTGTTGTGATTGGAGCTTGTGTGAGAGAGGTGGGGGCTGTGAGCATTTAAATTCCAAGGCTCCTGCTTGCCAGAGGCATGAGCCTTTGGATCGTGACTGGGGATCTGTAGGGTGAGTATAAAATCTTGTTATCTTGGCAGAGTAATTCTCTCCATCCAGTTGGAGTACCGAGCAACTTGAATATCTATGTGAATTAGCAGCAGATAGCTGCAGGGCAAGGAACTTCGGCACTCAGTTCTTATTTGGTACAGGAAGAGTGAAAGAGAGTAAAGGGCAGGATTACCACACCAAAGAATAATAAATAAATAAATAAATAAATAAATAAATAAATAAAATACCAGTTATGAAGGTAGAAAGCCAGCAGAGGTCGGGGGGCTATCCAGTGTGCTGCATGGAGTGTCACATGTATGATTATCTGCCTGCTAGACAGAAGTCATGGGTGTGTGCTCGGTGCAGGGAGCTCTTGGCTCTCAGGAAGCGAGTTCACTTCCTTGAGGCCAAGGTAGCTCAACTAGATGAGCTGAGGCAGGCAGAGAGAGAGGTGACTAAGGACTCTGGGGATGAAATAGTCACATCCCAGTCCCAAGGTGACTGCAACCTGCCAGTCACGGATGATGGAGCCCTTGGGGAAGGAGGACATCTCACTAAGGGATGTGGTACCTTAGAAGGGGCCTCTTCCTTGGTGGATGAACAGATATCCTCTCGTACTGAGGATATGCCTCTGAGGGGAGGGGGCTTCTTGTAGTGGGGGATTCAATTCTTAGGAATGTAGATAGCTGGATTTCTGGCGGGTGCATGGACCGTATGGTGACTTGCCTGCCTGGTGCGAAGGTTGTGGACATTACCCGTCATACATGTAGTCTGGTAGATAGTGCTGGGGAGGAGCCAGTGGTTGTGGTGCATGTTGGCACCAACGATGTGGGAAATGTAGTCCGGAGGTCTTGGAATCCAAATTTAGGTTGCTAGGCAGGAGACTAAAAGCCAGGACCTCCAAGGTAGCTTTCTCAGAAATGCTACCTGTTCCATGTGCAGGACCAGCTAGGCAGGCACATTTGGGGAGTCTCAGTGCATGGATGAGACGGTGGTGCAGGGAAGAGGGCTTTAGATTTGTAAGGAACTGGTCAACATTTTGGGACAAGCCGGGCCTATACAAAAGGGATGGGCTCCACTTGAACCAGGATGGAACCAGACTGCTGGCGGGTAATATAAAAAAAGGTGGAAGAGCAGCCTTTAAACTGAACCTGGGGGAAAAGCCGACAGGAGCTGAGAAGCATCCGGTTCAGGCAAACTCCACCAAAGTCACCCACCAAAGACTGCTAAGCAAACTTCATCGTCATGGGATGAGAGGACAAGTCCTCTTATGGATTGAGAGCTGGCTGAAAAATAGGAAGCAGAGAGTAGGAATCAATGGTCAGTTCTCCCAATGGTGGGATGTGAGCAGTGGGGTGCCTCAGGGATCTGTGTTGGGACCAGTGCTTTTCAACCTGTTCATCAATGACCTGGAGTTGGGGTTAAACAGTGTAGTAGCCAAGTTTGCAGATGACACCAAATTATTTAGGGTGGTTAAAACAAAATCGGACTGTGAAGAGCTCCGAAAGGATCTCTACATACTGGAAGAATGGGCATTAAAATGGCAAATAAAATTCAATGTGAGTAAGTGTAAAGTGATACATATTGGGGCAAAAAAAACCCAGCTTCACATATACACTGATGGGATCTGTGCTGGCAGTGACAGACCAAGAAAGGGATCTTGGGGTGGTAGTGGATAGCTCAATGAAGATGTCAACCCAGTGTGCTGCTGTTGTAAAAAAGGCAAATTCTATGCTGTCAGCCCTGGGCCATGCGAGCAGGATGGGCTACTCTTGTCTGAAGCGTTGGAACGACTCCTTTGGGCAGGCAAAGAAACGGGTGCGGCGGCTGGTAGCGCAGGGATTGGCTATCGAAGATGACCTGAGCAGGGGGCTGGAGGAGCCAGAGGCCATATTCCGGCCTCTCATACCAGCCGCATCAGTGGAGGGAAGAGGGGTCGAGGTGCTGCATGGTGAGTGTCAGGGGGTGTTGGGAGGGAAGGGGGCATTAAGGTGGCAGCCTCTGAATGGCGGTCCTCTGCCTTGCAGGACATGATTTTCAGACGGTGAGCGACAGCATGCCAGCATCTCCTGGGAGCCAGCCCAGCTCCAACTCGCAGGGCAGCTGGGCGGGGGGACTCCCAGCACCAAGGCTGACGTGGCTACTAAAGCCGGCCCTGTTCTGGGATGTTCACGCGATGTCCCTGTCGAGATGGGTCTCGACCCAGACAGCAGCTCCCTGGAGATCCAGGAGGCTAGGTCAGAGGAGCCCATGGAGGTTTGCCAGAAGTCAGCCTTCCAACAGCCATCTTCCTGCCAGCTCCTGAGAGTGAAGGTCTGGGGCGAAGGCTGGGAATGGAGGTGTGGAGGAGCCTTGTGGGATGGTGTGAAGGTGACGGGTTCACCCCTCTCTCTGCAGGTGCACACACTTCGCCTGCCGACACTGAGGCCATTGACATATCTGGCCACCCCCAGCTGCTCTGGTTGCGTCACTCAAAGAGGTGTTGCCATGACAAGGTCTAGCTACTGGAGAGGCCGCCAGGTGGCAGTTGAAGCCTTGGGACCATCTTCTGCAGATGAGCATTCTGAGGATACAGCGGACCCCCCTCCACCCCGCCAGGACCCTCCTGCAGACTCCCACAGGGAGAGAGCTGCCATCTGCCCAGAGGATGAGGGGGCAGACGTTCTGGCCCTGGGCCACGTGCCCACGGCCCCTGGCCATCCTATCCCATCCCCCTACTTTTTCTTCCATGTGGGCTGCCATTGAGAGGGATTGGCTGGAGACCAGACAGGATGGGCAAGAGACTAGCAAAAGGGCTGATCTCTGGATGGAGACCTTGGCTGGCAATGTCACCACCACCTGAGGCCTCCTGACAACGATGCTGGAGCTGACTCGCTCCATGTCTGAGCGGCAGGCTGGGTTCCTTCAATCCCTTCAATGCGCCTCCATGCCCCTACCGCCAGCTGCCCGGGCCGGCCGAGCCACCCCGCCCTGCGCATGGCCAGCACCCCCACCACCCACACCCGTGCGAGGGCACATGCCCCTGCACACTGAGGGCGCCCATAGACCTCTGACTTATGGCGCCCAGAGGGCAGCAGCTGCCGGCTCCCACCACTCGGCTGGGTGTCAGTCCCGGCCAACAGTATACTCATGCTGGCACACGCGGGTTGTGTGTGGGAGGCCATGAAGGTGGTGTTGGCGAGTGCACGGCAGTCCTTTCCAAGTCAGCAAGTGCCTGCTGTGCCCTTCTCATGGCCACTCCTGGAGGTCTCTCGTCATCCTGCTCCCTCTCCGCTCAGCCCGCCTCCCTCGCAGCCCCTGCCCTTTGCCCTGCCTTCCTTAAGGTGGCCCCTCCTCTCCCGTGAGCCGCCCCACCCACCCCCATTCCATAGCCTGCCTCCCCGCAGCGAGATCCCTCCCTCGGAAGTGGCCCTGCGAACTCGGCCGGCCCTGGCTGGCCTGAGGCTGCGCTGCGGCCTCCCTGCCTCGCCTCCCTGCTCCTCAGCCTCTCGCTTCTTTTGAAACGTTTTCCTTTTTCTTGGTGACACATGCTGCCGCAAAGCCCCTTAGGAGGCCTACCGGCAGTGCCATTGCTGCACCTTGGCCGACTACAGCGGCCTGCCTGCGGTCTCAGGAATGGGCTGTAACTGTTAGAAAATTCTTCTGATTTAATTTTAACCCGTTGGTTCTGGTCCAACCTTCTGGGGCAACAGAAAACAACTCGGCACCATCCTCTATATGACAGCCCTTCAAGTACTTGAAGATGGTTATCATATCACCTCTCAGTCTTCTCCTTTTCAGGCTAAACATACCCAGCTCCTTCAACCTTTCCTCATAGGACTTGGTCTTCAGACCCCTCACCATCTTTGTTGCCCTCCTCTGGACACATTTCAGCTTACCAACATCTTTCTTAAATTGTGGTGCCCAAAACTGAACACAATTCTCTAGTTGAGGTATAACTAGAGCAAAGTAAAGTGATACCATCACTTCACGTGATCTGGACACTATACTTGGGTTAATGCAGCCCAAAATTGCATTTCCCTTTTTAGCTTCATGTTCAGTGTTTGATCTACTAAGACCCCAAGATCCTTTTCGCACACACTACTGCTAAGACAAGTCTCCCCCATTCTATAATTATGCATTTGATTTTTCCTACCTAAATGCAGACTTTTACATTTATCTCTATTGAAATGCATTTCATTGGTTTTAGCCCAATTCTCCAGCCTGTCAAGATCATCCTGTATCTGGGCTCTGTATTCTACTGTATTTGCTACCCCTCCCAATTTAGTATCATCTGCACATTTAATAAGCATCCCCTCTATTCCTTTATCCCAATCATTTATAAAGATATTGAACAACACAGAGCCCAGGACAGATCCCTGAGGCACTCCATCAGTCACTCCTCTCCAAGTGGATGAGGAACCATTAACAAGAACTCTTTGGGTGCGATCTGTTAACCAATTACAGATCCAACTAAAGTAACAGGATCTAAATCACATTTTCCCAATTTTTCAACAAGAATATTGTGGGGAACCTTATCGAAAGCCTTACTGAAATCTAGATGAACTATGTCTACAGCACTCCCCTGATCCAGCAAGGTAGCAATTTTCTCAAAAAAGGAGATAAGATTAGTCTGACATGACTTGTTCTTGAGAAACCTGTGCTGGCTGTTAGTAATCAGATCCATCCTTTCTAAATGATCAAGGACTGACTGATGATTTGTTCCAAAACATTTCCCTGTATAGAAGTCAAGCTGATGGGTCGGTAGTTACCCGGATCCTCCTTTTTTCCCTTCTTGAAGATGGGGACAACATTTGCCCACCTCCAGTCTTCTGGCACCTCACCTGTTCTCCAAGAATTCTCAAAAATAATGGACAGAGGCTCAGAAATGACATCTGCAAGTTCTTCAAGTGCCCTTGGATGCAATTCATCTGGCCCTGAGGACTTCATTTCATTTAAAGAAACTAGGTGTTTGTGCACTACCCCAATGCCAATCCTTAGCTGCAAATCTCTTCCCTCATCATGGGTTCTGTTTATGCCATGTTGAGCACCACTTCCCTCACAAGAAAAGACTGAGGAAAAGTAGGAATTGAGGAGTTCTGCTCTCTCTTCATCTCCTGTTACAATTTCACTTTCCGGTCCCCACAATGTCACTTTCCGGTCCCCACAATGGGCTTATCTTGTCCTTATTCTTACTCTGTACATAGGAAAAGAACTCTTTTTTGTTGTGTTTAGCATCTCTCGCTAGCCTAAGCTCATACTGAGCTTTAGCTTTCCTAACACTCTCCCTGCAAGCACTAGTTATTTGTTTATATTCCTCTTTGGTTATAAGGCCCTCCTTCCACTTCCTAAAGGAGTCTTTTTTATTTCTCAACTCTTTCAAAAGCTGTTTATTCCATCAGGCAGGGGCCAGGGCAGAGAAAGCCCTAGCCCTGGTCGAGGCCAGCCGGACACTCCTAGGGCCGGGGACCACCAAAAGATTGTTATTAGCTGAACAAAGAGTCCTCCGGGGAACATACCAAAAGAGGCGGTCCCGCAGATATGAAGGTCCCAGACCGTGTAATGCTTTAAAGGTAATAACCAGCACCTTGAATCTGACCCGATATTCCAGCTGGAGCCAGTGCAGCTGTTTAAGCACTGGCATGATATGAGCCCGTGACGAGGACCCCGTAAGCAGCCTCGCTGCGGCATTTTGTACCAGCTGGCGTTTTCGAGTCAGCCTCAAGGGCAGCCCTACGTAGAGCAAGTTACAGTAGTCTAGCCTACTGCCGGGCCCGGCGGAGATGGAAAAAATACGACCGGGCTGCAGCTGTGACCTGGGCCTTCATAGATAAGGAGGCATCCAAGGTCACACCCAGGCTCCTGACAGCAGGCACAGGTGTTAGCGGCATGCCGTCAAGAGCCGGGAGTCGGCACCTTGCCGCAAGGCTGACCTGGCTGAGCCACAGGACCTCTGTCTTCAATGGATTTAACTTCAGCCGGATTTGCCTCAACCACCCAGTCACGGCATCCAAGCACCTGGCCAGTGTGTCTGGGGCAGAGTCTGGATGGCCATCAATCAACAGATAAAGCTGGGTGTCATCAATGTACTGATGACATCCCAACCCAAAACTCCAGACAAGCTGGGCAAGAGGACGCATGTAGATGTTAAATAACATGGGGAGAGGATTGCACCTTGCAGCACCCCACACACCAAAGGACACTGCTGTGACACCTCTTCCCCTAGCGTCACTCTCTGTCCCCGACCATGGAGAAAAGAGCTCAGCCATTGAAGGGCTAAGCCACGGATCCCAATGTCGGCGAGACGGTGGTCTAGAAGATCATGTCGAAGGCTGCTGATTAATCCTGGCACTCTGGTTATCTTCCTAACAGGCACAACTGCTCAATCCACTTTTCTTTCCTTCTAGGTCTAGGTCAGAGTTAAACTAATGTTGATGCCCTTTTCCTCAGCTAAGATGCAGGCTGATTGATCTGGGATTGTAGGTGTAACTCACTGCAAGTGGTTTAGTTATCCAGCAGCTTTACAGATTAATGTTTTCACTTTGCTCAGTCAACACAGGAGAGGAAAGCAAGAGCAATGTAGTTCTGTAGCTCTTTGCAACACCAGCAACTTCCAGCATGGTGACATTGCGGTTATCACACTTGGATTCTATTCACTGTGAACTACCCAGTATGTTTGCAAGACCAGGGCCCTGCGGGATCTCAAAGAGTTCCACAGGGCCTGTAAAACAGAGCTGTTCCGCCAGGCTTATGTGCCAGCTACGGTTCCTATATATAAAGACTAGCCTCCCTAACCTTCCCATTGCAGTTAACACCTTTTATTCCATCTGGTGCCTTCCATCTGCTCGCCTAGCTGGGTTGTTGTATTGTGACTTGTATGTTAGAGGTGCCTAGGTAAATTAGTATAATGATTATGATTTTATAGGGCTAGTTTAAAATGTTGTAATGCTTTTATTGATTAATATGACTTTTATATTCTTTAAGCTGCTCTGAGTCTGGCTTTGGCCGGGAAGAGCGGGGTAACAAATGGAAATAATAAATAAATAAAATAAACTTTAGGAGGCGGCAATCTGAGGCAGAGAAGCAGCAGAGGAAGAGAGGTTTAACCCTTTCCTCATTCCCTCTTTTTGCTGCAGTTTCTTCCACCTCTACCCATTTCTCATCTGCTCTCTCTCGCTCTCTCTTATGGAGTTTCTGACACTTGTTTATGAGGATAAACACACATTTGGAAGAAAATGAGGGAGAGGGAGAAAACAGTAGAGGAGTACAAGGGCTACCTAAAAGTGGCAACATAGAAAAGAGTTAAGCAACTTCTCTCACTTCTTGGTTCCAAATCCTGCCATCATGGAAGTGGACATTGCTGTTTTGTTACATGTGCTTGCATGCAAAGTTTAGTTCTGGAGTTAAATAGTGGTTCATTAATAGTTGTTTTCATATGTGTAAGTATTCATATCATTATTCTGAAATCTATGGTCAAATGTGATAAACTTATCTAGCAATTGGCCTAGAAAAATATAAGTGCATAACATTAGCAAATAAGGATGAGCTTGATTTCTGCTGAGATATTCCAATGCCTCTGCAGGATACGAAGTACTAGGGCACCCCATGACTTACAGAGCTTTGTATTCATGTGCAATTCAATGAAGATAATCTATTTTAATTATTTATGTAGCTTTTATATTTTGCTGCTTTTATCTCTAGTGTCATACCTTATTTTAGACATAGTAATTATTTTACAAATGGGGAGCCAATGTTGATAAAAATCACCTTGCCTGAGGACTCTCACTGAATCTATGGCACTGGTGGAAAATTCAAAAGAGATCTATAATTCAAGTTCACTTTTTGCAAGTATAACCAATGTTCTCTGCCACAATAAAAAGTGTTTGTAAGAATTTTTTTTTTAAATTTTGAGGTATTGGATCTCACCATGCATCACTCTCTATAAGTTTGATTCAAGGCCTGTTGAACCTCATAGCCCTCTTTCCATTATCATCTTAGGACTGTAGATCACATTCCATAAATTGTATTTAGCATTATTTTAGGAACATGATATTGTAGTAATTGGGTAGGTCCTAAATATTGATTTGTTTATTCACATATGTTTCCACTTGGTGACTCCCTGAATGAATCATCACAGACCAAAGACCAAGACAGAACTTTTTTGGAGTCATAATGCTTTCCTGTCCATTCACATATACAAATTCACTCAGCTGAGGAGAAATCAAGTAATGGACATTCATGTGTGAACGGCATAGTCTCAATAAGCTTGAGTTATTTTCTCAAAGTCCACGTTTTGTCTTCAAATTGAGAATGTTAGGCACACTGAAGATGAACAGTGCAAGGATTGTTAAAAATAATGGTTGAAATTATTTCCTTATTAAAAGAATCTCACAAAACTCATTTCCCACTGCACACTAATACGCTCTATAAAGAATTGTTTGTGGGGGAAAAGAAGGGTTCAACCTCATAGACAAATAATTGGGATCCTTGTGAACAGACATTCCTTCCCTCTTGCTACAGGCTCAAAAACCCAACTTCATGCTTAGATTCATTGCTACAAGCACATTTTTTTCTTTGCTGAGTGGCTCATTTTTCATTTCACCATGTTTTGCCTACAGGAAAGATGCATTTGTTGATTGGGGGGCGGCTTTGTATATCTCAGCAAAATCATTGTATTCTCCATTCACTGACTCTCCCTTTTCCAAGGAAAACAGCATGATTGCCGTTGATGGTTGACTTCCATTCTTCATAATCAGCTCTCTGTGCTGCTTCAGAGAAATATTAACAACACATTTAAATAAGTTATTCCCTTGCAGTTTTTGAGGGTTTTAAAAATGTTTTTGCGTATGTGGTTTCAGGATAGCAGCAATGTTTCCCAATCAATTTCAGTCACTTTTTGATTACATCTAGAGATTAGAATTTTCTGTGCTGCATGTCAGATGAGGCACATCTACAGTCAGTGCAGACTAGTGCGCAACATGCACATGGATGCAGGATGACTGCTTTAGTAGATAAATCTTGCTGCAGCACTGTTACTCCAAAAGGAGCCCCCCAAAAACATCTCCCTATGTGTTTGCTGACTTAATTAGCACCACTGAGAAACAGCTCTGAGGTTCAGACTAGGGGTGTGCAAAAGAAAAAAAATTCAGTAAATTTCAGGTTTGGGTTTATTGGGCCTGAAATAAGCCAAATACCCAATTGGTTAATATGGAAATTTGGCTTATTTTTGGGTTCCCCCCCCCCAAAAAAAATCAGCCCCATAGATTCTATGGGGATTTTTTGGAGCTTCTGGGGGGAGCAAATTGCAGTCAACCATGGGAGATTGAGTTTTCCCATGTTTCTAATGGCCGCCTGCCTCCTCCCTTAAGAGTTGTGGGAAAACTCATTTCCCATGATTGACTGTAACGTGCAGTCATTGAAGAAGGAAGCAGATGGCTGGCCATTATTTTTACAAGTCCAAAATGTAAGTTGTAATTTTAAAATTCTCCTGGGGGGCATTTTTGGAGGTAGAGCCCCCAGATTCACAGAATTGCACTATGAGTCTCAATGGCTAGTCCACTGTGGGAACGAGTCTAAGCAAGTCTACTTGAGAGTAAGTCCCCTTTTATTCAATGGAACTTATTCCCAAGAAAGCATTTTTAGGATTGCATCCTTCCAGGATACACTGGAAAAAATTCAAGTAAAACAGGACCACCCATTAGAATAGCAGGGGAAGGCACATTGATAAATCTAGGAGTCAGGCAGTTTAGCACCAGATAGCCCAATCCTTCAAAAACACAATTTCTGCTTATTATAATTAAACAGCTATTTTGAAAATAGATTGGCAGCTCATGGGTCACAGCTTCTTGCGCAATCACACACTTGTACCGCAGTAGATAGTAGTGCAGCCTATAACGAAGCAAAGCTGACATTCTTGTACAACAAGACACAAGGCGTCTCAGGGCTGCAAGGGAAAATGTATTGAGAATGCTGGAAAGGACTGTGATACAGCCACGTATACAGTTTCTTTTATGGCATATTTTGTCTCTATTTTAGTAAGCCGTGTGGGAATTCTCTTAATATGAAAATATTTCTTTTGTTGTAGCTCTGTTTACAGACTTTGTTCTTGTAATAATAATTGCTGTGTTTTGTGAAATCATAACATCTAGGAAATGCAGCTGTTTTATTTTATATTATGCATTCTTACATGTGTAGAGTTTTAAGCTTGCTGTAATATTTGTTGCCAACATTCAGAGTTGTTATTGTTCCAAAGAAGCCATCCTGACCAGGGCCTTGTTGACCTTGGCTGGGGTTTGGGGCTCTGGTTATTGTGCATGGGGGGCGTGGAGTCCTGTAATATCTTAAAGATTGACAAATTTATTGTAGCATAAGCTTTGTGGGATCCCCGGAAAGCCTATGCTGCAATTAATTTTTTAGCCTTTAAGGACTTTTTTGTTGGTCTTGCTGCAACAGAATAACATGGCTATCTCGCTGGAATATATATTCCATAATCAGTGCATAAACTTATTTTTACAATCTTACCACTTAATAGAACATATGGTGATAGTAATGCAGGGCTGTAAGTTGCTACTCAATTACCTGTAGCAACTATAGAATTGTCTCCAAGTGGCCAAGCAGGAAAATGTAAAAAAAAATACTACAATGATAGCATTGAGATGTAACAGTAGGCAGGCTAGCACGTGTTGTGACTTTGTCTATAAAGCTGTAGCAATGTCAACATGCTGTGTGGACATTTCCTTTCAAAGAATGGCAGGGTGGCAGTGAAAGCGGTTACATGCAAACATACATGTCACACGTTACACTGTTTGCATAGTGGAAATACACATACACTCTTGCTGTTCCACTATGCATACAGAGAGGACTCATAAGTATGTTTCAGCTAGCCCTCGGTCTGTCTTAGTTGTTCCTTGGAGTTATGCATGACTTTTCTGGCCATTAGAGATGACCTCGCTGCCAGCCCTCATAAATCCTGGGACTTCCTGTTTCTCTATTAATTCAATTGTTCCATCTCCTCTGAGCACAGCCCGGGTGAAATACCCATGAATAAGGCAAAGCAAGGGACACGGAAGCTTGGGGGAGTTTCTCTCACAGACAGCACTACAGTCAATTACAAAGACGTGTGCTGAGGGGCGGGCATTAGAATGCTTCTTGCTTCCTGCTTTCTCGGACTTCTTTCTGAGCAGAAGAAAGGATTTTAGAAATGAGGCTTGGGTTTCTTTTCCCCGCCCCATTCCTTTTAGAGACCTTCATTTTTTAAAATTCTTTTTAATGCATCAAATGGGTTTTTTGGGGGGAGGACTTTTTTCTTACAGTAAGAGAGCCAATTACAAAACAGCATTTCAAGGGGCAGGGACTCAAATGCTTTTTGATTTGAGCTTGAAGACTGCTAGTGCATAGATTCCCAACAGGAAAGTGCGGGTCCAGCAAGCAACGAACCTCAGGTAAAACTCCCATGCATAAACAACTGCAAAATGATGTGCATAAACAACCTATGACTGACTTGAATGGGGAACAAGATATGTGGGCTGATTTAGCCCAAACCCAACTGCTCTGCTGCTCGCCTCCTTTTATTTCACAGGGAGTAGTAGCCATTTTAGAACCAACAGCCTGTAAGCCAGTTATTTCATCTTTACATAGTATTACATCTGGATCCCAGGTGGTATCTGTGGTTTAGGCTGCTTTTTATTAGTTTAAGATCAGGGATTACTATGTTCTTTGTAGCCAAACGGTTCCCATCTCCCGGACTGTGCTATCTGGCACCCACCTTACCTGTGTCGCCACCGTTCCAGGCATGCACCAAACACCCAAGAGCAAAGGATCACACACTACCCTGCGAAACAGGTATGAAGGAACCACGGGCAGGACTGCCCCTCCAAGTGAACCAGAGGGAATCCATTTTCCTGTGACCCCGTTCGAGTGTCCAGTAGGAGCCATTTCTCAAGGAACAACCAGACACATAGCCAGCACCCACCCAGTCGTTTGCATGATTAACGAACCATTGGAAGCCTCCCTGATATCAACAACGAAAGATCGCCCCTCTGGCATTGCGAAAGGACTCACCCCGGACGCGGCCATTTGCTCCTTTGTCTCCTGTCAAATAAACCCATCAATGATCATCTCCTGACCCTCCCGGAATTACACAAGCCATAGATTTTAGCTAGCCTGCCTCAATTGCCCCCCTGTCACACCTTAGCAGCCGACCATTAAGGTCTCATTCAACTTTTGTTCACCATGGGAAACACGAGGGGATAAATACCCCCCAAAAGAGTATAACTGGGGTCGCTCTCTGCCATAAAATACCTTCCTTTTCCCTTCTCATACTCGCTGTCACTCTGTTGGTGTGGGTTTTGCGCATCCCAGCCACGATACCCTTCCATCTTCCTGGCCAAGCCCTGAGAAACCCTTGCCCCCGCTTTTCTTGCCTTCTAGCCATATGGAACCCCGGACACCCTCTACAGGATCAGGTGTAGTATTACCCCTCTTCAAAGGGAAACTGCCACATTGGCAAATGTCTCTACTGTAATACCTTTATTTCTTAGGCTCTGAGTGTGTTTTTGTAAGAATCTGTTTTTTCTGTGTGTGAACATACAATCAAGTAAACTTCTTTTAATTTAATTCCATTGCTTCCACCTTATTCTTTGAACCTCGGAACGGACTCCTGTATACACAGGTTTAGATCCTGCGGTTATGCCCAGTGCCGGTTATTGATTTGTTAATTCCCCTATATAAATATTCATAACTGAGCAATTTGGCTAACACCTTCTTTATTCTGTACCTTGTCATCTGTACCTTGTCATTGTGAATAGTTTAATTTTCATTGCCAGCAGTGATAATTCATTTGTTTTTTGTTCACAGTTCTTACTTTCAATAAAATTAATATGGGATTGGATCCAAAGGTGCTGTTGCTCCAGCATAATGGTACACCAGTGTCGTTGGTGAAAGGGAATACAATTTTTACTGATTCCCTTTTCCCACAGCAGGACTCCTATATTTTCCCTTGTGCTGTTCTTGAGGTCCCTTGACCCACCCTTAGGAGCAGAATTGGAGGGGGCACCTCAGTGGTAGGAAGTAAAAGGCAGGAAAATCCCATTCTGCAAACTTTAGTCATGGTGATTTGGAATCAAGCCACGGTATTGATGTGTATAATGTAAATCATATAAATGTTTATTGCATAATGCTGCTTTAGTGATGCAGAAGCAGAAGTAGCATTGAAAAATGTATATTTTACAGGAAAAAATTAGCATGCACAAAGAGAAAATGGCGCAAAATGAATGAGTCACATGTTCAGTTTGCAGTGGGGATATTGCAGAATTTTGTGAAAGTATACAAAATTAAATAATATCTCTAATTCAGATGGTGTTCCAGCTACACCCTCTCCTGGGACATGTGATATGACTGCTGTTATACATGCTCTGGTAACTTTATGTCTGGACTGTTGCATATTGCAATGTACTTTGCAGAGGTGTCCCCAGAAACCTTTTTGGAAGCTGCAATTGGTTCAAATGTGACAGCCCAGCTTCTGTCTGGAACTAGATATAGGGTCATATCACCACAGTATTAAAATAATATTACTAGTTGCCAGCAATTCAAGATGCTGATTCTTATTTTAAAGCTCTAAATAGTCCGAGAACGGTTTCATCAAAGAATGTCTTCTTGCATAGGAGCCTCTCCATGTGCTTCAGTCATTTTCTGGGTCCCTGTGGGAAATACTGACAACTAAAAGGAGTAAGGCTTTTTTAGTGGTGACACCCATCATGTGACCTGCCATCCCTAGGGAGGTCCAGCAGACCCTGTCACTTCTGGCCATCAGGTGTGAAAACATATCTGGCTGGGAAGACTTTTGGATAAATTAATGTGAATTTTTAATGGGCTTTGAGGTTTTAATGTTGCTTATAATAATTGTTTAAATTTTTACATTGTTTTATTATTGTTGGGTGTCCTTACACTGTATTCAGTTTCATTGTTTTCTGTTTTTATTGTAAGCCACCTTGTAATTTTACTGCAACCCCCCCAAATTGAGTAAGTACTGAGATATAACCTGTTTTTTTCTGAACAAATCACCCTTGCTTTATTTCTTATTTTTCAAGAACAAACAAAAAATAGAGCAAGATTCCATCTGGGTGTACCCTAAATTTACTTACTTTTGTTAGAATGGCTGTTCAGACATTTTGGGGAAAGGTGACAGCCAAGATTTATATAACCTATCTTCTGATGACCTTTGCTCTCCTTGCTTTAATCCTTTTTGCCATTATCTGGGAAGCTATAATGACACAGAGTTATCAGTCCTGCGGCAAGAGAGTTATCACAGAAAGCATGTCCATCTAAGCTAGAGAAAGCCACATGATAGAAACCATTAAATAAAATATTATCATGTGTTCCAATGTGAGTTCAAGAGCGTTTCTTCACTGGGGTGAATCTATGGGTGTTCTCACCTGTTTCCATATTTTCTGAAGGCAATGTGTGTTTGTCTTCTGCCTTGTTGATGGTGCTGCATTTATTGTTTTCAAACATGTACTTTGCAGAGTGCTTGTCTTTGCCTAAAGGTAAAGGTCCCCTGTGCAAGCACCGGGTCATTCCTGACCCATGGGGTGACGTCACATCCCGACTTTTACTAGGCAGACTTTGTTTGCGGGGTGGTTTGCCAGTGCCTTCCCCAGTCATCTTCCCTTTACCCCCAGCAAGCTGGGTCCTCATTTTACCGACCTCAGAAGAATGGAAGGGTGAGTCAACCTTGAGCCGGCTCCCTGAAACCGACTTCCGTCGGGATCGAACTCAGGTCGTGAGCAGAGCTTGGACTGCAGTACTGCAGCTTACCACTCTTCGCACAGGGCTCTTTGTTTTTGCCTAGCTGTGTCTTATTCAATTATGTATTTTGCAACATCCTGTGTATAAACTCTCTTCAACTGTTGTGGTATTATAAACAAAGTTTAAATGTTATAAAGGACCTCAAGAAAACAGATATATACTGCACATATGTGATTAAGTGGGAAATATGAACCACAGAGTTTCATGAGCAAAAATCTGAGTCCATTGAACATAAACAATGAAAAGTAGGACCAAATGGCTTTTCCTCAGAGATGTTGCATAATGGAAGAATACAGAACTAGCAGACTACATGGGTGTGATGAGGGGGGAAATCTCTTCCTCGTCTCCTATTTCGTTTTACCTCAGATAATTGTGACGCCAAAGGCTTTATTCAGTTCAATAATAAAATAACATAATTTTATTATACTTGACAGGGAAAGGTATTGGAGGAAAAACTAGTATTAAGGAAATTACAAATTTTCTATATAATATAATATTAAGGAAATGTACACATTTTCTATATAAATAATGAGTTACTCAAGAAGTACAGAACAGATGTTATTTTACTTAACCCAGATTTCCAACTCTTTAAGGTAGCTTAGTACCAGAACTTGCACACAGATTTTCATGGGTATACTCTGCTGCCTAAAACTAGGAAGTGTGGAGATTCTTCCTTCTTCCTTCCTTTTTCTCTCTGTGGAATTACTTCACATAACTTAAAGTAATTCTCTTACAATACTTGGGACAGGATTACCTCTTTCCTCAGAGGCTATTCCTCCCCCCTGTGACTAGAGTAGGGACCTCCCCCCCACAAAAAACCCTCTCTCTTTTGTCACCCTTCTGGGTTTTCCCACAGTCACACCAGGCACAACCCATCACACCGGAACCCAGAGTAAAAAAACTCCAGATCCCTCACCATCTTTGTTGCCCTCCTCTGCTATGCAGTAGTGGTAAGATGTTTTACTCCACACTCTTTCATTACTTGAGACATGAAGCTTGTGCCCAAGTATGTGATCATCTCCTGTAGAAATCCTAGCCTTGTAAAGACGCTTAGCAAGGATTCTGCCACCAACTTGGCCTCTATATCCCATAAAGATTCAGGAAACTTTTTGGCAAAATCCACTATAGTTAGGATGTACATGTTTCTTTGCCTGGTTGCTCTCAAAACTGGACCCACAATGTCACTGCCGATTCTGGAAAATGTTTCAGCCACTAGTGAAACAGGTTGCAAAGGTCCCTTCACTTTATCTCCCGGCTTGCCTACTATCCGGCACTCTGGGGAGGTCTTGCAAATGTCACGTATATCCTTCCCCATATTTGACCAATAGAATCTGGCTCACAATCTATCATGAGTCTTGTTTATGCCTAGATGTCCTTCCATAGGGGTTTCATGAGCCATCTGTAACAGTTGCATTCTGTATTTCCTAGGAACCAAACGCTGTTTCCACTTCTCCCTGACAGCAGCACATTTATGCCTCATGGAGATTCTATAGAGTCTTTGTTCCAGTACTTTGAAGAGACAAAGTTGTTCAATTGTTACCTCCTGAGAAGTTTCAGCCCTTTGCCATAACTCTTGCAAAGTTTCCCATCGCCTCTGCTCATTCAGGAATTCTGTAATACGGATTCCTTGAAACAAGCTGCCTGTGTCAATCATAGTAGGCTCCTCTAGATGGCTACAATTGGTATCCATAGCAATGTCTGGAGCTTCAGGCCTAGTTTGCTGTTCTGATGCTTGACTTTGTGTCATACCTCTAGAGATCACATTTACAGCTTTTACTTGAGAGGCTAAATCATTCCCTAAGATCATAGGAATGTCTAAACTGTCCAAAACTGTCCAACCATTTCCCTTGATATTCCTTATATTTAACTGGGATTTGCCTAACTGTACTTCAAATGCTGGTCCACTGATCCCCTTAATTGTATATGTCTTGCCTGGCTGGTAGGTACTGCTTCTTCTGTACTAAGTGTGGCTTTATGAGGCTAACATCTGCCCCTGTGTCTCTCCAGCCCACCACTTCTTCATCATTAACCTCTACAGTTTCCATATAGTCCCTGTTTAGATCTTCTTGCGCTTTCCAAACCTGTAATACCCTGGTTGGGTGTTCTGGTAGCACTTCATCAGATACAGGGTTCTGTGGAAGGTTTGAATCTGCTTCAGTCTTTTTAATGAGATGGACTATTTTAGCTGGCGTGTGTGGTTCAGCTTTTTGTAATTCTGGGCACTGGTATTTCATACAACCCTCTTCCTGGCAATTATAGCACACCATCCCCCTTTTACGCTCTGTGTCAGGTGTGTCCTGCCTTACTGGGTTGCTTTTCACTGGTTCTGATTTTTCTGAGGTGCCCCAACCTTTTTTGTTTTGTTTACTAGAGGTTTGAAAAGAGATCCTCCCAAGTCCCCCTCTATTTCATCTAACACTGTAACTGCTTCCTCCACTGTCTTGAGCCTTTTGTCTCTGAGGTACCATCTTCATTGTGAGGGAAATTGTTCCAATCCCACTAGATTCTTTAACTCCTCAAAAGTTTTGACTTTACTCCCTTCCACCCATCTGGTCACCCATCTGTCTAATCTACATCCAAGTTGAGAGTAAGTTTCTCCAGGCTTCCTTTTTATTTCGTGAAACACCTTTCTGCTCTGTTCCACAGTGAGACCAAACCTCACCCTTTCTCAGAAGAGAAAATAGTCTGAGATTTCTCCATCCCTCAGCATATACTTAATTGAGCCTGCCACAACTTTGTGGGTGCATATACTTAATTTTGTCCTCATCAGGAACCCCAACATCTCTACAAGTTCTCTCAGAGTTGGAAAATAACACTTCAACATCACCCCCTTCTGATATCTAGGGAATCTTTTTTTTTAAGATATTTTATTAACATTTTCAATAAAAAAGACACACAAATTACATATACACACATTCACACAGTTTGTACTCCTTCTGGGAGTTTGTCTCTTCATTTCAAATATCCTATACATTGTTCTTATAATCTACGTTTTAAAAAATAATTTCCTTCTATCCTATATAATAGGTTTTATAGATTAATCTTTATCTCTAACAATCTATCTTTTCTGTTTAACATATTTGAAACAACATTCCCTTTTTTTTTTTGAAGTCTTCAGTCGTCTTCTCTTTTATCAAACTGGGTTTTTCCCCAATCACACTAGGCACAACCCATCACACTAGAACCCAGAGTTAAATAAAACCCTCTCAAGCAGATCAGAGTCTTCTCTCTTAAGCTCCACCCACTCCTTGTATGTCCCTCTCACATATAGTCACTGACAGACATTAACCCTTAGTCTGTCACAATGAGATAGTGTATTATCCTTTAAACATCAACAGAGAAATGAATCTACTTTTAATTTTACAGGCAAGTTCAAGAATCTGCTTTTCTCTTGCAACAAGATAAACAGAATCATGGATATAGTGCATTATTACATGAGACTAGAGAATTTTCAGGCTTGCATGCTTCCTTTCCTTTCCTTCCATCATTTCCTTGTTCCTTGTTCTCTCCTTGATTTGTCAAAAATCAAACACTTTCATGCTAAACCACAGCTTTGTTGAATGCTTGAACACCAGCCAGCTTGGCAACCAGTTGACTATTTGCAAGCAGTTCAAGGCTTTCAAAATATTGTCGAAGGCTTTCACGGTCAGAGTTCATCGGTTCTTGTAGGTTATCCGGGCTGTGTGACCTATTAAAGGAGTCACTGATAGTATGGAGAAACATTTGAAAAAACATAACCTACAAACAGTGTTTAAACCCACCAAGAAAATACAACAGATGCTACAATCAGCAAAAGACAAAAGAGACCCCCTCACCTCTGAAGGAGTATATCGTATACCTTGCAGTTGTGGACAGGTTTACACCGGGACCACACAATGCAGCATACAAACAAGGATAAAAGAACATTAAAGATACTGCAGACTTGGCCAACCTGAGAAATCAGCAGTGGCTGAACATGGACTGACCCAAACAGGACACAGGATCTTGTTCCAGGACACGGAAATACTGGACAATTCTACCAACTATTTTGTCAGATCGCACAGAGAAGCCATTGAAATTCATAAACATCAGCACAACTTTAACAGAAAAGAAGAGAGTTTAAGAATGAATAAGGCTTGGCTTCCTGTCCTGAAATCCTCCAGACTAACAAAGACTACAGTCCACAATAGCCATTCAGATTAGCTTTGGATTCCACATGTTAACGGATCACTTCATGATACAATGGTTCCACATTAATATACCACACCCTCATTAGCACATTATCTTGATACTTACAGGACAATGATTAGCACATTGCCTTTGATACTTTTTGCAGGACAATGATTCAGCTCAATCCCCCCCTTTCTGACTATATATTACTCTTCCTACACACTTGACACTGAGAGACGCTGTCCTTCAGTGTTACTCCTCTGAAGATGCCTGCCACAGCTGCTGGCGAAACGTCAGGAAAGAAAATACAAAGACCACGGTCACATAGCCCGGATAACCTACAAAAACCGATGAGTTCAAGGCTGTTTGTCAGGTTACTTCTTGCAAACAGGACAGGACAGCCTGGGCATGATCTGCAGTGTTTCACACATGCATTTTCTCACACAGCCTGATAAGCTTTCTGGTTTCCCCTTTCCCACACAGACCCGTCATCAATGAGTTATCAAGGATATTTAATACATGCACTTTTTTACACAGAGTTATAGAAGGTGGAACTCCCTTTCAATGCTATTTGATTGCCTGATCTAACCACTAAAGACCCTGGGAGAGAATCAATTTTACCTACTGTGTAGATACAAGAACACCCTTGAGGGCAAACATAAGGAAAGCCATGCTCGATCAGAACAAGGCCCATCAAGTCCAGCAGTCTGTTCACACAGATGCCTCTAGGAATCCCACAAACCAGGTGCCTCTAGGAATCCCACAAACAAGACAACTGGAGCAGCATCCTGTCTGTGTTCCACGGCACCTAGTATAATAGGCATGCTCCTCTGATACTTGAGAGAATACTGTAGGTATCATGGCTAATATTCATTTTGACTAGTGGCCATGCTTACCCCTCTCCTCCATGAACATGTCCACTCCCTTCACAAAGCTCTCCAAGTTGGCAGACATCACCACATCCCGGAGCAGGCAGTTCCACAATGTAACTAGGGCAGAAAACATGGCCATTTTGTCCAACACTTCTCCTGGGAATGTTGCGAATCTGTAGGGTCGACATGCATGCTCATCTCCCGAGTGCATGATCACCCCTCCTCCTTCCACAACTCTTCTGGGTTTTGAGTTTACTGCATTGTGCTGATTTAAACAACAGTTTCACAGCAGTTCCAAGAGTTCATACGTGCATTTTGGTGCCCGGGTCGACTCCCTTCCAGGAGACTGCCCAGCCTCAGCGGCAGCAGCAACAACAATATTTTCCCCCCTGACCCCGCACCCTCTCCCATCGCTGGGCTCCTCTCACCTCTATCCTGGGACAGTGGGGTGGAGGAGCATAGAGTGCCGGCCGCCACAGCCTCCACCCACAGCCAGCCTTCCCTCGCCTTCACCCAGGGGGCAGGGTGGAGGAGCACAGAGTGGCTGCTCCTTTCACTGGCTGCTGCAGCCTGCACTTGCTGCCAGGCTCCCCTTGCCTTCACTCGGGGGGTGGGGAGGAGGAGCACAGAGTGGCAGCAGCTCCCTTCACCAGCTGCTGCAACCTCCACTCCCTTCCAGCCTCCCCTCCCTTCACCAGGGGGTGGGGTGGAAGAGCACAGAGTGGCAGTGGCTCCTTTCACTGGCCACCGCAGCCTCCTCTCACCACTGGGCTCCCACTTACCTTCACTCAGGAGGCGGGGTGGAGGAGCGCAGAGTTGCGGCAGTTCCCACCAGGCTCTTTTTCGCTCCTCCATGTGTTTACTTTTTTGGTTCCGGGAACAAAAAATTGTGCAATTAAACAGGAACAACGGAGACATGCATTAATAGCCTAAGAAATGGATCTCCACCACAAGGAAACAAAACACTGCCACAGCTGCTGGACAACTACAAAGCTGTTAGATAAATGTTGGGCTTGGACAATGACAAGCCAAATGGATCCAAGGCTCAGATCACAAATTATTTGGGCTGTCAACATGATATCTTTACCTGCTGAACCTGTTCTCTGTGAAGTCAACAGAATTAGATGCAGCCTTTGTCCAAATGCAAACTCCTCCCTCTAAACCAGGATTGCAATTCATGATCTAAGACTGCTTGGAAACCTGGTTTGGAGGGGAAAGGGCAGACCAGAGTCTGTGCTTCTCATAATTGATAAACTATCATTACATGTAGACAAGGAATAAGGAGAGTCAACAAATTCAAAGCTATGGTTTGTCATTCTACCCAATTCATATCATAGACCTGAAAGGCAGTAAAAGGTCTATTGCCCAAGAGGCAGAACTAGCTACCTTCTGGACTTCTACCACATGACCAGTGATACATCTCAAACAGAAAATATTCATTGCAGAAAGTTCCTGTTCAGAAAATAACTACAATTGTCTCAACCCTGTGTATGAGTTCCACATTCTTCCAGCTCCCAAGCTCCCATTCAACAAGAAGTGGTATCTGAAAAAGAAAGGTGTGATAGGGATTTTACCCATTTTTTTTTAATTTAGGGAAGTGCAGCAACACAAATTTATAAATAGAATTCAGGGGGTTTTGCTTGTAAAAAGAGACAAAGAGGAAACTACAGGAATGAAGGCGGAAAGCTTGACATATTTACCATAACTTGTAACATCTCTGTTGTCTTTTCAAGCTTCTTGTTCTGTTTCAAAAGTGTCTTTATAAACATACTGAGGAAAGAAACAGCTGAAACAGCCAAGTGGCAACCAGGCACAGCTGTGAAAGTGCCACTGCTGAGACAGCTGTGGAAGACAACCCAAGCCAGTTGCTTGGTTTCATGCTAGTTGGGAGAAACAAAATGGGCAGCATAGGAGGGAAACAAATTTATTTCCCTCTATTCTTTTATCCTCACCAGCATATGAGAAGCCTTTTATCGAAATGAGAGGACTTTTTGATATAGCATGCTCAAATACTTGGCTGAGCCAAGTATCACAATGATGTGATTACATTGTCTCCCTTTTGTCTGTATATTTGTCTTTTGGGGATGCCTTGGTAGTGTCCTGTTAAGGTGATTTGCTGGGGTTGTCATTCTTCAGTGTCTCTCCTCCCACCAGACCTCCAAAATTTAAATCTCTGGGTGTGGGAGGTGCATCTTCTCTCTAAAGTGCATATGTGCATCAGTGATGAATGTTAAGGCATGTTAGATCTGGATGACTGAGGCTAGCCCGATCTCATCAGGTCTAGGAAGCTAAGAAGGGCCAGCCCTGATTAGTATTTGGATGGAAGACCGCCAAGGAATTCCAGGGCAGCTATGCAGAGGAAGGCAGAGGAAAGCAGTGGCAAGTGATCTGTGTTAGTCTGTTGCCTTGAAAACCCAATGGGATCACCATAACTAAGCTGCAACTTGATGGCACTGCACACACACAGAGAGAGCAGAGCCTGCCATTTCACAGTTGCTGAGGTATGTTTTGTACTGTTGACAAGTTATCATAGTTCATGATGCGTGATAACCTGCTGGTTCAGTTTATAATTTCGTTGTCAATTGTGATTTATACAGTCAAATGCTGGGAAAGCTTTTTGTTTTTATTTGTAGCATATGTTTGAATGTGCAAAAATGTCAGTGGTGCATGTGCCACTGCTTTCCCATGGCTTTCTTCTACTTCTTTCCCATAGCTTCCCCCTCTCCCTGTCTGCCACTGCTGCTTCTTCCTCTGCTGTTAACCACAACCTTCCAGGACATTAAATATTTCAGTTTCATGGTTAGTGATGTAAAGTGTCCCTTAGTCTCTTAAGCTGCCAGATGCACTCTTCATTAATGGAAAAAGCAGATGAACAGTCCAGCTATGGGACAAGTCATGCATGCATGTTTTCAGTACAGCCTTATGGGAATTGTAGTTCCCGCTTCCCACTCCTCCCTGTCAACTCCCAAAGCAGCAGGTACTCTGTGGATCATTTAAACGAGTTATCTTGACTGTGCTAGCACAAAGAGGGGCAAACTACATGATCTGTTTTGGGAAACAGGTGCTGCCATTGATGACACAGAAAATTTGGTCTGTTAACTATGCAGGCTAAAAGCTAGCATGAACTGCAATACATAAATTACCAGCATAGCTTATTTACCAGGGCATGACTTACTGCCTATGACTCTGTACCATACAAAACTAGCAATAGCCAGGCTGAATGCCACTAACAACATAGGTGCCCTTCTGCTCAATGTGGTATACATATTTATACTGTAATTTTCTCTCCAACAGGGAGCCAAAGTGACTTACAATATCCTTCTCCCCCGTTTTGTTTTATCACTACAGCAACAACCCTGTAAGGTAGGTTAGGCTGAAACCTTGTAGCTACATCATTCTGGCTGGACAACATTCTTACTATACATTCTTAACAATCTTTCTGTTTAAAAATCATACCAACATTCCTCTACCTCAGCTAGACCATTTGCTTTTACCAGGAAATTATTTGAGGTATCAAACACCTAATTCCGACAAATGTTATCCTGGATTTTTTTCTTTGTTTGTGCAATGGTCATTCTAGCCTCCTTCCACAATCAGTTACATTATATCCTATTCTCATTTAGGACTATGATATTGGAAAGGGAACACTCACAGCTGTCAAATAACTTCATTTTTTTTAAAACCAAGTCAAAGGTTCCTGATATTGGGAGATGTTGGTCTAGGGAGCATTGTTTTTCATTAAAAAAAAAACTAGATGGAAAGGTATCATATATTTAAATGATAATCATAGTAGTGCTGATCCTGCCCCTATCCTACCACAACACTAAGCAAAGTTTGTTTGTTTAAACATTTGTACCCTACCTTTCCTTTTGGCTCAAGTTTGAAGCCTTTCTGGAAATTATCTTCCATTGGAGCAAGAGCTACTAAAGTTGGAGGAAGGCTTCTTACACTGGAGGAAGGCTGCTTGGAAGATGATTGGATCCACCACATAAAAACCTTTTGAAAGTTCAGGAAATGATGCAGAATAACTTCAGTGAAGGACACACCTGCATAACTTGTCTGCACCATACTGAACAGAGCCACCATCCATGTATTGTGTCCCACCAAGTACTTTAGTCCCAGGGTTGTCCACTGCAGATGGGGCTGGAGTTCTCCTGGGATTACACCTGATATCCATACTACAGAGATCAGTAGGAGAAAATGGCAGATTTGGAAGGTGGGCTCTGTGGCATCATATCTCTCCTGAGCTCTCTCCCCTCCCCTGGCTCTGCTCCCAAATCTGCAGGAATTTCCCAGCTCTGAACTGGCAACTCCATGACCTTGACAATCCCAGTTTTTGCAGTTCCAGGAAGTTCATTAAGCACCAGCTAGGTCAACATACATCTCTGATGAGCAGTGTTTAGCTTAAAGGGCCATAGTATGTGAGGCATGGTGCACTTCCTTTGGCCATGACTATCTGTGTTGAGAAGCCAATGCACCTATAAAAAAACATTTGCACCACACTTCACCCATCTATTGGTCACATTTTCCCCTGGATTTCTTCCAAGGAGCTCAGAGCAGCCCATATTGTCCCTCCCCAATTTTTTATTCTCACAGTAATCCCATGAGTTACATTACACTGCAAGAGTGCTTGACTCAGATATTTATAGCTGAATACGGATTAGCACCTGGATCTTCCTAGCTCTAGTCCAGCATACAAACCACTACATCACACTGACTGTCATCAGACATGACAGTATATATACTTCCTTCTACTTGGAGATTGTCTGTACATAGGAGAACAGTCATGCATGAAAAGGAGTCTGGGAGAAAGTACAGTTGTACCATACCTCTTCAGTGAGAAAAGCCTGCAGAATACAACACTTCTTGAAGATAATTGATAAAAAGCCCCATACTTTCACAGAATTTAACCTTTCTCAGAGTTCATGCTATTAATTGTCACCATTGTGCTTCTTACCCCTTTTCTGCCTGAGAAGAGTGTGGGTGCCGAGGCCAGCCTGACAGAGCAAGTCAGAGAAGTTATGTTGCCATGGTTTGTAACTGCTTTTCCATAAATGTTTCAGTAAGGTCATGGCCTCGTTGATTAATTTCAAGAGTTCACATTAATCTAGTGTTCTACAGACAGTTTACAGCAGATGTTCACTGAAGCCATTTCCAGCTGACTTATATGTCTTCTCTCTCTTTCCAAATACCTAATATATGGGAATGGTTGTATGCTGAACACAGGAAAATGGTGTACAGTTACACTGAGGAGGTCAAGAAATTGGACCCCAATGGTCCTTGTCAAACTGCCTGCTTGGGCTACTTTGACAGGAAGCCATAACACCAACATGATGGGCTTTTTCATCTCAGGCAGCACAACCAGTGGCCAGAATATAATTCTTTTGCCACAGAAGAAACAAGGAAAGGACCAGATTTTTTTTTCTTTAGTGCCTAAGAGAAGTGCTGGCACCCTCTGTGCCTTATAGTTTTCATGGGAACAGTTTTGGTCCTTAACGAAATAATTCATTCTAACCACAGAAGGTAGAAATGATGAGTAACAGGCCTTTATGTACCAAGTTTCATTACACCATTTACACTACAATCCTAAGCAAGGACTAAACCCTTTTAAGGTTATTGTGACACCCCTTCTCCACTCAGGCAGAGTGCTTACCAACCTCTAAAACATCTCTCTCTCTCTCTCTCTCTCTCTCTCTCTCTCTCTCTCTCTCTCTCTCTCTCTCTCTCTCTCTCTCTCTCTCTCTCTCTCTCTCTCTATCTATCTATCTATCTATCTATCTATCTATCTATCTACAGAGAGAGAGAGAGAACTGAACTTGTGTGTGTGTGTTTGTGTTTCTTTTCCTGAGACACAGCCCACAGGGTTAAACAAAAGAAATTAACTTTTATATATGGTATTGAAGTGTCTATGAAAAAGTTCCCAGCATTCACATGGACACGGGAATGAGCAGGGCTCCAAACCAAGATAAGGGGGGATTGCAGGTTTCCTAGGGGAGAGAAGCTCCCAGGATCCGTAAGACAACTCACGCTGATGAGCAACCAAACCCTTTAGCTGGGATGAAAACATGGGCCGGAGTCAGAGCAAGCTCCCGGGTCCCGTGGGAGGTGTCATGAAGAACTGGAAGCGGTTTGAGGGCACCAAGAAACTGTCCAAGGACCAGCTCCTTCTCTTCTGTCAGATCGCCTGGCCTCAATACGAACTAGGCGAGGGTAACCGGTGGCCCCCAGAGGAGTCGCTGGAGTACCATCTCCTATTGATCATTAACCATTCTATTACTAAGAAAGGGAAGCACAGCGGAAAAAACCACACTGTCACTTTGTGCCAGTCCCCAAAGATGATGTCTTCGGACCTGGAAGAAGATTAATATCCGCTGCCCTAGAAACATAGAATCATAGAATCATGGAGTTGGAAGGGACCACCAGGATCATCAAGTCCAACCCCCTGCACAATGCAGGAAATTCACAACTACCTCCCCCCCACACCTAGTGACCAGAAGATGGCCAAGATGCCCTACAACGCCCACCTACCCAGCACACCTCCTGCACCGACAGATGACCACCCCACATCCGATCCATGGTTGTTGCCCCCGAGCCCCGATTCCGAGCCTCCACAGGAGGAAGCCCCGATATCACTTGCACTGGATTCCTCCTCCCGTGAGGAAGAGGACCCTCCCAGAGCAGTCGGGGGAGCTGCAGCCCCAGCGCTCATGCTCTCTCTCCCCCACGGCTTGAGTGCTCCAAAGGAAGCTTAATCAACTTGACTCCACTTCTGAGAGCCCAGCTCACACAAGGAGGGGGGGACTGAATACAGCTTTGTGACCCCCCTCCAACAGTTCCCTCTAAGGGATCAGCTGGTTTTTGTCCACACTCTATTCAAAACCAGTGACCTGTTCAACTGGAAGTCTTCTCTACCTCCGTTCAGAGAGTCTCCCCAAGCCTATGTGGAGCTTGTCGAAAGGATCATTGCCACCCATAGACCAAATGTCTCCAATCTTTACACTCTCTTTTCGGCTCTCCTAGATGCTGAGTCAAAACGACAGGTCTTAAAACAGGCTGCTGAGGAATGGGGTACCCGGAAAACGACAGCGGGGGGCGGGATGTCTCAACCTGGCCAGATCCCTTTGCCAACCCCCCGGGAGAGATTGACACCAATGAGCCCCCCGGTCTCCTTGCCTCAGCCTAAGAGTGCTTCTTGCATGGCTTAAAGAGCGGTGTGCCGAAAGCCATCAATTTCCATCAGGTCTATCTGACCTTCCAGGAGCCAACAGAGTCCCCCACAGACTTCCTTGCACGCTTGAAAGATGCTTTCCGTCGCTTCACGGATCAGGACCCTGACTCCACAGCCACTGAACCGACCTTAAAGACGGTCTTCATTGGCCAAAGTGCCCCTGACATCCGCAAAAAGCTGCAGCGCTTGAAAGCCCCTAGCTCCAAGACCTTTGAAATTTTAGTGCAAACAGCTTATGAAGCCTACGCTCAAAGGGAGGCAAACGGGGAGAGAAAGGAGGAAAAGAAAATGAAGCACCAAGCCACCCTTCTTGCAGCAGCTTTTCAGGGAGACCTTGCGGATCTCCCGCCCTCACCTCGGAGAAAAGGCAGAAGCCGGGGAGGAAGGGGAGAAACCAGAGCCTGGAGCGTCACCAATGTGCCCTCTGCGGCCAGCATGGGCACTGGAGAAGGGACTGCCCCCGGAATGAGCAGGAGACAGGCTGGCAACCCAGAGCTGAGCCCGTGTCGAACTGGCAGCAGTCTCAGTATGAGTCAGTGACAGGATGGCAGCAGCAACTTCCCCCAGCCTTCGAGCCCTGCCAGACCAGACAGCAGTTCTCTCCAGCCTTTCAACCCCAACAAAATAACCCCTTCCTACCCCGCAGCGCTACCAGCAACTGGTCTCACTCCCTGTTCCTGCGCTTCTCAGGGCACATCTAACTTTCCAGGCAGCCCTTCAGCCTTTCACATGGCCAGCCTGGAGGAGACCTCTCCTGGTTGAGGAAGCCCAGAAAATCACCCTCGGTGAGCCCCTTGAAGTCCAGTGCCCCCACTCGGTTCGCACTCTTTTGGGACAAAAGGTTCCAGTCTGGGCAACCACAAATTGTCTCACCAAATATGTAGCCCTCTTATTAGATCAGGAAGGGATCTCCATCACCCACTCTGATTGCCTGAACCCAGCCACCCTCTTTCCAATGCCCTTGGGTCTGCCAGCTCCACCCGCTGCCCCCCCTCATAACTTTATGGAGGTTTTGCAAACTACATGGGGTGGCCGTCAGGATCTCCATTACGATCCCCTTCTTGATAGTTACTTGAATCTCTGGACTGATGGTTCCTCCTTCATGTCTGATGGGAAGCGCCATACCGGCTTTGCGGTGGTGGATGACTCTTTTCACCCAGTTCTCCTCTCAGCCCTTTGATCTCTCTGTTCTGCCCAAGCTGCAGAGCTCCTCGCCCTCATCAGAGCCTGCCAATATGCACAGGGACACAAAGCCACCATTTATTTTGACAGCCGCTATGCCTTCCTTGCAGCCCATTCCCACGTAGCTCTCTGTTGTGAAAGAGGTTTTCTCTTTGAAACCCTTGCTTGAGAAACTGATGGATGTCATTTGGTTGCCCTCTTCCCTCGCTATAGTGCATTGCCCTGGTCACCAGTTCGATAGTTCAGACGTTTCCCAGGGCAATCGCTCTGCGGATTTCTGGGCATGCAAAGCAGCATTCTTCTCTCCTTCCCCAGACTCGCTCTGCCCCCTGATCTTGGTCAAACCCTCTGATGATTTGCCGATCCTGTACAGCAACCAGGATGCACTAGAAAAGGGGGGGGAAATTGATCAATGGATGGTGGGTGGTCAGGAACAAGATCCAACTGCCCTCTGAAGGACTTTTCACAATCGTCCAGAAAGCACACCAAGTTAGTCACATGGGAGTCAGAACTCTTACTGCTTGGCTTTAAAGTTGCTACTGTAACAAGGGCTTCCGAGCTCTAGTCGAGCGAGTGGTTGCCTCTTGCCCTGAATGCCTATGAATGAACCCCAGATCTCCACTGCCACAGGGACCCCCAACCAGGCTCCGCATGACCAAATATCCCAGGGAGGCTTGGCAAGTGGACTTTGCAGAGATACCTCCCCCCCCCCCGCCGTGGATGAAAGAAACATATTTTGGTTTTCGTTGATTTGTTCTCTGGATGGCCCGAGGCGATTGCAACTTCAACCCAACAGGCAAAGGAAGTTGTCACTGCCCTAGTGGAGGTTATTATACTGAGATTTTCCATTCCCAAGGGTCTGGAAAGTGATAACGGGTGCCATTTCATTTCAGAGGTCATGCAGGCTGTCAATAGCTTCTTGGGCATAAAATGGTCTCTCAATTCTGCCTACCGCCTGCAGGCTTCGGGCAAGGTAGAGCAGATGAACTGAACCCTCAAGACTCACATCTCCCGTCTCCACAAGGAGACTTCCCTTCCATGGCCCAAACTCCTTCTGTTGGCCCTCACTCGCATCAGAAATGCCCCGGGGTCTCAGCTGGGTCTCTCCCCATTCAAGATTCTCTATGGGCGACTGTTCGTCCCTTCTGTGTGTCAAGAAAAGTACATGGTGGGGGAATAATCTTGCCTTGTATTTGCAAAATCTGGCCCAGGTCTTGTCTTCTGTTAATCAATAGGTCTCTGATGCCCTCCCTCTACAACCAGACCACCCTCCATACGTTGCTGTCGGTTCCTGGGTCCTAGTCAAGGAGCTCATGCCAAATCCTGAGCAACCTCACTGGTCCCTGCCGAAGCAAGTCTTGCTGTCCACTCCTACCATGGTCAAAGTTGAAGGCATCAAGTCCTGGGTCCATTGCTCCCAAATAAGGTCTGTTCCTGAACCAGTCAGCAGCTGGCAGACCGAGCAGCTTAGTCCTTTGCGTTTAAAGGTTCAACTAAAAGTCCAAGGAGCCCCTTAAATGAACTGGATCTATGAACTAATGACATTCCTGCTTGGTTGCTGTCTTCTTGCCACCCTTTGCTGCTTCAAAAGAGAACTCTTTTGTGGTACCCACCATTCTAAACTTCAGTGCCCTCAGTATTCACAGGACTACCATGCAGGACTCAAGTGCCCTCGGTGTTCTGCGACTTTCATTCCTTTTCGTCCTTTGCAGCCTGCTGACAGCACCTGTTCCGTGTCATCATTGCCATGATCCTGTCAGTGCCAGATGATATTACCGTATGCTGAGTGCGCCTAACTCTAAATGGTTTCATGCAGACACAGCCCCTGCATTTTATTGTTTTGCCCAGGTGAATCCTGGTTGCCTCCAAACCACTTTCCAAACATGTTCAGAAAAGGAAAAATACTTTATTATGGCCCAAAATCTAGGCTCACCCACTGGGAGCCACAATGGAGTTTCCTGCCCCCGACTCAGATCTTGGGTTTGCTTCCTCCGCCCAGCTCCACTAAACAGGGGTATAGCTGCAGTAAACAGGCAGCCCCAAGCTAAGGCTGCAGTAGCTGGGGACAAAATAGTGAGGCTTCACCTCAAACCCGAGATTACCCCTGTCCAAAAAGGGTCATCAGTCCTCCCCTCCCTTTATCAAGAGCTCCAAGCCACAGCCAAACTCCCAGATCCAGCTTGAAACCGTTTTGTGGATCTGGGAGAAAGAATTGCCTCCACTCTCAATGTATCTAACTGCTGGGTTTGTGGAGATGCTCTTATGAGTGAGCAGTGGCCTTGGGAAGCTCTTGAAACTCCTCCAGCTCTAACAGCTGAATAGAATCACACTTTCACTTTCAGCCTCGAAGCCAGACCCTGTCTCTGGGGACTTAGAGCCCCTGTCATTGGCACTCTGTATCTCCCAGCATCCATCTGCCAAGTTTACACAACCAGTGGGAGATACTCCATGCACCTCTGTCCTGATAGCCAATGACTCACACTACACTTGGTGGCCACAGAAACTGATCTTTTCCTCTCCAGCAGAAAAGCCTGGTTGCAAAAGTTCCCTTGCGAGTGATTCTCTGGTGTTCAATTGTTCAAGCGGCAACCCTTTCCAGGGGTTCCCATCTTTGCAACTCCTCTGGAAAGACCCTACCAACCCCTCTCTCGACTGGATTGCCCCCGATGGATTTTTTGGTTATATGGTAGCTCCGCCCTTTCCAGGCTACCCTATAACTGGTCAGGTACCTGTGCCCTAGGCACCATTCAACCTGGTTTCTTTTTATTGCCAATATCCTCTGGAGATTCTCTGGGAGTTCCTCCTTATGATGACCTGTGGGGCACCCACAGATCTATTCAAATTGGGGGCTCTCAATGGGGGTACAAGTGGCCACCTCAACATATCATTGATTACTATGGTCCTGCCACATGGGCTCATGATGGCAGCTATGGTTACCAAACCCCAATCTACATGCTTAACTGCATTATGAGACCAGGCTGTTTTAGAAATCATTACTAATCAAACTGCTTCTGCTCTTGAAATGCTTGCAAAGCAACAGACTCAAATGCGTGCAGCCATTTCTCAAAACAGACTTGCCTTAAATTATTTGCTTGCTGAAGAAGGAGGTGGTTGTGGAAAGTTCAATTTTTCTAATTGTTGCCTTAAGATTGATGACAATGGAGAGGCTGTTCTGAACATAGCCTCTAATATCAGAAAGATTGCGCATGTGCCAGTTGAAACCTGGAAAAGTGTATGGGATGCTGATTGGTGGGACACCCTATTAGGAGGATATTGGTGGAAGAAAATGTTTTTCGCAGGATGTGAATTAGCTGGTGTTATACTCTTTCCTTCCAGTGTTCCTTGTTTTATGTGCCTTATTCGTTTTGCTATAGAGAGTTCCCATTTCATAGTGATGCCCGTCGGAAACCCCTCTAATGGACCCCCAGGTAAAGTCATGGTCCTGTGCACTGTCCCAAAGGAGTTTGTGCGCCTCCTGGACCCCTAACCCCCTCACTCTCCCATGCTTTGGAAGCATCCAAAGCAACAAGAAAAGGGGGGGGTATGAAGTGTGTATGAATAAGTTCCCAGCATTCACATGGACACGGGAATGAGCAGACATGCAAGCACCAAGCAAAACCCCTTCCCCCCTTCCTTTCACTTGAAGTGCCTGAAAGCAGTACACACACACACATAGCCCGCTCAGACCCCTCTCTCCAAGACCCTCTTCCTCCCCTCCCACTCTGGGTCGCGCAGAACTCTCTTATCTGACATAAGGTACACTGTATTCCCCGGCTAAGTGAAACTGACAAGCTAAGACGCGCCTACGCTTAGAGAATTACTGATGTATCACAAGTAGAGAACAACGCACAACGAAGCATCGCATGATCAAAAATGTATCTTTATTGTAAACGTAGTTGCCTGAAAAGTTATAAATCATACTGCTTGCCTCTTGGGGGGGTGTCGTCTCCTGCCTGCCATTTGGGTGTGGCGTTGCACACCCGGTTCTATCTTTGATCAAATAAAGAGCTGTTAATTTCATTCAACCTCCTCCCAATTGTCTGCCATTGGACTCTACAAATAATTGGGGTGCAACAGTATGAACATAACATTGAAGAAAGTAAAGTAAGAACATAAGAACATAAGAAAAGCCATGCTGGATCAGACCAAGGCCCATCAAGTCCAGTAGTCTGTTCACACAGTGCCCAACCAGGTGCCTCTAGGAAGTCCGCAAACAAGACAACTGCAGCAGCATTCTGTCTGTGTTCCACATCACTTAATATATTCAGCATGCTCCTCTGATCCTGGAGAGAATAGGTATGCATCATGACTAGTATCCATTTTAACTAGTAGCCACGAATACCCCTCTCCTCCATGAACATGTCCACTCCCCTCTTAAAGCCTTCCAAGTTGGCAGCCTGGGGCAGGGAGTTCCACAATTTAACTATGATTTACATAGACTTTACATTTAGTTTCCAATTGAATTTTTGAACTGTTTCCCTATTCTAGCATCTAGGATCTTGTGTTACAAATTGACTCTTTTCAATCAGCTAGCTTTAGCCTCAGCTTCACTCAGTCAGACATCTTCTTTTCCCTCTCAACTCTCTAGCTTCCAACACCCACATGCAGTTTTCTAGCTGTCCACCCACCAACATTCTGTCAGCTCCCATTGGTCACTCCCAGAGAGAGGTAGAGCCTAACCTGTTTGTCACATCCATTGAAGTGTACTAATCTATTCCCAGTTCTTTGGGGCTGGTGCTCTAGAACAGGGGTGGGGAACCTCAGGCCCGGGGGCCATATGCGGCCCCCGAGGACATTTTTTGTGGCCCTCGGGAGCTCCGGGAACCCTGCCACTGGAACCCTGCCACGGAGCTCGGTGGGGGAGTGCACGGAGACTGGGGCCCGGTTGCTTGGTGCTCCATGCGCTGCCGGGTGTGTGTGTGTGGGCGGGGGAGGTGGGGTGGCTGGGGCCCGGTTGCGCAGGCCGGCATGCGCGGGTGTGTGTGTGTGTGTGGGGGAGGCTTTTCTCTCTTCCTCTTTTTCTGTCACTCTTTCTCCTTTCTCTCCCTCTCTTCCTCCCTCTTTTTCTGTCTCTTTCTTTGTCTCCCTCCGTCCTTTTCTTTCTTTCTCCCCCTCTCTCCATTTCTTTCTCCCTTTCTCTCTCTTTCTCCCTCCCTCCCTTTTCCTCTTTCTCTGTTTTCCTTCCTCCCTTCCTCCCTTGCCAATCGACTGTGGGCTGCGCCCCCCTGGCGCCTCATTTTCTGGGGCCCACCGCTGGCTGCCCTCCCACCTGGGAGGGGGGAGTGGGGGCGCCCTCCAGTCCTTCTCTGGGTGGCCTCCCCTGGGGTTGCCAACCTCCAGGTGGTGGCTGGAGACCTGGCAACCCTAGCCTCTCCCCCCCCACAGGAGATCTACACCTGGTATGGCCCCTGAAAGATGTTATAAATGTGTGAATGGCCCTTGGCAGGAAAAAGGTTCCCCACCCCTTCT
The DNA here is from genome assembly GCF_029931775.1 of Euleptes europaea. NCBI lineage: Eukaryota > Metazoa > Chordata > Lepidosauria > Squamata > Sphaerodactylidae > Euleptes > Euleptes europaea. The sequence goes on from NW_026612049.1 coordinate 5,170,371, forward strand.
CTAGAATTTGGCAAAGGGAAGATTAGGGTAGGGCTGCCAAGTGTATGATGGAACATCACTTCTGGTAAAACTCCAAAGTGACATATGGTAGCTACCTCCTAGAGCTATCCTATGTCATTTCTGGGCTTTTGATGTAGTGCTGCAGCTAGTGTCTTGGTCACAACCCTCCTGCGGGTTGGCAAGCACTGCCTGGAAATCCAACTCATGGGGATGAGTAAACCCCATCCTGCTTGCAAGCCCCTGCCTTGTGCCTCTTGCTCTGTTTCTGTTTGCCTGCCATCCTTCCCTCCCTCCATGTCTCCACCCTCCCACACTCACCAATTCACTTGCTCTTTCCTTACCCTCCTCTGGCAAACCTCAGGCCTGATATTTTTTTCCTTGTCCAACTGCCTGTCTTTCTTCCCTTAGATGCTTGCTTCACCCCCTTGTTCTCTTTTCTTCCACTCATTGACCATCTTGCCCTTATCCTCTCCCCCACTCCTGCTTCTTGCCCAAACTTAGTTCCTTCTGTTTTATTTGGGGAGGGTCCAAGGCTATTAGATAAACAGGTAAATTGAAGAAAATATCCATGTCTCCTTTCTCAAAGTGAACAGCTGATTAATGCTGATGGCAAACCTGTCTATGAGATCAGGCTGACCACTGTCTACAGTCAAAATGCCATCCTGAAGAGAACATTGGACTCCTTCCAACCTGTGTCCCATCCTGAGAAACAACGGTAGGAGGGCTAGGAACTACCCTTCTCCAACACTGCTGATGTGTAATGCCAGGTCCATTAGCAATAATACCACCACCCTGCAAAGTTATTTTACTGCACAGGGTGTGGACCTGGCATGCATGATTCAGACCTGGATGTGAAAGGGCGAGACCGTCCCCCTAAAAGAACTTGCTCCCCTAGGCTTCTCGGTCCTCCATTAGTCTCAGACAATGGGCCGGGGGGTGGCATTATTGGTCCTTCAGGCTTTCTCCTTCAGGGCCCTATCTGCTCCAAAGATACCCCTGGTGAGGTATACCCCTATCTGCTCCAAAGATACCCCTGAAGAGCTTGGCTATCTGGTTGGTGTACCCCTATCTGCTCCAAAGATACCCCTGAAGAGCTTGGCTATCTGGTTGGTGTACCAGCTGCACTATACACCGGCAGATACCCTGCCAAACTTGTTAGAAATGGTGGCAGGCTGGGCCTTGGAGTTCCCCAGACTGATAGTACTGGGGGATTTTCAACTTTCATGCTGATGCTACCCTTTCATCGCAGGCTCTGGGCCTGGTGTCATCCATGGTGACATTGAGGCTCTCCCAATTTGTTTCGGGTCCCACACATCAAGCAGGACACATGCTGGATTTGATCTGTGGGTCAGGAGTAGGGGTGGATCTGATGCCTAAAGAGGAGGTTCCATGGTCAGACCGTCTTGTCCAGAAGGCCCGGATCAATTTTCCACTTCCACCCTGTTTGGGCTATGAGCTAATTTATGCTCGCCCGTGGTGACTCATGGGTCTGAATGGCAATCTGCGGGACTGCCTCTCCTGGTATGTGCCCCAGAGAATGCTCCGTTCTACAAATAACAATCTCCTGGTGGTCCCTGGCCCAAAGAGTGTCTGGCTGGCTTCGTCCAGGACCTTTTCAGCCCTGGCCCCTGCATGGTGGAATGGCCTTTCTAATGAGACCAGGGCCTTGCGGGACCTTAGGGTATTCTGCAGTGCTTCCAAGACTCTGCCAGGCCTATGGTTGAGGTCAGCTATGGTTCTTCATCAATTGCTGGCCTCCTGAACCTGCCCCCACACCCCGTTCCTTCTGTAGATCACTGTTGTGGAGGTGTTAGCTGATTATTCTGCTGTAGTCTGCACCGCAAAGTGCACCAAAATGAGTTTTTATGGGGCAAATATAAGAATTTATATTTAAGAATGTTTTTAATTATAAAATGTTTGAGCTATGTTGGGTGCTGCCCTGAGCCCAGCATTTGCTGGGGAGGGCAGGACATAAATTTAATAAAATAAAGTAAATAAAACATTGATCTAACCCTGGATTTGTGAATTCTTAGGGAGCCCAATATGATACAGGATACATTCAGATATCACAACAAGCTGCTGTTAAATTGAGAGGAAGAACACAATTTAATGTATCCATATTCTGTCCTCCTTCCTTCCTTTCCTTCCTCACATTCAGAACATGAGGCTTCTAGATTTGAGAGCCCTAGAAACAAACTCCAGTTCCATGTGACATCCATCTACAGGCACCTGTATGAACTGGAGTTTGTTTGCCTCTCACAAACCAGGATTCTCAACCTTGGTTTAATCTCATGTTTAAAATCCTAGTTTCTGTAGAGCAAGCAAACTCCTGAGGCTTATCAAATCTGGAAGCTTTGTGTTCTGCATAGAAGGAGAAAGGAGAGAGATGAGCAAGGAGAGTGAGTGGGCATGACAAACAATGCATTCATGTCTTTTGCAAAAAATATCAGTCTAATCACATTCATATGATTACCATATGTTTTTTAAATTATTTAAAAAGATTATCCCTCCCTCCCACCCACCCTTATCAGGCACAAATGACAGAGTCTGTACAGAAAATAACACTCAGAAGTGGAGTTGGAAGGATAGATTCAGCAGAAAACCTTGGAGGAACGTGTTGGCTCATGGGCACACTAATGTGGATTTTGGTCAGAGACTTGTTGAATTTACTAGCTTTTCATACCCTAGTACTTGTTACGGAACAGAAGTTGACTTTACTGGTTGGACCAATCAAATACTGGCATACTGACACCACCGATGTAGGCTCCCCATCCCAATGGGAAAAGATGCAAGTTCTTTGTAGAACTTTAGATGCAAGTTCTTTGGAGAACCTTTACAGCCTGTTTATGGAGAGTGCATAGCAGGATGAGGAGCAGGATCACAGTAGGATGCTTCACCTTTGACCTCTGCACATACTTTTGGAGGTCAGAACTAAATTGCATGATTATATGTGCTCCTAGGATTCCTTCTCCAGCTCACTGTGAACTCTGGTTTTCAGAGCTCCTGACTGACCAGAGTCCTATTCACATACAGTAGAACATACATGGGTTCTGTTTCAATCTTCAGTAGAATATGTTAGTATGGATGGAATCTGTTGCCATGTTCCCACTCTCCTCCCATGGTCATTCATTATATGCCCTTACAGATAGTGTAAAAAGGGATGTAAATTGGTATTTTCCCAGTCATTGAATATGACTGTTCTCACACATACAATAGCTGTTCTGCATTTAATCTAAAACCTACATTACATTTTGCAAACTTACTGAATATACTTAAGTCATCCCTAACTATAAGGATTTATAGAAAGAAGTGAACATATGATTCCACTGAAAGAATGGTTCCTTGGATCTATAAACCAGTAACAGTAGAAGCTATAGTTCTGGTGCACCATATTGTCCATTTTTAGGATATGCTGAAAATTGTAACACAGGTTAAGATGCATTGAACAGCTTTGGTATTAATATAATATTAGCTTGTTTCCATGTTTCTGGAATTATGCCCTTTTCCATTATTGTGTTCATTACTTTCAATAATAAGGGTTCATTACTTTCAATAATAAGGGACCTAGATCATCTTTAAATCATTTATAATACAATGCAGTGAAACTGGCTGGTCCAGGTGCTTTATTTAATTTACTTTTATTTATTGCACAAGTTACCTCTTCTAATGTAATTTCTGTTTCTAAATTTTTCCTTATGGTCTGGTTAATCCTCTTGATCTTATTTTCACTTCAATATTTCTCTATTTTCAATTGATTAATTTCTTTTTTTATATACGGGTTGGAATAAAATTCCATAAAGGTTTTTTTAATTTGTTTTGGGTTTGTTTTTATTATTCCTCCTCTTTTTATTTTTCAGGTTGGCACTGTTCTGCTTTTTCCTTTTAGTTGTCATGCTAACAATTTTCCTGGTTTATTTGCATTTTTCAAAAAACCTCTGTCTATTAAATAATATTGCATTTTCTATTTCTGTGATTACTAATACAGCATACTGTTGCTGTACAGTTTTTAATTCCTTCTGTAAAATCGCTTTTCATTTTTATTTTTACTTCTATTTAATCGGCATTCTTTCTGTCTTACCACCTCTAATATTATTTTTTTAGCTTTTTCTTTTTTTTCTATACCAAAAAGTGTTTTGTTGAATCAAAACCCCTCTAATAACTGCCTTTCCTGCTTCCCAAACCATAGTATCAGAAGTTTCCTTATTCATATTATTAATTAAATAATCTTTTATTGCTGTTTGTATAGTTGCTCTGCTATCTTGCCTTTTTAATAGATTTTCATTAATCCTCCAAGTTCTCTTTCTCGCAGGGCCGATTTTTAACTTTATTTTAGTAGGGTTGTGATCAGTTAAAACTTTGGGTAATATATCTGCATCTTCTAACTTAGTTATTAATTCAGAGGAAAAGCCAGAGGAAAAGAAGAGAAAAAAACCCAAAAAATAAAGTTTGCATTTTCTAAAAATCTGTATCGTCTTCCTCTATTTCTCCTCCATTTGCTCCTTCCTCCATCTGGCCCTCCTGAAGGTCTTGTTTATGGTCAAAGTCTCGTGGCTTCCTTCTTTGAAGATCTTTGTCATATCTTTGAAGATCTTTGTCATATCTTCGCAGAAATTCTTCCGCTTTGAGAGTGTCGGCTGACTTCCTGCTGGGGCAGCTGGGCTGAGCACCATGTTTCCTGGACTCTCCGGGAAAAATCCAAGAAATGTTCAAATTGGGGTGCTAAACAGCACCTCAACCCGGTCCTAAACAGTGGACTTGGGAAGCAGGAATTCCCTGCAGCCACTTATGCGGTTTGACCTCCAGAACTCTCTGAGGAAGGCTTTCAAGCCCCTCGGAAGTTTTGATGCCGGTCCCGAGGGCAAGAGGGAAAGTCATCGCGGAACATTTCATGGGTAATCAAGGTTCAGTCCTCCCCCTTCAATCACCATCTAAGAAAATTATCATCACCGTAACCTTATCATCCAACATCTGAGTAAGTTGCAAGAATTCTTTTGTCTTTACCTTGAAATTGAAGCTCTGGAAGATCGTAATAATCATCAATGCAATCTGCATCTCTCTGTCCAGAATATGTGACTTTGTTTGTTTAAAAAGAGTACAGTTGAATGGCAGGAGCCTTATCTACTCGATCTCCACTTTGGCATAACAAACGGGACGGTTGACAGACACTCTAGCTACCAGTTAGAAGCTGAGGTGTTAAAAGGGGTGGGAGCGAATGGGCTAAATTCCTCTGGAGATGACGTCTTTCCGATTCATCATAGAAAACCATCGAGATTGAAAGGGAAAGATCATACAGGAAACTAAATCGCAGGGCTTGAAGTGCGTCTTTATTGTGCAACATGCAACATATTCCTACTACTGGAAAACAAGACGGCCGAAGGTCCGCGATTTAAATAATGTCCAGCCCACCCCCTTCTTTTACAATCGAGCAGAGTGTCAATAAAACTTGATGGCCCTTTACAACAGCACTAATTGTTTTACAGCGGAGAGAAGAATTTGCAGCCATTTAATCCCGGGACCTGTATAATTGATGAATAGAACCACTACAAGGTTTTGGACCCTGCCAACATATTTAAAACACATACACAAAATCATCTCTAGGATGGTGGTGAATGGAAAAAGTTCAATAAAAGGTGCAGTTTCTCTCAAGATATGCTCAACAGTCTTCTTCATTCCATGCAGGTAAGCAGGTAAGTAGAGGTAATAAATATTAATTCAGGAGGAATAACTTCATGGAGGATACGGCCGTTTCAAATTCTTGACAATTTGAATTCTTCATCAGTCCTTCCTAGTACAATTTATAATAATTTAAAATTCAAGTTGATCATAATACTATGTTATTACAATACAAAAATAAGTTCTATAATAAAATATATACAAAAATACTTACAAGCATTTTCCTCTTATATTGCACATCTTGATAATAAATTACGAAGTGCTGGATATAGTTCAATTCCCACGAAGGATAACATTCACAAGTGTAGCCATGTATGCGACATGAAACTAACTATCTAAATACCTATCTGCTGCGAGAGGCTTCGAAGTTAACTATATACATCTGTGCCGTCTTAGCCACAAAGCCGACCCTTCTTAAAGGCATACTGCACAATAGTTTAAAGCTTGAATGGTTCTTTTTGTATATTTGTGAAGTGTGTATTGTTTTAGACACTGTAGCATATAAATAATTGTTTGCACTTATAAGTATTCTTCGCTCCTGTACTGAATTTCTTATCCTTCGATACTAGTACAGTGGTGTCTATTTTCTCCTCAACATATTTAAAACAGCATTTCTTGGTATTGGTGAATTGTCAGAACTATTTTCAGAAATAAACATGGGAAAGGCCGACGAGAAAATACAGGAAATGTTAACAAAACACATGGATTCCTTTACTAAACAATATGAGCAACAATCTCAACGTCTGGCTCAGTTAACCAACATATTGACTAGTCTAACTCAAACTACCAACCAGACTAGTCAGAAATTGGACATTTTGGCAAGTGAAATTACAAATATGAAATCTCAAATATCTGCAATGAAAACTGATATGGGAAAAATGGATAATTCAATTAAAAAGGCAATTGAAGAACAGAAAGATATTAAAAATAAACAGATACTTCAAGGTAATCAAATTCAAGCTATACATTTCCAACAAGAAATGTTATGGACCTACTGGCTATTATGGAGTTAAAATTAAGACAATCGAACGTACGTCTTCGCAATTTTCCAGAAGCAATGGGATGTACCAGAATAACTATCATAAAATCATTGGCTGACCTGATTCATATAAGTGAACAAGATCTGGATTATGCAATAAACAAAGTATATAGAATTCCTTTACCCACCAGTTTGGAGAAGACAAAGGCAACAGATATTATGATTTCCTTTTATGATATAAGGATGAAAGATTATATTATGCAAACCCTCTATGATAATCCTTTGTCAGTGAATGGAAATCCTCTTATTCTTAAGGATATCCCACGACATTTGATGATGAAGAGAAATATGTACAAAGAATTTACTGGGACATTGAAGAAGAATGGAATAAGATTCTCCTGGATCTTCCCACAGGGACTCACTTTTACCTACAAAGAGGTCAGATTTACTATCTCTTCACAGGAGGAGGTAAAAAACGTTTTGAAGAATTATGAAAAAGATCTAGCTAGCTGGCCTTAACCAGGAGCCACAACATCAACAAGAAGAGGAGAAAAAGGAGTTGGCCTCGACATCTGGACAAAAAAGACAGGACATCAAAAATAACAGAAGTGTTGGAAAAACAAAAATTCACAGCAAGAACAAAACTAAAAGGAAACATGCAGTTTATGGGTGATAGAGAGAAACAGAGGGCTAAACAGGGATTTAAATGATGACTAGGGAATTTTGTATTTACTGATCTAATCCTTTTACCTTAAGAACGGTTTTGAAATAAAATCTGTTACTATATATGAAATCAATAATAAACATGTACTAATTGTAAATGAATAATTTAGAATTAACTTAGTAATCAAGCTTGATGTATTTTTCTGGATTAGAATTTCTTTGCAAAAGAATAGATAAATTTATAGCAAGATGAAGGAAGGTGAGGGGGAAGTCTCTTATTTGAATATCTTTTCATTAATAGATGAATATGCTTTTCGATGACGCTGTTAACGTTTTTTATTGTATGATTTATGAAATGAATGTGTTGTTGAAAAGTACCGGACAGTAAAATATTTTAAAAATAATTAAAAAATTATGAAAAAAAAAGAGTGTCGAGGATTGTATGTTTTTTTGCTGTTATACATAAAGGAGATTCCTTGAGGTGTTTCCCATCGAAACTGGATTTGGTTAAAATTTAGCCTATCAATTAAAAATCTGAAGTCTTTTCTTTTTTTTTAGAATTCTTGCTGGTATTTCCTTCATGAGCCTCATCTTCTCTCCTTCTAAAATAAGTGGTTTACTATAGTGTTGTTGTGATATCAGATCTCTGTATACTTTAGTCAATAGATGAATTATACAGTCTCTTGATACATTATGCTTTCTTGCTTAGAAGGATTTGACTCTATAAGATGTCACCATCACCCCCTGAATTGTGTCTTCTTCTTGTAAGAATTCTGAAATTCATTTAGTTAGGTAGCTGCGCAAATCTTTTCCCTCTGCCCCCTCTTTAAGGCCTCTCAATCTTAAAGTTGACTGTTTTAGTTTTAACTCCATCATAGCCATTTGATCTTGCAGCTCAGAGTCCTTTTTTCTAATTTGTTTTCAACCTTCTCCAGTCTTTTTTATGTCTTTACTCTCTTGTGTTTCTTTCTTTAGTTTACATTCAAAATTTTCTTGTTTTTCTTTAAAAGTTTTTTGGCTTTCTTCTAATGAGTCTATTGTTTTGGTATGTTGTTGCAATAATTCATTGTGTTGCTTTAAAAGCTCTGTATGCTGAGATAATATTTCTGAGTGTTGTACTAAAGTAACTACGTTTTGATCCAACAGCTCTTGATTTTTAGCAACCATTTGATAAATGTTTTCAAGCATTTCATCTGTAGTTGATTTATTTTTGGATATTTTATTTCCTTTTATTTGCTGTGAAGAAGCCATGGCGACCAAGGGTAAGATTTGAGGGCTAGAACTCCTCCTTGCAGTTTGAGTTGTTAAGTTTTGATTTGCCAAGCCTTTTCTCTCCTTCCTTTCCGTATAGCAACTTGCATGCAGTTTACTTTTGTATTTACTTGGGTTCTGGGAGGGGGGAAGGTAAGAATTTTAGCTTTCTAGCATAAGCATAAGCTCTGCTTTCTTTTCTTTTTCTTTTTTCCTTCTCTTTCCTCCCCACTCCTTACAGTTTCTCTCTCCTTTTCTATGTGTATATTCTCGTAAAAGTCTTTTTCTTTGTTCACAGTCTATAATCTACAAAGGTTGGTTCCTCCCCTTCTTCCCATTGCTTAGGGAGCAGATGTTAGGGAGTAAACATTCTTTGTAATGTATAGGGTTTTGGTTCAAAGTTCCAAGAGATTTTTCAATTTTATACTAGTTGCTAGGGGGGAAAAGTACTTGCAGGATCTGGTTGGTGTCACTCTCTGAGAATCTATCCATTCAGAGGGGGGAATGCCTGTAATGGCATCGGCTGAACCATGTCTTTGCTTTTCTCGGCTTACACGCCGCCTCCGCTTCACTCCGAGATTCATCGTTACACCTTGTCCCACTCACCCCATTCACCGGGAATGGTGTTTTGAAGTGGGGAATCATTGTTTATACCCCACTTCAGTCCCCCTTGCCGGTGCACATTCCATCTGTGCAGCCGTTCTCGGAAACACCAGCCCTAGAAGTCTTCTTATTCATATTGTTCTCCAGCTCACAAAGTGCAATTTAAAGAAGCAAATGGAATCTAACAAATTAATTAGAAAACTTGTGTGGGTCCTGGATCCACTGGCCCATCTTATTTCATGTTGTGAGGTGGGGTGCTTCTAGTTCCCCTTTTTGAAAGCCTCACAAATTTTCCTGTTACCAGTAGCTGAGAGGAGGATCTAATATTCTTTAAACCCCACAGTCTGTCACCCTTGTTTGTGTGAGGAGAAATCTTCCCTTTCCTTCCCCCAGGTGAAATAGAGAGGCTTAGAGGCTGAAGTTGATTTTAAAAGTAGAAATTTAAATTGAACTTTATTATTTACAGAAAAGTAGTTAGGTTGTTGGTTTTTCTTCAAGAGAGGCACAAAGCTTAGATGGTTATAAACAGTTCAAAATATTAGATGGTTACAGGCAGTTCAGTTTCTTCAGGTGACTAATAAATTCAGATGTTGTTCAGTACATTAATGCACTCAATATACACAGTGTGGACTCAGACTACCCTAGCATACAGAATACCAGAGAGTGGAGGTTCATCCACAACCTTTCCCACTCCTTAAATTTGCCCACCTCCAGTGGAAACAAATCTTTCTCCCCCAAAACACTGAGACAGGAGTCTCCCTATTTCAGGAGCCATATCCCACCTAGTGACTGAACAAAGGATTATATCTCTACCACAATCTTCCCCTTGTCACCACTCAGGTTTGGCTTAAACACGCTAGGAGGTATGTAAACACACAGGTTCTCAGAGTCTCTCCACACACCTGCACAGTTCAGCAGCTAAAAGCTAAAAGCTCAAGAACTCTCCCTCCAAAAAGAACCCTGCCAACAATCCAGACTCCGCCCACTGCTTGCTGGCATTGGCTGACTGTTCCTAAGTCTCAGAGTTTAACCTGTATCCATCACACATTTCCTTAAAATTAGCCACAGGTTAAGAGCCAAGGGTAAAGAGCCCTTTGAGTGTTGCCCTTTGGTTTGTGCAAAAACCTTGTGCTTCTGGTTCCACTCAGGCTTTGCACCTTTAAGCACAAAAGAAACAAACTCCACCTGGTTCTTATTCAGCTGCTGCTAGCAAGTTCCTGGAAGATATTGCAACTTCTGTGTTCAAATTATATCTCATATTCAATAGAAATTCAGTATATATTTGGAATAAAAACAAGTTATTCTTTATTATTTCTGAGTCACACTATCCATTCATTCAAATTTCCTGGTATATGAGATCAGCACAAAATAAAGGGTTAATTCACTCATCTCCTTCCTTTATATGAAATGATTAAATGAAATCTCTTCCTCTTGTACAGTTCTAGTAACTGATAATTACTTGCAGTAGGTTAGAGATATTAAAGTGTTGTTAATTTTGATTACGTAGATGACACAAAAAAGTAGCTTTTTCAAACCAAGTGAACAGCACTTGTCACTTGACTCTGAACACATCAAGAAGATAGACAGCTATTGTGGAGAATGATTATTGTTTGAATTATGTATCATCTAGATAGCTTTGATCTGATCACGTGACAAAGCTGTAAGAACATCTTACAGGATGCTTACGAAAGCCTATGAGGTGGCAGTGAAGGCTGCAAAAAAGGATTACTATGCAGCCTCATTCCAGTCCTGTTATGTGCGGATGACATGGCTATAATCTCCCTTACCAAAGTTGGTTTGAGAAGGTTGCTGCAACAACTGGGATCATGTTGCAAGGAAGAGGCTTTAAACATTAATTATGAGAAGATAAAAGTAATGGTCTTCAGGAAAAGGCCCAATACATCTCCCTGGAGTATTTTAGGTAATCCAATCAAGCAGTGCAGCTCGTTTAAATACCTTGGAGTTACATTCAAGGAGACCCTAATGTCGAATGTGTATATAGTTAGTTAGGTCCTCTGCGCTAGGGATAGTGGGGTCCATTTTGTGTATTTTCTATACAAAGGGAGGCTTCCTTATGAACCTTGTCTTAAAATTATACAAAAGTAAGGTTGTTCCACACTCGTTTATTGGGGTGGAAGTGTAGGGATGGAAAGAAGACTATCTAGTTTAGAAACTATTCAAAACTATTTTCTAAGGTATATTTTAGTTCTCCCTAAGGGAACCTCAGCCACCCTGATGAGCGCTTAAACTGGCCTTCCCTCGCTCAGGGCGTGTGAACATCTAGCTGTATTAAAATTATGGGGGGAAACCAGAATAGCTAGAACAAATTCATTTAGCAGTCAATCATTGAATTTTATGCTACTGAAAGAACTATCTTGACTTCATCAATAAGATATTATCCAATACTCAACCCCAGATTATCACTTAGGGTCATCAGAAGACATTTACCAACTTAAAGACTGGGTCTATAGATCTGATGCCCTGATGGATAGATCACTGATATTGAAATTGGTGACTGCCCCCTGGTCTAATTTTTTTTAAATTGACCATCTTCGAGCTCCTTTGTCAATATTTCATATTTAAAGCTTAGAGCAGCCTTTACGTCCCTACACTTTCAATCAATGCCAACAGCTGTATTGGTCAGGCACTACTGTCGAATACCAAAAGATCAACACTTTTGCATTTGCGGATCACTTGCTCTGGAGGATTTACATAACTATATACTCGATTGTCCTCGGTATGCAGAACCTAGAGCTAAATTTCTTGCCGGGTTGGTTTCTGGTCTAAATACTTGCTCTAATGTTGAGAAATTAATGTTTTTGTTAACAGACTCTGATGGGTTTGTTTCCTATAAGACCTCCCTGTTTGCCTTGGCAGCAAAGAAAATAAGGTCCAACATAGCGAAGAAGAAGAAGAAGAAGAAGAAGAAGAAGAAGAAGAAGAAGAAGAAGAAGAAGAAGAAGAAGAAGAAGAAGAAGAAGAAGAAGAAGAAGAAGAAGAAGAAGAAGAAGAGGAGGAGGAGGAGGAGGAGGAGTTGGTTTTAATAGACCAACTTTCTCTACCACTTAAGGAAGAATCAAACCGGCTTACAATCACCTTCCCTTCCCCTCCCCACAACAGACACCCTATGAGGCAGGTGGAGCTGAGAGAGTGTGACTAGCCCAATGTCACCCAGCTGGCTTCATGTGGAGGAGTGGGGAAACAAATCCAGTTCACTAGATTAGCCTCTGCCACTCAAGTGGAGGAGTGGGGAATCAAACCAGTTCTCCAGATCAGAGTCCACCGCTCCAAGACAGCCAATCCTGTGAGCTGATTTTAGGTCTTACTGGGTTACTGGGTTATTGCTGCAGTTTTTAGCTAACATTGTTTTGCATTTTACTATTTTAGAATACTTTCCTTTTTATTATGTATATTTATAACTATTATAGATAATTGCTGACACATTTGTAATGGCCTATGACTACATGCAAATAAAACTTATTCATTCATTCATACTATGCAGCCTCCATTGCGACAGCTAGCTCTCGCCCAGCTCAATTGTTTAGAATAATTAGATCACATGTCCCTATCTGAGGGACAGTAAAATTTAACCGTGAATTTGACCCATAGCTGTGAGGCTTTTTCGAGGTTTTTTTTTTTTTTTTTTTTGCAGATGAAGTCTTGTCACCCCACCAGGACTTTGATACAGTAAATGAACTGGAGGCCCCTTGCCCATCTTCAGATCCAATATTAGACCACTTAAGCCATCTCTCTTTAGTTGATGTGGACAGTATCCTGATGGCTGTGAGGCCCACCACATGTCTTTTGGACCCATGCCCATTCTTGTATGTTAAAGCCAGACAAGATGCAGTGTGGGTTCCCCTGGGAGAGATTATCAACCCGTCCTTTAGTATGGGGGAGTTTCCCAGGGAGTTTGAAAGCAGTGGTGCACCCACTCTTGAAAAAAAATATCTTTAGATCCAAGGGATCTTGCCAACTATCGCCTGGTATCAACCTCGTCCCTGAGGGATCTTAAAGAATTCCGCAGGGCCTTTAAAATGGAGTTATTCCACTAGGCCTATAGTTGAGGGCAGCTACGATTTTCCATCAGTGTTGGCCTCCCTACTCCCCCCACACCCCTTGTTCTGTTGTATACTATTACCATCTAAATTTTTTTTGGGGGGTGACTGCCCTTCAGGGCCTGTACTGGTTTCCATGCTTTAATAATGAGTGCCTTTGTTTTTATGTTGTTTGATTATTTTATGGGGGTGTTTAATTATTTAATTGCCTTATCTTATATTATAATTTTATTGTGTTTTATTGTCTCAATAACATATTGTTAGCTGCCCTGAGCCTGGCCTTTGGCTGGGGATTAAGGGTGGGATAAAAATCAAAATAAATAAATAAAGGGGAATGTTTGTAAACCATGAGACTGAAAGGGGGTAGATATTGCATTTGTATGCAGAGATCAGATTCAGATTCATTTATTTACAGTCATTAGACCAGCAGATACCAAGCCCTAAAATTAATCTATACAAAACCAAGCTTACAATTTTGTTATACCAACCAGAGATGTCCACACTCTAGTGGCTATATAACAAAACTTTGCCACTGTGTAGGAAATAATGTCATCTTTATCCTTGAGAAAATAATTAACAATAAAATCATCCGACTGTCTAAAAACTCTAGTCAACTAGGGCAAAATCAGCCTATTTCTGACATCCCGATAAAATTCACAATACAATAAAATATGGGTAATTGTCTCAATTACATCGGAATTACAAGGACAAAACCTGGTCTTATGCAGAGAACAAATATACATACAAGAGTAAAGTTAGTAGGTATGTCTGTGCATACATATATTTAGTTATGAGCCAGCTCAGAATAATGCATCATGACTCTCATGAACTGGGTTCTCATCGAAACTTTGCCACAAATAAATCATTAGTTTCTAAGTAGCCACAGGATTCTTTGTTATCTTTAAATGTGTATTCTTGTTTTCTTGCATATTTTTTTTTCAGTTTCAAAATCATTTGAACCATGAAAATTATCCCTCTTCTGTTACATGCTGGGCTTGTTTTTGTCAGTGTGTGTTCCTAATCACTTGCCAATTACTTATGCAAATTGGAGGCACAGATGCTGATGAGCAGTCTTTACTGACAGATTTGGGGGACTTGCAAATTCTATACCTGCAGATTCCCAAAAACAATATGATGGAATTCAACCACTCTTTGTCAGTTTTCCCTTTTCTTATGATTATTTTGTATAACTTTTTTACCAGTTTGTATATATTTTTTTATCAGTTTAGTCTATCCTTTTGTGAGATATTTCTTACACTTAACTTATAAAAAAAACACCTTTCCTCATTTGTTTTGCTCATTTGTTTTTGCTCCCTAACAGCCCATTCCTGAGCTTCGGTGGCAAAAGTGTTTAGGAGGCTCGAGGGGGCTTGCGCCGGCGTAAAAGACACTTACACCGGCACAAACAGCATGAGCACTGCCGTCAGCTGAGTTACTCCGGCTGCGCTAGGCGGCAGAGGGGGACGGCATGGCCATGCCAGGGCAAGGGCCGCACCAGCACCCAAGTGGCGCAGAAGCTGCCGCGGGCGACTATGGGGGTGTTGCCAGGGGCGTTCCACTGGCTAGGAGGCCTCCTAAGGCCCTTTCATCCCAGGAACGCCCACTTTTGCCACCGAAAAGTTACACCTGGCCTTGACCTGGCGCAGCCCATTGACCGCCATATTAACACTCCGGACCCTCGTCTCTTTGCCTTACCCGAGCACCGCCCATCTCAGCCTGGCACCTCTGGAAGCTGGCTAGGAGCCAGGGCAATTGGGCTAAGCCAGGAAGTAGAAGCGCCTCTCGGAGGAGGAGCCTCGCAGGAGGAAATCTCCCTCATAAGCAGCACTTCACAGCCTGCACTCACTTGATAGGTAAGCCTTGCATGTACCGGCATGTTGCTGGTCTGTGCCGGGGAAGGGGGGATCGGAACATTGTGTTTCTCTCGCTCCAACTCCCCTCTCCATGGGAACTTTGATTTCTCTCGCTCCAACTCCCCTGGGGGGGGGGCTTGGTGCTATGGCTCCTCCAGCTGCCCTCTCTGGGGGGGGGTTCAGGTGGGGGGGGACCACCTCTGAAACCTAGGGCCATACTTTCCCCCTCCACTCTAACCGTTACCTTTGTCAAGGCTCACACTTGGCCTCACTCAAGAGAGAGCCTTCGTGGAAGGCAGGGATGAGGTCGGCTCTCATCCCTCTCTGTATTTTTTTTAGATGCTGCCACAGTTATGGCCAGCCTGGGGGCTCGGCACCAAGTCTATGCCGTTCTGCCTGTCCCTCACCGCTGATGCCCGCACCCTGGCCACCTGCCAATCACGCCGCCCTCACCCTCAGCCATCCTTCGGCCTCCACAGACTGTTTTCCGACGATGCTGCTGATGTGTGCCATAGCCACAGGCCAGGACCACCACCATGCTGATGGAGTTAGACTCCTGGGCGGCCGCCATGCTGCCCAGAGGTTGGCTCCTCGTCTCCCCTCAGACCCATGTTTCTTGTTGCAGGTCTCTTCAACAGCCACCTGGCCACCTTTACCCTCCCACAAACACGCTGTCACAAGGACAGAAGCAGTTCGGCGAGGGAGCACAGCCATCACTGCCAAGCGCCGATCCCCTGCCTCCCCCGACACACAGTCTAACATCTGGAACTGCAGCCAAGCCCGATGCTGCTACTCTACCCCTGCCCTCTCACCTGCCACTCTCCAACTCGTCTTAAAATAAAGTTGTGGTTATTACTACGGCAACCTGCATAGTGCTTGGGGAAGGGGATGGGATAAACTGGCTGCCCTGGTACATGTGGCCCAGCGAAGGGATCCAGCATCACCATGGGGATGGGCTCCTCACTCTCGGAATGCTGTCCCCATAAACTGAGGGGAGGCGAGGGAGCACATGTGGTGAGTGGGAGCCCTGTCAAGAGGGTGATGGGTGGAAGTGGGAGGGCCGATCATCATTTCAATGAGCCTCGGTGGCGTGGGTCACTACTGCTGAGAGATTGCAGCTGCCATGAGCCTTTGTGGCCACCTCATTTGCATGTCCAACAATAGCAGCCTCTGACCGGCCATACACGCCCACCCACGCATCAGGGGCATGCTAAGCAAACACCAGGCTACCGTCAATGACCTCATGCACACCTGAGCACCCCTATCGCCCCCTCACCTGGGCCCACCCTATGTTCGGTGGCTCTCCCATGCTTGCCATCCTCACACCTCCACCCAATAGAAGGCAGTCAGCTGCATCTCTTTTGCTGCAGCCGCTCACATTATATCTGCGGCCGGCCTACTCGACCATTGCACAGCCGTGGAACTATGCATCTGTTCAGGTCAGGTTTGACCTTGGCGGGGAGGCCCTGTCCCCAGCCACTAATTGCCAAGTGATGGCGTAGAGCCAACCCTGGAAACCGAATATTTGCTGTCAACTGACGTGGCATGCCCATGCTCCACAGCCATGTTCGCAAACTCATCATTAATCCCATGATGTCACCAACCCACCGTTGCACCCCCACCCCCACTCGCACCCCCACCCCTCCAATCAGCCCTCCTAATGGGGAGGGAACCCCCTGCATGGTAAACAACAGACAGGCACCTGTCACCTGTACAGGGGGTGGGGCCACGCCACCACACTCTCCACAGCCTTTCTCCTGTCTCCATCAGGACCACTTCCACTGAGGCTCTTCACACGCAGCCAGCGCATACTCACCTGTCCATGCTCAGGGAAGATGCTCTAGGGCCAAGGCATTACTGTCTGCTGGTATGTGGGTGACCTATCATTCATGCCCCCTCCCTCATGTTCCACACCTGCCCTTAGGAGACTGAGAGCGCTGACCGTCACTGGGCTGACTGCATGGTGGGGGATGGAGGGAGAGGCAGAGTGGGGGTCCCTGAGGCATCACTAATGGCAGGGTGGTCGCCCCCAGCACAGTCACCCAGCCACCTGGGAGCCAAGACGGGAGCCAATGAACAACTTCTCCTATCCGTCGTCATGTGCTCTGCCCACAGCCTTCCCCATCCTTCCACAGACAAGCACTGGCTGCTATTTCCCCCATTTGCAACCTAGGCCAAGGGACCAGTGAGGAAAGGCATAGCTGACAGCCTCCCAATGAGGCACAGACCTCCAGTGACTCTCTGGGTGGGTGTCAGCCGTCGGCGGCCAGAGCAGGCTGCTGCCCCTGAGGACGTGGAGGCTGGCATCTGTGGCCGGACCCTCATGAGCCCAATTGGATGTTCCCCCATCCTCCTTATCCCCTCCCTGTATGGGCTTCACTCCCCCAGGGGGCTGCTCCCTCCCCATACAGGGGCTCTGCTGACAGACAGCATGCCATGCGTCATTCCTTTGTGGCAGTGGAACTGCGGCGGGGTGGGGGTCACCCTGCCCCACTCTCCACTCACTACTGGGCCCATGCTGGGACTGGCCATGCTATCCCCTATTTTGCCGCCGTTAAGATGCTGGACAGTGCCTGGCGACGTATTGCTTGGAGGAGTGTGCTTCAGCTGCTGGCCAGCTCCGACGGTGGCCCCATTGCATGAGGACAGGTGGAGAGGACCTGGTCTGGCGTCGTGGTGCTGGCAGCTCCCAGTCATCCCTGCAGCAATTTGCATGGAGCCGCTGCTGTCCTGTGGTGGGACACAGCTGGCAGCCACTGCCTCCCAGTGCAAGTGGCATCCAAAGGAGGTATTGTGCCACCACCCTCGCCCTGCACTCCCACATTCCCCAACCTGTCGGGCTGCTGTCTCCACACAGGTGGCGGCCTCACTGATTAATCAGCCTCCTAAGGTCTGGCTGTCTTCCGAGCTTGGATGTCCCACGGCAAAGCAATTTGGGCTGCATGGGGCCTTGCACGACCATGGTAACAGCTATCTGTACAGATGCATCATGCCTGTGTCTTGCCCCATTGGCGGGAGACTTTTACATGCCGACCCACGTAAAATAATGGCCCCACCCAGCAGAGGTGCACTCGCTCTTGCGTGGCACCTCCAAGCTCAGATGGTGGCAGACCCTCGCCCTTCTTCAGGGGGTCCTTCTTTCCCTTGGTTCAAAGATAGAGCTTTCAGCCCCCCTCTCCCTGTACGTTCCCACTTCCCTACTCTCTATCCCGTGGCTC
The DNA here is from genome assembly GCF_029931775.1 of Euleptes europaea. Classification (NCBI taxonomy): domain Eukaryota; kingdom Metazoa; phylum Chordata; class Lepidosauria; order Squamata; family Sphaerodactylidae; genus Euleptes; species Euleptes europaea. The sequence goes on from NW_026612049.1 coordinate 5,188,669, forward strand.
CCAAGCCCCAGCCACCCCCTGGCCTTCCCCCCCTTTTCAGGGGGACAATCTTTTATGTGGTGTAAAGACAGAGCACATGGCCACTGTTCGAGTTGCAGTGGCCCCCTTCTTGCAGATCCCCCCTCCTCCCACCACCGCTGACAGGGCTAAGCCCCCAGATGTCATGGCTGCCAAGAGGCTTCCAATGCCTGCTTGCATTTGGGGGGGGTCACTTCCTCCCCCCTGCCCACCCTGGAGCTCATGTCATGCTAGAGAGTGCTGCTTGAGTGCAACTTGGACGGTGGCGGGTACTTGTGAAGAGCACACTTCTGACACTTGGCTGCATTTCTCTGAGTCCACCCGGCCGTTTCCTTGACATTCTCCCAGCCACTCCAGGAGATCTCCCATCCTCCTTCTCCCACCCTGCTCTCCCTCGTATCCCCTGCTTTCCCCCCTGCATTCCTGCCCCTGAGGGAGCCATCCCCTCTCACGGCCTGCACCTCCCATCCCCATTCTGTGGCCCACCTCCCCCCACTGAGATCCCTCCCCCGGAAGTTGCCCTGCTGACTCTGCTGGCCCTGGCTGGGTTCAGGCTGCACCATGGCGGTCCTGTGCCAACGTGCCACTCCTCGGCCTCTCACTTCTTTTTAAACTGTTCCCTTTTTCTTGGCAGTGCACGCCGCAGCGAAGCTCCTCAGGAGGCCTCCTGGCTGCACCATTGCTGCGCCTCACTCGGCCGCCGCAGCCCTCTTGCGGCCTAATTTCCACTGTGTAGGGAAATTAGGCTCATTTGCACCTTCTACCACTGCTTTCACTGCACATAGAATGGCATTCCTGAAGATGTTAATTTCCAAGATGGATCTCCCTAACCCTTCATTCCATCCTCCTTGGAAAGCAGTGTTTGTATTAAAGGATCATGGAGAACCTCCAATAAGTATGTATCATATTGCTCCATTTACATCACATAGGTAAGGTAAAGGTCCCCTGTGTGCAAGCACTGGGTCATTCCTGACCCATGGGGTGACGTCACATCCTGACGTTTCCAAGGCAGACTTTGTTTGCAGGGTGGTTTGCCAGTGCCTTCCCCAGTCATCTTCCCTTTACCCCCAGCAAGCTGGGTACTCATTTCACCGACCTCAGAAGGATGGAAGGCTGAGTCAACCTTGAGCCGGCTACCTGAAACCAACCTCTGTTGGGATCGAACTCAGGTCGTGAGCAGAGCTTTTGACTGCAGTACTGCAGCTTAACACTCTGCGCCAGTGATGTATAATTTCAGGACACTTGGAAGACATAGGGAAATATGCCTTTTCTCCTAAGCATGTGTAGGAAGTGATGAAAAATTGGAAAAAAATGAAATCTGCAATTGTTTCATTTCTTTGACACCTAAACTTACTTTGCCACTTTAAGAACCTAATTTGTATTATATATAATTTATAGTGCAAGTCCTAGCAAAATATTGCTAGGAGTAAGCCCCACTGAATGGATCCAAGTAGGATTCTGAGTAGACTTGCTTACAATTTCTCTCTTGGTTAGCACAAGCTCATGCTGCTTAGTGTTACGACATCCTCCCCATTTCCATGATACCTGAGAAATTCCAGGGGCAGCACTACCAGGTTTCCTTTTCTTTATATGAAAAGGCACCTCTGATGCCACCTGCTAGATGTACAGTGCATAAGTGGAGTCAAATAGGCTTTTCTCATTACAGGCAGATGATCCTCCAGAGAGCAATTTGTGCAGCCTCTGTGCATTCTCAGTTGGCACTAACTTCAACTACAAACTTTCAGGGTTTTTGGTACCTTTCACACTCTTTCTGCCCAATCCAACTGGAGGGAATGGCTGCTTCTAACCATCTGCCAATCATTCATTTCAGACCCCAGCCCTACAGGTAGATTGCCCATTCAGGGCATCCACAGCCATTAAAAACCATTAACATTCTTTTGTCAAATCCTGGACTCTATTCAGACATCACTTTGAGGCAAAATCATAGTGATAAACCCATTCACAGCAATCAGCGAGCTCACAACAGTATAATTTCTGAAATTTAAATATACAAAATGCCTTAATTTTATTCAAACCATTATAATCTAGCAGACTACAGCCAAAGATTTCACTGATATTTTTCATTGGACAGTTAGGTATGCTTGTGAGTATTATGTGTGTTTGTGGGGGGGGGGGTCCATGGAGTGCCACTGCTAAAATTAGATAACATCTTACTGGCAAAGGAATGAATGAGAATCCTGTGCTGATCAAAGGAAGGGAAGGTATGCTGGGGAAGCAGAAGACTCCCAGGTAAACTAATTAGGGATGTGTGCAGATAATCTACTTGGTCTGCGTCTCCTGACAATGTGGAAAAGAAGATGGCTGGTGCTGCTTAAGCCTGCATTCACACATACATACAGTTTGCATTTCATTCCTCTTGCTTGCTTCCTTCACTGGCAAGAGTGGCTCACCTACCTACCTCTGAAGGGAGAGCAGAAGAGGGACGCAGGCAGCCCAAGGAAGGAAAGGTTGAGAGTTTATAGCAACGTTTCAAGTTTTCATTGGCCAAGAATGTTGCCAAGATCTCCAGTGGAAGTTCCTCTCCCTTCATCTCTCTGTTCGTTTCTAGCTGGAAAAGCTAAATAGGAAGTGTAATAATAAGCATCAGGGCTGCAGAGAGATGTTGCTATGAGAATATAATATCTGTGTGTCTATGTGGTGGCTTCCAAGATTACATCACTCCCTGAGAGTGTCAAGCTTTTCTTGGCAGGCTTCCAAGTGTGCAGTTAAATAAGAAAATGTTCTAGCAGAATGGGATGGAGGGAGCTGCAGCAGGTTTTCATTTGTTTAATCTTCATACACTTAAGGGAGGTTGGTATCTTAAGCAGCACCTTCTGAAAATCTTTCACCCAGACCTGATCATTTCATTTGCAGTATATAATAACATTTGTTTACTTTCCATTTCCTTTTGCTGACATTTCAGTGCTATCTTTTGCTCTTCTACGAGCACCCCATTAAGTGAGTCTAATAATGGTTAAAAGGTACAGCGAAGGGCTGATTAAAAAAAAAAAGAACCATTAAAGTATGTTTCTTAACTTGTAAAATTAAGTTTAATTAAAGAGCACAGAATGAGAGCTTCATTCTGATGCAGCATGGTGACCACTAATGAGTGAAATTCCCTGGAGGAAGAATCGTTGTGGATTCTGTGAGATCCTGCAGGGAAATCAATGACATTTTAATCTGTATTGGATACTGTTCCTGCAGAGAAGAATCTAACCATACTGTTTGAAAGCTGCCGATTCAGCTCAGGAGCAGAACATTTTCTTTTACAAGCTTCCTTTTGATTGTTGCAGGATTGTGGGCCACAGTGTGTTTTGAAACACTTCCTTTATTAAGATCCTTTTCTATTTTTAGCTAAAACTAGGGAAATAAAAGTCAGTTTAATATATTATGTAAGGTTAACTGCAAGCAGCCTAAAGATTATTTTTTTTTCCTATCTGATCTTTTGAAGATTAAAAGAAATCCTTACATAATCCCTCACTAGTATCCAGGCTGCATTTCCAAAATGTTCCTCTAATTATCCAAAGACTAGGACTTGTAGATTGTGTAACATCATCTGATCATATCAGAAGTATTATTAGCTGAATGCTGTACTGAAAAATGCAAGGCAGTGCCTGATTATAACTTCCAGGGGGTTCCCCTCAGTACATGCACACTTTTTCTTGCTATCTGGAGCTTCTGAATATTGGTAGGAGATTTTCACTTTTGCACTTTGAAGTCAGTTGTCTCAGAAGGGAAACAAACACATCATAGCATAACTTCATATGGAAATAGAAGCATGAACCATTTAGATCATTGATACTGCTTGAATTAGAAATCAACAAGGGGCAAAGAAGGATATCAGATAATAGGAGTTTTGAACAACGAGCAACCCACTGCTAGAGTTTTGTGTCCTTGTAGCTGGTACCCTTCCAGGTATCATTCATGTTAATTGGAATTATACTATCTTCTTTGTAGATTAGTGGGAGGGGGGACTTTCTTGCACATATATGCATTCTTCAAACATAGATGCATTTCTGGCTATTACTAAAATGTTTTCTGCCACAACACAAGCACAGTTCCAAGGATGTGAAGTGGAAATCCCACACCTCTTATGCTTTTTTCAGATTCCATTCTGACTGCAAACCTCAGGACCAATACAAGGCTGATTTGGTCATTCCCTACCTACAGTCAAGATTTTATCTTATGTGTGCCTTGGTTTGCTTTGGGCTAGAGGACTAACCACATTTATATCCTTGGCAGGCATTTCAAGCAATGACAGTGTCTTGAGCTATGTGTTTGCCCAAGTTTCAGCATCCTATGTGTTGGGAATGTACCATGATACTGATGGTAGGCTTCACTTTTATTTTAAGCATGAGATGGGCATGTTATGTGCCCAGCATTTATCTAAGCCATGAGAAGTTGCAGGATTAAAATTATTTCCTTCGGATGAGAAATCCAATCCATATCTGTATCTATATCTAGCTATACCTACCTATAGGGCTGTCAATTCGGTTCGGCCCGAACTGAAAATCAGCCGAATTTCCCCTGATTCGGTGGTTTTTAGTTCGGGAGGAACCGAACTCAAAACTGGCGGGCAACCGGGGGGGCCGAATTCAGCGAGTTCGGGAGTTCGCGAATAAATTCGGTAAATTCGGCCGTCAGTAAGCAGCATAACCGTCAGTAAGCAGCATTCTCCTCCCCCGGCCAATCGGTGGCCAAGCTGGGTCTTCTTCTGGCCAATCAGTCAGGATTGAGTACTGGAGGAATCAGCTGATGTGCGGCCTGGCCAGGGAGAGAGAGAGAGAGAGAGCGAAATCCTCGTGTGTGTGTGGGGGGGTGCTTGTGCACATTCGCTCCTTTCTGTGGCTGCAGGGGGCGTATTTTTTTGGGTACAGACACAAAACTTTCACTGGAGCTTCAGATGAAGCTTCTTAAGATACCCCAAGTTTTGTAAACATTGGGTCAGGGGGTCCTGAGATATGGGCTCCCCCCTTTTTCTTTCCATGGCTGCAGGGGGCGCATTTTTGGGGGTACAGATCCCAAACTTTGAGCGGAGTTTCAGACCAGTGTTCTTAAGATACCCACCAAGTTTTGTAAACATTGGGTCAGGGGGTCTCGAGATATGGGCTCTCCCCCTTTTCCCTCCCCCCTTTTTCCATTTATGTGGCTGCAGGGGGTGCTTTTTTGGGGATATAGACCCCAAACTTTTAGCATAGCTTCAGTCAATTATTCTTAAGATACTACCCAAGTTTTGTAAAGATGGGTTCAGTGGGGGCAGAAATATCGCCTCCCCCCTTTTCTCTTTCCATGGCTGCAGGGGGCGCATTTTTGGGGGTGCAGATCCCAAACTTTGAGCGGAGTTTCAGACCAGTGTTGTTAAGATACCCCCCAAGTTTTGTGAACATTGGGTCAGGGGGTCCCGAGATATGGGCTTTCCCCTTTCCCCTTTCCCCTTTTGGGATGAATGGATCAGCCGATCCTGTGCATCTTCTCCAGAGAAAACCTTCCGTGCCTAATTGGAATCATCTTGGATTACAAGTCCTCTTCAGCCCCTCTTGATGGAACAGAAGACAGCCACAGTAAGACCCCTTTGGGGGCTTTAATCTATAATTTTTCTCCTGTGTATGTGTGTGTGTGTGGGGGAAAGCAGAGTCTGTGTGTGTGTGGGGAGGGAGCAGTTTCTGTGGGTGGGGGGGAAGCCAAAGGGGGCTTTCGTCGGTTCTGCCTGGGGTGTGTGTTCCCCCTCGAGTCTCTCGCTCCCTGGTTTGAGGGGGGAGGTTTCAGTTGTGTGTCTTCTGGTTTTTCCCTGTTGCAAAGGTGTTGTTTTACAAGTTGAGTTGCTTTGCAAACTGTTGTCGGGGCTGGGAGCTTTGTGCGTGGGCGGCAAGCTCTGCTGAGAGATGCACATTAAGGGTGGGGGGACCCCTTTCGGGGCCCATATCTCAGCCCCCCCTGACCCAATCTTTACAAAACTTGGGGAGTCTTTCAAAACTTGGGGAGTCTTTGAAGCTGTGCTGAAAGTTTGGGACCTCTAAGCCCAAAAATGCCCCCCCAGAGCTGCAGAAAGGCGTGATTGTGTTTTTAATGGCTTTATTCGGCCGAATTTTTTTTCCGAACTTTGAATTCCCGCCGAATTGAACGGATCCGAAGTGGGGGAGTTCGGACTTCGGCACGTACCGAACCCACAAGGGCCAAATTCGGCCGAATCCGAACTGTACCAAATTTTTTTTTGACAGCCCTACCTACCTACCTACCTACCTACCTACCTACCTACCTACCTACCTATATACATACATACATACATACATACATACATACATACATACATAGTGTACAGGTGAAAGCCAAAAGGTACTCTGACAGGGAAGTAACTCAGCTGTTCCACATCAAATCTCTAGGGAGTAAGAGAGAGAGAAAGTGAGAGATCCTGGATCTTAAGTGTTCTTCAACCTGCTGTTAGCTCTCATTGTTTGTGACAAGTGAAGGACAAAGAACCTGGGAAGAAATTTTGCTTCTGAGGCCACCACTATGACTAGATTATATTACCCAATCTGATTTACATTCAGCAACTAAAATTTATTGCCATTGTTGTATCCCTCAGGCCTTTAAGGGACCTGTGTATTCTGTATGGAGTTAGGGAGGCATTTGAACAACTGCTTTTAAAAAACAAAACTAGTTTCAGTTGGATGCTTGCATTTTGGCTCCTTCCTTTCAAGATGTAACCTGGCACTGGTATGCCAAGTACCATTTTGTCTATGAAAACCTGCTTGGCATGATACATAGGGTACTTACAAATGGTCTTAAGGTCATGGGCTGAAATGCCTTTAAAAAAAAACAACCAACCCTGATAAAGAATTCTAGAGAACTTACAAGCTTGCTAAGTTTTGTTTCATTTTGGTTGTTCTTACTGAAAGATAGCAAAGGGCTTATGTTTTTGGATGTTGCCTCTTTGTCTCTTCCAAACTGCAAAGAGCTGTTTCTTCTCACACACCCGATCTGTCCCCTCAACTAAAAAAAGGACACCTTATCCCCCTGCTCTGATAAATATCTTAGTCAAGAACAGGGATCTGTCAGATGCCCAGTGCCTGACAATTAGCTCCTTCTGAAGAAACATCAACAGCTGTTTAAGTATATTAACATTCTTTCCTCAAAGGCCCTGAGACCTTTGAACAAAACCCTAGCAATAGACTCACTGACTGCAGCAATGGCTAAGACAGATGCCTTTTATGCAAGGTTTGTTTCCTTCTGGATCTGCTGCTCTCTAACTGCACAATATTTGCAAAGTACTCCTGGGCTTTCTTTTTGCCCCAAAGAAAGGCCAGGAGTACTTTCTGATCAATTATGCATCCCCAGAAAAAATGTGGAGCTTCTGAACCACACATGAGTCCCCCCCCTGAAAATGTTGCTTTGGAATTGGCTGTGGTGTATTTTTTTTAAAGACGTAACCAGCTCCCCCCCCCCCCCGCCAACCTTGCAGCAGGATTCTTTCATTTGATCTGAATAATGAAAGTCAGGAATAGAATACAAGAGTTATTTCCCCCTATCCTTCATTGCAGGAACCATTAAGAACTGTGAATTATGAGATGGACATTGTGGTTAAAGGCTCAATTGAGCATTGCTGAATAATCTTATTCAGCCTCCATATAGGTCTCAACATCCCTCCTAATCTCTAATACAGGGATAACAGTAGTGGCATACCTTATATAATTATCTTGGTTACTGAGATAATGTATGTTAGGGGCTTTGAATATTTAGAAAAAATGACTCTAACACATTCTGCTCTGCACCCCACAAGCTGCATCAGAACAGATGGAATGATGTTAAATTCACAATCAATACTGAATAACTTTAAAAATAATTTAATGGCCTTAAAATACATTTAAAGAACCAGCACTATCCGAAGCCAATTACACTAAACAAACTTGAAGTTTCTAGGACATACAATTTTTGATGCATGGCATTACTAAAAGAAAAGTTAGAGCAATCATTATACCTGTGAAATGCCACATGCTTCTTATATTGTAGGGTTTGCTCAAAGCCTTGCTCTGAAAAGTATAGGTAAGAGACAAAAATAGTAAAAGGGTTAGTTTCATTTTGACAAACAGAAAGAAATAGGGAGGGAGGGGCTCCTTTTTGGTGGGAAAGAACAATTCTCGTGGGTCTTAACTCGATCACATGAGAAAGTGTATGTTTTGTACATATATTCTTGCATGGTAATTCTTGCACAAGTAGTTTAGTTTTGACAAACGGAAAGAAATAGGGGGTAGATCTTTTTTTTGGGAGGAGAGAGAGAGAGAGAGAGAGAGAGAGAGAGAGAGAGAGAGAGAGAGAGAGAGAGAGAGAGAAAAAAAGCCTGGTGTAAGGGAATTAAAAGAAAGCGCGCGCTCCTTCTAGGAATCAAACAGTGCATTTCTTAGCCTCTGGCGGCTGGGGTAGACATGGAGGTGGCGCTGCCGTGCCACCTCCAAACCAGTTTCCCAGCTGCCAAAAACCTTCTGGCACCTTGTACTGCCAGAGAACAATCCTAAACAAGTATATGCAGAAGTTAAGTCCCATTACATTCACTTGGTCTGATTCCCAGGGAAGTGTTCTTAGGTTTGCAGCCTTTGGCATGCAGTCTTGCACTAACCATCATTTATTCCATGTGACTTCAATTTTATCCATAAATGATGCTAGCCTGTCCTATCAAATCACAATATATGAACTGTTGTTGATTTTTAAGTAAGTTAGACGATGCTCAGAATTAAGAAAATAACCCACCATCATCTGCATGTCTGGATGCTGCAGCATGACAGTCAGTTCCCAGTATTGTGCTACATACAGCATGACAGTCAATTCCTAGTATTGAGTGATAAAGTTTATTGTCTGCGGCCAAAGGCCATCACAATCCACCATACAAAACATTAAAATAACATAAAATAACCTGCTATGGGAACAGTCTGGGTGTCATCTGACATGGAGTAGCAATGCAGGATGTTGTTATAGCAGGCTAGCTTGTCGGCGTCATTTTGCATCATCAGTTTAAAACACTGCCTGCGATGTAAGTTGGTGGTGTCACTGCTTTGCTTTCTCCAAGATCTTAACAGGGCTAAGTGAACAAGGGCCCTGATTGATGGCAAACCAAGTTCTGCTCACATCAGGGCTGCTGGGGTGCCTCTGGGTAAGGCTAGAATTCTCCTCAAGAAGTGATTTTGGATAGTTTCCAGCTTTGTAACCAGACTATCCTTCCAACCCCAAACCTCTACACCATACAAAAGTTGGGGAATCGCCTTACTTTGATAAAGTTTCAGAGCTGGGTTAATCAAGAATCCTCCTTTTGTATAGTAAAATTTCAGAATAGCCCCTATGGATCTTAAGACTGTGGCTCTGGTAATTGCCAAATGAGCCCTCCAGGTTAATGTTTCATTGAATATTATCCCTAGATATTTGAAGGTGCTGGATTGCTCTATAGGGGTTCAGTCTATTGACCACTTAAACTTGCGAGGCTTTTTCCTAAAGACCATCACTTTGGTCTTGGCTTGGTTGATTCTTAAGGCCTCTTCTTTACAGTAGTCACCTAGTTTGTGCAACAACCTTCGTAGGCCTACATGTGTAAGGGAGACCAGAACCATATCATCAGCGTATAAGAGGACTGATATTTTCTGAGGGCTTGCTGGGGGTAAAGGGAAGATGACTGGGGAAGGCGCTGTCAAACCACCCCGTAAACAAAGTCTGCCTAGTAAATGTCGGGATGTGACGTCACCCCATGGGTCAGGAATGACCTGGTGCCTGCACAGGGGGTCTTTACCTTTTTAAAGAGGGAGAAATGAACTCAGAGCCAGATAGCTTTGGGATGATGTCATTTAGATATAAATTAAACAGCAGGGGGGCCAAGACACACCTCTGCTTTACTCCTCTGATGATTGGGATTTCCTCTGTTAAAGAACCTGAGGTACCTACCCTAATTTTCGCATAGATGTTGGTGTGTAGTTCCTGTAGCAGAAATAGTAGGCATTTATCTATGGTGCACAGTAAAGGTAAAAAACATAAAGCCTATAACATAGGCAAGTCATTCACAGTCAATAAATACATGAAACTCATCCACATTTGATGTAAAATCTTACAATGACCAAAGTAGGACCCAAGTGCGTTTTGTCCTCAAAAAGGCCTTCCTCAGTGGTCAGAAATAGAATTGTAGTCTAGTACACATCCTAACAATATAATATTATCATAATGCAACATAGAAAATATATAAAAGGCTTCTTGCAAAATTATTTATTACTTTTATACTAGAACATGGCTCCCATGTCCCACCTCGTGTTTCATGCCGGGCTTGTAAGGATGTGTATACATCAAACAGTGTGTTAGGTCAAATTTGTCCTAGCTCAACCTCTTCATTTTAGATTCAGCATTTTGGTTGAGTTTAATTTGGTTCCCCCCCCCCTCTTTTGTTGTTGTTGTTGTCCGCAGGTCCAACTCATGAATGCAGACACCATTTTAGAGCTCAACACTGATGTTTAAAAATGCCTCAATGGTGTAGTACAGTAAGACCAGGTGATCTTGTCATCATCCCCTGCACTCCCCCCAGTGCATTTTCAAAAGCTAAAACAGCCTTCCGGGCTCAGGCCCTTGCAGCTTTAAAATGGTGCCAGTGTCCATGGGTCAGACCCATGGATACCACTGTGTCTAGTTTGCCCTGAGAGAATTCCCTCCCCAGGCATATGGACTGGTCAGCCCACAGTGTCTGGTTTGATTAGTTTCCCTATGCATGGATTACTCAGGGTCACTTTGATCTAGTAATGTTTCTAAACTGCACTAATTTTGCTTATCCCTTGGCTAGGCCCTTATCAAGCCAAACCACACCTATGTAACCTATTAAGATCCCCTACACATAGGATTGCCAACTGGCCTGGAGAAAAATGTCCTGTCCTTTAACAGAGGCTTAGTGGGCTGTTGTGTGTATGTGAACTAATGACCTCCAAAATGGCCTATAGTTAACAGAATTAAGGGATTAGAAGTGAATAATCAAACACATAAAATCAATATGTTTGCAGATGACGTAGCAATACTTACAGTAACCCTGTAAGGAAGCTATACCAGAACTAATGAGATAAATTCATAAATATGGAGCAGTAGCAGAACTACAGATTAATTATAAGAAATCTGGGGTAATGTACATACATGTCAAACCTGAAATACAATATGGAATCCAAAATGAAACAGGTATTCCAATATCTCCCAAATCATTCAAATATCTGGGAGTAATTATAACAAAAAATTAAATAAATTACAAGTAAACTTCTATCCTGTGAGTTGACAAATAAAGAAAGATGTTAAAAGATGGACTAAGACATATTTGACAATAGGTAGAACTAGTGCCATAAAAATTTCAGAACTTCCAAAGTTAATTCATGCCATCGTATTCCCTATTACTAAGTATTGTATTCCCTATTACTATGTATGGGTGTGAAATCTGGACATTGAAGAAAGCTGATAGGAAGAAAAAAGTTTCCTTTGAAATGTGGTGTTGGAGGAGAGTGTTACAGATACCGTGGACTGCCAAAAATCAAATCAGTGGGTTATAGATCAAATCAAGCCTGAACTGACCCTAGAAGCTAAAATGACTGAACTGAGGCTATCGTATTTTGGTCACATTATGAGAAGACAAGAGTCACTGGAAAAGACAATCATGCTAGGAAAAGTTGAGGGCAGCAGGAAAAGAGGAAGACCCAACAAGAGATGGATTGACTCTATAAAGGAAGCCACAGCCCTCAATTTGCAAGATCTGAGCAAGGCTGTCAAAGATAGGACATTTTGGAGGACATTGATTCATAGGGGCGCCATGAGTCGGAAGCAACTTGGCGGCACTTAACACACACAAACAGGGCCCTTAGAAATTATTTTTTATAAACAGTTTTTATTATTTTTCATAACATTTTAAACAAAATATTTCAACAATGTATACAATTTATCAGTGAAAAAAGAAAAATTGACATTATTGTTGAAAATATATCTTTGTTATTAAATAGATATAGAAAACTTCCCCTTCATCTTCCTCCATCTTGTTATAAACCTATTTGCTCTTTTGTATTGAAAATTCTAATCCTAATATTGTCTTGTATAACTAAATATAGTGTCTTTACTCGATACAGTAATAAAGAAATTATTTAAAATTAAAAGCAAAATTAGTGTATCACATTTCTTCAACAGCAGGACTACACCATTGTCTTTATTAGCCACTGAGAAGCTAGCTATGATGAGTGGGAGGGCTATTTAAAGCTTTTCATTGCCTTTCTCTGATTAGTCAGGTAACAGCAGCATATCATAGCATCAGGGCTTCCAATCACTGGCATCTTCCTTTTTAAAAAAATGCAGTGCCAGCATCTAATGGACTCTGGCTGTAGGTGTAGGGTTGCCAGCTCCAGGTTGGGTAATACCTGGAGATTTTTGGGGAGGAGCCTGAGGAGGGTGGGGTTTGGGGAGGGGAGGGACTTCAATGCCATAGAGTCCAATTGCCAAAGAAGCCATTTTCTCCAGGTGAACTGATCTCTATCAGCTGGAGATCAGTTGTAATAGCAGATCTCCAGCTAGTACCTGGAGGCTGGCAACCCTACTTTGGAAACATACCATAGAAACAGAAAATGAAAGTAGTAGTTCAATGCAAATTGGTCAGGTTAATGTTGCTGTGGGAAACTGAACTTTTTTTGCTGACTTTTTATGTTGGTATTTAAATAGTATCAGCTAGATTTGGACATTCACACTTCATTAAAATAAATGCAGTGAAGGTCAATTTCCCTCTTTAAAGCAAGCAACTTTTTGTCAGTGTAGAATGCACCAATGGGGTTGCAGACTTTTTTTGGACCTAGAGCTATAATATAAAAGAGTTAGACCAATGATTAATTTACTGCAGAACTTTCCAGAATGCAGCTGGGTGCAAGAGGAAAGGGGATGGAAGAGATGCAAGTTTCTTCAAATGCAAAGTATTCCATTTTAAAATGTCATGGCAGGTTTTAGTTTTTTAGTGTTTTGAAAACTTGTCTTTCATCAAGACGTTTGTAACCTTTCTGTAAGTGGTCCTAACAGTAGGCTTTGCCTAGGGCACACAAGGGGAATAAAAAAGTGTTCCTATCCTCTGAATAGGAGGTTTGCCTGGGAATGAGCACAGTTGTGGAGATGAGGCTGGGCATCATTAAACCCTTTTAATTCTAAGCAGATGCCCAAGTATATCTGCATTTGTGGGATAGATTTTTTTTGGCATAGAATCTAAATTAATTTAAATAAATACTCAAAAGTGGGTTTTCTCAATAGCTTATAATGTATTGCTTATAATTTCCCCTCCAAATTTAACAAAGCCTTTTCATCAGGCCTATGTATATCTGTGCCAAATTTCAGGCTTGATATTCAAGCCTCATGTTTGTTCCAGCTCTGTTAGAAAGACGTGGTCATAATTTTTACAATGGGAAAAAAACACATTTATTTTCTTCTCCCATCTCTTGCATAAAACTGGGGGAAAATTTACTCAAGTCATTTTTTGAAATAGCAAAAAAATATAAAAGTTACTTTCTTCTTTTTATTTGTGATGAAAGGGTCAAAGGCCATTAACACATGGCTAGGATGTCATTGGTTTGTCCCTCTCATGTCTCACACTTTTCTATCCCAAGATAAAAAAATCAAACACATGGTCAACTAGGGCTGTTGAAAAAAAATTCGGTAAAGTTCGGCTTCGGCAAAATTCGGCCCTTTTTAATTCGGGCCCTACCGAATTTTGAATAAACCGAGCCAGTTTTGTTGCCTCGCCCTCACCATGCAGCTTTATTTTACACTTGGAAGGAAAAGGCACAGCTTTCCAGTTATGGGTGGAAGCAAAACGTGGCCCGTCAATCAACACGTTCCCACCCGCTGTGCTGTTGCGAGCCTCTGAAGCCACAGGCCAAAAAATGCACAAGGCTTGCCTTCCCCTGCCCTCTGGCCACCTCGGGATCATCACCGCTAGTTTCTGAGAGTGGGTGAAAGCAAGGAGGTGAAGCCAGGATGCAGTAAAATGAATGACGGGCTAGCTGATTAGAAACCATGGGAGAGGCTCCACAGCCCACTGAAGATAATGGGAGCCTGGATTGCCAATTGGCTTGCATGAGCCCCATTGAAATACATTACAGCACAAAAAGAGTTGCAAAGAAAATGTGGAATGGATTTTCCAGTAAGGTCCTTAAACCCAGATACACTACTCTGGGACTGGAATGACAGCCCATGGGACTAGCACAAGTGTTCTGGGACCAGAATGACAGCCCCCAGAGTGGAATGACAGCCCCTGGGATGAGCAGAAGTGTTCTGGAACTGGATTGACAGCCCCAGGGGTGGAATGACAGCCCCTGGGACAAACAGAAGTGTTCTGGGACTGGAATGACAGCCCCCCCCCCGAGTGGAATGACAGCCCCTGGGACTAGCAGAAGTGTTCTGGGACTGGTGGAATATGTGGGGCACAAAATGCCTTGGCTACACCAGCAGTTTTAGTTGTGTTTTTCCACGTTGAGGTGCCTAATTCTGCTGTTACTTGAACATTCAGAACACAGTTGATCATGTTCCATGTTCTGCTTCAAATTCCTTTTTGCACATAAGAAGAACATTAGAAAAGTCATGCTGGATCAGACCAAGGCCAGTCCATCAGTCTGTTCACACAATGGCCAACTGGGTGCCTCTAGGAAACCCACAAACAAGATGATGCAACAGCATTCTCCTGCCTGTGTTCCAATGCACCTAATATAATAGGCATGCTCATCTGGTCCTGGAGAGAATAGGTATACATCATGACCAGTATCCATTTTAACTAATAGCCATGAATACCCCTCTCCTCCATGAACATGTCCACTCCCCTCTTAAAGCCTTCCAAGTTGGCAGCCATCACCCCATCCTGGGGCAGGGAGTTCCACAATTTAACTGTGCATTGTGTGAAGAAATACTTCCTTTTATCAGTTTTGAATCTCTCACCCTCCAGCTTCAGCAGATAACCCCATGTCCTAGTATTATGAGAGAGGGAGAAAAGCTTCTCCCTATCCACTCTCCCTGTACTTCATGTCCTTTACAGACCTCTGTCCTGTCTCCCCCTTAACTGCCTTCTTTCCAAGCCAAACAGCCCTAAGCGTTTTAACTGCTTCTCATAGGGCAGTTGCTCTAGTCACGTGATCATTTCGGTCAGTCTTTTCTGCACTTTCTCAAGCTCTGCAATATCCTTTCTTAGGTGTGGTGACCAGAACTGTACACAGGAGTCCAAGTGTAGTCTCGCCATAGATTTGTACAAGGGCAGTATGATATCAGCAGTGCATTAATATTTATCATGTTGCTGTAAAATTATATAAAATTATTAAAATTAAATACTTTTATTTACTAGAGTGGATATTTCCTATATTTTCCTATTGCACATTATTTTTCTGTATATGGCATCCATGTACTCGTGTTCCTATTGATGTATAGTTGGGACATATTGAGAAAACATGGCCCCAGGAGCATAAACAATATTTTCTTTTAAGCTCTTGGTTTGAGAAATATAGTGATTAGCTAAAACAACTAAAATATAGTGAAATGTTGTATGTAGTATAAAATAACAGTATTATTTTTAAATTTCTCAATTTGATTTTAGCCAGTCCCCCTCTACATCTACCTAAATTTTTGTATGGGTTCTGTCACTGAAGAAGCTCAATATGTTTGGGTAATAAAACTTTTTTTTTATCGTCTTGCTTTTTCATGATTACAGAATATTACATAACCCCTGTCCCATTTTTGCCATCCCAATGTCCCATTTTGGCCTCAAGGAAATATGGTCAGCCTATCTAATACCCATTTCACATGGCCTCAAAATGTCCCTGTAATTGGTCAAATTTCAAAATTTTCTTGATAGGCTAGAGCCAATCAGATCCATAAAAAGACATCTGAATTCTCAATTCAGGCTGCATTCGTCTCGCTTGTACATTTTAACACCAAAAGATTAGATTTTCACCTCTTTATTCCTCTGATGACCCCTCCCTATTATTATTATTATTATTATTATTATTATTATTATTATTATTATTATTATTTATTAGTTAAATTTGTAGCCCACCCTCATTCCTGGTCAGAGACAGGCTCGGGGTGGGTGTCATGATCCTAGTCCTCAAGTGCAGCCTACAGGCCCTAGGGAGGCCTATATTAAAGTAGTTACCAGGCTTACATCTCCCAGGTACCCTCTGGGCCTTGTGACTGGTGGAAGAGGATTTGGAGGGAAGGCTAGGGCCAATCAAGGGTAAGAGAGTGGTGCCTGGGGAGAAGGAATAAAAGGCCTTGCCTGAAAATGGAGGGGGTTCACTCCTAGGGAGCAGAGCTGGAGAGAGGCTGCTGCAGATGGAGTGAGCCCTTCTCCAGGAAGGGGTGAGTTAGCCTGAGGCCTAGTGCCAGGAGATGGCTAGGGACAGTAAAGATAGATGTGTTAGGGTTTTTATTTGTTTGAGTGCCTGCCTTTACTGGTTTTGTCATCCTATTGTGGCTTGAGTTATCATTATTATTAGACCTTTTTAATAAACTGTTTGTTACTATGCCCTGGGTCTTCATGCCTCATTTGGTCACCTAGAAAGTATACCCTGTTGGGAGAAGAAGCAGCCAGGGGCAGGCAGGGTGCTCTTGAGTTAGGCTAACACCAGAGTGGTGGCAGCTACTGAAGATCCCCATTCCTCTCTCTTACCTGACAGCAGGTAACAACAATCATAATAAAATCATATATATCTAAAATTAATAAGTAATCAATAAAATTCATAAAACTATTCAATACAGTTAACAAGATGGTACTCATATAATTACAGGGCCATTGGAGGCCTAGTCAAGCAGCCAAATCCTCATATCAGAAGCCCCGAGGGAGAGGAGAGGGAGGCCAGTAACGCTGGCAACCTGTGGTTGCCCTCAATTGTAGGCCTGGTGGAATAGCTCTGTTTTACAGGCCCTGCAGAACTTCTGAAGGTCCCATAGGGCCCTGATGTTACTTGGAAGAACATTCCATCAGGCTGGGGCCAGGGCTGGATGTTGGATGTTGCCCTATTGTTGCTGGTTGCGAAGGGGCCCCCATAACAGTTCAAGCTTCAGGGTCCCAAAAATGTAGATCCGCCACTGAGACTGAGTATAAATACTTTGGTCATCAAAACAGTATCTTCTGCTTGCAGCACTTCAGGTTATAGCTTCTGCAGCACAATCTTGTAACCTACCACTCCACTAAACAAAGTCTGAAGCCTTCCTCCAACTGAAGGAACCTTCTTCCAACTTAAGTGGCACTTCAGAGGTATGGTACTGCTCCATGATATGGAGACTCTATCATCCAGGCCTAGATGCAAGTACCACAGTTTATGCCAAAGCCTTAATCTGGCATGAAGAATTTCTACATCTTCAAAAGCCATATCCACCTATTGCTACTCCTTTGACTTGAAATCAGTGAGGAATCCCACTCATACAGTTATCTCTGGTAGTTTATAGTAGAATGTACATTGAGCATTGGTTAAATGTCTTCACTATTAAGAGATATCTTCTTGTTTTCTTTCCAGGGTGAACAAAATAACCTCATTGCTTAAATAACTTGTTTTGCTAGCAAAATCCAAAATGGCAGCTTTCAAAAACTATCAGGGTCACCTTCTATAAGACTTAAATCCCACTAAAATCAATAGGATTTTAGTGCATGTAATGATGCAAAGAATTGCAGTTGATATATTTAAGGGGAAAAAACTTTGATTCTCTGTATAATAAAGTTTTAAAAATCAATATTTTACAAAATAAAACAAACCCTTTATCATGTTTATAAAAATCCCTAGGCCATTTACAAGCATCCAAGCATTGTATGGTACTCTGGTGCCAGGACTGTATTTACTAGGCAATCAGAGCATAGACTAGCAATGCTGACTGTCTGCTATAATGTGCCACATGTGAATTCAGTAGGAAAGAACAGGAGTGCATGAAATACCAGTCCCTTTCCCATATAGTGATCTAAGCTCTGTTCACTAGTTACAATGAATACACATATGATCTGTATACATGGTAAACTTGATTTATCTTCTTACATTTGTTGGATAATTCTCATGTTACATTCAAAGCATGTACAGCTGAATGTGTGATTTAAACCCCACATTTATCAAGGTATGAGTCCCTGGTTCATTTGTAAAATGAAAGAGTTTTGGCTATTTCTTACAAATAAATGTATGCCTGTACATGCAGGATGTACATGCAGTCACTGTCACTTGTGAACAGGGTCACAAACTGCTACACTTGTAAAGCAATTCTGTTATCCTACAAATCCCACATGTAAGCTGAAAGCTGATCCTCCTTTATAGTTTTCATCACAAATGTTAATTTCTTTCATCCTGCACATGACTGATAAAATGAGAAGGTTACTGTTGTAGCAGTACTAGATATGGTTTGTAATGTTAGAACTCAGAGACTTGATTAATCAGATGATTGGTAAAGTTAAAGACTAACCATGCATTCCTGACCAGAATGCCTGTGCCGGGCTTAGGAGGCAACACAACGGCACAAAAATTCTTCTGCCCGCGCAAAAATTCCATGCAAGCCTCATAGGGTTGCACGGGAGATATGCCACCTAAAAGGTGGTGTATCTCGGCCCAAAAAAGGGGGCGTTCCCGAGCCATAACGGCTCAGGAGGCCATCTAACGACAGCCCCGCCCCTGGGAATGCCTCCCAAGATGCTTGGGCACCCCAGGAATGCCTCCTGGGACGCCGGCGTCAGGCTCCACCGGCGCTGGGGCCACAAACACCGGCGTGCGCTGCTCAGACACTAGCACTGTGGGCCCTTGTGCCGGTGGTCCTGGCAGCTGGTGCACCTCAGGAATGTGCTGAAAGAGGCTTACATGATATATATGTAATTTAGAGCAGTTCATTACTAAGTGGAATTGATTGTATAAATGAGTGGTAATTGATCATTTATTGGCTTATTTGCAACTATTCACTGATCTCCTTGGATGAAGTTTTAATCTGTGTGTGTGTATGTTTATGTGTTTGTAATAGGTTGGCTGGAGGTAAGATTAACCATAATGGTTTATATCACATTAAAACTAATAGAAATAGCAACAGAAGAATTTAAGTAGAAGACCACTTTTCACCAACCCCCTCCCGCCCGAGGCCCAAACTGCCAAAATATTAATGGCAGTTTAGAGTTATTGGTAATTTAACAGACATTTGAGCATTGTGTACATGCTGGGCATAAAATGTCATTGATAAAGATATAATTTGTATTATACAAAAGTTCAGGTTTGTTCAGTAGGAAAGAGTGAATCATGGTAAGAGCAATAGCAGATAAAATGGTAAGAACCTTAAGTCAAATTGAAATAGTGAGTTCTACCATGTGTAAAAAAAAAAAAACATGCAGAAGTCATGTGAACACTTGATAAGTTCAGGTCCCCTGTTTGGTGGCTGATGTGTATTTAAGGATCCCTATTCCGCACAATTTTATTTTAATTTTATTTGGTTTCCTTCCTTTTTATCCTCCCTCTATCTAGCACCATTTAAAACACTCACAAACCCCAAATAATGGAAATGGATTCAGGAAAGGTTGTTTCAAAGCTGGTTGAGTTAACATCCAGTGCCCAAGAAGAAGCTAACATGCCCTATATTGTGTCAAGAGAAACTGAGGTGGCACTCACTTCACCGTGGATTCTCCACAATATGAAAGCAAAATTTAAAGAGGAGAGGACTGAGAGGTGATATGATAACCATCTTCAAGTACTTGAAAGGCTGTCATATAGACGATGGTGCTGAGTTGTTTTCTGTTGCCCCAGAAGGTCAGACCAGGACCAACGGGTTGAAATTAAATCAAAAGAATTTCCGTCTAGACATTAGGAATAATTTTCTAACTGTTAGAATGGTTCCTCGGTGAAACAGACTTTCTCAGGAGGTGGTAAGCTCTCCTTCCCTGGAGGTTTTTAAGCAGAGGCTAGATGGCCATCTGTCAGCAATGCTGATTCTATGACCTTAGGCAGATCATGAGAGGGTGGGCATCTTCGCCATCATCTGGGCATGGAGCAGGTATCACTGGGTGTGTGTTGGGGAGGTAGTTGTGAATTTCCTGCATTGTGCAGGGGATTGGACTAGATGACCCTGGTGGTCCTTTCCAACTCTGATTCTATGATTTTATTATTCTTACCTCCATCAGAAGTTTCAGTTCTTCTGCTTATGGAGTGCCATGGCTCAACAAAGGCACAACTGATATTATTTATTGAAAACATTTACATGTTGCCTCTTCAGAGACCTACTTGAGGTGGCCCACAAAATAAAAGATAAATTCATTGAAATTAATAACCCCTAAAAACATTGTAGGCCTTTGTAATTTCATTGATAACAAAACATGTCCCTCCTACATTTGCTCTTTAGCAACTTATTTAGACGTGTTTATCACAATATGCTTTTAAAATGGACTTGTTTTCAGATTCATGTATTTCTTCACAAGTGTACACATCTTTGACATATAATGCTACTCCTCCCCCTTCCTTGTCTGTCTATCCCTTTTAAAAAAGTTGTACCCCTCAATCTTAATATTCCAATCATGAGTGACATCCCACCAAGTTTCAGTAATGCCTATTAGGTCAAAATCCCCTTCCTGTATTAGGGCTTCGAGTTCCTTCTGCTTGTTTCCCATACTCTGCACATTAGTGTAAAACCATCAGAATCCGTGATTTATGTGCCCTGAGGTTTTCGTTTCTGTACTTACCCATGAGGTTATGTTTCCTGGCATACATGTCACTCCCTGCAAATCTTTATTGTTCTCATCTGTAGTTATTGTCAGCATACTAGGCTTTAAGGTGTTGTCTCGCTTCCCCATGGGATTTAGTTTATCGTGTTTTCTTTTTCTTGAGTTTTTCCTGTAATTTTATTTTTTTCTTCATGCCAGTTCTAGTTCTCTCTACTCTCCCTCAGTGTATCCTTTATGACATCCATAATCTTCTATCAACCAATTCAAATGGTCTTCCTTGTGATATTTGAAGCATATCTACACAGTAATATCCAATCATACTACCCCCCCCCCCGTTTTGGATCCATCCCACCATTTCAATAGCATTCCACTTCCTTGGTATACACAAGGAAGAACATATACCTTTAGCTCAGTGTTTGATCCTTTATCTTTCCTTGCACCCATTAAATGAGGTTGATGAGCTTGCTTCTGTCATGTCACTTCTTTCCCACATGCAAATTAATATTTTAAGGACACTTGTTACCTCCAAAGCGGAGTTTCCCCAAAGTTTCAATTTAGTTTTTATTACAAGCTGGGCAGCACAGCACCAGACTATGTATGCATATAAACAATGTGAATTATCTCAAGGGACTGGGGAGTTGCACACTGCAACATCTATATGCAAATGAGGCATTCTGTATTTGTTATCAGTTACAACAGAAATTTCCCATTCAGTCAAAGTGGTTTTTAAAACCTATCTGCATCACCGACAAGCCCTGAAGAAACTGTCTTCTTCTCAGTGTCAGCTGCAGATATAGAACTTTCTCTTTCTCTCCCTTTTTTCTTTTTAAGGCACTGACATATCCTTAGGCAAGGTTATAGCACAACTGAATAACCATCCAAAAGAAACAGCAGGTAACATTGAAAGTCCACCAATCAACACTGCAGAAAAGGATACAGGGAGACATTTGCTGTATCACAAAGGGAAGAGACACTCTGAAGAGAATAAAGCATGTTTTCATAACATCTCTGAGGCACAGAGATGGCTGCTGCAGGCACCAAGACATTATTTTAATCCCCCAGTTATCCTGAGTGGTCTGGCAGCCTGATCCTGTGAATCTAGCTGCTATAGCACAAACAGAGGTTGTCTCTGCTCTGGCCTCCAAACATTGGCACTTAGTCCTTTTCTTTCTCTCAGTTCAATGCATATGCCACTGCAGCAAAAGCCAACCCAATATTCTTTGACTCCCTCCTTCCCTTCTTTAAAACCTGAAGTTCATGTTGGGTACTAAGCCTTATTGGGGAAGATTTGCATGTTACAAAGTGCACGTGGAATGTTGACTAGACATGTGCTGGCAGCAGCATGCTGGAAACATAATTCCCAGGCATACATATGGGACTGATTTAGATCAGGACTGTGTTGTGTGGGGAGAGGGGGAGGCTAAGTCTTTACTGTTGTCCTAAGCTGAAATGGAGCCAGAAAGTTTTAATTTGTCCATCTGGGGAAAATTAGGTGTTGCCATCATAACATGTACGTTTCCCTGTGTACTATGTAGGGCTGTGGATTTGGTAAAAACTGAACCTAAAAAATACTGAAAATATGCAAATTCAGTAAAATGCAGGTTTGGGTTTACTGAGTCTGCAAAATCCAGTAGGTTGGCAAAGTCAAATTTGCCATTCCTGAAAAAGCCTGATAAGAATCTGGCTTTTTCATGAACATCTTTCCATGGCTCCTGGGGGGCATTTTTCAAGGTAGAGGCCCCAAATTTTCAGGGTAGCTAGAAGGGACTCTTCTTGCAATAACCCCCAAGTGTGGTAAAGATTGGGCCAGGGGGTTCAGAGTTATGGGGTCTGGAAGGGGTCACCCCATCCTCCTCCATTGAAAAGAATTGGCAAAGTGGCTGTATTCATATTCTTTAGTATGATATTTGCAATGTATCTCAATGGAGAAGCCAGGCTTTAAATGGTGGGAAAGTTCAACCCAGGAGAACATGCAGGATCCCTCAATCAAAGCACTCCCGACAGATGGCCATCCAACCTCTGCTTAAAGACCTCCAAAGACGGGGACTCCATTCCCCCCCCCCACGAGGCAGAGCATTCCACCGTTGAACCGCCCTCACTGTCAGAAAGCTCTTCCTAATGTTTGGGTGGAATCACTTTTCTCTTAGTTTGAATCCATTACTCCGTGTCCTAGTCTCTGAAGCAACAGAGAACAAGCTAGTTCCCTCATTAACATGGCATCCTTTCAAATATTTAAACATGGCTATCATGACACCCCTTAACCTTCTCTTCTCCAGACTAAACAAATCCAGTTCCTTAAGTCTCTCCTCATAGGGCATAGATTCCAGACCTTTGACCATTCTGGTCGCTCTCCTCTGGACACGCTCCAACTTGTCAACATCCTTCTTAAATTGTGGAGCCCAAAACTGGACACAGTATTCCAAGTGAGGTCTGACCAATGCAGAATACAGTGGTAGTATTACTTCCCTTGATCTAGACACAATACTCCTATTAATGCAGCCCAGAATTGCATTGGCCTTCTTAGTCATCATATCACACTGTTGACATATTCAGTTTGTGGTCGAGCCTGTGCATGAGTGGAAATTAAGTTCCCAGCACAGAATTCCCAGACAACATCTGTCATCAGTCCATGCACCCACCATGTGTTCTTTGTAATGTATGAACAGGCCTGGAGTAATACAGTAACTAGAGTGTTGGCCTTAGGCAGGGTTCAAATCCCACGCAGCTGTGAAGCTCACTAGAAGTGCCATGGGTTAGTCAATATTTACTTCACAGGATCCTTGGGAACATAAAATGGGGAAGAGGGCAACCACAGTATGCAGCCCTGCTCTCCTGGGAAAAAGGACAAGATGGAAATATAATATATGAGCAACATGCCAAGGCATTACACAGAAAGGTTTTCATAAAACTTTAACTTCTCTGATGTTTGTGAATGTCTCTCAGGCTAAAAACTGTTACCTTATGCCCATGGAAGTACATTCCATTGAACTCAGTAGAAGTTACTTAACCATGCATAAGACTGAACTTGAAGCGGGTTGTGCTGTTCAGATGACAGGCTCTTAGAATGTTTCACTTACTGAGAAGTGATCTTATTCAGCCAATCATCGAGTAAGCAGGACTCAACAACTTTACTTACTTTTAAAAAGCAAGTCTTTTTATTGAAATACTTCTAGTAAAATATGTATAAATGCAGATTATCAAGTCTTTAACACTTCTATAAAAACTCTTGTAAAAATACAATGTATGTATGTACAATGTATGCAGTAAAAGCAAGCAAGTCTTACATAATATTCAGTTTCAAAATCCAACTTCTAAAATATCACAAATTATTCTGATTCAGTTCAAAGTATCTAATTCACAAAGTCTAGAGTAAAGTATTTAAGCCATACATACCATTCAGCCTTTTCTGAGAGCCTTTTGGAAGGTTCTAAATCTTTGGGCTAACTGTAGATGTATTTATACTGTTTCTAGACTCATTGGGAGAAAAGAGAGGTTCTTTTTCCCCCACCTTAAGACAGCTTTTTCATCCAACAGGAGGAATACTTGTTATACCTTTTATTCCCTCTATCAGATATCATGAGCAGTGCAGTAATGTTTTAATAGCAGCTGCTCAGCTCCCTATGACCATATATGGGCTTCCTTTCCTTTCAGTCTATTTTGCTTAAAGTATACACACTCATTTCTGAGTTTCATGATCACATTATATACTTAATTTTTATACCATTATCTTCATTAGGACAATACGCATTAAATGAGACTACTCAGAAATCTGTAGCACAATATTTAACTATATAACTCATAAAACACAATTATTGCTTACATTGTCACTTTGTGACCATCTGTTAGTAACACATAGCCTTGAGCAAGGTTACAGAAGACAAGGAAGCATATTATTCATATCCTTGATAGGACTGCTGGAATCTTTAATACCTTTAGTTATAAAAAGCAAAGTTTAAGCTATTAATACACTCTTAGTACATTCAGTAAACTTTGAGGAGGGCAAAGCTGTTTTGCCTTCAAGATTCAGCTGGCAGCTGACAATTAACATTTAGCAGATAGTGAAAGTTAGTTAGCTCTTGAAAGAGCTGACCTTGAGAGAATTCTATCAGCCTGTTCTAAGGATATTTGCTTTTCACAGGCTTTTCATTACACAAACCTCTATAGTTTTATAGTTCAGTTTGCATGATATGTTCAAGCTTTACATGGAATTAATTCTGCACATGTTCACAAAATACCATAATTATGTCAGAGACCGTGACAAACTGCTTATCAGAGGGAAATAGAAAGACAAATAATTATGTACATTGTGGGTATATTTATGGTTACTGGATATTATCAGTGCCTTGCTATTAACTGATATTCTTGTCTGCATTCCCTGCCACCTCATCTCTCTGCTCTCCTGACTCCACAGCCACCATTAAAAAAAAATTATGGGGCTCAATCTGTTCCTTAATTCAACCCATTTATAACTCTGCCCTGTACTATCTTCTGCCTCATCATCTTTTGGCGACATTTGAAATGCAGCAGGCCCTTTTCCTGCCCTGCTCCCCACCATTCCTTGCCTCTGGGAGTTGTAATTTCTGTTTTCTCATAAAACCAGCCAGCACAATATACAGCCAACGGACAAATGCAGCTCAGTGTGAATTTGCAGCCTATCAGGGAGCTGAACTCACTACCATTATCTGCAGCCAGTCAAATACAAAGTACAAACACTGGGCATGCTGTGTCAGGACACCAGTGGCACATCGTCTTGGGCCACATATCATTGGCATGCTAATGCTGCTTGAATATGGCCCAGCACATGTGATAATTACCTTTTAAATGTGGTGGCAGTCACTGAAAACCTGCTCAGGAAAGTGCTTCTATGCCATGTTGGTATTTTAAGCCAGGCTTGAGTGGGCAGCTAATGAATGTGGTGCTAACTACAATGATGGAGACTGGTTAGATTTGCAAGCTCATTCTAATTATTCTCTGGGGACATGAAGATGGGATGAATAGTATCAAAAACATCATTTATGCTTAAAATGTTACACAGGGATTTGCATCTGTAAGAATTAATTCACATAGCCTAGTGAAAATATATTTCCTACATCAAAACCAAGGCCGACTTAGCTTGGTGCTTGTGGGTTCAAATCACAGATGTTTCCAAAAAAAAAAAAAAAAAAAGCCAGAACCAGCATCCCTTTGCCAGAGCCTTGGGTTCCCTATGCTCAATATGCTTTCTTTGAATGCTGGGATTCTTTACTGATTATTTGCCTTTGTATTTGTGACATTTTTTTAAACTCCTGCAGCCTTCCTAGAAAGGTCCATACAATTCAAGACTCTCCCCTTCCAAAAGATGCTGTTGCAACAATAAACCACAGAACCAGGTAACCAGAAGCTGTTGCAAAAAATAACCCATGTTCTCTCTTCCCCAGAAAAAGTGAATGTCTCCCGTCTCCTGGCAAGGCAAAAAGCTGGCAGAGCATACAGGCAAGTGAGGACATGAAAACGACAGGAATCATTGCGCAACATTCTTCCTCTCTCAGAGAAGCTGAGCCCACTGAAATGTTCCTCTGCATGTCAGTAGTTGTCAACCCACAGCATGGGGGTGGAGATGGGGCACTCCAGGAAATCAAAGCAAACTCAATTATCTATCTGCTGACAATGACAGAAGCATTTCATTCCTTGGCTCTTCACAGAATGTGGGGGGGGGGGGATTAAAAGCGTGAACATTTTTAATGAGAGCAATTATTGAATCATCAGTCACACAGTCCATCTGCTTCAGAGCGTTCCAATAACTAGCAAAAGCCTGCAACGCTGCCTTGCCTTGTGGCAGCCATAGAACAGCATCCTCTTTCTTTGAAGAAGAGTTAATGATATTCATATATCATGCCCATCACTTGCCGTCACTGACAGTGCTTTTTTGATGGCTTTGTTGTATTAATTACTAATTTTGCATTTTGATGCCTACTTGGTAGAAATGTGCTCGCTGTGGCAAACGCAAGTGTGAGGGCTGGTGGTACGGACGTTAAACATAGGTACACATGTATCATCCCATGTGGGAGATAAATGAAGGTAGAATTGATTGTCCCATTCAGCCAAGAGTCCTCTGAGAAAAATTAATTTTACTCCATTCAGAGCAAAAGGGACTGGATTTAAAATTTCCTTTCTCTGATAGCCTTAATAATCCACTTGGTACACAGATCCTGCTATGACAGCATGTCAGTAAAGATTCAAAAATCTTTGCAAACAGTCAGGACAGACAGGAAGCCTCTGAGAAATGCATGAACCTGAGGAATTATGAGAAAATATAAATCTAGTTTGGGGCTGCTATACTTAAATCCATCCTCCAAGAACAGTGAAGGCAATGGTTTGGATCTGAAGCCAGGCACCAGCTTTGCAGTATATTAACACTTTATTATGTCAGGATTTGTGTTACTGAGTAAGAAGGAGAATGGGTGATTTTCTTCTTTTTTTGGTGCGAAGCCGACAGGATGGAATTACAAACAAGCACAAAATCACAATGTGCAAATCTGCATTTGGTTGGTAGGCCATTTCAGGCTGCCACTACAATACCCAATCATGAATTGCCCAGTGACAATACTCTGTGCATAGCTGAGAGGCATATTAAATGTGGAACCTAAGGCATTGTTAGGAGATACAGCACAGAAACATTCTAATGTCCTCGATGGGTTTTGTTTCAAAGCCTTTCATTCAGAAACTGCAAATAATATGGCAGTGGAAAGTGTGCCTCCCCCCCCCCCACATATGTGTTTCAAGAGAGAGAAAGAGAGGAGGTAGGGGTATTACAACAAAAACAGCAACATCTCTTTTGAAGTATGGAAATCCGTTTTTCTGTGTAGCTCTGTATAATCCAAAACAAAAGTTGAGTCATGGAATAATGCAATTTATGACAACCAAGGCCACATTAAAATCTGCCATGAATTAGCAGCTGTTAATTTTGAATTATTCATGTTGTCCACTCTAACATTAATCCTAGCATTAGACCGAAGCCCACAGGGGCCATCATCATCATTTATTCATCATCAGTGAATACCGAGAGTTGTTTTTTTCTTCTGACATTATGTTGCTTTTTGCATGAAATAATTATTTAGTACATTTTCAAATCTGCATTAGCTGAGAAGCCTAGAGGAAACAACTACACTATCAGCTTGCCTGTTATCAGTGGCATCCAGGTTGCACCCAATCAATACGCTGCTAACTCTCTCCTTTACTTACTCTGTTTATGCGTTCTGGTGACAATGATCAATATTAGGGCTGAGAGGTAGGCATCTAAATAAATGTTGCTGAAGCATGTTGCTGAAGTTGCTCCCATTTCCAAGAAGTAATTAAAGAGGATGCAAGTCTACCCAAACAATATGTGACCGTAGATCTCAATGATTTCCATGGGATTTCGGAACATGCCCATTCACAGGGACCTATTCCATGGTGCCTGCTTTTGGCACCATAGCTAATACAAATATTTACTACCTCTCATTATTTTGATTATTGTTTTCAGAAGATTTTGGAGATAGCCCTCAATCTCAGGTACCTTGTCTGAATTCAATACCAGGACAGCAGCCTCTGTTGATATTCATATGCCTGTGTTTGTCTCCTACTATGAACCCCAGTCAGCTATGCCAGACAGGAACATGTGGCAGATATGCTGGTAGACATACAGGCACTGCAAAGCAGATGAGAGGGTTGCCTTTATCTGCCCCCAGTACTTCCTCTCATCTCAGATCCATATGGGAATTTGTGACAGACAGGAAGGGAAAAACAGCCGCTCAGTTGTGTCAACTGAGCCTATGGGAGTGCTGCTTCAGCATCCCCCAACCTTTGGGGGGGGATGGAATGTTAGAGTGAAGCACAGCAGGGATGTTAGTTCTGGTCCACCTGAGGGACAGAGCAGTGATAATTCAGGTCTGCCTTAACAAGAGACCAGAGTTTGAAGTGTAGCTCTGCCTGAAACCTTGCCAGAGAGGTTAAGCTCTACCTCTGGTAGAGGACAGAATATTTATTTAAAACATGTTTATACTGCCTTTCCACCTAATCAGGGTCCACAAGGCAAAAAAATTAAAACCTTTAAAAAATTAAAAAAATTAAAATGCAGTTAAAATATAAAATTCAATTAAAATACATAAACACTAGAAAAAGGGCCAAAAACTGTTATCAGATGTATTCCAGAGGCAACAAAAAAACCTTCACCTGCTGGCAAAAGACACCGATAGTGGGAGACAGATGAATCTCCTGGGGAGGGAGTTCCAACGTTTTGGTGCCACAACGGAGAAGGTCCTTTCCTGGGTCACCACCCATTTAGCCTCAGATGGTGGGGGCAACCGAAGCAGGGCCTCCAAGGATGACTGTAGTGAGTGGGTAAGTTTGTATGGGAAAAGACAGTCCTTAAAGTATTGAGGTCCCAGGCTGTACAGGGCTTTAAGGGTCAATACCAGCAATCTGGTAGTCAATGTAGGTGGAACAAGCCTGGAGTCATAACCCACTCCAGTCAACACTCTGGCGGCAGCATTCTGTACCAATGGTAGCTTCAAGAGAATCTTCAAGGGCAGCCCCATGTAATCTAATCTAAATGTTAGCAGGGCATGTACCACAGTTGTGAGATTTTTTTCTGTTCAGGAAGGGCTGCAGTTGGATCATCAGCCAAAGCTGGTGAAAGGCTTTCCTGACCACTGCTGCTGCCTGGGTCCAGCAGCTCCCCCATGCTAAAAAACTGTTCATTTAGGGGGAGTGTAACCCCATCCAGAACAAGAGATACTCCAATTTCTGCATCACCCCTCCGCCTGTAGCACCTCCATTTTGTTGGTATTAGTATTGTTTGTTGGCCCTCATCCATCCAGAATGGCCTCCAAACACCTATTCATGGTTTCCACAGCCTCCCTGTAATCTGCTGGAAGTACGAAGTAGAACTGAGTGTCATCTACATATTGGTGGCACTTCAGTCCAAATCTCTGGAAGCTTTATATAGATGTTTAAAAACATGGGGGATAAGATGGAACCTTGCAGGCCTGAAACCAGACTGGAATGGGTCCAAACAATCCACTTTATCCAGAAATCTGTGATGTTGCCCAGCCACCACTTGCTTAACCACCTTGCTCAAGAATTGAGACTGGACAGTAGTCATTCTGCTCTCCTGGGTACGCAGTAGGTTTCTGTAGGATTGGATGTACTGCTGCCTGTTTCAAGGCATGGGTGACCACCCCCTCTCTCAGGGAGGCATTTACTATCTCCTGGACCCAGTCTTCCAGCAGCACCCCCCCACAGATCTAAACAGCCAGGAAGGCCAAGGGTTCAAACAAGCAGGTGATAGGTCTCAAACTTCCCAGAATCCTGTCTTCAGACTGCACAAGCTGAAAGGTATCCCACACAATTTAACAAATCGACACCCTGGGACCATGCATTCCTGTTGGTGCTGATGAATGTGAAAGATTTTATCCACAAAGTGCTTAGCAAAATGATTGCAGTGGACTGCACAGCAGTGCACCTCCTCTTGCCTGCTAGAACCCAATAGGATCCTAACCACCCAGAAGAATTCTGCAGGTCTACACTGTACAGGCGCAGTATTGCTTCTTTGCCACCATCACCGCCATGGAGTAGGCTTTCACCTGGGCCTTGTCAGATTAATCACAAATAGGGTTGTGCAAAAATAAACCTCAAATTAGCCATTTCGATAATTTTCAGGGTTTGGGTTTACCGAACACCAAAACCTGGGGGTCTGCCCAAAGCCGAATAGACGATTCCCAAAAAAGCCAAATAGACTATTCCCTTTTTCTTTCTTTCTTTGATGGTTTTGCTATGGGGCCCTTTTGAGGTTGGGATCGTGTAATGGGAGCCAACTTGGTCTGATCAACCTTTCAGTGGGTTGATCTGGATCAAGCATAAGGGTTTTTTAAAAGATGGGGCTCACTAAATCCCGTCCAGAGGGATATACCCTCCAATTTAAAAGAACTGGCTTCAACAGCTGCTGACCACCAGGCTTCCGAAGGAGACTCCCTCACCCACATGGATGAGCAGTCTCCTTCAGACAGGCCCAGTGGTCAAGACTTCAGCTGGCTCTGATATCACCCCCACCTGAAAACCTGCTCTGAAACTGAAGGTCACCCCGAGTAGAGGCTTCGTTTCCTTGCACTGTGACCATATCTTGAAATCAGATTTTTGGTGACCATAATAAAGGAATGTTCACAGGATGTCATTTGCCACCAAAAGAAATGCTTTCCGTGCCTTATTTTTCTTGCATTTAAGCCATTTCCTCAGTTAGGAAGGTAATTTGCATGGGCATCATGCTATGAACCCCAGATACAAAGGGAGCCCCCAGACTTTGAGGTGCCAGCCTGTCAATTAGCTTTTTCCACCAGTCCTCGGCAACGCTGAATTTCTGAACCTAAAAACTGATGGACAGCTTGGCTTGCAAATTTCTGAGGATGGGGGCAACCCCTTTGCTGGCCCATAAAATTGCACCCCCTGTCCCAACGTTCACCAAACTTTGGTGACCATCCAAGGAGAGTCCCTTGCATCCCCACTGCAAACATGGGGACTCTACCTCCAAAAATTAACCCCAGGAGCTTCAAAAAATCCCCATAGACTATAATGGGCCTGAATTTTTCGGTAAACCCAGAAATAAGTCGATTAACAAAATTTACCAGTATGGGTATTTGGGTTTACAAAAAAAATCAGGCCCAATAAACCTGAACCCAATATTAAGCTTTTTTTTTTTTTTTTGCACAACCTTAATCCCAAATCTTTCTCCACCATTGCTCTAGCTGTCCCTCCTGGTTTTTCATCCTCCACAGCCACTCAGTAAACCAAGGCCTGTCCAAGCTCTTTGACCTGAAAAGGGTGCCTCGATGCAATCGTGTCAATTGTCCTGGTCATTTTCCCATTCCAGAGGTCAACCAGGGCATCTACAGGAGCACTGACAATATCAGCAGGAAAATCCCCCAGTGCCATCTGAAAACCTATCCGATCCATCAGGCTATGGGGCAGATCATTTCAATCTATTCCCCCACTCCCATGGAGGCTTGGTACCCCTGTAAGTCTACACCCCAGCAAGTAGTGCTCTGTCTATGACAAGGAGACCATCTTCAATCCACCCAACTTCAAATTGCCTTCTTCCTGCCCAGAACAAAACACCAGATCAAGATTGTGACCTGCACAATGTGTGGGGCCTGTTATTACCTAAGACAGGCCCATGGTTGTCATGGAGACCATGAAATCCTGAGCCACTCCCAACTAGGTAGCCTCAGCATGATGTCCCCCAAGACAATCAGCCTAGGATTCCTCAATACTACATCTCAGATCACTTCCACAAGCTCATGCAGGAAGACAGTTGGGCAGTGGGGTGGGCAGTAAACCAACAGAATCCCAATGCTGTCCCACACTCCAACCACTAGATACACACTCTCAGAGTCCCAGACACAGCATCAAGCCAGGGGGATAGAATCCTGATAAACTACAGCAATACCCCCCAGGCCTATGCTGATGTATCACTGAGTACCCTGGGGGGCATAATTGAGAAAGATTAACACCTCCCCTCTCTCCCAACCAGGTCTCAGTGATATATGCCAGGTCAGCCCTTTAATTCAGAATTAAACTGTAGATGGCTGCCACTGTACCTGTAATTGTCCTGGCATTTAAAAGCAAGATATTAAAGCCGAGCAGGATGTTGAGATAGTCACCAACATCAACCTGGCCAGAAGAAGAACCAGAAGGGGCAACAGCATGCAAATGCCTATTCTTCTCCCACCACTATCTCTCTCGGTTGTGAGGCAAAGTACCCAATTGTGAGGTCTGTCTCTGATGTAGAGCAGACCTTGTACCATTTAGTCTGACTCTTGGGAAAGGGCAGGCTGGTGCGGGTGGAATCCCATGTGTGTGAAAGGATCCAACCTGGTGGCTAGTTAATGAAAGCCTGTTTGTACCTGTAAGAGAATTCAAGCCACACTTATAAGGCATAACTAGGTTAAACTTATGTGTCTCTGCCAGGTTTCTCCTCTGACTATCTGGAAACCTGTGTTGTTGATCTGTTCTTTAAAACCAATCTGCAAATAAATACATCTTCTTTGTTATTTGCATGAAACTCCTGCCTCAGTGATCTCTGTGTTCTACTCGCTTGCCACAAAAATTACCACATTGCAGAGAATCCAAAGCCTCTACATTTGCTACCCTAAGAACATCTTGTGACTGAGGGGAGGGTTTACAGTAGGGATGTGCAGCTCAAAAAAAATCAATATTCTTCAGTTCTGGATAACAGGGAGCTAAAAAATACTGGTATTTCCTGTTTTCCCAGCTTGCAAATTCTAATATTCATTCATAGCATTATTTATTGGCATAGTAGTTAAAACATGCAAATTCTAATAAACAACCTGAGAATCGAAGGTAATGCCAAACCCAAGAATCCACTGCAAAAAGTAAACATGACACAAAGCAACTCGTGCAAAGAATACAATGTTGCAAAACCAATACAACCAATTAAAAAGGATAGAATCAAAATGAAATCAACACAGCAAGCCGACACCAAGCCCTGGAAAGACACGACACACCAGAAAAATAAAGAAAAAACAATCCTGGGAGCCTTAAAACTTTGGCTCCCGATATTCCTGGTTAATTCTGAATATTTCCAGGATTTTTTGGTATCCTGGAAAATCCCGGATACCATCCAGAGACCTGAATATATCCAGAAAATACTGATAAGGTATTTTTTGGATATATATTCAGATTGGATATATCTGAATGCACATTTCCAGTTTACAGCTTAAAACAAACCTGGTTCCCCAAAATCATAAGAGGCTATATGGGTCCCCTCAGTTGGTAAAAAAGGCCTGTCCCAGTGTTCCATGAGAACATTTATCTAGATCTGATGCTTTATTCCTTGCATGAATTTGGACAAATATAGGCGATTGGGGTGGGGGTGAGGGTGGAAGAGGAACAGGTGCACTGCACCATATCTACTGATGTAGGTTTAGGAGCGAAACCAATACAGCGGTCTTACAACCAGGGCAGTATCCTAGATTTAGATTTAGTGTGGTAGTATGGGGAAAGGTTTTGGTGGGATACAAGTTTGAAGGCTGCCTCTTAGATATATTTACAGGTTAAGATAATATTTATGGGTTAAAGATTTCAACAGAATTTTCTGACATTCCTTTTTATACCACATAATAATTATTTCAAGTTCATGCAAAGTTCCCTGACCACCCTTTTAGGAAAAGGGCTTTGTACTTACATCAATTAAATTGTTTCTAATTATAGTCACTCATTGTGTAAAACTAGTGAATTGGCTAGAGACACAAGCACTCTGATAATAAACCAATGAGATTTGTAAAGGGGGGATGTGCTGCCTCCTGTAGGCATTCCTGACTTGGGAGAATGTAGGAAAGAAAGCAAAGGCTGTTAATGATAGGATATAGGTTGCCCTTGCCTGCCCTCTGCAAACCCATTTCAGTGATCAGTAAATCCTCACTAAACCAACCCCCCCAGAACATTAATGAAAAACTTGTAGAGGATGACTTGTACTGGCCTGCTTGAAGGATGAGCCAGCCTAGCATCGAACAGATTCACACTGAAAATTCAGCCTGGAGCATCATTCAGCATGGCAATGCTCTCATGTACTTAAAATCCTCTCTTACACATAATACTTTACATTAACTATAAGAGCTTGGAAAGATTAAAACTTTTTTAAAAAACATGTCATAATAACCATCTACAGCAGTTGGTTGCTCTTTGCAAGTTGTTTAAAAGAAATTGGTATCTCAAGCACATTTAGAATTTTCTCACTGAAAAATCGGTCACAGTTAAGGAACTGAGCTAGCTTTAGACGCAGCACATTTTAAAGACATCCAATATGCTATCAAATCACCGCATCTCATTTAAAAGAGAGAAGGCTGTGTAAAAATATATTCTGCCATTTCCTCTCTCTGCCATATTTATGAGTTCAAAAATCCTCCAATATCAATAGAAATCTAGCTTAGTTGAAGACAGCGGGGGAGAAGAGGAAGTTAATAGCTTCTTTGAACTGTAAAGGAAGGAACAGAGAACATTAACAAAGAATGTAATTTAATAATCAATTTACTGATTGGATTTTCCATGAGATTAACCTGGAGTCCAGAAATGAATTGCCATGATCTAGGGAAATAATGACCATTGGCTCTGGGAGGGGTGTTCTAGTATAAAAATGATAATATCAAAGATTCCATATACTGTTACTGTATTTAATTAAATGCATTCAAATAATATTATGGGTCAAGTATAAATCCACAATAGCCCAGGAAGTGTCTTGTGGTCAGCATGTCTTACATCCAAAACTTTCTCTGATCAAGGCAGTGCAGGAACAGCCATGCTAAAAGGCTAAATCCAGCACTCAAGTAAACATACTGATTCCCTTGGGCTTAATAATAAGGCATACTTTTCTTAAATGCACAAGGCTGAGGCCATTTATGCATGGGAGGTTTTGCCTTGGAGTTGCTGTTCTCTAGATGCACATTCCCCCCATCCGAATTCTCAAAACACTGCATGGGGGCTTATTCTTTAATTTGAGAATTCAGATGGGGAAAATGTGCATCTATAGAGAGGTAAATCCATGGCAGAACTTCCCATGCATAAATAGCCTGATTTAACAACAAATCAAATATTTGCCCCAGGCACTGGATCACATTCAATGCAGCTCAGAAAATGAGAGCAGGCCAAAGTGATTTCAATTAATCTGAACTGCCTTTCATTCCCCCCAGTCTTAGTTAGCGTACCATCTAGCTGATTTCAAATTTACCAGATTCATCTTTCCCCCACCCCCCAATTAATCATTTTTAAAACCTGGGCCTCAGTGCTACACAGTATCTCATTTTAAATGGGACATTTTATTTAAAAGATTTAATAAGTGCTTAATTTAAGTCCCAGAATGCCCTGACTGAGCTCTGGAATGTTAATAAAAGCAGGGTTTCGAACATGAGTTGTTTTCCTTCAAGTAAACACAATAGGCTTACACATGTCTGGATTTAGGCATGAAGGCTTCTGGTTAAAGGCTGGGAATTCCTGGCTAACACTAGGCCTGGAACGTACAAAACCAATGAAGCCCTGGCTTTACCATGTGTGTAAGCAAAAGCCGGAGGTATAAGTCATGGGAATTTCTCATATTATTAATTTTAAATAGAGTGTGTAAACTTTCCCCAGTGAAGTATACCCTACTAGGCATAGGTCTGCTTATTACTTTACCTACCTATTCCATCCATCTAAATCCATTACTAAAAACTCAGTAAATTTTATGTTAATTACTGCCAGGTTGGTGAATGGCAAATCATACGGATTTAGCTCCTGAATAAAGTGTGTGTGTGTCTGTAATTTTAACTTATGTCCATCTGAGTTTGCACTCAAGCAGCAGCCTAGACTTAATGTGTGAGGTGGAAGGGTGGATCATAGTGGTCATATGGTTATCTAATTTCCAGTAAATGCATTGTGTGGGAGTTCTAAAACACACAAAGGATTCAGTTAGTGTACCTAGCTTCTCTACCCTGCTTAAGCAGAAGTAGGTGATCTCATGGTGGATATGTGTGTTGGGGCCCTAAGTACTGTTTTCCTGAGAGACACCAACATCCCCATCTCATCCCATTATCTGATGCAACTCAGGAGTTCCTCACCTCTATGACAACCACAGACATGTCTGAATTGTATCAGTGCTTACACATATCACAGGACATGGTGCTTTTTGCCCAGCCAAGGAAGAATGATCTGGAGGTTAGTCTAGAGAACGTTTTCAACAACCTCATTGGTCCATTATTGAAAACAACTGGTTTCCTACTAAGTATGCAGGATTTTTCTGTTCACATGGATGGTTGTCTTATAAGCTTTTATGTTTGGAATGGGAAATGGCCTAGGTAATTGTCATAGTAAGTCCTACATTCCTCTCCAGCCAGTCATTTATTTAATTATTTCATTTATGTTATTTATTATCTGCCTCTCCAAAAAGATGTCTGAAACACCATTCAATACCATAAACATTCAAAATAAATTACCACTAAACCTACTAACAAATCTACCAGCTGTATCAAACCATATTAAAAGCCACTTAAGCCAACAGTAGATTGAATAAATACATCAAATTAAAACTATTTAGCAACATTTTAAAAACAAACATTCAGGTTGCTGTGTGAGAGTGAGTGGGTGCTTAGAGCCTGCTGGAGAGGGGTTTCTGATTGGTTCCAATTGTTCTTTTGACTAGTTGCTGTTGAGTGAAGAGGGCTTGTGTGCCTGGAGTTGATTGCTGGCCCCACCCTCTGCTGTTGGCTGTTGGGAGGTGAGGCTGAGAGCTTTTGATTTACAAGGCTCCTCTCGCCAGAGGCAGAGTTGGGTCAGAGCTGAGGCAGCTGTGCTGAGAGTCAGAGAAGGAGGCAGAGCTGCTAGAGAGTTGTTGCTTAGTGAAGAGGGCTTGTGTGCCTGAGTTTGATTGCTGGCCCGCTCTCTGCTGCTGGCTGTTGAGAGGTGGGGCTGTGAGTCTTTGATTTACAAGGCTATTCTCACTAGAGGCATGAGCCGAAAGACGAGAGCTAAAGGGTTTTTGCCCTGGGGTTCTTAGCCTGGAGATTGGGCCTGGAGACCATATAAGTAGTTAAGAAGCTTTTATTTTGGTGTTCTTGTTATCCCTTTTGCCTTCAGTAGACAGTGTGTAGGTCTGTGGGTTTTAGGTTAGATCAACACACCAAGGTATTTCTAGAGTGAAAGAATTCACTACAAGGGTGATGATGGATTCTCCTGAACCATCACTTCCAGGGAGTGTGCCATGTTAGTTTTCCTCCCTGAAGAGGAGGGGAGGGGCTGTGGTTCAGTGGTAGAGCATCTGCTTGGCATGCAGAAGGTCCCAGGTTCAATCCCCGGCAAGTCCAGTTAAAGGGACTAGGCAGGTAGGTAATGTAAAAGACCCGTGCCTGAGACCCTGGAGAGCCACTGCTGGTCTGAGTAGACAATACTGACTTTGATGGGCCAAGGGTCTGATTCAGTATAAGGAAGCTTCATGTATTCATGTGTTCAAGATGGACTTCACCTGTCACAAGCATAGGTTGATAGGACTCTTAGAGGACAAGGTTTGGAGCCTAGAGAAAAGGATTGCTACTCTTCATGACATCAAGGAAGGGGAGGATTTTATTAACAGGAGCCTCAAGGCCCTGCGTAGGGAAGGGGAGGCTATTCAAAGAGACAACAGTGTGGTTGCCTGCCCTAACGAGACTCCTCAGACAACTCAGAACATCCCCAAAGGCATCGAATGAGATGACTCTCAGTGCCATTAGAATTCAGGGATTGATTATTGGCATTACGACCACTCAGGCCCGCACAGTTCATCACGTACCAAGATCTTTTAAAGTGGGAAGGTAATAAATGCTCACTGAAAGACTATGATGAAGTAAAAGATCTCCTGATCTGGTTTCAATATCATCAGATAAACTCTGTTTATACTCAGGATTTGAAAACTATTCCAACAAGAAGGAAACATTGTAGAGGATCCAAGACACCAATGTGGATGAACAAAGAACTCCATGAAAAAAAATGTTCAAGAAATGGAGGCAGGGACATACCTTGAAAGTAGAGTATCTGTGGATTGCTAGGCACTGTAAGTCAGTCATCAGAGAGGCCAAAGCTCACAGTATGCTGATGCTGGCCGGGGTGCTCGCTACAACAAAAAAAGCTTCTTCGGATATGTGAGGACCAAATGCAAGGGAAAATAGGCCATAGGCCCACTGTTGGGTGAAAATAGAGAAACTCTGAAAGAAGACAAGAGAGAAAGCAGAAAGCCTTAATGTCTATTTTGCCTCTTTTTTTCCCCTGAAAAAGAGAATGGGCTCATCTAGAGATGGTAGTAGGCAAGCCACAGCATCCGGGCTGCTGGTTGACATGAACAGATAGGGAGTTGAGAAGCACCTGGCTGCATTGGATGAGTACAAATCCCCTGGGCCAGATGGTATGCACCTAAGAGTGCTCAAAGAACTTTCTAGAGAGCTTGCAGAGCCTTTGTCCATCAACTTCTAGACCTCTTAGAGGATGGGAGATGTGCCACAAGATTGGAGGAGGGCGAACATTATCCCAATTTTCAAAAAAGGGAGGAAGGATGACCCAGGAAACTATAGGCCAGTCAGTTTGACCTCTATCTCAGGGAAGATACTGGAGCAGATATTAAAGAGATCAATCTGCGAGCATCTGAAGGACAACTTGGTGATTTGGGAAGTCAGCATGGATTTGTCCCCAACAGGTCCTGCCAGACCAACCTCGTTTCCTTCTTTGATTGAGTGATGAGCTTACTGGATCAAGGGAATGTGGTTTATGTTGTTTACCTGGATTTCAGTAAGGCTTTTTCAGGGTTTCCCATGATGTTCTGATGGGTAAACTAGAGGACTGTGGACTGGACCCTAGGATAGTTAGGTGGATAGGAAACTAGTTAGAGAACCGGACTCAAAGAGTAGTTGTCAATGGAATTTCATCTGAATGGAGAGAGGTGTCCAGTGAGGTGCCACAGGGTTCTGTTCTGAGCTCAGTACTTTTCAATATTTTTATAAATGATCTGGATGAGGGTGTAGAGGGAGTACTCAATAAATTTGTAGATGACACCAAAATAGGAGGAGCAGCGAACATACCAGAAGACAGAGATAGAATTCAACGAGATCTGAACACACTGGAAAAGTGGGTGAATGTGAACAAGATACAATTCAACAAGGATAAGTGCCAAGTGCTCCATCTGGGTATCAAAAATGGGAGGCAGGCACTGGGTAACAGTGTGTGTGAACAAGATCTTGGAGTACGGGTGGACCATAAGTTAAATATGAGCAGCCAGTGTGATGCAGTGACAAAAAAGCTAATACAAACTTGGGGTGCATCAATAGAGGCATAACATCCAAATCGCAAGATGTCATAGTTCCACTGTACACTGCATTGGGTGGTCAGGCGGCACCTGGAGTATGGTGTGCACTTCTGGAGGCCTCACTTCAAAAAGGATGTGGACAGAATTCAGCGGGTGCAGAGGAGAGCATCGAGGATGATCAGGGTCCTGGAGACCAAGTCCTGTGAAGAAAGGCTGAGGGAGTTGGGAATGTTTAGACTGCAGAAAAGGAGGTTGAGGGGGGACATGATTACTCTCTTTAAGTATTTGAAGGGCTGTCACTTAGAGGAGGGCAAGGAGCTGTTCCTGTAGGCAGCAGAGGATAAGACTCACAATAATGGGTTTAAATTGTGGACGGAAAGGTACTGGCTTGATATTAGGAAAAAAAATTTACAGTAAGAGTTGTTCAACAATGGTAACAGCTACCTAGGGGGATGGTGAGCTCCCCCTCACTGGCAGTCTTTTTTCAGAGGCAGGACAAACATTTGTCAGGGATGCTCTAGTCTGATCCTGCATTGAGCAGGGGGTTGGACTAGATGCCCTGTGTGGCCCCTTCCAACTGTATGATTTTATGATAAAAATACAGCAGCATTCAATAACACAATCCAGATATCAAGGGCACAGAGGCACATAGCACATAGCTGCTATATAAATAATGAAGTCAAGGATCCACCCTGAGTGGTATCTACTGACTTGACTTCAGAAGTTGCCGATGCACAGGGTAGGAATATTTTATTTGATTGTTGTGGTTTTTTTTATCTTCCTCTGATTTAAAAAAAAAGATTGTAAGCTGCCTGGAGGACTCTTCAAAGGCACAATATAAATATTTTAAATAAATTAATGAATTAATGAAATAAGATACTGTCATGGGAGTAATGGGTCATTCTGTAAAATTGCTGTCAGCAGTATATGGGGATGTCTGAATTCTCTTCCCAAGCATTTATTTGTAGCTACTGGTGACTATGCTGCTAATAAAGTTTGTCTGAAGGTTGCAGATTTTTTGAGTGCTGGGCTTGACTTTGCAATCTAGTAATGAAGTATTTGAGTAAGTTCAAATCGAAAGATACACAGGCCTTTTAACTCCAGTCTCTTCTTGTCTTACTTGACTCTTGAGAAGCTTATAGACTCTTCAACTGCAGAATTGCACTAAGGTTATCAGAAAGCCTACTTCGCCAACACTGAAACTGGACAAAAAGAAAAATTGGCCAGGTTGTAAGTAATAAGCAAAAAAACTAGAAAGTTCCTTGCTGGATGCTTTCTGCTTATTACTGGAAAACTGGTTTGCTCTGTTTTAAATGGAATTCATGGAAATCGAGTCACATTCTGTTCACAGCATTTCATGCCCTTCATTGAAGTGAAATGGGG
Source organism: Euleptes europaea (assembly GCF_029931775.1). Lineage (NCBI taxonomy): Eukaryota > Metazoa > Chordata > Lepidosauria > Squamata > Sphaerodactylidae > Euleptes > Euleptes europaea. Next base: position 5,229,564 of record NW_026612049.1, read on the forward strand.
ATATAATGCAAGTAGTGCTCTTGCTAGCGTCCAGGGACGTTTTCTAGGAGACAGCTTGTCTGGTCAATAGGAAGTCTAAGATAAAATGGTTCTAGAGATGAAATCTGGAGTAACAGAAGAAATTGGGATGAGGTGCCTAGGAAACCTTGGAAAGAACTTTAAAATCATTGAGGAAAATAGTAAAGAATAGATTGATAGTTAATCAGAGATTTGGAGCCAATGAAGTCTCCCTTACTGTTTGCAAATGTTCTGGTTGAACTTATACAAGATATTTTCAAAACAAACTCTCAAGAGTGAGTGAAAAAATGCTGTTGTGGATACTAGCTTACTGTTTTTTTGTTAGTGCTAAACTAATTGATATGTTTGTTTCAGAATCTCAGTGCCAAAGTTATGTACCTTTTTATTGGGGGGGGGGTCTTTAGGCTCAGGAAAATGGATGGAGGAAGTAGGAGCCCCTTCCTCCACCCATGCCACCCATCATGAACTAAATCAGCTCTGAGGCTTATAAAGCATTGTTCTTGAAGCTGATCAAAGTGGTGAACTCAGAGACAACTTGTAAACAAAAGTATTGTGTAGTTTAGCCCCTAGATTAATAGCTCAGAATGGCTGGTTGATGTTCCCTCAGCAGGTAATAATGGTTAAGAGATAGTTCCCTGATGACTCTCTTATGTACTCACCAGAGCTTAGAAAAGGTGATTTTACGAGATTGGGCTGGTATATAGGTATATGTCAAAAAAGGTGGGGAAAGTTGGGAAGAGACTGAGAGAGAGGCAGGTAGAGACTGCTGTGAGTCATATAAATCACCTTTTGGATGCAGGGATCAATACAGTGTGTTTTGCCCGATAAGAATGCCTCCTTGTCTCTATCTTTATTTGCATATTTATGTAAAATATTTATATCCTGCTTTTCTCCTGAACAATGGGACTGAACCCAGCTTCCATAAAACAAATCCAATACCACACTGGCAGAAAGTACAGATAGAAGAAGCAAGCCACAATTGTCACTCATGGGCTATTGAAAGAGGTCTGCTTTACAGAGCCTCCAAAACCTGTGCAGAGCTGGGCTTCCTCTCCTTCAGCATGTCTGACTGCAAAAGCAGTAGCTACAGAGCAGCCTCCATTAGTCTGCATTTCATGTAAATAGCTGGATATAATGATCATGAGCCAGAGAAGCACTTTATCAAGTCAAAGGCATGATTGTACCCCTGAAGCTTGAACAAAAGCACATTCCATTGCTGAGTGCTCTGCTAGACTGCAAACCAGCGATGGACTGGTCCTTTAACTTACCAGGAAAGGTTGCAGGCGGACCACTCCCTTGGAGGTCCACTAGTGGCTAGGAGCTGGCAATGCTGCATGGGCCACTCAACTTGAACCTGGGCTGCAGCAGCAATGGCAACAAGCATAGCCTGTGGTGCTACAGGGGCCACTTGGCTCAGCTTGCTCCAGGGCTAACATCCAAATCTGACCTCTTGTGAGCAGAGTATTGGGGAAGACATCTACCATGAGTCAGCCTGCGGAGACCTCCTCTGACGAAGAGGAAACAGAAGCCAGAACAGAGAGACATCTGCAGGCAGAAGTCACACAGGAAAAACCACAGTGTCTACAGCCTGCAGTGTCTACAGAACAAAAGATCTGTTCCACAAGATCCATGAAATCAAAGGGAAATTTAAAGCACGGTTAGGCATGCTGAAAGATCAGCATGGAAATACATTAACTGAACAGGACAAAATAAAGAAAAGGTGGGAACAATACGCTGAAGAACTATACAGAAGAGATGAAAGGATAAAAGATTCTTTCCAAGAAGAATCTCTTGAAGAAGAACCTACAGTTTTAGAAAGTGAAGTGAAAGCTGCATTGAGAGCAATCGGGAGTAACAAATCACCAAGAGCAGATGGGATATCAATAGAGCTATTCCAAGCCACAGAAATGGAATCCATCAAGATCTTGACAAGAATATGCCAATAGATATGGAAAACAAAACAATGGCCCACAGACTGGAAACGATCCATTTACATTCCAATTCCCAAGAAAGGAGACATCAAAGATTGCAGCAACTATAGGACCATCGCATTAATTTCTCATGCAAGTAAAGTGATGCTCAAAATCTTACAGCAAAGGCTGTTACCATATATGGAACGAGAAATGCCTGATGTTCAAGCTGGTTTCAGAAAAGGAAGAGGCACTAGAGATCATGTTGCAAATATATGCTGGTTACTGGAGCATACAAGAGAATTTCAGAAGAAAATCAGCATGTGTTTCATAGATTACAGCAAAGCTTTTGACTGTGTGGATCATGAAAAGCTATGGCTGGTTTTAAAGGAAATGGGTGTGCCACTACATCTGATCGTTTTGATGCTCAACCTGTACTCTGGACAAGAGGCCACAGTTAGAACATACTATGGAGAAACGGAATGGTTTCCAATTATAAAAGGTGTCAGACAAGGATGTATTTTATCTCCCTATCTCTTCAATCTATATGCAGAACATATAATTAGGAAAGCTAGATTAGATTTAGATGAAGGTGGAGTGAAAATTGGAGGGAGGAACATTAACAATTTGAGATATGCTGATGACACTACATTATTGGCAGAAAATAGTGAAGATTTGAAATGACTACTGCTGAAAGTTAAAAGAGAAAGTGCCAAAGCAGGACTACAGCTGAACATCAATAAAACAAAAGTATTGACTACAGGAGAATTACACAACTTTAAGGTTGACAATGAGGAAATTGAAATTGTTCAAGACTTTCTATTCCTTGGCTCCACCATCAACCAAAGGGGAGACTGCAGCCAAGAAATCAGAAGGAGATTGAGACTGGGAAGGGCAGCCATGAAGGAGCCAGAAAATATTAAGTGTAAGGATATGTCACTGGCCACCAAGACTAGATTAATTTATGCCATCGTATTCCCTATTACAATTTATGGGTGTGAAAGCTGGACAGTGAAGAAAGCTGATAGGAAGAAAATAGATTCCTTTGGAATGTGGTGTTGGAGGAGAGTGTTACGGATTCCGTGGACTGCCAAAAAACAAAAACAAATCAGTGGGTTATAGATCAAATGAAGCCTGAACTGACCCTAGAAGCTAAAATGACTAAACTGAGGCTGTCGTATTTTGGTCACGTCATGAGACGACAAGAGTCACTGGAAAATACAGCCATGCTAGGAAAAGTTGAGGGCAGCAGGAAAAGAGGAAGACCCAACAAGAGATGGATTGACTCAATAAAGGAAGCCACAGCCTTCAATTTGCAAGATCTGAGCAAGGATGTCAAAGATAGGACATTTTGGAGGACTTTCATTCATAGGGTCGCCCTGAGTCAGAAGCGACTTGACGGAACTTAACACACACACACACTACAGCCTGCCAGAACAGAGGAACAGCCAAAATCAGATGACACACTATGCCTGCAGCCTGCTGGCTCAAGGACTCCAGCTGGACCTGACACCTCGCAACATGCACTGTCTCCAGAGGCCTCGCAAAGGCCACTGGATCAGAGAAGGAGACGGGTTCATCTGACAATGCAGCAGCGATGGCAAAGTGTGAGATTAAAGGCCCAATGTAGAGGCCTCCTTCGAAGCAGTGACGAGGAACAGCAGGGCTGAAGCACCACCTGTGAGATCAGCCTAATTGGCAACAGCTGGCTCTGCTACAGCAGCAGGAGAAGGGATTTAAGCCATCAGTTAGGCTTGGCTGTTGTGCAAGCAACTTGTCACCAACCTCCTTGTCTTCCTGCTAGACTTTGGATTCCTGGTATCCTGACTTCTTGGACTGACCCTGACTAAAGCCTTAAACTGCCCTTGCCTGTAGTGATATCTTGGACTCTATCTGAACTGTGAATGACCTTGGACTGCTTCCCAGACTACGCTTCCAGCTTCCAGCCCTCACTCCTTGCCTGCAACATCTGCATGTTACTGATTCTTGAGATCCCCATTTGGGCTTGTTTGGTCCATCATTCCATTTTACTTTAAGATCCACACAGAGGATGCCATGTTACGGGGAATGCTGGGGTCTCCGATAATTAAGTGGGGAAATTAGCTTACTAGAGACAATTTTGAGCACTAACGAGAGGCCTTTGATAATGGGTTCTTTTACTGATGTATACCAAGGATGAGCAAGCCAAAGGAATAAACATTCAGGAAGCCAATTAACATACAAACAGGTTGGATTTATTAGGGGAAATCAAGGGGGTACAAAACGCACACACAAAATCAATAAAACAAATCAAGCACACCAAGAGAGTCCTAAAAGGGATAGCAGAATGGGAATCTATAGCTACCTTCTGGCAAGGTTTCCAATGAGAGAGGCCTCAGCAGAAGAGAGAAAGACCGCTCAGCGAACCAGTGCTTTGCGATCGGGAAGCCGTGCAGAGACACGGGGCAATTGTCTGGATCTGAGTGAACGAAAGGTAAATGGCTGCCGCAGGGGTGCCAATACTTATAGTAAAAATCTACCCTGAGGCAGGCTGACTCACTAGGCAGGTGGTCTTGGGGCACAAAGGTAAAATTGCTCCTCAAATGGAGGGGAGTTCCAGGGAGAAAGGCAGGGTGCTGAGTTGATGGGATTATTGATAGCTGTCAAGTATCGGGTGATATTGAGCAGCTATCAGGAACTGGAGGGTGCGAGGGAGGATGAGGGGGATTTGGGTGATGGGATTAGCTTGATCCCAGACAAGGGATGCAGGGAGTGACAGAGGAGCACCATTGTACTCTTGCTTGGGTTGTCAAGTAGATCTTGATAGGACAGCTACATTGATGGTTACACAAAACTTCCCAATGTGCTGTCCATTGTCTAGATGAGCAATTCTTCTGAGGGTGAGCTCAGGGTGGGGTAGCAGGCAAGTCCAGAGGTCAGTGTTGTCCTCTTGCTGTGCAACCACATCCAAGATGGATTCTAGATCACTTCCTTGTCAGAATCCATATTGCTGCTTGCCATGTATGCAAGGGTCGGAAGCGACTTGACGGCACTTAACACACACACATGTATGCAAAGTCCTGCTGGCTCCATACAGCTTGGTCCGGGGTAGTGTTTGGGTAGCTTCCATTCTTGGTCAGGCTGTGGTGTAGGCTTCCTGCATAGTCCCTCAGCTCTACATAGTCCAGGTGTGCATGAATAGGAAAAGTCCTGATATGGGAGGATAGGGTCACAGCCATGCCTTACAAAAATATCAACCATCTGCATTTGGCATCAGATTTGCATTTTACCCATAATGCTGTCAACCAGTGTAATTTTACCCATAATGCTGTCAACCAGCAGGACAGTCCCTTTTATCCTGGAAAAATGCATTATTTACAAACATTCACACAACCACTTTTGTTTGGCGAAACAACATAAATCCCTTATGTCCTGTTATGTATTCACATAGTAATTGGGAGCTAAGAAGACAAGTTTCTTCCTAATGGCACAACTTCTCCAGCTAATTTGGAATAATTTGACTCATTGCCGTCGCTTTTGAGTCTTCTTTGCAGCATAGCATCCAACGTTTCATAGTGGCTTAAAACCCTTGGATAATCAAATGAATACAAACATTATACAAACAATAGCATCAACATAAACATAAAAAACAGTTTAGAATCACCTCCATAGAATTAACACTAAAACAGTTTTAACTGCAGTGGAAGTTATTCGCTTCACAGCCCTAAAATTGCCTCATGAATTACACAAGCTTTCATGCACTTTAATTGCCCTCAGTAAAAATCTTGCCACCACATCAATTATTAGTGGATCGTGTGCGTTCATAAGGAGGGAGGCCTTGATGCTTACAGGTAACCATTCTCTGTCCGCAAATATTGGGTCTAGTAATTGAAAATGACCTATAGCATACAGAGACAATTGAATAAAACGTGGGAGACTGATTCAGTTTTACCTTCCCCACATGGACAAACCCTATCTGCAAAGGGGACTTTATTAAATTTCCCATGCAGCATGGCACCTTGGATAATCATCTCTCACCCTTCTTGTTCCACAGTTCATGAAAATGTAGATTATTGTGAAGAAACTGGTGGGCAAAGGGAATCTTTCTCACTCTCTCCCTAATCTTTTCTGGGAAAGCCTTCTTAAAATCCCCAAGTCCATATATGAATGCTAACTCTGTGCAAGAACATAAGCAAAGTATTTGACATGTTTTAAGAGAAAGTTTATTATTGATGTCCAGAAGCAGTGTACACGTGATTCATATTTATAAATGGCAACAGTGGTCACTGAATTGGACATAATTTGCCTGAGGGGATAATAAGGTTTTATGAGTTCTTGCCAATATTTGCTTATTTGCAGATGTGATTAGACAAGGGCAAGTGCCCTTCTTAGTAATGAGACTCTGTGGGGGGAAAACAATACTTCCAACCATACTGCATATTAAGATGGAGAAAGCTTAAAGAGGTTAATACACTTTGAAAATGAGTATTTTAAGTGCCAAGATACCATATATTAAACATTCCGGAGGGGTACTGTCTAAAATATAGAAGCCATTCTAAATAGCTAGCTAGTTATAACCTTTCCTCTTTACATATATACACAACTTTTCCTAGAACTAGGGACACTAAAGGGTCATATTACAATAGATTATAACCTGTACCTTCTTGCCCACACTTGTGTACTGGTAGAAACACCAGTTGACAAATGCAAATCCGATATGAATTTCACTCTCTTCTTTTTAAATTATTTCCAGTCTATACACTCCAAAGGTGAAAGAAAGTGCTGTAACGGCTGCCAGCCAGCTAGAAGATGTGAAAAGCACTTGTGTATCAACAATATACAAATATGTTCATTGGCTACTACTCTAGCATTCACAAGGAGTGAAAGAAAGAAGAGAAAACATCTCAGTTTGGCAGTGTTTGCTTGGAAAACTCAACTAGCAAGGAATTTGTTGTAGTGGGTGTGTCTCGTTGACCCTTAGTTGAAAGCAAATGGCTACCAGGAATAAAGCAGAGAGGACAGGCTGCCTTGGAGAAGAGCACACACTGAGAACTCCATAGAGAGAACCAGTCTGAGAACAGCCTTTAGAAATTATAGGCTGTTGTTTGCAATTCGTCAAGTAACCGATTGTAGCAACCTTTGTGGATGCAAACTGTATTTGGAACACAGACAGCAAGGGGTTTGTTCATGCATATAGAAATTATGTGCTTAAAATGACAAAAGGAAAGGACCTGTGTATTGTGGTACCAATGTGTAGTTTGGTTTAGCCATCCTCTGCCTCCACATCCCTGTCTCCAACTTTGTTGTGAAGACAACAGTCAAATTTAGACTTGGTCAAATCAAGTAATTGGCCGGTTAGTCTCCAATTAGTGATTTATCTGCAGGACTAGGGTGTGTTTTGCAGCAACAATATAAGGAACTTGTGAGCATCATGAAGCATCCCATCACGATGGCTGACAGGCTTGAAGAAATTGGTGAGGAGACTCCCTTGGGCTGGGTAGGATTACTGAACCCGAACTACTGACCAGCTTAGGAAGTTGGTGAAGTACACAAGTCCCTCCCAAACATATTTTGGTATTTAGACCATGAGAAATGAGGAATAGTAACACTGTGGGGTGTGTATAAAATGCTGTCAAGTCTCAGTCAACTTATGGCAACCACATAGGGCAGTGATGGCGAACCTTTTAGAGTCCGAGTGCCCAAACTGCAACCCAAAACCCACTTATTTATCGCAAAGTGCCAACATGGCAATTTAACCTGACTACTGAGGTTTTAGTTTACAAAAAACAACACATACATTAACATCTTTTGCCTTAAAAGAAAAACACAATAACAGAGCTTTCAATGATACAAACAACTTTTTATTGAAAGGTAAAAGTTTGCATTTGGCATGCTTTTGAACAATTAATGTTTGTTCAAAGCCCCTACGCTGGGTGGCGGGCAGTCCAGGGAAGGGGGGGGGCTTTGAACTGCTCCACAGCGCTGAGCAGTTCAAAGCCCCCACCGCCCAGCTGGGCGGCAGGGAGTCCAGGGAAGGCAGACGCAACAGCTGCTCAACTTACCCGCGCGTGCCACAGAGAGGGCTCGGCGTGCCAAGTTCGGCACGCGGGCCATAGGTTCGACAACACAGACATAGGGTTTTTAAGGCAAGAGTCTAACAGAGGTGGTTTGCCATTGCCTTCCTTTGCACAACAATTCTGATAGTCCTTGGTGGTCTCCCATCCAATTACTAAGCAGGGGTGACTCTGCTTAGCTTCTGACATCTGGCAAGATCAGGCTACCACTGTTGTACTGAGGTTTATGCCAGAATGAATTTGCTGGTAGCCTCTAAAAGCTGCCTGTTAGGGTAACCTACACTAAAATCTTGGGGGAGGGTGGTGATTGATAGCTGTTGTAACAGAGCAGCCTTTAATAAAGTCTTAGTGGAGCCCATTATTTGAGTCCCATTAATTCATTCTGAGGTGCAGGAGCAAAATCACGAGTTTGAGAGGTAGAGTTTCAATCCACATGGAGGTCAGGTTTTCAGAATGTTTGCGTGCGTGACACTGTGCTCTAGCTTGGTGATACACTGAGGGTCTTCAGATCAGGCTCCTGAAATTTAACTTTAATCTCTCCCATATGTCCTCCCATATGCAGCTGACTGTACTGTTGGTTTACAATAGTTGTGTGGAGCTTTTCCCTTAAGCCACAGCCTTCAATTTGCAAGATCTGAGCAAGGCTGTCAAAGATAGCACAGTTTGGAGGGCTTCCATTCATAGGGTCACCATGAGTCGGAAGCGATTGACGGCACTTAACACACACACACACATCCTACACTGACTGCTGGAAGTGTATCCAATGACGGAAAAGTCCACACAGGTCTTGCCATCATTCTGGTCACCTGTGTGGACAGAAGAAGAACAATACAAGCTGAGCATTAAACTAAAAGTTCTGACATGAAATATGGAATTGTGTCCTACATCCCCCCCCCCATAGATAAGGAGTTGCTCTACATGATAAACAGCCCATAGAGGCTTGTCCCAAGATCATATGATAGTATAACGGTATTGAGTATTTTTCACAGTATTAGCACTTTTGCAGTATCATTGTTATGGACTGGTTGATTTAGGAAAGGAATATACAAGAAATTATCCCGATTTCTGGAAATGTTAAAATGTCAGGGGTTTTTTAAATGCAAATCACAGCTCGTCAATGAAAAATCTAAAAAAAAAACAACGGACATTTTTAAAAAGGTATTTTTTTCAACATTCACAGTCAGATGACTCTAGAAACACACTGCAAATATTTAAAATACAAAAATTATGTCTAATTTGTTTAATGCTTCCTGGAAATGACTGAAGAAACAAATCATATTTAATAACAATGACATATAATTGCATATTTATTACTGATGTAATTTTGGTTACAAAGTAATCGGCTGTATCCTATATAGCTCATGCATCCTAAATCACAATGGTGCTCTTGTGATAATCAATATTTAATTAGATTGTAATTACAATAACTACCTTTTAAATGCAAATTAAATTGTTCATTTGTCCTGTTTGGTCAGTTTATCCAGTGTCTAGAACTAAGAATTATTTTTATTGTTAAAGAAGGCATTTGGATTGCCAAAAGACATTCCACTAAAAACCACTGAAAACCTGATACAAAAGGACTGGATAATTTCTCCTGTGTACAAGGCTTAAAAAAAAAAAAGTAATATTGTTTCCTAGATACAGCATCAGTAATGTAATGGTTAGCCTCAAGCAACTGTATCACTCAAGGAAGTCCAAATATAAATTAGCCAGAGTCCTACTGATTCCAAAGGGATCTTCAGCACATGTTTAAATTTCTTCCCATTGAATGAACAGGTTTTAATATGTGATAGCTCATATCCCCATATTGCACAAATATAACCCCAAGTCAATAGTGGCCTGCCTCCTTTTCTTTTGCCACCCTAAAGGAATATGTTGACTTTGGCTGCAACAGTGCAATTAATGTCTTGTAATGTCACAAGGGATGCATAGCACAGTAGTTGGCAAACATGGCAGAGATATCTGGTTCTCTCTCCCTCCAAACCCTTCAATGGTATCTGTTGTCTCTTATTTCATTTTCCAGCAGTATGCTTTATGGAAACTTTACAGAAGCTTCGTAACAGTGTGATTAAACAGAAATCATACTGCTTTTCTGTCACTTGCTATTGCTGTTTCATCTAGATACAGGAGGATCTAGGCTAAGAGAGGTATCTGGAAACATAAGTGTCTTGCACCTTCTCTGCACTTTCTAAATATTATCTTGGAACTTTCAGATCATTTATTTGAGTACAGTGGTGCCCTTTTTGTGGTGCTGTATTAGTCTCTTTGGCTTTTCTTTTTTATATATAATTGTTTTTATAACATAAAATATAAAACATAAAACAAGACAAATACATACAATACATACAATAATAAAAAAACCAAAAAATACAAGAGTATCAGTTATTTAAACTACTTAATACATTTCAAATTCAAAAATACCCTTTCAACCCACCACCCACCATAAAAAGTGACCCATCACCAGACTTCCGGAGAAGTGTCTGAACAGTTTAGAAATTATGATATTGACAATAACATAAAAGTATAAATCTTATTTCTATAACTCATTAACTAAAATAGTAAAATCCATTTTCGCCAATTTATCCCAATATGTGATGGCCTTCATCCATGTTTTTTTTAAATTCTTCCATATCTTTTCCATGTAGGAATTCTGTTAGTTTGGCCATCCTCATATACATCCATAATTTCTCTCTCCAGTCACTAATTGAAGGTTTATTTACTTGCTTCCAAACTTTAGCTATTACAATTCTTGCAGCAGCAAAACTGTATTGACATATGACCCTATCATTTCTGTCCATTTTATCTTGTGGAATCCCCAGCAAACAAAATGCGGGATTATTGTCGAAGGCTTTCACGGTCAGAGTTCATTGGTTCTTGTAGGTTATCCGGGCTGTGTAACCGTGGTCTCTGTCCTTCAGTGTTACTACTCTGAAGATGCCTGCCACAGTTGCTGGCGAAACGTCAGGAAAGAAAATTCCAAGACCACGGTTACACAGCCCGGATAACCTACAAGAACCAAAAAATGCGGGATTCCTTTTTACTCTAATATTAATCAAATTATTAGTTTCTCTTATTATTTTTTTCCAAAAACTTTTAATTTTTTTACATATCCACCATGCATGCATAAAAGTTCCTCTTTCCTTACCCCATTTCCAGCATAGATCCATATCTCCTTTTTTTCATTTTACTTATCATCACGGGAGTTATATACCATCTATAAAACATTTTATACAGGTTCTCTCTAATTTTGTTAGTGATTGTAAATTTAAATTCTTTCTTCCATAAGTTTTCCATATTTCCAGATCAATATTATATCCTAACTCTTTCATCCATTTCACCATTACTGGTTTTATTTCTTGCTCTAAATTTACTTCAATTAATAATCTATATATTAATAATCTATATATCCTACATATCAGTCCTTTGTTTCCCCTAGTTAATATATTTTCTAATTTAGATTTATTTTTATTTTTATTAAATCCAACTACCTTATCTTTATTAAATATATATTTTAATTTATAATACATAAACCAGTCTTTAATTTTAAGTTCTTCTCTACTTCTTAAAACCCAATCTACTTCCTTACAGTCTGTAATTTCTCTATAGGTATCCATATCTAAATTTAATTGTATCCCTCTCTTCATAAATGCTTCTACTGGATTAATCCATCCCGGTGTTTTATTTTCCAAAAGCCTTTTATATTTTTTCCATGTTTGAAATAAACAAAATCTAATAATATGAAGATTAAAATCTTTATTTACCTTATCTTTTTCATACCACAAGTATGCATGCCATCCAAAACATAAATTAAAAGTGTCCTCACTTGACCACATCACCACCTTGCAGATGTCGAGGAGTGGTACCTTCCTGTGAAGAGCAGTGGAAGAACCCTGGGCCCTGGTGGAGTGATCCCTAATGTCTAAGGGACGTGGCTTGTCCGCTTCCCTGTAAGTGGATCTAATTGCTGATACCACCCATTTCGCAATGGACTGGGCTGAAGCAGGCTTCCCTTTCTTTGGGCCTTGGTAACAAATAAAGAGACTCTTGGACCTCCTAAAATGACTTGTTCTATCTATGTAATAGATAGATAGCTCTCCTGACGTCTAGGGTATGGAGGGTTTCCTCGGCTGGAGAGGAAGTGTTCAGGAAGAAAACTGGAAGTACCAGTTCTTGAGTCATATCTTGGAACTTGGAAATCACCTTGGGTTTAAACTGCAATCTGGGATGTAAGACCACTTTCTCGTTGAATACCTTCAGGAAGGGCTTGTCAACCCTAAGGGCTGCTAGCTCCCCCATCCTTCTGGTGGAAGTGACAGCTACCAAGAAGTCACCTTGGCTGTAAGTAGGCAGAGTTGTGTTGAGATCAAGGGTTCAAATGGCGGCTAGGCTTTGCTAGCACCAGAGACAGGGACCACTGTGGAGTGATTCTGGGAGTAGGTGGGAACAAGTTGTCGAGCCCCTTCATGAAGCACTTAGATAGAGGGTGTGAGAACACGGTGTGACCCTCTATCCTATTGTGAAATGCTGAGATAGTGGCTAAGTGCACCTTTATGGAGGAAACAGACTTGTCCTAGTCAGTTCTAACAGGTAATCTAGGATATAAGGTAAAAGGCAATTGAAGGAGGACAAACTCTTGCCATTAGCCCAACGCTCAAACCTTTCCCACTTCCGGCCGTACGAGTAATGTGTAGAGGGCTTTCTGGCTTGCAAAATGATCACTCTAACTGGTGTAGAAAGGCCTACTCCTTGGGCACTATCCTCCACGCTGTCAGGTGAAGTCTGTCTATATCATGGTGCATGAGAGTACCCCACTTGAATAAGTCCGGGGCTTTCGAGAATATTCTGTAGTTCCCCTCTGCTAACTGCAACAGTTCTGTATACCAGATCTGGAGAGGCCATAGAGGGGCAATCAAGATGCAGGTAGTATGATCCGCTTTGCTCTTTCCCAGGACCCTGGATAGGAGTAGAAGAGTGTAGAAAAGTGTAGAAGAGTGAGCCTGACCAGCGTATCTGGAACACATCTCCTAGGGATTCTGAGTCGTGACTTGCTATGGAGCAAAACATTTTGGCTTTCCTGTTCTCCCTGGAGGCAAACAGATCGATCTGAGGGAATCCCCATAGTTGAAAGATGGGGGTCAGGAATGTATCCTGGAGTTCTCACTCGTGGTTTGTACGGAATGTATCTGTTGCGAACAGGCAGGGACCAGGCAGAGGTGCTTGGCCTCTGACTCCACTCCCAGCAATGGAGAGTACTGGGGGGAGCAGAGCCTGTCGCGGTTTACTCTTCCTAGTAGTGCGGGTGGCCTGAGTGTGTAACCAAGGCAGCACTCTAAACAAGGAGCAGGTCTACTCACCAGAACGAGCTCCTTTGCATCAAGGTCTAGGCTCGGTCCTCCCAGGTCCTGCAGGGATACCAGCAGGGCAGGAGCTGGTAGCTGGCACCTAAGCGAGATAATACTGAGCGCAGAGATCTCAGCACGAGCAGCAGAGCTTGCAGTAATTACAAAGTTGTTCCCACACTGACTGACTGGCCAGCCTAAGATTTATGGCTGTTCCTCCTCACTCCCTTCCCGGGCCAGCTGTTCTGCATCACTCGCTGGTGTTGACTCCTGCAAACACCTACGACCAATTGCCTGCAATCTCGCGCTGCGACGCCTCTCCTGCAAACTGAGCCGAACCTTTGATCTTCGATGGCTAACTGGGCTGGGAGGGTCTGGAGGTGATTACCTTCTCTGTTCCTCTGCTCCTTCCCAATAAGTACCACCTTCTTCTGCATCTGTCGTCTTTGCTGGTTCAGATCTATGGTCCGGTCGCCCTGGTAAGACTACCACCGGTGCATCACCCTGCTCTGCCACTTCTTCCTCCTCTTCTTCCGAGGAGAGTTCAGGCTGACTCATGACAGTATCTGGGGTCAGGAATGTAACCTGGAGTTCTCACTAGTGGTTTGTATGGAACTCCCTGCTGAGAGTGTCTGCCCACATGTTGTGTGTGCCGGCTATATGGATGGCTCTCAAGTAGATGTCGTTTTATAGAGCCACCTGCCAGACCCTCTGCGCTTCTCTGCACAATGGGATGGAGCCCATGCCCTCCTGCTTGTGGACATAATACACTGCGGAGGTGTTGTCAGACTGCAGCAGCATTCTGGACCCTCCTTCTGTGAAGGAGGTAAGTGAATAACGAATGGCACGTAGCTCAAGTATGTTAATGTGCAGTGATGACTCTGCAGCATCCCATCTGCCCTGTATACAGAAACCCTCACAATGACCCCCCATCCCTCTAGGGAGGCATCAGTAGTTAGGGTAAAGTCGGGGTTCCAGTAACCAAATGGTACACCCGAGAGGAGGTTAGACTCAGATAACCACCAACTCAAGGATCTCAGGACCACCCTGGGGATGGGCAGTCTGTGCAGTTGGGAGTGACGAAATTGATCTAAGGTCCTGAGGAACCAATTTGGTAGGACCCACATCCATAACCTAGCAAAGGGGGTTACTGCGGTTGTGGAGGCCATGAGACCCATCAGTCTTTGGATGGATATTACAGGTTGGTGTCTATAGTGCAGGAAGTGTTCGATCAGACGTTTAATGGCCAGTACCCTCTCTCGAGGGAGGAAGGCCCTTCCTCTGGTGGAATCTAGTAGGGCACCCACAAATTGGGCTCTCTGAGAAGGTCTTAATTTGGATTTCTTCCAATTGACCATAAGGCCCAGGTTGGTACAAGTGGACAGGACTAACTCCAAATGGGAAGACAAAGTGTCAGGATTGTGGGCTGTTATGAGCCAATCATCGAGGTACAGGAAGATGCTGCACCCCTTACTGCTGAGATGGGATATGACCACAGCCATACACTTTGTAAACACTCGTGGGGCTGTAGCTAAGCCAAAGGGGAGGATGGTGTAGTGGAACACTCCCTCACCATAGCGGAACATAAGGTATTTTCTGTGTGATGGGTGGATAGACACATGGAAGCATGCGTCTTTTAGGTCTAAGACAACAAACAAAGTGTTAGGGGAGAAGAGTTCCATCACAGATGGTAAGGAAACCATACGGAATTTCAAAACTCTCAAACATTTATTAAAGTCTCTAAGGTCTATTATGGGCCTAGGGCCTCCATCTTTTTCTTCACCATAAAAATTCTGGAGAAAAACCCAAAACAATTGGGGGAAACTAGTTGAACAGCGCCCTTTTGCAGGAGCTCCTGCAGCTGTGTGCCAATCTCTGGGAAGGGGTTGTCCCTCGCCAAACTAGAGGGGAAACAGGAGGAACTTTAAACTCTAAACGATAGCCCTCGGAGATGACCTTGTAGACCCAGGAATCAGAACAAATAGAGCGCCATGTATCAGCAAATTTGGCCAGTCTCTCAAGAAATGGTAAATTCTCTTGGACGGCCTGCTGTGATAGTCACAATCTCTGAGGGGGCTGTTGTTGTTGGTCTTTAGGTTGAGGACTATTGGTGGGCCTCTGTCTGTTGTTCGGTCTACGCTTTCCAGCATGACTCTGGTGGTACTGCTGATGGTACTGCTGATGGAACTGCCTCTGTTGAGGATACGGCTGGTATCTCTGTTGCCTCTGCCCTCTGTAGAAAGGCATGGTGAATCCCTGTTGGTGGGGCTGAAATCTTTCCCTCTGAGGGGGGTTAGTGGAAAGCCCGCCCAAGGCTCTGGCTGTCTGGCGATCTTTTTTGATATTGGTGAGAAACTCTGCAGTGTTTGACGCAAAAAGAGTGTCACCTTGGAATGGAAGATCCTCCATTTGAGACTTGGTGTCTAAAGGTAGGGTGATGTTGCGCAGCCAGGAATGGCAGCATAAAGTGACTGCTGTAGCCATGGAGCAGGCTGCAATTTCTGCTGCATGTTTGCCTGCGCTTATTTCCTGTTAAGACAGACGAAGGGCTTCAGCTTGTATCAGTCCAATTGCAGATTTGGACTCCTCAGGTAAGAGCTCCAGATGAGGGATAGCTTTCTCCCAGAGAAAGAGTTGGTAACCCCCCTTTATGGTTTGATAATCGGCAATTCTGAAGCTAAGGGCTGAGGATGTGTACTATTTTCTGCCCAAATTGTCCAGCCCCCTGCTCTCCTTGTCAGCAGGAGTGGAGTGTTGGCCTTGTCTCAGTTGAGCTTGCATCTCCCGCATCACAATGGAGGAGGAGGAAGGGGGGGATAATCAAGAATTTAGCCGAATCGGGTTTAACCCTGTAGAGATTTTCAATTTTTTTGGTGGAGGCTGGGGTGGAGGCTGGTTTCTTCCACACCGTCTTGCTAATATCTGTCAGGCCTTCCAGCACAGGGAAGGCCACGATGCCAGGAGCGTCAGGATACAGCCGGCTCAGGATTCTGTCATTGGGCCTGTTGTCTGAAGTGGTGATGTTTATTTCCAAGGCTTCTGCCATGCGGAGCATCTGTTCACTCCGAAGGCATAGGTCCTCTGATGGCTTCTGTATCTCCCACCTGTTCATCAGGGGATGGTTCAGATATGCCCTCTGAGCTGGCTACAGAAGCTAAGGCTTCAAATGCCTCTGGATCTGAGTTCAACATCGATGCGGACTGGGACTAGGAGGTCGATGGGAAGGCCAGTTGGTGGACAGGGCCCTGTGCAATAGTCTTACCCTGCAGGGTGAGCTGTTTTAGCCTACAGAAGTTGATCCATTCCTGTAAAAGGCCTGGAGGAATGTTGGGTTGAGGTGGATCCAAGCCCGATGAGATATTGGGTCTCGGTTCCAAGGTGGTTGGATTCGATGGATGGTGAACCACTGGTAATTTGAACTCGATGTCCGAGAGAGGGTGGAGGGGGGACTCTGACCCCAGTGACTGGGTCCTTGGTGGAACCAAGATAGGATCCAGATCCGATGGCCTCGGATCCGACACTGGTTGCATAGATGGAGCCGGGGTGGATTTTGAGTGGCTTGGGTCGCTTGATTTATCGCGATGTTTAGATTTGTTCTTGTGTTTCTTGGTTGATGGACCCTCCGAACTCATTCACTCTCGACTGTGGTGCTTAGAGGAGTGGCCTGGATCCGAGGTGTGTTGCAGAACTGGCCGTTTAGGATCTGAGCTGGATCCAGGTGTTGGAGTGGTCGGAACCGACTGAACAGAATGGGCTTTTGAACAAGTTAAGTCCTTTAGATACTTGGTCCTTCTTTTTCACCACAATCTCAATTGGTCGCACCACTGGAAAGCAGCTATTATTGCAGCAAGAAGCCAATCCCAAGTGGTGACACAATTCCACTACCAAGAAGGACATCAGTTTATCCCTGCAGCTATTCAGATCTACTCATCAAAAATTTCTAATCAATTATTATACGGTATCCCCATTTGGATCCAGGCTCTTACCTTGGATATCGACCGTAGTTTGGCTTCTTTCCTACGACGAACATTGGGGTTGCCCAACATGATTAATCTCTACACTCTTTGTAAAGAGCTTGGCCTCCACCTTCTGTCTACAAGAGCCTGGACCGCCACCGTTAAGCTGTGGCTCCATATTCACTTCCATTTTGATCTTTCCACATTACTGCATGACATGCTAAGGGATTCCTACGTTTCCTCATGGTACCAATTCATTCGGCAAAAAATTAATTCCTTAGGAATTAATTTAGACTCACTAAATAATTGTGGTGAGTCTCAAATTTTCTTCATCATCCGGCAAAGAATTAGGGACATGGAAAAACAGATCATAAATGCAGGCCCCACTATGACATGTTCCCCCTGTTTCCACGGACTGACAACTTATATGCCCAGAGGTGCCCCCTACATACAAAACCTCACTAACCCCCTTCATCGGCAGGCTTTTATGCTCGCCAGATTTAACATCTTTCCCTCAGCAGTTCTCTCCGGGAGATTCCACAATATCCCGTTTAGAGACAGATTATGTAAATTTTGCCACCTCAAACCCGATTCCAAAAGTCACATCTTATTGATTTGCCCTTTTTTCACCGGTTTAAGAAATTGTTTCATAGATCCAATCATCATGAATCTCCCTGGCCCAGCAAATAGGACTACCCAACTTTTACTAGCAGATAAGTCCCCCAACTCTACAGAAGCAGTTGCCGAATATTTGGCAAAATTTTTAGCTACTGTTTTTAATACTGACAAGTAATAGCTTTGCCAATTGCTTGCCTGTAGTGGAACTCTACTATTGTATTATATTGAACTTGATAAGTATTGTACCATTTTAACATGCTCTTTCTATGCTCTTTTTATGCCATTAAAGGTTTTTTACTTTGAATGGGCTCTCTGAGGCGTCTCGGAACTGACGGAAGGAGATGGGGTGATAAGGCTCTTCTCCACAGTTCTGCGTTCAGTCGGGTAGCTCACGCATTGTGCGCTCGAGTCGAGAATTTCTGGCAGATTTTGCATGTGGAGACGTTGTGTCTCTCCCCCAAGCAGATCAGGCACAGCTCATGTTCATCTGTGTGCGGGATCTTAATGGACCATTTGGGGCAGCATTTGAAGAGAGATTTGGAGGCCATAGCAGCCCTCAGCACATGACCGAGGAGACCAGGTTGTCAAATTATTGCTCTCGCAGGGCGGGTAAGATGGGGCTAGTCAGGGAGCCTTGAACCGCAGCCCGAAGAACTCATGTAAGAACAATGGATGAGTTTGAAGAAATCGGCACTGAGGTTGGATAAGTTCCACTCTTGGCGGCAGCAAAGAAGGAACTGAGGAGAGAGGGGATGCCCCGCCCAGGAGCACATGGTGGTTTTGGTGGGAAGCCGACCTGCCTGCCCAAGGGGAGGGGCATCCCCACTATAGGCCTGAGGCTAGCAAAGGTTTCTGGTGGCAGGCCTGCCTGCAGGCGCAGTCTCAAATGTGGGGCTGCACCGAAGACTGGAAATGAAGTGGTGGAATTCAGTCTCTAAGCAAGAGCAATTTCACTTTCCACTTCCAGTTCAGTTTGGCTGTTGCTATCAACTATTTTGGTTCAATATTTCTTCCTTTTGTGGTTATAATAAAGTTACTACTTGCTTATGTATACTCTGTGTGGCCTCTTTTTCTTAAGTGTCTGTCATCATAAAGGGGGGAGCATATTGGGTATCTCCAATCTGGGATGGAAGAAGAGAGAGAAAGCTTAAAAAGGCAAGTCCTGTTCTTGTGCAAGCTTTGGTAGAAAAGAAATCATGGCTTATCAGTTCAATCGTTGTCCAGTACTGGACAACTACATAAGGAAACAGAACAAATTCTGTCCATGGTATCTGTTGGACAATGGCAAGCTGTTTTGACTTGACAATTAATAAGAAAGCCACTTAAGCAAACAGATGTGGCTGCATTTTCAGCAGTATTAAGACAGTATTCTGAACCCACTTAAAACTGAAAGTGAAAATTTAGGAAGATTGTAAAACAGAAAATTGCTACCATTGAGAGGGGAGGCAACTGGACATTTTAATGCTGTCTGCTGCTAGGTATCATTAAACCTGAGTAAATGGGAATACGTTCCAGGCGATGGCAAGCAACATATCACACATGGGCTAGCATCAAACAGCAGAGTTCATAAACTCCATCCATCCTAATTCTAACCTCCCTGTTCACTTTCTAGAATCTAGGAAACATCACCTTACATCCAGGTTGATTTTGGGTAAGGACTGAAATGAACACAATGACACTTTCAGTGAATGTTCACCTATTGAATCATTCATATTCTCAACATTTCTCAGCATGACCCATCATGATACAATATACATTGCAAAATGTATGTGCAAATCCATTGAAACATCAGCTAACATTACTTCAGCCTGGGAAAATTCCAGATTGTGAAAAAAGGCTGTAGAGCAGGAGCTATCCAAACCATTTTTCCAGGACTCCTTACCTCCCGCCCTATTGTAAATCCAGCTGAGTAAAGTATTGCAAACATTCACCAACATAACTGAAAAAGGAGCCTTATCTAGCTTTGCCATATAGCAAAATAAACTGCTCCTGCTTCTTGGCAGCTGAAAGCATTTCCTTTGGACACTTTCACCATATATCCTTAAATTGAACTGTGAACTTCCCATTCCTCATACTCTTAGAAATACCCCTCCTCAAATCACCATAGTGGAATTGAGCCAAGTGCTTTCTCAGCTTACTTATGTCAATCTGTTACAGCCACTGTTCAAAAACCAAAATAAAAAAAAATCTTATGCTTCCTCCATGAAGGCTCCAAAAAAGGGGAGGGGAGGAGAAATGCCTGCCCCAACACACAATATGTTTCCTTGGTTTTTCTAATTAACAACATTTTATATCTTCTTTCACTTTGTTTTATAAGATGCTGGCTAGCAAAGCAGAGCAAACTCTCTTGAACCCTCACAGACTGTTCCTTACAGTTAATTGTTTATTGATAAAGTTAGTCAGGTGTCTCTATCAATGCTCTGCTGCGAAGTCTGTCAATATTAGAAAGGTTCCAACATCTGGCACCGATGTTGTTTTCAGTGTCTTGGGATTGTGCTTCTTTTGCTGATGTGAATTTATGTATGGGAAATTAACTGGATTTTTCCTAGGGCTAGCAATAAATTATATTTTTTAAAACATTTGTTTTATAATGAATTACAGCTTATAAAATTTAATTATGAAAATAAATGAATTCAAAGGCTGGAGGTCTCAATGACATCTTCCTGTGAAGAACAGACCTGTCAATCAATCATCCAATGCTTCCTCAAAAGTATATGCTAATTACTTTCAAGCAATTGCTGGACCAGATAAAAAAGAACCCATTAAAAACAAGAGATGGGCCCGGATCCAGAAAACCACACAGCTAGATTTTGTGTGCCTGAGGGGTCACTGAGATTGTGTTTCTCACACAGCAGCTCCCCCTTTTCCACATACAGTATCTCTCTTTTGCTTCTCTTTGGAAGATTTTCTAAAGCAGTTTGCTTTATGGCCAAAAAGTCTGTTGTTCAAAGAAAAAAGTAAAAAATCCCAGAGGGATTTGGGACCATAGTCAGGATTTGCTGCTTCCATATGATAGAGGCCACCAAAACTCAGAGAAAGTACAACCTTCTCTTTGATATTTTCTTATCCACTATCTCTCACCTCTGACTTCAATGGATTTAAAGGATATTACCGTGCTTAGGATTGCACTGTTAATATTTCAGTTATATGGCAGCCATAAAGTGCCCCCCTTATCAAATGCATGATAGAACACAATCTTTGTAATGACCTAAACTTATCAGACACAGTAATGATCTGGGTTGGTAAACCTGAAATTGTGAATGATCCTTTTGGAAATTTATCGCAGCTATGTCTGACATTTTTATAGTTTAATTTCATTCTCACCAAACTACAGAAATTCCAAGCAACGAGAATTTTCAGATTTTCTTTTTTGCTGCTAGCTACTAGGGTTGCG
The DNA here is from genome assembly GCF_029931775.1 of Euleptes europaea. NCBI lineage: Eukaryota > Metazoa > Chordata > Lepidosauria > Squamata > Sphaerodactylidae > Euleptes > Euleptes europaea. Next base: position 5,250,852 of record NW_026612049.1, read on the forward strand.
CAAAAACAAACAAACAAAAAACAACAACGGTAGATTTCAGGTACGGGTTTATTCGGCCTGATTTTTTGGGGTAAACCCGGAATAAGCCAAATATCCATATCGGTAAAGGGGTATTTCCAGGTTTACTGAAAAAATTCAGGTCTATTGTAGTCTATGGTGATTTTTTCAAAGCTCCTGTGGGGGCATTTTTGGAGGTAGAATCACCAAATTTGTAGTGTGGCTGCAGGGACTCTCTTTAGATGGTCACAGAAGTTTGATGAACTTTGGGACAGGGGGTCCAATTTTATGGACCAGTAAAGCCCCCATCCTCCAGGCATTTGTGAGCCAAGCTGTCCATTGGTTTTCAGGTTCAAAAGTTCAGCACTGCCGAGGACTGGTGGAAAGAGCCGATTGGTAGGCTGTCACCTCAAAGTCTAGGGCTCCCTTCATGTCTGGGGTGCATAGCATGATGTTCATGCAAATTAGCTTCCAAACTAAGGGAAAAGGCTTAAATTCAACAAAAATAAGGCTCGGAAAACATTTCTTTTGGTGGCAAATGATATCCTGTGAACAATCCTTTATTATAGTCATCAGAACTTTGGTTACAAGAGATGGTCACAGTGCAGGGAAATGTAGCCTCTACTTGGGGCGACCTTTAGTTTCAGAGCAGGTTTCTGGGGGTGGGATGATATCAGAGCCAGCTGAAGTCATGACCAAGGCAGCTCTTGTGAAGGAGATTGCTCATCCATGCAGGTGAGGAGTTTTCTTCAAAAGCCCAATAAGTAGGTGTAGAACTGGTCGTTTTTTAGTTGGAGGTTATTTCCCTCCAGATGGGATTGGGTGAGCCCCGTCTTTTAAAGTGCAGATCAGGTCACTGTCAGTTGGTCAGATCACGTTGGCTCTGATTACACAATCCCAATCTCAAAAGAGCTCCAACTATGGGTCCCTAACAAAAAAACAGAAAAAAAAGATAGAAAAATGGGAGAAAGCACAGAGCTGTGCATCTGAGCAAAGGTGAATAGCTGAACCTGAAAAAAATAAGGTTGGTTTTTATATGCCGACTTTCTCTACCACTTAAAGTAGGTGGGGCTGAGAGAACAGAGCTGTAACTTGTAACAGAGCTGTAACTTGTCCAAGGTCACCCAGCTGACTTCATGTGTAAGAGTGGGGAAACAAATCTAGTTCCCCAGATTAGCCTCCGCCACTCATGTTGAGGAGTGGGGAATCAAATCCGGTTCTCCAGATAAGAGTCCACCTCTCCAAACCACCACTCTTAACCACTATACCACACTGGCTCCAAATATTTATTCAGCTTTTTCAGGAATCACTTATTCGGCTTCAGGAAGTTCCCCAGGTTTGGGCATTTGGTAAAACCAAAACCTGAATATTGCCGAAATGGCTAATTTTGAGTTTATTTTTGGTTCGTGTTTATTAATATACACAACCCAACTAGCTACTATGTAGTTTTATTTATTTTGTTTTGAACATTTAATGACACTTTTCTGCCCAACCTAGAGTCCCCAAAGTTGATGCTTACACACACACACACACACACACACAAGTGGGAACCCACAAGTACTTGTGGAAGGCACCTCATTTCTTCCTTCCCCACTATTTCTTCTTTGCTTTTCCTGGACGCCCCCTTAGCCTCTCTGCTTTTCCTGCTTCCTTCTCTCTTTCTTGGGTTGCCACCCTGGAGATCTCTTGGTATCACAATGGATCACCCAACTACAGAGATCAGTTCCCCTTAGGGTTGTCAGCTCCAAGTTGGGAAATACCTGGAGATTTGGGGGTTGAGCCTAAGGAGAGTGAGATTTGGGGAGGGAAGTGACCTCAGCAATATATAATGCCATAAAGTCTATCCTCCAAAACAGCCATTTTCTCCAAGGAAACTGATCTCTGTCATCTGGAGAGTAGTTGTAATTCTGGGTGATCTCCAGCTCCCACCTGGAGGTTGGAAACCTGAATTCCCCTGGAGGAAATGGCTGCTTTGGAGAGTGGAGTCTATGGCATTATACCCTTCTGAGGTTGTTTCCCTCCTCAAACATCACCCTCCCCAGGATCTACTCCCCAAATTCCAGGAATTTTTTAACCTGGAGTTGGCAATCCCATCTCCTTCCCACCCAACAACCAACTTAACTTTATCTGCCCTCAGTGTTAAGCTTTCCCTCTCCCCCTGTTACCCCTTACAGCTAGTCTCAATTTTAGATGGGGGAATTAACATTGAGACCACACTTGAGCAAGAGGAGAAGGGTATGGGATCTTTGTTCTTATTGTTACGGTGGATGAGCTTACTAGCAAAAATGCCCTTTTAAATAAGTGATTTGTAGTTTTTAAGGGTCCTGACCTGGATGGCCCAGGCTAGCCTGATCTCGTCAGATCTCAGAAGCTAAGCAGGGTCAGCCCTGGTTAGCATTTGGATGGGAGACTACCAAGGAATACCAGGGTTGCTGTGCAGAGGAAGGCACTGGCAAACCACCTCTGTTAGTCTCTTGCCATGAAAACCCCAAAAGGGGTCGCCCTAAGTTGGCTGCGACTTGACTGCACTTTACACACAGACACAGTTTTTAAGGAGTTTTATTTTAAAAAAATATTTTTAAGTACACACACTTACAAAACCTGAATCATACACCTGAACTATTCAAGAGCCTAAGAAATAAAAGAGAGGAGGGAGTGGACACCAGGATAAAAGTTCATTGACAGGCAATATTCATCTGTCCTGTAGAATGGTGACATTCTAATGATAGCAGCTGTAGAAGAGAGAGAGAAAAGGACCCACAAGCAAATGGGGGGAGTTTGCAGAGTTCAGCACACACACACACACACAAAATGGATGACATTTGGGGGTATATTTATACCCAGAAATGTATCCTGAGGCATTTATGACCTCAGTGGCAACCAAACATTGTCAGGGACAAAAGTCTAATTGCTTCTAGATATAGAGTTTTAGATGTGAGAAAAGGATTTTAGGAATTCTCCCAGGAAGGACAGGAGAGGACAGTTAGGTAATTCGTAAGTATGATGTAGCTAGAGGGTGATTTACATATGGAGAACAGGCTGGTTAGAAGAATAGGTCCAGATTGCTGACAAGATTAAGTTACTAGTTATCAGTGTGCTAAGTGCCTACTTGGAGTTCTTCATTACTCATGTGAGGGAGACTGGATACCTTCTATTGTCTTGCAGCTATCTCTCCTGGAGGCTAGAGGAATGCAAACAACACCCATATCTGCCTTCCAGTAACCAAAACCTTTGCACAGATCCCAGGATGGCTTTCAGAGCCCTGAAAGTTTGGTTCACCTTGGAGGAGCAGTGCCCTGCTATTACCTGTTTGCTCTGGTCCCATATGACATTATGACATACTGGGGTGCTCGGAACCCCACCCCCAGCAGCTTCCACCTAGGAAAACTATGGCCCAGTGGCATAGTAGGGAATTCTCAAGGACTCATGGGGCTGTGCCTCACGTTCACTTGAATCCTCTCTCCCCACACTATTTCATCTTTCCCTCCCCCTGGCAACCCCCATATCCTCTCCCCTTTACCTGCCTCATTCTCTCCTTCTTAGCCATTCACCAACCTACCTTTTATTTACCTCCCATCTTCAGCTGTGTTTATTATTTATTTACTTTGTGTTTATTATTTATTTGTACCCCATCTTTCTCCACAGTGGGGGCCAAAGCTGCTTACATTAGTCTCCCTCCTCCTTTTTCTCTGCACAACCACCCTGTGAGGTAGATTAAGATGAATGTAGACTGGTCCATAATCACCCAGTGAGCTTCCACAGCAAGATTGGGATTCAAACCTGGGTCTTCCAGACCCTACTCTGAAATTCTAACCATTACACCACACTAGTTTCCACAGGATTGCTGTTGTTTAACAGTAGCAAGCAGCCATGCCTAGTTGATTCATGAAAGCCGGGTGATATCAAGTCACCCAGAAGTTGCTTCCAGGCCTAGGGTTGCCAGCCTCCAGGTGGGACATGGGGATCTCCCAGAATTACAACTGAACTCCAGATGACAAAGAAAATGGCTGCTTTGTACATTATATCCAGCTGAGACCTCTTCCCTCCTCAAACCCTGCCCTCCTCAGACTCCACCACAAAACCTCTAGAAATTTCCCAACCTGGAGTTGGCAACCTTTATCCAGGCCTGGGCCCAAGGTGCCCTTCCTCAAAGGCGATAATAGGCCTGGAAAGGGTTCTGCCCCCTCCCTCTGCCTTTTAGTGACAGAACCAAGCTTGGAATGCCATGGTTGCTTAGCAACAGCCACTGAGGGAATCCATTGCTTAAAAAAATGACAGGAGCTCCTTTTATCATTTTGAGTTTTTTTTAAGCCCTGCAATGTGTATGTGTGTATAATGTTTTTCTGTTAACACTGGGGCCTTTTTCAGGTTTGTAGAAAGATCTGTGTGCCTGTTCAGAGCTCCAGTCACCGGATTTAAGTACCCCCAGATTTGGGGGTGTTAAAAGAACTGGCCGAAGTGATCTCAGAACCACTGGCAATAATCTTTGAGAATTCATGGAGAACAGGAGAAGTTCCAGCAGACTGGAGGAGGGCAAATGTGGTCCCCATCTTTAAAAGGGGGAGGGGGAGAAATCCCAAACAATTATCGCCCAGTCAATTTGACATCAATACCGGGTAAGATACTAGAGCAGATAGTTAAACAGACGGTCTGTAAGCACTTAGAAAGAAATGCCATGATCACTGACAGTCAGCATGGGTTTCTTAAAAACAGGTCATGCTAAACTAATCTCGTATCTTTTTTTGATAGAGTGACAAGGATGGTAGATGAAGGGAATGTAGTGTACCTTGATTTCAGTAAAGCCTTTGATAAAGTCCCTCATGATCTTCTTGAAACAAAGCTAGTAAAATGTGGGCTGGACTTTGCTACTGTTAGGTGGATTGGTAATTGGTTGATCAACTGAAGGGTGCTCATTAAAGGCACAACTTCATCCTGGAGAGGAGTGACCAGTGGGGTGCCACAGGGGTCCTGGGACCAGTACTATTTAATATTTTTATAAATGACTTGGATGATGGAATAGAGGACACGATAATCAAATTTGCAGATGACACCAAGTTGGGAGGGGTAGTTAATACCCCAGAGGACAGGGTCAGAGTTCAGAATGACCTTGATGGACTAGAGAGCTGGCCCATAAGCAATAAAATGGATTTCAATACGGAGAAGTGTAAGGTACTTCACCTAGGCAGAAACAACATAAGGCACAGGTACAGGATGGGAGAAAGTTGGCTTGACAACAGTACATGTGAAAGAGATCTGGGAGTCTTAGTGGACCACAAACTGAATATGAGTCAACAGTGTGATATGGTGGCTAAGAAGGCCAATGCAATTCTGGGCTGCATCAACAGGAGTATTGTGTCTAGATCAAGGGAAGTAATACTACCACTGTATTCTGCATTGGTCAGACCTCACTTGGAATACTGTGTCCAGTTTTGGGCTCCACAATTTAAGAAGGATGTTGACAAGTTGGAGCGTGTCCAGAGAAGAGCGACCAGAATGGTCAAAGGTCTGGAATCTATGCCCTATGAGGAGAGACTTAAGGAGCTGGGTTTGTTTAGTCTGGAGAAGAGAAGGTTAAGGGGTGACATGATAGCCATGTTTAAATATTTGAAGGGATGCCATGTTAATGAGGGAACTAGCTTGTTCTCTGTTGCTTCAGAGACTAGGACACTGAGTAATGGATTTCAGCTAATAGAAGAGTGATTCCACCTAAACATTAGGAAGAACTTTCTGATGGTGAGGGTGGTTCGACAGTGGAATGCGCTGCCTTGAGGGGTGGTGGAGTCCCTGTCTTTGGAGGTCTTTAAGCAGAGGTTGGATGGCCATCTGTAGGGAGCGCTTTGATTGTGGGATCCTGCATGGAAGGGGGTTGGACTGGATGGCCCTTGTGGTCTCTTCCAACCTTGTGTGATTTTGTGAACTGTGGGAACTTTCTAGGTAAACCCATTTATAAGCACAGAGACATCGAAAACCAAGGGAAAATTTCACTTGTATAAACTCCCCATAGCACCAATGTGGCTTTTGATTACTGGTCAGTCTTTTATTAGTAAAGCAAATGCTGAAGTTTTGGAAGGGAAGGCTTTTGCATGTTTTAAAAGAAACACAAGGAAATCATCTTGGATATGTTATATTTTACAGGTTACATGTTATATTTCACAATTTTTGTATAGCTTCCAACTTCAGGTTGAATGAAGTATATCTGCCTCTTAATGTGTATAACATTAGTGCCTACTGTAGCATCTGATGTAGAAGTTACAATACTGCTTATCTTATTTCTCTTATGTTAGTGCATGAAGTGTTTTATCATGTTTTATTGCTATTTCATCTATATAACATTTTAGCTGTTCCTAACTTATCTAAACATGCCTGGTGCTTTGGGCTGCATTGATCTCTGATGCACTTAAGATGTCAACAGAGTTGCTTTTCTTTTATTAAATATGGTTAGTATCATTTAATATATGGAGTCAGCAGGAAACAGAGAATAATGGTAGTGTCCCAAATGACAATACGTTAAAGCATATCCATAAAAAAATATCATCATACTCATAATGGGTCCTTATAAAATACATACAACATAATAAAATGTAGACTTGTGCATGAGAGTTTGTTTTGTTTCTTTCATTTTTTTATTAATTCCAAAAAGGATTGTTTTGTTATTGGGTTGTTTCATATTGGGTTTTTTTTTGTTATTGTTTCTTTTGTTATTTTTGTTTTATTTTTAAATTATTTTTCATTATTATTTCCCATTAGTTTCAATGAAAGACCCCCTCTTTTTCTCAGGTCTGTACCTTTATGGATTCCCATCCAAACTGGACAAAACACACTACCAAATTTCAGAAAGATAAAATGCCACCCCCACCCCATTGGAGGCAATGAAAGGCACCCATGGTTAACAGTAAGGTCTCTGGGAGAATTGATAAGAAAGATTCCAAACAATACCATAAATGGCAGTACAGCCTCTTAGTTTGAAGACCAGTAACACAAAAAAGAGGCAGACTAACACAGTGAGGAATTTGGTGATACAAGGAGGGTAAGGCATCTGGGCGCGCAGCCAGCATCAGGAGGACCTTGAAGTACATTTGCAATGGAAAATTTGGCACAGCATGGTAAGCCCTGAGAGGAGAGGAGACAAGAGCCTATCCCATAGCCTTCAGGACTTGAATACCTCACACTGATGTGTAATCCTAGTGGCTATAGATTGCAGTCAATCAAGAAAGCCTGGAGCCAACTTCCGGTAGAATGGCTGACCCGAGCACATTGTCTCTCAAGAGCTCTAGAGAGACCCTAGAGACACTCTGAACTGGGACACCTCCAGTGACCTGAGCACGTTTCTAAAAGGTGGAACGTGGAGCAGGAAATTCCTGCAGCCCTTAGAGTGCTGTTTGACTCCTGAACTCCCCCCGGAAAGAAACCCAAGGGGATTTGGATGTTTGTCCAGCCAGCCAAGGAAGAAACCATCGCCATGAGTGTCTCTAAGGATCCAGGCTCGGATCTCCTCTACCAATTACCATCTATTTAACCATTTTAAAGATAGAAACTCCGGCATCTGATACCTGAGTAAGTGCCAAGAACTCCCTTTGTTTACATTCCAATTTCGAAAGATGGTGGAACTTTTTAAAACGACTACAGAACCCGCACCCCCCCAACCAAGAATCTGAGATAACCCGGTTAAAAGGAATACTTAATAACTTGATTGATGAACTATAAACTTCACTCACGGCCAGACATAACAACAGATACGTAGAGTGACACTGCAACTACCAATTAAAAGACTGGGATTTATGAGGGGGAGGGATGAACTTTCACTTCCGAACTGGAGCTCTTTCATTTTAAGGAGTCTTCCAGCCACGTTTTACTTTGAGAAAGAGACTCCGCTGGAAACACCAGATGTTCATCCAAGCCTAATTTGAATCTCTATGGTTGTGCCACACAAATATCACTCGACGCTATAACAACTACTGACTGGACATTTATCAACCTCAGCAGAGAACTATGGATTATAAACAATTGGAGGAAATGCTGACAAAGCAAACTGAAACAATCAACAAGCAAATTCAACAGGTTTCTAACCAACAAGACCAACTCACAAAGCAACTGATTCAACTTTTTGATAAGAAGTTTGACAATGTGTTAAATGAAATCAAGACAACTAAAGACCAAGTGAAGGAACTGAAAACAGATATGAATGAGATGGAAGCCAATGTAAAAAAAGTAGTGAATGAGCAAAAAGAAATGCAAAATGAAATTAAGGGTTGTGTGAAACAAACTGAACAAATACAATTACAAGAAGAGGCTTTGAAGGATCAGATAGCACTTTTGGATATGAAATCAAGAGAGCTTAATTTACGTATATGCAATTTTTCTGAAAAATATGGGGACACCAGAGAGACCATGATAAAATCACTTGCTGGCATTTTAAATATGAATGAACAAAAATTAAATTATTCAATTGACGAGATACACAGGGTCCCCTTATCTCCAAAAATGTTACAACCAAAGCCTAGAGAGATTGTGATTGTTTTTTATGATCCTAGAATGAAGAACATTATCATGCAAAATCACTTTGACAACCCTTTTTCAGTAGATGGAACACCATTAACACTGTTGAAAGATTTACCTCACCACCTGATTGCCAAGAGGAATATTTATAAAGATTTCACTATGACACTAAGGAAAAATGGAATAAAATATGGTTGGCTAATACCACAAGGTCATACTTTCACTTACAAACAGGTCAGACGTGCTGTTAATTCTTTGGCAGAGGTTGAAATATTTTTGTCAAGAAACAGAGAGCTGATAGATTCTACTCAAGGAGAAAGAGAAGAAGAAAAGTGACAAAATGAAAACCTAAACGTTACTCAAGGAGAAAGAGAAGAAGAAAAGCGACAAAATGAAAACCTAAGCGTGCAGGGTGCAGGGGACGGACATCATGGTCACCAAGAGACGAAACCAAGAAAGCAAGAACAAACCAACAGAAATTCTAGACAGAAAAAGCTGTTCAAAAAGAAGGGTTAAAGAGTTGGAGAATACTGAAATGATGGGAGAAGGGGGAAATGTGGGGGGGAAATAATTAGTTTTTTAAAATTACATATTAATGTAAAAATGTATGGGTCTATCCCTTTTCATGGCAGTTTAATGATTTTTTTTAATATTTCTTATTAATTTTAACTGATTATATATGTGATTGGATAATACATTAAAATGGGTATATAATATAGATGATAGAAATAAATAGAAAATTATAAGTAAATACTCATTAATACGTTAGGAATAGACAATTTTTAAAATAAAGGAGTGATCAGATTAAGAAATGGGTAAGAATAAGCCGGGGGGGGGGAGTCAATTTTAATATCTGCGTTTAATGAAGGCATAAATTGAGCAAATATATATATAAAGAAATCCTGGAGCCTGCCTCTCCCTAGGGTTGCCAACTTCCACATGGGGGCCTAGAGGTCTCTTGGAATCACTACTGATCTCCAGAGTACAGAATTAGTTCCCCTGGAGAAAATGGCTGCTTTGGAGGGTAGACTGTATGGCATTATACACCACTGAGATCCTTCCCCTTCCCAAAGTCTGTCTTCCCCAGGATCCACCCCCAAATCTCCAGGAATTTTCCAGCCCAGAGTTGGTAACTCTCCCCCTCCCCTGAGGAACACTGTGCTCTCCTAATGCTCTTATTAAGGAAATGTTGTTTGCCTTGAGACCTAGTGTGGTGCGGTGGTTAAGGTTATGGGAGACCTGTGTTCAAATCTTCACTTGTGCCATGTAAGCTCGCTGAATAACCTTGGGCCAATCACACTGTCTCAGCCTAACCTACCTCACAGGGTTGTGAGGATAAAATGGAGGAAAGAAGAATGATATAAGCCATTCTGTGTCACCATTGGGGAGAAAAGTGGGATATTAATGAATTAAATAAATAAAGTGAAAGCAGAGATTTCAATAATGAAAGAAACTGGAACAAACTTAAAATCCTGGGTTATTTTTCCCCATTCTAGGCTGTTTAGTTGGGGAATTTGTTTTGTTTTCATATGAATTATGCTAATTATGAAACACCCCATTGTTATGGTTTTCAATACATTTATGGTTAAAAGTATAGATAATTGACAACCTGCAGCATTGATTTAAACTCCAAGTGATGATTTTAGGCTTCAAATCTGGGCCTGCATGGGAAAGAATAAGTTGTTTGTGAGATGGGATGGCATTTGAAAAACCATAGAGCAAGGTCAGATAATGTTCTCAAGCATTGGATGATCATCTGAAGTCTGGGAATGTAGCCAAAAGAAGACTGTCAAGGTTGCTGATAGCAGATGTAGAGAAAAACATATTTTTGTGATTGCTTTCAAGTCAAATATGGATGCATTATAAACAAGTCCAATAATGACTTGTTTTGTCGTAATGGTTAATAAGCCTTGAAGATGAAAGTTTGATAGCTGGGAAATTATTATGAGAAAATCTATGTTTGGGTGTTATTTCCTATGTCATCTATTTGTCTGACATGAGATCAAGGTTAGGAAAATATGTTTGTTAAAGGGATATTTTGTCTCTTTATGTCTTTTGATGTCTGAGAATATGGGAGAATTCTCATAATAATATTTTACTAATTCTCAAAGCAATTTTCATTGGTTCTCAAAATAATTGACCTCTGGTAGGGTATATAAAGGGACTTAAAATTGTAAGAGGTAGGATATTCTTTGCCAGGAATGCTTGCATGCTGTCTGTCTGAGAATTATCCCTGGCATGACACATTGATGGGTATGTAATTATATTGTATTTTTCATTGTAATGTTTAACTGTATTTCAGATCTGTAGTAATTTGTTAGAATCTGCTAGATTTTTCCATGTAATCTAATTTTCATATATATTAGTGTTGTTGTTTTTTACTTTTTCATTAATAGTATTTGAAGCAGCAACAAAAAGGAATTTTAATACAATTCAAAGTTGTGTCATTGCTTGAAGTGGCTGGTTAAGTAAGATGTCTTTTTTAGTGAAATAAAAGATCTAGAAACATATCCACTTATTACAGCAATTGATCTGCTTCACCATTTTCAGAAGCATTGTGATTAATAAATAAATCCATGTGTAAAAAGGGGAAAATATCAACCACCACTATACCCATTGTAACCCTAACAATAATATGGAATGGACAGAAATCTCATCAATCTCATGAAATCTCACCAAAATTTTCATACTGAGGCAACAATACTGATAGTCTTCAAGAAGTCAACCCAAACTTTATTCCCAACATTATCAAATATTTTTGTGATAGTTCTTCTATATGTTAGTCACAGTAATAATCCCATGAAACATAAAATTTTATACAAAAGTTGTTACTTACAGCCAAAATGCACAAATCATCATGGCTTCCAAGGAAAGATTCCAAGGACCATGTTCTCTGTCAGAAGTTAGAAATCACTGTGCTCAGCTGGGAAGAAAAGAGTTATTTGTCCATAATGGAATCACTATCCTCCGCTAGAAGTTGAACTAGATTGTTGGACAGTGTGGCCAGCTCCTCTTAACACTGGTTTGATGTCAGGTCTTTTTAAACAACCTTTTATAAATTAAACTGCAAAATCTTCTATTAACACTACAATATACCATATTGTACCATATATAGCAACTGATGATAATTCACAAATATAGGAAGTATGTTCCCTTGAATTCACAGTTTGTACAGTCCATGTAGTCAATTGCTCAATAGTCAGAGAACTCTCCACACTAATCTCCCCCGCACACACACATCAGCGATGTAGAAGTTCTAGAAAGAAAGCCCTATCAATCTTTTATTTAGCACTTGATATCAAGTAGTCCCCCCCTTCATCCAGAGGTTAATCTAAAAATAGATCATTCTGGCTATTTGTTCCCACAGATGCTGCCTAACAGCCACAAAGGTTCTTACACATTTTTCATGGACACAGTTAAAGATCTGCTTGACAAGAAAGGCTATAAAATAAACTTCCAGCACTAGTATCCATCCTGCAGCAGCATACAGAATGTTGGGAACCAGCAGAGAAGACAAAGTGAAAACAAAAAGGAATGTTTATGTTTTTGTCTTATGCAACCATATTTAAAACTGGGGAAAGAAGTTAATATTGGATAAATTAATGTATTGTTGCTTGTGTACCTACTCAACTGAAGGTGCCAATGAACCATGCTGCTTTAGTACTTCTTCCCCCATAAGCAGAGCATTTTTCAGGTAAACGCAGCAGAGATACATGTTACAGATCTAGTCATTAAATCCAACAATATGAACCATGAGTATAATTTTCATTGGCTTCCGGTTCCGGCAGTGAGTGAGCAACAGTCTGTGTTTTAGCTCCGGGGAGTTTTTTAAACAATATAAATGTTTTAATGTTTAGAATAGAATTTTAACCAGCTATCAAGCTGGATGCAGCTGCGTGCAACTCACCCTGCTCTTTTATCTCAGTCTCTATGTCATCCTGTATTTTAGTCAGTCACCTCCTGTCATACACACTCCTTTGGTTTTATTAAGGTGCAGGGCTAATTAGTTTATAGTGATTTACGTAGGAGAATTTTAGGACTAAAATTACTCACCTACCGGACCCTTTCTCTGAGAAGGACTTTGATTAATTTCTTCGTTGCATGCGCAAACTACAATGCCTGTGGGAAAATGCAGGAGAGACCCAGATGAGATAGCTACTCCTCCAGTTGCCAAACAACCAAAGATTAGTGATTTCTTTAACCCTCTGCCATGTAAGAACAAGAACCTTGTTTACACTGTAGAAACAAAAAAACGCTTCTCACCACTCACTGCTGACGGGGAGTATGTGGGGGGAGAGGAAAGTTGGAGGAGGGACTTACTGAGTCTGAATGGCTTGCTGAGAATACAGAGACTCAACTGGAATGCAGCCAGGTGAAACTGATTGCTAGAATGGTGGACTGCATTTTCTCCCATATTCAAGGAATTGACGCACAAATAAAACATCTTATATTAAAAGAGGACAGGCTGGCAGAGAACCATAAATTGCGGCATCCGAGACAACAACCTGCAGAAGTGAAGTTCTGTGCGCAGAGACCGGTTCTTAGAGAGAAGTGTATGCCTGACCCAGGATAAGAACCAGAACAAGATTTAAGCAGGAGCTACTGCCAGCTGGTTCTGCAGCCAAAGATAATCTGCCTGTCTATATGTGGTCACCCGGACCAAGCCCCCTGCTGGAAAGGAATCTTGCGATCCAAGCAGCATTTGTCAGCTCTGCTTGGAATTAGTGTTCTAAAGGTGGATTTGGTGAAGACTGAACTTCTAATCTCCCCAAATCAGATTAAAAGGATATTATTGAGCTTCTCCTCCACCAGAATTCTCTCCTTGATTCACCACAGGAAAAGGTGGCTGCACAAAAGAGGAGTCCTTCCCACTCGGGTGTTTAGGAATGCTCTAATAGCACCCCTGTGGCGTAAGAGACTTTGTGAAAGGAGGGCTCTGAAAGGCATATGGAGAAGAGGCCATTCGGATTCAGAGATAAAACAAGATGAGGCAATACTTCAAGTAGACCCCCCTCCCCCTTGTGTCCCCCCATGCTGTGCCCATCCAAACAGCAAGGCTGTTAATGATAGCATATTTTGGAAGTCATTAATTCATGGGTCACCATAAGTCAGAAGTGACTTGATGGCATATAACGCACACACAAGCAATTTCTTCCTCCTGTGTCTAGGGTTCCCAGCTGCATTGCCCACCAATTTATGTGGCTGCCTGCCCACCCTCAGCTGCTTGGTTGGCAGAAGCAGGCCAGCAGAACGGGGAGCAATCTGCACTCCCAGTGTGATGATGCCACTTCCAGGTTGACGCGGAAGCATGGGCATTATACTGGGGGACGCTCAAGAACTCTCACCAAAAAACTCCATCAAAACCATAGAATTTTTGGGGAGAGTGCTAGAGCGTCTCCTGCATGATGGCAATGCTTTTGCAGCAATCCAGAAGTTATGTCATTGTGCTGGCCATGCAGATCATTGCCCTCTAACCTGCCTCCATGAAGCTCTCACCTGTTGCCAGGAGGGACTGACTTGTGCCACTAACAGCTAGGTCTGAGCTGATCTACTGTTGCAGTGCCTCAGGATCTTGGCTTGACCACAACCAGCCCAATTCCAGAACACAATGCCCACCGTCTCCTGTGCTGTCAAGAGTGAGCTTAGCACCTATGATGGTGCCATCCTCATTGTGTCACCCAGCTTGGCTGGAGAGCTGGTCTTGAATCAAAGGAAAGCATCCCTAGTAGTGTTGCCCTTAGAACTTATCACTGTTCAGAGAAGTGGGGAATATGTAACAATACTTTATTAGAGAAGCCTTTGTTTCTTAACACAATCTGTTTCAGGAGTTCTTTTGATCCCCCTTATTGCCATAAAATTGCATCAATGGCTTCATGTTAAACAGATATACTTCCACTTAACAACAGGGAAAAGAAGGGAAATCTCGGTGTATTCTAACATGGATTGTCACACTGAACTGAATGGCTGTTTCCTCACTCTCACTTCTTGGATGTTCAGCTAATTATTATATCAGAAGGCAATAATCAAAAGCAAAAGACCAAGCCAAAGCTAAAAAGGGGCTAGGGAGATGTTCTGCTGCACAGTGCTGATGCAAAAGACGAGTTTCAGATCCTTAATGAACGGTGAGCAGGGGAAAGCAGTTTTGAAAATTAAATTGATTTCCATCCTCCTCTTGGCATCATCTTGCAGATAACCATGGCATTAAGGATAAAGGGGGGGATCAGCTAGCCTGTCTCTTTTGGAGATGACATGTGCTGGGGAGCTAAAACCCTGTGCTGGTAATAGCGATTATCTTAACTAGCTGAAGGTTGACAAAAGCCATGTATCAGTGCAGCCACAGCAAAAGCAGCTCCATTATTTGACGGAGCAGGAAAAGCTGGCATTAGGAGATAAGTGACAGCAGGGTTGACTTGCTGCCATTCCCTCTACCCTCCAACAAATAGTCGAAATAAGGCTGGAAAGTATGCAGTTTTTGCATAATATTACTCATGCACACATATACACACATAGATGCAGACACGCTGTAGAGAGTGAAGTTTCAGAGTGTAATTATGTATTATCCTCTCCTTCCCCTAATCAGACCCCTGAATACATGGAGCTTCCCCAGCCACTGGAATGAATGAAGAATCTGATGGTTTAAATTGCTTCAGAACTGCTAAACCTCTAGCAAAATCAATGGCTTGGGGCACTAGGCAGAATGCTGTTTCATGTTTCTGAACAAAATGCAGGGTGCTATCATGGTGTTCAGTATTTAAATAGAAACCAAATACATATCCCAGCAGCAAGGTGCAGGGAAAAGTTTGTAATTATGCATCAGTTTCTGCCAAAGTCTTAGGAATCAAAGGGCATTACTAGGGGGGCTTGCATGTCATGCATTGCTGCCTGTCCCTTCTGGAGGTTTAGAGTTAATATTTTTCCAGCTTCAACATCTCTCTGACCCATGCCTCACCTCCTCCTCCATTATTAACACTGCCCTTGTCAAAATATTCAAGATTGGTGAACACCCCATCTAACAATAACAACAAATGATGCAAATTAAATCTCATATGCAAAATGAGGGTAATTTACATAATTTTCTCTCAGCATAGAAATTAAGCTTCTTTTGTGTGCAATTTGGATTCCTGTTAATGCAGAGTACACCTTGCCCTGATGATCGCAGAAGCAGAAAAGGAGAGCACTTTCTTTTTCCCTTTGTTTCAATATGAATGGATCTGAGGCCTCTGGGAGCACTTCCAAATGTGGAGTTTTGTGAAGAGCAGCAAACAATGCGGTCATTGGCAGGCAACCGCAACTCCTGTTGGCACCCTATTGAAGGGTTGTGATTCAGCTGCTGAGCACAAGCTTTGCCGGTAGAAAGTCCCAGGTTCAGTCATTGGCATCTCCATTTACTGTCATTTACTTGCTGTTGACATTTACATTGCCATTGTGTGTCTAATTCACTCTTCTCTACTTAAGGATAGATGGACTCACATTCTAGCTGTATCTGAAGAAGTGAGCTGTGGCTCATGAAAGCTCACACCCTGCAAGAAATTGTGTTACTCTTTAAGGTGCTACTGGACTCTTGCTTTTTTCTACTGGCATCTCCTGTTTTCATATCTCCCTTTGGCATTGGTATGGTCAACATTCCAAAATCACAGGAGTGTTTCACCACCAACTGCTAGAAGCTCTTCCCTCTTCCCAATGCTGTCAGATGCTTCCCCATATTTACTAAAAGAAATCTCTATATCCAGAGGCCGTAATACCAGTGCTAGGAAGCCACATCATGCCTCTTTGCCCCGTCTATTGGCCTTCCAAGGAAAAGAGTTGGCCACTGTGTGAAACAGGATGCTGGACTAGGTGGACTACTGATCTGATCCAGTAGGACACCTCTTATATTCTTATTTTCTCTCTGCCTAGAGAACTTTCTGCTACAGTTGAGTAATTTTCTCCATCACTATGCTCTTAATGATCCTGAAAGGTTTGCAGTTGGTGGGGTTAATCATTCTCCCCACCCCGAGGGACAGCATGCTTAGAGGTACTTTCTGCATGACTACTTCACAGTTTCCAGGAGTTTGTCTTGCTGTTGACAACAGAGTCTAAGGTTGTACTAAGGTTGGTCCAAATAAGGAATTGTTTAGCCATTACTCATTACATTTAAAAAGTTCTGCAAAAGGTGACAGCGGAGGATATTGTTCCCCTGTTCTCCCTGTTTCGTGCAGCCTGTTAAAATCTTGCTTACCTTTTCCCAGTAAATCAGAAGAAAGCACCTGAAGTATCAGCAAGAATCTAGCGTCAAAGCAATTTCAGTCAGTTACCCCAAGAATCTTAACAGTCCTGGTACCATTGATACCCTGAGCTGTAGAGATAAGATCCTGGCAGGAACTGCAGGGGCATTAGAAACATAATTTATGATTAATAATAAACTACATCATGTACATTCAAAGCACTGAAAAAGCTGTAGAGGTTCTATAATTTTTGGTAGGGAAATTGAAGCTATTGCCTTGAACAGAAAAGCTATTCCATATTCATGTGACACTAAAATTATTTTTTCTGTTGAGGGATAGAACAGCTTGATACCAAAGGCCCCAATCTTCCAGAAAAAGCACACCTTTGCTACTATATTGCCAGTTTTTATTTCTTTAAAATGACATAAAATTCCCTCTTCCAATAATTCACATCTTTATGATATGAGATATGAATTTTTAAGCAGACATGTTAAATTCAACAGAATTACTCAATGTAAAACATACTTATATTAGACAGTCAGAGGATTCTTGTTGCAGATTATTCCTGGATTCTCATTTGCTTTGCATATATAACAGTGCACTAAAGGCAATCTTGTTCACAGTTCCTGGGCTGTAAGTCATACGTCACTTTCAGTCAAGCTGTCATTTTGATATGTGGCGAAGTACCAACCCTAATTCAGGTCGTCAGCAATCTGCAGTATCTGCCAGATAGACGATATGTCACTGTCTGATGTTCCTTCATCCACCATCTTCATTTCACATCTGATGCCAGAGGAGGAAGTAAGGGACTAAACATGACTAGGAAGAATAGTTGCATCAAGTCTCTTTGTATTCTGTCTGGTTCCCCCCCCCTTTGGTTACTCCAGGCAATTAACTATGTGATTTGAGCAGAACCATTACAAGTGACAGAAGTCACCAGTGGCTGCACAGGAATGGCACACAGCAGGCATAGGCAACTATTTTGGTCCAGGTGCCCCCAACCCACCACAACATCTCAATCAAGTAGCTTTATTGGCATAAAAAAGAGAAAACATTTAGCTAATACAGTAACACATCGAAGAGCTATTTTAGGCCAAATGAATTGCAGTCATACCAACAAGGAAATTAGCCACAGCTTCTGTAATATTGGGAGCCCCGTGGCGCAGAGTGGTGAACTGCAGTACTGCAGTCAAAAGCTCTGCTCACGACCTGAGTTTGATCCCAACGGAAGTCGGTTTCAGGTAGCCGGCTCAAGGTTCACTCAGCCTTCCATCCTTCCGAGGTCGGTCAAATGAGTACCCAGCTTGCTGGGGGTAAAGGGAAGATGACTGGGGAAGGCACTGGCAAACCACCTCGTAAACAAAGTCTGCCTGGAAAATGTCGGGATGTGACATCACCCCATGGGTCAGGAATGACCCGATGCTTGCACAGGGGACCTTTACCTTTCCCCCCCCCCGTAATATTATAATCCTGATTATTAAGAAGAGAGAACCATTTGGTAATTAGGGAATCTCACAATCTGGGTTAAAATAGGATTTAAAAATTTAAACATAGTGATTGATAAAAGGGGCATTGGAAGAAAGCATGTTGAATAGTTTCAACCTCTTCATTGGAACAGGGACAGAGTCTGTCAGAGAAGGGAACACCCTGATAACGTCCGGTTAATAGAGCTGATGGTAATACGTTAAATCTAGCTAAGGAGAAAGCCCTGCGTAGAGCTGGAGTAACCAGTTAATATAAACATAGGGCAATTTCACCAGATTTAAGAAAGATTCCATGAAACAGAGGTAAACATGTCTCATTGGCAGCCTCATATAATAAGTACCTCTCAGATTGAAGTAGTTTAGATCTTATAGTTAAAAAGGCCTCGGATTCAGATGCCAGTAAAAGAGAGTCTAAAGTAACAATAAGGATTTAATTTTTGTTTCTATAAAGAATCTGAATCATTGGAGTCTGAAAGAAATTGAAAAAGGTAACTAGAGGGCTCTGAATGAAACAAAAGACGTAGCCAGTATTTAATGGTAGTAAGCCACATCTTAGTTATCATCAAGTTTTGACCACACTCTAAACATAGAGCAGCTGGACTACCAAGGATTTTCTACAGACTTGTCAGCTGCCTGAATCCAGATAGGTGCACCATAAAGTAATTGGGACCCTACTTTAGCATTAAAGACCTTTATGGCCACCGGGATGTATTGATTTCCTCTTCCAGAAAAATAAAATTTGGAAATTGCTGTTATATTTAGTGGTGTTAATAACTTTATTCTGTTGGTGAGTCCAAGCAGCATTGTACTGCAGGTGGACCCCAGGTATTTGAAAACTTACACCTGTTCTAAAGAATGACTCCCGATTTTCCAGTCAAAAACCTTCCAAGTCTTAGAAAAGACCATTATTTTGGATTTTTTGTAATTTAACTCTAGGTGATTGGTCTCACAGTAATCACAACAACGTTGTATTAGGTGTTTCAGTCCCACACGAGAAGAAAATAAAAGGGCTGCATCATTGGCATAGAGTAATAGAGGAGTATGTACGGAACCTAATTTGGGACTATGACCAACTATTGAGGACAAATAAGGGGCCAAATCATTTAGAAAAAGGTTAAAAAGAAGCTGTGCCAATACACAACCCTGTTTAATCCCTTTGTTAGTTAAAATCGTAGGAGTAAGTCTTCCAGAGGAAGAGCATCTAACTTGACACGATGTGTCTGAATATAAACTCTTTATAAGGAAAATTAATCTCTTGTCAGGGATCAACTGGTCCAGTTTCTTCCAAAATATAGTTCTCGAAAAGAATCAAAAGCCACCACAACATCTACTTGTAAGATGTTGATAGCCCTGCAAACAAATGGGAGGGAATTATGTTTATATTTGGCCAGACACACCAGAAGCAACCCAAGCTCCAGCAGCACTGCCAGCGCCTCCAGGGCTCACCATGTTTCTAGTTGGTGGCTGCCCAGATGGTGATGAGGATAAACGATGCTTGGCAACTCTCATGCTGCTCCCCCAGCAGTGCTGCTAGCACCTCAGGGACTTGTCCTGGTTCCTTGGGCAGGGAACCAGCCCTCCATGCTGAGCAAAATGGTCTGGCATGCTGCTGTCCAGCACTTGTGATGGATACTACAAAACATAAGAAAGGAAAGGAGGTTCAGAGTGTGCTCCTAAGCAAAGCTACATCTTTCTAAGCTCATTAACTTCAATGGATTTAGAAGAATGTGACTCTGCTTAGGACTGCACTGCCAGCCTCCTGCACAAATAGCACCATTGAAGAATAATACCAAGGAAAGACTGAAGATCAGGTACCCTCTTCCTTGAGATTCCACCCATGAACCATATTCATTGGTCCATTCTGGAGGGTAGCCAACAACAGGATTCTCTCTGAAGGTCTGCTTGCTAGAACCTTGTGTGCAAAAAATCCATAATTAAGCCAAATGAGTGGATTGAAGAACAGAGGCTGATAAGGAGAAGGGGGTGGGAATTTGCAACAGTTTGTATGTAGGAGGAATTGGATAAGCAGAACAACAGAATAGCTAAAAAAGCCATGTAGTTCTGAAATGTGGGAGATATTTATTTTCTTTATTTTACAACATTTAAAGCAATCAAGGTGGCTAACAAATTAAAACACCCTTAACAAAATCACAACTTAGAAACCATTAAAACCAACAAAAACACATAAATAAAACCAGAGCTAAAATACATTAAAAACCGCAAGAACAACCACTAAAACATTGGTCAGGAAGGAGGAAATCACTGAGGGAATGCCAAACAAAGCAAAATAGTCTTCACCCAGTGGTGGAAGATGGCAACAGAAGGGGACAGATGAATCTCCCTAGGGAGAAAGTTGAAGAGTTTCAGTGCCATGACTGAGAAGGCCTTCTCCTGGGTTGCCACCCACCTAATCTCAAAAGGGAGTGCAGGATTTTATTGGGTTTAGCTATGCCCAAATCCTTGTTAATTTAGCAGAGTGTACAAAGGTTACTATGCACAGAGAAGCCCATCCAAATCTCTGTGTGTGCCAGGAACGAAATTGCTCTCCATCTCTGGATAGGATAGAGTTAATATTGTTCCTTAATCTATTCTAACTAACTAGGATGGAGGGAGATCCAGGACTTGTGCCCTTCCATCATGGTGGCAAGATGGAGTATGGTGGCAAGGTAGAGAAGTATGTGCATGTGAGTGGAGGTAGGAAGAAACAGGAAGGAAGGAAGCTTTTCCTTGAGAGTAGCAATATACGCAACAAAGTATAGCATCAGAGCAGTATAGAAAGAATGCCCAGCATCTTGACCCCTCTATCTCTCTGACTCACTAGTCAAGTCCCACTCTAAAGTCTGAGGTTAAGAGACAGTGCAAAGTTTTTCACTTCCAAACCCCTGTCTCGATGTCTCTTGACTCAGTCTGTCAAGTTCATCTTCTTCCTTAGATCCTCAAATCAAATTCTAGGGAGTGGCTTGGTAAGAACATCTGCAATCATTTCTCCCATTGGACTCCCATCAGCTTCATAACTTCTTCTCTATGCAGTTTTCTTACCAAGTGATACTTTATGTCAATGTGCTTGGTGCACATATTCACATCTTCTTGTTTAGCTAGGGATATACAGCTCTGATTGTCCTCATGTTCTTCTATGGGCTGTGATACATGTATCCCTAGGTCTGTCAGTAGCTGGCATAGCCATTGTATTTCTTGACAACCTTGTGCAGCTGATATGTATTCAGCGTCTGTGCTGGACAATGCTACTATGTCCTGTTTCTTACTTGACCAGCTTATGGCTCTTCCTCCATATAAAAATATGTGACCACTGGTGGATTCCCTTTCTTTCATATCTCCTCCCCAGTCTGCATCTACATATGCCACAAGCTTAGGGCTTTCATCAGCTGGCAACTTAAGCTTATAGTAAGCAGTGCCCTTTAGATATCTCACAAGATTTATTTTATGTCTTGTTGAATTTTTAGAAGTCCCCCCCCCCAGTTGAACTGCATTCTTTTAATTATTGCTCTGATATAAATTCTTCCGCTTATACTGATTGCCCTGACATGGATGACCCAGGCTAGCTTGACCTTAGCAGATCTTGAAAGCTACAGGGTCAGCCCTGTTTAGTATTTGGATGGGATTCCACCACAGAAGTCCAGGGTCCTGGGCAAAGATAGGCAACAGCAAACCACCTCTCAATGTCTATTGCCTTGAAAACCCTACAGTGTTGCCATAAATTGTCTGAGACATGACGGAACTTTCCACCACTACCTCTAATGCCAATTAGATTGCCCTTGATTATTCTTAGTGATTATCATGCAATTTTTATTTTGTGTGCCATCTCAAAACCCTTATGGCTCAGAAGCAGTATGGACTTGAAAGGAAGGCCTCCCTACCACTACTTTTTGTGTTATTGAACTTAATTGGGACCCTGACTGTTGTCTCCAGGCCCACTATGCTATAGAGATGAGCACCATTTGATTACTGATTACAATAGGAAACTGGTTTTAAGATTTTATAATATATTTATTGTATATTTTTATCTTATTTTACTGCATTGAATCATTTTTAAGATGTTAGCCGCCCTCAGCTGTGAAGGAGGGCAGGATATAAATTGAAGTTATTATTATTATTATTATTTGGCCAAGGGAGTTAGACAAGGTTGCCTTATTCCTCCTCGCTTGTTTAATCTATATCTGAACAATATGGCAACCAATTTCTCAGAGTCTTGTCATCCCCCAAAGCTTGCAAGTTATCCCACCCAATGCTACTCTATGCCGACAATGCAGTTCTCCTGTCCTGCACAAGAATTGGTTTGAAAAGATCCTTACAAACCTTTTCTGAGTACTGCTCTAGGGAAGATCTTTAAAAAAAAACCATCACAAATCTAAGATTATGATCTTCTCTAAGAGGAGAAAAATGCCTCCTTTTCGCTGGGTATTAGATGGCTTTGAGGTTGACCAAGTCAAGGAGTTCGTTTATCTTGGCATTCTTTTTTCCCATAACCTAAATTGGAATGCCCATCAAAAAGCAGTGTCCAACAAAATTAAACTTGGGGATGGAGCTATTGTCAATTTTTTCCATACCAAAGGCAGCAAATATATCCCAGGGGCTATTCAGGTTTTCAACTTAAAAATTATTCAAATTATTCTTTTTGGTGTTGCCATTTGGATAATTGCTGTCAATGAATCTATAGATCATCCATTGCTTCGTTTTTTACAAAAACTGTTAAATGCCCCTCAATGTGTTGCTGGCATTACCCTTCACTCCAAGTTTGGCCAGATGTCGCTTGAAGCTAGGGCATGGTTGGCCACCCTTAAGTTACAACTTAAGCTGCGTTTTAGCACTGAGGGGCTCCTAGCTTCTCTGAAGCATGACCCTTTTAAATCCTCATGGCAAAAAATCTTAGATGAAAAATTGACATTGTTGGGCTTCTCACAGGATGTGTTATTAGATCTTGGGAAAACTGAAACTTTCACCAAAATTAAAAAGTGCATTAAAGAGCTTGATTATAACAGCACTGCTTTTCGTGCTCGCTGCATTTGTTCATCTCAGTTTTTTGGAATACCACCACCACGCTGTTTGCCCGCTTATACTTATTATTTGACAACTCCTCGTCTTTCCAGAGCCTTCTGTTTAGCTAGACTGAATGCTAACCCCTCTATGGTTATGCAGGGCAGAATTTTGAATGTACCATACTCAGACAGGACCTGTCCTTGCTCTTCTGGCTCTATTGATTCATAAGCTCGTGCCCTCTTGGAATGCCGCTTTTATGAGGAACTTCGATCACATCTCTCTCCCCTTTTAACATATAAATCTAATGCCTCTGTGTCTGACATAAGGCCCTTTTTATTAAGGGACAAAGATCCCAAGGCTACATTGTCAGTGGCAAGATTTATTTCAGTCTTTATATCCCTCAAACATTAGATATATGCTGCTCAAGATCAATGGATCAAGGAGCTTCTAAGGGATAAAGGAAATTATTATTATTATTATTATTATTATTATTATTATTATTATTATTCTGTTATTGTTATTGTTATTGTTATTGTTATTGTTAATAATAATAACAATAATAATAATAATAATAATAATAATAATAATAATAATAATAATAATAAATGTTGTGTCATATAAGAGGTGATCATGCAAGGTCGAAGTTAACATAAGGCTTGCGGCAATAATAATAAAGAGTATCCACATCGCTGGATATGTTATTCTACAAACAAACAACAATACAGTGTACCTCCTAACACAATCTCCCTTAAGGAATGGAACCATAAAAAAAAAAAAATCAGGGTCAGAGTATACTGGTACAACTTAATTGAAAATTAGAAAGAAGAAAGCTGGATCATTCAACAGAGCTCATTGCATACCTAGTCAAATCTCAGCTTTTAACTCATGGAGCAAATCTGGCAGAAGTTTATAGGCTTATCTAGAAAAGAACCCCATATTGATTTCATGCAACAGATTTCCAATGAGTGCTAATTAAATGAAACAATCCATAGTAATCTGAATTTGGAATGAAGGCATTAGTATTTTAATTGCTCTTTCTCATGATTTTTTTTTTTTAAAAAAACATGGTTTTCAGCCACACTGAAATAATGTTTCTGTACTTTGGATATTTAAAGCATGAGCACTTTTTAAAAGCATGAGCAAATCTGTTGTAGTTTCAGCTATTTCATTTATTGTTGATATAAAAAGCACAGTTTGGGAATAACATATGAAGAAGTTCAGAGTAAAAAAAGCATGGTACTAGAACTGATCGATGCAAAGTCTCAGATGTATTTCTGATGTAGGATCAAAGAGGACACAGTGACAACAGGGTTATTTTATAATGATTTTGCTCTTGTGATCTTTGTTCTTGCATTGTGCATCTCAACTACATGAACTAAAACAAAAAGCGACAATAAAGAATCACTCATCAGCCTGAGAAAACTTCAATCCTTTTATTTCCTCTCAAACAATTGATCATTTGAGTTGCTCAGGTTTGGCTTCAGCATGTTACCCTTGACCTCAGATGCCAGACAAAATCTGAAACTTAAACAGTTTGCTTGCCAAGTCCCAGTCAGTCAGGGTGGCATTGTTTTGTTCAGTAGATAGTCTGGGTTTTAGCCCCATCAAGTCCTCAACTGTTTGACTATTTATTTTAAACCTTCATAACCTGGCCTCTCCAAAGCTTGAGGTGGCTTCCAAAAAAGAAAAAAAGAAAAGAAAAACAATAAAAAAGAAGTAAAACAAATTAAAAACAATAATTAATAGATCCAATTGGAGCAGAAGCAACATAGTGTTACGCAGATTAGAAGGGTCTCCTTTTATTGGAATTAGCTCATCAACAAATATAGCTTTGTGAGAGGAGGCATAGGGGATCTTTGAGCTTATTTATACGAAGGATGAGCACACCCGTGGAAATAATCTGAATAAAGAAGCATTTTATAAATGTAACGGCTTTATTAAAGGGTTTCAATAACATACACACACAATGCACAAACAAGATACATGCAAGATCTAAGAGAAGGAAGGGATAGAGGGAGATTATATTTATCAGTCAGAGGAAAAACAGGATGGCAGCTGCTGCTGGAGCAGCTAGGATGACCAGTGTTCTCACAGAAGAAGCCATACTGAGTGCACAGGATGCAACATTTCAGATCCAGAAATGAGACACAACTTCCCATTTATACCCAGATTTCTGCCCTGGACTGGGATGACTCATCACTGGCAATGGCAGCCATTGCCTGGTGGACAAGGGTTTGATTGCTTTTTGATTGGATTAATACTTGGATAAGAAAGAAGTGGACCCTGACCTGGATGGCCCAGGCTAGCCTGATCCCGTCAGATCTCAGAAGCTAAGCAGGGTCAGCCCTGGTTAGTATTTGGATGGGAGACCACCAAGGAATCCCAGGGTTGCTGTGCAGAGGAAGGCACTGGCAAACCACCTCTGGTAGTCTCTTGCCATGAAAACCCCAAGAAGGGGTCGCCATAAGTCGGCTGCGACTTGAAGGCACTTTACACACACACAAGAAAGAAGCGGAGCTTTGGGGGAATGGCTGGGTACTTGAGCCTAAATACCCTTAAGTGTTACTTATAGAAAAGTAGATAAAGGGAAATGGCTTGAGAGATCTTTCCCAGGAAGCTGCGAGGTGACTCAGATGAGTTTGGCTGTCCCTAATTTACAGCTATGAAGAGGTTAGCTGGATATCTGGCTATGATAAGGGAGTTTTCTGGGCTTATCAACTGCAGGGAAAAATGGCTTTAACAAATGCTGATGAACTCAGGATCCTTCCATTGTTCTTTGGAGCTTTGGCAGCTAGCCAGCACATGATCTCTCAATATCTCTCAAGATGCATTGGGTGGGGAGGGAAGGAGCATTAGATGGTCCAGCTCCTGGGTGGTGAAGGGAGCTGAGAGGATTGTGGAGCAAGGTAAGGGTGGCAGGAGGTAGGGCTGTTGAATTAAAAAAAATTCAGTATAGTTCGGATTCGGCTGAATTCGGCCCGTTTAGATTCGGGATATACCGAAGTCCGAACTCCCCCGCTTCGGGTCCGTGCAATTCGGCGGGAATTCAAAGTTCGGGAAAAAAATTTGGCCGAATAAAGCCATTAAAAACACAACCGCGCCTTTCCGTGGCTCTGGGGGGGCATTTTTGGGGGTAGAGGTCCCAAACTTTCAGAGGAGCTTCAAAGGACCCTTCTTGCCAGACCCCCCAAGTTTTGTAAAGATTGGGTCAGGGGGGGCTGAGATATGGGCCCCGAAAGGGGTCCCCCCCACCCTTAATGTGCATCTCTGGGCAGAGCTTGCCGCCCACACACAAAGCTCCCAGCCCCGACAAACAGCTGATGAGAGCAAGGGCGGGGCAGGTGCTAAGAACTTTGCAAAGCAATACAACTGCAAAGCAACACCTTTGCAAACATGCAAAGGGCGGGGCAGGTGTGAAGAATTTTGCAAAACAATACAACTGCAAAGCAATACAAGCACGCAATGCAACACCTTTGCAACAGTGCAAAGCAACACCTGACACCTGGAAGTTTGCAAACCATGGAAAGGGACAGAGGCAGCTAGCTATGCATAATGAGCAGGAGGGGGTGGAATTTCTCCTTTTGCATTGTACTTGGGACCAGGCAGATGCATTCTTTAAGTCGCCATTTGAAAACCAGTTTTGAGCAAGCATCAAAATAACCTAACTGATCTTATGAATGAGGGAAAACCTGAAGACATAAAAATGAAGCCCCCCCTCAAACCAGGGAGAGAGAGACTGGAGGGGGAACACACACCCCAGGCAGAACCGGCAAAAGCCCCCTTTGGCTTTCCCCACCCATCCACAGAAACTGCTCCCTCCCCCCACACACAGACTCTGCTTCCCCCCCCCACACACACACACAGAGAAAAGAAAAATTACAGATTAAAGCCCCCAAAGGGGTCTTACTGTGGCTGTCTTCTGTTCCCTCAGGAGCGGCTGGGAGGCTGGGTAATCCAATATGATTCCATTTGTATCCAATATGAGATCCATATGTATGCATCTCTCGAGGGTGATCCATTCATCCCAACAGGGAAAAGGGGAAAGCCCATATCTCTGGGGCCCCTGACCCAATGTTTACAAAACTTGGGTGGTCTCTTATGAAGCCTTGTCTGAAGCTCCGCTGAAAGTTTGGGATCAGCACACCCAAAAATGCGCCCCCTGCAGCCACGGAAAGAGAAAAGGGGGGGAGCCGATATTTCTGCCCCCACTGAACCCATCTTTACAAAACTTGGGTGGTCTCTTAAGAAGGATGTCTGAAGCTATGATAAAAGTTTGGGGGCTGCACCCCCAAAAAAGCGCCCCCTGCAGCCACGGAAATGGAAAAGGGGGAGAGGAAAAAGGGGTGGAGCCCATATCTCGAGACCCCCTGACCCAATGTTTACAAAACTTGGAGGGTCTCTTAAGAAGCCTTGTCTGATGCTCCGCTGAAAGTTTGGGGTCGGCACACCCAAAAATGCGCCCCCTGCAGCCATGGAAAGAAAAAGGGGGGAGCCCATATCTCGGGACCCCCTGACCCAATGTTTACAAAACTTGGGTGGTCTCTTAAGAAGGCTTGTCTGAATATCCCCTGAAAGTTTGGGGTTTGTACCCCAAAAAATGCGCCCCCTGCAGCCATGGAAAGGAGCGAATGTGCACAAGCACCCCCGCACACACACACGAAGATTTCCCTCTCTCTCTCTCTCTCACTGGCGGGGCCGCACATCAGCTGATTCCTCCAGTACTCAATCCTGACTGATTGGCTAGAAGAAGACCCAGCTTGGCCACTGATTGGCCGGGGGAGGAGAATGCTGCTTACTGAAGGTTATGATGCTTACTGACGGCCGAATTTGCCGGATTTATTCGTGAACTCCCGAACTCGCTGAATTCGGGCCCCCCGGCCATTTTTGAGTTCGGTTCGTTCCGAACTAAAAACCACCGAATCAAGGGAAATTCGGCTGATTTTCAGTTCAGGCCAAATTGAATCAACAGCCCTAGCAGGAGGTAGTGACAACCAGGGGTAATGGCTGGGGGGGGGGCATGCATTAGGCAGCACTCGTTGAAAGATGGTTCAGTGGTAGAACATCTTCTTGGCATTGAGAAGGTCTCAGGTTCAATCCTTGGTATTTCCAGTTGAATATCAGGTAGTAGGTGATGTGAAAGGCATCTCCTGAAATCCTGGAGAGCTGCTGAGAGTCTGAGGAGACAATACTCACCTTGATGAACCTATGGTTCAGTAGAAGGCAGCTCCATGGGTGTTCAAGTGCATGTTTACCAGGCTCTGGGTTGCTGAGTGAGCCTTGTGACCCTATTGTTAGGGTCACCCACCAGCCCTAGGCTCCCTGGCACACCTTGGTGAGGTGAGCAGGACCAGAGTGAAGAAACTATAACAGGGCTCTGCTATGCTGCCACAAACAACATGGAAGTTTGCTGGTACCCATTTTGGGGTAGCTCTGGAAGGCAAGCCCAAGCATGTCATTGCCTCCACCTGTTAGCCCTTGACTCTGCCTCAGTAGCTTGAGGGCTCACAGCTGGGCCACTGGGTCTAGGCTCTGAGCAGGGTGGGGGTGGTTCTGCCACAACTGTGCATGCTCTGGAGAGCCACCAGCTTCAGGACTATCAACCTCCTTGTAAGGCTGTGCTGAGTCAGGCCCCACTTCAGGCTGTGAGGTCAGAGGCAACTCCAGTGGGGCTTAATTCTCCTGGTAGAGTTCCTCCTCTGAGGAGGACCCATTCCCCAGGGCACCATCTCCCTGCCTCATGGCACCATCTCCGCCTGCAAGGGGTTCCTCCCTGGCTTCTGGGGGTAGGACCTGTGGAATTCCCAAATCAAAGTGGGGGCGTGGACCTGGTCCACAGGTTCCCAGGACCGATCTTTGTGTCCTGGCAATCGGTCTCTTCCAATTGATGAGGTACTGAAGACGGCCTCACCACCACTGGGAGTCCAGAATTTGGGCAACCTCATATTCTTCATAGCCATCCATCAGCACTGGCGGGGGTGCTGTGGGCCCAAGTTGAAGAGGATCTGGGGGTGCTCCAGGGACCAACACCAGGTGGAAGACCGGATGAATGCAAAGGTCTGCTGGTAGCTGCAGGAGGTAAGCAACTGGGTTGATCTGCTCCACAACAGGAAAGGGCCCAATGAAGCAGGAGTCCAATTTCCGTGATGGCCGGGTACTCTGAAGATAACGTGTGGAGAGCCATACTTGATCTCCCACCTTGATTGTGGCTCCTGGTTGCCGGTGTCAATCAGCTTTGCTCTTGTAGGCCTGCTTGGCTTGGTTGAGGTGCTCTTGCAAAAGTATATGTTGGGCCTTCAGCTCCTGAAGCAAGGCATCTGCAGCCAGAACAGAGGAGGTTGGCAGGGTGGTTGGCAGGAACCGAGGGTGGTACCCAAAATTGGCCAGTGGATGTATGGACTGGATTGTTATAAGTGAATTCAGCCAATGGAAGGAAGGTTGACCAGTTGTCCTGCTGATGGTTAATATAGCAGTGGAGGTACGCCATTCACTTGCTGTCTACCCATCAGACTGAGGATGATGAGCAGATGACAGATGGGTCTTAGTGTCCAAGAGGGCGTGCAGGGTACACCAAAAGCAGGAGGTGAATTGAACTTTTCAATTGAGCTTTTCAACATGTTCATCAATGACCTGGAGTTGGGGTTAAAGTAGCCAAGTTTGCAGATGACACTAAATTATTTAGGGTGGTTAAAACAAAATCAGACTGTGAAGAGCTCCAGAAGGATCTCTGCATACTGGAAGAATGGGCATTAAAATGGCAAATGAGATTCAATGTGAATAAGTGTAACGTGATGCATATTGGGACAAAAAATTCCCAACTTCACGTATACACTGATGGGATCTGTGCTGGCAGCAACAGACCAAGAAAGGGATCTTGGGGTGATAGTGGATAGCTCAATGAAGATGTCAACCCAGAGTGCGGCTGCTGTAAAAAAGGCAAATTCCATGCTGCCCATAATTAGATGAGGAATAGAGAATAAAACTGCTGATATACTGCCCTTGTACAAATCTATGGTGAGTCCACACTTGGAATACTGTGTACAATTCTGGTCACCACACCTAAAAAAGGATATTACAGAGCTTGAGAAGGTGCAGAAAAGAGCAACCAAAATGATTAGGGGACTAGAGCAACTGTCCTATGGGGAGCGGTTAAGACGCTTAGGGCTGTTTAGCTTGGAAAGAAGGCGGCTGAGGAGAGACATGATAGAGGTCTATAAAATTATGCATGGTTTGATGAGAGTGGACAGGAAGAAGTTTTTCTCCCTCTCCCATAATACTAGAACACGGGGTCATCTGCTAAAGCTGGAGGGCGAGAGATTCAAAACAGATAAAAGGAAGTATTTTTTTCACACAACGCATAGTAAAATTGTGGAACTCCCTGCCCCAGGATGTGGTGATGGCTGCCAGCTTGGAGGGCTTTAAGGGGGGAGTGGACATATTCATGGAGGAGAGGGGTATTCATGGCTGTTAGTTAGAATGGATACTAGTCATGCTTCATACCTATTCTCTCTAGTATCAGAGGAGCATGCCTATTGTTTTGGGTGCAGTGGAACACAGGCAGGATGGTGCTGCTGCACTCGTCTTGTTAGTAGCTTCCTAGAGGCACCAGGTTGGCCACTGTGTGAACAGACTGCTGGATTTGATGGGCCTTGGTCTGAACCAGCAGGGCCTTTCTTATGTTCTTATGAACCCCTCGGTCTGAGATGATGTGTTCTGGCAAGCCGTGTAGATGGAAAACGTGCTGCAGGTACAACTGGGCTGTTTCAAGTGTAGTGGGGAGACCAGTACAGGGAACAAAGTGACTCATCTTGGTGAAGGAGTCCACAACTACCAAGATGCTGGTATAGGGCCCGGACTTCGGGATATCAGTGATGAAGTCCATGGAAACTGTATGCCAAGTGCAAGGAGGCATGGGTAGCAGATGAAGCAATCCTGCCGGTTTATCTGGTTGGTCTTTGGCTCAATGGCAAGTGTCACAGGTGTTGACGTATCGAGATACATCGGCCACCAGAACTCCCATGTCAGGAGGTGCAAGGTACTGTGGTGGCCTAAATGACCAGCAGGCGGCATATCATGAGACAACCTCAGAATCTCTCCCCATAAGGGTCCGGCGGGAATGTAACGCCTATCCTGAAAGGTCAGGAGTCACTGGTGTTGAGCATAGTCAGGGTTGGTGGCTGACGGACCTTCCCTCATTAGTCGGAGTTTTTCCAGGACCCAGGGATCCTGTTCCTGCTGAGCCTGTATGCAGTCTCAGAGTGTGGGCTGCAGAGACATTGCTGCAAAGACGCTGGGCAGCAGGATGGTGGTTAGTGGGGTCTCAGCTGCAGGGGAGGTGTAGTACGCCGGTTTCTGGGATACAGCATCAGCTTGCTTGTTCTGGGCACTAGGGATATACTGGATTGTAAAATTGAATTGGGCAAAGAAAAGTGCCCAGTGGATTTGCCACTGGTTGAACAGGAGTGCTGTCTGCAGGTATTCCAGATTCCGGTGGTTGGTTCGAACTTGGACTGGATACTGAGCACCCTTTAAGTGGTGCCTCCAGACTTCAAACGCAGATTTGATCGCTAATAGCTCCCTTTCCCAGATAGTGTAGTTCTTTTCTGCAGGAGTGAACTGGTGTGAGTAGTATGGGCAAGGGTGCAACGGGTCATTGGGAGTTATCTGCTGCAACAGGATGGCTCCCACTGCAGAACTGGATGCATCGGTTTCTGTGATAAAGGGGAGTCCTGGATCAGGTTGCTGGAGGATGGGTTGGGTGATGAACTGAGCCTTCAGGTCCTGGAAAGCCTGCTGCACCACCATCGGCCGTTGAAATGGTTGTTGGGGTCGAAGGAGTTGGGTCAGGGGGACCACCCGCTCAGTAAAATTGGTGATGGGTTGGCGGTAATAGTTGGAAAAACTGAGAAATCGTTGGACATCCTTGCGATTCTGAGGCTCCCACCAACTGACCACAGCCACGACTTTGGCAGGATCCATTTGAATCCCCTGTGGGGACAGGCGGTACCCAAGAAACTCAGTGGTGGTCTGATGGAATGCACACTTCTCCAGCTTAGCATATAAGTGGTGCTCTTGCAGCCATTGTAGGACAGCCCGGACATGTTCTGGATGCTTGGCCGGGTCTCGGGAATATATGAGAATGTCACCACAAAGCGATCCAGCAGGTCATGGAAGACATCGTTAAAGAATCACTGGAAGATGGCTGATGTATTACAGAGCCCAAAGGGCATGACTAGATACTCGTATTGGCCATATCGGATCCTGAACGACGTCTTCCACTCATCCCCCTGTCGGATGCAGATCAAATTATAACGTATAAGGCCAGGGGCACCGTTTCTTGAGTAACTAGGCCAGACTGAAGAAGTCTCCCATCAATGGCTTCCACTCGGATCGGCGCATTCTTCTCCTGCAGTGGGACACGCTGTTGCTTAGCAAACGACATGCCCATATAGGAGTAGGAGACTCCGGTGTCCACCAAGGCATGAGCCAGAATCCACTGCCCTTCAGGAAGTTGTAGTTTAACTGGGATGTACAAGTGTCAGGGACCGGAGCTGAGTGGGCCTGGGTCATCTGTGGTTCTCCCCAGGTAGCTAGGCCCATACTGCCCTGGGGGTTGGTGTTTAACCAGGGCTTGCATTTCTCGGGACAGGTACTGGCATAATGCCCAGACCCTCCACAATAGAAGCAGCGGTTTGCAGCCCGCTGGTGGTTCTTCCTTGGTCAGCCGGGGTCGTGCAGCTCCCACCTGCATGGGTTCCCCCATCTCAGCCCCTGTGCTTTCACAAGCAAGGTTGGAGCTGAGGACTGGAATGGGATTATGGCCCCCAGGCCGGCTGCATCTTCCCAGCCAGGTATGCCTGCAGTCTTCAAATTGCCCATCAATCCAGAGGCAGAGTTAAATGAGCTCTTCCAGTGAGATAGGTTGCTCCACCCTCGCCACTTCATCTAGCACCTCGTCATTCACGCCTTCTAGGTACTGGTCCCTCAGGGCCCCCTCATTCCAGTCGAGCTCCTGTGCCAGCAGGCAAAACTCTGTGGTGTAATCTGCCACAGAGGTCTGGCCTTGCCACAGCCGTCGTATTTGGTGATTAGCTCACTCCAGCTTCAAAGGGTCAGTGATAGCGGCCTGGAGGTATTGCACAAATGTGGCATAATTACCCGGATGTGTGTGTCACCCACCAGCAGAGGAGTAGCCCAGTGGGCTGCCTTATCCTTAAGCAGACTCAGAATAAAACTGACCTTGGTCTGGTCATTAGGAAAGTCTCTCCCCCTCACTTTCATGTACGGCTTGCACTGTTCCAAGAACATAGGAAAGTCCTCCTGCTTACCTCCAAAATCTTCAGGCGGACTGACTGGACATTTTGCAGGAGCTGCAGACCCAGACACAGCTAGCTGCTGTTGCAACACAGAGACAGTATTAGCTAAGAGCTGTACTTGTTGTTGTAGATTAGCATTTTCCCTGGCCAAATCAGATATTGCAGCTGCTATCTCCTCCATGGTGGTTGGGAGGAGATGTGAGCATGTGTGGGAGGAAGCAACTATGCGCTGGCTAGCTGCCAATGCTCGGGTGTCAGCTTACAGCATCTCTGAAATACTGCTACAAGTGGCTGGTAACAGCGGGGCTAGGGAGTGTAAAGAACGTCTAGAGAACAGTTCTGTTGGTCAAAGCCAGAAATCAGAGTCCAGTACTTGCCAAATCAGAGTTACAGTTCATGGTCCAGATAGCTGGTCCAAGGTCTAAAGTCATGGAGAGTAGTTCAGGTGTGGGAGCCAGCAGGTTGCTCAGGTATGCACTACGTTGCTTCCTCAGCTCTGGGCTGTTCAGCTGCTGCTTTTCTGGCATACTGATTCCACATCAGTCCTCATCCTGCAAGGACTCGCTGTTCTGCCGTTGTTCCAGAAAACACCGATAGGCTTCCAGCGGGGCACTATGTCAACTTCCTTGCAAGGCTGTGCTGAGTCAGGCCCCACTTCAGGCTGCGAGGTTAGAGGCAGCTCCAGTGGGGCTGAATTCTCCTGGTAGAGTTCCTCCTCTGAGGAGGACCCATTCCCCAGGAACTGCCCTATGGCAGGTGGGGCTTTTCAGACCCTCACATCTTGCAAGAGTTTGGAACATGCATGGCTTGCTTTGCTAATTTAAAGATGCTATAGGAATGAAGAGGGAAGGAGCATTAGTTTGTCGCATGGGCGAGGGGATGGAGGGAAGGCAGGGCAGTAGTGATGGTGGCAAAGACTACCACCCCAAATCCACCACCTGAGACCATCACCTCGCCTACCCTCATTGTGGAGTTGGCCATACCTCACCCTTTTGGGAAAGGCATCCTATGCATCCTCTCAGTTGCAAAGAATGGGGAAGTCATTGTGGTAAGGGCCTTGCTCCATTAATGACCTTACCTTGGAATGTGGATGCACAGCTTTGGGAGGGCCTTTGAAATGTAGAGAACTCATTGAGCTTTTATCTTTCTCTGAAAGCCATTTAAAAGAAGCTTCTACTCCAGCAAAATATCCTCTGGGTTAATTTCTCATTCATTTGCAAACAGCAGTAGCAACATCTGGGACTCATCATCTCCTCCTGTTCTGCTGATCTACTGGTGAGCAGAAAATATGATGAATCTAAGATTCTCACATACAGTAGTCTCAATGGATATGAAATCATTGTGATGGAGGTTTCCTAATACGTGATTCCCTGCTAGAGCTAGAAAAGGCAACCCAGCAGAAGGCATACTTTTAAAAGCTATGTTATTCAGGGATTTCTGCAGTAACTACAGCCATTTTTTTTTCACCAGGTCCAGAACTGCAATATTGGTCACATGAGCACCTGCTCAGATTTTCTACAAGATTGGTTTCCATTTGTGTAAATTAGAACAATTGCTCACTTGACAAAATTAGAGTAAGCTTCCTGCAAAGTACATAGTACAGTAAAGACCATCTGAAGAACTTGTCAATGCCTTTTAAATAGTGGGTACCAATAGACAGTGAGTCCACAGTGCTTCCCCAGAGCACATCCTTTCACTTAAATGGGCCATGTTGTAATGATAGCAAGGTCACCATTCATACAGAGTATCTGTCCCCACACACTACCTTGGAGTTCTTTTGAAAATGCTTATTTGGTACACTTATTTCCAGCAAACAACACAACAGAAACTTCACTGGTGGTCTGGCGAAGATGCAAGTCTTTACCTAGCAAAAAGATCTACAAAGTGCTGTGTGTGTGTTTAAAGTGCCGTCAAGTCGCAGCTGACCTATGGCGACCCCTTTTGGGGTTTCATGGCAAGAGACTAACAGAGGTGGTTTGCCAGTGCCTTCCTCTGCACAGCAACCCTAGTATTCCTTGGTGGTCTCCCATCCTAATACTAACCAGGGCCGACCCTGGTTAGCTTCTGAGAGCCGATGAGATTAGGCTAGCCTGGGCCATCCAGGTCAGGGCGAAAAATTTAAGATTTTTAAATGTTTCTAGGGAGGATTGTGTGTGTGTAAAGTGCCATCAAGTCACAGCTGACCCATGGCGACCCCTTTTGGGGTTTTCATGGCAAGAGACTAACAGAAGTGGTTTGCCAGTGCCTTCCTCTGCACAGCAACCCTGGTATTCCTTGGCGGTCTCCCATCCAAATACTAACCAGGGCTGACCCTGCTTAGCTTCTGAGATCTGACGAGATCAGGCTAGCCTGGGCCATCCAGGTCAGGGCACAAAGTGCTACCTAATAGATAATTCATTTATCTAGAATTTATTTCTGAACACCAGTGCTGAGGCAACACCAGGGAAGACATTAGCCTCCATGACCTTATGGTGACCCTCCAGAGCAACTGATTGGCCACTGTATAAAATAGAATGTACAATTAGATAGACCATTGGTCTAATCCAGCAGGGGGTCTTCTTATATGCACTTCTTATTTCTATCCTATCATTCTGCTTTTTTTCATGAGCATTCGAGGACACATACAACTTTAAAACAAAATGTAACCAATTTAAATCATTATAAAACCTAAAAATAACAGTCACCACACAGCTCCAATAACAACTAAAACCAGCTTTAAAACAGCAAGCCAATAAATAAAAAGATCTGAAAGCAGTTAACAACTTATTCAGACACTGTCTTTTGGGGAGACTATCAAGGAACTGTCTTGTACTGAGCCAAGCCAACCATTCACCTAACACATGATTCATGCAGAGGACTTCTCTTGGGCTCAAACAAGTACAATAGTCAGAAGAAGCAGAAGTTTGAACCTGGTCTACAGATAGGTGCCCTTATGGTAAAGCTAATGTGATGGAACAGAGACAGTATTGGTTCTTGTAGGTTATCCGGGCTGTGTAACCGTGGTCTTGGAATTTTCTTTCCTGACGTTTCGTCAGCAACTGTGGCAGGCATCTTCAGAGTAGTAACACTGAAGGACAGTGTCTCTCAGTGTCAAGGGTGTAGGAAGAGTAATATATAGTCAGAAAGGGGTTGGGTTTGAGCTGAGTATTGTCCTGCAAAAGTATTGTCCTGTAAGTATCAAGATAATGTGCTAATGAGGGTATGGTATGTTAATATGGAACCATTGTATCCTGAAGTGATCTGTTAATGTGTGTAATCCAAAGCTAATCTGTATGTCTATTGTTGAATGTTGTCTTTGTCTGGAGGTTTTTCAGGGCAGGAAGCCAAGCCTTATTCATTCTTAAACTCTCCTCTTTTCTGTTAAAGTTGTGCTGATGTTTATGAATTTCAATGTGCAATCTGACAAAATAGTTGGTAGAATTGTCCAGTTTTTCAGTGTCTTGGAATAAGACCCTGTGTCCTGTTTGTGTCAGTCCATGTTCAGCCACTGCTGATTTCTCAGGTTGGCCAAGTCTGCAGTATCTTTCATGTTCTTTTATCCTTGTTTGTATGCTGCGTTTTGTGGTCCCGATGTAAACTTCTCCACAGCTGCAAGGTATACGATATACTCCTGCAGAGGTGAGGGGGTCTCTTTTGTCTTTTGCTGATCGTAGCATTTGTTGTATTTTCTTGGTGGGTTTAAACACTGTTTGTAGGTTATGTTTTTTCAAAAGTTTCTCCATCCTATCAGTGA
This sequence comes from Euleptes europaea, assembly GCF_029931775.1. NCBI lineage: Eukaryota > Metazoa > Chordata > Lepidosauria > Squamata > Sphaerodactylidae > Euleptes > Euleptes europaea. Next base: position 5,288,074 of record NW_026612049.1, read on the forward strand.
CTCCTTTAATAAATGGCAAGAATACCTTTCCTATGGGAGACTGTTTTTCTTGAGTTTTCTGATTTTTGTTTGGTTTAATGGCCCTTCTGATTTCATTCTTGGAGTAGCCGTTTGCTAGCAGTGCGTGATTTAGATGATTAGTTTCTTCCTTGAGAAACTGTGGTTCACAGATCCGTCTTGCACGGTCCATTAATGTTTTGATTATTCCTCTTTTCTGTCGGGGGTGGTGGTTGGAGTTTTTGTGTAAGTAGTGATCTGTGTGAGTTGGTTTCCGGTAGACCTTGTGACCTAACTGAAGGTTTGATTTACGGATGACAAGGGTATCACGAAATGGGAGTTTACCCTCAATTTCCTTTTCCATGGTAAACTGAATGTTTGGATGGATATTATTATATATATTATATATTATATATATATTATATATATTAACATACCATACCCTCATTAGCACATTATCTTGATACTTACAGGACAATACTTTTGCAGGACAATACTCAGCTCAAACCCACCCCCTTTCTGACTATATATTACTCTTCCTACACCCTTGACACTGAGAGACACTGTCCTTCAGTGTTACTACTCTGAAGATGCCTGCCACAGTTGCTGGCGAAACGTCAGGAAAGAAAATTCCAAGACCACGGTTACACAGCCCGGATAACCTACAAGAACCAATGAACTCTGACCGTGAAAGCCTTCGACAATATTTAGAGACAGTATTGTCTTTACAAGGTCTAGCAGAGAGAAAAATAAACCAACTTAAAAAACAAACCAAAACAAAAAAACAACCCAGTGTAAAACAAATGTCATAACAGAATTTTAAAAATCTGAACTGAGAAATTTTGGAGAAAGAATTTCTGGAGGGACAAAGCACAGATCTTTGACCACTAAAGAACACAACATGTTCATGCATCCCTAAGTATAAGCACCAAATTTTTTTAATTCTAACTCAATATTTCTCCACGGTGAGGAGATAGAATCCCTCATATTCTGTTACACTGTATGAATTGAGTGGTTGCACTATTTCCCTTGTTTCACCCTTCTTTTTCTTTCCTTGAATGTCCTTGAATGTTCAAGTTGAGCAAAAATCTCCGAATTCTTTTTGATTGTTTTGTCAATTGTCTTTTCTTTTCTCTAGATAACCTATGGTAATTTATGTATAGTTCAATGTTTAACTAAAAATCTCCAAATTCACTCTAAAATTATGATTCAAGTAAAACCTAAGTGGCACCTGAAGGTGAGCAAATGCCACTGAGAATTTCTACTTGATTAAAAAAAAATTGGTGTTGCTTCTCTTACAATTCCTTAGATGCTGCTTCTGATTAGGAAACTCCAAATTCACCTCAGAGTTTCTCTTAGGCAACCCATGATGGCTGCTCTGCCTGAGTGCATTTGAGGGCAGAGCTCTGAATCTGGGTTTTCAGCACTGCAGCATACCTAGTTTATTTGTTAATTTGCCCTTAATATTGACACTGTCTTGGAAGGCTGCCTCCAGAAACAGGTCAGCATTACCTTTTGTTTTCTGTTCTTTTCACAAGAGCGAAGTAGAGATGCTGTATTTTACTGTGATAGCAGGGCCCGTTTACTTGAGCCATATTGCATTTGATAGTTACCTTTAGGGAATGTCTTTTCCAATTGTTTATTCTCAAAGGCTCCTGTCAGTTCAAAATGTGAAAGATAAAGCAAAACCCTGAAATTTGTTGATATGGGTACCAGACTGCAGTGTATTGATGCTTTTCAAAAGATTATTGGCATCTTATCTGGACAATGGTAACAGGAAAGCAAAACTTTTTTTGTGTTTCATTTTTACAAAAGTGTTATTAATAGCAAAGTAGTGCTTTGTTTAGCATCAAGACTATGCTGTGTACTATATAAAACCCATAGAAAGGGAATTTGTCAAAGAAAGAATTTTCAGTCCTATTATTAGAGATTCTAAGGTGTTTTCACATCTGGAAATGAAAACTCATGACCATTATGAACAGGGCTGTCAAGGCTTCAAATGTTTCCCAAGATACCTCATCCTTCCTGGGTGCAAAGTCTTTCAGAAGGAGAAAGAAGCATTCCCAGCTAGACAACTACTCGGAGGTTTCTCTTTCCTGCTGGGTTGATCACTAGTAAGATTGACTGGCATCTAATGCAGAAGAAGAAATTAAGTCCATGAGGACCTGTTGTTCCCAGTAGTACAGATATGTCAACATCATACTTTTAAGAAGCAAGATACTGGAGATGACTAAAAGCATGAGGGATCTAGGGGCTTCTGATAAGACCATGTTGTTGTTATTTGAATTAATCTTAAAATATGCCAAAGGAAACCACAACATGAGAGTTGGGCTTGTCTGTTCAATTTACTGACTGTTCAATTTACTAATTTCCAGCATTTTGTCGAAGCTTTCAAAAATTCCACCACATTTTAGTAGGATGAAAACTGCCAGAATTTCTGACAAAGAAACTGAACCCAAGACAGGAGTAAGGCGATGAAGGGACAACCCTGATTATCAACATGGGGTTACTAGGAGAAGAAGCCAATTTTTTCCTCCACTGCAAAAACTTCACCAAGTGCATTTCTTTCTCCCATATAAGTTAATAGTTTGGTTTAATGAAAAAAACTAAGACCAGGGAATAAAAAAAGCACAGGAAAAGCATCTGGTTAAAAAAGGTAAAGGTCCCCTTTGCGAGCACTGGGTCATTCCTGACCCATGGGGTGATGCCACATCCCAGCGTTTACTAGGCAGACATTGTTTATGGGGTGGTTTGCCAGTGCCTTCCCCAGTCACCTTCCCTTTACCCCCAGCAAGCTGGGTACTTATTTTACCAACCTCGGAAGGTGGAAGGCTGAGTCAACCTTGAGCTGGCTACCTGAAACCAACTTCCGTTGGGATCGAACTCCGGTCGTGAGCAGAGCTTGGACTGCAGTACTGCAGCTTACCACTCTGCACCACGGGGCTCCTTAAAAGCATCTGAGTGAGGTCAAAACCTGCCATCAGCTCTTGAAACTGGAGAGCCAGTGCGGTGTAGTGGTTAAGAGTGGCAGAAAAGTAAGTTTAATTCCCCACTCTTCCATATGAAGCCTGCTGGGTGACCCAGGGCTAGTTACAGTTCTCTCAGAATTCTCTTAGCCCCACCTACCTCACAAGGTGCCTGTTGTGGGGAGAGGAAGGGAAGGCAATTGTAAGCCACTTTGAGACTTCTTAAAGGTAGATAAAAAGCGGGGTATAAAAACCAACTCCTCTTCTTTTTCTAGCTCATCCTCCACTGACAGTGATTCCTTAGGAGAGGTATGATGTACTTCCATATTCAGGAACAACAGAAAGGCAAGTCCTCCCCTAGAGATCATTTTAATATGAAATGATGGAGTTTTGACAAGAGAGAAATATTCAGTAATGGATCAAGAATACTTGGGAAGCAAAGACAGATTATGTACTAGACAGTCCAATGTTACTACCTTTCACTGTAGTTCCTACATATCTTACCTATGTTGCAATTTGCTGTCCAGGATGGGGCTCCAACAAGCAAGCCTAATGTGCAGGTAAGTGTTATTTAGGAAATCTTTACAGGACCTGCTTAACTGATGACATTTATGGTAAAATGACTTTAGAAGGAGTCCTACCAGCGACATATAGCCAAAAAGCATGACTAAGTTCCTGTATGCCATTTGAGCTACCTCAAAAGCGGTACCAGCAATAGTGTACAAAAAGCCCACATAGGCTGAATTCTGTGCATCCTGTTAAGCATTCTGCTTCCTGCTAATGCACATAAAAATCAGTGTGGGACGTCTGAGAGGTGCAGCTGCATGCAAGGCTTGTGTCAAAACTTGTCTGTAAGCATGCCTCAGCCTTGTGCCCAAGAGGTAGCTGTTAAGTCCATGGGGGCGATACACAAGATCAGAGTTTCAACAACAACTGCTTTATTGAGTGAACAAGAACAGAACTGCAAGACTGTGCCCAGACCCCTGCTTAAATGCCCCACTCGGCCACCCGTGATTGGGAGGTTGTTGCCTGGGGTCCAATCGGGGACATGCAAGTCAGGAGCCTAGCGAGAACACAAGCTCAACACAAACCCAGCTTCCTGCTGCATACATAACAGTAGCGCCAGGGGAAGGAGCTTCCCAAGCTGTTTGCACTGCACTCAGTTGGTTGCAGGGTGTCTGGGACTCATTTCACTAAAACTCCTGTTCTTGGGGAATTGGCTCTTGCTTGCAACAGAGGATACATGTAGCAAGGGCCTTTTGTGTTCCTGTGGCTGGATGGATTGCAAATCTTAAGATAACTGCAAGGGGGGAGAGCAAAGGAAAAGGAACAATATGATGAGAGAAGCAATTGTGGTTGTGACAGGGTCTACCTCCCTTAGGCTTGTCTGTTTGCCTGGCAGAGCAACTTGGAAGGTTCTCAATGGAGCTCACTTCCTTTGCTGTGAGACTGACACAGATGGCAGCCGAGGCCTTTGCTCTTTCTTGCCACCTCCCCTTTTCTTCTGCTTCCACCAGCACAAATTACTCCCCACCCACCTGGACAAGGCAAAGACTAATTATTAAAGTGTGGGCTCCTCCTATTTCCTCAACAGAGCCCTGCCCCATGCTCGATGATTTCCATATTTTGCTCAGCAAAGTCGAGCCTTCCTTCATAATATTGGAGCATTAGAAAAAAAGCAGCATGTTTTGAATCTTGGATACCTAATTGGCTTCCCTGAGTTCCCTCCAGGTTTTCACATAATAGAGTTTAGTACAGAATTGATCTATTTTATCCATCAGCTTGCGTGCCCTTATGGAGCAAAGCGCAAAACTGCTGCAAACCTTTTTTAATACTTAAAAATAACTGCTAGCATTCAAATATGATTTAGTCCCTGTTGCCTTTAAGTTCATTTTTTCCCCTGTTAGGAACTTCAAAGCACTTGGAAGGAAGGTCTGATATCATCTCAATTACAAAAGCAGAGGGTCATTCCAGATATAAGACACCACACTCCATTCATTTGACACTCACCCACAAGAGGGAGCAGATACATAAAACCCATACATGTTAATTTACTCAGACACTTCTCTAGTGGTTTTGGTTAGATTCTTAGGTCTGGCATGCAGCAGAAGCTATTTTGTAATTCAATGAGTAAGTGACTAAACTAACTTATATACCAGATGGGTTTTCCCTGGATGAATTCAAATAATGAAAGTCTGTTGTTAACTCACCCTGCTGACCAGCAAATAGGTCCTATCGCATTATAATCCACAGATTGTGCATCAATAATGGAGTGAGGTGCTCAGTTCATTTTTCTGCTTTTCCTGCTGGCACTAAACGCAGTCAGAGCGATCCTGAAACCCAGTTATGTTCCTACTGGTTTCCTCTACCCTCTTATACAAAAAATATGATTTCAACTGCATAAATATACACACTTGTTTCCCTTAAAAAAAACCCCAACAACCTTGAATGCATAATCACTGGGAAAATAACACTTCAATTTTCACCCAAAGACTCTGAATATCAGACAAGATCACTCGACTTGCTGTGGCCTATTGATGCAAAAGAATCTTCATTGGTTGGTGAGGTTTGCTCTATCCTGGGCTGAGCTTGGTGAAGATACCCAGATTAAATGTTTCCTTTAGGCCAGGGGTGTCAAATTCATATGTTATGCAGGCCGGATATGACATAAATGTCACTTGGTCAGCATTGGTAATGAGCCATGAATGCAAGGTCTTTATTCAGCCCAGGTAAATGCACTGACTTTAGTCTGAATATCAACTGTAATTCAGCAGTTTCTCTTTCCAATCTCCCTTTGAAATTCCTTTGTAAGAAAACTGGTACTCTTAAATCTGCAACAGAATGTCCTGGAAGGTTGAAATGTTCTCCCACTGGTTTTTGAATATTGTGGTTTCTGATGTCAGACTTATGTCCATTTAATCTTTGTCAGACTTATGTCTATTTAATCTTTGTCTAAGAGACTGACCTGTTTGTCCAATGTAGATTGTGGAAGGGCATTGCTGTCATGTGATGGCATAAATCACATTTGAAGATGAGCAGGAGTATGAACCTGAGATAGTATGGCTGACATTGGTGGGTCCAGAGATGATGTTCCTAGAATCTACATGAGGGCAAAGTTGGAACCTTGGTTTGTTGCAGGCCTTGGTGCCAGAGTCCATGTTCCTGTTAAGTAGTTTATCATCATGGGTGAGAAGTTGTTTTAGGTTAGCCGGCTGTCTGTAAGCAAGAAAGGGATGCCCGCCCCCCAGTGCTTCAGCAAGGGAAGTGTCACAATCCAGCATTGGTTGTAGGTCCTTAATAATACGTTGGACTGGTTTTAGTTGGGAGCTATAAGTGACAACCAGAGGTGTTCTGTTGTCATTCTCTCTGGGCTTATCTTGTAGTAAGTTGTGCCTGGGTATCATTCTGGCCTTCTCAATCATCTTTCTCACCATATCAGCAGGATATTGTAGTTGCAAAAATGTTTGCTGTAGGTCTCTCAAGTGTGTATTTCTGTCTGAAGGAGACTCTATACACCAACATCCCCCATGACGACGGGCTACAAGCCATTAGAAATACCATCCTTGACAACAACACTGCAGATCTGGCTACTGCTGGATCAGACCAGTGGTCCATCTAGTCTAGCATCCTGTCTCACACCATGGTTAACCAGTTGGGGTACCCTGTTCATGGTGGACACTCACTTCACTTTTGAAACTGAAACCAAAATTCTGGAATATGGTATTAGAATTTAGGAAGCCCCTATAGGTGGTCCTATATATAGCCCAGTTCTAGAATGTTTAGAGCTTCAAAAGAACTAACGTTCAGAATTGAGCCCAGGAATGAACAGGCAGCCAGTGAAGTTTTTAAAGTAGTGGTATAAAATGTGGTCTGTAATCTTGCAGCTGCATTTTGAACCTATGACAATTTTCATGAAATCTTCAAAGGCAGTCCCAGATAGGCTCACTTCAGTAATGATACTTCGGCGGGGGTGGGGGGGTAGTTTGGTTTACTGAGCTCAATTCCAAATCAAGGAGGGAGTTCACCCATTCTGTTTATCATGATTAGGACTTCTAAGTGACTTGTAAATCAACATACATTTTCTAAGGAGCTATGATTTGTCAAGAATACCTTACATCACCTGATCCCAGGAGGAATGAACAGGTGTTTATTATTTTACATTCTAGCAATTGGAAGCTTCAGATTTTATATAGCCCAAATACTGATTAGGACTGGAAGAAGAGTACACACAATTTGGAAATTGATTTCTCTTATTTGAATTTGCTACATTTGAACATGAAGCATCCAAACAGATAGTTTCATCAACTATCTTTTTTCATAGTCATTGGGTGTTTTCTGTGGTAAAAGGACCCCTGGGGCCCTTGATTTACCACAGGGAAGGAAGGATTTACTCAGCTGGCCCAGGTCTCAAACTGGTATACCACCATAAGGGTAAAACCTTTCCAGTTTTAACCTACTCATTTCTTTTTACTCTCCATTGCTATAGCATGCCACAACTATAATTGCAGTTTGACAGGTAGGGGGAAATTTCAAAATATCCCCATTTAGAGATATTCTTAGCTCTCTCTGCTTCTCTCTTATACATAAATGTGAGCCAACATTTAAGGCTTTTTTCACGGTTACAAAAATCAAATATCTCAAATTTCAGAAAAAAAAAGTTTAGGTTTATAAGCAATCAGTGGATACAATTAAGAAAATCTTACAGCTGAATAGCAAAAGACTACAGCATCTGAGCACAGAGAAAATGAAATAAGTATAAACACAATCCTCTTTCCCTAACTCTAAAACATACTGGTCCTGACCTGGATGGCCCAGGCTAGCCTGATCTCAGCAGATCTCAGAAGCTAAGAAGGGTCAGCCCTAGTTAAGATTTGGATGGGAGACCACAAAGGAATACCAGGGTCGCTATGCAGAGGAAGACAATGGCAAACCACCTCTGTTAGTCTTGAAAACCCCATAAAGGGTCGCCATACTTGTGGCTGTGACTTGACGGCACTTTACACACACAAAACATACCGCTGAGATGTCAAAGAGATTGGCAGAAGTATTGTAATGGTTCCAGGTTTGTTATTGAGGCTCTGTTCATCTCAATTTTACCTTCTTCTTCCATCTTCAGGTCATGTTCCTATGTATGCTTTTCCTTCAGAGTCCCACAAAATCAGTAGGATATCACCTTCTGACTGCTCCCAAATGGCTCCTCCTATCCAGAAACCCTCAAAACCTCTCCCACAGTAAATTCAACATAAAGAGAAGAGACTGGAACCATTTGGTCGTGTTGAGGCTGCAAGGTCCCCTTGGCATACATGCACAAAGGCCACTCTTCCTTATTCTTGGGTTGCCTTCACTGCCATTTTTTAAAATTGTCCCAAGCTCTGCAGTTTGTAATTCAGAAATAATTGAGAAGGGGGGGACTAGCTCTTTCTTTTGATCAGACTATCTGTAAAGGCAGTTTGAGCATAACCTCTGAGCATTCACAGAGTATAAACCCAACATTCACAAAGCAAAGGGGAAAATCCTTACACAGATACTCAGATGAAGTGTCCTATCATCACATTTTCAACTAACTTTTCTTCTGGAGAAACTCAGGTTTCTTATCTAAAAACTTGATGAACAGCAAAATAAAACTCAGGCTGAAATGTGAACATTGTGGTGGAAATACAGAAGAGGAGGTGCAGTTGCATGCATTTTAAATTTGGTATTTTAATCCAAAAAAATTAAATGTTCATTTGTTTCATTTGCTTTCAATTTCATATTAAATAAATAAAACAACTCAGCTATTTTAGGAAGGTATATGTTTTTAAAAAATAGACTGCTGGATTTTAAGCACATTTTAAGCAGGCCTCTGTGGGTTTGTTAAAATCTCTTTGACTCTGGGGTCAAACACGGTTGCTCTCAAAATAGGTTTTACAAAAGATAATATATGGCTCCTTTAAGTAGAGACAGCCCTTTGATGTTTGAATTTCAATGTGTTTGCATATAATTCCTAATCAATAGGGGTCGGCCCAATCTATCCCAAGCTGAGACCCGATTCTGATGTCTGGAGGCAGCAGATATGGAAGATTCTTTCCAATGCAGTGCTTCCAACTAAATGTGTAGGCACACAGCAATAGCCATGATACTGAGTCACTTTCCTCCCACATCTCCCCAAAGGCCTTTAATGTCCACAAGAGAAAAACTCATTCGCCAAATCTCGATTGCATTGCTGAAGGCAGCAGAAAGGAAGAGAATAGGTTTGGCACAATTCGATCATAGAGGGATTCAGGATGGTAATCTTTAATAAGGTAAGCTTGGGAAACAGGCGGGCAATACAGGCCAGTCAACAGATGGAGAGAGCAGCAGGAGATAGAACATTAGCATTCCACAAGTCATCTTGGCAAGAGCAAGTTAATACCTGTAAGTCAATGAATCAATAGGAAACATAAGGGAATCAGGCTTGCTGACTGTACCTGACTTTAGCTTCAATTAATGCTATTTAGGGCTCTTTCTCCGTTTAAACACAGCATCAATTCACATAAAATCAATCAACATGTTGGCCTCAGCACTTCTGCATGATAAAACTACAGCAATCACATGACTGTGAAATGACCATATATCTATTACTGCAGATAGCCTTTTTTCAAAATCATGTCTGCTCATCCCCTGATAGGAGATAGCAGCCTGGGACACAGAAATGAAAGAACGATCCATTGCAACGGATCTATGGTAAGGGAATTGAACACAATCAGTCTTGCAACAGCTTTAGCTTTGTCACACAGACATGATAGCTGTATACTTCACATGCATGTCAAGAGGAGAAACACATTACCAGAGAAGTCACCTAGCACACCTTTTGCTGAGCGGCACCATTTCAAATTGCCAGTGGGGGATTACACCCATGTTTTGTTTTGTTTTTAAACTCCTGGTATATATTATTTGTGGCAACTCTTATTCTGCTCCCAATGAAGACCCAAAGTAGCTTATATGAAATACCAATACAATTTAACTTAACAACTGAAAGAAATAAAATACAATATAAACGTACAGGGAAAAGGCACCCAAAAAATCCTGATCTGCAATACCCTGGGGCAGTCCACCAAATCCAAGAGTGTGGACAAAGAGCCTTTTATCTCTTTCCCAAAGCCTTGTGCCTCTGAACATGCCCAGGCTGTAAGGACCTGCAACAGGAGGCAGGCATCCTGCTTCTTAAACAGCTGGCAACCATCTTCCCACAATTCTCTCACCACACACTGATATATGTGTGTATGTGATAAGAATGGCATGCTGGCCTAGGGTACATCCCTGACAGATACGTTTTGAATGTAAAAGATTATTCAGAAAGGATTCAAACATGTCATCAATAGTGGCAGTCTAGAATGGTTCAGCCCATCAAAGTGTCTCACCTGTACCTGCTCTGATAATTGTGTTTGGCTGCTAAGCCCCAGAACTTTAACTCACTGCATTAGTTAATCATTTTTCCCCATAGACCTAATCAAGCCTGAACCGTCCCTAGAAGCTAAATGACTAAACTGAGGCTCAAATACTTTGGTGACATCATGAGAAGCAAGAGTCACTGGAAAAGACAATAATGCTAGGGAAACTTGAAAGAAGCAGGAAAAGAAGAAGACCCAGTGTTAGATGGAAGTCTCTATAAAGGAAGCCATGGACCTCAGTTTGCAAGACCTAAGCAAAGCTATTAATGATAAGACATTTTGGAGGACATTGATTCATAGGGTCACCATGAGTCTGAAATGACTTGATAGCACTTAACACAAACACACAATCAGGCTTGCTTCTCTCATACTGAGTTTGAGAAAGGATGTTTAAAAAAAAATCCATAGCACTGGAGCACAGGACTGAAAGATCTAATCTTTGTAAACAGGAAATGTTTAATAAAAGGCAGGGCATCAGTGGCAATCAACACTCCAAAACTCCTGCCTTTCCTCCAGGGCTCTGAACCAATCCTTGTGATTATGGCTTCATGCAAACCCAAGTGATTCTCAAATCCAAGTGACTGTCAGCCAATCAGAGCCCACTGAACACTTCTGGATGGGAGGGGAATAAATCAGCTTGAGTTTAAGAAGAGGGAGGAAATTCCCCCCCCCCTCACACACACACACACACACACAAAAGCAGAGTATTTGCGGCTCTGGATAAGATGTCATCTTAGCCAGATTTTTATTTGGCTTTTAGTTAGGGTTTGGGGTTGGCATGGGGAAGAAAGCTTGTTTTAGTGAGACAAATAAGCATCCTGTTAAGGTCTGACATTCCTAACTTACATGTACAGGTTTTGTGGACAAGTGCTCTGTGTGTTTAAAGAGCCACCTGGAGAGGCTCCTGCCTGTTATGGCTTTACTTGGCAGTACAGAAGTAATCTGGATCCTTTCCCAGACAGAAGCGCTAGCTCCGTCAAATCAATACCGCAATGCAGTTATAGTAATAGATTCCAATGAAACCTTATAAGCTGTACCTGTCTGAAGAAAGGGGAACCAAATATCCCCTCTGAGTTTATTCATGAGACTGGAGGCTCATAGTTGTATTCTCATTGGGGAAGGTTTGTAACCTATGGGGGTGAAGTTGAGAGCCAGTTTTACTTTACATACTGAAGCATTCCACACAAAACCTTTACGCCATTAAATATGTTGTTTTCTGTTAAATCAACATTTGTTATTCTTGCATGTACAGTCAAATATCTACCAAAAAAAAAGGATTTCCACTTATCTCACAAATAATTATTCTAGCAGGATCCCAAATAAAAGAATTTTAGGGAGAAAACAATTTACTCACTACCATCCCTTTAATCTAAGCTTGTGTTCCCCCTTTTAAGTGATTGTGGGAGGTTGGGGTTTTAACAAAAAGAAAAGGAGTGGGCAAAGTGTGGGCCTGAACATCCTTCAGTCCAGTGAGACATTGTCTCAGAGACCTCGTTCTCTCTTTCTCCCCCACCCCCATAGCTGCCATAGCATCATTGCCAGAAGAAGATAGTATTGACAATAGCATGTTATTTCCTTGCAGAAGCAACATGCCTTCAAGATCTAGATCCTACTGGAGGAGCAGCTGCACAATCACTATGGAAAAACAGCATCAGGTTGGATCCAGCCAGCATTTTCACTCAGCCTCATCCAATTCCCATCTATACTACGTCCTTTGTTCCACACACCTTGTGTACATGCAGGTCCGATAATTCTGAGCCATTTTTTAGGCTTTGGCCAGGCCTGTCTGTTGTCCACAGCACAGCCATTTTAAGAAGCAACCAGGCCTCTCTGTGTTTTTGAGAAACAAGAGACTGCCTGTCTCTCTCAGAAGTAGGGTTGCCAGCTCTGGGTTGGGAAATACCTGGAGATTTTGGGAGTGGAGCCTGAGGAGGGCAGAGTTTGGGGAGGGGAGGGACTTCAATGGGGTATAATGCCATAGAGTCCACCTTCCAGAGTGGCCATTGGCTCCAGGTGAACTGATGTCTGTCAGCTGTAATAGCAGGAGATCTCCAATTCCCACCTGAAAGTTGGCAACCCTAGAAGTAAGAGTATTTTATTGTGTCAGCAAGCATAGCCAGAGAACTGGCTTATCACCCAGCTTTCATTTTTAACAAATATCTAGCCCATTTCATTGCAGAGATATAAGGGGGAAATATATTTGCAACAAAGGTAGGTACACACCTATTTTTTTTAAAGGAGGAAAGCTGGGAATTTGGAGAACCACAGAGACACACTGTTATGTTATAATGATATATTCAACTGCTTTTCTAAAATGAAAGATGCATTTTGGCCTGGAAAGGGTTAATCAATGCATACTATTTTTGGTTTCCAAATATGGTTCTGGGGTGCTTTTAACACATCACACAATTTTTGGTGTCCTGTTATTTATTTAATGGCTGTTCTGAGCCATTCCGTAATGTTCTGGAGGCATTTTGGCCTGGAAAGGGTTAATCAATACATGCTTTTTCCATGTTTGGTTTTCTAAAATATTGTTCTGGAGTTTAAAGCACACCACTGTTTTTTGTAGTACTATTATTTGTTCAATGCCCGTTCTGGGCTGTTCTGTGGGGTTCTGGGGGCATTTTGGCCTGGAAAGGGTTAATAAATGTGTGCTTTTTACATGTTCTGATTTCTAAAATATTTATAACATAGTCTAAAATATTCTAAAACACACCACAGTTTTTTTGCAGAACTATTATTTGTTTAATGCCCATTCTGGGCCGTTATGTGGTGTTCTGGAGGCATTTTGGCCTGGAAAGGGTTAATAATCATGCGCTCTTTCCACATTTTGATTTTTAAAATATTGTTTTGGAGTGTCCTTAAGGCATGCCACTGTTTTTTGCAGTACTATTATTTGTTTAATGCCCGTTCTGTGCTGTTCTGGCTTTTACCCTGTCTCAGGTTAATATATGAAGGCTGTGTAAAGAGTGGTGCACTTCCAAAAAATTAAAGTTGCGTCTGTGATGTTAATTCAGACATTATGTGTATCATACAACAAACTTGTGGCCATTGCATTTTATGAACAGAAGTTTTAAGAATGTTAGCCACTAGTGGACTTGTACCTTACATACAAATGTCGTCTCCCTCAAAGACATCTTCTCTTCAAAGTGTAGTGGCACTCCTCCACAAAACAGTTGTAACAATTTATTAACATGAGTAAAAACAACTTATATTTTTTTAATGTTGTTCTTTGAAGGGACTGGACTGTTTCCGTGGAAATGTTTCAAATATAACTCAGCCTCAGGCACACTTCAGGCATGGATATGTTCAGGTGGAACAGTTCAAGTGTTAGGAAAGCTATACGCAACTGAAAAGATCTCGTTATAATGGAGCATGCCTGGTGACCGTAAATATAGCAGGGCTATGTCTTTATGTGTCACTGTTCAATATTGTTTCTAATCCAGAGATTTTATTTTTAAAAGTTCAATATAATAAAACATGTCAAAGGAGAATAGGACAGTGAAAGAAATGAGGCACTGGAGGACTTTAGCATACTGAAGGGAATACAGGGTAGCATTCTGAAGGGAATTCAGGGTTGTGCTTACCTGTAACTGTTGTTCATCGAGTGGTCTTCTGTGCAGGCACACATCCCTCCCTCCTGCCCTGCTGTGCAGAGGCGGATCTACTGTGAAACTAATGAAGCTTAAGCTTCAGGGTCCCTAATCCCAGAGGGGCCCCCTGAAGCAACTTTTTTTTAATGAGTGAATTTCTCAACAAAATCAATGGAAATATTGTCGAAGGCTTTCACGGTCAGAGTTCTTGTAGGTTATCCGGGCTGTGTAACCGTGGTCTTGGTATTTTCTTTCCTGATGTTTTGCCAGCAGCTGTGGCAGGCATCTTCAGAGGAGTAACACTGAAGGACAGTGTCTCTCAGTGTCAAGTGTGTAGGAAGAGTAATACATAGTCAGAAGGGGGTTGGGTTTGGGCTGAGTCATTGACCTGCAAGTATTAAAGTTAATGTGCAAATCATTGTCCTGTAAGAATCAAGATAATGTGCTAATGAGTGTGTGGTATGTTAATGTGGAACCATTGTATCCTGAAGTGATCTGTTAACATGTGGAATCCAAGGCTAATCCGCAGTCCACAATAGCCATGCGGATTAGCCTTGGATTCCACATGTTAACAGATCACTTCAGGATACAATGGTTCCACATTAACATACCACACACTCATTAGCACATTACCTTGATTCTTACAGGACAAAGATTTGCACATTACCTTTAATACTTGCAGGACAATGACTCAGCTCAAACCCAACCCCCTTCTGACTATATATTACTCTTCCTACACACTTGACACTGAGAGACACTGTCCTTCAGTGTTACTCCTCTGAAGATGCCTGCCACAGCTGCTGGCGAAACATCAGGAAAGAAAATACCAAGACCACGGTTACACAGCCCGGATAAACTACAAGAACCAAAATCGATGGAGTTTTTTAGTGATAGAATCAAAAGCCAATGGGTTGAAGTACTTAATATTGACCTTAGAATATGCTCTAATGCCCATTTAATATGGCCTCAAAATGTCCCTGTAATTGGTCAAATTTCAAACCCCCAGCTGTAAGGGATCTCTGAGCTCACCAGAATCTTTTTGTAGCCTACGTTTTGGCAGCTGGATCCTCGAAACCTTCGTTGGTGCACTGCTTAATAGTTCTATAGTTTTATTTCATCACTGTATGGCCCATTTTCAAGGACTCCACCCCACCAACCTGTTCTCCACCATTTGGGCCTCAAGATCCTTGCAAGAGCAGCAAGGTCCTTTGGACCTTGTTGGCTGTTGCCCTATTGCTGCTGGTTGCGAAGTTCAAGCTTCATAACAGTTCAAGCTTCAGGGCCCCAAAAATGTAGGTCCGCCACTGCTGCTGTGAACTATCTGGAACCATGATGGAACTTAGGATGCACTCCAGTATGATTTGTCATAAGGGAGTTTCCTACTTGGGAAAGTATTCTTTTCAAATATTTATCCATAATTTTGACTATTTGCTTTACTAGCTGCTTCCTGAGTGTGTTCCAGGCTAGTTGGTTGGATTCAGCCAGACTTTTCACTCAGTCTTAGCCAATTACATTCCCACTCCCATGATCCCCAGCAAAGCACTTTGTTGGTAAAAGCAGATCCAGTCCTCCCTTTTTTACCAGTAGCAAAGCTGGTTGGACTCTTTATTGATTGGATACCTATTTATCGGGGATATTATACTTGTAGTTCCTGTACTGGCAGAGGGTTGGACTAGATGACCCTGGTGATACCTTCCAACTCTGAGATAAAAATAAAATAACACAAAGAACCAAAGGTGTTATAGGCAATTAAAATTCTCCCTTTACTGAGAGGACACAAAGAACCATTGTCATTTGAAATTTTCCTCCTTTCCTGGCATCTTCAAGTAGGTGGAAGGGTGGAGAAAGTTGGTTTTATTTTTTTACAAAATGGAAAGCACAAGCAAGGAAAGGCATCCCCCTCCACACACACATCCCTTAATCTATTGCACTTGGTTGATGTATGTATTTTTCTTCCGGCCTTCCAGCACTGGAACTGCATTAGGAGTAACATTTCAATCAGCAGAGCACGGTCAATAAGGTGCCAAAGGATACAGAATGTAGCTCCCCTTGCCTTCGTATTTTCTAGTTTTGCAACAAATAGACCTATCCCACTCCATCTCACTTTACATGTGAATAGGCAAAATAGTATATAAATATCTAAGGATCACTCTATTAGGTCTGAAGTTTAAAAGGTTGCCCATCTTTCCCCCCAAAGTACACTCCCTCAGACAGCTGTTTTTAAATGAAATTAAGAAGTAAAGGCATTGAAAGATTTGATTTGACTAAGATACTTACTTAATATTCTCACATAGAGAGATCTGCTCTTTTCTCTTAACTGATCTCTTGCATCTCATTTGGTTGGGAGGGGGGAGGGGGGAGAGACAGAATAATTAGTGACCGGGGCCCTAAAAGAAGCCAATTGAACCCCAAACCTAATTGCTAGAATTATTTTTAGGTTGCCAATTCCAACTTGGAAAATTCCTGAAGATTTAGGGATGAAGCCTGGGGAAAGTGGAGTTTGGGGAGGGGAGGAACCTCAATAGGCTATAATGCCATAGAGTTTACCCTTGGAAAGTGCCATTTTCTCCAGAGGAACTGATCTCTGTAGTCTGGAGAGCAATTGTAATTACAGGAGAACTCTAGGCTGCACCTGTAGGTTACTACAAAAAACCAGTACACAGCCAACGATCAATATATCAAAAATGCTATTAAATAAGTTACAACATAAATGTGTCAAAGTGTCACCCTACATACATATGGTGAATATAAGTGAGCAAACAACATACAAACAATGAACCCTTATATATACATGAGCAAATCAGTCCAAAAGCTGAAACAAGATATTTCAGAATAGACTAACAACCTGTATGTTGGCAACACTATTCATCATCAAAAATTGGCATGTCAGGTGACACTGCCATTTAATATTCTTTCACTAGCTAAAAAAAATCTGTTTTGATACATCTGTTCTACAATGACAGGCATGAAACTTTAATGCATATACTTTATTCAAAGATACCTAAGAAATATATTTGATCAATATCTATATAGAATAATTAAAAAGGTAAAGGTCCCCTGTGCAAGGACCGGGTCATTCCTGACCCATGGGGTGACGTCACGTCCCAACATTTTCTAGGCAAACTTTGTTTATGGGGTGGTTTGCCAGTGCCTTCCCCAGTCATCTTCCCTTTACCCCCAGCAAGCTGGGTCCTCATTTTACCGACCTCGGAAGGATGGAAGGGTGAGTCAACCTTGAGCCGGCTACCTGAAACCAACTTCCGTCGGGATCGAACTCAGGTCGTGAGCAGAACTTTTGACTGCAGTACTGCAGCTTACCACTCTGCGCCACGGGGCTCCTATATAGAATAATTAGTGCAGAATTATTTCATTGGAAAGCTGTGAAGTTCCAATGTCTGGAAGAAGAAAATAGGCAATTCATTCTGAACGTTATTAAGTGAAACTTACCTTTGGATAAATTTCATAGAAACATCATAGAGTCATACAGCTGGAGGAAAACCAGTGGATCGTTTACTTAATTCCACAGCTGCATGACAGGATATATGTCATACATAAAGGCATCTGAGATGGAAGCTTCTACAATCTTTTCTTGAAAGCATCCAAGGAAGAAACTTCTAGAACTCTATTATGTTTTGAGGGATAAAACAGATAATTCACTGCTGCTTTAAATTATCTGAATCAAGAGTTTATGTCAAGCTGTCTGACATTCCAGACTTAAATATATTTAAGATAAAGGTGCTTTGCATCATGGCCAAAAGCATTTACTAAGCATATAACATTTGAACAGACTAAGAATGAGATAACATGTTTGAATATAGAACACAACCAATTTGATGGGATTCACTTCAGTTGCCTTCAGTGATTTCGGAAGTAAGTCCTATTTACTAATATGTTGCTTACCTCTCAGTAGACCAGTTTAGATTGCTTCCCTTTTCTCTTCCTTTAGGAAAGCTTCTAGAATGGGCCTACTTAGGGCCAGCTTCATAATGAGGTGATCTGAACTGATTGCCTTAGGTGGCGCATTTTAGGACGCAGTAACTTCCTGTTTCACCACCCATCTTCCAATCACGTGTTACTTCTACTGGAGGAGAAAATCTTCCTTACTTCCTCTTTACAGACCTCTCTAAAAGCTGTGCAGTAAGCCATGTGTGTTAATTTCTGCATCCCAAGCCTAATTGCTAAAATTATTTTTAGAGTTGCCAACTCCAACTTGGTAAATTCCTGGAGATTTGGGGACAAAGCCTGCAAAAGGTGGAGTTTGGGGAGGAGAGGAACCTCAACAAGCTATAATGCCACAGAGTCCACCCTTGGAAGCTGCCATTTTCTCCAGAGGAACTAATCTCTATAGTCTGGAGATCAATTGTAATTCCAGGTTGCAAACACAATTGCAATATTCCCTTTTCTCATAAGAACTCCAGGCTGCACCCCATTTTTGGTTGCCTGTTGTGACTGAACTCTTGCAAGAGAAGGTAACCTTACAGTTGGCAGTACAGGAATCTCTATAAGGCATGTGCGGTTTGCCTGGCCATACTATTTTTTAAAGAGAACAAGGCAGTAAAGATGTTTGGTTATCTGGCTTCTGGGTAGGGAGAGGAGCAACATGTGAGTGGCATGGATGTGGGGGGGGGACAGTGGCACTAAAACCCTTTCTGCTGCCACAACTAAGCTGAAACTTACTTAGTTTTAACAATGAAACAACATTATGTAAGTTATCTCTATTTAAGAGATAACTTAAATAATGTTTAGATTATGTAGTATTTGAATTTATTAAGCAAATTGTATAACTCTGAAATAACCTATAAGATGTAAGGTGAAATCTACTCCCCGAAGGAGTATAATCTGTGTGATTGTAAATGCATGTATTTTTTTCTCGTTTTCCTTTTGTTTTGTTTGTTAAAATACCAATAAAATATCTTTGAAAAAAGAAAAAAAGAAACAACATTATGTACTTTCAGACCATTCTTTGAAGATTTTTTATATACCATACTCCCACAACATCCTCACTTTTGTGGCTTGTTATAAGAGGTGACTCTATATTTGAATAATCTAAAAGGAAGGAATGCATTCAAATTTCCACTATGTTCTCAACTCCAAGATATCATCTTTTGGAATCAGAGCCAAAGTCTGCTCTCAAATGTACCCTCTGCTATCTTTTCCCCATTCTAACCATGCCAATAAATAGGGTTGCCAACTCCAGGGTACACCCTGAAGAGGGTGGGTTTTGTGGAAAGGAAGGACTTCAGTGGGGTATAATGCCACCTTCCAAAGTGGCCATTTTCTTCAGGTGAACTTATCTCTGTTGTCTGGCGATCACTTGTAATAGTGGGAGATCTCTAGCCACCACCTGGAGGTTGACAATCCTACCAATAAAGAGTATTTGCAACAGCATTTTTGTCTCCATATGCATCTGCCAGCAGAAGGTAGAACTTAGTGTTTCCTATAGAGGAGAACAAAGAACCTGAAAACTGATCTGAAAGTTATAACAAAATAATATTTATTTGGCCAATATGCTTTATCACTGGTTGATGGTATACACAACCATAAAACATTAGAAATACATTACAAGACTTCGGTGTGAGCCAATTCAAATGGTAAAATATCCATTATATACAACAATAAGTTACAACGGGCCCCACAATATATAAGGTTATTGCTTTATAGCACACCTTTTACATGTATTTCTGGATGTGTCTCTATAATAATTGTAATTGTATATATGACCACTGAAGAAGGCCGTACAGGCTGAAACGCATCTGGTTATTTATTGGTCATTTATATTGGTTTTATCATCAACAATGTTGGAAAGTTAGTAATTATTTATATATATTCTTTTAATTGATTAGCCTGTATATAAGGCCCAGTATTTTTATTTTCTGTGTACACCATATAATAAATATTATTATTTTGTTATAACTTTCAGCTCAACTTTTAGGTTCTTTGTTTAGTTCAGGTTGAGTTTTTTCTTTTTCTTCTCTTTTCATTGGTTCCCATATAGGAGAAACATCAGTTTTAAAAGTACATATTTTATGAAGATCTAATTCAAAAATTTATGGAATTCTGAAGAAGCAACCCTGATTTGGTAGACAAAGCATGTACTTCATCCATAGACTTCTCATCTCCCTCCACCCTTCTGATATTTTATCTAATCAATGTTGGTCTTACATAATGAGGTGAAGAAGATGACATGGGTAAATATCAATCCTCATATTAAGAATATTTAAGATTTAACATAGAGGATGATTGTGATGTTACATATAATTTTAAGCACACATGCAATCGTGACTTTATCCAGCATTGGCCCTCTATTTGTCCCCACCAGTCTATCATGCAAGGCAGTGGCCATGGCACAAGAATGGTGTAGTGACCTGTAGGATATACAATACAAATACCAAAAAGGTAACCCCTAGATATGCTTTCCACATCATCACTGAACTAAAGGTATGAGAAGCTGGGACATCATTCATTGGAGAAACAGAAGTCTTCCACTCCAGTTGATCATGTCCACACATTTTAGAATGGGCAACTACAGCTCTTCTTTTGGTCGCAGCTTCATTTAAAAATGGTAACAACCTAAAGAAAACAGAAGGCCTGAATTCAATGAGGGCCTTTAGACATTTTCGAAGTGCAGTATACACAGAGCTCTGCAAAAATCTAAGCTCCTTACACATTCAGAAATGCTTTCCTCCCCTCATTTCTTCAGGATTCTTTGGGCCACCTCATCCATCACAGGCAGACGTAAAAGATGGGAGCTGGGGGGGTGGGGATGAAAAATGCTCTGCCTTGCTGTAGGCTTGTTGCTGTTTTCTGCTCCACTCAGTTCATCATTGCAGTGTTTTATTTTTAAATGGTTCACTTACTTGAAAATGAAACTAGGAGGAAGCAAAACAAAACAAGGGGAGAAGAAAGCAGGGAAGAGGAAGAGAAGAGAGGGATAAAAGTTTGATTTTGCGGAGGCATAATCAGAGCTGGCAGCCTCCAAGACCAGCTGCCCATGTGCTTTGTTATTATTTGGTTTAAATTTATACATAAGTGAGAAGGAGGAGGGACAATTTACAGTACTTGTTCTTCTTATGCTTATTATTTTACAGTCTTGGATTGAGTCCAAATACAACTCCCTTTGAATGCAAGAACAACCACTGTTCCTGCTTCAAAAAATGGTGTGGATTGGTACTTATTTCCTAACACTAAGCATCTCTATTTTAGTCATAAGCTATTTCTTTCAATGAGGAGAAGGTCAGTCAATTTACTGCAAGAAGATCTTATGTTCCTCTTCTTTGTCTAGCTGTTTTGGAAAGAATCACAGCAGGCAACTAGAACATCCTCCTTTTCATCCTCAAAGAACTTTTGTTCCACTTTCATAAACTCTGACCCCATGTGCCCATGTGTCTGCAACACAAACAGAAAGGTAGGCAGTAAATTGAAAGAGGGATGATACTTATTGCTGTCCTGTTTCCCACTCAAAACATCATTTGCACATGAAATATAGACAATTATCTTTGGGTGGGGGGGTGTTTCTACCTGCAGTATCATGTGTGCATGTGGAAATGGCATTATGGAATGGAAAGCTAACTTCTTGTCTGAAACACTAGTTATTCTACTGGCCACTGAATTTCTTTTGTAACAATGTGGGCTCAATCTCTATCCAGCCTGACTTCAGGGCTGACTCAAGTCATTTGGCTGCCCGAAGCTGGTTGCTGGCTGTGTTGCCCTGGTGAGATACAGGTAGGATTGCCAGATCCTTCTTCATCACCGATGGGAGGTTTTTGGGGCGGAGCCTGAGGAGGGTGGGGTTTGGGGAGGGGAGGGACTTCAATGTCATAGAATCCAATTGCCAAAGTGGCCATTTTCTCAGGGGAACTGATCTCTATTGGCTGGAGATCAGTTGTAATAGCAGGAGATCTCTAACTAGTACCTGGAGGTTGGCAACCCTAGATACAGGGCAGTGGTAGTTGGTGGCAAGGATGAGGGAAGAGCTTCTTATTATCTTTGATGCTGCCTCTAGGCTCCAGGGTAGGCTCCAGAGGCCTGGATCTCACAAGGAAAACAAGAATGGAGGGAGGTTCCTCCTGTCTGTATTGCTGCCACTCAGGCTACAGTGCTCTGAAGCCTGCTCAGGATCCAAGCAGCAAGGACAACAGGAGGCTCCCCTTTATCCATGTCAGAGGCCCTGGACCTAAGTGGCAGTGGAAAGGACAGCAGAAGGCTCCTAGGCTAGGAAATTCTGGGGTCAACTACACATTACTTTTTTTCACTTGTTTACACTCATTTCCCCGTGCTCCCTACAACCACAAGCAGCTGCAGGGAACTCCGTCTGAAAAAAGAAGAGCCCAAATGAGCTCAGATCAGTTCCATGGGGAAGGAAGGACCACAGGGAGGGAGTTGTTTTGCTCATTTTATTGCTCCATGTGGAGCAGCAAAATTGGAAAAGCATGGGCCTGGACTTACCTGGGCCCGTTTTGCAGCCACTGGCGGGTGGGGGGTGTGTGCGTTGCTGGCAGCCCCATGGTCTGGGCGAGCAGGGCAACATTGGCTCCCGCACAAGGAGCCAGAGGCTGGTTCACCATGGCTCCTGGGGCGGAGTTTTCGTGCGGCTCTGCTGACAGCCCGTCAGCTGGGACGCATAAGTGCAAAATGGCAGCTCCACACCACTCGAATCAGCCGCGTCCCAGCCACCCTCCCTCCTTGTTCAAATGGGCCAATCAGGGCCTGGAGGGGGAGTGGCTTCCTCACCGGCTCCCAAAGGACCCGAAGTGTTTACTTGGGTCTGGCGGCTGGTATATATTGCCAGTCTGCTCACTTCCTCCTTCTGTTCTCTTGCTGCTTTTGTTGGCAGAGGGCTGGAGCACCGGCTCGGCTGCTGAATTGCTGAAATCACTTGAGAAACAGCTCCCACGCTGAAATCACTTGGGAGTTTAGTTCCCATGCTGAAATCACTTGCTAAGGCTCAATCCTTGGATGGGGCTTTGGCTGGGCAGCAGCACTTTATGAGTGCTGAGAAGGCCTGGGGGGGGGGCAGGAGGAGGCTGAGTCTGGGCAGCAACACAGGAGTATTACTCCTTGGTGGCTGACCAAGTCTCATTGTAAGTGTGGTGGGCTAGCTTTCAGCCCTCCTTTTTCTTGCTTTTCAGAGGCCATTTTGAGCCTGTCTAGCTAAAGGTTGATTCAGGCTAACCTGTCATGCCACCCAATAAGGCCAGACAGGCACCTTAAAAGGCTGGGGGGTGGGGTGCTTCCCCTCCCTGTACCAGGGGCCAGGCTGTGGGGCCAAGGAGATTGCGGGGAGCATTGGCGTCTGGGGCCAGAAAGACTGCCCCTCCAGTAAAAGAAGATGCGGCTCTAGGGGAGGGGCTGTGGCTCAGTGGTAGAGGATCTGCTTGGCAAGGTCCCAGGTTCAATCCCCGGCATCTCCAGTAAAAGGGAGCAAGTAGGTGATGTGAAAGACTTCTGCCTGAGACCCTGGAGAGCCGCTGCCGGTCTGAGTAGACAATACTGACTTTGATGGACCAAGGGTCTGATTCAATATAAGGCAGCTTCATGTGTTCATGTGCTCTACAGCAGAAGAGCTACAGTCCTTGGTGAGCCACCTTAACTTTGCATGCAGGGCTGTGTAACTGGGAATTCTGCTCTTGGCTGGCCAAAGCTACGGCACAGGCCTCCCGCCTACATCATAAGATTCGGCTGACCAGGGCATTAAAGAGGACCTCAGAGTTGGCAGTCCTTCCTTGTGAACTTCAGTGGGGTTTTCTTGTGGCGAGAGTCTTGTGATTTGCAGGGGGCATTACAGGTCCAGTCTGATGCCGCTGGGGCGTTTGGCTTTGGGGTTTATGTTGAGGGTCACTGGTGTGCACAAAGGTGGCCTGAGCTTTGGGCTGGGCAGGGCATCACCCTGGATTTGAGTTTCTTAGAATTCTTTCCCATATTAGTGGTGGTAACCATTTGGGGAGAACGGTTTAGAAATAAAAGGGCCAAGTTCTGGTGCAATGAGGCAGTGGTCAAGGTGATTAGTAAACAATCATCTTGATCCAACCAAGTGATGCAGCTGGTCCATAGGTTCATCATGACCTGCCTATCTGCCATCACCACTTTCTCAGCCAAACATGTAGCCCAGGTCGACAACAACCTAGCAGATGCATTATCTTGCCTCCAGGAGGAGAGAGTCCACAGTCTGGACCCCAGAGTGAACCTGCACCTGGACCCGTTTCTGACAGAACTATGGTTCCTTGGAAGCGCACCATAATGGACACACCTGCTACGTGCTATGTGCACAGCTTATTCTACGGCAGCCTCCAACTTCCTTTTCTTGCAAAATGGGGGTCCTAATGGGTGGGTGGTACCCAAGGAGATAGTACTACAGTACCTAGCAGCACTACAGGTGCATGGCGTTGCCCTGAGGACCATGGGCATTCATGTGGCAGCTATTTCCTTCTTTAGCAAAGCCCATGGGCATCAGCACCCTTGTGCCTCATTCAGGGTGCATAGGGCCATGATGAGCTGGAAACGACTTGCCCCACGGGTTCCAGTCTCTAGGAATCCCATCACCCTTCCTATTCTGTCATGTTTGATACAAGCACTGTGCAGGGTATGTCAGAGTGCATTTGAGGCAACACTTTTTACTTTGGCCACTTTCAGGGCACTATGGGTGGGGGAGTTGGTGGTCAGGTCAGAAGCCAATCAGCCAGGGTGGCTCCTGAGGGTACAGGATGTGGTCTTGCAGGGGGAGTAAGTGTGCATCACCATCTTTAGGTCTAAGACAGATCAGGCCAGGAGGGGGTGTATCCTGAGGCTGGGAATCACCCCACCATCAGAACCATGCCCTGTGAGAGCGGCAGCTGCATTTCTGGCTGTGTGGCCTAAGGGAAGTGGTCTGTTTTTTATGCACTCAGATGGATCCCCCTTACTAGGTACCAATTCACAAGAGTATTATGAATGGGGCTGTCAAAGCAAGGTCTTCCCCCAAATGACTTTAGCCACTACGGCCGCAATGCTTGGCCTGCCTGAGCCCAAAATCAAAGCCACCAGATGATGATGATGCTCTGCAGCTTATAAGACATATGTCCGGCCACTGGGTCCTTCCCCTCGGTAACTCTCAATTTAAGTTGCAGCTCAACAGAGGCGAGCCTGGATATGTGGGCACAGCATTGTGCACTGGGCTGGGGTTTACGCAGCAAGTTCCAGTTGGGGACGTCATCTGGGGCTGGAGGAGTGGGTGGAGATTTCCTGGTTTGGGATCCGCTGTATGCGGTGGGATGCGCTCACTTCGCTTGTGTGGCGCAAAGTACAGCAGCTGGGGTCCCCAGATGTCCTGATCATCCAACTGGGTGAAAATGATCTGGGCAGCAGGAAGGGCTGATTGGGGGAAGGCAGGAGCCCTCCCTTTGCCTGCCACACTGTTCCGAGCCCCTTTGGGCTTTCCTTTCCGAGCCCCTTTGGGCTTTCCTTTCGAAAAAAATACAAGCAGTTCCCCACAGCTGTGGGAAACATGAGTGTAAACAAGTGAAGAAAGATAATGTGTAGCTGACCCCTAAAGCTTTGCATTTCAAAATCCCTCTGTCTCTGAGTGTGTCTGCTCCCAACAGACACTCTTGTCCTCCCTTGTCTGGCCATCATTAAGAAGGGTCAAACACCCTCCAGTTCAGCTCATGTCATGAACAAAGCCAATTTTCTGACAGGTCTTTTTTGCATGGTAATTAGCCATGCGTTCAAGTCTGAGTTAGCCCACCACTTTTCCAGCATTTTTCATGATTTCCCCGCACCTCCACGGTCACTTTGAAGCTGGGGCGCCCTTGCTGTGGATTTGGAGGGACCCCTTTTAGAATGACTTTTCCTCTTTGCTCCAGCCCCACTGAGAAGCATTCAGACTGGAAATCATGCAGAAACTCAGCCGTGGCATTTACCGATCCCGCCCACTCTTGCTTCCTCTCCCACCCAGGGCTGTCTCCCCTCCCTCTCCTTCCCGAGGAGACCTCTCCTAGGTTGCTATTTTCAAGGACTGCTCGTCCCAGGGGCCATCATTCCACCCCTGGAGCTGTCAATCCAATCCCAGAACACTTCTGCTTGTCCCAGGGGCCGTCATTCCACCCCTGGAGCTGTCAATCCAATCCCAGAACACTTCTGCTTGTCCCAGGGGCTGTCATTCCACTCTGGTGGCTGTCATTCCAGTCCCAGAACACTTGTGGTAATCCCAGGGGCTGTCATTCCACCCCTGGGGCTGCCAATCCAGTCCCAGAACACTTCTGCTCATCCCAGGGGCTGTCATTCCAATCTGGGGGCTGTCATTCCAGTCCCAGAACACTTGCTCTAGTCCCAGGGGCTGTCATTCTACTTTGGGGGCTATCATTCCAGTCCTAGAGTTGTATATCTGGGCTTAAAGACCTTACTTGAAAATCCATTCCACATTTTCTTTGCAACTCTTTTTGTGCTGTAATGTATTGCAATGGAGCCCATGCAAGTCAATGGGCAATCCAGGCTCCATTATCTTCAATGGGCTGTGCAGCCTCTCCCATTGTTTCTAATGGGGTAGCCTGTCATTCGTTTCACTACATCCTACCCAAGTGTTATGGTTATGACAGGGCATAGCAATATAATGATGTTTTTGCACATAATTTTTTTTTTTAAAAATTAAGGTTAGCATGACAGGGGCATACGCATCACGGGGGAATGTTATTATTGGGCAGATATCATGCCATGCTTTCTCACACAGTGGTGATCTTTGTCCACCAAGAGGGAATGTTTTCCCCAGCCAAAAAGGGACGTATCCTTTCGGGACAGGGTAAAAGCCGGAATGGCCCAGAACGGGCATTAAACAAATCATACCACAGGAAAAAACAGTGGCATGCCTTACAGAGGCCCCGGAACAATATTTTAGAAATCAAAACGGGGAGAGCGCGCACATTTATTAACCCGTTCCAGGCCAAAATGCCTCCGGAATGGTCCAAAAGAGTCCGGAACAGCCCGGAACAGGCATTAAACAAATCATACCACAGCACAAAACAGTGGCATGCCTTGCAGGGGCTCCAGAACAATATTTTAGAAATCAAAACGGGGAGAGCGTGCACATTTATTAACCCTTTCCAGGCCAAAATGCCTCCGGAACAGCCCAAAATGGGCCGGAACGGCCCGGAACGGGCATTAAACAAATCATACCACAGCACAAAACAGTGGCATGCCTTTCAGGGCCTCCAGAACAATATTTTAGAAATCAAAATGCAGAGAGAGCATGTATTTATTAACCCTTGCTAGGCCAAAATTCCTCCGGAACGGCCCAAAATGGCCCGGAACGGCCCGGAACAGGTACTAAACAAATCATACCACAGCAAAAAAACAGTGGCATACCTTGCAGGGGCTCCAGAATAATATTTTAGAAATCAAAGTGGAGAGAGAACGTGCATTTCTTAACCCTATCCTTGCCTTTGAACCAAGGGAAAGGTGGTCCCCCTAAAGAGGGAGGGAGGTCTGCCGGTGTCCAAGCTTGGAGGTGCCACACATAAGCAAACGCACTTCTGCTCGGTGGAGCAGGGGCCGACAGGTAGTTCCGTCTACCCCATTTTTTACTTGGGTCTGCCTTCGAGACTCTCTAGCCAATGGGGTGAGATACGGGAACTGCACATCTGTACAGATGGCTGTTCCCGTGAGTGTGCAGGCCCCAGCCATCCCTGTGGCTGTGTCATGGGACGTCCAAGCTCAGAAGGCAGCAAGACCTGTGGAGGCTGATTGAGCAGTGAGGTAGCCACCTGTGTGGAGACGTCTGGCCAAGTTGTCACAGTGGCCCGACTGCTGGGGTTTTTTGGGGTGCAGGGAGCAGGGGAGAAGTACAGGCCACCACCACCCCGATGGACGCTGCTTGCACTGGGAGGTCGCGGCCGCGAGCGTCCCTGCACCAAAGGACGCCTCCACCTCCATACAAATGTCCACAAGGATGGCTGGGAGCTGCCAGCACTGCAGTGCCAACCCATGCCCTCTGCAGCTTCTCTAGGGCTCGCCAGCCACTGTCGGAGCTGCCCAGGCACTGAACCTCAGCCTTCCCGGAGAGCCCTTAGCAGGTGCTGTCCAATGTGCAGACACCACCAGAGGACCCCCGTTCATGGCTGCAGCCAGCATTAAAGTGCGGTTCCGCATGGACAGAGTGCTGTGGTAACCCCAGCCCTCCCACCACTCCCCTTCCAACAAGGCACCACCAAGAAGACGCGGTCAGACAGCAAAGCTTGTGGATTGGGAGGACAAGGGCCATTGGGGGACCGGATGCTCGCACAGTGAGGGGCATGCCAAGACTGTGGAAGAAGCCACAGGGGTGCATGGCGGTTCGATAAGGGCTGTCAGCCACCATGACCTCAGGGCCAACATCCCGCTTCTCCCAGTGATGCAAAACACTGACCCATGAACCCTCGGCCACTCCGCTCCCCATGGGGAGTCCGCTGCCCCCCTTATGCCAATAGGTTGCATGACCACGCGGGGATGGGCTGCGGTGGGGAATAAGTGGCCATGGGCTCTCAGTGGAAGCACTTTCGGCTCCAAAGCTCAGGAATGCGCGGTTTGTGTGTTAAATTGTATGTTCATACTTCTTTCTATTAATATGCCACATATGTGGACTTTTTGGTAGCATGCAAATGTATATGAAAGGCAAAGGATTACTCAGGTAACTATTCTTTAAACATGCTGTGCATGTGATTCTGCTGTCTGGAAGTTCACTTAAAGTTCGCTGATAAAGTGACCTGGAACAAGGGTTGCCAACAGGTCTGGAGAAAAATGTCTTGTCCCTTTAATAAAGGAAATAAGCATGAAAAGCTTAATGACATGGAGTTAAATTACATCCCCAGCAGATATGTTTTTACAATTTTTAGGAATACCCGTTTGCAGAAAAATCTGAAAAGTGGGATTTAAAATGGGGGTTGTGCATGTAAAGTGCTGTCAAGTCACAGCCAATTTATGGGAATCCTAGTTAGGAGCTCAAAGCAAGTGAGAAGCAGAGTTGGTTTGCCATTGCCTTCCTCTGCAAAGTCTTTCTTGGTGGTCTGTCATCCAAGTACCAACCCTCCTTAACTTCTGAAATTTGATGAGATCCAATGTCATCTTCCCTCCCCAAAATGGGGGTTACAATCCATCCAAATTAGCCATCAACATTTCCACTTGCTCAAAAATCACATGAAAATGGTCTGAAATGTTGGGTTGCCTAGTACCTGAAGATCCCCTTGCAAAGGTAGGGATGACCTAAGAGAGGGCTATTGAAAGGACGGTTGGGCAGATTACAGGAGGGGAGAACAATACAGGATTGGGTGGAAGTGGCAGGCAACAGGGTCTTCTGTGGTAGGTCAGGGCTGAAAGTGCCTCTGGGCATGCTTTCAGTGCCAACCCCCCCTGCAACTGTCCAGTGGTAGCTTGGGGCTTAAGGCATGGCCTCAACCTCATGAGGGTCAACTGTCTGGTGGCTACACAGTGCAGAGCCAGGGGTTCTGTGGAAGGGGCGAATGGGAATTTCCCCTCCCCAAGAGTTTCTGCAGGTCCCCTACTTGCACATCAATCAATTTGTTAAAGTTCCACAAGACCAAGTGCAGTATTTAACCAGCTAACAATAAAAAAGAGATGTCATATTAACATATATAAAAAACTGAACAACTGAAACTACTTTAAGCATTGCTCTCCACAGTCAGTCATGAATACATGAACACATGAAGCTGCCTTATACTGAATCAGACACTTGGTCCATCAAAGTCAGTATTGTCTACTCAGACCGGCAATGGCTCGCCAGGGTCTCAGGCAGAGGTCTTTCACATCACCTACTTGCCCAGTCCCTTTAACTGGTGATGCCGGGGATTGAACTTGGGACCTTCTGCATGCCAAGCAGATGCTCTATCACTGAGTACGGCCCTTCCTCTACTTAGACTGGCAGTAGTTGTCCCAAGTTTTCTAACACAGATATTCTTTAATCCGGCTTGCAGCAATTCTTCTTGAACTGGATATGCCAAAGGTTGAACCTTCTGTAGTATCTTGAATCGAGGGATTGTAGCCCCTTCTGTAGGGCCACCTAGAATATACTATCTTAATTCAGGCAGTGGGTGAGAATGAACGTGAGTGCAATAATAAAGGGAAGGAGGGGAGGATGTGCCTTGTGTACAGTGGATGGAAGTAAATAAAAACAGTAATGCAACTGCTGTCTTTTGGGTTGGTTAGAAAGCTGCATGAAGCTTTGGTATTTGAAGAGGGATTTGACAAAAGGGACAGCAGGAGCCCAGAGAGGTGCATTTGTGCATCTCCTGAGATTTCCCCTGCTTGTCTCTAATTTTTCCCAAATCTGCTTGGCCGCAAATTTGTGAGAAAGATCTCAGCAAACCCTGGATGGCTGTAATGTGAGTAGAATTTTGCCAGGCCAACCCACACAACAGCCATCTTACCTTCCCCTGTCCCCGGAAGCAGTAGTTCCCTCCCTCTGGCACCATGACTCCTTTTATCAGCACATGGACATCATTATACCAATCTTATGTTATAACAATGTATTTGGCTGATACTCTGAATTTCCAGCTTTCATTTTTAACAAGTAAGTCTCTAGCCCGTTTCATTGCAGAGATATAAGTGGAAAACATATTTGCAACAAAGGTAGCTAGACACTTAAATGATTTGTTTAATGCCTGTTCCGGGCCGTTCCGGCTTTTACCCTGTCCCCATACTTTCCCCGTCATGGCAGGGGGAGGGTTACAATGACGGAAGCCCAACCCAAGCCGAGGGGAATACTGCAAACATTTGTTGTTGATGTATAATCTCGGCAGCGGGCTTTCCCTGCTAACTCCGCGCCCATGTATAAGGGTTTTCTGGTCCGGCTTATTAAAGGCCACTTCCACCACACGGCAAACTCTTTGCTGCGTAAATAGCCACAGTCTTCTCAACTGTTCATCACCCCGTTTGTGACTGTTTGGCAAATTGCTTCACCATAGTCCTTCCCAATAGAGCAATACATGATAATTTGTTTTCCGCACTGACCAACTGACTTCCAAGTCACCTTTGCTATTCCACTTCTCTGCTTAGTAGGCAATTGTTTAAATAGGTTGCTTCTCACCCCACCCATATCATCAGAGGGCTTTTCCCAAGCTTTTAAAAACAGCAGTTGCTATTATTCTAATGCACCCAACCATTCTAATGATCTATTTCCACCATCTACCAGCTTCACTGAATTCTCAGTTTTCATTTTTTGAAAGTCCCCTTTTCTTGCACAGATATAAGGAGAGAGGTGATCTCTTCAATCTCTGCAAGGATAAGGGCTAGAGACTATTTTTTAACAGAAAGCTGTAAATTTGGAGAAACTGGTAGTTCTTGGCAATAAATAGTTGGAATGCTAGCATACTGTACATTAATGCAGTAGCAATTGCTGATTTTTAATAAGCCCCTGAAAGCCCTCCAGTGGTGAGGGGAATGACAGTATGGGGGGCTGAGGCAAGGGAATTGCAGGGGAAACTGCCATGTGGATGTGGTATTCCCACTTTGAATACCACTGCATAGAGCTACATGGAGAATTGTTCCTGGGTGTATGCAGCTATAGACAGATTCAAATCTTATGAATCAGTCATAAATAAACATTTTTTAAAAAAACTTACTCTTCAGTGTTCTTCTAAGTAATCTTTAGCATTGTTAATGGCTGCCAATCTTTTTGGATCATCAGTATTTTAGTATTTAGGCATTCGAGTCATTTGTTGCTGAACCAACATGGTGATTGGCTTGTGTTTGATCATCACAGTTAAATAAGGAAAGTTCAGGTGTAAAATATGTTCAATGCCAAATGCATGGCATCCTTAGCCATTATTAAAGAAGGGTTTGGCTATCTTCGAAAAGCTCTGCCCCATTATGATGGCTATGGGCAGGGTGGCAGCTATCCTTGGAAAGTGCCACCCTGCCCATAGCCATCATAATGGGGCTATGAAAGGAAGAAGCATGGGAAGATGGCTGATCAATTGACTGACAAGGGATGATGGCCAAGGAAGGGATGGCCAAAAAGTCAAAGGGTCACCCAAAGAATCACTTGTGTGAGGATCATGGGGACACTGAAGTCTATAATGGCTGATGAAGAAATATATAGCTATCTGTCCATACACCACACCTTCTTGAGCGTTCTGGGAGCATGGCAGGCATGCAATGAAAGTAGCAAGCACAGCAGGGCAGAGTTTGGGAAATGGAGGGAACTCCACAGGGATGTGATGTCATAGAGTCTGCCCACCAAAGCTGCCATTATCTCCAGCAAAACTGATTGCTGTAGTCTGGAGATGAGTTGTAATTCTGGGAGATCTCCAGGCCCCACCTGGCGATTGGCAACCATATTTAAAGGTGCAGAGCTGGATAACTGAACATCAACACTTGGAACAGGAATGATAAAGTACAGAGATGGCAGCAGTATCTGATAGATGGCCCTTGGAATACACCGGAATATGCTATAAAGAGAAATGAGAAGATTAGCTCCCTGGCTAGACTTTAACTAACATTTTTCATAGCATTTCCTAGTGTTCTAGCCTTGAATGCTTCTGTGGAAGATTATTCTCCTTTGTCTGGCTCACCAGAACAGGATAAATTACTGCCTGATCACCTTCACTTGATGTTTGTAGAACAGTGGCATTGATTTAGTGATAGAGATGCAATACCAGCATATGGAATTTCAGTGGAACATAATTAGGGCTTGCTGAGTTGTTTTGAGAGTAAAATGGACATACACTGTATTGTATGTGTTTGCTTCTCATTATTGATTTTAATTGCTGTCAAATCTGACCACTGAAGGAGTACTCTGTACCCGAACTATGGCCTATTTGGCTCTCAGAGAGAGATGTATAAAACTTTCCAATCATGAATTAATTTGAGTTCAGAGAGTTAAAGGTTACAAGGAAAGCAGAGAATGTATGTGAGCAAGCACAGAGTGCTTGTCCTTCTCAACAACTTAACCTCCCCTCAGCAATCCTTCCTCCCCTGCACTGCATGCCTTATTGCACAGCTGTGAAAATGACCAAGACAGAGAGGTAAGCAGGGCCATCATCTTACTTATGCTCCGTCTTCATAAATAAATTGGAACTTCATAGGAGAATGTCTCTGGATGAAGAAAATTATTTTATGTGATAAAGAGGTCGACAGATCTCTTACTATGAAGTTTCTGGGACATTTAACAGTTATGTCCAGGTTCTCACACTAAATGTCCATCAGCGCCCTTGAAATTCTTTCACTGTTGTTCAAAGCCAACTATGAATTTGCAAGAACTATTATAATATCATACATCACCACCAACTGGCTTTCAGCAAAATCTAAAGTGGAAATAATTTTTTCCCTCCACCACAATCATTACTTGACTCATATGTTATTGTCCTTGAAGAAATCTACCACTCTGCCAAAACGTCTTCTGAAATTCTACCCAGGACAGAAGATGACAGGTTTTAAATAAACATAATGTGTTTCTTGGACCAAAAATTGTAGCCTCCTTGAGTTTTACAGCCTTGAAAATCAGGCCCCAGTTTGGTTAGGAGTGTGAGTGGACAAGGCTAAGGAGCTGAGAGTTGGCTGTTTTCTCCAGATGCTGGAAACAGACAGCAAAATCTCAGATGTGCTGCCATATTGATGAACAGCTCAAAAAGGCAAAGCAGCTCTTGAGCTTCTGTGATTAGAATTTGCTTTTTTCCTGTTGCATTCTATATTCCAACTGGAGTTCTGATATGAAATGTCAGGCATAGTGTGGAAACATAAAATGTGATTGTGGGGAACTACTGAAAGGCTGCGTTGTCAATGGAAGGTTCATTGTACCCAGATGCACCGTTTGGCATTTACCCACATTATTTCAGGCTATGATATTAACATGTGCTTCTTTGGATGAGCATGGGCTTGGCCATTGGGGCGGGGGGAAAGGGAGAAAAACAAAACCTTATTTGAATGTCTCCTGGAATTCTATTTAAACAGCCAGATCATTCAAACTAAAATGTAAAATGGATGTTGCTTGCATGACTTGATTGCTTTTAATAACATTAATTTAAACATATTTTATGCAGCAAAGCTGCAAATGAAATTCCTCAAAAACATTTGGAAAAGTATGATGTCAACCCTTGCGATCATGTCAGTATTTTTCTTTTATGGAATGGTTAATGTTGCCTTTTACAAGAGAACAATACAGTATTCTTATCCCACACGATATAAAATAGTTTAGGAACATCTCACCTTGGCTGCTTTTTAACAATACACAACATAAATCCTGTTTAGTGAATAATTGCTTGGACTAGGGCCAACCTAGAGGGTCAATTAAACTGACACTGAGCACTTAAAACAAAATTATTTATGCTACACTTACTTCTATTGCAATCAGTTATTGGACACTAATGCACCAGAGTTCTTTTTTTTAAATTCCAGAATACTGTTTCATTTGTATTCTCAAACTGTGCTGTTGACATCAGGCTGTTGTAGTGCCCAGATATAAGGGCTGGTATAAAGCACTATGTACTTATATGCATATACATAGAAACTTTAGGGAAGTTGGCATCCAAAGGCTTTGAGCCAACAAATCATACTCTGCCTGGTACTGCCTCTCACCAGTAGAGAAAAAGCTATCTTTGAATTACCTCTAACCTTAGGAATGTAGTTTCTGTTTCCTAGCTCACAAGATCAAGCACTTTCCTAAGTTACGCCTTCGGACTACACGAATAGGCTATGCTAATCAACTACTACTTTTTTAATGATACCTACCAATACGGATCAGCCATTAACATGAACTTTCAGGCTCAAACCTTCTCACTCATTTATGTACCTGGAGAGTCGTGTGGCCTTTTTTACTGACTGGCTGTGGGCTGCAGCTCCTCATAGGATCATGCTATTATAAGTTGTGAAGCATGGCCTGGCAACCAGCAGGAGATGGGTGAGACATGAAGTGTCTGTCTGTTATGTTGTGACTGTTACTTCCAGGGAAAACCCAGAAGTGACATCACTTCTCTCTAGGAATGACTGGTATCTCGATGGTAGAACCATAGAGTTTTTAATGATTCATAGAGAGGACTTACATAAGTTCTGGGGATTTCACAGAAGAGACATCACAGCATTGGACTGAAACTTGTTTTTATTTCCCCCCTCAACTGCTCTTCATGGTGGCAAGAAACAAAAGTGAGGGCATGGAAAATTCCCCACATCCACCAGGGGCTTGGCAGCCCTATGCTATTAGAAGAGGTAAAGCCCACAGACATTCCAACAGTGCAATCTAAAGAAGACATCCTGGGAGTAAGCTCCACTAAATAGATCTGAGTAGGATTCTGTATAGACCTGCTTAAGGTTGCTGCCTAACAGTGTGATGCTAAGCAGAATTACACCTTTCTTATTCCTTTAACATCAATGGGGTTAGAAAGGTCTAACTCTGCTTAAGATAGTGCTGTTAATCTGTTTTTTAGCTATTGCCTTGGCTATTTAAAAAAATTAAAAATTTGGAACCTCAAATTCTTCTCCTTTGTTTGATTATACATTAGCCACTATCTCTTGCACAACCAATTCATTTTACTACACATTGCATAAGAATTTCCTAGTGGTTGGGCCCAGGATTTCTTTACTAAATCTAGAAAGAAAATTCTTGATACCGCTGATAGATTACCATGCAAATCAGCTTAGTACCTGTGCAGTAGCCACTTGTGCTACCGGGTCTGGTTGTTGCAGTGTGTGGGTGCTTTTGCCCAGTCTGAGAACTAAATCAGCTAATTTACTAGAGTAGACAGTATCCCCCAGGAACATGGTTGGGCATTAAACTGAGTGACTTGTATTGTATGGTATGGAACCACTTGCAGTTTTTCTCTTCTTTGAGCCTATAAAAGAGGGCATTGGAAAGATTCTATTGCCTGCTTTTCGCACCTGCGCAGTCAGCAGCATCTGTTTGAGAAGTGATTGTAACAACTGATTGCAAAATTACCTTGCATTATGGGTGAACAGCAAAACATCTAAGTAGTAAGTGTCAACTCAAACATCACAAACTGATTTTCCCCCTTTTACTATGTGTTTTTAAACATTAGACATGTGTGGGGTGCTGTGAGAAAGCAGTCAAATAGTGTGAGAAAGCAATGCAATTATGCAATTTGGACTCATCTGAATTTGTTTAGAATGAGCAATGATCGGCTCCCTTCTTGTGACTGATGATTAAGATGTGACACAGCTTAACTATACAGTCAGGGATACAGTTTAACAGTCAGTGATACAGCTTAACTATGCATCTTTTGCATACAGAACCAATCAATGAATACAGTCAGTGGGCTAGAGCCAATGGCCTCAGCCCCACATTGATTCTACCCAGAGTCTGAATTAATTGTAATGTGGAGGAGGAGAAGGAAAAGAAGAAGAAGTTGGTTTTTATAGGCCGATTTTCTCTACCACTTAAGGCAGAATCAAACCGGCTTACAATCACCTTCCCTTACCCTCCCCATAACAGACACCTTGCGAGGTAAGTGAGGCTGTGAGAGTATGACTTGCCCAAGGTCACCCAGCTAGCTTCATGTGTAGGAGTGGGGAAACAAATCCAGTTCACCAGAATAGCCTCTGCCGCTCATGTGGAGGAGTGGAGAATCAAACCCGGTTCTCCACATCAGACTCCACCGCTCCAAACCACTGCTCTTAACCACTACACCACACTGGCTCTCTAAAAAGCCTCTTTTTACAGCAAAGCAGCCCACAGTCTTCTCAGATGGCAGGCATCTGTCCCTGTGTGTTACTATATATGGCCAAGAAGATTCTGTGAATGTGGACTACTGTCCAGTTCAAACCCCAATCCATATTAGACTAGACTGAGAAGAAACTGTGAATGATTCTAAGCTTGTGAACCTGTGTGTCAGGAAGTTGTGAACAACTCTGTGAACCTAAGGGTTCAGTATAGCCAAAGCTTTTTTAGGTGTGGTGACCAGAACTGTACACAGTATTCCAAGTGTGGTCTCACCAGAGATTTGTACAAGAGCAGTATGATAGCAGCAGTTTCATTCTCTATCCCTTGTCTAATTAGGACCAGCATGGAATTTGCCTTTTTCACAGCAGCCATACATTGCGTTGACATCTTCATTGATGAAGGCCAATGTGAAGAAAGAGATCTTGGGGTGGTAGTGGTCTGTCACTACCAGCACAGATCCCATCAGTGTATATGTGTAGTTGGATTTTTTTTGCCCCAATATGCCCCAATATGCACTTTACACTTGCTCACATTGAATCTCATTTGCCATTTTAACACCCATTCCTCAAGTTTGAAGAGATCCTTTTGGAGCTCTTCACAGTCTGATTTTGTTTTTACCACCCTAAATACTTTGGTGTCATCTGCAAACCTGGCCACCTTGCTGTTCTCTTTGTCTTCTTCATCACCTTCATCTTCTTCTTCTTTGTCTTCTTCTTCTTTCAGCATGTTCACCAAACATCTTTATCTTAAGTAAATCAGCTGCACTATTCCTGTTATAAACCCACCTAGAGCATTACCAAAACAACCAGGAGTATCTGATTGATCTATCTCTTAACCAGCAATGTGAAGAAGGCAAGGCAAGGTTAATCTCCCAGCCAAGCTGAGAAAGGCCCCCAGAATTCCTGATTGGCCCCAAAGTGACCAGCTAATCCCACATTGCTTTTCCACAAATCAGAAATGACTTGAAGTTCCTACAGTGACTGCTTGGTCTGAAGAGGCAAAGTACTTCTGATTGCATGCGTCCCCACTTTTTCCTGTTGGCCAGGATACCCAAATGACCCCAGCCCCAATCCTCCCCCAAGCTCTGGTGTCTTCCAGAAGGGGCAGGCAAACAACACGTACCACATAAGGGCAGGAACCAAAGCTAGTCTGCATGCAGGGATTCCTTACCAGATATTTGCTCTTCAGAGTAAAGAATGGGGAAACCATGAACTTCAGAGTGCCTGGATTGTGGCTTCTGTTTCTAGCATTTTATGGTCCCAGATTCATGGATGTTAAATCCAGGAGGGACCATTCTGATTATTTTATTCTGGCCTTTTGAATAAAGCAGAGTATAGAATCCAAACCATTTATATCAGCACAGAATCTAGTAATTTGTGGTTGAAACAGAGCATATCCTTCAGAATACCATAGATTCTCATAAAGACTCCAAATGATGGAAAACTTACTACATCCTCTATTAGGCTGTTCCAATTGATAATCATTCTCACAGTTAAAAAATCAAAGCTTCATTTCCTGTATGAAATGTTATGGCTTAAACTTCCAGTAACTTATTATGCCTTTATCAGCTAGAAAAGAAAGCCTCTACTATTAGGTTTTTTTCCCCTGTACAGGGATATTATGTTGTAGAGGAAACCATTAAAACTTTCTTTTCAAAGTTTCAAGTATATCAAGCACTTTCGATTAGATAGAAAATTTCCAAGTCACAAAGACACCTGGCCATTGATGACATTTTATTTTTCCTGACTAGATATTCCTGACTAGATATAACTAGAAATTCCATATGGAATTTCCTGTGCACTAATGAAAGCACTGCTGTGCACTTTTGCACTTCTTCCAATCATTTCAATGAGTGGGAAAGCTTCCCAGTGAATTACCATCGACTGACATTTTTTTTCTTTGATAATTTTGTGTTGACCTATGGTTTAAAGCAGGTAAATTGCATTACACATAATTGATATTCAGATTAGTTAGCAGCCACTCAATGTTCAGCTGATAGGCCACCCTAGCAATTCACATGATCAGGCTTTAGGTCAAGCTTGTCATGCCTAGAGATGTAAGGTGCTTTGAAACACACCAGGGAGTTCCTGGGACTCTACAGCTGCTTGTTTTCCCAGGGAAGACAGCTATAAAATATACCCAGAGGTCAGGGAGAGCAGAGATGCATTTCCACAGAGAGATAATAACTTGCTCTTCCTGCCAGGAAAGGCAAGATGGATAGCTGTTGTAAAATATGATCTGGGTATTGAGATGTGTGTGTGCCCTGGGTTGATTGGGAGATTGAGGTTCACCATCCCAGGTTGGGGGGGGGGAGTTCCCTGAAACTGGATTGGGTAAGAGACTTTCTGCCAGAAAAGGCACGAAGGGTTAAAAAAATTGGTAACATCTATCGGTCTTAGTTTAAATGCTGGAAGTAACATTCCCCTGCGTCGAGCAGGTAGGGGTCAGGATTTGCATTTGCTCCCTGAATATCCAGGAAGAGATGTTGGAAATAACTTTTCTGTATTGTTCAGCTTAACTTGGTGTTAGGTTTTTACTATTCTTTTCCTTAGATCGGTAACCAATAGGTTTGATAGTATTTTGTTTGTCTTGTACTCAAGCTTAATTTATAGCAATAAAGTTTTCCTGTTTAAGAGAGCATACTGTGATCCAAAGTCCTCCTCACATGCCTTAATCACTTGCTCACACTTAAAACACTCACACACAGGAAAAGGGCTCAAATAACTGGGAAATTCTACCCTTTGCTCATACTCAGAGAAAGCCTTTACTAGTGACCTCCAAGTCACTGGTAATGTGGGAGGCTGGATTTTCAACTTGGGGTGGTGGCACGAAGAAGAGGAACACACTTTGCATGCACACGAACACATAACATAGCATACATGTAAGCACATGGGCTTTGGGCTCTCTGGTAACCCTGCCTGTGGCTGGCCCTCTGACACAGGTGAGTCCCCTGCTCTAGGTGGTTGTAGGTATGGAGGGAACTCATCTGTCTGAGACTGCTCAGTTTGCTGCTGTTCCTCCTCTCCACTACCTGCTGTTTCAAGATCCTCCTCATCTGAGGAAGCCTCAGCAGGCTGCCCCATGACAATGTACAGAGTAAGAATAAGGACAAGAAAAGCCCATTGAGGGGAATGGGAAGTGAAATTGTAACTGGAGATGAAGAGAGGGTAGAACTCCTCAATTCCTACTTTTCCTCAGTCTTTTCTTGTGAGGGAAACGGTGCTCAACATGGCTTAAACAGAACACATGATGAGGGAAGGGATTTGCAGCCAAGCATTGGCATTGGGGTAGTGCACAAACACCTAGTTTCTTTAAATGAAACAAAGTCCTAAGGGCCAGATGAATTGCATCCAATGGTACTCAAAGAACTTGCAGATGTAATTTCTGAGCATTATTTTTGAGAAGTCTTGGAGAACAGGCGAGGTCCCAGAACATTGGAGGTGGGAAAATGTTGTCCCCATCTTCAAGAAGGGGAAAAAGGAGGACCCGGGTAACTACCGACCCATCAGCTTGACTTCTATACTGGGAAAAGTTTTGGAACAAATCATCAAGCAGTCAGTCCTTAAGCATTTAGAAAGGATGGATCTGATTACTAGGGGGCCAGCATGGGTTTCTCAAGAACAAGTCATGTCAAACTAATCTTATCTCCTTTTTTGAAAAAGTTACTACCTTGCTGGATAAGAGGAATGTCATGGACATGGTTTATCTTGATTTCAGTCAGGCTTTTGATAAGGTTCCCCATAATATTCTTGTTGACAAATTGGGAAAATGTGGTTTAGATCCTATTACTGTTAGGTGGATCTGTAACTGGTTGACAGATCGCACCCAAAGAGCGCTTGTTAATGGTTCCTCATCCACTTGGAGAGAAGCGACTAGTGGAATGCCTCAGGGATCTGTCCTGGGCCCTGTGTTGTTCATCATCTTTATAAATGATTTGGATGAAAGAATAGAGGGGGTGCTTATTAAATTTGCAGATGATACTAAATTGGGAGGGGTACCAAATATGGTAAAAGATAGAGCCAGGATACAGGATGATCTTGACAGGCTGGAGAATTGGGCTAAAACTAATAAAATGTACTTCAACAAAGATAAATGTAAAGTTCTGCATTTAGGTAGGAAAAATCAAACGTCTAATTATAGAATGGGGGAGACTTGTCTAAGCAGTAGTGTGTGCAAAAAGGATCTTGGGGTCTTAGTAGACCAAACACTGAACATGAGTCAGCAGTGTGATGCTGTAGCTAAAAAGGGAAATGCGATCTTGGCCTGTATCAACAAAAGTATAGTGTCCAGATCATGCAAAGTTATGGTATCACTTTGCTCTGGTTAGACCTCACCTAGAGTATTGTGTTCAATTTTGGGCACCACCAATTTAAGAAAGATGTAGAGAAGCTGGAACGTGTCCAGAGGAGGGCAACAAAGATGGTGAGGGGTCTGGAGACTAGGTCCTATGAGGAAAGGCTGAAGGAACTTCTCCTGAAGAGGAGAAGACTGAGAGATGATATGATAACCATCTTCAAGTACTTGAAGGGCTGTCATATAGAGGATGGACCCAGTTGTTTTCTGTTGCTCCAGAAGGTCGGACCAGAACCCACGGGTTGAAATTATATCAAAAGAGTTTACGTCTAGACATTAGGAAGAATTTTCTAACAGAGTGGTTCCTCAGTGGAACAGACTTCTTCAGGAGGTGGTAAGAGCACCTTCCCTGGAGGTTTTAAAGAAGAGGCTAGATGGCCATCTGTCAGCAATGCTGATACTATTACCTTAAGCAGATCATCAGAGGGAGGGCACCTTGGCCATCTTCTGGGCATGGAGTGTGTGTCACTGAGGGTGTGGGGGGGAGGTAGTTTGGAATTTCCTGCATTGTGCAGGGGTTGGACTAAATGACCCGGGTGGTCCCTTTCAACTTTATGATTTTATGATACTGCCATTACTCTCAACCACCCTGGGTGTCATTGGAATCAATATTGTTTACTTTCATACCAGAGTCTATGGCTTGGAATACAGTCAGTAGTGTTTGAACTTAAAAATACTTATTGCCACTGGAATGGTTGTTACCGTTGTGTGTTTGAGGCAGCTTGGCAGCACCATAACTCAGGAGACACAGCCTGTTCTACATTTTCCTAACGTTAATGGGGTGGGTGGGTGGGAGTAACGATGTATTCCTAAACAGTTATATCCTACTAATCCCAATGGCTTCTAGAAAAAGGTATACATCTGTTTAGGATCACACTGCCAGAGTTAGGAGGAGTGAGACCCCAGTTCAGGACATATATAGGTGACTGTTCTTCTTAGATATTCTGCTTGGATAGTTTTTTCTTTCAGTTATTACATATTTATAGTCAAGCACAGAAGTGTCTATCACACAGTTCTTACATCCAAGGGAGATGGTTTTTTCTCCCCATTCCATTGCTATGAGTGCTGCTCATTTTTACCATGATTTGTACAACATCTTGCTGATCCCAGGGTAGCTGATAACGGCTTCTTTGTGAGTTTACGAAGGTTCCTCTTTGAAATGGATGATGCGGCTGAGGAACATTTGTGCCATCCTCAACACCAGATTGTTTTTCATCTGTGTACAATATTCCTAAATAATACATTAATTTACAGGTAGAGACATTCCATTAGTGTCAGGCCAAATTAGGAGGTGGAGAGATGTTCCCTCCAGCCAGCTCCAGTGCAGAAAATAGCATAAGATGTAATGATGCTGCTCCTTCTAGCTACCTTTCCCCAGTTAGCAAGGGGATGTAGGAAAGTTCATGATTCTCCATTCTGGAGCACTGAGCTGCATGAGCTTGTATTGGGTTTAGTCTGCCTTTCTTTTCATGTGAAATGGGCCAAATTATACTGTCCTGTTAAAGGGCCTGATGTATAACTAGATCTTATCTGTATTAGACTGAAGCTGGTCATGCTAGTGTTGCCCTTCATTTTGCTAAAGTTTACCAACTCTGCATTAGCAGAATTTGAGGATTACATGGTTCAACAAGTATTATAAAAATTTAGGATTAGCAAGCACTAGTGGTGCCCAATTCCTGCCCTAAACAGATTCCTTACCCCTATGAAGCTTCCAAATTATACCTTTATGTGTTGATCCTGTGATTCACTTTTACCAAGTCTTCCTTCCACCAGTGGAAGTCTGTCTTCAGTGGGGGTAAAAACATTAAAATGATTTAATTAATATTACTGATATACACATGAACACATTGAAACTAGTTTATATTGAATCAAACCATTTGTCCATAAAGGTCAGAATTGTCTACTCAGACTGGCAGCAGCTCTCCAGGGTCGCAGGCAGAGATCTTTCACATCAACTACTACATGGTCCTTTTAACTAGAGATGCTAGAGGTTGATCCTGTGACCTTCTGCATGCCAATCACATGCTGTAACACTAAGCTACAGCCCCTCTGCAACTAAATGATGTGAAATATAACAATTGGTGCCAGAAAGTGCCATCAAGTGTCAGTCAGTTTATTGCAACTCCATAGGGTTTTCAAGGCAAGAGAAGAACAAAGGTGCCATTGCCTGCCTCTGCATAGCAACTTTTGACTTCCTTGGTGGTCTCCCATCCTAGTACTAATCATGGCCGACAGTGCTTAGCTTCCAGGATCTAATGAAATTGGGCTAGCCTAGACCATCCAGGTCAGGACAATATTACATTTATAGAGTGACAGATATGTAGTAGTGGCCCAAGACTAAAGAGCAGATTTGTTGAAACTCATACTAGTAAATGCAAATGGGTAGATTTGCAATGATCAGTTTTAGTTGTCATCATTTAACATCCATGGTCAGTGTCAGTTAAGCAGTAAACTGGTTCAATTTTATTTGATTTCACTAAATTAATGTTCCCACCATATTGTTTTCAAGTATTCCAATTCTAGTTTATTTAAAATCCTGTAGTCATAGAATCACCAATACCTACCATAATATATTGTTGTTACAATTCTGACATTATTTCTCACAGAATGTTTTTCTCATTTCCTGAGACATATATGAGTTTTATTTCTCCCCCAAATCTGATCAGACAGAAAGGATAACATTTTCTTTTTGCCTCCATAATCCCTCCTGTACCTGTAGAATGGATGATTGTGTCATTGTTATTACTGCAGAGTCCCCCAGATCCTTTTCAAGGGAGAGTGGAACTGAA
Source organism: Euleptes europaea (assembly GCF_029931775.1). Taxonomy (NCBI): domain Eukaryota; kingdom Metazoa; phylum Chordata; class Lepidosauria; order Squamata; family Sphaerodactylidae; genus Euleptes; species Euleptes europaea. The sequence goes on from NW_026612049.1 coordinate 5,331,808, forward strand.
ATGCAGAGTAAAGCAGACAATCTAATGTGCATTTCAGAGTTTCCCTGTCTCAACATACGTATTTTCCAGCAGCTTCCTTGACTTCAATTTAGATGCTAATCTCATTTCAGTTTCTTTTGGGCAGTATGAATTGAAACTGTTTTGATCTGAACCATAAAACTAAAAGGGCTCATTTGCAATTATTTCCTGTTGTGGTTTAAAATCACAGAAACATGCATTTCCTGATCTCTAACTAGAGTTAAGATGTCAGGAACATCTTGTAAGGTAATCCTTTTCCTTTACAGAGTTAAAAATGGTTACCATTATGTTTGCATCAATTTTAATACTAACCATGTTTGGATCAAATTAGAGATTTCTAACCATAGTTGCTAACTCTGGTTTGCAGCTAAGTATTCTTAGCATTAGGCCTTTTTTTTTTTTGCTGGCAAGTTGACTTATGGTAACCCTGTAGAGTTTTCAAGACAAGAGACGTTCGGAGATGATTTGCCATTGCATCATGATCCTGGTATTCCTTGGAAGTCTCCCATCCAAATGCTAGCCAGAGTCAGGGCAGAGTGTGTGTGACTGGTCCAAGGTCACCCAGCAAGCTTCCATGGCATGAGTGGGGATTTGAACCTGGGTTTCTCAGGTCCTAGGCCAACACTTTAACCACTACAGCATGCTGGCTCTCTAGCATTAGCCTTAGGCCACATGTAATGCTAGCCATGGTTAACCCTAAAAATGCGTAGGAAGATGTATCCATGTGCTCTAGGTGTTTTGTATATCTGAACCATATTTAGGAGACTGGGTAGCATCATGTCAATACCAGAGGATGAATGATGGAAGTGGAAGACTCTTCAATATGAAAATACTATCTCCATTTAGAAAAAGTGATCAGTTCAAAGGTGTTGAAACTCACCCATGCTGCCTAGGAGGAGGAGATGTGTCAAAGTGTTCATGCATAATATTGAGTGTCTGTAAATCTTCCAAAATGCAAATATAACCTTAGAAACTTCAGTGTTCAAATCGTACTTTACACATGCACAGTTTATAAAAGTTGAAAGACCTGGATCTTTCCCAATTTGACCACTGATTTTCAGGCATATAAGCCTGTACAGCATCCTGCTTTGTTTGATGCTGATCATGAGAACTATCCCAGCAGTAGGTCCTGTTTTCCCATTCATCAGCTTACTGCCTCTCATGAAAATGCAGAGTGAAGGTAATGCTCCCCTATGGTCTGAAAAATAAGGAGATTTAGGTGAAAGCAAAAAGGACATATGAATTAGGGATTGTGTATAGGACCGCTTGTTCACTTTCCCCAAATCATTTATTTTCTTATGTAAATTGTATGCTATTTTATTCAAGGCATAAATATATCCCATTTCAGTAACTACTGTAAGATATTTCAGTGCCTATCTGTTGCAATCATAAAAACAAATAGCAAAAGAATTGCCAAGATATGCTGTTGTCACCACTTACGCAGATTGCACATTGCAATTGCACTCTTATAAGCTACTTTAACTTTCCATCTTGACCTATTTTCTCTACTTTTCCCAGGATAGAAAAGTATTGCAATCCTGTCATATGCACTCTGTGTTGCTTTAAATGGACAAGTATAATATTTTTTTAAGAAGTATGGGAAAAAGGAATAGGATGATACACACCATAAAGAAAGCAGGTATTTTTTTTAATGACAAGAAAATTTCAAGTACATCCATATCACCTAAGCATATATCTTGTACACTGACAAATTTTCCCATGGAGATGACAATGACCAAGTGTGCTCTGTACCAAATGACACTCCTAAGCAAGTTCCACTGGAAAGGACAGCTGTGTTCTTCTGGCATTGGTGTCTGTGACAGACAGGAGGCTCAGTCAAGGGGAAAGCTGCCACTAAACTGTTTCATCCTGGAGCCTATAGGAATGCTGCTCCAACATCCAATCACCTTTCAGAGGGCAGATGAAATGTTGGAGGGAAACACAGCAGCAGTTTTAGTTCAGATCTGCCTCAGGGACAGAGCAGTCAATTTGGGTCTGCCTCAGCAAAACAGCACACAGTTTTAACAGTAGCATTGCCTGGAGCATGGCAGAGTGGTTTAAATCTGTGGGGAAAGGATTGAGTACCCAGTTGAGAGCCAGCATGGTGTAGTGGTTAAGAGCGGTGGTTTGGAATGGTGGACTCTGATCTGGATAACTGAGTTTGATACCTCACTCCTCCACATGAGACTAATCTAGAAGAGGTTAATCTGGTGGATTTGTTTCCCCACTCCTACACATAAAGCTAGCTGGGTGACCTTGGGCTAGTCACAGCTCTTTTAGAGCTCTCTCAGCTCCACCTACCTCACAGGGTGTCTGTTGTGGGGAGGGGAAGGGAAAGTGATTGGAAGATGGTTTGATTCTGGCTTAACTGGTAGGGAAAGCTGGCATATAAAAACCAACTCTTCTCATGACTGGAATATTGAGGGGTACAACTTGTTTAGAAGAGATAGACAGATAAGGAAGGTGGGAGGAGTAGCATTGTATGTCAAAGATGTGTACACTTGTGAAGAAGTACATGAATCTGAGCATGGTAGTTCAGTCAAGAGTCTATGGGTAAAAATAAAAGGAGTAAGAAATAGTCATATTATGGTGGGGGTCTGCTATCGACCACCAAACCAGGCAGAGGACTTGGATGAGACACTCCTAGACCAAATTACAAAGTTCTCAAAGAGACGGGACATGGTGGTCATGGGAGACTTTAATTACCAGGATATCTGTTGGAAGTCCAACTCTGCTAAAAATACAAGATCCAATAAATTCCTGACTTATCTTGCCGACAACTTCCTATTCCAGCAAGTGGACAGGGAAACAAGAGGATATGCTATCTTAGACTTGATTCTCACCAACAGGGAAGAATTGGTTGATGAGGTTAAAGTAGTAGGCACTCTGGGTAGTAGTGACCATGTAATCTTGGAATTTACAATATTGGGGAAAGGAAAAACTGTACGTAGACATATAGGTTGGACTTTAGAAGAGCAAATTTTAACAAACTTGAACTTATGCTGGGTAAAATCTCATGGTCAGAAATACTTAAGAAGAAGGGAATTCAAGAAGGGTGGGAGTTTCTTAAAAATGAAATACTAACTCTTCACGATACCTAAAACAGATCTATCTGCACCCGGTGGGTGCAAACCTGATTAAGAAGTGGCAGAAACGTAAATCAAGATTAAGCCCTACTCCATCACTAATGATGGCCCCATTCAATGCTTACGGAACCAAGGCGGAAAAATCAAAATTTGGAAAAATAAGGTATTGAGGTATTGTGATTTAATAAACAAGCACGGAAAACCTAAAACCTTACAAGATATGCAGGAAATATATCCCAAGTTGTCTTGGCTCACATTTCTTCAGCTAACATCGAGATTAAAAGAGGACTGTATGATACAAGGAAAAATAAAGGAAGAAACAGATTTTGAAAAATTGATAAGCAAGCCAAGAGAACACCTCTTAGGAAAAATTTACAAGCTGCTAGTGAAATATGACACAGAACTTGAACAGGTCAAGTCATGTCAAATTAAGTGGATGGAGAATTTCAATGAAAATTTATCTATAGAAGAATGGGACCATCTTTTTCAGAAAGGCCTTAAATTCGCCCTTTGTCAAGATATTCACGAAAACTGGTTTAAAATGCTCCACAGATGGTATATAACGCCTAGTGACATCCAAAACATGAATAAATCATCATCAGGATTATGTTGGAAATGTCAGCAATCCAGAGGCACCTTTTACCACTGTTGGTAGTCATGTGAAAAAGTTCAAACATTTTGGAAAAAAATCCATAAAAACATCGAACAAATCTTGGAGCAACATATAGATTATGATCCTAAACTATTTCTTCTAAATAAAGTCCTGGACAATGTAAATAAAGATCAACAAGACATGATAAAGTATCTGATAACGGCAGCAAGGGTGACATTGGCAGCTATGTGGAGAACAAAAAACATCCCAGATATCCAAATATGGATTGGAAAATCCTTGGAATATATAACAATGGCCCAACTAACAGAATATCTGAAGGATAAAACATTAGAATACCACCAAGAGAAATGGAAATCCTTCTACAAGTTTATTAACAGAAGATAAATAACAAGACAGATTGTGTTACATAAATATAGTTACAAATACAAAACAAATAGAAAAACTTGGAATATGGTGTTAGAGTATTAAATATACATAGATTTAGATATAAATAAATAAATATTTTATTTTAGGAATAGCACAAGCTTACTTAAGATAAAAAAATTAACACTTCATAACTGATAGAGGGAGTAAAAAGGAATCAGAACGATATATATATATATATATATATATATATATATATATATATATATATATATATATATATATATATATATATATATATTTACTGTTTCCCTTCCCTTTTTTCTTTCTGTACCCCTATATATGAAATACAATAAAAAAATTAAGAAAAAAATGAAATACTGAAGGAGCAATCACAAACATTCCTATGAGAAGGAAAAATGGGAGGAGCCTAAAGAAGCCAGGGTGGCTCCATAAACTGCTTTTTAAAGATTTGAGAAATTAAAAAGACTCATTTAGGAAGTGGAAAGAGGGCCTTATAATCAAAGAGAAATATAAACAAATAACTAGTGCTTGTAGGGAGATTGTTAGGAAAGCTAAAGCTCAATATGAGCTTTGGCTAGCAAGAGATTCTAAACACACACAAAAAAGGGTTCTTTTCCTATGTACAGAGTAAGAACACGGACAAGATAAGCCCATTGTGGGGACTGGAAAGTGAAATTGTAGCAGGAGATGAAGAGAGGGAAGAACTCCTCAAATCCTACTTTTCCTCAGTCTCTTCTTGCGAAGGAAGTGTTGCTCAGCATGGCTTAAACAGAACAAGTGATGAGGGAAGGGATTTGCAGCCTAGAATTGGCATTGGGGTAGTGCACAAACACCTAGGTTCTTTAAAGGAAACAAAGTCCTAAGGGCCAGATGAATTGCATCCAAGGATAATCAAAGAACTTGCAGATGTAATTTCTGAGCCTCTGTCCATTATTTTTGAAAAGTCTTGGCAAACAGGTGAGGTGCCAGAAAATTGGAGATGGGCAAATGTTGTCCCCATCTTCAAGAAGGGGAAAAAGGAGGATCCGGGTAACTACTGACCCATCAGCTTGACTTCTATACTGGGAAAAGTTTTTGAACAAATCATCAAACTGTCAGTCCTTGAGCATTTAGAAAGGATGGATCTGATCACTAAGAGCCAGCACAGGTTTCTCAAGAACAAATAATGTTAGACTAATCTTATCTCTTTTTTGACAAAGTTACTACCTTGCTGGATCAGGGAAATGCTGTAGACATAGTTTATCTAGATTTCAGTAAGGCTTTTGATAAGGTTCCACATAGTATTCATGTCGACAAATTGGGAAAATGTGGTTTAGATCCTACTACTGTTAGGTGGATCTGTAACTGGTTGACAGATTGCCCCCATTCCACTGCCTTTTTGATACGGTGAAGTTCATTATTCAAGGGAGTAATTATTTTATTTGCTATTGTACACACATTCAAGTAATAAGCCTATTTGGAAAGCCGTTTATTTTGACTTCTCTATCACGAGTTCTATTTGTATAGTTTTCTTTAAAACAGTGATGCCACTTTCTAGAGTTCATAATTTGAGATGTCCTGATAAAAGCAGGGGATTACTCCAGGTTGTATCGGGAGTTTGTATTTATTATGATCCCCACAATAACACTAAAAATGCTAGAATCAAACCCCCCCCCCTTCCCTGGACTCCCCGCCGCCCAGCTGGGAAGAAACCTCAGTATTCAGGTTAAATTGCTGTGTTGGCACTTTGCGATAAATAAGTGGGTTTGGGGTTGCAGTTTGGGCACTCGGTCTCTAAAAGGTTCGCCATCACTGAGGGCATATGGGACCAAAGATAACAGGAAAGAGCAAGTCAGTGCTTTCTCAAAATGAACCAAAGTTTTCAGGACTCTGGGAAACCATTTTGGGACCTGTGTGCACAGGCTTTGGCTGCCTGCTGACAGACAGAAAGGGCAATTTACATTTCCCCTGATCTTCAAGGTAAAACAGATTAAAAAGACAATGAGAAGAGCTCAGCCTTCCTCACATAGGTGATGAAGTGCCCTGGAGCAGACACTTAGCACTCTGATAGCCAGCAACTTAATCATATCAGCAAACAGAACCTATTCTTCTAATACGAACTAGCCTGTTCTGCATATCTAAATTACCCTGTAGCTTAGGGTTGCCAAGTCCCTTTTCGCCACCACTGGGAGGCTTTTGGGGTGGAGCCTGAAGAGGGCGGGAGGGACTTCAATGCCATAGTGTCCAATTGCCAAAGTGACCATTTTCTCCTCAAACTGTTAAAGGAATAATTAAGCCTTTGTTCCTGGCAATGTTTGGTTGCCGATGGGGTCACAATACCAGGATACATTTCGGATATAGGTATCTCCCCTCTCACAATGGCAATGTATGTTATGACGCACCCCCCTTCCAACCACTTCAATATCCCACTCACTCAGCCCGGCCGTATATGCTGAGGGGAAAAGGCGTTGGCCTGAGTATATTTGTGAGGAGAATTATTTTCCTTCTTCTCCTCCAGTCCCACTCCCGTATTTACCTCAGTGAGAAATAGGAGACAAGAGGCTTTTCAACTTAAACAGAGAAAACAGGGAAGTTTATCAAGGGGAACTCACAGAGATTAGTTTTCAGGAAAAGGCAGAATATTTTGGAGGGAAAACTCAGAGTTAGATTTCTATACACAAGATTGCTTCTGAGAAATAGCTTAGATGTTCCCTTTACTCAAGTTACTTTCAGTTCTCAGTTCTCAAACTTAGTTCAACCTCACAGAACTATTATTCAGACGTTCAGACTCTCAGTCTGTCGTTCAGCTTCAGACTCTCACTCTGTCCCCAGCCTAGCTCTCTCTCTGACTACCCCACCTCAGTGGCTATAATCCTCCACACCTCGCTGCTACTGGAATAGCTCTACCTCAGAGACTAATTCCCCTTTGTGACCTGAGAATGGGCCCTCTCTAACCCAGTTCTCACCCCTGTCACTCCCACAGGTTGTGTGTGTCAATAGCTTTGGCTTTCACAGAACCCCTCAGGTTCTCAGAGTACAGTCTGGCTTCTTCTTCATCTTTTCACCCAGCTCTGAATCTAACACAGCCTTCTCTGGCTGGTTCCAGTCTTAGGACTCCTTTCACAGCCTCCTACCCAGGCTGGGTCCCAAGCTTGGAATGCTTTCTGTCTCTCAGAGCTCAGAGTGTCAGCTCTCTGGGTCCGCCCACTCTTCGCCTGTCAGCTCTTGCTGCTGGTTAACCCCTTATCCATCACATATGTCCATTTCTCTGAATCCAAAATGCATACTCCATGCTGTCAAAGTGGTTTTTCTTGCTTTCTCCCGAGAAATGCTGGTCGTTCCTCACTTCAAGCAGCTGCCGTCTTTGGACGTCACACATCTGATTGGTAAATATATTTCCCCATGGAACCTCACATCCTTATGTCCCCCCCTTTCTTTTATTTCCTAGTTCTTGAATTTATCACGTTCTGTGTGTTTTGCTGTGGGCGTGTATGCAATTTGAGTTTTTTAAATAAAACCCTTCAAGTTTATACAATACTTCTTTATTGGAAATATTTCCACTGGTGTGCTCATCCTCATAAAAATAGGTTCAAAGGTCCCGAGCGCCAACCTCTCACAAAGCTCATATTGTCTCCACAGCTAATCCCTCCAAATAAACAGAGACCCCTCTAATTGCCGTAACAATAGCATACTATACAAATTATAATTTTAGGTTTTAAATATCAGCTTTGCGGCCTAATTCAAAATGAATTTGTGGAACTTGCACTGAAATTAAAACAAAACTACTCTGCTGCAGTGGTTGTTCAAATTTAGCAAAGTGAATGTGTTTAGGTTCTTGTCGTTTCAATCCATCTCTGTTACTCACAGTGAAATTCTAAACAGAGTTATGCCCTTCTAAGTCTTTGGTGGGATTTAAAGAGTATACCTCTGTTCAAGATGAACAAAAATAATCTGCAGCCAGGCCCATAGTCAGAAATGTTTTGGTGAATAAGCATGAGTACTCTGAAAAGGCATAGAGTTGCCAGATCCTCATCATCCTAAACCCGTGCACTCATCGGGAGGGGTCTGATAATGTCAGGAGTGGAATTACATGATATCACAGAGTGGTACCTAGTGTTGTCACAGTGAATACATGTATTAATAGTATTCCACACTAGGTGTGTACTACATATCTGTATGTAGTCACAATTACATGGCTTTGAAAAGATGGGTTATTTAGCAGACTAATACATTTATTGAAGAGTTAATTTTTAAATTTAACTGTAGTCGGCTGTGACTTGACGGCACTTCACACATGCACAGTTGAGCTGTTAATGGCAGATTAATGCCTCCTGTCACCATTTGAACTGCCTTGATGACCCTTATGAGGGCAGAAAGGTTGGGTATAAATTTTGTACAAAAATAAATATGTAGTAATCATTGTCAGCAGACATGCTTAAAAGTTCTAGAAGAAGCCATATATCCATATTTTTGGCACCCCATCTATGGGGGGGGGGAGAAAGTTGCATATAACTATACTATGAATCCTTTGCTGACTTAATTAGCATACCTATAAACTGTTTTGGGAAAGTCGGGTGGGGGGAAAGAGATGACCATTAATCAGTGCTTCAAATGGGGGTTGCTGTCCCTTCAGTGCTGAAGAGACATGTGGTTAACTGCAGACTTTTACATTCTCAAGTGTAGAGTGCTTTTTTTGTTTTTTTTGCTTCTCTGTCTCAGTGCAGCCATCCTAGAAAGCCAGTATGGTGCAGAGGTTACAGTGTTGGGTTAGGATCTGGGAGACCCAAGATTGAATTCCCAATCTGCCAAGGAATCTTGCTGGGTGACCTTGGGCTAATCACACATTCTCAGCCTAACCTAAAATGGAGGTGAGGAGACCACTTTGGTCCCCAAAGACTGGGTATATATGAAGAAATTAAATAAATAACTGAAGTAAATAAATGAAGTCTGCAACACATTGTATACTTTATTTCAAGACTTTACACACTGCAGACTAGGGGCTACTCCATTATGCCCCGAAGCATCTTTTTTGTTTTTGTTGGGCCTAAATAAAAATAAAGGATTAAACTGCTGTTGTTTGGAGGGTTGTCTCCCTGTGGATCAACCGAGCCACCTGCAAATTTTGCTCCTTAAAAATTGTCCTACTTAAAACCAAGCAAACCTCTTGCCATGCATCCTGAAAATGATTGTAACATCCAGGACATTTCTAAGGTGGCTTCAGACAAAACTGTATAGATTAGCTATAATCACCCTCAATTACAGCAATTCATTAGAAATAGCTAAATGTGGAGGCTATTGCATCACAACCGCAGAGACCCCTGGCAAGCATTTGCACAGTGCCGCCACAGCATCGTGGGTTTTTTTTTTTTGGCACAGCTTTGACATTGCCTGGAAACCCATTTCAGATCTGACATTATCACTTAAGGCGCTGCTTTCATTTTCATTCAGGATGACACGGCTGTTTAATTATCCCTAACCTTTGATAACAGAATGGCAGTCACAGAATTGTCACATAGCCCTTCTGACATTCCTATTGTATGACCTACAGTTTCACCAAATTGAACTTCATTAAATCAAAGATCCTTCTTGGGAGTTATATTCTTTTTGCCTAGAGGTAATTCCACCGGATGCTGTTGCTTTTGAAGCATTTAAAGTATCTGAATCAACTTTCTATCTGACAAGGGTTTTGATCATTAGGACAGGTCTATTGACATGTTAGAATATTCACTTGATTAAAAGGACAAAGGAAAAGGAGAACCAGAAAGCCTGGCACACAAAGCCAGAGTATCTGCTCTTTCACAGATCAATTATTGTTAGTAGCTTTTTCTTCACGTGACAGCCCCAGGGCAAAGAAATATTAGCCAGAATTCATTCAATTTGACACTGAGGCCCTTTCTTAAAGCATCACAGCAGCAATCCAAGTCACCCAAAATACTCATACAATAGATATCCTACTTACCTTCTAATATAACAGAAAACAAGTCTTCCGTTTTTAACCAAGGGATCAAAAATCTATCCCACACAACCTATGAATGGAATGGGTGAATACAGACCATTTACAATACCAAGTTGAACATACCAAGAAATGACTCCTGTGCATGGCTCAAACTCTAAAACTAGGTAGAAACCTAAGCATAGTGGGAGGATCAGAACCACACCTGCTGGTCTTCCTTCTAATTAGCACATAGGAACTGACCTGCCCCCTAGCACACATAGGTCATTTATGCCTGGTCGCGTTACTCTTCTTTATTCCCTGTTTCAGCCAGGATCAAATTTTTCAGTATGCACGTTACCTCATTCCTTGGAAGCTCAACGCTGTTTCAACACAAAACAAACCCAGCTTTTCCCATTCCTCTTCTGACCCAAATTAAACCATTCATCCTGGCTCATTCCGGAGTCACAGAGCATGCATACTCTGTTCTCAGGTTGAGCTTTGCCCCACCCTTTTCCAAACCCCTCTTCAAGGCAGCATGCAGATAGCCAAACAGGGGAAGCACAAAAGATTGGCTTCTCTCACAGCCAATCATGAAGCAGTGTGTAAAGAGGCAGGAACTCAAGTGCTTTCTGCTACCCTGGAGCTCTTTCTGAGCAAAAGAAACGTTTTTTTAAAACAATGCTTGGATTTCTCCCCCCCCCCTTCTTTCAGATTGCTCCGTTTTTTGTTCTTAAAATGCTTTTTTATGTGGCAGTTGGGTCTGGGGGGAAGGAAAGCTTCTCTCAGGGTGAGTACTGCGAAGTCAGCCAATTACAGAGCAGCATTTAAAGGGGTGGGCTTGATTTGAACTTGGGAGACTGCTTTTCTGTATTCATGCCTCCATTAGCACACAGTTTCGTCCCTGATCATTCTAGTCAATGCATACAGTTTTCCCCAACTCGGGTTACTTTGATCCTGGTTGAAATGAGGAATAAAGGAGGTTAAAGCGACCGTGCATAAATGACCATAGTCTCTAATAGTCTGTATCCTGTTATACTGAATGTATGCTGTAATAATCATATGCCCAGAACCTATGAATGTAGGTATGTGTGCATCTACATACGTGCAAAGTTGTGATCCATATGTGGGGGGGAAAGCAGAATAATGTTTATGCTTACGTTCACATGGTAATGTTAACCACTTAAACTTCCTTACACATAACCCGGGAAGCCTGTTTGTTGTGCTAAACATTGACATGAATATTGACCATGAAGTGCCTTTTCAAGGGTTTTAAAAAATGTGAATCATTCTTGTTAAGCTGTCCCCAATCAAGGGGAAGAAAAACAACTTTCAGGTAGCCTTCCTTTTCAAAAAAGGGAGGGGGAAACAAAACTTAACCCTAAAAACAGAATTAAGTACCTTAGAAAGTCAAGCAAAAAACCCAAAACAATAGCTAGCAAGGCCAAAAATATAATTAAAAGCTAAACCATTAAAAAGTTGTCTAAGGCATATAAGTTTACCACAAGTTAAAACTAAATAATGCTGATGACTCCTATATGGCCAAATGCATATATTTAAATAACACAATTGGCATAATATACAATTAGACGTACAATCATACACAAACCATAGACATACAATCACAAAAAGACCAAATACATCGAAACTCATGTGGTCTTTATGTGATTGTATGTCTATGGTTTGTGTATGATTGTACGTCTAATTGTATATTATGTCAATTGTGTTATTTTAAAATATGTGTTTGGAAGGCTCCTTGCAAGGTGTCCCATGCCGGAGGCCTCCCGGCCCAGCGCAAACTCTGCACCCCCCCCCCACAACAACTTACCGGGCTCATCGGGGTCGAGCCAAGAAGGGAGGCAGCGGTCCAGAGCACCCTCCCCACTTAAGCTGTTGGCCTCAGGGGGGAGCGAGGAGAGGGATGCAGTGGGGCCTGCCGAGCACACCGAGGGCTCGACGTGGCCAGTGCTTGGACGAGCAACGGAGGAGGAGGCTGTGCAAAGTTCAGGTGCCCCAGCAGCTCCAGGCCTCAGTGCAGGGGTGCAGCTGAGGGACCACCCCGCAGCACGGCCGCAAGTCAGCTGGGAGAGGGAGGAGGGCTCAGGGCCGGCACGGCCAGAGAGCCCAGCAGCGGACGCGGGGAGATGGATGGGAGAGGCTTTCCAGGGATGGGAGGTTGGGAAGGCCAAAGCCGTGGAGTGTGGCACGCCACGGAGGCGCAGGCAAGAGGCACCACACCAATTAGTGGCAGAGATGTCAGCTGCTAAGGTGGAGGGAAGGGCCCTACAGGGAGCAGGTTGGAGGGAGGGAATGGGATTCCTCCGCTCCTGGAGCAAGGAGGCGGGCACAGGGAATTGGTGGGTCGGACAGGTATTGGGAGGAAGAGGATAAAGGGTAGAGAGGACAGCAGCCAAGGAGGAAGTGTTGGTGAGGTGTGAGGAGAAGTTGCTTGGCGTCCCCGAGCCAAAGGGGAGTGAAGAGAGGACGAGCAGTCCCAAAACTCCCCATATGAGGCTTCGCTGTGCCACCTGGGGAGGAGGAAAAGGCGACGAAGAGACCTCGACTGGAGTGGCAGCACCGACCTGGACCCACCGCCAGCAGGGGGCTCTGAGGCGGGGCCTCACACAAGGCCATATAGGAGTCATCAGCATTATTTGGTTTTAACATGTTGTAAACTTATATGCACTTAGGCAATTTTTTAATGGTTTAGCTTTTAATTATATTTTTGGCCTTGTTAGATGTTGTTGTTGTTTTTTGCTTGACTTTCTAAGGTACTTAGGCCTTCATTTCTAAAACATGCTATGGTACCAAGAATGGGCCACTGGATCAGGGCTGCCCATAAAGCTGACTGAGGCAAGTGATACACCACAACAGATGTGATGGTCAGCTACACTGCTGTTAAATAACCACAATTGTATCCAAATTCCCACATCCATTAAACAAGTAGAGGTTAAACGCATCACCCTGGGGCATGTTGTAGCAGAGGTTTTGTAGTTGTAGTTTTATGGCAGCTTGCAGATCAGTCATGAGCTAAGTAGGTTAAAAGCAACAAAAAAATGAAGTAGAGACTAAAGAAAAGGAGAAAGGCAGGCAGCTGCAGACATCAGATCCAAAAGCAGGAGGAATTCCACTGGATAAAGCGGCAGTCAAAATGCATCCCAGAATGCAACCAATATGAGTGTGATCTGAGTACTATCGTTGCTTGACTTATGGACATCAGTCCTCTATTGCTGTGACAGGTGACTTGTCCCTCTTCTCCTTCCTTTGTGCAGCCTTTCCCAGCTGTGGTTTCTTGGCATCAGGCACATGGCAGCCTTAGAAATCTCTTGTCCCCTTAGAGTAAAGCCTTCAAATCCTAAAGCTATTCCTGGCACAGATGCAGAAGATGTTTTTAAACAGTGCCATGTTTCTGAGGGTAATGAATAAAAACATATTTTACAACTGGAGAGGACCTTCAACATACTGATCAGGAAGTCTTCCTTCCTTCCTTCCTTCCTTCCTTATTCCTTCCTTCCTTCCTTCCTGCTGCAATGGTAGCAAAAGTCCCCCGAGCCTTCAGCAGTACATGCTGCTGCACTGAGGAAGGGAACAAAGAGGCTGAGTTGTATTGTTGCAGGAATACATTAGCAATCAAAGTAAGGGCATACCTGGGACATTATGTAAATAAATGAAAGTACATCATATGCTCTGTTCCCCTTCTCCTCCTCCTCCTCATATCTCCCACATATCTTCATTTCTTAGTTGCATTGGAAAGCTTTCATCCTCAGCTTATCCTCTCTTAAAGGCTAACTTGAAGCTTACTGTGAACATTCAGTCCAGTGGAACGACTGTTCCTGTAGACTACCATGCCCTGTTGTCCCTATAGGCTTGTGTACTTTTAGGTAGCGCATCATTTTGGACCTGGCAGTAAGAGTAACTACCTTCCACAGAAGGCAAACACATTTGAGAGAGGCCAGAAGTAAAGGAGTAATACTGGCCCAACGTGGCATACATGACTAAAGCAAGTTCCCTTGCATCATTGATGCTCTGCTCCTTGGGTAATCCGGAAGTAGCAAGGAAACATCACCATATGCTTGGCAACCAGTAATGTTTGTGTCTTTGGTTGCTTATGCATGGGAGTTTTACCTGAGGTTCGTTGCTTGCTTGACCCACACTTTCTTCTCGTGAAGCTATGCACCAGCAGTCTCCAAGCTCAAAGCAAGAAGTTTTTGAGTTCCCACCCCTTGAAATGCCAATTTGTAATTAGCTGTAGTTCTTAGAAGTTGGTGTTTCCCTCCCCCCTGGAAACCCAAGTGCTGGTACAAAAAGCATTTAAAAAACAAAAACAAAACAGAGCTCCCTAAAAGGTATGGGAGGGGGGGAGAAAAACTCCAACCTTGTTTCTAAATGCCTTTCTTCTGCTCAGAAAGAACTCACAAGAAGCAGGAAGCATTTGAATCCCCGTCTCTTGACATGCTTTGTGATTGGCTGTAGTTTTTTTCTGCGAGAGAAACGTCCCTCCCCCAAGCTTCTGTGTCCCACGCTTTGCCTTATGCATAGGGATTTCACGCAGGCTGAGCTCAGGGAAGAGGGAAGAACTGGGTTAAAAGAGGGATGGGCAGTCCCAGGATTTGTGAGGGCAGCTAGCGAGATCATCTCTAATGGACAGAACACTCATGCATAACTCCAAGGAACAACCAAGACAGTCTGGGGGCGAACGTGAATGAAAGTACCCATGCATAAACGACTTTTGCTGTTTTTGTGGATGCAAGGTCTATGTCTCAGTGAGGTTCTCCTTGCATTATCATCTAGGGTTGCCAACTCTGGGATGAGAAATTCCTGGAGATTTGGGGGTTGGAGCCTGAGAAGTGTGGGGGAGGGGAGGGAGAGAGGAGATGTGATGCCATAGACTGCACCTTCCAAAGCAGCCATTTTTCTCCATGGAAACTGATTTGTAATTCTAGGAGCTCCAGCCCCACCTAGAGTGCTTTTCCATATTTATCAAATCAGATTTCTCAAGGTATAAAAGGAAAATTTCACATTCTGTTTGTAGCTTTAGAGTTCATATTAGGAGCCTAGCCCATATGTGTAGACTTTGGGTAGCCCCTTGCCTTTAATGTAGTGCTTAAAACAGATGCAGCTTCAGCAAAGTCCTCCTGCAAAGAGGATTTCCTTTTTAGGTGAAGAAACTAGCCATAGGGTAGACTATCCTTTAGATGTCTTGGATGGAATGATTCATAATGTAGCAGGCTCCTCA